>NW_026522046.1:2985000-5970000 GCF_021234435.1 Artibeus jamaicensis | reverse complement strand
CCTCCTGAAAGTCAGGCTAATGGCCTGGAGGAGCGCCCCGACTGGTAAGGCACACAGACCTGAAGTCAGGTCAGTTACGTAGAGGGTGACACTTGCAGGGCATGGAGACGGTGGTGTGTGCGTGGTGTGCTCTGCCTCTGTACTGAGGGAGGCATCTCCAAGAAAACCATGTTTGAGCAGGGTCTTTAAATGAGGAAGGTGCTTGCCAGGAAGGAGGATGTAGAAGGACATTCCAAGCAGAACAGGACATGCAGAGGCAGAGAGGGACGCCTGGGACTGGCCGGAGGGGCCCGCTGGGTTTCCTTACTCCGTGCAGGCCCATGATCTTCCAGCCCTCCACTGGTCTGGATAGATCATGTCAAAATGGCTCTGCCAAGGCCCCTTTCCATGCTTCCCCTGGGGATCCCAAAGCCTCCAATTTGTTGTCATCTCCAAAATTGCCTCTTCTGTGAAGACTTTCTCCATCCAACCTGTGTCCTTGTGTCCCTGAGAGAAGGCTTGGGAAATTGTCCTTTCCCTTTCCCATGGCTGTGACAGTAGGAACTCCACGAGCCCTTCCTGTACAGACATAGCCTTTTGTGGGCTGAATGTGGTCTTCAGCACAGTTTGCCTAGTGAACTCTTGCTTGGTGGGCAGCCCTCTGTGAGACACAGCGCTGTGAGGGTTTCTCCGACCTGTTCCCTGGCCCAGAGCTGTATCCATGATTCTAGTCACCCCGGAGCCCCCACCCTGCATTGACTGAACACATTCCTTTCTTAATCGGACTCCTGTGTCCTGTATGTTATTTTTCATTGTTGCCATTATACTGAATGTGTTTATGTACTTGTGTATCCTCTTAGCTATGCTCAGAGGGTAGAAAGATTCATTCTGTTTTCAGAAATTCATCTTATGAAAGACATTCTTTTGCCTACTTCAGAGTCATTCCTTGTAGTGTCTTCTTTGGTAATAAACCTTGATCTTGTTCAAGCAGCCATGGGCCCAGAGATACTTTTGCCAGCGATTGGCCAAAAAGGGGTCTAATTCTTGCCAATGAGACATAAGGGACTAGTCTTCAAGAGGCTTCTGGGAAAGATTTTTTTTTCCTGCAAAGAAGAAATGTGAGGTAAATGCTCCCTTTTATATCCTCCCCCTGTCTCTTGTTTGGGACAGTATTGTGTGAGGGTGTGATGTTTGGAGCTGTGGCATCCATCTTGTGAGAGTGAGGCAAAGACCAAGAGAAGCACAGAGACATGCATCCAGCACCTTAGCATTACTAAGGAACTAAACAAACCCCAGGCCCCCTACCTTCTAACTTCTTGTTATATGAAGTAGTTAAATAACATTACTGCTTAAGATACCAGTAGTTGGATTTCCTGATATTTTCAGCTGAACATGCTCTTAACTAAAAAAACTTGTGAACAAACTTTTTAGTTTGAGATAATTATAAAACGAATACATTTTAATGAAATTATAAAGCATTTAATATCCAGATGGTAAATAAGAACCAGTACTCTTCTTCTCCAGTGACGATATCACCTCTGCCGTGAGTGGGCCTTGGGGACTTTCTTTTCTATGCTTTTTCCTCTGTGTTCTAACCTCTTGAACCTCCCCCGGGAAGAAGGAAAGCACTTCTTCCTTTAGGCCTCTGACCCAGGCTTCCGTCAGCCAGTTCCGTCTAGTTTTCTCCCATTGAAGCTGAGGAGAGAAGGTTTCAGCTCCTCGATTATCTTCTTAGCAACCCATCAAAAAAAAAAAGAACTGTTGCTCCAGTTTGTGGAAGGAGTGAAAGCCAGGCAGTGAAAAGGCTGAGTGCGATCACAGTTCAGAAGCAGGGGAGCTCCACGTGAGGTTTGCCCGAATGCTTCCTCTTCACACCTCAACACCAGGCCTCCCTTGGGCTTAAATAATGTCAGTATCAAGCAGGCAGTAGTGCCACACTGCTTTGGGTGACAGCCATGAGAATGTGCCGCTCAGCTCCCCTACCGCAGGAGTGTGATTGAACAGGCCCCCAGCTCTTGTGCATTGCTGCTAAGGCCACGCTGCCCATGGGCTGTTCCCACTGAGCACTGAGCACACCAGGGCTGCTGAGAGAGTCCTGTTCCTGAGAAGTGCAGGCCTCCTCTGGGGGCGACTTTAGGTCCAGGACTTCCTATTGGCTGGTCCGAAACCTTTTTACACTGCACTCTGAGACCCCGCCCATCTAACCTTCCTTCCTTCCCTGGCTCCCGCCCAGGGGTCAGACCTGCATCATGGCCTGACAGGTGCCCACTTCCTCTGACTCACTTTTATTTTTCCTCCAGAGATGTTTCTGCAAATAAATATCTTGCATTCCTAATCTCATCATGGAGTCTGGTTTCTTGAAGGACCTGAACTAATGTGCTTTGGTTTTTAAACGCCCAAACTCAACCTGACAACCTGTATATAAAGCCCCTGGCATAAACTGTGTTTTTCCTTCTCTCTTTTCCTCTCAGGGTATATGACAGTGTGGCCATGCTGTGAAGCTGTTTCTGTCTCCAATGGGAGCAAGAACAACTTGTGACCAGAATATGTGCATACTTGGAAACGGTATAGCTTGAGTTCAGAGAGGCTGAGGTGCTCACCCAAGAGCACACAGCTCATGCCAGGTGCCTACACATATACACAGTGATACATGGCTTTAAGAGGCAAAGTCAGAGTGAAGACATAGGGTCAGGATGCAGTGTGGGGTGGGCGAAGCGTCTGAGGAAAGGCAACCCCTTCCTGCCCCTCCCAGATGACTTCCCAGGGCTGGTTTTTGTGTTTTGGTGCCATGGCAACTGGCTGTGATATCTGCATGTGGAACGTGAAGCATAACCTTAGGACACTGAGGCTAGCTTGATGGGCCTAGAAGATAACACACTCATGACCTACTAGCCTCCCAGCCTTGCTCCAGCCTGGTGATGCTGCCCAGGCAAGTCCTCAGTTGTTGAGATGCCTTTCTCTGTTCACACTTACTGCCTATCCAATCAGTTGAGCTCACCTGTTTGGCAGTACTCGCTTTGATCCTGGAATGCTCTGCTGTCTTATGTTTGTCTAAATCCACCTGCCATCTCTCATGGCTGAGTTCCTATCTCACCTCCACCTGGAAGACTTCTCTGATTTCCCTAGTCCACAGAGCCTTTTTTTCCTTCTGAATTTGTCTAGCAGTTACTGTACTCTGTACCATTCATGTTATGATATTTGGACTTTGTTCTAATGTAATTCAACAAGTTCCTAATATGTGCAAGACACTGTGCTAAGTGCTGAATGCTCATGTGGGTATTGTGGGGCCCAGTCTACTCCATGCTCATTAGACTTTAGAAGGGAGCATCAGACCATCTAGCAGCTCTGGCTTTATGACAAGGAGAGGCCCCCATCAGCTCCCAAACTAGGCAGGACAGAGGATACAAGTTGCAGTTTATTAGAGCCTTGCATATGAGTCCAGACAGTCCACTGGGTCTCCTTTTTCTTTACCTCACAGGCTTGTTCTGAGGACAAATGAGCTAATACATGTAAAGTACCTAACACAGTGATAGACATGTTAGTTCTCTGCCTCTCTCTCCACATCAACCCCATATCCTGTACTCATGAATCTACCTGATTGGAGAAAATGTGTTCTTCTTCTCGGGACTCTTCAAAGAACTCACTGTCCTGGGTTGCAGAGCTAAATGAAGCAGAGGGTGCCCACTGGGAGCTCACATCTAGTGCTTTCACACACTGGCTCTCATTTAATCCTCCATGAGCTCTGGGACAGGAAATAATATTCCAATGTTGAGGAGGACAGAAGCCAGGACTTGGAGAGGCTGACCCACCGCAGATCACAGAGCTCGTAAGCACTGGAGCTGGCCTCAGAATCAAGATGTGAGGTGCAAGAGAGGTCCGAAGCAGGCAGAGAGAGTACTTGTGAAGGTATCAGTTCTGCCCAAAGAATTCTATAAACTCAACATAATGGCTGTCAAAGTTGTAATAGGATTTGTGCGTGTGTGTGTATGTGGAATTTAACAAGCTGATTCTAAAACTAATCTAGGAGAATAACTGTGCTGGAATAGTCAAGACGTATTTGAAAAAGAAGTACAGTGAGGGAGAACGTGCCCCACCAGATAACAGAGCATCACTGAGCTGTGCTGATTAGAAGGGAGGTGTGCTGGTGTGGGACAAGGTGTCCATTGATGCCGTAGCACAGAGTGTAAAGGGTTCGTATAAAGAGTTTGGTGTAGGATAAGGTGGCATTTAAAAGCAGTAGGGAAAGAACGAACTCTTCAATCAATACTGTAGAGACAGTTGGCTATTCGTGTGAAAAAACCCCCATAAAGTTGATTCCTGCTTCACAGCATTCACTAAATAAATTCCAGATGGATTAGAGAGCTAAACATAAAACACACACACACACAGCTATAAAACTATTAAAAGAAAATACAGAAGAATTTGTTTATAACCCTGGGGTAGGAAAGGCTTTCTTTAGCAAGACATAAAACACAAAAACTGTAAAAATAAAAAAAAAGATTGCTAAATTTGATTATGTCAAATCTAAAACTGCTATATGACTAAAAAAAAAACAAAGAAAACCCATAAATATTGTTAAAAGACAAGTGACAGACTAAAAGAAGGTATTTGCAACATATACAATTGAAAAGGATTAGTGGTCATGATTATATAATGAATTCCTACAAGTAATAAGTAAAAGACAAACCATGGAAAGGAAAAATGATAGGTTAGAGCAGATAGTTCACCGCCCAGGAACTGCAAACAGTAAACACATGATAATAGTCTTAGCCTCACTGGTCATCAAAGAAGTGCAAGTCGAACAGTACCGAGGGCAAACGAACACCTTTTTTGTCACTGTTGGTAAATATGGAATTTGTCATGGTGTTTGTAGAGCGAGATGTGGCAGTGCCCGTGAAAATGAAAAATGCCCAGGCCCTTCACAGCAATTCCATAGCTGTGCCCGGAGACGAGCTCCAAGTCACAAGGAGACCTCATCCCGGGGGCCATGCTGGAAGGGGCAGAGAGCTGAAGAATCAGAAACAACCCAGATGCTCATTAACAGAAAAAGCTCTAATTCATTTTAGTGTTTTTTTAAAAAAAGATTTTATTTATTTCAGAGAGAAGGGAAGGGAAGGAAAAAGAGAGGGAAAGAGGGAGAGAAACATCAATGTGTGGTTGCCTTTTATGCACCACCTCCACCCCCACTGGGGACCTGCCAGCAACTAAGGCATGGGCCGTAACTGGAAATCGAACTGGGGACCTTTTGGTTCTCAGGCCGGCACTGAATCCACTGAGCCACAGCAGCCAGGGCACATCTTTTAATATCCACATTAGTGATGGTTTTCTGAGGTCCAAACAAATGAGGAAGACCTTTGCCTCCCGAAGCGAAAAGGTCTTGTTATGGGAGAGAAGTAAGTCACAGAACAATGTGACTGTCTACAAAAACGC
The DNA here is from genome assembly GCF_021234435.1 of Artibeus jamaicensis. Classification (NCBI taxonomy): domain Eukaryota; kingdom Metazoa; phylum Chordata; class Mammalia; order Chiroptera; family Phyllostomidae; genus Artibeus; species Artibeus jamaicensis. Next base: position 5,964,591 of record NW_026522046.1, on the reverse strand, counting down.
GGACGCAAACTTTGAAACTATTGCATGAGGAAGAATATATTGGAAGGGTATATAACTGACCATCCCTAGGGAGAGGAGTGGAATCATGTAAGTGGGCTTTATCTGAACTATTTTAATTTGTTTTAGTGAGTAATACATGTATTAATTATATAATAATAAATTAAATAATAAATTTAAAATAACTAGAAGAAACAGCTCTTACTCAGTGCTCAGCAGTTTATGCCCTTAGTTTTCAAGCTCTGCACCTACTGGAGCCCCGGATCCGTTGCTGATACACATCATCCACCGTTTACTACCTCCTCCCCACCAGCCTCCTAGTCTGCGTTCTTGACTTGGGTTCCTGTGTCATTGGTCCATCATGGGTCAAGAACAAAGGGGAATTGTTTTTGGCCTTAGCACCAGGAAAGTACATGGTCCAATAGAATAAGAACTTCAGAAAAGATGTGATAGCAAAAACCGAGGAAGAAGCTTCCTATTTGAGCAGAGGCTTGAAAGATGCATCATATTATTCTAACCCCTCTCTGATCCCCCAGTTATTTTTAAAACTATATAACACCTTCGAGGCTTTGTACACAAGGCACACATCTGATTAAGTATTGCTGTGGACTGAATTGTGTACCACCAAAATCCTCCGTGTTGAAACCGGAAGCCCAAATGTGATAGTATTCGGAGAATGGAGGCTTTGGGAGATAATTTGATGCAGATAAAGGTCCTGAGGGTGGCGTGCTCCTGGTGGAATTAGTGCCCTGATAAGAAGGGCAAGAGACACCAGAGCTTTCTTTCCTTCTCTTTGTGTGCACACAGTTAGGAAAGGCCATGTGAAAACTTAGTGGGGAGCTGGCTGTCTGAAACCCAAAGAGAGCTCTCACCAGCCACAAACTCTGCTGGCACCTTGATCTCGGACTTTTAGTTTCCAGAACTTTGAGAAATAAATTTCAGTTTCAGTCACCTAGTCTATGGTATTTTGTTGTGGCAGCCCAAGCAGGATAAGACAAGTATGCAGTCCAAATAATGCATTTGGTCACATGCTTTGGTTTTAAAGATTTTATTTCTTTTTAGAGAGAGGAAAAAGGAGGGAGAAAGAAAGGGAGAGAAACATCAATCAATTGCCTTTCATATGTGCCTGGACCAGGGACCGAACTTGCATCCCAGGCATGTGCTCCAACTGGGAATCAAACCAGCAAACTTCTGTTTTGTGGGAGAGTGCCCAACCAATTGAACCACAACAGTGGGGCCATATGTTTTGTTTTTAAACATAACATTATATCACAGCCCTTTTTACATCACTAAGTGAAGTTTATAGTGCTCACTTTTAATGGCTGTGCAATATGCCATCCAGCGAACGTACTGTGAGTTCATTTCCCATTCCCCCGTTGTTGGATTTTTTGGTTGTTTCTTATTTCTAAAGCTGTAATGAACATCCTTGAGCAAGTAGGATTTTTTTCCTTTTGGGTTATTTCCTTGGAACAAATAAATTCTCAGAAGTGGAAATACTGGGTCAAAATTTATGAACACTTTTATGGCCTTTGAAACATGTTGCCAAATTGCTTCTAAACGTATAGTTCCAGAATACACTGAAGGCTTTGTTAGGCAAATATGAGAGGCATAGGAATGGGGTGGGGGTCCCAATTCCAGGAAATAACATGTGTAAAAGTGCATTGACCAGGACAGACTTCTGTGATTTACCCCTGGAACACTGTCACATGGCCAGGATGAAGAATTCCATGGCAGGTTCTGTTGGCTGGTAAACTCAGTAGCTGTTCTTCATCTCCTTCCCTCTTCTTGTTCTCTCACCATAGAAGGTAAAAGCCAGATAATCTGCTTCCAAGCTGCTTTTGAAGTTAAAATGCCCATGTGACTCCATTCTCTTCGAAAGATGTTTGGGAAGAATTCCCTTTCTCTTTCCCACCTCCCTCCCAGCCTCCTACCCTTTCTCCCTCTTCCCCCGTCCTTCGTTCTTTCCTTCCTTCCTCTCTCCTTTCCTCCCTCCCTGCCTCCCTTCTTTTCTTCCTTCTTTCCCCTCTTACCTCCACATTTTCAACCTATTTATTAAATCTTTCAGCTGGCAAGTTAAAGGCTTTTGATTTCTTGATTAAAGGGGGAAATGTCATCAGCACAATCTCTCCTCTCTCTTCTTGCCTTGAATGCAGATGTAATACCTGGAGCTGCTGCATTAAGATCGTAAAGTTGGACAAGCATGAGGACAGAAAGTCAACATAGTGAAAATGGCAGAAAGGCAAGACAAACTCCTTGATAGCACTATTTAAGCAGCCAAGTCAATACTACCAACCACCTACCTCTAAATTCTTGTTTTGTGGGAGAAACAACCCCCTATGTGATTAAACCATTGTTGGTCAGATTTTCTGTTACTTAGAGTTCAATGCTTCCTGAAAGATATGCTCTGTCATGCTTGGTCTCCCTCAGACAGCACCTGGGATTTAGATTCTGGTCTCATTATATTAGAACTTAATCCTGTCCCTTGGAACTGGTGACATGAATTTCTGCAACCCAGTACATGTACTGCCTGCCCATCCACAGTCTGGGTGGTATCCCCTGCCTAGCTCTGGGTGCTCCCAGCAGACCTCCAAGTATGAGATTGGCTCCTATAGTCTTTGAGCACTGTTTGTTTTTTTAGGAGCAGCCACCAGGCCAAGACCTTGTGTTCAGGGTATATCAATCACTGGTTCCCTTTGTGGTCTCAAGAGAGTCCTGAGCCAAGAGTCTTGGATTCATTTCAGGGTCATTCCTTTACCAATCATAGGGTCTTGGTCAAGTCGGTCTTTCTGAATAACAGTCTGCTCATCTGCAAAATAGGGGTGATGAGGGTTGCTGGCAAAATTTAGAACTGTAAATCTGGTAACATGGTAGGAGCCCAAGAAATAGCTCCCATCTGGAGACAAATGAGGCTCAGAGAGAAGCAGCAAGGACCCCAAATCCTCATGGACCAGAACCAGGGATAGACTCAGTGTGCCGAGTTACACTGGAAGGGGGGGTTCCAGTAGCTGTGTGGCCTCCCCTGTGGAGACCTGGTGCTGGGAGCAACATGCGTCCTTCTCTAGTCACTCAGAATGGAAACTAGAGCTGGCAACATGGCAACAGGCCCACATTCCACAGCAGGCCCCCCAAGGAGAAGAAGGAGCCTCGTTTCTGGGCCCTGGGGACTGCAAGGCCTGCCGAGACCTGAGGCGTTGTTGTGTTGTCCTTGGATCCCTGGGGTGGCAGGGTGGGAGCGGGAGCTGCATCCCTCCAGGTGGCCAGAGTCAGCTCAGCCTCCTCACCTCCCTTTCAGGAAGTTGCACACTGGCCCCAGGTCTCTCCTGCACGTCCTCAGCTGACAACCTGGGGGCTACATGCCTCAAGCCAAAATCAGGACATGTGCTCTGTCAAAGGGTTCTTTCCATTGGCTGAATGTTCTTATCCAGGAATAAGAATGAATTCCTCCAGAGGTTTAATGAGTTACCTTAATTGGAAGAAACACAACTATGTGCAAACAGAGCTGTCTTGCACACACTAATGATATCAGGACAGGTTTCCTTCTCGACAGCTGAGAGGTTGAAGTCTGAGGCCTAGGGGCAGAAGTGAAGAGATGGGAAGGGTAGCTATGAGCAGAAGTGACTTGCCTTGAATAAATCCTCCCAAGAGTTTTTAGAGGCATGATGATTAGTGAAACCAGAATGAAAAGATGTCAGTGGATGTAGGAAATCCAGGGGTCACAGAGAGCAGTTGATCGAAAGATTGACATTGTCATTTTATTCTCTGACTCCCTCCCTGAACTTGCCAGCTATGCAGGTCCTGTACCCAACCCTACCCTAGACTTCCTTGTGTAATTACCCACCCTAGACTGGCCTGGGGGAGACCAGGTTCCTTGCCCCCATACAGAGAGTTTCCATTTACCTTCAAAGTCACCCATAGACACAGATAGAGAGGAAGGCAGAGAGGGGTGTGAGGCCCAGGACAAGGGCTGCTCTCCCTGGAGCAGAGTTAGGTTATTCTGATGGAATATCCACCCTCTGCAATAAGATTGGATCCCCTATAGCCTATTCATCATCACACCTTCCACAGGGGACACACAACTTCGTCCCCTGCCCCAGTCTCCTCTACTCACCGTGTGAGAGAGCCATGTGCTTAGATGGCAGAGACATGCATTCTGGCTCTGACTGGGCACCAGTAGCCTGTTGGACAGGAGCCAATCAGGGGACAGGGGAAGCAAATCCTGGCTCTGCTTCTTACTTTGACCTCAGTCAAGGTAGTTAATGTCACTGGGCACCAGTTTACTTATCTATCATATGGACCTAATGAGTTTGCCCTTATAGCCCTAATCATATGTAGAGCACCTATTTCATTGTCTGGCACATGGTAGGTCACTGATAAGTAGTGACTATTAGTGTACAAAAATCATTAAGACATATGAAAATATAAGGGACGCCAAAATTAATAATTATCCCATTGTTTGTGTTCCCCCAGGCAAAGGGAGCAAGGAGAGAGGACTGTTACAGCCCTTTCCTCCCTGATGCCTGACTCCTCGTGGGGCTGCTCACGTTGCTCCCAGCCAGCTGGGGTCTGGCTGCTTTCCACAGGAGACTTTTCTCTCTACAATGCCAGTCAGGCCCACAGATCTGGCATGACCCTGTTCTCAGCTGGATAGGGTGTCACTCCCGCCCACTCCATAGCAGTCAAGGCCAAGACCAGGGTACTGTTCCCTGCAGCAGCCACACCATTGCCACTCTTTGTGGGAGTGCCAGGAAGTCCCCTCTCCAGCTCTTCCAGCTCCCACATTCCTTGTGCGTGACCACTTCTCATCTCTCCTCTGCCCCCCTCAGCCTGCTCATCAGCAGTGGCAGCAATGCTGTGTGTCCAGAGGGGAGACTCAGAGGAGAGCCCTGCTTCTTGCTACTTGTCTGCCCTGTCTCCACATGAGCCAGGCTGGACGGGTGGGACCCCTGCTAGATGTCCTCAGCCTGGCCTAGACTCACAGCCCCGCCCCATCCCCCTCCCTTCCCCCAGCTCCTCCAGCCTGTGGGGATGGGGGCTGAGAGGGCGATCTTAATTTCCCCACTTCTAATCAGCACAGCTGGGAGAACCAGCAGGCAAGGGCAGGAGGAGGTGAAAGGCCAGGGGCCTAATCTGTGAGCCACCCAGCCACCAGAGCCCAGCTTCTCTCCTAACAAGCCATGCAGCAAACAAATTATCTTTGTTGTTCCTGGGAAATCTGCAAGTACTTACCCGTGTAATTAGCATCTGTGCCTTGTGCAGGCAGTTCAGGTGAACAGGCCATGGCTACCCGGTGCCAGGCTGCCTGTAATCAAAACCAAAGCAGCCGCCAGGGTGCTCTCCAGCAAAGAGGATGTCAAACTCAATCACCTGGGATGATGTCCCCAGGAGCTGATGCACACTGGGGCCTCAGTAGCTCTGAAATGCAAGAAAGGGGTGGGTGAAAGGCCAGCATAGCCCAGCCATTTCCACAAACCATCAGGGTGCTCTGAAACTGGGGCAGAAGGAGGGCTGATGGCCTGACCCACTGATGCAAAGGCCCTGGGCCCAGGGATCTGCATTTTAAGCAGCTTCCCAGGTGACTCCGATGCACAGCCAAAGTTTGGTAAACACTGGATGTTCTCCAAGATCCCCTGGGTCGGTGGAGTAGTAATAGTGACAAGTATCATTTATAGGCATACCTCACTTTATTGAGCTTTGCTTTATTGCGGCGCTTCACAGATGTTGAATTTTTCGAACAAATTGTAGGAAAGACTCTCCACTGGCAAAAAGATTATGACTCAGTTCATTGCGGTGGTCTGGCACCAAACCCGAGATACCGCTGAGGCAGGCCCACACTGAATGCCTGCTAGGTGCGGGCTTTACGTATGAATCCACTATTTCATTGAAAGGTCTGAATGTATCCTAAAGGGTAGACTAGACAGAATAACTGACTTGACCAGAGTCTTAGGATAGCAGGGCCGAGCGTCAGACAGGTGTGCCTGTCTCCAGACTCGGTTCTGGGCCCCTCCCCACAGTTATGTCCCCCATGAAGCTACTCGTTTCATGCCATTTGGAGATTAAACGGCATCCCCCACCCCAACACATGTTACTCATGGAGTGGCAGCTCCCTTCTCAGGGGGACAGAGAAAGTGGACATAAGAAGCTCCTGGGTGTCTTGTTCCTGCCCAATGGGGGAAGCTGTTTTCTGCTTCCTGCTCAAAGCAGGGAATAATATGCAGCCCCTTTTAGCCCGCTAGGGCAAAATGTGGCCCCTGCACGGAGCAGGAAGGACAGGCTAGAATGGGCAAACAGGCGGGTTAGAAACGAGACAGAGCTGGACTCCGCAGGGAGCCCGGGGAGGTAAGGGCTCCCTGTGACAGCAGGAGGCCGAGACTGAGGCAGCTCTCCTGACAGAGATTGCACTTAAGCCCTAGTGTGTGCACCTTCCGAGACCGAGGGTCAAGTCCCAGCTCTGGAGCAGCCAGTGTGGAAGTGGGGTGGAGAGAGGGGCAGGGAGGAGTAGCAGTTTGCAGGATGGGGTAGGTGCAGGACGATGTTGATTCCAGCCTGGACAGCACAGAGACTGGGTTTTCATCAGTTTCTCGGTGAAGAGGAAATTGGAAATTAATATCAAAATCCCACTGAGTAGTGTCCATAGTTTCCATATGTAATCATGCTTGGCTTAGCTAGGTAGTAAAATGTTTATGATTTTCTTTCCAAGGTTGAGTTTAGTCATTCTCAACGAACCATTTAGTTGGCTTCATAAAGTACTGCATTAAAGGACCCCTCTAGGTGATGCTATAGATGGATAGATACCTGGCTAGGTGGACCCTCCTGGCTGTTAAAGTGAAGGCCCAGGGCCCAGACTGCAAGTCTGGGAAGTCATCTCCCAGGCGGCTGCTTTGACAAGGCTGGGGCGCCCCATGCTCCACAAAGCACTGGCTTCACAAAGAATGAGCCATAAAACGGTTTTGAGGACTTCTCATGGCATTTGCGATTCATATGCAGAAACTGAAATAGTTTGCCCCTCCCCCCACACGTGCTTTCGATCGACTGAGGCATCACTGCCCTGGCCGCTAGCAACTGGAGCAGGGGTGGATAGGTGTGGTCATCACGGCCAGGCAGACTCTGGCGCTTCTTCCTGCTTCATTCTCGAAAAGGCAAGAAACGCAGCAGCCTCTTGGCTCCTGCCCTGGTTTTAGCTCACTGTACACTAGAAACATGGGAGCAGATTTAAAGACTGATGTGCACAAGCCCCTCACCATCTGCTGGGAGCTGGAGGCAATGAGGGCAGTTGGGCAAGCTGAGGGCCTGTGGATCCCATCTCATCACTGGTCTACACATGCACAGATACACACCCACTCGCACACACACATGCACGCTCACACAAGGACATATACACATCGACACACACACATACGCACAGACACACACCTTCATTCACAGAGACTCGTAAACAAACCATAGACTCATCCAGGAATAGACATGTACACAAACTTATATACAAAGAGACATACTATTCTAACACACACTCAGAAATGTATACAGACACTAACATACTTATACAAGACACACCCTTATCTGCCACACACAGACTCCATACCCTCCGACACACCCATGTGCGCACACCCATTCCCTTCGCAGTTGTCCTTCGGACAAGAGAAGGCAGCATCTGGACTGCCACGTGTGGGCTGCCTAGTGGTTCCAGGCAGTGAGGCCAATGGCCAGCCCACCCCTGCCGCCCTCACTGTGGCCACCGATGCATGTCCCAGTGATGACCGCACACTCGGGCCCAGCCTCCCCCTGCCTGTCCGACCTTCTCTCTCACACGTCAGCAGCCTCTCGCACAACAGGCCCTAAAACACACACACTGAAGTTCACAGAGTGTGCGCTCTCTCTCTTTCTCACTGTCTCACTGTCGCACCGGGCTGCCCTGTCTCTAGCCTCTCCCAGGTACATCCACGTCATTTGCCTGGCAGCCTGCCCCCAACTGCACCCCCAGCTTTGGTCTTCGTCTCAAGCACAAATACGCAGGGTCGCATGCAGACACCCTGTATCTGTCTGTCTGTCTCCCGCACGCATGGAACAACTTGAGCTGTGGCAAGTGGGAGAGGGTGTCAGGCTCGATGGAAGCTGTTATTCTTAGCCCTGTCACTGAACACTTCCACCCCCTCCCCACTCGGTCCCTGCCCTGTCCGTCACCCTCCCCACGAGACAGAGCCGAACCTGAGGCCAGTCTAATCCCCCATCTGTGGAGAAAGAGGGGAGGCAGTAGGGGATTGCAGCCTCACACTAAGAAGGAGCAGAAAATGGGATTTATTTTTGTTGCACCCCCAACTCTGCCTCCAGCTGCTCAGAGAGCAGTTGTGTGGGTAATGATGGAAGGGAGGGAATTTGTGTTAGAAAATACTTGTTGAACGGCCTGAGACATTTGCTGCCATCGCCGATCTAGTTGTGTGTGTGTGTGTGTGTGTGTGTGTGTGTGTGTGTGTGTGTGTGTATAGGGTGCAAGCATGTAGGGGTCGTAGGTGAGAAGACCCTGAGGAAGCAGGACCCCAGAGAGGGTACCAGGCAGTGTCTTCACTAAGCCCTTTCTTACCTTTTTTTGCTTTGGAGCTAGAACTGGCCATAAATAGATTTGACTGCAGCTCTGCTTTTGCTCAGCCCCAGAGTCTGTCAACTCCCACAACCCTCTGTGGCCGATGGGCCCTCTCTAGGCTGGTACTGGTCAGGAGTTATGGTGAGGGGCCAGGGAGAAGGAGTTCTATCCCTAGAAAGTCTCAGATACTTCAAGCCCGAAGTTCTTGGTCTTGTTTTCTAAACATCTCCCCCCCCCCTCCCGGCCCCGTGTTCCCTAATCTAGGCACTTCAACATCCCTGGCTTCCTCCCTGATCCCCTTTCTCATTGGGTTTCAAATATTCTATCTCATAAGGTGCCCCCCAAGAGTTTTTCTTGTCCACATGCCCATGAGTGCAGCCCCGGCCGGCCCTTCTTTAGCTCCTGCCAGGACCATTGCAGTAGCTGTTTGCTGGCCTCCCCGCCCTCGGTCTCCCTCTGCCAGTCTCATCCTCCCAACAGCTGCCAGTGATCTAAAAAGTAAAAATAAATAAAACCTGACCGTGTCACTCTCCTGCTTGAAACTCTCCCTGGCAGCCAGCAGACAGTCCCCTAGGGTGGCACGTCAAGTTCCATTCCCTGTCCCTATCCCTCTCACTCCGCCAGCACAGAGTCTGCGCTTCTTGGAACGCACGCCAGTTCCTCAGCCTGAAATCCCGTCTCCCTCTTCTTCACCGATGAACTAGAAACCAGCTCAGCGGTCATGTCCCTAATGAGAGCTTCTGCCTCCCTCTACCTACCACCACGTGAGCAGTGTTTTAAAAATCTTCATCTGAGGACATTTTTTCATTGCTTTGAGAGAGTTTAGGAGTGAGAGAGAGAAAGAGAGTCATTGATGTGAGAGAGAAACATTGATTGGTTGCTTTCTCACATGAGCCCTGACAAGGGACTGAACCTGCAACCTTCTGGTCAACCAATTGAGCCACACTGGCCAGGGCACATGGATAGCTTTTAATCTCCTCTTTGCTCTCAAGTGCTTACACAAACCTTAAACCATTAGACCGTTGCCCATCGTGGGCCCCTCGCTTACTCCTACCTGCCTGCTTTGCCAGCTCAGCCCCGCTCACTGGAAGGCCCTCTCTTGCCTTCTCCAACTGACTCGGTCCCGTCCAGCCTGAGCCTAACCTTTCTCTGACATACACTCTGGTCTCCCTTCCTCTGGGATGTTCCAGTCTGTGGGCCACGCTGGATCCTGGATTCTTTCACCCTGCGTTGTCCACGCTGCCTTCCCTGTACGGTGTGCGGTCACCCCAGCTGGCCCAGAGCTCCTGACGGGTGCTGGGGAGGAGTTCCTGCCACAGGGCCCCCACGGAGCTCTGAGCGGTGCTGGCGGGTGGCCAGGGCTCAGGTTCCTCAGGGGGGTGGGGGCACTGAGTGTAACTCCAGGAGAGGGAGGGGGGAGGGAGCAAGGAGCTCTCAGCAGGTTCTGAGTGAAGACAGGTTCCAGCCCCTGGAACTCCCACACACAGAGCAGAGCTGGGGACGCAAGGCCTGTTCTCACTTGGCAGCTGTTGGCAGAGCCTCTCCCCAGCGGTGATGCCAGAGGTAGGGCCACGGGGCAGGCTCGGGTCTGGGTCTGACACTGGCCTGCTGAGTGTCCAGGGGCGAGAGAGAGGCTCAGAGTGGGAGCGGCAGAGATAGAGAGGCAGAGAGACCGACTGGGAAGGAGCCAGCGATAGAGACTGAGAGGCCCAGGGAGTGAGTGAGAGGAGACATGGTGACAGAGAGAGGGACAGACAGAGAGAAGATAGAGACGTGACACCAAAAGAGAAACCGACAGTTCGGAGACAGACCGAGAGACCTAGAGACGTACACAAAGATAGAAATGGAGTCATAAAAAGGAAGAGAAAGCCAGAGAGAAACAGAGAGAAAAGGAGACAAAAAGAAAGGCAGGCAAAAAGGACAGGCCGAGACAGAGGGAGGAGGGAGGCCGATGTCGGGAGGGAAGGAAAGGGAGACTCCAGCAGACACGCAGGGCTGGGAGGTCCCGAGAGGAGCTCGGCAGGCCCACGCACTTGCATACATCAAGGGCCCAGGAAACCACCTAAAGAGACAGGCAAGGCGGCAAAAGGAGAAGAGGCTCCGCGGGGTGTCGGGCAGGCCTCGGGAGGGGACCGCAGGAGGCCAGGGCCTGTCAGCTGGGCTCCTCTTCTTAGCCAGAAACCGAGGCTGGCGAGGAGGGCAGGCCTGACAGTAAGGCTGGGCGGAAGGGCTCTGCGGGGTCAGAGGAGAGCCCCGGTTCCGCCTTGACCGCTTGAGGATCTGAAACTGCCCCCACAGGAGCCCCAGGAGAGGGGGGCCCAAACCAGAGAAGGGCAGGTGGCGAGAGGCCGCAGCCCAAGCCGCACGTAGAAACAGGGCGGCCCAGCTGCTACTGGTTCCTGAGGTGCTTCCTGAACATGGAGCCTCTCACCTCAGCTCTGCTGGGGAACCACAGGGCTGAGCCTGTGGGAATCGCTCACAGGGACAGTGCCCCGGGCTGTGCCCAGGCCCCAGGTAGACATCCCAGGTAGATGCCCCAGGGCCTTGGGAACCCATTCTATTGCTCCAGCGCCCAACACAGAGAGCCCACCAGAAGTCCCTCCTGCTGTCTAATTCAGATACTTCCCACTACAGCCCCCTCAGTTCTTTAGGAGGTTAACTTGAGAGAGAGAGAGAAACTCAACCAAAATCTGAAATGCCACAGAGTGCTCAGACAAAGACCCCTTTCTGTACAGCTCCACTCCCTCCTACACCTCTCCTCCTCCCTGCCCCCCTTCCTTACTGCAGGCTGAATTGGCAGTGGAGAGGTTTTGAGTCAACAAATGCAGCGGGCTGGGGAAGGGAGCCCTGAAGGGGATTCCTGTCTGGGAGACGTTTGCTGACAGCAGTCACTGTGACAACAGGAAGGTCTGCAACAGACCAGCAGGCAGCCCCTGCCTGCTGTCCCCCGCCCGATTCGGGCTCTCCCTATCCCCGTCCCCGGGTTCGTCCACTCGTTCAGTCATTCATTTGCTATTTACTCAACTTGGCAGTCTCTGGACACCAGCCATATGTCTAGCTCCTACTTGACACTTTTGGGTAGGGGTGAGCAAAAGTAGGTTTACGGTTGTGAGTCGCAAAATGGAGTTTATTCCTGTATTATTATTTATCAATTATTGTATTATTTTCCATACGAACAACTGTATTGACTGCTTTATTCCGTCCGCATGGAGCCCAGTAGTTATCCATTATCCTTCCTTTAATAAAGCAGAAAGCCGGAACCCAGTATATTGAGGTGAATTGCCCAAGGTCTCACAAGATGACAGAACTGGAGTTTGAACCCAAGAGGTGAACTTGAGATTTGAACGCAGGTCTGTCTGGCTTCCCAAATCAGTACGTGGGCCTCTGGCCAGTGCCAGGAAGCCAGGCACCAGGTGGTATGCTTCATGAGAGCCAAGACTATGCCATCCCTAGTGCTACAACCCTAGAACGGTGCCCGGGGCCTGCACAGAGTAGGAACTTGCTTGTAGGTACGTGCTTGTGGCATGAAGGTTAGCTCATCAAGGGGCGTGCAGGAGTCAGCAAAGTCGGGAGCCTTCAGAGGAGGATGCTTCCTTACTCGGAAGAAGCCGTACCTGGATTTGCCCTCCGTGCACTCGGGGGCCCCTGCGGAGCACCTACTCCATCAGGCACCGCGGCAGAACCTCTAAATATGGCAACTTAAAAAATACATTAAAAATACGTTTGATAGACATAGAGAACATTTTGACAGTTGCCAGATGAGAAGGAGGTTGGAGGGATAGGTGAAAAAAGGTGAAGGGATAAAGAAGTACAAATGGGTTGTTACAGAATCGCCATGGGGTGTGAGGTGCGGCACAGGGGATGTAGTCAGTAATGTTGCAGGAACTGTGTGTGGTGCAGGTGGGTGTGAGATTTATCGGGATGATCGCTTAGGAAGTTATGTAATGTCTAGTCACTGGGGTGTACACCTGAAACTAATATAATAATGTATGTTGATTGTAACTGGGAAATTAAAAAATAATTTAAATACATATATACACATGTCCTTTGCCCTGAAGAAAGTCTTTGTTTGTCTGGGAGACCAGCACACACACAGACGGTGGTGGAGTTGCTGGAGAAGTAAGTACCCAGTGCCGTGGGATTCCCGGTGAAGCATGGGCCTAAATGTGGAAAGCAAAACAATAAAGCTTTTAACAGAGCAATAAAGACAACGTAGAAGAATATCTCCATGACCTCAAGGTAGAGAGAGATTTCTTAAATGACACACACAAGTAATGCTAACCATAAAGGAAAAGACTGGGACATTTCAGTACCTTAAAATCAAGTTTTGTCCTTAAAAAGACACCATGAAGAGAGTAAAAAGGAAAGTCAGGGTGGGAAAAGATTTTGCAACACATACAACCAACAAAAGACTCACCTCCGGAATATGTAACGATCCTACAAATGTGGATGCAGGAGACTGACAACCCAATGAAAAAATAGGACCAAGGAATTGAATATGCAGAAATTCAAACGGCCAAAGTATATGACAATGTGCATGACTTGATTGGTAATCAAGGAAATGCTAATTAAAATCCCAGTGAGATGCTACTATATACTTACCAGATTAGCAAAAATGTAAAAGTCTGATAAAAAACAAATATTGGTGAAGATGTGGAAAAGGAATTCTCAAACACCTCTTTGGAAGTAGCCCAACTGTATCTAAGTAGTCAAGTCCAAGGTATGCGCACCCTAAAGGTGAATTCCTGTGCAAGATGGTTCGTGGCAGGCGTTGTCCATGAAGACCCTGAACTGGAACCAGTAGACATTGTAGATTATCTATTGAGTACAGGAGAGCAGAGAGGAGAGCAATGCTGCCTGAGAGGCTGGGGTATCCGGGAAGGGGACCTCTGAATTCGCTCTTGGAGGATAGTTTCCCAGTTAAGGAAGGGGAGGGAGGGCATTCCAGACAGAAGGACTGGCAAACACACAGACATGAGTTTCAGAGCAGTTCCCGCTTATCCTGGAGCCAGCTGGGTTGGGGATGTCAGAGAGAGAGGCAGGAAAGGAGAGCAGTGGGGGTGGGTCACACTTGGAGTATGTGAAGGCATTTGTGAGCCATTGTAGGAAGTTTGGCTTAAAAACAAAAGTGGGAGAGAGTCAGGAGCAAGGAGCAGTTAGACAGGAGACCAGTTAGAAGCCATTGCAACAGATAAGCAGCTTGATGGAAGAGATAGGGGGGATTTGGGAACAAACCATCTCTGAGAGGAGTAGACAGGTGATCGGTTATGGGGAGGGGGTCGGGAAGGAGCTGAGGCAACTCCCAGGTCTCCAGCTTGGGAGTGGCTGGTAATGCTGTCGCTGGACATGCAGAAGAAGAAGGAGGGAGGGAGAGGTCTGAGGAAGGAACTAAGAGGCCCAGTTGGTAACATGCTGCTTTGGTGCTTCCTACAGGACAGATGGGTAATCAGGACCAGCTTGGACATGGAGCTACAGATACCAGAGTTACTGGAGCAAGAAGCTACGGGTTTAGATGAGCAAATTTGGGGAGCAGGAGCAGGGCAAGAGCAGACAAAGTCGTAGAAGGAGCCCTGGGAACCAAATAGAGAAGTGATGGGCAGAAGAGAAGTAAATGAAAGCGACAGAAGGGATGAGGTATCTGGAAGAGGGTGGTGGTGTCGCAGCAACTAAGAAAGGAAGTTTCACAAGAGCTGGGTGGTCTGTGGCGTGCAAACAGGGTGTTGCAAATAGGTGAATTTGGATTTGTGATAAGCCAAGAGGAGGAGTAGAGGGAGGTTGAAGGAGTTATGGTCTGAAAATCTCTATTTTCTCTGTCAACTATACAGGAAGGAGGAGGCAGGATAGAAGCCTGAAAGGGTGGTAAAGGGTTAGAACAGGAGCTGACCACCAGGGGCCCAGTGGCCTGGAGGGCCGGGCTGACGTCAGGGACCATAAATCTGGAGTGGCACCAGTTTGCACGGTTGGGTGATTTTCCTATGCCTTCTTGTAGCCTGGGAATCATGATGGGGAAAGCAGATGACTGGAATCCTCCAGGGCTGGGAAAGGCAGGGCGAGGGGGTGTGGGAATCGAGGGTGCCAGCGAGAATGAATGATGTGGCCAATCACAGGCAGGTCGATAGGGGAGGAAGTGGAGCCAGGAAGGGGCTGGCAGCCTGGCAGTCTGCCTTGTCCGAAGCCAACACTCCAGGACCGTGGCTGAATGAGCAAGACAGCATGGGAGAATTGGAGAAGTCTCTGTGAAAGGAGACCAGGTTTGATGGGAGGAAAGGAAATAAGTTGTGGCCCAAGGGGGGGATACACAGTTCAAGATTTTACAGGAGACAGTCTAGGCAGTGTGTGGGTGGTGGAGGTGGAAAAGGTCATTGGAGGTGGGGGTGGGGTAGAGGAGTCAAGAAGTGAGGGTGCTGGAACGTCCATGTGGGTATTCAGGGCACCTAGGATGACGGCTGGGGCTGGGCTACAAAGGAAGACCGTGAGCCAGGTGCCCATATTCACCTGTGGGTGAACGTATTGGCCGGGTCGGGCAAGGGGTATAATGGCTGGATGGTGGGAACCGGAGGTCTGATTTTGAGTGGGAGAGGAACTGTAACGGTGGTGGAGGGAGGCGGGAGAAGGCTGACTCTCTCCAGCCTGGCCAGGTGCCACCTCCTGCAGGCTCCCAACCACTCTCCTCTAGGCCTTCATTGTTCTTTGAGTGTGAAAGACTGTGCTTAACCCTTGAGTGTGCACAACCTCAATAAGTGCTTTTCTTCCCTCAAGACCATAGGATAAGCACGTATTCTGCAAGTGGATGTGGCCCCTACGCATTGTGGACCCGGAATATTGAGGGAAATGGGCCATGGGTATGGGACAAAGAGGCCCATACTGTGAGGCCTCTGGGCCAAGTGAGGCTGTTCTGGGCCAAAACATACCGCCTGCTGGCCTTCTCTGTCCCTTCCCCAGCTCCCTGAGACCCACAGAGCTTTCTACCCTTCAACTCCCACGTGGAAAATTAAGCCAATACAAAGAGATGCCGACTGTCAGGGCTGAAGCTAAGGCATGATGCTATCCAGTAGCATGGGGGCTCACACTGTCTGAAGTGCCCAACTTCTTCACCTGCTCTCGAAATCCCACTCAGCCTTGGATGCCCAGCCAGGGAGATGCACCTCCTTTCTCATGTCCCCTTCTCGATACCAGTTCCTTGATAGCAAGATTTTTGGTCACTCCATTTGCTTCCACCAGTCTTAAAGCTGAGTCTTAAAGACTAAGGGTCTGTGTTTTCTATGAGACTTTATTCTCGGAGGCGAGACCTCTAAAGGGGCCCTGGGGACATATAAGACATGGCCCCTGTGGGGAGGAGCTTGCAATCTGGTGGTCACAGGGTCAATGCAGTTGATTAATTTCTGGATTTGAAGGACTTGCAAATCAAAGGCCAGTGGGCCTCCAGGGACAGGGGGTGGGAACCACCTGGGGAACCTTTCAGGATTGCAGAGGCCACGCCCGGGGATCCTGAGGCAGCTGGTGGGGAGGACCCTTTGGAACATTGAGAAAGCCAGGGCGGTTCTGAATCTCAGTCTTAGCTGAGAACCACTGTTGGGGAAGTAAGTTAAGAGGGGGATGAACAAACTAAGAGCGAAACTAAACTCATACTGGCCGTATGGTGGACATACAGATGATGGTCATTTATAGCCCTGCCCACAACCCAAAACTCATCACTGTGAAGCACAGTAACAATTGGACATGTCATTAAAAAGTGTCAGCTCATTTTCTGTAGGTGACATTAGATTTATAACTCTAAACATCTCAGGACTGGCAGAGCTACTACACTGTTCAAGGCACCGAGTGCTAGTTACAGTATCTCTTCCCTCTCCCCCCACCCTGTGTCTTTGAAACTTTTGGCTTATGGAGCTAGATACCCAGAAAGAAAAACATTAATGCATGTTGGGTACCTACCTTATACCCGGCACTTGAAATACTTATCTCATGCAGTCTCTGAAATGTCCCTATATTGGGAAGCAGTGTGTAGAAAAAAATAGTTTAGAGTAGTGACCTGTGCCGACCCACACTCAAGTCACAGCCCTGCAGCTCACTAGGGCGAACCTGGGGCAGTCTCCTAACCTCCACTGCCTCCAGACCCTTGTCCGTAAAATGGGGTTAAGACGATTTACCTTATCTGGAACATGATAATGTTTAATACTTTTTAGTGGTTTATTGCCATCATCCCTTCATCCCCATTTTATGGATGAATAAACTGAAGCCCAGGGTTAAGTTAAGTGTAGATAGATATTTGCACTCAAGTCTGTAGGATGGTCTGGGCTCTTTCCTCTATGGCTCTACTTCTAGGCATCCGGGCCTTGGCTAGGGGAGTGCGTGCCATGGGGGTCCTGGAAGATGCTTTCGATCTCCCCTGGGGGCTGGGGGGAGCACCTGTGGCCATTAGGATTGGCTTTTATGAGCCTGTTCCACCAACTGGTTCCCTCCCCCAAGTCTGCACACATTGACGCTCTTCCTGTTTGCTTCCAAGCAGATGGTGCTGGAATCTCTCTACACCAACTCCCATTCATAAATCACTGCCTTCCCCCTGGTGCTGGAGGGACCATTCTAATTACTGTGGGGGAGGTTGTGTGTGTGAGTGTGTGTGTGAGTGTTTGAAGACACAGAGAGACTGCTGGCCAGGAGCTGCCACCCTTTCTACTGGGGATGCTGCCTCTCTCCTCGCCAGTCCTCCCAGCCCACCCTGCTGTACAGAGGGGAGTCTGGGTCTCCTGGGCCTGAGGAGGGAGGCCCTGGTGGTAGTGTTTCCTGCTTCATGTGGCACTTACTGCCCCCACCCCACCCCTCAAAGGGACCAGGCAGCCATTCTTAACCACACACTTTCTGGCTCCAGGGTCTCTGCATGGTGGTAGGGCAAGGGGGGGGATGTGACATTAACAGAGACCCTAGTGTGTCCCCAGAGCCCTGATGGGTACTTGAGGGGTTGTAAGGGGAGAGAAGTGGTTGGAGATACGGATGGAGGCCTGGCCCTAATCAGGTCAACTGTTATCTGCCTGGTGAGTTTGAGTGGAGGACTGGGGAAGAGAATGACAAGTTTGAAGGAAGCCAGGCTGGGGGATACTTGCTGGGCACCTAAGCTAGACTCCAGAGTTCTCTGGGCCCCTTCCTACCTTAGGCCCCTGGGCTGTATGTGATTATTATTTTCATACATATACATATACCTGAGTGTGCAAGCAAGTTTGGATTGGGCTGTGGATCTGGAGATGTTGTGCTTGTGTGTACAAGCAGTTTGTAAACTCTACATCATCACATGCTTTGTCTGTGCTAGTGTGAGACTATGAATGGGCTTGTGTGGGAGGGGTGGGGCCCAGACGGAGCCTGTGTGTGTGGGTGTACACAAGAGGGTCTTGGGTGGTGTTTGTGTTTCAGGTGGGAGTTGAGGGGCTACATGCGTGTTGGAGTCTGGGGGACAGGTATGAGACATGGTTGTAGTTTCTCCACCACTGCACATGTGTGTCTGGGACAGCGATGCTGCAAGCCCAAGTCTGTGTGGTCCCCATTCCCTCCAGCCTCTCCACTCTGAGCACCTGACTGTGGAGGTGTGTCTCAGGGTTCATATTCTCTCCCTAGTCCCCAGGGTTCACTTACAAATCTGAGACTTGGACTGGCCCCCTTGAAGTTCACTATGGGGGATGGGAGGTGAAAGGGGAAAAGGGCACTTTCTCCTGAAAGCCAGAAGGAGCCATCCAGTCCCCCAACATTCTCACCTGGGAACAGTGGCTGCCCTGGGGGCTCATGGCTGACCCTCAGGGTCTTTTCTTCCCAAATCCCCTCTTTTGTTGAGGCCCCTATAGATGTGATTCTGCCTAGGACCCTTCCTCAGGTGGGTCCACCTTCAGGGGGGTCCTCCTTTACCTCCTCCTGCTCCCAGAGAAATTTGAGGCTACTGCCTATGTCCCCTCATCTGCCTCTTGCGCTCACCCAGGTGTTGGGTGGCACACTGAAGCAAGTTGGGTGGAGGGGAGTGGGTGTGTGCAGACACCGTGAGAGGGGCTGCTGACAGGATACACTTTTATTCCCCTGCTCCCCTCCCCACTGCTCACCTTCGTCCCTTAGCACTTCCCTAAGCAGCTCCAAGCTATCCCAGGGGAAAGAGCCCTGGCTTCAGAATACAAGATTCACATTTGCCACTAGTTACCTGTGTCTCCAGCCACAAGTCACTGCACTTCTCTGAGACAGTTTCTTCATGCAAAATGGATATTAAAATGCCCACCCTTCCTACCTCACAGGATTATTGTAAGGATCGAGGGAGGTCATGCACGTGAAGGTAACTAGGAATGATGAAAGGCTATAATGCACATGTACTAGCTATTCTTACTTCTGGTTTAACTAACCGACAGTATATCCATTTCCCAGACAGAGGACAGAGCCCTGGAGAGACTTGGATCTGTGTTGTTTGTGCTGCTCCAGTGACTTTGTGCCAGGAACCCTGTCCCCGCTAAGCGGCCCTCACTGCTGGTCCTTAGCAAAGGAGAACTTGACCTTTGCTATCCCTTTATCCACCTGCCCTGTCTTTCCTGTTTTGACAGCTCTTAAGTATCCTTCAGGCAACAGCTCAAAGGGCACCTCCTCTGAGAAGACTTCCCAGATCTGAGCAGGCTTCCCGCTCTCCGAACACACCTTGTGGCACCTCTTATCAGGCTGTTCTGTAATTGTTTGTTGTGCCAACACCGTTTCACAATTACTGTGCAGTTTACCAACACTGAGTGCAGTGTGGTCCAGCTGCCGCAGCCCCTGGGAGCTGCCACCCTGGTGCTAGCTCCTGCGGGCCAGCCCTTCCACTGCAGAACCACCCCCACCCCAGCCCTGTAACCCAGAACTTGGCTCTGGGAGGCTCTGCGTACATGGAACACGTGAATGAGGGAAGGAGCAGAGACTCTGGGAACCTGACAGAAGGGAAGAGATACTTCTCGTTAACATCTCTTTGCAAAAGCCAGCGAGTTCCTATATCCAGCTGGTGTCTAAATGGGGGCCAATCATAAAACAGGGAGGCCCCTGAGGCCGAGGGCAGCTGGCCTGCCGGTGGGCTTTATAAGGCAGTTTTATGGACTCAGCTGAGATGTGGCGATGAGAAGCCAAACTTTAAACATCCCCTTAAAGTTTGCTTTCACTCCCCTGGGCCTTGAGCTGAACAGAGTTGAGGAGAAGGCCTATTGAGGAGGTGCCCATGAAGGGATGATGGGGATAGAATCATTCACAGAGACCAAAAGGAAGTAGGCAGGAATCACAGCAGGAAGGGTATAAGTTAGATGCGAGGAAGGACTTCCTTGGGAGACCAGGACCCGGCAGGGAGTGATGGTAAGGCTACTGACTTGCTTCCAGTTACTCTGCGATTTAAGGGGTCATGTCATGTTTGCTTCTTCAGCCTTCACTGACCTTTGTTTCAGGAGGGCGCCAGCCGACTCTGCTCCCCGTCTCACCCTGCTCCTTCCTGATTTGTGTCCACAGGCAGGAGCCTGTAGAAGGAGGGAGAAGAGAAAGAGAAGCTGAGGTCAGTATCAGGATCGGACCCAGCACGGCCTGGCCTGTGAGCAGAGGGTCCCTGTGATCTGAGTTTCTTCCAACTTTCCCCTCTCTGCTGTTTGACTTGCGGGGAGGAGAAAAGCAACCAGCCTGAAGAAAGTGCTGAGAAGATATTTAGAGCTGAAAAAAGGTCAAAGAGACAGGGAAAGAGAAAAATCAGAGAGGAAAAGGCAGAGAAATGGGGGAAGGGGATTGATATGCTTGGAGTCCACAGGGCAGGCACGGGAGGATGGTCACAGCGATCTTCACAATCTTCAAGGAGGGTTAGCATTTCACACCCGGGGAACTCCCACTCAGAGGGGTTCAATGGCTTGCCAGGAATTCCTTGCTGGTAAAGGTCTTGAACCCAAGACTATCTGAATCAAGTACAGGGAGGGTTCCCTAGAGACCATAGGGATTCTACACGCTGTCCCTCAGGGCAGAGACTCCGGGCTTGTGAACTCAGGTAGATCCAGATGATGTGATGGCCAGTCGACCCCCACGCTGGCCCACTGGGCCTGCTCTTTGAGGCTGGGCTTTGGGCCAGGCTGTTTCCTGGGAGGACTGACCACTATGCTCTTGGGAACAGAGAAGTTGGAACACAATTAAAGGCTTTTCAACCAGGGCCAGAGTCCTCAGCCACAGAGACCGTGCCCTTTGTCTTGGGGGCAGCAGCTCATTCTCTGGATGGAGGCTTTTAGTCCAAGCAGGATTAGGTGCTACCCTTTCCCCACCGATTCACAGCTCCTGCCTGCCGAGAGTGGTCAAGGCCAGGGAGAGCCTTCTTCTACAGCCCCGCTCCTCCCTCTGTGGCCTGCCGGGTGCAGGGGCTGCCAGGTGCAGGGGCTGCCGGGCTGGCAGACAGGGAAGTAGGAACAGCACTCTGCGAGGCCCACCCCATCCACAACCAACTGAGTGCCTGGGGTGGTTGAGGCAGGGTGGGGGGGTACAGAGGCTCCAGGGGGGTGGTACTCTGCTTCTTCCTCTTCTTCCTCCCTGGGCTTGGCCTTAGGTATGAGTATGGCCCAGCCCCTACCTGATTCCCTGGGGCAGGGGAAGGCGGAAAAAGAAGGAAAGGGAAAGCACCTGCGTGGAGCACCTATCACGTGGCAGGAGCTTTACATACACAGCACACTTAATCCTGACAGCCATCTCAAGGGAGGATTACTATCCCAATTTTACAAGTGACAAAAACGAAGTTCAGAGAGGTTAAATATCCCACTCAGGCCCACACAGCCAGGAGATGGTGGTAGTGGGATTCAAACTCTCAGTTCTCTCGGCCTTGATCCTGCACTCCGGGAGAGCATGGCTTGACTACCCTCCAGAACTTCTAGGCCCCGGGCGTTCCCAGGCTCAGTCCATGTGTGCACATGGCCTCTGGGGGCCCAGGCCTCCCAGCTCCAACAAACACCCTTCAGACGTTTCCGGACACTTTCCACCCCTGCTCTGGGTCCTCAGGAAAGGCGGGTGCCTTTGAAGGGGCCCCCCAGGCCCATCAGCATCTCTACTATTTCACACTTTCCCTTTAGGATCATCAGATGAGGAACAGCTGGGCCTGCAGATTTATTAGGGTTTTGCAAGTGATTCCATCCGCTCGTCCCCTTCGTCCCCTCCCCAGCTAAGCCCCGCCCTCATCCCCATTAGGAGTCTCTGAAAAGCAAAGCCGGGTCCTCTGTCACAGCCCCAAACCCACTTAGCTGGTACGAGTTTTGCCTCGCCCACTCCTCACAGCAGTGAAAGCCAGCCACTCAACTCCCCAGAAATAAGAGGGGGAAGGGAGAGAGAAAAAGAGAGAGAGAGAGAGAAAGATTTCAGAAAACAAAACATATTGAAGACCCAGCTTTTCCTCCTGTTTGGCTGGAGGCAAGTCATGTAGTCTCTTTAGGCCTCAGCTTCCTTATCTGTAAACAGGAACAGGATCTGCCCTGAGTACTGGCAAGTAGGATGGTAGCCTGTCCCAGGTGCCCCCCGCCCCCACTGTCCTGCCTCCGGAGCCCTTAGGTGCTGTGCTAATATGTGAGCCGGTCTAGCTGGCCCCCCTTCATACACATCGGAATCACAATGTGACTGTGGAGTTTTCACACTAACATGCCTTTTGAAACATGGAGAATTTCTCATTTTCCCCTTTGTTTTCCGGGGGTCACCCGGTGACCTACACCTGTGTGACATGCCTGTGTGGGAGCTCCCAGTGGTCATGTGACATCGAGAGAGCCAAGGGGAGGAGGCACAGGAAGCCGTGGGCGCTGGGGCACAGTACGAACATTCAGCAGCGAACAAGAAACAAAGGCCCCAGCTACCCCGGGGGTCAGAGTCCCACGTGTGACCAGCAGTCACAAGGTGTCACTTGTAAGAGCTGGGCACAGCCCTCGGGGAGTTGAGCAGAGGCCCAGGCTGATGATGACATTTTAATACTAAACCATTATTCATCATTCTAAGTATTAAGCAAAATACATTAATATTTGGTTAACTATTAGAGTCCTAGCGATAGCATGTATGAATTAACAGCTCAGGATAATTTGATAGTCATTGCAATAATGCTGTGCCGAAGGAATGTTTTTTGGCAATAGACAAATCAGAAAGCGACTGAGGTATATTAATGTGAGTGCAGGACTGGTAGGTAATGGAAACAAAAAATAAGTACACATGTGTCCAAATAAGAAGGACAGTGTCAAAATGCCAACTGTCAGCCCCAATCACCAAGCCCGGTGGCAGGGCTCTGTCAGGAAGCAGCTCCGTGCAGCAATGGCCTGACCTCCACAGCCGCCACTGGCCAAGGCGGCAGGCAGCCCGGGCCTGCAGGAGGCTGAGTCCAGCCACAGCCAGGAGAGTGGGCACAGAGAGACGCGAGGCGCAGGAGCACTGGGAGGGAGGCCAGTGTAGCGGCTGCAGAGAGAGCAGGAGTATAAGCCAGCAGAGAGGGATGTGATGAGAGATGGGGGGTGAGAACTGGCGGCCAAAAGGCTCTCTTGAGCTTTGTGCCAATTCTGCAGTCAAGCATTGCAATATAATCACCAGGTATTAAGAAAATAGAAATGGGGTCTCCAGGCGCCAGGCAACACGGACAGATGAGGAAGAGAGAAACCGACACATGGCTGTGACTGCGGTCCGGTTGGCATGAGGCTCCCCACCCGCGCTGCAGGGGCAGGGTGAGCTGCTGGAACCAGAGGACAACTGTGCCTTGCACCTGTAATTGGGCAAAATGCCTACTTTAGTGCTTTAATAAAGTCATAGGCGACTCTTTCTGTGATTTGACAATTTACCAGGAAATCAGTAATTCCTTTGTTTTAAAGTTCCCACATTAAGAGCTTCAACTGGGATGGACTTGCCTAAACATCTGGTGTCTAGGCAGAACCATTCACATTGTCGGGTCCAGAAAGGGACATCCTGACCAACTGATCCTGACTAGAGAGACCTTGCTGCGTTCAGAATTCCCCCGCAGGGGTCAGCGACCCGGTCAATAAAGACTTGGGCTGAGCCCTGCTGTGTCTTGTACTGGGCGGAGAAGCAGGGCCAAGCTACCCAGCCAAGGAGGAGTTTACCAGGTTTTTGGATGAGCCAAGAGATCGTCATCACGGGAGAGGAAGGTTCGGGGATGTGGCCCCTGATTTCCTTGTGGGAGAGTACCTAAAGGTACTTGAATCTGCTTTAAATTCTTCCAAGATCCAGTCTGTGCAGGCTCTTAATCAATTAGAGATGGCAGTCACCTTGGATGTGGGCAAGGAAGCTGAAGCTAGATCGGACTGGGAGGAGCGCATTTTCAAAACTCAAACATTTCCTTTGTGGGGAGGGGGCTGGGCCTGGGGTTCACACTCTCCTTGGCTTGCATCCCCGGAAAACTAATGAAGGGCCTTGCATTGTCTTTTTGTAATCATGCTTACCGTGTGGTGTTAGAAAGAAATTTAATGCATTAAAGAGCCAGCCTTTCTGTATTGTAAAACGGGAAAATCCCAACAGTTTAACAATTCTGTACCGCCGTGAGTCTTTAAGTGAGTTCTGGTGTTGCTTTCCACTGGCAACCAGCTTGCCCTGGGGATGTGCACACAGTAGGTTCTCTTGAGCGGCCTCGCATGCCTTCCCCTGCGCCTTCCCATGGGGGCCTAAAACACTTAAGGTTATCGTCACAGGTCAAACCTCCCGTGCAGATTTGTTTAACCTCACAGCATGTTGTATATAAATTTCTTACTCTAAATAACGGTCACTCATTCCACCCCCCGCAACACCGTTCTGAAACAACAGTCATTTTCACCCCAACTGGCAGCGCCCAGAAGACTGGCTCACTGCCTCTCGGGGCTGAAACGTGCTGCGACGTGTCCCTGCTCCATCTCTCCTCCTCCTCCTCGGCTTCTGTACCAGCCACATGCAAACATCTGCCCCACTGCTCGATTATCACATTTCACATGAAATTAGCTATTGCAGGTCTCATGTTAGTCAATTAGCTTGGCGTGGGCCGAGGGCATGACTCAGAGGCACTCCCAGTTTCACCTCTTTCCAGTCATGCCTTCCTCCTGTAGCCCGACCCCGGCTTTGCCAGGCCACCCTTTCCTCCCAAGGCTTAGGTGAAACTATACTCTCAGGCCCCTTAGTTCTAGGACAAAGGGCCCTTTCTGACCAGCTTTCTTTCTCGC
Source organism: Artibeus jamaicensis (assembly GCF_021234435.1). Lineage (NCBI taxonomy): Eukaryota > Metazoa > Chordata > Mammalia > Chiroptera > Phyllostomidae > Artibeus > Artibeus jamaicensis. The sequence continues at coordinate 5,939,859 of NW_026522046.1, read as the reverse complement.
CCCCTTGAGCCCTGACTCGCCAGTGTCTCTTAGCTGTACCCAGACGAATTACCTCCGTCCGCCTCCCTTATGGTGTGGCCCGCAGCCCTGTGCTTCTCCTGGCCCTGGCAGCTTTTACATTCTTCTCCCTGTCACTAGACGAATGGTTTCTCTAAAAAGCTTCCGCCCTCCAGGCTGCAGTGTCAGCAGCTCTGGGTGGCCCAGCACACACTTCCTCCAGGTACACGTGAGTGTGCTAAAAATCCCGGACCCACCCACACATCCTGGCCTGGTAGCCTCCCCCGTTTCACTCTGCAGCCTTCACATTCTCGACTCCCACATCTACATTTCATCAGAGTCCACCCCAGACTCTCTGCAGTCCCCCCATCAATCCGCAGTGATGTTTTTGGCTATACCCCCTGCCCCTGGAAACGATTTCCCACCACTCCGAGACAGACGCCGTGAGGACCTCCTCCTCCCAGCACACTTTCCCTTCTCTGCTCCGCTGTCCTCAGAGGTGCCAGGAAATGCATTTGGGGTTCATTTGCTTGTTCAGCAAAGCTATGTGAGTGCCTTCTATGCATAAGACCAGATTTCTTACCTTCAGGATTTATAACATAGGCGGAGAGGTGGAAAGAAAACCATACAGATGCAACTAGTAATTATATGAGAGAAAGTGTCTCTTACGAGAGAGGGAGAGGAAGACAGGACACTGGTGAGGCTTAATCGGCGTATTCACTGTGGGAATTCTGGGCGATCGTGCCTGAATGCCGCAGGGCCTCTAGGAAACAGCGGAAAGGACTTTGGGTCTGATGATAAGGTCTCAGAAGACTCTTGTAGACTCTTAAAAGACAAGACAAAGGATGAATTAGCTGTAGTTCTGCCCTGTGGACCCAGAACTCACCTCAACTAGAAGGGAGGGAAGGAACGTTGGAAGATCCAGGTCCCCTTTTCTAACAGTGAGCTGAATTAGTTTCCTACGAAAGGCCTCCCCCTTTTGAGGTTCCCTTTGGAAATAAGCCCTGTTAATTGTTCTAAAGTTCACATGACCGTTTGAAGCAAAAATTATAAATTGCCTTGTGGGTTTTCTAATGTATGTAGATGAAATACATATGATAACTATAACATAGAAGGCGGGGGCAGGGAGTAATGGTCGTCTGTGGTTGCAGGGTTTCCACAGTTCACTCGAAACAGTAACTCTAAGTGGACTGTGAAAAGTTAAGGATACACGTTGTAATCCCTGAGGCAATCATTAAGGAACTAATGCAAAGAGGTATAGCTACAAATTCAATAGATAAATTTAAACGGAATTCTAAAAATCCAAAGGAAGGCAGGGAAGGAGAAAAAGATAAATAGAAAACAGAGGGGGCAAATAAAAGTAAATCCAACCATATCAATAATTATATTAAATGTTAATGGACTAAACCTTTCAATTAAAAAGCAGAGATTGTTAGAATAGATTAAAAAAACCTAACTATTTGCAGTCTTTAAGAGATATATTTGAAATGTAAAGACACAGATAAATTGAAAATAAATGGATTAAAATGACATACAGTCAAAAGATGGAGAGGCCATATTAATATCGGATAAAATAGACTTTAAGACAAAGAGATAAGGAAAGACATTTTATGATGGTTGATGGGCTAATTCACCAGGAAGGGAGAATACTCACAACTGTGTATGCAACTAATAACAGTGCTTCAAACCCATGAAGCAAAAATTGGTAGGATTAAAGGGAGAGGTAGGCAATCCACAATCACAGATCTCATCAGTACGGGTGGTGATGTCTTATTGCACCTCCAGGCCCGATGCTGGTGGGGGTCACCCCCTGGGCCAGGGCTGGGCTTAGGCTTTGGGCCTTGGCGAGACACCTCAAGAGGAAGCCAAGAAGAAGCCAAGCAGTACCTCAGCAACAAAGCCTGCAGAGACTCTTTGAGGCTGGCATGCTGATAGTCCCCTGTGATTTTTTTAAAAAATCCTTACCCGAAGACATTTTTTCACTGCTATTGAGAGAGAGAGAAATGAGAGAGAAACATTGATGGGATGTCTTCTCATACATACTGCAAACAGGGATCGAACCCATAATTCGGGCATGTGCCCTGACTGGGAGTCCAAACTCGCCACCCCTCAGTTATGGGACGACTCTCCAAACAGCTGAGCCATGCTGGCCAGGGCCCCTGTAACTTGTATGGACAGCCTGCAGCGTAACCCTCATGTGAGGTGGAAAGGCAGTGGTTGAGGGTATTGAAACTGGTTCTGACAACAGTGGTGATAGAGCCCACTGGTCACTTTTGTTAGCTGCTCCGAAACAGGATGCCAAGTAGTGGAGTAGAAAATAGCAGCAGAGGCAAGAAAAAAAACAACCAACCAACCAACCAAACAAACAAACACCCCAAACCATCACTTGTTTTGTTATTAACCACTTAGGATCTCATTAAATGCACCCGATAAGGTAGGCTCAGGAGTCAAAGACCAAAACAAGCGCTAACCTTATACTTAATTGTCACCAAGACCGATGAGGAGAAGCAAGAAGTAGCCCGATGGTTCTCCCGTGTGAGTGGGCACAGAACCTCTTGGAGGCTTGTTAAAACACATGGTGGGCACTGTGCTCAGAGTTTCTGATTCAGCAGGTATGAGGTGGACTCTGACGCTGATGCTGCTCGTCTAGGGAATCGCTAAGGTCAATGAAATGCCAAGGGGTCCCAGAAGAGGGGAGAGCCCTTTTTGGCATACTGAGTCCATATAGAAGGCCACTGTTGGAGGTCAGGGTGAGGAGCCTGCCACGTAGAGGAGAAAGAAAGGACCAGGTACATTTATGGGGCTGAATTGTCATGTCCATATAAGGAGTAGAGCAGAGAAGCCAGCCAGGTAAGGTGAACCAGAACCCAAATCAGGCATGGGCCTAACTTAGAAGTGAAGATCACAGGCTCCGAACTTGGATCCGTGGGTTCAGATCTTGGTTCTGCTACTTATTAACTGCATGACTTAAAAGAGGTTACCTAAACTCTTACAGGGGTGTCCAACCTTTGGTGTCTCTGCACCACACTGGAAGAAGAACTGTCTTGGGCCACACATTAAATACACTGTGATGTGTAATCACAAAAAAATCTCATAATGTTTTAAGTAAAGTTACGGTTTTGTGTTGGGCTGCATTCATAGCTGTCCTGAGTCACAGGTTGAACACCTCTGTGAGAGCCTCATTTCCACAGTCTGTAAAATGGGGCTAATGCTAACACCTCCTCTCAGGATTGCTTGTAAGGGAGTGCAGGTAAACAGCTGGCACAGAGTAAGAGCTCTGTCAGTCAATGCTGAACTCAAGGCTAAGGATTTGCCGACACCCTGAGCTTGGCCAACCCATCCGAGGACTGATGTTGAGCACATCAGGCCAGGCTGCGACTTTGGCAACAAGCTAGTCAGACAGTATTTGTGAAACCCTTCCTGAAGACACACAAAGCAGTCACTTTTCTGTCACTAGGGTTGCCCTTCAGCCCTGCTCTGGGCCTTCCCAAGCCCCCCTGGGGCAACCACAAGGGGTAGCTGAGGCAACTCCCTCAGGCCCAGGCCGAGGAGCTGCAAGCAACCTTCTAGATTTATGCGCCCTGATTTCAGAGTTATCTGTTAGCATCCAACAAAGCAAATGGCAGCAGCGCAAAGGGGATTTAGTCCATCTGCATTAAGAAAAGGGGACGAATTCCTCCCCCTCCCCTGTGTTCCGAGATAAAATGGTTCATTTCCATGAAAATTGAAACTCAGAGAAGAGTCCTCGCTGCAGTGCCTTTTGGATTGTGCGCTAAATGGGGACAGAGCCATGTGCACTAGGATAGAAAATTGTGCCTGCCGCCTACCCTCTTCTGGTGCAGCAGGACCTCAGGGCAGGGGCACTGGCTCCTGCACCATTCCTGTGTGGTCCTGAGCCTCTGTAAAGCTGGCAGCTTTACAGGATATGGGTGCTGCTTTAGTCTAAACCAAGCTTCCCATAACCCCTGAGAAACTAACTGATCAGGTTGTTACTCTCCATCTCCCTGGGGAGCCAGCCTGTTACTTGGGCCACTACTTCCTGCCCCAAGCTCATATAATTCTACTTTATTCCTCTCCTTCTTACTGGCCCACTACTAAGTCCTTAGAATGTATTGTGGCCATGTCCTTGCCGGACCTTATGGGGGTGGGGTGTGCAGGCACGGGTTCCAGGGACTAGAATCATCCCTGGTAGTTTTCTCACCCTGAGGCTTATCCACAGGCAGTTCTAACCGCTCAGTAAGGGTGTGTGGACCCCAGTACCGTCTCTGTAATTCCCATTCCCACTCCCTGCGTTCTGTCTTTGTGGTTTGAATGGAGCTCAGGATAAAGCCAAGCCTAGTCATCTTGGGGAAGCATTGTTCGTGGTTGGAAATCATGAGTACATTTTGAAAAATAGTCAAAGAAAATCCTGCTTAGGGAAGCAAGTTTCCCAGCAAAGAGAGAAAAAGCCAACTGGCAAAGTCCAACAAGAATAATCAGAAATAATTTTTGGATTATTCACCTTGGGTATCACCCACCCCCTCCCCAACCTTCCGCATAGCACAGGTAACCGGGAGATGCCCACATTAAGATGATTGTCTAGGAAGAATCAATTTAGACTCGAAGCCAAATTCCTGAGCAGTTTCCACTGCAATCCAGATTCCCTCACGCTGCCTTCTCCAACTCCTTCTTCATCCAAATGCAGTTCACATTATGTATCTGCTCCCTGGGGGCTGTTGGCCCTGGCAGATGTTTGCGGCAAAACCCTGGGACCGATCCAAGGGTTAGACCTTCTGGGCCCTGCATGGGGGAGGTACAGCTTAAAGGTGTAGGTGGATTTATCTCATCAGCCAAGTATTGCCTGAGTGTCTGCATGAACAAAAGGACAGTGAACTCCCTTCACTTAGCCTTGCAAATCAGTTCCTCAACTTTCCCGGTCCATGTGGGGGTACTTTCTTCCCCAGGGATGGAGTAGAATATATGAGGCAGCAGCCTACGCCGGAGGCAGGAGGTCTGGTTCGGAACCAGTCATCCCTCCCGTCCTCCCCCTTCTCCCCATCCTCTGTCATAGCTTTAATTCGCCTCCATCTTCCTCCCTTGCCCCAAGCAGGCAACAGCTTTCCTGCCTTCACTTCCCACAGAACACCTTCTTAAAAAGTAAATCTGAGCACGTGAATGACTTGGGACTTACACACAGGAGCTTTGCTGAGGCCTGGACGGGAGTTTGCCGGGGAAGCTCAGTTGGCATTCAGCCCCTTTCTTGGTCCCATGGGGCCACGGGGCTTTTCTTGGATGGGCTGGTTCCTGTTGGTCCAGGTCGTGCTCTAGGGCAGATGATCTCCCTTAGAGAGTGTTATCACCAGAATTACTGAAAATACCTAAACCCTGCACATCTCCAACCACCTTGGGGAAGGAGAGTGCTCCTCTCAGAGCCCTTCGGTGCCCACTCCACAAGGTGTGGGCCCCCATGGATGTTTGTGGAAAGACTCTGAGGCATCTGGGAATGCAGCAGGGTCTGGCAGCTTTGGAGTGGGGGTGAAGATGGATCACGTTTCCCCAGCCCTCCCCCAACTTCTTAGGACCCAGAAGGCAGGCCTCTGAGAGTTGACAAGCTTATTTTTAGTTCTGTTTCCAGCTCACAAGCCCTATTGTTTTTTGGTTTTGCCTAATTTGGGCCAGTCCTGGAGGTGTTTCCTAGGCCCCTGGCTTGGGCTGTAGAAGGCCTTCAGGACATGAGCAGTTGGGAAGAGGGAAGTCCCACAAGCTTCCTGTCCAAAGGCATTGGCAGAATGCAGAGCCACCCTGGGGCTAGGTCCCCGCGCCCCAGCTGAAGGAGGAAGGAGCCTGGGCCGTCCAATGCTGCTGAGTCTTTGGTGATTTGAGATGGAAGGGGTATCGACTTAACATCCTGTTTAAATTTGGCACTAGTTGCATTTTTTAACAGGGGTTATGACCCACCCTCTTCCCTCTCTCAGGCCTTCCTTAAATATCCCTCTAATCAATTTTTCACTTTTGGCTCTAATTTTGCTCTTTACCTTGGAGTGTTGGGCTCGACCAAAGGAGGAGAGAGGTGTGATTTCTTGAGTGCTGTCTCTGAACAGAGCTGGCCACAGAGAGGCTGCTGGGAAGCCCAGAGTAGCTGGGACTGAAGATGGGAAAGAAGAGAGGATGAAAAGGTAGAGAAGGACAGTACAGAGAAGAGAGACAGAGCATCGTGCATGGGAGCACCTTACGTTCTTGCGTGCAAACGTGCTGCGATGAGAGGTGGTGATGCAGGAGGTCTGAGAGCAAAGGCAAGAGAGAGGGGAAAACGCCTAATTGCAGCCAGGCACCGCTGCCCTCGAGCCCAGTCCCCAGCCAGCTGGCTGCGTGAGCAGGGACTCTGCCGAGCAAACACCCAGCCCCTCTGTGACTCCCAGGCGGAGGAGTCCGCATTCCTGCCCAGCAAAGGCCGCTTTAATCAAGACTCCAGATCCTTCCTGCAGCCGCCTGGGGGGGGGACTGTAACACTAAACACATTAGTGTGTGAGATTGAAAGGTAACGTTCTCATGGAAGCCCCCGTAACAATGGGCCTCGGGTCTGGGTTTCATTTGGAGGAACTGTGCGGTGGGAATTTCTCTAATCAAATAAAAGGAAAACGAAAAACTCTATCGTTCGCAAACTTTAATGCTCTTAATTGCATTAATTTGAAAAACATACAAGGTCTTTCTGAATGTGGTGTTGGGGCCTGATAGGAGAGGAAGCTCAGGGCCTGGCTGGGGAGAGGCCCTGGTCTAATGGCAGTGAGGGGTCCCTGGGAGAGGCGGCCAGTGTGGCTGAGGCTGAAGGACGGCCTGGCAGAGACCCAAGTGATAGGAGGTTAGGTCACTGTCTCCTGCCCACCCCCACCCTGTCGCCCCCTCCCAGCCCTGGTATTTCCGGGGCCTCCGTGGTGGCTGAAGAGGTCTGAGAGCCCCATTAGGCCACTTGGCTTGGACCTGCTGCTGTCACTCAGTCCTCATCTGCCCAGACCTGAGGGGGAAGGGCAGAGCTGCTGTGCTCTGTCAGCACCCACAGCCCAGGGCCAGCTGCTCTCCTTGCAACACACGCCACCTTGGATGCCTCCAGAAACCCAAATCCCAGCCTGCCCCTTCATGCCCACTTCACTCCACTGGACCTGCAAGAGTTCACCAGCCCCTTCCTGTCCAGACCTCTGTCTTCACAAAGGATGGAGCAGAAAGAAATACCTGAATGAGGGCACTGAGTCTGTAAAGATGTGATTCAAGCTCCTCGAGGCCAGAAGGCATTACAGGCTTCCCTCTGTGGGTCTGCAGCAGGGCCTGGAGCTAGTGAGCCTTGTTTCTCACCTGGAGTTCAAGGGGCTTTTCACAGTGTCAGGGCTGAGGGACAAGGAGCTGGGCCCTGCGGAGGGTTGTGGGGCCTGGAGGTTCTGGAGGTTCCTAACCATACTGGGTCACAGCCCTCCTTGAAAATCCAGTGAGAGCTAGAGGTCACCACACACACACACACACACACACACACACACACACACTTGCACATGATCTCAGAGGTTTCACAAACACCTGTCATCCATGTCCAAAGAGCCAGGTTAAATCCTACTCTTGAGTCTTGGTAAGGTCATTGACTTGCCGGAAGTCCTTCCAGGAAAGTGGGATTGTGGGCACTGAGGTCAGTGCAAGGTCAGAGTGAAGATGTCTCCCTGAAGTTGGAGGAAAACCTGAAAGACTGATGTCACCTCTTCCCTGGAACACCCAATTCTCCTGGGAGGTAGGGTGGGGCTGTGCTATTTGTTCCTGTCTTCCAGAAGACCAAAACTCTGAGAGGTTTGTTGACTTGCCCAAGGTCACACAGCTGCAGAAGCAGAACTAATTTTCCAGACAACGGCCTCCACTATCGAGCGCCTTCCCTGAGCCCACCTCATGTGACTGTGCCCGTCACTTTGTACATGTGAGCTTGCTGCACTTTACAGAACCCAAGTGCCTTGGCTCCAGGTCCACATTCTTTCCCGGCACCACACTGCCTCCCAAAGACAAGGATGGAAAACTAGGAGGCTTCCAGGACTCGTTTAAAATCTTCCTTTGTGAAAAATTTTGTCAGCCATCAGCCAACACCATTTACTCAGAGCTCTGGGCAGGGACTAATGAGGGACACAGTCTTTGCCTGGGTGGAATGCAGCCTCCCAGGGCGGCCAGACCCTCCACCCTCTGGGAGAAACAGGAGGAGACAATTCGAGTCTCCCACAAGTGTCTCTTGTGCTGATTCTGCCACCCACAATGCCTTTCCCAGCCTCAGTTTCCCCATTTCCACCACAGGGAGCTGGGGGCATAAGGTCTCTAAGGACACTCCCAGCCCTAGGATTCCAGTATTCTGTGGCTTCTGAGAGCACCACGGGCTAGCTCTACCGGGACGCAGGGAGGCAGTGAGCTGCGCCGGTTCTGGCTGGCACAGAGGTACCTTGGTCTGCTGTAATCTCTCAGCTCCATTGCCTGCCTAAATTCAGGACTCAGGAGGAGGGGCTCATCTGGAATAAGAGGAGAGCCCTGGTTAAAATGATTTGCAAAGGCAGGATGTGCTCAGGTTAGCAGGGCCTAATGGTGAGCTGGGGGGCAGGCAGATGTGCTCCCGAAACTGGCAGATGTTATTTTTTAAAAACTTCTGAAGGCAGAGTCTTGGGGGGAGGGAATCTCATGGTCTAGCCTCTCCTGTGCATCAGCAAATGTTCAGTGACTTATAAACATGACCTGATTTAATCCTCCCCACAGTTCTGTTGCCCCCCATTCCCAGGCCCATCCTAGCTCAGGGCAAAAGCAGCCTTTAATGTGTACGCGCAAGGCCACCTGGCTGGGAAGTGGCAGAGTGGAGATTCAAGCCCAGGCCCAATGTCTAGTGCTGTCCACTTTACTGTGCCACCCTGCACCTTGTCTCTACTGGGAAGGAGTGCAAATGACACCATGGGCAGCTGAATTCAAACACCAGTGATACTCAGAGAAGGAAACCTCAAATGAGAGGGTTGTAAACTGGGTACCGGCGTGCCTCAGTTTAACCAGACCCAGTATACCCGAATCTAAAAGTAGCTCCTTATATTGGAACTCTTTCCCATATGAATTCATTCCCATACAAAAAAGAATCACTGGTTCTTTTCTTGAAGAAGCCAACTCCATTAGTGCATTAAATATACGACTCAAGTTGCCAAATGTGATTTCATATGCAATCCCTTCTCCCCGCCCCCAGCCACAGCATACTTCTCCCTGCTGATCCCACAGGAATACTCCGCCTTGCCTAAAGAGAGGTTTGCCTACAGTGAGGGGGGCTGGTAATCAACATGGCAAACACATGTCCTGGATTTTCTGAGACTGGCTCACTTTTTAATATTAGGTTTCCATTGTCCCACGAGAACACTTGGAACGATCAAGCCTTGGGGACTGATGCTTCGGTCTGTACAATGTGGGCACTGTAGCGAGGACACCGTCCTGTCAAACCCACTTTCCAGCCTGGTGGAGCTGAAGGGTAGGCCTGGTCAGAGAGGGGGTGCCATGGAGAGTCCTGAGCTGTGAGATGGGGTGGTGGATGCCAGGTATGAGTGAGTCACCTGAGAGGCAGCCCCCTCCGTTCCTGGGATCTATTAATGAGCTTGCCATGCAAAACAGGCAGCTGCAAAGACCCAAGGCTCCTTCACCAGCGCTCCTCTGCATGGGAAGCAGGAGGGCGGGCCCTGGAGGGTGGCCAGGGAAGAGCAGCTCCATGATTAAAGGGTTGGAGAGCAGGACTTTTGAAATGAGACCGGGATGGTTGGTTATTTAAGCATTAAGTTCTGGGTCCTGCCTCTACCCCATCCAATCTCATCCCATCCCATCCCACCCCACAGACCCAGCAACTCTGACCCACAGCCCAGCCCTGGGCCACACACACTGGGCTCCGGCAGGGAGGTAGGAGAGGCAAAATTTCCAAAACCTTAACTGAGGACTTGGGGCGTACTGGCAGGGGAGTAACCAGCCCTATGTTACAGGTAGAGACACTGACTGAAAGTGCTTTGCTCAAGGTCACGTGGCCAAGTGGAAAAAGGACCAAAGTCTTTTCTGATCCCACCTCGATACAGCAAAAATGGAAGAGACAAAGGGTGAGGGTAAGGAAATGTGACTAAACCCCTTCAACCATTGGGTTGTTTCCCCAGGGCTGTTTATGTACAAAATGGAAGCTATCAAAGTAGCAGCAATAATGAGGTTGGTGCTGCATATCACTGATTGAGCAACTACTACATCCTCAAGATTACTATATGTAGTTCTTACAACAATATCCTAAGGTAGCTATCACATTCCTCATTTTACAGATGAGGAAAGTGAGACTCAGAGACATGACCTACTTACTCATGATCACAGAAGTAGTAATGGCAGAACCAGGATTTCCAACTTGGATTCTTCTGTCTTCAAAGTCCACAGTGCTTCCATCACCCTGTGCCCCCACCTTACAGTTGCTGAAGCTGCTTTATCTATGGATAGATGGTACAGGTGGGGAGTGACTCAGGAGTCATCCTGGGTGCATCCTCAGAGCATAGGAGAGATGCCCCAGGAGGCAGCTTGCTGGTTAGCTGTCTTGTAGCGTCCTATACTAGCTCACCTCCATGCTTTGGCTCGTGCTGTTTTCTTCCAGTATTGAAAACAATTGTTTTTACAGGTCACATTCTACCCATCCTTTAGGACTGAGGTCAGATCTCTCTTGTCCCGTAACTCTCCCCTGATCTTCTAATTATATATGTGCACTCCCTCTCTGAACTCTCTCTGCCATTTGTGTAGCAGGAAGGCCCTCCCCTATCTGTCTGGCTGGACGTGGTAGTAGGAGAGACATTAAGTTATGTTTTGGGAAGGCTTCCTGGCTGAAATTTCAGAGTGGGGATTACGGAGCTCCAATCTGGGAAGCCTGGTGGGGTCACGGAGAGCAGTTCTGCCGGTGAATTAGAGACGGGAGAAGTGGGGCAGAGGAGGGAGTTTAGAGGAATAAATATTCAATCACATTAAGTGTGACAGGGACCAGGAAAGATGAGGATGGTGAAAAGTAAGACAATTATTGGAATAAAGAAAAAAGAGACTGGAAAAGAATGCCAAAACGCTTGCAGAGCTCACCTCAGGGCAGTGTGGTTGTGCACGGGCAATCCTTTGTCTGCGCCTCTGCATGGCTCTCTACTTGCCAATTTTGCTACAATGAAACATTTATTTGATAATCAAGAAATAGAATAATTGAAACTTGTTTTGAAAAGAAGTCATTGGTGACCTTGGCAAGAGCAGACTCAGTAGAGTCGTACCGCCAAGCCAGATTGCAGGGCATTAGGAGAGTGGCAGGGGGTGAGGAAGCGGAAGGAGTGCGGGGACACTGGAGAGCTTTGGCAGTGATCGGAAGGGCAGAGATGATACCTGGAGGCAGCAGGGCCAAGCAGGGATGGCTGTTCTTTATCTAACAGGGAGGAACTCTAAAAAGTAATGAAATTTCCTGAACAAAAATAGTCAAAATCTTATAAAGGACTTTTGTGTCTCTTCCGGATAGAAGGCACAGAAGGAGAACATTTCTTGAAATTTTTGGGACTTTTCTGTGGCTTGTAAAGGCCACAGAAAAAAAATTGTATGAAACTGAGATTGTTCTGAAAAAAAACCCAGGCTTTGTGGCTGCTTAATATTTTGAGGTTTTCCAATCAGAGGAGAAGGAACAGACAAGACAAAAGATGAAGTAGAAGCCAGGAAGCAGGGGACACTGATGTCCACAGCGAGCGGCGTCAGAACAGACAAAAGCTGGACGCAGCCCAAATGTCCATGACAGAGGGACGAAGGAACAAAATGCTGTCTATACCCACAATGGAACAGTATTCGGCCTTAAAGAGAGAGAGAGGAAGTTCCGAAACAGTTACAACATGGATGATCCTTGAAGACATTACGCTAAGTGAAATAAGCCAGTCGCAAAAGAACAAATACTGTGTGATTCCACTGAGGTGAGATACCTGGAGTAGTCAAACTCAGAGGGACAGGAGGGAGGATGTGGTTGCCAGCGGCTGAAGGTCGGGGGAGAGAGACGTGATTGTTTCAAGGGCACAGAGTTATCATTTGGGAGAATGAATGACGTTCTGGAGTCGGATGGTGGCAATGGCTGCGCACAGTGTGAACGTGCTCCATGTCGCTCGCCAGCGCACAGAAAAGGGGTTAAAGTGATAAATTTTATGTTATGCATATTTTAGCACAATTAAAAAAAATAAAAACAAGTAAGTAAAAACCATTCTGAAGGGAGGAGGAGGAAGAGGTAGAAAGAAGAAGGAGGGCAAGAACTCCTGGGAGGCAGAACTGGGTCGGGGGTGCCGGGTCTTGCAGTAAGGATGATTGGGGCAAGTGGGAGGAACACTTTCTATCCAGAGCACAGGGCAGGCGGGAAGGGTAGACAGAGAAACAGAAGTGTGGTGGGGGAGAGGATGGGGTCAGATCATGTGTGCAGGAGAGTGTGCCCCCGTCTGCTACGGCTAAGATTTAGAGAGCGTGTTGGAGTTATTAATTCATTGATTTATTCCACGAGGTAGGACTTCAGTACCCACAGAACTATCAGCATTTACACAGCACCTTCATGTGAAGGAGAGAAAAATCACCCCCACCTGCTTCCTGGTGAGACACAGCCTCCGGGGTAGAGGGTGCAGGTAAGTGATCAGCACCTCTGCAGGGGTAGAGATCTCCACCTCTGCTTGGCCCGTTGGCTGAGTGCCTCTATATTGAAAGAACCTACCCAAATCTACCCATCAGCTCTGTGTACCAGGTACTGTGCCAGATTCTGTGGAATTTTCTAGCTATAGAAAACCCTGAAGTAGGGGAAGAGAAAAGAGGCAATCGCGGGATGGCATGATCCTGAGCCCCAGGCGCCTTACTTCTGCAGGGCTCTATGGCCAGGATGCAGTGATAAAAAAGATGGCAGGAGTGGTTAGGATGGACATTGGCAGACCCAGTGCAGGTCAAGGGGGCAGGGGTATAGGGTGAACCACACTGAAATGGCTGACCTAGGCTCAAGGCCAGGGAGGGAGCCTGGTGGAAAGAACCTGAGGGCAGCAGGTAGGTGTGAAGTGCTTATTCTGCTTATCACCTAGACGAGTGACTGCCCATACGAGGTGTCCTCAGGCAGTGATGCCTCTCTGAACCAACCCAGGTCCAAAGATATTTGGTCTGCAGCACTATTTCTGGACCACCCCCAGGGCAGGATGCTTACGACCAATTTTAACGAGAGGGTGTCTGACTTACCTGATGATCTGGTATGTGCTGCCTTTTCTGCCTTGAGCAAAAGATAATGATCTTTGGCCTATTTGTGGCCTGAAGTAACGGATTTTTGGGGTTGAGAAGACTAGGGTTCAAACCCCAGCTCTTGGCTCGACAATTTACAAGCTATATAACTCTGGATAAGTGTCAAGTTTCTTTATTTAAAAAATAAATTCAATTATACCATCCCCCCAGGAGTTTATAAAGATTGAATGTGCTTTATATATATAAAGAACCTAGCACAGTGTCTATAAAAACTAATGAATGCTTAGTAGATGTCACTTCCCACACGCGCGCGCACACACACTTGTTTGGAATGCCTGTATCAGTAAGGTCTGCCACCTGGCCCAGGTCAATAGGGCTGTTAAAGGTGGTCGGGCCGGCCCAAGCTTCTGCTTACGGGCGTACAGAGACCCATTCTGTTTGTTTGGTCTGAGGTCCCTCCCTCACCACCCCCAGTTCCTCTTTCATATCCACTGAGTTAGAGACACGGTTGCCTCTGCAGACCGTGGCAGGGCCTTAGAACTTCAACACTATATTTGCATGCGTACAAATACCACATATTTGTGAAGCAGTTTGGTGTAGTATGCTGAACGGTGCATCGTAGTGAGGTAGAGCGTGCTGTGGGAAAGTAAGGTGCAGTGTCATGAGGTGGGGCCACTGGGGAGGGAGGTGCAGTGTGGTGAGGTGGGGGACACTGGTAAACTGAAGCCCCCTGTGGCGAGGGGACATGCTCTGGTAAGGAAATGTGTTGCCCTCCACTTCACAGTCTTGTCTTGCTTTCCTGCTTTTGTGCCTCCCTCTGAAATTAGACTTTTCACGGACAGGGTCCCCTCCCTAATGGACGCAAAAATATCTTTCTCCAACAGACACTACCTTGAGGACAGCCCTGTGACGTTTCCTGTCAGCTCCCCTTGCTACAGGGCAACAGCAACTTCCTGCAGAGCCCACTTACCACGTACAGCCCTGGGGACCCAACACAACTGGATGGGTGGATGGGTGGATGGGTGGATGGGTGGATGGGCGGGAGTGTTAATGAGGGGGTGAGCAGTGCACAGGGAGGCGCCAGCTCGCACAGGCTTACTGAAGCCCTCCAAAAGTCATGCACTGTGGGAGTCTGGAGATTCAGACCTGAATAAAAACCTGTCCCTACTCTCAAGGAGCTCAGTGTGGCAGAGGACATAGACATAGGTCTAAGTCACCTGGACTTAGACTCAGAAACTTCCCAGAGGTATGAACCATACATTCATTTGTTCAGAGCAGAAAACCGGCAAGCAACTCTGCCTAGGTAAGTTGGTAAGGCTTCATAACTTCTGAGGTGGGTTTTGAAGGAGGGGGAAGTAGGAGAAGCTGGGACCACATATTAAGGTGGTCAGGTGGTCAGTCTTGGTGGCTCCAGAAGGTTCTGACAGGGGAGGGTTATGTCCTACAGAGGTTCTCTGGGGCCTACAGTGCCATTCTGATGTTCTGAAGCCCATGGGACCTCAACAGGATGATAAAGTAGTGATGCATTACTGCTGTTTCTGTTTAGAGGGGGAAAGGAGGGCTGGTTAGAGAGTCAGGCTGCACCCATCTCTCCCTGTCAAAATCTATTCATTTCCAGTCAAGGAAGGAGGGAGGCGTGGAGGGAGGGGGAGGAGCTGGGTGGGCTGGGCTGGACCAGCCTGGCACGGGAGGGGGACTGGCCGTTGGGCCGGAGGATGCTGTTTATTTGACTATGATGTATATTCAAAGGTCTCAGTTACAATGGGCCCCAGGCGTTCTTTAACAAGCTGCAGCTGTCTGGTCGCTCATTAGGTTTCCTGACATCTTCTCCGGCTGGGCCTGGGGGAGCTGTCCCCAAGCCCGCCCCTGTGGGCCGGGGCCTTGGAAGCTGACTTCTTGCCCCCGGCCCCGGAGCCACCATGATGAATGGTGCTGCCGCCCCATGCAGACAAACGTCTTCCTGGAACAAGCCCTGTTATTTTAAGACAAACAATCCCAGTATACTCTGGCAAAAGCCCCTGGATTGAAGGCCCGGGCCTCACCTGCCACCACCTGCCCCTCTGCCTTTGGGCACTGGGAAAAGATACTTCAGTGGCCAGACATCTCTAGGCACTGTCCTCGGGATGGGGACAGAGTGGGGTCTCCGAGGACAGCAGGGCCTGGATGTCTCTGAGAGAGGAACTAACCCTCCACAGGGAAGTGGAGAAGCAGGCAGGCGTTGTGGGAAAGCAGGGATCCGGGGCAGCTCAGCATCTGTTCTCTGCTGCTCTCACCTGGGTCTCTGCCCAGGTTACAGCTTTTCTGGCATCAGATCCCTCAAACATGAAATAGGCCAGTTTGTTAGATCAGTGGTTCTTAACCCTGGCTGCATATTGGGGTCACCTGAGGAGATCTGAAGACACACTAATGCCCAGATTCCATCCCCACAGTTCTGATCCAATATGGGTTCAGAAACTGCTGCTCTTCCCCCAGCCCCCAAAGCCTTCGAGTGACCTAGTGTGCAGACAGGGTTGAGAGCCACTGGTCTGGGTGGTTCCCAAGGTATCTCTGACTCTGGCTTATTAGGTCTTCCTTGAAAATTCCTGGTTCCTTAGCAGACACCTCCGGGAGGCCGTCAATATGCAGAAGGTAGGCCCAGAAGCTCCTCACTAGGAGGGGGTTCCTCCTGAACAAACGCACCTGGAACTGGGGCAGGAAGGGCCTTGAACTCATCTGGCCCAAACCAGTTTTAGAGATGGCAAAAGTGAGGCATTCTCTCCTCCGTGAAAGGAACTCCAGGCCCCAGGGCAAGTGCTTTGTAAATGTAAGCATCAACAATGTGGGAAATTATCCTTTTATGGATGGAGTAGTTGAAGATGGACAGCAAGGCTGGAACACTGGAATGATAACCGCTCTCTGTCTTCCCAAATTGATTGCCAACCCCTTAAGAGCCAAGGGGTTGGGACCAAGTCTCCTATTTTTCTTTTTTTTGCATCCTCCCCCTGGCTTAGTAATACATGACTGTGTAGATAGATGGGATGAATGGAGGGGGACATCTTTGTTTTGGGCACCCATCACGAGATTCATTTGTGGGTCACCTAGGCTGCCATCACCACTGTCACAGCTGTGAATAATGGAGGGGCAGGGGCTGAGACACTGAGAACCTGTTGCCTTGGGACTCGGGGGGAGGGCCCTGAAGCTGGTTTTGGCAGACTCATTGTGAAAGGTGAGGCCAGATTACACACCCATTATATTCCACTGTGAATTCACAACTCCAAAGTCCACCACACAGAACAGCCAGGACTTTCATGCCCTCTGAGGTTTTTGGCCAAAAAGGCCATTCCTGTCAATGAATGAATGTGGTCCTGCAGGCGTCAGGGGGGAAGGAGAGGAGCCAGGTGCTGGGCGAGGACAGGAGAGGATGCTCTGGACTGGGTCTGACACTCACAAACTCTTAGCTCCTCAAAATACCACCCAACACTCAACCAGCCGCCCTTTATTGAGCTCCCCTTGGGCAGACACAGTGCTGTTGCAGGTACAGAGGTAAAAGATAGAGAACCTGCCCTTAAGAACTTACAGTTAAGGAGTAGGAAATGTCAGGAAAAGAGCAAAGGGAACCACAGAGGAGGAAGTGCCCGACAGGGTCTGGAAGTTAGGGTTGGCACACAGAGGTGACCTTTAAACTCAGAAGGGGTTCTTCGGGGTGGGTCCCAGGAATTGGAACTGTCTTAAGAACTCATCAGGGGTTCTGTTGTGCAGACAGGTCTAGAAATTGCTTGGCTGGTGCACAGTGGGGAGCCACTCTGCCCCTGCAGAGGGAGGAACATGGTCCCAAACTGTCTGGAAGCCAGCTTATTTGGGGAAAAGGAGATGCGATCAGGGTAGGAGGGTGGGCTCAAAATGCCTTTTTGTTAGAATAGTTTAAAATAATTCCCCCAGGAAGCAATAATCCATTTCAGCCCTCCTCACAAGGCGCTGCTTTGCCCAGGTTGCAGGGAGATCTGGTGCTGATTACCAGGTTTCGGTGCATTAAGTAATGCAACAATAAAATTTGGGTCATTGCAGCACAAAGTCCCCTTTATTTTGACAAGTGTAGTTTTTACTCTGAAGTGTTATCATAAATAATTAAATTAAACCAGTAAATGGCATGTAGTGTGCTTTGCTGAAGTAACGAAGTCTCTGTAACCCCAGACACTGAGCCACTCCTTTGGGGATTCTTGGCTCAGGAACATGCAGGGATTTTTTCAGAGCTCAGGAGTATTTGAACTAGTCAAGGGAGAGGGTAGAGTGAAAGGCGCATCTCATTCCCTTGCTGCCCCCCTTCCCATAGGTGTGTTCCCATTCCACTGTGCCCTATCCTGTCATTTGATCTGTGGTTATTTGAATTCATAAGAGAGATTGCCCTCCAGCCCTGGGCCGGCCCAGGGTCACAGGGTCAGGGCCTTGTGCACATTCTGGGCAGTCTGTTTTTTTTTGTAATGCCTGCCCAGGCACCGGGACGTCGATAAGGCAGTGCTTCAGATCTTAGGGTGTGACTCTCAAGACAATTTGACTCCTCACCGCACTCCACCTGCTGCTCCCATCATTTTATAAGCAGGGAAACTGAGGCCCAGGGAACTGAGCTGGCTTGCCCTAGTGCTTGTTGGCTGATGGATGGGATGAGCGACATGCAGAGAGTGAGTGAAGAAGACCCAGAGACCCAAAAGGAGAATGTACTGGAGGGACAGAGACTGCAGGGCAGAGAAAGGAGGCATGGGAGGGTAGAAGGAAAGGGAAAACAAAGAAAGAAGCAGGAGTGAGGTTCCTTGGAGGGCGAGGGGCTTTGAACCAGGCTCTTGAGGGCTGTCCAGGAGGAGACCCTGAGGGATAATCAGAGTCCTCTGCCCACTGCACCTGGACAGTCCCTAACCTATGCAAAAAAGAAGTAGGATCTTTCCAGTGGAGAGGTAAGAAAGGTACTGGAGAGGATCCCAGAGGTAGAACAAGCTGGTTGGAAGCAGGGAGGAGTGTTCAGACCCTCTGCATAGCTGAGCGGACAGCCTTTCTCCTCCTGTCCTGCCCCCTCCATCCCCCTACCCAGACTCTCCCATCACCCCGCCTGCTGGACATCCAAGCACTAGCTTCCCTCATCCTCCTCAAGGCCCTCAGATAAGGTGACAGCTGGTAGCTGTGTTGGGGAGGGGTGCATTCCCATCACCCCCTCTTTTGGCAGCATTCTGGGCCTGTAGAACTCCATGCAGGGACAGCGCCTTTCTTAGAGCCAGAACTCCTAGCGAGAATTCCACAACCCAGGCTCCCTCAGAGTCCCAGGCCACTTCCAGGAACTCCAAGGGCCTGGGGGCTGAGCCAGCTCGGAGTGTCACAGACAGGTCTCCTGGATGGAGGAGCCCGCCAGAATGAGGTGCCTGACAGCACACATGGCCTTTCCACCTGCCCCTCAGACAGGGTGTTTTTCATAGCACCTGCAGTGGAAGGGAAAGCATGTTGTTCTAACTCCACGGAACACTGAGCTATGTAAACAACAGACATGGAGCTTGGAACAAAAATCACCTACAGGGCAGACGGAGCTGCACCAGAAATCCCAAAGAGGACACAGCCGAGGATCTGAGAGTTCCAAGGTGGTGGTTAGCAGTACACACTCTCAGATACTGGGGAGGTGTCTTCTGGCATGGACTTCAGCCTTGCGGCTGTTGGTCTTCCTTGGGAGGTTATAGGGGATTGGTGACCCAAGTAGCAGCCCCTTCTCTGTCCCAGCCATTTGATGATGCATCTGTCACAGGGAGAGTGGGCAGGGGAGAGAAGTGGGCTCAGCTGACCTGGAAACCCCCACGACCCCATGAGGCCTGTGTCAGCTGGGAAGAAGGTAGGCGCTGCTGGCTCACTGGTCCTCTCCACCTCCCACAGACCTACGGGTCCCAGGCCCCCTCTTGGGCAGTGGTAACCAGGCAGGGTGGTGAGAAAGAGGGGATTTGCACACCACGTGGGATCCGAAGCTGCTCCTAGAAATCCACTGCCACTGGACTGCGTCCTCAGGAAGCTCCTTCTGAACTGACCTCCCCTTCCTGCTGGCCTCCTCCTCCTCTGAGGCACCATCCACTCCAGGAAGTTCTCTCTGAGACCCACGCTGAGTGGAGTACCCTCCTCTGTGCCTCATTGCGCCCTGTCCCATTCAAACCTTATCAGCTCACGTGGATCTTTTTAAGGCAAGTCTGAATCCTACCTGTCTCTGTGCCCACTTCCATATATAGTAGGTGCTCAATAAATGCTTGTTGTATAGAACAGGGCATCGCTAGACAAGGCCTGATACTTAGAACTGAAGGCTTTTGTGGGAGGCCCCATTCTCTGGCCAGGGCTGCACTTGGCCGGGAGGTACAAGTTGGGGGAGAGGCTTAGGAGTCAGAGCTGTGTGCATCGCCCTCAATTCAGCCACCATTCTGTTCCCTGTCACAGCCGGAGCCTATCTCCTCTTCACCAAGCAGGTCTGTGGCTACTGCATTTCCTCCCTGTCAGGCACTGTGGGGATGTGTATGTGGCCAGGTTGGGGGGAGGGGACTTTAAACAAACAGCCCATGGTCCCAGTGAATGCCAAGGCTCAGTGTATCCCCCTCCCCAGACAGAGGCCGTTTGCTGGACCATGTGACAAAGAGCTAGCAGAATTCTTGAGCAAAAAAAGATTTGGTGCTCTGCCTCCCTCTCCCCCAGCCAGGCCAGATAGTGCCTGGGCGCCCCTCCTGCTCTCCCTCCCCCCTGGGCCTTTCACCCCCTAATCCGCTGAGTGGGGAGCAGTCAAGTGGGCCCCCAGCTCTCGACAGGAAGCTGTCGGCACCACTGGCTCGCAGAGCCGGCTCCCTCCCCACCGGGGAAGGCAGGCTACCTTCCCCCAGCCCTGCTTGCTGAAACCCAACCCCTCTTTCCAGCTGCAGCACGAAAGAGCCCCAGGCCCAGCCTTCCCCGGGGACCCTGCAGCCTGCAGATCTCACGGTCAGGGAATTTTCCCTGCGCAGTGTTCCAAGCCGGCAGAGCCTCCAGAACAAAGGCCAGGGAGAGACAGCGACCATCTTCCCTGCTTCACCACCCCCTCCCCTGTCTGGGCAGGGGAGACCCAGTGGACAGAGACCATCCTTCTTGGGGAGGCCCATGCTTTGTGAGCAATCCCTGGAGGAGCTGGGCCCAAATCAATTTGGAGCAGTCTCCAATTCTTCCAGCTTTCTCGCCCCAGGGAGAAAACACAGGTACCCT
The DNA here is from genome assembly GCF_021234435.1 of Artibeus jamaicensis. Classification (NCBI taxonomy): domain Eukaryota; kingdom Metazoa; phylum Chordata; class Mammalia; order Chiroptera; family Phyllostomidae; genus Artibeus; species Artibeus jamaicensis. The sequence goes on along the minus strand of NW_026522046.1, from coordinate 5,919,408 downwards.
GGCTCTGACCTGAGTCAGAGTCAGCCCTGCTCCAAAAGGCCTCCCTGCTCCTGAGAAGGGTCCCGCTGCTGGGGAGTGGGGAGACATGCATTGCAGAGCCCACAGACCTATGCCTGGGGAAAAGGCCGTTTATGAAAGAAAAATTGGGCTTGTTGTTGTTGTTGATGTTGTTCCTAGGAACAGACTATTCCTCAAACTCAGCTAATAAGCTGTTGTCAGGCAGCCGTCCCGATAACAGTGTAATAGAGTGCAAAGACCCCAGAGAACGAGAAATGGTGCAAAGCCCTGTGGCTGGTGCAGCTGCAGCCACACCCCAAGATGCATTGTATTCAATTCTGAGACAGTCTCAGTTTCTCACCTGTAATATGGGACTAATATTATTTGCCATGCCAACCTCCACTCATTTGGCAACTATTAAGTACCTAGTATGGTGCCAGGCCTTAAGTCAGTCTCTGGAGAATGAAAAAGGAACTGGAACGCCACCCGAGAGTCATGTCAGAAAATGTGTGTGAAGGCGCTTGGAAACCTGAAATGTTGAAACAGATAAAGACCAGCTGTAATGATCTCATTAACTTTCTGTGAACCGGGCTGCAGAGGTGATTTTTAAAGTTCTTTAAAATGGTTTTGAGTAAGTGAGTCAGGCCTGTTTCTGTAATCTGTCCTGCACTATTTATTTGCTTAGCAAACCGTTTCTTCATAGATAGTGCAAAGGAAGGACTTCAGACCAGCCTGAGGCAGAATGTATCCCAAATTCAGAGTGAGTGGGGTCTGAATTAATTAGGTCTTTCTGTAGCTTAATGTATAAACCTGGGCTCAGGAAATTTGGCCTTTAAAGCAGGTGCCCTTTCAAATGAGGTGGGTTTCATGTGACTATTTTAACTTCAGCTCCATTACCCTTTATGGGCTACAGGGGTGGCGGGGGAGCGGGCGGGAGAGGCCTGGTGCAAGCCTGCTTCCGAGAGTGGGGAGCCAAAGGAACTGTAAAACAGCCCTTTCCCAACCGGGTAACTCACCCTGCGGCCAGGCTGTGGTCTCCTCCAGCTGGGGTGAGGGCAGGTGCCAAGGCGCCCCCTCCCACTTATGGGGCTGATCTCCTGCTGGGTGTTTTCTTCCAGCTCTTACTAGTGCCTCATTGTCTTTGGACTCTTCCCCAACCCCTCGGCTTTATTGAGGTATAATGGACAAATGGTATTGCATATATTTTAAGTGTATATACAATGTGAAGATTTAATCTACATATACATGTGAAATGATTACCACAAATAAGCTATTTAGCACATTCATCACTTCATGTAGTTACCTTTTTGGGGAGGCTGGGGGTAAGAATACATGAGATATACTCTCTTAGTACATGTCGAGTATACAATACAGTGTTATTAACTCCAGTTACCATGCTGGACACTAGGTCCTCAGAACTTTTCATCTCGTAACTGAAAGTTTATACCCTTTGACCCTCTTCCTATTTAGCCTCACTTCTCAGCCCCTGGCTCTTTCTGAGTTCAACTTTCATTTAGATTCCACCTGTAGGTGATATCATATAGTATTATCTTTCTCTGTCTGATGTATTTTTCTTAGCATAGTGCCCTCCAGCTTTATTCACGTCGTTACAAATGACGGGGTTCCTTTTTATGGCTGAATAATATTCCACTACATGTTTATATATGTAGGTATACATGTGTGTGTGTATGTATATATCACACCTTCCTTAGCCATTCATCTGTTGACAGACACTTAAGTTGTTTCCATATCTTGGCTGTTGTGAATAATGCCGCACAAACAGAGGAGTGAGACATCTCTTCAGCACAGCCATTTTGTTTCCTTTGGATTTACAGGAAGTGTAACCAGAAGTGGGACTGTCAGATCAAGTGGTAGTTCTAGTTTTAATTTTTTGAGAAACATCCATACTATTTTCCGTAATGACTATATTAATTTACATTCTTACCAACAGTGTAGACAGAAGGAAGAGTTCCTTTTCGCCACATCCTCACCAACACCTGTTAGCTCTTATATTTTTAATAAGTAGCCATCCTAACAGGTGTGGGGTGACAGCTCATTGCGGTTTTGATTTTCATTTCCTGACGATTAGTGACGTTGAGCACCTTTTCATGTACCTGCTGATCATTTGTATGGCAGGTCCTCTGCCCATTTTTAAAGTCAGGTTATTTGGGTTTTTGCCCTTGAATTGTATGAGTTTCTTACATATTTTTGATATTAACTCTTTCTGGATATATGTTTGCAAACATTTTCTCTTGTTCTGTAAATTGCCTTTTCATTTTGTTCATTATTTTCTGGGGGCTGAGCGGAAGCCTTTTAGTTTGATCTAGCCTCATTTGTTTATTTTTGCTTTTGTTGTCAGATCCATAAAATAACTGCCAAGACCCAGGCCGAGGAGCTCTTCCTCTCTATTTTCTTCTGGGGTTTTTAGTATTCAGTTCCTCCATTTAAGTTGTTAATACATTTCGAGTTGATTTTTGTCGATGGTATAAGATATGGTCCAGGTTAATTCTTTTGCATGTGTCTCTTCAGTTGGACGACTTGCTCTGGCCTGTGGGTGGGCTCCCAGCTCTCCAGCCATCAGAGGGCCCCTATCTCGGCCACCTCGTCATCCGACACTTAGTCTCTTGGCCAGCCCTAAAACTCCTCAGCCCCCACCCACGGACCTTTCCTACCTCCTCTTGTCCCAGGTCCACTGGACTTTAGCCGGTCCAGTGCCACCACCACTGGCCACATGTGGCTGGTGAGCACTTGTGGCCAGTCTGAACTGAGATGTGCTTTAAGTGTAAAACACACACCAGATTTTAAAGACTCAGTATGAAAAAAGTAATGTAAAATACCTCATTAATAATTTTTATATTAATTACATGTTGAAACAATAATATTATGGGTATATGGGGTTAAATAAAAGTACATTTTTAAAAATCGATTTCACCTGTTTCTTTTTATTAAAAAATATTTTATTTTTTTAGAGAGAGGGAATGTGAAGGAGAAAGAGTGGGAGAGAAACATCAATGTGTGGTTGCCTGTCATGTGTCCCCTACTGGGGAGCTGGCCTGCAACCCAGGCATGTGTCCTGACTGGGAATTGAACCAGCGATCCTTTGCTTCGCAGGCTCGTGCTCAATCCACTGAGCTACACCAGCCAGGGCATCACCGGTTTCTTTTAAATTTTTCAATGTGGCCACTAGAAACTTTGAAATTACACCCATGCCTTCCATTTACAGCTCCCACTGTGTTCCTATGGGACGGCCCTGCCCTAGAGCATCGCGCAGCGACACAGTGTCTGGGCTGGGTGGGGGCAGATTTCAGTGACCTTTATAAATCTCTGCTTCCTTTCGTCTCCAGCGGGATTAAAAGTATCTGCTTCAGATGACTATCGGGAGAACTTAGATGAGCTAACAGTTGTGAAAGCTCCTAGCATATCCATGTTTATACGTGTTGGGTTCTTTTCCAAATCACAGTTGAAACACCTCTTAGAGCAGTGGTTCTCAATTTGGGATGCGCCTGGATTCACCTGGGCAGCTTTTTAAAAATATGCCCAGGCCTGGCCCCAGTCTGGGTTAACTGGTCTGAGTGGGGCCTGGACATGAGCAGAATTTCATAGCTCCCAGCTGATTCTAATGCCTGACCAGGTCTCAGGAGCTCTGCTCTCCAAGAACTGTTCGCTCCTTCACTCCTCCATGCTCTGACCCCCCTGGCTTGACATGATGTCCTTTTAGCATTCTACACGTGCTTTGAGCTACTCTAATTATAATCAACATTTCTGAAAGCCTACCAAATGTCTGGCACTTTACATATATTGCCTTTAATCCTTATCACAACTCTGCAAGGTGAATTAGATTAACGCTGTTCTGCAGATGAGGAAGCTGGGGCTCAGAAAGGTTAAAGTGACTCATTTGTTCAATAAGTGGAGGGGAAACGGTGAAGCACGTAGCCCAGCCAAGTCTGGCTCCAGAGCGCAAGCCGTTGACCACCAGCCCACACTGACTTCACGTTCAATTCTTCAGTAATGAGAATACAAGCTTCCAGACGCAGGGACGATTTCTTCCTGTTTGCAGCAGGACTCAGACTATGCATGGAATAGCCCCGCCTTGATAAATACCTTTAAAAAATTGGTGGTTTATTAGACTTGACTAAATGTGATTCAAGTTTTCTATTTTTATAAGGCTTCAAATACAAACATTCTTTTTTTAAAAAATATTTTATTTATTTATTTTAGAGAGGGGAAGGGAGGGAAAAAGAGAGAGAGAGAAACACTAATTTCTCTCCCTCTCTTTCAGAAGAACCCCAGGTGGAAGGTTCCCTGGGAACTGGCCTGCAGCGAAGGCATGTGCCCTGACTGGGAATCAAACCGGCAATCCTTTGGTTTGCAGGTCGGCACACAACCCACTGAGTCACACCAGCCAGGGCCAAATATAAACATTCTTAAGTCAAGGGGTGACATTTACTTTCATCTTCACTATGGACTCATCTGTAGGCATCCAAAAGGACAGGTAAACTGCACAGTGACAGGGAAAGATGATGATGGCATCATAATAAGTGGTGGGAAAATCTGGATTTTCTGGAAATTCTGGAAATGATATAATTAAATGATTTTAAAACACTTCTTAAAGTAAGAAATAGGTGGAAGAACTGGGAAGGAATGACACGAGAGTGTTACCAGTCATTGTGTTATGGTGGTGAAATCACAAATAATTCTTTTTCTTCTATTTGCCAAATCTTCTGTAATGTGTCTATATGATCTTTAAACAAAACTAAAAAAAGAGCCCTGGCTGGTATAGCTCAGTGGATTGAGTGCGGCCTTGTGAACCAAAGGGTTGCCAGTTCGATTCCCAGTCAGGGCACATGCCTGGGTTGCAGGCCAGGTCCCCGGTTTGGGGCATGCTAGAGGCAACCATACATTGATGTTTCTCTCCCTCTCGTTCCCCTTCCCTTCCCCTCTCTAAAAATAAATAAATAAAATAATTTTTTAAAAAAGATCCTTTGGGGCGATCCATCCCAACAAAAACCGTAAGATTTGATCTACGCTTCTTTATCCTCTGCCTCAGTCCAGGCCAGCTCATGCCCCACTTCCCGCCTTAACAAGAAACAGAGAGGGGAAGCTCAGCTGGGCGCCTGGGAGAGCCAGTCAGTCCATGCCCTGGGGTGAGGACTGGAGCATTTTCCCCACAGCCGATCTGGGAGTGAAAGACCGAAGGGCTGCATCTTTTTCTCCAGGAGCAGGGGTCTTAGGCCTCGTAGTTAGGACCCTGTTGTTTGTAGAGAGCGGGATGGCAAGTGGGGAACCCTCTTGCTGGGCATTCTGGTGCCTTTCACAGGTTTGGAGCCAGGTACTGGAGCAGGCACCCTTGACATTTGTCCCAGCCAGGTACAGCAGCCCTGTGGTGGTAGTCTGGTGGATGCCCAGAAGGGCAGTTACAGAGAGGAAATGACCTTCCCTGTCCTCTCAGGCTCTCTCCTCTCCCTGGCTTGGCAGGGGACCATACCCAGAAGCGAGGCCTGCCCACTGACAGGCAATGTGTAGAGTAGTTCTGAGCTTTGGACCCAGTCAGATCCTTGGTCAAAATTTGTCCAGTTTTGCCACTAAATGAACAACCTCAGGAAAATGACAGGCCATCAGAACCTCATCTGAAAAATGGCATAATAAGCCCTGTTTGGCAGGGCTGCGATTAGGGTCAAATAAATGAGAGAAGATTGACAGAAAGCACATAGCACAGGCTGAACAAACAACAGCTGCTATTGGTGCTTCTGTCTCCCTGGCTGCTCCTGAACCAGGCTCCTGGGGCAGGGCAAGGACCCTGGATCTGACGTTGGGGACCAGCCCCTTTTACTGCTGTGCTCTTCTGACCCTACCTACCTGTGAGCCTGGCTCTGGGAAAGTCACATGACTCCAGGCTGGTACCTTCTCATTCCAACTTCTCCCTTTCTTTGTGTCTGCTTGGCTCTGGAAGAGTGAGACAATCCCTGGAGACAGAACCTCACTCCTCCTTGTGGGGGGTGGGGTGTAATCACGGACCTCTCGCTGGAGGCTGGGCGGTGATGGTGAGAAGGCTGAGCTCACCCTGCACCTCCTACTTGGACGTGCCCCACTTCAGGATCCTTCAGGGGACAGAGGCTCCAGTCTAGACTGAGCTGGTGGTATTCCCCCGGAAATCCTGCAGAGACTTCGGGGCATTTCTGAGGGACAGAGCTGTTTCGCACTGTGATAATATGTATTGTTACTATTATTTAGCGCTCTGCAGTTTGCAAAGTGCCTTTTCATGCCTTACCATATTTACTACTCTCAGCAAATGACCTTGTGGAACGATCTTGTTATTATTTCTGTTTTCCACAAAAGGAGGCTCAAAGGAGTAAATGATGACCACAGGAAAGTGACAAATTGATGTCAACTGACTGTGGACCCCAGACAGTAAACATGGGTTCAGGGGCAAGGCTCTCGGGGCTTCTCTCTCCCTTTGCTTTGAGCCCCTGCTCACACCTGAAGGAGTTCCCTTCTCTTCCCCTTTCAGTAGAGAAAGTGGGAATGTGTTGAAAACAAAAGTGGGGGAAACAGATTGAGGGGGGAGGTCACTTTCCCCAGGTGGTCGATGAGAAATGACCAAGATGAGAAGGCAGATGCCTCAGGGCCCTGGGTGGTGCTTCGAGTGTAGGAGAGCTACCTGGCTCCACACCTGGGTCTTTTTTTTTTAATTTTTAAAACATTTTATTTATTTATTTTTAGAAAGAAGGGAAGGGAAGGAGAAATAGAAGGAGAGAAACATCAGTGTGTGGTTGCCCCTCACACACCCCCTACTGGGGGCCTGACCTGGTTTACAACCCAGGCATGTGCCCCGATTGGGAATCGAACTGGTGACTCTTTGGTTCACAGGCTGGCGCTCAATCCACTGAGACACACCAGCCAGGGCCATACCTGGGGTCTTTTAGGTGGCTCCCACCAGGATATGACCCAGTCCTTCCTGCACATAGCCACGACCTTGGGGAAGAGAACTAAATTCTCCTTTCTGGTGACCTGGCAATGAGGGGAGCAGAGATCTCTGGAGAGGCTTTCCAGTGAGCCAGACCCCATGCAGTGCTCAGAGGGTGGGAGAGGAAGCCCTTCTCCGACTCGAGCCCGTGTCACCTGCCTGCTAGAATGGGAGGGATGGGTACGGGCTTGCTAAGACCAGGAAAGAGCTGCTGGTAGCCTGCCAATCTCCATTTCCCGTCTGTCTGTAGAGAAAGTGTGGTGGCCCGGGTTCCCACCACCTGTGAGACTCTAACCCAGTGGCAAAAACTTGTTTCAAAAACCCTTGACTTACAAGTTGCTGTGGGACCTGTGGGGGAGGTGGGAGGAAGGGAAGTCCTGGACGAAGTGTCCTGAAGCCAAGTGTCAGTTTAGTTTGGCCATCGCCTGTCCCTCTGTCTTTGTGGCCAGCTGTGTGGTGCTACTATTTTCAGCACAAGCGGCAGGGGCACAAATGTCCCTGTGCACTGTTAGCTTCCCAAAGTGAAACCCTAGCCTGGAGGTCCCAGGGCCCTCCCCGGCGGGTAGGCAGGCAGGGCCTCAAACTAGTTCCTGGAAACTTTATGGCCCCTCTCTCTGCTCTGCTCAGTGCCTCCCCCGGGGACGGCTCAGATAATAAAATGAGGCATTATAATAACAGTGACCATTTATTGATCACCCACCAGAAGTCAGGCACTGTGCAAGGTATTCCATTTAATTACCTTGTTAGTTTCCAGCTTGTCCTGCTTCTTCTAGATCCTGCTTTAGAGAGAGGAGTACTGTGTAGAGGACATGTATGTGGTTTCTGGTTCTTTCAATTTGTTGGGGACAGATTGTCCCCCAAGATGTTGTTTTCGTGGGAGAAAAATGAGACTTCATTTCTATTGTTTCACTTTGCAGGAAAACTTCCAGAAACCTCAGTCCGAGCCAGGCCCATAGCTGCTGGTGTCCACAGCAGGCACGACCTCTGCAGACATGTCCCCTGTGATTCACAGTGTTCTCCTGTTCCGGCTGTTCTCCCCATCAAAGAGGCTATGTTTTAGATGTCTTTCCCTCCCCTGCTCAACAACTAAGGTCTTTCCTACCAGAACTGGAGGGAGAGTTCGGTGGGCTGTTGGAGAGCCTTGGCAGGCCCCTGTCCCAGCCGCCGGGCCCTGGGACGCTGCCCCTGGGATGCTGCCCCTGCAGGAGCTGCCCTCAGAGAGGAGGGTTTGTGGGAGAGCTGTTGGTGCAGGGTGGAAAAGGGCAACATTCCTCGGGCTGGTGGCAGGAACTGACTAGCCAGAGGCCTTTTTCACGGCCCAATGCAGTGCGGCTCTTGTGTTTATGAGCTTTGTGAGATTTAGATCATTCTGTATGAGCCACAGGTTTTTTTGGGGTCACATCAAAGGTTAGAAAGCTGTGGAAAGAGTTCTTTCCCCATGAATCACACTTCCCAAAAATCCAATTCTCCGAGTGGAGCCGGCTTGCTTTACAGAGCTGGCAGAAGAGAGGGAATAGCAGGGGTTCCTGGGGAGTTTTCCTGAAGAAACCTCTGGGAGGCTGGACAAAGGAATTCTCAAACGGGAGAAGAGCCAGAGGAGGAGAAAGACCCACTGGGACTAGGTTGATGGACTAGGGTTTGGGGACTGGGGTAAGATGGCCACAGGACTTCAGATGCTGCTGGCTTGGAAGGACTGGGCCCCTGTCCACCTCCAGGAAGTGCCCTGGCTAGTGTGGTGCACAACCTGTACAGCCACACATAGCAACCCTGTCTTTCTTCGCTCCCTCCCGGGTGGATTGGGTACCTCTGTAACGGGCTTCCATGAACCCTCTAGAAGGTCATAGATTATAATTATTCATTATAATTTTCTGCACCCTAATCCTGGCTCCTTTACAGTTACACCTTTGAGGATAGGTGCCAGCCATATTTTCTTTGCTTTTACTTTCTAGCCAGGTACATAGTATATGCTCAGGAAATGCTTATAGAATGAATGAATAAGCGCTGTTGAAAGAGTTCTAGCTTTTGGGGACGGCTATGTCTAGTTTAAGTATTAGGAGCTAAGAAGCGCTCTGATTTCTTTGAAGAAAATGAACTATCCCAATACACCAACTCGTTTAAGACTCTGATTGACCCTGACCTGCTTTAGGAAGCCCCTGATGAATTTTTGCTCACTTAGTCTCTCCTTCATGTCTCAAACATTTACCAGCCTCCTTCTTGGGCACCAGGACAGATCAAGGGACTGTGGCCCTTAAGAAGGCCACAGTCCTGATAGGGTGACAGACACACAGGCTGGTCAGTACAGGGAGTGATCGAAATGGTCAGAAAGGCACAAGTGAAGCTCGTGCAGGGGCCACAGCATGCTAGGGAGGGTGTGGCTCACTCATTGGCAGAGGGGGCTTAGAGGGAGGGGCTGGAGAGCAGACATGGAGGGAAACCACTCTTGTGCTCTTTTGTAGGCTTTGGCTCTCTTGAGAGCAGAGAGGTCAAGTGTCTACTCCAAGGTCACGTGGCCAATAAGTAGGTCTCAAACCCAATTCTACAGTTCTATATCTTGTCATATACCACTACGCTCAAACCCAGGCCTTGGGAACCTTTTCCTCCAGAAGCCCCCGTGATCTCATGAAGCATTTGATGAAAAGGGAGGCCTCTGCAATGGCTATGGAGTTTGTTTCTGAGCCATCATGTGACCTGCCTGGGCCTGCTTTTTTTTTTTTATCTGTGGCTGCCTTGTTAACAATCCAGCTTGTTCCAGCTCCTCACTTATCTCGCCCAACAGTTTGATGCTCTGCTGACCTACTTGGCAGCGATCATACTCCCCAAGGCCCTGCATGGACCTCTCCCTCAGGATGGGCTATAGTGCCTTTGCATCCTTGGGCACATGGACTCCAGGTTGTCATGGGACACTGGGGGCTTCAGTTCTTCCAGGTCTGGGCACACCTCCCTCCACCGAGGGACACTGCCCATCCCTGCCCACTGGGCTGCAACAGGAGAGAGGGCATGGCCCCATAGTCAGACAGATCTGATCAACTTTGGCATCTGCCAGTTTTCAAAAGTTCCTTAACTTCCCTGAGCCTTATTTTTCTATCTGTAAAATGGGAATAATAATACCTACCTCACAGAAACGTATGCACACTATGTGAAATGCTCTGCTCTGTACCTGGTACATGACTTAGGAAGTGGAAGCTAATGCTTATAAGAGCTTTTCCAAAGCTCTTCCCTGTCTGGACTTTGGCTCTCTTGAGCACTGAGAAGTGTCTTTTCCACAGTCACATGGCTAGTAAGTATATCTCAAACCCAATTCTTTCACTCCATGTGCCATGACATAACACCATGTCACTTTCTGTCTTGAGCCTAAGGCTTTGGTAACCTGTTTACCCAACCACTCTTGTTTGACCCAGAGGTGCACAGAGAAAGCTTGAGTTAGCCCGTTTTACAGTGAGGAGATTTGGGCTCAGTGAGGATAAGTGAGTTGCCCAAGGTTGTGCTGCTTGTCGGGAGGGAGCTGGGTGAAGCCTTGTTTTGATTCTGCATTCTAGGGCCTCAAAAATAGCTCTTTCCCTCCTCTTTTCCTCCACTGTCAGGGTGTCCTATCCCTCTCCCAAGACCTCTCTCCCCATGCTCAGGATGCCAGTGTGTCTGGGCGTAATTTTGGCTCTTTCCATGTTTCCAAGCAGACCCTTCAGGTGGGGAAGAATGAGAAGAGCCCTCCAGGTAAGTCTTGGGGTACTGGGGCTTCTGGGAGCTGAAGAGCACAGTGCCTGGAACCCGGGGGGGAAGGGTGCTGCTGGTGGAGACGCCCCTCCTCGCGTCCCAGAGTCAGCCCGACTCTGCTCTTCCCGCCACCCAGCCCTGGCCAGAGCAGCCCTGTGACCAGTTGGCGGCTGCTGCCCAGGCCCCAGCCCCAGGCTGCCAAGGTTGGCAGCCTCACGGCCACGCCACACAACTCCGTGCCTCTCCTCCTCAGTTTATTCCTTCCAGATACACAGTCGCTGCTTTTTATTTGGATCACTTTTCTGTGTTATGCTATTTCAGTTGTTTTTCCAATCCCTCCCTCCACCCCCCTGCCTTTCCCCTTGGCAGGATTCCTAAGAAGACAAGTTTTTGAAGAGAGCTGTAAGCACATCTGCTCTCTGGCTGCAGCATTCCAGGAGGGCCCTGTCAGGGCTCAGGTCCCAGGGAGCCAGGAGCACGCTGGGCGGGAGAGGCCGCCGGGCAGGGTGCAGGCCCTCTGGCAGTAGAGACCCACTGTGGGCACGCTCACTGCAGCATGCTGGGCTGAGCCCCGAGGCTCGAGGGTGCTGCCAAAGTCCTGGAGCCACAGCTCACCAACTCCCAGGTCCTGCTGGCTGTGGCTGCTGGCTCTCTCGGCTCAGGTCTGTGTGTGCCAGGCTTGGGGTGAGAAAAACAAGGAGCCTTCGAAAATACTCTGGCCTTCGGTCTCCTCTTCTGTCGGTGGTTCCAAGGGGTGGTGGGGGTGGGGGTCCTGTGTGTGGTCGGTGTGGGAGTCAGTGTGGCAGCACACTCATGTATGCTCCAGAGTGTGGTGTGTGCACGTGTGCTCAGAAGCCACAGGGCCTGGGTTCCATTCTTGACTTCACCACCGATGGCGGTATGCACTTGGGCAAGTTACTGGGCAGTGGGGGTGGTAACATGTCTCCCTCACAACATTGTTGACAGGTTGAACCAAGTTAATACATAAAAATACTTCCCGGTACATAGTAAGGGCTCAATAAATGTTTTGGCTTTATTGTTATATATACACGGGGGTATACATGAAATATCGTAAATTTGAGTGGAGTGGTGCTTCTTGGACTTTGGAATATGAGAGTTGCCTGGGAAACTTGTTAAAGGTGCTAGCTCCCTGGTCTTACCTACAGATACTAATTCAGCAGGTCTTGTAGGGGCTCAGACATTTATGTCCATCTGGAGGCCCTGGTAATGCCAATGCTGGTCCAGGGGTTGATCTGGAGTCATTTGAGGTGTCTGGGTGAATAGAGCCTTGAAATCTCAGACTTGGGTGCATCGATCACAACTGCCTTGCAAATGTAGCCAGAGACCAGATGAAGGGGTGAAGTGCAACGAGGTGAAGAGGTGGGCAAAGCCACCCCAGGCCGAGCCTGAGGCTCTAAAAAAGGAATTTAAATTATGGGGGTTTTAAGCAAGGGATGGACGCAGTCCTCCTGCCAGAGTGCTCTGGGTTGGACCAGCTTGGCGTACAAGTGCCCAAGGCAGAGCAGATGTCAAGGAGGGAGGAAAAGTGCAGTTAGCTCAGGACCACAGTGGCAGAAGGGTCTATGCGCTGAAAGCAGAAGCAGGATCTGGAGGAAGAGAGAAGGCCCCAGGTTGAGCAGCTGTGTGCCAACCCCTCCTCCCTCAGCCTGGGCATCTGATCTGCTGGTGGAGCCTCCAAGCAGGGCCTGGGCTCTGTGAGCTGGTCCGTGGACCAGTGAGCCAGGTTGCGGCCAGACTCTGGGGCGTGGCTGAGGGTAAGAATCCAGCTCTGTCAACTCATCCCCTCAAAAGCTTGTAGTTTCTTGATTTATTTTTTCCAGCCATTTCTCTTTGTAAAGATCTTTTAGAAAAATTCTTTGTTTTGACTGAACTAAGTAAGGGAAGGGGGAAGTGGGTTGTTTTGAGGCTGGGGAAAGGGCTGTCTGCCTGCTTCAGGGAAGAGGCTGGGAATCAGCAGTGGGGCCCGGATGCGGCGGCCACCCCTCCAGAAAGAGGCTGGTGAGGCAGCTCTGGGAGCGGGTCCTCCTCACCTGGGATCTCCTTTCAGGTGGTGAATTTGGTGTGTCTGTGAGAGTGTAAAGGTGAGTGCGTGACTCAGTGAATCAGTAAGTGTGTGTGTAGATGTGCGTATGCACAGGTGAGTGTTGTATGCATGTGTGTTCATTCAGTTTATTTAACAACAACCACAAAATATTTATCGAGTGTGTACTATGCACCGGACACTGTGCTAGATGCCTGGGACACATCAGTGAACAAAATGAAGGACCCTGCCCTCGAGAGGCTTACATTCAATAGATATCTACATTCTAGTGGGGATGGGTATGTGCGTGTGTGTGGTCTGCTGGGCACCCATATGTGAAGGAGGAGGGTGAGTGCCCGGACCGACCTGAGTCAGAAACCATCTACCAGTTTCCAGGCGTGATTCTGGGCAAAATACTTACTTTTCTGAGCCTCAGTTTTTTATAAAATAGAAAAATAATTTCTTTTTTCATAACTGTTGTGAGACTGAATGTGAAAAGACCAGGGAAGCTCCAAGTAAAGTACCTGGTATGTGATAGCCCCCAACTGACCTTACTCCTTCAAGGCTCCTGTACGGTCGGAGGCGGTGCTTCTGCATGTATGTACTACCGTGTGTGCATGTCTGGGCAAGGTGCCCTGCATGTACAAGGTCTGACTGGCTTCTCCTTGAGTGAGAACCTGCCTTCCTCATGATATACCTTGTGTTTTAGAGATATCTCAGGTCTGATGAAAGGTGATGGTTTGCCTGCAAAGTTCTGTTCTGAGCCACAGTGTTTCCTGTACAGTGGGGAAGAGAAAAGCTGCTAAGTCTGGAATCCCAAGGGTTGGCCTTGTAAGCCGTGACTTAGGTCTGTCCTGAGTCCGTTCAGTGCGGCATGACTCTGTTGTTTGCAGTTCTGGTTTCGGTGAACAAAGACTCTTGGTCAGCCCTCAGCTGATACCCACCTAAAACATGTGCCCCTCTTCTTTTCCCAGTTTCACGATGCCCTGGCCTGCTGCTCCCTTCTGAGCTTGTCCTGTCCCCCAGATCATTTGCAGAAGTGACTCTAGAAGATGGACGCAGACCAATCCCCAGAGGCAGCTATGGGAACTGGACTGAATTTCTCAGGACTCTGCTTGGAGCTTCTAAGATCCTTGCTTTTCCCCACACAGAAAGAGAAGAGATGGGTCGAGTTCCTTCTTTCCTCTCTCTACACTCTTCCAAGGCAAAAGTCCATGGTTTTGCCCATGTCCTGTAAGAAGATGACTCAGAGTGTCTACCTTCAGCCTCAGGGTCCCTCCTGTGCTCTAAGTGTCCATTGGACATCCCATGGAGCAACTGAGACTCAATGTGCCTAGAGTGCTATCCATTTTCTTGACACCAAACCAGCTCCCCCCGGGCATCCAGCAGTTCCGATTAGGGACTCCAGCGTTCTACCAGTCACTCCAACTTGAACTTGCTGAGTCATCCCTCAAACGTCCTTCTGTATTCATTTCCCACAGCTAATCAGTTACCTAATCATTTCAACTGATTCCTGGACACAGTCCTTTCCTACCAGCATTCCTGCTGCCAGCACTCCTCTGGTCAGCCTGTCCTAGACTCCTACTGGCCTCCCTGCCTCCAGCCTCCCCCTTCACCAGCCAGTCTGCCTCCTGAAGCATCCCTATGCACCGACTGCTCTCCCTCAGCCACTACCCTTACTTGCTTGCTCTATCCACAGCACCCTCTCCTTTCCCCAGCGTACTCTTTGTCTCAACCTAGCTAGTCTTCTTGCAGTTTCCAGCACACTGCAAGCATCCCTGCTACCCCACTTTTGCTGGAGTTGTTGCCCTTGCCTGCCTGGACTCCTTTCTCCCATTCCAGCCTTTCACCTAAATTCTAGCCACTGTATATAATACCCTAATGTTTGGAAAACGTGATGGGCAGAGGTGGGGAAAGTGGAGGGGGGGAGTGCTATAGTTGCTAGAGGTAGAGAATTGAGTTCGCCTGGGGGCAGACTTTTGCTTTGTTTTGGGAAAATCAACACAAATCTAAAACTGTGTAGTCCCTGGCAGCCGGAATGCAGATGTTCACCATCCTGGCTCGGCAGTGTGCGGAGCTGTGCCTCAGGAGAAAGGCACTGCCTTTTCGTTCCTTTTAACCTAAGGTGTGTGGAGGGGAATCGTGAAGGGAGAGAGCCTGGACTGGTCCTTCTAAAGGTGACTATTTTCAGCTGAAGTTTGGAGAGTTGCTTGCAAGAGATCTCAACCTTCCTGAGGATGTTCAGGAAGGCCTGCAACTGCCGCTTTGGGACCCAGGTGACATATCTTGCCATAGAGCTAGGGAGAAAGACACTCCGTTCTCCTCTGTAGAAAACACAGTATACCTCCAGAATTTTGAGGGCATAGAGGAGGCAGCAGGCATGGCTGCTGGGGACCCCACAAGGAGCATCTCCAGCAGAGGCCTCCAGGAGCCCCGCATGGGGGTTGCTGTGAATAGATGAATCGGGACATCATTTGAGATGACTCACTGGGAGCTCCCAGAAATAGCTGAGGGAAACAGTGCATGGAGTGAGGCTCAGTGCCATTGCAACTCATTGTTTATGTAGCCACAAATCACTTACACCTTGGGCAGGTGACAAGTAGACGCACGCTACACCGTAATCACAGCTGCCCCTGGGTGCTGGTATCCTGGACGGCCCATTTTCTTCTTTATATTTCCATGAAACTTCTCAAATTTTCCACTATAAGCATTTGTAATTAGAAAGACAAAACTATGAATAAAAAGATATTTTCTTTTTCCTTCCCCCTCTGGGGCCCAGCGGAAGCCTTGGCACTGCTTAAGGCCCCTGTGGTCTCTCTCCCTGCTGAACTCCTACAGTCTCTCTTGGGTGCAGATCCGTGTTTATTCCTTGTTTTAGGTGCTTGTGCCAACTCTGTGAGCTTGTTCAGAATAAGGGGCTGCTCTCCTGCTCCAGTCCTCCCTCTCCACTTGCTCTGCTTCAGAGGCCTTTTCTTGGAGCCTGCCCGGCCTGCTCCCACTGCAGGCCTTCAGACTCGCTACTTCATCTGCCAGCGCCCTCTCCTCCCCCACTGCCCGGACAGCCCGGGGGCCCTCCGCTGACCACCTTCAGTTTGGACTCAAATGCCACTTCTCAGAGAGGCTTTCCCTGACCAGGATGTTTCTAGCTGTGCACCCTCCCAGTGTTCTTTCCCCTTTCCTCCTTCATCTCTGCCTCTGACATAGATCTCCGTCTGACATGCTCTGTATTATGCTTCTTCATTATGTATATCCTTATGCTTATATGTAGCTCTATCCAAGGATCTTTGTCTATTTTGTTCTCTGCCATAACCACACTGACTAGTGTGTATATAGAAGATTTTCAATAAGTATTTGTTGAATGAGTATGAGGAGGGGTGCCCCCAAAACCTGGAATTATCTTCTGGAGGGCAGGCCTCTTGTAGGACAGGCTTCCCCACTAGGTGAGCGTTCTAGGAACCCATCTGTATCAGTGTATCAGCTGGCGTTGTTCTGAGAGGTAGTGTTCCGCTTCAGTGAAATTGTTTTTGAAGACTCTTTCCACATGTTTCCCTGTTTCATGGTGGGTGATTCACGAGCACATCTGTCCACATCACACTGTGTTCAGTAGGTTTTGACCAAAAACGACATGACCCCCATGTTCCACCCTCCCTATTCACCTGATCTCACCCCCAGAGACATTTTTTTTCTGTTTCCCTGGATAAAAACATCCTCAAAGATAAACTTTTGCCCATGTAGGGGGTAAAAAAAAAAGGGGAAAAAAAAATAACTGTTTGAGCAGTGGAAAAGATGTCTTGACAGGTGAATTGCATCAAATGGAGAGCACTTTGAAGGTGACTGAAGTTTAAACATGTAAGAATAAATACACACATTTTTATACTTAAATTCCATTTTTGAGTGGTCCCCCTCGTATATCATATAGCAACAATAGTTATTACAAACCAGACACTGTGGTAGATGCTTAGTAATTCCCTCATTTGGTCTTCACAGCGTTTCGTGATAGCTAGCACTGTCTCTGTTTAAAGATGCAGAAGCGGAAGCTCACAGAGGTTAGGTAACTGAGCTGAAGCCACATGCTGTTGCAGGGCAGAGAGTGGAATGTTTGCTTCAGGGGCTGGGAGCTCCTGCGTCCTGAGGCCTCTGCCCTGCCCTGTGGTTGGGCTAATGAGGCTCTCTCTCATTGGGCTCAGCACCCAGCAGGCCTCCTAAAGAAGCAAAGGCTGGGGCTGCTGCTTCCCTTGTGCTGATTCCTAACACCTCAGAGACCACAGAGCTACTGCTCACAGGGCTCATTCCTCAAAAATGGGCTCCTCTTCCAACTCAGGTCCCTTCTGTGACAAAAGACCCATGACACTCCAATCAGAAAAGCCAACTGGCCCCTCTCCCCTTCTCACTACCTCTACTCTCTAGCCTGAGTCATCTAAGTTATGGTGTAAATCAGCACGAGAGGTCTTTTTTTCCCTTCTCTCTCACCCATTTTCCTAAAGTAAGATTGGTTGCTTCCTAAGAATCTTTTGAAGACCATCAGGATGGAACACCAGCAAGAACCCAGATTTAGGTTCACGTTTTGGATCAGCTGCTCATTAGCTATGTCACGAGTTAACAGAATGGTTCTTTCCCTGTAGTTGCCCTATAGTATTATAATGTTGGCAAATGTAGAATCTGCCTGATAAGACAGATGCATAAGACAATGTGGTTACCGTTCTTAGCCCCACGCCTGACACATGAGACTTAATACATACTGGCTGCTGTACTTACCAGTCATGACTGGCTCAGGAACTGGGTGGCAGGGTCTGCCATCAGCTGGAAGGATGGGGTATGGGCTGTAGACTGTCGTTGACCACCACCCAATCACTCACTGAACTCTTTCCTAGAGTTTCAGTTCTCAGGTTGCATTCTTTGTTAAAGATTACAGTCATGACTTTTAAAAGACCTTGATTAGGACACTTTTCAGTGTAGCTAACCTCCTTAGTCAGTACACTGTGTTTCTGCTGGGAGGTAATTGTTGCCATCGCTGCTGGGTTGCACAATTTGAGGAATAATTTGCAGAAGCATCAATTGCCACCATGACCAGGGCACGAAGCATAATTATATCTAGTGGAAACTGTGATTGAGCCTGGAATTGGAGCCTGATTTGCAGGGGCTATAGATGAGCTGCCACCTCCAGAGCAGCAAGTGCCTGCTAGATGGTGGGGCTGTAGTCAAGCTCAGCCTGTTTCTAAACACTCATTCTCCAAGTTCCAGTGGGTCCCGAGTCCTGACTCTGCTGTGGGTCAAGATCCCTGCAGAGTCTGGCTGCACTGAGACCTTCCTATTGTCCAAGACATGATTCATAGTTTTCTAGGGAATTTCCTTTACTGTTTTTGCTTTCTAGTTGTAATATAATAAAGACAATTTGGAGCAATCCATCTGCCACCAGTCCCCCAAGAGCAACGCCCTGTTCTCCCCACTCAGTGTCTGGACCAGGAAGATCTAGTTTTATTTGTGGCTGAAAGGGGAGAAGATGGGAGACCCGGGTCTTCCTTCTCCCTCATGTGAATGACCCTGCACAACAGGAGAATTCATCTCTTGCCCTCACCATGGCCAAGGTCTGTTCTACACATGGGCAAGAGGCCACACTTTGGCTACTTCTGAGAAGCTGATGATGGCATCTGTGATGGGGGAGGTCTTTCATCCTGAGGCAAGGGTAGGTGTTCTGCCAGCCCCACCACCTGAAAACAGGCTGGAAATCATATTTGCAGGTCCACAGATGTTATTTGATTGTCCTGTGGCAAGAAAGACTTAATTTGAGGCTCAGTAGAGAGAGCAGAGTAAAAGCTGAGACAAGATGGCCTGTAGGAGCAAAACATGCTGAGTTTGAGCAAAAGTACACATTCTACGTGTAGTGAGCACTTTGCAAACACTGGGGAGAGAGTAGGCAGAGCTGGGACTGGTGTTCACAGATAACTCTCCAACTTTATTTTAGCCCCCTTTTTTACCCTCCTGCAGGCCAGCGTCTTGACATAATTACCTTGGCTACACAGTCCTTGTTTGTATCTCCAGAGAGACGGTGGCCTTTGAAGAAAGAACACAAGTCCTGAGACAGATGACCCAAGTCTGGAAGGAATCCCAAGATGAAGGAAATGTAAAATAGTAAAAAGTGCAGGCTTTTGACTCAGTCAGATTTCAGTTTCAATCCTTGTTGTGTTATATACTATCTGTGAGACCTTTATATCTTAGCCAAATCTCAGTTTGCTTACTGCAAAATCGAACGAATATCTATCCTGTAAGATTGTTATTAAAATCATTAATACATGTGTAAAGTATATATAAGCTAGCTCATCTTAAGTACTGAATAAATGGCAAGTATTGCCATCATTAACATCTGTAAAATGGAGGTATTTGGTAATACTTACTTTGCAATGTAGTTGTGAAGGGTAGGAAGAAAAACGACCTAGGCCTGTGGATGTTTAATAAATGGCACTGTTGTTAGGTCTGTCTTTGCCAGGTTGTACACCTCTGACCTTCAGCAGTCACCTCTGCCACTGGTAAAATGGGGAGGGAGTATTTCTACCCCTTCTCACTCCCATAAGGACTGCAGTGGCAGCTGGAGATAATTACACAGGCCTTGCTTGTTTTTGGAGTTGTGACAAGTAAAATCACATACAACATATTGGAAGCCAGGCGTGGGGAACAATGTGCTAGAATGAAACACATTGGATTGGGGGCCAGGGACTTGGGGTCTAGACTTGGTACCCTTTTGCTGACCACAGGCAATGACCAAGTAATCTGACTTTCAGGTGCACACACTGGTGACCTCTCAGCAGCTTCAAGAAACACAAATGAGAAACAGTATCATTGTTACCATTCCTCGAGGGAAAGGCCAGTCTTCTCCCTTTAATCTTTGGAACCCAGCAAAGTCCTTGGCATACAGTAGGCACTCTATATTTCTGCTTGTTTAATGAATTATAAAACTGCCCAGAAGTCGTGTTTTTAAACATCAGTTGATTTTTTTTGCCCATATGTTTACAGCTTTTGGTTGCAGTCTGATCCCTGGCCCTGTGTCCCAAAGTATTTTATTCCATGTTAACCTTAACATACACAGAAATGTTATTTGGACACAACTAAAATTAGGGGAAAAAAAGCCCTGTCATAAAAGAGAATAGAAAGCAGTTCTTTTGACTATGGCAGCTGTACAGTTTCACAACTAACCTAACACTCATCTCTGGTTTGGTTACCACTCCTCCAGGTTCCCTGATATTCTATGTACCCATTCTGCAGGATTTATCCCTAGAGTGAAGGTGGTAGGCACTACAGAGTCCTGACCTGCTTATGCAGATGACCCTTCATGACTAGTCGAGAATGTAAGGGATTCCTTCCAAGTCTCTTCCAAATAGGAAGTGATAGGTGGAATGACAGGTAGAAACATGGATGAGGGGACTAGGCTTCCTGGTACCAGGGGAGAGATCTTGAAGTGGATTTGCTTGGTAGTAGGGGATACCACATGTACCCTTCCCACCCACACTACATGCTATTCCAGAATTGTTAGTGTTCGGTCTCTGAGAGCTTTGGTATAAGAGGGAAATGTGTAAAGGTAAGAGAAGGGATGGAAAAGACCAAAATGCTAATAGTTGCCATTGTTGTTTGTGCACTGTGATAATGGCCCTGGAACAAGAGCACTGGCAAAAGCAGAGTGTTTTCCAGATCTGCCATGTATCAAGCCTTCTTCTCATGTTCCTGAGGAACATTTGTGATCGTAAGTCATTTTGAATACCATTTCCCACCCCCGAAGTCTTCTGCCTTTTTTCCTTCCCTACCTCACCTTCCCCCCACCCCCTTCCCACATTGAGTGAGGCTTTAGATTGATGGACTGACTAAAGCCTCACTCAATCACTCTTGCTAGGTTATGCGTCCCTCTGTAGCCTCCAATTCACTGCACTGTAATTTCTGGTTTATTTACTTACTGTCCAGTTCTGAAAAGGAGGCCCTTTATCTTATTCAACATTCTATCCCCCAAATAGTACACCACAATAAAGGTGATGCTCAGCAAATGTTTAATTTATTTAGTATACTAGTGTATACTTCTTATTGCACTTTAATTTTTCTCTAGACACTATAATGGCTAAGCAAACAGAGGTATATGTCATTCTTTTTTCTTTATGCAACAGACAAAAAGTGTTGGGAAACTAGACACCAATCAGCTATTTTTGTTTCATGGTACCAGATCATCATACTGCAGAGTTCCTTCAAACTATTAAAGTACCGGACTACAATGCTGCATAGTCTAAGATCACAGAATAAAATACAAGGTGTTTCAAACCATTTTACAGAAACAGCAAAACTCAACAACGAAATCTTAAGACAAAAAGTAGACCACTTCCATTTAAACATTAATTTTGTAATATATTAAATGTCACAAAATCTAGCAAGATACAAAACTTCAGTTCTAGTCACACAAATACAACTCTTATAGAAATAACACTCCTCTCACCTTACACTACTTAAGAATCAAACAGTAGCTTCCACTCCCAGGACCGCCCCACCCTCTCACTGACCACCTTTTCCTTGGCTCTCACCAGGGCCCGATGCCAGCCCTGGCCCTAGCCCTAGCCCTCGTACTGGCTTCTTCTGCCAGGGCCTCACAGTACTGCACTGGCCAGTGCTGGGATTCCTTTTTTATGGAACTTGGCCACGAACTCCAGGTTTTCATCTTGCTGGTCTCCAGGTTGCTTGGGGGACCCCAAGGGAATTCACAATCCGGTGGATAGGTGTGAGGCACCACCTGTAACCGAGGTGTCACTGCTGCACGAAATCTTCCCTAAAAAGCCCTTTTGGGAGCTCGAAGAGGTCGTGATACTTTGAGGGACACACCCCCAACCGACTCAGCCCCTCCTAAACCTGTGCCTCCTTGGCTCTATTATCTTGTATGCAGATGAGACCCAAGATCATCATTAAGAGACCCAGTCTAGGGCTATCCGCTCCCAGATCCTTCTCCTTCGGAGGTTTCAGTTTGTCGGTTAGGGTATGTGTGGTGCTCGTGGCCCAGCTGTTTCAAGCTCAAAACTAAAGGCATACTACAGATGTTCTGCGGCCCTAGCGATGATCTCAGGGAAAAGATCCTTTAAGTCTCCCATAATGTTTTTCGCCATTTCGGAGCGACCTATGGGAAGTGATACGGCACCAATTCCGCCACCGTCTAATTCGGAGGGCGGCAGGCCCTGCACCTGGTCAAGGCTTTGAACGCCGAGACCCACGTGCCTCTCCAGGTGAGGGCGGGCTCCGCGGCCCCTCCTCCCTCTTGGCGCCAAGGTCCGCCGTGGGGCTCTCCCGCTGGTGGGGGCTCGGGGCTTTCTGCAAGGTGGTCGGGGTCGCACAGTCACAGCCGCCACACTCCTGCTCCTCTGCCTGAGGGACGCAGAGACCCCCGCTCCGAGGGTTCTGCAACAGTTTTCGGGAAGGCAGGCGCGGAGCACCGAAAGGACCGAGGGATGTTCGGTCCGCTGCACAAACCCAGTGGAGCGGTTGGCAGCGGCTGGGGCGGCGGGAGGAGGGCTAAGAGAGATGACCGAAGGCACAGTGTGGCTGCCGGGTGGCACCCGAGAACTCCAAAGGGTGCCTGCAACACCGCCGGTTCCCGACTCCCGCGGCCGCCACTGCGCAGCCTCAGTCCGCCCTGCGTGAGCTCCGGGGCTACTTCCGGCCTGCCCCGGCAAGATGGCGGCCTCGGGCCGCGCGCAGCCCCTCCCCTACCGGCCCCCTGTGCGTGGTGGGGTACTTTGGTAGTCGGGTCTCTGGGGGAAGTGTCCGTTTCTTCACTGCTTTTTAGGCTCGAGAGCTGGAGGGGCGATGCCAGGGTTTTCACAGCCGAGGCAGGCAGACTGGGGGATGTTTCAATGTACAGGGATGCAACAGTGATGGAGTTCTAGCCATGTCTTTCAGCAGGTGCTTATTTGTAAGTGTGTGTATCTAGGATTTTGAGTGATTTGCTCTGGCCCAAGTGCAGAGTGCATGGAGGTGAATAGCTGGGAGATAAGTCTTCTGGATAATTAGTGAAGGTTTTGAACAGAATGCTAGGGAGGATGAAACTAATTCTGAACACACCGGGAAAATACCTGGACCAGTATGTACTTCTCATGGCAGTGTGGAGGATGGATCTGAGCAGGGCGGACCAAAAGCCGGGAATCCAGTTCGGAGTATTATTACAGTGCAGAACAGGAAGTGGGATTTGGCCTGTCTTGTTCATTGGTGTATCTTTAGCTCCTAGAACAGCATGTTGAGACACTCCATAAAAACTGTAAAATAGATGAGGAAGGGGTAAGGGTAGCAGATTATAGGGGGACGAAAGGAAAATGATGAGATATATTGTATAGCTGGTCGAGCAGGGGTGTCCAAACTTTTGTTGTCTCTGGGCCACCTTGGAAGAACAAGGGGTGTCTTGGGCCACACATGAAATACATTGTGACATGTAATCACAAAAAAATATAATGTTTTGATTAAATTTGCGATTTTGTGTTGGGCCGAATTCATAGCCATCCTGAGCCTCATAGGGCCCACGGGATAGAATTTGGACACCCTGACCGGAAAGGTGAGATTTTTAACCTAATCAAATCTAACTACTCCCATTTTTCTTTTTGCATACCCTACTCTGAGCTTTCTTCCACTTCCTGTCTCTTTCTTTTTTTCCTGTCCTCCCCTCCCCTCTCCTCTCTCTCTAGGATTCAGCTGAAGTGTCATCATTCCAAGGCCTTCCTTAGTCTCCATTGCATGCATGGAGGTTATTTATTGCCATCTGTGAATCACCATAGCAATTTGTATTTATTTAGCATCCACTTAAATAGACCTTATTCTGCGCTAGGCTCTGTTGTAATCTGCTTTTCAAATATTAATTTGTTTAATTCTCATTAAGGTAAGTACTATTATCATCATCCCTATTTTATCGATATGTCCTTCCTATGGCATTTGTTATTTACTAGCTATGTTATCTTGGGCAGGTTACCTAAACTCCCTGCTCCTCAGTTTCCTTATCAGTAAAATGGGCATAATATTAGAAACAACATTGTGGAGATTATGTGAAGTTATGTGTATGAAGCATTTAACAGAGTGCTTGGCAAAAACTGAATGTTCAATAAATGTTAACTACTACTTATTGCATTTTTAATGTGCTGATACTGTGCTAAGTATTCACATGTATTGACTGGTTTACTCCTAGGTAAGTGGTGTTATTATCACTATTTTACAAGTGAAGTAACACAGAAAAAGGTTAAATAACTTTCCCAGCATAATATGACTGAGATTTGAACCATATAGTATAATTCCAAAGACTTAACACAATATTAATAGGTATTAGTTATTATTATCATTATTGACCATACTTTGTATTATAATTATTTTTGTGGTTATGTTTTTACCAAAACCAAACATCCTACAAGCTAGGGCTGTGTCTTTAACTTTTTTGAAGAGCCCCTCAGAGTTGGCACTCAGTATATAATTTTCACTGAATAAATGATAGGAGGCTTTACTTTTTACATAGGAAATAACATTTATTTTAAGTAAATATCTAACAATTAGACTTTCCTAGATATAATTATGAACTTCATTTTAAAAATTTCTGAAAATATATACTCAATTATACTATATGATTTACAAAATTCGAAAGTGTGTAAGTGAAGCAGGAAGATGTTTATTATAGTCAAGCTTGAGGCTATTATTAGTTTCCATTGTGCCAAACATTTTATGTACAGTATAATTTAGTCCTCATAAATTCCTATTAGGAAGGTATTATTATCTTCATTTTACAAACGGGAAACAGTCACAGAGAGGGTAACTCACCTGTCCCAAACCACCCATCTGTTCAGTGCTGGACCGGAAATGGGAACCCAGATCATCTCTTTGGAAGACTGTACTCAGGACTGCCACACTGAATTGCCTGGTTATCTGTTTCTCCTTAAGGTAGAGAGAGACACTCCTTCCTAAGATGATTACACTAGACTTAAAATTGTTCACTTAACTTTCTCATATCAAGCATTGCCAAGGAGATATGCAGAAAATATATGCCTAGAAAATACCACGCAGGAGATACATTAAATGGAAAGAGTTTTGAAGGACACATTAGCAATAATATAACAATTTAGAAAACTGAATGAATAATATACCACTACTCATCAAAACAGGGAGCAAACTACTGACAAAATGTGGATGAGTCATGTTGAGCAAGAAAAGATGCAAAAGAAGATACAAAAGGTTACATACAATGTGATTATATTTAATCTACTGTTCAAGATAGTTTAAACTAATCTGTGGTGATAGACATCAGAACAGTGGAGTGGGGTTGACTGGAAAGAGATGCATTAACTTTCTGGGATGATGAGAATATTTAGTATCTTGGATTGGGGGTTAGTATACATTTGTCAAAAATTATCAAACTGTGCCCTTAATATATATGCACCTCACAGTATATAAATATACCTCAAAATTATAAAAACAAAAGTTTTTTTATTAAAGTATAATTGACATAATATTAGTTGTGGGTATATAGCAGAATAATGATTCTATATTTGTGTATATTGTAAAGTGATCACCACAGTAAGTCTAGTTTACATCTGTTACCACACATAGTTACAAAATTATTTTTTTTCTTGTGATCAGAACTGAGGAATGTATTTTTGTTCTTATTTTATAGAAGGGGAATCTGAGGCTCAGGGAAATTAACTTGCCTAGAGTTACCCAGTGAATAAATGGAAATGCCAAACCTAGCTCAGATTTTAATTTTTATCCCCACTTAAGGACAATTTTTCATTGCTTTTAGAAAAAGAAGAAGGTAGGGAGGGAATGGGAAAAAGAGAGGTGGGCAGGGGGAGAGACATCGAGGTGAGAGAGAAACATTGATTGGCAGCCTCTTCCTACATGCCCTGACAAGGGTTGAACCCACAACTTTGGTATGTACCCTGACCAGAAATCAGACTTTTGCCCCTGACTGATGTAGCTCAGTGGATTGAGCACGGGCCTGTGAACCAAAGGATTGCAGTTCAATTCCCAATCAGGGCACATGCCTGGGTTGCAGGCCAGTTCCCAGCAGGGGACCCAGGAGAGGCAACCATACATTGATATTTCTCTCCCTCTCTCCTTCCCTTCCCCTCTGAAGATAAATAAATAAAATCTTAAAAAAAAAGAAATCAGACTTTTGACCTTTCAATCTACCGAAGCAACCAGCTGAGCTACATCAACCAGAGCCAGATATTTTTAACTACAAATCTCATAATACTTTCAAAACCATTGGAATGGCCAATGGTCTTTAGGTTCAGCTTGTCACTGAAATTCACAAAACACAATAGGCTTCCCAGGCCTGAGTTTCACGTTGCCTAAAGGAATACAGAACAAGGAGCAGAACAGCACCTTAGGCTACCAGTATCAGAAGGGCCTCGGATGTCCAGAGCCAATGTCACAATCACCAATCTGGTGTTCTATTTAAAATATGAGGGAAATTTTGTTTAGTCGGCTTTTTATTTTTTATTTTTAACTACATTTTATTGATTATGGTGTTAAAATTGTCCCAATTTTCCCCCTTTGCCCCCGTCCACTCAGCAACCCCCATTCTCTCAGGCAATCCCCCCACCATTGTTCATGTTCATGGGTCATGCGTATCAGTTCTTTGGCTAGTCCATTTCTTATACTGTACTTTATATCCCTAGGGCTATACTGTAACAAACTATTTGTACTTCTTAATCCCCTCATCTCTTCACCCATTCTCCCACAGCCTCCTCCCATCAGGCATCCATCAAAACACTCTCTGTATCTATGATTCTGTCTGTTTTTCTTGCTGCCTATTTGTTTTTTAGATTCAGTTGTTGATAGATATGTATATTTTTGCCATTTTATTGTTCATGTTTTGATCTTCCTTTTCTTAAAGAAGTCCCTTTAACATTTCATGCAATAATGGTTTGGTGATGAGGAACTCCTTTAGTTTTATCTTGTCTGGGAAGCTCTTTATCTTCCCTTCAATCTAAATGATAGCTTTGGTGGGTAGAGCAATCTTGGCCATAGCCCTTGCTTTACATGACTGTGAATATTTCTTGCCATTCCCTTCTAGCCTGCAAAGTTTTATTTTGGGAAATCAGCTGACGGTCTTATGGGAACTCTCCTGTAGGTAACTGACTTCTTTTCTCTTGCTGCTTTGAAGATTCTCTCATAATCTTTAAACTTTGACATTTTAATTATGATGTGTCTTAGAGTGGGCCTCTTTGCAACCATCTTGTTTGGGACTCTCTGTGCTTCCTGAACTTGCATATCTATGTCCTTCACCAAATCAGGGAAGTTTTTTCATTATTCTTTCAAATAGATTTCCAATTTCTTGCTCTTCTTCTTTCCCTTTTGCTGTAATGTGAATGATGGAACACTTGAAGTTGTCCCAGAGGCTCCTTATACTATGCTCATTTGTCTGGATTCTTTTTTCTTCTTGTTGTTCTGATTGGTTGTTTTTGCTTCTTTATGTACCAAGTCACTGAGCTGACTCTCAGCTTTATCCACTGTACTGCTGTTTTTCTGTAAATTATTCTTTATTTCAATTAGTGTATCCTTCCTTTCTGACTGGGTATTTTTATGCTGCTGAGATCCTCACTAATTTCCCTGAGCATCCTAATAACTGGTGTTTTGAACTCTGCATCTGATAGATTGCTTATCTCCATTTTGTTGAGCTCTTTTTCTAGAGTTTTGGTCTGTTCTTTCATTTGGGCCATGTTTCTTTGTCTCCTCATTTTGACAACCTCCCTGTGTTTGTTTCTGTGTATTAGGTACAGCTGCTATGACTCCCTGCTTTGGTAGTGTGGCCTAATATAGTAGGTGTCCTGTAGGGTCCATTGACACAACCCCCCTATCATCCAAGCTGGGTACTCAAGGTGTGCCCTTCGTGTGGGCTGAGTACACCCTCCTCTTGTAGTTGAGCCTTGATTTCTGTTGTCAGGTCAGTGGGGGGGATTTACTCAGGCCAGTCAGCTTCAAGGACTGACTGTTTTCACTGACCACCAACCTCTGCCCTCTAGGGAGTATCAGCTTTGCAAGGGCAGGGTGATGGTGCTCTGACATGGTCTATAGCTCTCCACTGGGTGTGCTGTCCCTAGGGTTTCCCATGTGGTACAGGCCAAAGTGAGCCCCGTCTGTGTTTTGTGTGGGGCCATCTTGCCTGAGGTATAAAGCAATGTGAGATGTCTGCTACTTGTGCTGGGTTTGGAGATTCCAGGTGAAGCCAAGCTGTGAATTTAGGCTGGCTACTGCTAGTGCAGAGCCTGGAGCCACTTAGCTGTTGCTTGTTTGATAGGGTTTAGGAAATCATGAAGTATGAGCCAAGACCAGCCATTCATGTGGAAAAGTCATGGTTAGAAGTTTGGGCAGGCCCATAAATTGGGTGGGATGGAGTCTGGGGATCTCCAGGGCAGGACAAACAGTGTTTTCCAGGTTGATGGAGTCTTAGATATGGCTCTTGCTGCTGGCTCTGTGGCTCTTTTGGGGGGAGGGCTCAGAAAAGTGACAATGGCCTCTGTCTGCCTTTCTGTGTAGGAGAAAGCTGTCCCCCAGCTTCTGCCTTGGTGCCACACACTTCAGTTCCTTTGTGTATGGCACTGGTGCCTTTTCAGCTGCTATTCTTGTGGTGCTGGAGCTCAGAGGGAGTGCATCTGTGTGTGGGTTCTTTAAGAGGAACTGCTTGGGACTCCAGAAGTTTTTCCCACTGACTAATCCATGCTGGTTTTTGAAGCCAGAGGTTATCCGTTCTGGCACTGGAACCCTAGTTTTGGGGGCCTGGTGTGGGGCTGGGACTCCTTGCTCTCTAATATCCCTCCTGAATTATTATTCATCACAGGTGGGTGTGGGACTAGCCTGTTCTTCATCTGTGCCCCTCCTACCTGTCTGGATAGATCTGGTTTCTTTAATTCTGTAAGACTTCAATTTAGTTTCTGATGGTTCTGAGTGATGGGTGTTCTATATTTTAGTTGTAATTTTGATGTGGTCATTGAGGAGGCAAGCCATGTTTACCTATCCACCATCTTGACTGGGAGTTAGTTTTCTTTTTAAAGCAATCTAGTTTTAAAATGAGTTGAGGTCAAGAGAAAGACAAAAGAACATAAAATCTTCTAACAGAGTCAGATGGAGGAAGGATGGTCATTGAACAGGGCCTTCCGCATCAGATCTTCTTTGTCTTGGAAATGAGGTCAAAGATTCTGGTCAGATCATAGTTTTCTCCAGCAAGTGGATGCACACCTGCTCCTTTCTTGGGCTTACCTGGAAGGCCAAGGCCTCTACTTGGACCTTGCTGGACACCTGGGCGGCCTCCTTGTTTGCCTGCTTGAGTTTCTCTTCTGTGTGGGTCTTCAGTGGATGAAATCTCTGGCCTTGTTTCTTAATTCTTAGTATGTAATCCTCAGTGCACTTCTTGAGTGACTCTTAGTTCTTGCAGTTGCCTTTGATGACCTCCTTCTACTTCTCAAACTGCTTGTAGGGGCCAGAGAAATATGTTTTTCATGGGATTTGGATCTGTAGTAAGTTGTTCTTTTTCTTTTATAACCTTCTGGATTCTGGCTTTGGCAAGTTCTTTCTGTTTCTGAGCGAGCCTCCTCCATTGCTTGGGGCACAGTCTCCTCAAACCCGTCCATGATCTTATCCATCTGCTGGCTCTTCACGTGGAGCTCTTCATGCATGCTTTTCAGCAACAGGATCTCCTGTTGTGTCACTTCCACTACCCTGCCCAGGTCTTTCTGGCTCTACTACAGCATGCCCATGATGGGAGACCTGTGCTAAGGACACTCAGATCTTAGGAAGTCAGGTTCCACCGGCACCACTTCAGGGGGACTTCTGCCTGTGGAGTGTGTCTGAGTATGCCAACTGCTCCAGATCATCTCCCTCAGCAAGTACTGGAGCCTCAGCTGGCTCCCAGCAGCACCCCTCACTCAGGTCCAAGGGGGCCTGACTCTGCTGAGAGGGGTGCGTCGTCAGCTGGCCAGGCCGTAAAGGATGAGGCTGTGAGGTCATGCTGCGGAATTCATGGTTCCTTGTTCACATGCTGCTCAGTGGTACTCACCATGGTCTGCACCATAAGGAGTGTCACCACGGAGGTGAAATGGGGTGAAAAATTCAATGACTAGGCCTTTAGCTATAGGTGGTGGGTAAGGGATATGACAGGGGAATGGACTACTTTACCACTTGCCTATATCTGGATGCTCTAGTGTTACACTGGAAGGGATCTAGACCATCTTTGTTCCGGTTTTGATTGTGCCTGTGTTGTACTGGACAAGGTAGACCTGGTGGGGTAAAGAGAGTCAAATATATGGTAAGGGAAGGAAACTAGGCATTAGATGGTGAGTGTTCAGTAGAATATACAGATGTTGAATTATAATGTTCACCTGAAGATTATGTGTTATTAACCGATGTCACCTCCATAAATTTACTTTTTTAAGAAAGCCGTCCTGCCCTGGCTGGGTGGCTAAGCTGGTTGAAGAGTCATCCCGTACACTAAAAGGCTGTGGGTTCAATCCCTGGCTGGAGCATGTATGGGAGGCAACTGATTGATGTTTCTCTCACATCGATGTTCCTTTCTCTCTCTTCCCCTTCTTCTCTCTCTAAAACCAATAAAAACATATCTTCAGGTGAGGATTAAAAAATAAGGCATGGTTTAAAAAACAGGAAGTTCTTACGTAAGCTATGAAAAGGGAGGAAATATATATCTCTTTGGTGGGGGTGGGGTTGGGGGGAAGGGCAATGAAACAAATACTTTGATGACTATTATATTGAAACCTTTAAAAAAAAATCCTTACCCAAGGATATGTTTACTGATTTTAGAGGGGGAGGGAGAGATTGAGAGAAACATCAGTGTGAGAGAGAAGCATTGATTGGTTGCCTCCCATACCCGCCCCAAATGGGGATCAAACCCGCAACCTACATATGTGCCCTGACCAGCAATCCAACCTACATCCTTTTGGTGTGCTAGATGACACTCTAAGCAATTGAGCCACGAAGCCAAGGCTGAAACCTTGTTGAAGGATGATCCTTGTAGCATAGATTAGAGTCTTTGGAAGTCCACCGTGGGAGTTGCACTGAAAAAGCAGAACTATAGGGTGAATTGCCCTGAAAGTGTCCAGCACTGAGGACATAGAAACGGTATATCCTAGAACAAAGCACTAAACTAGCTCAGAAGACCTGAGTTCTGGCATCCCTCCTTGCCCTCTTGTGCAGGAGACCTAACCTCTCTGGGCCACTGTTTCTTCATCTTTAAGGCCTGACAACCCTTGCTTTGCCCATCCCCACAGAGTTATGTTGAGGTTCAAGTACAATGCAAACATACTTTTAAAGTGCTCTACTGTTAAGAAACAAATATAAAATGTTACTGACTTTTTTTTTTAGAGAGAAGTGGTAGAAAAATCTCAGTAATGAGAGTTACTGGCCTCTTATGCAGACATTTTGGAATGATCTTACACATTCCTGGTTGAAAAAACCGTCTGGCCAAAAAAGATTAAATAAAGAAATGTCAAGTCCTGACTCTCCATCTAAGGCCAGCGAATGCTTTGGTGCGGAGCCAGTTATCTTGTTGAATTCCTTCTAAACTTGGCAATAGAGTCCTCCAAACTTTTGAGTGCCTTCTTCACACAGATGCTGAGTATCGTCTCACCCTAGATCTGAGTAGCCCCAAACTGCATAGCTGCTGTGTCTTTCCTATTTCTCCTGATAGTCTTGACAGCTGTGCAGCTAATCTGGCTCAAAGAAGGATTCAGGGGAAGAGCTTTGTCCAGAATTTCTGGGCCAGGGGCAAAATGGAGCCCAGTTTTGTCACAGCAGAATGGGCGGAGCATGCAGCCATGGGTCCTGTATGTGTGGCTGGTATTGAGGCAAGGTGGCTAGGGAGATGATTTGATCTGACTTGGATAATGACAATTGTTTGTTATTATTTGAAGAGCAATTGTGTGAGCAGCAGTACTTCAGTTTTGGGCTGCCTGTGACTCACTAGTGTCTGTAACATAACACCCAATGCAGAGGAGAGGCAGAGCCTGGCCAGCGTGGTGGTGGGGGGAAGTGGGGGGGAAGATGCAGGGGGCACAGGCCTCCTTTTCCCTCCTGCACTGTCCTTCCCCCTCCCCCCACCCCCGCCACCACTCTAAACCTCGAAGGAGAGTTGGCGGGAAGGTATTTGCCACCTGGACACAATGAGGCCCAGTGCGAGGGGCAAGCACAAGGCTGGCCTGGAGCCAGGGCCTTGGTCTGAATGGCTGTCGCCAATGGGCTGCCAACAGCCCATCTCTATACCCATGAGGCTGGGCCAGGGCCGAGGTGAAGGGCTCCCTACCCCCACCTCAGAGGCCCAGCTCACACCATTTGCTGGCTGTGATCAGAATGCATGGGACAGGGTCTTTGAGACCCTGAACAGAGCCATTTCTCCTCTGTGGGCTGCCAGTTCATTGGGATTAGAGCAGGCTCTCCGGAGTCCCTTTGTTGACTGCTTGTTATTCCATACGCACTGAGCACTGTGCATTCATCTCTATTAGTTCTAATTGCTTCCCTATTCTAATGGGATCTTGATATTCCCATACAATTGAAAGGAAATGTATTCATTAAAATAATTCTTCTCCTAACTGCTGCTTCAAGCTGCTCCTCTAAGTGACATTGTCTCTCTAGCCACAGCCTGCTGAGGCCTCTTATTAAGACTGTAGTCAAAAGCCAACTTTGGGCAGCAAACTTTCCTCACAGGAGTTTCCAGACACTGAAGGGAGGGTGCTTTTTAATCCTCTCACACACTGAAGTTGGAGGCCAGCTGGTGTAATTGGGGGTGCTGCTCCAGCAGGTGGGGGGAGCAGGGCTTGCCTCTAGCCCTGCCTCCCGTAACAATGACCCCTTTCTGCACACAAACTGGCTAATGTAGACAGGGCTTTCCCCTCCTGTCCTCTGTGTGAAACTTTCTGTTTATGCCACACGCAGTTACTAGGTGTGTTCTAAATGCAGGGCCCTGAGTAAGGTGCCATGGGAAGTGTGAAGACAGAGCTGTAGTCTCGAGGTGTTTATGGTCTCTGTGGGTGGCTCCCAACTCCTAAGTCCCTAAAGTTAGGCAGCAGAGGAAAAGCTGGGACAGCTCTCCATATTCAAAAATGCTTAATAAGATAGAGAACTTAGAAAAGCAGGCTGCTATTTCATAAATGTATGTCATTTAATGACCAAAATCTTTTAAGCCATGAGATCATACAGGTAATATGAGAATCTTTTGGGGGGACTTTGGGAACCATTGATCTATTTGGGGGAAATAAGTCATTATAAACGAGAATGACTACGTAAACATACAGTCTTTACATGTTTGGTATAAGTAAAGTGCAATAGGAGTTTGGAGGAGTGGAAGGGAGTGTGTGTTGGGCACTATGCTGTCTCTTGAATCTCACTGAGTCTCTATAACAGGCCTGTGAGAGAAGCATAACTATTCCCCATTTTACAGATAATAGCTGAGAGAGTCAGGTCATTTGTCCAGTATCTACAGTTGGAGTCAGGCTTGAAACGCCAGCCTTCTGATTCCAATGTACAGGCTGTTTTCGTGACATCACTCTCTACCTCTCACTTCATATCAGTCAGGGGCCATCAGAGGAGGTTTAATGTGGAAGGTGGTGTTTGAATCCCCATGAGGCCTTTCAGGTTGGTGGGTTGTCAGCAGGCAGAGAGTGGGGTTCACAGGGTCTGGGAATAACCTGGCATAGAAGGAAATGACAAGAGTCCAGGTGGCTCAGCGACTGGAGAGTGGGTGGAGGAGCAGGGGGAGCAAGTCAGAAAGCTCTGTGAGGCCACACTGTAAAGAGCCCTGCCTGTCAGGAGTCTGGATTTTATACTATCGTATAAAGGAGGATAGCTGAGCCTCTGGATAAACACAGTATTTCTTTCAGGAACATCAATTTTCCTTAAGGTGAATAATTTTAAACATCTTTGTATTAAAAGAAATTCAGATATATCATGCAAAATTCTCATGAATTTTTAAGAGAAAACAGAAGACTTCAAAGAGAGCTTGGTTGTGCTGGCAGTAGCTTCAGGCTACACAGTCCCTCGGGGGAACTGAAGGCATTTCTTTTGTCTGCTGTTGGTGAATTTCAGTAGGAAAGTTTGAGATGTACTAGTTTTGAATAGAAGGTTTTGATCCCAGGTATAAAATAATTAGGTGTATTTCAAGAAGCCTGCCAAAGGCTTGGAAAATAGGTTGGACAGGGCAGGGACAGAGGGCAGGAGACCAGCAAGAAACTATTTCAATAAACTCAAGAGACTCAAAGGGCCCAGGGGGCTGCCTAGGCCTCAGGACCCACCTCTTTGCCCTGGCCTGTTTGGAGGGAGCCACTTGACAGATGCCCCATCCTGAAGCTGCTCCTTCCTTTTAATGATGGACTAGAATTAGACTAGGATGTCCAAGGCTGTAGCAGAAGCAACCAAGGGAGAGCCTGCGTCTGGGCCAAAAAGGGGCCCTTCCAGAGAAGCTCTGTGCCATGGCCACCTCACCTGCCATACTGCCTACTGCCCACTGCCTCCCAATTACCTTCAAGCCCAGCAGGTTTGTTAGCTTACCTGTCAGAAGGCAAGTGGTTGGAACAGTAGTTCTCATGAGGGAGAGAGGTTCTGCCCACATCCAGCATGGTGGCCAACAGACACTTTGTGGTTGAGACACTCAAAGAAAGAAAGGAGGGGATAGGGAACTAAACTTAGGACCAAGGCTGAGCTTTATTTCCCCTTAATCATCAGTAGATGGAGATGGCCCACCTTAGGTAACAAGACTTGCCTTTGGGGTGGACAATTTTTTAAAAAGTTTAGAATTTGTCTCTTGAAGCGTCATTTTTTAAAAGCATTAAAACATTTGCCCTGGCTGGTGTGACTCAGTGGATTGAGTGCTGGCCTGCAAACCAAAGGGTCACCAGTTCGATTCCCAGTCAGGGCACGTGCCTGGGTAGCGGGCCAGATCCCTAGTGGGGGACACATGAGAGGCAACCACACATTGATGTTTCCTTCCCGCTCTTTCTCCCTCCCTTCCCCTCTCTCTAAAAATAAATAAGTAAAAATCTTTTAAAAATACAGTATTAAAACATTTTATAATGTGGGGGACTTCCAGCCAAAAGATGGAGGCATAGGTAGACACGCTGTGCCTCCTCACACAACCAGAACTAAAGACAACAAAAATTTAGAAACAAAAAAAAACAACCAGAACTGACAGAAAATTGAACTGTACAAAAGTCCGACAACCATTCATCCAGACCAGTAAGAGGGCTGGAGTTGGTGGCTGGCAGAGAGGGGTCGAGGCAGGAAAAAGTGGTGGCTGGCAGACCTGGGTGTGCAGGCGATGGTTGGCAGATCCCAGGCGAGGGGTGGCAATGGGCAGACTCGGTGAGGTGTGCAAGGTGGCTGGCTGACTGTGGTCACACATTCATGCACAGATAAACCCAGGGCCCCAGTGCTGGGAAATAAAGCCTAAAAGCACCAATTGAAAACATTTGTGGGGGTTGAGGTGCCAGGAGAGACCCACAGGGTCCTAGAAAGCACACAAGCCCACCTATCAGGCATCAGCCCCAGAAAGGCCCGATTTGCTTGTGGGTAGCAAGGGAAGTGACTGAAAACTGGCAGAGAGCAGAGCAAACACCATTGTTTCTCTCAGATCCTGCCCCCACATACAGCATCACAACTCAGTGACTGGCTAGCCCCACTCTGGTGAACACCTAAGACTCTGCCCCTCGTATGTAACAGGTATACGATGTTCTTTGTTCTCAAACAGAAGAACATCAAAGCCCCAGAGCTAATACATCTAAGCAACCAAGAAATAGCCAACCTATCAGATACACAGTTCAAAGCATTGGTGATCAGGATGCTCACAGAATTGGTTGGTTTTGGTCACAAATTAGATGAAAAAATGAAGGCAATGCTAAGTGAAATAAAGGAAAATATACAGAAAACCAATAGGGATGGGGAGGAAGCTGGGACTCATCAATGGTGTGGACCAGAAGAAAAAAAGAAACATTCAACCAGAACAGAATGAAGAAACAAGAATTCAAAAAAAAAAAAAAAGAGGAGAGGCTTCCAACATCTGAATTAAAAGGGTACCAGAAGGAGAAGAGAAAAAGCAAGAGATGGAAAACTTATTTGAAAAAATAATAAAGGAGAACTTCCACAATCTTGCAAAGGCAATACACTGGAGAAATCCAGGAAGCTCAGAGAGTCCCAAAGAAGTTGGACCCAAGGAGGAACACACCAAGGCACATCATAATTACATTAGCCAAGATTAAAATGAAGGAGAGAATCCTAGAAGCAGCAAGAGATAAGGGGACAGTCACCTACAAAGGAGTTCCCATCAGACTGTCAGCTGATTTCTCAAAAGAGACCTGACAGGCAAGAAGGGGCTGGAAAAAAATATTCTAAGTCATGAAATGCTAGGACCTACATCCAAGATTGCTCTATCCAGCAAAGCTTTCATTTAGAATGGAAGGGCAGATAAAGCACTTCTCAGATAAGGTCAAGTTAAAGAAGTTCATCATCACCAAGCCCTCATTATATTAAATGTTAAAGGGACTTATCTAAGAAAAAGAAGGTAAAAAATGTAAACAGTAAAAAGACAGCAAACTCACAGTTATTAACAACCACACCTAAAACAAAAGCAAATTAAGCCAGCAACTAGAACAGGAACAGAACCACAGAAATGGAGATCACATGGAGGGTTAGCAACAGGGGACTGGGAGGAGGAGAGAGGGGGAAAAGGTACAGAGAATAAGTAGCATAGACGGTAGGTAGAAAATAGACAGGGGGAGGGCAAGGCAGTATGGGAAATGTAGAAGCTAAAGAACTTATGACACATAGACATGAAGTAAAGGGGAAATGTGGGTGGGAGGGGGTGTGCAGGGTGGAGGGGAATGAAGTGGGGGAAACGGGACAACTGTAATAGCATAATCAATAAAATTTATTTAAAAATTATATAATGCTGTATTTTTTAAAGAAGGGATTGTTGGTTGTAGAGCATTGAGGAAAGTCCTGACCATCAGGAAGAAAAAAACAAAACCCAAACTCAAATACTCTTAAATCTACCACTCAGATATAGTTAACAAATATCTTGATTTGTATCCTCCACCAAGTTTTCCAAGCACATACATTTTAATTTTTAATGGAGTTATCTTGTTTATACTGCTTATATATGCATGTTTCTTCACATATTATGGGTCTTTTATACTTATAAACATTTATAAGTAATATAATCATTTGCGATTGAAAATATCCCACAGACCCTGTGTCATCTTTAATGCCTATTATTATATGTTTAGGTTTTTAGCTTTTCATTTTTAAATACAACATGGTAAACTTACTTGTGGCTAAATATTTCACAAAGCAGTATTGCAAATAATATTTCCTTTTATGTTATACAAATAATTTTATTGCAGAAAAATAGAGGTTAAGATAAGAAAAAAATTAAGTACCTGTACACCTACCATCCAGAAATCATACCTGTTTACCTTTCAAAGTCCATTCTTAGAGGTTTGTTCTATGCATATGTTTATATCCAACACGTGAATAAAGTAGAGCCTATAAGTTGGGTATAGGTGCAATTTTATTAAAATGAGACTATTTGCCAGCCCTCTTTTTCTTCATAATATGTATGGCTGTCCTTGTCATTAAACAGTGTTCAACATTGTTTTAGTACCTTCTAATGATACGTCGTTCAAGTATACAAACATTTATTTATCCTATTGTGGTTCATTGGAGTTTTTTCTGGAGCATTCTTCTTTTTGTTATTTTCTTGCAACAGTTCTTTAAATATTAAGGATCTTAAATTCTTTGTCACATTGAAAGTCTTTCCTGGCTGATTATTTTTCTTTGAGGCTTGTTTAAGGTAAGTTTTTCTCCTCGTTTTATAATTGTAGAAATAAAATGTGATCGTTGTACAAAAGTTAGAAAATAGAGATTAAAATTAAAATAAATAACCCTAAATCCTCCCCAACTGGAGATAACTACTATTAATATTTTTAAATAGGTCTTTCTAGATTTTCTTATTTCCCTATATATAGATATGATTTTATAAAACAAAATTTAGATTATTCCCAATATATTTTTGTGACCTACTTTATGCACTAAATCCATTTTGAAAATCTTTCATCATGTCAACACAAATGAGTCAGTATCATCATGTATTAAAATAAATTTCTTTTTAAAAATAGACAATATTTTCACATAGTTCAAAAATTAAAACAGCATAAAAAAGTATACATTGAGAATTCTTGCTTCTACCCATGTCCCCCTTCATGGATAGACATGGGTAATTTTTCCTCCCGTAGGTCACTGCTTTTAATAGCTACAGTGCTTCTTTTTGAAAATACAAGAAAGTGCAACCACATATGCCCTGTCATTTCTTTTTTTAAATTTTTATTTATTTATTCTTTTAAATTATAATTTATTGATTATGCTACTAGAGTTGTCCTAATTTTCCCTTTTACGCCCCTGACACCCAGCACCCCACCCCTACCAGGTAGTACCCTCACCATTATTCATGTCCATGGGTCCTGTGTATGAGTTCTTTGGCTACTCCATTTCCTATACTGTACTTTATATCCCTATTGCTATTCTGTAACTACCTATTTGTACTTCTTAATCCCCTCACCTCTTCACCCATCCCTTCAAACCCCTTTCTCCTCTGGCAACCATCAAAATGCTCTCTGTAGTCACAATTTGTCTCTGTTTTTTTTTGTTTGCTTAGTTTGTTTTTTAGATTTAATTGTTGATAGACATGCATTTATTGCCATTTTATTCTTCATAGTTTTGATCTTTTTCTTAAAGAAGTCCCTTTAACATTTCATATAATAATGGTTTGGTGATGAGGAACTCCTTTAGTTTTTTCTTGTCTGGGAAGCTCTTTATCTGCCCTTAGATCTAAATGGTATCTTTGTTGGGTAGAGCAATCTAGCCGCAAGTCCCTGATTTCATGACTTTGAAATGCTTTTCATGGCATTCTTGCCATTCCCTTCTAGCCTGCAAACTTTTCTTTTGGGAAATCAGCTGACAGTCTTATGGGAACTCTCCTGTAGGTAACTGACTTATTTTCTCTTGCTGCTTTGAAGATTCTCTCATAATCTTTAAACTTTGACATTTTAATTATGATGTGTCTTAGAGTGGGCCTCTTTGCAACCATCTTGTTTGGGACTCTCTGTGCTTCCTGAACTTGCATATCTATGTCCTTCACCAAATCAGGGAAGTTTTTTCATTATTCTTTCAAATAGATTTCCAATTTCTTGCTCTTCTTCTTTCCCTTTTGCTGTAATGTGAATGATGGAACACTTGAAGTTGTCCCAGAGGCTCCTTATACTATGCTCATTTGTCTGGATTCTTTTTTCTTCTCATTGTTCTGATTGGTTGTTTTTTGCTTCCTTATGTACCCAGTCACTGAGCTGACTCTCAGCTTTATCCACTGTACTGCTGTTTTTCTGTAAATTATTCTTTATTTCAATTAGTGTATCCTTCCTTTCTGACTGGGTATTTTTATGCTGCTGAGATCCTCACTAATTTCCCTGAGCATCCTAATAACTGGTGTTTTGAACTCTGCATCTGATAGATTGCTTATCTCCATTTTGTTGAGCTCTTTTTCTAGCGTTTTGGTCTGTTCTTTCATTTGGGCCATGTTTCTTTGTCTCCTCATTTTGACAACCTCCCTGTGTTTGTTTCTGTGTATTAGGTACAGCTGCTATGACTCCCTGTCTTGGTAGTGTGGCCTAATGTAGTAGGTGTCCTGTAGGGTCCATTGACACAACCCCCCTATCATCCAAGCTGGGTACTCAAGGTGTGCCCTTCGTGTGGGCTGAGTACACCCTCCTCTTGTAGTTGAGCCTTGATTTCTGTTGTCAGGTCAGTGGGGGGGATTTACTCAGGCCAGTCAGCTTCAAGGACTGACTGTTTTCACTGACCACCAACCTCTGCCCTCTAGGGAGTATCAGCTTTGCAAGGGCAGGGTGATGGTGCTCTGACATGGGTGTGCTGGCCCTGGGTGTTCCTGTATGGTGCAGGCCAAGGTCAGCCCCCACCTATGTTTTGTGTGGGGCCATCCTGCCTGAGATATAAAGCAATGTGAGATGTCTGCTACTTGTGCTGGGTTTGGAGATTCCAGGTGAAGCCAAGCTGTGAATTTAGGCTGGCTACTGCTAGTGCAGAGCCTGGAGCCACTTAGCTGTTGCTTGTTTGATAGGGTTTAGGAAATCATGAAGTATGAGCCAAGACCAGCCATTCATGTGGAAAAGCAACTTGGGTGGGCCTGTATATTGAGTGGCCACAGAGTGTCTGGGATTCTCCAAGGTGGTTCAAACAGCGTTAGCCAGGTTGATGGTGTCTCAGATTTGGCATCAGCTTGCCAGCTCTTTCGGGAGAGGGTTTAGAAAGGGACAATGGCCTCTGCTCACTTTGATGCCTGACACTTCAGTAACTCCCTTTATGCCACTGGTGCCTTTCAAGCTGCTACCATAGTGCTGGAGCCCCAAGGGAGTGAGTCTTAGTAATTGAGTCCATATGTGGGTTCTCTTAGAGGACCCGCTTTGGGCTCCAGAAGTTTCTTCTATCAACTCAATCCTTACTGGTTTTTGCAGTCGGTATTTGTGGAAACTTATCTTCCTTGCACTGGAACACTGGTCTTGGGGGCCTGGTGGGGGGCTGGGATTCCTCACTTCTGAGCTATCTCTCCCAAATTTTCATCCACCACATGTGGGTTTGGGACTAGCCTAGTTCACATCAGCGCCCCTCCTACCTGTCTGGGTGGATGTGGTTTCTTTAATTCCATAGTTGTCAGACTTCCATTCAACTCAATTTCTGATGGTTCTGAGTGATGGTTGTTCTATATTTTAGTTGTAATTTTGATGTGGTTGTGCAAAGAGGTGAGCATGTCTGCCTACACTGTCATCCTGACTGGGAGTCTGCCCTGTTGGTTCTTATATAGAAGTTAGAATACTATATACATGACTCCTGGATTTTGAAGCAGTAAGAAAGGTACTCCAAGACTGTTAAGGAGCTCTGTTATTCTAGTAATTTTATTATTTTGTTTTGTGCATTTAAATCAGTTGACATTTATCCTGGTGTACTATGTGAAATACTGGTCTAGCCTCTAACCTTTCCCAGTTAACTGAATGCCATTTATGAAAAAGTCTGTTTTTTCCTCACTGATTTGATATTAATCATATATCCAATTCTCACATATATTTGGGTCTGTTTCTGGGCTCTATTCTGTTCCATTGGCCTGTTTACCCATACTGCATCATTGTTGGTAGCTGCATAATATTGCTCCTTATGCATAGGGCATAATTTATTTGACTGATTCACTTTTGTTAAACATGTAGGTTGCTTCCAATTTTCCAAAGAGTGCCTCAGTGAGTAAAATTCTTGCACGTATTTTACATGCATGTGCATGTGTAATGGATCAGTTTTTTTCTTTGGATAAAAATTTTTATACACAAAATTACTGGGTCAAAAGGTATGTGCCTTCTTGGGTTTTTTTTTTCATACATATTGCCAAAATGCCTTCCAGAAAGATTGTACCAATTTACACTCCCTCCGACAGCATGTATGAGTGCTGATTTCCCCTCACCCATGCCAACTCTCAGTATTATCATTCTTTTTAATCATTGCCAATCTGATCAACAACAAAAAAAGTGGTCTCTCATTGCTGTTTTAATTTGCCTTTCTTTGAATGCTAGTGAGGTTGAATATTTTTTCAATTTATGGTGGTTTTTTGATGTACAGAAGTTTTTAATTTTTTATGTAGTCAAATCTATCAATCTTTTCCTCTATGGTTTCTGCTTTTGTTGACATGTTTAGAAGTGCTCCTCTATCTTAAGATTATAAAATATTCACTTATATTTTCTTCTAGTACCTTTATGGTTTCATTTCCATCTTTATCCATCTGGTATTCATTTTGATGAATGGTGTGAGCTGGGAAATAACTTGTATTTATTATTTATTTATTTTCCAAATAGATACCTTGTTCTTTCATCACTGTTAAAAAGTGTGTGTTGAAAGCATTATGCTGAGTGAAATAGGCCAGGTGTTGAAAGACAGATACCATATGATCTCACCTTTAACAGGAAGCTAAACAACAAAACAAACAAGCAAGCAGAATAAAAACGAAGACACTGAAGTAGAGAACAAGGGGACAGTGACCAGAGGGGAGAGGGGAGGGAATTTAAGGGGAAAAACAGGGAGGGATTTGGAGGAACAAATAGGAAGGACACAGGGACGAGAACTAAGGGGGGTGGAAATGGGAGGGAGGTGGGGAGCACGGGGCGGGGGGCGGGCTGGGATGGGAGAAATAGACAAAAAAACTGTACTTGAAAAATAACTAAATAAAAAAAGTGTGTGTGTGTATAACTATTTTAAAAATCAACAACTTATATAGCTGGATGCTAAGGGATAACCCAGCTTTACACTTTGGGGTATTAGAAATATCAGTTATAGTAATACAAAGGTGGAAATGGCATTTGTCAATATATGTGTGCTTTTGAGTCAAACTAACTGACATTTGACATTCAGATCCCAGCATTGCAGCTCAATGCATGTGCAACTTTGAGTGAGCCCTTGAGTCTTGGTTTCTTCTTCTGTAAAATGGGGCAATAATTCTGATGGGGCTAAGAGTAGCGCTCTGATGAGAATTCAATGAGGTAGTGTTTGCAGCAACTGTCAACATATGCCGTAGTATCATGGACAGTTAGTTAATGTAATAACCTACCCTTCACACTGCAGCCCTCCCCCTCCCCACATTTAACCATCCTCTGAGGCCCTTACTATAAATAGCATATGCTGGAAAGAGGAGGGGTTCAGTGCTGTGATGGCTTTTTATAGGTTTTCTATCTTTACACTTGTAATCAGACTCTCATTTGTTATGTCTTGCTGCTTTTAGTGCCTTTTCATTAGTAGCCTTTCTCTCCCCCTTCTAAATATGCTACTTTTAATGTGTACCAGCTAGGAAACCAGACAACTGGATTGTTACAAGTATATATAAATTAAGAGTAACTGGGATCTAAGTGAGGTCCTGAGGGCCTCTCCTGTTGTATAATGTAGTAGTTCCCAACTCTGGCTGCACATTAGAATCACCTGGGGAGTTTATACAGCATATCCACTCCTGGGTCCTTTGCCAGACCAATTAAGTCAGAATCTCTGGCGGGGTAGGGGAGCAGGCCTGGGTGTGTTTAAGCTCTGCAGGTGATTCTAATGTACATGCAGGGCTGAGAACCATTGACTGAGTGAGTGCACTGGCTTTGTGAGATCTGTATTCACACTTAGCGGTTGGTCTCCACCTCTGGTTCTCTCTCAAAATGTGCCCCAAGTTGGGGAGAGCGCTCTGCGAAGGAGAAGGCCAGATGGTAAGGCGTCAGGGGTGTTCAAAAGGCTGCTGGGATTGCTAAAGAGAGCAGCTCCAAGTCTCAGGTCTCTGTTGCCTTCTAGGTCACATTCCTCTGGACATTTGGAGATGACTTTGGCAGTTTCTCCTGTAAAGGCAGGGCTGTCCCAGTCCACTCCAAGCATGCCTCCTGCCTTTGGGGACTTCCTGGGACCACCATGGCTTTGAGGAGAACACGAAGTGATAGGAAACAAACCTTGAGAAAATACTTTTGCTTTTTATCTCTATTTTGTTTATTTGTATATTTGTTCTTTTTTTTCTTGGCCTCTTCTCTGTCCTCTAAAATACATGTAGGTGATACATGTCAAGCCTTATTGGTTCCCAGCTTTGGTGGATCCACTTTACCCAGGGATGGAGCACTTCAAAAGGCAGGCTCATGCCACCAATTATTGGTGGACTTACTTCGCCTGCCAAAACAGATACAAGTATGCTCTGTACAGCCACAGGATGGGTCCCTACATTAGGTCTCTGCTACAAGACCAGCCTTCATCTCATTCTCAAGTTTTGGTAACTTGACTATGGGCTTAGCCCATGCACTTGAGTCTCCTAGGTGTTTCACCTGGTTCATCTGAAACTAGGGACTCCCTGGTTCCATGAGACCCTGTGGGGAAGAGTTACCACCTTTCCTAATGAATTAAAACCAACACCTCCAAGCTTAGCAATGAAGGGAGAATTTCTGTGGAAAGAGGTGACTGGAATTTTGCCTTGGGTTTTCTCATCATTGACATTTGCTAGTGTCCCCACCCTCCAACACACATGTTATACAACACCCCCCTCCCCCAACACGTACACACAAGGAAGCTGAAACCAAGTCCCTCAGACTAACCTTTACAACAGGTTGGGGCTAACAAAAAAGGATAAACAGAGAGTAACATGACTCCAGATAATCTCGTTTACAAGATGTGACTTGATCTCCAGGGCTCAGGGCTTGCTTTATTCTAGTGTGGAGGCTGCCTTGTGTGGTCAGAAGCATCCCAGCAGCCCCAGCCTCAGGGCAGAAACCTGGACAATTGCCCTCTTGAAAGTTCAGAAGGCTCCACTAAAAGAATGAAGCTGAGAAGGAGATGAGAGTCCTCTTCTCCCTGGTGCCACCATCTGAATTTAGTTTTCTGTCCAAGAAGCTGCCTCTTCCTA
This sequence comes from Artibeus jamaicensis, assembly GCF_021234435.1. Lineage (NCBI taxonomy): Eukaryota > Metazoa > Chordata > Mammalia > Chiroptera > Phyllostomidae > Artibeus > Artibeus jamaicensis. The sequence goes on along the minus strand of NW_026522046.1, from coordinate 5,875,194 downwards.
GGAAGATTGAAATAATTGCTCTTTTTTGTCAGAAAAGGGACCTTGGATTCGAGTAAGATTTTCCTGATCACTAAGGCTGCACACGGGAAGGAAGGAGATAGGCACACATCAGCACACTTCAGTGCCTGACTGGTCTTGCTAGAAGTGCGGTATACATCCACAACGGTTTGCCTGGCCAGTGTGGCTCAGCTGGTCGGGCGTTGTTGCTGGTTTGACTCCCAGCTGGGGCACATGCCTGCTTGGGCTCGTCCTCAGTCTGCTTACATGGGGAAGGCAACTGGTCTACGTTTCTCTCTTGCATGGATGTTTCTCCCCCTCTTTTTCTCTCTCCCATCCCTTCTCTAAAATCAAAAATAAAAATTAAAAAGTGTTTAAAAAGACAATGGTTTTTCTTTAGATATGTTCAATCAAAAGGCAAAATGTCATAATGTTGTGAGGTACTCGTTGGTGTTTAATCATGACAGAGTCATAGGTGAGCCATTCAAGGGTCGTTTGTAAAGTGCTGAGGATCCACTTTTCAAAGAGGTCCATTAGGTGAACAGGGACAGAAAAATACAAGGGTCTGCAGCTTTCTGAGACTTTTTCTCTACCTGGAAGTCTATGTGACGTAGCTCAGCCTATTTTGATGCTGATTTCTTTTTCACCCTCTTCCAGAGACCTCACCCACATGCCTCAGGAATCTGCCTTACCCTACGGCTTTCATCATACCAGAACGCAGCAGGATACGACAGAACATGGGGGTGAGTATGAGGTGCTGATAGATTTCCCTGATGCTGTCTGTCTGGGCTGTGGTCCTGGAGGCTGTGTGGCTACCACCCTGTGTTCCTTATCACTGGGATAACCCCATAAACTCTGGCCCGCTGCTCCTCCAAGGAGTCAGTGCTGCCCCAAGAGGCATTTTAGAGATGAGTGGTGTGTTCTGTTTGCTACATTGGTAGCAGGGACACTATTTGGAGGCTGAGGGGATTAGATTCCTTGCTCTAGGTCGGGCAGTTCTGTCCCGCACTTCATGTGACCCCGCCAGGGGTTCATGTAAGTAGAAAATCCATTCCTGTTGGCCTAGCCCAGAACTGAATTCCACTTTGTGGGGTAATACAGAACACCTTTTGCACAGTTTTAATATACACTGACATTTTCATGAATGCTATCATCATCATATAAATCACGAGAAGACTACATTTTATCCTTACCAGGAATTGCTCACCATTTCAGAAACCGCAATAACAACAGCAAAATGTCCATTGTGTTTGAGTTGCCAAATAACACACCTCTGTTCATCTGCATTTGTACATATCTCTATGAATACATAGTATTTATTTAGTCTTGCTTCAGAACATCAAATATTAAGAAGTACCCATAATGTTCCTGTCAATATTATTTTACTTCTCTTAAATTCAAACATATTCATTATAAGTAGGCACAGTTGTCTTATATTTTCTAGTGTAGTTATGCTCAAACATTTATAGATTAAAATGCATAGTATTTTATCCTAAATTATTTCATTTTGGTTCTTCATTCTGGAGTTAGGGCAATATCTTGATTCTTAAAAACACTTATGTGTAATAAGCAAGTTACATCTGTACAGTTTTCATTTCAGAATAGTGCAGGTGGTCTTACAAAACATTCGCTATAAAAAGGGAGCACTGGGTCTGGTAGGGTTGGGATCTCCTGCTCTGGGCAACCTCCTAGAGGGCATTTTGCTTTGTCTAATTTTCACGGTGGCTCCATTACTTAGGTCCTGTTGTGACCATAGCTTTGCACAGGAGGAAACTGAGTCACAGAGATAGGAGGTGACTTGCCTAAGGTCACATGTCCAGAGAAGGGGAGCCAGGATTCTACAGTCTTCTCACTACATTCTGCCTTTGCCTGTCATGTCTGCCCCATCATGTCTGCCCCGTCTCACGTGACTGTCCAGGTTACCTGGGGCCTTTCTTCCTGGAAGCCCATCCTCTGGCCCTGGCCGGCCTCTTATAGGGATCAGTAGGGTCTCAGAGGGGAAGAAAAACAGTTGTTCCTTTTCAGATAGAATTTCAGTTGAGCTAATCAGAGATGTGCTTTGCACGGAGCAGACAGACCCCCAGTAAACACTGTTGGTTGGATGAATGAAACAAACGATTTGGTGGTGTTTGGGGAGAGTGGTGCTGCTGCCTTTGGAGCAGCCCATGGACCTGTGGTCCTTGGTGTTCGTGGACTGACGTGGGTTTCTCAGGGGTTGACACCAGGCTCACAGGATGCCCAGCGCTGGGATTGGACACTTCCCTGTAAGGGCACTTCCATTGTGTGCTTGGGGCTGAGGGAGGCCGGCCACTGTTTTTTCCCAGGAAGCACAGCTGCTGAAACAGGAACCAGCACATCTTCCTCACTCTTTCCTCATGTTCATCAGCATGTGGCCCAGGTCCCAGAGGTGGGGGTGCTCTCTCAGTACTAGTGTTTCTTTGTCCAGTCCGTGATCTAATGGACTCTGGCCCAGGGGACACCAGCTCTACAGTAGGCAGCTGCCAAAGGGCAACACTGTGTTTCCTACACAGTGTCTCACTCTGAGATACTGCATCTTTTTTCATTCAGCAAATATTTTCTGAGGCCTTGCTTTGTGCCAGATACTGGGCTGCCAGGATAAGCAACAACATATGGCCCCACCCTCCAGAAACTCACATGTAGGACAGAAGACTGGCTTTTGCAGTTAAGTGTGGAAAGAGCTCTGACAAAGGAATATACAGAATCTCTGGGAGTCTGAGGGGGGCAGTTGCTGATCCAGACTGGGGAGGAGAGGGAAGCCTTCCTGGAGGAGGTGTTGGCTGAGCTTAATCCCAAGGAAAGGCTATGATTTAGCAGAGAGAGTGGGTGACTGTGCTAGTCAGGGTCCCAACAGGGAATATGACACACAAGTTAGGATAATTTGAGGAGGGTTTCCGCACACACGGGTTATTTGCAAAGAAGGAGGCAGGGGATGGGGAAGCACCCCATGTCGTTACAGAAACCCACGGCGGCAGCAGCAGAGCTGTTGTCGTCCGCAGGCCAGGGGTGGGAGGGGCTCTTGTGCTCTGGAAGGAGAGCAAGTTTAGCCTTGGCAGAAGGAATAACCTTATGTTTGGGACCAGCCAGCCTGATACAACCTACAGGGAATGTGAACGTACCCTGGCCATATTCTCTCCTATCCTTCGATCTCTACTTGTGCCCTGGACTGGCCAAACCCAAGAAGCCAGAGGGCACTGGGGTTTGGTTATGTGATCCATATGGGGCAGCCTCTGGGGCACAGGGCAGGGCAAAGAGGGGCTCTGGAGGGGCGAGCAGATCTACCCAGCCCACTGGATCAGGGAGGGCATTCTCAAGTGGGGAAGAACTGGCTGTGAAGGCCAGGAAGTGTGGGAGAGGGTGGAAGTTGGGGAAATGCATTCTTTGTGGCTGGAGCTTGGAGGGAGCAGAGAGTTGTCCATCATGAAAAGCCTTGCCTGTCTTTATGAGGAATTTGAAAATTTATCTTAAAGGCAAGGGGCACACTGAACGATTTTAGGCCAGAGGTGACAAGATCAGATTTGTGTTTCAAAACGGCCACTCTAGCACTAGTGTGCAAGTGGTCTAGAAGTATCTTTTCAGACCAGAGATGGCCAGGCCTCAATCAAGACAGTGACAGTGGAGACAGAAAGAAATGGATGGAATTGAGAAATGTTTAGGAAGGAGATTCAAAATGTGATGAAGGGTTGGGAGAATGCAGTTGAGGGAGGTGTCGAGGGCCATGCCCTGGGTCTGGCTTGAAGCTTGAGCATGGGGAGGAGCGTGGCAGAAGCGGGTCCAGCTCCCACCTCCCCAGCGTTGCTTTCTGGGTTCAGGAGAAGACAGATTATCCTTTATCAGCTTCATGCTGCAGAGTAGCCTCGTCTTGGCTGTTGCAAGAGCAAACCAGACTAGAGAGCAGGAGAAGTCACCTTTTACTGCCACTCTGGGGTCTTCTGGGCCAGGACCTGCTCCCCTCCGAAACCACGCCCCTTCCCATATGGAGAGAGGGTGTGTTTTCTTTTAAAGCACTTCATTGCAGGGGCAAATGAGGCCCAACTAAGGGGAGAGAGCCAGTAATGACGGCAGAGTACAGCGGGCCCTGCAAGCTGGGGCGAGTGCTGGGGTCCTGTCATCCCCAGTTTCCTTCCCTTGCCTTTTGGAAGGCCCCATCTGTCCCCATAGGCTCATATTTCATCACTAGCAACTCTGAGGAACCTGCTATCCAGTAACAGGTCCCACTCCTTGGAGTTCTCTGCCCAGAAACCTGGGATAATTTTCTTTTGTTTTAGAGGGAACTGCTGAGGCAGTTCTTTCATGTTCTAAGAAGTTGGGTAGTCATGGAAACACATAAGGGTGGGGTGGGTGAGGTGGGGGGCTTCTTAGCAGCATTTCATTTCAAATGCCAGATTAAAGGAAAAGCTCCTTTGGAGTTTGCCTCATTAAGACATAGCTGGGTGTGGGCTTGCTGGCTGATTTTCTGGTTCATCCTTTTACACATTACATGTTGCCTGTATTTTCTCACCTGATGGACAGTCTTCTGGGACTTCTCCCTGAGACTTTTGGCTCAATGATGTCTTCAAGAATTTCAGCTCTTTCTTGGCAAGAGAGGTGGTGGGAGTGTTCTCTTTATTTCCCTCTGGGACCTTGTCCCCTAAGTCCCTTTTTTACAATGGGACTGCCACTTACAAAAAAAGGTAACGTGTTTATTGAGGTTTTGTTCTGTCGACAGAAGGAAAGATGTTTGTTGAGAAACCAGTTCATTTCATGCTGCAGTTTGGGTCCAGGATCTTTCTCCCAGAATTCGACCGGGCCTAAGGACCAGGTGAGCCCAACCTGGCTGTGGAGCTGGGGCCCTGGGACTCCAGAGGAATCCCTTCCCACTGCCGTCTGAGGGAGGAATCTAGGAGGAAAATAAAGGGGAACATTTAACCCAGAGACTGAACTCAGGTGCTTTCTCCTAAACTGAACTGTGCATCCTGGCTTGAGATCGCTTCAGAATTCTCTTTCACTGGGATGGGACTCCCCACTCTGCCCCAGTCCCAACTCCCATTCTGACCCGCAGAAGATCCACACAGCACAGTAGTCCAGGTGTAGGTGAAACAATTCCCCGCACTGTCACCGAGTCTTGCCATTTGTTCCTTCTGAGTATCTCCTCGCTTCACCTTAGTATTGTTCTTATGAAAAACAGCCCCCATGTACTGAACACTTACTGAGAGCCAGAATTTCTACGTATCACCTAATTTGATAGTCACCAACCCCTCTGTGAGGCAGGTACTATTGTGCTCATCTTATAGAGAAGGGAACTGAAGACCCACAACACTGATTTGTTCAGGGGGAATGGCTGGCAAGAGATAGAGCTGGGTCTGTGAGGTGCACCCCGTCCTCTTTGCAGCGCCCCAGTGTTCACCCCCCTTGCTGGGTCACAGCGGGCACTCTGGCACAGAACCCCCACCTCATGCCCTTCCTGCTTCAATCCAGCCAGCAGCGTGTAGCTACTGAATGATCTTCCTAAAGCTTCCTTTCACTGCTCCCCACTAGGCTCCGTTTTGGGGGTGCAGAGACCACAGCCATCTTTTTCACCATGATGGCTCTAGGGCTTAGCCCACAGAAAGTGCACAATTAAGTGCTTTCTTATTTACTTAGCAGAGCAATGAAAAGTATCTTTTTCCTCCACCAGCCTTTCTCTCCTTCTCCCTTCTTGGGCCCCTACCAGCTTGGAGCCACTGCTACCCTCCACCACCAGACAAGACTCACCTGGTCCCTGAGCCAGTCCTGTCCAGCAGGTGGAATCCTATCAGAGTATGAGAGTGTGTTCCCAGGGCACATGCCTGTGGAGCTGCCAGAGCTCTGGCTGCTTCTGTTTCTGCAGGGAAAGTGTTTCTATGACAGATCCAAGACCTGTGGTGCAAGGGGTGATTGCTGGTCCCCCAAATGCCCCTTGGGTACCATCTGCCTCACCTCCCTCACAGTTCAGCCTCCTCTACAGAGTAGCCATGTATGAAGCATCTACCAGGTTGGACACATCACATACATTATCACATTCAATTGATAAAAATCTCAGAAGTCAGGTATTAGTATCTCAGTTTTATTGATAAGGAAACCGAGGCTTGCTAAAGGACTCACAGATGGGCAGAGGTGGAGGAGGGACTTGAACAGGAGTTTATCTGTGGTCCAAGCCTTTGTAATTTTTTCTTCACTGCCCTTTCCCATAAGGGCTGGGCTTCTGCCATCAAACCTCTTCATTTTGGGGAACCTGACAGGATCGGGGGCTGATAGTTATAGTAAGAACACTTACAATTTTGCAAACATCTGCATATACCAGAGTCGTGCAAATGACCTCATTTAAGCTTCCCCCTGCTGAAGAGGTGCTATGATTATCTCCACTCTACAAATGAAGAAACAGAGACAGTGTCACCTCCAATGCCATACAGTTACTCAGGTGAGGGACCTGAGATTCAAAGCAGACTGGTCTGAGAGCAAAGCTCACATCCTTTACTAGCCTTGTAAAAGCCAGCTGACTGGGAGTTACCCTGACAGTGCTCTACTCCTCTCACTGCACCCCACTTCTAGCTGAGGTCCAGCCACTTAAAACCAGGCTGACACTGCCTTTCATCCTCTGGACTCTGGCTACTTCACCCCACCTGCCTGATGAGCTAACCTTCCAGGTTGATTTGACCTGAGCCATGTCCTCCTACTCCTTTGGTTGCTGGGCTTGGCACTGCTGGCCACCCTGACAGCCAGGTGAGTTCTTCCATGCCCCAGCCTCTGCCTTTGCCTGTTTGTGGAGCTCGCTCAGTGATTTTTACCACCCACCCCACCTGCTGGCTTGACTGGCTATGATACACTCTTCTCTTGTCCCTGTGTGGCTTTCTTAAGGTGGCCTAAGTGAGTCCCAGCTCCTCTGCCTGGCTTCCTGGGTGTCATATGACTCCTCTGCTTCTATCTACCAGTGAGAACCTCTTGCCTGTGGCCCTGGGACCCCCACATTCTGGAGCCAGTCCCTGTGCTTGGCTGAGCCTGGCTCAGGGCTTTCTGGGCATTGTGGTGATGGCCGTTGCTGGCTTCTGGCTCCCTGCTGCTCTGCTGAATGCCCTCCTCTGCCCTGTTCCACCACTGGGTACCTGCCCATGTCTATCTGCATTAACCCTTGCCCTTTTTCTCCTTAGGCCCCCAAGTATCCTGCCTCAAAACATTTGCCCAGTCACCTCTCTCACACCACTTGGGACATTATCCAGCCTTTCTTTTTCAACATCTCCCAACTTGGACTCTGCTTCACTTAGAGCAGAACCAACCCTCAAGTGATAATCTGTGCTAGGGGCCCATGTACAAGACATTGTGTAGGGGCACTGAGACCTCCCAGGTGCCCCCGCTCCCCAGACCCCCTGCCACACAGCCTTTGTGCCTGGTTGTTGCTGTTCTCCTTGATTCTCACTACTGCAGCAGACTGCCTCCCCTGTCCTCACCCCACCAAAGCCTCCTTTGCTCTGAAGCCGACTCTGAGGACTGTCAGCTTGGTTTTCAACTGTCATTGCGCACAAAGGAAAGGCAAACTGGGGTAAATGGGTGGCTGGTAGCCTAGGAAGAGCCGGCCTGGAGGCCCAGACACCCCAGGCCTGGCCCCAGGGGCTCAAGGGATAGAGGAGTCTCTGCACACCTGGCACCCGTTCTGCTGAGAAGCCCTCCTCTAAGCCATGGTGATGAAAATAGTGATAGCTCCATTTTATCCAATAATTAAAATGCACTAGGCATTTATATACATCTCTGGTCCTCTAAAACAAGTCATCATTATTGCCATTTCACAGAGGAAAATCAAGGCTCAGAGACACTCCGTAGCTTGCCCAAGGTGTCATGTGATTAACCCTACGCCATCTTCATTTCCTCTGTATGTACCCATCCTTCACTGAAACAGGGAGCTCTTGAAGAGCAGAGCAATTTCTGATTCCTCTGTGCCCCCTCCATGCTGGCACATTGTGGGTGCTCATTGACAGGCTGGCACATTGATAGGGAGGCACTGAGCTACCTATCCTCCAGGTCCTTCTGGGAAGCCCAAGGCTCCTTAAGCCTAGCTCCCTCTGCGATCCCAAAGGAGTCGACCACACGTCTTCCCCAAGTAAGTCCAGACCCCTTCTCTGGGGAGGCTTTTTGCAGAGTGGAAGGGAGTGGCTACCAAGTAGTTTGGTGGTTGTGGCCCTGTGGGAGTAGGGTGTTTCCAGGTCAGGGGCCGTAGGAGTCCCTAACTCTTTGTTCCTCCTCTGTAGGTCATCTCCATACAATAATGTCCCCCCTGGTCATGGCCTTAGGAAGTCTTTCCTAGTTCAGGTATTGAGAAATCTCAGGTATTGGGAAATCTCAAGTATCTCTATAAAGATGCTGCTGTCTTAATACCCAGCTCCTTGTGGCAACCCATGGCAGTCCTTGAGAAAGGCAGGGAGAGAGAGGGTTGGTGAATCGAGTTGGTCCTACTACCACACTCCTGCCTCACTTCTCTCTTGTGTATGGACAGTGTTGGGTCAATGTGACCCTAGGACCTGCTGTGCTGGCCCGATTCCTCCCTTCACAGATGGCAAAGCCAAGGCCTGAAGAGAGCAAGTGTTACAGGAAGAAGAGGCAGAAACAGCCTGACTCCCCATCTGGGGCTCTTTGCACTGATTGTGTTGTTTCATCAGCACCTCAGTTAAGAGGCATTGCCACCTAGTTCAGGTTTCTGCAGATCGCTGGCTTTTCTTGGTTTCTTCTTTGTTGGAGGACTCTGTGCCTCACCTCTGGGGAGCAGGTATTGGAAGGTAAGCCCGCCAAAGGGCAAAATTTTAAATGTGCCCACGTGGGCTCTTGGTGGCCCTGGAACACTTGACAATGGCAGGCTGGGCCGCTTGTACTCACTATTGCCCAGTTTCTCTCTGCTCCACTGGGAGCCAGGTGCAAGGGCAGTTGCCTCAGTTTTGAGTACTATAGTGGCAGTGGGCCCATTAGTGGCACAGAGGTCTGCACTCTTTGGCCAGTCGAAGGGCCTGGTTAGTCCGCATCCTGGCAGGGCCGTTGGGTTAACTGCCCTCCCCTTCTTCTCATTACCGTTTCTTCCAGAGGAAAGGAGCAAGCTCTCTGCCATCTACATATTTTCAGCTGAGTTATATTTTGCATAAAGTAAACTTAGCAAACAGAGAACATAGTGAGAATATATTTGGCTTTGAAGCGTCAGTGTTCTGACAGGCATTTCCTATTAGCTATCTCTGAGCCGACCAGCCCAGCTAGGTTTTGCTTAAGTGGCATAATTCTCCTGCAGTGGAGACAGCTCATTCATTAGTCATTCCAAAAGCCAAATACAAAATATCCTTCTCTAAGCCAACTCCCTCAACCAGCTCTGCAGCCCGGGTGGAACAATGAAACTTCGGGCTTACTGGGCCTGGCAGAAGTCAGCCTTGAGAGCCACCTGTCTGCTGGCTTTGGAGGATGGCTTTGGCTCGGGCCCTCACTCCCTTTGGAACAGGAAGGACACATGTTCCTTTCTTGGCAGAGCCCCGGGGGGCCTTTTGGAAGGTGGGCACCATCCCATTTCACTACTGAGTCACTTGCAGTGAACTTGAAGCCCTGATTGAATGCACTTTGTTTTGCTTTGTTTACTTATTTATTTATTTTAGGTCCTAGAAGCCAGAGGCACTCATTCTAAGAGGAAGTGAAGGAATGTGTCCCTTCCTGCTTGGTCCTGTCAGCTGAGCTCAGCCCTTCCTTGACTGGCATCCTGTGTGCCGTCTCTTTTAATCCCTGCACAGTAAGGACTGGTGTCCCCATTTTACAGATGAGGAAGCTGGAGCTCATAGAGCTAAAGTGATTTGCCAAAGATCATGCAGCCAGGTATCAAGCCTGTCAGCTCCAAAATTCATCTTCTGTCTTCTCTTTCCAGAAACATCTTTGGGGATAATTATCTTGAGTTTGAAAATGAAAATATACATGGGAGTGACAGTTTCTTTTATTCAACATTAGAACAAAGAATGCCACTGTGTTTCAGGTACGCAGAACAGGGGCTGAAAAGCCAGCCAGAGAGAAAGCAGGGGAAGGCATGTTGTTCTAAAAGAAGGGTTGAAAACACCCCAGGGTAGAGTTGGGGGTTGGGTAGTTCTGATGGGGGCAGAGCTTGGTTTGAGGTGGGCCAAGCACTGGTCCTAGAACAGGAACAGGGAAGGGTCTGTTGTGGTTTCACGGTCCAGCTGGGGCTTCCACACAGGCCCCACTGAATGGGCCGTCTGACAAAGCCTGGCCAAGCAGAATGCCATGGGGTAAAAACTCCACTAACACCCCGTAATGAGGGGGGACACCAGAGGAGCACCAACAATGGTCCTGTGAAGAGGCAGCGCTGAGGTTGTGACCACAGCTGGTGGTTGGTGTCAGACTCCCAGGGGGCCCTCATTAGCACTCCAGGTGGACAAACACATTCACAGGTGCCCAGGCAGCAGGGAGTGTGTGTGTATGGAGGGAGGCCAAATCAGAAGCGGAGCACATGCATATAAGCTAGCAGTGAGGATCTCGGAGTCTTTCCAAAGCAGACATCCAAAACAAAAACTCTGGAGTGGTGCTCTCCTTAGAGTGCACTCAGGCCCCCCTCAGGGATCCCTCCCTGTCCTAACCCCCTCCGCAGTGTCATTTCCCATCTGCTCCACCATCCCTCCACCCTCTGTGTCCAGTGGTCATTTCCAAACACACGGCACTTTCACTCTACAGCTCTTCCACGTGCTACTTTCTCTGCACGTACTTCATCTCTCCCACGCATAGCCCCACCTGGCAAACTCCTACTCACCCTTTAAAACCCTGCTTCAATACATCTGGAAGCCTTCTTTGTTTCCCCAGGACACCTTTTCCTGTGTTCCTGACCCCTTGTCTGTAACTCTAGTAAATTGCTGATGCTAGTGTACTGCCAGGGACCCTGCCCTATTTTATCTCTGGATTCCCAGGACCCAGGGGAGAGCTGTCATGTAGAAAGTGCTTGATCAACTGGTAAAGCAACACAGCCTGAGTGGCTGGATCATTGTGCCTTGGATCTGGAAGAGAACATACAATTTATCTAAATAAACCACCTTTATGATGCTTGAACCCCTCATCTGCACTCCCAGCCTGATGTAATGTACATAAACCATGTAAACTACTAACTGGCATGTATTAGATGCTCAGTGAATGACTGCTGATGTTGTTGTTGTTTGTCGGGCACTCGAAATGGACCTAGAAGAGTCTGTAGAAAGAACACCAGATCTGGAGTCAGGGCTGTGGCTCTGCCTGTAAGACCCTGTCCAACTTTGGAGAAGTCATTTCAGCCTCTCTAGACCACAGTTTCCTCATCTAGAGTAAGGGATACAACCAGATGTCTTATCATTGGGTCCCCTTCAGCTCTGATTAAAACAAGGCATCACCGATAGATCTTGGGGATTCCAGCTCTAGTCTTTCTGGTGTGACCTCTGATTAGAAAGCAGTGAACTAATTTTGACCCTAATGGCCCTTCCTGGGGCTCCTCTCCCAGGTGGACCCAATCCTTAGGGAGGCAGAAACAGCCCCTTGCTAAACTCAGGCCAGTCATACCCACTTTGCCATCCTGGAGAAGAAGGGAGACAGTCTGTCATGGAGCTTGTGGCAAAATCTCTCTTCCTCCCCAAACACGAGCTATGATTAGCTGTGTCCTCACCACAGAACTGCAGGGGTGTGTGCGGGTGAGTCACAGCTGTTCAGATCACATTTATAGAGTGCTTGTAAGGCAGTGGAGGGTTGCTTGTAAGGTGGGGGATGCTGTCAGAAGCACCCCAGTTCCTTTTCCCTACCCCCAGCAGTTGTTGAAATTTTAGGACCCTGGTATTTGGGTTACAGAGTTTAAGAAACATCCTCTGATGCCACGCAGCTTCTAGGTGGCTTCTTGTGCCAGGCCTCTGATGCCCAGGGCAGCTCTCTCCCTTGTCCCTCCCATCACCAGGACTGCTCTGGAGGAATCAAAATATCTCTCTAGAAGAGGACAGTCCCAACCTCACAATCTCCAGGGGCCCCAGCTCCCACCACCCCCATGCTCTAGGCTCCCGTGTGGCTGCTGATGTGAGTCAGGCCTGTGACCAATGGTGCAGGAGTTCCAGCCCCTCTGAGCTCTGTTCCCAAACATTCCCTACATGCCCCCTTCCCATCCAGCGCCAGAGGACTCTGCACTGCATTCCGGAGCTGGGAAGGAGGTGGAGGCCTCTTCTGTGAAAGAATTCTGGCAGGCGGGCAAGTCCCAACAGGTGGACCCGGCTACAGCAAGCAGACAGTGAGTCACCTGGGTCCCTGCTGCTTACTGGACAGAGCTGGAATAATGACAATAATAATAGAGATCCGGGGGGCTGTTATTAACACCCACCTTTCCTCCCAGGATGGTATCTCCTCCATCCATCTGACAACCCTCAGGGGCAGGGAGGAGCTGAACGCAGAGATTTTGTTGCCATGTCTTAAATACCAGAGAAACTGAGGCCAAAGTTACTCTCCACTGAACCAGGTAATCCTGAGAAGACTCCTCTGCCTCCTAAAGTCATGCTGATGTCAGGAGACTCACGCGAAGTCGCTGGCACAGCTCTAGGCTCAGAGGCGGAACGAGCCCACATTATTTTCAGTTGTCACAGCCTATCCTCTAATCCTCCCCTGTAATAGCCCTAGGGGATAGGATAAATATTTTCCCCATTTTACAGTCGAGGAGCCTAAAGTTCAGAAAGGTTAGGTAAATTTCCCATGTACACACAGCAAAGGAGTGGCAGGGCCAGGATTTGAAGCTAATTGGGATGACTGTGCCTTCTCAGACTCCTGTGCATCTGTGCCATTCACAGTCAAGAATCCCCAGGTGTCCGAGGCCAGCTTCTTAGGCCTTTGAACCCAGACTTCTTTTTTATTGCCTTCCCCTCCTGGACTTACTCTATCTAAAGATTAGGGCTCTTCCCAGGGCTCTCTGGAGACCAGCTTTCGTTTTCATCTTTGAGCAGCTGTGGAAAAGTAAAGACTCAACACTTTAATTCTGGGGTCTTGGTAATTATCCAGTATTCACCGCCCACTCAACTCTACCCACTAGTTATTATAATAACAACAATAATAATTTAGAAAAGCAATGATGATGATCACAGCCTTCACTGATCCCCCATTGGAGGCTGGACACGATAGATACAGCCTTGCTAATTTTTAATTTCAAAATGGTCCTGAACTTGGGAATCCAGAATGTTGGATTCCAGTCTTAATTTTGGCAAGGATGCCGCACATAGTATGGCTGAGCAAGCTCCTAAATCCCCCCATGCCTTTATTTTCCCCTCAGAAAAAAGGGGGTAAAAATCATGTAAGATGAGGTGCTTCAAACTTCTTGAAAGAAAAGTAATAGAGAAATTTTAAAGCATCACCACCCCATATTTATTATTAAAAATGACGCAGCAGTCTGTTGCCTTAATGATGCACTATCTTGATGCCCCAGTCTGCCCCTGCTCTCACTGCCCAGCTCCCAGGAAGGGTGCTGAGTGGGGGCTGGGGCACAGGCTGATCTCTTCATTGCAGTGGAAGTCTCACTTTTCCAGCCCTCACCCTCAACAGCTGCCTCTGCCAAGGCCCTGGAGCTAGAAAAAGCAAGGCCATTGCCTGAGTTCAATAAATGCTTTTATTAGTCCTTTTATTAATGATGGTGGGTATTTGTTGAGAAGCTGGGACAATAGTTATTCCAGTAAGAGGATATTAAGCTCCCGCTGACAGGTCCTGTATATCTAACATGCTCTTCCCACCCCCTCTACACAAGCTGCTTTATTACAATGCTCCATACCCCTGGCCTCCTAGCAACCCCAAGAAGAGAGTGGAGGGGTGGGGGAGGTAAGGATAAGCTGGTGTCATTAAACACACAGGTCTTTTCAGAGGTTACTGTAAGCCAATAGCAGGAAGCTTTTCCTTCCCTCCTGAAAGCTTAGGAGCCTGTGTGATTTTTGCCTTCTTCTTTGGGGTGGGGGTGGGAGGATGGGGGAGGGAGGGGCCACCTCTGGGCTCTTGGCTATTTTACAGCCAGAGCTGCAGGTGATGAGTTGATAAAAGAGGAAGACATTCTTGAACCATTTGTTAAATTTGAGACTATTCCCACTCTTTATTTTCAGCCATTTGACATTATTTTTAATTTATCAAACATTTACAATACTTATTATACGCTGGCACTGTTCTGGATGCTTTTCAAATACTAATTTATTTCATCTTCATAGCATCTCTGTGAGGTAGATACTATAATTACCATTTCATGGATGAGGAAATTAAGGCCCAGAGAGGTTAAATGAGTTGCCCAAGGTCACACAGCTAATAAGTGACAGCCAGGGTTGAACCCAGGCAGTTGTCTCCAGAGTTTGTGATCTTTATCTGAAATGTTATTTTTTAAAGGTTTTATTTATTTATTTTTAGAGAGAGGGGAAGGGAGGGAGAAAAAGAGGGAAACATCAATGTGTGGTTGCCTCTCGTGCACCCCCTACTGGGGACCTGGCTGGCAACTCAGGCATGTGCCGTGACTGGGAATCAAACCTGTGATCCTTTGGTTCACAGGCCTGCACTCAGTCCACTGAGCCACATCAGCCAGGGCTTTATCTGAAAATTTAAAACTGGGCCTAGAAAGAACTAGAAAATATTTCCAAAATTCTAATTCAAGGGAATTAGACATTTTCATATAGGGGATAGTATAATAAATTATTCTCCAGAATTATTCTGATAGAATTCTTAAAGGTCATCTGATCTAATCCTATGATAAATACGAAGACCAGACTTCTCTCAGCAGCATCCCTCATGCGTGCTCTCTCCAGCTTTGGCCTGGACCCTTCTAGTGACAGGGACCTCATTACCTCACCTGGCAGACCATGCCATCTTTGCACAAGTCTCACTGTTGGAGAAGAAAGGCTGGATTGAAATTTAGCTTCCTGTAATTTATTCTCTTGGACCTACTTTTGTCCTCTAGAGTTGGGGGGGGGAGCTTCATCCCTTTTGCATAGAATAGCCCTTGAAGTACTTGAAAATAGCTTTCATGTCCCCTGAAATCTTTTTTCCTCCTTGGGGTTAGCTCCCTTAATTCTTTCATGATCCTCGCTTGTTATAATTCCCAGATTCTCTGTCTTCCTGTTGCCACCCCTCTGATGCATGAGCGTTTGTCAGCACTCATCCTGGAGTCTTGTCAGGAGGAAATACGACATGTCGGTGTGATCCAGCAGTGCTGAGAAGAACAGGCTCATCACCTCCCTCACCTCCTTCTTTTGTGCTGTTTCCAACCATGCAGCCTAAATTTTGCCTTAGGTTTTCTGAGAGTCACGTTACACCCTTGACTCATATTGAGCTTGCAATCAACATAGAGCTCTTTTAGGTCCATCTTCCAAATTTGGAAATTATACAGCTGTGCTTTTTGTTCTTTTGAGGCCCATAGTGGGACTTCACATTTCCCACTAGTAAAACTTTATCATGTCAAATTCAGTTCCTTGTTCCAACCTATTAAGGTTGACTTGGAGCCGTATTCTTTTACTCTATTTAGTGATTCCCTAATTGAGTTTGTATCATCTGAAATTTTGATAAATATGCTCTCTGTGTCCCCATTAAGGTTGTCATTAATTTTTTTCCCAAGCAGGACAGGAAATTTCCTGAGGTTGGGTTTGCGGAGGAAGATGAAGCAAAGCTGGAGTGACTCCACAGGGACGTTGTGTTTGGATTAACATGAATGACTAATGCAGTGCACTTTCTGGGGCTGCGAGTGGCTGGGCAACCAGGTGAAGACTTGTACAGCATCACTTCTGCGTCAGAGCCTGTGACCCATGACGAGGCAGGAAGGCAAATATTGATAGCTTGGTTCAAACATCTGATCGTTTCCTATACACCTCTGCAGTCAAGGACAGAGAGTTGAAATGGAGGATGTTGTGAAATAGAAGGTAGGCCCACAAACAGGGCTCCCAGACCAGAAAGAGCCAGGTGATTGCTCTAAGCATTAAGAGCTCCAGAAGTAATAAAGAAGACATTCTTGGAACAAAGACAGAGAGTGGGGGAAGAGAAAGAGAGAGTTAGTTTTAGTGTACTGCCTGGAGTTTGAATAATTTTTTTCTCAGCTCAAATAACCATTCCTTTCTGTCATTCCTTAGAGGTGACACCTAAAAGCCAAAAGAATCAGACTGAGGCTACACCATTGGGGTTCACAGCAAGGGGTATCTGTTTTTGCCAAAGGATCTTGGAAATAAATTTAATGTCCTAGTCTTGCTACCATTGGCCCCTCCAAGAATCCAGCCCACTCCTGCAACGCACCACAGGAATATATTTTTCACTCTGTTTCCAATATTCACCCAAATTATGCTCCTCCTTGTCCACTTTGACCCACTTTTTTAATTCTCTAGTTCCCACTCCTTCTCTTTCCCCTCCTCTGTGCCCTCCCCACCCCTACCAGGAGTCTGGCCTGCTGCGGTGTCCCAGGCACCTGAGTCCGATGGAGCTACAGAGACTGAGGTAGATTTCGGTGCTTGGGATGGGGGGGCAATTCTTGGTGGCTAAGACTATGGGATTTCCAAGACAGTCATAAGCAGAAATGGAACCAGGTTGTCAAGTGCAGGTAGAACAAGCTGGGAAGTCTGAAATGGGAGAGGGCCTGAGGCCAGGCGGGAACCAGTGTTGGGGGCAGAGCACAGCAGTGGACACTGGACTGAAGGCAGGCTTTTCATGCGGCCCCTGCAGTCCAGGCAGAAACTTCTTGGGTTTAGGGAAGAACATCCCAAGCTCTGTGACTCCCTGTTCCACACTCTAGCCCTGATACCCAGGAAGACTCCATCTAGTGCCCATAATGTATGGGGACCCTGTATCAGTCTGTTGTGGCTGCTATAACAAAAATACATGGACTAGGTGGCTTAAGCAACAAACATTTATTTCTCCCAGCTCTGGAGGCTAGGAAGTTCAAGGTCAAAACACCAGCTGATTCAGTGTCTGGTGATGTCCCACTTCCTAGTTCATAGATAGTAATCTCCTTACTGTGTCTTCATGTGGCAGAAGGGGCAGGGGAGCCCTCTGGTGTCTTTTTTATATGGGCACTAATCTTACTCATGAGGGCTCCACCCTCATGATCAAATCACTTCCCAAAGGCCCTACCTCCTGATACCATCATTCTGAATCGTAGGTTTCAGCATATGAATTTGGGGAGGAGGGGAGCACAACTATTCAAAGAATAAGAGCCCTGCTTTGTCAGTTTGCTGAACTTGACATGCATGGCTTCTCTCAACTTTGTAGGTACATCCATCCCTTCTACTCAAAGGGCCTGTTACCTGCCTCAGCTCATTGGAGCTTCACTAGGGAGACCAACTCACCTGGCCTTCCCACTTGGCCGAGGGGTTGGGCGCTGTGCCAGATTAGACCTGAGCTGAGACAAACTGGAGGAGGTCGACTGCAAAGGATAGAAACGACTCATCTGCAGGGAGCCAACATTTCTACCACTTTAGTAAATGAAGACCCCTGTTCAGTGAAGTCATTAAAAAGAAGATAAAGGTAAATGGAATGTTTTTTAGTTATATACATTCTGGGAACACACAGACACCTACAGTTTGCCTGGGTTAGTGTTTTGCTTTACAATGTATCTTTTGGTCACATCAATCCAGTCTTTGGCAAACCATTGGCCTTATTTATTATTTATTTATTATTATTTGCTACTACTAGCTAAATTCTTTTTTCTTTTTTATAAAAGATTTTATTTATTTTTAGAGAGGGGGAAGGGAGAAAGAGAGAGAAACATCGTGTGGTTGCCTCTTGTGCGCCCCCTACTGGGGACCGGGGCCTGCAACCCAGGCATGTGCCCTGACTGGGAATCAACTGGCGACCATTTGGTCTGCAGGCCAGCACTCAATCCACTGAGCCACACCAGCCAGGGCTGCTAGCCAAATTCTTACTTGCCTGTGGTCTGATTCTTTCAGGTCTAGGCTTGTGGGCCTCTGTTAATTTGCAGGATTGAGTTATTTATGTTGTGTTATAATCTGGTCTATCAATTTCCTACACATTTTACCCTCAAGATGAACACTAATTCAAAATGCATTAAAACCCTAAACTTGGGGAGGGGCAGGAAAGGGGGTGCAACTGGGATTTGAGAACTGAAGGATTATCTCTTTGTATTCTGCCCCAGCGTCCTAGACCCCAAAGGTGGAAGAAAGCTGGCATTCCCACTCACTGCTCACAGCTCTCAGCTAGAAAGAGAGGGAAATGGAAAGATAACACCGATAAAAAAAACAGCAGCTCCACCCAAATGACTCAAATGAAGGTGCGTCTCGGAGTCTTGATGTTTTGCTGCAACTCTAAGGCCCGAACAGAAACTAGAACTGTCCAGCAGCCTGTACCCAGTGGGAACTTCATAAATCTCCAGAAGGCCTCTGACCCTTTCCCTTTTCACTTTGGCTCTATTTCCTTCTTTGCTGAGGGTCCCTATTTGTCCGAGCAGAAGGGAATTGCATCAGTCAGTTCTGAGTCAGGCAAAACAAAAATAAGTGGACAGCTCTCCTTTGGAAGGAAAAAAGTAATGGTGAGATTTTTTTTTTTAAAACCGTCCCCAATTTATTAGGCAGCACAAAGTACGTTAGAGGAAGGTGGCCAGGATTTCAGATACAGTATGAAGGGGAGCAGTTGGAGCACTGGGGGTTGGGCAGGAAAGCAAAACTTTGGAATCAGCCTCGTGGTTCTCCCTCTCCCCCTGCAGGTGAGAAGAGACACGGAGATACGGAGCCCAGCAGTACGGGGACCGCAGGTGTGAATGCGTGTGCGTGCGCATGCGCACGGGAGTGCCCACGGATTCACTGAATTAAGGTGTAAACGGAGAAAACAGTCCAGGATAAGAAAAGGTGATTGAAGTTGATCAAGAAACTGCTCTGGGCAAGAATAATGACAGTAAGAACCATGCACTACATGGTTCCGTTTGATATATATTTACTGACTGCTGCTCTGGGCAGGGCATGTCCTAGGCTCTGAGGATTTGACAAGAAATGAAACCAAGCCCTTGCCTTCAAGGAGCTCGTGTCAGATATGGAAGGCACGGAATATACGTTGCTACCCTGTTTACAAACCCCAGGAGGTGGTTTCTGTTCTCCCCTGCTACAAATGCCAAAACGGAGGCACAACGAAGCTTTAAGAACTTGGCTGAGTCTCACAGTAGAGGCAAGATTTGAACTCAGGTCTGTCTGAGTCCAGAGCCCCTGATTCTAACCCCTGGAAAATGACACACCACCCCCACTTGCGAGTCCCAAGCTGCAGCCCCACTGGCCCTGTCTTAGTTATTACAACTCCTTAGACTACCTTTTTCCCCTTGAACCTCAGTCTATCCGTCTAAAAAAAGGGGGGATGGGGGTGTGATTGTTTGATCTCTAAAATCCCTTCCAGCTCCAGGGTTCTATTATTCCGGGGGGAGATCTTTATTGGTGCTCTTCCTGCTTCCCAGTGTGTCTGGTGGAGTTAAGCAGAAGCTCAGTAGACTTTCACACAGAGATGAACATCCAGAGTCCTATTTCCCACACTGGGTTCCCAGGATTTCTTTCCAGGGATTTGGAACTTTCTATGAGAATTTAATTTTTGTGAAACAGATTCCTTGAGGGTCCTCAGCTCAAGAGAGAAGCAGAGGAGGGAAGGAGAGGGGGCGGGAGGGGGTGAAGAAGAAGGTCTGCTGGGGGCTGAGACTCAGCTAGTCGGGCCCAAGGCTCAGAGCCCAGGAGGGAGGTGTGGTTCAGGCCGCACCTAGAACTGGGGAAGCATGTGGCTAGAGTATTTGAAAGGGGAGGGGCCTGTTGCCAGTTGGTAACCTATATGACTGAGCAAGGTGAGATGGGTCCCAGCTCTTCACCTTAACCCCCTGACCTCACCTGGCTGGTCAACCGCTCCTAATGTGAGCTTCATCGGACTGGAAAAGCGAGGTGGCAGCAGGAGCCCTGCCCGCCCAGTGGCTAAATGCAGCCCGGGTGCCCCTGATAAGCTTAGTCAACTTATTAAATTACACAGGAAAAATAGAGATGGAATATTAATTCCACACACTCTCCTCTCTGCCTGGGGAACCTGCCTTCCTGGGTTTCACTTTTCAAAGGCTGAAATAGATACGGAGATTTTACACTTAATTAAAGGAGAAGGGTGCTCACTTCAAGTCTTTTCAAAACCATTTTGGTTCTGAGCAGAGTGGAGCCAGTGGAGACCCAGTCACCATCTGGCATGAAAGGTGTGAACTTGGAGCCTCCCTTCAACTCTAGACATCAGATTCACAAACAAAGAGAATTAATTTCGGAGGCCCCCTTAGACGGCCCCTCCCGCTCCGGCCTGTAAGCGGAGAGCCCACGCATTGACTGGCCAGGTATTAAAAAGCCGGTCTGAGGGGTCGCCTGCAGTACAGAGCGCCAGGTGCCAGAGCTCAGCCCGCAGGGCAGGTTATCTTATCATCCAGGCTGATAAAACTCGGGAAAGTCGGGCCATAGGGAACAAATATTTATAAGCCCAACACCTTTCTGTCCCTGACAGATTAGGCACAGAATGTAAGCAGGAGCAGAAGGGTGAGTTACAATCAACCTTGGTCTTTGGAGCCTGGTTTTTGATCAAAACCTTCCTGGGCTCTTCCAGTCTCAATAAGAAGGATTTATGGTGAGTGTTCAACTGTTTAGGAGATGCTTTGACATCTATCACCTTACATGACCCTGCTGACAGCCCGATGAGGACAGAGCCCTTATTACCCCATTTTACAGCTGGGGAGACTGAAGTGCAGAGAGATGAAGTGCCCTTTTACACAGTCAGCCAGTGGGACTCGAATGCAAGTTTACTGACTACAGAACCTATGTGCTTTCCACACACCAGTAGTGGCCTGGAGTGGTTCTCTGCTCACGCAGCTCTCCTTTAAATTAGCAGCTCCCCAGGAAGCCCCCCCCCCCCCACATTGCCCTCAGTGTCCTAGTCACAAGCCCTGCTGCCTTGGCAGATGAGGCCAACCAGCATCAAGAAGGGGTAAAGGAGACAGTGACTCCGATGTTGATGGCTACAGGGTGCTCTAAAATAGTCCTTACCCCAAAATACATCCCCAAGGTTTCTACTGGAACTTGGAATTCATTCCTTTGGGGTCCCAATTTTTTTCTGTTTATCCATTTTTTTCTGAGAGAGGTTATTAAAAGATTAAATGCAAATGTGTTAGAATGAGAGGCTCACCCTGGCTGGTGTGGCTTAGTGGATTGAGAGCTGGCCTGTGAACCGAAAGGTTGCTAGTTCAGTTCCCCATCAGGGCACATGCCTGGGTTGCAGGCCAGATCCCCAGTTGGGGTGTGTGTGAGAGGCAACTGATTAATGTATTTCTCTCACATTGATGTTTCTCTCCCTCTTTCTCCCTCCTTCTCCTCTCTCTAAAAATAAATACATAAAATATTTTTTAAAAAAGAGAAAAGAACGAGAGGCTCTTGGTGTCAGTGGAGGGGTCACTGATTTCCTTGTGTGCCCATCTGGAGAAGGCACAGGCGAAAAGTGGAGAAAGGCCCCTCCCTTTGGGGGCTTGGGTTTCTCCTCTGCCAAAGGTGCAGTCAGAGTAGATGATCTTAAAGATTCTTACTGTTTGGCTCTCTCTTGGGCCAAATTTCCTGGGACGAGAGGTGCCTTAAGCCTTTCTCTTTTAGTCCTTAGCCATGACAGTAGGAATATTCTGGAGAAAGCAACTTGTAAGCTCAGAGGAGAGCAGCAAGTAGCTGGGGCCAGGAAGCAGCTGGTGCAGAAGGCTGGAGGTGAGCATGAAGCCTGGAGCTGAGGTGACAGAAGGCCGAGAGATGAGAATTGCAATACAAACAGGAACCAGATCACAAAAAACCTTGTAAAACCAAGTCTTGGAGCTTGGGCTTTATCCCAGGAGCAACAGGGAGTCAGATTTAAAGCAAGTAAGTGGCATGACAATATATGTGTTTTAGAATGTCCCCTCTGGTGCAAATGTGGAGAGAAAAATGGAGGGATAGGGCAGGAGAAAGCGATGGGATGGGGGGGGGCAGTGGAAGAAAGACTCCCAGTGGACTTATACATCTGCTTCCCATCCCCCTTCCTCTGACCTCGGCCAACCTGGTTATGATAGCTATATTCGTAAGAGTAATAATAATGGCTACCATTTATAGATGCTTCCTCTGTGCAAGGCACTGTGTGCGGTGGTGTGCATGCTTTGTTTCATTTAAGCCTCATAATAACCCTGTGAGGTAGGAACTGATACCACCCATATTTTATAGATCAGACAACCAGGCTCACAGAGGGCAGGTGTCTTGCCTTGGTCGCATTGCTGGTCAGTGGTAGCACCTGGATACAGGCGGAGGTGTGGCTCATCCCAGCGCTCCTGCTTGTAACTACCGGGTGCCCTGCCTCCTGAGATGGCTGGCACCACACAGCAAGTGTGCACTCCCCTGTGGGTGAGTGGGGCCCTCCTGGCCAGCTTCCTGTGGTAGAGGAGGGTGAGAGCAGTCGCAGCTGGCACAAACGCGATTTGCTGTGGGTGCCCTCCAAACAAGCTGCAGGCTGGTCTGAGGAGGGTGTGAGGTCTTTGGGAGGTTCAGGCTCCGTGGCTGGTTCTCCTTTGTGTCAGAGGAGAAATGGAGCTGGGTCTGAGCAGGCTCTAGACCCTGCTCTCCATCCCTCCTCTCACCTGAAGGGGCCTCTCAGAAGCTCTGGGCTTCAGGAACCATTTCTCAATCAAGAGGGGAGCCAAGAAGTCACACTTCCCAGAGGCTGGAGAACACAGAGCAGGAATGGCCACTAGCTCTCAACACGGTGTCTTTTTCTAAACGGGGAGCAGGTCCCCATGGCTGGGGCAGGGGTAGTGCTCCCGAAGGGGAGAAGAAGGCAGGTTGTCATCCCTGCTACCCCAAAGTCACCAGAGATCCTCAAGGGGAGCAGTGAAATCCACCCACCGGTAAGGAGTGATAAAGAGCATGAGGATCACTTTGCTGACAGCCAAAGTTCAGGCCTCTGATCCGGACTCTACCATAGACGGCTTGGTCACCTGGGAAAAGTCCTTCCCCTACTCCCTGTGCTTCAGTTTCCCCGCTGGATGAAGTAAGCACTGCATTGGAGTCTCTAGGGCCTGGATGAGACTGTGGTCCAGGCTGGCTAGTCACAGCCCTTTCCAGCCATCAGGGCCACTCTGGAACCAGGCCGGTTAGAAGCCTGCCCCTTGGGCCTTCTCCAGTCTCAGGAGGAATGACTCCATGCCAGCACTGTGCCCCCGCCCCACTCTCCACCTCCGCCCAGTAAGGACATTAGCCATCTGGGGCTGCTCTGTCAGTTGGAAGATAGGTCTAGCTTACACCTGCAGCAGGGAACACTGATTAACTTATTTTGCATCATTTTGCATTACCTGGCTCCAGGGCCTTCAGCTTGACATGCAGATTTATGTAAAAGAGACCTGACATGCAAATGAGCCAGGCCTACCACTTGTTTTAGTAACTGGGAGTAGGGAGTGGTGGTTGCGTAGCTGGTTCCTTCAGCCCAGCTCTTCTTCCCACACCCCACTGATTCTCAGCACAGAGCAGGTCTGCCACCCTGCACTGCCTCTGCTCTTCCCTGAGCCCAGGCCCAAAGTCAACCAGACTGCGAGGTCAGAAGGAAGGAGGAGGCTGGAAGCGATGCTTCCCCAGGGAGTTTCTGGCTGAGTTCCCTGTGAGAATCAGAAACAGTGGAGAGAGATGCACAAACACACGAGAAAACACAGAGAGACAGGTGGATTTGGAGGGGCAGGGAGACAGGGCCGCACACCAAACAAGCGTGGACAGAAAGGGCCAAACAAATGGACAAAGAGCAGACAGAGATGGCACAGAGTCGGAGAGGGTGAAAAGCAAAGAGAAACGGAGACAAGAGGCAGGAGAGCCGGGGACACAGGAGGGGGCTGCCGATGGAGGGGGCGGAGACCAGGACAGGAACAGATTTCAGAGTTGCTGTGGAGGAAGAAGGAAAGATATAGCAACAGCCTGGCTGTGGGGAAGAAAAGTGAGGGAGGAGCTGGTGACAATGACAGATTGATGTTGGGGAGTTGAGAAAAAGAGTGGCAGGTGGAAGTGACTGGAGATACCCGTGAAGCGAGACCCAGGAACTGCCCCCTTAGAAGTGCTGGCAGCAGCTTGGCTGCTGCAGGCAGGTGGGATCGCCGCCACCTCATATACCCTTGACTGTTTCCATCCATCTATATTTATACACGTGCATGTCTAGAGACATGCACGTGTATAAACCATGCAGGCACACTCTGGGTAGAAGAAAGCATTCTGGAGCCATCGGGCTCTAGAAAGTAAGCTCGAGGGGTTATCTAGGACAGCATCTGTTGTAGAAGGAAGAAGGTCATCTCTTCCTCCCAGGTCCAGAGGAAAGTTCCCGTGCTCCCTCCTCCGCTGGCCGTGGCCCCTTTAACAGCCAACACCTCTGGTGCCTGGATGCTCCTTCCACACTTGCCCAAGCCAAACTCCCCAGGTTCTGTCCTTCTTAATGTGCTCAATTTGAACACAAAAGCAGAAGCAGACAAGTCAAAAAAAAAAAGAGGAAAACCCTTCTTGTTCCTATAGCCTCTTCGGAAGGGAAGGAGGGAGCTGAGTGTAGGCCCCTGGGTGGGTGGTCTCAAAGTGGAGGGGGAGAAGGCTGGGAAAGCTTCCTGTGGCTTTTAGATAATCTCCTCTTCCCTCACACAAGAGCTCCAAGGAGGGGACAGGCAGGAGGGGGCATTTCTTAAAACCTAAGGTGGCAGTGTTGAGGGTCCCCTGGGAGATCCAATAGCCGAACCTCATCATTTCACAGGAGAGGGAACCGTGACCCAGAAAGGTCCAATAGCTTGCTCAGCACAGAGTTAGGCTAAGGGAGGATTCACTAAGCAACTATCATTTCTCCCAAATTGCCCCTTGGCATCGATGACCTCTCCCCTCCTTTTCTGTGATTCCTCTGCCTTGCCCACAAGTTAGAGACAGATGAACTTCACACATATTTTGGAAGTGATGGGCACAGGCCCTTCTGTGTGCATTTTTCAGTGATTCCCCAGGAATACCTAGAGTTCAGCTGGAGTCACCTTCACATCTTACCAGCTAGTACTTGCCAGGGCCCCAGCAGGTAAAGTTAACTCACAGCTCAGCCCAGTGAAGGTGTGTCCTGTGAGCCATAGGGTTTCGCCTGGCAGAGATCTGCCTTCGGATGGGGTCTCCAGGAACCCAGGTCGCCTCTGGGAACTGCCCTCCCTCACCCCATAAACACACATCTAGAAGTGAGAGTTACTTCCTCAGCCTCACGTTCCTGCCTGACCTTGACCTGGTCTACTTGTTTCAGCCAGAGGTCACCCAGCTCCACTCTGGCCAGCCTGAAGTGTCACCTTCATGTTAATCTCTAGTCCTGTGGGGTTTTTTTTGTATGTTTGTTTTTTTCACTTCTTGGAGTCAGGGATTCTTTTGAGAACATGACTAAGGCCATGGAGGTTCTCCCTACAATAACGTCTACATGCACAAGGTTTTGCACACACCGTCTGGAGATTCCCAGACTGTCTGAAGCCCTCAGAACAAGATAGACCACAGAGTCCTCCTGGCATCTTGAGGCCTTAGGAAACCAGTGTCCGTGTGAAGCCCCAGAGCCCCACCCATTTCAGAGGCAAACTGCAGCCCTGGCAATGTGGCTCTCAAACGCTTCCCACAGGGTATCTGCTTTCCTTATTCCTCAACAGTATCTCAACATACTCCTTTCTAGGCAGCTATTTCTTTTCTTTCTTTCTTCTCCTTTTTAAAAAATCGATTTGATAAAGAGAGAGGAAGGGAGAGAGAGGAACATGGATGTGAGAAACATCAATCGGCTGCCTCCCATACAGGCCCCGACTGAGGACCAAACCTGCAACTTAGGCATGTGCCTAGACCAGGGGTTGAACCTACAATCTTTTGGTGTATGAGATGATGCTCCAACCAAATAAGCCACACTGGCCAGAGCGAGGCAACTCTCTCTTCCATGTTGAAAGTCTGATCTAAGACCCCACTTATCTCCTAGCTACACATCAAGGCAAGCTCGTATGTTACAAAATCCAAAACTCATTTCCACTTCCCCTTACATTCTCATTCTCTCTCTCCACCCCCACAACTCCCCTTCTCCAATAGCACCCAACACTTGTCCATGCCTTTGACCTCTTCTGTTCTATCTCAAGCTAGAGCCAGGGCTCAGCTGAGCACCAGATCCTGAGGTGGTTCCAGAGGATGAGCAGAGTAGATGATGTGCTCTCAGAGAGTTGAAAGCTGGTAAGTCTTGTTCCCTCACCAGCCAGGGGAGACCATGGATGGTCACATTCTCAGAAAAAGGGCCTCTGAGGGCAAGAGTGTATGGGAGGAGCAGAGAAGCCAGAGAACGAGGGATGGGTGGGGGGAGCAACCAGAACAAGGATTCTCTCCGTAGATTCCAGCCCCTGAGCTTTATCCTGCCCCACCCACCCCCACTTCTTCTTTCCCAGGAGCTGGTGATAGAAGAGGTTGTGAACTCTAGGCTCTGGGCCTGCCTGGAGACCCTGAGAGGCTTCTGTGTGAAGGGGTAATGATGGGAAGGCTGGAATCCCTGGGGGGCCAGGGCAGGGTAGGGGCATGGGAAGTTTTGTGGGGAAGGCCCAGGACTCAGGGTGGGCTGGGGCTCAGGAGAGTGAGAGCAGGCCCTTTGCCAGAGGGGGGTCTAGCCAGCCCATGGGGTGGCCCAGGCATCTGAAGTGCCTTTAGATGGAGAAAGCTGCTCCATCAGTCTCCCCCTGGAAATCAGGAAGTTGAAACTCAGACAGCTGATTATGGGGCCAGAGGAGCAATTTCAGAGGGAAGATGAAAAGAACATTGGCTTAAGAGGGAGCAGAGCAGATGAGAGGGAGGTAGGTGCAGGTGCGGGCTGAAGGGGTTGTCTGCAAAGCCCCTGCACCCTGATGCTGGCTAGGAGGGCTTCTGGGGATGGAGTAGGAAACTTGCTGAGGCGGAGTCCCTGGGTGAAGGTCTGAGGGAATGAGGTCAAAGATAGGACACCGAGCAGGTCTGAAGGTCATGAGAGAGCTCTGAGAAGGGAGAGCAGAGGCCAGGGATAGAGCCTAAGCCCAGATTTCTAGTCCAGGCAGGGCCATTGGAGGGAGGACCCTGTGAGGGGGGATTGATCTTCTCAACTATTCCTCTCCTCCAGGCCTAGAAACTCTAGCCTGGAATCTTCTGGCTAAGCAAGAAAGAAAGACGAGAAAGTGTGTGGTGGGTGGGTCATCACTAACAGAATGTGTCATGGAGCCAACGTGGGCTGGAAGGGCAGGGGCGGAGGCTACTGTCCCAGGAGACCCTTTGGTGAAGAACAATGAGAGCCCTGGGTAATATCCTTATGCTGCTTCAGGTCTGGACAGGAGAGTTGAGGCCGGAGGACAGATGGGGCTTAGGCAGAGACTCTGGGGATTCCTCCCCTCTGCGGATTCCTCCCCTCTGCTGTCTGCTGTAGTCACACATGTGCACACACACACGCACACCACTCAGCCATGCTTGCTCCCTCATTCTCTCTCTCTCACACGCACACACATACGCTTGTACGCACATATGTACTTAAACATACATTTAAATAACTTGCAGACGTATATTAGCAAAAACATTCCATCTGGGCTGGGATTTCTCTCATTGCTTTGAATTCCCCTGGGTTTGAACTTGGAAAAAAAAATAGGAAGAGGCAAAGATTTGACTAATGTTGGGTTAAGGCTTTTTTCTTACCCCTTTCTTTCTTGGTTACTGACTGCCAAGAATTTATGTTTGTAAAAGGAAAAGAATTAACTGTGTTGATTAAGAGGCAAACTCCCTGGAAGTGTTCTCTCTTTAACCCTTTGGTATCCTGTCAGTGAGAGATACTGGGGTCCAGCAGAGGCCCAGAACCTTCCAGAGGGGCTGATCCTCCCCAAAGGGAACTTAGGGAACTTGGCCTTCTGGTGTGTGAGTGTATGAGTGTGTGTGTCTGTGAGCAGATGCATGGGTAAGTGGTGCGAGAGTCTGTGTGTGAGTGTGGATACTGGGGGAGGAGTGTGTGCACGTGTGTGAGTGTGCTCACGTGGGAGTGAGCTTAGTGACTGCACGTGCATGTCTCTCCACAGATGCGGGGCATTCTGGGAGTGTTTGCAGCCTGCTGGCTGCATGGAAAACCCCGGGAAGGTGAGGTGACCTTCATCTTGACCAGACTAGCTGGAATCAATATGACAGGAGCAGGGGCCTGAGGAAGGAGGCAGAGGCAGTAGGGGTGGAAAGGCTTCAGCTGAGGAAGCAGGCTCTTCCCTGGTATCTAGGAGCTGTTACCATGGGCCGAGCACAGCCCAAGGCAGACCCTGGCTATCGGTTAGTGTTCTGGCATGGGGAGTACGATGGGAGGTGGGGGCCATTATTCCTCCTTCCAGCTCAGCCTGAGCAGCCACCAAGGAAGTTCCCTCCATTTTTTTTCTTCTAAAACTTTCCTGTCCCTTAGCTAGGACATTCAAGGGACCCTCTGAGAAAAGGGGGAGCTGGAGCTGGGCTGGGGGGTCTGACTAATGCATATGCATCCAACCATTTAGAAGCACATATTCCTGAGCCCTCCCCTCAGCCTCACTCCTCCAGGACTTTGGACAAGCTGTTTCCTCTACATAGATGGACCTCCCACCCCTCCTTTGTTTAGCCAATTCCCATTTGTTCTTTGAGTCTTAGATGCCACCTCCTCCAGGAAGTTCTCCTTTCTCCCCTCACTTAGCTGTCACCCTCCTGCACAACAGCACCCTGGCACACAGACACTTTCCAACTGGTGCAATCCTTGCATCCTCTTGTCTATCTTCCCTACTGGAGTCTGCACTCCTTCAGGACAGAGGCGCTGTCTCCTTCACCCTGAGTCCCCTGTGCCTAGTGCCATGTCTGGCATATAGCATGGGCTCAGCCAGGATTTGGTTGCAGTCAACCCCAGAGCATATGAGCACAGCATTAGACAAATAGTAACCGTCTACTACATGCTGAATGAAAATAGTATAACCAGTGATGCATGGTAACTATTCAAGAACATGGAGTATGCCAGTTGTGGCTGTAAAGATTGTTGAGGGTTAGATTACAGAGAAGAGACTGCCATCAGAGCAGGATGGAGAGAGGAAAGGAGGGAAACATTTACTGAGCACCTACTGTGTACCAGCACTGATGCGTCATTGTACCAGGCATCTGGGGGTCATTATTTAACTTCCTCCTGGTCTTTGTCCTGTGAGGGAGGGGTACTTTCATCATTTGACATATGAGGAAATTGAGAGTAAGAGAGGTTAGGTAATTTTCCCAAGGTCACACAGCTGGTATAGGTTAAGCTGGGATTCAAACCCAGGTTTCTCTGAGCCTAGAGTTTATGCCTCTCCCACTGTGCCGTCCACAAAGGACATGCATTTGGGGCAGAGTTTTGAAAGATGAGAGGTACGTGGCTTTATAGAGAAGGATCTCAAATCTAGGCAGGTGGAAGTGTTCCCAGAAGGCTGAATGCTGGGTAGCTTGTGCCATGACCTTCCGCAAGCTTCCCTGTGACCAGGAGGCAAGGAGAGAACCAACACGCAGGCGCAGTGCAGCTGTGGAGGGAGGCCTGGAGCAGGCAGCAGCCGAGGAAGGCCTGCAGAAAGAGGTCTGGAGCTCACTCCTGAGAAGGTACTGGGCAGGAATCTCCAAAGAAGCCAAGGCAGACATAGGGCTTGTTGGGTGCTCGCCTGTCAACACGTTTAATATTTTTAAGAAGTTTTTGTTTTTCAATTACAGTTTATATTCAATATTATTTTGTATTAGTTTCAGATGTATAGCATAGTGGCTAGACAATCATATACCTTATAAAGTGGTTCCCCCGATATTTCAAGCACCCATCCGACACTGTACATAGTTATTACCATCTTACTGATTATATTCTTTATGCTGTACTTTACACCCCCAGGACTGTTTTGTGACTACCAATTTGTGGTTCTTCATCCCTTTTGCCTTTTTCTTCCTCTTCTGGGTATAGTTGTGAAGAACCCCAAACGCTAACCTGAAACAACACAAGCACCGCTGTGCTGATAGCATTAGTTAGGATCCCCCAGATACAAAAGCAGCATGAAGTGCCCATCAGTGGATTATCTGGATCAAAGGAGTCTCGGTACACATACACAGTGGAATAGTACTCGGCCGTGAAACAGAATAAAATCTTACCGCTTGCAACTGCATGGATGGACCTACAGGGCATAATGCTAAGTGAAATAAGTTAGAGAAAGACAAACACCACATGATTTCACTTGCATGTGAAATTGTATGGTATTTGAATGGCTGGGTGAAAAACATCTCATTCTTAAAACAAGGCTATGCAATGGCTCCTACTGTGATCCCCAAACACTGAAGAGGTGGAGACCCAGAAAGGTTAGGTAGCTGCCAAGGCCATAGGGCTGATGAATGGCCCTGAGCGCAGACTCTGCTTTCACAGTCTGCTCTCATACCAAGGAGGGCAAGTGTGGCTATGGAGGGCCCTCCACTCAGAGGAGTCAGGCTGAGCCAGACGGGCCAGCTAAGCCTGGGAGTGTGACCTGGACCTGGCTGGAGGGACAGGAGGGGTTAAGTTAAAGAAAAGACTTAAACCCAGGCTGAGTTAAAAAGTCATTTGAAGCTGGGGAACACTCATGACTGGGGTACAGGGACCAAATCTCTGATGGTCCAAACCTTCTTCGTGCATGTGGAGGACTTGTCTCTGCTTTAGGGATCTTGGGGCTCCTCAAGCCTGTCCCAGCCCCCACAAGGGAAGCCTCGAAGGGCTATAACAGTGTGGGTTATCCCCAGGCTTCTTCCCCTGGAGAACTCTAGCCTATTTCCTCTCCCTCCCCTACCACACCTGTGAGCAAAGAATCCAAGCCAGAGACAGCAAGTGGGCTGTGGGCCCGCTCCTCTGTTCCTGCTGCACACCTGATGCCCTGGGGGACTGGGCACATCACTCCCTCTGTGGTGTCCTTCCTGTCTCCTTTTAGGACAGGCCCTCCTGGGAAGGAACTTTCAGCCTCTTGGTAGCTCAGTTCTGACTTTTCCTTTATTGGTGGGGGGCTGCCACCTCCCAGCCATGCTCCTCTGTGGTCTGGATGGGTGGGTGTCACTGACTTACACCAGCCTATGCCTCTGTCCAAGCTGTGGGCTGATGGCAGAGGGTGACTCCCACACACTGTCCTGTCTCATAGTTGTTGGTTTTTTAAATCCTCACCTGAGGACATTTTTACCTTGCTATTATAGAGAGAGGAAGGGAGAACAAGAAACATCAATGTGAGAAAGAAACATCTATTGGGCTTCACATACATGACCCAACTGGGGAGTGAAACTGCGACCTGGGTATGTGCCCTGACCAGGAATCAAACTTGCAAAATTTTGGTCCACAGGACGATGCTCCAACCAACTGAACCACACCAGCTAGAGCAAGGTCTTAGAGTTTTAATGTGTTGGGTTTTTTTTTTAAAGAGGGGTGCCTTGTATCAGAACACCAAAAGATGTTTTCTCAAACACCCATGCTCAAGAAACACTTTCTACCCAGCTTTGGAACTTTGGGTCTAGGGGGAACCAGCATCCTGGGATCCCCCTACAACTTTCCTCACAACCACTGCAGAGGAGCCTCCAGCCATCATCTCCTCACCTCTCCCCTGGGCAGGAAACCATCTAAAAACATGCTCTTGAAATATCCCCTCAAACTGCCTCTTACCTTGGTTCAACACCTGTAGTCGCTGAGCGTTCTTGCCTCCTCAGCCTGTGGGACACTCCTTACTTCAGCCCTGTAAAGCAGGCAGGTCAGAGATTATTAGGCCCATTTTGCAGATGAGGAAAATTAGATCCCATGGTTGGTGAGTCACATCAGCCTCACTGTTAGGTTTCTAGGCAGTGGTACCAGAAGGTTCTCTAGCTGAGGACTGGGGAGGAGGAGGGGGAGGGGATCTGGGCTCATGCAGCTGAAGAGATGGAGGAATTGGAGGGATGGGTGATCACAGATTCTCTGTGCCCAGAAAGTCTCACCTTGAGTCACCTGTCTTTCCTTGGGCTAGACTCCAGAAGTCTCCCCGCTGAGCAGCGGTGAATCACTCCCTACTGTCACGGTTCTCTAAGCCAGGCCTACCTCCAGGCTTTCGTAGGATCTCACTTAAGGTCCATTAGGCAGTATCTGTGGAGGCTTCTTGCGTAAGGCCCACATCTAAACAAGAAGAGGCATTTGACAATTATTCATGGAAAAAGTTCCCCATGAACAGCACTATAGGGGTGGTGACAATAGTAATACCCAATTACATAACCACATTGACAATTACCTCATGCATTTCTTTAGCACCCGCTTCCAAAGACCTTTAGGCACCTTCTGGTTTATTAGGCTATTTGATCTCATAAAAGTCCCACAAGTGGGTGGTGATAGTTATTATTACCATTTTATAGATGAGGAAACTGAGGTTTAGGAAAGTGTTGATTTGCTCAAGGCCTTACAACGACAGAGTGGGGAAATAAGCCTGGGTCTGTTCTGTTTCTCGAAGTTTCTCTAGGTGTTTCATGCAAGGGACTCTCTTTTGGTGTCTACATTCCTATGAGGCAAGGTGTGGACAGAGGAGGTGACTGGCAGCAGGCTCAGAGAATTTTCCTGCACAAGGTCACTCAGAAACAATGAGTCAGGCACCCTTCCATTGAGGTCATTTTCCTCTTTCACTTCCCCAAACAGTTGTTGGTGAGTGAGCTTGCTTGCTGCCTATTCTCAGACCAGGAGGTGCGGAGATTTGCACAGTTGCTCCTGAAGGTCATAGCAGTAGCTGTGACCTGAAAAAGAGGCCAGCAGTTGTACCCTGGACTCCTGCCCTCCTGACCCTCTCAACCCCAGCCAGGTGTGGGGTCCTTGCTGTCCACATCTGTCACAACTCTGCCATGGCTTCCTGACCCGTGAATCCTCTCCATGACTGATCTTCCTAAGGCTCTCCCCACTCTCAAGAGTCAGTGGGTTCCCATTGCTTCCAGCCTCAGCTTAGCATTCAAGGCCCCACCCAATCAGGTCCCAGACTGTCTTTGGAGCCTTGGCTCCTCTCCCTTGTCCTTCTCTACAAAACACTGTCTTCATCCAAGACTGAAGAACTTGCCTAAACGTGCTTCGTGTTTTTCCAATTGCACTGCTGACTGTCACATCACTCCCCTGGCTGGGAAAGCCACTCCCACACTCTCTGCCTGTGGGATTTCTGTCCATCCTTCAAAACCTATGACAAATGTGACCTCCTTCACAAGGACCCCCTTGATTCCACTACCAGGAAGTGATCTCTCCCTCCCGAGATGTCTCACCTGGTATATAGTCCTCTATGTGTTGTGGTGATGGTGTAAAACTTTGGACATCTGCAAAGCCACAAAGAGTGCAGAATTCCACAATACTGTGTGTGCATGCGTGTGTGTGTGTGTGTGTGTGTGTGTGTTGGTATGAGAGATGAACACGGCTAGGTAGAATACCTCAACACAAAGACCGGATTGAACATTTATTTGGTTTAGAATGTGTCGATCATTTTTGCTCTGCCAGGGACCAGAGAGCCAGCTGCCTCCTTCAGAGGACAGCGAACATTCACTATTGAGTCTATAAACACGGTGGGAGGAAGAAAGACCGGAGAGAGAGAGGATGTGAGCTAGTATGTGTTGCTCATTTACTCTATTCCAGGCACTGTGTCAGAGAGGAAGTCTCACATGAACACTGAGCTCACTTAACCCTCGCAATAGTTCTGACAGGTAGGGATAATTGCCCGCACTGTGTTGAGGGTCAGATTCCTCAGGAAACAGACTCTGAGGGGAAGGCCCTGGGCGCAGCATGTTCACTGGGAAATACTCATGGAACAACCACTGTCAGAGTCATGGAAGCAGGATGGGTGGAGGGAGTGGCTGTACGGCAGGGGTTGCCATGAGACCTTGGCCATTCCATGGGGCACGCTGAAGCTTGGGTGGCCCTTCAGAGGTGTTCCCCAAACCAGGCAAGGGGCTCTGTCATTGGACCCCTCCCCCCTGGAAGGGACATAACTTAAGCAAGACAGCTCCCTTCAGCCAAGAGCATTTCCTGGGGAGGGACAGCACCCACTACACAGAGAACTCGGGATCTGAGAAGTGCTGCCCAGCACGCAAGTAGAAGGTCTGGGGACTGACCTCTGGCTGGTCTCTGCCCTGAGACACCACGTGGCTTTCATTTCATATCAGGAGTCAGCCTGGTCACCCTGAGCCCAAGAGGCATCTTCAGGAAGACCACACCCAGAAAGGCCCCTGTAGATCTCCCCTTTTCTGAGAAATCTCTGTAGATTTGATGTCAAATAATAGCAGTGAAAAGGCAACGGGAAACATCAGTAACTCTAGTTACTGATGTTTCCCGTTGGTATCTGGTTCTTCCTCGAACATTGGAAACTTTAATGGTGGAATCTAAGTGTGACATTCAAAATATTTAACAACCAGGAAAACACTCAAGGTGGTCGGAGTATCAACATTCTGCCTCCCAGATGAACATGAGTCTGATCTGGTGGGCTCTGCAGAAAAGGGCTTTTTTCCCCCAAGTGCCGTGTGCTGGGGAAGAACCCTAGAAGGTTCTTCAGAAAACAAAGCGAGAGAGGCAGTTTTCCTGGTTCAACTGGGTATTTCATTCAGCATCCAAGGTTGAGGTAGTAGTGATTTATGCTGTACACTTCACCATTTTGCAAGGACTGTGTCTTGCTCAGCTCTGTAGCCTTCCATACCCAGCACAGTAAAATTTGTTGCATGAGATCTATGTGACTCTGGGCAAGGCACAACCCTGCTCTGTACCTCAGTGTCTTCGTTTATAAGATGAAAGGTTTCCAAACCCTGTTTCTCCTTGAAAGAGGAGAATCTGGTGAAGGCCCCTTAGGAGAAGGGAGGTGAGTGGGCTGGGCCCAGGGCCTCCTATGCCACTTTAACCAAAGCAACTCCCCTTGTATTTGTTTATGCTCCCATTTGGTTTCACTTAAACCAACATTCCTCAGCTAAAAACAAAGCCTGGGAACCACCAGGCTGCATATGATATACGAGGTCCCTTACGCACAGCTTTGACATGCATGAATATGAGTGAGCAAATAGACAAATGGACAACTGACTGCCCAACTGACTGATTGAATGAATAAATGAATGAATTATCTCTTTTGTGCACCAAGCTAACACAGGCCAGTCCCTGGTTGTACCCATCCTTAGAGCAGATGTCCAGCTGTCCTGGCTCAGTTTGGAAACACACACAGGTGTATCACAGCTCTCCTGATGTCCTGTCCATTGGAGGATTCTGTCTCCACCACAGCCACTAGCCTCCTCCTCCTTCCATGCACTTCAGATGTCACCAGTCTAAGCTGCATTCGTCTTCTCTGACTCTCCCCATATGTTGACTCAGCTGAAAGAGATACTGACACCAGCAGCACGAGTCACTGGCAGGTTCGGCAGAAGAATCATTGTGTTTTCTCGGTGTGCGTCTCGGGGTGTGGCTCAAGGTCTGGATCGCTTTGGCTCTTTACATCCCAGGGAAAGGCTTCCCAGTTTTGGCCCTGCTCTCCCTCCTACTATCACTCCGCTCCTGCCTCTCTTCCTTTCTTCTTCTAAGGCGGTGGTTCTCAATGTTGACTGCTCACTGGAACCAGGGAGACTTGAAAATTACCTGTGCCCAGAGATTCTGATTTCTTGGGTTGGGGTGTGGCATTGCCAATAGAATTTGAGAAAGCTCCCCAGGTAATTCTTAAATGCAGCCAAAGTCTGAGGACATAGAATAGGAATTCCAACTTCAATCTAAACCATTTCTGGCCACAGGATTCAGATATTTCTGCTGGATTTGGGGAAGGGTAAGCCATAGGCATCTATTAGCAGTGGGAGGAAGGCAAGGAAAGAAGTGGAGGGAAAAATACCACAGCCCTGCCCACTCCTCCAGTGGCTGAGTCCTGGGGACAGAGAGGTCAAAGGGGCTATTTTCATAAGGGATCCTGTAAGACTCAGAGCGGTCGGTACTATTTGGTGTCCAGGTGATAGTGGATGACGAGTTCAGGGAGGGGCACAGGGCACCATGAGGTTCCGCTGCACAGACCCCAGGTGGACAGTGGGGCCCTTTGGGGGAGTTCAAGGCAATGCCCTGGGCAGGTCCAGCAGCATTCTTACAGGGCATGTCAGCATCTGAGAACAAACTGGGTGGGGAGAGGGAAGCTTTAGTGAGACACTGCCTCAACTCTCGCGGGTGGTCTCGTTCATGAGCACATGTGGGCACTCAGAAGGGGTCCCTCAAGTCACAGCATGAGCCTATGGTAGATGGGGGCAAACAGCATGAAATCTGGTGATTTCATTGATGGGAACCTACCTGGACTTGTGATGGTGAGGTCTGGGAACACTTGGGTCACAGATTCAAGCCACAATAATGAAACTGGTAGTGGCAGTGGTATGGTGAGGTACAACAGAGCTTTGCCAAAAAGGCAGGCATTTGCCAGCCTTCCCTGAAATTCAGGTTGGGTCAGTCCCCAGGAAGAGATTTTACTCCGTGCATGAGCCCACCATACAACCAGGGTCTTCTCAACTCAAGGTTTTTCTGCATGCATGTTCTCAATGCGAATTATTTGCTTTTCTTCCTGTGCAAATCCTTTCACTCTCTTTCTTTTTAAATCACATTTTCTTCTAAATTAGAAAACCTCTTTAATTGTTAGCAGGAGCTGGGGTTCTGCTCCTTGCATGGACAATATCATTAAACACTGGAAAATAAACAAACTGGAAAAGTTTAAGACATTTTCAAACCCTGTGCTTCCCAGAGGGCGTCTGGGGCCCTGGGCAGGACAAGGTTCTGCTGGCCTGGGTTTACACTGTGTTGATGACTTGACCCCTCCAGCTGTGAGAAACCAGACTGACAGCAGGGTTGTTTTTACTAAACTTCCCAGGATTGCAAACTTGATTTGGGAGGCATTTGCACTGATTTGCGCGGAGGTCTCCAGCGGCTGCGCCAAGCTTCCTCCTTGGGCAGAGTGCATGATGGGAACAGGCCAGTGGCTCTCGTAGCTGACAGCTGTTGTAAACCATCGCTGAGCTCCACAGCTATTCCGCAGGGCTGGGGGAGCAGAGCCGAGCCGTGGGAGGGGGTGGTGTGTGAGAACATTTCTTTCCATCTTGCTGAAATGTGAGTCTAATGAAATGATAATGAGGTTGTGGCCTTTAAGCTCCATTGAGCTTCTTGCCGCATTGTAATTTTACCCAGAGTGGGGCTAGTTTTTGAAATGATTAAAACTATCGATTCCTAGGCCTGTGTGGCTTGAATCGGAATTCATTAGGGGCCCAGAGGTGAGGGATAAACATTTCTCTCTTGTTCGGCCAGGAAACAGGCCCCGTCTTGTGTGTGTATCCTGCCTGCCCACCCACCTCTCCTGGAGGACCCCTGGCAGTGCTGGCGGGCAGACAGGTCCAGCACCCAGAGCGCCATGGCGCAGGAAGGGCCCGGCTGTGAGTGGGTCCCGGCCCACTTTCCAGGGCCCTCTGCCTCCTGTCAGAGGACGGAAGTTTTCAGTGTTCGGTCTTGGTCCTATTGGCTTAGGCATTGTAGGTGAAATGTCTTCTCTGTGAAAAGAAACATGCAGAAAACCTCCAGGAGAACACTGGAAGGAGACACTCCAGCTGGGAGTGGTGGTCTGAACTTGGGTCCCCTGATCGCCGTCTTTCCGGGGAGAGAAAGAGGAGTTTCTCCCTCTGGTTTTTGTCGTCATCCCCGTGCTGGCTCTCAAGAGCCCGCGATTACTCCTTTCAAGTTCTCTGGAGCTGGGACAGCTTGGCATCTTAAAAAACAACCTTACTTTGAAAACGGTATGGAAGTTCCTCCAAAAATTAAAAATAGAACTACCATATGATCCAGCAATTCTACTTCTGGGTATTTATCTGAAAGGAATGAAAACAGTAACTCAAAAAGATACATGCACTCCAACGTTTATTGTAGCATTGTTTACAATAGCAAGACATGGAAACGACTTGTGTCTGTTAATGGATGAATGGATGAAGAAGTGGGATATGTACAATGGAATAGTATTCAGCCATAAAAAGAAGCAAATCTGCCATTTATGACAACACGGGTGGACCTTGAGGGCATTAGGCTAAGTGAGATGAGTCAGACAAAGGCAAATACCTTTGTGATGTGACTTATATGTGGACTCTAAAACCAAAAACCAAAACCTGAACTGGGTGAAAGGGGTCAAAAGGTACAAACTTCCAGTTATAAAATAAATGCCATGGAATGTAACGTGTCATGGTGATTACAGTTAATAATACTGTATTACATGTTTGAAAGTTGCTCAGAGAGTGGACTGGAAGCAGACTGGGGATTGTGTAGACGACTTAAGGACACAGCTGGGATGCTGTCCTCCACGTGGCGCAAAGCATCCGGCAAAAGTCCCCTGGAGCCCCGTATCCTTTTTTCACAGCCTCGTTGGGCAGCGGTGGTCATAAGAGGCACAAGGCAGTGATTGTATTTAGACTGGAGCATCACGAGCTGCCTTCAAGGTCGCACACACCGTGATCATGTGGACATTTTGGAAATAATGTGATATATTTTCAGTTTTCCTGCTTGCCTGTTAGTGTCCCGACCCTAAAGCCCTCTCTACACCAGGCAAGTGGCGCACCTTTCCTCTGACTTTCCAAAGCACCGCAGGCATCTAGGGTCCCCAACACCACATTATATTACTCCTCTCATCTTTCCTTTCTGTGGTGCTGTGAGCTCCTTGAAGGCAGAGTTTACATTTTATTTCTTTTTGCATCCCATCGCCCAGCACAATGACAGGTCCGTAACATACTCGGGCAGAGGATTTCTGCGTGAATGAATGAAGAACCCCAGATGAATGTCATTTGATTCTCAGAACAACCTTGTGAGTCAAGCAGGGTAGGAATATGAGCTCTGATTTGAAAGAAAGAAAGAAAGAAAGAAAGAAAGAAAGAAAGAAAGAAAGAAAGAAAGGAAGGAAGGAAGGAAGGAAGGAAGGAAGGAAGGAAGGAAGGAAGGAAGGAAGGAAGGAAGGAAGGAAGAGAGAGAGAGAGAAAGAGAGAGAGAGAAAGAAAGAAAAAAAGAAAAAAGAGAGAAAGAGAGAGAGAGAGAAAGAGAGAGAGAATGAGAGAAAGAAAGAGCGCCTCTAGGAGGTCAGGGCCTTGCTCAAGGTCGCTTGATTCCTGGAGCTGGCGCCGGGCTGTGTGGCAGTCTTGCAGCCCTGACAGAAGTGTGTGTTTTCTGCCCACATTTGCTCTGCATCTCATATGGGCCCAGCATGCCATTTAAGTCTCTCCAGAGGCGCCTCCTTACACAGGTGGTTCCCAAGTGGTTCATGTCAAGGTTCCCTTTTATTTTCTCCCCACCACCCCACCCGCAGCACCTGGGCTTTGAAAGATTTGGCCTAGCAAATGAACTGCGATTATGCAGTAATAATGACTCCATTTTCTCGTTTTTATTAATAAAAGACATATGCGACATGCCACTCAGAGCTTTCGGTTGAGAGAAAACGAGTTTCCCCACCAGGTGAATAGGATTCCACCCAGAAGCAGACAGTTAGACAGTGAACAAACCACCTTCTCTGCTCAGGCTGGGATCACAGTGTTGAACTTGACAGCCCTTTCAATGGGCCTCCATCGAGCCGGAGCCAGCCGTCTGCCCTGGGTCTCGGAAGTCAGAGGAGACAGGGGCCATTTCAGCTGCTCCCTGCTTGCCTTCCCATCCCGGCTGGAATCAGCAGACCCTGACTTCTGGAGAAGCGTTACTGCGATGTGTCAGCTGCTCCGGGAGAGCCCAGAGTGATGTATTCCAAGAGCTGTCAGGAGAAAGGGTTTACGGTCAGTTAGGAACTGTAAACTCCTTCCCGTGCAACTGGCAGTAGAATTTTAATACTCTGTCTCCCTCTGTCTGGGCACTTCCTTCCACTCTTGGCCTGTTCCTTAATGCATATGGAGCAGGCCTCATACTGGGGGGTCCCAGGGGAGGGCAAACGGCCTCACTCAGTCTGAGTGTCACAACTGAAAATAGAAGCTGAAGCTCAGACAGGACGCCAGGCTTCTCGCCGCCCTTGGCCTTGTACAGTTCATACTCCGGTGCTCTCTTCCCTTCTGAAGCAGGAGTCAGGCCCTACCTAGGCCTGAAGGGAGAGAAAGGAAAAAAAAGACCTCTAGCCTGGCTCCTCTTCCCTTCCTTTATTTGGGCAACACACACTGAGGGCCTCTGGACTGAGGGCCCACGGCGTGCTGGGCAAGGAGCTAGGAGCTGGAGGACAAGATGGTCACTGTCTTGTGGCACTCTTTCCTGCTGCTGTTCAATTCTGATCAATCCACAGGGAGGAAAAAACCAAACAGGAAAAAGAGAGAGGAAGTAAGAGAGAGGGGTTTGCCAGGAGAAGAGGCATAGTCAGGAATGACCTCAAGGGGCAGAGAAATGGAAAGCCAGGCTCTCCGAGGGATTTGGGAAGCCCAGATCACCCATGCCCTGCACCGATGGCTCTCTGCCCTCCCCCGCTCTGCTCTGCAGGCATGGCGCTGCCACGCGTGCACGGAGATCTTCACAGTCTCTCTCTCTTGCCCAAACTTCACTTTTGGGTGTCAGATCCCCTCAGTTCAACGGTCTTTACCTGGAGGTCCCAAAGACAAGCAAACCATCCATGACCAGACTCGCAGCTTTCTATGAGCTGTGTAATCATCATCTCTGACTTCCGCCTCCTCTACTAGACTATGAGCAATTTGGGGCTCTTCCCCATGTCTTGATTACCTACGTCCCCAGTGCCGAGTACAGCCCCAGGTTCATGGTGGACACCCAGGAGTATTGGTTGAAAATGAGCAGAGCTGCTTCATAGGAGAGGCAGCTTCACAGGATCAACTTCCCTGGTTTTTCCCTAACACACCTCTCATCTGTTTCCCCTCAAGAAAAGGCCGCACGATGGCTGCAGCTCCCAAGATGGTTGTTTCTGTGGAATCAAAATGGAGCCAGTGGGATCTCTCCGTCCCCCGGGGAGCTCCTTCGCCGATTTGGGGGTGGAAGGGCTATCAGGACTGGCCTTTGTGTCCTAAGTCATCTCGCACAGAACTGGATTTGCATATGTTAATATGGAGAACTGGAGCTATTTAATGAGAAGCAGTGGACCATGTGGGTGAGCGGAATTCCTCAGAGTATTTTTTTCAGATGTCTTAATTCACTCTCTTTGTTGTGTTTCGGCAGATCCAGGTGTTCGGATTGAGTAGGTCCTGGTCCCATTCCCCTCCCCCAAATCTCTGGAACTACACATCTCTCTCAAGCTGCCTCCAAACTCAGCCTTCTATCCAGGGGGTGTCAGTGGGGGAGCATTCTGCCCACCTGGGAGCAACCTAGAGGAGATGGCCTGAGGATGGAGGGAGGATGGAGGGTGGGGGAGATGGCCTGAGGATGGAGGGAGGATGGAGGGTGGGGGAGATGGCCTGAGGATGGAGGGAGGATGGAGGGTGGGGGAGATGGCCTGAGGATGGAGGGAGGATGGAGGGTGAGGGAGATGGCCTGAGGATGGAGGGAGGATGGAGGGTGAGGGAGATGGCCTGAGGATGGAGGGAGGATGGAGGGTGAGGGAGATGGCCTGAGGATGGAGGGAGGATGGAGGGTGAGGGAGATGGCCTGAGGATGGAGGGAGGATGGAGGGTGAGGGAGATGGCCTGAGGATGGAGGGAGGATGGAGGGTGAGGGAGATGGCCTGAGGATGGAGGGAGGATGGAGGGGGGGGGAGGTGGCCTGAGGATGGAGGGAGGATGGAGGGTGGGGGAGATGGCCTGAGGATGGAGGGAGGGTGGAGGGTGGGGGAGATGGCCTGAGGATGGAGGGAGGATGGAGGGTGGGGGAGGTGGCCTGAGGATGGAGGGAGGATGGAGGGTGGGGGAGATGGCCTGAGGATGGAGGGTCCAGGCTGAGGCCGGGGGGGCTGGGAGGTGGATGTCCCTGAGCGGGGTGGGGAGGAGAGGAGAGAATTCCAGAGACAAGAACCCTCTGTGGAGACAGCCCGCTGGGCTCCCAGCCCTGCATCTGGGTTCCACTAAAAACACATTTTGCGTGTTTCTGTTGTTCTTAAGTCTGGGTTTATTTCAAGAGGAAAATTATAAAGAAACATCTCAGCCTTTATTTCAAAAGCAGCTTGTGCTTGGGTAGGTTCTCATTTGTCTGGTTTGCTTGGCTTGGAGGTGAAAATAGGGGGCTGGGGTGGGGTCCCAGAGAGAAGAGGCCCCGGCCACCATGGTTCTAGGCTCTGCTTGCTGCCAGTGTCCCAGGCCACTGGGTCTATTGCCAGGTCCCACCTTCCCAGCTGATAGAAACTTCAACAGACAGAAGGGACCCTTGTGGTCTGAGAAGGAGAGGAGGGGGCTGGGGGAATCACAGGGCAAGGGGAGATCTGCTACGGCTGCCACGCCTGGGAAATCTTCACAGAGAAAGGCAAGTGACAGCATTCCCCACAGGTACCCGAAAACCTTCACCTCAGAGTCCCGGGCAGAATTCAGCAGGTGAGTCTGGGTTTTGTCCTGACAAGAAGTCAGAGGCAGCAGAGACCCATCTTGAGGATTCAGGTTCTAGTCCAGTCTGAGAATTCCCCAAGGTTACTCAGAGCTCTTGAACTTGAGTCAGCCCATACCTCGGAAATCCAAAGAATGAATGTCAGAGCTACAAAGCCCCTTATAGAAAGGTCCACCTACCCCAGTGCTTTCATTTCCCAGTTGAGGAAACCGAGGGTTATGGAGGGGAAGCCACCTGCTGAGGCCACAGCCAGTGGGTAGACTTGTCCTACCTCCCAGGCCTCCGTGCCCCCCGGCACTTTTCCGTTTATAAGGATGGATGGGTGGTCGGATCTCCACGGACAGGCAAAGAGCTCTAATAAAACATGCCTGTTCATGGACTCATACACATGTGTGCACACAACACATAACTGACCCTCAGACCCTGTCAGCAGGGGTCAGCAGTACCTGCCACCCAGCACAACCTGGTTCTCTCCTCCAGGGTCATTTTGGACACTCAGGCTGCAGGCATATGCTGGGACCCAGGACACCATGGTTGAGATGGTCCTGTCTTTGCGCAGAGCTGGAGTCAGACACAAAGAAGGAATTTGCAGCCCAGGCCCTCGGCTTCGGCCTTCCCCCAACAGAGCAATTCTTAGAGAGCTCTCTCCTTTTTAAGAAGGGCCTTTACAATGACTGAAGTCGACCTGCTTAGGAAGTGCTTGATTTCCCCCTGGTGGCCATGTCTGACATCTTGGGCCCCACTCCCCAAATCTTCGGTCCTTTCATTCATCAAATTTGTATCAAGCCCCTGCTGGGAGCCAGGGAGAGGACTGGTCTGTAGAGGTAGGGAATTGACATGCAAAGTAATAGTTAGAATGCAGGTTAATTCGCGCTATTGTAAAGGTAAATGCTATTGTAGCTTAGGCTACAACAGAAGCTAAAAATGAAGGAAGGGGAGAAGGTACCATCTCATCTTCTAGACAAAGAGCCTAAGAAAGATTCCTCAAGGGGTGTGGGCTGACATGCTTTCAGGTCTATAAATAAACAATCAATAACTAACATTCATTTGTCTAGGAGTCTACAGTTTATCAAAATATTGCACTGGCATTTCCTAGTTGATCCTACCAATAGTCCAACAAGTTAACATAAATGTCTCCATTTTATCAATGAAGACACTGAGGCTCAGAGAAGCGAAGTGATTTGCTCCAAGTCCCATTCTTATGACTGGCTCTTACTGATTACTACAGTTTCCAAACCACTCCCACTGGACCAGATGGCCAGTGGGGAGGTGGGCACACAGGTGAGGCTTGTAGATGGGGGTTGTCCGCCTCTGCCACTGAAGGGCTGGTAA
Organism: Artibeus jamaicensis; assembly: GCF_021234435.1. NCBI lineage: Eukaryota > Metazoa > Chordata > Mammalia > Chiroptera > Phyllostomidae > Artibeus > Artibeus jamaicensis. The sequence continues at coordinate 5,831,421 of NW_026522046.1, read as the reverse complement.
ATTAGGTGTTCAAACAACTAAGCAGCTCTCTCCCATCCCTCAGGGAGCACGGTTCTCTTCTCCTGGAGCTGTGCGGTGACGTCTGGGGCAAAGGCCCATGGAGAGCCTGGGCCTGGTGGCTATGGCACAGTCTCATGACAAACCTAGCCATGACAGACACGGGAGAAGGACATTTACTGCATTTTGCCACGTATTAATGGGCATCCTTATTTTTCCCTAAAAAATTCAGGCAAAAAGTGCTTATTATACACAGCAAGATGTGGTCATTGATGTCAGGCGTGTAGTTAGATACAGAGCTTTGGAGCACAGTGTGACGGTGAAAGGCTCTTCGGTGCTGGATGAGGTCCTTAGAGCCACAGCAGGGTTGGCTGGCTCCTGGGTGGGGAGCATCACTCTAGCAGGAGCCTCTTCTTTCACAGCCCTGCCCAAGCAGAAGCTGCAGATCCCAGTGGACTTCCTGTTAAAGAAGAAAGAAAAATCTGTTGCAGCTATTTAAAAACAAGTGGAGCAAAGGGCCTACAGCAGTAGGGCCCAGCCCAGCCAGTGTCTCAGGAGTTGCCCACCACAGTCAGCCCTGGAGACAGAGGCCTTGCATTCCTGGCTGGGGGATTGTGGATCCATCTGGCCCCCCCCATCCTCGTGCCCCTGAACTTGTTCATCAAGGGGTCCTACTGATGCCTTCCCAGAATGTCTCAACAGCCCCACAGCTGCCCCAGGGTCCCAGCCCCTTCACTCTTTGCTTGGAAGTCCACTTTGTTTCCCAGCTCTGCTCCCCACAGGCACAAGGGCAGGACCTGTGCCTCAATCTCATCCGCTGGCTCCCTCAGGGTGGGTCTGGACCTCAGGATGACAGGTATCTTGGGGGTGGGGGTGGGAGTGGGGGTGGGAGGGTGGGGGCTGCCTTTGGGAAGGAGCTGGAGAAGGCTGAGGGGAAGCACTGTGGTCCATCACCAAGGCCTGCTTGAGTGAGGCTGCGTGCAGCGGCCTGGAAGACCAGCAGGGCGGACTTGTGTGTTACTACGCGTGTTAGCATCTAGGTGAGACATGATATGAAGACTCTGCTGGTGCTCAGAGTTTCATGCCTCACTCAGGAATCTGGGTCTAGGTGTTTTCTAGAAAACTATAAAATGGAGATCCCAGGAAGCCATGCGTTCCAAGGGCAGGGCTCAGTGCAGAAAGTGTTTTGGACCAAAGGAACAGGCAAGGTGTAGAGACTTTGGAGTCAATGAACCTTCCCTGGAAGCCTCCTGTGGACTCAACACAGTGATAAGTACTTGCTCACATTTAATTCCATTTAACCATATTCCTATAAGGTGATGCAACTCAGAGAGGCTAAGTACCTGGCCCAAGGTCACACAGCCAGTAAGTGACAGCACTAAGATTCAAACCCACACCTCCTGATTTCAGTGTGGGTTGTTACAAGGGCAGTTTTTGACTTTGCTAATTTCTGGACAGATGTGGAGACCTCCATGAAAGAGTCAAATATTTGGGAAGCCAAATGTTCAAGGGAGGGAGTGTCAGGTATTTTTATGCAGGCAGACTGCCTCGGCCATGGAGTCTGAGTGCTTGACAGCTCTGCCCCGAACCAAGACACCGGCTCTCTGCCATGCACTTGGTTTTGTCTGCACTCCGTGGGCTGAATGTTCAAGGGCTCCATCACTCCCCAAGCATACAAATGTCTCTCCTTCATTTCTTCTGTTAAGCAGATTTAAAGAATGAACTAAGAATCTTGGCCACCATTAATTTCACTGCCTACGGTTATTTGCATCTCTCTCTCTCTCTCACCTCTCTCTCTCTCTTTTTTTTTGCTTGAGTCATTTTAAAAAGGCCTTATGATTCCTTTAATCCCCTTTGGTAGAGCGATTCCATTCTCTTCTCTCCGAACCTCCTCTCTCCTGAATGTCCCCCACCCCAGCCCCCACCATGGAAAGCTTTAAATAATGCAGCAAAGTCTTCTTTCATTTCCTTTTCTCTGTTTCCAGATGGATTTTTCTCCGCAGAACATCCCTGGGAATCATTCTGTCAGATGCTTCACTGGATGTCCCTTGGTCTTTACACTTGTCTGTCCCTGTCTACCCTCCCCCTCCAGCTCCCCTGAAATTGCAATTTGCTGTTTTAATTATAGTTTCTCTCGCTGCACTTGAGGGGTTTTTCCCTTTGCAGTCCTTTACCTCGCTTAGATTTTAATCCTTTCTTTCAGTGCAGAGAATTCATTAAGATTTCTAGATTCCTCTGAATTTGCTTTCTCGATGATGAATAATTCTTCTCAGTCTATGTATGATTCTGACTGTTCAGATGCTGAAGTAAGTCGCTGAGCGGTGAGGCCAGGGTGCCCAGGTGCACTAATGGCCTCATCCAATTGCAGATTCAATTGCCACTCTTGAAACACGGTGTCCCTGGGTCTGTCTGGTTGCTGACTGTTTCCAAGACCTAACTGTGGCCCGAGGGTAGCTGGCCACATGCCTCTGTCTCCCCGGTCAGCAGGTGGGTGAGACTCTTGCAACTGTCTGTCTTTGGAGTCCATGAGTCGTTCCTTGCATGCCGGGCCAGCTGGCCTTGACTGCAAACCAGCCGGGTCACCTGCAGCTGTTTCCCAATTGCCTGCTGGGCTCATGGGTTGAGGCTGCAGCTGCAAATGAGTCTGGGCAGGAAGAGAACAGGGAAATGACCTGTGTGACTAGGGAATTGATGAGGCCTCCTCCATTTGAGGAAAGGACCAGAAAGCAGTTTTCTGACACATTCCAGAGATAGAGGCTAAGCTACTCACCATGGAGAGGAACTGCTCAAAACCTACCACCCATCCCGTTTGGGCTCATAAACCTGCCCTGTTCTGTCCTTCAGGCAGGTATGTAGGTTAGTACTACTGAAGGTCATTCGCTGTGAGAGAGTGTAAACTTCACCTTGGAGCCTGGCTCAATCAGAAACATGGGAGCTCCCCGTGACCTAAATGTTCTTGGAAAAGGGTGATGCACTTATAGCTGTGTAACCTGGAGTGGATCACATTACCCACTCCCTCTACCCCAACTGCTAGGCTGATCCGATACCATGCCTACAAAAGGTCACTAATGGGTACCACTGATGCTGGTCGTTGTTTCCTATCTTACTCTAAAGGAGATTTGAGGCCAGAGACCCAGCTGGGAGATGGAGAAAAGAAGGATGATTCTGGGACCCCACTGTGGAAGTTATGGTCTGGCATTGCCTCCAGTGGGGGTAAAGGAAGTAAGCAGGAGGGTGGGCCCTGTACAGCCAGGTGAGAAGGGCTCTTCCCTTCAGCTTCTTGCTGAGGCAGAGGCCTCACACAACCTGGTTTTTGACATTGGCATTGATGTCTCCTTAATCATATGTCAAATGTGACTACATGCCCCTTTTGAAACGTTGCTCCTTTTCTTGATCTGTAAAGACTCAGCTGAATTCCCACCACAGCTTCGAAATAAGTTCCCATCCTGTTTCCAACCAGACTGCTCTTTCTCAGTCTCCCCCAGGCAGAAAGCCCAGAGTCCCCACTCTGGGGACACTCAGTGTGGTACCAGTGAGGACCACCTGCAGGGGGAGCTGCTCAGAGTGGTCTGGGGCTCTGAGGGATGAGTTCCCGGCACAGTGGGGATTTCAGCCACAGTGGGTGCAGGGAAGGCAGGGACACACTTCCTCTGCCGAGGAAGGCACAAGGATGGGGTGCAGGGTGGCTCAGTCCTTGGAGCGTCATTCCATTAACCCAAAGGCTGAGGGTTTGATTCTCGGTGGGGGTGCGTACCTGGGTTACATGTTTGATCCCCAGTTGAGGCACGTGTGGGACGCAGCCGATCGATGTTTCTCTCTCACTCTCTCCCCTTTCTTCTCTCACTAAAAGCAGGGAACATATCCTCGGGTAGGGATTAAAAAAATGATGGAGGTGGGAGAGAGTCTAGCTTTAGGGAGATGTAGGGGTTTGTCTGTCAGAAAAAAGGGTGCCTGGAAAGGTGAAGTAGGAGGAGAAGATGGAGAGAGAGAGGGGCCAAGGAAGTCTTGAGTGGGGCTGGGTGAAGGAGACCAGGCTGTGTCTGTGAGCAGGACTCTCCACAGAAGGCTTCCGTACCCAGGAAAGCTGCAGTGAAAATCAGATTTTAGGAGTATTTGCTGTATATAGAATAAACTGGAGGGTGGGGCCTGGCCAGGGAGGTTAGTAGAGGGCTTTGCTCTGAGTCCAGCATGAGAAGCGAAGGCCTGGATTAGCATGTATGGTATAGAAGTGAAAGAATAAGAAATAAGTGAAATGGAAAAGAACAAGACAGTAGGGTCAGGGAGGGGATAGCCCACGAATGGGAGAATTTAAATGTTAGGAGGAGAAACATGCACCAGCAGAAGGCAACCTGGGTATTTTATGTCCCCAGACAAATTTCCAGGAGGGGGCTAGTGAGTTAGGTTACTGCTGTCCAGTCCCTACTAATTCATGCATAGGAGCAGCAGAGAGGTTCTCCACACACCTCGCCCGGGAAACAGCAGCTTGAGGTAGGCAGGGGTTAATGTGGTCTGCAAATAAACTGGAGATTAATCCTCAACAGTACTTAATGCAGGGCAAAATGTGATAAATTATTCACATTGCACAGTGTAATAAGCAGGTTGAATCTGTGGCACTAGGCCTCTTGAGCTGTACGTTACACTTGGGTCCCCCTCTTATTCCTCTTATTTAATCATTTTCAGAACACCTGACTTAAGGAGGTGTTTCAGCTCCCATTTTATCTTTCCTTGCAGAAGTAAATTAGATCATACATTCACTTCATGACATTCTGACATTTACCGTATTCTTACCTTAAGGATAAGCATGATTAGAAAGCAAAGAGCTTGGTGATTAGACTCAGGAGACACTGAGACACGCTTTTCCTGGGGTCACCCCTTCTGGCCTTCGTGGAAGAAGGTCTGTTCTACTGAGGGGCTTCAGAGAGCTCATTTGCATATGGGATATTCCAAATTTGTGATTAACCAGTGGGAATTAAGTCTGTTTTCTTTAAGCTGACAGGGATTGTCTCTCGGGGGGAGCGGGGTGTCTGGGCAGAGGTTCCCATAGCCCCCTGGGGTATCTGTAAAAGGTTCTGAAACCAATGGGGCTTGTGTAGCCAAGAGCCTCCCACTCGTGGTCAACCCTTCAGTGGCTTTAGTCCAGGGCAGCTAATTGCCCAGAACAGGGGTGGGTGCTCTGCCTTCCTCAGGCAGCTGCCCCCAAGGGGTGCAGACCTCTGTGAGCGGAATTCTTGGGGAGGGACCATTTCTATTACAGTCTCACTGTCTGTGGAACTGAAAGTTGGTGGGGAAGTGCTAAGAAGCCATAGGGGGAGGAGGGTAAACTGAGGCATGCCTGGGACAGAGGAGAGAGCATGGAAAGAAGGGAAGAAAACCCACCAGGAGGCAGTGGACTAAAGAATCAAGCAAAGGAGAGACATGGTCCCTAGAGAAAGGCAAGCTGAGGTAGAATGGGTGGGGGTGGCAGGCACGGTGCCGGGAACAGCCAGGGCTGGCAACGGCGCTTTGGGAGAGAGAATTAGGCCTCTCAGAAAGAAAAGGTCAGAAATGAGGCAGTGAGGAGAGGTCAACAAGAGAAACAGTGCCAGGAATAGCACGGCAGGAAGTCTCTATCCCTAGCCACTCTGATGAACCAAGCTAAGGGCGATTTAGCGGACTCGTTATCTCTTCTTATCCCAAGTCTGCTTCTTTCTGTGTAAGGCAGGATGCAGACACACACCAATATGTAGTTTCTGGTTTCTTTATTGCATTTCTCTCCGTAAAGCACTTGGCAAAAGCAAACTGCTTGCTTCCTTCCCCACCCGGTGATGTTCTGGGTGTGCTCCCCTTCTTCACTTCAACAACCAGGCCACGCAGGGCATTTGTGATATTTAACTATAAATATGAGACAGATGGGGACCATCAGGGCCCGTACAATGCAAACAAAGTGGTGGGCTCTTTGTGTCTCAAAAATGGGGTTCCCGTGCTCTGGGCAGCCCATCCCGCAGGTCCAGTGGGATGTGACCGTGGCCCTGACCAGGAGTCGTTTCTGTGCGAGGGAGCTGGCACAGATAGAAGCAGCTGGGACATAGTGCTGGACGGAGACCTTTCTTGTCAAGGAAGAATCCACAGCCAATGTTTAGAAGCAAATTTCTTATGGGTATTTAGCAATGACTATGGCAGTTCCAGATTTGGTTGGGGAAGGACCCTGGTTCACATGCATTCCTCATTTCCCAGTGACTACGGAAAGCTGATAAAACTCCGATTCTTACTACTGAGACAAAAGGCACCTTTTGTGCATCAGAGAGGTGAGGCTGACTGAAGAAACCCCGTGTGAGACTGGCAGGCAGGCCCAGAGCTGAGGAAACATCAAGCTGCAGCCCACGCTGAAACTGCTCTAAGCACAAGGTGGTGTAGCTGTCTGTGGGCAGTGGACTTGGACCCTGGCCACCCCACCGCCCACTTCCAGCTTCCTAAGCAGGTTCATGGGAGATTTCCTATTAGCATTACTTAGCATTACCTGGCATAGATGGTGAGCTCGGATGTCAGCACCAGGCTCTAGAATGCCACCTTTCCGCCACCAGCTTGGAAGGGAGGCCCCCTGCCCAGGCTCCCCTGGGCACCACAGTGCGGAAGACAGCCAGGGCGTTGTGGAAGCCTGAGATGGCCCACCCTCAGGCAGAGGGCCTGCCAGGACACCTCGGGACTCAGACAGTGCAGAGGAGCCAGGGATGGAAGAAAAAGTTTGCAGCATTCCCTCTGGCACAGCTCTTCTGACTGTCTTACTGAAGGTCTGTCTTTATTTCATTTCGTCCACTCAGTGGAATCCATATTTATTGAGCCCACATTTAAAGACCGGCCCTCAGCGAGCTCCCAGTCCAGGGAGTACAGCCCGAGGAAGAGATGGGCGAACTAGACTTCTCGTATTGAGTTCAGTGCATGACAGATTTTTGAAGCAGGTACAGCAACGACATAAAAGAGGGAGGAATTTTTCTTTTGATAAATAAATAAATAAATAATTTAAAAACCAGCAAACTTTCCTTATGTTCTAGACACAGTGCTAGAGCCTTCCATCAATGAACTCTCTTAATTATCAGAAAAGCCCAACGAGGCAGGTTCTGTTGTTATTCTCACTGTGCAGAACAGGAAACCAAGGCACAGAGGGCTCAAGGAAATGGACCCAAACTTACATAGCTGGAAAGTGGGAAAGCAGACATTGATGCCACTGCATTCAAACGACTATCTAAGACAGTAAACGAAAAAGGAGCTCACCTGAGAGAGAAGGCGAAGCCTTGCTGGTGGAGGGGAGAGCGTGCACAAAGCATGAGGTCACGTGGCCCGTCCTGGCTAAGCGTAGCTCCCTTTCACAAGAACACAAAGTGTAAGAGTAGGATGCAGTGCAATGTGGGGCGGGAAGAACAGGCAGGGGCCCGACCGTATGGGGTCTAAGAACTTGGACGTCACCCCCTTGTCACCCACTTGAAGGGTTCTTAGAGGGAGCGTCAGAGATACTTGTTTGAAAGACCTTCCTGGCTGCGGGGATGAATTGGGGCGGAGGGAACAGAACAGCTGGCAGGTCATTGTGATAGTGAGCAAATGAGACAATGAGGAACTGAACAAAGGCAGTGAAAAGGGACATGGTTTTGAAAATTTTTTTTGAAAATTGACTCAACAGACCTTGGGGGTTGACTGAATGTGAAGCGTAGAGAAGTGAGAGGAGAGGAGGATGAGCCCTAGCTTTCTGGCTGGAGAGCTGCTAGGGTCACCAGGCAGGGTACAAAGAGCAGGTTTGTGGGAGGGTGACAGTCGGGAGTCCGTGACTTCAGTTTCGGCCACACTGGGTTGGGAGTGCCCAAGGGACTCCCAAGTACGCAGAGAGCAGCAGGCAATTAGATACACGGATCTGGATGGCCGCTGGCCACTGTTCCGTCTTCTCTGCCATCCTGCAGACAGCTCCTCACTGGGAGCACAATGACAAGAAACATTAGACGATGGAATCTGGAGTTGGCAAGGCTGAGTGTGATTAATGCAGAAGAAATGAAGTCGGTATTGGATGGCAGCAAAGCCAGACTCTGTTAGACACAGCGGAAAGTGATCAAAGAGGCTGGGATCAGGGTGGTAATGGATGCTCAAGATATTCACTCCACAGACAGGGGAACTCTTAAGTGAGTTGAAGAGAGAAGAATTCAATAAAGGCACTAGCTTTTATTTTTAGTGTCAACTTTTTGATTCAATACAAAGAAATTTGTTGAATGGTCATTATATTCATTGATTCAACATTCATTAAACACCTACTATGTGCCAAGCACATTTATAAGAGCTGGCGATATAGCAGGAAATAGAACAGACCAAAATTCCTGCCTTGTGGAGCTTACCTTCTGGTGCAGCAAGGTAGGGAGACCAAAAAAGAAGGGCAATGTACAATATTTGGGTATCAACTATTATACATCATCATCATGCAAATTAGAGAAAGGCCAGTCGTCTGGGCTGAGGCAACCTGGGCTCATTCTTGCTCCTTCAGCTAGGTATCGACCCACACAGTTATGCAGCCCCATATAGAAGCCAACTGCTCAGTGAAGAAAAGTAAAACGAGGTAAGAGAGACAGGTGGTGAAGGGGCAGGGGTGTTGCAATTTGAAAAAATGAGAAATCCTCAATGAGAAAGTGTCCTTTGAGCAAAGACCTGAAGGGGATGAGTAAGCAAGCCATGTGACTCTCTGGAAGAAGAGCATTCCTAGGCAGAGGGAACAGACAGTGCAAAGGCTTGAGACTGGAGCATGCTTGGCATATCAGAGGAGTTGCAAGGTGGCCTCAGGGAGCAGGGAGAGCAAAGGGGAAAAGATCAGGACACTGAGTTAGAAAGGCAGCTGGGGGGGGGCAGATACTGCCACGTAGGCCCTCGTAAGGACTCAGGCTTTCACCCTGAGTGACAAGGGAAAACTTTGAAAGATTTTGAGTGGGGAGAGGGAGAGGGAGAGGGACACGTGATTTGACTTTCTTTTTAATGAGCTCCATCTGGCTGCCCAGTTAAAAACACAGTTCAGGAGGAAAGAGTGGAAGCCAGGCACCGCTGAGGAAGCTGCTGCAGTGACCAAGGTGAGAGGGGACCGCAGCTTAGAGTAGGGAAGCGGCAGTGGGGGCGAGGGGAAATGGTTGGATTCTGAAGGTATTTGGGAAAGCCAATGGAAATTGGGATGGATTGGCCATGGGGTGTGAAAGAAGAATGACTTGAAAGTTTCTGACCAGAGTAATGGAAGAATAGCCATTTATTGAAAAAGAGAAGGCTGCAGGAGGCAACCTACTTGGGCACAATGTCAAAAATTTGAATTTGGGCACTGATATGAATGTGCAAAATGGCCCTGTCCTGTGAGAAGCTCTGACCCTCGCAACAGTCCCAAATTACAGAGGACAAAGCTTGAGGCCAGAATAACTTGCTTAGATCTTGCCCAGATAGTGACAGAATCAGGATTCACACAGACCCGTGTGCCTCCGACACCCATGCTCTTTGTCCCAAACCACATTATCTTAGAGAATTCCTGACTCACCAAGGGACCAGACAGAAACTAAGTTGTGCGCCGAGGCTGTATCTCTTTCACAAGTGTTGGGGTTTTGTCGAAGGAACCTGTATATAACCTTGCTCTCAATTTGATTTTGGGACCTGTCGAGAGACGGACATGCAGATTACAAAAACGAAAACAAAAAGCTTTATCTTTGATAAACACTCCAGCCGGAGGTGGAAGATGAGGCTTGAATGCACAGCCACAGTGGGCTTCCCGATGTGGGTCCCCCCGCTGAGCTGGCAGAGCTTGGGTACTGCGGGTTTCTTCCTGGAACCTTCACCCGGATAGGTGACCCAGATGCAGGTGTCCTGCTGGCAGATCTGCTCCAAGAGAGAAAGGGAGAGGAAGGGACTGAGCTTTGCATACTCCAGTCTCTCTCTCAAACTCACTGTCAGAGAAATCACTTTTCTCACAGGGAGCATGGAAATGAAGGTACCCTATCTCCCTACCCAAAACCTGCTGCACCTTAGGTAAAAACACAAGCAACATTTACTATCTTGCAACGACCGTAGAAGGCACTTTATGTGCACATTTACTCCACTGCAGTCTGTAGGATAGGCGCTGTTTTATTCCCATTTTACATATGAGAAAATGGAGGCATTGAAAGGTTAAGTACTTGACCAAGGGTGGAGCCAGGACTTAAACCAGGCAGTCAGAACCGGAGGCAGACGATGGTATCAGCACACTTGCTCCCCTCACGTGCTGGTGAAGATCCCAGGCAGTAAGGGTGCTAGATACACTCTTAGATAGTAGTGTGTAGTGTGTTGGGAACCAGCTGAGTGAGCAGTTAATCCCACCTGGAGTTGGGGTGAGGGCAGAGGGAGTCATGAACAGTCACAGAAAGAAGGTGACAGTTGACATGGGTTTTCAAAGGCAAGCGGAGACTGGTCAAAGGAACAAGATTATGGGAGGGAGGGACTAGCCTTCTAGGTGCAGGGAAGAGCCTGGGCAAAGATCCTGAGACTTGAACAATGTATGGTGTGTTTGAGGGTTAACCAGTGGACCAGATTGCTCAAAATAGATCACAGAATGGAAGCCTACCCGCCAAATTCAACCAGAAGACGGGAGTACAATATGTACCCACATATGATATATATATTTAATTGTCCTAACATTTAAAAATTGGGTGATTTCACACAAAATTCTGGGCTTTTGGCTTCAAAAACCAGAAGATAACCCCAGGTAACCCCAGGCTTGTGTTCCCATATGGCCACTTCCTGCCACTCCCTCCCACTCTCAGCACCCGCCTGCTTCACCCATGTATTCATCTAGGCTACCTGGCAACTTGGGGCCTTTGAGTTTGCAACCCTTGGGATAGATGCTCAGATTAAGTTTTGAAGGGCCTGGTGTGTCATACCAGGACCTTAAATTTTATCCCAGAAGCAATCAGGAGTCTTTGAAGGTTATTAAACAGACTCATGTGATCAGATGAGTACAAAGACAGGGCGGGTGGGGAAGAGAGAGAGGCGGTGTTGTAATTATTGGGTACGAGGGCACCAGTGGATTCTCCTGGAGAATTGGTCTTTGGGCTTAAGCGGCAGGTTTGCCAGGAGGGTCACTGCTATGGGCATTAGACTTAGAGTCAGAGGGCCTGAATAAAAGAAGAAAGTTCTCCTTCTTTTGAACATGTTTACCTCTACCTCTCTAGTAAGTTCTGTCTGTTTAATGAAGAAGAAAATGAACAAAAGCCAGATCCACATTTCTGTTTTGCCATTTGCTTTGGCAGCTTTGGGGAATCACCTAACTTCTCTAAGCCCCAGCTTCCTCAGTTGTAAGGTAATGGTATCCCTCCATTGCCTAATTTGCAGAGTGGTTCTGAGCACTGACTGAGGAAAGGTATTTGCATGTGTTTGTAGCTGATAGAGGTCCTAGGAAGAGTAGACATTTCCTAGGATTGATATTATAGGAAGACCCCCCACCATCCCCTGCCATGTAGGGGCTTGGATCTGGGAATGTCAGACCCCCCAAATAGCTGGGGTTCCTGCCACCCTGGGGCTTTTAGCAATGACACAGGCCACATTAAGCTGCATGAACAAAACATATGCAGAAGGACTTACATCCCCTGCCCAACACTGCCCTCCCACCCACCCACACACACCCACATGCACGCACGCAGGTTGGTGTAAGGGTAAAATCCCAGCCTGTGATCTGAGATGGACTTGGCCTGGGGTGGGGGCCAGGCCACAGGGGATCCAAATCTCCTGTGTCCTGCTTACAGTATCCCAGTGACTTAGGGATGAAGGCTGCACAGTCAGCCTCTTTTCAGCCTCTCCTCTCCTCTGTCCCTTTCCTGCCTTGCTGCTCCCTCCTTCCCCTCCCCCTCACGGTCTCCAGCCCTGCAATTCATCAGAGCTCGGTGTCCGTGCCCTCTGTGACCTTGTCTCTCTGCAGCACTACTTTTGCATTTTGATGTTAAAACAATATTTCACCCATTATATGACAGCATTTGGAGCCTTTGCAGAGTTCTTTCACATCTGTTATTTCATTTGATCCTTGCCAGGTTGCTGTCAGGTAGGCAAGGAAGGTACTATTAGCAGGGGTGATAGTCAAAATATTCAACAACCAACACACTGTGCACCCAACCAGCTGGAGGGGATGCAGTCTCTCAGGCTGGGAGAGGGCCCTGGAAGCGCCCTCCCTTAGTGGGGCAAGGTCTGGGGCGGGGGCAGTCCCAGAGCAGGGACCAGGCAGGTGGGAGCAGAGAAGGGGCAAATCTGAAGGATTTAGGGAAGTGGCTCTTTACCACGCAGTCTGGAAGCTTTCCTGTGTTTCAAACAAAAAACTGTACCAGGGGTATAGTTGACTGTGATTATCAGTCCAATTATGCTGAGGTGAGAACTGAGGTCCGGGGAGATAGGTAATGTGTCCAGGGAAAAAGAGGCCCAGAAGTTAGGTCCCCTGACTCTGAGCCGAGGTTTACTACTGCCCCGAGTGCTCCGTGTAAAGGCTTTGGTTTTCAGCTCATCCTCCGGATGACAGGACAGGGCCTGGAACCCTGAAGGCTGCCGCTTTGGAAATTTGATGCCTGACCTCACATTTCTCTTCACACTTCTGTCACCAAGTCTTCTTATCAACACACTATCTCCTCTGTCTCCCCTTGGAATGCGTCATCATCACTCTGCCCCAGAATTCCCTCACTTGACTGTCTCGCTGACGATCTCCATCGATGCCCTGCCATTATCTGGCTGATAATTCCCGGAAACTACTGGAGGCCCTCTTCCTCCTCCTGAACTGCAGTCATGGCTCCCAGGTGCCCTCCCAGCTACCCCGAATCAACCTGCCTCAAAGTGACCTCACCTCCCTTTCCTCCCAAACCTGCTGTCACAGTGCCTGTAAATGGCAGCACCATGTCCCTGTCCCCTGGACTGTATAGGGGCTGTCCTGCAGACCACCCACAGGCAAGTGCCCCAGGGTGGGCGTCCTCCTGCTGTCCCTGGTGCTCTCAGAAACCCTGGGGAAGAACAGCTCGGAGTCAAGACTGAGGGTGGGGACTGGTCTCTCCTCTCCTAGATCACAAGCCTGTCTTCCGGGACACTGCCTGTTCATTCTTCAGTAAAAACATTTTTTAATTTTTATTAAACAAATACATATAATGTTAAAAAAGCTAGGTAGTCCTACTAAATATATGATGAAAAACAAATTGCTCCCACTTCATTTCTCCCACCTCCAATTCCCACTTCTCAGAGGTAATGGCTTTCATCTTAGTTTTTTTTTTTTTTTTTTTGCTATTTCTTCTAGTGTATACCTCCATTTTGTGAAGGAGGTAAATGCTTGCCCCGTAATTTTAGACATTTTCTATTGATTTCTTTCTCAGGTGCTGTCAATGCCCTGCCTGAATCTCATTCCTTTGCTTACTTCCAGCTGCCAGGGTCTGTGCCTCCTGCCTGCAGGCTCCGGGGCTCCGCCCTCAGACACAGCAGGCTGGCATCCAGGGAAAGAGTGTGCCACGGCCCCCAACCCCAGCAGCCCTCAACCAGTGAGTGACTCTCGGGAGTTGGTGCATCAACACCTCGGCTGCCTCCCTCTCAGGTGGAATAATTTTGAAGCTTGTGTTTTGCCTCATTTTCCGGAGTTCTCCTAGTGGGATTAAGTTCCAATCATCCACAGTGGTGTCTGGTGCAATCCTACATTTCTTATTGGTTGTTTTGCCTTCCCTCTATCACTCTCAAGCACTTCTCAAATAAACTGTACCTGCCAGCAAATCCTTATCTCAGGGTGTGCCTCTGGGGAAATTCAAACTAAGCAATTTCCATAGGAAGATGAGCATTTATCTCTCTTCTGGTCCCTTTCCCAGAACACACGCACACAACACACACACACACACCACTCACACGCAAAACCCCACATTCTCATATCATTGGTGAAGCATGGTTTTAGTTAAATCAACCTTCAGCATTTACATTATTGTGACTATGTCAATGTTGTTCACAGTTGAGTGTGACATAACAAAGTCTACATTTCTTTTTTTTTAATAACATTTTCCCCATAAGCTAATCATTGCTTCTTGTTTTCTTTGCTTAGTTTTTTATACACTTTATCACTAATCCCCAAGCTCTCTTAAAGCTAGAATCCTCTCTGAATAGCTAAACAAATCAGGTTATCTATACATATGTTTCATTAATTTTTTTGAAATTTCACTCCTGAAGCCTGAGGTTTTCTTCCGCCAGTCTGGATTGGTTTCTGTCCTGGTCTGCTGTACAATTGTCATTCTGGGACTTCCTTCATCATGTTTCTGGAAAGTTCTTTTGCCTTTCTACTGTATTGGAGTCTTCCCTTTTTGGGGGGAGGTCCCATGTTATCATTCTTGGTTTATTCCTCATCTCATCCTTTAGTGGCTATATGAAAGTGGGTACCTTGGAGACAAGTTTTCTGAAAACTGGCATGTCTGTAAATAATTCTGTTCATGTTTTAATGACAGTTTGACTTGCTAGAGAATTCCAGATATAAAATCATTTTCTTTCAGAATTTGGAAGAAGTTGTTCTTATTGTCTTCTAGATTTCATCCAGAATTGCTTTTATCTGTCTTTCTTTATGTAGCTGTTTATTTTAAGGATGTGTTTAATATTTATACATGGATTGTTTTACTAGCTGTTTTATGATATGTTTATACACTTTTGTATTTGAATTGCTTATGTTGTAATTCCATAGTTTTTTTTTAATTTTATGAATTTCTTTCAACATTATTGAGGTATATTTTTGGATTTATAAAATTTACTCATTTCAAGTGTATGATTTATGATTTTTATGAAATTTACTCAGTTGTACAGCCATCATCACAAAACAGTTTTAGGACATTTTCGTCACCCCAATAAAATCCCTCATGGCCGTTCATCACTGCTGTTGAGAAGTGTGATGCACTTTGAATCCCAGCTCTTTGTATGTGGCCCAATTTTTCTCTCTAGAAGCTTTGAGGATCTGCTTTTTATTTCTGATGTCTGAAATGTGACCATGGTGTACCTTCCCATGACTTTTTAAAACTATCCTAGAAAAATTTTAAATTATTTCTTTGGCAATTATTCTCCAAACTTTTCTCAGTATCTTCTTTCTAGAACTCCTCTTATCCTAGTATTGGGCCTTCTGTAATAATAATTCTTTAATGTCCTTGTTTTTATTTCTTTTACTGTTTTTTAAAAACAATCTTTAAAGTTTTCCTTTTGGGAGATTTCCTCAATTTTTTTTCTTCAAACCTATAGACTTTTAAAGTTTTAGCTATTTTTATTTCCAAGCACTCTTTTCTTACCTCCAAAGGTTCTTTTTTCCTGTAGCCCCCTGACCTTGTTTCATGGGTGCAATGGTTTTCTCTCCCTCTGAGGATATTGCTTATTTGTTAAAAATACCTTTTTTCTCCTTGAATTGTCTGTTTCTCCTGAGCTCATTGAATCTCTATGTCTGTGCCCAGGGCTGGCTGAGTGGCGGATCGTGCCTGAGGATTGTCTGATAGGAGATGTCAGAAGGTTTTCTCTTGAATCAGTTGATTACACCTCCCCAACTTCTTTGTACCCAGCATTCTGGGGGCCCATAGGGGAAGAGGTGGGCGATCACAGTGTTCCAGATGGAGGCTTTCTCTTCATCCCCGTTTTCCTCATGGTACCTCACTGCTTCCACCTGCTTTGCCTGGTGTGTTTCTCAAGTCGAGAGTCTCTCTCCTTCCACCTCTCCAGGTATTTTGTGATTTAAAAGGAAGTATTAACTGACTTACAAGAAAATGTGCATTTTAACTACATTGGCTTGTAACACTCACAGTAATTCTGCAAGGTAGAGTATCAGCTTCCATGTTTAGGTGAGGAAGCTGATGCTCTAAATAGCTATTGTAGTTTGCTGAGTGGGGTAGAGAAAGCCATCTGGCTGCAGGGCTGGAAATGAGGAATCACACTTTCAACTCAACCTCGTGTTTTCAGCCCAACTCCATTCTGTCAGCTTCAGAGTTACCTGGAACCTCTAATTTCTAAACTTTTCCTTTTTTTTCCTTCTGTTTTTTCATATCAAATTGGCTTCCTCCTTGAAAGCTCCTCTACCGACTGCCTGCCTTGCAGGCAGCTTTCTTTTTCTACCTAACCAGTCAATACTCATCCAACTACTCTTTATCTTCCACAAAGTTTTTTGACATCTTCCACAAGCTATTGTCTTTTCTCTTGTTCTTCAAGTCCTCGTGTGTTTACACTTTGTTAGTTTACTGTTGTTTTAGGACCAGAGTCAAGTGCACATGTTTAATGTGCCAAGTCCAACCAGAAACTCCCTTCCTGCTCTTCTGCCACACTCTTCCACCTGACTCACATTTCCAGCTGGTCTGTTTACTCTTCCTCAGACAGGTTTTTTGTGGACCTCTTGCCCCTGCTAATAAAGTTTATGGAAAGCTTTCCTCCCTTATTTGCATCCTTCAAGGCTAAGCTCAATGATCACATGCATGGAAATTTCTCCGACACTCGCTGCTGGGAAGGAATCTTGTCCTCCTCTAACGACCATTGCAAGTTTCGCCTCCCTTAAGATACTGCCCACCAAATGGTGTGCACCTCCGTCACCTCTCCATTGTGAGTTCCATGAGGGAAGGAACAGTATCTTTACGTCTTACATCTCTTTCAACCAGCTCAATTTATATTTGTTGAATAATCTGCCCTACTGTCTACATTTTAAATTGATTTCAGAGAGAGAGAAAGGGAGAGACAGACAGACAGACAGACAGACATCAATTTGTGGCTCCACCCATTCATTGCACTCATTGGTTTATTCTCATGCATGCCCTGCCCAGGGTTCAAACTGACAACCTTGGCAGATGAGATATGCTCCAACCAACCATGCTACCTGGCCATAACCTGTGTACATTTTTAAAATGTGCATTTTAACCACGTTAGCTTCTAACACTCACAGTGATTCTGCAAGGTAGAATATTAGCTTCCATTTTTTAGATAAAGAAACTGATGCTCCAAGATGTTAACCAACTTGCCCAAGGTCTAGCAAGAAGCAGGGAGAGAACTCAAACCCCGTTCTCCCCATCTCTCAAGTATAACTGAGATGTGGTGTCTCAGTTATCTTGAAAACATTTTTGTTAGTTTCCATTGTTTTATTAATCTGAGAACTTTACATTTTTCTTCCAACCATGAGCTTCTTCCAGCACTGTGAATGTGTAGATACGTTGTGATTATACTGCTCATTTCAAACCCTTGTCACTTAAGCTGGAATCTTCAGTGTGGGCCCCATGGATCCATATGTCATTTATTGGGCATTTATTCTCTGTCAAATAATTAGTAATACACCTGGTTAAGGGATTAAGATGTACAGACAGGTTCAAATCTGAACTCTTCCACCTAGTTATGGATGTGAGCAAGTTATAATTTTTTCATGCTTCAATTTCTTCCTCTGTAAAATGGACTTAGTAGATATCACATAAGTGATGGTAAGAATTAAATAAAATTAAATACTTGTAGACTTCTTAGACCAGTGTGTTCTAGTTAATGTCACCTATTATTTGCACACAATTTATCTGGTTTAGCTTTATACAACCCTACCAGGCAGACATTAGTATCCTAACTTTACAGTGAGGGGCAGAGAATGTGATACAGACATAAATTAAATTCTAACTCTGAAATCATGTTCTTCACAACCATGCTACACAGTCAGAGAGACAGATGATATTTGTGGACATTTTTTCAGGCTTTAAAAATTTGGTAGATTTATGAAGAAGTAGTCAGGGCACCTTTGGTCTCCAGTACAAGTCTAGAGAGAATGTGAGAGCATCAGTACTGTGTTAGGAATCAGAGCCACTCTAGGCTGAGAGTAAGGAGCCCTGGGCTCCTGCCCTCACTGCTGAGTGACAGCCCCACCCACACCCTCCCTTGGTCTCACTTTCCTCATCTGTAGCAGGAGGGGTTGCACTGGCTCTTTCCAGGAGCCTTTCAGCTCTCTTTTGCAAAGGCTCCCAGCAAAGCCAGGTTGTTATCTGCTGAATGCCAGCACCATCTGGTGGCCATGGGCCATAACCCAAGCCCATTGCCTCCCACTGCCACCTGGTGGCCACTGATGCCACATTAAGTTTGCGTGACATTTTGAATTCAAAAACAAACATTGAAAAGTTAGCACATGTTATCTCTACAGCAACCAGAAAAGATATGTAGGACAGGCGTTGTTCCTGACTTTTGCAGACAAGAAACTGGGGCCCAAAGAGATGAGGTGAATGGCACACAGTCGCACAGCAAGCTGGTCAGCTGTCAGCCTGGTTTAAAATTTTCTGGGTTGTTAGGATACTTCCAAAACAGATTTAGCAGATACTTATTGAGAACCTACCATGTGTAAGGTGTTTCACACAGGCCATTTCATTTAGTCTGAACATATGAATGAGACTCAGTGAGATTAAAGAATTCATTCAGCATAGTGTGTTGCAGTGGCAGGATTTGAACTCAGATTCTATAACTCTATCCAGCCATATTTCTTCACCTCCTTAATGCCTGAGGCTGAAGCAGCCAAGCTATCTATTCTCCAAAATTCTATACTTCCTCTTCAGGATCAAAACCCTAAGTTTTAGCTAGACTAATAGTCATCCAGAAATAAGATACATTTCCCAGCCTCCCTTGCAGCTAGCTGTGGGTAGGACTGGTGAAAGAGTCTTTGAAGGGCGTGGGCAAGAACTTCTTTGTTGGCAGCTTCTAAGAGGATCTCAGTGATCCTACTTTCTGGAAGTCACACTCTGTGTAATCCCCTCTCCTCGAATGTGGGCTGGAATTAGTGCATCTAACAAAGAGAATGTAGCTAAAAGTGATGGAAATCCACTTCCCAGATCAGCTTATGAAAGACTGTGACTTCCACCTTGCTCACATTCTTGATAGCTCTTTTTGCTTCCCTGCTTGGGTAAAGTAAGCTACCATGTTGTGAACTGCCTTATGGAGAAGCCCACGTGACAAGGAATTGAGGGCACTTCTGGCCAACAACTGGTGAGGAACTGAAGCCCTCAGTCCAAGAGCCTGCAGGGAAGCAAATCCTGCCAATAACCATGTGAGTGGTATTGGAAGCCAATACGACCCAACCTGAGCCTTGAGATGTCTACAGTCTGGGCCAACACCTTGGCTGCTGATTTATGAGAGACCCTGAGCTAAAGGACCCTGCTAAGCCACTCTTGGATTCCTGACCCACAGAACCTGTGAGATAATACATGTTTTGGATTTGAGTCTCTAATTTTGAGAATAGTTACATAAGCATAGATGACTAATATACCTTCTTCCTTCCTCTTTTCTTCCTCGCCAGTTGGAAGGTAGATGTGATCGTTGGAGTAGGGTCTTGAACCATGAGATAGAGTTGGGAACTGAGGTCCTCTCCGTAGACCAACAACAAGATAGAAGCAGTCTGGGTCCTGACCCAGTGGAACATCACTATTACATTAAATTTTCTCTGCTGAGTCCAACTCTTCGTGTGTGTGCGTATGTATGTGTGTGTGTGTGTGTGTGTGTGTGTGTGTGTGTGAAAGAGGTAGCATGTGTCCTTTTATGTGGGCAAGACTATCCCAAAGCAAAATGGTGTAATAGTCCAAATTTGCCTCTGATGCTCTTGTTTCTGCATCTTTACTTTTTCCATTATCTAATGCCTAGTCCTGTTTGGTGTCTGCCTAGGGTCCCCTTTTTAGCCTGGGTCCCATGCCTGGATCTCCCTTTCCACCCCCCTTTTGGCTATGAAGTTCTGGCAGGGCTCCCACAATGCCAGTCCTCAGTTTAAAAGGCTGGTAAATGCTGTTCTTATTTGCAGGGGTGGAAGCAGGGCTGGAAGGCAAAATACTCTCAGCAGATTTCAAATGATGTCATTTCTGGAACTGTGAATTTACCAGGAAGAAAAATGCTTTTAAATAGTGAGATCTTCCAGGTTTCTCTCAACTACATGCACATGGGCTGCTATGTACTAAGGGCAAGAGGGATGTGGGAAGACACTAGAATGAGTGGGTGAGCGAAAAATGAAAGGTAACCTGTTGTCAAGAATACAAGACGGCCGAGAATATAGATATTATTTCTTTTATGACTTTGAGAAACAATTTATGATTCCTGATACCCCCACCTGTACTCTTCTACCTCAGGCTTCCTTTTGTTGTTGCTATTTTGGTACAGTTTGGGTATAAAATCAGCTTCTCCCCAAAGGTCAGAAGATTTGTCCTTTTAGGTTCCCATGATTTATTTCTATTATGGATCTCAATAAATATTGCATTTTAATAGTTTCCTCCTGGCTAGGGTCAGAGACTGTTCTTATAAGTGTTTTTCGCCGCTAAGCGTGGTATGGGGCACATAGTAGGCACTCAATACATGCTTATGTATGCTATAGTGGGGTTCTTTATTCCTCGGGAAGCATCTTGGGTCAGTGTATGTGATACTCCTCCCAGCTACAA
The DNA here is from genome assembly GCF_021234435.1 of Artibeus jamaicensis. Lineage (NCBI taxonomy): Eukaryota > Metazoa > Chordata > Mammalia > Chiroptera > Phyllostomidae > Artibeus > Artibeus jamaicensis. The sequence continues at coordinate 5,811,034 of NW_026522046.1, read as the reverse complement.
ATATAGACCATCACTGCAGGAGTCATTCATGTATTTAGGAAAAAAAATTATGGAGCTCCTACCATACTCTAGGGCTGTTCTAGATGCTGGGGATAAAACCATAAACGAAGCGGGGAAAAAAACCTCATCTCTGATGGTACTAGTGTACTAGTAGTGGAGAGGACAGAAACTTAATGGAGAAATAAGTAAAATACATAGTATGCTAGAGGATGATAGGTACTGTAGAGAAAAATAATGCCTGAAAGGGTGGTGAGAACATGCTGGGGGGAAGGTGGGGTGGTTGGGGGGAACCCAAGGAGGTGACCATGGAAGAGGCAGCATATACCCTCCAGATATTCTGAGTGCTCCCCTCTACTTCCTGGCCTCTTGCAGCAAAGCAGGCCAGGTGGTTAGTGCTGGCCAATGGATTGTGAGCAGAAGGGGTCTGTGTTACTTCCAGGTCAATGCAATTCAGAGGCAGTGGGCCTTTTCCATCTCTCTGCCTGGGAGAATGTGGAGGCCATCTGGGAGTGTTGCCAGATGGAAGGAACCCGGGTCCCTGAGACCTGAGTGGAGGAGAGTACTCCTCCCTACCTGCCTAGTGTTCATTGCCCTGACTAATGCAGAGGCATCTCAGCAAAGCCCCAAGTAAGGCAAGGAGTAAGCCACTTATTTCCGAGGGAAGAGCATTCCAGGCCCAGCGGAACCTAAGGATGACATCAGGCCTAGTTTGAGTAACTTACCAATAACAAATTGCACTTCTCTCCAGCCAACCCAACATAGATATTTTGACTTTGTTAAAACCCTGTACACCAGGGTCCTTTTTGAAAAAGGGAAGGAGGCCAATTTATTTTGTGATTGTAAGTGAAAAAGAAGTGACACAACCATCTCCTAGCCTCTGCCCCTTGTTCCCAATTACCACATGTTTTTTCCTTCAGGACCCATGTGTCTTACTCCAGATGCGATGTTAATAGCAGTGTCTGGACCATCCTGCTTGTCTTGGGAGATCTGGAGGAGTAGGGTTGGGTATCAGGACATCATCCAACTGCCGCAGCCCTCGGGTGATGCTCCCCCTCTGACTCCTGGCCATCAGAGCAGCCAGCCTTCAGTGAGTCCCATGCTGAAAGGCACCTACACTGCATATGTGACATATTCCCCCGGGTTTAATTTCTCCTCAGCCCACTTACAAAAGTTCCATTTTAATTGCTATCTGTTCAACTGTTTTGTCTTACTTAACAAAGACAAGTTTTATCAATCCAAACATTTTTCTGTCTAGGTCTTACTGATCTGTACAAAGTTAACTTTGACAAATGGTTTACTTTAAACCCAAACATACTCTCTGAACCTTACACATAGTATAGTTTTTGGTTCTCTTTCTAAAGGAAAGAAAATCATAACAATACTCTGTATAGGAAAATTCCAGTGCTAGGCAAGCTGACACCACTTTTGCCTTTTGTAAAAAAGAACCTCAGTGCCTGTGTTTAGATAATTACAAATGACTTTAAGAAACCTCCTACAGCAGTGTTTCTTAAACTTAAATAATGTGAAGCTTCCTTGTAAGGGAAAAAGATTCTCACAGCTCTCTAGAGTTGGCTTAAATTATTTTTGTAATGTTGTGTCCATATACAAATGTATACATGTGTGTAAATGTATAGGCCCAAACCAAAGGACAAGACTACTTTATCAAATATTTTATGCATTTATAAAACCAAAACAAATTTATAAATGAAGTACAAGCAAAACTACCAAATGAGGAAACTAAAATTTATGATGTTGATTTAATACGGGGAATATTGTTTTGTTGACACCAAATGGCCCCTCTCAACATGAGCGTTTTTCTGGCTGCAGCGGCACAGACCTTTAACCACACACCTTGTGATGACTCGGCTCTCCTGCTGAGCTTCGTTTGTGCAGGACACTACCACATAATTTGGCTATAACTTGGTGTGACCACATCATTAATTTTTAAACCCTTCTCTGTTTTTTTTCCTCACAAGTGTGCACAATTCAGTTAGTATGATTTGTCAGTCACAAATGTTTGCATAAATGCAAACATAGGCAGTAAAATTGCATTTCCAGAATAACTATAAAGGGTTGATAAATTTATCAAGATATTCCACCCCAATATAAATTAAAATGAGAGGCAGTTTCCTCTATCCAACTGGCAAAGCTTTTTCAAAAAGATACAATAAATGTGGGTGGGTATGTGCGATGGGCACCCTGGAGCTCTTCCGCTGAGAGTGAGCAATGGCCTGACCTTTCTGGAGAGCAATCTGGCAGCAGGTATTCACACACCTAAGAGCTTCAAAGGCCTTTGAATCAGTAATTTCACTTACAAGTTTCTATCCTAAGGAAATAATTTTAAAACATGGGCAAAAAATAAGTATGAGAATGTTGATGGCAATGTTCTTGTTAACAGTGAAGAAATAGGAACCCTCTTAAATGTCAAAAAATAATAAAATAAACTACATTACCAACAATTATGTAGCCATTACAAATAATATTTGTGAACAATTTTAATAGTAGTATATAGTGTTCGAGATATAACATTGAGCAAAAAGAAAAAATTAGGATACAGGATTATATATTCTATACAGTTCTATAATGTCAAAAATGTAAATATACAAAGTAAAACCATAAATGATTTTCTAGAATGTGGGTTATTCCTGTTTTGCTATTTATATTTCCTGACTTTCCCAAGTTTTCTATAATAAGCGAACGATATGTTTATTTTTAATTAATGTGAATAGCTCTGTAAAGCATAGCATATCAGCCTAGACTATCCTAAAACACTCCTTATTGCGAATTGAAATCCCTTCCCAACAACAAACATCCAAAGGTCCCAGATTTACTTTCTACATTTACTATGGCTACAGTCATGCTACTCCTCTGCTTAAGAACCTCTAAAAGCTCTTACCAGGCAAGTAGAGACCCCTGGTTGACGACATTCAATGTCCTCCTGGATCTGGTCTCAGCCTTTCTAGTCACATATCCCAATGTACCTGTGCCTTACTCTACACTAGTGTTTTCAAACTATGGGTTGCTATGCATTAGTGAGTCATGAAATCAATTTATTAACCAGCATTAAAAAAAAATAGAAAATACCAAGTTGCATTGCACATACTAAAGGCAAGTGCTGTCTCAAATATACACACATACACATACACTCTGTGTGTATATACTAGAACATAGCTGGAATGTATCTGTTACTGTGAATGATGATCAAAGAAGTTTGGAAGCCACTACCCATGCTATAGCCACAGCCACATCAGGCCAGCAGGTAGTCCCTAATCTCCCTTTGTAAAGTAGTCTGTCTTTATCTGTAGTTTCAGTTACCTGAGGTCAACCGTGGTCCAAAAACATTAAGTGGAAAATTCCAGAAATAAACACCTTATAAGGTTTAAATTACATGCTATTCTAGGTTGTGTGATAAAAATCTTGCACTGTCTGTCAAGATGTCTGGCTCCATCTTGCCTGGGAAGTAAATCATCCTTTTCTCCAGAGTATCCACACTAGATATACTACCGGCCATTAGTCACTTAGAGTCATCTGGGTTATCAGACTGACAGTTGCAGTATTACAGTGCTTGTGTCCATAATCCGTATTTTACTTAATAATGGCCCAAAATACAAGAATAGTGATACTGGCAATTCAGACATGCCAAAGAGAAGCCTTTAAGCGAAAAGATGAACACAGTATAATTAGGTATTTTGAGAGAGAGACCACATTTATATACTTTCATCACAGTATATTATTGTAATTGTTCTATTGTATTATTAGTTATTGTTATTAATTGCTTACTGTGACTAATTTATAAATTAAACTTTACCATAAATATGTACATATTTATGGGAAAATATGTAGGAAAAAAACATACTAAGTGTATGTAAAGTTCGGTACAATCTTTGTGTCAGGCATCCACTGGAGGCCTTGGAATTTGTCCCCGGAGGTTAAGCGAGGACCACTGTACTACCTTTGACACCACTGTTCCCCTGCTAGGCATTCTCCCTGCTCTACTGAAATACTTCAAGGCCCAAGTGAGACCACCTCTTCTCTAAGCATTCCAACTTTCCCCCTCATCCGGGACCCTAAAATGATGGTGTCATACCTTTCTTATACCACTCAAAACAGCCTGCCTTGTATGGCTATGTCTGTACACCGAGTTCTTAGACAAAGAGTACCTGGGGGGGCAGGTCTGTGTCTTACCAACCTTTGGGTCCTTCAAAGGCCCAGAAGTGTAGTGAACCTTGCTGATACTCTGCCCAACTGAATATTTTCAGTATCTCCTTCCAGGAGCATGTTGTGAGGTTCTTCATTCTTCTGTTTTCTTGAATATATGTTCCCTGAGGCCAATCTACAGGGGTGCCTTTAAAAAAAACTTTCTTTTTTTTTTTTCAGGAGGAATGAGACAAATCAATGTATGTTTTTATCCAATTAAAAGATATTCCATAGATTTGAGAGTGTGCCTCTCTCATATTTTTGGTGTTAAAATGTATTTCTTTGTGAACAATGTTGATAAATTAGAAAATAATAGATGGTTTTTAGTGTGTGTGTGTTTACTGTCCTTACTTGGAAAAATAAAAAGCTGGTAATCCTATGTCCGTCTTTTAAAAGATTGAAAGAAAAATTTACTGGTTGCAAACTCCAAAAGCCTGGGAACTAGTTGCCCTTCGGGGATCGCTGAAGATAGTTGGCTCATTTCCTTACAGGCTGGAATAAATTCATTGAGATAGAGCTGGAGTAGGGTTTCTCTTCTCATCTCAAGGACCGATATTTATTGCTCTAGTTGAGGTTCCCGAAGACACCCGTTAAGTCCCTGGGGTAAGCCGGTGTATTTCTGGCCCTTTAAAAGGGGCGTGGCCTAGAGGGGTGGACCGCCCGGGAGAGATTTGGGTGAACAGAGGAAAGCGGAAGCACGGCCAGCAGTGGTAAATACTGCGCTTGCGTGAGGCTGGAGCAGGGGGCGTGGTCATGTGGGTGGGGGTCCTGGGCTGGAGCCGCTACAAGCTCAGGTAAAGAACTGCCCGAGAGTGGGCTGGTGGGGGTGGGGGCAGTAGTGAGCATCTGTCCTTGGGCACGCGAAGAGAACACGAGCGGGTCACTGAGCCTCTGCCCTTTTCCCTGCGAGACAGCAGCGCGGCCTCGGATAGCTGACAGAACAGACCATGACGGGCTAACTGGACCGGGGCCCATCGCCCGGCGAGGTTCACTTTAGGGCGGAAGGGTGTACCCTTTGGTCTGCAACTGGGTCGGGCAGTTTCCACTTGTTGGTTACTAAGGAATGGGAGGTTGAGAGACAGGTGCACCCGCTCCCTGGATTGTGAGAATAGGCGGCCGGTGATCACACCGCTTGACGGAACTGTGGGTACAGCCCTCTTTTCGGGCCTGGGGCACTGGGATGAGGGTGCTCCCCAAGTGTGAGGCGGGAGCTTTGATGGGGTGTCCACCTTTTAGTATTGGTGTGCACTCAGTAAGGCTGGTTCCAGTTTCTCTGCCTGTAAGGTGTACCCCAGAGTGAGGGAAGATGGGTCTCTAACGTTCACGGCAACTCATGTGTTCTGGTTAGTTTTCTCAGGTATGGTACCTGGGGAAGGAAGGAATCAGTAGCTTAAGTGTTTAGGTGTGTTTCACAGGAGGTTAGGGTGGGATGAAGTAGGATCTGCGAGAGGCTTGATGGCCATGGGTAATCAAGAACACTTGGGGATCCTTCTCCAAATAGGCATGCATCCTCCCTATTAGAATGGGCAGGAAGGCTTGTGTCCTCTGCATTGCCCACCCTCTACTATACCCTCCTGAGCAGCCTCCCTCTCCCCACTCCAAAGAAAAACCCCATGCCAAACAAACGTGGATGTTAATTTGTGACACCAGTTCTACTACAGATGTGTGTGATGGGGAGATAATTACATGTCAGATGTGTGTGTTTGAAGTATATCTAATACAAATGGGGATGGAGGACTTACATATGTTTTTGTAAGATATGGGCTTGCCCATGGCTAAATTTAAGTGGAAAGTAAATACTGAGTCCTTTGGCAATAGCTGGCCTGTTCCATAAAATGCAGAATAAAGATAAGTTGGGGGGAGGGATTCTGATTGAACTATTGGACTTCATATGTTAAAGAGACTTAGTTATACGAGAAAAAAATCTTTCTGGAGTTCTAAGAGTAATACATTGACTATCTTTTTTTTTTTTTTAAGATTTTATTCATTTATCTTTAGAGGGGAAGGGAAGGAGAGAGGGAGAGAAACATCAATGTATGGTTGCCTCTTGGGTGTCCCCCGCTGTGAACTGGCCTGCAACCCAGGCATGCGCCCTGACTGGGAATCGAACCACAATTGTCTGGTTCGCAGGCCCGTGCTCAATCCACACCAGCCAGGGCCATTGACTATTTTTTATATATTTCCTTTGTACTTGGATGGATGTTTTCATACAGCTTCTAAGCAGATAGATGTTTTCTTTCTTTCAGGATAATTTTATGATTATCCTGAAAATAAATCAGGATAATACTGATGATTTTTGGCTGTACCTCTCACTCTTTTCATAGACATTTCAACCACTGAGACACCAATGTCAGTTATGTATGTGAATGAAAAGTAAGGCCTTTTGAACTTAATGAAGTATGTTTAACTTTTGATTTTTTTAGTATTTTTCACAGATGCTAGTTGGTATCTTCTCTTGACCCACAGCTTCAAGTGTCATATGTGTATATTTGTAAGGTTAAACTGTTCTGTTCTTAACTAAACTTTGAATTAATATTTGAATTATTTCCATTCTATATAACAGCCCCTGTGTTACATCTTCCAAGTTTCTAAGCACCCAGAGAAAAGAGAAAACTTCTACCTTCATTATTTATAAAACCCAGGGAAGGGCACTGATTAGCCAAATTGGACATAAGAATGTTTTCTGCCTACTCTTCTGGCTAGGCAGATAGATTACTTGATTGACAGCACTACCAACTACATGGTTGGAGGGGAGAAGGAGCAATTTTCCAGAGGAAAGGTGGTGAAGGTGCTGGGATGTTTTAAGTGTGATCAAATTCCTTTTTTTCCTCTGCAGTTCAGCAAGAAACCTCCCCTTGCTCTTTCAAAAAATAAAAAAATAAAAACAAATCTCTTGTGATCCTACGTCCTCCTTGATACCTAAGACAAATTAATGTGACAGTTAACTAATTGGTAGTTAATTAAGGTGTGTGGAAGGCCACCATCTACTCAGCGTACAACCGAGTGGAGTCCTATCTTCTGTGATTTTACCTTTTTACCCATACCAGTTTAGTGAAGAATAAAAGAGAATATATGTCAGCCTACACAAGGCCCATGTGCTGGAGGAGTTATCGGAGGTTGGGGTGGGTCTTTGATATATCCTTTTTTTGATACTGGGGAACTTCTTAGAAGCTGAAAAGAAGTGTAATTTTTCTTTTTTATTCATTTTACTTACTGTCTCATACACATATTGCTATAAAGCTGAATGAATAATGTTAGGATTTATACATAATATAGATATTTCTAGTCTTAGTTCTTGTTTTGTATTTGTTATAGAGGATTTAGATTTTTGTGTTCTAGAATGGGGCTATCAGAATTGTGCCTGACAATTCACAGTAGTAACTTAGAAGTATGCACAGGGAGGTTTCAGGCACTCTTTTTCTTTTTTAAATGTCATTTATTTTGTTAAGTTTATTGAGATATCATTGGTTAATATCATGTAAGTTTCAAGTGTACAGTTCTATAATACATCGCCTGTATATTGCATTATGTGCTTGCCACCCAAAGTCGTCTCTCTCCATCACCATATATTTGACCCCCTTTATGCTCTTCATCCTTTTTCTCCACTCTTTTCTCTGGTAACTACCTGTCGTCTGTGTCTCTGAGTTTGTTTTGTTTTTTGCTTTTTTGCTTTCTGTTTCATATCGCAAGCACATATTGAAATCATATGGTTTTTGCCATATGGTTTTTCCATCTGACTTACTGTGCTTAGCATGATAACTCTCAAGATCCATCCATGTTTTCACAAATGGCGGTACTTCATCCTTTCTTATGGCTGAGTAAGTATTCCACTGTGGGTGTGTGTGTATTATCCACACCTTTATCCAGTCATCCGTTGAACAACACTTAAGTTGTTTGCATGTCCTGGCTATCATGTATTTAAATGCTGCAGTGAGCATAGGGGTGCAGATATCTTAATGGATAATTGGGGGGTAATACCCATAAGAGGAATTGCTGGGTCATACCGTAGCTCTATTTTTAATTTTTAGGGGGATCTCTATACTATTTTCTGTAGTAGGTGTACCAATTTATAGCAGTGTATGAAGATTCCTTTTTCTCCATATCATCTCCAAAAGTTATTTCTTATCTTACTGATAATAGCTATTCTTTTTTAAATTTAATTTTATTTATCTTTAGAGGGGAAGGGAAGGAGAGAGGGAGAGAATATCAATGTACGGTTGCCTCTCGTGTGTCCCCTGCTGGGAACTGGCCTTCAACCCAGGCATGTGCCCTGACTGGGAATTGAACCACGGTTGTTTGGTTCTCAGGCCCATCCACTGAGCTACACCAGCTAGGGCTGATAATAGCCATTCTAACAGGTGTGTGATAGTATCTCATTGTGATTTTGATTGGCATTTTTTTACAGCTAGTGAAGTTGAGCATTATATCATATATCTACTGGCCATTTCTGTGTCTTCTTAAGAAAAGTATCTATTCAGGCTCACTGCTCATATTTTAATTGGATTGTTTCTTTTTCATTGGGTTGTATGAATTCTTCGTATATTTTGGATATTAGCCCCTTGTAGAAGGTATGGTATGCAAAGATTTGGTTGGGAGAAAATTTAGTTTTGTTGAACATTTCTAAAAACTTCCAGTCAAGATGTTGGTGTAGGCAGATATGGCTCACCTCTTTGTACAGCCACATAAAAATTACAACTAAAATATAGAACAACCATCACTCCCAGGCCTCCTAGTCCAGGGTTCCAGTGCCAGAAAGATAAGTCCATACAACTTCTGGCTGCAAAACCCAGCAGGGATTGAGTCAATAGAACAAACTTCTGGAGCCCCAAGCAGTTTCTCTTAAAGAACCCAACATGGACTCACCTGCTCAGACCCACTCCCTCTGAGCTCTAGCACCAGTGTAGCAGCTTGAAAGGCACCAGTGGCATAAAGGGAGAAACAGAAGAGTCTGGCATCAAGGCAGGCAGAGGCCATTGCCCCTTTTCTAAGCCTTTCCCTCCACAGAGATGGCAAGCTGGTGCCATATCTGAGACTCAGCCTGGATGACACTGTATGACCTGCCTTGGAGATCACTAGAGACTCTGCCACACCCTACTTACAGGCCCACTCAAGCTGCTTTTTCATATAAATGGCTGGTCTTGGCTCATGCTTCATATCTTCCTAAATCATCTCAAATAAGCAACAGCTGGCCTCAGTGAGCTACAGGCCTGGCACTAGCAGCAGCTAGCATAGAATCACAGCGTGGCTTCACTTGGGAATCTCCAAGCCCAGGAAAAGTAGTAGCCATTTCAAATTGCTTAGTAGCTCAGGAAGGATGGCCACAGGAAAAATATAGGTGGGCCTGACCTTGGCCTACATTGCCCAGGAAACCCCAGGGCCAGTGCACCCAGTGGACAGCTACAGACCATGCCAGAGCACCACCACCCTGCACCAGCACAACTGAGCATGGAGGGCAAAGGTTGGTGGACAGTGGTCACAGCCAATCCTTGCAGCTGACTAGCCTGGCTAAATCCCTCCCATTGACCTGCCAGAAGCAGGCAAGGCTGAACTGCAAGAGGAGGGTGCACTCAGCCCCCATAAAGGGCACAACTCAGTAGTACCCAGTTTGGGTGATAGGGGAAGCTGTGCCACTGGACTCTACAGGACACCTACTACATTAAGCCATACTACCAAGACATGGAGTCTAAGCAGCTGTACCTAATACATAAGAAACAAGGAGGCTGCCAAAATGAGGAGACAAAGAAGCATGTCCCAAATTAAAGAACAGATCAAAACTCCAGAAAAAGAGCTAAATGAAATGGAGATAAGCAATCTGTCACATGCAGAGTTTAAAACACTGATTGTTAGGGTGCTCAAGGAAATTAGTGAGGATCTCAGCAGCATAAAAAATTTCCAGTCAGAAATGAAGGATTCACTAATTGAAATCGAGAACAATTTACAGGGAAACAACAGTAGAGTGGATGAAGCCAAGATTCACATCAATGATTTGGAACATAAGGAAGCAAACAAGAAGAAGAAAAAAGAATAAAGAAAATGAAGGCAGGATAAGCAGCCATTGGGACTACTTCAAGAGGTCAAACATTTGCATCATAGGGGCACCAGAAGGAGAAGAGAAAGCAAGAAATTGGAAATCTATTTGAAAAAATAATTAAAGAAAACTCGCCTAATTTGGTGAAGGACATAGACATGCAAGTCCAGCAAGCACAGAGAGTCCCAAACAAGATGGAGGCAAAGAGGCCCACTCCAAGACACATCGTAATTAGAAGGCCAGAGTTTAAAGATGAAGAAAGAATCTTCAAAGCAGCAAGGGAAAAGAAGTCAGTTACCTACCCGGGCATTCTCATAGGACTGTCAGCTGATTTCTCAAAAGAAATATTGCAGGCCGGAAGGGATTGGCAAAAAATATTCAGTCATGAAAAGCAGGGACCTACATCCAAGGTTGCTCTACCCAGCAGAACTGCTGTTTAGATTGAAGAGCAGATAAAGAGCATCCCATACATGAAAAAAACTAAAGGAATTCATCACCACCAAACCATTATTATATGAAATGTTAAAGGGACTTATTTAAAAAAAAGATAAAAACCATAAACAGTAATATGGCAATAAATACCCTTCAGCAATTGAATCTAAAGAACAAACTAAGCAGATAAGAACAGAGACAGAGTCATAGAGAGCATTTTGATGGTTGCCAGATGGGAGGGGGGAGGGGCAGAGTGGGTGAAGAAGTGAAGGGATTAAGAAATACAAGTAGGTAGTTACAGAATAGCCATGAAGGTGTAAAGTACAGTATAGGAAATGCAGTAGCCATAGAACTTATATGCATGACCCATGGACGTGAATAATATAGTGGGGGTTCGCCTGAAGGCATGGGGGTGCTGGGTGGAGGCAGGACAAAGGGGGGAATAGCAGGACAACTTTAATAACAATCAAAATATAATTTAAAAAAGTTTCTTTTGCTGTCTGTAAGCTTTTTAGCCCCCCCCTTTTATTTTTGCTTGTACTTCCCTTGCCTTTGGTGTCAAGTTAATAAAATCTCAGATACCAAGATCCATAAGTTTAGTACATATGTTTTCTTCTTTGTATTTTATTGTTTCAGGTCTTTTTTTCTTTAAGATTTTATTTATTTATTTTTTTAGAGAGAGGAGAAGGGAGGGAGAGAAACATTATATACGGTTGTCTCTCGTGTGCCCCCACTGGGGATCTGGCCTGCAACCCAGGCATGTGCCCTGACTGGAAATCGAATTGCTGATCCTTTGGTTCACAGGCCAGCGCTCAATCCACTGAGCCACAACAGCCAGGGCTATTTTTCTTATATTTAAGTCTTTAATTCATTTTGAGTTTATTTTTGTGTATGGTATCAAGTAGCAGTCTAATTTCATTCTCTTGTGTGTGGCTTTGCAATTTTCCCAACACCAATTATTGAAGAGGCTTTCCTTTTCCATTGTATGTTTTTGGATCCTTTGTCAAAAATTAGTTGCCCACATACATGTTGTTTATTTCTGGACTCTCAATTCTGTTCCACTGGTCTGTGCATCTGTTTTCCTGCTAATACCGTACTGTTTTGATTATGGTAACTTTGTAGTATAATTTGAAGTCAGGGAGTATGATACATTGTTATTCCCAATCCCCCCCCCCCCACCAGGATACCTTTGGCTATTCAGGGCCTTTCATGGCTCCATACAAATTTAGTAGTTTTTGTTATATTTTTTTGAAAAATGCTAGTAGGATTTTGATGGGGATTGCATTAAATTTGTATATTGCTTGAGGTAGTATGGCTATTTTAACTATGTTGATTCTTCCAGCTCATGAACACAGAATATTTTTCCATTTCTTTGTGTCTTCTTCAATTTCTTTCAACAATGTCTTATAGTTTTCAGTGTATAGGTCCTTCACTACTTTGTTAAGTTTATTCCTAGGTATTTTACTCTTTTTGTTGCAATAGCAGATGGAATTTTTTAAAATATTTCGTTATTATATAGGAATACAAGGGATTTTTGTACATTGATTTTTGTATCCTGCTACTTTACTGTATTTGTTTATTGTTTCTAATAGTTTTTTGGTGAAGTCCTTAGGGTTTTTTATATATAGATTCATGTCATCTGCAAAAAGTGACAGTTTTATTTCTGTATTCCCAATTTGGATGCCTTTTATTTCTTTCTCTTGCCTGATTGCTCTGGCTAGGACTTCAGTATGTTGTTGAATGACAGTGGTGAGAGTGAGCATACTTGTCTTCTTTTGGATCTTAGAGGAAAAGCTTTCAGTTTTTCACCATTGAGTATGGTAGCTGAGTGTTTGTCATATATGGCCTTTATGTTGAGGTGCTTTCCTGCTATACCCATTTTTTTGAAGGCTTTAGTCATAAATGATGATATATTTTGTCAAGTGCTTTTTCTGCATCTATTTATATGAACATATGATTTTATCCTTTATTTTCTTAATGTGGTGTATTATATTGATTGATTTGTGTATGTCAAACCATCCTTGTGCCCCTTGAATAAACCCCACTTGATGGTGATGTATTGTCTTTTTGATGTATTGTTGTATTCAGTTTGATAGTAATTTGTTTAGAATTTTTGGGTGTACCGTATTTTGCCATGTATAATGTGCAGCCACATTTTTGGCCCAAATGTTCAGGAAAAAAATCTTTTGTTTTAAAACTTTTATTCAGTTATTGATTTATTGATTGATATTTGTTTTTTTGTGTTATAATGGAATTTTAGCATTTATTTTTGAACATACTATGGTAAAAGAAATTTAATGTAACAAATAATTACAAAACACAAGAACAGATACAGGGTATTTCAGGTAGTACTCATGTATAATGCACATCCTTATATTTCCCTGAAAATTTTGGGCAAAAAAGTTCTCATATACATAGCAAAATATGGTATATTCATAAGAGATATTGGTTTGTACTTTTCTTGCATTGTCCTTGGTCCTAGATTTTCATTTTTGGAGAAGTTTTTGATGGCTGTTACTATTGAACAGTCTATTCAGATTTTCCAGTTCTTCATGATTCAGTCTAGGAAGGTCATATATTTCTAAGAACTTGTTTATTTCTTCTAAGTTATTGAATTTGGTAGTGTATAGCCTTCATGTACCTGTATAGTCCTTTGCATTTCTGTAGTGTCCATTATAATTTTTCCTCTTTCATTTCTGATCTTGGAGTCTTTTCTCCATTTTTCTTTGTGACTCTAGCCAGAGCTTTATCAATTTTATTTATCTTTTCAAAGAACCAGCTCTTTGTTGCATTAATTTTTTTCTGATGTCTTTGTATTCTCTATTTTGCTTAATTCTGCTCTCATTTTTATTACTTACTTCTTTTTGCTGACTTTGGGCATTGTTTGTTCTTTGTTTTCTAGTACCTTAAGGTGAAATGTTAGGTCATTTATTTGAGATTTTCTTGTTTTTTTGAGGTAGGCCTGTAATGCTGTAAACTTTCCTCTTATAACCACTTTTGCGAAATCCAAAAAATTTCAATATGTCGTATTGTCCTTCTCATTTGTCTCTATGTATCTTTTGATCTCTTCTTTTATTACTTCTTGGATCCAGTCATTGGTCAGTAGCATGTTGTTTAATATCCACATATTTGTGGTTTTTCCAGCTTTCTCTTTGAAGTTGATTTCCATTTTCAAAGTGTTGTGGTTGGAGACTATGCTTGGTATGATTTCAGTCTTTTAAAATTTGTTGAGGCTAGTTTAGTGCCCCAACACATGGATTCCTTGAGAATATTCCATACCAGGCACTCTTCCTTTTCTTCATTTTTCTTTTTAACATTTGTTGTTCTGTATGTACTTCCTAAGGTTTAAATTATCACTCTTCTCATTTAGACATTTACCAAGAGAAGAAAAAAAGATACAGCAGTTTGGGCATTTTCATAGTTGGCAGCTCTGAGCACTGTGGGCTGTAATTACCTAAATGTGCCTCTCCTTGGAAAGAAACTCAGGGGCAGGTAAGCAGCTCATCTCAGTATATCGTAGCATTGCATCTAATACAGGCTCTGTATTTGAAGTCCATGAGTAGGGTGAAATTGAGGGCCCTTGAAAAGTTCCTTGAAAATTGAATACCCTCAAAGTACCCTGGGAAAGAGTCCTGTTGAAGACTGACATAGGATCTCTCAGGGAGTCTACCGCAGCCAGTGTTTGCTCCACGTCGGAACAGCATGCTGTTTGTTATTTGAGCACAGATGAAATTGATTGCTTGTGTATGTGGCATGCAAATGCTGAGGCTGACCAAAAGGACAGCAGATGTCCATTTCCTCTCCCAGGCTTACTCTGAAGCAGGTAGTTATTGAGTGGAACAATATACACAGTCTTTGACTCTGTGTGAATCATTTGGTTTTTTTCCTCTTTCCTTTTGCTGAAGGTAATTGTTGAATTCCTGTAAATTGCATGGACAATGATACACTCCCACTGTTTTCATCTTGGCCTATAGGCTGAACTGACATAAAATAACACGAACATGAAACATCTGAAATTGTGGAGCTTGCATCATGTTACACATGAGCAAAATGATCATGAAAAAATAAAATCGGTGTTATGGATTTTTAAAAAATCTTACCTAGATGTAAAGAATGGCACTTACAGGGCGGCTGGCTTTGCGGGGCTAACCACATCGTATTTGGAATGACCAGAACTGCACTTTGACGCTCTGGGAAGCAGTGTTGCTTGGCTGTTTACTTAGGGAAGGAGGGATGGGATGACTGGCTGGCTGGATTGGTGGGTTGATTAACTGCTGTGTAATTAGGTACTGGGAATACAATGGTGAACAAGACAGATCTGGTCTTTGCTCTCCCAGAACCTGCATTCCAGTACAGGGAAGGGAATGGTGGTTTAGACACTGACAAAATGATTGCAACATGGTAAGTGTAATAAAAGAGAACAATGTTATGGGTTTGTATTAACAGGGAACCTAGTAGCTGAGCAGGACAAAAAGGCTTTTTTAGGAATCAAAGAATCAGATATCTGAAAGATGAATATAATCAGCAGTAGTTGACAAGTCTGATTAAATAAAGGTAGAACTCAATTGTAACTTGGCTTATTATGGCATAGATTCCTAAGTGTTGTGAAACAATATTCTCTGAAGCTCAACAGTTACAGGCAATAAAACTGATATATATAATTTGCAACACAAATTAATCTTCCAGTTTCTTTGTTAATTAGCAAATATTTATTGAATGTTTACATAGCTACGCAAGTCATTGAGCCCAATGATGTGGAGTATACAAAGAAGCATGACCCCATTTTTATTGTGTAATTGGGGAGAAAAGACATAGTCATCCGGTAAGTGAACTAATGAATCAGTGTGAGGAGAGTGGCATGGCACTGTTCTGAAGAAGATACGCATTCTGGACTCAGAGGATGCCTGGGGGAAGGAAGGCGCCCAGAAGGAAGGAAGGAAAGAAGGGACTTAGATAAATGAGAAAGAAAAAAAAGGAAGGTGAAAATGCATGAGCAGACATGAGGGAAAGTGGAAGCTATTCTTTAAGGACTGAATACAAACAGTAAGTTTACTTGTAAAGGAAAGTAGTATCAGCTCATGTGATGTCTGGAATCATAGGCTTAGAATTTTGAATTTCATCCTGTCAGCACTGGGAAGCTATTAAAAATGAGTCCATTTACCCAACAAATATAGAAGAAAACTAATAGCAGTTAATCCTTTGTTGTATTTTTCTTCACAAAACAAACCACAAGAAGACAAAACAAAATAAAGAAATGGAACAAGAAAAACGCTTGAATTAGGAAGGCCAGAAACAAAGTTGGCATGTAAAATTGTTTCCATGTTATGATTTTGTGGTATGTCTTTGGGGATGTAGTAAATTAAATAAACATACACACACTTGATTTGGTTTTACTATAGTGTGAAAAGTGCCTCAGGTGTCACTTTTAGGAGGAAAAGGATGTCAGTGAAGGACCCTGGAACTTGGGAAAAGTTGGGAATTTTTGCCTAAGTAAAACAACAACAAACTGTTGAAAGAGTTCCACATTAACCTGGCCTAATCTAGGTCACATTCTAGACTTGTTATTCAGTTGGCCAATGTCATAATGGTGTCAATTGCTGTTCATATGGTACATACATATTTTTTAATGGTCTTTGAGTCTATTGTTAATTGGTTGAGAATAACCTTATTAATTAAGAGGGAACAACCTTGGGAACTATCAAGATGTCAGATAAAGTCAGAGCTATTAAAATATTAGTTTATCAGCACTCAGACGAGGACAGCATGCTGGGTAATGGTGATTCTGTGACATACATTTCCTGTCATATTAATCTCATTTCATTTGGGGGGAGACTTAAGACAATTGAAGTTACCTATTGTGTTGTCTGCAGATACTGTCTAGCGTGGCATCACCTTAAGAACTATGAAAACACTAGATCACCCCATGATTAGGTGAAGAACTAGTTGTAGGATTGTATCTCAACATATCTCAAGAGAAATTATCAGTAGTTGATTGTCAATCTTTGTACTGGGATAGCACTTGAGTGATATCTGAAGGCAGTATCTACATCAAGTGTGTAATATTAAGTGATATATGTTAAGCGTTTCATCATTGTTCTGCATATTGAAATGAAGAGTTTGCTCAATGAATATTTGGGCGACACCAAGTAACAAGGGAGGGGTTAGTATTTCAGAATGTTGGAGATCTTGCTAGAAACAAATTAGCTGAAGTTTGTTAGTGTACTTGTTTCTTATTGTTAATGGGACAAATTGACTCAAATCTAGTGGCTTAAAACAACATTGATTTATTATTGTGCAGTTCTGTAGTTCACATGTGCAGCCCCCATTTTACTAGGCTAAATACAAGCTGTGGCGGGGCTGGCGTTCTTCGGAGGCACTCGGAGGGAATCCATCCACTTGTCCTGCAGTTTCTAAAGACTGCTTGAATTACTTGGCTCCTGGCACCTTTCCTTCCTCTTCAAAGCCTGCAGTTTAGCATCTCTCTGTTTCTGTTGTCACCTCACTTTCCTTGACATTCTCTTTTGCCTCCCCTGTTAAAGGGCCTTGTGATTATACTGGGCCTACCAGATAATTCAGAATAATCTCCCAACTCAAAATCCTAATTTAATTACATCTGCTAAGTCCCTCTTGGCATATAAGGTAACATACTCACAGGTTCTGGGGATTAGGATGGGTGTACTTGGGAATTATTATTCTGCCTACCATAGGTAGGTTCAGGCACCACCCAGTTTCTAAATAATTTACAGAAGCTGCTCTAGTACACTCTTCTTAAAAAAAAAATGAGCATTGTGACCTTTTAAATCAGCAGGTCTACTTGGCTTAGAAAAATTTGTTGACTAATATAAGGAAAGAAAAAACTTCTGGTGAATGACAGAAGAGGAAGTTGATATAAAAAAGGTTTCTAACTCATACTTTTAGAATGAGTTAGTAGTATAAGACACTTATCACGATTAAACATTTTTATTAATGTGTGTGTGTTGCTTTGCTGGGGCTGTACCAGTCTTAGGCAAAACCTCACAATTCATCTCATGAAGAAACTTCTGATATATTAGAAGCCTATTCCAATAAGGTGTCCTTCTGATATGCTTAGCATAGGCCACATCTTTACAAGAATAGTGGGTCTGGTTTCTGGGTCTTTAACTTTAGAAAAATTTGGTGATCTTGAGGGAATTTTAAATGATAACAGCTAATATTTCTTAAAAACTTACTCTTCGTCTAGGCATTAAGTACTTTACACTTATATTCAGTGTATCACTTCTTTCTCACAATAGTCCTGCAGAATACATATTTGCATCCTAGAAGTTGGGACCCTCAATTGTAAGTGACCAAAAAAAAAGAAAATTAGGGGAATATGTTGGCTTATGTAGCCAAACTGCCAGAAGGCTATAGCCAGAGCTAACTTCATAGAAGATTGGAAATTTGGAACTTGAATGATATCAGGCCACTCTTCCCTCTTCTTTTCTGCTCGTGTTTGTGGGTCAATTTCATTCTTGTTAGAGAATCTGTACCTATAATGTAAATTCTGTCCTTAGAGGTGGGTCTCCAGTAACAGAGGTATAGTAGGTGTTTGTTTGATACGTGTTGAATAAATGATATCCTTTTCTGCAAAACAGTGAGGTGGGGGGAGTTGGAGAGTGGAGATGCTGCCCAGCCTTATTACTCATTGTTTAGAGAACATGCCAGTGGCTCTTCCTCACCAGTCCCATTTTAATGAATCCTGGTGAAGGACTCTGCCTCCTCTATGAAATCTCTATCACTAGGGGATTTTTGATTGGCAGCCTCTACAAGAACCACATGGTTTGAAGGAGCCCTTCCCAGAACAAGAGGTGCTACTCTGTGTAAACAACACGAAGGGCCACAGGAGTTCATCTTACAGATGTAGAAATAGGCTCGGAAAGGGTAGATAGATTGACCAAGATTACAGGTAGGAACTGGTAAAGTCCAGATTCAAACCTGATGTTAATTGACTCTTTGGCTTGTGTTCTTTCCACTGTGCTACCACATCACATCAATCACAGGAGCTCTGTGAGGTGGAGGTTGAGAAGGAAGCAGGGTAGCATGACAGGACAATGTTCTTTTATTGGTGTTCCCAGATGCTGAGCTGTTCTGAGAACCTCTAACTCCAAAGAGGAGATATAAAAAGGGCCAAAAGAGGTTGTTTTCCTCTTGAGTTATTTTGGAAAGACAAATGCAGAGACTGAAACATTTTAGGTTATTGATCATTTATTTTTATTTTTTAATAATTTTATTTAGTTATTTTTCCAGTACAGTTTTTTGTCTATTTCTCCCATCCCAGCCCCCCCCACCCCGTGCTCCCCACCTCCCTCCCATTTCCATCCCCCCTTAGTTCTCGTCCCTGTGTCTTTCATATTTGTTCCTCCAAATCCTTCCCCTTTTTCCCCTTTAAATTCCCTTCCCTGTCCCCTCTGGTCACTGTCCCCCTGTTCTCTATTTCAGTGTCTTCATTTTTATTCTGTTTGCTTGTTTGTTTTGTTGTTTAGCTTCCTGTTAAAGGTGAGATCATATGGTATTTGTCTTTCAACACCTGGCCTATTTCACTCAGCATAATGCTTTCCACTTTCATCCATGTTGTTGCAAAGGGTAGTAGCTCCTTCTTTCTCTCTGCTGCATAGAATTCCATTGTGTATATATACCACAATTTTTTGATCCATTCATTTACTGTCGGGCCCCTAGGTTGCTTCCAACTCTTGGCTATTGTAAATTGTGCTGCTATGAACATTGTGGTGCATAGGTTCTTTGAAATTGATGTTTTAGGATTCTTAGGATATAATCCTAGCAGTGGAATTGCTGGGTCAAAAGGCAGGTCGATTTTTATTTTGCTGAGAAAATTCCGTACTGTTTTCCATAATGATTGTACCAGTCTGCAATCCCACCAACAGTAGGTTATTGATCATTTAAATAAAAGTTTTCTTTTTCTATTTTCTCTGTGGTCTTTTCTACTATTTAAATATATATGAATGAATCAATCTCAGTAACTGTCCTCAGGATCTACCGAATGTAAATTAGATTGTTCATGTTTGCAAATGTTCCTTGACTAATTGTAGTCATTTTTGCTAAGTGGTACAAATAAGAGTGAATTTTATTAAGAAGTAATTTTTCATGAGCCAATTCAGTTTTCTTTGAAGAAGGGGTTATAAATGCTAATATTGCTACAATACTTGGCTTATTGCAAAAGAAATCGTACATTTAGTAATTGAGATTGGAAAGATACTTCCTAATGTTGCCAGATACACAGCACCCTCAGTTATGTCTTCTAGGATCGTCTCTAGTAGCATGTGTTTTGTAGAGCGTAGCCTTGGAGTCTGTCTTCTGTAACACGTGAAAGAAATTAGTCTGTATTTGGTAATACATCAGATCTACTAGCTAGAAAAAAATGGTTTCAGCTCTTAAAAAACAGTCTTCATGAGCCCCACATATATTAGATATTAATTTCTTTTAGTCTGACAAAACTGAAACACTGAAGGAAGTGAAATTGTAAGTACTAAAAAAGAGCCTAATATTAAACAATTTTGTGTTTTGGGTATATTATATGTTTTTAAAAAGCAAGTAATTTTCCACTCCCTGTTAAAAAATTAATTCTTTCAATGGCTCAGTGGTTGTCAGCCCTTTTTTTCCCTTCATTTCACTAAGGAGTGAGAGCGGTTCATGTGGTGGTGAAAGTTGTTATTATCATTATTACTCTGGCTTTGTTTCTGTTTTTGTATTTTTGTTTCTTTATTCTAAACAGGTAGAGCAAAGTGATGGACTTTTTAAAGTATGGTCACTTGGAGTCTAACTATAACATGAACTAAAAACATTTAAAAGTAAATTTAATCATTAAATTAATAGCTTACAATTATTTTTTTCCTGACTATTTTTAGTTTCCAGAAGTTTTGCAGACAGTTGTTTGCTAGACAATTTTGCAAGTAAAGTAAATGATCTGTTTCTTTTTTATATACCATTGTATTGTTTAGCTATGAAATCTACAAAATGTTGCACACATTTTTTTCTTTGTTAGTATTTCAGTTTTCCCTGGAAATATCCATGTTTCTCTATGACTAGCTTTCTTTCTAGAAATCTGTAGTTGGTTGTGGAATTATTTTATTCCAGGATCTTTGTTATCTGTCCTTATAGATCTGAACCCTTAGATTTGCTAATGTCTTATTAAGTGACCAGCTATCCATTCTGTGCCCTTCATGTCTACACAAGACTCCCTGAGAAATCTGTGGCCCTGTATTGATGCTAGTGACAAAATAGGTATATAAATCTTCTCTACAGACCTGGAGATCTACCCTGAGGTTTCTGAATGTGAGGAAGGGATTAATGGTAGTTTTTGGCACCAATTTGCCCTTATGCACTTAGGTACATAAACCTAGTAAGTACCAGGTCTAGTGGCTGATTTTATCCCAAGTCTATCACTATTACCGGAGTTAAGACTTTGAGTGGTGGGTCACTTCCTAGACTCCTGGGTTAGATGTTTCTTCTTCCTTCTCCCATAGAAACCCTACCTCCATATTTTACCCCATACCCTAGTATTCCCGTAACCTATACTCAGATGATTAAGTTTCTGTAAAAGTCTGACTAAGTAAGTCTTCAGAATATCCAGTTGATGAAGTCTAAACAACATATTTTCTTTTTTGAAGAGAGATCATCATTCGGGTCATCATGATCTAAGGCCAAAACACAAAACAAACAAAAACTTGCTTGGATTGACCAAATACAATTCTTAAAAGTAAATATGGAGAATGAACCAGACCATGAAAATGTGGAACAGAGCCTCTGTGCCAAGACTGCTGAAGAAGAACTGAATAAGTCCTTCAATCTAGAAACTTCGCTTTCAAAGTTCTCTTACATAGATCTGGACAAGGAGCTGGAGTTCAAAAATGACCTGGTAAAAATTCAACTTTTGTCAAGTGATAATACTGAATGAAAATGCTGGTTAGAGTGACTTTATGACTCAAAGACTCTGATTCTGTTATTTTTGCATGGACTAATAAGAGCATGTACAGTTCTATGAGATAATGTCACTCTTCATTTTAGTTTATGAAACACTTTAATACATGTGCTTATTTGAACTTCACAGTACTCTGATAATCCATTTTATAAAGGAAGACACTGAAGGGCAGCTATATTAAATGACTTGAGATCATAGCTAGAGGCAGGTTTAGAATTCTTCCACAGTGATTTTTCCCCCATTGAGTTTTTTGTGACCATGAGACTATTTAATGACAAGTCATTTGACTTAATATTTCCCACCATAGTTTATGAAACATCTAAGAAATGCAGTGTCAGATCTTTGCATATTGCTTGTATAACTTATGTCTAGACTTAGAAAATTAGGAATAGTCATAAAACATGCTACTTTTTCATGTCTGAGAAAGCAGATGCCAAAGTCCTTCAACAGAAGCTTTCTGGAAAGGGCTATTAGGATGGTGTGGTCAATGCATATTTGCCTTCGATAATCATTGAATATGTGGTTAGAAAAGGAAATGATTCTGTAGTCTTTTAACCAGACCCTTATTATCATGGATTTTTATTGAGTTGCCTCTGTGTGTGATCAGTTTTATGGTATGTTTGTCTCTTAATTGATAATGGTTCTAAAGTAGTTAAAACACCCTCATCATTATAAGATGGAAAGCATCATTGTGTGAACATTAATTTCTTTTCTCTATTTAGATTGATGACAAGGAGTTTGATATTCCTCAAGTTGATACTCCTCCAACACTGGAAAGCATACTAAACGAGGTAAGTATATATTAATTAGCATTTTATGGCATTGATTATAATACTTCTGGGTCAGTTTTAGTGTATGTATCAAGATCTGCCCTGTCTAATGGGAGTTACTAGCCACGTGTGGCAGTTTAAATTTATACATTAATTACAGCTAAACAAAAATAAAAAATTCAGACCTTCAGTTGTACAAGGCACATTTCAAGAGCTCAATACTCCATATGTGGCCAGTGGTTATATTAGTGAACAGCATAGATACAAAATATTTCTGTGCTTGCAGAAAGCTGTGCTGGACAGTGCTGATCTAGATTGTGAGCTTCTTAAGGGACAGAAGCCATGTCTCATTTATCTCTGTGCCAAGTACAATGCCTCCTACTTGATAGATTTTTAAAAATGCTTTATTGAGTTGAAATACTAAACTCATGTCACTTTTGAAATTTGTATTATGTTTTGATAATGTTATATCTACCAGTGATATTCAGAGGCTCATCTTCTGATACTGAATAGCATCTTCAGCATTGCAGTGTGCCTCGTCACCCTTCTCTGTAAAGAAAATACAACCTCCATAGCTTGTTCTATGAGTACCATCTCTATTAAAGTTTTTCAGAGTTTTGAAATGGTGTTAACCATTTCTGAATTAGCAGTCATAAAGGCTTTATAAAGAATTTTGTGGAAGTATATGTTTGTGAAGTGTGCTGATTTTTATGTACCCTGCATCTACTGAAAGTTCTTTAACTCAGTCTTCTTGATCTTTAACAAGCTTGATTATGATTCCCCTTGAAGGTTTTAGCTTCTAAATTGAGAATCATTTTTAATGTATAAATTTATTTCAAATCCATAGTTGTGTTTTCTAAAGGATAATGATGCAAAGATTCTCCAGCAGAAATACCCACTGATCCCATAGCTCTGAGTGAGCTGGGCCTCGGGCTTTATTACTGCTTTCCCTACTACTTTTAGGGTCATAGCCAACACTTTATTATAGTATGCAAACAGACTACTTTCTATGTGAATTGTGTCTTTCATTTTTTTGCATGATTTTTAATTCAATTTTTTATATTAGTTGATGTTGTTGCTTTGAATATATTCTAATTTCAGAAGTGTTATGTATGATCTGTGTTAAGACTTAAGCATTTTTAATTTTGAAAAAGAACACTTTGGTCAATGAAGAATATCATGTTATAGTGATACTTGTTTATTGCTTTTTAATAATAGAGGACATTTTTCATTTAGAGGTAAGGAGATTAATTTAATTTTATTTATTTTTTAACTTTTGTAATTGATTATGCCATTACATTTGCTCTATTCCCCCCTCCATTTCCCTCCACCCTGCATACCCCTCCCCCACCATTTCCCCCTTTAGTTCATGAACACGTGTCTCAAATTCTTTAGATTCTGTATTTCCCCTACTATTCTTACCCTCCCCCCTATCTATTTTCTATCTACTGTCTATGCTACTTATTTTCTGTACCTTCTCCCCCTTTCCCCTCCTCCCACTCCCCTGTTGCTAACCCTCCATGTGATCTTCATTTCTATGGTTCTGCTCCTGATCTAGCTGTCCTCTTAGTTTGCTTTTGTTTTAGGTGTGGTTGTTAATAACTGTGAGTTTGCTGTCCTTTCACTGTTCATCTTTTTTATCTTCTTTTTCTTAGGTAAGTCCCTTTAACATTTCATATAATAAGGGCTTGGTGATGATGAACTCCTTGAATTTGGTCTTATCTGAGAAGCACTTTATCTGTCCTTCCATTCTAAATGAAAGTTTTGCTGGGTAGAGCATTCTTGGTTGTAGATCTTTGGTTTTCATGACTTGGAATACCTCTTTCCAGCCCCTTCTTGCCTGTAAGGTCTCTTTTGAGAAATCAGCTGACAGTCTGATGGGAACTCCTTTGTAGGTGACTGTCCCCTTAGCTCTTGCTGCTTCTAGGATTCTCTCCTTCATTTTAATCTTGGCTATTGTAATTATGATGTGCCTTGGTGTGTTCCTTCTTGAGTCCAACTTCTTTGGGACTCTCTGAGCTTCCTGGATTTCTTGGAAGTCTATTTCCTTTGCCATCTTGGGGAAATTCTCCTTTATTATTTGTTCAAATAAGTTTTCCACTGGTGGCTGTTCCTTTCCCCCTTCTGGTACCCCTATAATTCGGATGTTGGAATGTTTAAAGATGTCCTGGAGGTTCCTAAGCTTCTCCTCATTTTTCTGAATTCTTATTTCTTCATTCCTTTCTGTTTGATCATTTTTTTCTTCCTTCTGGTCCACTCCCTTGATTTGAGTCCCAATTTTCTTTCCATTACTATTGGTATCCTTTGTATCACCATTCATTTCAATTAGTTTAGCTTCCATATGTTTCTCTAATTTGTGACTAAAATCAACCAGTTCTGTAAGGATCCTGATAACCAGTGTTTTGAACTGTGCATCTGAAAGACTGGCTATTTCTTCATCACTTAGGTCTAACGGTTCTGGGGCTCTGAGTTGTCCTAGAGCCATTTTTGGTCTATTCATGCTGTTAAGTGAGCGGAGCGAAGCCTTAGTTGTTTACCAGGACGGGGAGACCCAGGTCGCTGGTTTGTGACGCTGTGTGTGGGGGCATGGTCAGAGAGGGAGCAATGGCGGTCCTCTCCGCTAGCCCAGCGCATCCAGTCACTCCACATGCCTGGGGCTTGTTTATCCGATCGGAATTGTGCGAGCCTGCTGCCCTGCGCCGGCTTCCCTTCTCACTGGTTTCTCTGCACGTAAATGCGCGCGACCGACCGACCCACCGCACCTCTTCCCTGTGCGCTCAGGCAGCCAGCTCGCTCGCGATCAGCGCCCTCGGTTGCCTGCGCGCACCACCCTGGGAATTTTTTCTTGCTAACCTGCTCCGCTGCTGGCCTCGCTCCTCGTACCGGTCCAGCTGAGTATCTAGTTGTCCTTTGGACTCCGTATTGTCGATTTTCCGTGTGGCTTGGTTGTGACTGCTGTTAAAAATAGTTGTTCTTAGATTTGGTTGTGCACAGAGGCGAGGTGGTTCCTCCACCTACGTCTCCATCTTGGCGGAAGTCCTCAAGATTAATTTTAGTTAATTTTGTTAACATGGTCTAAATCACATCTCATTTCAATTATTTTCCTAAGTGTGAAATAAAAATAACCTTAGAGGGTTGTATACAAAGCCCTCTTTGTACATATTTATATAAAAATGGCAAAGAAAATAGTGCTCAAGTAGATGAGATTGTACTTCAAAGCGAAGGAAAACCATCTTTGCACAATTTACTTGTCTACTAGTAACAGTAAGTATAATCATTAGTGGTTTATTCTGAGCAGTAATTTGGATGCCTTGTATATTTGGGTCATAGTATTAGACACTAGGATTATAAAGTGCTGTAAGACTCTCTCTGACTTTGGGAGAGAATCGGTACTGGAAATTGGTCAGGGAGATGGAGGAGGAGTAGGTGGATGATATGCTTACATCACCCCATGACCAAACTTGAATTACAACGAAAATATAGAGGAATCAGCCTAAATAACCAACTGAGGAGTAGCTGGAGACGTCTTATAACCAAGGATTTACAGAAGAAACATCAAGACTGATAGGAAGGGCAGAGATGAGAAAAGGCCTGGCCGCATTTCCATGGATGGTGGCTGAGCGATCTCAACTGCAAAAGGTCCCCCTGAGAATCGTGGGCTCTCAAATCCAAGCTGGGCTTCCTAGCCCAGAATACCAGATCCAGGAAGAGATGATTACATAATATCTGGCTGTGAAAATCAGTGGGGTTTCTGTCCACCAGAAAGAGACATAAGTCTGCTAAAAACACAGGTGTACTCTTAAAGGGCCAATTCACAAAATTTCATCTGCAGCCACCCTGGGATCCAGTGGAGGGCAGGTGGAGTGGACTAGAGTCATGTGAGGCAAGCCTGTGGTTTATGGCTCTAGTGAGAGAGCTGAAGGGACAGCTGCCAGGGTACCTGTGCTGAATCACTCTGCCATACCACATATGCTATTCTTCTTGAGTGGAGCACTCCCCTCCATAGGTATCAGCTTCACCCTCTGGACACCCTGTAGCCCCACTTTTGGAAGCTTGCCTTATACTGAGGAGTCAGCTGCCTTGGCCAGGGTATAGAGGTCTGGGCAGACTCAGAGGGTGTCAGTGACTAAGTTGTGTGGGTTTGGGGTAGGCATCATTTCCCCCCACTTTCCTGTGAACATGATTGGTGCCTCTCCTTCATGGGAGAACTGCTATCCCTACTCTCTAGATTCCTGGTGGCCCACCCTTTTGGCTCCTGGTGGCTCCACCCTGCTGAGGTCTGGGTAGAATCTGGGACAGACTGAGTTGTATGGCTCTGGGTTGGGGGCCACAACCCCTACGTCTCCACAAACCTTACTGGCACTTCCCCATGATAGGAGATCCACAAGCCCCATTCTCCTGACTCCCTGTGTCTTGGCCCTGCCCTGCTGAGATTGGGTTCCTGGCAGAAACTGGGACAGACTTGTGTGGCTCTAGGACAGGAACCATTTTTCCCTGTGACCACTACAGAGTCCTCCCTTCACATTGCCAAATCTTGGTCTCTTTGGGCCTGATAAACTCTCCTGGCTTCACCCTGAGGACTCCCCGAGACCCTACTCCACCACAAGCTGTGCAAGCACCCAGCATATGGCAGCTAGACTTGGTATACCACGGACATTTGCTGAGTGGCCTCAGAACCACCACTGGCCCCACATTTGAACCTGTATCAGTCTGGTGAACATCACTTGCCCCTATATTTTGACTCACTGAGAAGCTACCTCATGTAATTTGTGTACTGCCAGAGGCTCTTTCAGTGACTGAACCTAACAGGCAGCCAGCAGGTGAAGGTGAATCTCAGGGTTCCTTGGGACTTTTGCTGATCTGCCCCTGGGCCTGGTATGGGTAAAAGCCAGGCATGGTGTGCAGCTTGGTCCTTCCTGCTCATACCTGGGGTTACCAGAGGCAGCTACAAACTGTGGGTCACTTTGTAGCTCCAAACAGGTTGCACAGGGCCAGGCACATGCAGTGTCTGACACCGGTCAGCACCAAAGTCCCTCCAATGAGGTCCCAGAACCAACACACTCAGTGGCCAGCTTTATATAACATCAGAGCAGGATCCAATTAGCTTCACAAGTATCATATCAAAGGGAGATCCTGGCAGATACCAGACTCAGCTGAGACAAATTCTGCCTCATATGGTCAGTACTTGCACAGCAGCTCATACGCTATGGTCAGGGTTGATCCTTACAGTTAGCCAGTCTGAGAGCTGACCCCACACATGAATGGGCCAATAGTAATCAAGACTCAATTACAACACGAGGGTTCACATAACTCATTCAGGGGACATTCCTGGAACACTCAGTTCAGGTGATCAAGGATACTGTGTGCTTGGGTCCCACAGGACACCTAACACATCCTACCAAGACTGGGAGTCATAGCAGATCTACCCAATACATAGAAACAAACACAAAAAGGCAGCCAAAATGGGGAGACAAAGAAACATGCCCCAAATGAAAAGATAGGAGAAATCTCCAGAAAAAGAACTAAATGAAATGGAGGCAATTATCAGATATAGAGCTCAAAAAAAGGGTTATAAGGATGCTCAAATAGTGAGAACTACAATAGCATGAAAAGGACATAGAAACCACAAAAAAGAACCAGTCAGATATGAAGAATACAATATCTGAAGTAAAGAATACATTAAAGGGAATTAACAATTGGTTGGATGAAGCAAAGATTGAATCTGCGAATTGGAAGACAAGATAGCAGGAAACACCCAATCAAAGCAAAAAGAAAAAAATACTTAAAAAAAATGAGGATAGTTTAAGGTACCTTTGGGACAACATGATGCATGAGAACATCTGCATCATAGGGATAATAGAAGTAGAGGAGAGAGAACAAGGGATCAAGAATTTATTTGAAGAAGTAATGACTGAAAATTTCCCTAACCTGCTGAAGGAAGAAGACACACAAGTCTAGGAGGTACAGAGAGCCCCAAACAAGATGAATTCAAAGAGGCCTACACCAAGACACATCATAACTAAAATGTCAAAGGTTAAATACAAAGAGAGAATCTGAAAAGCAGCCAAAGAAAGTCAGTTATGTACAATGGAGCTCCCATAAGACTGTTACCTGAATTCTCAACAGAAACATTTCGAGCTGGAAGGGATTGGCATGAAATATTCAAAGTGATGAAAAGCAATGATTTACAACCAAGACTATTCAGCAAGGCTATCATTTAAAATTGAAGGAGAAATAAAGAGTTTCCCAGGCAAGAAAAAGTTAAATGAGTTTGTTACTACCAAACCAGTATTACAACAAATGTTAAAGGGTCTTTCTGAAGAAGAGGGAGAAGGAGAAGAGGAAAGGGAACAAGGAGAGAGGAACATAGTTATAAAGAATAACATGGCAATAAATACATAATACATACATACCAATAATCATTTTAAATGTAAGTGGCTTAAATGCTCCAATCAAAAGACATAGGGTAGCTGAATGGATGAGAAAACAAGACCCATATATACTCGTATGCTGTCTACAAGAGACCCACCTCAGAATGAAAGATACACACAGACTAAAGGTAAAGGGATGGAAAAAGATATTTCATGCAAACGGAAAGGGGGGAAAAAGCTGGGGTAGCAGTACTCATATCTAACAAACTAGACTTTAAAACAAAGGCTACAGTAAGATACAAAGAAGGACACTACATAATGATAAGTGGAACAATCCAATAAGAAGATATAACCCTTGTAAACATTTATGCACCCAACATAGGAACATCTAAGTATATAAAGCAAATCTTGATGGCCCTAAAGGGAGAGTTTGGCAGTAGTACAGTTGTAGTAAGGGATTTTAACACCATGTTGTATCAATGGATGCATCTTCCAGACAAAAAAATCAACAAGGAAACAGTGACCTTAAATGACACACTAGATCAGATGGATTTAATTGATGTCCTCAGAGCATTCCATCCCCAAACAGCAGAATATACATACTTTTCAAGTACATATGGAACTTTTTCTAGGATAGACCACATATTAGGCCACAAAATAAGTCTCAATAAATTTAAGAAGATTGAAATCATATCAGGTGTCTTCTCTGACCACAATGGTATATAACTAGAAATCAACCACAAGAAAAAAACCAAAATAATCCACAAAGACATGGAGGCTAAGTTACATGTTACTGAACAATGGATGAGTCAACAATGAGATCAAATTAGAAACCAAAAGATTCCTTGAAACAAATGAAAATGAGAACACAGCAACTCAGAATCTATGGGATACAGAGAAAGCAGTCCTAAGATAGAAATTCATATCCTTAAAGGCCTACCTCAAGAAGCAAGGAAAATCTCAATCAGTCTAACTTTATACTTAAATGTGCTAGAAGAAGAACAACAAATGAAACCCAGAGTGAGTAAAAGAAACTAAATAATAAAGATCAGAGCAGAAATCAACAAAGTACAGTATAGAAAGTACAAAAAAAAATCAATGAAACCAGAAAAGAAAACCTTTGAAACCTTTGAAAAGAAAAACAAGGTTGACAAAACTTTATCCAGACTCATCAAGAAAAAAAAAGAGAGAAAGGGGCCCCAAATAAATAAAATCAGAAATGAAAGAGAAGTGACAACTGACTCCACAGAAATATAAAGGATTGTGAGAAACTATTAGGAACAATATATGCCAACAAATTGGACCACCTGAAATGAGATGGATAAGTTCCTAGAAACATACAATCTTCTCAAGCTGAATCAGGAATAATTAGAAAATCTGAATAGACAGATTACAACTAATGAAATTGAAGCAGTAATCAAAAGCTACCAACAAACAAAAGTCCTGGACTGGATAGCTTCACATATGAATTTCCTAAACATAAAAGAAGAACCAACATCTATCCTTGAAGTATTGCAAAAAATTCAAGAGGAAGGAAGACTCCCAAGCTAATTTTACCAGGCCAGCATTATTCTAATTCCAAAACCAAGTAAGGACACTGCAAAGAAAGAAAATTATAGGCCAATATTCCTGATGAACATAGGCACCAAAATCCTTAACAAAATATTAGCAAACCACACTTAGCAATATATTAAATAGATCATATAACCATGATCAAGTGGGATTTATTCTGGGTATTCAAGATTGGTATAGTATCCGCAAATCAATAAATGTGATACACCACATAAACAAAATGAAGGACAAAAATTACATAATCATATCAATAGATAATAGAAAGCTTTTATAAAATTTAGCATCCATTTATGATAAAAACTCTCAGCAGAGTGGAAATAGAGTGAATATACCTCAGTGTAATAAAGGCCATGTATGAGAAGCCCACAGCCAATATCATACTCAATGGGCAAAAACTTAAGTGTTTCTCTTAAGATTGGGAACAAGACAGGGATGCCTGCTTTTACTACTATTATTCAACACAGTACAGATGGAAGTCCTAGCCACAGCAGTCAGACAAGAAGAAATAAAAGGCATCCAAATTGGAAAGAAGTGAAACTGTCATTATTTGTAGGTGACATGGTATGTAGAAAACCCTAAAGATTAAAACAAAAAAAAACTACTAGAACTGATAAGTGAACTCAGTAAAGTAGCAGGATGCAAAGTAAATATCCGGAAACCAGTTGCATTTTTACACACCAATAATGAACTATCAGAAAGGGAAACTAAGAAAACAATCCTATTTACAGTTGCATCCAAAATCAAACAAACAAATTAAAAAAAAAACCAAAACACAACCTTGGAATAAATTTAACCAAGGAAATAAAAGATCTGTACTTGGAAAATTATAAAACAAAAAAGAAATCAAAGAAGATGCAAATAAGTGGAACCATGTATCATGTTCAGGGATAGGAAAAATTAACATTAAAATGTCTGTGCTACCTAAAACAATCTAGAGATTCAACACAGTGCCTACCAAGATACCAGTGGTGTTTTTCACAGAATTGGAACAAATATTCCTAAAATTTATATGGAATTAAAAAAGGCCCTGAGTAGCGACAGCAATCTTGAGAAAGAAGTAGAGTTGGAGGAATCATGCAACCTGGTATCAAGCTATACTACAGAGCCATCGATCAAAACAGCATGGCACTGGCATAAAAACTGACATAGAGATCAATGGAACAGAATAAAGAGCCCAGAAATAAATTCATGCTTTTATGGTCATATAGTATTTGACAAAGGAGGCAAGAGTGTACACAGTGGGGTAAAGAATCTATTTTTCAGTAAATGGTGTTGGGGAAACTGG
The DNA here is from genome assembly GCF_021234435.1 of Artibeus jamaicensis. Lineage (NCBI taxonomy): Eukaryota > Metazoa > Chordata > Mammalia > Chiroptera > Phyllostomidae > Artibeus > Artibeus jamaicensis. The sequence goes on along the minus strand of NW_026522046.1, from coordinate 5,779,425 downwards.
ACAGATACATACAAAAAAAATTAAAGTAGACCACCTCCTTCATGCAAAAACATTAAACAGACCGCCTCCTTATACAGTTCACCAGAATAAGCTTCAGATGGATTGGAAACTTAAATGTTAGTCTCAAAACCATAAAAATCCTGAAGGAAAACATATGCAGTAAAATCTTGGACATTTCTTATCAGGATACTTTTTTTGGGTATGTCTTCCAGGCAAGGGAAACAAAAGAAAAAATAAACAAATGGGACTACAGCAAACTAAAATTTTGCACAGCAGAAGAAACCATCAACAAAGTGAAAAGACAGTCTACTGAGTAGGAGAACATGTTTGCCAATGATACATTTGATAAGGGGTTAATATGCAAAATTTACAAAGAACTTATAAAACTCAACACCAAATAAAGAAACAAATAAACAACACAACTTAAAAATAGGCAAAGGACCTGAATAGACACTTCTCCAGAGAAGATATAAAGGTGGCCAATACACATATGAAAAGATGTTCAACATCCCTAGTCATCACAGAGACGCAAATTAAAACCACAATGAGATGCCATCTCACACCTGTCAGAATGACTATCATCAATATATCAACAGACAAGTGTTGGTGAGGATGTGGAGAAAAGGGAACCCTTGTGCACTCTTGGTGAGAATGCAGATTGATGCAGCCACTGTGCAGCCAAGTAAATAATGGAAAATAAATACCTCAAAATAATGGAAAATAAATACCTCAAAAAATAAAAAATGGAAAAAAAAGAGGAACTGCCTTATAACCCAGCAATTCCAATTCTGGGAATATATTAGAAAAAACTCAAAACACCAATTTGAAACACCCTGTGTTCATTGCAGTTTTATTTACAACAGCTAAGATTTAGAAGCAGCCCAAGAGTCCATTAGTAGATGAATGGATAAAAAAACTGTGGTATATTCACACAATGGAATGCTACTCAGCCATTAAAAAAAGAAGAAGAAGGAGGAACTCTTACCTTGACAGCATGGATGGATCTCGAGAGTATTATGCTAAGTGTAATAAGCCAGTCAGAGAAAGATAAGTAACATATGATTTCACTTATATGAGGGATCTAATGAACAAAACAAACTAACAAACAAAATAGAAACAAACTCAGATACAGAGAACAGACAGCTGTCAGGGTAGAGGGGTTGGGGGCTGGGTAAAAAGATAAAGGGATTAAACAAAGAAAAAAACCTCAGACACAGACAATAGTATAGTGATAACTAGGGAGAAAAGAATGGGTGGGTAGAAGAGGGTAAAGGGGATAAATGATGATGGAAGGAGACTTGGGGTGGTGAACACACAGTACAATATACAGATGATGTATTACAGGATTGTACACCTGAAACTCATATAATTTTATTAACCAGTGTCATCACAATAAATTCATTAAAATTTAAAAAACAGATGGAATTGGCCATCTCAAGGGAACTAGGAAGGTAGATATGTGAAAGTAAAAATAATTTAATTTGTAGAACATTACTAAGAATGTAAGGGGGAACCATATTAAAGGAAATAATTTTTAAAAAGAAGAAAAATAAAAAGGGCAGAAGTAGAAAGTTTAAATAGGCACTTGCTCAAGGACATATGGGTATAAATATTCTATAATGTTCATTAACATCAACCTGAAGAGAGGCTGGGAAGAAATGGACATCCTAAGTATATTACAGAATGGGAAGGTAGAGATTACTGAGATACCCTAAATCTCAGAATTTAGGGTATGAAATAATGTTACTAGGCCTTGTCATCCTTTGAAACTGTACTGTCTCTGAGGTTTTTAATTTTGAAATTCCATTCTCCAGCCATAACGACCTCTCCCTCCATTCTCTTCCATTAGACCTGTTCCTTGACCTCATCAAGACCAAGTCTCTTGACCCTTGCTAGTCTCCCAGTTGCTGAGAGTAGTCCTGGCTTCACTTCAATTCTGCTGTTGCACTGTGCTGCCAGAAAATTTTTAAAATTTTTTTGTTGAACTATAACATACATATAAAAAGTGCACAAATCATAAGTGTATAGTTTGATGAGTTTTCACAAACTAAATGCCGTATGTAACTAGAATCCAAGAGAAGAAATAAAACATTACTAACATGCCAGAAGCTCTTGTTGTGCCCTTTCAGTAGCCAAACCCAGGATATTTACTGTCCTAACTTCCACCACCATCGATTAGCTTGCCTTCCTTGAACTTCATAAACAGAGTTATGCAGTATGTGTTGTTGGTGGAATGTCTGACTTAAGTATGTCTGACTTATGTCTTTTCAATATTATGTTTTTAGATTAATTCATATTTTTAATTTATTGATTTTTTTAGAGAGAGAGAGAAAGAAACATTGATTTGTTGTTCCACTTATATATGCCTCTATTTGTTGATTCTTGTTTATGCCCTGATCTGGGATTGAACGTGCAACCTAGGCTACCTGACCAGGGTTCATTTGTATTTTTGCACATAATTATTCATTTCCATTGCTGTATAAAATTTATGTGTGTGTGTCATTATTTATTTATTCTACTATTAATAGTTTTTGTGTAATTTCCATTTTCAGGTTACTATGAAAAATGCTTATTTACGTCTCTAGTTCGTACATTTATATAGATCATACACATTTCTGTGGGGTAGAAAGCTAGGTACAGAATTGCTGAGTCACCAGGTATGGCATGCTCAGCTTTGGTAAATACTGCAATGGGTTTTTCAAGGTTTTACTAATATATACTTCCAGTACAATATGTGGGAGTTCTGGTTACCCTCACTTCACCAACTTTTGAATTTTTCTGTTTTTTACTTAGTAGTCCTCCTTATAAACGTGTAATGGTATATCATATTTTTAATCTGAATTTCCCTGGAGACTGATGAAATTTGGTATTTTGACATATATTTTGGTCATTTGGATATCTCTTTTGTGAATTGCTTTTTTATGTCTTTTGTCCACTTTTCTGTTGATTGTTTTTTAAATTTATTGTTGTTCAGTTATAGTTGTCCCACCTTTTTCCCCATTATTCACCCCTACCCCATCCCTCCCAACTTCCACAGACAACCCCCCCATTGTCTGCCCATAAATCCTCTATTTGTGTTCCTTTGCTTGTCCCTTCTCTTTCTTACTCCACCTATCTCCTTCTTCCCTCCTCTCTGGTCACTGTCAGTTTGTTCTGTATTTTCAAGTCTCTGGTTCTGTTTTTTTTAAACTTAATATAGGAGTCTTTATATGATATGGATATGAGTCCTTTATTAGACATGTATTGCAAATATCTTCTTCCATTCTCTGGGTTACTTTTTCATTCTATTAATGGTTTCTTTTGATGATCAGAAGTCCTAAATATTAATGTAGTTCATTATGTTAATGTAGTTCACAAACCCTGTTAAGTTTTTTCGTTTTGATTAGGGTTTTTTTTTGTGTATGTTCTGTGTAAGAAAATTTTGCAAATTCCAAGATCATGCTAATGCTATCTTATTTTTAGAAAAAATTTTTTAAATTTATTTATCTTTAGAGGAGAAGGGGAGAGGGAGAGAAATATCAATGTATGGTTGCCTCTGGTGCGGCCCCTGCTGGGAACTGGTCTGCAACCCAGGCATGTGCCCTGACTGGGAATTGAACCGCAATCCTTTGGTTTGCAGGCCCACACTCAATCCACTGAGCTACACCAGCCAGGATAGAAAAATTTTTATTCTTCTACCTTTCACAATTAGATCTACAATTCATTGCGATTATTTTTTGCACACGTGATGGAAAGTACATGCGAAATACCTCCAGGTATGAGCCAGCACCAGCTACTGGAAAGACTATTCTTTTCTGTAGTATCACTTTTATTTTTAATCGGGTGATCATATATATAGATCTGATCCCACTAGTCTTTCCATATTGCTTCAGTATCACATACTAATGTTCGATCCTTTATAATAGTTCTGAATATCTAGTAATTTCAGTATTCCAGTTTTGTTACAGTTCTTCAAGATATGCTTTTCTTATTCTTGGTCTTTTTCATTTCTTTTTAAGTTTTAGAATTTTAAATTTCTAAATTTTTAGAATTTTAAAATTTAAAATTTTTAGTTTACACACACATCCCAGCTTAAATTTAATAGAATTGTGTAGATTTTACATATCAGTTTGGGAGAATTGATATCTATTGTATAGCTAGTAATTTTAAATTCAGCCTTATTGATACTGCCAGTTCTCTTCTTCACTTTTTCTTCTGACTTACCCTGTAAGCTCTGAACCCTGGGTTAATTTAGCTGATCAGTTTTCTTTAATTATGTCCTCAGGCTGTTTAAGGAAATCAAACATGATTCTGATTGGACTCTCTTAAGACCTTTGCGCTACAGTTCTTATTTCTGAATTATTTCCTTTCCCTTTTCCTACAGCAGTTGTTCTATACTTGTACACGTCTCAAGTAACAGAATACTTCCTTGCTAATCCTTACCCTGTTCTTAGCAGACTGTTATGTGGAGGTATCTGAAAAGCAGTTGGAAATGTGGGCCTAAACCTCAAGAGGGATGTTGGCACTGAAGACACCCATTTTGAAGCCATTAGTATGACATGGTACTTGAAGCTATAGGTATGGGTTAGCTTGTTCATATAGTATGTGAAGTAGGAAGAGAACTAAGAATATAATCCTGGGGAACAGCATCACTTAAAGGTTGGACTGAGGAGAAAATACAGAGGATGACAGATAGAAGAGACCACATAAGTTGGGGAGCTACCAGTAAAGAGCTGTATGAGAAACCAAGGGAAGAGAGTTTCAAGAAGTAGGGGATGGTCAGTAGTGTTAAATGATGCATAGAGGCCCTGGCTGGGTGGCGCAGTTGGTTGGAACATCATCCCATATACCATAAAGTTGTGGGCTTAATCCCAGGTTGGGGCATGTACAAGAGGCAACCGATTGATGTTTCTTTCTCTCTAAAATCAACTAAAAGAATGATCTATAGAGAACAAGAACATGCTTATTGAAAGGAGGCCAGTGGATTTGGCTAAGTGACTTTAGCAAGGGTAGTTGTCAGTAGCTAGTAGTAGGTGGAGAAAGGAGAGGTAATGAATATGGACTGCTCTCTTAAGAACACTGATGGAAATGCTAAGGCAGAAGGTAGTTCAGCTGAAAGAGAAGATGCAATCAGAACATTTTTCTTTAATGTCTGTTGCTCAGAATTCACTTGTTCAAAGCTAAACTCCTCATTCTGCTTTATCTGCTGTTCTTCTGCTTTCTTATCTCAGTAGTATCACCTTTTGCCTGGTTGCTCAAGCTGGAAACCTTGGAATCTTCTTTCACTTCTCCTTTAACACCCTCTCCCCCCATCTAAATGGTAATCAGGGACTCAGGATTTTATCTGTAGTATCTCTTTCAGTATTCTTTCTCTTGACCTCTTTTGTCACATTCCTACATTGCAATAGCCTTCTTACTGGTTCTTAATAGTCTCTCTGCCGCAGTCTCCCCCTCTTCCCTTATCCGTCTTCACACTGCCCTATTTCTTTTTAAAACATGGTTACCATCATCTGTGCCCACTTAAAAATCACCAGTTTCTGGTGGCTCAGTTGGTTGAAGTGTCGTTCGTGCACCAAAAGGCTGTGGGTTCGATTCCTGGTCAGGGCACATACATGGGTTGTGGTTTTGACTCCTGGTCAGGCGCATACGGGAGGTGGCCGATTGATTTTATCACGTTAATGTTTCTCTCTCTCTCTTTCTCTCTTTCTCCCTCTCTCTTTCTATCATCCCCCTCCCTTTCTGTCTTAAAAATTTTTTCAGTTGTCTTCCCACTGCCTACTCTATATAGTACACACATTCATTAAACAAATGAGTACTCATTATGTGTCAGGTATTGTCCTGGGCACTAAGGGTACAGTGGTGGACTGGATAGACATGGACTCTGCTGTCACCTAGCTTAATGGAATATAAGGCTTTTTACAATTTGGGTTCCAGTTTATGTTCCTAGGATCACCTCCAATTCCTACTCAAATACTCCAGACATTTTGGACAACTACTTTTTCCATGGACAAAGTCCATATTTTGAAATCACTGTGTTTGCACATGTTCTTCCCAACCCAGAATGCCTTTCTGCGTCTGCCTGTCATAGTTCTCATTACACACTATTTATTGTTAGGTGGTATTTGTGTTCTTTTAATTAGTCGTTGGCTGTTAGTTGACTAGTAAAGCATTTATTCAAATTTGAATTTTAAGAGATATTCTGCAACTAAAAGTAATCTGCATAACTACTCCTACTTCTTCCTGCTGCCAGAAAGAAATTTTTGAAGGGAACTTTTTATAGAAAGATAGTCTATCTAGAGTTGAAATTTAATTCTGTACTATGTCTGTCTGGTCAATAACAGTGCATGGGAAAGAGGTGAAAAGCAGAAATAAGCATGCAAATTTTGGAGAAACCCATTAATGTCTCACTGGCTTACAGATTATTTGGAATTTTGAATTTATTGATCCATATTCTCTCAATTTAGACTGATGATGAAGAAGAGTCTTTTGTTCTGGAGGACCCTACACTGTTAAACATTGATACTATTGATTCTCACTCCTATGATACTTCATCTGTGGCAAGCTCAGATAGTGGCGACAGGACCAACTTAAAAAGGTAAGTACACATTAATTTAAATAACACTGGCATATAATTGAAATATTTTATCATTTAAAATGTGAATATCTCTATAGCGCAATTCGGTCTGCTGAAGCCCTGTATAGGAAATAGAGGCCCCACGTGGGTGGAAATAATGTGCTTATTTGACCCTAAAGATTTCGGCGCTGTTGAGGAGAGAGGATAAAAAGGTGGACCTGTGACCACCATCTTCTGCGCTTACAGTAAGAGGCTGTAATATGACGACAGCCAGGGACTCCCGAAAGCAATAGAGTCCTTGAAAGGAGCACAAATCAAACCTGGCACAGTGTAGCAACATTGAGCTTGGTTTACTTCACCATCCTTCTCTTCCCTGCACTCCTCACCCCCGTCCTCCCGCTCTCTAAGGTCAGCTCCAGCATTCCTTCATTCCCTTGGAATGGGTTCAGAGGAGAGTCACAAAGATGATTAAAGATTTGGGAAAAGGACTTTTAACCCTAAATATGTTCATTTTGGCCGCTTTTCACCTTCCAAATTCTTGGAGAGCACATGAAAAGGAAAAAGAAATGGAGGAAGCATAATGTAAATACTTTATTGAATTCATGTGTAACTTTAATGTTGATAAAGTTGTCTGTGTATTTTTGCTCTCTTCTCAAATTTTGCCTGCGCTAGTGCTGTCTTCTTCAGGTCGTCAGCTTTTGTGGAATAGGATCCATTGCTGGTATATTACCCTGTTCATCATTATTTTCTACACATTGATAACTTAATTTTTTCAGCTTTATTAGGATGTAATTGAAATATAACCTTGTGTAGTAGATATAAGGTATACAGTGTGAGTCTTTGATGTACATGTATTGCAAAATGATTACCACAGTAGAGTTAGTTAAGACCTCCATCTCCTCACATAATTGCCATTTCTTTTTGTGGTGAAAACATTTAAGATCTGCTCTCTTGGCAACTTTCAAATATATACAGTATTGTTAGCTGATGTCATCACATTGCACATTAGATTCCCCAGAACTTACTCATCTTACACCTGGAAGTTTGTACCCTTTGGCCAACATCTCTGCATTGCCCCTACTCCCCAGCCCCTGGCAACCGCTGTTCTACTCTCTGATTCTGTGAGTTTGGCTTTTTTAGATTCCACATATAGTATTTGTTGTCTCTGCCTGACTTATTTCACATAGCATAATGCCCTCAAGGTCTATCCATGTTGTCACAAAAGGCAGGGTTTCTTTCTTTCTCAATGCTAAATAATATTCCATTGTGTGTGTATGTGTATATGTATACACACATGCCACATCTTTGTTTTTCTGTAGATGAACAATTAGGTTGTTTCCACATCTTGGCTATTGTGAAAAATGCTGCAGTGCACGTGGGAGAGCAGATATGTCTTCCACATAGTGAGATGGGATTGCCAGATCATATGGTAGTTTTATGTTTAATTTTTGAGGAATGTTTATACTGTTTTCCTTAATGGCTCTACCAGTTTACATTTCCATCAACAGTGCACAAGGATGCCCTTTTTTCTAGATTCTCACCAACACTTATCTCTTATCTTTAGCCATCCTAACAAGTGTGAGGCGATACCTCACTGTGGTTTTGATTTGCATTCCCTGATGATTAGTAATGATGCGCATCTTTTTATGTACTTGTTGGCCATCTGTATGTCTTTTTGGGAAAACGCCAATTCACGTCCTCTGCCCATTATTTTTACTTCAGTTTTTAGGGGTTTTTTTCTTTTTTACTATGTAGGAGGCTTTTCAGAGGAGAAGACGACTCTGTCTTCTCAGGAGACAAAGCCTCTGCTTCGCTTTATGAGGCGGATAGCAACCCCAAGCCACAGCTAGGCTGGGACCTGCGCGGGCCTCAATGTTTTTAGTTTTTTTAGTATTGAGTTATAAGCATTCCTCATATATTTTGGATATTAACCCATTATCAGTATATGGTTTTCAAATATTTTCTCCTATTCCATAAGTTGATTATCTTTTTGCTATACAAAAGCTTTTTAGTTTAATATAATCACATTTGTTTACATTTACTTTTGTTTCTTGTACTTTTGGTGTGATATCCAAAGTGCTGTTGCCTAGACCAATGTCAAGGCACTTTCCCTGTTTGTTTTTTCCTAGGAGTTTTATGGTTTCAGGTATGATGTTTAAGGCTTTAGTCCAATTAATTTTTGTCAGTGGTATAAAACAGGGGTATAATTTTATTTTTCTGCATGTGATTACTCAGTTTTCCCAACACCATTTATTGGAGAGCATATTCTTTTCTCCGTGGAGTATTCTTGGTTCCCTTGTCAAATATTAGTTGACCATATTTGTTTCTGGGCTCTCAATTCTGTGCATCAGAATATGTGCCTGTTTTTATGCCAGTACTCTACTATTTTGATCACTATAGCTTTGTTATATAGTTTAAAATCAGGAAGTGTGATGCCTCTAGCTTTGTTTTTTTTTCTCAAAGTTGCTTTGGCTAATTGGGGTCATTTTCATTTCTGTATACTAACATCAACATGTCAGAAAAAATAATAAAACAGTTCCACTTACAATAGCATCAAAAACAATAAAGTACTCAGGAATCAGTTTAACCAAGAAGGTGAAAGAGCTGGACGCTGAAAATTTTAAAGATACCAATGAAAGAAATTGAGCAAAACACAAATAAATGGAAAGATACTCCATGTCGGTAGACATGGATTAATATTGTTAAAATGTTCATAATACCCAAAGCCATTATAGAGTTAATACAATCCGTATCAAAATCCCAGTGGCATTTTTTCACAAAAATAGAACAAACAATCCTAAAATTTGTATGGAACCACCATAATTTAAATGTTTTTGATGATCTAATCACTACCTAATTAAAATATATGGTGCCTTCCTTTTACATACATAATAATGTCTGAACTCCCTGGCATGGCACCAGCCTGGACCCTGCTTCCCATTGTAACTTAATCTAAGCACTCCCGCCCCCTCCTCCTGGTTCATGCCTTTTGTGTACTCACATTGCCCTCACACACTGTGTACCTTTATATCTTCATATTTTATTTATTGTTTCTGATAGAGCAAGGGGGATGGGGAGAGAGAGATATTGATTTGTTGTTCCACTCGTTTATGCATTCACTGGTTGTTTCTTGTTCATGCCCTGACTAGAGATTGAACCTGCAACCTTGGTGTATAGGGATGATCCTCTAACCAGCTGAGAACCCAGCCAGGGCTTACATCTTTATATTTCTGCTTGTGCTTTTTTGGTAGCCTGACGGACTCCTAGGTATCCATCAAAGCCAGATCAGACATCTTTTCTTTTCTCTAGCTGTTTCTGATGATCTCCCTATTAAACAAGATTAAACTCTATTTCATTTCTGTAATGCTTTTCATTTTTCTTTTCTAAATTCTTTAACAGTAGCTACTTATTAGTCCCTGTAGCTAGGCTATGAGGTCCTTAAGAGTAGGAACCTGGACTTTATTATTTTTTTTATCTTCAGAGCATACTTTAGTCACATAGAGCAGGTGCTCAATGTTTGGTAAAAGTTTTAAAATTATTTTTTGTATGATGATGAGTAGGGTAAGTGAAAGGAGCTGTTACTAGAAGCAGCACAGAATGAATAGTGAGTGGGGAATTTGAAGTGGTTGGCTGAAGAATGAGTGGCTATAGACAGGAGGAGGGCAAGAAAGGTGGGCAAGGGTAGAAAGTAGGTAGAGGTGATGACATGCTCTCCAGGCAACTTTCTGGTGAGGTGTAGAACCTCTTGCTATATTAAGGTGGCAAGGAGCAGTTTGAATCAGAGAAAGAGAAATGGCTTTATTCACTTTCCTGCTTGGTCTCTCTGAGGTTCAGGTGGGTTGAGTACAACATCTCAGTGTGGGACTATTAGACCCTTCATGCCTCTTTGGGAAACGCAGCTAACAAATGATATACAATGCTTTCTTTTTCCACTTTTCTTGTTTTATGTGTGTTTTTTCTTTCAAAGCTTTTAGACCCTGTCTTTTCAATTTTTTTCTGTTCTTAAACTTTTTTTTTTTAAGGAAGAAGAGATTACCTGATTCTTTTTCACTCCATGGATCAGTTATGCGACATTCACTTTTGAAGGGGATTTCTGCCCAGATAGTGTCTGCAGCTGTAAGTATTTTGTTCTCTTCCCCTAGCTTTATAACCTGCAATGGCATAATGAAGTAGGATTGAGCATAAAACAGAGCACAGCACTTCTCTTGGCTCAAGGCTTAAGAAAAATAGAATCTGGCTTTCGTGGATTTTGTGTGATTATTTTTGACTCATAAGACATGGCTACACATCTTGATGTAGAAATTAGTGCAGCCCTGAAATAAAGGTCTGCTCAGAGTCTCGGGTGTGCCTAAATGAAATATGGCAGCCATCCTAAAAGAAACACTCTCTGCCTTTTCTTCACATTCCTTTTCAGTTTAGTTGCCATCTTGTGTATTTGGTTGAGGTACAGGGCTTGTTTTTTTTTTTTTCTTCTAATATGGAGAAATGCTTGTTCAGAATCTTTTAAACTGATCTTTTTTCTTAAATAATTCACGGTCTCTTTTCATGTATACCTTATTTTATTTACTTTTAGAACTCTGAAAGTAGGGAAAGACATGTCTTATTTTCAAATGAGAAGACAGGTTTAGAGAGGTGATATTAACTTGTCTTATTACATCTTTGGGTTAGGAGAGAGCAGAACACTTACTACAAATTAGGGTTTCTGGCTTCAAGTCTAAAGCCTATTTGTTGTGAAGTGGGGGTGTTATTGGTGAATGTGTCCATTAGATAATGGCTGGAAGAGAATATCTGTGGTATTTAAAAAAATGATTTAGAGCACTGAATTAATGCATAATTATTTAATAGTTCATCAAGACAATAGACACTGATTCTGATATATTTTATCAATTTTTTCTTTGGCCCCAAAGCCTGTAGTTTTATGTAGACTTCAGATTTTAGTTTCCTGAGGTCAATATGCAGATCTTGTATATAATGGTGGTGATGATTATGATAACACATTCATACACCAGTAATTTTGATGTGCTATGAAGTTTATAAATTTTATGAAGTTTTAATTGGCATTTGTCATGTTCATTGTGGACAAAGTTTTGATTTTTCAGGAGAGTAAGAGATTGATATAGAAATGGCATTATGATACCATAATCACATTGCAATCTTCAGGTTTATTAAAGAAAGCTCTTACTGCAGATACCAAAAAAAAAAAAAAGGAAAAAAGAAAAAGTATTCTCCGTGGGCAATTGGTATACCCTGACCCAGCTCATATATCATGAAGTCACTTTAAATAGAGAGATAGTCAAGCAATGGAGGAAACCTGGGCAATTGTCCTTCCTCTTTTAGGTGGAGAGTAACTCATATTTTCTAGAATGGGAACCACCTGTTGAGGATTACATTTCCATGACGTTTTCTGAATTTAATCCTTATGTAGGTGATGAAATTCATTCCTTTCAAAATCAAGATGAACCAGAACAGTCATTTGACCCACCTGTGCAGTTTTAAAAATATTTTGAATAATGGAGACTGAACTAAAACTCAGACACTGAACAATGATTAGATAAATCTGTTATTTGAAAGGGTTTCTCCTCCTTCTTGAATAAGAGGGAAAAAGTCTAATAAATCCCAGAGTGTTTGCATTCTATTCTTATTTCATTGCTATGGCTGAGCTCCTTTGGTATGTTAAAATGAAAACTGCTTTTCCTGTGACGATCTTCAAACCCTGCCTTCATAATTCTAGATTACCAGCTCAATTTAAATTGTATGCTTTTCTGTGATGGTTGGTTTATTAACATGTAAAGCTAGTTATATTCTTTGGTATCCCTCCCGAATAGTTGTTCAATAATACCTTCAGCCATGTGGACAGTGGTATTATTAGGACCGCCTAGGGCCTTGATCATCAGGGCTTTGTAATCGATGCCTGGAGAACACTCGAGAGAGATGAAACTTGGAGTTGTGAACTTCATTGTTTAGTTTTGGAAACCTCAAAGTAATGAGACATGTGACTATAGTGAAAACTAACTCAAATTAAATTTTAAAGGAGATTTATCATTTTAATGAGCACCTAAGATAAAAGAGATACCTTATAGCACAGTGTTTTTGCAAAAACATGTGTCATGTGTAAGAATGTCCTGGAGTGCTTATTAAAATGCTGATTCCTGGCATCATCCCAGACCTACTGGCTTGGGATCTCTAGCAGTGTAGCATAGGAATCTGCATTTTCACAGGTATCCCAGGTGATTCTCATGTATCTGGCTTCTTAAAACCATTACTCTAGTATGTTGCAACACCAATACTAAAGTTTGTAATTTCTAAAATGCATCCTACATCTGTGGTGTTTAGTTTTTAAAGTTAGCTGACTTCTGATTTCATTATTCGGGTTTCATTTTGAATATCATTTATGTTCTCCATCTGCTGTCTCATTCTTTTTTCCTGTCTGGGACACAAATCAATCATTCAGCAAGTATTTTTTGCATGCCTCTTAATTGTTGAGCATTGTGTTAGGCAAACTTTACATATACACACACACATCCACAAAAGTTGCATACATCCTGCCGTCCTGTGTATATTGTATTGTACATAGCAGCATTGGTGATTGTTCCTTCTCATACTCCCATGCACTGCAGAAAGTTTCTTAAGTTAGTTCTTGGGCAGCTCTACCAAGTTGGATAAAATAGATTCTTCCTTCTGAGAGATTATGATACCTAATTGACCACACCGATAGGGACACATACCTGTAGAAAAGCAACGTGGAAGTGATATAAATAGTCTGGCTGGGACCCAGAAGCTCTGAGTTTGAGACAGATCTGCCACTTGCTGAATGATCCTGGGCAAGTCAAGTAAACTCTGAAATTTTTATTTTCTGAATCTGAAAAATCAGAATAATACTACCTGCTTTTTCTTTCCAGGTTTGGGAATCAAAAAGTGTAATACGTGTTTATGAAAACTCTTTGCTATTACAGTGCTAATCATTGTAACCCATTACCGTTATTTAAAGCTGTAGAAGCATCACATAGATACCTTTATATTTATATAATGCTTTCTTTATATTTAGTGTGATTCTCAGGACAACTCATTGATATAGGTAGGGCAGTATTTGCTATTTCTTGAACAGATGAGGTGACTAATGTCCAGAAGGGGTTGGTGACTTTCCCAGGGTCGTCCAGCTTTTGTTAAGGAGCTGAGACTAGCACTTAGTTTTTGATATTCTTATGTTTGAGAACTGACTGAACATACCTTGCTCAGGCTTTAGTTAGTGGTTCTTGCCTAATCTGCAGGATAGGAAGCTCCTGCTTAGAGGAAGAATATCTTCAGAATATGTTTTCTGTTCCCTCAAGTCTTTATGTACTCTTAGTGTTTTGACCCACATTGCTTATCCTTTATTCACATTATTGAAACTGGAACCTCTTTCCTCTCTCTTTTCCTTTATAATCAGTACCTTTCCCGAAGCATGTTATAGTAAGTAAAATAAAATGATCTTTCTCCCTTGCTCTTTATATTTTGTCGGTATATACAACTTTTGTAGTTTCTCTAAGAGGCAAAAACAAAGGTTCTATTTCTTGTGTGAATTGATTTGGATCAAAGTATATGTAAAGAGAGGCCTTATACTGTTTTCTGTTTTATAATGAGAATATATTTTGAAGTACTTTTATTTTCTCTAAATTTCATTTAGGACAAAGTAGATGCTGGCTTGCCTACAGCAATTGTAAGTATACTTTAAATTATTCTTTAGAGGTAAGCTTTCTATTTGATTGGGTTTTCTTAGATTTATTCTTCTAATATTTAAAGTTATTATATAAATTATTATGACAACAAATTTATAAGTTATTTATTGCCCAGTAATCAGGTTTAAAATTTATCCACGTTGAATATTTTCTTTGTAGTATATGGGTTACTCTTTAGGCTTTTGTTTGAGAAGCATTTAATGGAGTAATGATTAGCATTTTTCAGATTTATTTGTATGTATGTTACCCTGCCCAAGTAAATTTGCTCCTTCTGCGATTTTGCCTCCCCTTGGTTATAGGGAGTGGAAAATAGTATTTGGTACAATCACTTTGTGGTAAATAGTACATTTAACAGCTCTGAACTCTATTACCGGTCCTGCCAAGTAAATCTGTGGAGTGATTATAGAGAACTGGGGCATACTGAAAGCATGCTAGTGCCCTCTTCTTCTCGACTGTTTCCAGCTGCTGCCTGTAGCTTTCTTATTAGTTAATTGGTGAGGAAGTCAGCTGAATTTTGAACATTTCTTGTGCCTTTTGGCTCCTGGGAATAAACTAGAGAAGAACTTTCTAATCCCTTCTCTTTACCTCATAGGAGGTTCTCGGTTGGGTAACATAAGTGCCTCTTACTTTGTCTGGACCCTGAAGATCTGTGTTTGAGGGAAATAATGTCATGTTTTTCTCTATAATGTTGTACCTATGATAGTTTTTATATTGTTAACCTTAGAGTAAATTTAGAGGGATTCCCAGAAATAAAATGTTCTGTTTTGCTTCCCAGATGAAATTCTCCTTATTTGTAATAGTTGGTATGTCGTTTGGTGCCTAGAGGCAGGAAGACCAACAAATTCAACTCTGCTTATTTCAAGATCCTTGATGTACTATCTTATGATCTTCTCTTTTGTTCTCAGGCCGTGTCCAGTCTGATAGCAGTGGGTACGTCTCACGGATTGGCTTTAATATTTGGTAAGTTTTCCAAGTACTTTCTTTACTTTAAATATTAAGTATCCTTGGGGTTTTATAATGTCTTTTAATCATATTTTACATAGTGAATTTTATTTGCTTAGATAAAAACAGAAAAACTTGAAAAGTAACAGTATTTTTATAGTTAAAAATTGTTTGACTTGGCTTCATTTTTTTTTGCTTGTTGCTTATTTATATTCTCTATGAATTTATGAACTATCTTATCTGTTGGCCCTCTGAAAACCAAGACAACAAGAATATAAAGTTGGAAGGAACCTTGGGTTGTCATCTCGCCTGCCTTCAGTTGATGGGGCTGGTGGGGGTGATTTGTGATCCTGAAGCATGTCTGAGTACTGGGTATTCTAGAAGATCTTCAGGAAGGAGATGCTCAGGCTTTCTTAGTAATTTGCAGTAACTCTCACTGACAATAATTTTTAAAAAATTTCCATTGTAGGCCCTGGCTGGTGTAGCTCAGTGGATTGAGCTCGGGCCTGCGAACCACACGATCGCGGTTCAATTCCCAGTCAGGGCACATGCTTGGGTTGCAGGCCGGTTCCCTGCAGGCCAGTTCCCAGCAGGGGACGCACGAAAGGCAACCATGCATTGATGTTCCTCTCCCTCTCTCCTTCCCCTCTAAAGATAAATAAATAAAATCTTAAAAAAAAATTTTCCATTGTAAATTCCTCCAAACTAAAAGAAGTCCCTAATCACATTTTGTTGTTGTTGAGGCAAGTTCATATTGTATGGTGGAGGTTAGTCTTACAGATTTTCTCATTTTTTAAATCTGAGGCTAAATAACCCTAATTTCATTAATCTTTCTTTGCTTTTGAATTTAATACTATTAGTAGAACATTTTGTTTTTGTTTTCTTAACTTAAAAACTTTTTTGTCATTTTTACTGTTCTCTCCTGGATCTTAAGTCTTTTTTATCTCAAATGGAATTCTTGATGACATATTTTATTAAGGAATCTACAGGATATTGTGTAAGGATTACCAGGGAATGCTTTAATAGCAGAACCTCAATTTGATCTCTTTGGGCCTTTTATCTTAATTTACCATATTAGTTATTTTTTCTTGTTTTTGAACAGTTTGATTTCCTATTTATAAAATGTTCCATTATACCAAAAGCCTTATTTGTCATGTGATTTTCAACCTAGTCTTTTCAAAGGTGATTGATAAAAATATGGGTTTTATTGTTTGGAGATGAGAAGAATGGAAACAAAAATATAATTCTCTTAAGAGAACTATAGAATTGATTCTTTAAATAATATTTTTCTTATTCCATTATTAATAGGTGTTCATAATAGAAAATTTAGAAAACATTGGTGAGCAAAAGGCTGAAGATGTTAAACACCAAATTCTTCCACACAGGACTAGTCCCTAGCATTTCTGTGTGGCCCGCCCCTCTTTTTTCCATGTGTGTGTGTATGCGTGGTCACACACAGATACCTGCCCCGAAATGGGATCGTGCAACTCGTAACTTGCTTTTTTATGATAATGAACATCTTTCCATGTATTTATATATTCATCTACAACATTGTTTTTAATGGCTACATTGTATTCTTTTAAATGGATTCATGATCATTTACTTAATCATTTCCTACTATAAGATATTTAGGTTGTTTCTCAACAAGTAGTATAATCATGAACATCTTTGTTACTGTATTTTTGTACGTGTGATTACTTCCTTGGGACAAATTCTTGAAAGTCCTAAGTCATACCCTAGGACTGGGTATGAACATTTAAACACTTCCAATAGGTATTGCCTAATTGCCTTTCAGAAGTTTTACCAGCTTTCAGGTATAGGGATGCTTGGTTTTCTATGGGGGCATACTTGGTATTGGATTGATAAGGTTCTGGGGAAGGAACTTAAAAGGTCTTTTAGTTCTGTCCCCTTATTTTACATATGAGGTGACTGAAAACCAGAGAGGGTAAGTGGCATGCACAGAGCCAAGGTTAGAATCAAGGAATATGGAATCCTTGGTTAGTGCATTTCCACCATTCTGAGCAGTTCTTCTGTCCTGAAAGAAAAGGAGGCCAGTTCCAAGATATATGAAGAAAAGAAGAACTAAGGTGAATGAGGATAGAATATAATGCATATATTCAGCAGAATGCATGTCGAGTTTTTGTTCCCACTCACCATTACTTTTCCTCCAACTGCTTTACCATTCCCTCCTTACCATGAGGTTATAAGACTGTGTGCCTGCTAATAATCAAATTCATGTAGAGCGTACTGCAACAGATTAAAAAGGCTATACTTAAAATTAAAACTATCAGAGGAGTACATTATCTATTGCTACTGCCTCCTTAATTTCCTGGGGCCTGCTTCCTAATTTTCTTTAGATCCCAGTGGCTTTCTGATGAAATAGTAATCTTTGACTGTAGTCTCATGGAAGGGAAAGTATGCCAAAGTGAACATTTTGATAAAGAATCTTAATATTCTGGTTATGCTTTGGGTTTTTAATTATGTGTTAATAAATTGTACTCATTTTTGTAAGAATTAGTATTTGAACAATGCATTTTAACAAATGGGTTAAAATTTGTTTGAAAGGCAGGGACAAATGGTAGAGTAATAATACTCTGAAGTGTTTAGATAAGAGATCTGGGTTAAATTGGATCTCTCGTAAACATCTTCATTGATGACAGAAAAAAGTGTAGAAGGAAGAACTGTACTCATGTTAGTACCAGTAGATTCCCCCAGTAGATAGTGACCTGGGACATTAAAATAGCAGTCCTTATAAGCTTCATCAAGATTGATGTATGTTGCCTTTTCTTATGGAATTATAGATGTATGGTATTTATTGTATATCTTGGCTCTTACCTATATGAAGGATCTCAAAAATGCAACTCTTAATAAAGATGTTTCCCTATCCCAGGGTCCTTAGTTTTTCACTTTTTGGGTTGTTAGCACACTTTAGTAGATTATATTTTTGAAATTATTTTTGATTTTATCAAACTTAATGGACTTGGGTTTATTTACTGTGCTGTAATTTGAATATAATACCATTTCTCCTTTCCCATAGCAATATCTGAATATAATCATAAACTCTATACACATCAATTAACCATATTTAGTATCCTTCCTATAGATAACTAAAGTTTGTCACTTAAACTCTTGAAATTTTGCCTGTCTTTTCTCTGAACTTTTGAACTGATCTCTTCTTTCTCTCTTTTGGTCTTTTCTCCATGGATTCAAAGGAAAAGGTATAGTAATTTTGGTTTGCGTGAGTGACCTTTATTCTTTTGACCTTTTCACTGTCGAAAGAGAATGCTATCAATTATAGTCAGTGCCCTCTTATGAAATACTCATGGAAGGAAAGCAGCTAATTGAAAGATTGGTTAAAGCAGGGACTTGTAAAAAACTACAAATGCAGGCATACCTTCAACGTTTTTCTTAACTTAAAATATATAAATATTCATTTTCCCCGTAGTCTTTTGATATATAGCAAAGTCTTTACTTTGAGTTTGTATTTGCCAAGTGATGTCTGTGGCATCTCTTTTGGCACAAATTGCAACAATTGCTTTATGTGGTGGATCATATAAAGTTTGCACTTTTGAGTTTTAGGCACCTGTGAATCAAGGAGCACAGAATACTAGATTTTCAGAAAACTTCTCTTCCATCTTCTACAGTTATGTTGTATACACCTTATTTCATGACAGTTTTAAAAACAATTTATCTTTACTATGTTTTTCTAAAGCATTCATTTAGTTTTCCTAGAAACAATAGCCCTTTCTTTTTCATTCTATTTCATCAGTTTGTGTTTTGTTAGTTAGGTTTTTAAAGTACAGCAGCATTACAGTGGCATGAATGGCGTGAACAGGTTTGGGAATAAACACAAATGACTGTTTTTGAACATGAGCATTTTAGAAAAGGGCCAGTTAGCTTTGGGAATTCAGTGTTACCTGAGCTTCAGCAGGTAACCTTCACAGCAGGAATGAGAACTTTAATTCTGTGTGTTGGTTACATGGAGGTCAGGTAAAAGCGTTTCTGCTATTGTATAAGCATTGATGAAAAATGTTTCTTAATATCTCTTTGCTTCTTCTTTGGTCTTAGAGAATATTTTAATATGCTCAAATGGTAAGAGAAGAGTGATATTAAAAAATGATGAATACTGGCAATAAAAGTAGAGCTTTACACACGCAATTTAATTTGATTCCTTCTAGGATCTAGATGTTTCCTATTAGGTTGGCCCAAAAGTTCATTTAGGTGTTTTCTGTACAATGGCTGTAGTAGTGTGTAGTTGTCTGTAATGCAACTTGAAACAGTTTTGTTAGGTTGTATTGTAATAGTTGTCATATCAGTGTGCACTTAAAAAACACTTATCAAAATTGGTGAATTTTTGTGCAGCCATTTTAATATTAAAGATATAAGAAGATACACAACATTTTCTGTGTATTATACTTTATTATTTTAGGGAAGGTAAAAACATAACTGAAACACAACAAAAGATTTGTGCAGTGTATGGAGAAGGTACTGTGACTGATCGAACATGTCAAAAGTGGTTTGTGAAGTTTCTTGGTACTATTAACGTTTCAGCCAAATAGTTCTTTGCTTTGGGGCTGTCTTGTGCATTGGAAGATGTTTAGCCGCACCCCTGGCCTCTATCCACTAGAAGCCAATAGCAGGAGATGACCGACATACTCAAAATATCCAAATCAATAAAGTTATTGGTGAAAATGAAAAATGTGTCTTATTTTGCAGAAAAAACCATACAGACTTTTGGGCCAACCCAATACTTTGACAGTTTTTAGGAACTAGTTAAAACAAATTAGGGGTAAAGAAATAGAGGATTGGGTTGACTCTGCTATATGTAAAGCGAAATTCTGCAAGTGTGTTCAAATTTAGATTTTATAGCTATTATAGCCTTTAGCATTATTTGTGAACTCTTTTTGCTGTTTGGCATATTACTCCTCAGCCCAGAATATGCTACAGAGATCTACCCTAAGCAAAGTATACTTTGAAAGGTATACTAATAAAAGAAATAGGTGTAATTCATTGTAGTGTCAAATAGATGTGCTTTTTGTGATATCTGGGCTTCAGGTTCTTTTAATTAATTGGTAAGCTATTTATTGTTAATAAGTCTCTTGCATTTGTACCATTTTGTAGTTTTCAAATTTTTATAGGCATTTTATTATTTAAGCCGTATGCCATTTCTATGAAGTTCATAGGAAAAGTGATAGTCTCGTTTCATATTTCTTACCCAGTCATTTGCTTAATAAGGACCCACTTCAATTTAAAACAAAACAAAACAAATCAAGTTGACAGTGCCAGCCCAATGTGGTTTTATATGAATTTTTGTAAGTGAAATTAGATGTGCTACTAATTTAATCTCACCCCAACAATAGACAAAGGAGATTTCAGAGAGTAGGGGGAGAGTAGAAATTTTCCATTTAAATGAATGAGATCAAGAGCCCGCTTAAGAGTAGAATGTGGAGAGAGCTCTGATTTCATCTTTCTTGCTTCTGCCCACATCATGTTGTTCTTTCAGTATAGCTACAGAGCTTAAGTGTTTGGAAGAAGTTTTATTTTTATTTTCATCAAGTACCTTTCTCCAGAATTGTCCAGAATGACCTGGACTACAGAATGTTTAGTTACTCTAGGAAAAAAGCTTCTTCAATAAGACTCTTCTTTTTTCTACAGAAATCTGCCTTTTCTGAATTTAGTCCAAACGATATAATAGCTAGTTTGTTAATATGGTACCATAAAAATAGAATGCATAAAGACAGCAATAAAAATTGATAACTTATCTTTTGGAGTTAAAATAGATTATATTTTATATACTGTGCATCATCACTTTATAGTCATGCTACCTTATAAAGGGGCATTACAAAGATAATACATTGTAAAAACTAAGAAAAAAGTTTAGAGTATTTTCATTAACACAGTCCTGTGGGCTATAAATTAATACATCTTTTAGGAATGACCAAGGTTGATCAAGGTTTTTCCTTGCCTTAGTTTTTAGTACATGGAACCCACAAGTCAGATGAGCAGAGTGGTGTGTGGGTTTTTACCGACCAGTCAGATAAGTCTTTTTCCTTTGCTCTTTTCTTCACTATTTCCTCTTCCTTAATCGTATCCTTATTTTTTATTTTATCATACACCTTAATTCTCCCATTCTTACTTTTCCTGAGCTATAAGAATACTTAAATAGTCCGTTTTAAAGCATGAACTTTGTTAAATCAGAAAGCAGTAGTAATGTCTCTAAGTTTTGATGGGTCAGACCTGTGTAATGTCAAGTATTTTTTGTGTGCCAGATACCTTAAAGCCATCCATTGTGTCAGAGACCTTGGGGAGGTGGAGATGACTATTTGAGCCAATTTATGAACACAGAGGTATATTCTTACAGTGTTCACTTTGGACTTCCATTACATTATTCCCTAGATGTAGGAATGAATGTTTTTAGGCTTTCTGGTAACTAGACTTACCCTTACAGAAGGAAGAGTTGCAAATATGTGAGCTATTAAGGTGACTGTCAGATGTCCCTGAGCACGAGGTACCATGCTAGGTATTCTGGATGTATTAATTCACTCATAACCTTTGCCTTAGAGAGGTCTTAGTCTCAGAGTGGAAATAAGACATATTTACCTCCAAAAAGTAGCCTGTGCATGTGTTGAAAAACAGAATTCAACTGTGTAAATTTTAAAGATCTTACTGGCTTTGTTCAGCGATTCATAAATCAAGGCAGCAGTATCTAGGACAGCACTTTTCAGCACCGGCAAGAATTTTTAAAGCATGCCATACCTGACTTTCGTCAGGGCACTGACCTCTTTCCCCTTAGATTGTCAAATTTAAAAAAAAATGACAATAGCCAACACAACAATAGCTGTCCAGTGTGAATGAATCAAAATTATACCTTTTGTCAGATTGTCAAAAAATATACTTTTTGGTGTGCTGCAGAATTTTAGTAATTTATGTGTGCCATGATATGCAACGGGTTTAAAATTGCTGATCTAGCAGATATAAAGGAGCTTCAAAAGGCTCTACATAATGAAAGACTTCTATAGGCTGAAGGGAATGGGACAAGGAACTTATGCTAGCAGAAGGTAGACTGGTTGTGGCAAGGTCACCTTTCTAGGGTGTAACAGGGGTCTGCCATGCAGATCACGAACTAGGGCTGACCAGGCAATTCCTGACTGACTGGTTTAAGATTCCGTTCCTGGGAGAGGCCAAGACTGTAATTAAATATTAAGTCTCAGTTTGTCATATGGGGCTTAGCAGAAGTGACTCCATTTTGGGACTGTTTTCTTGTTTTTAATGCTAGTTAAGGGAGGCATGAATAATTGCTGGGAGAGTGGAGAGAACTCCACATTGTGCGAGTATGGTGGGTTTGTTTATTTTTTCCCTCTAAACAGTAAAATTTTGTAGACATACCTTATTATATTTAAATTTTTTTTATTTTGTGGTTTTCAGGGGGGTACAATAAAGTACACTATACAAAATAAGCATTGCCTAGGAGATACCTTAGAGGAATTTCTTTTAATTATTAGATAATAAAGTTTAATAAATATTTGAGTGTCTCCTGGAGATATCAGAGGTGATTAAGGCAAAATCCTTTCCCTTAACTTAATCTAGTAGAGGTTTTAATTATTTGCCTTTAGCATATCAACTGTTGATGCTTGAAATAATTCTGTTAAGTAGTTAACACTTATGCTATAAATTTTTTAATAATTTGCTTAGAATCCCTTTCTTCATGGATAATATAAATATAAATTTCAGTCAAACTGTAACTAAATAAATTTTGATTTTTGAAGTTTTAAAACTATTTAAAAGATGGTATTCCTTATAACTTTTCATCCTGAATAACAAGAACTACAATTCTGGAATGAGGGTGATGAAAGATGGTTTGTTTAAGAAGATACAGATTTCTTATGGATTTTTCCACTTATCATTAGCAAGTTTTGTATTATGCTTTTTTATAAATATTGTTTCCCCCCTGCATTCTTAGTGTCTAATTCAATGCCCAGCGTAGTAAGGTGTTTAATTCATATATTTAAAATAAATGTAACTTCATCATTTGATTCTTGCTGACTCCTAAGTGTTTGAAAACAAGCCTATATACTAAGTACAGGGTCTGGCACAAGTAACACCTGCTTGAGTGTGGTTGGTAGGGTTATAATATGGGCGTAATAATTTATAGATTGAATTTGAACCTTTCCCCTAAAATGTCATATGGTGTGCTTGAGTGTGATATTGTTATGTTACAGAATTACATGCTTATAATTTTGTAATAAAAGATTGTGTAATAAAAAGGCGTGCTATTTGTGCTAGACCCTGTATATATTTATTCACACCTTTCTGTTTCTTTCACCGGATTTTACAAATTGCTTTCTTTAGATCAGAATCAAGCATTGCGACTATGTCTGGGTAACACTAGTGTTGGAGGTCAGTATGGAGCCATCTCTGCCCTCAGTATTAACAATGACTGCTCAAGACTTCTCTGTGGCTTTGCTAAAGGACAGGTAAATATGAACTTCATGTTCCATAAGTCAATGTTAAAATCATTTAAAAAATAGTATCTCTAGATCAATATCCTTTTATTTATTTTTATTTTTATTTCTTTTTTAGCTAGAGGGGAGAGGAGGGAAAAAGAGAGGGAGAGAAACATTGATGTGAGAGAGAAACACCAATTGGTTGCCTTTCATAGGTGCCCTAAACAGGGACCAAACCTGCAACCCAGGCAAGTGCCCTGACCAGGAATCAAACCTGAGACCTTTCAGTTTACGGGATAATAATGCCCAACCAACTGAGCCACACTGGCCAGGCCTAGATTAATATCTTGAAGACCAAAATATGTGTTATAAAGTGACATGTCTGTATAGCTAACCCTGAGATTGCTCAGTCTGACTTTTGTTCAAATTTTTAAATAATTGTTGTTGACTGGGCCAGAATATGCAGTTTTTTAAAAATTGAGGTATAATTCACATATAACGTTATATTAGTTTCAGGTGTATAACATAATGATTCAATATTTGTGTACATCTGAAATATCACCACAATAAGTCTGTTTACCACCTGTTGCTATACAAAGTTACATAATTTTTTCTTGTAATGAGAGCTTTCAAGATTTATTCTCAGCGGCTTTCACATATGCAGCACAGTGTCATTGACCCTAGTCATCATGCTGTGCATTACATGCCCATGAGGGATTTATTCTGCAGTTGGAAATGCGTACCTCCTGACCGCCTGCACTCATTCCACCCAACCCCCCAGTTCCCTCCCCTCTGGCAATCACCAGTCTGTTTTCTGTATCTGCCAGTTTTGTTTTGTTTGTTTTTTAGATTCCTCCTACAAGTGAAATCAATGTTGTTTGTCTTTCTCTTAGCATAATACCCTCAAGGATCCTTAGATTGTTTCCATATTTTAGCTATTGTAAATAACACTGCAATGAACATGGGGTACAGATATCTTTTTGAGTTAGTATTTTTATTTGGGGGAGATAAATTCCCAGAAATGGAATTGCTGGATCATACGAAAATTCTACCTCAATATTTTAAATTTCTTTAGGACCCTTCGTACTGTTTACTCTGGTGGCTGCACCAGTTTACATTCCAACCAGTAGTACACAAGGCTTTCATTTCTCCATACTCAGGCCCACACTGTTTATTTTTCACCTCCTTAGTTAAATTTCATCCTAGATGTTTTATTCTTTTTGATGCAGTTGTAAATGAGATTGTTTTCTTAATTTCTTTTCCTAGTAGTTCATTGTTATTATGTAGAAATACAAAAGAATTTTATATATTGATTTTGTACCCTGCATCTTTACTGAATTTGTTTATTAATTTTAACAGTTTTTGGTGGTTTAGTATTTTGCATATATAAAATATTGTTCACAAACAATGACACGTCTTCTTTTCCAAATCCAATTTGGATGCTTTTTCTTTCTTTCCTTTTTTTTCCCTCCTAATTGCTATAGCTAGGACTTCCAATACTATGTTGAATAAAAGTGTCAAGAGTTAGCATCCTTACCTTGTTCCTGATTTTAGAGAAAAACTTTCAGCTTTTCACTGTTTAGTATGTTAGCTGTTGGCTTGTCACATATGATCTTTATTGTTTGAAGTATGAAGCCTCTATACCTACTTTATTGAGGGTTTTTTTTATGATAAGTGGATGTTGAATTTTGTCAAATGATTTTTTTCTCTGTCAATTAAGACAGTCATATGATTTTTATTCTTCACTTTTTAAATGTGTTATATCATGCTTACTGATTTATGGATTTATACCATCCTTGCATCCCTGGAATGAATCCCATCATCATGGTGTATGATTCTTTTAATGTCTTCTTGAATTTGTTTGCTAGTGTTTTGTTGAGGATTTTTGCATCCTTGTTCAATGATACTGGGCTGTAATTTTCCTGTTTTTGTTTTGATATCAGGGTAATATTGGCCTCATAAAGCAAGACTGGAAATGTTATCTCTTCTTTAGTTTTTTTGGAAGAGTAAAGAAGGTTAGGTATTAAGTCGTCTTTAAATGTTTGGTGGAGTTCAGCAATAAAGTTATCTGGTCCTGGACTTCCATGTCTTGAGAGATTTTTGATTATTGATTCAACATCCCTTCTAGTAATTGGTCTATTCAGATTTTCTATTTCTTTATGATTTAGTCTTAGAAGATTTTATATTTTTAGGAATTGATCTGTTTCTTCTAGGTTGTCAAATTTGTTGGTATATAATTGTTCACAGTAGTCTCTTGTGATGCTTTATATTTCTGTGGTATCAGGTGTAACTTTTCTTTCATTTCTGTTTTTTTATTTGAATGCATTTTTTTAGTGATTTCAGCTAAAGATTTTTTTCAATTTTGTTTATCTTTTTAAAGAACCAGCTCTTAGTTTTATTGATCTTTTAAATTGTCTTTTTAGATCTTACTGCATTTATTTTTGCTCTGATCTTTATTGTTTTTTTTCTTCTACTAACTTTGGGCTTTGTTTTTATTTTCTAGTTCCTTTAGGTGTAAATTTAGTTTGTTTACTTGAGGGGTTTTTTTTGTTTCTTGAGGTAGGCCTGTATCGTTATGAACTTCTTACAACTGCTTTTGTTGCATCTCATAAATTTTGGTATGTTGTATTTCTGTTTTCATTTGTCTCAAGGCATTTTTGAAAGTTTCTCTTGATTTCTTCAGGGCCCAATTGGTTTTTCAGGAGCATGTTGTTTAATATCCACATATTTGTGATTTTTAAATCTCTAGTTTTATACTATTGTGGTCAGTATAGATGCTTGATACGATTTCAGTCTTCTAAAATTTGAGACTTGTTTGGGACCTAACATGTGATTTATCCTGGAGAGTGTTCTGTGTGCACTTGGGAAGGCTATGTATCATGCTGGTCTTGGACTGAATATTTTCTGTATATCTAATAAGTACATCTGGTCTAATGTGTCATGTAAGGTCCATATTTCCTTATTGATGTTCTATCTCATGATCTATTTATTCATTGATGTAAGTGTGGTATTAGAGCCCCCACTTGTCGTTGTATTGCTGTCTATTTCTTTCTTTAGGTCTATTAATATTTGCTTTATATATTTAGGTGTTCCTATGGTGGGTTCATAAACATTTACAAATGCTATTCATCTTGTTGGATTGACCCCTTTATCATTATGTCCCATCTTTATTTTTTATTACAGATTTTGTTTTAAAGTCTATTTTGTCTGATAGAAATATAGCTACCCCAGCTTTATTTTGGTTTTCATTTGCATGAGGTATCTTTTTCTACCCTGTTACTTTTATTTTGTGTGTGTCCCTACGTCTGAGGTGCGTCTCTTGTAGTCAACATGTAGATGGATCTCACGTTTCAATCCAGTCAGCCACGTCTGTGTCTTCTGTTTGGAGAAGTTAGTTCACTTTTAAACTAAGTGTTGATTCTGTGTACTTACTACCATTTTGTTGACTATTTTTGGCTGTCTTGTAGCTCCTTTCTTCTTCTCTTGCTCTCTTTTCTTGTGGTTTGATCACCTTATGTTATAGATTTCTTTTTTATTAAGTTTATAACAAGGTAAGTTTTAATGCATTCTAGAACTATACATTTTTACTTCCCCTCCCCCCTTGTTTTATGGTTTTGATGTCACACTCCATATCTTTGTATTTTGTGTTGCCCTTAGCTATTTATTGTAGTTATTCTACTTTTGTCTTTTAACCTTCATACTAGTTTTATAAAATGATTAATCCACTACCTTTCCTAGATATTTACTTTTACCCTTGAGATTTTTACTGTCGTATGTTTTCTTGTTACTAATTAGTCTCCTCTCTTGTCAGCTTAAAGAAATTCCTCAACATTTCTTGTAAAGTCAGTTCAGTGGTGATGAGCTCCTTTAGCTTTTGCTTGTCTGGAAACTCTTTTATCTCTTACTCAGTTCTCAGTGACAGTCTTGCTCAGAGGAATATTTTGGCTGTAATCGGTGTTTCTCTCCCTCTCTCACTCACTCCCTTCCCCTCTCTCTAAAAATAAATAAATAAAATCTTTAAATACACTATACCAGCTCTGTGTATTCTTACTACTGTGCTCTTGGATAACTATTTTGGTATTTCCACTTCTGAAGCTGGCAATACATTACTGTTTTTCTCATCTGATAGTAGGGTTCTCCTATAATTTTTATCAGTCCTAGAGAAATGGACTCATTAAAGAAATTTCTTTGACCTGTCAGTGTAAAAACATTTAAATCTAAAGGAAAGAGCAGATTGGGCAGGATGAGGGTGGATGAAGATGGAATCAAGGCCCCACGCATGCATCTGCAACCTGTAGTTATGTTTTAACTTTATAGTTCTTTGCCTGCAATGTTTATAGACCAGGGACAGATTTTTTTTTGGCCAGGAGGTAGGCTACTTAAGTCTAAAAAAGAGCAATACATTTGTTTGTTAAAGCATTCAGTTGTCTTGTAGATCACTATGTGGGATTTGGCCAGTGGAAAACTTCTGAGATCAATAACAGACGCTCATCCTCCAGGAACAGCAATTCTGCATATTAAGGTAACATCTTTGTTTTCTTTTTCTGATCATTTTATCATATGTCTTTGTGTCTGTTGTGAAGTAAATTCTTTATAAACAGAATTCTTGAAAATGAACTATCTCTTGTTTGACTAGCCCAACAAGATATCTTCCTGAGTGGAAAACCAGAGATGGGCTAGCAGGTTAGCATTCAGCTGCAAGACGTATTGATGTTTAGTAGATACAGCAGAAAAAGAGCAAGTGACGGGATCCTAGATAAGAGGTTGGTGGCAAAGACGGGCAGTACCCTGATGGAAAGTCATGTGAAGATTTTAAAAGGTCTTTGTACTTTTTGTTCAGTCCACCAAGATTTTATTGCTGAGATGGGTTCAAGGCACCAACTATGAAAAAACTGAAGTTTGCATTATGTTTAAAAATGAATCTGTTGGTTTATTTTCTTTCAGGCTGCTAAAGAAAAAGCGTTAAGATTTGAGTCTTGGCTTTCTCCTTATAGGCTTGAAAAAAAACAAACCAACTTAAGTAACAGATTTTATTTATAAATACAATGGAAACCTTGATTTTTGTATTCTGTCAAGCCCATGTTCAGAAGCATAAAAGGTAAAGGGCTATAACTAGGAAAGTCTAAAATTAGATTTTCTAGATTTTAATCAGGTTCACATTTGGTTTCTTAGCTGTGCAGACCTCTCTTATCCATACATATGCTTTTTAAAGTCTGCAGGCATCTGGACTTTATGAGTCTGTATCTAGGTTAGTTACATAAAAGTCTTTTGTGAGAGAGCAGCATTGAAGCATTTAGCAACAATGAAAACAACCAAGAGAAGTAAAAGCAGAGAGGATTTCTTTTCTTTCTGAACATCGTCGCACTTTATCTTGACCTTTATTTTCACATGCCATGTACCAACTCCTAATATGTTATAGTTGTTTGTGTTTTTTTAATGCCTTGTCTCTTAATAGGTTAAGATCTTTGAAACTAGAATCTGTTTCTCATTTATTTTTGTGTTACACATAGTAGCTACTCAATAATTGTTTGGTTGAGGAATTAGGTAGTAATGTTTATGAAAGGCCAGTCCCTTTGCAGAAAAAAGCCTTTAGGAGAAACAATAGGAAATAAGCTATAAGGGCAGAGAGAAAAGAGAAGAAGGCAGCTGAGGTTAAAAGCATCGTAGTTACAGCCGTGGTGTTGCTTGCGAACGGTGATAAAGGTGGTGGTGTGTACAGACACTGTGACATTGGAGAGACAGGTGGCAAGAGATACGTAACATTAGATACTTCTGAAGCTTTTGATTGACAGTTGCCACTTGCACTTCAATAATCTTACTCATTGTTCTCCAAACTTAACCTTATATCCAATCAATAAGAGTTCAGACTTGCATGTTATATGTATATATTCTTAAATTATATGAACATACTAGTATACTGGTATTTAAGCACAGTGTAAAACATATACAAGAAGTAGAAAACTAATAAATAAAAATGCAAGTCCTGTTATTTTTCCTACACTATGGGGTATATGCCTTCTGCTTTGGCAACTGTTCATCTAGGCTTCAAGGGCAAACGTGTGGGACTTCTTTACTATGCCTGTTGGGGGGGTGGAGGAGGAATCATTTTATGTTAGCCTCCTGTACCTCAGCCATCCCTGGCTAAGAGCCTGAAGGCATGCCATTCAGGGTGGCTCACCAACTGTTGGGGTTGGGGAGACCAGGCACTGTATATGATACAAATTAGGTTGTTCAATTTTGTATCATATAATGTCCACATTTATCATTCCTCATAAACTCTTAGGACAGCCTGTCATTGTGAATGTTATTTATTAAGAGTAACTAATATTAACTGAGGTATATTTGGCCAAAGAAGAGCAAGGAGGCAGCACATTTTCAGAACAGTTACATAAAAAGTCAAACTATTTTTAAAATATATATAAAGATTTTATTTATTTTTAGAGAGAGGGGAAGGGAGGGAGAAAGAGGGAGAGAAACATCAGTTTGTGGTTGCCTCTCCTGTGGCCCCCACTGGGGACCTGGCCTGCAACCCAGGCATGTGCCCTGACTGGGAATCAAACCGGCAACCCTTTGGTTCACAGCCCACACTCAATCCACTGGGCTACACCAGCCAGGGCAAAGTTAAACTATTTTAAATATAATAGATTAGCTCTTCGATTATTTAGAAAACATTCAGACAAGTTTACTCCCCAAAGATACCAACTCTCTTTTATAGTGTCTTTCTTCTTGAAAACAAGGCAACTGCAAATATACCCAAAGTATCCTATTCAGTTTAACAGCAAGTTTGAAAAAGTTAATGTAAGAATCCAAGTAGAGAACTTTAGGGCTTCTGTGAATCATAGTTTGTATTTTTCTTTTACCCTCAGGAAAGGTAGTTTTACTTTTATAAAGCCACAGATTTTTAAAATATTGAGACATTTTTATTCTGAATATGGCCAGGTTTGCATGTTCAGAATGTTAAGCTAATTCTGGTGAAGGTGATTCCAATGCTAAATGTGTTTGTTTTAGATTTTTAAAGTTTTATAGTTTCTTTACCCTTCTTAACACTTGACTGGTTGTTTAGAAATCTATAGGAAAATATATTTTTTTCTCTGTTTAGTTTACAGATGATCCAACCCTTGCAATTTGCAATGACAGCGGAGGCTCTGTTTTTGAATTGACGTTCAAGTAAGAGGCTAATGGACATTTCTTGACAAATGAAAGAACTAGCTCCGGTTAATGACTTAGAGTTGAACATGAGGAGACCTGGAAAACCTATGGGACTGAAAATAGGTTATGGTTCTGTATTGCAGTTACCTGGGGAGGCTTACATTGGAATGGAACACACTGTGTTCCAGGCCTGCTCCCCGCCCCTCCCACCCCGCCCTGCAATTTCTGTTTCAGGTTTGAGTGGGAATTCTAAACCACTCCCCCGGGCACTGTACACCTTTGGGCTCAGGAACCACTATTCTGGACTATTTCACTAATTTTGGTTCAGGCCACAGGCCCAGTTGGTTATAAAACTGTAATAGCCAGGTGTAGGAAGGTTTTTATTACCTTGGAATTGCCCTATTTATTCTTTAAGTAAGAGCAAGACTGTCTAGATATATGGAAGAACACTTATAAAGCTGAGTTTAGAAAAACAGAATATACTATTTAATGTGTATTATGTTTCCATAAGTTCTTTAGTGTAAATAAAGAATGTGTTTATTTCTTGTATTTCTTATACCTTCTAACATTGCTGAGCACAAAGTAATTGCTTAAAAATGCTATTTATTTGGTTGACTAATGTTTATTGAGCATCTCTATGTAGAGCCATTGTTCTAGGCCCCAAAGTTGCAGCTGTAAACCAGACAGGGTCACTACTCTAATCGAAATTACATTTTAGTTGGGATGGGGGGTAGGGATATAGACAATAAACCAACACACAACTGAAATAACCTCAATAGTTGTGAGTGCTGTGAAGAAAATAAGACAGGTCAGTGTCCTAGAGTGCACACCACAGTGGTGCAAGAGGGCTAGAGGTTGGAGCCAGGTTATGTAGGGCCTTCCAAAACATGGTGAAACATTTGGGTTTCATTTTATGTACAGTTGCAAGCTATTGGAGTGTTTTTAGAAGAGTGATACATCTGGCTTCTACTTTATCATGCTGATATCATGTGGAGTTTGGATCATTGCAGGCAAGAGTAGGAGTTAGAAGGCTGTTCTCATAGTCCATGCTAGAGGTGGTAGTGCCTTGGGTCATTGCTAAATCAATTCTGAGGTTTCTGGTTACATTTTCAGGAGAGTAATGGGAGTGAGAACCTGTGAATCTAGATGCCTGTTTAGTGGTTCCAAGGGTGAAGTGTGCTGTATTGAGCCTCTCCATTCTAAGCCTGACCTGAAAGATCATCCTATCACTCAGTTTTCCTTATTGGCTATGGCGTCCTTAACCAAGGTAGGTGGATTTAGAAGATGAAACTCAGAATTTTAGAAGCTTTGCCTACCAAAACATTTGAAGATTACAGGATAAATCTACAAAATATTTTTCTCCTAAAGATACTGGTTATTGGATTGAAACCATCCTTGAAAGTGTGGATGACGTTTCCCTACGGACGGGTAAGTGAACCTCCCCATCATATTGGCAAACAGACCATGTCAGGAGGTTGGGGGAAATGACTTCTAGTGGCAAATTCCATGAGATAGTCATAAACTAGGTAGAATGGAAGTCAGTACTCCAAAGAGTATTGACTGGGCTTGGTGTGACCAAGGCAGCATAAGCTGTTGACTAGAGCATTGTTCTGGAGATTGTGAAATCTGAACTTTTCTACCTTTATTGTTTTAAGTTTTTCAGCTCCTGCTTACATACTGAACTTGTAGAAAATACCTCACTGCAGTATTCAGCAAATATTGCTACGACATACTCTTCCCTTGGCTTTTGCTTCTTGGTGGGGGAATGATACTTCTCAGATTGTGTTATGTATACCCAGCTTCCCTTTCCTTTCCTGCTTAGTTGTTTTCAAAAGAGTTGTGGTCTCCCAGTGTGTATATGGAGAAGTATTGATGGAATGGGATGGACAGTGGTAGTACAGAGCTAAGACTAGTTCAGAAAGCAGCCCTCATACTAAGGGAGACCACTTTTCTGTCTTCTTATTGGTACCCTTGTACCTCTGGGGCCCAACAGAAGCCTGGCAGAGCTGGCTTAAACTGCCATTAGTGTTTCTTAGGTTCTTTTCATTGGCTAATTGAGGTTTATCGTGGTGGTAAGTGTGCATCTTTTTGTTTGTTTTTTATTGGTATTTGTTCCAACATTTTATTATGAACATTTTCAAACAGAGATGTTGAAATAAATTCACATTAAATATCTGTATACCTACCATCTAAATTCTACAGTTAACATTTTACTGTGTTTTCTTTACTATATATCTCTCCATCTATTCATCAAATTATTTTTTTATTAATTTCCAAGTAAATTTCAGGAATCAGCATTCTTTTTCCTAAATATTTAGCATGCATGTGATTAGCTAAAGTTCAATCGTCATCTAATTTCTCCTTTCTTATAAAATTTACACACAATAAAATGCACAGATCTTGAGTATACATTTGCTGAACCGTGACAAGTGTTGTGCTTTTGTAACTCAGACCTCTAATAAGATGCAGAATATTACCACCAAACCAGAAAGTTTCCTCATGACACTTCCCAATCAGTCCCTGCTTCCTGTGCATTTTAACGAGAAATTGGAAGAACTTTTAGTAAGGAACATGAGTCAAATGGTTTCTAATCAGTTTTCTCTTTGTCTTTTTGTCTGTTAATGGTGATTACTTTTTCTGGCCTTCCCCTCACTCAGATGGACCCTTCCAGTGTCCCGCTGCTGGCGTGGCACTTCGTGGCAGTGCACAACTACGTGAACCCCATGCTTGCTTTCTGCAGAGGAGATGTTGTTCATTTTCTTTTGGTAAGCACTAATGTGATGCTAGATCTGCTATGAAGTCTTTTACCAAAAGATTTTTTTTCTGATTCATTAGTAATTTAATATTGTGTCAAATAAATATGCCATCATAATTCTTTGGGGAGAGGGTGACCTACTTAATTTTTATTTAAGGCTTTAATCATGAACATGGATAACAGCTGATAACCCTCTGCTCCATGCCCTTTCACGGTGTATTTCTCAGTTCTATCTCCTTTGACTAACAAATAATTACTGGTATATGTATACATATAAATATGAATGCACATATGTCTGTATAAATGGCTTGCCTATCTGTATATAGTTTATTTATTAGACAGCAAATATCACTGAATACCTACAGTTCTCTACACTGTGATGGACACAAGAAACAATTGAAGGAAGTATAACACATAAATTCTTCTCTCACATACCTTAAAATTCTGTTTGGAAGGCAAAATCAGTATGTTCATTGCTACTATAGGGAGGGCAGTTTAAGGACTCAACTATGTGATGAGAATGAAAAGTTGTTATGTTTAGAGTATGAAGAGATTTATATGGACTGGAGAGGGCTCGAAGACTTCATGAAGGATATACTGTGAATACTACAGGAGGGGTGGAGGCGCGTATTGGGGGAAATAAGATGAACCGCAGTTACAGAGGTAAGAGCGTGCCTGTGTGATGTGCGCCTGTGTGACCTCTTCTTGGGTTTCTAGCTCAGTTAAGCAAGAGCACCGCTGTCCACCTAGTTTCTCCAGCCAGAAACCTAGGAGTCGCCTTTTAGTTCCTCCTTTTCCGCGCCAGCACCACATCCTGTTGACTCTGTCTTCAAAACCTCCCGAATTTACCATCTTTAAGTCTCCCCCATTGCCACTCGCCTAGTCTAAAGCACTCACGGTTTTAGTCTAGGCTCTGGAGTAATTTCCGAACTAGTCTCTGCCTTCTGCGTCTTTGCACATGCTGTCACCTCTGCTAGGAAGATTCCGTGCCGTCTTCCACCTTAGCCAGGCTCGCGGTGAATAAGTACTGCCTCCCCGACCTCCTGCGCTGAGTTGGTGTTTCTTGCTACATGCACCTGTAAAACCCTCTCCTCTGATAGCATTCAGTACTTCCTAAATAACTTGTCTAATATTTTTTTCCTCAATGGAGTGAAAGCTCCATACATCTCAAG
Organism: Artibeus jamaicensis; assembly: GCF_021234435.1. NCBI lineage: Eukaryota > Metazoa > Chordata > Mammalia > Chiroptera > Phyllostomidae > Artibeus > Artibeus jamaicensis. The sequence continues at coordinate 5,744,695 of NW_026522046.1, read as the reverse complement.
ACCAACTCTATTGGTATATTTCAGCCACCAGGATAGTGTCCATACATAGGACATGTTTAATAAATGTTTATAGAATACCTATCAGGGAAAATAAAGTTGACTATATGCATGGATCTAGATTAGGAGTTGGCAGACAGCAGCCTGTGGGTCAGATCTGGCTGGCTCCTTGTTTTTGTAAATAAAATGTTGTTAGAATGCAGTCATGCCATTCGGTCATGTGTTATTTATGGCCGCCTTTGTACTGCAGTGGCAGAGTTGAGTAGCTGTGACAGACTGTATGCATGGTGTGCAGAACGTAAAATATTTACTGTGTGGCCTTGAACAGAATAAATTGGATAATCCTTAATCTGGATTATATATAATTGGCCTAGATTGGTAATGGGTAGGTATGATTAAGGTGATTTTTTTCAGAGAGGGGAGATTAGTATAGAAATAGCAAAAAGAATAGATTGTAGGAGCGAAATGAAAGGTGTTGCTCTTGTAATAAAGCAGGTGTGAGGTCTTTAGACAAAGTTGGTTGGTTATAGTGAGAGAGATGACATTTTGAAGGAAAGACAAGGCTTCTCATATTATTGGATCTGTGGGCTGAAGGACATGAATGAAACATCATATTTTTGAATGTTAGAAGCATGAAATATTCAGAGTTAAGGTTAGGGGAGGTTTGAATGTGCCGAGTTGGAAGTGAAGGTGGGACTCTCTCAAGTGTTGTGTGGGAATGTTCGCTGGGCTGATGTAAGCCAGGTCTGGAGTGCTAATGGGAGTTCCAGGATACAGAAGGTATTTAAAGCTGAAAATAAAAAGCTGGAGCATACAGAACCTTGGTGGACACTCACACAAGGGAAAGGAAAAAGCAGAGGCAACAGGAAAGGAGGTTCCTATAAAGGCATGTAGACGCAGGAGGTGAAATCGGACGGTATGGCATCATAGTGAAGACAAAGAGGGGAGGCTTCGGGTCAGTGTCCACTCCAGGGGAATACGATACCAAAGGAAGATCAAGGAAGAAGACCAGTGATAAGACCACTGGATCTGCAGGAATTAGTTCATTAGAAACTTTTCAGAGGACTAATTATCAGTGGAATGCAAGTAAAACTAGATTGTAGAGCCTTGTTAAAGAAATGGGTATCTAGAAGAGCAAACTGACACAAATATAGTACAGTGTCGGGTTGCAAGAGGAAAGAGAGTGGTTACATATCTGTAAGAAGGAACTCACGGGAAGGGTTTTTGTTTTTTACTTGAAGGTGGAAAAGTCAGTAACATGTTTGGTTGCAAGAGGAAAAGGGCCCTGAAAAAGGAGTGACTGACTGTGATGTCAAGGGAGGGGTAATATTCAACAGTGATGGAGAGGGTAGGATGTAGAGTGTATAAGGGTGAAGTGATTTTCTTTAGCAAGGACTTTAGGAAATCTTAGGTGTGTAGTTAATGTTGGCATTGATCTTTTAAGTTATGAAATACTTTCAACATATACAAGATATGAAACATCTTGGTTCTGCCTTATTGTAATTTTACAAATGAGGAGACTGAGAAAGAAGAATTGATTTACTCTTGGTCACACAGCTGTAGTAGTGGAACTTATTCTTAAACCCATGGCTCTAGGTACCACGCTCCTTAACCTGAACGCCCTTTCTTACAGGGGAAGTAAAGATGGGAGCACAGGAAGGGGCCACATTGAGTGCTCTCACCTGTTTGTTAAGGTATCTGGTGAGGTCAGCACTGCGGTGATGGGACTAGAAGGCAAAGAGGAATCGCGACCTCAGCACTGCTGTGGGAAGGGTGTGAGGAAACAGGCTGAACTGAGTGTCAGGAGCTGCAGGGGGGTCAGGTGCACATTGTGCTCTGTGTTTCTTCTTCTGTGCTCCATCCCCTTGGAGCGGAAGTGGAGAAGGTGACTTATGATAGGCTGATGGAAGATTACAGAATATGCAAACACATATATAAGTAAAATATTGACACGAGGTTCTTTGAGGAAACTTTGTGTTACTTTTGCTGTAATAGTATTACATATCAGAAAAGTCTAGTTTTGTCACTGAAGCAGTTTTTTTTCTTTTAGTGAACTTTTGTTTGACTTTTCACTTCATGTCGCCATCCTGTGTTATGCTTTAACACTAGCTAAATACAGTCCCTGATGTAGTAAAGTTAGGTTGTTCTGAATTACAACAGGGTAGGTATTACATTATAGAATTTGCTAATACTGACAACTAAACTGCTGACCACATATGCCTTGGATTTTGGAACAAATCACAGTGTGATGATTTCTGTCATTTGTGTAGTAGTTTCTTTAATTAGCAATATTTTTGCTTATCCGAAGGAATGGAATGACTCTGAATGGAAGTAATGTTCTAGGTGGACTACAATTAAATATCTAAAAATGTCCCTCAAACAGTAGCTGATGTTTTGGTTGTTTTATTCCATCCTCAGGTTAAGAGAGATGAATCTGGAGCAATACATGTTACTAAACAAAAGCATCTTCACCTGTACTATGACCTCATCAACTTTACCGTGAGTATTCAAGTTAACTCTCCCCATTTATTGCATGTAATTGTTTTGAGTCCATGATATATTAAAGCTATCAGGATTTCTGCCATGAACCATGCCTTTAGGATTATATAAAATATGGACAGAAGTGAAGTCTTATAAAGGCTTTAAAAGGCTTTGTACTCCAAAGACTTTGTACCAAAGGCTTATATTGAATAAAGTCTGAGTTTGGTGTGATGCCACATTATTTTTCTTGTCTTTCAGCCTTATGTCTTGCCAAACAGAAGTTTTCTTTTATCTCTTCATTAGCTCAAAGGTGTATTTAGAACAATTTAGGTGAATTTGTTCAGGAACATTGATGGACTTTCTTTGTAAATGTATTTTTATCTTTCTGAGTTAGTCCTAATTGGTTCAGGAACTTACATAATCTATTCCTTTCTCTGGCTAAAAACTTTGCAGAGTTCTCTCTCTGCCACACATCTCAGTCCTGAGTGACCTTTTGATGTAAAAAACAAGATTATTTCTTTCTGTGTTAATTTTTTTTAAGTATATTAATTCTGTAATAGTATAATTATACCATTTCTGGGTCTCTATCATTAGTTCTTTTAACATATCAGTATCTGGTCTCCAATGAAACATCCTGTAGATACATGAATATAGGTAACCCTAAGTTTAGGCAGTGCCTCATTTTTGCAACAAAAAGGCTAAAAAAAGTTTTTCATACCCAATTTGATAAAACAAAATTTTTATAATTATAAATGAAATAGATCTTTGTTATACAGGATTTATACTTAGTTGTACATTGCCTTTTCATCTCGTACATAAATGATTGACTTAGAAATAATGCTTTTTCTTGCACACATTTCATGAAATAACCACTAACCTCGTCCGTCAGTGTCTGTCACTATCAGAATGCTTGCTGAATCACCTAACACAGTTTTCTAGAATTCATCATCACTTCTGTTTAAGATGTTTGAGATACAGCACTCTTAAAATTGGTACATGATTCTTTTCCCCCAACCACATTTTTTTCCAACCACAAGTAGCTGTTCTAATAGTACCACAGCGAATATTTTCATTTGTCCCATGGCTTATCCGTGATGTGACCACTAACTGCATTGCTCTGTAAATTACCTTTAAAAGACTTGTTTACAACATTATCAGCACTCCTAACCATGAAGGCCTAACCTCAGGAATAATTGCTAAACTGGAAATGTTTTTTTCTCTGTTATTCTCTCTTTGTTTTAATCAGATTACCTTTGAAAGCATTTAAAAAGTTATGACTGAGGTTGTATAAGGCTAATAAAAAATGTGTTTTCCCTAAGTGATACTTTGTTTTTCAAAGTAAAGTGATCAGGAGGCCACCTTATAGGATTTCTTTGTAAAAGATTTGAGTATCAAACTCTTGTTTATGAGAGGTTTTTTTTTTTTTGTGGGAAGCAGTATGGGCAGGAGAAACAAACTCTTATAGTAGCTACTATATGGTGATAGAGTATATCTTCAGCATATGTCCAAAGAAAATTGATTTATTTTCAGCTTGGTTGTCACTGATATGGTATTATGCAAACAACTTTTGATAATTTGGGATAGATCATATAAATAAACAGAGAAATAATGTGCAGGGGAGTTATTTATTTCCTCTAATCTAGAATTCTGAACAGATTTTAAATTTTTATTTCTTGAGAGGGATTGACATTTAAATACACACACACAAAATTCATATATAACACAAGAAATTTATCAAAATGGTATCCTTCAGAAGACTTTTAGCATTATTATTTAGTAATTATTTTAAAGATTATACTAGTTCTTATTGAAGAAAATTTAGAAGATATAGAGAAATAGAACAAAGAACTCTCCTAGTAGTTTTAGGGAAGTTGTGAAAGAAATATATATTTTAAAAAGCTTCTCAGTTCTGGCCAAAATGGAGGTGTAGGTAGAAACCCTTTGCTTCCTCACACAACCAAAAGGAGGATAACAATCAATCTAAAATCAATAAATAACCAAAATCATCAGAAAAATCAAACCACATGGAACTTTGACAGCCAAGGAATTAAAGAAAATGAATCAGAACAACCAAACCGGTAAGGCAGTGGACCTCGCTGGCTGGCCTGTGGAGCAAAACCATGATGAGGTGGCAGACCAGGCGGGCGCAGCTGGCTGAAGGCGAAACTGAGACTCAGTTGACTGTGGACTGCGGCGGGGGGTTGCAGTGGTGGGAGAAACTCGCAGTCTCACATGAGAGAGTCCTTGGAAAGCGCGCCAGAGTGGTGCAGGTGAACCACACTGTTCCCTCTCTGGCCCCCCCCCCACAGACAGCACTGCAGCACAGCAGGGAGGGTTGCCCTGCCCAGGTGACTACCTAAGGCCCCGCCCCCTTACAACCGATCAGCTGTGCTAAGACAAAGAAATATGGCCCAAATGAAAGAACAGAGCAAAACCTCAGAAAGAACTAAGTGATGAAGAGATAGCCAACCTATGTGATAGAGAATTTAAAGCCTTGGTAATCAAAATGCTCACAGATTTGAGCTTGGTTGAAAAATGAAAAAAACAAATGAAAGACACCCAAAATGAAATAAAGGAAAATATTTAGGGAACCAGGACTCAAAGCAACGATTTGGAACAAAAGGAAAAAATGAACATCCAACTGGAACAGAATAAAGAAACAAGAATTCAAAAAAGTGAAGAGAGTCTTACAGACCTCTGGGATAACCTGAAATGCTCCAATATCCAAATTATAGGGGTGTCAGAAGGAGGAGTTCATCATCACCAAGCCATTATTATATGAAACGTTAAAGGGACTTATCTAAGAAAAGGAAGATCAAAAATATGAACAGTAAAATGACAACAAACTCACAACTATCAGCAAATGAACCTAAAAGAAAAGAAAAACAATGAAAACAAAAACTAAGCAATCAACTAGAACAAGAACAGAATCAAAAATGGACATCACTTGGAGGGATTTCAGTGGGGAGGGAGAAGGAATGAATAGGGGAAAAGGTGCAGGGAAGAAGAAGCATAATTGGTAGGCATAAAATAGATGGGGAGAGGTTAAAAATGGCATAGGAAACAGAGCACTCAAAGAACTTATATGTATATCCCATGGATATATATATATCCCATGGATATGAACTAAGGGGGGAATGTGGAGGGTTGGGGGGCATGGTGGAGGGGTGATAAAGGGGGAAAATTGGGAAAACTGTAATAGTATGAACAATAAAAATACTTAAAGAAAGATCATTTAAAAAGCTTCTGTTTTGCCCTGGCTGGTGTAGCTCAGTAGATTGAGCACAGGCCTACGAACCAGAGGATCTTGGTTTGATTCCCAGTCAGGGCACATGCCTGGGTTGCAGGCCGGTTCCCTGCAGGCCAGTTCCCAGCAGGGGACGCATGAAAGGCAACCATACATTGTTGCCTTTCATTGTTTGTTGCCATACATTGTTTCTCTCCCTCTCTCCTCCTCTAAAGATAAATAAATAAAATCTAAAAAAAAAAGCTTCTGTTTTAAAATATGTATTTAAATGCTAACAATCCTCTTTTGATCACATGGGTTTATGAGATTTATTAATGTCATAACAACTGGAAATGCAGAGTTTGTCACCTTGTATTTGTTTTGCAGTATACTTTGCTTAAGTCATTTGTGCCAATGTACTATTGAAAAAACTTTATCAAAGCCAATGTATCCTGCAATGTATTTATTAAAGATCTTGTTAGCCTTCTTTCAGGCTGTGAAAGTGCTATTTTAGCACTGTCAACCTCACTACAATGTTGTGTACCTACTGTTCTCTGGGCCATTCACTGAGTAGTTCTTGCTGTGATTGTATTGTCATCAAGTTATTAAATGGATAAGGTCTTCCATGTAATGTGACCAAGCAGCCAAACTTTCTTCTTTTCCTGAATGATGGCGTGGGGTGCACCTCACTTTTGTCATGTGTTTGAATTGCAGTGGATAAACTCACGCACAGTTGTACTCTTGGACAGTGCAGAGAAGTTGCATGTGATTGATCGGCAAACTCAAGAGGAACTGGAAACAGTAGAGATCTCAGAAGTTCAGTTGGTCTATAATAGCAGCCATTTCAAGTCACTAGCCACTGGAGGAAATGTTAGCCAGGCACTGGTAAGAGTGACCCATTATTTTAGTACTAATTTGATAAACTTGGTATTTATTGCTGTTTTGTTCTAGAAATAGAAACTCTGAGGATTTATCTTTGTGTTTTGAGGTGTTTGTTTGAAAGCCACTAGGTTGAGCCCTGGTTGGTGCAGCTCAGTGGATTGAGCACCAGCTGCAAACCAAAGGGTCGCCAGTTTGATTCCCAGTCAGGGCACATGCCTGGGTTGTGGGCCAGGTCCCCAGTCAGGGCCATGTGAGAGGCAACCAACATTGATGTTTCTCTCCCTCTCTTTCTCCTTTCCCTCTTTGAAAATAAGTAAATGAAATCTTCAAAGAAAAAAAGAAAACCACTAGGTTGAAGTGGATGTGGGTACATTTGTAAGTGTTTAGGAATGTGAACTAAAACAGTAATTCCTAAAATGTCACTAATACCAAAGAGTTTTAACTTTCATACTAAATCATAAAATGAAATTGAAAATTTATGAGAAACAAATTATAAAAGCAAAATACTTTAGAAAATTTAGTATGATGGCGAGAATCCTGATAGATTTCAGGGTTGAGGCAGCCTGTGAGGCTTTGGAAACATGTAGGTGACTGGTAACGGCGTGAGCAGGTGTGGTGGTTGTGGGAATTCAAAGGCAGAGACGGCTCTGAGAGAAGGAAAGAACGTGCTTCAGGAGGAGGGTGTGGATGAAGTGTCTGTGCCTGGAGAAAGGAAGACACAAAAATTATGATCTTGGGAACAACTTTATTGTATTTTAAGCAACCATAATAATGACTTTTAGCAATTTACACAGATAGAGTTTACAGTGAAATTACTTTAAATTGTGATCTCATGTTTCCTAAACCAGTAATCTTGAAGCAGGAAATTAGACTATTATGAGGCTTCCCTGGGTAATTTCTTGAAAAAAATAGTAATGACGGTCATATTTAATGAATGTCTGCTGCATGTTGTATAGCCAGCACCCAGATCTCCCTGCTGTGCTAGAACTTCAGAGTATAAAATGTACATGAAGGGGTCTAACAGCCTTAGAATTTAGAAACCAAGAAAATCCAGAATAGAACTAATGGCAATGCAATAGAATTCACTAAAGTAGGAATTATTACTGTCTCACTCTTAGATATTTTCTGGTGTTTGAATGGTTATTAAAATTACTTAAAAGTATTCTTTTTTAAGTCAGACTTTAAACTGGTACTTTTGGCTAAGATAGAATAATGGGGATTGGATTTACTCTCCTGTCTGGGGGGGGGGGCGAGAATCAGAAAAAGAAACAAGAGTTTTCAAGATACTAGGTAGGAGGTAATAAAGGACAGCAACCCTGACAAAATGGGAAACAAATGACATGAGTCCTGTGAGGGCCCCAGCATCTGTACTTGAGAGTTTCCATGTGGCTCATGGGGGAGGAGGAGCACAGTTGAAGCTTGGAGTGTTCCCTGAGTTGAGACACAGCTGAGACTGCAGGGAGACGAAGGTGGGCTGGATAAGCCAGAGTCCTGGTGAGGAGAGCACTGTACAACGGCTTCTTGGGTATTTTGGCAGACTACCAGTCAATAGATGCTTATGAGGAAACTACCCAAGACCAGGACAAGAAATATTTGTAAGGTTTAGAAGGACTATAGCCAGTGGTCACACGGGTTTGTTTACATCAGCCAGATAGAGAACATCACAATTCACAGGGCACTGGGTAGAATACTCAGGGGCATCTTGCCTCATTGGGGAAGAGGGGGAATAATTAGGAATAGAATAAATACTGCTCTTGTCTCCACTAAAAAAATCTTAAAAACAAGACCAGAAAGCAACAAACTGTTTCCAGGTAACTTAACTCCTCCCAGAACAAAGTACAATAATATTAATAGGAATGCAGAAATTTCTAGGACCCAACAAGGTAAATTTCACAGTGTCTGCCATCCAATTAGGAATTACTTGGCATGCAAAGAAGAAGAAAAACGCAACTTATAATGAGAAGAAAAATCCATCAAAGCTGACTTATACCTGAAACAGATCATAGAATTAGCAGACAAGGATATAACAGTTATTATAATTATAGTCCATATGTCCAAAAAGTTATTGGACATGGAATATATTAAAAAATGTAAATCTAACTTCTAAAGATAAAACTATAGTGCTTAAGATGAAAAATAACTGGATATGAAGCAAAAACTAACAAAATTTAAAGGAGAGACAAATTCACAGTTATACTTTGGAAATTTGAAACTTCTCTCTTAGTAGTTAATAAAATTAGTAGACAAAAAATCATTAAGGGTATAGAACACTTAAAAAAAACACTATTGACCAACTTGACCTGACAGTTATAGAATATTTCACCCAACAGAAGCAGAGTACACATTTTTTTCAAGTGCACATGGAGTCTCTGCCAATATAGGTTGGATGATAGGCCATAAAACAAACTTCAGCAAGTTATTGAAGGAATCATCAGAGTCACTCTAGAGATAATGAAATATTTGGAGATTAAACAACATAAATAAACCGTAAGTCAAAAAATCTCAAGGGAAATGAGAATATATTTTAAACTAAATGAAAATACAACATATCAAAACTTTGGTCTACAATTAAATCAGTTCTGCTGATTTATGACATTAAATACTTACATTAAAAAAGAAAAAAAAGATTCTCAAATAATTCCAAGCTTCCATTTCAGTTAAGGAAATAAAAAAGGAGCAAAATAAATTAGGTTGAAGGAAGAAAAAATAAAGATCAATACAAATCAATTAAATAGAAAATGGAAAAATGATGAAAAATCAAAGAAACCAAAAACCAGTTCTTTAAAAGATAAATAAAATGTATAGACCCCTAGTGAGTCTAATCAAGGAGAAAAGGGAGAAGGCACAATCACTAATATCAGGAGTGAGAGTGGTAATGTCATTATAGAATTTGTAGATATTAAAAAGATAGTCTAAATAACCTCAGGCTTATTTATCATGTACATAGTGAATTTTTATAAATGAAATATTCAAAATTTGAAGTTTACTTCAAAATTATACTGTGTTACAGAGGAGTCCGTGGGATTACAGATGAGACAAGATTGGTGATGAATTGATAATTGAAGCTGGCTAATGGTTGCATGGGGTTTATTATTTTATTCTCTACCTTTGTGTATGTCTTTAAATTTCCATAAAGAAAGGTTAAGATAAGTTATCATGGTTATCTGTTATTGGTCAGTTATATATTTTGGGAGGATTTATAAATATTAACACATTTAAGCCTCACTGAAACTATGCATGGCTTTCAAAGATGTGAAAACTCAATGTCAGAAGTTGGAAACTTATTTAACATTATACCTTGAAAGTGACATTGCCAAAATTTGCAACCCAGATTTACAGAGGTTTTATTTCTATTTTGCTTGGTTATGCGGACTCCTATATACTATGCTGCTTTTTCTTCCTCTTTCTTCTTATGTTTGATGTTGATATTTATTTCAAAGGACTCAGAGATACCATTTTTGATCAGTTCTTCTTTGCCAAAAGCAGTGACTACTGACATCCAATAATGGGCAGGTGCTACAGTTTTCCTTTGGATTTAGAAGGTAGCATGCTTCTCCCATTTCTGCCTTATTCTGAAAAAGAAGGACTAGATGTGAGCAGAGAATTTCTTTTTGCACTTTGGCTTTTCTGCCACTTCCACTGACAGACTGGCCCTCGACTGACATTTTTCCCACCCCTCACTTATGGGGCAAAACCATGTTGACCTGTAATGTTGTCTCTGTAATTGACATTCTTGAAAACTGAATGAGATTTCTAATTCATATAATCCTTACCTTTTTTGTTTATTTTTTTTACAGGCTTTGGTTGGAGAGAAAGCTTGTTATCAATCCATCAGTAGCTTTGGTGGTCAGATCTTTTATTTGGGGACCAGAGTAAGCTCTTCCACTGTGACTTGGCGTTTGTCTGTGTCAGGCTAGTTGGGGCTGAAAGAGGCTGCGGCAATGAGGGCGGTGCATTGCAAAGTGAATGTTGGTCAGCAGTGATCTAAAACTTCTAGGGGTTAGATAACTGTGATATTTAGCTAACTAATTTGTTTTCTCCACTTTCAGGCATCCTTTTACTTTTGTGTAGATTCTAATAGGATGCTTATTTTCTTGATTCAAGCATACTTTATAATCTTTCTTTACATTTATGTTTTTGTGACTAGGAAGATACTTTAATGTCCTTTATTAGATCAGTGTAGGATACATTAAAACACACTGAAGCATTTGACTTAGCATATGGTCATTGGATAGGAACCTTTTATACCTCACTTTCTTCCTGTGCTTTAAAAAAAACTTAAGATGGAGAAGAAATATTTTTTCATTATTGAAATTCAAAATATTTTCAAGTTCATGGTACAAACTTCTTGAACTATAGATTTACTACCTTTAAATGTTTGTTTGATTTACTCTTTAATATGGGCCCTTGAAGACCCTTTAGTAAATACTGTACTTCTAACAGTAGTACGAAATGTTTTTACTTAAAGAAATGTAAAATGAGATGGGGGATAGGGACAAATGTGTCTTCAAAACAAGTATGTTAAAGATGATCATTTTAATTTCCTTCTCTTTGTTTTCTAGTCTGTTTATGTGATGATGTTGAGGAGCTGGAGAGAGGTGAGTTCAAAGTTATTTTATGTATAAGAGTTTTGAATTGATAAGCACCTTAATTTGTTTTGCTTTTACTGAAAAAGATTATTTGGATTTGTGCTTTTTAATTTCAGAAATGTACAGCAAAACTATTGTAGCTGTTGGGTACTTGATATGATAAAAATCACTTAAATTAAAATTAGCTTTGGTTAAATACATTGGAAATTTTGAAATAACAGTGGTTTCAACTGTTGCTTCAAGTTTCAGCAGTGGCTTCAGGCTTTCTCTGTTGTGTACAAGCAGCCTGGAGGTAGGCAGAATGTGGCTAGTGTGGCTGCTCCATGGTCTTTAGTAGACTGTCCTGTTCCACCATCCTTGTTGTGCATTCTAGTCCCAAGGTCCCAAGGTCATGTTTCAGTATGGTTGCTGGAGCTCCATTCAATTGTAAGTTCACAGTCCAGGAAGGAGGAAAGAGAAGAGAAGGGCTGGCCCCTGCTTTTTATGGTGACATCCCAGAAATACCAAATAGCACTTCCACTTACATATCATTGGCTAGAACTTAGTCACAGGACCCCAAGTGGCCACAAGAGAGTCTTAGAAATGTTCTTTAGCTGGTTTATTGCTGTCTCAAATAAACTTGGGATTTGTTACTAAGGATGAAGAGGTGAAAGGATGTTGTGATAAACAACTAGCTGTTTCTGTTACAGTGACATTTTAGAGGTTTTCTCTTTCTATGTTTGGGCCTATGGCTGCCATATAGTATTCTATCTTATACAGTCACTGTACTGTCTAGTGCTCTAATAAATTATTTTTCTTGGAAATGAGATATTCACATGGTTAACAGAGTAACTGTAGCTACTAAGCATCAACTTCCGGAAAGATAATTAGGTAGGATAGGAATTCTGCCTTGTGATTGGTTAGATGAATGGATCCAACTTATCTCATTTATTCGTTTTAGAGAGTGGATCATCTCCTGAAACAGGATTGTCTTACAGAAGCCTTGGCTCTTGCATGGTCTTTCCATGAAGGAAAAGCAAAAGCAGTAGTGGGTAAGTTAACAGAATACCAGTGTAGTAGACATCTTTCTGGAGTAGAGAGAATGAATGAACACTTTTTAGCTAGATGTTTAGGTATTTTACAAATAAATTTTTACCAGATCTTACAGGTATCAGTGAAAAAGGTTAATGATAAATACAGGATGTAGAATTTTAAATGTTACTTTTTAAATTCTTCCATTTCACAAGAAAGGTTTATTAGAGAAGTACGTTGATATGCTCTCTTGTTCGATCCATGTGAGGTGTTCCTGTTATGGCATATTTTCCAGCGATTTGATGCCTAAGGGTTGCTATAAGTGTATGTATTGTCAGCACAGGTTATAAATAGAAAATGTGGACTAACTTCATTTTTGTTTGGATTTTGCTTCCCTGCAGGATTATCAGGGGATGCCAGTAAGCGAAAGGCTGTTGTTGCAGATCGAGTGAGTGTTTTGACAGGATCTTACAGATTTGTTCTGGGTGTTTGCTCATAATCTTCAGGCATGATTTGGTAAATGGTCACAGTCCAGGAGGCAGCGTAAATAAAAAACGAGTTTGACCGTAGCTCTCTGGTGTCACTATGAATGCTTTCTAAATTTCTTCTTACCCCTTTTTTCTTTCTTACTCACTGGCTTACAAAGATGTTGAAGTAGTAAAATAGATAATTTTACTACTTTTAGCAGAAACAAGAAAGAAGTCTGTGATCTGGATTATGTGTTTCTGAACCTAATTATAGCCCACAGAATGTTGGCATTTGTTATTTTTTTTATAAACTGATGAGTAATTATGGGAAATATATATGCAAGTGTGTATGTTACCCAAGGTAGCACAGAGGGCTGATGTTTTATTATTACTAATTACCATTAATATGATTAATCTGATTAATGTTAATATTTACTATTAGCTTTGTTTTTCTAGTCTAGACTTGGTTGGATTCATTTACTGTACTCATTTCTTTCCCTTTTTATGGTACAAGTGTGTACCTTAGTAAAAATTATATTCCAAATTAGTATGAACATTTAGAAAATGAAATTGGTCACCCTTTACTCACAAATGATTTTCTCATTGTCTGCTGAAATATTTAGGGTTCCGAGTGCTGTCTGTGTTCTTTAGGGAAAGATTGAAGAGCTTAACCCCAACATTGCATTTCCTGAGCAACATAGATACTGCTAAAGTTTAGAATCTGGAGATGTTTTTTTAGAAGATTAACAGATTAGTACTAGTCCTGAGGCTGCAAGAAATTAGGCTAAGGTTTAAAATATTGAAAAATAAAGCCACTAAAAATTTACATTATAGTGTAATATAATAACAAAGCCTGATTCTGTATTATTTAGAAGAATCGTGTATATTGAGTATTGAAAAGCTTTAGAGATATATTTTAACCTCTATACAAGGCTATTTTCCTTACAGATGGTAGAAATCCTATTCTATTATGCAGACCGAGCTCTGAAAAAGTGCCCAGACCAGGGAAAAATCCAAGTGATGGAACAGCATTTTCAGGTACACCTTCGCATGTGCATTGAATAGTTGGTATGAATAGGTCTAACACCGCTCTTTCATATACTTGAGAATGGAACTTTCATGATTTGGTTAAACCATTTTCAGTATTCAAAGCTTTATTTCAGGGCTTGTGGTGCATTCTATATGATTACATTTTGAAGTAACAGGTCACATGGAAACAGATGAGTGAAATGCTGGGAAGTGTTAGTGCTGAGCTTGTGGAGGGAAAGGCTATATGCAAGTATGTGTAGGACAAGGTAAGTCTGTGACTTTACACCTTATAGTGGCTGACATCTTGCTCATGACTAACCTTTACGTTAACTAGGCTAGTTGAAGAAAAAGTAAACTACCAAGTTTTAGATTTAGTTCTCCTAGGAGTACCTGTGTGACTCAAGACAGATTACCAAAAATATGATTTCTAAAATATGCAAATAAAGGACATTTAGTTTTTCTTGGAACTCAGTGAATATTAGTCAAGGGACAATTTAAAGCCTGCGCAGTGATTATTAGTGTTAGTGGTGCTCTTCAGGTGTGTTTGTTGTAAGTCTCATTTATCCTTCCCTGTTCCTGGAGCCGTTTTACCTCCCCTACCTCCTCCTTTAACATATATCTGAAGATCTAATAGGTAGGGGTCAGAAGGGCCAGATAGGAAAGTTTAGGCACGCATGATCTCTCACTTTTTAAAAACACAACCCTTAAAAGTGTAAAAACCACTTTCAGCTCTGTGAGCAATTCAGAAACAGGTTTTGGTCAGGATATGGCCCCTGGGCCAATTATGAACCCCTGTTCTAGTGCATACTGGACACTGGGCCATGTTGAGTAAATACATATGACTCTTGCTATCCTAAAGTTCGTAGCCTGGTCAGAATAACTTCTGTATACTTTAATAGAAATATTTAGAAAAACTCTTGGGTGTTTGAAGTTCTGGAGCAGGTGCAGTTCATATCTTTGCATATCTCCACTTGATGTTCATAACTTTGGGAGATAAGGATAGACAGAGCAGCTGACGTTTGGGGGATGTCAGAGGAAGACAGGGTTTCCCGAACTGTGCTCTTTAATGCCACGGTAGCCGGCTTCTGGAGGAGTAACTTTTATTATTGTTTGTTTGGAGACCCATTACATTTATCAGTAAAGAAGAAAAGTAAGCCCAGGTGGAGTCGTAAAAATAGATAATTTGGAAGGAAAACATAGGTAGAAAGAAAGCGTTTGGGAACAAAACTGCTCGAGAACAATACCTGGTATATGTTATTTTATATACCAGTGCAGTATACATAGTTAATAAAGCCACATTTTAATGAGAATATCTACTACTAAGAGGTGATAGAGATGATATACCTAAAAGAACTCTGGCCACATCTAACAGCGAATGCTAGAAGGGGCTAATGAGGCAGGGGGTGTGTGTACGTGCACATGTGTGTGAGTGAATATAGAAACTTTGTGCTGGAGAAGAACATGGTAGAGAGCTGTAAAGGAAGAACAGAATAGAAGTGACGTTTTCATGATGAAGTATGAAAGAATCTCAGCATGACAGGGAATGTAGGTGATGGTTTCTAATACAAATTATAAAATTTATGGAGAAGCAAACTGTAGTAGTATGCATTTTTTAACCTTCTAGGTCTCTGTGGGAAGTTTTATTCTGCTGAATGGGCATCTGATAGAACTTTTGATTTGTTAATAATTTAGTTTCATAAAAGGTAAAGGATACAATAGTGGGAAACATTATTCTAGATTTACTTTACCATTGATTGGGCAAGTGGAAGCAGTAAACTCTTGAGAGAAAAATCATCACTATTTTAAAGATTGTGAAAATATGAAAACACACATACCTATCATGAATTCTGTATTTTATAAAGCAGATACATCAGGAAAAATTAGGGGCACAATCTTATCATTACAGGCTCCCCCAAACTAAGGGGTTCACAAAGAACAGGAAATCCTTAACTTTTGACATAATAACCACAAATAATCTAAAAAGAAAGGAAACGGGAGGGAATGTTGAAAGAAGTATGTGTCTGCAAAGCACAGAACAGCTACGAAAGATGGAGAGTCAGACAACCAAAGATGTGTGCCCAGGGTGTCACGAAGGTTGTCTGGGAAGAGGAGAGTGTGGTTCAGGCTGTGCCTGGCAGAGTGCTAGGGGTGCACGCAGGGATTCTGACAAAGACTTACTGAGTGTACACTACGTGCCGAGTGATATGTAAAGGGTGTGGCATTCATTTTATTTAATTTTCACCACAAACCAATGAAGCAGATCCCCATTTTTAATCCCCATTTTTGAGACGAGAAAATTCAGACTGAGAAAGGCTAAGGGACTTCAAAAGGTAAAATTGCTGCTAAGTGGTGGGTCCAGGACTTAAACCCAGGTCTTTCTGACTTCAAAGCCCAGCTCTTAACAACCATTGTACTCTACTGTTATTTTCAGACAAGTACAAGGCAAGGATGGGTGCCAAGGGGTGATGCTAACAGGTGGTCAAGATCAACAGTCACAGCAAATATCTAAACTGTTTAATGCTTATTGTATGGCAGGCACAGTTACAAACCCTTTATACATATTAACTCATTTAATTTTTATCATAACTGTGTATGGTAGATACTGACGTGATGCCCCTTTGTAAGTGAGCCTGAGGCACAGAGAGGTTAAGTGACCTGTTTCAGGTTACTCAGCGATTAAAGGTTAGAGCCGGGATTAGAATCCAGGCAGTTGGGCTGCAGGGTCCACATCTGGACAGCTACACTCTCCTGTAGGACAACACTTCTTATTTTGCTTTTATTTTCATGAGCACAGAGAATAGCTTTTAAAGTGGAAAAGTCCAGATAAAATATATTTAAGAAAATAGCTGAAGTCCAGCCGATATGACATATTGTTATATTATGATTGTTCAAATCTCAAGATTTTTTGAATTATAACCCAGAATACTGTTAGAACAATCTGAGCCATTGTTAATAACTTGTAACTCTGGCTCAATTTTCAATTCTCAGTTAAGCATGGATGCCTAAGTAGGGGAAGAGGAACACAATTTATTTTATTCAGGAGGACTATTTTCTTCTGAAAAGATGCTCTTTGGCCATTTGGATATGTGGAGTACATGCACAGTTGGCCACAAATCTGCTGTATTAAGTGTTTAATCTTAAATATTTAATTATAAAATAAATACAGTTTGTCTGTAAAAGTATAATTTGGGGGCAGGGAAGAAGAGTGAACTTCAAGAACTATCTACTGGTAACCCCAGTGTGGTTTGTGAGCATTTTTTTAGGAGTTCATGTAAAAATACCCATATTTTTAAACTCATAAATTGCCTTTTTGAAAAGAATATGTGGACAGTGTATTCATGGAATGCCTATTATATAACATCTTGATTTCATTAAGAGCATTTGTCTGAATTTCCCATTGTCTTCCTTGTGGCTAAAATAGATTAGTAAATAGTAAATAGATTCACAGCTAGATAAACATCCCTTCCCAAAGAGTATTCTTTGGTGGTTTAGTATTAGTTATATCTTAGGGCTCTTTAAATCCACATTTTTATCTTTGATTTGGATAAAGATTTATTGAGTGGGTTGTTGAAATTAGATGGCACCAAGAATCAGGTCCAGAATGATCTTGACAAAGTACCATTAAAATCATTATGAGATGAAATTTAACAGGGATAAACATCAAGTCTTCATTAGATTCAGATAATGAAATTGCACGAGTACTGGATTGGGAAAATCTAGGTGGACGGGATTTCAGTTGACGCCAGTTTAGTTGGAGCCAATAGTGTGTGAAGGCCCAGATGAAGGAAGGTGATAGAACCCCTGTGCTACCTGTTAAAAAGGGGAAACCTGTAAGATAGTTTATAGACTGTTGACAGACTAAGTTATATCACACAACTGGGACAGTGGGACATTTTAAAAACAACAGTTACAAAAAAGTCCTGGTGGTTTAATCTGAGGAGAAGGTAATTGGAGGCATCCGTGTTTTCAGATGATGAAGGGCTGCCCTACCGGGATTTACTGTGTTGCTGCAGAGGGCAGGCTCTCGGAGATTCTGAGGTGTATTCCAGTTTAAAGTGACCCAGTGCTCATTTTCAAATGTAAACACTCTTGGATTTATGCTATTGAATGTATTGAAATAAAAGGCGAATGACAAACTGACCAGGAATCTTTTTAAAAGACTTTTTTTTTCCTGCTGAATGGGAAGATTTGAGATTCTGTATCATTATCAAGAAACTCATTAGAAACCTGTAACCTCTAATCCAGCTAAGACTGGTTTCTATCTTCTTCAAAATACTGGGAACTTGTATTTTGCCAGCAGGTGGCACTCATGCCTGCTGCCTCAGTTTTATTCTTCACCTTTGAGGAGGGGCCTCACCTTTTCCTTAGAGTCAGAACATATAGGCCAGTCAGTGTTTCTGCTTTCCTCCCAAGGTAAATCAACATTTTGTCCTGTCTTAACTATAAAAAATAACTTTTGGATCTTGTGATGTTTTTGATAGGCTGTGGCTTTTATTTATCCAAGAAAGATTTGAACCTGTAACTAAAATTTATTTATATAGTAACTAGTAGCATTGAGAGGCATTAAAGTGTTCTTGCTTTTTTTCTGGCCAGGCCTTATCTATCCCCAAAACAAAGTCAAACAGTGAACAAATCCCTTCTTTACCTCATGCCATACCCCATAGCCTTATGCCTCCTGTTTGCACATTGTTACAAAGCCAGACATCCTTTAAGAGTTGTCTCCATTTCCTCACCTTCCTCTCATTCCATGCCTGTAAATTCTGTGGACCCTTTCATTGCTCATTTTATTGATACTCAATAGCACAGGCTGAACTTAGGGGCTGAAGGGCTGGTAAGTTGCAGACAGGCTTGATCCCTCAACATCCCACGGAGAGGCACATGTAGACCACATCTGGCTAAATGGACTGAGGGTTTCACTTTTCTATTTTCCTTTTTGGGCCCTCATGAGAGCAGCCTTCCAAATGGGTTA
This sequence comes from Artibeus jamaicensis, assembly GCF_021234435.1. Classification (NCBI taxonomy): domain Eukaryota; kingdom Metazoa; phylum Chordata; class Mammalia; order Chiroptera; family Phyllostomidae; genus Artibeus; species Artibeus jamaicensis. The sequence continues at coordinate 5,726,044 of NW_026522046.1, read as the reverse complement.
AGTAGGGGCATCATCTGTGTTTCTTCAAGGTGGTTGTGCACTGGTCCTGGCTGGAATGTCAACCATCCAACTCCAGCTGCAGATCCTGTGGGAAGCTGAGGATGAGTTTAGCCCTTGTCACTGGGGAGATGGAGAGCTACCTAGCTCAGTTTCAGGCATACACAGGTGACAAACACAAGGCCCATGGGCTGAATCCGACCCTCCACCTTGTTTCTACCCGGCGGCAGTGCCCAGCTCCTTACCTCTAGTTAAGGGGTAATTACATTCATACAGTCCTAAAATTAAATTCTGTCCTTTGATGGCAACCGCAAGGCTGGTGTGGCCCCCCAGTGAAAATGAGCTTGACACCCCTGATTACCACCAGGTGTTATCTGTCAGACAGTCTACCCTGTCTCTTCATAATCAGATTCTAGAGAAGAAGGCTTAAAATATGGAAACGGAGTTGCTCTAACTAATATTTTGTGTACGGTTTTAAATGTTCCCAATTGGTAAAGACCTGATTTTTTTCTCTCCTCTCCCCATCCCCCTCCTCCCACTTTCTTCTTCCCTTCTTTTTCTTCTCCTCCTCCTCCTCTTCTTCCTTCTTTCTTCTTTTTAGATTCTACATATAGTATTTATCTTTCTCTATCTGACTTATTTCACTTAGCATATTACCCTCCAGGCCCATCCATGTTGTCAAAAATGGCAAGATTTCGTTATTTTTATGGCCGAGTAATATTTCATCACATATATGTAAATTTATGTATATAACAATTTTTTAATCAATTCATCCATTATGGTTATTGAAAGTAATGCTACAATAAACATGGGGGATGTATGTATTTTGTAAGTTGTTTTTTTTTTTCCCAGATAAATACTCAGAAGTGGAATTGCTGGATGATATGGTAGTTCTATTTTTAATTTTTTGAGGAACCTCCATACTGTACCTTAGTGGCTGCATCAGTGTGCATTCCCACCAACAGTGCACAGTGCTTCCCTTTTCTCTACATCCTCACCAATGGTTGTTCTTGCTTGTCTTTGCTGATAATAGCCATTTTAACAGATGTGAGGTGATACCTCAATGTGCTTTGGATTTGCATTTATGATAGGTTGTGTTTTTTAAGAAATTGGTTCATTTCATTTAAGTTGTCAAATTTATGTTTGTAGAGTTGTTCATAGTATATTCCCTTACTATCCTTTCGATGTTTACAGAATTTATAGTGATAGCCTTTGCTTTATTCTTAATATTGGTGTCTGCTCTTTATTCTTTATCAGTCTTGCTAGAGGGTCATCAATTTTACTGATTTTTCTGATGTGCTGGCTCTTTATCAGTTTTATTTTTTGTTTTCAATTTCATTATTGTGTCCTTCGGTTTGCTTTGAATTTATTTGGTTTGTCTTTTCGTAGGCTTTGAGAGTATAGATGGATAAGCAACTTTTTCTGTTTTCTAATTTTCTCTTAGCACTACTTTAACTGTGTCCTACCAGTTTTGCTATGGTGTCTTTTCATTCTCACTCAGTTGAATGTATTTTTAAATTTTTCTTATGACTTTTTCATTGATTCTTGGGTTATTTAGAAATGTGTTGTTTAGTTTCTAAGTGTTTGCAGATTTTCCTGTCTGGTTTTTTTTCCAGTTATTGATTTCTAATTCGATTCCATTGTGGTTGGAGAACATAGTCTATATGATTTTAGGTCTTTCAGGTTTGCTGAGGTTTGTTTTATGCTCCTAAATGTAATTTATCTTGGTATATGTTCTATGGGCACTTGGAAAGAATTTGCTGGCTGCTGTTCATTGAAGTGTTGTAAAAGTATCAGTTAGATACCTTGATGGTTGATGGTGTTGCTGAGTTCTTCTATATCTTTGCTAATTTTTTGTCCAGTTGTTCTATCAATTGCTATGAAAGGGATGTTGAAGTCTCTAGATAGAACTGGATTTCTTTCTCCTAAAAGAAATAGAATTTTTTAAAATTCTATTAGTTTTTGTGTCACATGTTTTGCAGCTCTGTTGTTTGATGTATACACATTTGGGATTACTGTGTCTTCTTGGAGAATTGACCCTCTTTATCATTACAATGTTCCCGTTGGTCTGTAACATTTTTTTGTTTTTGTTCTAAAGTCTGTGTGATCTGATGTTAATATAGCACCTTCTACTTTCTTTTGATTAATGCTTGCATCATATATCTTTATCAATCAGTTTACCTTCAACCTGCCTATAGTGTTATATTTGAAGCAAGTTTCTTACAGATTTCTTTAGTACACTTTGCACACCTATTTTTTAATTGGTGTATTTAGACCATTTACATTTCAAGTAATTCATATGTTAGTGCTTAAATCTGTCATTTTATTTTTTCGTTTTCTATTCTCTCAGTTTTTTTCTCTGTTTTGTGTTTCCTGAGTTCTTGTGATTTGAAATTTTTAAAAATGTTTTATCTTTTTTTTCAAACTGTAAGAGAAAGTTTTAGAAAGCTACAGAGGTAGCAGAAGTGAACTGGCGAGGCTTCACAGGCTCAGAGAACAAGTTGTAGGTGCAGAAGACAGCCCTTCGCTCCAGCTTTCAGGGTCTTAGTGTGTTGGTGTTGTCTGCACTGCCCAGGGTTCTTAGCTGTACTAGTGGGAGGGATAGGGAAAAATTTGTCTGCTCCATCTTCGTGGAAGTGGAAGCCTCCTGTGTATCATCTGTTCAAGTCTTTTCAGGGTCTCCTGGATAAAGAATGACAAGGAAGTGAGCAGAAATTTGGAATCGCAGTTTTCAGGCCAAGAGAACTAGGAAGTGCTATTGGGAATGAGCATTGGCAAGGGGTATATAGTAGCAGAGATTGGCAAAGAAGTAATGAAAGTCTGCACATGTATTCTAATGTAATAATGGCATTGTACTTCTATTTTTGTGACAAAAAGACTTTTTGTGGTAAAAAGACTCTAAACCACTTGTAATGCCGCCACAATTCTTAAATTTTTACTCTCACTTCCCCGCTAACAACCCCTTCAGTGGTTTTCCGTTACCCTTAGAATATGATTCAGAGTCCTGGGTACGCGTGCCTGTCCTCATCCAGTGCCAGCCTTGTCTTTCTGTGCTCTGCTCACAGTCTCTCTCAGTTCCTCAAGGCTCTGTGCTGTCTCTTACATGGGGACTGTCCCACGGCCGTTATTCCCTTCCTGGAGCTCCTTCCCTACAATTTGGCTGGTGAGTGATATCTCTTAGGTGTCCCCTTAAATGTCATACTTTCAGGAAAGCAGACTTGGGTTAGGCCTCCCTGCTACAAGTTTCCATGGCACTTTATATTTCCCCTCTCTACTTCACTGTTACTACTTTTTAAAAGTCTTTGTACCAGGGAGTAAGGTATGTATCATTAGCACCTAGCTATGTGCCTGATCTATAGTAGATGCTTTATACAAAGATAGTTGAATTTCATCGGTGGCCTGGTGTATGTATATCCTTGTCTATAAGTCCCAGACAGTTATATTTCCATAGAATTGAGATGAATGGTACACAACTATGTACTGGCTTCTGTTCTTTTTATAATATTAAAGTAATTCAATTTTTGGATCAGTTATACATTCATATGATTCAGAAATCAAAAAGTATAAAAATGTATATAGTGAAAAGTCTCCCTCCCACCCCTAATGCCATCTGCCCAGTTCCCATCTGCTTATCACCAGTGTTACTAAGTTTTAAAATATATTTCCAGATTTTCTTTACATAAATAGAAACACATATACATATATTTACCTACCCACATACCAGAGAATTCCTCCTTCTTTAACACAAATGATAGAAAAAACTACATTTGTGATTTTGTACTCTTTTTTGCTACTTAATATAGCTTAGAGATTTTTTTTTTTATATTGGTTAATGGAGAATGCTGAGGATGCCTTTTTTGTAGTTGCATAATATTCCTTTATTTTTGGATAATGTTATAAACATTTTTTAACTTCGATTTCAGCTCGATATGAGAAATGCAATTGATTTTAGTATATCGATTTTTTATCGTGCAATCTTGCTAAATTTTCTTATTAGTTCTAGCATTTTTTTTGTATTTTTTTATTAGATTTTTTACATAAACACTCATGTCATCTGAATAAAACCAGAATTACTTCTTCTTTTCCAACCTTGATCTCTTTTAGTTTCCTTTCTTGCCTTTTTACACTGGCTGCAGTGTGGTCTCCAGTGTGATATTGAATAGAAATGGTAAGAGTCGACGTGCTTGTCCCTCCCCAGTGTTAGTGGGAAAGCATTTGATCTTTGATTTATAAATAGGATGCTCACTTTTGGTTTTCAAAGATGCCTTTTATCAGGTTGAGGAATTTCTCTTCTATTAATTTCCTAAGATTTTTTTCAAGAGCAAATAGTGTTAGCTTTTGTCATATTTTTTCTGTATCTATAAAGATAATCATATGTTTTTTTTATTTGATATGATGAGTTTTTTTCAGTTGATATGATGAGTTATATTGATTGACTTTTTGAATTTTAAACCAATCCTGCATTCTTGGGATTAACCCACTTAATTATGATGTATTATTATTATTAATTTTTTAATGAACATCCATGTTCCTGAGGAATAATAGTCTGTAGTCTCCCTTTCTTATAATGTCTTTTTGTGGTTTTGGTATTGGAGCAATGCTAGCCTCATACAAGTAGTTGTGAATTATTCCCTTCTTTTAAATTTTTTTTGAAGTTTATGTATTATTTCTTCCTTAAATGTTTGATAGAATACACCATTGAAAGTATCGAGGCTTTGAAGAAAATAGACAGGGAGGGCATGAATAGTATGGGAAATGTAAAAGTTAAAGAACTTAAGACACATGGACATGAACTAAAGGGGGAGAATGTGGGAGGGAAAGTGTGTGCAGGGTGGAGGGGAATGAAGGGGGAAATGGGACAACTGTAATAACATAATAAAATATATTTGGGAAAAAATAAACACATTTTAAGCAGCAGAAAAAAGAAAGTATCAAGGTCTTGAATATTCTTTGTAGGAAAGTTTTTTTAAAGTATAATTTATTAATTATGCTATTATAGTTGTCCCATTTTTTTCTCCCCTTTATTTCCCTCCACCATCTACCCCGCCACCAGCATTCCCCACCCTTAGTTCATGTCCATGGGTCATACATATGAGTTCTTTGGCTCCTACATTTCCTATTCTTAACCTCCTCCTGTTTTGTACTTTCCATTTATGCTTCTTATTCCTGTACCTTGTCCCCTGATCTCCCCTCTCCTGGCTGATAACCCTCCATGTGGTCTCCATTTCTGTGATTCTCTTCCTGTTCTAGTTGTTTGCTTTGTTTTTGTTTTTGTTTTAGGTTCAGCTGTTGATAGTTGTGAGTTTGATGTCATTTTAATGTTCATAGTTTTGATCATCTTTTTCTTAGATATGTCCTTTTAACATTTCATATTATAAGGGCTCGGTGATGATGAACTCCTTTAACTTGACCTTATCTGGTAGGTATCTGTCCTTCCATTATAAATGATAGCTTTGCTGGCTAGCGTATTCTAGGATGTAGGTTCTTGCCTTTCTTGACTTTGAATACTTTTCAGCCCCTTCTTTCCTGTAGGGTTTCTTTTGATAAATCAGCTGATAGTCTTATGGGAATTCCTTTGTAGGTAACTATCTCCTTTTGCTGCTTTTAAGATTCTCTCCCTATCTTTAATCTTGGGTAATATAATCATGATGTGCCTTGGTATGTGCTTCCTTGGGTCTATCTTCTTTGGGATTCTCTGAGCTTCCTGGACTCGCTGGAAGTCTGTTTCCTTTTCCAGATTGGGGAAGTTCTCCTTCATTATTTTTTCAAACAAGTTTTCCATTTCTTGTTCTTCCTCTTCTCTTTCTGGCAGCCCAAGATGTTAGAATGTTTAAAAGTTGTCCGGGAGGTTCCTAAGCTTCTCTTCGTTTTTTTTGAATTCTTGTTTTTTCATTCTACTCTAGTTGAATGTTTATTTCTTCCTTCTGCTCCAAACCATTGAGTCCCATTCATTCCCATCACTGTTGGTTCCCTGTATATTTTTCTTTATTTCAATTTTCCTTTTTTTTTAAGATTTTATTTATCTATTTTTAGAGGTGAAAGGAAGGAGAGAGAGAGAGAGAAACATTAATGTATGGTTGCCTCTCGTGCATCCCCTGCTGGGAACTGGCCTGCAACCCAGGCATGTGCCCTGACTGGGAATCGAACCTCGATCCTTTGGTTCACAGGCCCATGCTCAATCCACTGAGCTACACCAGCCAGGGCTATTTCAATTTTCACAGCTTTCATTTTTTCCTCTGTTTTGCAGCCATACTCAACCATGTCTGTGAGCATCCCGATTACCAGTGTTTTGAACTCTACATCTGATAGTTTGGCTATCTCTTTGTCGCTTAGTTCCTTTTTTGGAGTTTTGATATGTTCTTTCATTTGGGCCATATTTCTTTGTCTCAGACACCTGTTATGTTTTAAGTGGAGGAGCCTTAGGTATTCAGCAGGGCAACCTACGTCGATGCATTGTGGCACTGTATGTGGGGGAGGGGGTCAGAGAGGGAACAATGGCTCTTGCTTGGGTCTTGGCCTGCACTTCCCCCGCTACCCACAAGCAAATTGGGCCCATGTGGTGGTGATTCCAAGGTTGATGGGTTTGTGTACATTCTAGGACCCTGTGGGTCTCTCCAACAAAGTCTCCTGAGAAGCTGGTAGTTCCTCCCTCCACCACAATCCTCACACGTTTTGATAGCCAGAGGTTTTGAGGCTTTCTTTTCCCTACACTGGAACCCTGGGTTGCATGCTCTGTCTTGCTCCCCAGTTGTTCCTCATGGTTTATTCACACACAAATGTGGGAACACCAGCTGCTGCCTCACCCACCCAGTCCTCTAGCTGCTCCTTGCCGTGTGTCCTCCCTTGCTCAGCTGCTGGTCTCTGCCCCTCCTACCAGTCTGGATGAATGTTTCTTCTTTAACTCCTTGGTTGTCAGACTTCCATACAGTTCAATTTTCTAGAAGTTCTGGTTGTTTTTGTTTTTTAAAATTTTTATTGTCCATCTTTGGTTGTGCGAGCAGCCAAAGTATATCTACCTACACCTCCATCTTGGTGTAGGTCTGTAGGAACGTTTTTAACTACAAATATACTTTCTTTAATATGTTATGTATTTCTTTGTTTCTTCTTGAGTGAGGTTTGTCAGTTTCCATTTTAAAGAAATTTGGACATTGCATCTAAATTTTCAGGTTTATTGGGGAAAAGTTGTTCATAACATTTTTAATTACCCTCTTCATAGCTGAAGAATCTATATTAATGTCATCTCTTTCATTCTTTTTTTTAATATATTTTATTGATTATGCCATTACATTTGTCCCATTTCCCCCCTTCATTCCTCTCCACCCTGCATACCCCTTCCCACCCATTCCCCCACTTTAGTTCATGTCCATGTGTCACAAGTTCTTTAGCTTCTATATTTCCCATACAGTTCTTGCTCTCTCCTCCTGTTTATTTTCTACCTACTGTCTATGCTACTTATTCTCTGTATCTTCTCCCCTCTTCTCCTCCTCCCACTCCTCTGTTGCTAACCCTCCACGTAATCTCCATTTCTATGGTTCCACTCCTGATCTAGCTGTCTGCTTAGTTTGCTTTTGTTTTAGGTGTGGTTAATAACTGTGAGTTTTCTGTCCTTTCACTGTTCATCTTTTTGATCTTCTTTTTCTTAGACAAGTCCCTTTAACGTTTCATATAATAAGGGCATGGTGATGATGAACTCCTTGAATTCAACCTTATTTCAGAAGCACTTTATTTGCCCTTCCATTCTAAATGAAAGCTTTGCTGGATAGAGCAATCTTTGATGTAGGTCTTTAGATTTCATGAGTTGGAATACTTCTTTCGAGCCCCTTATTGCCTGTAAGGTCTCTTTTGAGAAATCAGCTGACAGTCTGATGGGAACTCCTTTGTAGGTGACTGTCCCCTTATCTCTTGCTGTTTCCAGAATTCTCTTCTTCATTTTAATCTTGGCTAATGTAATGATGATGTGCGTTGGTGTGTTCCTCCTTGGGTCCACCTTCTTTGGGACTCTCTGAGCTTCCTGGATTTCCTGGAAGTCTATTTCCTTTGCCAGATTGGGGACGTTCTCCTTTATTATTTGATCAAATAACTTTTCTACTTGTTGCTGTTCCTCTTCTCCTTCTGGTACCCCTATAATTCAGATGTTGAAATGTTTAAAGATGTCCTGGAGGTTCCTAAGCCTCTCCTCATTTTTCTGAATCCCTGTTTCTTCATTCTTTTCTGTTTCGGTTGTTTCTTTCTTCCTTCTGGTCCACTCCATTGATTTGAGTTCCAGTTTTCTTCCCAACATTATTGGTTCCCTGTGCATTTTCCTTCATTTCATTTAGTGTAGCCTTCATTTTTTCATCTAATTTGCAACTAAAATCAACCAGTTCAGTGAGCATCCTGATCACCAGTGTTTTCAACTGTGCATCTGATAGGTTGGCTATCTCTTGGTTACTTAGAAGTATTGGCTCTGGAGCTTTGAGCTGTTCTTCTGCTTGAGCCATAATGTTTTGGTATGTTCACACCTGTTACGTATAAGGGGCAGAGGCTTATGTGTTCACCAGGGTGGGTCTACCCAGTAGCTGGGTTGTGACTGGGGACGAGGTCAGAGAGGGAGCAATGGCATTTATTCTGCTCTTTCTCGAATTTTGGTCCCCTCTGCCACTTCCCACAAGCAAATTGGGCCTTTCTGGTGCTGGTTCCTGGGTGGGTGGGCTTACATACATTCTAGGACCCTGTGGGTCTCTCTAACAAACTCTCCTGTGAGGCTTGGAGCCTCTCCTGGCACCTCAACCCCTGAAAGTTTTTCCAATTGGTGTTTTTAGGCTTTAATTCTCATGGCTGGGCCCCTGGGTTGCACCATCTGTCTCACTGTCCATTTTTTTGCCTGGTTTATCTGTGCATGAATGTGTGTTTGCAGTCAGCCAGCCGAGTTGCGCCCTCACTGGGTCTGCCCATTGCCACCCCATGCCTGGGATCTGCCAACCACCACCTGCACGCCTGGGTAGGTCCGGCAGCCACTGCTTTTTCCTGCTGTGACCCCTCTCTGTCAGCTGCCAACTCCACCCCTCCTACCGGTCTGGATGAATGGTTCATTGTTGTTGGACTTCAGTACATTCAATTTTCTGTCTGTTTTGGTTGTGTTTTTGTTTCTAAGTCTTTGTTGTCCTTAAATTTGGTTGTGCGAGGAGGTACAGTGTTTTCACCTATGCCTCCATCTTGGCCGGAGGTCATCTCTTTCATTATTTAGTTAATACCTAATTTAAATCTCTTGTGGTCAGAGAACATACATTGTATGACTCACATCTTTTTCATTTTAAAACCTGTTTTATGGCCTAAAATATATTATCTATTTTAGGAAGTGTTTGTTTATTCTGTTGCCTTTGGATGGAGTGTTCTAAAAATTGTAAGTTTATAGGCTTAAGACTGTTAAGTCACTCTGTACCATTTTCATTATTATCTTTGTATATCATCTTTCTTCCATCTTGACTGGTATTCCTCCTCTGAAGAGTTCTAGAGAAAGTTTTTAGTTTTTGACGTGCAAAGAACATCTTAGGATATGTGATTACTTCCTGGTTTTCTTGTATTGTGATCATATGTTTTGTGTACTAATTCCACTTTTTGGAGTTTATTTAGATTTTCTTTGTGGCTCAATATATGGCCAGTTTTCATCAGTGTTCTATGAGCACTTGAAATATAGTGCTTTGTGTGTTTTCACAGACAATTCATTATCAGTCCAATTTTAAAAATTAACTGTTAGATATTCTAAACTCTTACCCATTGTTGTCTACGCAGTTTCTCATGGCCTGTGAGAAACAAAGTGCACTTGACTGTGTCCTTTTCTCTTTTTCCTTCCGTCTTCTGCTATATGAATGTTGATGCCATATACTTTAGCATGTACTATATAGAATTTGGCATATAGAAATAGGAAATTTATTTTTATTATGACTTATTTTTTTTATTTAATACCCTTTTAGCCTGAATTCTACTTTATCTGATAGAAAGATCACTTGTATTTCTTTACATGGTATACTTTTGCCTATCATTCTATTTTCAGTCTTTCTGGATTACTTTATGTGCTCCTTGCTTACAACACAGTGTCAACAACTTGTAGAGATATTTTCTAACAGCTTATTTGAGCCAAACTGATGCCATGCTAGGGAGCAAGATCTCACGTGCTACAGAGAATGAGTTTTGCAGTTTCTTTATACATTTGGAATTAAGGAGAGAATAAGGAAGGTTCAATGAAGATGGGAGAAAGCAAGGTGGAGACAGCTCTGTGACTGGATGATAGCACAGTTAACAAGATTATGTGCTCCCTGGAGGGTGGCTGTATTTCTAAAATGCTCGAAAAAGAGGCACTTCAAAGCTGGGTTAACCTGGATGCACAAAAATAATGCATAGGGCATTGATGAAGGTGAAGATAAGCCTTCTATAGGCTGGGAGCATGACTGACTGCCCTTCATGACCTGCCCAGTTAGGAAGTTATGATAGGATCACCCTCAGATGTTACTTTCAGTTAAATTTATTACAAAGCCCCCTTTTGGTCCACAATATAGCATTGGTGGGTTGCTTTTGGAGATTTCAGATTTTTGCTTTTTCAGATTTCAATGTGAAAATCTCAAGTGAGGTATACTTTTAGTTTTAGTTTTTAAAGAAAGGCTTTTACCACTTACTCTATTTTTTATTTGTACATGTACTACTGATATTTAGGAATGTGTATTTAATTCCAGTGAATACCTTTATCATATAATATTATATAGTAACCTTGATTCTCTATTTTCTTAGACATAATTCCTTGCTATGATAACAATTAGTATGTCTCTTTTTTATTCCTCATTAACCCCTTCTCCATCACTAGATTTTAATAGTTGTCTTAGTTTACTTTTATAACATTAAACATGCTTCTAGTTAGAATTTTAATTGTGCGCTTTAAAGGCTATCTTTTAACTGTCATTTTACAGGTGAAACCAGTGAATCTCTTCTACCTGTCCCACTTTCTCTTCTCTTTCTTCCAATTTGTCTTTAATGTAAATCTTTTTCTCATTGTTAGAGTGTCTGTTTTAGGTTTACCTTATAGTTAAATATAGTTCATGTTCATCACCACTACTTTTGCTACTATAGTTTCCCTAGTCATTTCTTGGTTGCTGCAGCAGTTTCTCCAAGAAGGGCTCATGAGAACAGTATTCTTTGAGTTGTTGCATCTTAAAATTGTTGGTCCCTAACTTTTATAGTGAAAAACATTTTGGCTTTCTTAATGATCTTGAAAACATTGCTCTATAATCTTTCATTGAATGCTGCTGTGGGGAGACATGAGGCTAGCCAGAACTTTTTTCTCCCTTTCAAAATTGACTGATGTCTTTTCTTGGCTGTTTCTTAATTTTTGGAATCCAGGAACTTGTCTGCATTGAGTCTCCCCATGAGATCATTGTAGACTTTTTTTCCCCCTAGCATATGATGTATTCTTTCAATATGTAGATTTATGTCTATTTTTTGTTTTAGGGAAATTTTCTTGAATTATCTTGAACTCTTCATTCTATTCTATTGCTTTAGTCTTTTTATTTAGAGATTCCAGTTATGCATCTATTGATCTTTTCTCTTTACCTCTCTCTCTCCCTCCTTCCGCCCTCTCTTCTTCAGTTTCCTCCTTTGTTTCCATTTTACTTCCTCCCCTCACACAGTTACTTCCCTCAGCACTTGATTCTCTTCAGGCTGGATCTCTCCCATCACTGTACTTACCATTTAATGAAGAAAATAAAACACTTTTAAACAGTGGTAACCACTCCTTTTTGACATTCTATATCCTGTAGATGTCTGTGCCTGTGTGTTCTTCTGATTTTTAACATGTCTGTGATTGTTACTGAGTTGAATTTTTTTGTCTTCTGACTATATCATAAATGCTGGTTTTCTTTGTGATTTACTCCATTGTCCAGTGATTTTTATCTCTGTTTATTGTAGTCGATTTTATTTCTATACCTTGTTCCCTCTCAGGACTTAGAAATCTGTAATTCTAACTCAGATGTTTCAGATTAGTATATCTAATTTCTTATTATTTAACATCTAAGTAAAGATGTTTCTTAAATCTCCCATAGCCCAAACTACACTTACTGTCTTCTTCTGACAACCTCCCACACTTCTTATCTCATTTTATGACATTGTCAGTCAGCCATCACTTAAATTAGAAATTTAGGAATTGTTATAGACTTCTCCCTGTGCCTTCCAACCCACAACCAAGTTGTCACTAGGCTGTATAGTTTTACTTTATAAATACTTCTCTATTTTGTTTGCTGTTTTATGTCCACCGTCACTACCTAGTTTGGTCCTCTGTTTTTTTCTTCGGCCATTGTGCTGGTTTTCTGTCTTCAGCCTGGCTTTTCCAGACCCTCTCAGCATAAAATCACCAGAGTGATCTGAGGGTGTGAATCAGACGGTTTCACTTTCCACTATCCCTGTCATGTCTCCTTAGACTTAGTACCAGGCTGGGCACACATTTCCTTATGTCTTTAATGATTTAAATATATACTTCAATAATTTCTATCTGGTAATTATATTAGAAGTTTTAGCCATCTATCTGTGCTGTTTGTAGTTCTGCTGATGTTCACTTATGATGCATTATTTCATTAGATGCTTTAAATTTTTATTTTAAGTGCATTTTCAGTGTGGCTTTATCAGTAGGACTTATTTTGCCTATGTTAAACACCATCTGTGGAGAGATTCTGAATTTGCGTTTTCCAAGTGCCCCAGGAATGCATCCTTTTTAAGGATAATTTAAAATTTAAAACATTTATTTATTTATAGAGACAGAGAAACATTGATTTGTTCTTTCACTAATTTCTGCATTCATTGGTTGGTTCCTGTATATGCCCTGACTGGGGATCAAAGCAGTACCCTTGGCATATCAGGATGAGGCTCAAACCAACTAAGCTACCCAGCCAGGGCAGGACCATTTTTGTGTTGCTTTCATGTCTTGATTGTTCCATACTAAGGAGATGGTGTAAATTCAAATCCCAAATCCACCTTCAGGCAGGTCTTTATTGTGGACTCATGGAGAGGACCAATTTACTCCACTGAGTCCAGGCCAACACAGACAACATTTCTTGCCATCCCTCCTTGTCTATAGGCAGATTTTTGTTGTAATTTCCTTTCACGAAGGATGCAGCTTTTCAAGACTCTGATTTTAGCCAGATATTGTTTTCAATTTCTTATGTTGCAAGATTCTAAGACCTCAGCTTCTTTTTGGCATTAAAAACACAAGGTCTTACATGACCAAAAATTTTATAGGACAGTCTTAAGTTGACAGCTCAGGGCTTATTGCTTAGTTTTTAGTCCCCTTTTTGCTTTTTGACTCTGGTCTTGGGAGCTCAGCTGTGTGTCTTTAACAGCGTTCATTAAAATTTCCCCAGCATTTGTAGGGAGTTTCCCCCCCACAGGTTATCCGGTCTACTGTATTCTCATTCAGGGTTGAAATTTGATAAAGCTTTAACACTGTTCAAATGTATGGTTTCACTTCCTATTTTTGAAGAATCTAAATAAGATTTTAAATGTAGTCATGAAGAATAAAGGAATCAGGTAGATGGGTCAGGAATTGCCCTATAATTCATTCAGGGTTATAGGTCCTTTTTTTGAAATTTCTCTCAAATAATAAGCGTTTCTCAGTTTTGATCTTTTGTCAAACAAGTGCTAGCATATAGTATTTTCTTCACATAACTCCTTCTCCCTCCTGAAGGGAATTTTTTCCACCAATAACCTAGGCCTTTTAGGATTTTTTTTTAAAAAAGAAACCATTTCTCTGCAGCCAGGAGAAAGTGAAAGAGTACTGCTGAAATCTGATGCTTCGTTATATGACAATGTTCAGTCATAATAAGCTGTTTCTCCCTCAAACCAATTCTCTTAAAAAAGGCCAAAATTATAGGTTGCTCTTCACTTGATACGAGTCTGTACATGATGAATTTAAAGCGACCAAAATATTATGAAACTGAGAAGTTAAGCCAACTTAAAATAGCTGGTTTGGAAGATTGTGATAAAATATGGGCGGACTTTATCATCCGAGCCACCAACAGAACCAACTAGATCCTATTACCATTCACTGTATTTTATTCTGTTTTTTTCCTTACACATTTTCTTTACACAGTTGTGAGAATATGTATTTTTTGCCTAATGTTTATCATAAGGTTATTGTAAACTCTCTATAAACTTGTAAGATCTACATAGTATTTTATTTAAATAGCAAATTTACTTAACTGTTTTCCCATGTAGTATATTTAATTCTTATTTCTTCCTCCTGTGCCCCTCCTCCTGCTTCTGAACAGAAACAAATATCTTAATGTATTACAAATTTTTTTCTTAAAAATACTAAGATAAATCCCCAGACAGAATTTCAGTGTAAAAATTGTTTCCCATTTTTAAGATTTTTGACACATAGTGCCAAATTGTTTACCAAAAACATGGTGTAAAGTTGTATTCCCCGACAGTCTTAAACAGACCACTTTCATTTTATGTTGTGTGTGACCAGTGAGCCAATGGACAAGATATGATGCTGATGCTTTCTTTATGGTTCCTCTACAGGCTATGGTTCCTGTCATCGTTGATTACTGCCTTCTGCTACAGCGAAAGTGAGTATACATTGCCTGTCAGATTCAATTATTTTGAACTCAGGTTGTCTCTTGCTTATATTATAATTTACTGCTATGAATTGTATGCATTTGATTGGACAGGGTTTTTTAAATTAAATTTACAGAGATTTGATTCTTTTACAATATTTAGTCCATTTACTTAAAAAGTTAACTTTTCCAAAATAGATGCTGTGGGTGTATCATCTGTGTGTTTGTGTGGCAGGATAGTGGAAGTAAAGAGTATAGCTGACAAGAGAGCAGAGGAAGTAGAGCAAATACTACTTAAAGATATGAAGAGTAAAAGTATATGATGCATGGACTGTATATGTATCCTTCTATGAACCATCACTAAAAGGCATGTTTCATACCACCCAAAACGGGGCAGGGGTTGTTGTGCTTCTGCAGTGTCACTGGATGGAGCCTTTTAGTTCAAAAGAAATCAGTGTAAATAAACCTTTTTTTTTATAGTGATCTTATTCCATTTCTTAAGCCCCACTCTTTCTAATCAGTGTCCAATCTTTTACATCAAGAGCCTGAATTAAAGTACAATTGTAATTCTGTACTCTTCAGAATCATATTCTGATTGATCTTCAGACACATGAGCCCTGTGGTTTAAGGATATAAGAAATTTGTTCTATATCTGTGAAATATGCCATTGGTACTTTAATAGGTATTATGTTGAATCTCTAAATCGCTTTGGATAGTATGGACATTTTGATGATGTTAATTCTTTCAATCCATGAACATGGTATATGTTTCCATTTGTTTGTGTCTTCCCTAATTTCTCTCTTCAGTGTTGGGTAGTTTTCTGAATACAGGTTTTTCTCCTCCTTGGTTAGGTTTAATCCTAGGTATTTTATTTTCTTGTTGCTATATGGGTATTTTATTTTTGTTGTTGCTACATGGGATTTTTTTCCTAATTTCTGTTTCTGATGTTTTATTGTTGGTATACAAAAATGCCTTTGATTTCTGGATATTGACTTTGTATACCACTGTTTTGCCAAATTCATTTATCAGGTCGAGCAGTTTTTTGGTGGCGTCTATAGTATTTTCTATATACACTATTATGTCATCTGCAAACAATGACAGTTTTGCTTCCTCCTTCCCATTTTGGATGCTTTTTATATCCTTTTCTTGCCTTACTGCTGTAGTTAGGACTTCCAATACTATGTGAAATAGAAGTGGGAAAAGCAGACATCCTTGTTTTATTTCTGATCTTAGTGGGAAAGTTTTTAGTTTTTGCCCATTGACTCTGATATTGGCTGTAGGTCTCTCATGTATGGCCTTTATTATGTTGAGGAATGCTCCATCTATTCCTACTTTGTTAAGTGTTTTTATCATAAATGGGTGCTGTACCTTATCAAATGCCTTTTCCACATCTATGGATATGATTGCGTGTATTTTGTTTTTGCTTTTGTTAATGTGATGCATTACCTTATTGATTTGCAAATATCATACCATCCTTGCATCCCTGGGATGAATCTCACTTGATCATGTTGTATGGTCTTTTTCATGTATTGCTGGATGCAGTTTGCCAACATTTTGTTGAGGATTTTAGCATCTATGTTCATCAGCGATATTGGCCTGAAGTTTTCTTTCTTTGTTGTGTCTTTATCTGGTTTGGGGATTAGGATGATGCTGGCTTCTTCCTCATTTTGGATTTTTTGGAATAGTCTGTGAAGGATAGGGGTTAGCTCTTCCTTAAATGCTTTGTAGAATTCTCCTGTGAACCTGTCTGGTTCAGGGCTTCTGTGGGTCAGGAGTTTTTTGATTACTGCTGTTATTGGTCTTTTTAGGCTTTCTGCTTCTTCGTTGAGTTTTGGAAGATAATATTTTTCTAGAAATGTGTCCATTTCCCCTAGGTTTTCAAATTTCTTAGCATATAGTTCTTTGTAGTAATTTCTTACAATCCTTTGTATTTCTGTGGTATCAGTTGTAATCTCTCCTCTTCCATTTCTGATTGTGTTTATTTGGGTCCTCTCTTTTTTTTTTCTCGATGAGCCTGCTTAAAGGCTTGTCAGTTTTGCTTATATTTTCAAAGAACCAGCTCCTGGCTTTATTGATCCTTAGAATTGTGCTTTTAGTCTCTATGTTGTTTAATTCTGCTCTGATTTTGGTTATTTCCTTTCTTCTGCTTTCCCTGGGCTGTCTTTGTTGTTGTTCTTCAAGTCCTTGTAGGCATAGGGTTAGGTTGTTTATTTGAAGTGTTTCTATTCTTTTTAGGTAGGCCAGTATTGCTATGAACTTCCCTCTCAGGACTATCTTCACTATGTCCCATAAGTTTTGGGTTGTTGTGAGTTTATTTTCATTTGATTCTAGAAACTTTTTGAACAGCATATTTCACAGATACAGAACAAACACTTCAAAAATTTATATGGAACCATAAATGATCCAAAATAACTGCAGCAATTTTCTGAAAGAAGAGCAAGGTAGGAGGGATCACAATACCTGATATCAAATTGTATTACAAGTCCACTGTAATCAAAACAGCCTGCTACTAGCATAAGAACAGACACATGGACCAATGGAACAGAACAGAGAGCCCAGAAATAAACCCAGGTCTCTTCAGTCAATTAATATTCAACAAAGGGGCAGCAACATAAAATGGAACAACAAATGGTGTTGGAAGAGCTGGACAGCTACATGCAAAAAAATGAAACTCAAGCTCCAGTTTATATCATACAGAAAAATAAATTCAAGGTGGATAAAAGATTTAAATATAAGTTGTTACATTGTTAAAGTCCTAGAGGAAAACATAGGCAGGAGAATCTCAGATATTTCGCATAGCAATATTTTCACTGATATATCCCCTAGAGTAAGGGACATAAAGGAAAGAATAAATAAATGGGACCTCATCAAAATAAAAAGCTTCTGCTTGGCTAAAGAAAACAGTATTAAAGTGAAAACAGAACCAACTGTATGGGAAAACATATTTGCCAATGATACCTCAGACAAGGGTTTGAGCTCCAAAATACATAAAGAACTCACACAACTCCATTCTAAGAAACAAGCAATCCAATTAGAAATGGGCAAAGGACTTGAACAGACTCTTCTTCAAGGAGGACATATAGAGGGTCCAGAGACATATGAAAAGATACTCAGTATCACTAGAATCAGAGAGATGCAAATTAAAACCACAATGAGACACCACTTCACACCAGTCAGAATGGCCATCATAAACAAAGCAAGAAACAATATGTGTTGGAGAGGTTGTGGAGAAAAGGGAACCCTAGTGCACTGTTGGTGGGATTGCAGACTAGTGCAACTACAATGGAAAACAGCATGGAATTTCCTCAGAAAACTAAAAATGGAACTGTCATTTGATCCAGCAATTCCACTGCTGGCATTATATCCTAAGAGCCCTGAAATACCAGTCCAAAAGAACCTGTGCACCCCAATGTTTATAGCAACATTATGTACAATAGCCAAGTGCTAGAAGCAACCCAGGTGCCCATCAGTAAATGAATGGATCAAAAAAACTATGGTACACATAGGAATTACACAATGGAATTCAATGCAGCAGAAAGAAAGAAGGAGCTTCTACCCTTTGCAACAGCATGGATGGAACTGGAGAGCATTATGCTAAATGAAATACCAGGCAGTGAGGGACAAATACCATATGATCTCACCATTAACAGGAACCTAATCAACAAAATGAACAAGCAAGCAGAGTATAGCCAAAGACATTGAGACTGAGAACAGGCTGACAGTGACCAGAGGGGAGAGGGGAGGGTATAATGGAGGAAAAGTTTGAAGGGTTTACAGGAACAATTATAAAGAACACATGGACAATAACAAGGCAGAGGGATAGAAACAGTGGAGGGAGGTGGGGAAGGGTGGGGGGGAAGGCAGAAAACTGTACTTGAACAACAATAAAAAAATGTTAAACAAAAGAAAAAATGTATCAGGATGTTCTATACACACACAAAAAAGGATATAAGAAATTTGTCTAGAAGAGTCAAGGAGATTCCTGCTTTTCTGATTGTGTTTTATTTTTTAATTTATTTTATTTATTTATAATATTTGAAGTGTACAATTTTATTAGTGTTTATTACTTTGTTTTTCAATTATAGTTGACATTCAATATTATTATATATTAGTTTTAGGTGTACAGCATAGCATTTAGACATTTGTATAATTTATGAAGTGATACCCCTGATAATTCTAGTACCCACCTGGCACCATACATAGTTACTGCATTTTTTCAGTTTTTCCCCCTTTGTCCCTCTCCATCCAACCTATCCCCCACTTCCATAGTTAATCCCCATACCACTGTCCATGTCCATACATCCTTCATATATGTTCTTTGACTAATCCCTTCACCTTTTTCAATCACTCCCAGCCTCCCTTTCCCCTTTCAGCTGTCAGCTGTTCTTGATTAGGCTTTGTTGGTTTCATAGTAACTATGTAATTTAATCAGTTACTATTCTGTAATAGCTATGTAATTTATACTGGTTCACAAATTTTTGACACTTAAAATAACAGCTCCCTACATGTGAGATATTGTCCTAACCCCTTTTAATTTATCTAATTTTTGTTACAGTGAGATAGTTATTATAATCGTCACTTTACAGAGGAGGTTCCAGAGGTAGAAAGCCATTAAATAACTTGCCAAAGCTCACTGACACTTCTTTTGAGAAGCAGAGGTGGGCTAATACAGGCAGCCTGGCTCCTGGACTCTTGTTCTTAACCACTAGCTTGTACCACTTTCTGAGTGGTAGAAAACAGATGCGAGGACCTAATGCAGATCCTCCTAAAATTATATACTACACTGACTTGTCTCATGAATTTTTATATATTCAGGTATCCTGAATCATAAAAGGTGGATCACACTTTGAAGGTGTCAGTGATGGTCATCAAGAGGGCAGTTACTTGCTGGCAGATCTCTAAGTCACAAAGAGCCACAGAATGTAATTCCTTAGGGCTAACATTTATTCCAGTGTTTTAGCTACAGTGTTATATGTAATTATCCATTGATATGTGTTGTATTCACAGTTGGGACGTTGTTGAGACCATTGTTTTATGTTACATATTGTCTTCTTTATGTGGGCTTCAGGGAGAAATTTCTCACAAGTGTTAGTACCAGAAATACTTTTGCATCTCTATATAGTTGCACACTTTTACCTGGTGGACAGTGAATTGAGCAGCTGACTACTATTTCCTAGAAAGTTGAGAGCCATGATTTACTAACTTCACCCTAGCTTTTCTTTACTTAGTTTTCTCTTTTCCCTACTTTTCACACTTACTTCCTTGTTATTTATTGTGTATTTTTTTAAACAATCCTCAGTAGTTTATGGATCAGTTCAAGTATTTTATTTTTTTAATTCTTATAATCACAATGTAAGAGAGGTAATTTTATCTTTATTTTCAGGTGAGGAAATTGATACTAATATGAATAAATACTGAAATCAAGCCATATCTTCAATTGAGATAATTATAAGTGAGATAAAGTATCTAAAAGAATAATTTTTTGTTTAGAGCAAAAAGACATATCTTTATGAAATGGAGTAAATCTACCTGGAATGGTATCTGGTGGAAAGAAGCTATTCAGTACCTGATGGTTGAATTAATTAAATAATTTTGCCTGCTGGTTTGCCGGGTGACTTGTGATCATTATTTCACTGAATGTGTGATTACTGTCTCAGTGACCTAAAGTTGAAAGGACCCTAGCAGTTGTAAGGTGAAGGTTTATATAGATAAAAAGAAAAAAATCTGTTCATTCTTTCAGAATTATTTTGTGCTTGTCCCAAAAACGTTCTTATAAAAAATGTAGCTTTGTTTCAGTGTGGTATCTTTCTTCCTAAACTAGACACTGTATACCATCTTCTTTGACATTTCTCCCCAGTTTTAATTGAGAAATAATTGACATATAGTACTGTATAAGTTTAAGTTATGCAGCAAGATGGTTTGATTTTTATATATTGTGAAATGATTACCACAGTAGGTTCAGCTAACATCCATCTTATATAGACACAGTAAAAAGAAAAAATGTTCCTCTTATAAGAACACATAGGATTTACTCTACTAACAACTTCTTTATAGGTCATACTGCAATAGTAGCTACTGTCGTCATGTTATATCTTGCGTTCCTGGTACTCCTTTATCTTACAACTGGAAGTTTGTATCTTTTGGCCACCCTCTTCCAGTTTTCCCTTCTCCCACCCTCACATCTGGTAACCACAAGCATGATCTCTTTGTTATTATTATTATTTTTTTAGATTCCACATGTAAGTGAGAGCATACAGTATTTGTCTTTTTGTGTCTGACTTATTTCACTTAGCATAATGCCTTCAAGGTTCACTCATGTTGTTGGAAATGGTAGGATTCCCTCATATTTAATATACCTATAATGCACACACATATACGTGCTACAACTTCATTATCCATTCATCCCTCAGTGGATACTTAAGATGTGCCCATGCTTGGCTTTTATGAATAATGCTGTGAACATGGGGGTGCAGATGATCCTTTCGATCTCTGTGGTATCCGTTGTAATGTCTCCTTTTTTATTTATGTTAACACGGGTTCTCTTTTCTGTCCCTCTTGCTTAGTCTAGCTAAGGTTTGTCAATTGTATGTATTCTTTTCTATTGCTTTTCTGTTTTCTATTTTATTTATTTCTTCTCTAAACTTGATTATTTCCTTTTTCTGCTAATTTGGGGCTCTGCTTGTTCTTTTTTCTACTTTAGATGTAGTTAGGTTCTTTATTTAGGCTCTTCCTTCTTATTGTAGATGTGCCCATGCACATGTGCCCATGCACATGTTTGTTAATGAAATTCCCTCTTAGAACTGCTTTTACTGCATCCCATAAGTTCTGGTATTACTGTGTTTCCATTTTCTTTTCTCTCAAGAAAATTTTTTATTTCCCCATTCATTTCTTCTTTGATCCTTTGGTGTTTAGGAGAGTGTTGTTTATATTCCATGAGTTTATGAATTTCTCAGTTTTACTCTTGTTACTGATTTCTGGTTTCATTCCATTATGGTCGTGGAAGATACTTGGTATGATTTCAGTTTTCTTGAATTTGCTAAGACTTGTTTTGTGGCGTAGCATATGGTCTATCCTAGAAAATATTCCATGTGCACTTGAGAAGAATCTGTACTCTGCTGTTGTTGGATAGAATGTTCTGTGTATGTCTGCTAGGTACATTTGATCTGTAGTGTTGCTCACATCAGCTCTTTACTTATTGGTTCTATGGGTGATCTATTCATTGTTGAGAGTGGGGTATTAAAGTCACCAACTATTGCTGAACTGCTGTTTATTCTCCTTTGAGCTCTATTAGTTTTTGCTTTAAATATTTAGGTACTCTAACATTGGGCACATGAATGTTTACAATTATTATATCTCCTTGGTGGATTGATCCCTTTATCATTATATAATGACCTTTTTGTCTCCTTTTTAGTATGAAGTCTATTTTTTTCTGATACAAGCATAGCTACCCCTACTTTTTGTTTGTTTGTTTGTTTGTTTGCCATTTGCCTGAAATACTCTTTTGAGTCCCTGAACTCTCAGTCTATGTGTATCTGTAAGACTAAAGTGAGCCTCTCACTTCCAACAAAGTGTGTTGTTAGACTTTGGTTTTCTTTTTTTAAAACCATTCAGCCATTCTGTATCTTTTAATTACAGAATTTAATTTGTTTATGTTTAAAGTGATTATTGATGAGGACTTTTTGTTCATTGCTTTCTGTTTTTATGTATTCATTATTCCTAATTACTTATCCTTCTGCCCTTTTCAATGTGTTTTGATGTCTTCTGGTATCAGTATGCTCTGACTTCTTTACCATGTTCTTTTGTGTAATTACTATAGGATTTTCCCTTGTGGTTACTATGACGCTTATGTTAAATATCTTAAATTTATAACACTGTATTTTAAACTGAAAACAACTTGTGCTTGCTTCGGCAGCACATATACTAACCTGAAAACAACTTAACTACAATAGAATTTGTAAACCTTTTACTTTTACTTCTCCTCCTCCTTACATTTGAGGCTATTGCTGTTACAATTTACATATTTTTTATACTGTGTTACTAATAGTAGATTATTGTAGTTATGGTTATTTTTACTGCATTTATCTTTTTTAACTTTCAAATGAGTTGTAAGTGAATTATGTACCACTATTACCATATTGCAGAGTCTAACTCTAACTGTATATTTACCATTACCAATGAGATTCCTTCTACCTCTTTATGATGTTAATGAACATTTTTTAAACTTCCACTCAAAGAACTCCCTTTAGCATTTCTTATAAGGCAGGTCTGGGGGTAACAAACTTTCTTAGTTTTTGTTTGTTTGGAAAAGTCTTAATCCCGCCTCTGTGTTTGAAGGGCAGCTTTGCTGGGTATCAATTCTTGGTTGACCATTTTTCCCTAATGTTTTGAATGTGTCATCACCTTTCCTCTGGGCCTTAAAAATCTCTGTCAAGAAATTACAGGTGTTCCCTTTTATGTAACTTTTGTGTTTTCTTTTGCTGCTTTTAATATTCTTTCTTTGTCTTTACCTTTTGACAATTTAATTACAAATGTGTTGGTGTAACCCTGTTCAGATTCAACCCACTTGGTGTTTTTTGGGCCTTATGAATCTTGACGTTTAATTTTCTCTCCAGATTTGGGGAGTGTTCAGCCATTATTGCTTTAAATATACTTACTGTTCCTTTCTTTCTCTCTTTTTCTTCTGAAATCCCCATAATGTGAGTAACATTTCATTTCATGTGAACCATAATTTTCATAGGCTTTCTCTATTTAATTTTTTTTTTCTCCTCTGACTGGGTCATTTGTAGTGTCCTGTTCTCCAGGTCACTGATTCTTTCCTCTGTGTGGTCAAATTTGCTTTCGAAACTTTCTGTTAAATTCTTGAGCTCAGTTATTGTAGTTTTCAACTTCAGGATTTCCAGTGGGTTTTTTGCATGTTTGGTTTTTTTTTTCATTTTTGGATAGTTGCTGTTTTCTTGTCAGACTTCTCTTTCGGTTCATGCATTGTTTTCCTAATTTTGTTTCCTTGACTGTGTTTTCTTGTATTTCACTAAACTTCCTGAAGAGGATTAGTCTGAATTCTTTGATAGTTCATAGCTCTCCATTTATTTAGGGTCAATTATTGGGGCTTTATTAGTTTTCTTTGGTGGTATTGCACTTACCTGATTTCTTAATGATCCTTGGTTCCTTACATTGGTATCTGTGCATTTGAATAATTGGGCTCCTTTTTCAGAATTTACAGGTTTGCTTTGGCAGAAACAGTACTTCACCAATTCGTTCAGGTTTTGGGATGTGTCTGTTAGTAATGTCATTGGGTAGGCGGGCCTGCTGTTATGGTCTGTTTTGGGTGAGACAACTGTTTAAGCTCTGATTGTAGGCATGAAGGTGGATTGCCACTGGCTGAGCAGTTGGGTAGCACTGCTGGCTTGTTCCTCTGCCCAAGTGAGGGGCTCCAGGTTGCCTGGATTCTCTGGCCAGGCTTACTCGATGGTCAGGACTGCATACTATATTCAGTAGTAATGGAACTATGAATTAGTTTCTCTGTCCTGGCAGGGCAGTAGGATGAGACCTAGGGTCTGTACAGCTCATTATTTGGGGACCTGAATCAAGCCAGAATGTACATTGACCTCTATGGTCGGGGGAGGCCACCACTTTTGCTCTGTAGACAGGGCATGCACCAGCTATGCTCTCTGTTCAAGTGCCATTGTAGATGGGGCTAAAGAATGGTCTATACATCTCCCATGTGCTCTGGTTAGGTTTCCTGGTTAGACAGCTGAAGGCTATATTCCACAATGAACAGGGCTATGAATTGGAGTCCCTGCCTGGGCACAGGGGAAGAGGCATCTCTATACCCAATAAAGCTGTTAGTTGTCTAAACTCAAGCCAACTCACACCTCAAGTTCCCTGAACAAAGAAGGCCATTGGTTTTGTTCTTCACTGTATAAACTCTGCCCACCTGCCTCTCAGTTACAAGTTCCACTGGGCCAGACAATGTCCATGAGTTGTCTCCAGCCCTTCTGGCCAGATAGGGCCAGAAGACATTCTCCATATTGGGTAAGACTGTGATTCAGCTCCTTGCCTGGGCATGAGCAAACCAGGTTCTTGGGCTAGCAAATCCCTTCACTTGAATCAGGCAGATCTGCAATCTGCCAAGTTCCCTGGTCTGAGTGCACCTCTGACTTGGTTCTGCAGATGAGCAAAGCCTCCAGTTGGGATTACTACTTGGGCTCTGCAGATATGACATCCATTTGCCAGGATCTCCATGCAGATGATTGTAAGCCTTGCCCCCTTCTCTATTACAGATTCCCAGTTGTTGAGCCTTGTGGATCCCCTGCAACTTCTATGGCATAAGATCAGAGTAGGGGATCCTGCAAAGTGACCCACTGTGCTGGGGTGGGTGCTAGTGTTTCCTTTGGGTTCTCTTTTCTTACTAAAGAAGCCAGAGACCCAGGGGAGACCTCTCCACATGGTACTGACCTGTCCTGGAAGAGGGGCAAATGAAGTCAATGTGTAGCCACTTCTGTTACCTCCCTAATACAACCTGCCTTGGTCTCTGCAGTAGAGGGAGGTGCTTAAGGCTCACCTTCATGTTCTAAGCTTCTCTCAGAGGTATCTCGTTCTTGAATAGTTGTTAGTTTTTCTCATGTGGGGGAAGCAAAGTTAAGAACAACCCGTGTCATCTTGTTGATGTTACTTGCTTCTTTGACATTTGGTTTCATTTGCATCTAGGGTCTTCTCTTTTACATTCCCAAATTTTCAAAGTCTCTGTGACATTCAGATTACTTTACAGGGTGTTCAGATTGTGCATAACACATTCACATTTCACAAAGTATAATCTAGTACTCTACCAACTTCAGGTAACTTCTTTCACTTCTAGAGTTATCACATATATTAATATTTTCTTGTTGGGTACATTGTTTTTATAGTTAGTCCTCTTATTTTTCACATGTTATACTATACCTTATGTGGGTCAAATTATAAAAATAATACATATTCTGAAATTCATTTTAACTCAGTGCCATAACCATTATACTATAATCACTGTTACCTCAGTATGATAATTCATAGTTTCATACCCAGCAGTAGTATTAATTGAATTAGTGTACATATATATTCCCATTAATACTTCAGAATTTTTTTATAATATAAAATACTTTTTACTGTGGCAGGAACCATGTAGGGCATACCAGTCAATGTGCTATGGACATCTTTTTTGTTTAAAATTTGGCTTTATACTCTTTTCATGAATTCGAAAAATCAGAAATGGCAAGAAATTGTTTTTGAAGACTTGTACTTTTATTTTCATAACTTGGTTCTGTTCCACCATTTTATTTCAATTTGATGGTATGTATTTCTTTTTTAGTTTTAGATGAAAGATATGTCTCAAGGCTTTTTGGAAGACATTTAATGATTTGTCACTTTTCCTGTACAACAGTTATCATAATTTCAGTTTATTTTGATAGTGGGTCCAAATAGTGGGTTCAGTTACTTGAATTATAATTATAACTTTGAACATTGTTTAAAAATAGGTACTATGTGCCAGGACTGGTGTGGCTTAGTTGGTTGGGCACTGTCCCACAAAGTAAAATGTCACCAGTTCAATTCCTGGTCAGGGCACATGCCTGGGTTGCAGCTGAGAGGCAACCGATATATGGATGTTTCTCATATCAGTAGATGCTGTGTTGTTATATGTGAATTATATTTCAATAAAGCTGTTATAGAACAAAGCAAAATAGGTGCTGGATATAGACGATCCTGACCATTTGGAGCTCATATTACTGCAAGCAGATATCCAAAAAGAAGCCATTATTTAAATGACTTGAATCATATATAAATATGAACTAAAAATATTGTTGTTAAATCTAAAGTGAACCAGAAGTGCTATTTCAATAGCCAGGTATTTGTTCACTCTTGTTGTTCAACATCAGGGTTATTGTTTGAGAAACAGAATGATCTTAATTATCAAGTAAGGTTGAAGAACTGGATGTTTTGAATATTGTTTTCTTGGTAACTGCATGTTAAAATTTTAAACATCAAATCTAGGAGGAAAATGTGCCATGCCTATAATTTATATTGGAATTAATATAAATTAGTATAAATTGAAATTAGTATATATTGAATTAGTATAATTAGTATATGAAATTAGTATATATTGAAATTAATATTAATATAATATTAATCTAGATTCAATATAAATTTATGACCATTTATATTGAGATATAATTCACATACCATAAAATTCACCCTTTTAAAGTATACAGGTCAGTGATTTTTAGTGTATTTACAGAGTTTTGCAAGCATCACCACCGTTAAGCCATGCCTGTTTAAAGGAAATGTTTACTATTGTGATGCTTGTATCAGAAAACAGAGCATTTTGAACATAATTTTTTAAAGTTCATTTGAAATTTACTTGTACTTTTATAAATAAAGAGACCAACTTGAATGAACTTTAGATTTATTAAGCCCCACTTGTATTTAGTGGGGATTTATCTATTTGGTTCTTGTTATATGTTTAGTATGGACCATCGAGCATGAGAATCCATCATGGAGGGTCTCACTCCCTTCAGACGAGTTTATAGTTATCGTCAAAGCTGAGTTCTTTGCTTTTTCTGAATAGTAAAATTGATAATGTACAGAGAAGCTGGCCATTTCCCTCTATTAGTTTGAAGTTAGGAATGATAAAGTCCAAATATCTTTAATGTGAGTATTAACATCAAGTGAAGTTATGCAGAAAGAATGGATTTTCTATTGTACTGGCTCTAAGGAGGCTAAAATAGTTTTGAAGTTGGCCTTTCTATAAAGACAGCACCTAGGAGTATAATGCCTAAATATAGAAAGAAATACAAGAGCCAAAACTTTTTGTATGTACTTTTTTCTTTCTCTTTCCCTGATGCTCCAATAAATATTCTCCCAGAATGATGAGAATGTGTGTTAGAATTCTGTTTTATTTTAAGGTAGAATGCAAAAGGAGTTGCTGAGTGTTATTTTTCTTGCTTCTTTATTCTAGCCTCTAACTGGTTAAGAAAGAAACACACTGTTTTGCCATGAATCTCACCAGCGTGCTATGTCCCCAGGGCGCCGTGTTTGTCAATGTTTAGGCTCTGTTTACTGAATGTTTACCTCTCTAATTCTCCTCCCCAGGGCTTCCTGTGCTGAACTAAAATATAGAATTATCTTCCATAGCATGTTGTTTTTAACAGCACGTTAGAGAATGCAGGCACTGGCAAATATGATGCTTTCTTTAAATTCATCAGAGTTACTTTGTTACTCTTTATGTTCCTTACAGTAAAGCTTCATTAATCTGTTTCTTTTACTTGGCTAGTAATCGGTAATAACAAAAATGTGATGGGTTATTGATTAAAATGAAACTAATATGAAAAACACTCTGGTAAATATGAAGCAAAAGGGGGAAATGATGCAAAATTACATTTGTGGATATGAGAAAAAATAAATGGATATGGATTTCCCCCCCAGGATATTGCAAATGCTGTTTACTGAAAAGTGGCATCTGGTTGTGTTGACTTGCAGCCAATGTGTATAACATCTGTCCCCTTCCAGTACTTCAGATGAGACAGACCCTGTCTATCCCACTCCTTTCTGAATCTCCCTTGACCTTTTCATGGAACTCGGCATGAAAAGCCACGCCTGTGAATGAACCATTGGGCCCTTTTCACAGTTGATGTGATACACATGTAAAGAGATTGTACATCCAGTAAAAATACTACTAATAATAATACCAGCAGGTACATAGAATTAGCACAGTTTTGTATTAAAAAATAATGACTAAATTAGTGAATGATTCAAGGCAATACAAAACATAAATGAAAACTTGTAAAACATTTAATTTTGCCAGTTATACGGGATTTAGGCCGGAAGGCTGAGTTTTAATTCTGACTCTATCACTTGTTAGCTGAGGGACTTTCAGCAAATAATTTAACTTACTAAACTTTTCTTATTTGTAAAAGACGTATTAGGAAACTTAAGGTTATATATACATATATGTAACCTTATGTATATGTATATATGGGTGTATATGTATATATATGTGTGTGTGTGTGTGTGTGTGTATATATATATATATATATATATATATGGGTTTTCACTGTTTTTAGTACACTTATCAGTTGAAATAGAAAAAAGATGACATACTTAGCAGACTGGATTTACTGGGTGTTTGGAATGTTCCTAAATGTCTTTTTTTTTTTTTTTCTTTCTCTTGTAGAGATCTTCTATTTAGCCAGATGTATGACAAATTAAGTGAGAATTCAGTAGCCAAAGGAGTGTTTTTGGAGTGCCTTGAGCCATATATTTTAAGTGATAAATTGGTAGGGATCACACCCCAGGTAATGAAAGATTTGATTGTTCACTTCCAAGATAAGAAGTTAATGGAGAATGTGGAAGCCCTCATTGTACATATGGATATAACCAGCTTAGACATTCAGCAGGTGAGTTTACAGACATTCTCCTAACTTATGGAGTCAATATCACTCCTTTATTGATTATACAGGATGGGGCAAAAGTAGGTTAAGAGTTGTGAGTATGCGTTTGCCCCACCGTGTATTTACTGACTGATCTGGCCTCTGCCATCTGTCCACCCAGTTACTCCTGGAGCACTTTTGGTAAGATGTCTTATAAGCTTGTATTTGTCAATGTTTCTCAGAACTGTTCTGTATTTACTGATCCTTTTTTATCTGTTCACTACCATGGTTTTCTTCCAGAAGGTAGGTTTCAACTATGAGTACTTTCACATAAATAGTCAAATGTTTCTACTTTTAAGAGTTTGATACCATTTAAAATAAAAGATTATTTCTAAGTTCACAGTTGATAATTTTCACACACTGAGTTTTGAAATACTATAAGAAGCAAATTAAGATGCCTCATTTTGATCAGCCCATTGTTTGATAAGTTACAATATATCTGAGGTTTCTATAGTAAGTTTTCAATCCTCGATTGAGGAGCAGTATGTATCCTGGCCTAAGGCACTTCCCAGTTTAACTCTCTATTCCCATACAGTCCTGACGGTGAGTGTACTGCTCCCGCAGAGGCACAGAGTACCAAGTGGGAAGCCCTACTGAGCTAAAACATGGGTAACTTGCAAAGATCTTAGCTAGACCAAAAGTTTTCTCTTAATGAAGGGTTTGGAGAAATGGTTATTGTTTTCTTCTGGAAGCTTTTTATGTGTGGCTGAAAGTTTGCACAGTAAAGCCAGATACTCTTTTTTATACGCCTTTCTATTTTACGGGTAGTCTGGCATCGTTTTCAGTCTATAATCGGTCTAGTGTTTTGAGAGCATGGTATCAGCCTAGCTTCATCTGCCTATCACCAATGTAGGCAAAATTCCTAACTTCTCTTTCCAACGTTTTTAGTTTTCCCCCAATACTATGTAAATAAATTCTAATCTTTTTCATGTTAAAACAGTTCTAGAAATCTTTCCCTCAGTTTCCCTTCCCTCCATATCAGTCCTGCATCCCTTCTTTCCCCAGGTTACTACCTGGTCTCACTCTTCCCAGTCACAGACTTCTGGAAAGCACTGTCTAGGCTGCTGTTTCCATTTTTTAAAACATTCTTAATAACTCTTCAGCTTTGCTTTCCCCTCAGTTAGCAATGACCTCCATGTCCACTGTATCAACCCATATTTTTCAAATTTTATTGATTCTTTCAACAGCATTTCTTCATTACTTCAAGGAGTATTTATTGAGTGTCAGGCTCTGAGAATGCTTCAGTGACCCTGGTAGACAAGACTTGGCCTCTCATGAGGCCTACATTTTGGTAAAAAGTTTGACAATAAACAAATAAGTAAATAAATCAGAAATATCCAAAAACAAGTGTTATGTTGAAAGTCAAACAGGCTGTCTGGTAGGGAGAGAGTGAGTCTGCTTTAGATCCACTCATCATAGAAAGACTTTCTGAGGAAGTAACATTAAGTCTGGAATCTGAATGATAAGAAGGAATTAGTAGTGCAAAAATCAGATCTTGGGGAAGATTGTTATAGGTAAAAGCAACAGCTAATGAAAGAATACACACATGTGTTTACATATGTGCCTTGGGTGTTTAAGTAACAGATAAAAGGCAGATAGACATGGTGCTTCTTTAAGAGAGAGAGGTAGACCTTTCAGGGCAAGGTAAAATTTTAAGAGCATTCTTATTTGCTTTAGGGGTAACAAAATGAGGGGTAAGGGTCAAGTACGGAAGAAGCAAGGAGACTAGTTAGGAGCTAGGCCAGGAGGAGATCCTGGCCCGTGTTGGTAGCAGTGAGATGGAGAGGGGTGGACTGATTTAGGATATGATTTAGGATATTTTTGGGGGGGTAAAATTGATTGGCTAAAGAATTGGATGGGCAGGGGTGAAGGGGGAGAGAATTTGAGGAGGATTCCTAGTCTTTTGGCTTGAGAAACAAAGTAATGATTTCTTAAGGAAGTTTGGAAGGCCGGGGTAGGTCTATTTTTGGGTGACAAAATCAGGAATTCTGTTTTGCCATTTGAGATAGCTACTAGATATTCAGGTAAAGATCGCAAGTAAGTGATTAGATATATGTTTCAGAGGGTAGATTAGGGCTGAAGCTGTGAATGTGTTAGTCATCAGTGAAGATGTGTTATCAAGGCCAGCTGAGAGGGAGGGTAGTGAGAGAAGAGGTACAAGAACATGCCTTTGTCTAGAAAGGCTCTCCCATGACCCCTCCTTGTTTTTCCTCTGGTCTCTGCTACCCCTTATCATTGCCTCTTGTCAGCCTCTGTTCTCCAGCCCTGTCCTCATCACTCTATAGAGTAGTAGGGCTCTCATAGGGGCAGAATACAGAGTACTCTATGCTTCATTCATCTCTATTCCTCTTCCTAAATATCTTCTCAAATTGATTTGTCTCCATCCTTAATCATTTTTAGCTCCTTATTGTTTCTGCCTACAGAGTTCCCAGTTACCATCTGTGCTTTGGCTCACATACATGCATCCTTTGGTCCTAACTTAAATATTGCTCCCTCAAGGATGACCTGAACACTCCAGACCATATCAGTTTCT
This sequence comes from Artibeus jamaicensis, assembly GCF_021234435.1. Taxonomy (NCBI): domain Eukaryota; kingdom Metazoa; phylum Chordata; class Mammalia; order Chiroptera; family Phyllostomidae; genus Artibeus; species Artibeus jamaicensis. Next base: position 5,694,482 of record NW_026522046.1, on the reverse strand, counting down.
TTTGTAGCACTTATCACAGTTGTAAATGAATTATGTATGTAATTGGGTATCTTCCCTAAGTCACAGCTCACATGCTGTTTTATGTCCCTCCCTTCTTTAAGTGTCTGAGATGAGTGGAGGTTCTGTAAGTGTAGAGATTGGTCTGGGTTTATCTTATCCATCACTTTATTTCTAATGCCTGGGAGAGGACTTGCATGTAGGTATTTAGTAAATATTTGTGGTACTATTGACCAAAGGTAAAATGAATATGGAAAAAGAAAGAATAAAGACCAAATAAAATTAGACACTGGAGGATGTTTAAGAGTAGCTATTGAAAGTAGTTTTGAACTCATGGCAGCTCTTATCATGGCCTTGTATTTGAGTACTTCAATGTCAGTTTTTTTCAGAGAATGAACAAGAAAAATTAGGGAGGAGAATTCAAGATCTTCTTCATTCTAAAAGGTTTAAGGGTAATAATCCATTAGACTTTTTGAATTGTATGGACCAAGCAACTTTTCCTTTTTACAGGTAGTTCTCATGTGTTGGGAAAATCGTCTATATGATGCTATGATCTATGTTTACAACAGAGGCATGAATGAATTTATTAGTCCAATGGAGGTAAGATACTTCCTATCTTGGACCCATATTTAATATTGTTTAATGATTTTTTCCCTGTTCTCTATTTGTATTGAATTGTTTCTCTTCTCATGCAGTCATTCAAAAATTTCTCATCAATTTATTAGACTTCTATCCACTTGGGAATTTGTTAAGTAGTCTTTAATTTCATATTTTCTGCTGTTGCTTTTTTATATTTGCATAATTAGGTTTTTAAGTCCTAGGGAACACTATACAAAATTAAAAGTAATGCATGCCTGTTAGACTTTAAGTCTTTTAAAATATTTTTTGATATTATAAAAGATTTTCCAAAAGACATTAGAAATTTATCATATATAGTTACTGTGTACAGTAAATACTATTGTGTAACACTCTTTGTAGGGATCTTCTGCTGGGGGACAGCCCTGAAAATGTTGGGGGTTCATGATTTGTTGATTGCTGATTTGCTTTTCCAGGTTTAGAATTTTATAGCACTCATTATGTAAGAATAATGTCTTGTTCTCCTTACCATTAGGAAGGAGCATCTAAAGGGCATTTTAAGAAGAAAAAAAACAAGCCATATCTACCTAGTTTGTTGCCTTATACAGGGTCTGGCAGAAGTAACACCTGCTTGAGTGTGGTTGGAAGGGTATGTGAACGTCTTGCATGAGATGACAGCAATTCAAACATTTCACCTAAAATGTCATATGGTGTGCTTGAGTGAGATATTATGTTACAGAATTACATGCTTATGACTTTGTAATAAAAGATTGTGTAATAAAAAAGTTATCTGTGCCAGACCCTGTATTTGAAGACAAAGTTGTGGGTAATGGAATGTGCCCTTCCAGCCCATTGCTTTGTTACAGTGACTAATCGCCTGGCTCAGAAAAGTCAACCATTTGCTGAAAGCATCCAGTCAACTTTTTTGCATATTTAATGGCCATGCAAAACTCAAAACTCTCTTCAGTATTATTGTCAGCAGTAATTCCATGATAATTCAGTCTTTCTTAAACACTTTTAGCTTGGTAGGTAAGTATCCCTCTAATTCATGTCTCCTTCAGTTTTGTATGCACCTTTCCTTGGTCTGTTTATAAAATGAGAGCCACAGCTCTATTCCCCTGCTTTTGACCCTGATTGTGTGTCAGGTATTTATGGACACTTGAACGCCTGTCAACTGCCTCCTCACCCAGGTGCAGTGGTTCATTGAGAAAGGGCTGCCTCTCAGTCAGGTCCAGGGCCTCAGTGCAGCAGAAGCATTTCCTGCCTCACTACTAAAGCACAGTTATGAAGAAATAATGCACTTCCTGCTTTCTCTCAAAATAATTCCTAAAAACAGATTCTAATTTGATGCATTCTGTGTTGATAAAAATGATTGCTGTTTTTTTGTTATTGTTGCTTTGAAGTTTTTGTTTTGTATGGGTTTTTTATTCTTCAAAATCTGGTTTGCATTTGTACCTGTATGTCTCAGATGGATCATTGAGGTTGCCTTGTTTAGAGTAGTTTTCAAGTTTAATGACTTTCAGCAGGAGCCTGGTATTTGCTATTAAATAGTCATTTGAAGATTTTAGCAATGGGAGGTTAGATGCATTCTATGATTTCTCTTATACTTCTCTGCCTATAAGGAAATCTGTTTTCAGTATTTAGAGTTTAGTTATTTTAATACTTTAAAGAGGTATAAATTAAGGGGAGGTGTCCTGTCTTTTGAAATTTTTTAGAATGAAAATCAGAGTCACCACATTTGAGATGACTACTGTAGTCTGAAATCTTTTGTTCTAGTTTTGGCGGCCTCTGAAGTAAAAGTAGTGCCTCACGTGGAGAGGAAAAACTTTTCCTTTATCAATTTAGGTCGCCCCAGTGGTGGAGGGAGGGCTATGAATTAACTGATAACAGGAGAAAAGACAAGGTTTATTTACTTATGTACTAGGAGTTTACAGGCACTGAATAGCCAGAGCTCAGAGTATCTACCAGTTTAAACAAAACATTCTGTGCAGAGGGATTTCAAGCTTTATGGAAAAGTACAGATGGTTTATTGGGCTTTTGGACAGTAATGTACAGCTGCACTTGCACTTTCCAATGCTAAGGGTCAGTCTTCTCTGAAACAGAAATCTCCCTTTCAGGAAGGCTGCTTAGTCTTGCCATTAATCTTACTGTATTTTCAGAGGCTCTGCTTAAATTGGAATGATGTTTCTTTCTGTGGCTGCTGATTGTTCAGATGTTTTCAGTTTAAAGTAATCTTCATTACCATTTTGGTGCGTTATTGATCCCTTCACTTGCTTTCCGGTTTCTAAGAAACCTAAGGATATCTTATATCAGAAATTATTATCTCAAAAAAGACCTTCATCAAACCTAATATCTGTAACATGGCTTCTGTCAGTGAGGAGTGTGACAGCAACTACTGTCTCCCAGTGATTCTTCTCCAATGGTTATTATATCTGCCTCAAAGTCTCCATATTTCATCTTAGTAGTGTTTGACTAATTCAATCAGAGAAAGGCGGTTAATAGCATAAGAGTATTATCTTTTTAAAATATTCTTTTAAAAAAATGATGGTGATTGTTTTCCTGTTTTATTTTCACGCAGAAACTTTTCAAAGTCATTGCTCCTCCTCTGAATGCAGGAAAGACTCTAACAGGTATTTTCTAAGCCTTAATTTTCCCCCCCATATTTTTAAGGTTTACTTAAATATCATAAAATTCACCAATTTTATCATGCAGTGTAAATTTTGGTAATTGTGTATAATCATATAACCACCACAATTAAATTATGGAAGTACTGTGTGCACAGTTCCTTCACACTAAAAAGTTTTCCCTGCCCCTTTGTGCGTTGTCCTTAGCTAACAGTCCTACCTTCACACAGTCACTGATTACTTTCTGTCACACATTTCATGTAACTGGAATCCTAGATTAGGTAATCTTTGGTGTTCTGTTTCTTTCATTTAGCATTTTTGGAGATGCATCCATGTTGTTGCTTGTATTAACATTTCATTCCCGTTTACTGCTGAGTGGTATTTCATGAATCGGAATACCATCATTTCTTTATCCATTTACCAGTTGATGGGCATTTGAGTTGCCTCCAGTTTGGAGCTATTATAAGTAATGCTACAACATTTGTGATGAGTTTTGTTTTTAATTAAACTTTTTATTGTAAGGAAATTAGAGATTCACATGCAGTTGTAAGAAATAACACAATGGATTGTTTACTTTTTATTCATTTTCCCCAGTGATAACATCTTGCAAAACTAAAGTACAATATCACAACCAGATATTCACATAGATAAAATCAAGATATAGAACAGTTTCATCACCACAAGTATCCCATATGTTGCCCAATTCCCCATCACTGATTCCTAGCTAGGAATAAATTTTTATGTGGGCTTATGCATTCATTTTCTTGGGCAGCTACCTAGGATTGGAATGGATGGATTTTATGGTAAATTATGTTTTACTTTCTAAGGTACTCCTGTATAGTTTTTCAAAATGGCTGTACCACTTTTATATATGAAAACTCCACGTATGGGTTGCTGCATATCTGTGCAAGCACTTGATACAATCCTTTTAAAATTTGTATTTATTGATGAGAGAGAAACATCGATTTGTTATTCCACTTACCTATGCATGTGTTGGTTGCTTCTTGTATGTGCCCTGACCAGAGGTCAAACCTGCAACTTTGGCACATCAGGATGATGCGCCAACCAGCTGAGGTTCCTGTCCTGGGCCTGTACTGTCAGTCTTTTTAAGTCTCTTGAAAATTTTAGCAACTCTACTGGCTGTATGGTATCTCATTGTGATTTTTACTTTTATTTCCCTGGTAGTGATGTTGCGCATCCTTTCATGGGCTATTGACCATTCACATAATTTCTTTGGTGAATTGTCTTTTTAAGTTTTCAGCACTATTTTGAGGGGTAGGGTCCAGGTGTTATTTAACTTCATATTATTGAGTTATAAGAGTTCCAAGTGAGTGAATTTCCACCAGAACCTATAAAGTTCTTTATGTAGTCTGGGTACAAGCTCTTTTTCAGAATATATTTTGCAAAAATTTTCTCCCAATCTGTAGTTTACCTTTTTATTTTCTTAACCATGTTTTTCAAAATATGGAAGTTGTTAATCTTTATGAAATCCCTCTTGTTCATTTTTTCTTATGTAATTTAGACTTTTGGTGTTCTGCTTAAGAAATCTTTGTCCAATTCAATGTCATAAATATTTTCTTCTAGAAATTTGGTAGTTTTAGTACTTGCATTTAGGTCTGTAATCCATTTTGAGTTACTTTTCCTATGTGATGCAAAATCAGGTTCAAGGATTTTTTTTCGCTAGAGCCATCAGTTGTTTCTTTACCACTTTTTGAAAAGATGATCTTGTTTCCATTGAATTACTTTGACAACTTTTTGTCAAAAAATTTTTACAAAGATTTTTTAATCAATTGACCATATATGTGTTGTTCTGTTTTTGTGTTCTCTGTTATATTCCATTGAACTATATGTTTATATTTATGCCAATAATATTCTATCTTAATTATTGTAGCTTAAGAATGAGTCTTAAAGTCAGGTACCTTCATTTCTCCAACTTAGCTTTTCTTTTTCAAAATTGACTTAGCTAGTGTGAAATTTAAAATCAGCTCATTAGTTCTTTTAAAAAGTTTATTAGAATTTGTTTGGGATTACATTGACTCTGTAGATTAATTTGGGGAGAATTGCCATTTTAACAGTACTGAGCCATCTAATTATGAGTGTGATATGTTTCTCCATATATTCTGGTCTTTTAAAATCAGTCTGTTTTCTCAAAATGCAGAAAGGCAGTTGGAATTTTGATAAGGATTGCTTTAAATGGATATATGAATTTGGGGAGTATTGCTATTTTAACAGTATTAAGTCTTCCTATCAGTGAACAGAGTGTCTTTTCATTTATTTATGTCTTACTTCAATTTCTTTCAGTGATGTTTTGCAGTTTTCAATGGACAAGTTATATACTTCTTTTGTTAAATCTATTTCTAAGTATTTTATTTATTTTGATGCTATTATAAATGTTTTTTAATATATTTTATTGATTATGCCATTACATTTGTTCTATTTTCCCCCTTCATTCCCCTCCACCCTGCACACCCCTCCTCCACCATTCCCCACCTTTAGTTCATGAACATGTGTCTCAAGTTCTTTAGATTCTATATTTCCCCTACTATTCTTACCCTCCCTCCTATTTTCTATCTACTGTCTATGCTACTTATTTTCTGTACCTTCTCCCCCCGTCTCCTCCTCCCACTCCCCTGTTGCTAACCCTCCATGTGATCTTCATTTCTATGGTTCTGCTCCTGATCTAGCTGTCCACCTAGTTTGCTTTTGTTTTAGGTGTGGTCGTTGATAACTGTGAGTTTGCTGTCCTTTCACTGTTCGTCTTTTTTATCTTCTTTTTCTTAGGTAAGTCCCTTTAACATTTCATATAATAAGGGCTTGGTGATGATGAACTCCTTGAATTCAACCTTATTTCAGAAGCACTTTATCTGTCCTTCTATTCTAAATGAAAGCTTTGCTGGATAGAGCAATCTTGGTTGCAGGTCTTTGGTTTTCATGACTTGGAATACTTCTTTCCAGCCCCTTCTTGCCTGTCAGGTATCTTTTGAGAAATCCGCTGACAGTCTGATGGGAGCTCCTTTGTAGGTGACTGTCCCCTTATCTCTTGCTGCTTCTAGGATTCTCTCCTTCATTTGAATCTTGGCTAATGTAATGATGATGTGCCTTGGTGTGTTCCCTCTTGGGTCCACCTTCTTTGGGACTCTCTGAGCTTCCTGGATTTCCTGGAAGTCTATTTCCTTTGCCAGAATGGGGAAGTTCTCTTTTATTATTTGTTCAAATAAGGTTTCCACTCGTGATTGTTCCTCTTCCCCTTCTGGTATCCCTATAATTCAGATGTTGGAATGTTTAAAGATGTCCTGGAGGTTCCTAAACCTCTCATTTTTTTTGAATTCTTGTTTCTTCATATTCTTCTGTTTGGTCATTTTTTCCTTCCTTCTGGTCTACTCCCTTGATTTGAGTCCCAGTTTCCTTTCCATTACTATTGGTTTCCTGTGCATTGCCATTCATTTCCATTAGTTTAGCCTTCATATGTTCCTCTAATTTGTGACTAAAATCAACCAGTTCTGTGAGCATCCTGATCACCAGTGTTTTGAACTATGCATCTGAAATTTTGGCTATTTCTTCATCACTTAGATTTATTGGCTCTGGGGCTCTGAGTTGTTCTTGAGCCATGTTTTGATCTGTTTGTGCCTGTTATGTATGAGGGGCAGAGTCTTAGTTGTTCACCAGGGCGGGGCCACCCAGGTCGCTGGTTTGTGATGCTGTATGTGGGGGCGGGATCAGAGAGGGAGCAATGGTGATCCTTTCCGCTTGCCCTGTCCGCCTTACCACTTGCCCCGTCCGCCTTACCGCTTGCCCCCGCCTGTTTATCTGAGCGCAAATGTGCGAGCCCGCCGCCCTGCGCCAGGGCCTGCGATGTCTGTCTCAATGCATGTCTCTTCACTGCTTTATCTGCGCGCAAATGCGCGACCTCAGACAGCCAGCTGCGCCCCAAGCCTTCCCGTAGCTGCCCTGCACCTGGGATCCGTGCCTTCAGCTGCTTGTGTGCCACTTGGTGAGGGATCGTTTTTGCCCGACCCACTCTGCTGCTGTCTTCGCCCCTCTCACCAGTTTAGCTGAGTGGTCCGTTGTTTTTGGACTCAGTATTGTTCAATTTTCTGTGGTTTGGTTGCGTTTATTGTTGTTAAAACTTTATTGTTTTTAGATTTGGTTGTGTGAGGAAGCAAAGTGTTTCCACCTATGCCTCCATCTTGGCGGAAGTCTATAAATGGTTTTTAATTTCAGTTTTGGAATGTTTATTGCTAGTTTATGAAAATAAAATTGATTTTTGTATATTGATCTTATGTCCTGAATTCTTGCTGAATTCATTTATTCTAATTTTTAATGGAGTTTTTAGAATTTTCTAAATATATAAAATCATGTCATCTATAAGTAAAGATAGTTTTACTTCTTTTTTTCTCATACGCATTTATTTTATTATTTATTTCTTCCCTAATTGGCCTTTCTAGAGTTTCCAGAACAGTGTTGAACAGAAATAGCAAGAGTGAATGTCCTTACCTTTTCCTGACCTAAGGGAGAAAGAAAGCATTTGGTCTTTCACCATTAAATGTGATGTTAAATGTGGGGTTTTTTGGAGATGGCCTTATCAATTTGAGGTAGTGTCCTATTCCTAGTCTATTGAGTATTTTTTAAATGAAAGAGTTCAATTTTATGAAATGCTTTTTCTGCATCTGTTAGGATAATCTTGTGGGTTTTGTCCTTTATTGGTATATTCTTTATTTATATGTTCTATGAGTTGATTTTTGTATGTTAAGCCAATCTTACATTCTTGGGATAATCCTACTTGGTCATGGGGGGTCTGTATACACACACACACGTGTTTTACATGTTGCTCATATTGAATTTGTTAATATTTTCTTTTGAGTATTTTTATGTCTGTACTCATAAAGGATACTGTTCTGTTTTATTTTCTTTTCATATTTTTTGGTCTTATTATCAAGTATACTTGATATCTTGGTATACTTGCCTAATAAATGAGTTGGAAGTTTTTTTGGAAGAGTTTGTAAAGGATTGGTGTTAATTCTCTCAGTGTTTGGTAGAATTCATTAATAAAGCCATGTCAGAATATTCTTTGTTGGCAGTATTAAAGGTATTAATTTGGTCTCTACTTGTTATGTCTGTGCAGATTATCTATTCCTTCTTGAGTCAGTTTAGTAACATTTCATTTGCGTTATCTAATTTGTTGGTCATGGTGCATATGATATTCTCTTGTAATTTATTTGTGTAAGGTCAGTAGTGGTATCTCTTACTACTGATTTTTGTAATATGAGTCTCTTCTCTCCTTTTCTTGGTCTGCCTAAGATTTGTTGGTCTTTTCAAAAAAACAATTTTGATTTTATTGATGTTCTTTATTTTTCTTTCCTGTTTTATTTATTTCAACTTTTATTTACTCTATTTTGCTTTGAGTTTCATTTGCTCTTTTGTGTTTCTTGAGGTGGAAATTTAGGTTATTGATTAGAAATCTGTTTTTTAATAGATTTTTACAGCTACAAATAACTCTCTGACCAGTGCTTTTGCTGCATCCCATAGTGTTGGTGTCTTGCATCTTCATTTCATTCATCTCAGAGTATTTTCTAATTTCTCTTGTGATATTGGTTATTTAGAAGTATATTATTTAATTTCCACATACTTGTGAATTCTCAGTTGTTCTTCTGATGCTAATTTCTAATTTTATTCCATCATGGTCAGAGAACATATTTTGTATATTCTCTGTCTTTTAAAATTTATTGAAATTTGTTTTATAGCCTTAACATATGGTCTCTTCTGAAGAATGTTCCATGTACTCTTAAAAATATGTTGAATGCATTTTACTATTGATTAGCATGTTCTGTAGGTGCTTGCTAGGTCTTGTTGGCGAGTTCTGTTCAAGGCTTCTATTTCTTGCTCATCTGCTAATTTTTCTATTCATTATTCATAGTGGAATATCAAAGTCTCCAAATACTGCATTGTCCATTTCTTACTTTATCTGTTTTTACTTCATTTTATTTTGGAATTGTAAATGCTCCTTCAGGCAGCTCACAGTTCTGCCTTAGCCTTCACTTACTTCCTGCTTGTGCAGAGCCTCAGAGTCAGCCTTAGGTTATAGATTAGAGCTTCTTGGGGTCTTTCCTGGGCACATACGTGCAAGGCCTCATACACGTACAGCCCTGTACATCACATGCCCCTGTAGAATTTCAATAATGTGTTGGGGCTTTTGATGCCTCCTGAAGTCCTCCCATTCTCCCTTTAAGTTTTTTGTTGAGTATCTTTTCAGTCCCTTCTGGTAGCACTGCCTGTGGCATCTGTAAAGTTGAACAATTGCCCTGGTAGTTTTTGACAAATGTCCTAAAGACAGTGTTGTTGCTATAAAGTAAGTTCATTTCAGGCCCTCATGCAGAATTCAAGGGCTTACAGAAATTGAGACAGGAAGGTGTACAAATACATCACCATCACTTGTGGCTTTCAGCCTCGGACTGAGTGCAGTCTGTGTGACAAGCACAGCAGCAGCAGGGAACTCACATGGGAAAGCCAGCACTCTTTCTGGTTGGGGAACTAGAGCAAAGAAGTGGAAAATATGAACAAGTTAACACACCATTAAGGAACTACAAATTAAAACAAAAATGGTATCTAGTATACACACATTAGAACAGCCAGAGTCTGCTACACTGACAACACTGAATGCTGACCATGATGTGGTACAACGGAAACTCTCACTTACTGCTGATGAGAATGTAGAATGGTTTGTCCACTGTCGAAGGCAGTTGGTGACTTCTTACAAAACTAAACTTATTCTTACTATATGATCCAACAATTGCTCTCTTTGGTATTTACCTGGATGATTTATAAACATGTCCATACAAAAACCTGGACACAGATGTTTATACTAACTTTCTTCATAATTAACAAAATTTGCAATCAACCACGATGCTTGTTAGTAGATGAGTGGATGAATAAACTGTGGTATATCCAGATGATGGAATATTATTCAGCACTAAAAAGAAATGAGCTATCAAGCCATGAAAAGACATGGGGGAAACATATGCATATTTCTAAATGAGAGAAGACAATCTGAAAGGACTACATAATGTATAATTTCAGTTATATGATATTGCAGAAAAGGCAAAACCATGGAGACAGTAAAAGGATCAGTGTTTGCTGGGCACTCGTGGGGAAGGAGGGATGAACAGGCAGAGCACTGGTTTTTTAAGGCAGTGAAACTAGAATGTACACCACTAAGACTGAACCCTCATGTAAACTATGGACTTTTGGTGGTAATGACATGTCAGTGAAGTTCATGGACGATTAGAAATGCACCATTCTGCTGCAGGATGTCGACAGTGGGCGTGATTGTGGCATGGGTGCGTGAATGCGGGTATATGGCAGTCTTTATGCCTCTCTCTCATTTTTGTTGTATACCTGATTTAAACTTATCTAAAAATAAAGTTTATTAATCTAAGAAACATCTTGAATTGAAGCAGGATGTGATTACTCATTTTCTTTTGAGCAATGTAAGTTTATTTGTACTCATAACAATACAGATCTGGAGTATTTATAAGAGATTACTGATTAAATAAGAGATGTACACTTGCATTATGTCCTATATTCATATATCAAAAATAGAAACTCCAGCTCATCGCTATTACCAACCACAAATTCCCATGATCTGCACACAACATGAGCTACTGATACTTCACCCACTGTTGGAGCTCCTACTCTATTCTGTTGCTCATGACTGCTTGGCATATAACTTGGCCTAATTATATTTGTAATTTCTTTTAACCAAGAGATAGATTTATATTACTAGATGGCAGAATCTTACATTTTAGACCTATCTTAGAATACGGAGGGTCATAAGGATCATATAGTGTGTCTCAGACATTTGTGTCCAATGGTTCTCTCAGCCCTGGGGCTCTATAGGTGGTGAGAACCCTGTTACAAATGAGAAGCCTTTATAGTTATGCCTTAATATTAATTAATTGGTCATGATCTAAATTGGTCGACTCATCTCCTGCTCTACACCGCCCCCTAGCCTCAGGCTGTTGGCTGAGCCAACAATACATAGGTCTCTACCCTCACATCTATTTCTTCCTCATGTACCACTGAATGACTCATCGATGTTTGCAGCCATGAAAAGAATATAATGGGAATTCTAAAAATAATAATTAAAGTGGTCTTGTCTCAGTTTTCTGTTACTTGGAATATACTTTATCTTAAATACTAAATTTTATTTTTTTATTTTCACATAATAATTATATTTCTGAAAAGATTTTGAGAGAATTGCTGAAGATACTTTTTCTATTTTAGATGAGCAGGTTGTTATGGGCAACAAGCTTCTTGTATATATCAGGTAAGAGATTTTTTATCTGTTTATCTCTGTTACTCTCCTATAATTTCCCCCCCATATTCTCAGAGGCACTGTCATCTCTTATCTATGTAGTGCTTTTCATTTATCATTGTTTTTTCATGTAGAGCAGTGCTTCTCAACCGTGGTTGAGTTTGTCCCCTTTGTGTACTCTGCAAATCATTTGGCAGTGTCTGGAGACATTTTTGTTTGTCATCACTGAGGCTGGGGGGAGAGACCAGGAATACTGCTAAACATCCTCCAGAGTACAGGGTAGTCCCCACAACAAAGAATGGTCTCTCTCAAGGTATCAATAGGACTGAGGTTGTGAAACCACAGTGTAGAGTACTTTACTTTTACTACCAACAGCTCTGCAGTATACGTGTAGTCTATATTATATATCAGGGCAAGAGTTTTAAATCGTGAAAAAGTCCGTGATAGTAGTAAAACTGCTCCTGGAACAGAGTTCTTTGCAATAGACTATGCAGGCTCAGAATCATGTCCTGACAGCACTCTCAGGCAGATAACTAACTGGCTGCAAGGGTGGCAGCCAGACGGCCAAACCTGCCAGAGCATCATTGTAGCTCCTACCTGGTTTCAGAGTTAAACCTATTCAGAGTTGAGACCTATTTCATACTTTAAACTTCTTAGAATACACTGGTATCCAGCTGTCTCTAATATAACACTCAAAATTGATGACGAGTTTAAAGAGATTTAAAATTCACACACCTCCACTCCACCAAAAAAAGATTCAGAAAAAAAACGAGGGCATATTCAGAAGGCGTTTTTGTAATTCAACCCACAGGCAAGTCATTAGCCACAAGGAAGATATGACTTGGAGGTAAAACTGTACAATTAATTTCTCATGAGATCCTAAGTCTTCCTGAAGGCTTGTCTGATTGCAGACACTTTCCAGACATTTTTAGCCTAGTTAATTCCCTATCTATAATCACTATTCTTAGAGCCATTGGTTTAAAAGGCTCTGAGAACTAAGAACCCCAAAACATCAATTTCAAAGAAGCTATGCACCTCAGTGTTCATAGCAGCACAGTTTACAATAGCCAAGAGCTGGAAGCAACCTAGGTGCTCGTCAGTAAATGAATGGATCAAAAAATTGTGGTACATATGCACAATGGAATTCTATGCAGCAGAGAGAAAGAAGGAACTACTACCCTTTGCAACAACATGGATGGAACTGGAAAGCATTACGCTGAGTGAAATAAGCCAGGTGTTGAAAGACAAATACCATATGATCTCACCTTTAACAGGAAGCTAAACAACAAAACAGACAAGCAAGCAAAATAAAAACAAATACACTGGAATAGAGAACAGGGGACAGCGACCGGGGGGGGGGGGGGGGGGGGGGGAGGGAATTTAAGGGGAGAAAAGGGGAGGGATGTAGAGGAACAAGTATAAAGGACACAAGGACAATAACTAAGGGGGGTGGAAATGGGAGGGAGGTGGGTGCATGGGGGAGGGGTGGGCTGGGATGGGAGAAATAAACAGAAAACTGTACTTGAAAAATAACTAAATAAAAATTAAAAAAAATAAAAGGCTCTGAGAACATCAGACTTTTAATAGATAAACCCTAGTTTAATGGCGCCACAGGGTTTTTTTGTAGATGCTAGATATGTGACTTTTAGACAGCCTCTTCTTACTCCTTCTCACCCCTTTAGTGCATCTTGGGTTTTTCTGCAAAAAATAAGAAACGTGACTTAGTCACAGATATGTTGCTTCACCACCATCCTTGTCACCCACATTCTCTGAACTCTGGCTATCATCTTGATCTAGGGTTGAACTAGACCCGGGTTTGAACTAACTGATAAAATCTGAGCCTACTTAAAAATCCAACTAGTATCTTGGGTTTGAGAAACAATGTGTTAACCAGGAAGTTAGCCCCTGACAAGTCACCAGATCCGTTCTCCTTCTTTTCTTCTAGCTGTTGTCTAGCAGGTCGTGCCTATCCCCTTGGTGACATCCCGGAAGATCTTGTTCCATTGGTTAAAAACCAGGTTGGTGCTATTTTCATACCATTTTTACCATTTATGCCTCTTGTTAAGGTCACTGAAGACAGACTGTATTGAGGGCAGAGCAATCTATTATCTGTAATAGGAGAGAGCGTACATGCCGTTGCTGAAGCCAATAATTATAGCTGAGAGAGGTTATAGAAGCTATAAAATGGTGGTACTTTAAAGTAAATTCAGCCTGCCTCTATTTTATCCAAATGGGAATCAACGCTTTAGCAAAACACTTTGCAGGGTGAAAAAATAATCAACTTTTATTTTTCAACTTGGCAGGTTTTTGAATTTCTAATTCGCCTGCATTCAGCAGAAGCTTCCCCTGAGGAAGAAATCTATCCCTATGTTCGGACTTTGCTGCATTTTGACACAAGAGAATTTCTAAATGTATTGGCACTGGTAAGAGATAACATGATTTTTAAAGTGTTTTAAAAGCCAGGGTGATAATATTTTTTAAAACAAAGACAAATAATAATTCTTTTACAGGTACTAATTTTACGCCCTAGCAGTAAGTCAAAGTTTCAGATGTTAAACTTTGTTGTGCCACTAAGTATTTTCTAATTCTTTATCTCCCTCCCTTCCTTTCCTGCTCTTCTTTCCCTTTACCCCCCTCCCCCCTCCTCCCCCCTCCCCCTTCCCCCTCTTCCCCCCTCCTCCCCCCTCCTCCCCCCTCCTCCCCCTCCTCCCCCTCCTCCCTCCCTCTCTCTTCTTTGTCATGCTTTCATCTCTTTCTAACACATTCTTATCAAAAAGTTGAAGAAAGCAGGGTTAAATGTGGTACGCCTTTGATTTCATACATAGTCCTAGTCGACATACTAAATCTGGAAGAAGGTTCCAAAGGCCGTGTGGCGGTGATGACAGCTGGGATGGAGCATGGATGTTCCCTGTTGAGAAGAATGTCCTTGTGCATGTTTAATTAAAGATGGGTTTGGATAAGCCCATCTTTATGTGAAAATGTCGCCAGAGAAATAGTATGGGAAACATATCGTATCTTTCCAAGAAATACTGTTGTAGTTGTTTTTTAAAAGCTTTTGATAACACAGACAGTGATTATATTGTAATGTTTAGTGAAGCTTCGGGCTCACAAGTGTATAAAACACAAATATTGTATATGCACAATATTTGGAAAATGAATGCTGGTACATCTGAATCTTAAGAGTGATTACCTCCGCAAGGTGGGGCAAATTTCTCTTACGAGTATGAAGTATTTTTGTAAGTTGAATAATATAATAAACTCTTAAATGAAAAAGTAAGTGCCCATGAGAAGATTAACATCCCAATTATGTCATACTTGGAATTAGTTTAATCTGAAAAGCTGACTTCAGAAGTAGTAACTTTAATTACATGGGAAGAAGGAAAAAGACACTTAGAAGTAGAAGTCATCTAGTTGGGTTAGGAGATTTTAGACAACCAGAAAACACAAGGGAACTTGGTGTTTGGCATGGAGTGGGTAGAAAACACAGGGAATGTGGGGCAGGGGCTTTGGAAAGAGTGGGAGAGAACAACAAGGAATTTTACTTAATTTTCATTTTATAAGGGTTGTGGTGTCACTGCAGATCATTTGGAATTATGCTGATGCCTCAGTTATGACATTGGGATTGATAGTAAGGCTGCAGTACAATCTCATTTGCTTGACAAATATTTGAGTGCCTAGTATATCACACATACTATACTAACTAGGGGTACACCCTGGGCCCACAGGATATAAACCCTTCCCTTATGGAGGAAGAGGATCCAGCTTGTCTATAGTAATTACAGCACAGTGTAATAATACATGCCATTGGAGATGCTGTGGAAATGCTTAGGAGGGAAATCCAACGGAGGTTTAGGGAGTTGCTTGGATAAAATAATGTCCATGCTGAGTCTCAAAGGATGAGTAGAAACTAGTCAGGTTAAGGTTGGGGGAAAATATTCTATGTAGTAGGATAGAATATGTAAAACTTCCACGGTTTTGTGTTTTAGTTGATAGAACTGGTATTAATGGATAGTAACTTCCATTTGTGCCTGCGGAATCTCACTTCGGCAGGCTGGGGTGGGGTGGGGGTGTGTGAGTGCTCCCATGATTGTCGTGCTCATAAACCTGAGGATAGACCTGAGGGACTTTCCAGTTCATTTTTCTGTCTTTAGGCAGGATCATTCATGTGTAACCCACTTAAATAGCATAGTATTTCCTGTTTGAGCTTTCCAGAATAGGAGTACCAACAGTCTTGATAACTCTATCATTTTAGCATTTCTCAACTAAGTGGTAGCAAAGCAGTCTACTTGAGAAAAAAAGATTTTTAAAAAACAATTCTATTTTTCTGTAGCTAACTAGACAAATCAGTAATTTCTTTGAAGTTCTTACAGTGTGTCAGACAAGAGAAAGGAAGGAGGAAGGGCATGCTAATAGACCAGCATGAGCCAAATTCGGAGAAGTTGGGGAAGTTCAGGGCCCATTGGAAGAACAGCAAGTATTCTGGTTTGAATGTAACTCTGATGTAATCTTGAAAGTTCATGGCCGTGAAATTCCTTCTTTTTTTTTTTTTTTAAACTCCATTGGCACAATATGGAATCCATTTTCTTGTTTCAGGGAAATAAGCAGTAAATTATTGCTCTGTGAATTTAAACATTTCAAGAGCCAAATGTGCTAAGTGAAAACCATAGGAAAGGTTTTCAAATCTTTCATCATTCTTATTATTCAATAAATAACTTTACTGAAACTTTCTGAGTGCATGCAGTTCCAGTTCCTTCAGATATGCATCCTGTAGGTGCCAGGTATTTTCAGAGTCAAGTGCCGTCATTCACTTTGGTGCATGCTCTACTCAGAATACATTTAGCTGTACTCGAGCAGAGATGTGGAATAATAAGTGCTATACTTGGCAGTGTTTTGCAAATAGGATACTTACTCCTTGTATGTAGGCTTGAGTATTTTAACATTATGACAGTTTTGCTATAATAATTTTTTATAAATATCTTTGAACATCATTTTTTCCTTAGTTGTCATGACAGTTATTTTCCATGACAGTGGATGAACGTCTCAGTTATATTTCCAAACACATGAGTGGGCTGGTGGCTGACAGTGTGAGATGCATTTCATTATTCTCAGACCCTTGCTCACAAGTTGACCCTTGACATCAGTGTTCTTTCTTTTTCACTGCCTATAAACTCTGCCTTTCTCAAATCACACTTTGGGTGTATGACACCAAAAAATGTCATACTTTGTACTATATTTTTATACTTTGTTGTCTATTTTAAAGTCTCAGAATACCATGAAATGTTAAATGCTATATCTTCCTACTTAGCTCACTAAAAATATCTTATTATTAAAGATATATAGAAAAAAACTTGATGAGTAATGTTTATCTTATTTAAGAATGTACCTATTATTAAGAATTTAATATCCTATTGTCTCTTAAAATTTTCAAATAATAATTATTTTTAAAAACATCTCCCTTTTAGACTTTTGAAGATTTTAAAAATGACAAGCAAGCTGTAGAATACCAACAGCGTATTGTGGATATATTGTTGAAAGTAAGTATTCAAGAAATACATGCCTTTGTGTTGATGTTTTTATTAAGAAAATTGAATTGTTTTATAGCAAGTTCTAAAATAATCTTGTTTAATGAAACGATATATTGTAATTTAAAATTTTTTATGTCTTTTCCTTCAAAAGCTGAATGAAATACTAATCACTCAAAAAATTAATATGTCTCTGCTTTAGACTGTGTATCAGGAGTGGTACAGAGTACCATTCTTAAAAAATGAATATTGTGATAATTGCTATTAGTATAATTATATGCAATAATAGGGAGTGACTTGAGAGTGCTTTGAGAAAATAAATAATGTGAGTAATTTCCTTTTGTTTCATGCCAACATCACTGTGTTGAAGGTAGTGCTGCAGTTTTACTGTGATAATAGGTAATACTCAAGAATGATTTGAGGCCACAGACACGATCATCCTAGTCTAAATCTAACTAGATTTGGTCCAAAGCTATTCTGAGAAGCAGGCTGTTGGTAATGAATGAATGCAGAGACAGATTCTTTTCCTTTCCATCTGTATAACTTTAACCAGGCCAGTTTCTTCTTATAATTGAAAGCCTAGAATTTTTGTCCTGTTCATTTGTCTGTAAAATGGAGATTTATTCCTCATAGTGACTTTTACATTATTTTGGACAATAGACCAATATGAAAATATTCTCTAGTTATGCATAACATTAATGAATTGCATTTGTACGAGTTCTTTATAATTTCCAATGCTCATGTTTATACATTATGTCATTTGAGCCATTTATTGACCTTGAAAGATAGGCAGTAATGAATATGAGACTAGGATTGCTAAACTCCCCAGAAATGCCGGTTTGAACCAGGTGGCTAGTATGGAGATTTTACCTGGATTTCCAAAATACCTCCCTAAATGGTCTCTATACCTAATCTTGTCCTTCTCTTATTCATGATCTTGTTTTTTCTCTGTCTAATATTCTTCTGTGGCTCCCCATTGGGTCAGGTGTAATTAAGTTCTGTTATGAGACAAAATTTAAATAACAGTTTATTTTGATAGGAATTTATTTTTTTCACATAAGTTTGGAGGTAGGCAACTGGATCTAGTAGATAAGCTTTACAATCTTATCAGGGATGCAAACTGCTTCTTTTCTTACTATTGTTATTTTTAGTACATGGTTTCCACTTTTGGCCAAAATGGCTGCCCAGGCTCCAGCCCTCATCTCTAGCCTGAATGCAGAAAGAGATGAAGATAGTTTTCCCTCTCTTTAAGAAAATTTCTTAGAAGTTGTGTACTGCAATTCTCTTTACATCATGTTGATTAGAACTTAAATATGTGACTGGTCAGCTGCTAAGAGAAACTGAGGAATGTACTCTGTATTGTGCGTAACTATGTGTTTAGCTAAATAAAGAGTTTTGTTTCTAGGTCAAGAGGGAAGAACAGATGTTGGAGCACAAATACTGGTTTCTACCATATCCATCTAAACTTTTTAATACAACACTCTAGATCCTTCTATATGTGTTGGTCCCTGACTACTACTCCGTAACTGCTCCCCTTTCTTGCTGCCTTTCCCCATTGTATTATGAACTTCTCAACCATATTAAATTATTGGAATTCACTGAAACTTTGTGTTATCTTTATGGCCGATGTTCTTTGCATGAGTTTTCTTTCATCCTGTCTTGCCTTTTCCTTCCCTTTCTCTGCTTGGCAAATTCTAACAATTTTCTAATGCATGACTCATGTATCATGCATGAGAAACTCTTGGACTCCTCTCCCACACTTCCAGTTTGATTAGTTGCCCCTTCTCTGTGTTCATAAAACATTTTATGCTATACTTGGAACACTGCATGGTAACTGTTTACATTTATTTTTCTTCCTGGACTTAAGCATCTTATAGATAGAAACCATGAGGATTTGGGTTTTTTTTTTTGTAATTTAATTATAGTTGACATACAATATTATATTAGTTTTAGGTGTACAACATAGTGACTCAGTATTTTTTATAATAGAAAATGATCATTGTGATAAATCTAGTTACCATCTGTCACAAAGTTATTACAGTGTTATTGACTATATTACCTGTGCTGTACATTATATCCCCATGACTTGCTTATTTTATAACTAGAGGTTTGTACCTCTAATCCCTTTAACCTATTTTGCCTGTTCCCTTCACTCCCCAATCCCCTGTGTGCTAGCAATCATCTGTCTGTTCTCTGTATCTAATAGTGTCTTTGTTTTGTTTTGTTGGTTGGTTTGTTTTAACAGATTCCACATATAAGTGAAATCATATGGTATTTGTCTTTCTCTCTATGACTTAATTCACTTACCATAATACTCCCTAGGTCTACCTGTGTTGTCACAAATGGCAAGATTTCATCCTTTTTATGGCTGAGTAATATTCCACGGTGTATAAATATACCACAGTTTTAGTATCTGTTTATCCACAGATGGGAACTTAGGGTTGCTTCCATATCTTGACTATTGTAAATCATGTTGCAGTGAGCATGTGGTGCACATGTCTTTTTTCAGATTTGGGGCTTTGTTTTCTTAGGGTAAATACCCAGAAGCAGAATTGCTGGATTGCATGATAGTTTCATTTTTAATTTTTTGAGAACCCTCCATACTGTTTCTCATAGTGGCTGCACCATTTTACACTCCTACCAATGGGGAGTGCCTTAGTTTTCCTTTTTCTCCACATCCTCACCAATACTTGTTTCTTGTCTTTTTGAAAATAGCTATTCCATTAGTTGTGAAGTGGTATCTTATTGTGGTTTTGATGATCATTTCCCTGATGATTATGTTGAATATCTTTTCATATGCCTATTGTATGAGTTACAGTGTGTCTTTTTTGGAAAAATATGTGTTCATCTCCTCTGCCCTGATTTTTTAATATGATTGTTTGCCTTTTTGATACTGAATTATATGAATTGGTTATATATTTTGGATTTCAACTTATTAAATACATGTTTTGCAAATGTCTTCTACTCATAGATTGCCTTTCATTTTGTTTAGTTTGAACAAAATGAAAGGCAATCTATTACTTCATTTTTAGTTTGAAGTAATCTCATTTCTTTATTTTTGCTTTTGTTGCTGTTACCTGAAAGGAAATATGTAAAGAAATACTGTTAAGAATGGTGTCAAATAGTTTACTGCCTGTTTTGTTCTAGGAGTTTTATGATTTTAGGTCTTACATTAGTCTACTTTGAGTTTATTTTTTATATATGGCCCAGTGTCATTCTTCTGCATGTAGCTGTCCAGTTTTCCCAGTACCATTTACTGAAGGAACTATCTTTTCTTCATTGTCTATTCTTGTTTCCTTTGTTGTAGATTAATTGACCATATACGTATCTATGGTACATATGGTTCTATTTATCTCTCTGTTCCATTGATCTATGTGTCTGTTTTTTGTGCCAGTAGCATAATGTTTGATTATTATAGCATTGTAGTATGTTTTAAAATAAAAAACATGATAACTTCAGCTTTGCTCTTCTTTCTCAAGATCGCTTTGGCTATTTAGGGTCTTTTATATTTCCAAGTAAATTTTAGGATTACTTGTTCTAATTCTGTGAAAATGTGTTTAGAATTTTGATAGGAACTGTGTTGAATCTGTAGATTGCTTTGGATCGTATGGACATTTTAACAATATTAATTCTTCCAGTCTATTTGTGTTGTCTCAACAAATGTTCTTTCATCAGTGTCTTATTGTTTTCAGAGTACTGATCTTTCATCTCCTTGGTTAAATTTACTTCTAGGTACTTTTTCTTTTTGAAGCATTTGTAAATGGGATAGTTTTTAAAATGTTTTCTCATAGTTTATTATTGTGTATATAAATGCAACAGATTTCCATACATTAATTTTTTATCTTGCAACTTCACTGAATTTATTTATTAGTTTTGATGGGTTTTTTGGTGAAGTCTTTAGGATTTTCTACATATGGTATCATGTCATCTGTAAATAGTGACAGTGCTACTTGTTCCTTTCCAATTTTGATGCCTTGTTTTTTTCTTGCCTAGTTGCTGTGGCTAGGACTTACAATACTGTGTTTAATAAAAGTGGCAAGAGTGGGCAACTCATCTTGTTCCTGATCTTAGAGGAAAAGCTTTCAGCTTTTAACAAATGATGTTAGCAGTGGATCTGTCTTATATGTCCTCTATTATGTTGACGTATGTCTGTTCTATACCCATTTGTTGAAAGTTTTTATCATAAATGGATATTGAATTTTATCAAATGTTTTAACTGCATCTATTGAGATTATGATGCTATTTTTATCCTTTTTTATTAATGTGATGTATGATATTGATTGACTTGTGGATGTTGAATCATCCTTGCATCCCTGGAATAGATCTCCCTTGATCCTAGTGTATGATCATAATGTATTGTTGAATTTGGTTTGCTTATTTTTTTTAGGGTTTTTATATCTGTGTTTATTAGGGATATTGACTTGCAATTTTTTTTGTAATATCTTGTCTGGTTTTGGTGTTAGGGTAATGCTGGCCTTGTAAAATGAGTTTGGAAGCATATCTTCATCCTTGATTTGGGGGGAATAATTTGAGAAAATAGGTATTGATTCTTATTTAAATGTTTGGTAGATTTCATCTGTGAAGCTGTCTTGGACTTTTGTTTGTTGGGAGGTTTTGGATTACTGATTCAATTTCATTGCTAGTAATCAGTGCATTCATATTTTCTATTTCATCATGATTTAGTTTTGGAAGTTTGTATATTTCTAGAAATGTATCCATTTTTCCAGGTTGTCCAATTTGTTGGCATATCATTGGTCATATAAAGGATTATTAGTCTTTAATGATCCTTTGTATTTTTGTAGTATGTGTTGTAACTTCTCTTTCATTTCTGATTTTATTTATTTGGGCCCTTTCTTTTTTTCTTGATGAGTCTGGCTAAAAAGGTTTATCGACTCTGTTTATTTTTTCAAAGAACCAGCTCTTAGTTTCACTGAATATTTTGTCTAATTTTTTAGTCTCTATTTCATCTGCTCTTATCTTTATTTTTTCATTACTTCTACTAACCTTGGGCTTTGTTCTTTTTCTAGTTTCTTTAGGGGCGTTGTTAGATTATTTATTTGAGATTTTTCTTGTTTCGAGGTAGGCTATATTGCTATGAACTTTCCTCTTAGGACTGCTTTTGCTGCGCTGCACCCCATAGATTTGTAATGTTGTGTTTCCATTTTCATTTGTTCAAGGTAGTTTTTGATTTTCCCTTGATTTCTTCTTTGATCCGTTGGGTTTTTTTTTTTGTTTTTGTTTTGTTTTTTAGTGTTGCTTTACCATGGCTGGGACGTGTTTAGCACAGTGCCTGCAATTTAGTAGATGTTCAAAAAATGTTTTAAAGTTGATTGAATTGGAATCGAAATTTAGATTACATTAAGTTGGGAGAATGATCCAAATGAAAAGAATAAAGTCCTGTAAAGTATTTAAACTATTACTGTTGGTGAATTGCTACGCTTGTATATTGCTTTGATAGCTTTTACCTTGGGTCAATGAAGAATGAACTTCTAAGTTATTTTCTCATTTCCTGTGTTAGATTGACACTAATTTATTAAAGTGTACTTCTGAGGGAGCCAGTGGAAGTGGGAATATATTCAGGGGTCAGAGAACAGGTGAATAAGCATCCAACATAAAACATTCATTATGTGTGCTGAATGGCTGTAGATGGAGAGGGGAAAGGTGTTAATTTGTGACTTTGTACAAGATGGCCCAGAACATTTTGTAAGCATGGTGTCTGAAATACATAATAGCGAGGAAATGGAGAGAAACCAGTGTTTGTAGAATGAATGACACTTGTCCCCCATTTCAGGTGAGCAGTAGCTGAAGTGTGGCAAGGAAATTGGTTGCGAATTGGAATGGTTTTCTCAGAAGGGGTTTCTGAGATCAGATGTGTTTTCTCCTTTTTACTAAATTTATCAGAGTGACATTGGTTAATAAAATAGGTTTCAGGTGTACATTTCTATGATACATGATCCTCATATTGCGTTGTGTACCCACCACCCAAAGTCAGATCATCTTCCATCACATTTGACCCCCTTTACCCTCCACTCCTCCCATTCCCTTCCCGCTGGTCACCACCATATTGTTGTCTGTGTCTATGAGTTTTTGTTTGTTTGTTTTTGTTGTTTGTTTGTTGCTTTCAGTTTTATATCCTACATATGAGTGAAATCATTGAAGCAATTCACACATTTAGAGCAAAAGGAGGAGCAGAAACAGAGGAGCGCTAGATAAACCCCAACAGTTGCATCCTCAGAAAGGACCTGCACACTGAAGGGAGCGGTGACTGAGCACTTTAAAGCTAGAGAAGCTCTTTCAGTATTCGAAATCGAAATTTAGATACACACACGGATTGCAACTTGAAAATACTCTAGTGATGACTTGTTGTGCACCTGAGCAAGCTGTGATTGCTGGACAAAGGCAGGAAGAGTAGGAGAAAGAGAGACACTGCCAGCAAAGTAAGAGAAGGTAGGCTAGAACTAGGCCCCAAGAGAATATCTCATAATAGGAAAAATCTTATACTGTATTTTCGAATCAAGTATGGATGGAGGGGGCTTAGGACTTTCCAGTAGACTGTTCTTTAATTTGTTGTAGAATTGCCTTCATAAATTCAGCTAATCCAAAACAGTACATGACCTTCTTAATTCAGAAGTTCATTCTTTCCCAAACTGCTGCGCTCTGCTCTTTGTTAATGGCTTCATTATCCTACCTGCCTGTCAGGCTCAGGATCTGTCATTTTCTAATTTCTCCTTCAGCCACACCTTTCCACCCATGTGAATACTGAACTGTCTCCTCTCTACAGAGTCTGTTGCACCTCTTCTTTCTTCCCTTTTCATTATCACTGCCCTAGTTCAACCCCCCTTTGTCTTTCCCCGGCCCCCTGCAGTTGCACGCATTTGGTCAACCTTCTATTTCTTCCTTTGTTACTTTACCCTGTACACTGCTGACAGGATAGTTTTCCTAAGCACAGCACTGATCGTGATTGAACGTCCTTGTTGAACATCTTTAGTAGCTCCCCAGTTTTCTACAGAGTAAGTTCTAGATTTTTTGGAATGACATTTGAGGCCACATCTTTTCTTTCAGTCTAATTTCTCCTTCCTCCTCATGCATGCTGCTGCATTCTAATGGAACACAGAGTTTCTCCAAACAGTCTCATATTTCACTGTGTTCCTGCTTTTGCCCACACTGTTCTCTCTGACTGTATGTATTGCACTCCCTGTCATTTTTCCCATCACAGGTTACACATGGGCTTGAAAGTTTAGCTTAAAAGCTACTTTTCTTATTTATTTTCTATTCTCTCTCTAACCACTTGAGCCAAATTTCCCCCACTGTGCTTTTGTAGTCATTTGTTTCTTTATAATAGTGCTGATGACATTACACCTTTTATTTAAGATTTTTACCTGTCTCACCTTGCTTTCTCATTTACAACTCCCTTGAAGGCATGTACCATGGCATCTTACACATAGTACATATCTAGGAGAGGAGAGCTCACTTACAGCAGGGGAATGATTTGATAACTGTGTGGTTGTAAAAAGCCCATTATACAAAACGATTTGTTCCAGAAACTGCTTATAGACAAGGAGAATTCATCCACTTTATTGATTTGTGGATGAGTCTTTAGTAATGATGCTCCCCCACCCCTTTAATTGTATATTTTATGTGTCAAATCAAATGGTATATTGAATAAATTGTTTCTTTTACTCATCAGGTTATGGTGGAGAACTCAGACTTCACTCCCTCACAAGTAGGATGTCTCTTTACATTCCTTGCTCGGCAGCTTGCAAAGCCTGACAATACCTTGTTTGTCAACAGAACCCTCTTTGATCAGGTGAGTGTCTTTAACAGTGAGAGCTAGAATTGTTGTATTTTATTACTGTTCATAGAAAAGTTTACTGGGTTACATGGTTTCTAAATGTAATAGCCAGTTAGATAAGTATCTTAGCAGAGAGAAGCCTGTTCTGGTTTCTTTTCAGATCTAATTCAGTTTGTTTGTTTGTTTTTTAATGATATGTATGGGTAGCATGACTTTGCCTAGAAACTTGGTATCGGAGGAATATGGTCTGTGGAGATTAGTTTATGGAGATTCTGTTCTCTCAATTATTCTCATGCTCCAAATTGCCTAGATTTCTTTGCTCAAGAATTTTCCAATTTAAGAATCACCCACCTCACTGCTAGTAAAACTATTATGTTGATCATCTGGACAAGAGATTACTTAAATGGCTTCTATGGATCCACCTGTGGCAATGAAAATAGTTTTTTTTTTAATCTGCAGATAAGTGCTAATAATAACTAGTATTTATTGCTAGTGCCAGGCTGTGTTCCGAAGTTTTTTGTTTGTTTTTTAAGATTTTATTTTTATTTATTTTTAGAGAGGTGGAGGGAGTGAGAAAGAGCGAGAAAGAAACATCAATGTGTGGTTGCCTCTCGTGCACCCCCTACTGGAGACCTGGCCCACACCCCAGGCATGTGCTCTGGCTGGGAATCCAACTGGTGACCCTTTGATTTGCAGGCTGGTGCTCAGTCTACTGAGCCACACCAGACAGGGCCAAAGTTTTATATGTGTTTATTAACTCAATACTTGTAATAGTTCTGAAATTCATGTAGTTGTTACCCACTTTGCAGATAAGTAAAGTAAAGCCTGCAGAGGTTAAGTCACTCATCCAAGGTTATACTTAATAAGTGTTATTATTAGCAATAAATTTTATTATTAAGTGTTGCTGAGGTTAGAATTCAAGTTTAAGTGGCCGAACTCCAAAGTCCATGCATTCCTTAAGGTATCGGGGATCTTAAATTAAAGTGTAAGGATGGTGCTGCCTTCTAGCCATGTTTCTAAACAGTAAGGGGATATTTGTTAGGTACACATGAAACCGTAGCATACCTGAACCTCCTGTGCCATGTACTAGGCTGGGAAGATACTATACACCTGTCGTATTTATTTTATGGCTAAGTGTGAATTAACTGTTGAGATAGAAAGGATAGCTGCTATTTTCATTGATAATATGATAGCGTGCATGCTGGTATTCAATAAAAAAATACTTTTTCTTTAACCAGGTCCTCGAATTCCTCTGTAGTCCTGATGACGATTCCCGACATTCTGAAAGACAGCAGGTATGCACTGCCAGAACTCCTTGTGCTAAATAGTGGGAAAGAAGACAGAGTAAGCCAGAAAGTACCCTTCTGTGCTAGAACTCATGAGGCATAAGGGGAAAATGACTTGTGCCAAACCTTAATACCAAGCTAGATAGTGGCAGCCCAAAAATAGTGTGGATGGTTGTTAGAAGTACATATGTAAGGAGCTTATATCACACTAAGTTCCTCGACAGACTGGACCTGTATTGCATTCCACATTATGTCAAAGAGAATGCTTCATCCTTCTCCATATACAGCAACAGTTGCCACCTGTTGTGTCCTGCTTTCCACCTGTGTCATTAATCTGATAGCACTCCTAGCTGCTATGGATGGCCCTGAACCAGACAGACTGCAGGGCACTGAGTGTTAGGACACTTAGCGTTTGGGAGTGCCTTCTGGCCCCACTGCATAAGGACTAACCATTTCTGGAGACTGGAATCCATCTGCCTCCCCACTAATCACTGTGACATGCTAACTGTTGATTACCACTTCTTTCTACTTATGTCACTTTTCGGGGGGGTCCCTTGTAAGAATAGGATTCTTTAAAAGTTTACCCAGTATAATTGTGAGCACTAAGACAACCTCATTTAAATTGATCACCAGTCTTTTGTGAGATAAGCTATAGAAGTGAAGTGCTTTGTTACAGCTTTGCAGATTTTCTATGGTAATAGTGCCCAGCTGGGAGGTTGAGACTCAGATAAAGGACAGGGGATACTGAGTGACCCCTTTCTCTGCACAGCTGTGGCCTGGTGACTGCTGAATGCCATGTCAGGGAAGAAAACAGCTGCTAAAAGTTTGGTTATCTGTTAAATTATATTGAATACAAATAGTAATGTGTACCCCTCATTTTGCCCCTGTTTCTCTCTACTGGCAGGAAAAGTGGACCATGTTATGTATGATGTTGCTGTAAAAAATGATAAAATCTTTTTATATAAATGACTAAATTGAACAGAAATAAAAACAAAATCTAAATGTAAAAGCCAGACCTTGAAAAGTCATCATCGTATAGTAATGTTCCATTTCTGGGAGTCCCCTTTGAGATTATCTGACTTCTTCTCTATTCATTTTAAAAGGATGGAAAACTGCTCAAGGTCACAGCTAAAGTTAGAGCCCAGTTTTTTCCCTTCTAATCCAGCACTGTTTTTCTTGTACAACTTGTTATATATCAAAAAATGTTTATGCAACATTTTTTAGTGTTTTTCAGTGGAATGCTGATAAAAGTTAACAACTTGGCTCATCAGGTGTAGTTTTAATATGAATGTTGGTTGATATTTCCATTAACGTAAATCAGTAAGATGAGAGTGCAACCATGAGAGCATGCCAGAACTTCACCCATTCACCAGTGAAGTGACTCCTTTGCTGCATCAGACAGCAGTTTTTGAATACTAGAAAGATTCCTTACTTTTTTGTGATATTCACAATGCAGTGACTATGGCATGAGCACTTTTAAGTTTAATTATCTCCATCACTTTCATAACCAAGGATTGGCACACTCTTTCTGTAAAGAACCAAAGAATGAAGAACTTAGGCTTTGTGTGCCGCTTATGGTCTCTGTCACATATTCTTTGTTTGTTTTACAACCCTTTAAAAATGTGAAAAGCCCTGATCTGCAGAATTTGCCGTGGTGTCAGTACTGTCAGTATGCAGCCTACCAACACATCTCTCGGCATGTCTCATAGGCTGCTCTCTAGGGCAGCACCCTATGCACTGTTCCCCTGCAGACTGAGCTACAGCAGTGAATCCCACGAGCATACATAGTACAATAATTAGTAAGTGGTGAGTTTTTAATTTATCTAATATTAAATTTATATCATTTAATTTTTAACAGCATCTGTTTTTAACAACTGACTTGCAAAATCCCTGAAAATTTAACACTCAGTTCTAGTGGGCTGGCTCCAGCAATGGCATTTCTATCATGTTATTCCAGATTGAGGCTTCCAGCAGATGGAGTTGACTCCACAATTCTACATAATTGTACACTATAATATTAAAAATGGATTAAGTTAGGGTTCTGAAATGTCAAGTTTGGATAGGTTTTATTTCTTGTCTACCTGTTTTTTTAACTTGAAAGTAATCAATTTCCTGTGTTAGGAAAATGCTTTGTTAAATGAGAGTTCTGAGAAGGCTCATGTTACTCTGGCTCTTGAACTTAAGTAATAGAGAGCATTCTCATTTTGCCCTAATGACTATGGGATGATTTCGTGGTATTTTGAGGTTTATTTACAAATACTGATGAATCTCTCGCAACATCCTAGTCACTTTTTTGTTCAGCTACTTAGCATGGTAAAATTATTTATGCAGACCACAGTGTTTGTTTTCTTATTGTGGTAAGACATATAGGCCATAAACTGTTATTATAACAACTTTAAGTGTACAGTTAATTGGCATTAAGTGTGTTACCATTGGTATGCAAACATTGCCACCATCCATCTCCAGTACTTTATCTTCCCAAACTGAAAGCCTGCATCCCTTGAAACTCCCCATGACCCCTCCCCACGCCCTGGCAACCACATTCCACTTTCCATCTCTGTGAACTGACTACTTTAGGCACTTCATATGAGTTGAATCATACAGTATTTGTGTGTGTGTGTGTGACTGGCTCATTTCACTTAAGGTAATATTTTTAAGGTTTTTGTATATTGTACCCTGTGTCAAAATTTCATTCCTTCTTAGGGCTGAATAATATTCCATTATATGTATATACCACATTTTGTTTATCCATTCAAACATTTATGGACATTTTGGTTGTTTCCACTCTTTGGCTCTTGTAAATAACGCTACTTTGAAAAACACCAACGTTTCATTAGAAAAAATCACATGTAAACATGGATACTACCTGTTGACCATAAGACATAAAGAACTACAAGAACTATAAGATATAAACGCTCTAGACAAAAATTCACTCTTGAAAGAATATATATGGACATTTTTAGCTGAGTGGAGGATCAATTAGATATTCTTTTTTAAATTTTTTATTTTATCGATTATGCCATTATAGTTGTTCTATTCCCCCCTTCATTCCCCTCCACCCTGTACCCCCCACCCCTACCATTCCTCCCCTTTAGTTTATGACCACAAGTCTCAAGTTCTTTGGATTCTATATTTCCCCTACTATTCTTGCCCTCCCCCTATCTATTTTCTACCTACCATCTATGCTACTTATTTTCTGTACCTTCTCCCCCCTTCTCCTCCTACTCCCCTGTTGCTAACCCTCCATGAGATCTTCATTTCTATGGTTCTGCTCCTGATCTAGCTGTCCTTTTAGCTTGCTTTTGTTTTAGGTGTGGTCATTAATAACTGCATTTGCTGTCCTTTCACTGTTCATATTTTTTATCTTTCTTTTCTTAGGTAAGTCCCTTTAACATTTCATATAATAAGGGCTTGGTGACAATGAACTCCTTGAATTTGACCTTATCTGAGAAGCACTTTATCTGTCCTTCCATTCTAAATGAAAGTTTTGCTGGATAGAGCAATCTTGGTTGTAGGTCTTTGAATTTCATGACTTGGAATACTTCTTTCCAGCCCCTTCTTGCCTGGAAGGTCTCTTTTGAGAAATCAGCTGACAGTCTGATGGGAACTCCTTTGTAGATGACTGTCCCCTTATCTCTTGCTGCTTCTAGGATTCTCTCTTTCATTTTAATCTTTGCTAATGTAATTAAGATGTGCCTTGGTGTGTTCCTTCTTGGGTCCACCTTCTTTGGGACTCTCTGAGCTTCCTGGATTTCTTGGAAATCTATGCCTTTGCCAAATTGGGGAAATTCTTCTTTATTATTTGTTCAAATAAGTTTTCCACTGGTGGCTGTTCCTTTCCCCCTCTTGGTACCCCTATAATTCAGTTGTTGGAGCGTTTAAAGATGTCCTGGAGGTTCCTAAGTCTCTCCTCATTTTTTTGAATTCTTGTTTCTTCATTCTTTTCTAGTTGATCATTTTTATCCTCCTTCTGGTCCACTCCATTGATTTAAGTCCCAGTTTCCTTTCCATTACTATTGGTTTCCTGTGCATTGCCATTCATTTCAATTAGTTTAGCTTTCATATGTTCTTCTAATTTGTGACTAAAATCAGCAAGTTCTGTGAGCATCCTGATCACCAGTGTTTTGAACTGTGCATCTGAAAGTTTTGCTATTTCTTTGTCACTTAGATTTATGGGCTCTGGGGCTTTGAGATCTTCTTGAGCCATTTTTGGTCTGTTCGCACCCATTAAGTATGAGGAGTGAAGCCTTAAGTGTTCACCAGGGTAGGGTTGCTCAGGTCACTGGGTTGTGACACTGTATGTGGGGGCAGGGTCAGAGCCCGGAAATGGCGGCCGTCTCTGCTGCCTCCCATCACTGGGACCTGTTCGGTCTCGTCTCATTGCCCAATCCCTCGCTGGTCTATCTGCGCAGGAATGCGCCAGCACAGTCAACCTGCCGCCCTTCACCCTCGCTGGATCTGCTGGTCGCTCACTGGGTCAGCCCTTTACAACCCCACACCTGGGATCCGCGCGCCTGAGTCCGTCTGATTGAGTTTTTCTGTGCAACCCCGCTCAGCTAGCTGCTGGTTTCGCCCCTCTTACCGGTCAGGCTGAACATAATTTGTTGCTATCGGACTTCCGAAAAGTTCAATTATCTGTGTTCTGGCTGTGTTTTCTGTTGCTAATATTTTGTTGTCTATAAACTTGGTTGTGTCCAATTAGGTATTCTAAAAAGGCTTTATTTGGAAACACTGTGGCATTCCTTCCTTGTTTGAAAAATAGAGCAGTTAATCTATTTATGAGACTTAAATACAATATGATCAACATTATCATGGCAGTCTAACCTATTATATATGTGAAAGCCAAGCCAAAACATCAGCAAGTGATAAGGCAAAATAAAAATAATATAGTTTGTGCGGCTGAATGGATTCTTAAAGTGCTAGTAAGTAAAAGTAGATTCCAAAGCTTTTTTGTTCATTTATTTTAAACACTCAGGTCCTTTTAGAATTGCTGCAGGCTGGAGGCATAGTTCAATTTGAAGAGAGTCGGCTCATCTGTATGGCAGAAAAAGCAGAATTGTAAGTTAAAGTCACATATTAGTGAATACAACTATTAAATTATATTTCTGTAACTTGAAGTCCAGTTTATTGATGCAATGCCATTTTTTTAATTAAGAAAATTTATGCAAATAACAAAAAATCTAAGTGAAAGTTAGTGCCTTTTCAGTTTAAAAATTAGTAAAATTTGTAGAGATTAACAGTGAGTAAATTTGAAGTGTTTGTACATTTGTTTTAGTATAAAATGATATAATAGTCTTATATTATTTTAGTTTTTTAATGTACACTTTTCAATGGTATTTTATAGATTTTGACAGTTATTTATATATGTTATAAATAATGCAGAATTTTACATAGCAAATAAAATACAACGTGTCAGCATTGCTGTTTATCTGGCTTTTGAATATTTCACTTGACATATTTAATTCTGAACAGAAGAACTTTCTATTGGTATCTAATACATTAACAATTTTGTGGCACATGTTGCTTTAACATTTATTTTTGTACCCAGTTTTGAAGTTTCTTATTGTATTCAGCAGCATATTAAGCCTGTATTAAGAAGAGTGGCAGATACCTTTACCTTAGATACTGAAACTTCATTTGACAGTGGAAATAATGTTCACTATATTTTTCTTAATACCAACCTCTGTGCCTTAGAAAACTTCTTGAAACAATAAGCTAATAATCACTTGCCTGTTTGGTACACTGAACTTTTTCTTTTCATGTTCTAGCTATCAAATTTGTGAGTTTATGTATGAACGAGAACACCAATATGACAAAATTATTGATTGCTACTTACGTGACCCACTCAGAGAGGTGAGTTAAGAGACTGCTTACCCTTTTTTCTTACCATTTCCTCCCAACCACCTAATGAAGTATAAATAGCTATTCAGTAGGTGTAACTATTCAGTAGAAATATTTGGACATATGTTTGCTGGTGTAGGTTTTCATTTATTCAGTAAGTTTTTATTGAGTGCCTGCTATTAGCTAAGTATACATTGAGAATTAAAACAGAGACAGTTCTTGCAATTGTAAAACTTACAGTTTAGTGATGGAGACTGACAGTAGAAAACCAAATAAGTAATTACAAATTGGCGTGAACACTAGAAAAGAGGCACTGGGTGCAACTTCAGAGGATACTGGGAAGGAATCTGAGAGGAGGTGATATATAAACTGATGCTGGAATTTCAGAAGCCAGTCAAGCAAAGAGCCAACAGAAGTGTTCTAGGTTAGGGAACCATATATGCAAAGGCCCTGAGGTGGGGCAAATTTTTGATGTGTTCAAGGAACTGAGGGGCAAATTTTTGATGTGTTCAAGGAACTGAATAGAGATCATGTAAATGAAATGAAGATCAGTGTCAGTAGAACATAATAGACAAGGGCAAGAGTTACTTGAGATGAAATTGAGAATGTGGACAGGGACCACCAAAGACAAAAGTATGATGTTCCCTCATTAGGTTAATAAAATTGAGATCAAAATTAATTGGAATAAATTTGCAGCTTTTAAGAGTCTACCCTAAAGTTTACATAATTTCTCTTCCTCTTTAGTGTCAGTTTTCTATCTGTTAACTATCTCCACATGGTTTTTCATATCCAAGTAATAGATATTTACCAAGACTGGTACAGATAGTAAGTAGTGAGTAAACATTGCTTGAGTGAGTAAATGAGTGAATGAATGAATGAATTATATTGTCTTGTACTCCTCAGGAAGAAGTCTTTAACTACATTCACAATATCTTATCCATTCCTGGACACAGTGTGGAGGAGAAGCGGTCTGTGTGGCAGAAAGCAATGGATCACATTGAGGTGCTAATTCAGCAAAACTTTTATTAAACTTCCCCATTTGTGTGAATATCTCCCAAAATAAGTTTATGCTAACTAAGCAATGGCAGGTGGCATATTATTAAGTTGATTTGCTTGCAGATTAGCATCTTTATTCCATCTCATATTTGTATTCATAAAGTCTATGTCACATATAATTTATTATGTCATGACTTCTGAAAATACCCTGTGCTCAATCAGCTGGTTGAGAAACTGGAATATTAGTGGCCTTTTATAATGTTCTTAAAATGATTCTGAGAGTGTTCCTGGTCTTTTTCTCTAAATCACAGTGAGAACCATTCTACCCAATCACCCACTGCAATTTTAGAAACATTATTTCAGTGAGTTTTTCTCTGATGTATTTCCCTTCCTTACATAACAAAATGGTTCTGAATTTCTGTATGCATGCTGTTTTACAAGAGTGGACATTGAAACAAATTCTTTTTTCAAAACATGCTTATGAGATGCCTAAATGAAGAGACTAACGACATGTGATGAACGTATGATCAGAATGCATTCTGAAGAGGGGCTCACAAATCACTCCTCTTTAGTGTCCTTAGGTTCATAACATACAGTATACCTTGGAAACCAACAGAGCTGGCAGTTTGTTGAAATTTATTCTTTCTTATGAGTCACTAATTATTGAAAAAAAAACAATAAGAAAAAATGCCAAGGTAACTCTGGTTTTGAAAATAATATTTAAATATGAAGTGTTTTACTCCACCCTGGCTGGTGTGGCTCAGTAGATTGACTGCTGGCCTCCAAACTGAAGGGTCGCAGGTTTGATTCCCAGTTGGGGCACATGCCTGGGTTGAGGGTCAGGTCCCCAGTTGTGGGGTGTACAAGAGGCAACCACACATTGATGTTTCTCTACCTCTCTTTCTCCTTCCCTTCCCCTCTCTCTAAAAATAAATAAAATCTTTTTTAAGTATCTTCCTGCTCCTTGTGGCAAGGAATAGGTAATGAGGTAACTTCTGGTGATAGGTTTAGAAATGCAGTGAAAGATATGATTATTCAACATGTTTTAAAATTTTTTATACTTGTAAAAAATGATAAGAAAGGATGACATCTGAAACTCTAAAAAAACATTGCATGCAATGTGACTACTTTGTTCACATCCCGACGGTTGTAAAATTTAGAAAGATCAGAAATGCGAACACATCTTATGTGAAACATCTGGTGTGAAAGATGTACAGTCATCAGATGTGTGGTCTAAAGTAATTTCCACACTTTCATCTATAGGATTGAGAACATATATATGTTATTTAATGTTACAATATTCCTGCTAACAGCAAGATGGATATATCTTGATGAAAGAACCCAAGAAACCCTTCTCCTACTTTGAATTATATCTTCTTTCCTTTAATCATTTTGTATTCTTTTTCCTTTCATCATCCCCTGTAAGTCTCCATAGTTACATTCTGGCTCATTCTTTATTCCACTTAATCTGCGTTACGCAGTGGTTTCAGCACATGGACTCCAGACATCCAGAAACGAGGCTGTGTCTCTGCATAATACGAAACGTGATGAGCCAATCGATGAGCAAACAAATTGCTCAGCAGAAAACTTAGACCGAAGAAGCAAGAAGTATTTTTGCTGCACAACAATTATTTCTGCTGACTTTTTCCAACATCTGCACATTTTTTTACTCCTCTAACTTTTTAATATCTCTTAAGACCACGATTTCAAATATATAGACTTTTTGTTGAAGGACTTCCATGGCTTCAGTCGTATAAATAAAATCAACATTAAATGTGCAGAGGTAAAAGACCTCATGATAAAGTTATCTGACAGTGTTGTACAGTGCAGACTATGGTTGTTAACATTTCTGAGGGTATAGCCCTCTTTTGAGAATCTAACTAAAAATTTGGCCCTGTGCATGTATACAGATACATAATTTTGTGTACAATGTCAAGGATCTACAGACCTCCTAAAAGTCATTTTTAGATTGGGTCTATGGATTACAGGTAAAGAGTCTTCAGTTGTTTTTTTCAATATGAATGAAACATGTTTCATTAGATTTTTTTTTAATCCTCACTGGAGGATAGGTTTTTGTTGATTTTAGAAAGAGAGGAAGGGAGAGAAGGAGAGAGAAATGTTGATGTGAGAGAAACATTGATTGGTTGCCTCCCACATGTGCCCCGACCAAGGATTGAACTTGCAGCCTTTTGACACTCCCACGAACAGAGCCACCCAGCCAGGGCTCATTAGATTTTAAAAAATAGTTTCTTATTTTGAAACATAAAAAGCATGCCAAAAAGTGTATAAGGCAAATGTGTGGTTTTGTCAAGAATTAAAAAGCAAACATCTGAAGCCCAGATCAAAAATAGACTTTATTTTCAGTGCCTCAGACTGCCGTGTACCCTTTCCTTATCCCAGCCCCTGCCTCCCGTAACATACCCATTATCCTGTTTTCCTCCTGATATTTTCTTGTCTTTTTACATTCTGTGACTGCGTATGCCTACATCCCTAAAAACATATGGTTTTCTGAACTTTACACAAATGAAGTTATACTTTGTATTTTCTTTTTTCCTCAATATTTTGAGAAGTTTGTGCATTTTTGTTACATGTGGCTGTGGTCATTTTTATTGCTATCAGGTATTTCATTTTACAAGAATATCATAGTTTCTCCATTCTATTGTTAGTAGACATTTCAGCTCTTTCTGGGTTTTGACTATTAACAATAATCTACTTATAATCTCCTTATATATGCATCTGAACACAGCCACATATGTTTCTCTAGGGCAGCGATTTTCAAACTTTTTCATCTCATGGCACACCAACTGTTTACTAACATTCTGTGGCACCCCATACAGTATATGATATTTTTTTGCCAATTCGACAAAAACAGGTATAATTTTGATTCATCACACCAGACAGCTATGGTTGCGTTGGCTCTTGTCATTTTTTATTTGACAATCTAAGGGAAAAGAGGCCAGCGCCCCTGACGAACTAGTCAGGTACCGCACATTTTAAAAATGCTTGCAGTGCACCGGTTGACAATCGGTGCTCTGGGGCAGTGGTTCCCAGTTTGGTCCCCAGCCAACATTATAGCATCAGCTGACAGCTTGAGAGAAATGCAGGTTTAGTCTTCACCTCAGACCTACTGGACCATAAACTCTGGGAGTGGGACTCAGCAGTATGTTTTAATAACTCCTCCAGGTGCTTTTGAGGCAGGCCAACATTTGATAGTCTCGCTGTAGGGTCTGTAATTGCCCATTAATTGGATGTATACCTTCACCAGATGCCACCTTTGAATGAGATTTTCCATTGGCTCTATATCCTTGCTAGGCTTCAAAATATTGCAGATCTAGTGAGTGTGTAATGATAGTTTAATGTTTTAAATTTACATATCCTTCATTAATAATGAGATCGATAGACTTTTCATGTTTATTGGCCATTTAAATGTCCTTTATGTAATGTGTCTGTTCAAGTCTTGCCCATTTTTCTGTTAGAATGTCTCCTGTACTTAATGATTTGTAGAAGTTCTTTATGTATCCTGCATGGTAGTATTTTTCAGTGATACGTGTTGTGAATATCCTCTGCCCTCTATGACTTTCTTTCTATGATTCTTCTTAAGAAAAGTTCTTTTTTTTAAGTAGTCAAAATAATTTTTTCCTTCTACAGTGAAGGAGAAGTCCTCCATATTTTTGTCTAAAAGCTTTTGTTTTGTTTTGTTTATTTTATCTTTAAGTCTTAGGTTCACCTGAAAAGAGTTTTGTATAAGGGGTGAGGTGGGGGTCCAACTAATTTTTTAAAATAAGGGTGCCCGATTTTCCCAGCATGGTTATTTTAAAGGGTGCCCTTCCCCATTGCTCAGCCGTGCTACTTCGTCATAAGTACATCAAGGGTTTATACGTTTGGTCTGTTTTTCTGGGCCCTCTTCTGTTTCCTTGGTGTATTGTCTTGTCTCTGCAGCAGTAGCTCAAAAGCATTTTAAATATTGTTGCTTTATAATAAGCCTTGATATCTTTAAAAGAGTATTGGTTATTCTTGGCCTTTTATACTTTCAAATACACTGTGGAATCAGCTTGTCAAATTCCACCAAGAAAAGTTTTTTCACTCTTACGATTTTGACAGGGATTACAACAAGCCCGTCAGTCATTTTGAATATAATTGACATCTTTATAATATTGAATCTTTCAGTCTATGACCATATGATATGATCTTTTAGTTAATATTTTTCTATGAAGCTTTGTAATTTTCTCTGTAGAGATTTTCCATCCTTTGTTAGGTTTACTGTCACAACTTTATATTTTTGGCATAACAATGCTATTAATATTTTTTTACTTCCAATATAAGTACAGTGTTGACTCTAAGGACTTTATGGAAGTCTTCTATTTCTAGTATCTTAATAGTTTTTTCATGAAAAACTTTATCACCTTTTCTCCCTTATCCAATTTTTGTGGTAAATATTGATATTAAACCAGCCTTAAATTCTGTGGATAAATGCAACTTGATCCTGATATACAATCCTTTTTATGTACTCTTGAATTTTGTTTTTATTTAGGATGTTTGTATCAATGTTCATAATCAAGATCTATAATATTCCTTTCCTTTATTAAATTGCATTTAGATATCAAGATTTTGCTAGCCTCATACAATGAGCTGAAGAAGTTTCCTTTTTTTAATTCTCTGTAAGAGGTTAATTAATATTGGCATTTTTCTTCCTTAAATGGTTACTGGAAGTTATAGGTGAATCTATTTGAGTCTGAAGATTTCCATATGGAAAGATTTTTGGCTCTTCAATGCATGTTTTCTATTACTTATATCAGTTTATTAAGTTATATTTTTCTAGAAATTTATTCATTTTATCTAAATTAAAAATTTTTTTAGGTTAACTCTCTTTTTTAATTTTTTTAAAATTAATCAAAACACATTTAGACAGTAAATAAAGAACCTAGCTTAAAACATAAACAGTTCACATATACTTAAAGATCACTATGTATAGAGCCTTAATCCTTCCCCCTCACCTACCTGTTCCAACCTACCAGATCAGTAGTAATATCCCTTTTTTTATTTGTGATATTGATTGGTTGTGCCTTCTCTGTTTTGAGATGTGTTATATAATAGTAGTATAAACTACACTTATTTGTGTCAGCTCATTTATTATTATGTAAATACTAACACAAAATTATTAGATATATCATGAATATTGCAGTCACACTAACTTGTATACTTTTTATTTGACAGTATACTATGTGTATGACCTGTAGTTGGTTTTCGCCTTTTAGCCATGTAACGTGCAGTTATAAGGGTAGAATAGTAGGTCACTGAAACCAAGTGAAAAGAGAGTTCAGAGAAGAAGAATATAGCCCGCAGTGTCTAGGACAGTTTAGGGTGAGGGCGAACTAGAAGTCTTAGATTTGACAGCAGCAGGTATTAACAGTGGTTAATTGACAGCCATTTGTCTTAGTCTCATTTTTGGCTTAATGACCTTAGGTTGATTTCTTCAGATGCTTACAGTTTCAAAATCTATCAGTCCTCAGAAGTTTTGGAATTCTTAAGAAATTGCAACTATGCCTTTTTTCCCCTTCAAGTTAATACTTTAAACTCAAGGGTAAAATTCACAGACAGGGAATTTGAAGAGTTTTTGTTCCTTCTGTTCATCTTGCAGATATCATTGCCTAAGTCCAGATTTTAGTGCTTTCATTTTTTTAAAGATTTTATTTATTTATCTTTAGAGGTGAAGGGAAGGAGAGAAGGAGGGAATGAGAGAAGGAGAGAAATATCAATGTATGGTTGCCTCTCGTGTGTCCCCTGCTGGGAACTGGCCTGCAACCCAGGCATGTGACCTGATTGGGAATTGAACAGCAATCTTTTGGTTTGAAGGCCCACGCTCAATTCACTGAGCTACACCAGCCAGAGTCTAGTGCTTTCATTTTCTAAGAATTCTGAATTGCCTTTTATATCATGATCTGATTTTTTACATGGCACATTTTTAATTTTGCTTATTTACAATGTGCCTTTAAATTGAGGCCTTACATCAAGGTCTCCTGAAATACATATATAGAAGCTCACAGAAATGTTTAGGCAGGTGATCATGCTTCACATCTATGGGGGATTCTATTTAAATTAACATTAAAAATTCAACAAAAAGATTTTTATCTTTTCCTTTTGCTCTAGGAATTGGTGTCTCTGAAGCCTTGCAAAGCTGCAGAGCTGGTTGCCACTCACTTTTCTGAACAGATTGAAATAGTCATTGAAAAGCTTCAGGTAAATATTGCAAATGTGTACTGGGAAGAAACATCTAGTGGGGAGACAATTATTCAATATCTACCTAAGAACTTTTGATGTAGTAATTTCTTCAATTGATAGTTGCCATTTAATAGTAGTTTCCACACAGGTGTGTTTCAGGAGCAGTTGTGTGATGACCTCTGCATCTGGGAATGTGGATGTCCTCCCTCGGGCATAACAAACATTAATATCACATGAACACTTTGGGGACTGTAACCTGTCCCTGTTCTAGAAATTGTAAGACGCAGAAGATCTGTTCCCTACCCACCCCCCATTTTCTTTTACTATAGGAACTAGAGTTTATATACAGGTTTTTTTGTTTCTTTTTTTAATGTACCTTCTGTGAGCCAGATACCTTAAGTGCTGAAGATAAAAAAATATATAAATGTATCCCTGTGTTAAAAGAGGAAGACAAGCCAGAGGACAATTGTAGAATAGTTTGACTTAAATGGTAATAGAGCCCAGCACAGAATACTGAGGAAGTACATGGAGAGTCCTCCAGTCCATTCTAGTGAGGGAGACACAGGAAGCCAGTTCGAAAACTATTTTCCACCCACAGAGCTTCTTACCCCCTTTAAAAGTCAGCAGTTCTGCCCTGGTTGAGTAGCTTAGTTGGTTACAGCTTCGTCCCCATAGGCCAAGCTTGCTGGTTCAACCTTTGGTCAGGGCACACACAGGAAGCAAGCAGTGAATGTGTAAATAAGGGGAACAACAAATTGATGTTTCTGTCTCTCTCCCCTCTTCCCTCCCTCTCTCTCTCCCTTCTTCTCTTTCTCTTAAAAAAGTCAGTAAGTAAAAAACAAAGGAAAGCAATCCTGGTGAATCTTCTCACCTATAGTGTTGTTATTGTTGTTTAAAAGGTAAGATTACCCATTGCAGGACTTTCTTTTTCCCATAGTCTCTAAAGATATTTAGAGGCAGAGAGGCCAGGTAAAATGAATATATGTAATGTCATTCATTAGGCAATTATATAAAAGCTGAAAATGTCATGAATTTTTTT
The DNA here is from genome assembly GCF_021234435.1 of Artibeus jamaicensis. Classification (NCBI taxonomy): domain Eukaryota; kingdom Metazoa; phylum Chordata; class Mammalia; order Chiroptera; family Phyllostomidae; genus Artibeus; species Artibeus jamaicensis. Next base: position 5,654,279 of record NW_026522046.1, on the reverse strand, counting down.
AAAGGTGGCTATTTGATTGTCAACTGTTGCTTTTAAAGAAATAAAGCATTTTTTAATTGCGGAGCTTTACTGATTGTGCAAGACAATATCCCACACACATTTTATAGAGTACCTTTACTTCTGATGACAAGAAATATGCCTATTTGATCTACTGTTTTCAGAATTCTTGAAATGACAAATAACCCAGAGTATTAAGTTATAACCAGAAGGAAAGTCATATAAAATAAAGCAAAGTGATAGGCCAGGGAAAAGGTAACAAAAATCAAAGACCGATAAATATACTAAACATGTCATATTCTAAATGACGTGAATTTTTTTCAGTTTTGAGAGTTCCCTACTTTTTAATAGGTGAAGTTTGAATATGTCAAAAAAGTGAAGAAAAACTAAACTATAATAATTCTTGTTTAGCTTTCTTCAGAACTTAGGAGCATTTATATTTATATAGTTTTCTAGGGTTTATCTTAGTTAATTTTCATCTCTACCCTGTGCACAGGGCAGAGAAGATACGGCTATTCTTTTTTAAATAAGTAAACTGAATTGTTAAGTCAGTGACTTACACAAAGTCACATAGCTCACAAATGGAGGAAACAGAACCCAGATTTCATGGCATATTAATTGCTAACATGTTGCAGTTTGCTGTCTCTTCTGGGGTTGATTATACTGGGGAGTTCATGAGCTTTTCTGGTGGTGGTTGTTATATGGGCCCCCAACTCTCACCCGACCTACCCATCTCACAGTAGGCCACTGTCACAGGAAGGACCAGGTGAGGCCGTGTGAACCCGCCAGTACAGCCAGAATTCACTCTGAGCTGGGCAGCTCATAGCACCAGCCATTCCGAGCATCCTTGTGTTGGATCTGCTCTGGGATGTGTCTTGGAAGAGGGCTTTTTTTGTTTTTGCTTGTTTTTGTGTTTGTAATGAATATGTGACAGTGATTAGAATTACTGAGAGGAAATCATCTCCAAATGATTCTAAAGTTTTCTTAGATCTGCAGAGGGCTGAATGGGAATAATCATATGCATGTGTGCACTTTTAAGGGACGTTTTAGAATCATTCTTTACCATGGCATAGTTTGAAGAATTTGTTTTAATATTTTTTTATTGTTTTTCTAACCAGAACCAGGTTTTGCTTTTCAAATTTTTGCGGAGTCTTCTAGACCCAAGGTATGTTGATCATTTTAGTTGTTCATAATACACGGATTAGAAATCAAAGAAAATACATTGAAGTTAAGAAACTGGTCCACAGGATCCAAATAGTATGCTGAACCCCTGATTTTTAATATTAGTGGGAGTAGCAGTTATATAGATTATACCAAAATATATAATTTGAAAATATATCTTAAGGGAATACTTTTCATTTGAACATAAACATACATGGTGAGTTAAGAAAATAATTCAAACAAAATAATGCAGTCATTCCATGAGGATGTTTCGAGAAGACTGGATAACCAGCTAGCTTCACTCCTTCCTGCTCCTCACTCCAGGCTGCAGATGAATGGTTTTACTTCTCAAAGTGTGCACCTGGTCGCAGCCCATCTCTAAATGTCTTACCTTTCAAGTCTCATTTGAAGTATTTAGTTTTAAATAACTGTTCCTGGCAGTGTAAGAAGGAAAGTTTGAGTGTTTTTTAAGTGCTACTTATTGGTACTCATCAGATAAAAACTAGCCCAAGGAGATGATGAAATTAGTAATGGCTTTGTAAGCAAAGCAGCTCTCATGTGAGATCTTAACAGTTTGTGTGACTACATGGAATACATCGGGAGTTGAGGGCAGTAAAATTGAACACTCTGAGATGGTCATTCTTGACCAGAAGTGTTTACCTAACAAAGTTAGAAATATATAGATGCTTGGGCCCAACCCCACAGAGTCACTGTGGGTGGGGATATTTTCGATGTTCACCTACAGTTAAGCATCGCTGGCTTAAGTGTAATAGTTGAGGGTGCAACAGCTTTCATCTCAGACATATAAACCTTTAAGTTGCATTATAATGTACACCAGCCATTGAAAATAGCCATTTACTTAAGTGATTATATCAGTTTTGCTCATTCCAATATTCTGTGCTATTTTTAAATATCAAAATACCAGTGATTTGGTTGATTGCAACAATTTTTCTTTGAAATCCCAGTCATTTTAAACCTTGAGCCGTCTCTGCCACATTTGAATTTAGAGTCATGTTCAGATGTTTATAAAAGCAGTCTGAACACATTTTCTCCTGCACCCCACCCAGTTCAAGACCTTTTCAAAGTATTTGTCTTAGTTCCTGTTCTCAGAATATTACTGAAGCTAGATTTTTTTCCAAAAATTTCTGTTCACCATTTGTATTTCTCTGAGAGCCAGTTGGAGCCCTGGTCTACTCCTAGAATTCACTGATGGAGATGTCACAGAATTGGAGTTGGGGATTAAGAGGGAAGGAAGAGGGCTGGGAAAAGGATGGAAGGAGCTGCGGAAGAGACTGAGAGAAGGCCCGAGGGCTGAGCTAGTGGAAGAAGGAGGCACTGTGCCTCAGTTCCCAGCCTTTCTCGGGAGGCCGAGTGCCTGTAATTCCTTCTGTGTCCTCTCCCATGTTTCCTCCAGTGTCAGACATGTTCTCCTAGGTTTGACTCCTCTGCTCCTAGATCGTTTATTTTAACCAAGTTCTTTTCTCCAACCATACTACCTGGAGATGCTCAAGCTGGAAGGAAATAAAGGGTTCAGCTTTGAACTTGGCCTTTTCTTACATGAAACAAATGTATAGAAACCATTGGTGACCAATTCTTACCTTTTTTAAATAAAAAAAATACTAGTATTAGGTAATATAAATATACAGTCATTTGTGCTGATTTTTTAATAACTTCATAACTTAAACTTCACAGTAATAAACACATCATATCACAAGAGTTTCAGGGGTCTTCCATGAAAAATCTTGCTGTTATTACCTACACCTAAATCTGAAAGAGGTTAATTAGGTAAGTCTCTTTAAGAGTACTGTCAAAGTTGTTGTGTTCACTAGTAAACCACAAATAAATTTACATTTACTCAGTATGCTTTCTCTACCTGAATTAACCCTAACCCAGATAATTACTCTAAATTAACTTGTCACACATTCTTCCTCACCAGAGGACATTTTTTTTTCGTGGCTCTCAGAGAAGAAGGGAAAGAGAGAAGCATCAATTGGTTGCCTTTCCATATGTTCCTGGACCAGGGATCAAACCCGCAACCTAAGCATGTGCCATGCCTGGGAATCAAACCTGCAACCCTTGAGTTAAGGGACAATGCTCCAACCAACTGAGCCAAATACGCCAGGGCTATTAAAAGCATTTTAAATGATGGTTCTCAGATTAACCCATAAAACTCTGTTTAACTTGCAATGTAAATATATAATTATATATGCACACACACACTCACATATACACATTCAATTTACATTGAGTATGTATAATACTATATATATTTACATTGAGGGTTAAAGGCAGGGGCAGAAGAAAGAAATATTTTTCTTCTAGGTTCTTGGCTGGACCTCTGTATAAAAGACAGATTAAGAAGAGAAAAGTAGCCCTGGCTGGTGAAGCTCAGTGGATTGAGCGCAGGCCTGCGAACCAGAGGATCATGGTTTGATTCCCAGGCAGGGCACATACCTGGGTTTCAGGCCAGTTCCCAGCAGGGGACGCACGAGAGGCAACCATACATTAATATTTCTCTCCCTCTCTCCTTCCCTTCCCTTCTAAAGATAAATAAATAAATAAATAATCTTTAAGAAAAAAAGAAGAGAAAAGCATACAAATTTACTCAAAGTTTTATATGACACAGGAGCCTCCTTATGAAGGACCTGAAGAAGCAACTAAAACCGGAGTGTTTTGCTAGGGTAGATGAGGAGTAGAAAGTCATGGAAAAATGTGATAGGAACAAAGGACATGAGCTAAGGATGATATACGGGGAAACTGAGCAAGGCCTGTTTGTTTGGAGTCCTCTCAGTGTTGCTCCATCTTTAGGGATAAGGATGCTCATCTCCTCCAGGTATAAGGAGAGCACTCTCACATCAAAGTTTTATAATCTGCTTTGGGGTGAAGGAGGAGGGTTAGAGAGTCCTTTCTGCACCCCCCACTTCTCAGATCCTTTTATTGAAGTACTCATTATGCCAAGGTACCATATTTTGGGGTAGCATATCCTGAACCCTGTCACTAGTGATATCCAGAATTCTGGATTGAGGGAGAGGACCAAAGTTAAGAAGCCTGAGTGCAGATTAGGCAAGGAAGAGCAGCTTCTTGAGCTAGCCTTAGTCACAGTTTTCATTATAGAAAGTTTGTCTTTGGTGTCCTTTGAACTCTGCCTCCACCCACTCTGCTCCCTTCTTTCCAGGGGTGCAGGGCACACAAACTTCCTCGGCTCTCCACTTGATAAGCACACTCAGTCGTGTTGTTCCTAGGTATGCAGATTTTTTAAAAGCCCAATCAAAACTCGAATTACTTTGTCAACTTCTGTATTATGATACTCTTACAGTGAGAATACACAAGTAACATATAAATACAATGAAGTATACACACTGATGAAAAAATACTTTCCTAGGACCTACTGACCTCCAGGGTAGAAGACAGCAGGTAGTGTGGAATAGTTTACATTAGGCTCTGAATGACTGATTTCCCATCCCAGTTTAGCTTTTTAAAATGGGTGTACTTGTTAGGACAATTTAAAAAAATGGATATGCTTATTAATTAACCTGAAGTAAAGGGTTAGAGTCTTGTCAGGTACTGGGAAAACTGAAGTGGGAAACGAGGGGAGTACAGTATGAAAAAATATATTTAATGTTGATATAAGAACATCCAGACCTGTGGAGAATTTTAATGAGTTTATTTGAGCCAGACTGACAACGGGCGCCGTGAAGCAGGATCTCAAGGGCTTCGGTGAATGACGGTTTTGCATGTCTTTTTGTACATTGGGAATAAGGAGGAAACTATAAGGAAGATTACCGGAAAGAGGGAAAAAGCAAGTTGGGGAAATCTCTGTGATTGGATGGCAGGATCAACAACAGGACTGGGTGCTCCCTGGAGGGTGGTTACACCTCCCCTGGGGGTGATCACTGTGGCATTTCAAAGGTGTGAAGAAGGTATAGGCCTGGGGTGTGACTGCCCACCAGGACCTGCCTAGGAATTTATGATCAGATCACCCCCAGAGGTTACTTTCAGGCTCTCAAACTAATCAGATTTCTTACAGAAGCCCTTTTTCACTCACAATAGAGACAAAAGGACATCAAGAATAAGTAGACTAGCCCTGCCTAGCAGTTTTCTCAGGCAGACAACTTGAGACGATTTTTGCCTTTCATTCTTCCCTTTTCGTTCTTCTTAAGCAATAGAATATTTTTAAACATCCAGGTTTTCCCTCCCCGTAAAACTCTTATGGAAGCATTCTGGAGAGCAGAGCAAACAAAAGAAAGCAGTTGCGTTGAGATGGGGACTGCTTGTGTGTCAGAACGGAACACTGCTTTTTTCTGTTCTTGCCCCCCAAACCTGAGTTTTAATAGGACAATTATTCTTGTGTATGTATAGTTTATGCAATTTTGATTTAGCATACACATGTATTCATTGAGTTCTTTTTTTAAAAAAGATTTTATTTGTTTTCAGAAAGGGAGAGGGAGGGAGAGAAACATCTATGTGTTGGAGAAATAATCTGCTGCCTCTCACACACCCCGAACTGGCGACCTGGCCTGCAACCCAGGCATGTGCTCCGACCAGGAATGGAACCAGTAACCTTTTGGTTTGCAGGCCAGCACTTGGTCCACTGAGCCTGGGACGTTCAGCTGTTTTTGAAAGGGTAGCTTTTTATTTTGTCAACAGCAGTTTTAAAGGAACAAACCATCTAGCTGAATTCTTATATATACTGTATTTCTATTTTCTTTATTCAATTTCTTTATCTTTGCTATGTAAATAATGTCCTCAGTAGAATTAATTGACCTACAAAGATGTTGGTAACATCTGTATGTAGAAAGGTTAGATAGGTTTGAGGAGAGAGGTGGGGGTTTAATCCTCCAGTGGCAAATTGTTTTCCTGAATTGAGGCCAGAGTTTGGGAGAGAAAGGATTTGCATCTTCCTCTAAATCCCTTCTCTGGGACAGCTGCTACATAAAGCCCCCCCCCCCCCTCCCTGTGTGCCTTCCTGCTGGCCAAGAATTCTCACAGGAGTTCTGACATATGTACATCCAGATGCAGGTTTTTTGTGCAGTGGGAGTGCTTGAAGGTTAATGCAAAAGGACGCTAATGGTTTTTGTGAGGCTATAAGTTTCATAAAAGTAAGGAGAATGTGCAGGTACATTTATATTCACAGTTTTTTCCTCAGTATGATTTTCTTGGTAATGTCAAATTAGCCTTTGTTAACAGTGTCCTGGAGGCCTCTAAAATATATGGTACAATTTTCCTGTAGGAAAAAAAGACACGTGAAATGCTAGATTATATTTCTAAGTCTTTAATCAAGATAAAGTGAAAATTGAACATTGCTAAGTGAATGAGTATCTTTGCCAAGGAGCAAAACATGGATTACGGAAATGGTTAGACTTTGGATTTACGTTGAATCTGTTGGTGCTTCTGTGCATAATTTTGAAGGGACATTTTAAGATACTGAGACAGTGTTCAAATAGCATATACCAAAGTTAAAATAACTAGAATGTTATATATGTTCGTGAACTTTGACATGTAAAAATACCTTCTGCTTTAATGAGTGCCTATCAACTTGGCCAGACTTACCACCAAGTATTGTGTCTTTGCTTAGTGCATTATTTTGCTAGCAGCTCGAACTCAGTCTTTTGAACTCTAATGCACCATCATCTCCTAATCTCCAGACCTGATAGAGAGGTAGGTAGATAGATAGGTAGAAAATAGCTTACATGCTTGTATTTCTTTCTTTATTCATAATTCTTTATCATGATGTTATTATCTGCTAACTACTATGTGAGAGTTTAAAATGGTTCAAAATCATACTTTTAAGTATGATTGACTTTTAAATCCAAACCTGTTTTTCTCCTTTATTTTCTCTCTTAACGAATGGCATATCTGCCCATTTATTTCATTTAACAATTTACTGAGTAAATACAGCATACTAAGCACTGAAAGACATAGGAAGTAAAATGGTGAATGAGATGAAGCCCTGACTTTGTAATATTTCCATTCCAATGGAGGAAATAGACAAGTAATTAAGCAATTGTAGTGTTTTAAAAAAATCTTGGTGATGAATTTTTTACTTTCTCTTAACTACTCCAACTCCACCTTCTCAGCTCCACCACAGAGAACCAGTCATCAAAAATCTACCTCAGGAGCCCTGGCTGGTGTAGCTCAGTGGATTGAGCGCAGGCCTGCGAACCGGAGTATCGTGGTTCGATTCCCAGTCAGGGCACATGCCTGGGTTGCAGGCCAGTTCCCAGCAGGGGACTCACGAGAGGCAATCACACATTGATGTTTCTCTCCCACTCTTTCTCCTTCCCTTCCCCTCTCTCTAAAAATAAATAAATAAAATATTTTTTAAAAATCTACCTCAGGGCTATGATTCCCATGTGCTTCCGGCTCTCGTCTGCACACACTGGTTCAGTCACGCAGCATCTCTGTCCTGGTCTCTCTGGCTGGTCACCTAACCAGCCTTCCTAATTCTACTTCTCTTTTCAAACAGACAAGTAATGATAATGTCTCCTTCCCTCCTCTCACGAGTCTCTCAGTTCCCATTACTCAGGTAAAATCTAAACTCCTCGTGGTGTGCAGGCCCTTCTTGATCTGATTCAGGCATACCCAGCTTCATTTTCTTGTTTTGACTTTTCTCTTTTCCCCTTTATTCTGCAGCCGTACTGAACTAATTGTGCATAGGCCATGCCACATGTGGTCACTCCCCCTTCCAACATGTTTTCTTCCCTCTTGGTCCACTGTTTCCTGAAGAGCAATTACCTGTATGTATTAAGAGCTTAAAAGTTATGCATGTACTTTGGTCCAGTGATTCTGTTTTAGAAAATATATTTTAAGGAAATACTATGAAAGAAAAAGTACCTAATATTCAAATATTCATATTAGCATTTATATAGTGAGAAAAACTATCTTAAAAAGTGGTTGAGGGAGATGGCTAAATACATATTAAGGCATAGGAGCATAATTAAAGGCATAGGAGCAAATTGACAAACATGGCTATGTAAATATAAAAATAATGCTAAACTGACAAAAATACATGACATTAAATAGTATGCACTGTTGGGGAGGAAGAAGTTTTCCTCTACCCTTCTAGGTTCTCTCAGCTGGTCTAATAATGAGTCCATATGAGACAGATTAACAAGATAAAAGTAGCCAAATTTCATTGTATACGTGTGTATGGGAGCCCCACACATATGAGTCAGAGATCCTATACACATAACCAGTTCAAGACAGAAGGTGAAATGAGGTAGATATGACACCATGAGCTAAGGAATAAAGCAAGGCATCTGGAGCTCCATATGGGAGGTGGGCAACTCACAGGATGGCAAGAAGAGCAGGTGTGCAATAATCAGATGTTTGCCCTGCCATATAAATAGGTAATCACTCTTATATGGGCAAGACTCCACTTTAAATTTTTTTTTTTGGTGTGTCTTTTCTTTTTTTTTTAATTTTATTTAGTTATTTTTCAAGTACAGTTTTCTATTTTTCCCATCCCAGCCCACCCTGCCCCATGCTCCCCACCTCCCTCCCATTTCCACCCCCCTTAGTTATTGTCCTTGTGTCCTTCGTACTTGTTCCTCTAAGTCCCTCCCCTTTTTTCCCCTTAAATTCCCTCCCCTCTCCCCTCTGGTCACTGTACCTTGGTTCTCCATTTCAGTGTCTTTGTTTTCATTCTGCTTGCTTGTTTGTTTTGTTGTTTAGCTTTCTGTTAAAGGTGAGATCATATGGTATTTGTCTTTCAACACCTGGCCTATTTCACTCAGCATAATGCTTTCCAGTTCTATCCATATTGTTGCAAAGGGTAGTAGCTCCTTCTTTCTCTCCGCTGCATAGAATTCCATTGTGTATATGTACCGCAATTTTTTGATCCATTCATTTACTGATGGGCACCTAGGTTGCTTCCACCTCTTGGCTATTGTAAATTGTGCTGCTATGAACATTGTGGCACACAGGTTCTTTCAAATTGATGTTTTAGGATTCTTGGGATATAATCCTAGCAGTAGAATTGCTGGGTCAAAAGGCAGGTCGATTTTTATTTTTCTTAGAAAATTCCATACTGTTTTCTATAATGGTTGTACCAGTCTGCAGTCCCACCAACAGTGAACTAGGGTCCCCTTTTCTGCACAACCTCTCCAACATTTGTCATTTGTTGCTTTGTTTATGATGGCCATTCTGACCAGTGTAAAGTGGTATCTCATTGTGGTTTTAATTTGCATCTCTCTGATGGCTAGCGATATTGAGCATCTTTTCATGTGTCTCTGGATCTTCTGTATGTCCTCCTTGGAGAAGTGTCTGTTCAAGTCCTTTGCCCATTTTTTAATTGGGTTATTTGTCTTCTTAGTGTGGAGTTGTGTAAGTTCTTTGTATATTTTGGAGATTAAACCTTTGTCTGAGGTATCATTGGCAAATATATTTTCCCATACAGTTGGTTGTCTTGCTAATTTAATACTGTTTTCTTTAGCCACACAGAAGCTTTTTATTTTGATGAGATCCCATTTGTTTATTCTTTCCTTTATATTCCTTGCTCTAGGGGACATATCAGTAAATATGTTGCTATGTGAAATATCTGAGATTTTCCTGCCTATGTTCTCCTCTAGGACTTTAATGGTTTCATGGCTTACATTTAAGTCTTTTATCCACCTTGAATTTATTTTGGTGTATGGTGTAAATCGGTGCTCAAGTTTCATTTTTTTTGCATGTTGCTGTTCAGTTCTCATAACACCATTTGTTAAAGAGGCTATCTTTACTCCATTTTATGTTATTGCCCCCTTTGTCGAATATTAATTGACTGTAGAGAGTTGGGTTGATTTTTGGGCTCTCCGTTCTGTTCCATTGGTCTATGTGCCTGTTTTTATGCCAGTATCAGGCTGTTTTGATTACATCCACTTTAAATTCTTTAAGGGAAAGGGAAAATTCTCTCGAGCTTTCAGGGTCTCAATTGCCTTTAGCTCAAAATAATCTACATGCCAAAGTAGCACATCTTGGGAGGCCTGTTCTTAACCCCTTCAGCACACATCCTATCTGTGTGTATGACTGTATGATAGTGAGAGGACATGGAGACATGTAGTTAGCTTAATGTTCATTACGTCCTTTGCCCATGTTAACAAAAATTCAACTGAGTAAACTGAAAGATTTAATTGGCTTTATTAAACAGTTTTGAATTGGGAGCATCCCATCTAGTGCGTAGAGAGGTGCTCATGAAGCTGTACCAAATGGAAGATTTTCATTGGCACAAACTGTGTAGGACAAGAAAGTTATAAGCAAGAGAAAAGAAAGGATTAGTTCAGGCCAAGAAACTCTTCTTTAAGTGAGGACTTAATGCTTTCTGTAAATGATGATAAATAGCACTTCTTTTTACTAGTAAGAGGCTTCAGTTACAGGAGGAATTATATTTACACACAGGAAATCTTTCCCATATGAAGAGCTTTATGACGCTCAGTCTTGACCAGAAGTTGGGTGATGAAGTTCTGCTGCTTGGGGCTTTCTGTACTCACTAATGGGCTAATTCAGTATCTTCTCAAATTGGCTCTAAATCCCAAAGTTGAGGTTTTCCATTTTTGTTGTTGTTGTTTTGTATTTCACAATTGTCTTTGACTCCAGAGTTTGTTAAGTGACCACTATGTCCTATGTAAACCACCACTTTAGTGTTTCTACCATGTCACTTGACAATTATCTATTAAGTGTTTGTGGCCAACTACAGTATAAACTTTGAGAGCAAGGACCTGCATTCATCATTTTTCCCCAGCATTAGCACAGCCTTGGCACATAATAAATAGATATCCAGTAAACGTACATGAAATTGAACTTAACTGATTGGAAGTAGTAAATTGTACTGCCCTCATATGGAGGAAACCAAATACAAACCAGGGTGTGAAGATTACCAGGACTAGGTCAACAAAATCAGATATGGCTAGGAATAGATCCTGTCAGAAGGGTCCATATGAAGAAAATAGAGGGTACACATGATAAACCCAGGGACATAATAGTTCTCTAGGTGTGATGAAGGTAGTGTCTCAATGAACCACTATTAGGTAAAAGAGAAAAGGGAATGGTAATCAGTGTTTCTGGACATTAAGGGGAGCCGATGTACTTTTCAGATGCTTACACCATATTGTAGGCAATGCTAATATTTTATCTACATCCTACTTCTGTTAATATGTCTTATAAATGCAAAGCTATGGAGCAAATTAAGATTAGACGTAAGCATCTGCCAATGAGTCACAGTGTTTGATTCTTTCCAGACATTTATTTGCAAAACCCTTTACAAATAATGAAGATGTGAATACACATCAAACCAAGTAAATCACCCAAATGAACAGATTTTGATGCATTCATTTGTGAGGGAAATAATGTGTCTGCTGGGAAATGATTAGCAACATCAGCTTAATCAAAACTTTAATAAGTAAACTGTAGCATTAGTGAATTTACATCCATTTCTGACTTGCTTGTCATTCTTGCTCATAAATACAACTCATTATATCCATTTATCAAAGCTCTTTTTATTAGTCATTTATCAGCTACCTGCTGTGCCATATACCCACCGCTGACTTTAATGAGTATTAAAATTAGCATAGTCTTGGCACATAATAAATCAGTGCTTGGTGAAAGTACACAGTTGTAGGTTTTGAGAATTCATTAGTGGGGAGACAGGTTGGTACCTACCCTCACAGAGTTTACAGTCTTTTAGAGAAGATGGATAATTACAGAAGTCATTATAACCTGGTGTGATTGGTGCCACAAGGGAGAGACAGCTGTCAAGCCTGGAAGATGGAATATCTATCTGTCTATATATGAATCAAATTGTTTCAGCCGAATTGGGTGATCTGTTCTGTTAGAGCAACAGTATAACTTCTGATATGATTTATTGGAGCCTCCACTGAATATCATTTCCTTAATTATACAATGTAAACTGGGAAATATTGTGATTTAGAGCAATGGTCCCCAACCTTTTTGGTACCGGTGACCTATTTTTCCATGAAGGGAGTGGGGAAGGAGGCAGAACTCAGGTGAGCTTCCCTCTCAGTCTGGTTCCCAACAGGCCACAGGACCTGTATGGTCCACAGCCTGGGGGTTGGGGACCTCTGGTTCAGAGTACCTGTGATGTAACATACAGTTCATCCTAATAATCTAAGTCACAGTGAGATTTTTAATTCATGACCAGAAGGTAGTCTTGGTTTGAAGATGACAAGCTCTTCACCTGTCACCTTAGTTATAGATATGATTAAACTATGCTGCTCTTCTGCCTTTCGTTTCCAGGGAAGGTATTCATGTAAATCAGGAGTTGCTGCAAATATCACCCTGCATCACAGAGCAGTTCATTGAGCTGCTGTGTCAGTTCAGCCCAACCCAGGTTACAGACACGTTGCAAGTCCTTGAGGGCTACCGCCTGGAAGAAACTATCCAGGTAAGACTAATTACATAGAGAAAGCAAGAGTGTAGTTTTCCTAATCATTCACCATTTCACAAATGAGCAAAGGGAAGATTCACGTACTAAATTACTTACCTAAATTCGTAGGTAGTAAGTGGTAGCACCTGAGGTGGAATCCAGATAGTCAGACTCCATAGTACAGGCTTTTCATTGCTATGACAATAAACTGCTTTCATGTGACTTATATTCTAGTAAAGCCAGAAACAGCATACGTCATCATTGTTATTAATTACGCTTCACAGACACACTAGCCAACTGATAAACATAAAAAGGAGTGCAGTAAAAATATGAAAAGGTAAGAACAAGCTCTTGTTTGCAGGCACTAATGGTTACATAGTCCTTCTACTCAGTGAGACTCAATAGCCTAGCTCGGTCATTGCCTTTATTGTCTTCCCCCATTCTCGCCTGTTTCAAATGAAAATGAAAATGTACATAAACATGTATGTATCTAATCTACCATAAGAGGCTAGCATGTTCCCTGTTTAAAAGTTAAACTACTGTTACATCTCCTTTCTTTTACTATCAGTACTCATGTACCAGTGATGTGTATTTTCTGCATCCACCTCCTGAACTGCCCACACTTAAAATTTTTTAAATTATGAAATATTTCAAATATGCAGAAATGTGTGGAAGTAACATCAAATACATAGGCACCCACCAAGCCAATTTTATAAATATTAATATTTTGCCATACTGGCTTCAGATATTTCTTGTTCTGCCATTTATTTGTTGTTGTTTTGTTTTAGAAATAAAACACCTTTTAATTGTCATGCTCCCTCCCTTCCCTGAGGTCACCACCAAACTGAAGGGGGGAAGTTAATTCTTCCCATTTACGCTGTTTCCTTTTCACATATACAAGGCTGGGCAAAAGTAGGTTTACAGTTGTGAGTGTGTGAAACACAGAGTTTATTCTTGTATTATTGTTTATTAATTATTATGTTCCATGTGAACAACAGAGTGAATATGCCACAGTGTATATATTCCCATATTCTTAGATATTCAGATTGTTCCCGGTCTTCTGCCCTTATAAATAATGCTACATTAGCCACCAGGTTTCTCTAAGTGGTACCCCTGGAAGTGGAGTTCTTTGGACAACACAGTGGTTGGATCTAGTGATATTGCGAAGCTGGTTTCCTGTTTGTTTCTATTCTCGTCGTGTTTGATATTTGCTGTTTTTCCATATCCTTGTTAATTCCTAGTATTTTTAGACTTTTAATTTTTATCAGTGGCAAGGGTAGCATTGATTACTCATGACATTGAATATGTTTCCATTTTAATGACCCTTTGGGTTTTTCTTTTCACCGAATTATTCATAATGTTTTTGTACTGAGTTTTTGTCCTTCTCTTACTGATTTCTACAAGGTCTGTTTAGTTTCTAGATCTCTAATGCTTGGCAGATTTCATATGTTGCTTTCCTCTTCCAGTCTCTATGGCATATCTTTTAACTTGGTTTTTAGTGACTTCTTTTTAATTTATCAGTCTTTTTCCTTAAGTGTTTAATTTTTTGTATATTAGTCTGACTTCCTTTTGACCTTGATGGCATAAAGGATATCCTCTTTTATGAATTTTATAAGTTAGCTTTTTACATGTAGGCTTTTAATTCATCTGGAATTTATTTCTACGAACAGATCAAGAGAGGGATTTATATATATATTTTTTCATATGGATGGCTAATGGTCCATGTGGCTTTTTATCGTCCTTTCCTCACTGATTTATAATGCCATTGTAACACACACCAAACTTCCAAATGTACGTGGATCTGTTTGTGGGTTCTGTTCTCTTCTTTTGATTATCTGTCTTTCTGTATGTCCACACCACACACTGTAATTAATGTAGGTTTAGATAAGGCTTCTTCTTTGAAAGAAGAGTGTTCCCTCCTCATTCTTTTTCTTTAAAATTCTTTGGCTACATTGGCCTCTTACTCCTCCACAACAATTTAAGAATCAGATTGTCAGGTTCCTTTAAAAATTTTTTTCTGGAATTTTGATGAAAAGAATAGATTGAATTTATAGATTAATTCAGGGAAGATTGACATTTTATGGTATTTTCTTCACATTCAGAAACATGGTTATCTTTCTAAAATGCCTTTTATGTTCTTTGATAAGTTATATTTTGGTAAAATATAACTTTATGATATTTTACATAAGGTCCTTGCACATATTTTTAAAAATTTGTTCCAAGTACTTATACTTTGTTAACATTTGAAAGGAAATTTTTGAAATGACATTTTTTATTGATTATTGCTACTGTATATTATTAATTTTTTAAAAGATTTTATTTATTTATTTTAGAAGCGAGGAGAAGGGAGGGAGAAAGAGAAGGAGAGAAACATCAGTGTGGCGTTGCCTCTCATGCACCCCCTACAGGGGACCTGGCCCACAACCCAGGCATGTGCCCTGATTGGGAATCGACCCTTTGGTTCTCAGGCCAGCACTCAATCCACTGAGCAACACCAGCCAGGGCTTCTACTTTAGTAGTCTTTTCAAAGACTAATTTGGGATTTGTTAAACCTCTCTGGTATTTCTCTATTGTTTCTTTCTGTGGCAGTATTTTCTTTTATTTAAGTTTAATTAGTATTTCTTTTTTACTTATTAGAAACTCTAGTTTATTAATTTTATTATTTAGATCCCACAAGTTGATGTATACTGTTTTCATTTTCATTTTGCACTAAATATTTTGTGTATAATTATACTTATCAATTTCTGGGTTATAGCATTACTATTTATGTAATAACATAATATGGTTCCCTCTACTCCAGTGGATATACCTCATTTATATGTGTAACATTTTTAAAATAAATAAGTGAAAAAAATTAATGTACTTGGTCTAGTCAGAATTTAAAATAGGGCACAATTATAAGACCAAAAAGTCAAATATTTGCATATTATACTATGAAGTAACATACTACCAAGGTATGAATTCTTTAATAATCATGGAGGTGTTTTCATCCTTAATAGGATCTTTTCACTTCACAAACAAGATTCATAAACAAAAATCCTTATCTTTTCCTTTTTCCTAGATTACCCAGAAGTATCAACTTCATGAAGTCACTGCCTATCTGTTAGAAAAGAAAGGAGATATTCATGGTGCCTTCTTAATAATGCTAAAGGTAACATTTTACTGTGTTTGCTTTGTCATGTTTCTGTCTGTACCTCCATTCATTAGCCTGTCTTTTCTTTGGAATATAATTGACATATAACATGTATAAGTTTTCATCAATCCATTTTAATTTGTTCTCTTTCAAAGTAAGTTGCAGGCAATAGTACATTTTACCTCAATATTTTTTTCATGCATGTCATTGACTAGAGTTCAGTATTTCTTTGCAATACCTTTTTAAGGTAAAATTTACATACAACAAAACATCCAAGTCTTAAAATACCATTTGATTTGTTTTGACCAATACATACCCTGTGTAACCCTAGTGCTTAACAAGATAGAGAACATTACCTTTACCCCAGAAAGTTCTCTCATGCTCCTTCCTGGTCAATTCCCACTTCCATTACCCCAGAGATAACCATGCTTCTGATTTTTTTTCCCACCATGGATTAGTTTTGTCTACTCTGTTCATTTATATTAATGGAATCACTCAACAGGTATTACTATATAATTCCTCCTGCACTCAGCATAACAATTTTGAGATTTATCTTTGTTATTGGAGGTTGTCAGTATTTGTCCCTTAGTATACAATTGTATGAATATACCACAGTTTATCCTTTCTTGTATTGATTGACACTTGAGTGAGTTTTGGTTTTTGGCTATTACAAATAAAGCTGCTGTAATCACTCTTGTATGCAAATGTTTTTATTTCCCTGGGGTCAGTTCCAAGGAGTGTATTGCTGGGTCACCGGACAGCTATAGGTTTAGTTTTATAAAAAATTATCAGACCTCTTTCCAAAGTGTTATAGCATTTTATGTCTATATATAATGTATGATGTTTTATTTGCTCCATATTCTCACCAACAGTTTGGTGTTCTATCAGTTTTTGAAAAAAATTTTTTCATTCTTTTACTTGCTGTAACATACGCATAGCATGAAACCTACCCTTTCGGTGACATAGGTGTGTTGACACTGCCGTGCAGCCATCACCACTACCCATCTCCGCAAAGTTTCCCACCTCTCGCAGACCTGTTAGACAGTTACTCCCTGTTCCTCCCTACTGCCCGGCCCCGGAAACCACCACCTACTTTTAAACTCCATGGATTCAATTACTCTAGGTCCCTCAGATAAGTGGAATCATACAGTATTGGTCCTTTCAGGTCTAGCTGCTTACACTGAGCATAATGTCTTGAGAGCCAGAGATGGGTGTGGCAGTGGAGGTGGAGAGAGAAGAGGATGCAAATTTGAGAACTTATCATTTGAATCCAGTATAGAGTGAATGAAAGGGAGTGGTTAATGATGATTCTATGATTTTTTTTGCCTAACATTTACCTATAATGGACCTCAAGAGGAAGAGCACATTTTTGGTCGAAGGGATGTATTAAAGTCAGCTTCCGTGTGTACTGAGTACCAGCCTCTGCAGTATCAGTATGTGAGGATCTGGGATTCAGCAAAGCAGTGGACACTGGCAGTGCATTCATGCAAGAGATGACGTGTTCAAGGCTGTGTCCCATGCTGTGGGGAGAGACATGTCATGTCCTTTTTTCTCACTCACCCCTTTTCTCATAGCCTACTGTGAATTTAATTCCCTTATTCAAAACATGGATAAATTCTCATCCTCATCACTGGGCCTGAGGAAGGTCCAAGATGGCTGTGTTGGTCCCTTCCAGTGCTGCCAGCTGTGCCTTCCACATGCCCCAGAATTCTCTTCTGAGTGACAGGGACCATTCCTAATAACTTCGTGTTTCTTGGCTTTTCCTGTAAAATATACCAGTTGAATTATTTGGTGGATTGGAAATTAAAGGGTTCCTTTTACCTCCTAGAGACTACAAAGCAAACTTGAAGAGCTAATGCATCAAGGTGAAAGTAAGTTCATGAATATAATTTACAGTTTTTTTAATTTACCCCATGTTTTTAAAGATGTTATATAATAAACTGCATTTATTAATAATTACATTTTTCCACATAATCACCATTTATCCACATTAACATTAATCCCAATTTTAGCTGATTTCCAAAGTCCCATAACAAGAAAGCATAGAAAGCATGTGGCTTTGTGATGTTCATTGTAAGTGGAGTAGATGCACAGAAAACTAGACACTCTTCACTGGTATTGATTTCTTTTGTTATATTTCTGTACTTATGATTTGGCTATTATAAATGGGGTACATAACTAATGTATTAAAAGTTACTATAATGTGCTGAATAACAGCAAGGCAGAGAGCTCCTAATCAGTAAGTAATGCTGCTGTGAATATGGGTGTACAAATACCTCTGCGAGTCCTTGCTTTCATAACTTCTGGAATATACCCAGAAGTAGAATTGCTCAGTTAAATGTAGTCCTACTTTTAATTTTTTGAGGAACCACCATAGTGTGTTCCATAGTGGCTATATTATTTTACATTTCCACCAACAATGCACAAGGGCTTTAATTTCTCCACATTTGTTATTTTCTGTTGATAGTGGCCATCCTAATGGGTATGAGGTGCTATCTCATTGTGGTTTTGGTTAGCAATTCCCTGATGATTAGTGATGTTGAGCATCTTTTCCATGTGCTTATTGGCCATTAATATATCTTCTCTGAAAAAAAAAGTCTATTTAAATTTTTTGCCCACTTTCGAATTGGATTATTTGTTTTCACATTACTTGACATTTTCAAAATAGCCCTCCCAGAGTTCAGAGAAATCACTTGATGGATGATTTTTAGATTGCCTGACTCTTCAATCCACCGACACATTTCTTGGTCCCTGTAGCCCACACATCCCCTGAAATTGGTACCTTAATTCTCTTTAAATTACTTATTTTTGGAACCTCAATAAACACTTGATTGACTTTTTCATATTCAGCCCACTTAAACATTCAATTACTATTTTTGTACTGTCCATATGTGTGAATTTGACTATGTTAGATTGATTACATTTATGCATTTGTCTTTTCAGTTTGGTGTTATGGGAATGATTTTTGCAAATTATTTTCCCCAATCACTACAATAATTTGCAGGTGATGTGTCTAGAAAAGCCAGCTCCTTGAATTCCCACAAAGATAAATTTCTCAGTAGTAGTCTCATGTTTATCATTTACTTTCAGATTCAATTTTGATGGTATGCTTAAGAATTTTGGAGGATTTCTAATTGCAGTACATTCTGCTAGATCTTATGGGTTAGACACAGATGACTAAAACACAGTCCCCACCCAAAGAACTATAGTATTGTGAGGAAGACAAATGTAAATTAAAACTTCTAGTGCAGGTAGAATCAAGTATTATAAAAGAGGTACAGTAAGAGTGGCAAACAATTATGAAAAAGTAAAGAACTATTTAAACTGATAAGTCAGCAATACTTTTGTGGAAGACATGACCTTTGAAGTAATTAAAATTGGAAGGATGTGTAGGAGTTTGATAGGCCAACAGCAAGGAAAGGGCTTTGTAGGCTGAGGAAACATGAACGTCAAAGTGCCTGGCCAGCAGCCTCAGGGAGTAGGAATAATCTGGTCCTGTGAGAAGGGCACCGGCTGTGAGAAGATGAGCCAGAAAGTTTTCTATGTTTACTTACGGTCAGAGGTTTATTTACATTCTATTTTTAAAGTTAGAAATCTTTGCTGGTTTTCTTGGATGGGTTTTTGATGTGTTTGTACTTGTGCTTAAGAAAGCTTTATTGACAGTATTAAAAAGGGACGAGAGAGGCAAGATTTAAGTCAGAAGTTTAAGAGACTGTTACAATAGTGCAGTGAATTTGGTGATGAAGAGCTGCGCCAGGAGAAAAGTAGTGGGCATGTGAGTATGGAAGTAGAACTCACAAAATTGGCTTTTTATTTGGATGTGTGGGTGAACCAGAGGGAACCATAAAAATGATGGAAGATTTATAAACTGGTAGACTTAAAGATGATGGTTTCATTACCTTAGTTTGAAAATGTAGGGGTAAGAGTAGACTTAAAGTGAAAAAAATGTCTTGCGTTTTACACATAAAAAGTTCAAGGTGATTGCAGGATGTGAATGCAGACATAGATATCTTTCGAGTCTGTTGAAAATGCACCCTGTGTGTCATGAAAGGAATAGGGCTGGAGCTGTATATTTGAAAGTTATTAACAATGATATGAGAGTTATCATTTCAACCACAAAAGTTGAAATTATTGAAGAATGAAAAGGAAAAAGCCTAAAATAGTATCTTGGAGGAATACCCACATTTAAGATACAGAGGAAGAAATGATAGAGCAAGAAAAGTGAAAGATAATTGCTCTAATCGACACACAGGTGATGGCGATCTTCCATACCTAAAGCGTACTAAAATGCCAAGTTCGATGTGCTTTGTACACCCTGTGAATGTCAAGCATTAATATGAAAAACTGTTGGCATGAATCAGCTGTTTTTTAATTTACTAATTCTTAGTATCAGTTCTTTTGATGATTATATAATAGGAAAACTAAGGGTATACAGAGAAAAATATTTAATTTTTTACAGAAGCTATTGAGATGGTCAATATACAGATGATCTTAAATGATGTTAACAATTTCTCTGAGTCTAGATACCAAAGAGGATCCCTTGTTGAAGGATGTTGAAGATACCACATTGGAGACAATTGCCCTTTGCCAGAGAAATTCACATAATTTGAACCAGCAGCAGAGAGAGGTAGGAAAATGACTACGTAGGCATTTAAAAGTCCGTTCTGGTGTGAAACTAGGAATTAATTCTATTTCCATTGCCTTTCAGCCACATGAGTTCAGTTCAGCTGATTTTAATCACTGTTTAGTGGTCTCAGGAGTATGATTCCCAAAGTTACTATGGGGGAGTGCCAGGCCTCTTTGTTCTCACAAAAGGTTTTATATTCTTAGGTTTGGCCGTGTTGCAAAACTTAGTAAGTGTGTGAATACTAGATGTCCTTGTTCTGTTTGCACTGAGAAATTGTGTGTTCCGTTTTGGGGTATTGTGGATGTGTCATCATTTATCATCTCTTCCACTCCCCATGGACGAAAGAGAGCGTGAAGAACGGGAGGAAAACCCCCAGGGACACAAAGAAAGCTGGAAAAGGTCGAAGAAGGTTAAGGTAGAGTCGATCTCAACCTTGGCTGCACTGTAGAGCCACCTGGGGAGCTTTGAAAAATCTTCAGCACTCAGATTGTGCCCCAGATCAATTAAATTAAAGTCTGTGTGGCTGTGACCCAGTCACCAATATGTTTTAAAGCTTCCCACGTGATTCTCCCGTGCAGCCCAGGCTGGAAGCACTGCTGAAACAGATTCCAGCCTGCAAAAGAGAGAACTGAGAGCTGAAGGAGGAATAGTTGAGCACCTGTGCAGGTGGGAGTTATGGCAGCGAAGCAGAAACTAGGGGGATGAGATGTGACTTAACAGCTAAATTCTGCAGTGGTTTTACAAAGTAAAGTCGGCAGCAAAACTCCTGTGGTGCCTGCCCCTCTGGGCTGTGTGTAGCCTCTGACTTGATGTCCCCTGGCCTCTGTCTACTACCTGGTTTTCTGAAATGGAAAGCAGGTAAATGTTTCATGTATTGTTAGTCATATGTATTACAAAGGAAATAATAAACTTAGTATGTTTTCTGTTCTTATGAGATGGGTACATTTTTCCTTTGCATTTTTTTCAAGGATTTTTTAAGGTCACATATTTTGAAAACCCTTTAGAATATAAATTGTGTGTAACAAGGACATTTACATAATGTTATTTTTCTTTATTAGAAAACATTTTTGTGTGAAAGATACCTATCATTTAAAAAAATTTCTGCAACACAGAAAGTTACACAGAAGAATACTTTAAAAAATCACGTTGACCTGGCTGGTATGGCTCAGTTGGTTGGAACGTTGTCCCACAAACCAAAAGGTGGTGGATTTGATTCCTGGCCCGGGTACATTTCTAGGCTGCTGGTTCAGTCCCCAGTCGAGGAGCATGTGAGACAACCAGTTGATGTTTCTCTCTCACATCAGTGTTTTGTTCCTTCCCCCTCTCCTTCCCCTCTCTCTAAAAATTAATAAGCATGTCCTTGAGTGAGGATAAAAATAACAATAAAAAGTTACTTTGTGCCCATCCTGTCACACAGAAATAACCATCATTATCACTTGGTGAATACCATTCTAGGTATTTTTTCTGCCTAGGGTAACATAACTTTAGAAAAATTGGATCAATTAATGCTTTTAAAGCAAATTGATTGGATCAATCAATTTTGCTTTTAAAAATAAATGTAGACTCAATCTCTTTAGAAAAGTATATGTAAAACTGAGGAATTGCCAAATTTCAAATATTTCTTCTCTATACTGTCTCTTAAAAAATTTCACCAAAGTTTAAAAAAAGCTGAACTGTAATAGGTTGGACTCATTATTTAGGATTACATTTCAGTGTTTATAACAGCTGTGATTGCAAGCCAATGAGGAAATTGTGTGTACTCGTACTTCCTCTAACTTCTGTTCTCCAGCCCTCTTAATTTTAATTAGTTGTGTTATTTTACCCTACTGAGGTCCATAACACATTCTTTTTTGAATCCATAATTCCCATGGTGGTTCAATCTTTGTTCAAATGAACAGTGGGCTTTACAGAGTCCTTTTGCCAGGATTTTTTCATCCTAAGTTTTTATTTTCATATATTTGTGGTTAACTGGCTATATTTGGACATGGTTATATTTTCATAGAAAAACACAAAAGGGTGTAGTTGTTAAAGCTATGTTTATACATAATTAATACTAAGCCTTTTTTATTTTTCAACCCATCTCTCTATATTTTATATTCTCATGGAAATTTTAAGGAAAATTGACAATTATGTTTTATAAATAGAGCGATTCAGGTTCACATAAGCTGAAATATGGCCAGATTCCCACATATTAATGGTAGAATTATATATGAAATCCATGCCTCTAAAACTCTGGGGATTATTCTGACTGTATTTGAACTCTGTATTTCTTAATCAGAGACAGGAATAAGGCTTTCATTGATATGGCAAAAAGAAAATTAATTTTTTTGTCAAAAAGTATCTGAGTTGAAATTTGTTTAATAAAGATATTAGATGTTAGACTTCTTTCTATCTTTGAAATTTTCACTTCTCTAAAATTATAATTACACCATTTTCTGGCTGCATTTAAGAGAAGTCTGTTTATAAGGAAGTCTGTGTGTTTCTCCCTCTCTTAGGCACGCATACACCTCACGCCGCTCTCTACTTCCTCTGTCCCCTGGTTTCTGCTTTATTTCTGAACAAGTTCCACAACAACAAAAAATACTTGAATGTTGGTTTTTATGTAAATAGTGTTTTTGTGAAAATACTATTTTTTCTATATTTTTATTTGCTACTTAAAAATTTTTTTATTATTCTTAATTGTTGACACTATTATAGGTGTCCCTCATTTTCCTTCCCTTTCCCCCCCTCCACCCAGCCCCCCCAGCCTTCACCACATTGTTGTCTGTGTCCATGGGTCATGCATATATATGTATGTGTTCCTTGGCTCATCTCTTCCAGTCCCCCCCACCCACCCACCTGTTCTCTGACATCTGTCAGTCTGTTCCATGTGTCCATGCCTCTGGTTTTATTTTGTTCATTAGATTCCACATATGAGTGAGATCATATGGTATCTGTCTTTCTCTGACTGGCCTATTTCATTTAGCATAATGTTCTCCAGGTCCAACCGTGTTGTCGCAAAGGGTAAGCATTCCTTCTTTTTTACAGCTGTATAGTATTCTATTGTGTACATGTACCACAGCTTTTTTAATCCACTCACTTACTGTTGGGCACTTGGGCTGTTTCTAGATCTTGGTCTATTGTAAATAATGCTGCAATGAACATAGGGGTGCATATATTCTTTCTGATTGGTATTTTGGGATTCTTAGGAAACTAAGGAGCTGCACAGCAAAAGAAACCATCAACAAAATGAAAAGGGAGCCCAATGTATGGGGAGACATATTTGCCAATAATATATCTGATAAGGGATTAATTTCCAAAATATATAAAGAACTTACCCAACTCAACACCAAGAAGACAAATAATCTTATTAAAAATTGGTCAAAGGACATGATAGACACTTCTTCAAAAAGGACATACAAATTAGATATATGAAAATATGCTCAATATCACTAATCATCAGATAGATGCAAATTAAAACTACAATGAGGTGTCATCTCACAGCTGTCAGAATGGCCATCACTAAATCAACAAACAACTAGTGCTGGCGAGCATGTGGGAGAAAAGGGAACAGTAGTGCACTGTGGGTGGGAGTGCAGACTGGTGCAGCTACTGTGGAAGGCAGTGTGGGGTTTCCTCAAAAAATTAAAAATAGAACTGCCTTTTGACCCAATGGTCCTGCTTCTAGGAATGTATCCTAAGAATGTTGAAACACCAATGAGAAAGAATATAGACTGCTTTTATATAATGCCATACTTTATTTGGGGGATTTTAATAGTTGTTTTGTGTTGTTTCTCGTTGTTTTGTTTTGGAGAGAATGAGAACAAGAGTTATTGCCACTAGAAAAGTTGAAGTATCTAGAAGCTTGATAGTGAACTGCCTATAATAACTCTTTCTAAAAGTTTCTTCAGAAAATTTAATATTATGGAGTATTTTCTTAAAGTTTGACCACAGGAAGTTGGGACAACAGTCATTTCCCAGGTAGAATTTCTACCTGTCCTATCTTTGTATGTGTGTCTCTCTATGCTGCTACTCCAGAGTCTACTGATTAGATATAACAAGGAATATGGCTTTGTTATGAATATAACTCCCTGAAAAGAAAGCTATTTATTGTATAACAGGGGAAAGTAACTCACGTTTAGTTGTGTTGCTCAGAGGGTTAGGATTGTCACTTTCATGGATGGTTATTTTAGCCTGTGGGTTTTTAATTATTAAAGTTAACAATTTTAAGTACCAATATTAAAGAGCAAAAGAGGTAAAATATTTAAAAGGTGTTTACCAATATGTAGGGTTAGTGTGGAGATTTAATTGAAAAAGAAGAACTGTTCTGTTTAGGGCGTGAACACATCCCATGGCTATTAACTCTACAGCCATATTTCCCATGGTCCGCCACTTATAAATAAAGAGTAAAATAGCTTTTAAAGTGGCAATTCTTCTAAATTTTCTGGATTAAATAAGATAATTTATAAATAAAATTCTAAATATAATATAAAAACCAAAAAGTAAAACTTAGGTATGCCATACACAATTAAATTAAAAGACCATATGAAATACACAGAAATAAATGATGTGGTTGTAAAAACAAGATAAAATAGGGAAGTAAAAGGTGAGTTAAGTAAAAAGTAACAGTGCCCAACATAGTGGGAATAAATATCTTTTTTTTTGAGTATTTTCTTTTTTTTTTAATTTTATTTAGTTATTTTTCAAGTACAGTTTTTTGTCTATTTTTCCCATCCCAGCCTCCCCCGCCCCTTGCTCCCCACCTCCCTCCCATTTCCACCCCCCCTTAGTTCTCGTCCCTGTGTCCTTCCTATTTGTTCCTCCAAATCCCTCCCCCTTGTTCCCCTTAACTTCCCTTCCTTCTCCCCTCTGGTCACTATCCCCTTGTTCTCTATTTCAGTGTCTTTGTTTTTTGGGTTTTTTTTTTTTCTGCTTGCTTGTTTGTTTTGTTGTTTAGCTTCCTGTTAAAGGTGAGATCATATGGTATTTGTCTTTCAGCACCTGGCCTGTTTCACTCAGCATAATGCTTTCCAGTTCCATCCATGTTGTTGCAAATGGTAGTAGCTCCTTCTTTCTCTCTGCAGCATAGAATTCCATTGTGTATATGTACCACAATTTTTGGATCCATTCATTTACTGATGGGCACCTAGGTTGCTTCCAACTCTTGGCTATTGTAAATTGTGCTGCTATGAACATTGTGGTGCATAGGTTCTTTGATATTGATGTTTTAGGATTCTTAGGATATAATCCCAGCAGTGGAATTGCTGGGTCAAAAGGCAGGTCGATTTTTATTTTTCTGAGAAAAATCCATACTGTTTTCCATAATGGTTGTACCAGTCTGCACTCCCACCAACAGTGAACTAAGGACCCCTTTTCCCCACAACCCCTCCAACATTTGTTGTTTGTTGCTTTGTTTATGATGGCCATCCTGACTGGTGTAAAGTGGTATCTCATTGTGGTTTTAATTTGCATCTCTCTGATAGCTAATGATATTGAGCATCTCTTCATGTGTCTCTGAATGTTCTGTATGTCCTCCTTGGAGAAGTGTTTGTTCAAGTCCTTTTCCCATTTTCTAATTGGGTTGGGTGTCTTCTTAGAGTGGAGTCGTGTAAGTTCTTTGTATATTTTAGAGATTAAACCTTTGTCTGAGGTATCATTGGCAAATATGTTTTCCCATACAGTTGGTTGTCTTGCTAATTTAATACTGTTTTCTTT
This sequence comes from Artibeus jamaicensis, assembly GCF_021234435.1. Lineage (NCBI taxonomy): Eukaryota > Metazoa > Chordata > Mammalia > Chiroptera > Phyllostomidae > Artibeus > Artibeus jamaicensis. The sequence continues at coordinate 5,628,308 of NW_026522046.1, read as the reverse complement.
AGCCACGCAGAAGCTTTTTATTTTGATGAGATCCCATTTGTTTATTCTTTCCTTTACATTCCTTACTCTAGGGGACATATCAATAAAGAAGTTGCTATGTGAAATATCTGAGATTTTCTTGCCAATGTTCTCCTCTAGGACTTTAATGGTGTTATGACTTACATTTAAGTCTTTTATCCACCTTGAATTTATTTTGGTGTATGGTGTAAGTCTGTGCTCAAGTTTCATTTTTTTGCATGTAGCTGTCCAGTTCTCCCAACACCATTTGTTGAAGAGGCTATCTTTACTCCATTTTATGTTACTGCCCCCTTTGTCGAATATTAATTGACTGTAGAGAGTTGGGTTGATTTCTGGGCTCTCTGTTCTGTTCCATTGGTCTATGTGCCTGTTTTTATGCCAGTACCAGGCTGTTTTGATTACAGTGGCCTTGTAATACAGTTTGATATCAGGTATTGTGATCCCCCCTACTTTGTTCTTCTTTCTCAAAAGAACAGCTGCTATTCGAGCTCGTTTATGGTTCCATATAAATTTTCGAAGTGTTTGTTCTATGTCTGTGAAATATGCCATTGGTACTTTAATAGGTATTGCATTGAATCTGTATATTGCTTTGGGTAGTATGGACATTTTGATGATGTTAATTCTTCCAATCCATGAACAAGGTATATGTTTCCATTTGTTTGTGTCTTCCTTGATTTCGTTCTTCAGGGCTGCGTAGTTTTCTGCATACAGGTTTTTTACCTCCTTGGTTAGGTTTATTCCCAGATATTTTATTTTTCTTTTTGCTATATCAAATGGGATTTTTCTCTTTATTTCTGCTTCTGCTGATTCACTGTTGGTATACAAAAATGCCTTTGATTTCTGAATATTGACTTTGTAACCAGCTGTTTTGCCAAACTCATTAATTAGTTTGAGCAGTTTTTGGGTAGAGTCTATAAGATTTTCCATGTACACTATCATGTCATCTGCAAACAGTGACAGTTTTGCTTCCTCCTTTCCTATTTGGATGCCTTTTATTTCCTTTTCTTGCCTGATTGCTGTGGCTAAAACTTCCAATACTATATTGAATAGAAGTGGTGAAAGTGGACAACCTTGTCTTGTTCCTGATCTTAGTGGAAAAGCTTTTAGTTTTTTCCCATTGAGTATGATATTGGCTGTAGGTCTCTCATATATGGCCTTTATTATTTTGAGAAATGCTCCCTGTATTCCCACTTTGCTGAGTGTTTTTATCATAAATGGGTGTTGTACCTTATCGAAAGCTTTTTCCACATCTATTGATATGATCATGTGATTTTTGTCTTTGCTTTTGTTTATGTGATGTATTACATTTACTGATTTGCAAATATTGAACCATCCTTGCATTCCTGGGATGAATCCTAGTTGATCATGGTGTATGATCTTTTTGATATATTGTTGGATGCGATTTGCCAATATTTTGTTGAGGATTTTAGCATCTATGTTCATCAGCGATATTGGCCTGAAGTTTTCTTTCTTTGTTGTGTCTCTATCTGGTTTTGGAATTAGGATGATGCTGGCTTCATAAAAAGAATTTGGGAGTTTTCCATCCTTCTGAATTTTTTGAAATAGTCTGTGGAGAATAGGGGTTAGCTCTTCCTTAAATTCTTTGTAGAATTCTCCTGTGAAACCATCTGGTCCGGGGCTTTTGTGTGATGGGAGTTTTTTAATTACTGCTTCAATTTCTTTTGCTGTTATTGGTGTATTTAGATTTTCTGCTTCTTTTTCACTGAGTTTTGGAAGATTGTATTTTTCTAGAAATGTGTCCATTTCCCCTAGGTTTTCAAATTTCTTGGCATACAGTTCTTCATAGTAATTTCTTACAATCTCTTCTATTTCTGTGGTATCAGTTGTAATCTCTCCTTTTTCATTTCTGATTGTGTTTATTTGTGTCCTCTCTCTTCTTTTCTTGATGAGCCTACTTAAAAGCTTGTCTATTTTGTTTATCTTCTCAAAGAACCAACTCCTGGATTCATTGATCCTTAAAATTGTGCTTTTAGTTTCTATGTCATTTAATTCTGCTCTAATCTTGGTTATTTCCTTCCTTCTGCTTGCTCTGGGCTGTCTTTGTTGTTGTTCCTCAAGTTCTTGCAGGCGTAGGGTTAGGTTGTTTGTTTGAAATGTTTCTATATTCTTTAGGTAGGCCTGTATTGCTATAAACTTCCCTCTCAGGACTGCCTTTGCTGTGTCCCATAAGTTTTGGGTTGTTGTGCGATCATTTTCATTTGTTTCCAGAAATGTTTTGATTTCTTCCCTAATTTCATTCTTGACCCATTCGTTGTTTAATAGCATACCATTCAGTCTCCATGTTTTGGGGTGCTTTGGGTTTTTTTCTTTGGGGTTGGTTTCTAATTTCAGTCCCTTATGGTCAGAGAAGATGCTTGGTATGATTTCAATTTTCTTGAATTTGTTGAGGCTCGTTTTGTGTCCTATCATGTGGTCTATCTTTGAAAATGTTCCATGTGCATTTGAAAAGAATGTGTATTTAGCTTCTTTGGGATGAAGGGCTCTATATATATCAGTTAAGTCCATTTCATCTAGGGTGTTGTTTAATGCCCCAATATCTTTGTTGATAATTTGTTTGGAAGATCTGTCCATTTTTGATAGTGGGGTGTTCAAATCCCCTACTATGATTGTGTTGCTGTCAATATCTTTCTTGAAGTCCTCTAAGATTTTCTTGATATATTTGGGTGCCCCTATGTTTGGTGCATATATGTTTACAATGTTAATGTCTTCTTGGTGGATTCTTCCCTTGAGTATAATGAAATGACCTTCTGGGTCTCTCTTTATAGCCTTTTTTTTTGAAGTCTATTTTGTCTGATATGAGAATTGCTACCCCAGCTTTTTTTCTTGTCCGTTTGCTTGGAAAACTTGTTTCCAGCCTTTCACTTTTAGTCTGTGATGGTCTTTTGTCCTGAGGTGAGTCTCTTGTAGGCAGCATATGTGTGGGTCATGCTTTCTTATCCATTGAGCTATTCTGTGTCTTTTGATTGGAGAATTTAATCCATTTACGTTTAAGGTTATTATTGATAGGTACTTATTCATTGCCATTTTTGTACCTGTGTTCCTCTCTGTCTCCCTCTTATCCTTCCTTCCCTCAAAGCAGTCCTTTTAGTATTTCTTGTAGAGCTGGTTTGGTGGAGGCATATTCTTTTAGACTTCTTTTGTCTTGGAAGCTCTTTATTTGGCCATCTATCTTGATTGAGAGCCTTGCTGGGTAAAGTAGCCTTGGTTGTAGGCCTCTGGTTCTCATTACTTGAAATATTTCTTGCCATTCTCTTCTTGCTTGAAGTGTTTCCATTGAGAAGTCGGTAGCTAACCTTATTGGGGCTCCCTTGTATGTTATTTCTTTTTTCTCCCTTGCTGCCTTTAAGATTCTCTCTTTGTCTTGGAATTTTGCCATTTTGATGATGATGTGTCTTGAGGTGGGCCTCCTTGGGTTCCTCTTGGTTGGGACTCTCTGTGATTCCTGGATTTGTGAGACTTTTTCTCTTATCAAATTAGGGAAATTTTCTCTCATTACTCGTTCAAATACGTTTTCTATCCCTTGTTCTTCTTCTTCTCCTTCTGGTATTCCTATTATTCGGATATTATTACGTTTCATATTGTCTTGCATTTCTCTTAATCCCTCTTCATTCTTTCTGAGCCTCTTTTCATTTTCTTGCTCTTTCTGTGAGATGCTTTCTACCTTGTCCTCCAACTCACTAATCCTATCCTCCGCTTCATCTATCCTACTTTGGAAACTTTCTACTGTGTACTTCAATTCGGAAATTGTATTCTTCATTTCCTCTTGTCTCTTGCTGATGGTTTCCATTTCCTTTTTGATGTTGCTGTAGTTTGCAGAGAGATCATTATAGTTTTCCTGTAGTTTCTGGTAGCTCACTGTGAGCTCTTTGAACTTCGTAATAACCAGTGCTTTGAATTCACTGTCTGATAGTTGATCAGCGTCTATTTCATCTAACATTCTTTCTGAAGTTTCTGTTTTTTCTTTCATTTGGGGATTGTTTCTTTGTCTTCCCATTGTTTGAGACTCTTCTTGTTAGTCTCTGCTTCCAAAATTGATCTGTTCTGAAACACTGGTTTTATGGTGTAAACTTCTGTGGTATGTTCCTTGTGAAGTTCAGTGGTACAGACTCCTTGAAGTTTCTTGATGTTCTTCGTCTCCACCTACACTCACGCTGGTCCTCGCGCTGGTCTCTGCGTTGGTCGCCTACCACTGCTGAATGTCCCGGCTCTAGCAGGCGCCTCCTCAAGCACCCAAGCCCGTTACTAGGGCAGTGGCACAGAGGCTGGGAATGTCCTGGCTCCCGTATCTGGCTCTCTCTGCCGCCCAGGGCCGTCACAGGGGCTTGGAGTGTCCCGGTTTCCGTACCTGACTCCCCGGCGTCTAGTCCTGTCCCTATGGCAGTGGCACATAGGCTTTGAAAGTCCCAACTCCCATACCTGATTCCCCAGTGTCCAATCCCCTCGCTATGGCAGCAGCGGGAATAAATATCTTATGATGTGGCTGGAAATGTTCATTGAAATAATGTAAACTTCCACTTTTTGTTCTATGATGGTTAAGGAAATACAGAATATTGCTTCATGTAGAGGAAAAAATTTGTATAACTTTAATCATTTATCTTGCCTGACATAACTGAAGAGAGATGGGGAGGGCTGGCTGTAGAGGTTTCTCTGCTCTCTTCAGTGGTACATAGTGTTATTTAGACTTTGTCAGTGATGCATTTATACCAGAGTATATAATAACCTGGCAGAAGGCTCTTCCCTAACTCCTTTAAACCTAGCCCCTCCTGAGACACCAAAGACTGCAGTTCAAAAGTCTAAACTTACTTAACTTCAGCTTCCTTGTTTTCCCAGGGTGCATGCTAAAGATATCTGTTTTAGCTATGGGCCCTGCTTTTTATTATTGTTTTCCTTTTCCAGTCAAGTGTTCCATCTTTTTCTGATTTCCAACAAACGTATATAAGGAGTACATTTCAACCTGTGAAACACTATCCTGATGTGCTTTATTCTTAAAAATAACAGAGCACTTTTGTTTTTCTTTGTTTTGCTCTGGCATTATAGGCGCTCTGGTTTCCATTACTGGAGGCCATGATGGCTCCTCAGAAGCTGTCCAGTTCAGCTGCGCCCCCCCTACACTCCGAAGGTAAGACCGTCAGAGTCCATCTATACCATTACCCTATGTTTATCTACTAAAAACTAACGTTTTGATACCTTTCCAATGTCATATTCTTATCATATCTTAATGAAATTATATTGTAGTGTTGATTTCATCTTTCAGATTTAATGCTTCCCATGGCACCAGTTACATTATTTGTCTTGAATATTAGTAACTTTGCAATAGTCAACTTTAAAATACCAAACTGCCCTTGGTTAGCTAAATTTCTAGGATGCTATATGAATCCACTGTTTTCCACTGACTTGTAGGAAAAGTCAAAAACTCTTATTTTAAACTAACCAGAGTATCAACATTTTATTTCGACAGCTCTGAAGTCTTTGACCATGCAAGTTCTAAATAGCATGGCAGCGTTTATTGCTCTTCCATCAATCTTGCAAAGAATCTTACAGGTGAGTTAAGAGGGGAAAATTCACTGTTGATCGAGTTCAACTAACATTTAGTTATATATAAATATCAGCAAATTGGGCTAATGGTTAAATGTGTCTCAAGCATGTTGCAGCTAATTTTTGGCATGAGCTATACATCTAATTTATGACTCTCACTGGACACTTCCTAGGGCTCCAGTGGTATGAGTTTGCTTGGCACGTGCATGCAGCCTTCAGTGAGGGTATGCAGCCCTCGTGTGTTCAGTTACCCAGGGATTCAGGTGCTCAAGCTTCCTGTTGGTGTGCTAACTGGGAAAGAATTACTGTGATTTCAAGTTGCTTATACTTTTCAGATCAAAAAAAGAGAACCTAAAAATTATGTCAGTATGGGCATTTCTTAATCATTGGTTGTTACTTATGTTTTCTAACTCATCCTAAAACTTGATGTCCAAAACTCATTCCCTGCTCTAGATTCTAGTCGCTTTTGTATCTAGAGCTTTTGTAGGAAACATCATTCCAGCCTGTTTTCTCCAATAAAAAGTTCTGAACCTTTCCAACTTCACCAAAAGGAGAACACTAAAAATATATTAAGATATATTTTTAGAGAAATCTGTGAACATTCTTAGGGAAACAGCAAGAATTATCCTTAGAGTCCATTTTGCCTTCCTTTTACTTCTTGCCGTACAGACACACACACACACGCAGAAAATCAAACAGTAATATGATGCCATTGTTGTTCATAATTTTCCAATGATTTTTGTCCAATCAAGAATATCCTGTCAGCTCTCTTCTAAGTCTTTCCCAGCTCTTCCTCCCATCCAGTGTTAAGCATCTGGGCCTGTACAGACTGCTGCACTCTGTAGTCTCCCTTTGCATAGCACCTCATCATTCAGGATGTCTCTTTGCATGGACTGTCTCATCTGATCCTTGTCATGCGTTGAATAATTCTTTGATATGGACTGCTCCTCTTATATCCACTTTAAAATACATTAGTCATAAGGTTTTTAATCATAGATCAAGTAATATTTCCATAAGGCAGGAATACTTTAGTTCACCAAGTAGATTAGAAAAAAATGAAATCCTAAAGCCAAAAATGGCTTCTCTCTCAGTATATTCATTTTGTGTTATGTTGAGCTTGAACCACACTTTCTGATACATAAATTATAATAAATAAAAGTATAATTTTCCCTTGGCAAAAGCATATGTTTTTTATCCTATATTTTAAAATTTATATTTTTGAAGGCTTTCGATATTTGAAAATCTTCACTTTGAGTTATACTGGCAGTCCTTGTAATTGTATTCTTATTTTCTACCCTCAGTGGTTAACTCCCATCAATTAGGAGGGTATGCTAGTTCTTAAATTCTTTATTGCCCGTCTGTGATTACTGTAATAATAATGCTACCTTATATTTGTATAGAGATTTTTTTCAAGGTGCTTTCACAGATGCTATCTCATTCAAAGCTATCTCTTGAGGTAGGTAGGGCTGCTATAAAAATTTCTGTCGATGGAGGATGAAACTTGAGGATAGTCTCTTACCTCCTAATTTATCCTCTTTCTTATTATATCATGTAAGCTTTTTCATTTGTTTCAGTCCCTGGTCTTTTAGAGAGTTAATTTTTAGTTAGTTTATTAATTACACATTACCCTGGTTAGTCATTACCTATGTGGATGAAAGACAATTCTTGCCCTAAAGAGCTCTTATTAGACAAATAGAAAATGTTTTGATATAACTATTCATAGGGCTCTAATCAAACAGTAGTGACCACCTTTAAGAATTATGTGCTCTGAAGTCCATATAAGGTAATTGCCCTTTTACCTCTGTCCACTTCAGCCCTTGAGATTACAACAGGAACAGCCACATGAAGGCTTGACCCTGCTCCCTGGCTCCCCCTGATGGATTCAGGGTAGGCAGTCAGCCTAAGCAGGGCCAATCAGTGCACTTTACTGGATATTTTAGAACTGAATTTAAGAAAGACAAGTAAGTCTCCGTTCAGGTCTTTGGATTATATAAGGTACAATGTTCAGGAGCTGACAGTGACTACTTTTCCATCATATGAAGTAATCTAGTGAAGAACGTAATTAATCAACAGAGAAGGAGAAGAATGAAGCAGACACACAAAGAGCAGAGTAGATAAGATGCATGGAGAAGAGAGAAGATACAAGACAAGGACTCCAGACACTGGGGGAGGAGACAATGAAGAGAAAATCCTGATACATTTGAGTCCTTCATTGTAGGTCTTAAGGCCTTATTTGCATTCCTTTACTTGGATCCTTGAAACACCTCAGTACCTTTACAATAATTACCTGTTTTGAGTAAGTTAGAATGAGTTGGGTCTCTGAATACACATTGCCAAAGGAGTCCCAATATAAGTATATATTTGAAACAGATGGGAGAATTTGGAAAGATTTCCTGGGGGAGATGTCTGAAATGAATCTTAAAGAGTCTAAAGGAATCAGGGTACAAAGGGAATAGGACTTTTCTAAGCATAGTGAACTATATATACTAAGAATTTGAGGTAAAACATGATACATATGGGTAGTTGTGTTTAAATATTGGGTTAGCCAAAAAGTCTGTTTCGTTTTTTTTTAAATAAAATAAAAGACACATTTTTTACTTTCACCAATTACTTTACTTATTTGGGTATTTTGAGTATGTCAGCTGTCTCCCACTCAGATGATTTTTCTCAGTGTCTCCATGTGATCACTATCATCTTCAACTGGTCTACCCCACTGGGGAGCATTGTCCCAAGAGACATCTCCAGCACGAAACTTCGCAAATCACCTTTGACACATTCGATCAGTCACAGCACCTCCCCCATACACTGCACAAATCCTTTTTTTGCATTTCAGTTGCATTTTTACCTTTCTTGAAATAATAAAGCATAACATGTCAAAAATGTTGTGTATTTTCTTTCATCTTCACTATTAATATGGCTATACAAAAGTTCACCAATTTTGATGTTTTTTAAATGCACGATTTTATGACAGCTGTCACAATACAGTCTAACAAAATTTTTTCAAATGAAGTTAAAGAAAACTAAGTGCTACTAGGGCCATCTTACAGAAAAAAACAAACGAACTTTTTGGCCAACCCAATATTCTTGGTACATAGGACAAGAATAAAGATGAGTCCGGGAGCTAACATTTGATAGACAGGCAGGGAATGTGCCTTTAATTTCCTTGTGAACTGTTGTAAGGACTGTGGATTTTAAATGAAGGAACAATGGAATGAGATTTTTCTTTAAAAAGATTGCTCAGCTCATGTTATGCAGAATAAATTGGAAGGGATTGAGGCTGAAGTCACAGAGATACCAAGAATAAAATAGGTACTCAAAGCTTTTTAATTGAGTTACATAGAATGGATAGTAGAAAATGAATTTGGAAATTAATTAGTGGATAGAATCCACCTGAATTTTGAGGTTTTAGATATAGGGCAGAAGTGTCAAACTCATTTTCACTGGGGACCACGTCAGCCTCGCAGTTGCCTTCAAAGGGCCAAATGTAATTTTAGGACTGTATACATGTAACTACTCTTTAACAGTTAAGCAAGAGCTCAGCACTGCTGCTGGGTAGAAACAAGGTGCTGGATTAGATAAAACAAGGTGAAAGGCTGGATTCCGCTTGTGGGCCTTGTGTTTGCCACCTGTGGTGTAGGGGAATACAAGAAGAACCCAGGTGATCCCCTGATATCAATTTCACATGGCAGACAATGAGGAGGGGGTGGAATACAAGACTGGAATTTATAGGAAGAGGTAAGAAGTAGATATATGGTCTTGGGAATCATCCACAAAGAAGTGGTAGTTAAATTCTTGAAACTTGATGAACTTTAGGAGGAAGTGAGTTAGCGAGAAAAGAAGGCCAACAATGGAGTTCTAGAAATAGTCTGAGAATCAGAATAGTTTTATTTCCTATTAATATAGAAGGACCTTGGAGATAAGATTATACTTTGCCTGGTACTCTACCACCATAACCTAGCCCAGAGGCACATGACATATAATAGCTACTCAATAAATATTTCTAGAGTAAATAGAAGTCAAGGATGGAGGTATACCACTTCTGGCCAAGATGGAGTAACAGAGACTGGATTTACCTTCCTGCTTGAAACAAACAAAAAATATATGAAATAGTTTTCAAAAAACTGGATATCAGGCAATAAACAATAGTGATTCCTAAGAGACAGGAAATAAACAAGGTGAGCCCTGTTTGCTGCAGCTTAATGTTTTGAGTTTCCAGGCAGTAGTTTGGGAAGGAGGATCCTGAGCAGTTTCCAGCACACTCATTGATTTAAGGAGATTAAGCTGAAAGTCAAGAGAGACCAAGGTGACCAGAGTTTGCAGGGCAGGTACCAAGAGAGAATACTGGAGATGTGCAGAAAGATGCTCCAAACATGACTGGAGGAAACTACCTAAGCCAAGGGGAGAACCACCTGAGAGGACTGGGGGGACTAGCACTCGTGGTCACACAGGGCCAACAACAGGGTTTTTCCCACCAGTGAATACCAGAAGATTTCATATTTCACAGACCACTGGGAAAGGTCCGCAGCGGTACTCAACAGTGGAAAACAGCCCTAGGTTAAACATAGCTCCAGTCATGCTTTACAGATCTTAAAAGCAAGACCTGAAAAGATTAAATTGTTTTCACATATAATTGAACTGCATCCCCAAAAGAGCTTAGAAATACTTTCAGGAATACAAAAATATTCAGGTCCCAGCAGTGTAAAATTTACAGTGTATAACATGGAATCAAAACATAAAAAGTATGCAAAGAAGTTAGAAAATGAAACCCAGATATGACATGGATATTAAAATTAGCAACTAAGAATACCAAAACAAACAAACAAAAAAAGGATAGTGAATTTGAAGACATTATAATACAGACTATCCAGAGTGAAACATTTTAGAGTAAAAAGAATCAGAAAAAAATGAACCACAGCATCAGCTCTGGAACAGTCAGCTGTGGGACACTTTCACGTCCAAAATATGTGTCCTAGGGGTACTCAAAAGGGAGTCAGAGCAGAAAAAACATTTGAATAAATATTATCTGAAAATTTTCCAAATTTATTGAGAACTATTAGTACACAGATAAATAACCCCCAAATCAGAAAACATTATGAAAACTATAAGGCATATCAAAATTCCTCAAAATCAATGATTAACAGAAAAGCTTAAAAGTAACCAGAGTAAAAAAGGAGTCAGAGGAACAGAAATAAGGACAACAGCAGATTTCTACTGAACACTTTTAACTACTTTGACCTAGTTGAGATTTATATATCGATTAGAGCAGCAGAATACACATTGTTCTCAAGAATTTGTGAAACAGTTACCAAGATAGACCATATTCTGAGCTACAAAGCAATACATCCAGTGTTTCAGATTTTAACCATCTTAATGTTTGCAGTTGCATTGTTTTAATTTGCAGTGCCCTAACGAATAATGACATTGAGAATCTTTTCATGTGCTCATTTGCCATCTGTATATCTCCATTGGGAAGGTGTCTGTCTAGTTCTTTTGACCACTTCTTAGTTGGGTTGTTTTGTTGTTTGTTGTTGTTGAATTTTAAGAGTTGTTTGTATGTTCTTCATGCAAATCCTTCATCAGATATGTGTTTGAAAATACTTTCTCCCAGCTGTCTTCATTCTCTCAACCATGTCTTTCACAAAGCAGAAGTTTTTAAATTTTAATTAAGTCCAACTTTTCTCATTTTTTCTTTCATGGATTGTGCATTTGGTATTGTATCTAAAAACTCACCACTAAACCCAAGGTCACCTGGACTTTTTTCCCCACGTTATTTTCTAGAAGCTTTTGCACTTTACATTTTATGTCTATGATTCATTTTGAGTTAATTTTTATGAAAAGTGTAATGCCAGTGTGTAGAATCATTTTCTGCATTTGGACGTCCTGTTATTCCAACACCATTCATTGAAAACACACTATTTCTTTCTCCGTTGAATTGCCTTTATTCAGTTGACTGTATTTAAGGGGGTCTATTTCTGGGAGCCGTGCTCTTCTGCACTGACCTATTCGTCTGATCTTTCACCAGCACCACAGTCATTATCACTGTAGCTTCATAGTACATTTTGAAGTCAGGTAGTGTCCTCTGACTTTGTCATTCTTCAGTGTTATGTTGACTATTTGGGGTCTTTTTCCTCTTTCCATATAGTAACTCGCTGACGTTTCAATTGAGATCGTTTTGTCTGGTTTTGGTATTAGGGTAACACTGGCTTCATAGAATGAGCAAGGAAGTGTTTCCTCTGCTTCTATTTTTGGAACAGATTGTAGAGTGTTTATACAATTTCATCTTTAAATGTTTGGTAGAATAAACCAGCAAAACCATCTGGGTCTGGAGTCTTCTGTTTCAGAAAGCTATTATTTATCAATGCAGTTCTGTCCAGAGATATAGATCTATTCAGATGATCTATTTCTTTTTTTAATTCATTTCTTTTTGTATAAGTTTTTGTAGACGGTCTTTCAAATAACTGACCCATTTCATTTAAGTTGCCAGATGCTTCAACCAGGAAGTTTTATGTACTTAAGTGTTTTTTTTAATCTTCCCCCTTGTCATCTTTCTTATCAGTTCCAGAATTTAAACCACTGTAAAACTGCTCCACTAGAATATTTCCTGTTCCAGCACAGTGCCTAGAACATACCACATTTTGCCATGTATAATGCATACTTTTTTAACCAAATTTTTTAGGGAAAATAAGGATGCACATTTAGGTACATGGGTAGTACCTAAAATACCTTATATCTATTCTTGTGTTTTGGAATTATTTGTTATATAAAATGTTTGTACCATAATATGTTCAGAAATAAATACTAAAATTCTTTTATAATACAACAAAAAGTATCTACATATAAATAAATAAATGAATTTAAAAATTTAAATGAAAGATTTTTTTTCCTGAAAGTTTGGGCCAGAACTGTGGGTGCACATTATATGTGGCAGAATACAGTATATAGTCAATAAATATTAGTGGCTCCATCACCTAATGTCCTTGATAGTTCTCAGCAGTTTATAAATGTACTTTATTTCCTTTGTTCTCTGTGTCCATTAAGCTGGGGGAAGTAGCAGTATTCTCCTGTTTCTCAAGAGGAAAGTGCCTTAGTTTACTCACTTACTGAGCGTACATGACTGGAATATTACCCCAGGTTTTCTGACTCCAAATGTTAGATCTTTTCTAACACCAACCCTAGTGTTTCCCAAACCCACCTGACTTTATTTAGGTGACCCAGGGAGAAATAGGAGTAACAGTTATTTAGATGCACAGTTGCTCAGATATTCATAGTATTTTTTTCAGAAGATATGTTCATGTGATAAGAGGTCCTCAAAGATCTACTTGACCTCTAAGTGTTCATTAAGGCTGATGCCTGGCACCCGAATTGTACAGATTTCTTTCATGAAAATTGGATGATAAGTTAGTGAGTGTTTATAAGGGGCTGTATTTATTTTATTTACATTGTCTACTCTGCTTGCTTTTATCGATCTTCACTCTGGCAAAAGTGATCCCTGTCTCTGACAAGCTCTTTGTGGCTGTCTTACTGAGGGGGTTCAAGCAAACAGATGATTTATGTGCTAACCTGCTGAGGACATTCATATTTTAAAGTAGTGCTTGATTAGTAAAAATTTTAATTGTAAAACAAACCACATATATCATACAGTGGGTACCAAAAAACAATAAGGGCAATAGTAGTCATCACCTGTTTCTCTAATGTGTTTTTTAAACAAGACTAGTTTATGTAAAGTACCCATGTCTGTTCTTTTGTAGTTTACAAAAAAAGTTAAAGAAAAATCTTAGTAGTTATTTATTGCTGAAGAATCTAGCTGACATCTTTGGGAAATAATTTGAAAAGCTAGTGGGTTGTTTGCTTGCTGTGCACTAAGCTTTGAGTTCTCTTTTGCATTCTATAATTTATGTGTTGTCTCAGCATGAGGTAATTTTCATGATTTTGCCTTTAAATTATGCATATTAAAATGAAATGTACTGATATAAATGTAGACATGACATATAAAAGATTTCTTCTTTTTTACCAGAATTTAACCTTTTAAAGACCTCTCTATTCTCTATGCAAGAGCTATATTAGTGCATTGGATATGCATATTATAGTAGATATTATCATGGTTTTTTATAAGAAGGTATTAAACTGCTTATTGATACTTTGAGAAATAAGTGCATTTATTAAGAGCTTCACCAAAAGCATAATCGAGTATAAGTTCAGAAGTTTTAACATGGATATTTTTTTTCTGGTTGCAATCTTTTTATTTTTAATTTATTTAATTGTTGTTCAAGTACAGTTTTCTGTTCTTTACTCCCATCTCAGCTCCCCCTCCAGTGCTCCCCACCTCTCTCCCATATCCACCCCCCTTAGTTGTTGTCCATGTGTCCTTTATACTAGTTCCTGTAAATCCTTCCCCTTTTTCCCCTGAAATTCCCTCCCCTCTCCCCTCTGGTCACTGTCCCCTTGTTCTCTATTTCAGTGTCTTTGTTTTTATTTTGCTTGCTTGTTTGTTTTGTTGTTTAGCTTCCTGTTAAAGGTGATGGATTTTCTTTTTATGCAAAGAAAATTAATGGAAAAATTTGTCTGGTGGGTGTATGGCCTGAATTGTGTTTCTAGTGAAGAGTTAGTCTGAAATATCTATAGTCTTGCTTTTTACAAATGGCCTGTACGTTTGACAGGTATCTTCAGCTTAGTGATGCAGTCTCTAGCTGTGATACAGAACATCTCCCCACTAAACTGAAATGACCTGTTCAAGCCCAAACTCATAAACTTGTTCAGTAGTACACAAACGTATACCTATTCTCTACCTTTCATCTCCATTGGCATCAGAGACCAGGACCTATGGTAGACCATCTTGTGCCACTCTAGAACAACGGAAAATGCTGAAAACCAATCTTAGTTATAAACCGCAACCACCCAGTCTTCCAAGAGCCATCATCGGAGCCTAGAAGAGAAAAAGCAGCAAATCCTAAGACTATATTGTACAAGAGCAGGAAGACAAAGTTTCTTCTCACATTTCTGAGCCTTCTAAGTTTTCCTGCTTAACTGCTTTTTTTTTTTCTTTCTTAACATCTGAATTCACAGTTACTCTTATTGCACCAAGATTTGAAGAACTTCTACTCCCTAAGAAATAAGCAGAAATGTTACCTATACCTTGCTGCAAATGTTGGTTTGTTGTTTAGTTATCCGTATCGGTTACCCATGTTATCCAGCAGACACTACTTTATTAGTTCACGTGTCAGTCCTGGGGAGAGCAGTATTGTGTGTTAATTAAAACTGTGGTTTCTAAAGGACCTAGATTTAAATCCCAGTTTATCTGTTTAACGGTTTCATCTTAGAGAATTTTACTTAACCTCTCTGAGCCTGAATATCTTCATTTATAAATGTTCTGGAGGGGATTTAGCGATGTGGTGCATAGCAAGAATTTAGCATTGTACTTGCGTTTGCTGTCCACTCACTAAATAGCAGCTACTTGTATCATTACTGTTTAGTTGGATTCTCCTGTTTAGCATGGAAGGGTCACTGATGTCATACATGATCTCAGAGTGAAGTAGTAGACTTGATATACTCATTTATTAGCAAAAAATGTTGTTATTATAATTCCCAGCCGAGCCTAAAATGCAGAAAAATGAGCACACAAATATGCTGATGGAGATAAAAATTGCATAATACAACTTTTAGGAAGAGCAATTAGGAAGTATATGTAAGTATCCATAAAAATGCTCTTTGAGTCAGAAATTCCCTTTCTAGAAATCTTCTCTAAAGAAGGCAATTTAGACCAAAATTTGTAGCCACTAGCATTTGAGAATAGTGCGAAGGATTTGGGGCGGGGCTGGGAGGTGGGGAGGCAAATGAATGTCCAACAGCAGAGAATGGTGGGAGAACATACAGTATTGATACACAGTGCATACTCTGTAGCTATCATGAATATTTGATGATATGGGAAACTGCTCACAATATACTGTTGAGTAAAAAATAAATTAATAAAAGTATTATGTGAAATACTCAGCTTTGTACACCAAGAAATACATTCCTTTTTCTTTTCCTTTCTCTCATTCCCCAGAAACAAAACTGAAAGACTATACATCAAAAATATCAAATGTGTTTATCTCTAGGTAGCTGGATTTCATTTTTTTTCTTTATTTTTGTACAGTTTAGTGTTTTCCAAATTGTATATAACAAGCAAATTACTTGGCAAATCTTGTATGAAAAGCAGGGGAGGGAGGATTGGGTGTTTGGGTACCTGTTGTTTATTAGTAGTGGCTTTATTGAAAAAAAGCTTTGAAAAATTTATTCATAAATTGATCTCCTAAATTGAAGCCTTGTCTCCTAAACCGAAGCAATTTAGTTGGTTTAGGCTAAGAGGTGGTCAAATGTGGGTCTCAGAAGGAATTGTTATGATAGATTCTGAGTATTTGCAAGTACATTGGTTTTGATGTAGCAGATAAATAAGAGCTTAAAGAGTGAGAGGAAGCTTCTTGAAGAAACAAAACAGAGTGAAATTTAACAGTCTTGCAAAGAAGACTGTTAAGGAAAGGGCTTGGACCATTTAAATTTTATTTATTTTTTCCAAAATATTTGTGATGGCCAGAGGGAAACTGATGTACATTTCCAGTGGAAGGTTAATGAATATTTTGTGACTGTAGAAGAATACTTAGGAGCAGTTGGCTTTTTCAGATAACTTATATCTTAAAGTGATTTTAAAATACTAAAAACAGAATTATAATTTCTACAACTTTTTAGGATCCAGTTTATGGAAAAGGAAAACTTGGAGAAATCCAGGGACTTATTCTGGGAATGTTGGACACCTTTAACTATGAACAAGTAAGCTATTTTTTTAAAAAAAACAAAACCTTCTTACATCCTCATCCAAGGACATGCTTATTGATATTAGAGAGAGGGAAAGGCTGGGAGAAAGACAGAGAGAGAAACACTGATGCGAGAGAGAAACATCAGCTGGTTACCTCTCGGAGGCATTTGGGCATGATAGATACACTGCCTGCTTTTTTAATACTCAGAGAGAAGAAAAAGAAACATTTGGGTGACAGAGCTTTTTCTTAGGATGTAAAAACAGCAGTTTTGCTCAACATAGTGCCATGAAGCCAGTACCCTGGCAAGCACAGACTGCACGTCAGCAGAAGGAAAGCTGGGCGCAAGGCAGACAATTTTTGTGAACTTCAGAACTTTGGAAGATGAGGAAAAGATGGGGTTGATTAGAAAGAATTATGTATAATTCTAACAGGCCATTAGAACTAACAGTTCTGCATTACAAATAAAGCGAAGGGGCTAGGCTGTGTAGCAGGGAGGATGGTCAGTTTATTTGACAGAGAAGAGCTCAACTGTACATCTAAATGATACGGTATGTATGAATGTTGAGAATTAGTTACAGTGTGAACACAATACTGTATAAGCACTTAGAGCCTTAAAAGCGACTTAATGTGATAGCTGTGAAAATGTCTTTATGTGACTTAATGGCAGATGTCACAGTCTTGAGCAGATTCAAATGACCTGTAAATGCTGATCAGGAAAATGTGATCTCTCTGCCCGAGGGAGGTGAAAACCGAGTAACGGCCATTAGCTTTTCCAGAGAAAGGTTATGTGAAATATTGCCATTGGTGCAGTTTCTGTTTTAAAAAATCAGCGATATTTTTATTTGTTAGAACACTTCAAGCCATTCAGAGAGAACTTACTTTATACATGTAATAAATAAATAGATTTGGGTTTATCTAATCATTTGAAAGTCATCAGTGTTGAATTAAGCCACAGAATGGCTAAGCATACATTTCTCAGTAGAAACCAGTAGCGGCCTTTTAATAATTGCATTCAGAACCTTAATGTCTGTACTGGTCATTAACTCTGAACATTAAAGTTAACCACTTAATTTGAAGTTTTTTTATGATGGTTTAATTTCAAGCCTTCATAGTGTATTTTAATTTCAGTCGTTTGAGGTTGAAAACTAAACAACTGTTATTTCCTGTTCATTCCCTCTGTCTCTTTCATTTTATAAACCGTTTCCTGTTTGTTTTTTGTTTTGGTCTTTCCTAGACCCTGCTGGAAACAACTACTAGCCTTCTAAACCAAGATCTCCATTGGTCACTGTGTAACCTGAGAGCATCAGTTGCCAGGGGACTGAATCCCAAGCAGGATTACTGTTCTATATGTTTGCAGCAGTACAAGAGACGCCAAGAAATGGCTGATGAAATTATTGTCTTTAGGTAAGAGAGAAGGAAATTTTACATGTATGGTGTGCGGGGGTATACATGTGTGGATTTACCAGGTAGGAATACATGTGATACACAGCCTCAGTTGATCATTTTAGCAACAGACAAAGCTCCTATAGACCTTACATTCTGCATGGGAGTCAAGAGGAATGGGTGTTAGGGTGATCGGGCAGTAAATAAATACAGAATAATAAGAGCTATGAGGAAAAATAAAGCACAGATAAGGAGACAAAAGGATGAAGTGATGAAGTGTTCGGGGTGAGCATGCTATTTTAAGACAACATAATAAAAACTTCTTTAAAGAAGTGATACTTTGAGCAGAATGAGAGAGGTAAATGTAAAGGCTCAGAATATATTTTACAGGTAGAGCTAACTTGCTGGTGTATAAGATATAGTGTGTGATGAGTTGCCTGAACAACTGGATAAATAAGGTACCATTGTCTAAGATGAAGGAGAGCAGGTGTCAGGAGCTGGAGAAATCAAGAGTTCTATCTTGGAGATGTTAGGTTTAAGATGGCTAGTAGACATCCAAGCAGGGATGTCAGGTAGACAGTTTTTCTGGTCAGAAACCTGGAGACGTCCTGGAAATATAAATTTAGAAACTGACAACATGTAAATGATATATTTTAAGATTTTATTGATTTATCTTTAGAGAGAGGAAAGGGAAGGAGAAAGAGAATGAAAGAAACATCAGTGTGTGAGTGCCTCTCACACACCCCTTACTGGGACCCAGCCAGCACCCCAGCCATGTGCACTGACTGGGAACTGAACTGGCAATCTTTTTATTTGCAGGCCGGCACTCAATCCCCTGAGCCACACTAGCCAGGGCGCATATAAATGATATTTAAAGCCACAGTGCAAAGAGAGAAGAAACCTAGTATTAAAGTGAAAGGTTTGATCTCAAGAGCAAAGACAGCCCACCTAGAATACATGGATAGAGTCAATATAAGATAAACCCTGTAACCAACCTTCTTGAGTTCAAATCTTAACTTTTTTACTTACTAGCTGTGAGACTTTGACAAATAACTTAATCTTTTTACATCTTAGTTTTCTCATCTGTAAACTGGGATGATAATGATACTGCTTCCTAGGGTTTTGTGAAAATTAAATGAAATCATTCCTGTAAGGCACTTGTATCATGGTGACATATAGTAAGCTAACACTATGTGTTAGCTGCTGTCCTTACAGACAAAGAAGGGGGTAGATTGGGTGGTAGGAAAGGGAAGTAGTTTTCATCACACAAAGAGCACCTGCTGTATGCCAGGAGCTGCTTAAGGGGATAGGGTACAGTATTAATGAAATAAAGGATCTGCTTTCATGGAGTTCACATTCCAGTGGCAAGGGCAGACAAGTAGAACACAGGGCAGCAACTACTATGGAAAAAAATAAAACATGTTAAGTGAGACATAGAGCATTTACAGGGAGAAAGATATTTTATATAGAGTAGTAATATAAAGATATTTTATATAGAGAGCCTCACTGTTAAGGTGACTTATGAAGAGAAATTTAAAAATTGTTAATAAATATATAATTAATAATTACCGTGAACTAAATAAAACATAGTATAAAGGAAAGAAAATATTTGGAGCTACCAATTTTTAAAGAGTAATTAGGGAACATGTCACTGTTTAAGTGACATTTGATCAGAGCCCTAAAGGAAGGGGTGGTGCAGCCTCAGGGAGAATGCCTCAGGTGGAGGGTCAGGAAGTGCAGAAAACAGGAGGCAGGCACATCTGGGCTTATTGAAGAAGTAGTGAATGAGCAGGTGAGTGCTGCCTGAGCAGGTGAGTGCTGCCTGAGCAGGTGAGTGCTGCCTGAGCAGAGTGAAGGAAAGGAATAGTGATAAGAGCTGTCTTCAGAGGAAGAGGGAAAATTAGGTAGGAACTGTGTGATTATAAAGAATTAAACCTTCAGCCCTGGCTCAGTTGATTGGAACATCATCCCATACATAAGAGGATACGGGTTCAATTTCCAGTCAGGACACATACCTAGGTTGTGTGTTCAATCCCCAGTCAGGGTGCATGTACAGAAGACAAACCAATAGGTGTTTCTCTCTCTCCTTATCTCCCTCCTTCCCTTTCTCTCTCTCTCTATTTTTGAAATAGAGAGAATGAAAAAATGTTCTTGGGTGAGGATAAAAGAAAAAAGAATTAAACTTTTGCTCTGAGATGAGAACACATTGGAAGATTTTGAAAATAGGATCGATGCTATTTGACCCATGTCTTAAGGATCACTTCGTGTGTTGAGAATGGACTATAGAAAGACAAGGGTAGAAGTAGAATGATCAGTTAGGCTATTACAGTAGTCCAAGTGAGGGACAGCTCAAGGTAGTAATGATGAAGTAAAACATGGTGGGATTCTGGACATGTTCTGAAGGTAGAGCGGACAAGATTTGTTTCTTGATTGGATGTGAGGTGTGAGAGAAAGAGAATAGTCAAGGATGACTCCGAAGTGTTTGGCCTGGGAAACTGGCCACAGTTTCATTTATTGTCGTTTATTGAGATATTCGTAGTTGTTGTTTATTGAGACATGGAAGATTAGATGAGAGCATGCAATGTGGGTGGATTGGGGTGAAAATCAAGAATTTTGGACATGTTAAATTTAAGTCCATGAATATATCCTAAGGAGAGTTCTTGTGGAGACAGGTGGATGGGATTTAGGAGAGAAGTCTGGGCTGAAGATATAAATTGAACATTTACTGGCATGTAGGTGGTATTTTAAAACTATGGAACTGGAACAAAACACTAAGGAGAGCAAGGGTAGCTGTAGAAAAGAAGAATATAGAGGAGAAAGACTATAGAAGGGAAAGGTTATATATAGAGAGAGAAAGACTATAAAAACTGCAGAAGAGAACAGGCTTGACTTCCAAGGCAGCCCAGCATGGCAGTGTGGAGAGATGAGGGGGAATCAAAAAAGATGACAGTTACATTCCACACTCACGGGAGGAGGCTCGCTTGTTAACTTAATGTAATCAATAGGGAATTTTTTACAGGAACAGGGTAAGAATTTTTTGTAGCACTGATGTTTTTGTTGCTTAATCAAATTACAGCTTTTGTGTTGAATTTGATGAGGCAGACCACTTGTGTTATTATCCAGCTACTTATATAATTATGATTTTCCCCAATTGACTTCCTTTCAAACTGTCTAAAAGTATAGTTTGAGAAATGAATAGAAGTTTAACTCATCCTCCAGGTGGTTTGTAGTCAGAGAACTGTGATTCTGTTCTTCCTAACAGCTTAAGTATACAAATATGTGAGTCTGACTTTCAGCAACAAGTTTCTTCCCCTTCTTATTCTTAACCTACACAACCATTGGTGCATTTCAGCATGTCAGAAATCTTTATCACTTATAAATACACTCCAACATAACTTATGTTTATGGGTTTTGTGATCATGAAAAGTGCCAATTGATTGCTTTCATTTTGCAGCTGTGGCCATTTGTATCACTCATTCTGTCTGCAAAACAAAGAGTGCACCACAGAAATCGAAGGGCAAACAAGATGGACATGCTACAAATGCAGCTCAAGCAACAAAGTAGGAAAACTAACTGAAAATTCCTCTGAAATCAAAAAGGGAAGAATAACTCCATCACAGGTAAGACTTATTTTCATGGTAAAATGGTGATGGTCTTTTCTTACAAATGTCTTGCAGGCCTGGCCTCATTTTTTTCAGGTCCTATAGGGTTCAACAATTTGCTTGATAGGTATCTAGTGCAATGAATATTCAATCCTACTTAGAGGAGGAGAGGTTCTCCTCTGTGTCCAGCACTGAAAAACAGATTTGGGAGCAACAGAAGGCATTTCTGCCCTTCACAAAGCTTGAGATCTATTTGAACAGAGAGATGTGCACACATCAGCTTGCTTAAGATCCCTTGACAAAGTAAGAGGTCAACAAGTCCAAATGCTATGGTACTAATGAGTAGCTAGGGGCCAGAGCATGCAGAGTTATCACTTTTAAGTAGGGCTTGTGGACAAGGTACATACACAGGTGCTCCGTGCATGGTTTTCTCAGCTGGGGAACTTGAAAGAACTTGATGCAGCAGTGTTCATATGAGGAATTTTCATTGCCCTTGGAGTCTGACAAGTAGACTAGATACAGTTTTATTCATTTTATGTGCTTTCTTTTTTTTTTTTCTTCTTAAGCAGGCAGTAGAGCAGAGTTTGAACTCTACTGCTTAATAGCTTTTGGGAGACCAGGACTTGACAACAGGAGGGGCCCAGTGTGGAGGAGGAGTGGTTACTAGGGCTACAACTTCATCACTGTGCTGTTCTCAGTTTACTTCCTCTTCAAAGTGATAAGTGCTGTCACATGTGCTGTTTCCCATTCTTCCCTGGGTGCTGCCCTATCCTGTAGTCATCCTTCATATCACACAGTGAAGAGTTAGACTGTTTTTTGGTCTTTGTTTTATCAGCTTTCAGTGTTGCATCAGAGGCAGATCCAAGAAAACCCCCTTACCTAGTTTCTCCGAGATGACAGTTCGGAATTTCTCTCCTCCAGTGCCAGGCACTCATTGATTTACCCACCCATTCGATATGGAGCTTTGTGTCGGGCACTGTGCTAGGTGTTGGGCGTACAGTAGTAGACAAGACATTTGCCTTGTAGAGTTCATAACGAATGAAATTAAAAACAGGTGTTTGGTAAGTATTCTCAAGTTCTTTCTGACACTAATTCTGTCGATTCAGTTCTGTCGCTACGTACCAGAAGTTAGCATCCGACTCCCCAGGTGTAAGAGTTCATTGCTGTTACACTGCCCTCACTTCAGACTCCAGGCCCAGAGCGGGTGTCCAGGTTACCCACATTCAGGTCTGACTGGGCAAATTTGGGGATTCCTGTGATGCCCCATCCCTTGCCCAGATTCAGTAATTCACTAGAATGACTCATAGCACTTAGGAAAACACTCTACAATGACCTGTTTATTATAAAGGATACGACGCAGAAATAGCAAGATGGGACAAATGGGTAGAGTGAGGTGGGGGGGAGAAGGCACTTCTATCACCTCCCCCAGCACACTACCTTCTTAGTCTATCAGTGTGATCACCAGCCCAGAAGCTCCCTGAACCTCATTTAGGGGGGTTATGGAAGTTTTATTATGTGGTCATAATTGATTAAATCATTGGCCATTGGTGATTAACTCAATTTCTAGCCCTCTCCCCTCCCTAAAGGTGGGGGGTGGGGAGGATGGGTCAGGGTGGAATTTTTATGGCCTGATCTTTCTGGTGACCAGCTAGCTGCCTTCTGAAGCTATGTTAGGGTCCCTAGACACCCATAATCTCATTACCATGAAAAGGCACTCTTATTACCTAGAGCTGAATAGTTTTAGGAACTATGTGACAGGAACCGGGGACAAAATCAAATTAAAAAAAATTTTATCACAAGTACTTACAGATGAATATACTGTAAGAGCAGATAACTGATAGATCTGATGTAGGCATGGGAGATCCTAGAAGTTTTCCTCAAATAGGCCGTGCTAGCTGCCCCTGAAGAAAAAAAGAAGTAAGCTAGAGAAGTTGAAGGGTAAGGGTAGGCAGGAGAAGGAGTGTTACACGCAGAGGGAACAAACATAGCTTCTCTACTGTGAAGTGGAAAGAACGTGGAACAGACATGGAGAGTGACTGAATCCAGAGGCTGAAAGACAGTAGTATGAAGTGCTGCTGGTGAGATAAACAGGGAGCACATTAATTGTTTTTGTTTATTAAAGAAATAGGGAAAACACCGAAGGGTTTTGAAGAAGGAATGATATGACCTGATCACAGTAAGTTTTTTTTCAAAGTAGTATTTTTTTTTAAAAAAACTGCAGAATTGAAAGGGAAGCAAGAATGAAATAGGGTAACCAAGAATATTGAAGTAATTTAGAGGAGAGAAGTGGCAACTTGTTCTAGAATGGTAGAAATTGGGGTGGACAAAAGAGTACATACTTGAGATGTGTTTAAGATGAGCACAAACATCAAACAAGAGAATTCACTGTTGAACTTAGGAATGTCTGCAGAACATAAAGGTAAAGATGTTTAATATGGTTTCCAGATTGAAAATTTTGTTAACTATACATCTAAAATGCTTTTTTCTTTGCATTTAGAGAAGGAAAGATGGGTCCTGTGTTTCCAACATCTTTCCAAGCTGAAACCAAATACAGATGGGGAACCTTTATTTATACAGATACTTAAGGCATTACATCTTGTGCACTGCAGGTTTTTTCCTCTCTCAGTTATATCCTATGCATAAACAGCTTTTGATTACATGCATACTGTGGCCTACATATTACTGTTTAGATTTTTTCCTAGATAGTCCTGAGAGGTTAAAATATACTTTTTTCGTTTTTAAAAAAATACAATTGCATGTTATATATGTAATTATATGTTTTAATACATAATTTATATAGCCAAATTCCCTTTCTGCTAGTTTTGACAGCCACCATTACAATCAAGATTTAGAGCAGTATGATTACTGCCCCTCAGAAGTTCCCTATATTTCTTTACAGTCAACCTCTCCTCACACCTTCAACCCCTGGCAACCACTGATCCATTTGGAGCTTATTTTTAATAGGGTGTGAGATAAGGTTTGAAGTCCGTTCATTTGCATGTGGGTATACATTGAATTGCCCTTTTACCTTTGTCAAAAAATCAATTGACTGTGTATGCATGGGTTGCCTTCTAGACTTTCTATTCTATTTCATTGCTCTATATGTCTATTCTTTCTTCAACAATGTAGCTTTATTAACCCGAAATCTGGATATCAGGTAATGTGAATCCCCTAACTTTGTTCTTCTTCCTGACATTTGACTATTCTACTTCCTCTGTTTTTCCATGTAATTTTAAAATCAATTTGTCAATTTCTAGAAAAAAATCATGCTGGGATTTTATTGAGATTGTGTCGAATATGTAGATCAGTTTGTGGAAAGTTGACATCTTAATAATATTGAGTCTTCCAATTCATTAACATATCTCCCAATTTATTTAGCTCTCTGAGCTAAATATTTATTTCATTAGTATTTTGTAGCTTTGGCATATAAATTTATATATGTCTTGTAAGATTTATTTTTAAGTATTTAATGACTTTGATACTATTGTATATTTTACTGTTTTATATTTCAATTTCTAATTGTTCATTGCTAGATTGTAGAGATATAATGTAGTTTCATGTATTGACCTTGGATCCAGTAACTAGTGCCTTACTTATTAGTCTATTACTTTTTATAGATTCATTGCTATTTTCTAAGTAGACAATCATATCATCCGCAAATAATGACTTTTATTTCTTCTTTACCAGTCTTATGCCTTTTATTGCTTTTTCTTCTGTTATTGCATTGGCCTCCAGTACAATGTTGAATAGGAATGGTTAGAATAGACATTCTTGTCTTATTACTAATCTTCTGGGGAAAGTATTTAATTTTTTATCACTGAGTATAATGTTAACTGTAGGTTTTTTGTGTGAAAGCTTCATATTATGTATAGACAGAGGTTCTTTTCTATTCCATATTTTGCTCAGAATTGTTTCATGAATTGATGTTAAATTTTGAAGTCATTTATACTACATTGGTTGCCCTGTTCCCATATCCCCACAGTCCTAAAGTGAAGAGAGACAATAACGTATTTCATTGTCTTTTCTACTGCCTTCTCTCAAATAATCTAGAAAAGGGAAATTATTTTGAAATTGTTTGTAGATGTCAAAGGCAGCTTTATCTCGGAGGCCTTCCCATTGTTAAGGGCAGGAGAAATGAGTCAATCTTTGCATTCTTTAGGAAACTCCAGTTTCCTAAAAAGACAAGAGGATCTAATCAGAGCCTCTTGAAAAAATCTCATGTTTGATACTGTCTAATAATGAAGCAAGCTAGAATGAGAACTATTTTGGATTTCTTACATTTCCTCTAGCTGTCTGTCTCACTTGTTTTTTATAAAAAGATGTAGTAGGTTGGTAACAGAAGGAAAGAGGAGGTGAAATTTATCAAATATCTGCTTGAGAGGTGTTTATGCTAATTTTCACAACTTTCAAGGGTGATATAGTCCCTGTTTTACAGTGGAAGGAACTGTGTGTAGCTCAGAGAGGCATGGCCAATATTTGAACTGAAGTTTCTAGGACCATCTTCACCCCCAGTTTTCCTGCCTCCAGCCTGTTCTATTTTTAGCATTCTGGCTGTATTGAAATATGGTAGAGCTGATTTTTAAAATCCATCCACACCATATTGGCTACTGCTAATTAATTAAAATTTCTTACCATTGTGCGAGCCATTCATATTTTTAATCTAAAAATGTTAAATCAAATGAAAGTGATAGCTCTTATTAAATTTTATTTCACAAAAGTACTTTGCTCTCTTAACTTCCTTTGAAAATCTATTGACCATGAGCCCTGGTTAAGTTCCTAGCCTTTATATGGGTGAAGAGACAGGCATGAGGGCCCCAGTGACTCTAAAACCAAGCTGAGACTGCCAGTCAGCTTTCACCTATTGCTGTCTACCCCTAGAAGATACTGAGTGCATTTAATGCTTCTCACTGCCTTTGTAGTGTGATCCTTCTATCAGGTAGCTTTTTGTTTTATCCTTTTCCAAGATTTATGATTATCCTTTTCCAGGACTTACACTAAGTGACTTATACTTCTTTAGTTTCTGCTTCTAACTCAACAGGATGCAACAGTTAACCTCAAAACTGGGGTTTTGGTGGATAAAATCCTTCTCTCACTTCCGTTTTTCACAGCTGATAAATATGCATAACCAATAACTCTGACATATTGGGTGCCTTCCAACAGGTTTGCACAGATGTGATGGGAGTTATTCCCCCAGAAAGCCTGCTTTCCTCTGGAATAAGCATTTTTTTCTTCTTTATAAACAGGAAAAAAATGGTTCATTTCATTCTTTGCTTACCTCCTCTCCCCCGCTCAGGTTTAGAGCAACTCAGTCTGAAATGTAGGTCCACAGAATAGACCTTGCAAGTCTCCATGCTCTTCTGTTTTGCTTTCTCTACATGTTACCCACAGATGAAATACATTGGAGTAACTCATTTCAACTGACAAACCTATCATTCTGTTTTCTCAACAGATGTTATTTCAATAATATAATATACTATAATTTAATCTTCGATTATGACTTTATTCAATTTGTAAAGTAATGAAGATGGTAGCAAAAGCCATCTTTATTGCTACTGATTAACATTAAAAGATATTAACTTGCTATTCAATTTAAAAATAATAATTCTTAGTCAACAGTCAACTTGATATAAATTCAAAGACATCTTGAAGATTTACTAGTTCTTAGTCTTAATGTTATTATAGTATCAACAAGGCTTAGAGTTCTTGAGAGCTGATAATAAACTACCACATTATTATGTATCAGAAACATCCAAGTTGTTATTCCTTGTAAACCTCAAGAAACAAGAGCATTAGAGACTCATTAGAAAGTTTTTGTATAACATATTGCTTGATATCTTTTCTTGGATAAACCATTCCTTATGAGTAGAGAGCCAAGTACATTAATCAAGTATCAGAGTTTTCTGTTTTTGCAATGAGAGGTGCATATCTGAGGAAGGTGGAGAGTGGGAATAAACATACAGGCCTGCTCATCCCTTACTAATCACAAAGAGGTAATGAAATGAAATAAGCTGATATTTTTTCCCTGGTACTTAGAATGGTTTTTCTTTCTTTGTTTTTAGAGTTGTCTAAGAAGATGTTTTTATTTGTGGTAAATTTATTTAAAATGTTAGAAGGAAGTATTTGCAACTTCCAGAAAACTGTTAAGTAAATGACATTTATTTATGCTCACTGGTCATAAGTTTCTGTTATCCATTGTACATTGCTTATTTATTTTGGATTCCCACTGTAAATTGGAGATTTGTTTTATATGCTGTTCAATGAAATAGGAACACTAGTATTAATGCCTCATTCTTATTTGTCCATTTTAAAAGAATATTAGCTCCCTATTACAAATATGTTAGATTGAAATTAATGTTAAAAAATGAGATTTCAGTTTGGGGTGATAGCAACATTTTTCAAAAGAATAACTTCTAAATTAAACTTACAGAATAAATGAAGATTAATATATCTCACAAGTACAGGGAGATAATGAATGATTCTAACATAAATAAAAGTTTTTAAGAAGTCTTTTGTCCATTTTCCAATAATCTTATTATACTTTACTGTTAAGAGATTCATTACTTCAGCTGATATTTAACGTATACCTACTTTGGGCTGAATACTATTCTTGTTACTAAGTATACATTGGTGAACAAAATAAAAATATAGTTCCCACCATCGTATAGCTTGCCATCTAGTAAGAAAGCTAGACACTAATAAACAAACAATCATAATTTCAAATTGTAATAGGTATATACATGCCATGAAGGGAAAGAAGAGAATTTTACGGGAAGAAACATGAGGAGAAACCTACTTTGGACTGGGTGGTAAGGAATATCTGTCTGCAGAGTTGACGTTTAAGCTAAGATCTGAAAGAAAGAAGGTAGTAGCCTTGGGAAGAACTGTAAGCTCAAAGGAACTGAAGAGGGAAGTGAGTAACCTGTTCCAGGAACTGAAGAAAGATCAGCAGATGGAACACAGCAATTAAAGGGGAACACGGCAAGGGATAAAGGTGAAGAGGCAGGCAAGGCCAGGTGCTGAACAGCCTGTGAGACTCTGGCAGAGTTTAATTTGTATTCTTCAGTTGAAAATAGGAAGGGTTGAAAACAAGGGATTGATATGATGCGTTGTAGTTGTGGACAATAAGTAAAATAGCAACATCGCTATTACCAGGCAAGTCTTCCCCAATTTGCCAGAGCAATGTAGCAATCAGATTCTTAACCTTCGGTAATGTGTGCACTTCCCTGGGATTCAGACAGGGCTTGTGTCCAAGAGACTAAGGATGACAGTAGTTACCCAGAAAGTGTTTCCAGTTGGTCTTTATGTAGAACAGAATCTTTGATAGAAATATGGGCAAAGGGCATTTTTAAAAAGACCATCATCCAATTAAGTTTTTAAAAATGTTTAACTTGCCCTGGCTGGTGTAGCTCAGTGGATTAAGTGCTGGTCTGTGAAACAAAGGGTCGCTGGTTCGATTCCCAGTTAGGGCACAGGCCTGGGTTGCAGGCCAGGTCCCCAGTAGGGGACACATGAGAGGCAACCACACACTGATGTTTCTCTTCCCCTCTTTCTCCCTCCCTTTCCCTCTCTCTAAAAAATAAATGAATAAAATATTTTTTTAAAATAATACAAAATAAAAAAAATTTAACTTTACCTGTAATCAAAGGTATATGGGTTAAAACAGCATATGGTGCCATTTTTTTGCTTCTTAAATAACTGACAAATTTTAAAAACACTATTAAACTATCATACATTAAGAATACATATGCATTTATATTGATAAGGATATGAGGGTACAGACACTTTAATGCACTACTAATGGGAATATATATTTGTAAAGTTCACCATCCCTTATACAAATCCTTCAGCTAGATATGTTTTAAAACTCAGAATTTTTATATTTTTTAAAATAGCATTACAGGGTCTTCCATTTCTAAGAGGATGCATTTGAAGTTTCTTGGTGAGGAAGAGTGGACAAATTATATAAAACAATGGTTCTTAAGACATTGGACCTCAAACAGTGAAGGAGAGTGACTCCTGAGAAACAAGAAACAAATTATGTAAACCTGGAAGTAACCCTGAATTACTGCTGCAAAAAAGTTTCCAAGCCATGGTGCAAGGAGGGGGAACTGAGGCAGAACTTACCAGGCTCCCTGAGTAGAGGAGACAGAGCTGGGCATCCAGGGAAGGCAAGGTGGCTGGAGTTCACAGGGCAGTATTGGACGGGAGAGAGCCACACACAGAATGCTCCAGAGGCGTGCTGATGGCAGCTTTGAGTATAAAGTTGCATATTAACCCCCTCACGCATGTGAGGAAACTGTGTAGGGACAGAAAAAGAAGCACCCCAAAACATCAAGAGTAGCAGTGCCCCAAATTCACACAGAGTGAGGAAAAATACCATCCTGGAAAGCTTCAAAATTCACAGGGCAGCATTGAGAGTACTAAGTCTTGACCTCAGTATTAGGGCAAAAGTTAACCCTAGACTAACTGCTGTTTTTATCCCACCTACCAAAGCTTAAAAGCAAAACCTGAAAACATCACATTTCTAAGTATTTTGACCACATCCCAGAACAAAGTCCAAGAATGTGTTAAGGACTAGAAATATATTTGACCCAACAAAGTAAAAATCACTATGTCTAGCATTTGATAAAATGTTATAAGGCATACAAGAAAGCAGGAAAATGCAAGTCATAAAAAGGAGAGAAAAATCAACTATATGACATTCTGGAAAAGGCAAAAGTATGGAGCCAGTAAAATGATCAGTGGTTGTGGGGCCGGGGGTGGGGGAGGAAGAGAAGGATGAATACATGAAACCCAGAGGGGTTTTAGGGCAGTACAAATACTCCGTATGATGCTGTGGTGGTGGATATATGTCATTGTACATTTGTCCAGACCATGGAATGTAATGCCAAAAGTGAACTCTAATGGAAACCGTGGGCTGTGGGTGACAATGATGCATCGGGATAATATGTCATCAGTTGTAACAAGTGTACCACTCTGGAGGGGGGTATTGATAATGAGGGAAGCTGCACATATGTGGCAGCGGAGGATATATATAATATCTCTATACTTCCTAAAACTGCTCTAAGAAATAGTCTTTTTAAAAAATCAGTTGGTCGAAACAGACTAAGAAATAGCATAGATGATAAAATTAGTTGAGAAGAACATTGAAATAGTTATTATATGCCGTGGCTGGTGTGGCTCAGTGGATTGAGTACCAGCTTGTGAACCAAGGGTCACCGGTTCGATTCTAGTCAGGGCACATGCCTGGGTTGTGGGCCAGGTCCTCAGCTGGGGGTGCACTAGAGGCAACCATACATTGATGTTTCTCTCCCTTGCTCCTTCCCTTCCCCCTCTCTAAAAATAAATACATCTTAAAAAGTAAAATTGCAAAGTATTCCCTGTTTTAAAAAAAGTTATTATTGTACCCCATATGTTCTAGAAGCTGGAGGAAAGATTTAATATGTTAAATATAGATACAGAAGTTATAAAGACCCAACAGAACATCGAAAAGTAGAGATTAAAACTACAATGTCTGAGATGAAGAACACACTAGATGGGATTAAGAGCACTATGGACATTGGAGAAGAAATGATTAGTGAACTTGACTATATGGCAATAGAAACTATCCAAAATTAAACAGAGAGAAAAAAGAGTGAAAAGAAATGAATAAAGCATCAGTGAACTGTGAAACATCTTCTGGTAGCAAAATATGTGTGTAATTGGAATTCTGAAAGAAATAGGAACAAGAATAATACAAAAAAACCTTGAAGAAATGTAATACAGAGTTTGAATTTCAGTAATGACCGGGTAGCCTGTACTGGTCAGCCTTTCCATCAATAACAATGATAAGCTCTAGACCAGCAGTCCCCATCCTCTGGGTCCTGTGTTACTCCACTTCCACCTGTATCTTCCATGAAACCAGTCCATGGTGCCAAAAAGAGTTGGGGATTGGTGGTCTAGAAAAAGACATTTTTAAAAAACATTGTTTAGAGAAGGCAAGCAACCTTAGAGAAGGCAAGCAAACTAGAGGGGCTCAGCATTTAACCAGCTTTTCCCTTAGGGTACTTCTCAGTTTGTCTTGGAGTACTACTGGGGGAAAAGAGCTTAAACAGAAAGGAGCATTCTAACTGAGATGAAGAAACAACGGTCAGAATTCAGTACCAGAGCGGTGCAGATTGAGGGGGAAATCTCAGAAAGTAGGATGCCAGGGAAGAGGGAGCTTCAAATCTTTTTATAGGTTTCAAAATTGTACATTCACAGTAATGCCTCAAGAAAGCAGGCAAGAGGCAGCATCAGAACTCAAGAACTGAGCAGAGATCTGAGTAGAAATTTCATTTCAGCAGCTGCATAGTGTTGTTTTGAGTGCAAATCTGGCCACATAGGAGAACTGGTAAACACCTCATATTTTACACTGAAACTTCAGAAGGACTGTGCTTCAGGACTAAGGGCTGCCCAAAGACTAAAGGCAAAGTCAAAATAAATTCTGTCTAACAAAGCCAAAGCTCACACTATCATAGGATCAATAGTAAGAAGAAGGAAAATATAACTCAAAATCAAGAGAAAAAGCATGAATAGAAGCAGATCTATGGATGAGCCACATGTTGGAATTGGCAGTCAGGTACTTTAAAATAGAAATTAGAAATATGCTAAAGGATTTAGAGGAAAAGATCAGCAGAATGAATGAATGTGTGGGGAAATCTTAGCAGATAAATGGAAACTATAAAATAAAACAAAGTGTTAATTCCAGAACTAAACACATAAAATGAAAAGTTTGTTAGATATTAACAGCATTTTTAACACGGATTCGACTGTTATCAGTAAATTTGAAGACAGTTCAATAGAAATAATCCTGACTGACACAAGACCAATTCTAGCGTATATGTTATTGGAGCTCCAGAATCAAGGAGAGAGAAGTGGCAATGGGGGTAACCTAATAATGGCTGGAATTTTCCCACATTTGGTGAAAAAAAATCAACCCATATGTCCAAAAAGCTCAGCAAATCACTGGCAGAACAAATACAAAGAAAATCACACTGAGATACATCATAGTCAGTCAAATGCTAAAACCAAAGATAAGGAGGAAATCTTTAAAGCAGTCAAAGATAGACAATAATAGCAATAACAGATGACTTCTCATTTTAATAAAATGGGGGAATCCAGAGGTCAACAAAATCGCATCTCTGAAGTGCTAAAAGAAGGTAATGTGGGGCATATATATGTTATATAACATTCCCAGTGGGGTCCAATGTAGCATCCCATAGTCGAAAGCTTATGTTGGATAAACAAAGACCATAAAGAGCCTCACTTCAGTTCTGGTCAGGTGTTACTGTCAGGTAGGTGACTTTTGGTGCCAAAAGTGCTTAAAAAGAAATCCTTTTGGTTTTTGAGCATTTTAGATTTCAGAATTATAGGAAAAAGCTTTGTAGATCCATCTTATTTATCAGGAGAAAAACTGGTGGTATGTATTTTTAAATGTCTATGTCTTTAGAAGCAGGGATCTCTAAGAATCTGTGCAATGGAAATAGAACATGAAGAATGTCTGCCAAATGTTATATGCAAGGATGTTTATGACAGCATTTTTAATAACAAAACAATTGAAAACAACCTAAATGTTTCAATAGCCTCGCAGTAGTTGATTAGATTAATTATAATATATCCATACAACAAATGGGTTCTTACATAGCAGTGAAACATCGTGTCATTGAGGATTGTTGATATGGTGAAATGAGTATTCTCAACATGCAGCATGAAACTAGCAAAGTGGTATGATTCCAAATGTTAATAGTAGTTATTGCTCATGTAATTGCATTGTGATTTTTATTCGTTTTGTTTTGCTCTTTTGTATTTTCTAAATTTTATTAGTGAACATGTATTCCTTTTGTAATAAAAAAATCAAGGCTTATTTTTTGCTTTTGTAAGCCAGGCAATAACATTTTTCTATTGCCATTAAACTTCAGATCAGATTGCTCTAAGACAGGACTCACTTTATTATCAAAGATTACCAAAGTTCAGACTTATTATTAAGGCCATAGCTTAATACATCAACCATCTCTCCAGATCTAGGGTCTACACACCTGGATTTAAAGTGTCTCTTTTAAGCTGCATTGCCTAAGGCTTTTCCAGAAGAATCCTGTTAAATGAAAAATAAGACCTTTCATGAGCAATACTGAACCATTTCTGCTGCCACTTCAAACACTCTGGCCTAATCTCCAGAGAACAGCTTTCTCAGATAAACTGTCCAGCACACATCCAGTTCTTGGCTTGTTTTTAAAAAGTCTGCGGATTCTTTCATGAGAGTTTTTTTTTTTAAGCTTAAATATCTACTTTGCTTTGAAAATCTGTTTTCTCCTTTTTCAAAAAGAGCATACCAGGAGTTAAAATTGGATCATATTTAGCAAGCTACATCATACATCTGGAGTAAATTCCAGAGTATTAATATCATGGTATGTTAGAGCAAAGACTGCCAAGTCTAATTTTTGCAGACCTGCTAAATCTGAAGGGACAGTCTGGACAGCCAGCAGTTTCAATCCCTGAGCTGAGATATGGTGTTTAAAGTTATTCTGAAAGTCAGAGGGGAAAGGCAAAAAAAGTCTGCAGCATGGTCCTATCTGAATAGTCTAATGCCACAGCAGTAGGAAATGTCTTCATCATCTACACTGTAGGCTCTTAGAATTTGACTGTTCAGACTGGAAGGGGCTTAAAACCTTGAGTCCAGTTGCTTATCCAATACGTCATCATCCTAGACAGGCAGTATTTAGTACCAAACTACTTCTAGTAATAATTTCATTTTTCCTTGAAATTAATAAATTGATATTCTGATTTCATGTATGAGTCTATGTGTACTTAATATTTACTAGAATTCACTGTTGAAATCATTTGAACTTGGAGTTTTCTTTGTGAGCAGATTTGATAACAGATTTAATTTTTTAAATAAATATAGGGCTCTTCATATTTTGTTTCGGTTTAAGTCCATTTTTAAGTTGCTTTCCAAGGAATGTGTCCTTTTAATTTGCCAAATTTATTGGCATAAAATTGTTCGTAATAGGGTCTTGTTGTCTTTTAAATGTCTGTAAGTAATGTTACATGTAGTAATACATTCTTTCACTGCTGGTATTGGGAACCACATTCTCCTTTTCTTCATCAATCTAAATAGCAGTATTTCCAGAGAACCAACTCTGGCAACCTTGCTAATTTGCTCTATTGTTTTGTTTTATTTCTGCTTATTTTTTCCTTCCTTTTACTTAGTTTGGTTTTACTGTGATCTTTTTCTAGCTTCTTAAGTTGGAAACTTAAGTCCTGTATTTTAAATATTTCTTGTTTTCCAATATAGCATAAAAAGCTATAAGTTTCTTTCTAAACACCATTGTGGCTGTATTCAGCAAATTTCTTTAAGTGCTTTATTCAGGTATATTTGATCTGGCTTTTGTTTAGCATAATTATTTGAGATTCATGGACACTGTTGTATCAAGAGTCTATTCCTTTTTACTGCTGAGTAATGCTTCATTTTATGGGTACACCATAATTTATTATTTTACCTATTGATAGACATTTGGACTTTTTAGTTTGTGGCTATTACAGATAAAGCTGTTATGAAGATTTGTGTACAAATCTTTTTATGGAGTGTACTTTCATTTCTCTGGGTAAATACTTAGGAATGGAATGGCTGACTCATATGAAAAATTGTGTTTATTATTTTAAGAAACTACCAAACTGTTCTCCAAAATGGTAGTGCCATTTTACCCTCCTACCAGAGTGTATGATGGTTCCAGTCCTCCACCTCCTTCATATAGTTAGTCTTTATAGGTTCGGCTATTCTAGCAGGTGTGTAGTGGTATCTCATTGTGGTTTTAATTTCCATTTTATGAACGACTAATATAAAACATCTTTTCCTGTTTTTATGGGCCATCCATATATTTTCCTTGAGGAAGTGTCTATTCAAGTCCTTTGCTGATTTTTTAAAATATATTTTATTGATTATGCTGTTACTGTTGTCCCATTTCCACCCCCCTTCACTTCCCTCCACCCTGCACACCCTGTCCCACCATTAACCCCCTAGTTTATGTCCATGTGTGCATGTTCAAGTCCTTTAGATTCTATATTTCCCATGCTATTCTTGCCCCCCCATCTGTTTTCTACCTACCGTCTATGCTACTTAGTTTCTGTACCTTCTCCCCCCTCTCTCCTCCTCCCATTCTCCTGTTGCTAACCCTCCATGTGATCTCCATTTCTGTGGTTCTGTTCCTGTTCTAGTTGTTTGCTTAGTTTGTTTTTGCTTTTGTTTTAGTTGTAGTTGTTAATAATTGTGAGTTTGCTGTCATTTTACTGTACATGTTTTTTATCTTTTTTTTAGATAAGTCCCTTTAACATTTCATATAATAAGGGCTTGGTGATGATGAACTCCTTGAACTTGATCTAATCTGAGAAGCACTTTATCTGCCCTTCCATTCTAAATGAAAGCTTTGCTGGATAGAGCAATCTTGGATGTAGGTCTTTGGCTTTCATGACTTGGTATATTTCTTTCCAGCCCCTTCTTGCCTGTAAGGTCTCTTTTGAGAAATCAGCTGACAGTCTGATGGGGACTCCTTTGTAGGTGACTGTCCCCTTAGCTCTTGCTGCTTCTAGGATTCTCTCCTTCATTTTAATTTTGGCTAATGTAATTAAGATGTGCCTTGGTGTGTTCCTTCTTGGGTCCAACTTCTTTGGGACTCTCTGAGCTTCCTGGATTTCCTGGAAGTCTATTTCCTTTGCCGGATTGGGGAAATTCTCCTTTATTATTTGTTCAAATAAGTTTTCCACTGGTGGCTGTGCCTTTCCCCCTTCTGGTACCCCTATAATTCGGATGTTGGAGAGTTTAAAGATGTCCTGGAGGTTCCTAAGATTCTCCTCATTTCTTTGAATTCTTGCTTCTTGACTCTTTTCTGTTTGGCCATTATTTGCTTTCTTCTGGTCCACTCCATTGATTTGAGTCCCAGTTTCCTTTTCATCGCTATTGGTGTCCTGTGCAATTCCATTCATTTCAATTAGTTTCGCCTTCATATATTTGTCTAATTTGTGGCTATAATCAACCAGTTCTGTGAGGATCCTGATGACCAGTGCTTTAAACTGTGCGTCTGAGAGTTTTGCTATTTCTTCATCACTTAGATCTATAGGTTCTGGGGCTTTGAGCTCTTCTTGAGCCATTTTTGGTCTGTTCTGGCCCTTTAAGTGTGAGAAACCGGCGCCTTGGACTCCCAGGTCGCTGGGTTGTGACGCTGTATGTGGAGGTGGGGTCAGAGCAGGGAACTGGCGGCGCCCTCTGCTGCTGCTCGCTGTGGGGACCGCCCCGGTCCAACCGCTCACTCCCTCGCCTGTCCACCTGCGCACAAATGCGCAACCACAGTCAACACGCAGCCCTGCTCCCCCACTGTCTCCTCCGCGGTAGCTCGCCTGGTCGCTCGCTTGGTCGCTCACTAGGTCCAACCCCGCGCCTGGATTCCGCGCTGCCTGAGTCCGTCTGACTGAGTCCTCCTGTGCAAGCCTGCTTCACCAGCCGCTGGTTTCGCCCCTTATGGGTCAGGCTGAAGAATTTGTTGTTAACGGACTTCCAAAAAGTTCAATTTTCCGAGTTCTGGCTGTGTTTTCTGTTGCTAATATTTAGTTGTCTCTAAACTTGGTTGTGTGAGAAGGCACGACACATCCACCTATGCCTCCATCTTGGCAGAAGTCTTTCTAAGTTTTATTCTTTTTGATGGTATGGTAAATTGTTTTCTTAATTGCCTTTTCAGATTGTTCATTGTTAATGTATAGGAACACAAACTCATGTTTGTGTGTTGATTTTGTATACTGCTACTTAATTTATTAGTTCTGACAGGTTTTTTTTGGAATCTAAATTTAGAGTTTTCTACATATAAGATCATGCTATCTGCAAATAGAAGCAATTTTACTTTTTTCCTTTTCAATTTATATTTTATTCTTCTTGCTTAATTGCTCTGGCTAGGATGTCTAATACTGTGTTAAATAGAGGGGGTACATCTTATCTTAGAGGAAAATCTTTCAATCTTACACCAGTGAGTATGGTGTTAGCTCTGCGTGTGAGTGTACATATGTATAGCCTTTATTATGTTGAGATAGTTTCCTTCAAATCCTAGTTTGCGGAGTGTTTTTATCATGATATGGTGTTAAATTTTGCCAAACAGTTTTTCTGTATCATTTGAGATGATCGTGTGGATTTTTTCCTTAATTCTGTTAATGTGGTGTATCACATTTATTGATTTGTATATGTTGAGCCTTCCTTTACCTCCTAAGGATGAATACCACTCAGTCATGATGTATGGTCTTTTAATGTGCTGTTGAATTTAGTTTGCCAGTGTTTTGTTGAGGACTTTTGCATCTATGTTCATTAGGGAATTTGACTGATAGTTTTCTTGTAGTGTCCTGTCCAGCTTTGGTATCGTAGTAATGCTGATCTCCTAACATAGTTTGCAAGTGTTCCCTCCTCTTCAGTTTTTTAGAAGAATTGCAGGACTGACATTAATTCTTCTTTAAATGTTTGGTAGGATTCACCAATGAAACTATCTGGTCCTAGACTTTTCTGTGCTGGGAGGTTTTTGATTACTGATTCAGTTTCCTTAATAAGTATTGGCCTGTTCAGATCTTGTTTCTTCATAATTCAGTCTTGTAGACACAGCCTTGGTAAGCTGTGTGTTTCTAGGGTCTAATTTTCTTTTGATTTCTTCTTTGATCCATGGGTTATTTGGAAGTGTGAAATATTTCATTCCTAAATATTTAGGAGTTTTTCCAGAGATATTTCTTTTATTGATCTAACATATATCTGTTTTGATCAGAGAACATTCTTTGTAGGACTTGAAGTCTTTTAATTATTGAGAATTGTTTTATTGCCAGAAAATGGTCTAAGTTTGTTAAGGTCCATGTGTACCTAAAAAGAATATGTATTCTACTTTTATTGGGGGGGGGTGTTGTGTTAAATGTCCATCTGATCAAGGTAATTAAGTCTTCTATATCTTTTTTTATTTTTAATTGAGATATAATTGACATCATTGTGTAGATTTAGGTGTACCACATGTTGGTTTGATACATTTATATATTTAAATAGAATTACTAAAGTAGCATTAGCTAATACCATCATGTTACAGAATTATTTTTTTTGTAAACAGTTAAAATCTAGTTTCCTAACAACTTTGAAGTTTATAATACAGACTGTTGACTATAGCCACTATGTTTTGCCTTAGATCTCCCAAATGTATTCATTATTAGTTGCAAGATTGTATCCTTACACAATATCATCCCATTCCCCCACCTCCCAGCCTCTGGTAACCATCATTCTACTCTCTGTTTTTATGATTTCAGCTTTTCTAGATTCAACATATAAGTGATGTCATATATTTGTCCTTCTATGTCTGACTTATCTTACTTAGCATGCAAGATCCATCCATGTTGTCACAAATAGTAGGACTCCTTTCTTTTTGTGGCTGAATAATATTCCATTGTGCATAGGTATATCATATCTTTTTAGTTACCCATTGGTGACTAGAAACAGGTCGTTTGCATATCTTGACTGTTGTGAATACTTAGGTTATTTGCACATTTGACTGAACAGCGTATTCTGATATCTCTTCAAGACACTGATTTCTGTTTTTTCAGATATATACCCAGGAATGGAATTGCTGGATCATATAGTAGTTTAATTTTTAATTTTTGGAGGAACCACCATATTGTCTGCATAATGGCTGTACCTAAGCTTACATTCCCCCTACCATATCCCTCTTCCCAACACCTTTCCGCATCCTTGCCAACATTTGTTATCTCTGATCTGTTTTATAAATACCACCCTAACAGGCATGAGGCAGTATCTGATTGTGGACTGGATTTGCATTTCCCTGAGCATCTTTTTTGTGTAGCTGTTGGTCCTTGGTATATCTTTGGAAAATATCTGTTTGGGTCTTCTGCCCATTTATTAATTAGATTTTTGCTCTCTGATTGTATGTCTGCTTGTTTTCTTATTTAATGAGAGGGAGTATGGAAATCTCTGATTATAAAATTTATTTGTCCTTGCTGTTCCATTAGTTTTTTTATTATGTACTTTTAAGCTGTATAGCTTAAAGTTTGCGTAGAAGTTTAGATGCATAGATGTTTAGAATTGTTGTTTACATTTAGATGTTTAGAATTGTTATTAGATTTAGTTACATCTAAGATGCATAGATGTTTAGAATTATTTCTACCTGACGACTTGACCCCTTTATTATTATGAAATCCTTATTCCTGATAATAATCTTTGCTCTGAAATCTAGTGCTATTATGGTATATCTTTTCAGTCTTTTTGCTTTTAACCTGTGTGCTTTTGTATCTAAAGTCTTTCCTTGCAGGCAGCATGTAGTTGCCTCTTGCTCTTTTACCTGATATGACAATCCCTTTTCACCCTTCCAGTATTGGAAGGTTTTTCTGTGCCATGAGTCTTTTCTTCCTGGGGCTGAGCTTCCTTTTGTTATGGTTGGCTGATACTTTATCTAAATCCTTCACTATTATTATCAAACTCTTTTATGCATGTTTTGCTTAAAAGGGCTGTTACATCACAAGGTGTGCTTGGCTTTGGCCTCCACAAGAAATGCTGACTATTGCATGTTGTATCAGTTGATTAATATTTTCCACAAAAATCTTTATCTGTCTGGTTCCTCACCACTTGGTTAAAACCAATCTGGACCATCTGTTCCACTTTTCTTACCCTAATCATATTTCAAAGGGACTTAAAAAAATCTTTTCATTGTTACTCTGAAAATGTCTGTTTTATCTCAGTTGCACCAATTCTAAATGAATTATTTTGAGTATGGGTCAAATAAAACTAGACTATAAGTAAGAGGATATTAAAATGTTTGCCCTTTTTTTCAGGTAAAAGTGTCCCCATCCTGTCATCCATCCAAAGGGGATCCTGCTGTTAAGAAAGTAAGTTTTAAAAGCAAAAAACAACTTCCTTCTGCATGTTTATTCTCCTCTGTTGAACAGTTTTCTCAAAATGTCTGATTTTTAATCATCTTAATGCCATCAAAGGTTCTTTCTGATTGGTTGCCTTAATGAATATCACTAGGACTCCTTGCCTCTTCCAGAGAAGCCACATGGGGGTTTGGGCCTAGCATCAGTCTCCTGGCAACCAGGGACTTACTTTTTTTCCCTGGAATTCTCATCCTCTCTAGCAGGTGTGCAGCCTGGTATCAATGAGTGGTAGCAAATGAAATCTGTTCTAAGGTGGAAGGCTGTGTAGATAGCTGTACCTAAAGAAAGCTGGTCTGAAACAGTAACATTTCAACACATGCCACAAGAAGTCCTTAATAAGTACTTGTGGGATAGAACTATCCATGCCACGTCAATCCCTGACTGTGAACCTTTTGGCACAAATAAGGGATGTCTTTCAACCAAGCAATGCCCAGGTGATGTCCAGAGAACCACTAAAACCCTTTCCTTTATCAGCTACAACAATACAGTTGAAACGTGGTATACAGAATGACATTTTTGCTGTTTTCTTTTTTTTCAAGATTGCATTTATTTATTTTCAGAGAGAGGGGAAGGAAGGGAGAAAGAAAGGGAGAGAAACGTCTGTGTACAAGAGAAATATCAATCAGTTGCCTCTCATACACCCCCAACCGGGGACCTGGCCTGCAACCCAGGCATGTGCCCTGACCAGAAATTGAACCTTCAAGCTTTCAGTGTGCAAGACGATACTCAACCCACTGAGCCAGACCAGTCAGAACACTATGTGTTTTTGTTTGTTTGTTTGTTTACTATTTTTATTTCTCTGATAGTTTAAGTGTCCCTGGTTGTAGGTTTTCTTTGCTTGCTTTTTTTTTCCTCTCGAAATTTCAGTCAGCATTTATGTTATCAAAGGTTTTAGAACAAAAGAACAAGTTGTTGGCCCTATTGACTAACAGCAGGTTCCAGCTTCAGAGCAGTGTGCCAAAGGTGGGTCCCTTTTCCCTGCCTTCAGAATCCTCTGAAACATTTTCAAAAGAGAAAAAAAAGAGTGAGAACAAAATGTTTGAAAAGCTCTATGACAAGCTGCCCCTGAAAATCTCTTTCACTCTTGTCGAGACAGGGCAGGGGCTGAGGTGGTAACATGAGCGCTAGAAAAGGCTTTAGTAATGTAGTAATTTAG
This sequence comes from Artibeus jamaicensis, assembly GCF_021234435.1. NCBI lineage: Eukaryota > Metazoa > Chordata > Mammalia > Chiroptera > Phyllostomidae > Artibeus > Artibeus jamaicensis. Next base: position 5,586,837 of record NW_026522046.1, on the reverse strand, counting down.
TAAGTAAATGAGGATATTGGAATCCAGAGGGAATTTTTGCCTAAGCTCTCAAATGTTAGCCATGGGACACACTTCCGAATTAGAGGTTAAAAACATGTGTTTTGGATTCAACTAGACTTGGGTTCAAAGATTGACTTTTCTACTTATTTATCTGAATAATCTGGAACAAATTGGACTCTTCCTTTCCTCCTCTGTAAAATGATGGTGCTACCTCTCTGAATTGGTGCTACCATCCTGAAGATTGGATGAGGTACCATTTACGTGCTTGATGCTGTGCTTGACACATATTAAGTACTCAGTAAATTATTGGTGCGTATTGAATACTCAGCTGTTGTTGGACCTAGTATTAAAACACACTTCCTAGCTCCTATTCACATACCCTTTCACTTTATTATGCTACTTATAAACTGTTTTCACTCAGTGAGTATTCCTGTGAGCTAGACACTAAGCTCAGAAATGGACTGCAGCGGTGAAAAATACAGTCCTTGTTCTCAAGGACCTCAGTACCACTGGGAGAGGTAGACAGACAGACACACTGACGGTTCCCTACGACTTGGCATGAGCCATGGCAGACGTACAGGTGCTGCAGCAGCGGAGGGGAGAGGCCCTGCTTTGAAACGACCCAGCTGATTTAGTACCACACTTACGGGCTTTATGCTAGAGTCTAATGAAGAAGTTCGAGGAATGGTTAGCTGCCCCTTACAACCTTGTTACTAGATTATAATGAAAGAAGATTCTACCATACTTACAGATGTTTATTAAATACCCGTTCACTTAGAAGTAGTTTCATGCAACCTGTCTTTTAAACTGTCTAATGCCCCAGCTGTCTGTTATTTTTGGTGTCTGACTGTCAGAGATGTAGCAATGTCGGAGAAGCAGGATTCAGTTACTCGTAATCTGCATCAGACAACAGGAACTTCCTAAGCCAATTAATTACTGGACACAGTGGCCCCAGGTAGCATTCCTAAGTGATCAAATATAGGCATTCCTTCTCTAAGCAAGAGTGGGGGTTATCTCTAAATTAGTTTATCCCATCTACATATCTTGAATACCTTTTATTTTAGCAATGAGGTCCATTTCTAATACTTACCTTCTGATTAACAAGCCATTAATTTTACCAGTAGAAAAACTCCTATTTTTGAGCTGATAAGGAGTCTCAGGTGTTGCTCATATATGAACAGTGGAAGGGCTTTTAATAGCTGCCTTTGGAGCTCATGGTAGCTGGCATTCTCTATAATATGGATTCTTGGTTAGGGCCACTGATCACCCCTGAACTGAAGCCTAAACTAAGTAGCACATACTTAGTATCACACTGTTTATGGTGTCTAGAATATCTTTGAAATCTACATTACAACAGGTGCCTCACCAAGACTAAAAGTTTAGGGAAGGCTTCCCAGGGGAGGTAAAGTTCAGGGTAGCCTCAAAACCCGCAAGAGGAGGTCCTCATGGCATATATGGGTGAGTGCAGCACCCTTCAGGGGATGCGGGTGGCTCTGTATGTCTTAAATGTAGGAGCGTGCAAGAGCCTGGCAGAGTAAAGGAGAGCCCTGATCACAAAGAGCCCCAGTCTGTGACGTTCGCACTTTATTGTGAGGATAGAGGCAAAAAGACAAATTAGAACAACAAGGACAGTTGTCCAAGTAAGAAAAAAAGCCCTAAACCTATGTAAAGGAGTGAAGGGATGAGATAATAAATTCAAGTCTTACTTACGTTTTTCCCTCAAAATCCTTTCTGGCACTCCAGCTCTGAGTTTGACGCCTTTCCTTCTCCGAGCTCTTGCAGCAGCCTGAACTAATTCCTGCCAACACACTCACCTTGCTCTAACGTACACACCTCCCCTGTTAGACTGTACACCGCCAGGTCTCCTTTCCTGTTGCAGTCCCACGTGTAGAACCAAGTGGTCTCTCATTAGTGGCCGAGTGAATGAGAGAGAGATGACGGCGATCCCACAGGACTTCATGTTGTTTACGGAAAGTGAGGGGAAAAAGAAGTTTCTGGCCTGGATGGAGAATGAGCAAGTGAAACATCACTGCTGTCCTGGGCTTGTATTTCCAGCACAGTTAGTTCCTTACTGTTCCCGATCATCATCAGTGATATTCTGAGTGACATTAATGTGAAGCTTAGCCCCTAATTGTCGTTTCCCCAGTTGGGTGTGCATTTTTGCGGGTCTGAGTTTGTGTGTGCATATATCTGAACATCTGCATATAAATTCAGGTTGTCATCCTGGAGCTGCAGTCTCTCTTCCCAGAGCCGTATTGACAGATGGAAGCACCAGCAGTGTCTGTCGAACAGTGTCTGACTGCCAAAGTGACATGTGTGAGAAACACAAAGGAGCAGTAGTGTCTTGATTTGAGCCAGAAATTCTCTGTTGGCCAGAAACTGAAAAAAGTGTTTGGTGACTCTGCCGTCATTATTGGCCCAGCCAGAGGCTGGATTCAAGTGTGACGGAAACAGAAGCCGTGTTCTGTAGAGCTCTGCTTCGCTCCCGGGACCGATGTCTCATGTAGGCATCGCTCTTCTGCTTTGCTGCCGCCTGTCAAAGTCTGGCAGATTCTGTGAGCATGTATGCAAAACATCTTTCTGCAACACAAGCATTTTGCATTTTAGATATTCTTTTACAAAGCTTTGGAGTAGAAATAGTTGTCATATGTATCATAAAATTTGCATATAATATTTATCTTATGTAAAATTTCTTCTTACTTGGCTCTAACCAGTAACTTCAATAAAGTTGGAACATACACACGTTTCCCAGGGACTTTTTCAGTTTCGAATCATGGATGGCAAGAAATGTAAAAATCAAGAAGCATTTCCCTGAGATAACAATTGCCATAAAAGTCCATTGCAGTAAACCCCTTAGGAGTAGATCCAAACTGGAGGTGTTAACAGTATTTGAGGTGGATTTCAGGAGTTTTAAGAGGTAATTGAAGGTAGCACCAAAAACCTCTTGGCCACAATGCATCTCCTCTCAACTACTGAAGGAACACCTGCCAGGAGTTTGTGTAGCAAAGTGGGAATTGTTACATGCACACTAACCCAGGAAAGCAGTTTTGTCTTCTATCTCAGTCACAAAAGCATGCGCACACTCTGAGCCATCCTCCTCTTTGCGAGCATGTTTGCAGAAGCCTGAGGGCCAGGGGCTCTGCCTGAAAAGTGTCCTCAGGCCGGTGGAACCCACAGATGATGTCCTCAGAGTGACTTCTATCAGTTAGGGACAAGGTACTGGGAATGGCAGACTAGGAAGTGTTTCTAACAGAACTGGGTAAGTTCAGTAACATTCAACAAGCCTTAAAGGTGCCAGGCCTTAGAAGGCCAAAGGTCAGCGAATGTCGTTCTTACTGTCTATATATTTACTGGCCAAACTGGAGAATTTAATAGCCGTCCCTCCCAGAAATTGGTTACCAGTTTCTCAAGTATTCAAGTATACTTTCACAATTTGGAGCTGATTTTTTTTTGTCCAAGTGTTTTGTTGAGGTAAAATTTTTATAGCCATTTCTGGTCCTGCCACTCATGTCAGGAATGTAGATGGCTATACTTGCTCATCATTTTTGTTGAATGACAGACGGTGTGGTTTGGTTTGGTTTTTTAATTTTTCTTTTTAAGGGGAAAGCCTCACGGAGGCACCGTTTCCATAACAACAGGAAAAGCTGACAGCAGTGTCTCAGCTGACTGGCCCCGAGGAATAGCTGGCTGATATTTCACAAAAGTCAGGGGAAACATGAAAAGGAAAAAGCACTGAGATAGGTGAAGCATCTTCTAGCTGTCTTCTGACAGTGGCTTCAGTAAAGATTCATTTGCCCTTTTTAATGTCCCACCTTTGACTCTTCTGCAAAGATACAAGTGATGGCCCCTGCTGGGATGTGTGCTGCCTTTTTTTTACACTGTTTGTCCTAGTAATACATATCCAAGTGTGACATGGGACTTTCGTGTCTCTAGAAATCAAAAACAGGGAACAGAGCACATGATTTGGTCTTTGTTTCTGCATGGGCAGGATGGGCGATCTGCACAGGCCAGGTGCCTTTTTGTGGGGAAGCTGGGGTGTGGTTGCCTTCAGACATCTGGAGGGCTCCGACCTGGAAGGAAGCATAGGCATTCTTTGTAGTTCAGAGGAAAGAACTGGTGCCTGTGGGTGGCCGCTCTGTAGATGACGTCAGCCCAGTATGGGAGTTTTCTGATAGTGGAACGAGTCACCTGTGTGATACAGCGTATTGCCAGCAGTGTCTGATCAGAGGCAGGACGGAGCCCTTAGGACTGCCGCAGAGGCTTTCCTGCCACGGCTGAAATGTTGGATTGATTAATTTGTAAATCCCTTGGAGTGTTAAGATCTTATGAGTAAAAAAACAAAATCTTACGAGTCTGCAGTTGTATTAAACTCATTGGGATGGAGAATGATTTTAGTTAGACCCATACATCTAGTCTGAATTAACAGAGTATGCTGTCTGTCAAAGACAAACAAATTTCAACTTAGGTAAGAAGAGACTTTATTTATTTTTTAAGTTATTTTGGGTGGAAGGGAGGGGCTTTTGCCATTGGGAGAATGCTTCGACTATAAGATTTGCAAGGGTGTCAAAGACCGGGTAGACAGGAAACTTCTTTCATAGGGCTGCGGAAACAAAGCTAGGAAGAACCAGAGTTGGGGGCAGGTGAAAGAACTGGACAGTTGGTCTGGCGATGTCATTCCCAGAAGGCAGCCAGTTTTCAGAAGGTGTTTTCCAGGAGGGGGTTGAATGCTGTCTCAGGCTGAGGGTGGGTCAAAGGCTTGGGGGAAGGATATAGAAGCTTCACTGAAGTTTGGTCAGCATTTAACAAGCACTTGGTTCCAATCATTGCGGACAAGCTGTTCAGTTAATCTTTTATGAGTCAAAGAATAGGAATTTGGTTGGCCCTTGTCTGGATGTCAGAATTGTAAATACCGTGGTGGCAACAGGAATCTTCTCAGCCTATGGGGAGGAGTGGTTCTTTGCAATAAGCTGTTTCCCAGAACAGGGGATTTTCTTATTGTAGCTGCTTTCCAGGAGCTCAGGACTCAGGTGAAGTTCAGCAGGCTTAGGGCTCTGACTGCTGCCGACGTGTTCTGTTCTTATGTCTCTCCATGATGTGACCTGAAGTCCATGAACTGGGCTTTTCTGAAACCTGCTTATTCTGCAACCTCTATTTAGTCCTCAAGTAGAGGGAGAGAATGTCAGTTGCAGCTACCAAAAGGGACAGTGGTGACCATTTGTTTATGGCTCTTCTCACTGATAATTATGCATGTCTTCTGTTCTGAACAGTGGGACTAGCTTAGGATTTCAGAGGATCTTAGAGTTCTTACCCAGTGTGCAAATCTACTCCTCACCCATTTCTTTTGCATTAAGGGAATATTTTCTAATATAGCATTTTGATTTATGTAATAATTTTTTTAAATTAATACTGTAATTTTTTTTAGATCAGTTTTAGATCTGCAGAAGAATTAAGCAGAAAGTACAGAGTTCTTTTATACTCCTCCCTGCACCCCAACCCCCACTCCCCGCCCAGCAGTTTCCCCGGTTATTAACATCTTGCATTACTGGGGTGCTTTTATCACAGCTGATGAGCCAACATTGGTACATGATTATTAACTAGAGTCTGTAGTTTATGTTAGAGTTTATTCTTCATGTTGTCCATTCTTTGGGTTCTGACAAATGTATAATGAAATGTATCTAGCATTTACAGAATGTTTTCCCTACTCCCAAAATCCCATACTCCTTCCACCTCTTAATCATCCCCTCCCTCCTCCTCCTGCCAAACTTGTGGCACCTGCTGATCTTTCTGCTGCCTCCATAGTTTTGCCTTTTCTAAAAATGTCATGTAGTTGGAAAATATAAATAGCCTCTGCAGATTGACTTCTCTTACTTTATGTTGAAATAAGTTTCCTTCATGTCTTCTTCTGTCTTAAATAGCATTTGTTTTTAGCATTGAATAATATTCTACTGTCTGGATGCATCACAGTATGTTGTTCATCCATTCACCCACTAAAGGACACTTTGGTTGCTTCCAAGTTTTAGCAGTTGTAAGTATAGCTGCAGTAAACATCTGTGTGGAGGTATTTGTATAGACATAGTCTTCTGCCCATTTGGGTCAGTGCCAAGGAGTGCTACTGCTGGGTCTTATGGTCAGAGTAGGTTTAGTTTTGAAAGACATTGCCAAACTGTCTTCCAAGGTGCCTATACTATTTTGCTTTCCCACAAGCAATGAATGAAAGTCCCTGTTGTTCTACATCCTTGTCAGCATTTGGTATTACCTGTGTTTTGTATTTTACCCATTCTAATGGGTGTATAGTGGTGTTGTGTTAATTTTGATTTCCCTAATGACATATGCTGTTGAATATCTTTTCATGTGCTCATTTGCCATCTGTATATCTTCTTTGATGAGGTTTTCTTGAGAATTTTTTAGTGGTGCTCTAGGGTTTACAATATTGATCTTAACTTTCTAACTCAGCTTCTCATTTAAACTAGCTTAATTCCAGTTGTGTATAGAAATGTTACTGCTACATAGCACTATTACCTTAACTCCTTTTTCGTATTCTTACACATAATTCATCTATTACCAATTATTACTTTACCATCAGTAGTCATTTCCTTAGCCCACTAAAGCTTTGCTCCTATCTCCTTTGTACAGATATATTATACATATATTCCATTCCTATGTTATAGGCCAACATTACATTATATACATATTATTTCATATAGTTGCCTTTTGAAATGTTATGAGAAGGGAGAATGTATAACATATATACTGCATATACATTTATACTGTGTATTACAATTACATAATTACCTTTACCATTTTTTAATGTGGATTTGAATTATCTTCTAGAGCCACTTGTGTTTCATTAGTGATTCTATGAACAGTGACTGATGGACTTCCCTTAATAAGGTGGGACGGTGGATCTGCTAATAACAACTTTTCTTAGTTTTTGTTTATTTAGGAGAGTTTTTATATTTTATATTCATTTTTGGAAGATAGCTTTTCTAAACATAGGATTATCGGTTGGCTTTTTTCTTGGAACACTTTGAATATATTATCCTACTTCCTCTATTGTTTCTGCTCAGAAATCAGTATTAATCTTATTGGGGTTTCCCCTGTAAGTGAATAACTGTTTTTCTCTTGTTGCTTTCAAGACTTCTGTCTTTGTCTTTGTCTTTGACTTGCAGCATTTTTACTATGATGTGTTTGTGGTTCTCTTTGTACTTATTCTGGGACTGGATAAAAAGTAAAATGAATAGACACATACTTCTTTTACAAAGGTGGGTATAGAGTAGTTAACAGTCAACAATTAACACAATAACAATAACAATGAGGTTACTTGTGGTGTCTGGTCTGGTACAGTGGTTGTGCCCTGAGGGGCCTGGGGGTAAAAAAGGAAATTACTCTGACATCCCAAAGATCTGCTGTCTTAGATGCAAAAAAGACAATAGACAAGATCAGTTAAGGTAAAGCTTGTTCTTTGTCAGGGAAGAAACCAGCCTAGGACATCATTACCTGCCATGACCTGCTTTCAGCTAGAAAGTTGTCATTTCAGACCATCCTGTGTGGTTACTTTAGGTCTCTGGGTTTGTAAGGCCCACCATGCTGGCCTCCCCTGAGTTTGTCAGGTTTTGTATGTGGCCTCTTTTTCATCCACATATTCACATATCCTATTGATCCCATCCTGTGTAAATAGTACTGATACCAGGGCCAAGTACAGGGCATTTCTTATATTGTTTTCATTTATAACTAGGGAATCACATTTTTCATCACATCGGCCTCTTATCTTCATTTAAGTCATTGATAAAATGTTTGTATAAAACAAAGCCAAGGACAGAGCCCTGCAGCTCATCACCAGAGACCTAGGTAGCATTAATTATTATGGCAATTGAGAGTTAATGGGTGTGATTTTCTACTTAATAATATGACACTCCTTCATGAGCAGAATCAGATCATAGGAGTCTCTCACAGTGGGGCTGTATATAAGACCATATCAGAGCTAGTGACTGTTCTTTATTCCATCTCTGCCCTCTCGGTACATGGACATGAACTCCTGTATCAAAAAAAATTAATGCCATCCTATCCACCATCTCCTTGGAACTTTGGACCCTACTGCAGTTTAGAGCATTTATCAGGTTACAAACAGGCCTCCCCCACTCCCCTTACAGTGTTTCCTGATGAAGCTTTTTATACTACATGACAGGGATCTTTTTTCTCTTCAGTATGTGTGATAGATTAACTAACAGCCTATTATTTTTCATGAAAACAACTCAGTAGACCATTCTTAATTGCCCTGTGCTGAATTACCACCTATTTTAAAGGTCACAGAATCCAAAGAGCAGAGCTTTGCAGTATGAGCTGCACTAATGCAAGTGTTGTTCTTGGGTAGCTGGTGTATGCTCACTGCGGGGTACAGACTTCCGTCTGGACCACGGTCCCGAACCAGTTAATGTGCCCTGAAAGCTCACGCTGCTTTCATTCAGTATCAGCACACAGGATTGAGTAGGTTAAAGCCAACGGGGATAGAGAGAAGAAGAGGAAGAGGGGCCGCCTGTGAAGAAGAGGAAGAGGGGCCGCCTGTTCTGTCTGACAGAAGCCATTGCCTCGGGACTGTGTTTTATTGTTTTCTACACATATCCTGGGGGCATTCTCTTTGTGATCGACATGGTTCTTCTGTTACAACAGGAATAAGTTTCAGCTCCCTCTTTTGTGGTGAAATACAATGGTAGATATTATTCCAGATACAGCATATCCTTACAGAAGAGGCCCCACTCCATGTAGTGGTCACTTTTTTAAGTCAGTTAAGGCTCCCTTTTAATGGTACTAAATGGGGCAGTCCCTATCTGTCCATGGCAACTTCACGGCAATGTATAAGAGAAAATGAAATTATATAGAAATTTCTTTTCAATCTTTAGAAAGAAGAAATGATCTAATTCTAATGACCTTTCTCTGTGTTTCACTGTTAGCTCGGAGAAGTCTTCTTCCTTAATGCCAGTCATCTCCTTTACACTTCCCACTCACTTAAGTAGTGTTGTCATTCCCCAGTCAGTACGTACCTCACTATTCCAGATGTCTCATCACTGACCACCTCTGTCGTCTGGAATGTCACTCTGCCCTCCGCCTCTCCTAGTGCTTAGGGAACTTCAGTGGCTCCCTGTTGCTAACAGTCTTAGATGGTTTAGGTTGACGGGCTAGGCTTTCGATCACCAGCTCACATTTCATCCTCATCTTCTCTTCCGTTCCTTCTTCTGTAACCAAAGGAAGTTTTGTATTGTTTCGTAAATATAACCAATTCTATGTCCATATATTTTTGCTCTTCCCATTCTTTACTATAATCTAGTATGTACTTCCTTCCCTCCCCTCATAAGTGATGCCTTGTTTTTAGCCTCCAGTTCAAATTCTGCTTCATTCATTCAAAAAATATTTACTGGCACCTACGGTGCATCTGGCATGGCTCTAAGTGCAGGGGGTCCTGCAGGGAACAAAACCAAGTCTCTGCCTTCACAGAGCTCATATTCTGGTGGCAGAGAGTATATACTGAACAAATAAAGATGCGGTATATCAAATGTTCATGTGGCTATGGAGAAAAGGCATGATGAGGGAGATAAAAAAGGAGTTTGCTGTTTTATATGTAGTGATCATGGTAACATTTTTGAGAATTGAGAATATGGAAGAGGTAAGAAATGTTGGAGGTTTGAAGAAAAGAGGTAAACTAGACATCTAGCATAGTGGCAGACTAAGGAAATTTGGGGGTCATTCACAGCTCATAATCATAAATTTAATGTCTTTGAACTGGTCACCTCTTCCTCTGAATTCTTGTAGTGGTTATTTGGCATTTGGCATACTCTACCTTCTATTATTCTTTTTGGAATCTGGCCTAACTTTCAACTTTCTATTTGTTGTTGTTTTTAAATGTGTCATACCCCACCTGGCTTCTCAGCTGCTTTGCAGCAACTTGCAAGATACACACAACAGGCAAGGACAAAAATAAATCATTGGAGTGTCAGGAAAAAAATGAAAATACACCTCAGTAGAATTCAATCATAGCTTAAACGCACTTCGGGAGGAGGAATCTTGAACGAGAATGTTTTTTAATCTCCACTATCTAAAACCGGACAGTTTGTTAAAATTAGATAATATATAAATCATTACTGTAACAATTAGAGTGAAATCGCATGTTTACGCTACTGAATTTTTATCCCACACATTCACCTTGATTCCCAGAAAAAAAGAAAAACTTTATAGGAATTTCCCCCTTGAGAAGTTTTATTGATTGTCATATTTGTAAATGTCCATGAAGATATTATCATCCACAGTTATTATATTTGTATTGTTTCTCATAAGTCATAAGTGATCATTCTTATTGTTTTTCTGTGTCATGGGTGCTGGGTGCCCTCTTCTCCTATCAGGAGAGTGAGATACACTCATTTCCTCAGTTGCTAATGATAGCTTTCAGCTCACCCTTCTCCAGAAAGTGTCCTCAGCTGCAGAGAGCTGTCTTGCCAACAGCAACAGCCTCTTCCTGAGAGCAGCGTGCGTCTAGTGACTTGTCATGGAAGGGTTACAAAGGCCAGAGAACCTCGTCTTCATGAAGGACAGTTTTTTAAGGCCAGTTTTAGCCACAGAGCTCTCTTTGGGATCACCGGAGTCCTTCGTTGTGATTGCAGCACAGTTTATCTTCTCCCCTTTCCCAATTCTGCTTCCTTTACCTCCCCATGTATTTCTACCCAAACACCCACCAATGACTTCTGGCACACGAGTCTCTATCTCAGAATCTTTTTCCAGGGAAGCCAACTAGTAACATTGGTTGCATATAAAGTTTTACTTATTATAGTTTATTTATGTTGTACATAATGTCTTTTTGCCTTCTGGCTGCTTTCAGGGTTTTTTGTCTTTATTTTTATTTTTAGCAATAATATACCTAGGTGTGGCTTGCTTTGTGTTTATTTTCCTTGGGGTTCATTAAGCTTCTTGGATCTGTTTATTTATGACTTTCATCAAATTGGGAAAACTTGTGTCCATTATTTGTTGAGATATATTTTGTTCCAATCTCTCTCCTTCTGGGCCTCTAATTACATGTATACTAGACAATTTAATATTGTTTCATAGGTTTCTGAGGCCTTTTTTAGTATTTTTATTTTATTTTCTCTCTGTCCTTCTAACTGAATAGTTTCTATTGTCCTCTTTTCATATCCAGTGATCCTCTCTTCTGTAATATAAATCAGCTATCAAGATCATCCAGTGAATTTTTTATAGCAGGTATACTTGTCAGTTTTGCAATTTGCATTCAGTTATTTTTGTCTTCCTTCTTCTTAGGATTAATTTGCTTTTCATTTTCTAGTTTCTTAAGGTGAAAACTTAGATCATTAATGTTAAGCCTTTCTTTTTACCTAACATAAAAATTTAAAGCTGTAAACTTCTATCTAAGCACTACTTTAGCTGCATCCCATAAATTTTTATAATGTTGTGTTTTTATTATCATTTATCTTGAAATATTTTCTAATTTACCTTGTGATTTCTTTCATTTATTGATTATTTAGAAGTATATTATTTTAATTTCCAAATATTTGGGGCTTCTCTAAATATCGTATTGTTATGGATTTCTAATTTAATTATCTTGTGGTCAGAAAACACAAAAGACATTTTATTGGCAAGTCTATCTAAATACACATTATTTGTACACTTGAAAAATATGTAATCCGAGAAGGGAGGGTTTGGGGTGGAAGGATCAAACAAGAAGCAAAAAAGAGGAAGAACTCATGGACAGCAGTGTGGTGATTGCGGAGTGGAGGTGGAGGTGGAGGTGGAAAGAGGGTATGGGGGGAAACAATAATGGAAAAATGCAATAATAAAATAGATAAAAATACATAAACTTCAGTTCCATTTTTGCACCAAAAAAATGCGTAATCCAAAGTTGTTGGGTATATTTTCTACAAATGTCAGTTAAGTGAAGGCAGTTGTTAGTGCTGATCTTCTGTTTTTTTCATTATCTTACTAACCGCTGAAAGGGAGTGTTAAAAATCCCCACCATGATTGTTGATTTGTTTGTCTCCTTTCGTTCAGTTATTCCTTGGTGCATTTGAAGTTCTACCAATAATCAATGTACATATACATTGATTACTATTACATGTATATTCCTGGTATATTAATCCTTTTATTATTATGAAATGTTCCTTTTAATCTCTAATAATACTCTTTGTCTCAAAGTCTATTATCTATTCATATAGCCATGCAAGCTTTCTTATGATTAACGTTTTCATCATATATCTTTTTCCATCCTTTAGCTGTCAGTTTTAGTCTTTACACTTAAAGTGCATCACTTGGATATAATGTATAATTTGAGTCTTGCTTTTTATTCCAGTCTGACAATCTTTGCCTTTCTGCTGAAGAGTTTCAACTGTAATGATTAGATTTGTCTCTTACTTTTTAAAATGTGTCTGTATTTTGCTCCTCTATTCCTTCTTCTTTAAAGTTATTTGAATACTTTTTAGTATTTATTTTGATTTTTCTATTGCTTTTTTAGTTGTATTTTTTGCTTTATTTTTTAGTGGTAGCTCTAGGGATTATAGAATATATCTTAACCTTATTTCAGTCTGATTTAATATTTTACTACTTAACATAAACATAGGATCTTTGTAATGCTATAGTTTCATTTAGTCACCTTCCGTTATTTAGTTATTTTTGTAATTTCCCTTTCTTTACCGTGGTACCCTCATGTATTCAATTGTTAGATCCATCCTTTCCTTTAAATCCTTAAACATGTTTATAAAATGGATTTTTTAAATGTCTTGTCTGCTAATCCAGTATCTCTGTCATCTCTGAGTTTGTTTCTATCAAATGCTTCCCTGGTTATAAGTCATATTTTCCTGCTTTATATATCTAAAACCTTTTGACTATATGCTGGGCATTATGGATGCATTTGTTGTGCATTGAATTTTGTTTTCTTTCTTCAGAGACTTTTGAGTTTTTATTCTGTCGGGCTAGTAATTTGCTGTTAATTCAGCTACATATTTTTGAGGTTTACTTTTTGCACATTTTTGAGGCTTACTTTTAAGCTTTGTTTGGGCAGGTCTAGAATATCCCTCTCCTAGTATACTGCTTTCTGATGGTCTCACTGGATACTCAGGGTGTTTATCAAGGTCTTTTCACTCTAGCTGGTTAGCATTCCCATGCCTTCCAGCACTCTCATAGCTCCCCTGTAACTGTTCCTGCCAGGCCTCTGGACTCTTGCCTGCATATGTGCAAAAACTTGAGGGGACCACTGTGTAGATTTCTAAAGCTCCTTCTCAGCTCAGCTTTCTTCCATTCACCTTCTCCCTTTGTCCAGCCCCAAACTCCTGTCTGTAGTTCCTCAGCCATGTACCCAGGCTCTCCTTCCCGGTGCCGCAGTCCAGAGCATGCTTCCAGATGGACTTCTAGGGAAATCATGGACTCACTCCGAGTTTCCCTTCTGCCCTGCCTTCTGTCCAGTGTTTGAAAACTGCTCTATATATTTTGGCTTATTTTATGTTTGTTTATTGTAGACGAATTAGTCTAGTCCAGTACCATTACTTTATAATGGCAAGATCTGAAGTGTCTAACTTACTTTTAGATATAATAAACAATAGCTTAATATATTAACTTCACTCATTTTCCATCTTCTCACTTCACCTCTCACCCTCCATCCCCCAACAACCAGGTCCTACAGAAGAAAGCTTTTGTCACTTTTAGGTAGCAAATTGGCATCTAAAATAACTAGAGTACGACCACAATGCATGAATACCCTTTTTCCTTGGTTTGTAATTACATTGTTAACTTAGGTTGGATTTTGCTAATTTCAAGGTTAAACTCTTTTCCAGTTGATGCTATGCCCTTCTTGTTATCAGGTAATCATTTTCAGGTCTATCTAGTTAAGACGGGCAGGAATACCAGAACTGGAAATGTTTCAACAGTCTTGGCTCTGATAAAGATCATTAACGATCATGCCACTCAGGGGAGCTCTTTGTCATAATTGCTACCCCACGGCAGCATCCATCAAGATAATTGTTTGACTTTTTCTTGTAGGCAACAATCAGATAATCAAAGAGTAGCAAGCAAGCCTTAATTATATATATGAAATGGATGTTTTCCCTGGTTTGATTTTTTTTTTTTTAATAAAGCCAACAGTCAGGAAAGGGGGGATTTCTGACTAGCAGTAGAAAAATGCTACCCCACAAAGAAGCTTTTTTGATAACTCTACTTCCCATAAAATAAATGTTTCTGAATTTTTTTAGATCTTCCTTTCCTGACAAAAAGAAAAAGCAAATATGGAGTGACCACAATATACCATATAGCAAGAATCCAGGTTTGCAAAGGACAGTGCTCTCACGGAGGAAAAGGGCTGGGGTCACAACTTAGTCGCCATCCATATCACCTCCTAGTGCTGTCATCCTTCATTTCTGTTCAGAACGGTCCCGTCTCTGCCCTAGCGGCTCCGGGTAACGCTGACTCCAGGTAACACCGCCCTCACATCGGGGGCGCCGCAGGTCAGCAATTAGTTTTTAATCTGCAGGAGAGGCTGAGCTTGCCATGCCTATGAGACAGTTTAAGATGACCAAGGCTTTGTAGTAATATTCCCTGTCTAGATGATAAGCAGGTTTTAATTAATTCAGCCAAGGAACTACATTAGTTATTTACGTTCAAACCACATTCTGCAGTTTCCTAATCAGTTTTTTAATCCATTTTTTAGGCATAAAGAGATCATCAGTTTTTGTCACCACAGATTCCCTCAGGTTGTTGCCTTTCTCCTTTTTTATTTTTTAATTGATTGGGGAGAGAGAGAGAGAGAAAGAAAGAGGAAGGGCAAGAGAGGGAGAGAGAGAAAAAAACACATCAATCTGTTTTACCACTTATATATGCATTTATTGGTCCATTCTTTGTATGTGCCCTGAGCAGGGATCGAACCCGCGAACTTGGTGTATTGGGACAATGCTCTAACCAACTGAGTTCTCTGTCCAGGGCAGTTGTTGCCTTTCTAAGCAAAACAGGCAAGAAGTAGCCAGGTATGGGCAGGCAGAGTATCAAGGTATCAGAAACTTTAAACCAATTTGGGGACATTTGTGTGTGTGTGTGTGTGTGTGTGTGTGTGTGTGTGTGTGTGTGTGTGCAAAATGAGCGGACAAATCGAACAAGAAAAAGCCCTATTTCTCTGTGTTATAATAATACACCAGTATGTGGCACTAACCTTACGTATGGCCCCACCAAGGATCCGTGTAGGCGTCTGCACTCATTCCCCCAGCACACTGGCAGCTCAGGTGGTCCATGGGAAGCCCATAATATCTTATACTCATATACTCTGGGCACTTTACGTCTGCCACAAACTTAGGAGAGTGGGCTCAGGATCAGACCCATTATCAGGAGCCACCCTGTTTCTTACAAATTGTAAGGGTCTCATGTCTGAATCTCATGTAAATTAGAGACTATAATGTCCACCTCTTTGGGTTCATGTACTCATTAAATACAAAAGTAGCTAGAATAAGGCCAGAGACTAAATAGAGAGCAGGAAATGCGTGTTCCCTCCATTTGGCTCTGCCCCCCCTCACGGAGTCTGTGCCAGGCTGTGCAGAGATTTTCTTTTTGAGACGGAATATCTGACACCAGTGTATCCACACAACATAACAAGTGTCACTAATCAGTGTCGGGGCCAAAGTCAGAGTTTTTTCTGTGATGGCAGAGACAATATTCATAAGCACCTGGTGTGGACACAAAACTGCCTTCTGATTGTGAGGTCTCTCACTGCAGAACTTAGCTTCTTTCTTTTTTTTTTCTTAAGGAAAAATGTCTTAAGAGTACATCAAAACATTTATTCATTAGAAAACAAGGAGACTGTCACACAAATCCTAGTGAAAGCAGTTCAACTCAGTTCCACTAGGCTGGTTTAAGAGAAATGCCTTACATTATAAAAGTGATTTATGTATTAAAAATCCAAGGAGACAGGCAAACAAGTATTTTACGAGGGGAATGGAGTTCAAGGTCACCCCACCATTAAGCTGACCTCCCAGGACCTGTGCCTTCCAGAAGAGCCTCAGTGGATGGGGGTGGTTTTCTTTGATGTCTCATCTTTCATCATCCCTGCTGAAAGCTCTTCCTCACTGGCTTATCGCTGGAGAAGAGAATTCTGGGTTTCTTTTTCCTAACTCCCCAGTAGGTGTTTGGATGCCAACAGGCAGGGCTTAGGTGTGGCAGAGCCATTGCCTGAGGCTGTAGAAGCCAGATGCTAGTGCCTAGAAATGGAGGACATTTTCTTGGCTGAGGGGATTTCCGGCTATCCCCTTAACCAATCTCAGGATCCTCTACTGAGTGCAACCCACTTGTGTGACAGTCTTGAAGCTTCTGCTCAACTTCATCTATTATAGCCTTCCCCTCAGGCTTGGTTCCTCACCACAGCTTGCCCATGACTGACCAGAAAGCACCAAAGATGAGCCCATCTTCAGTTAAACTCATCTGTCAGATAACCTCATCTGACAGTTTGTCCCTCAAGCATTTAGAAGTGCCCAGCATCTTGCAGAGGCCTCACACCTTGAGGGGCAGCCAGCTCCTGGTGCTGCTGCTCAGTTCGGACTGAGCCTACCCTATGCACAGCTTCTCCCCCAGGCTCTCAGTCGGCTAGTCCTTGGTGATGCTGGAGAGCAGCTGCTTCCCGACGGTGTGAAAAGGCTCTTCCTCCACCCCTCCCTCAGGGGCCGACAGGCAACTGATGACATCTGGAAAGAGGCTATAGATTGCACCGCCCTGTGGGAAAGCTCACTGAAGAAGGTCTTGGCCCGGGCAGCCATCTGAGGCGCAGGGTCAGTGAGCAGCACAGCCATCCCGCTAACCTGTCCCTTCACCTTCTCCACATCCTTTAGGATCAGATAGGGCGTCACCATCCCTGCGGTTTTCTGCCCTTGCCGAGCTAGGTACCCGAGGTGAATACACAGATGAGGTCCAGGGTTCCACGGGGTTGGGGAAGCAGATGGCCATATCCCCCATAGCAATCATGACTAGAGAATGGGGAATACGGACTTTTCTAGCATGTGAACAGAGGACAAAACTGGGAGTCACAGAAAGTGGCACTGATCGTGCAGAACTTGCCAAGGGTAAGCAACGCAGCTGCACAGAACTCTACGTTGCCAGAAGGCCAGGGCTGTTGCAGACTTGAAGCAGAAGTGGAACAAAGGCAGCCAATATCTGTTCACCAGCCAATAGTTCCCTGTCAGATGCTGCGGATTAGTTCTGTCTGAGACATCAGCAGGTCCCCTGACCAGCCCCATCTCCTCCTCCTTGGTGGTCTCAGGGCTTATATTCTTCCCCTTTGGCTCTTTAGTTTTATGCCCCTGTTCTTCCCAAAGAACTCAGAGTTGACAAAGCTCTCCACTCACTGCCGTTCCAAATGTGCCAGCTGCTGCAGAGCCACATCCTCAGTCAGGGGCAGCAGGTTCATCGACAGGAAAGTGGAGAGCACAGGTGTCTCCTTCGGGTCATCCTGGGTGTGCTCTTCTCCACTAGCTTCTCTCGCCTCGCACATCGCTGCACTATCTGGGTGCAGATTACCTGCAGGCCTTCTGCCAGTTGGTAAATGAGCGTCACAGCCACCTCTGTGAAGGGGATCCGGAGTGGATCTGGGTGGACAAAGCCTTCTGTGACCATCTCCCATAGTCGCTCAAATAACCTGTGCTCCTGAGGCGGCTGGAAAGGAGGGTGACACTTGCACAGAGGAGGCTTTCTCCTGTCCCAGATGTTGGCAATGGTGTGGCACACTTGTTGGGCCAGCCTGTCGTCCTGTGGAAGCTTTTCATCCAGCCCTATGCTCACCAGAGTGTCTCAGTCGCTTCCCACAATTTCTGGTTTTCCTTGCGCCATCATTCCAAGAAGCGTGACAGAGGAACAGCACCCCAGCAGGGAGCAGGGGACCTTCTCAGTTGCCCACTCCCGAAGCAGCCAGTTCACTGCCGGTTTCAGTTCATCCTTCTGCACAAACCCACGGAGAATTTTCTCAAGACAGTGAATGATCCCAAAGGAGGCACCCACTAACAACAAAGAGATTTTGAATCAAAGCCTGGGTCTTGGCTCTGGCAGAGTCCCCTTAGGGTTGAGGTAATGTGGGCAGCAAGCATTAAGCACAGCTTCCTGGACACCAGGCTCCTTAGACCAGTGAGAGGCAGTATGTGGTATACCCCAAACAGAGCCTGAGGTACCCCAAATCAGAATGCCGTCACAAAGAATTCAATCACCTCCTGAACCACTGTGTTTGTATTTCACTCATCCTCCTGCCAGTGATGCCCAAGGCCTCTGTAATCTCCATAGAGAAGCTATAGGTGCCTGCAGACACCACACCAGCATCTCTAGCTTTACCAGTTCATCCTTTCCCCTGGATTTTCAGGCTCTGACATATTTGGCTCATTGTCACAGTCAGTCTGTTCTGGGCCCATGTTCCCTGCAGACCCCTGGGGAGTCTTCGCCTGTGCGGAAGCTAGACCTTTGAATATAGTTCCTAACAGATTTGGGAACCTGATCTCCTCTGCCTCCTCTGGGTCCATATGACCAAAGGGTTCAGACGCCCTGGAAGTGGCCCAGGGCTTCTTGAATGCGGATAATGACCTGCTTGTAACTAGCTTTGGCAAGACACTGACAGATGAGTTCTTTCACCTCTTCAGTGTAGTAGCAGTGTCCTCAGTGGTCTCTTCTTCTTGTGGGGAAGCTGTAGCAGCTGTTGCAAGGTAGACTTCAACTCTTGCAGCGTGGCTTCCTGCACCTCCTCTGGGTCCAGCACTGTGAAAGCAGCTGCAGTTTACCTCTCAGCCCTCACCTCGTAATTTCAGGGTTTCCTTCTACAGCAGTCCAGGAAGGTCAGTATCACTAAACTTGCAGAGAAAGGGATTATTGGTGAGAAAGGGATTATTGGGCCAGCAGCTGGGTAGCGTTTTCACATACTAGCATCAACCTGTCAGATGGCCCCCTGCTAAAGCCACCACTGCCTGGAAGTGGGTCAGGGGGAAGCCTTTTGTTGGATAATTTGGGTGAAGAGCTGCAAAACACGGTTCTGCACAAAGGAACTGACTCATGGCCATGGGCTTGCACGTTGTCCAAGGACTGGTCTCTGCTGTCTTGGGCTGCTTCCTCCAGCTGATCGCCTTTCAGAACTTGCAGTACCATCTCTGCCATGGCTGCAGGTGCAGCATTGCACATCATGTGTTTCCATCCAGATGATTAGAAAAATGCACATGCTGGACATCGGGAGGGCTGGGATACATTCTGCTACTTCTGTCAAGAAGGCTATGAAGCCCTTTGCCCCTGAAGGGCCCCAGCTCAGCACCTGGGGACACCTCTGTCCAATCTCTCTTACAGTCTCTCCCACTGTGCTCTTTGCTCCGTAATCAGTAGCCCATAGATTCACAGCTGCCGCCGGTATAGGTGCCAGGTGTTCAAAGTGCTGCCATATGTGGATGATCTTCACAGTGGCACTGAGCATACGGTTATGTGTCAGGGCTGTACCAAGCAGTCATGTTATGGTTTCCTAGTGATTCATGGGGGGGGGGGGGGGGGGGGAGGTTCTCCAGAAGGTGGTAACAGCCACCAGTAACCAAACAAAGTCCTCCTCGATTATTGAGTGGTTCCACAAGTGATGAATGTCCAACTGGAGCAGCTGTGTAAAAAGCTGAAGAATTGGTTGCCTCTCCTTTTCCCAGTCAAAGCCATGGGCTGACTTGGTCCAGGCTTTCTTGCCCTCCTTTCCAGAGTCTAGGTCCATGAGACTGGTCTGGCTGGTCTTGGTATCAAATGATTCCAAGAGGCATATCAGAGCACAGCAGTTCATTTTGAGGGCATTTAGGTGGGCCTCTCTACCTGATACTCTCAAAGTTGCATCATCCAGGATAGCTGGAAGCTCCTGAACATGGCGGGATAGTACTTTTATTAGGAATTTCTGGGCATTTTCCTTGAGGCCAGGATCTATACTTCAACAGTGATGTAGAATGCTATAGACAGTGTCAAAGTACTCCAGTACAAAGGCCCCTGGGCTTGGAAGGCAGCCTGAAATGCTCCCAACCTGCGACAGAAGCTTCCTTATGGACCAGACCTCATGCACAACACACTGATTCACTCCTCCACTTTTCCACAGTTCCTCTGGGGTTAAGGGCAGATGGAACTCCTATAGCCTGGGAGACATCCTTCTTCCTCCGGCTGACATGGCTGAGAACCTCACCAGCCATTCCTGGGACTCAGGTTGTCCTTAGCTTCTTTTTTTTCTGGTTTCATTTTTTTTCTTTTTTTAAAGTATATTTTAGTGGTTATGCTATTACAGTTGTCCCAATTTTTTCTCCCTTTTATCCCCTCCGCCCTGCACTCTTTCACCCTCTAATTCCCTCCCCTGTTTAATTCATGTCCATGGGTCGTACATATAAGTTCTTACTTAGCAGGTCGCTAAGAACTTGGCTTTAGCAGGTCGTACATATAAGCTTCTCCACTTCTTATACTATTCTTAACTTCCCCCTGTCTACTTTGTACCTACTGTTTATGCTTCTTATTTTCTTTACCTTTTTCCCCCATTCTCCTCCTTCCCCACTGATAACCCTCCATGTGATCTCCATTTCTGTGATTCCCTTCCTATTCTAGTTGTTTACATTGTTTTTGTTTTTAGGTTCAGTCATTGATAGTTGTGTTTGTTCTCACTTTACTGTTCATAGTTTTTGATCTTCTTTTTCTTAGATAAGTCCCTTTAACCTTTCATATAATAAAGGCTTGGTGATGATGAACTCCTTTAACTTGACCTTGTCTGGGAAGAACTTTATAACCTTTCCAGTCTAAGTGATAGCTTTGCTGGATAAAGTAATCTTGATATCACTCCTTGCTTTTCATGACTTCAAATACTTCTTTCCAGCCCTTTCTTGCCTCTAAGGTTTCTTTTGAGAAATCAGCTGATAGCTTCATGGGAACTCCTTTGTAGGTAACTGCCTCCTTTTCTCTTGTTGCTTTGAAGATTCTCTCCTTATCTTTAATCTTGGGTAACTTAATTATGATGTGTCTTGGTGTGTTTCTTCTTGTATCCAACTTCTTTGGGACTCTGAGCGACCTGGCCTATATATTAGTTCCTTCACCAGATTAGGGAGGTTCTCCTTCATCATTTTTTCAGATAAGTTTTCAATTTCTTGCTCTTCCTCTTTTTCCGGCACCCCTATGATTCAATGTTGGAACATTTAAAGTTGCTCCAGAGATTTCTTAAGTCTCTTCCCATTTTTTTGAATTCTTGTTTCTTCATTCTGTTCTGGTTGAATGTTGATTTCTAACTTTTGTTCCAAATCATTTATTTGAGTTCTAGTTTCCTTCCCTTCACTGTTGGTTCCATATAGATTTTCCTTTATTTCACTCTTCATAGCCCTCATTTCTTCCTTCATTTTGCAACTGAACTCAGTCATTTCTGTAGAAATCCTGATTACTAGTGTTTTTACGACCTGCATCTGCTAGGTTGTCTATATCCTAATCACTTAGTTTTTTTTTCCTGGCGTTTTAATCTGTTCTTTCATTTGGGCCATATTTTTTTGTCTTGGTGCAGCTGTTACATTTTAAGGGGTGAAGCCTTAGCTATTCACCAGGGCAGGGCAACCCACTTTGCTGCATTGTGGCTCTGTATGTGGGAGAGGGAACAATGCCACTTACTAGCTTTCTTGGCTCTCATCCCACTTTCTGTCACTTCCCTCGCTTTCCACAAGTGGATCACTCCCTTTCAGGTGCTGATTCCTGGGTGCGTGGGTATGTATATGTTCTAGGACCCTGTGGGTCTGTCCAGTGGACTCTCTTTCCTGCACAGCAGCCCCCAAGTTTTTTAAAGCAAGAAGTTTTCAGGCTTTATATTCCCACACTGGAACACCAGGTTGCACAGTTTGTCTCGCTCCCCAGTCGTTCCTCTTGGCTTATCCACACTCATATTTGGGAAATCCCATCCTCCAGCTGCTGCCTCGTCTGCCCGGTCGGCTGCTGGGCCACACGTCCTCTCTGCCCGGATGCCTCTCTCCTCTCCTTTTACCGGTCTGGGTGAATGTTTCTTCTTTTTAGCTCCTTGGTTGTCAGACTTCCATGAAGCTTGATTTTCTGGCAGTTATGGTTGTTTTTGTTTTTAAATTGGTTTTTATCCTTTTGGTTGTGCGAAGAAGCGAAGCGTTTCTACTTATGCCTCCATCTTGGCTGTAACTCTGGTTTCCTCAGCATATTTCTTAACATCATTGGCTCTCACTGGGCTTCTTCAGCCCAGGCTTCTGAAATTTATTATTAAGCAGGATACTGATAGCTGTAGCTCATTTTCATCAGCTGCCCCCTTTCTTCTGGGCCTTTTATTGAGGCTTCACAAGCCTGATGAGTTTCTTTAACTAGAAAGCAGAATCACAAGGATCCTTAGAAGGGAGTTGGGCCATCAGTGTTTCAAGTGCATGGCATAGGGACTTTGACCTCTAGCTATGCCCAGTTGCCTCCTGACACAGCCTTTTGTGTCCCTTGAAAGTGACTTTCTGTCAACCTTCTTCCAGACTAATACCAAGAGCATGGCAAGTGAAAGAAACCTGTGGAAATGGACTGCCCAACTTCAGATCTCAGAATCTAGGACCTTAGTTTCTTCCGTTGTAAAATTAGGTGAACAAAAGTACTGACCACCTAGCGTTTTTGTGATGACTAAATGAGATAATATGTGTGCTGTGCTTACAACAATAGCTAGCACATAGTAATTACTTGCTCAGTTACTATTAGCTGCTGTGATGGTGGTGGTTACTCCTCCCTCTCATGTCTTACAAAACCAGCATTTTCTTCCTACTTCTGTGAAAAGTCACTGTGTTATTTCTTTTTTGTTGTAGTATTAAAGGTCTGGCCTTTCACTGTCTCCAACTTTAAGCACTCTCTTCCTTTAGAGCTGGTTACTCTAGAGCTATGATTACTACCCTAAGTGAAATCTCAAGAGATGGTTTTATTATTTCATTACCTAGTTCATCATTAGCTGTAACCTACTGAGAGTTTTGATGTCTTGGGCAATGAGGGTGTGTGGGAAGTCAGGTTCTATCTGAGAGCAGACTGTGTTATGGATGGGAATTTTAGCAAAGGTGTTTTCTGTTTGCAGCGAGGTGGTGGGGTAGAGTGTGGCTTCACTCTTATCTCTGAAGCCACAGTTTCACTTAAGGAAAAAGCATTAAATACTAAGGACCTCTAGTTTGAACTAGCTTGGGTTAAGGTGGCAAAAGTCTGACTGAGGCCTATGATGGATGTAGAGAGAGATTTGAAAGTGAGGCCAGTGGTGAGCAGGGAGAAAAGTGGGGAAATAGTTCGTTCTACTCATACTACTTACTCCACCTCCACTCCCATCAACCAGCTAATGCCAGTAAGAGGCTCTTAGAAAGCAGAAAAGACCAACAATCATATTGTAGAATTATGTCAGGTTTCCAGTGTCTCACAAACTAGGTTTGACCTTCTCATGTGCTAGTGTGAATTTAAAGAAGCCACAATCATCCAGACAAATAGGAGGGGTGGAGATGCGGAGATGGGTTGGAGAGGTGGTGGCAGAACAGGCACAGGAGGTCCCACATTCACATGTGGTAGATAAAGGTAGGAACAACACCTTGGGCGCAGGTGATCCCAGCTTCAGGCCAGACAGCACAGCCCAGGGTTCCAGTGCCAGGAAATAAATCCCCATAACTTCTGGCTATAAAAACCATTTGGGTTTGGGCAGTGGAAGAAATTGCCGGATTTTCAGGAAACTTCGCTTAAAGGGTCCACATGGTCTTAAAATGTACACAAACCCACCCACTCTAGGATTCAACACCAGGGCAACAGCTGGAAGGACATCAGTTGCATACAGGGACTGGGTGAAGTGATTGGAAATGGGGTGAGTGCCAAGCAAACCCCCAGAATCCAGGCAGCTGCCCAGTTCCCCTCTCCACCCCTCCCCACATACAGAGCCACAAAGCTGTGAAGTGGGTTGTCTCACTGTGGCAATTACCTAAGGCTTTGCCCCACATAATTTACAGGTGCCTTTTACAGGAAGTCAGAGCAGCTCTACATAATACATAGAAACAAACACAGAAAGGCTGCCAAGTTAAGGAGACAAAGAAATATGGCCCAAAAGAAAGAACAGAATAAAACCGCAGAAAAAGAACAAAACAGAGATAACCAACCTATCAGATGCAGACTTCAAAACACTGGTGATCAGTATGCTCAAAGAACTCATTGAGTACGGCAACAACATAAAGAAAGAAATGAAGGACACACTAAGTGAAATAAAGAAAAATTTCCAGGGAACCAACAGTGAAGGGAAAGAACCTGGGATTCAAATCAACAATTTGGAACATAAGAAAAAAATAAACATTCAACCAAAACAGAAAAAATGAAACAAAATTTCAAAAAAATAATAATAATAAGAGCCCTGGCTGGTGTAGCTCAGTGGATTGAGCACGGGCCTGTGAACCAAAAGATCATGGTTCAATTCCCAGTCAGGGCACATGCCTGGGTTGCAGGCCAGTTCCCAGCAGGGGCCAGTTCCCAGCAGGGTACGCATGAGAAGCAACCATACATTGATATTTCTCTTCCTCTTCCCTTCTAAAGATAAATAAATAAAAATATTTTTAAAGTATCTTTAAAAAAAATAAATTAAAAAAAATAAGGACAGTATAAGAAGACTCTGGGACATCTCCAAACATGCCAGCCTCCAAATCATAGGGGTACCAGAAGGAGAAGAGGAAGAGTAAGAAATTGAAAAGTTAACTTGAAAAAGTAATGAAAGAAAACTTCCCTAATTTGGTGAAGGAAATAGACACACCAGTCTGGGAAGCACAGAGAGTCCCAAACAAGATGGACCCCAAGAGGACCACACCAAGACACGTCATAATTAAAATGCCAAAGGTTAAAGCTAAAAAGATAATCTTAAAAATAGCGAGAAAAAAGCAGAGTAATGTACTAAAGAGTGCCCTTAAGACTGTCACCTTATTTCTCAAAAGAAACTTTGCAGGCAAGAAGGGACAGTCAAGAAGTATTCAAAGTGATGAAAAACAAAGGCCTACAATCTAGATTGCTCTATCCAGCAAAGAGACTCTAAGGGCAGATAAAGTGCTTCCTAGAGTAAAGCTAAAGTAGCTCATCATCACCAGGCCATCGTTACATGAAATGTAAAGGGACTTATGTAAGAAAGAAAGACCAAAACCAGGAACATTAAAAAGGCTATCAACAACTGAACCTCCTCCCCTTGCCAGAAAAAAACCCAAACAAACAGAACAGAAACAGAATCATAGATATGTAGATCATTTGGAGGGTTATTAGCTGGGAGAGGAAAGGAGGAGAATTGGGGAAAAGGTACAGGGATTAAAAAGCATAATTAGTAGATACAAAATAGGGGGATGTTATGAATAGTGTAGGAAATGGAGAAGCCAAAGAACTTACATGCACAACCCATGGACGTGAACTCCAGGGTGAGGGATGCTGGAGTGAAGAGGGGTATTGGGCAGAGGGGGGCAAAGGGAGAAAATTTGGGACAACCATAATACACTTTTTTTTTAAAAAAGTAAGAGGTTTGCACTTCTCCCAACCAGAGGGTAAATAGTTTAAATTACCTTACTCAGGGAGATTGATAGCAAAAATCCAATTAATGCCATTTGCCAACCACACCAAGAACAGATGAAGTTAAGGGACTAAACCTCATTCGGGGACATCAGCATAAAGCAGGTAAATATTCTATGAGATGCTCCACAAGTCCTTCCCTAAATTCCCAGCCTTTATAACCGGGAAAATGAGGGTCCTCCTGTGCTCTGTCCCTCCCAGGAGCCTGTTCTCACCATTCCCTGCCCCTCTTCTTTCTGCACAGGTGTGTATTTCCTAAAACCCTAACGGACGCCACAGGCTTGCAACCAAGGAACAATGGGCAGCAAGCAGCAGCTTGTCCCAGGCTAACCCAACCCAGTCCCCAAAACCCCTTTTCTCTAACTTCTTAGTAAGCCACAGATGTCCTCTAAAAATCACTCAGACTTGTGTTGTGAAATCTTCCCTGCGCAAAGTCAAGAACCTGCACACTACTAGCTGACCCTAGGCAGACCCACTTAGGGCCAGGTCCCCCTTCCAGTAACACTTGGGACTAGTATTATTCCTATTCCTAGGAACGCAGCCTTGAGGGTGGCAGTGGATCATGGTGGTTTTCCCATATCCAAGCTTGATGAGCTGGTTAAGAGGCCTGTGGGTCCTGAAAGCCCTGGTTTGTTTTCTTCCTTCCAGCGGATGTAATTACAGCTCTCACTTCCACCACGTCTGTGAGTCACTGAGCTTTGAAATGTGCCGGTGTGCTGTTAGCCCAGCCCCCTTCCCCCTGGGGCTCTCCTCGATTATCAGGACCAGATCTCCTTTAACGCTGAGCGTTACAAGGTCGTTTAAGCACTGTCACCATTTCTTCCTCATGATGTCCAGCTACAGTGTAATTTTCAGCTCTTATCACTGGACTTTATTATATGGGAAGAAATAAATTTGTGCTAGCAGGTAGTTTTAAATGTGGTTTTCTTTCTTTTCCCACTGGGAAATCACCCCTAATCACTTCTGTGCTGGTGGGGTAGATGGCCTGGGAGTACTGGGATGGGTGCTTTGTGTTTACAGATGTCCAAACCGAGATCATGCTCAAGTGTTGTTTTTCCCGCTTTTGTTTTATGACTGACACTGATTTGGCAAATCGATTTTTCCCTATAGCATCTTGGACTGAATCTATTATTTCTCTTCAGGGCTATCGTGGGTCTTCGTGACAGTCCCTCTGGTTGCTTGCCCTAGTCTGCCTGCTTTGGATTATGCAATAAAAGCCATGATCAGCTTCAGTGCAGTCTCATCATACTTGAAACCTCCATGCACTAAAAAAATGCCCACAACCTCCTGGTGGCTGCATCTTCCCTGGATGGTAGAGCGTGGTCCAAGGCAGCATGGCCCTCGGATAAATCTGAACACAGACTGAGGAGCAAAGTGAACGCTCAGGTTGTACCAGAGCTGTGACAGGAGCAGAGCTAGGCTTCTTGCTTCTCAGCCCATTGTTATTTCTTCCGGGCACTTCTCCCAGGAGTGCAGATAAAACACAGTCACAGTAATCCAGTAATCACTGCCATTTATTAAACATCAAATAAGCACCAGGCCCAGGTCTCTAATCCTCACAATTCTGCAGAGTAGACTTTACAGATAAAGAAACCGAGGCCGAGAGAAGCTGAATAACTTGGCCAGAACCCCTCAGCTGGTTGGTGCAGATCCCGGTGGAACCTGTCAGAAGCCATACCCTTGCTCTTACTGCATTGCGGAGGGTTTATGAACAGTCCAGGGAACGTGTAAGAAGTAAAGAATCTGCTTGCTTGCCCTTCCCATCCCTTTATCCATTTGACCAGCAGGTAGTTATTTCAGTTGCTCCGTGTGCACGGTGCTGGGTGCCGGTGAGTGGGACCCATCCCTTTCATTGCCAGGCTTGCTGGTTTTGTCAGCGCTTGCTCTGTTGTCTCCTTGTTCTCCATTTCTGGGGCCACATTAGGATATGTACGTGTGGCCAGAACCCCACACAGACTGGCTCTGCATGCAGTGCCTGCAAGACCTCCTATGCCTTCCAGTTAGCAACACTTAGTGAGACCTTACAGCATGCTGGGCTTTATTACAAAAACAAACAAACGAGAAAACCTGAGTGCTCTGAGCTGAGAGAGTGGATTATATACGTAGTATAGTTCGGGTGACAGGCAACACCAGGGTTTGGGCTTGGGCAGAGGTACACAATAACAGCAATCCCCAGCCTTTTTAGAACCAGGGACTGGTTTTCTGGAAGACAGTTTTTCCATGGACTGTGGGGTTTGGTTTCCGGGTGATCCAAGCTCACCTCCTGCTGTGCAGCCCAGTTTGTAACAGGCCCAGACCAGTACCGGCCCACGGCGCAGAGGTTGGGGACTCCTGCACTAAGAGTACAGGCTCTCACCCACCAACTGCTGCAGTGTCCCCTGGGAAGCAGGCCCTGCCCCCCAGCAGCCCTGGTCACACTGGGTGGAGAGCTCTGCACTGGGAAGTGTCGGGCAACCACAGAAAGACTCTGAACAAGTCCCCTCTTGTGGCAAATTTCCCTACCTTTTTAAAGGGGTTGGTACTTATACCAAGCCTTTGATTTTGTGATATTTAAAAAATAATACTTCCCTCAACAGTGAATTGAATAAAATAAAATAGATCTTTTCACTGAGATAGAGAACAAACATGGCATAAATCACAAAGAATCTTTATGTAATCCAGGTTCTTCAAAGTAGGAAGATGAATGTCGACAATTTCACACTGGACCAGGAGAGCAAGTGGCTGCTCGCTCTCGTACCTGAAAGGGACTGTCGCGAATAAACCGGGCTGTGGGGTTGCGCCTGCTGCAGGGTGTAGAGCAGCGGGAGTATAAAGATGGATTGGTCCACGTCCAAGCTGTGCACAGTCTGACGGGGAGAAGGTGAACAGATCGCTGCACTACAGTGAGTGCGGCAACGCCGTCACGCACGGGTCTGGTGGAAGCCAATGTACAGACAGGACTGGGACTCGCAGAGACAGTGTTCTAGAAAGGGGCCAGAGCTGAGACTTCCACGTCTCATCGTACTTGGGAGCCTGGTCTAGACCCCAAATGCTGTCGTTTCAGGGGCATTCTGTTGGGTTTTGGAGTTAATGTGAGAGCACATTTGAAACAATTCCCAAGTTGGCAAATAATGCAGCACAGAGTTATACATCAGTGACCTCTCAAGCTTTGCTGATCAACACTGAAGAAGGTGCAGTCTTTTTGTAGACTTTGAATGTCCCACGATCTGTGAGACATTCAAATCCTCTTGAATTATTCACCTTTGTACCCCAGGGACTTCAGAATTACTCATTGAACCACAGGGCACGAACCAGCTAAATGGGCCTTGGTGCACCAGCTGCCTTCCCAGGGCCCTGGCCCTCCCCTCATGCCCACCCCACCCTGCTTTTCAAGCCCATAGAACCATGGAGAATACAGAAATGCTTGCCTGGTGATTTATTACTCATTCCCTATATGTTTCCTTAAAAAAAAAAAAAAACCTAAAAACTCGTATTCTGAGGACTTTAAGACAGGTTAGCACCTACTAGATCCTTGGCATGTCTACAAATAGCTCTCCCATTTCACCTCTGGTGACTTGTCTTTGGCCACTTTACCACAGAGATGGTGTGGCCCAGCCTCGAATAGGGCCCCCACCCTGCAGCGACTGCCTTCAGAAGCAGCCCGGGCAGCCCAGCTCCGGCTCCAGGTCAGCGTCTGGCTGCCCGTGCAGATGGCTTGTTACAAGAAAGGACGTGCCACCTCCAGTTATTTCACACACAGAACGACCGCATTTTCCTGTTTCTGAAGGGTGTCGTTGTTGGAGACCCCTTCTCGTGGTGTCTGCAAGGAGTTTAAGGAGCTAGAGGTGGAATAAGATCATGGAAAACCACGCCTGCACACCCACCTGGGTGTGTCATGTTTGAAAGTGTGTGTGCACACGTGCCCTTACCAGTTGGTTCTGCTGCTCCGGCTTTCCCCCTAGAGCTAGAGTTTATAAGGGAAGGGCCCCAGTTATGATGCTTAGTTGGTTGCAAAGTTTTTATTCACATTGGCCAAGTCTCCTAGCCTTCTCTTCCTTAATTTACATAATCCTTTTTATTTATTTAGTAAAGTAAATGTAGGGTTTACAATTCAGTAACATTTTAAAAGAACCACATGGCAGGAACATTCTTATTCAGTTTTCTTATGCCTGCCAAGATTCATGTGAACTCCATGAGTACTGAAAGCAACATACCTGACCAGGGTAACTTAGAGAAAAGAAGTGCTAACTGGTTGGTTCCTTTGGTACACTTGAATCAGGAGGAGGCAAAACACCCAAAACCTGAGAGTGTCCTGTTACCATTAAGACTCAGTCAGGACGAGGAAGACCCCGGCTGTTCTGTCACTACAGATTAGCACCATGTTAGACACACAGAATCTCAGACCCTGCTCCAGACCTACCAACCAGAACCTGCATTTTTAACAAGACCTCTCAGTGATTCTTACACATGTTAAAGTTAGAGAAGCGCTGCATCAGAAAACGCGGGTTGGACCATCAGCGAGGCCCCTGCACCTTCTGCCTCAGTGAGCAAACTCCCGGGCGCTGGAGCCTCTCACCCGGTGCCGGTGCCATCTGCATTTCCCCGGGGGGGTGAAAGCATGATTCTATTTTTAACAGTAGCACTTTCTATTTATGAACTAACACAACCTTCACTTTCCCCAGTCATTTGAGTTGACTTCCAATAGGATAAAATAAATGAGGAAATCTAGATTTAAAAACAAAACAAAACCTGTCTTTGGAAAATAATATAAAACCAGGTTGTAACAGCACACACACGTTTGCCACCAAGTCCTGAGCAGTTGCTACTTCAGGGTAGTCAATCATTTAGCCCGGAGTTCCCTAGTGATAAAAGCCAAAAAGACAACATAATTAGTAACAAGTCTACAGCAGTGGTTTTTAACCTTTTCTCTCCCACATAAACTAATTACTAAAATTCTGCAGTACACCAAAAAATAAATTTTTGCCAATCTGACAAAAAAGGTTTAATTTTGATTCATTCATACCAGACAGCTATTATGTTGACTGTTGGCATTTTTTTCTTTGACAGTGTAAAGGAAATGAGGTCAGTGCCTGTGACTGAATAGTCAGGTATAGCATCTTTTAAAAATTCTTGTGGCACGCCACTTGAAAATTGCTGGTCTGTAGTGTCCAATACAGCTTTTCTTGGTGCAGGGTCCAATGGGAATTTTTTAGTGGGTTGTCACATGCAGCCTGTACCATGTAACATTTTTTGTAAGAAGTACAATAGTTCATTGCATGAGATTTTTTCTTACAATATCCCTCTAAGGCGAAGGGCTGTTTTACAAAAGCACCTCCCATAGGACACCATTTCTTGCTCTTGCTGCTTCATCATTTGCTAACTTGGCCTTTCCATCCTTTACGATGAACCTGCCTTGCCCATCCCACCTCCCCAGCGCCCTACTTGGTGTATTCCTGACTTACTTCCATTTGGGCTTCTGGTAAGCCCACCACAGAGCAAGGATCTGTGGTAGGGGTCACAGGGATAAGAAAAGTCGAGGTCAGGATGGCTGGGCCCACAGCTGACATTTGAATGGCCAGTGAAAGTCATGTATCATCCTTTTCCTTAACCCACCCACTCCCTAGTTGGTGCCAGGAGTGTGGAAGGGAGTTGGAAAACCAGGGGGCAAGACCATGTTTTCCATTAAGGCTCTCGAACATATATATATATATTTTTTTTCTTTGTTTGTGTTAGGTTCGCAGTATCTCTCAAACCTTCTGACCATCTTTAGTTTTAATCTCTCCTGAGTGTTTTACTAAGTATCACTTAGAATGTGGTACCCCCCCCACACACACACTTTCTCTTCAAGAATATGATCAGGTTTCCTACCAAATTATACTGAGAAAAGTAGTACTTTTAAGTGTCAGTGCAACTTTAAACATTTTCAGATCAGAGAACGATTCTTCATGGATTTGGCAGACCTACAGGTGGGAATCTAACAGGATGAAAGTAGAGCCTGAGGGTCCCCTCCTTTTCTCTCTCTGGCTGCTGTTTTGGGCCACACTGCCCTTCTCAGGACTTCCGTTGAGCCATCCCCACATTCAGCTGTCCCCACATCACTGAGAGCACCAAGAACTAAGGCAACTACACCCTGAGCTGGTCTCCAGAGCCTTGACCTTATCTTTGGGACACCAGTGTGGGGCTCTGGAAGCTCATATGATGTCAGCCTCCTTTCTGACAGCCGCTTTCTGGACCGACAAAGCAGGAGGTGGGGCTGTGAGATTGTTTCACATTAGGCTGGCACCACTGACTGTTTTCCATTCTCTTAGCTCATTGTAGGTTTATTTACCTAGAGGTAGTGAAAAATTTGAGGAGGAGAAGCAAAGTCCTTCCTGGAAAACATATTAAATTTACGTAACTTTTTTTTTTCCCAGGTATCATCTTTATCGCCTTTTAGTTTTACTATATGTGGGAAAACTCTCTTACATTAGTGGGTTTTTTCTTTTCAATTACAGTTGATATTCAGCACTTTTTTATTAGTCTTAAGTGTACAGCATAGCAGTTAGACTTTTAGATAATTTATGAAGTGATCTTCCTGATAAGTCTAGTACCCACCTGGTACCATACATAGTTATTGCAATATAATTGGCTATATTCCTTGGCTGTTCATATCCCTGTGACTGTTTTGTAACCACCATCTGTACTTCTTAATCCCTTCACCTTTTTCACCCACCCCCACCCATTTGGTGACCATCAATTTGTGTTCTGTATCTGTGAGTTTCTATTTATTTATTGGTTTATTTTGTGTTTTAGATTCCACATATAAGTGAAACCGTATGTTTTTTGTCTTTCTCTAACTTATCTATTTAGCATAGTACCCTCTGTGTCCAAACATGTTGTCACAAATGGTAAGATTTTATCCTTTTTTGGCCGAGTGACATTGCATTGTATTATGTACCATGTCGTCTTTATCCATTGACCCACTCACTGATGGACACTTAGGTTGTTTCCATGTCTTGGCTATTGTAAATAATGCTGCGGTGAACAGAGGGGTGCATGTATCTTTTTGAATTAGTGTTCATTAGTTTTCTTCGGATACATACCCCAAAGTGGAATTGCTGGTCCATGGTGGTGCTTCTATTTTTAATTTTTTGAGGAACCTGCCAACTGTTTACCATGGTGGCACTTGTTTACAATCCCACCAGCAGTGCATGGGGGCTTCCCTTTATTCACATCCTCACCAACACGTGTATATTAATTGGTTGATGATAGCCATTCTGGCATGTGTGAGGGGATCTCATTGTGGTTTTAATTTGCATTTCACAGATGATTAGTGACATTGAGCATCTTTTCATGTCTATTGGCCATCTGTATATCCTCTCTGAAGAACTGTCTGTTCAGGTCCTCTGCCCATTTTCTAATTGGATTGTTTGGTTTTTTGGTGTTAAGTTGTATGAGTTCCCTGTAGATTTTGAGTATTAACCCCTTAGAAAATGTGTCATTGGTGAATATCTTCTCCCATTCAGTAAGTTGTTTCTTTGTTTTGTTGATAGTTTCCTGAACTGTGGAAAAAGTTTTTAGTTTAATGTAACCCCATTTGGGTTTTTTTGTTTCTTTGTTTCCCTTTTCTGGAAAGAAATATCCAAAAATATATTGCTAAGAGCAATGTCAAAGAATTTATTTCCTATGTTTTATTTTAGGAGTTTTATGGTTTCAGGTTTTACATTTAAGTCTTTAATCCATTTTGAGTTTATTTTTGTATATATTGTAAGCAAGTGGTCTAGTGTCATTTATTTGTACCTGTACAGTTTTCCCAACATCATTAATTGAAGAGACTGTCTTTAGCCCATTGTATGATTTTGCCTCCTTTATCATAGATTAGTTGGGCTCTTTGTTCTGTTCCATTGATGTATGTGTCTGTCTTTTATGACAGTACCATGCTGCTTTGATTATTATAGCCTTACAGTATAGTTTGATATCAGATAGCATGATACCTCCAACTTTGTTCTTCTTTCTGAAGATTGCTTTGACAGTTCATGGTATTTTCTGGCTTCATGTACATTTTAGGATTATTTGTTCTAGTTCTGAGAATGCCATTAGTATTTTGATAAGAATTGTATTAGATCTGTAGATTGCTTGGGGTAGACAGTACAATCGTTAAAAAAAATAATATCCTTCCAATTCATGGGCACAGTGTATCCTTCCAATTTATTTATATGGTCTTCACTTTCTTTCTTCAGTGTCTTATAGTTATCTGAGTACAGGTCTTTTACCACCTTAGTTAAACTTATTCCTAGGTATTTTATTCTTTTTGATGCAATTGTAAATGAAATTGTTTCCTTACTCTTTCTGATAGTTCATTATTGATGTATAAAAATGCAGTTGGTTTCATTAATTTTGTATCCTACTTTACTGAATTCATTTATTAATTCTAACAGTTTTGGGGAGAATCTTTAGGGTTCTTTATATGCAATATCATGTCATCTGCAAATAATGACAGTTCTACTTCTGCCTTTGAAATTTAGATGCATTTTATTTCATTTTTTAAAGACTTCATTTATTTACTGTTAGAGAGAGGGGGAAGGAGAGAGAAAGAGAGGGAGAAAAACATCGACGTGCAAGAGAAACATCGATTAATTGCCTCTCACATGTGCCCAACCAGGAACCTGGTCTGCAACTGAGTCACATGCCCTGACTGAGAATTGAATCGGTGACCCTTCAGTTTGTGGGGTGATGCC
Source organism: Artibeus jamaicensis (assembly GCF_021234435.1). Lineage (NCBI taxonomy): Eukaryota > Metazoa > Chordata > Mammalia > Chiroptera > Phyllostomidae > Artibeus > Artibeus jamaicensis. The sequence continues at coordinate 5,552,578 of NW_026522046.1, read as the reverse complement.
CAGCCAACTGAGCCACAACAGTCACTTATTTATTTATTTAAAAAGAAATAAAACCAGTTAGGGCATGTTTTATTTCTTCTTGTTGTCTCATTGCTGTGGCTAGGACTTCCAATACTCTATTGAATGAAAGTGGTAAAAGTGGACATCATTGTGTTGTTCCTGATCTTAAAGAAAAAAGCTTTCAGTTTTTCACCATTGAATATGATGTTAGCTGTGTTTGTCACATACTGCCTTTATTATGTTGAGGTATGTTTCCTCTATCCCCACTGGTGAGTTTTTATTATAAATGGTTATTGAATTTTGTCAAATGCTTTCTTTATATCCATTGATACATGATTTTTATCCTTCATTTTGTTTATGTGGTGTGTCATGTTAACTTCTTTGCAAATACTGAACCAACCTTGAGTACCAAGAATAAATCCCTCTTGATCAGGTTAAATGAGCTTTTAAATATTTTGCTGAATTCAGTTTACTAATATTATGTTGAGGATTTTTGCATCTGTATTTGTCATGGATATTGGCCTATATTTTCTTTCTTTGTAATTTATCTGGTTTTGGTAATAGGGTAATGCTGGCGTCAGAAAATGAGTTTGGGAGCCTTCCCTCCTCTTCAATTTTTTGAATAGTTTGATGAGGATAGATGTTAATTCTTCTTTGAAAGTTTGATAAAATTCACATGAAGCCATCTGGTCCAAGACGTTTGTTAGGAGCTTTTTTAATTACTGATTCAATTTCATTAGAAGTTACCAGTCTATTCAGATTTTTGGTTTCTTCCTGGTTTAGTCTTGGATGATTGTATGTTTCTAGAAATTTATCAATTTCTTCTAGGTTGTCCAATTTCTTGGCATAAAGTTGTTCATAGTATTTTCCTATAATCCTTTGTATCTTTGTGGTGTTGGTTTTTATCTCTCTCCTCTCATTTCTTATGTTGCTTGGGCCATCACTCTTTTTTTCCTGATAACCCTAAGTAAAGGTTTATCAATTTTATTTATCTGTTTAGTGAACCAGCTATTGGTTTAATTGATCCTTTCTTTAGATTTTATTGTTTATTTCTGCTGTGATCTTTATTATTTCCTTCCTTTTATTCACTTTGGGCTTTTTTCTTTTTCTAGCTCCTTTAGGTATGAGGTTGGATAGTTAATTTAAAATTTTGCATGTTCTTTGAGGTAGGCCTATATTGCTATAAATCTCCCTCTTAGAACTGCTTTGGCTCTGTCCCATAGATTTGGGGTCATTATTTTTTTTTTGTATCAAGGTATCTTTTTATTTTTTCCTTGATCTCATTGATAATCCATTCATTTCTTAGTAGCATGTTATTTAATCTCCATGTGTTTCTGTATTTTTCAGTCCTCTTCTTGTAACTGATTTCTAGTTCATACCATTGTGTTTAGAAAAGTTGTTTGATACAATTGCAATCTTCTTACATTTATTGAGACTTGTTTTGTAACCTAACATTTTCCTATATCCTGGACAGTATTCCATGTGCACTTGAAAATAATGTATTTTCTACTGCTTTGGGGTGAAATGTTCTAAAATTATCAGTTACACGCATCTGGTCTAATGTATCATTTAGGGCTACTATTTCCTTTATTTTTCATCTGGATGATCCATTGATGTTAATGGAAAGTTAAAGTTCCCTATTGTTATTGTATTATTGATCTCCTCCTTTATGTCCATTAATATATATCTAGGTGTCCCTACACTGGATGCATAGATTACAAGAGTTATTTATATACTATTGTTGGATTGATCCCTTTACCATTATGAAATGCCTTTTGTCTCTTGCTACAACATTTGTTTTATAGTCTATATTGTCTTATGTAAGTATTGCTACCCTAGCTGTTTTGTCATTTACATTCACATGAAATATCTTTTTTCGTTCCTTACATACTTTGTATGTCTTTCTATTTGAATTGGGTCTCTTGTACTTAGCATATGCAAGGGTCTTGTTTTTTTAATACATTCAGCTTCCCTATGTCTTTTGGTAGGAATATTTAGTTCATTTACAATTAATTATTGAAAGGTATGTAGTTATTGCCATTTTATTAATTGATTTGTTTGTTTTTGTAGTTCTTTTCTGTTCCTTATTTTCTTGTATGTTGATAACTTTTGTGCTGTTATGTTTGGATTCTTTTCTCTTTATTTCTTGTTTATCTCTTGTCAGTTTTTGGTTTCTGCTACCATGTGCTTCATGTGTATCATGCTACATTTATACCATCTGTTTTAAGTTGGCAGTCACTTAAGTTCGAACACATTTTAAAATCATTACGATTTTTACTTACCTCCTCCACAGTCATGTTCTTGTCATTCTTTTAGACTTATTTTGTGTGTTTGTGTGTATCTCTCATTTTTGTAATTACACATGATCTTTTATCTACTTTTTTTACCTACTTTTGACTTTTAACCTCTGTAGTAGCTTTAGAGTTAGATGACTCACTGCTTTTACGTGTTTGCATATGTCAGTGAAAATTTTTCTTATATTTTCTTATTATTGATCTTTCTTTCTTAAAGAATCTCTTTAACAATTCTTATAATAATGGTTTAGTAGTGATGAACTCCTTCAGCTTTTTCTTGTCTGGGACATAACTTCTTATACAAATCTTTTTTTTAAGTTCAGACCCTCCTTGGGGAAAAAGGATGGACATGACAGCACCTTCTCACAGAGCAGCATCCGTGTCACCACCAAGCCCCTTTCTCGCTGAAACCCTCCTCCACTCAGACATGCTAGGTCTTTAGTAATACTTTTGTGTGCCAAAAGTACTCATAGTAAATACAGAATAAAGAAAGAGTTTTTTACTAGTCATATACACAGATGTAAAAACACTTCTGAAATCAACATTTAACTAAGGGTATCTCTAAATATAAGAATAAGCTAGCATATACTGAGCCCTTGTGAGATACCAGGTAAGTTAAAGACATTTTAAATATGTATCTCATGTAATTTAATTTTCAGTAACTTAAAGGAAGCATTATCCTCTCACTTATAGGCAATGGCACTGAGGCTTAGAGTGACTTGCCTAAGATCATACAGCAGGATAGTGTCAGAACTGGTATTTCCAGTACTTCCAATTTACTTCTGACTCCGAAGCCTATAGCTGCATCCCAAAGGACCCCTTATCTTCTCTGTAGGTATGAATTGGATCGGATCCATCAAGAATAGAACCACAGTATTGGCATGTTCCACCACGACACTGCTATAGAAATGTTAGAGTTCACCTCTTCTACAAAGCAATAGTCCAAGTTTGCAACCCCATAGGTGAATACCAGCTTTATAATGAGACAGGGAAATGACATGATTTCTCCTGTAAAATGATCCCCTACAACTACAACAAAAAAGGGCCATCTTTGCTGGGTATACCCAGTGATGGATATAGGAAGGCAGGGCTGGATGGAGCTAAATTTCTCTGCAGAATAAAAGCAAAGAGGGATCAAGAAGCCCTAAAGGAAGCTGGTCAGAACAGGAAATTAGCACACTGAGGAAAGGGTCCATAGAGAGGTAAGCCTGGGGGTTGGCACTAAGGGACCTTAGAGGGAACTGTCCATTTCTAGTTAATGCTCAATAAAATATCTTTCACTAATTGCTGGTAACATGGATTTTCTTCAGAGAAATGGAGGAAGCAGCATGTCCTATGTCACTATTGGCCAAGTTCAGAAGCCATGGATGTTACTAACCTTACTGTTTTTACCCCTCAGGCAACCTCAGAACCTGTTCTGGATCCACAGCAAATGCAAGCATTTGATCAGCTTTGTCATCTCTACCGAGGAAGTTCCAGGGTAATGTTTGTGTGGTTGTTTAAATTTTTATTTCTTTATTTATAATTGCTGTTTTGGAGATGCAGTGTCCTTAAGTCCTCTTAAAAGTACCCTTTTGTGGCCATGTGGAGCCCTGGCTCAGGGAGCAATCAGAATTTGGCAAAAGATGCAAAGGAAGTAGAAAGATGTCTGCCCCTTACCGTGAGCTGCGAGGACAAAGAAGGGCATCTGTGTTTCCTAAGCCTTCATCTGGGAGGCCTTTCTTTTTATTGATGACTGCCAGATCTGTCCAAAGCCTCAGACCCTGCAGGACATCTGCATTGGTTGAATTTGCTAAGTTACAGTGGCTTAACCAAGACAGAAGTTTAATGCAGGCAGCCCAGGGCACCTTCCATAAAGGTCTCTTCAGATTTCTTGTGTCTTGTGGCCCCACCATCCATGATATCTCCACTCTGGCTAGCAAGATGGATGAACAGGAGAAAGAGCAGAAGCCCTTTGTTTAAGGGCAGTCCCTACAAGTATACATCACTTACCCCGTTGTCCAGAACTTAGACACATGGGCACACCTAACTGCAATGCAGGCTGGGAAAATTGGTCTTTATTCAAGAAGGCCATTGGCTAAAACTACTGGCCTCCTACAACAGTAGAAGAAGAGCACAGATTTGGAGTGCCACCAGCGGTCATGCCATAACATCAGTCTGGGTGCCGCACAAGTACTTCAGACATGTAGTCATTAATGTTCTCCATCGGTTCTTCCCTGCCCCACTGCCTCTCTCTGGGCGGTGCCTTCTCTCATCCACCTACCAAAAGCAGAAACCTGGCAGCACCCCGGGCTTCTCTCTCCCATTCCATCCACTCACTAGGGAGATCTGTAGGCATCTTCTTTCATCTCCTGTGTATTTCTCTCCTTCCCCTACAAACTGTCACTCACAGAGGCCACCACAGGCCTTCTGTCCCTTCTCCATGCTGCTGCCCAGGTACTATTCCAAAACCCAATGTCATGTTACCCACCCCAACTGCTTGCTTAAATCACTTTCCTGGCTCTCCACCTGAAGGTGGAGTCCAAACTCTATCACCTCCTTCGATCCTCAAGTCACACTTAATTCCAGCTGGGCCTGATTTGTTCTTGAACTTATCTTGAGCTTGCACAGACTGCCTGTGTGCTGCTTCTATGCCTGGACTTCCTTCTCCCCATTAGGCAAACTCCTGTTTGGTGGCATGGAAGCCCAGATGAAAAATGGCAGATGAAAAATGGCCACCTCTTTGAGAGGTGGTCTAGGCTGAGGTTTTTGTTCCAGGAGACTTCTCCAGGGGGCCTCCGAAGTGGTCCAGCAGTGTTATTGAACTGGCATTACCTCTCTCCCCTCCCAGCCTCATCCAAGCTCCACCCCAGTAGTTGGGTTCCCGGGCCTTCTAAGGAAGTTCCGTGGCTTCAAACTACTAAGCCATTACTCATGACTCACCAATTTCCAGATCACTAAGTTACAGGTATAGTACACAAAAATATCTCTTTCCTAGGAAACAATATTTTTCCTGGTTGATCTTTCTACCTCACGGTGTCTGAATGTGAACGCGCTTGGAGTTTATGTAACATCTGTCTCCTGTTCTATTTTTGGTATTGTGTGTAATAGTTCTTGTGGAGAACTTCACAGGCTGATGGGCAACCAAGAGGGTTCTAAAAGACAGGAAGTCACATAAGGTGGAGCTCAAGCACAGCGAGGGACATCTCTCTGTAACCTCTCCAGTGACAGTCAAGTCCTGGTAGGACTGCTTAAGCGAGTGCACTTCCTGTCTGCCCTCGGCCAGCTGAGCAGCTCATAGTCAGAGCCAGTGTTAGGAACTGTGAACTGGACTACATGCGTGTCTCTGAGCCAGGAGCTGGGGCTGGATTATTTCTGATAAATTGGCACTTTGAACTTACGGGCCTTAAGGCATCTCCCCTGTCACCACAGCCACTGGTAGTAAGTTATCAACAAAAGTGACAAATGGACACACATGAATCTCTGCCATTATTGCCTGGGTAAAGAGAGAACCCCTTGCAAGGGTCAGAGGACTGCCAGAAGACAGAGTTCCTGGAAGGTGACAAGCATCATCTCTGGGCAAGGCAGAGCTGCAGGCAGTTGAGCTGAGAACGAACGGCCACATGGACCTGAGACTGAATCCCACACTACCACTCACCTCTGGGTATCTCAGGGCAAGTTACTTAACTTCTCAGGGCTCCAAGTGTTTTACCTGGAGGGTTGTGTTAGAGAATTAGTAATGTCAGACTTGTGAAGCAGGTCCAAGATGGCAGCCTCAGTGCCAGTGTGTTCCTCCCAAGAACACATTGAGTGTACGCCTAGATTTAGAGCAGCTTCTCCGGGGAGGCAACCATGAGCCAGTTAAATAGCTTTTGCACAACAAGCAAGAAAGAGGGACCCCATAGAGAAGTTGGGGAACCAGGAGCTGAGGGGACAACCTAGGACCAGCGGAACCAGTGAGTGCCCTTGTTTATGTTTGCCCTGAACCTGGATAGCAGGTGAGAGCTCCATCAAGCCTCTGTGGCCAACCTGTAGGGCACCCTGGCACATGCCCAGCCACCCCTCCTGAGCTAGATCCAGCAGAAACAGGAGGGCGTCAGGCCCTTGCAGTTGGAGGTTGACCCAGCAGGTACAGCAGTGTGCTGCTTCATGCACCCACTGGGCTGTGCACACAAGGGGCTCCCCCACCTGAGGAGGATGCAGAGCTAATGAAACATTGTGGCATCCGCATGCAGGACTGCCCTGTCCAAAGAAAGTATGGAGATTTGGGGGTGCTACTGTGCACTCATGTGCTGCCTCTCCTAGAGAGTGTAGAGCAGGCAAAACCCTGCAATAGTGGGGCACTGCTGCACACACACAGGGTCACCCACCCAAAGAAAATGTGGAGCTAGCAAAACATTGTGGTGCCCACACACAGGGCTGCCCCATGCAGAGTGAGTTGGGTGTGCACGCAAAGTCATGCTGTGATCACAGACAATTAAAGCAACAGGGTACAGAAAGGGCACACCTTGTAGCTCTGTCTAAATCAGGCAGCCCCATGCAGATTAGAAGGGCAAGGAAATATGCACCACCTGAATCCCACTCCAGGTCAGGTGGAGCATCAAGTAGGGCACATGCCTGCCCTGACTACAACTAGCCTGCCAGAGCTCTCCAATGCAGTCTACAGATTGCTCTTTCAAGATGGAGAGGGTTAGTTATTCAGTGCAACTCAGGAACAAACACAGAAAGCCAAACAGAATGGAGAGAAAGATGAATATGCTCAAATGAAGAAACAAGAAGAAACTCCAGAGAAAAATCCTAAGACAGAAGTAGTAAGTAATTTGACTAACAGAGAATTCGAAGAAACTGTCATGAGGGTGCCCAACAAACTTTAGAGTACAGTAGAGGAATTCAGAGAGCACCTCAGCAGAAAGATAGAAAACACAATAAAGAACCAACTGCAAATGAAGCACACAATGACTGACATGAAGAATACATTAGAACAGGGGTGTCGAACTCATTTTCACTGGGCACCACATCAGCTTCATGGTTGCCTTCAAAGGGCCCAATGTAATGTTAGGACTGTATAAATGTAACTACTCCATAACAGTTAAGTGAGAGCTCAGCACTGCCACAGGGTATAAACAAAGTGCCGGGCCAGATAAAACAAGGTGGAGAACTAGATTTGGCCTGTGGGCCTTGTGTTTGCCACCTGTGCGTTAGAAGGAATTGACAGCAGATTAGTTAATACAGAAGAATAGATTGGTGACCTAGAAGAATAGCAGAATAGTAGAAATTACCCAAAAAGAACAGCAAAGTGAGAAAACAATTTTTAAATGAAGATAGTGTAAGAGAGTTCTGGGATAAGATCAGTACCCTAACATTTGCATTATAGGAATTCCAGAAGGAGAGGAAAAAGGGAAATAATACTTGAATAATGTCTGAAAACTTTCCTCATCTGGGGAAGAAAACAGGCTTCCAAACAGAGGGTGTCAAACATAGTGAACCCAAAGAGGCACACACCAAGGCATACTGGATTTAAATGGGGAAAGTTAAGGAGACCCCTGGGTGTCTGAGCTGGGTGGCTCAGTTGGTGGAAGTATCGTCCCATAACCAAAAGGTCGCAGGTTCAATTCCCGATCAGGGCACATGCCTAGGTTGCAGGTTTGATCCATGGTCAGGTACGGGAGGGAGGCAACTGATCAGTGTTTCTCACTCTCTTCCTTGCCCTCTCTCTAAAACCAATAAGCATATTCTTGGGTGAGGATTAAAAAAATTAAGGAGAAAGAGACAATCTTAAAGACAGTAAGAATGAAACATCTCATACAAAAGAAAGCCCATAAGGCTATCAGCTGATTTCTCAAAAGCAACTCTACAGGCCAGAAGGGAGTGGCAGGAGATATTTGAAGTGTTCAAAGAAGGGAATATACAACCTGGAACACTATATCCAGCAGGATTATCATTTACAGTTGGAGAGAGTTTTCCAGATAAGTGAAAACCACAGTTCACCTCCACTAAACTGGCCTTACAAGAAACATTAAAGGGTCTTCTTTATGCAGAAAAGACAAGACCACGACCCAAAATAAGAAATATAGGGGAAAATATCTCACTGGTAAAGGCAAAAATACAATAATCACAGTGAATCAACCACTTTAAAAAGCTAACATGGCCCTGGCTCGTGTGGCTCAATGGACTGAGCACAGGCTGTGAACCAAAAAGTCGCTGGTTTGATTCCCAGTCAGGGCACATGCCTGGGTTGTGGGCCAGGTCCCCAGCTGGGGGCGTGCAAGAGGCAGCCAAGTGACATCTCCCTCCATCTCTTTCTCTCTCCCTTCCCCTCTCTCTAAAAAAAATAAAATCTTTTTTTAAAAAAAAAGCTAATATGAAGGTTAAAAGACAATAGTAGAAAAATTAACAGTAGCTGCAATAAATGGCCAAAGGATACACAAAAAGATACAAAACAATGTCAAAAACAGAGCGGGAAGGGGAAATAATGTAGTGCCTTCAGAACACAACTCAACTCAAATGCCTGTCAGCTTAACATAGACTGCCGTGGCTACCAATGTATGTAGATGCACCTCACAGTAACCATAAACCAAACATACACAAAAAATACACAGAAAAATGAAGAGAAAGGAACCCAATCAAAACACTAAAGAAAACCAACAAATCAAAAGGAAACAATCAAGAGAAGAAGGAAGGACGGTGAAGAACAACAAAAACCACCAAAAAACAATGAACAAAATGGCAATGAGCATATACCTATTAATAATTACTCTAAATGTTAATGAAGTAAATGCTCCAAACAACACAGAAGAGGCTGAATGGGTCAAAACAAGACAAGAAAAGACCCATTTCTAGCTGCAAACAAAAGACTCACTTTAGGCTGACAGACACACAGACCGAAAGTGAAGAGATGGAAGGGACATCCGTGCCGTCAGGGACAGAAGGAAAGCTGGGGCGCAGCAGTGCTCCATCCGACAAGACAGACTTCAGCGCTTTTGAAGGGAGTCAATCGAAGAAGAGGTAAACCTCTGTGCACCCAACCTGGGAACACCCGAATATAAAAAGCAGTTGTCAGTGGACATAAAGGCAGGAGTGAACAGTAATACTGTCACAGTGGGGGACTTGAATACCCCACTTACCTCAATGGACAGATCACCCAGACGGACAATCAGTAAGAAACAATGGCTTTAAATGCCACGTTGAACCAGTTTGACTTGATAGACATTTATAGAGTATTTTATCCAAAAACTGCAGATTACACATTTCTTTTCAAGTGCACACAGAACATTTTCCAGGATAGACCACAGACTAGGCCACAAAATAGGCTCAATAAATTCAAGAAGATTGAAATTATATCAAGCATATTTTCTGACCACAGCAGCATGAAACTAGAAATCAACTACAGGAAAAAAGTTGGGGAAAAAAACACAAATAAGTGGAGATGAAATGACATGCTTCTGAACAACCGATGGGCACAAGACAAAATCAAAAACTACCTTGAGACAAATGAAAATGAAAACAATTTTCATTTTCATTTCACACAGTTTTCACACAGCAAAAGCAGTTATAAGAGGAAAGTGTGTAGCATTACAGGCCTACCTCAAGAAGCAGGTAAATATCCCAAATAAACAATCTAAGTCTACACCTAAAGAAACTTAAAAAAAAAAAAGAACAAATAATACCCAAATTTGGTAGAAGGAAAGAAATAAAGATCAGAGCAGAAATAAATGAAATAGAAAATAGAAGAACAATAGAAAAGATTAATGAAATCAAGAGCTGGTTCTTTGAAAAAAATTTTTTTTAATTGACAAGCTTCTAATACCAAGCAAAAGAAAACACAAATATATAAAATCAGAAATAAAAGAAATTAGAACTGACACTACAGAAATACAAAGGATTATTAAAGAATACTAGGAATAATGTGCAACAAATTGGACAATCTGAAAGAAATGAATAAATTTCTAGGAACATATAACCTTCCAAGAGTAACCAGGAAGAAACAGAGAATCTGAATGGACCAATGCTAGCAATGAAATTGAAGCAGGAATCAAAAACTCCCAACAAATAAAAGCCTAGGACAGATGGCTTCACAGGTGAAATCTACCAAACATTTAAAGAAGAATTCATACCTGTCCTTCTCAAATAAACAGAAGACATGAAAAGACGTTTCTCCCAAGAAGCCATACAGAGGCCCAACAGACATGTGGAAAGATGCTCAGCATCCCTAATTATCAGGGAAAGGCAAATCAAAACCACAAGGAGACACCACCTCGTACCTGTCAGAATGTCTGTCATCAAAGTCAACAACATAATGTGCTGGTGCGGATGAAAAGGGAATCCTTGTGCACTGTGGGTGGGAATGCAGACTGGGATGGCCACTGTGGAAAACAGTACACAGGATCCTCAAAAACCTAAAAATAGAACCACCATATGACCCAACGATTTCATCTCTGGGTACTTATCCAAAGAAAACAAAAACACTAATTCAAAAGATATATGCGACCTATGTTCCCTGCAGCATTACTTACAATGGCCAGCATATCAAAGCAACTAGGTGCCTATCGATATGTGAACAAATAATGAAGCGAAATATACAGTGGAATATCAGGCAGTAACAGAAAGTGAAATCTTACCATTTGTGACGACAAGGCTGGACCTAGAGGGTATTAGGCCAAGTGAAATGAGTTAGACAGACAAATACCATATGATTTCAGTTATATGTGGAATCTAAAAAACATAGCAAACAAAATAAAACCAAAAACAGACTCATAGAAACAGAGACCAAAGGGATGATTGCCAGAGGGGAGCTGTTGGCAGGGTGGGTGATAAAGGGGAAGGGGAATATAGTCAGTAATATTGTAATAAGTTTGCACAGTGGCAGATGATTACTAGAATTAGTCAAGTGATCCCACTGAAGACAAAATGTCAAATCACTATATTGTACACCTGAGACTAATATAATTAATATTCTATACCAACTGCTTAAATTAAAAAAAAATTTTTTGAAAGAAATAGTACATGTAAAGGACCTAGGGTAGTGCCTGGCACCTAAAAGGCACTCACCAGTCACCTGGGGCCGTCAGCTGTCCCCGCAGACTTCCTGCCTACTCCACCCTGTGTGGTGTCCAGCCCCTCACAGCTGCCCTCTCCAGGGGCAGGACCCTGGGTGTGGAATTGCTCTGTTCGCTGACCATCAGGGCACCTCCGGGGCCAGGCTGTCGGGCCCCTGATTTGCAGAGCCCTCTCTGGGGTGAAAGGGGCAACTCCTCTGAAAGCAGAGTCGGGTGTCCCAGTGGGCTAGCCGTAACCTTTCCTCCTGCCACTCTCTATCCTTGGCAGGTAGGTCTTTCGGAGCTGAGCCACTAACAGGGAGGAGTTTTCAGGAGAAGGTAGAGTTCCCCCTGAAGTAGCAGCTGGGCATCCATTTGAAGCCATCTAGGTCACAAAAGATAGCGGTCAGAGCCAGTGATCATAATGCGGGTCCTTGGCCCAGAGGACCGACCGAGAGGGAATGGGATGAGAGGAGTGGAGAGTGGGGAACCTCAGCCCCCGGCAAGGCCGCAGGCTCGGGCGCCGCGGCAGAGGCATACTTAGAGTGCTGAAGGTTCAGAATCAGCTTCCCATCATTGTCACGGTATCAGTTTGAAGTGCTACAGGACGTCCCCAGTCCACTCTTACTAAGGGAGGGGATTTAGGTCCTAAAGGATGCAGTGAACTTATCCACAGTCACGGTGCTTGTTTGTGTGATGCGACCTGGGATCAGACCCAGCCTGTGCACCCTTCCCATAGCATAGCACCGCCCCTCGTGTATTCCAGGCAGTGAGCGGACTCAGGCTCCCTCCAGGCTGTTCCACATCCAGCCTCCCCATAAATCCTCTGACCCCACAGCTTTGGCTGATGTATGTCCCCTCCTTTGCAGCTGGCTCTCCTCACAGAACTGTCCCAGAACCGTGGCAGCGAGAGCTACCGGCCATTCAGTGGCTCCCAGAGTAGTCCTGCTTTCAACAGCATCTTCCAGAATGAGAACTTCCAGCTGCAGCTCATTCCCCCGCCTGTGACTGAGGACTGACGCCTCTCTGGGGCCTGGCCCTGAAGACCAGAGACGATCCCAAGGCAAGTGGGCCGCAACCCCTCTGGACTGGCTGGGCCCCCACTGCCTCCCACACTTCTGAGCAGAGGGCCCAAGGTGGACTGCCATGGTTGGGTGCTCCCCATGGCTGAAACTCCCTCCCAGTGAGGCCCCTCCCCATCTCTCCCACAGTGTTGCTACAGCAGCAGCTCACCAGTGGATTCTGTTTTGCCTGATAAGCAGAGGAATGTCACACACCTCCATCCAGCTCTTTGAGGAAATGTGCTTTGCCCGTTGGGACATTTTCCTGTTTCCCCAGATGCCTAAAGAATAGGCAGCGCGCACATGGGTGGCATTCTGGAGTCTGTCACACTTGTTTCCTTCAGCTGGTGGGTGACGTGGAGGGACTTCAGCTTCTGCTGCTGTTGGGAACAGGGAACAGGGTCGGCCAGGCCAGGCTGCAGCGCAGCTCAAACCTACACTGCAGGGAGCCAAGGACCTGTGGGCGAAGGCATCTCCCTATTGACATGTTTATGTGAAAACCCCTTTGAGTCTATGATTTTCCCTTTCCAAGAATAAATGCCTGTTTAAGTTATGCAGGCCTGCTGGCTGGCTGGCTGCCTCTCAATCTATCAAGCCATGAAGGACATTTAGGACACCTATTACCACGATTCCCTTTTGTTAGCTTAAAGTCGAGGCCCTTGCTTGTGACAGCAGTACCTAAAGCAGCAGCAGCGCCGTCACGACGCCATCCCGAGCAGAGTGGCCCAAGTGCTGCTGTGCCAGGGACCAGGCTGCAGAGTGGCGTTTTTACATTTCTTGGCCCTGGGTCTCTGTATGTCATTGGACCAAAGACAGGAGGTCACCACATGCAGAAAGTAGGCTTCCCCCTCCCTCCTCAACAGTCCACTCAGGGATGATCAGACTCGCATGGACTGGCGCATTTATGCCAACCAAGCCACAGGAAACATAAACTACATAAAGGTCTGCTGACCTTTCATAGACAGGTGATCCTGCTTTGGCCACATACTAGCTGTGATCCTGGGAAGTCACTTAACTTCTCTAAGCTTGTTTCATATATAATAAAGCTGCCGTGAAGACTAAGTGAAGCAATGCAGGCCATGCAAATGCTCCTGGAATACCAGCCTAGCCTTGTTATGTAGGCATATACCTCATGTTATTTATTACACTTCCCTTCCCTGCATGTCGCAGGTTTTGTATTCTTTACAAATCAAAGGTAAAACCCTCCACCAGCAAAAAGATGACTTGCTTAATTGCAACACTATTTCAGTGCTTGGGAACCAAACCCCCAATACCTCTGAGATGTGCAACTACCCCCGAAACCCGCTGCCCAGGCTGCTACCTCTGCAGATGAGAGGATGTGGTTGAGTATTAAGTGAACACCACTGGTTGCTGGCTGCAGCTATATGAGATGGTCTCAGCCCCGTTTTGTGAATAAGACTGAGGCTCAGATATAATAAATAAGTTAACCAAGGAGACACACTCAAGAAATGGCAGAGCAGGGATCTGAACTCAGGACTGTGATTCCAGAGCCAAGATGCTACCTCCCCAGATCATGGATCAGAAGATTTCTTGAGCTTAAAATTAAGGCCAAGCAGTTTGATATTCTCAAAGCAATCTTGGTAATTTTCCCTGTATAGTCTAAATGAGCCAAGGCACTTTACTGAGCACTGAAACCCTTTCCCAAATCAGGGCCAGTCAACACCAGCCAGTCACTCTCCTCCGGCCCGCTGGTTTCCTGCAACTTGTCATTCGAGTCACAGTACCACTGAATGCCCAACAGCAGCTCTCGTGCAGCTCACGCCTCCTAAGGGGAATCTCAGGAGCGGATTTAAAGGCCTTCTTGTCTTTCCTAAGGGTAGATGAGAAGCCGATTCTAAGCGCTGGGCACTGGAGACGTGCAGGCCGAGCTGAACCCCACTCCCTGCCACTGTCACTGTCCCTATCCCCTCTTGTGGCACTGAGCACATGTTTTAGTCTGCAGTGATGTCGGGTCCCACTTCCAAGCAGTTCCTTAGGGGCAGAGACTGGTGTGGAAATCTTCTAGACTCAGCAACAGCAGCCGTTCTGCCAACACGGCCACGGACGGTACCCAGGAAGCAGGGGCTCCCGGCCAGGGGCAGCTAGCTCAGCGGCTTTTCTAGTCAGGTGCTCACAGGTGGTCAGAGGAGGGCTGTGGGGGGGGGGGGGGGGTGGTTCCAGAGACACTTTGGCTACCATTTGGGGAGGGCAGATACCTGGTCTGAATGTCTCCTCCCCTGCCACCCCTGTGGGTGGGAGGGATGATCCTCTGAAAGAAAATCGGGACCCTGACAAGAGGGGAGTGGATTCTGGGTGGCCAAACACAGCAGTGTCCATCACAGCTTTGTTGCCTGGTAAAGTATCTGAATGGACAGCGTGAAAACACAGTTACTCTCAGCTCCCCCCTCCAGCCCGAGGCCCCCACACCCACACATCCCACACTCTGCGCCTGCCTTCCCCCAGCCACCGGGGGCACAGAGCTGCACCCAGTTGTGCACCCCGGGCAGAACGGACCATGGGAAGGGGCCACAGGGTCTAGGCACGGCTCTGGCCTGGCCCACTTGAGAGCCGAGGAAGGCTGTTTGCTCTTCTGAAAAATAGAAATAGAAGTGGTCACCAATAGCAAAGTCCAAGTGACATGTGGGAAGATACTTTCTTTACAAAGTAACGTTTCCAACCACAGCCTACCACAGCGAGGGGGAGGAAAGGGGTTTGTGGAAGAGGAAAGCCAACAGAGGCCTCATCAATGATGAATGCTTTAGTGAATAAATAATTCAGAGCTTCGGGGATCCTTTTAGAAACTGTGTGTTCCTACGCTGCTCTGCCTGGTGAAAATGTTTTTCCAAAGGAGCTACTCCAGAATCAGAGGCCTGGGATGAGCCCAGAGATGCAGGAAGACCTCCTGGTGTGCTGTCCGCTCCAGCAGCCCAGGGCCAAGTCCAGGGCCCAGGGGGTGTGGGTACCGCTGAGCTCCCAGAGGACAGCCTCAGCCGTCAGAGTTCATCCCAGCTGGCCCCTCCACTCTGGGGCATCCCCGACCAGCTTCCTCCACTGGCCTCTTCCATGCCTGATGCTCCGTGGCGCCTCCCCCAGCTACCGAAGGAAATGGCAGTTTGTCTCACCTTATTTCCACAGGTGGGTGTTTTCCTGTCTGCCTCCTATACTCCTGAGGTCAGGACTGTGTTCTGTCCACTCCAAAACACAGTGCTTAATACTATTAAATAGGTATCACCACATTTTCTTTAAAATCACTTTTTTTAAGTAAACTTTTTATGAACAGAAATGTTCACAAAACATATGCGTGCAGCTGGATTAATTCACAAAGTGAACAGACATGTACAAGCAAATAGAAATGACCAGCACCCCAGAGGTCCACCGCCCCTCCAGTTTAACACTATCCTAACTTCTTCCATCGTAGACAGCTTCTCCAGGGCTGGTCTCAGTCAGGGGTGGGCCTCAGGTGTGGCGGGGAGACAGGTGAGGGAGAGGAGAGGCCTGAGGAGCAGCAGGGCAGGGTTCGACTGCACAGGCTCAAGTTGAGGGAGTCACTCCGGCTGGACTCGGAATCAGTGGAACACTGGTGCTCTGGCTCTGCTACTTACCTGCCACTGACTTACCTGCTTTTACAGTCAACTTAGCTCTTGGTTGCTTCAGCCACACACTAACAAAATTATCCTGCTCTCTCCGCCTTAGTGTCTGTGGGTATGGCAGGCGAGTCCCCATTCTGACAGGTGATGTTCCGCTGATCCATGATGCTGTGTCTCCTGTCACATCTTGCAATGACACTCCAGATCTCCTTCTCAGGATCAGTCATCTGGGGTTGTGCACTAGGTGACAGGCTAGGTATCACAGAGGGCTAAACTGTTGCACCAGGGCCCCAGTTTTCTGAACTCCCATCTCCAAGTTCACAGAAGAGCTTCGGGCTAGGGACTGAGAAAGGCAGAGACAAATCCTCCCTCTCTCCAACCCAGTGGCCCAAGAACTCTCCAGCTGTGGCTAGGAGTCTGGCATGGGGTCCCTCCTCAGTGGAGGCTGGTTAGTCCCAGGGCCCACAGTCCCCAGTCCTGCTGGTCCAGCAGGTACACGAGTGGTTGAGCTGCTGCCCGACCTGCGGGCTCGCCATCTCCACCTCCCTCCCCACGCCCAGCGGAGCCAGGCTCCGCCTGCACCGACTGCCCTACGACTGTCATCTCCCACACAGAGATGCTTACTGGTTTGTTTCTGATTGTTAACCTAGAAAGGTTAATATTAATTAATCTAGAAAACTAGAATTCAAAAAAGCAAACAGAAAGGCACCATTAACATCTTGGCATATTTGCTTTGCCTCGCCTTTCACTTTCATTTCTGCCAAATTCCCGTATCTGCCTTTGGCCTCCGGTTGCCTCTGCTTGAACCCTGCCATGGCGAACCTGCGTCCCCAGACCCTGTCTCACCCACAGCTCACACAGGACCGGGTGGCACACCCAGGGTTAAAGGCATTACGTTCCCAGTGACTGAACTGTAATGAGGCTGAGAGGCTAAATTAAAGTTTATTGCAGAATAAAGTATGTGTCGTCGACAACTGTAAGAGGCTACAATGAAATGCCTTCTAGAACTTGGCAACACTATTATATAGGGTCAAAGTAGTAGAATGCACACACAGTAGATGAGATTAGCTGTCTGCAGAAGCCACTTTAAAAGACGAGCTGTCTTGTGAAGGTGGGAAGAGCTAGCCTTGACTGCGAGTTGGAAGCGGCACTGGCCTAATCAAAGCACTGGGATAGCTGCAGAAAGACTGTGTGTGTGTGTGTGTGTGTGTGTGTGTGTGTGTGTGTGTGTGTACACACACGCATGCTGGGGGAGGTCTGTGGAGCTCAGAAAAGGGGGGAGAGTGAGGAAGCCTGTGGACGTTTCTCTGAGACTGCCTGGAGAGTAGCACCCTGGGGCAGATGTGGGCCTCTGGGGAGGGGTTCACTGGGTTGGGGACAGGGGTGGACCCCTGCTGCCCTCCTCCCAGGCTCCCTGAGCAGGCACCCTACTCAGCCTCCAAGTAGACTGAGGGCAGGAAGGTGCTGCAGGACCACAGAGGCCAGGGGCTGAGCGCACGGGCTCCAGAGCCAGAAACTAGGTTCAGATCCTGACTTCTCCTACTTACAAGCTGTGCTACTTGGGGCAAAAATATTTCCTTCCTGACTGCTTTTCCTGGTTGTGAAATGGGGTCGCTGTGAGGATTCCCCATAGAAAGCAGTAAGGCAGGTGATGAGCTATAATTATTAATAATACTAATGATATTATCACTATGACTAATAAAAGAAGTTACTTAGGAATCTCAGTGAGGTTATTATAAATGTCAGCCCCACAAGCTGTTCTTTTCTGGCTGTGCTAAAGGCAAAATCTGAGCTCCCAGGCTGGCCAGCCTGCAGTGTGGGCACCAGCCCGGGCAACCACGGGCTGCCTGCCCGCAGACCTGTGGTCAGACTGTCTCACATGACGAGTGTGAACTGACTACAAAGCCTGCAGCTTTGTGTGGAAGAATCACTGTCTGGGAGAATGTGTGATTTGTATCAGCCTAATACAGCCAACAAAAAGCTTTTATTAGGAAGGGTTCGGGGAGTCAGCCCAAGCAGTACATTAGGGGTGACAACACTTACCTGCACTTTGTGAAGTTTTTGTAAAGTTTAAATGAGATAATGATGTAAACTGCTTACTTCCTGGCACAGTATAAGCCCACACTATAAATGTTTCACATTTTACAAATGCAGTTTTGTTTTCAGTTCATTGTGTTATTTAAATCAGAACCTCTCAAAAGGGGGAGACTGCAGGGAAAGAATGTTCCGAACTCCAAAATAACAAATCTGTGCTGGTACAAAAGGAAAAAAATCACGTTTATTGCACAAGGTAGTTATTTTCCTAAAGTCTTATACAGAAAGGAAAGTCAAGCTGTCTGTAGGAAAACAATGTCATTTTAGGAAATTACAGAATGGTCAACATTGTGCTTAAAATTTAAAACAGATTTTAAAAACAGCACAGTTAGTGAATATTTTAAGGTATGAACGGCCTAAAAAGTGTGTGTGAACAAAGTAACATGGGGGCTCCACACCCAAACCTCCAGTGACGTTTGCTGCCCAACCTGTTCAGTGTTGAGAGAGAACCGTACCGACCCCAATAGAAAAAGGCACTCGAAGCGCTAACAGAAACACGGCCCTGTTCGAACACAGTCCACTCTCAATTATCTGGGATACTTAAAGGAGTCCGTGACATACAAAATTTTCAAAAGGTACATAACTCCAAAATTCTGAGAAGTTCTCTCGTACTTGTGCTTGGACGTGGGGCACACCGAGCCCCCTGGGACCGCAGCCCTGGCAGGTGACAGGAATTCCCGCCTCCTGCCCCCTCTCCTCAGGGGCAACACACTAACCGCACATCACTTTCTAAGAGGCCTACAACACAACTGGCCACCTTAATGTTGGTTCACAGCTCCTCTGGAGAGGGAAATAGGAAAGAAGACTGTTAAAAATTTTTTTCATGTAAAAAGCCAAAATGTTTCAATAAAATTTAGCAAACAACATGGAATAACCAAAAACCAACTGTATAAATATTATTTTATCTTACACCATTTTTTTTGCCTAGTAGTATTTATACTGCCAGTATTTAAATACACCTGGTATTTTGACAGCTTTCTAAATTATCCGGTTACATCCTATGACCCAAATAGAGAAATTTGCATAAAAGGAGTTGTTATGATCAGTTCCCAAACAGTGTGATGCATCTAACAGGCCAGGAAGTGGAGGTTAAGAAATAAAAGCCCACCCGCAAGTCGAATCCCAAAGGTGCTTCGGGACAGCTTCCAGTCTGGCTCCGGCCTCAGCGCTCCTTCACTTTGGGCGCTGGCACCGTAACCTGCAGGTCCTCCCTTTGTAGGGGGCAACCTGTTTTCCTTCAGAGTTTCCCTCAAATTCTCTTTTCGGACCCTGAAAATTACAGGGTTAAAAATATATCTGGATATGATGGTAAAGCCTTATTTGTTACCAACTAACTACAACCACAAAGCATTTTAATTCTTTTGTCATTTCTCAGAAAAGTTAGAATTATTTGAAACCTGAAAATTCTAAAGTAAATTTTGGTTAAATAAGAAAGCCAAATTCCACATAGCACTTATTTTCTATCTTCTACCTAACAGCTTATTATCAACTTTCAAAAAGTAGGCATGGGGCCGGGTTTCCACCACAGCCCGAGGAGGCAGCCTCTCAGCCACACAGCCGTGCCTGCACACCTCCAACCACCAGGGCCAGACCGTAAGACTGTCGTCCCTCGGTGCACGAGTGTCAACCAAAAAGCTACTTAACATGACTGTGTCCGATGATATAATACATGTCTAAACGTTTTCTAAGGTGCCTATAAATATGATTATACAAATGAGTAATATAATATCAGGATTACAGAGAAATTCTTTTATATAATATAGAACAGAATAGGCCTAGAACTGAAGTTGAAACTACATGTTTTTATATCCTTATCAGTTGTTTTGGAATGCAAGCATAAAAAAAAACAATTCTGGTTCGATCATATACGATTTTCTAGAGAATTATTAATATCAACAGTGCTAGGACAAAAGAAATTCTTGCTTGTGCTTGTTTAGAAAAGGTTATTTTGAGATCCAGGAGCATCTAATATTTAGAATCCAATGGAACATCTCCAATTCTATAAAACAGTAGTAAGGAAAGCTTAGTGAGTTTTTAATTATAAAGAGATTGTGCAAATATTTAAAGTGATATCAACCATTATTAAATCCAAAAATTCCATTAAAATTGTGGCTATTCTGAATGGCAGTTCAGGAGTTTAAAAGTTATAGATATTACTGAAAAAGGGCCCAACCCTGACACAGCCAGCTTCAGAACTGTGGCCCTGCGACCATGCATTTCCATGGCTTTAAAGACCTTGCGGTTGAATCCAATTAGTGGAAGGGACAGGGGTGTGGGCCCAGAGCAGAGAACAGGTAGGAACGGCACAGAAAGAGGGCCCTCTGAGCACACACTAGGGAATCCAATGAGCTTACCCACTGGGGGCGGGTGGGGGTGCAGACAGGGCCCTGATGTTGCTGTCACCACCCCGAACACACAGCGGCTGACTGCACAGCTCTGGGCTCGCCTTCAGCTGGCCACGCAATCACAGAGGCACTGAGAACCCCACGCAGGCTCAGCGGATGTCTGTCCCTAAGCCACCTGGGCTGGGTGGGCCAGGCTGGTGGGGAAGCCCCTGGCTGTACCCCCTCCACCCCCACCCTCTCCTTTGCCCTCCTGTTCCTGCAGCTCTTCTCACCACCTTACTGGTTTGACTTGTGAGTCCTTACATTTCAGTGAGTGGGAACCTTACGCTGCACTCACACCTGCATAAAAAGTTTTAATGGACACTGTTCTCGCAGGGATATGCACACTCTGCCTTCTAAACTCTGTGGGTGTTCTGGGCACTTCAGCCTAATAAAGCATTCTAGCCAGTCACTGGAACTACATGTACAACTAGGAAAGCAGGTTCTGCCTAGAGTGATTTGTGAGGGAAGCCAAGTGGAGGCTTCAGAGAAAAACACAACAGGCATCTTCTTATTTTTTAAAATACAAGCTAATGCAGCACACAAGAGGGGCGCCATAGTGGGGACACAGCGTGAAATAACACCGCAAGGGCACACTCACGGACAGTTAGGGTATAAGAACTACTTCTCTATCTCCAACTCTTGACAGTTCGAGTTTCACTAGGCCATATGTTAAATTTCCCCGATTCTTAGCTATGTCTCACAGGGAGGAGATTTGGAGAAATGGCAGATAACCAACTCGCACAAGAACACCTGGTGTAAATGGAGATGAGGAGTAGAATTCTGAAGAGAGCTAAATAAGAAAGAATTACTCACTATTTTGCATGTGTAAGAAGAGAGGACATGTACAACAGACCATGAATATTACTGTAGTAAAGTGAGTGAATATTACACAAACTATTTTCTCCTGACTCAGCAGTGAACTATTTCAACTGCTTTTGCATTTGCATAAAAAAACATGCATCATACTGAATGCTAACCCATTTCTCACCCAAGCCATTCTAAAGCTTCATACAACCAAATGAAGCAAATTCATCAAACCTATTAGATTCATTCCTAATCTCTAAAGGACTGCTGTCTTTAGCATTTCCAGGCTAACTAAAACTATTACTGATATTTTCTTAAGACATCAGATGTGGCTGCCTCCTAAATATAATACCTATATAACTTCCTAAAAGTTTTTTTTTAGATTTCAAGAACAATTAAGAAAAGCAGGGAAATGTTAGGAAACCCACCCAAGAGAGCAGCTCAAATGCTGTAACACATTCCCCAGCTACAAGCCCAGTACATCTTTCCTTCCCCTGGGTTCCCAGAGCACTCTGGGTAATGTTATCTGTGTGTGTTATCTCCACTGCTGCGCTATGGTTCCCTTCATGTGGGGAACCAGGTCTTATTCATTCTGTTTCCCCATAGCACACTGCAGAGCACAGGTGGCTCAGCTAGAGCTGGATTGAGCATGAAACTGAGGATGTCATCTCTTTGTAAATGAAAGTCGAGCGCAGCCCAGGTCATCGTGGGTTGTTCAGACACTGGCTAAGTAGCAGCCAAGCTGGACCCCCTTACCCTCCTAGAAGCCAGGCAGCTGGCCCCAACCCAAGCAGATGGTGGGGAGAAGGGGAAAGAGACAGAATGGCATCTACCAGGGCACAGGCTGCTCCCCTCACAGGAGCCAATTCCCACAAGGGGCTAGCAGGGCCGGAGGGGTGCCTGTCAGCATGCCAGATGGAATGCCAAGGCTTTTCTGTGAAGAGCTGGGCATTCAGAAAGCACTGTCTCCTTCACTCGGGTGGCTCCTCAACTTGGTCCATTATAGTCTGTGATCATCACTTCATCACTTACAAAGTTCCTGGTGAAATTAAGGCTGGGTCATAATTCATGACACCAGATGCTACATAGAAAATAAGTCAGGTTATAAAAGAAAATAAATATCATAGTTATAATGCTAATTTAAGAGGGAAGCTAATCAGCCGACCACTGAATTGCTACGGTTGTTAGGGGTAGAAAATACCAATGGCACTGGAAAAATGATCCAGCCAATGAAAGTACAAAAGCTCAGCTGGGACCAGAGGGCACGGCCTCCCTCCCGACTCTCACACGGTGGTCTCTATCGTCTCGATCACCTCCAGGTCAGACTGCGACGGAGAGAGGAGGGTGCACTCATCAGGTTCCCAGCTGCTCTCTGGACTGTAATCTTCCTCTGAGCTCAGTTCTGCTCCCTCTTCTGTGTCCTCATCACACGATTCCACATAGTGAGCCCCGATGGCATTGATCCCAGAGTCCTCAGAACTTGAGGGAGAAGAGCAGTGATCTGTTTTTGGTGTATTGCTATCTTTTGAAATTAAGGCATCGTGTGCAGAGACCTCCTGAGGGCTCGTTTTGTGGGACTGTGGTGCCGGCTGCTTCTGCACGTAACACATCTTCCCATTAATACATTTAACCTGATAGTTGTCGATAAAGAGGTCTGAGATCATACAGTACCTTGGTGAATCAGGCGGGAGCGGAGGCTGGAAGACAGATGCAAATTTCAGAAAGTGTTCAGTGAGAGAGACTGAGATCTGAATGGTGTTTGTGGGCTCCCGAGGCTCCGCAGGGATCTCGGTGCTCGGAAGCTGCTCCACTGGGGTCATGGGCTGGTACACGTATCTGCCTGTAAGGAGCACAAAACAGGCAGTCGGGACCTCAGACTGTTACACAGAAAACAGTAACGTGGCCACAGTGGTTTCCCTCCAAGGACTCAGAATATTCTTAAAAGTATCTCGGAAACATCTCAAAAACAACAAGTAACAGAATCATTCCACATTATTTAAGCAATTAAAAATAGGGCATGGTACATAGCTTCATGGTATTTCCATCCAAAAACACTCAACACACTTACAATCTTAGTTTACAACTGAGTCTATCTAATGCCTCTGAAGTAGGGTGGGTGGCACTATAATCTTAACAACTTTAAATGATTTATTCCTCATACTAGATAGAATAAAGAATGACCATGAGATAAAATAGTAAAGACACAAGTTTAAAACAGTATCATAATCTGATAAAATTAATTTCATTTTTATCTTTAATAATTATGTTAATACATACATTTACCAACTGGAAGAATATATACCAATTTATTTTCAGAATTACAGAAGACTTTGACTTTAGGTTGCTATGTTTTAATCAGAATATACACACCCACACTTAAAAGTGATGGCCAACAGGATTGTGTCGGCCACTTCCAGTGGCTGGGGTAAGGTGCAGGGTGTGAAATGATCTCTTGCAAGACAAAGCTCATCGGTGTCCTAAGCAGGCGATGTTCTCCCTGACACCCACTCCACTGGCACTGAGCAACCTGAGGCAGGCACAGTGGGTAGGTAACCTGCTGGGTGTTTCTAGGAAACCAGGAAGCTTCCCTCGGAGCCCTCCCCTCTGGTCAGAACCCTCAGTGATTCTCACAGTTCACGTGAGAGTGAAACCTAAATGTATCAGTTCTGACAGGCCTATTTCCTTCCCTCTGACTTCCTTCAACATTTAGTAAAGCCTCCCATGTACAAAGTGCTCAGGAAACTGAGACAGAGATGAAAATTACTCAGGTTATGAGTCTAAAATGATTTGAAAATAAAAGATCTGGAAGAAAATAGCCCTAGGTGGTGTAGCTCAGTAGATTGAGCACAGGCCTGTGAACCAAAAGATTGGGGTTCGAATCTCCGTCAGGGCACAAGCCTGGGTTGCAGGCCAGTTCCCAGCAGGGGCCAGTTCCCAGCAAGGGATGCACCAGAAGCAGACATACATTGATATTTCTCTCCTTCTCTGCTTCCCTTCCTTTCCCTTCTAAAGATAAATAAATGAATTTTTTTAAAAAAAAGGCAAAATGCATTTAAAGAAAGAAAAAAAAATCTGGAAGAAAATAAAACAGAAGAACTCCCAGACAGTAGCCACAATTACGGACATCACCTTAGGATTTTCCTAATGCAGTTGACTGACCAGTCCATCCATCCGCCCCTTCTGTGAGGATCTGTGAGGATCTGTGACGGGGTTTTTGAACCTCAGCACCACTGGCATCTGGAGCAGATAATTCTCTGCTGTGCAGGAGCTGTCCTGTGCTCTAGTGTGTGTACCACATCCTTGGCCTCCCCCCCAGATACCAGCAGACACCAGACACCTCCTCCTCAGGCTCGAGGATCCAACCATCTCCGGACACTGTCACACGCCCCCGGGGCCAATCACCCCGACCGAGAACCACTATTTATGACCTTCTCACGATGCGGGTGAATTACTCACCGTGTACGACACCTGCTCCTCCTGTTGTTTTATTTCTTGGTAAGACTGAAAATTCTAGGACAGGAATCACATGTGGACTGTAGACTACCTTAATTGTTTAAATAAGTTAATTTGCAGAATAGCAATTTCAGATCAGAAATGTGAGCAGCAAACTAAGCCACAAACAGTGCAGTATTGGTAACAGATCAATCAAGCCTGCCTATATTTTTTACATCTGTTTCCTAACTTCTGTTAAAAAAAAAAAGTAGGCTTAGATGCCGCAATTTTTTGGCAACTAAATTATTTTCAAATACATTCAGCTTCATTTTGCAGTAACACGTGGAAAAGGTACACTGAAAATGTTAAGCCTTTGGGGTCCCAGGTCGCCCCCAGCCTGGACATACATCATGCAATCCCTATGGGCTGACAAAAATGCATGGGAGAAGAACCTGTCCCACCTGCCTGGGAAACTACATTTAAAACATACCAGGTATCTTCACGTCTGTGTTACCTATAAAACAGGGTACTAGTTACTCCTTGTCAGGCAAAGATCTAACAGTTTGGCCTGGTAGGCCCTCTGCCTCCAAGCACTGTCAATGGGTTTATCAGCTGAAGGGACAAAAGGTAGACCCTGCAGTCCTCCAGCCCTGAGGGATCCGAGAAAGATGTGTTCAGGACAAGGACAGAGAAGGGACTTGGAGAACTTGGGGGACTACTCCCTTCTGTCCAGAGAGTAGTGAACAAAACACCTGGAATGAAGGTTTATTCTTTTCTGTTCAGGACTAGTATTAAAATGATGGTTTTTGAGTACAGGAGGCTGTGGGTGGCAGGCACTCAAGAAACACTTGTTACAGAATGCTAATTAAGTTCATTCCAGCCCAAGGGGACCTCTGGTTGAGTTACCTACTGGTCACAGCTACAGGAAGTTCCTAGCAACTGATCCTCAGACCCAGAGGGGTCAGGGTTTTATTCAGTCCAAATATGGAAGCAATCTAGAAACCCGACTTTGGGAGTCTCTAACCACCTAATTTTAGCATGCATAGGTGCTTCTAGTCCACAATAATCTTTGCTCTGGTGTTTGCCAAACAGTGATATTCTTACTTCCCTTATTCCTTCCATATTTATTAATTAGAATTCTAGGTAAGCAAGAGCTATTCCTTCTCCCTCGTTTACTTATTCAAATATTTACTTATTATAAACACTGACTTGCAGATATTCGTTCTATTTTATAAATCGTAATCCATTACTATCATTATTTTTGTTACTCGAATTGTTCCAGATTTTTTTTAGCTCTTTACGGGCTCCTTCAAGGTAGCACATGTGTGCTTTCAACAGTACCCATACTTTTTTTTAAGACTTCCTTCCTGGCTTATCTTGTGCTTTCCCTTACTCCAGTCCAGGAGTCTGCCATTTCGTCAAAACCCCCCAGTTCCTTTTCTTTCTTTCTTTTTTTAGGATGTCTATATGATTTTTTACTGTTGTTCAAGCAGAGTGGTCTCCATGTTCCTGCCACCACACTCCCCCGCCCCCCCGCCACCTCCCACCCTCAATCCTTCTGCACTTCGGGCTTTGTCCATGGGTCCTTCACACATGTTCCCAAGTTCCTTTTCTTAAGAGCTTACATATATTTTTAAGTTTGTTCTCTGAATATTCCTGTAAAGTAGAATCTTAGTTTGCTAATGAGTCACTCAATCACAAAACTGATCTGTAGGAAAATGAAGAGAAGACAGTCTCATTACAGTACCTAACATCCATTAAAAAAATAATACAACATTTAAAATAAACTTTACAAACCCATTAATTTATCTGGAATTTTTTTCAAAGGAGCTGAAACCACTTTCTCAATAATGAAACAGATTATACAACACTGACTTAAGATCACAAAAACCAATTGTGTTCGGTAAGTAAAAAATAAATATCATGCATCTTGTTTCTTTTCAAGGAACCTGGCTCCACACTTTCAGCTATTTCTCAGCTAAAGACCAATCAAAACTACTAAACTACTAAGCAACTTCAACTATTCTTTTAAAGTCCTGGTTCATAATTTTTCTGATTATCCTCCCCTTTTGGCGTTTCAAAACACCTTGCAAGACACTAAAAAAAAAATTATGTTCTCATCCTAGTTCTTCAGTTTAAAAAAAAGGAACAGAAGAGTTAATTACTTTCTCCACATCATTTAACAAGCTAGGAGTCAGTTCCAGGACCCGGGCCCTGTGACGGCCGGTGTTCTTTCTTCACAAGGGCACTCACTCATTAATTAATAAGGGTTAGATAATGTTCTTAATTTACACTGACATTCTCCGTCATTAGCTCCAGTTAATATTCCAATTTATAACACAGTGTAAATACACAGCAGATACATTTCCTCGACAGAGTTTCTTTTGCTCGTAGAGCACAAAGAGAAGAGGAAAAACTCAAACAAAGGCAGAGAATAACTCATACTCCCAGGTAAGTTATTTATGCAGTTGCTAAAGCATTTATTTTTAGAATCAGTTGTGCATTTTGATTCTTAAAAAAGACCCTTTGAGGAGAAATGAGCTTTTTGCTTTTCCAGACGGCTTTATGACTGCCAACTGTGTGTCCCCGTGACACATGAAATGCCTTGCTCTGAGCAAACTGTGATTAGAGAGGTAAAACCATAGGAAATAAAACTGGGCGGCGGAGGGAAATGCATTCACAGCTCAGTTCGCTGATTTTATGAGTCACAATTAAGTTTATTCCCAAGGGCCTTGATTGTTAGTTATGTTAAATATTCTTATTCAGCTGTTTCTGCAGTGTGCTTTATTTACTAAGTTGAATAGCAGATCACAGCTAAAAGCAAAAGAACATACATCTACTATAACCAGTATTTTATGTGGCCTTATCTTCCACCCTGCCTCACTGGCAGGCAAGACACCAATATTTTTGTACTTCAATCTATGAGAACATTAAAGTTCATATATTGCCCAATATGTTGAAGTCCCCAATCAGAAATGTGTGCAAGACCCCAGAATTGCCATTTTTTCAAATGGTATAATCTCTTTAGTGCAGCGGAACATATTAATGTAAGGCGAAACCCTGACGGGACAGAAAATCAGAAGCATGGTTTATTTACTCACTCGCAAACACATGTTTATTGAGTGTCTGCCGTGTCTGTACTGCCAAATCAGATGTCCTGGGAAATAAAAGGAAGTACTACACGCAGTCATGCTTCAAGGAGCTGCCAGTCAAATGGGGGGGGGGAGATAAAAATAAAGTAGAATTAAACAAGAGTTGGGTGAAACTGTACGAATATATACACAGGGGCATTCGTTCACCCAGCAGTGAAACAGGACTGCAGGCCCGGCTGGAGGATTTTACATGACGGCTGGAAGACACAGGCCGGCGGAGCAGCAAGCAGAACCATGGCCGACCCGTTTCAGAGCAGGAGTGCGTCCGTTTGGCCTTTGGGCCGAACCAGCTTGGTTGGCCCAGAACCAACCAGAAAGCAAAGGAGGACAAAACTTGACAGGAAGACGAAGGCTGGATGGGGCTGAGAATGTGGGGCCCATGTGTTCATGCTTTAGTAGCAATGGAGAACAACCAAAGATTCCTGATGAGGCAAGTGGTAATAAAAGAAGAATTTTAGAGGATTTAGCCTGGCAAAGATGTGCAGATGAAGTGGAAAGAGGAGAAATGGGGGTTTAAAGGAGGCTATTATGGATTTTGTAGTATATTCTGATCTAAAGTCACATGGCTGAGTGGGGGAAGAAATGAGATGCTTCTAAGGAAGTTGGCAGATCCTGAGGGTTAAGGGTGAGCAGAAGCAGGTCAAACGCACCTGGATTTGGATCCCAGCTCTGCTGTTTATTAGCTGTTTGAGCTTTATCAAACTGTTAATGTCCCTATGTTTTCCATTTCCTTGGTGCAAAAGTGGTTAGTGATAGCTCCTTTTTAAAGCATTAATTCAATGTCCAGTACGTGGTAAACGTTCTGTTGTTGGTGTTACCTGTATAAGGCAGCAGCTGCCTGGAGTCTCCACGCGACTCTGGAGGCTGTCCAGGTTGCCAGCAGCCAGCCCCACCAAACCGCCTTCTGATTCGGCACAGTCCATAAACTTCTCTCTGACCATAGTTCTCTGCCACCCTACCTTCATCACCTACCCCCCAAATCCTACAATCTGCGTTCATCTCTTTTCAAACCAACATTTACTGAATCTCAATTATCTTCCATACACTGAGCTAGGGAAATGGGGTTTAATTAGTAAGCAGACCACATCTGTGCCCTTATGGACTCACACTCTGGGAAGGTATACACAAGGCGAGGCAAAAGTAGACTTACAGTTGTACGTGACACACAGAATTTACTATATTATTATTTATTAATCATTGTCCTACTTTCCATACAAACCACTGTAAACCTACTTTTGCTCCATCCTGTATATTTGAACAAATAATCACACAAAAAAATGTATAATTAGAAACTATAAAGAACAATAGGCAAAAAGTGATAGGAAAGAAGAGCAAAATCAATCAAGTCACCCATGAAATGTGTGATCTGGGCAGGGTGACAGGGTGGAGCTGGGAAGGAGGTGTCAGTGGGGGTTAGCCAGGCAAAGAAGGGGGAGAGCCAGAGCTGCTGGAACACAAGCAGTGAGAGGGAGGACAGGAGGGGAGGAGTTAGTGGGGGCCGTGCCCCAGGGGCCATAATAAGGATGAGGGATTTCCGCTCACACAACAGAAAGACGCTGCCCAGAAAGACTGAGGGGAGGGTGACAGGGCTAGCTCGGCTTTCCTATTACTTCCCTTTCTGTCTACTCCTCTCGCAGTGTGGGCACAGATAAACCTAATCTGAAACACCAAACAGACTTCAACAATCCAGCAAGCACCCCTTTCCCCGTTTCACACTCACATCTGGACTCAAAGAGGCAGGAGAGCGGAGGGAGGCGGCGGAAGAAGGTACCACTCCAAGCGTCTGTAGGAGGCAGGAGCCCTTTGCCAGCAGACGTCTGCAATCCGCACCGCTCCGGGCCACATCTGGGCAACCTGAAGTATGGCAGCTGGTACATAAAAATAGCATTTCTGAAAGTGCCATAAGCCAATGATAGAATGGTGTTTGCCACACTTGCCAATTTACAGCAGCCAGTCTAAAGAGAGGTGTTGTGAAGGCTCTATACTTTTTTAGACCATGTTGAGCCCTACCTGAAGCCAAATCTGGTTCAAGGGAAAGATCTATGCAACCACTCTAGGGTATGTTAACAAGTAACTACCAGTGAACAACTAGGGGGATGGAGAAGTACAGTTCTTCCTTTCACAATCCACACAAACATCATAAATACCACAAGAGGAAGCACAGATATTAAGCTGTGAGGCGCACACTATATATACTATACAAGGTCAGAGAAAAAGGGGGCTAGAAAGGCTTTCTCAGAAAAGACTCCACAGGAACGTGGAACGTAAACTGAAAAAGCTAGGATTTGGGCAAAAGTAGAGTGGCATGCCTCAAGCAAGCATCCAGAGGTGAGTGAAGCGCAGGACGTCTGAGGGGCGGTGGGGTGACCAGCCTGACTGCAGCAGAGCGCCCCCCTGTGACCGAGACCAGTCTCCGCACCCAGATAATCTGGAAAGAAAGCAGCACGCCCCTCGCCTTGGGAGCCTGGACGCAGAGTGCACTGGCACGATGGGACTCCCCGGATTTGTAGGCCCAGACAGCGCCACTTGGAAAGGGCCCCTTTCAGGACCAGAGAGTTGGGAAACCTCCTGATAAGTAAGTTCGGCTAAAATAGGCAATAGTAAAAACAGAGTAGGGGAAAAGTAGAGAACGACAACTCTCAGGCTTGTCATTCATTTTAAGTGGCCAAAATAGCTACCTCTTTACACTCAATCTGGAAAGTACTACTTGTCCACCGACAGCGTTTCTGCAGAGCTGGTTTTAACGCAGTGACTGGTTAGGGCGGGTTCGGCTGAGGGCGTCCCCACCTGAGGACAGGCACTGGGGGTGTGCTGAGGCACACACGCCACGTGTTGAGAACAGGGAAGACGGCTGCTGTCAGAGCACAGAGACTCAGCTGACTCTGGCGCAGTGCCTGCACTCTGCAGCACAGGGACACACCGAGAGAAGCCTGATGGAGGAACAGAGACACGTGTGACGGTGGCTGGTCATGAATGATTACAAGGAGAGAATGCTGTGTGAGTACCACAGGTTTTTATCTAAAGATGGGTGATGGTGGTGGTGATGATGATGACGGTCATTACTTTTGATTTCTTTATACGCCTTGACCTCACCTTACGGGCACTTTATGAGATCATCTCAGCCTCCTGCCTTTCTCTGCAAAAACCAATATGGCATGGGCTGAGTTGCCAGGCTTGGACATCAGATTTTTAGAACTAAAGCTAGAAAAATGGAGAATAAAGAAACTCCCCATGGGAGGCAGCACAGGAGGAAACTAGAACAAGGTGACTTGGGCAGCTTCCTGCCATTCCGCTCGCTCACAGCCGCACAACTGTGCAGACCCCACCTAAGTCAGCTGTTAGATCGATGGAAGCAGTGGAAGACATCTGTCACCTCTACCTGTTGATATGGGGATGAAACGCTCAGGAACTCCCAAGGAAAGGATGCTACCTGGTCAACCTGATCAGAGCAAAGTAAGATCTTAAGAGCAACTGAAGGGCGACTCAGTGTGTACTGAATTTTAAAAACTGTATCTTTTTTTTAAAGTTACTTTTTGCAGGCAACCATGCCTGTTCATGAACCTCATTTTCAAGTTTATAGAAACCAATATGGCATTCTGGAACTTTTTTATTAATCAGTCAAAACATCATAAAACATTCTAAATATCAATGAGATGTGATTTAAACTCAAATGACTAATATTTATATATAAGAATTTATATTTCCCAATATAAGAAAATATATTCATCATTTTTCTTTTTCTTTAATCAGTTGTAATAATTGCCTCTCATTTCTCTTGGATGGACCTATAGGTGAGCCAGCCAATTTCAAAACCAGTGCCACTGGTAAAACACAACACGTCAGGGGTAGAAGCAACACATTTAGCACTGACAGTTGAATAGCATCTCAACTACCCATTTGTTGCCTCTGAATGGGGACAAGGAGGGTCAGATGACGGGGCTCTGTGCTACTTCTTTGTCACAATTATGGAGTTTAAAATATATGGAGGGAATCATTTGGCAATTGACATTAACCAGTAAAGAGAAAAAAGGGGAACTGCAATACAGTGAAACTATAAATGTGCTAGTTATCAATGTATCGCCTCTCAACCCCCGCTTTTCCCTGTAATATATGTCACGCTGCTAGGTTTTCTCAGCAGAGAGCCCTGGAGGGACACTGCAGGGGAAAGGCCTTTCCTGCAGTTAGGAGCCCACGAGAGGGGGAAAGGGGTGTGAACGCCCGTCAGAGCTCTGCCCCAACCATGCATCCAGAATATGTGATTCCTTGGCCCAGCCTGGTTCCACAGCCCCCTACACGGTTCTACAGCCCCCTACACGAAAACCAGCCTCCTGAGGGTCTCTGCCTGCCCCCTGCCCTCCTGCTCGCCCAGGCCTCTGCCCTCCCGGACACCCACACCCTTCACTGCTGACTGCCCGTGCCTCCCCTGCACACCAAGGGCTGCTTCTCGCTTATCAAGAAACTGCTGGGCAAAGCAAAAATTTCTCTGCTGTCCTGTGAGCTGAACCACTTTCTCCAACAAGATCTGAGCCCCAGCCTTGGAGAGGAGACCTCCTTCCACCTTTGTCCTTGCCGGGTATTCTCCTTTAGCCCTGGGGAATGACAGAGACTTTTCCTTCTACTTTACAGTCCCTTGTTTCTTAGAATGTAACAGTTATTTATATTAAACATCCTCTCTGTGTAATCCACTGTGATTTCCATCACCTGAATGGACTCACATTGATTCAATGGCCAAGGTTAAGGTGTGGGATGTCCTGTGGGTGGTACTTTCCTGATTGGTCTACAAAATATAAGCATTATATTATGAAATTAAGTATTTTATATATTTGGAACCTAGACTACTAGATATTAAATGTTATTTACTAAAATACTAATACTTTCTTTAGATGTTTAAAATCAGATAAACTGATAAAGAATTAAGTTTAATATTAATAGGGGAGGATTTTATTTAAATTATTTATTTATTTATTTATTTATTTGAAGAGAGGAAGAAGGAGAGGGAGAGAAACATTGATATGTGAGAGATACATCAATTGGTTGCCTCCTGTAGCCCTCCAACTGAGGACCAGGCCTGCAGCCCAGGGGTGTGCCCTGGCTAGGAATCAAACCAGCAACACTTCAGTTCACAGGCCAGCACTCGATCCACTGAGCCACACCAACCAGGGCAGGAGAGGATTTTAGAAGAATGCATTCTAAAACCTATTTTTTAAAAAGAACAAGTCTTTGCTACTTGGACACTTCTATTTCAATAATTAATGTCAAAAAACTAAGAAAAACAGACAGATCTTACTGAATACTCTTGAGTACTCTCCCAAAGACTGATATATAAAACTATTGAACTAAAAGTGCTTTCCCTGAAAAAACAAGCAGGAAAAAATTTCAGAGCTATCCCTCATAACAGATCAACATGTGTTAACTCCAGAGTGAAAAAATTCAGTAGGTAGGTTGTGAGTAACATGCAGTAATAGCTTTATGAATGAGAGCAGAGCATCGTGGCTGGCCAAGCGTAGCACAGCTCTTGTCCCTAGAGCCTGGGATACGACTGCCTGGGAAGAGAACGATGCAGAAGGACAAGAAGGTAGAACCCATGCCCATAAAAGCATGTGAAACAGAAAAGACAGGATCGACCATTCCATAAAAGAAATCCTGATTACATGTGAAATTCTAAAAAAAAATAGGGAACAGCACATAGGAGCACAACGTGTAAAATAAAACCTGAGATGTTCAGCACGGTGATGGGGACTGTAGAAGCTGTATACCTATTTGGCTACCTTGGTAATTTCTGACTACAGCAGAGGCCTGTATGGTTTTAGCCTACTGGTTTATAAATAAGACTTGGTAATATGATAGTGCTGATTTTCAAATGAAATTTCTGTGGGTTTGATGAGTTTTAAATTATCACTTGAAAATATAAGGAAGAAAAGGTACCACCAGCTCAAGAATGACCCCTACAGAGAAACAAAGCCGCAGGCCTTTGGGGTACAGGCTGTGCTAAAAACACTCCCAGGAATGCCAGCCCCCCAGCACGGACAAAGCACATGCAGGTGCAGAGTTCTGGTGTGTCTGGGCCAATCTAAGCAAACAAAACCATCCTGGGAACTGTCTCACTGTGCAGATGGCTGCCTCTGAGAGATCCCCAGCTGTTCTTGAAAGAGGCATACCAATTGTGGAATTTTTTAAGAATGTTGCTAATAAAGAACCAAACAGGATTTTCAGTGAATCCTTTGCACACTATGAACCTAAAATGTCAAGTGAGATCTTCTGATGGTTTCAAACAAAAAGAGTAATGATCCTTTTATTGTTTCTTTCTGGAATACAAGCAGTCCACATTTTATTTGAAATATCTTTTAGAGTTCATTCATTAGCTAATAATTCAGAAGATCTATAGTTTTCCATAAAAACCTCAAAGAATTACAAAATGATGCGAAGGCAGAAAGCATTTTCCTTTACAGTAAACACTTTATGAACCCACAGAGGGGAAAAAAGAGATGTATTCATATATTATACTTCCTAAGGAACTAATTTCAAAACTATTCACTTTACTGCTTGGTGTATGTGATGCTTTATTTTATGTCTCAACTTAGAGTGTGCTTTTGGATGGAAGTAACATTCAAATTGTTGAACTTCAATTAGTAAAGCACACGGTCCTCTGTAATGTTGGTGGGTCTCACCCAGTCAGTTGAAGGCCTGACACAGACCAGGAAGACCAGCCTCTCAGAACAGGATGGAGTTCTCCAGCACACTGACGTTGGCTCTGTCTGTAGCACTGGCTCTCCTGGGCCTCCAGTCTGCCACCCCACACTACAGAGTTTGGACCTGCCAGTCTCCACAACTGCATGAGTCAACTGCTTATAATAAACCTCTTTCTATATATACACACACCCTATCAGTTGTTTCTCTGCAGAATACTCACTAATACAGTAGGATTCGTTTTTACCTACAACCATAATAAGATACTGCCATGGCAATATCATCATATGTGTTCCATTTTAACTTCCATTCAAAATAGATCATAAATATAAATGTAAAACTTAAGAAGGAGAAGGGGCAAGCTGAGTAACATGTACAGAGGACTCATGGGCATGGAATGGGGGGACTGGATATGGGAATGGGGGAGACAGAGCAGGGGAGAGCAACTGGGAGCAAATGTGGGACAACTGTAACTGAACAACAATGACAAACTATAAACCATCTGTAAGAACACAGAAGAGAAAATCTTTATGACACTGGGTTATGCAAAGCTCTTGGTGGTACCTAAAGCATGATTAAAAAGAACAAACAGATAAGCTGGCCTTCATCAAAATTAAAAACTTCTGCTCTGCAAAAATACTGTTAGGAAAATGAAAAGACAAGGTACAGGTTTGGAGAAAATATTTGCAAATCATGTATCTGATAAAGGACTACTCTCCAAAATATACAAAGAACTCTCCAAACTCAATATATAGGAAAAGTAAGCCAATTAAAAATGGGCAAATAATTGAAAAGACACTTCATTGAAGAAGATATACAAATAGCAAATCAGAACATGAAAACATGTTCAACATCACTAGTCACTATGGAAATGCAAATTAAAAGCCCAATGAGATATTACTACACACGTACTAATTAGAATGACTCAAATTAAAAAGACTAACCACATCAAGTGCTAGCAAGGATGTGAAGAAATTAAAACACACACTGCTTGAGGTAATGTAAAATGGTACAACCACTTGGGAAAATAGCTTGATTTTTTCTTTATTTAAACATACAACTACCACATGATCCAGATACTCTATCCCAGGCATTCACTTACCCCACAATAAAGCAAGCACATATCCACACGAACATCTGTACATGAGTGCTCACTGCAGTTGTATTTGCAAGAGCCAAAAACTGGCAGTAATACAATGTCCACAAACAGGTGAATACATAAACACACTGGTAGACCCATACAAGGTTAATAAAAGCCAATAATAAACATTAACTACCCAGTGATAAAAACCAATGGATTACTGATAAATGCAAAACATGGATGAACCTCAAAATAATTATGCTGAGTAAAAGAAACCAGGCAAAAATGTGCATGCTTTCAAGTCTCATAAAACTCCAGAACAGCTCTCAGCAAGCTTTTTCTGTGGAAGGCCAGATAATAAATATCTTAGGCTTTGTGAGCCATAAGGTTTCTGTCACAAACACTAAACTCTGCCATCACGACACAAAAGCAGCCACTGATACATAAATGATGGAGTATTTTTGTGTTCTAGTAAAACTTAATTTACAAAATGGCAGGCAGCCAGATTTAGGTCACAGACCATAGTTTTGCCAGACCCTTCTCTAGAAATTTTAAATTAATCAACAGTGACAAAAAGCAGGTGATTTTTGTCATCTGGTGATTGCAGATGAGGGTGGAGAAGAAGAAAAGGGGCACAAGGAGGCTGGAAAGTAGAAACTGCAAAAGGACACAAGACTTTTGGGAGTGATGGATATGTTCATTATGTTGGCTGTGGTCAGTTTCAGGTGAGTGAGTATGTTACTGAATGAAAAACAGGCGTTCGGCTGCCTGTCGCCACAAAAGCCAAACTTGTGAGGCAGACACCGGTGTGAAGGAAAGAGGTTTTATTCAGATGCTGCATGCTCTGGGAGAATGGCGGACTCCCACCTCTAAGTCCATCTCGTGGAAGAGCCTGTGTCCAGGGTTTCCGCTCCATTTTAAAGTACCGTCCTCTGCAGCTGGCTTCGGTAGCACATACACAAAAATCGGAACGCTACAGAGATGATTAGGACGGCTGCTGCGCACAGATGACACACAAATGTGTGAAGGGTTCCATATTTTAGACACCTGGACAAAACCAAGGTGGAGGGTGGAAGCAAGGGGGGGGTTTGGAGGGGTTTGGGGGAGGAGTGGGGAGAAAATACAACTGTAATTGAACAATAATTTTTAAAAATAAAATAAAATCCCCCACAAAAATAAATAGATAAATAAAGATCAGGTACCGTCCTTCGGAGCCTGCAGGCAGCTGCTACGCGGCCCTTCGGGTAACTTAGCCTGTTTCAGCCCCCCTCCCGGAGCCTGTGAGCACAGGCCACACAGCCCTGGGCCTTACGGCTGCTCGAGAGCAGGAACGGGGGCACCAGCAAATGCATCCCCAGATCAGCAAGAGGGTGAGAGAGGCTCCCTCCTGGAGGCCATGGGTTTGTTTTTAAGGATTTATACAGATCAAAGGGACTTTAGATGTCATCTAATTTAATGTTCCTATTTTACAGATGAAAAAACAAAGGTCCAGAAAGATAAAAGATCAATACCCACTTTTCTTGACACCAAAAAGAAGTCTCATGAAATCTGTATTAGTTTACTGTGGCTGCCATAACTAGCGAAAAACAGGAATGTATTATTTCATAGTTCTGGAGGCCGCAAGTCCAAAATCAAGGTGTCAACGGGGCATCCTCCCTCCAGAGGCTCTAGGGAAGAACCCTTCCTTGCCTCTTCAACTTCTAGCGACTCCAGGCTTCCTTGGCCTATGGCTATGTAACTCCAATTTCTGCCTCTGTGTCTACATGGCCTTTCGTTCTTCTGTGTCTTCTCCTCTTCTGTTATAAGACATCTGCCATTGGATTCAGAGATCACCTGGTTACAGATGATCTCACCACCTTAAGTGAACTACCTTCAAAGACCCTTTTTCCTGTCACATTCATATCTTTTTGGAACCACCATTCAACCTAACAGAGACTCTAAAGAATAATCAACAAGTTAGAAATGAGTAAATGAGTAATACCAGGTTCTCTGACTCTATAATGGAGAAGGGGTGGAGAGGCAAAGATGGAACTAGACGACAAAATCAGAAAAGGCGTCAGTACTGAGGGGAACGAGGGAAGAAAACAAGTGGCTGAAGACTGAGAAGACAGCTTTAAAAGAGTCAACTTTGAGATGAACTAACTGGCAACTGTGCAAAAATATTTTATCACACAAGACACATATACATCTGCTTTTTGTGACTAGTGAAATGTTTTTTTAAGTATTTTAAACTCAATTCTGCCCTGGCTGGTGTAGCTCAGTGGATTGAGCATGGGCCTGCAAACCAGAGGATAGAGGTTCAATTCCCAGTCAGGGCACATGCCTGGGTTGCAGGCCAGTTCCCAGCAGGGACCACATAAGAGGCAACCATACATTGATATTTCTCTCCCTCTCTCCTTCCCTTCCCCTCTAAAGATAAATTTTTTAAAAAGCTCAATTTCTTAGAAGGAAGTCCAGTTCCCAAAAGACTTATTTTATCAGGATGTTCCTGTAATCCTGCCAATAAAAAGTCCAGACGACTTCTAGAAAGCTCTGCATTTGAGCATTCTGTCAGTGCCGACAGGGTATGAGGTTTACAGCTTGGCTTCTGTGTCACTTCTCCTTCAGAAAGATACAGTGTCTCATAGGTAGTGAAGGGCATGCATTTAAGACTTGATGCAAAGCAACACGCTTTTGTAGAAGATAATTCAGCTTCTGTGAACAATATACCAAAGACTTAAGTGAACTCTATGTAGGTTCCTTCTTTAGAAAAGTTTAGTTTCTGGTTTCCTGTTGTCTGGAATTCCTCCCCGTCCCAACACTTTTTGGCAGGTGTCACTGATGACGTTTGTATCGAGTATATGGCAGTCCCTTGTGGCTCATTTGTAACAATAGTGTGACTATAACAAGAAACTTGCTGAGTGAATTGTCATTTGACTCTCGCTTCCTTGTTTCCGTATAAGCATCCCTCTTCTCATCCTTGTTCTCTTTCATACTATCTTTTAGATTTAAAACACTGCCTTCTATTACCAAATAACTCCACTATTCATATTTTACTACAGAGTTTGTTTCTGCAAAGTTTTCAACAAATAATTCATATCAGCATCCAAACAGGCTGAAAAATTACACTTATGGTGTATATATTCAACCTATTCTCATCCAGTTTACTTTGACCATTTTAAAAATAATTATGAAATATTCATCTTCCACAAAGGCATAAAAAAACCATGAGCTCCCATGCACCCACGACTGAATTTAAAAACTAAAACTAGCAATATAACTGGTCTGCATTCATTCCCAGTTTCATTTCCCTCTTCCTCCCCTCGGCCCTCCCCCTGCCCCCTGCCACATCACTGCAATAGGGAACCTATATCTTGAATTCTTCCTGTATCTTAAATTCTTGCCTAATTATTTGTTATATCCCTGGATTTTATATGTCTAGACTAATTAAAATATTTTCTTCTTTGTCCATTTTATACCACCAAACCAACTTTCACTATATAGTAGTAAATAATGATCACAGTACTTAAAAAAAGAATCCACCAATTAAAAAAAAAAAAAACCTTCCACGACATTATTTCAAACCTGAGTAACTTAACATGAGTTAAATTTTTAACATTTTTATTTCAAAATGATAGTCACCATTTAACATGCACAGAAATCCTATACGGAACTGTGACAAAAATAAAGTAGCATCTCTAATATTTGCCTTCCTGTAAAAGCTTTTATCTAGGCTAGAAAAAAAAGATCTACAACATGTAGAAAGTTAAAATGAAAGACAAATGAGATTCCTAAAGAACTAACTGTGCCATACCTTTTTTGATAAAAATAGAAGTTAAAAAAAATACAAGATTACTTAAAGAGAGTATTCCTTTTCTTTGAAAACAGCTGAAAATAGCAGTGTCTTGATTCTTGCCTCACCTCAGGTCACTCAGGAAGGAAAAGTTAGGGGAATCTTATCCAGTCATAAAATAATAGACAATCATAAAAGAGACTACAAATAACACTAGTAGAAACATTTCATGCATTACTCCATTCATTAGTCTTAGTGACCTTCTATTACAATTCATTACCAGATAGGGCCAAAAGGAAAATTCTGTTTGTGACACATATAAACAGAGACACAGTGGACTATTACTATCAGAGTGTAAAACAGTAATTAAGCCAACAAATATTTACTAAGCACTTCTTAAGTGCCAGGGGCAGAGCTAAATGGGGCAGGCAACGGGGAGGTACAAGCTTAATCCCTGGAATTCAATAAACTCTGCCCTTAGAGCCAGAAGCTGATACATTTAAATTAACAATTTAAATTTAAAATAATTTAAATTTCGAATAGCACTTCCTAAGTTGATTACTGTAAGAAAATAACTAAATGAACACAAAAATAACTAAATATAACTGGATAAAGTGATTTTGCCTCCTGTTTTATTTATATGTTGAGAAATATCAGGAGTACATTAAAAGGACTCAAGTAATTATTCAAATATTTGACTATATCCAGACTTGGAAATATCCAAGAAGAATCAGCAGCATTTGTCCCAATATTCCCTACCTCATACGCATGGCCTCAGAGGCACATCTACAATGAATTAATGAAACAAAGAAGCTGAGTTATTAAAGGCCTTATCATTTTAAACGGTGGTGATATCTAGATTTTAATGATTACTTTAAAGACTCATAATCAGAAACCTGTCCTGAGATATTTCTTTTTTTCACCTTCACCTGAAGATAGGTTTTCCTGACTTTAGAGAGAGGAAGGAAGCGAGCGACATAAGCGCCCTAACCAAGTAAGTGTGTGGACCAAGGATCCAACCTGCAACCTTTTGGTGAACAGAGATGACACTCCAACTAACTGAAGCATCCACCAGAGCTGTCCTAAAATATTTCAGTTAAACTAATTTAATGTTTATGAAAGCACCTAGCACCACACTTGTCAGATAGTGGGTTCTCAATAAAAATTAAAACAACAACAATTAACCCCCATTTAAAGAGCAATAAAGCTCATGCATATTTGAAACTATAGAAGCAAATAGTTTTACTGACTGAAAAAACTTGGAAATGATCATGTATAACCCTTTGTATTTTATTCTTAAATGTTTTTGTTTGTTAATTCCTTTTTTTGTTAAAGATTTTATTTATTTTTAATATATTTTATTATGCCATTACAGTTGTCCCATTTCTCCCCCCTTCATTCTCCTCCACCCTGCATACCTCCTCCCACCCACATTCCCCTCCCCTTTAGTTCATGTCCATGTGTCACAAGTTCTTTAGCTTCTACATTTCCCACACTACTCTTGCCCTCCCCCTATTTTCTTCCCACCTCCTATGCTACTTATTCTCTGTACCTTTTCCCCCACTCTGCTCCTCCCACTCCCCTGTTGTTAACCTTCCATGTGATCTCCATTTCTGTGGCTCTGGCTCCTGTTTTAGGAGTCCACTTAGTTTGCTTTTGTTTTAGGTGTGGTTGTTAATAACTGTGAGTTGGCTGTCCTTTCACTGTTCATGCTTTTTATCTTCTTTTTCTTAGGTAAGTCTCTTTAACATTTCATATAGTAAGGCTGGGTGATGATGAACTCCTTGAACTTGACTTTATCCGAGAAGCTCTTTATCTGCCCTTCCATTCTAAATGAAAGTTTTGCTGGATAGATCAATCTTGGATGTAGGTCCTAGCATTTCATGACTTGGAATATTTTTTTCCAGCCCCTTCTTGCCTGTCAGGTCTCTTTTGAGAAATCAGCTGACAGTCTGATGGGAACTCCTTTGTAGGTGACTGTCCCCTTATCTCTTGCTGCTTCTAGGATTCTCTCCTTCATTTTAATCTTGGCTAATATAATTGTGATGTGCCTTGGTGTGTTCCTTCTTGGGTCCAACTTCTTTGGGACTCTCTCAGCTTCCTGGACTTCCTGGAAGTGTATTTCCTTTGCCAGATTGGGGAAGTTCTCCTTTATTATTTGTTCAAATAAGTGTTCCACTTGTGGCTGTTCCTCTTTCCCTCCCCCTTCTGGTACCCCTATAATTTGGATGTTGGAGTGTTTAAAGATGTCCTGGAGGTTCCTAAGCCTCTCCTCATTTTTCTGAATTCTTGTTTCTTTATTCTTTTCTCTTTGGTTGTTTCCTTCTTCCTTCTGATCCACTCCATTGATTTGAGTCCCAGTTTTCTTCTCATCACTATTGGTTCCCTGTGCATTTTCCTTCATTTCACATAGTGTAGCCTTCATTTTTTTCATCTAATTTGCAACCAAAATCAACCAGTTCTGTGAC
This sequence comes from Artibeus jamaicensis, assembly GCF_021234435.1. Lineage (NCBI taxonomy): Eukaryota > Metazoa > Chordata > Mammalia > Chiroptera > Phyllostomidae > Artibeus > Artibeus jamaicensis. Next base: position 5,510,745 of record NW_026522046.1, on the reverse strand, counting down.
CATCCTGTTCACCAGTGTTTTCAACTGTATATCTGATAGGTTGTCTACCTCTTGGTCACTTAAAACTATTGGCTCTGGGGCTTTCATTTGTTCTTCTGATTGAGCCATTTTTGGTTAGGTCATGCCTGTTAGGTGTTCACCAGGGCAGAGCAACCCAGTTGCTGGGTTGTGACTGGGGTGGGGTCAGAGAGGGAACAATGGTGCTTGCTCTACTCTCTCTTGGATTTCAGTCCCTTCTGCCACTTCCCACAAGCAAATTGGGCCCTTCTGGTTCTGGTTCCCGGGTGGGCTTGTGTATGTTCTAGGACCCTGTGAGTCTCTCCAACGAACTCTCCTGTGAGGCTGGGAGCCTCTCCTGGCACCTCAACCCCCCCACAAGTTTTTTCAATCAGTGCTTTTAGGCTTTATTTTCTGTCGCTGGGGCCCTGGGTTGCCCGGTCTGTCTCACTGCCCATTTTTGCCTGGTTTATCTGTGCGCAAATGTGTGTCTGTGGTCAGCCAACTGCCTGTGTGCCTTGGGTTTGCTGGTTTCCTCCCTGCACCCAGGTCGCCAACCACTGCCTTTTCCTGCCGGGACCCCTCTCTGCCAGCCACCAACTCCACCCCTCTTACCGGTCTGAATGAATGGTCGTTGTTGTCGGACTTCGGTATAGTTCAATTTTCTGTCTGTTCTGGTTGCGTTTTTGTTTCTAAATCTTTGTTGTCCTTAAATTTGGTTGTGCGAGGAAGTACAGTATTTCCACCTATGCCTCCATCTTGGCTGGAAGTCTAATTTCTCTTTTATATTATTTTCTCTATCACCATTTATCCCCCCCTACCCTCTTCCATCTTCACCCACCCTTTCCCCCCACCACAATCACCACACCTCATGTCCAGGAGATTTTTTTTTTTTGCTCAATCCCTCCACCCCTCAGCCCCCCAGAGCAGTCAGCCTGCTGTTTATCTATGAGTCTGTGTACTAACAACTAACAAGCAAAACAGAGACAGGCTCAAACCCCTTGAGTTTAATTTAGCAAGGAAACTGAGGCTGGATGACTTAGCCAGCTAGCACCAGACCTAGAATTAAAATCCTAGTCTCCTGACAAGAGACTACCGCTTTTGCTAATTCTTCTGAGCTAAAATTATGGAAGAAAAAATAGATGCACCAAAGTTTTCAATAAGAAGCCCTGGACACCAAGGCAGAACGCCAAATTCTTACTCCAGCTCTCACTAATTACAGTCCTAGGCAAGTCACCAAAATTCTCTGGGATTCATTTTGTGGATAAAATGAGAGGGTAAGATGGATCAGTAATTCTCGATCTTTGCTGTGTGGTAGAATCCTCTAAGTCATTTTTACAAAATAGTAATGTGCAGGTCCTATCCCCATATTCTATTTTTAAAGGTTTGAGATGGCACCCTGGCATCAATATTTTTTTTTAATTCTCCCAAGTGATTCCAACATGAAACCAAGATTGAGATCCACAAGACTAAATAATATTTAAGGTGCCCTTTATTATCTAAAATTCTAATTCATTCTTCCCTATTTTGGCTGTAGTCATTTGGCTCTGGGCTAACTAGCGGGTAGATTAGACACAATAATTGTACATAAATCCAGAAACAAAACTGTCCCCCTAAGACTATGCAGACATTAATGGTATATGTAGATTACCAGGATCCCTGAGCATTTATTAAGGCCTGTTACAGAAAAGTCGTCTTCTCCATCTCTGATGGGTCCTTCTATATGGAGGGAGCTCCATTAGTTTCAAACGGTTGGCCTTTTATGCTGTTCCTCCTTCAATCCAAGGAAAGATAAAAATGGCTAATCAGTTGGCAAATCTGGAAGAAAAACTATACATGTTTGGTTTAGCTCTCTCCTTATTCCTTTCAGGAAGGAGCCAACCACAGGGAACCCAGTTCTGACCTAGTTCTCTAAGGACAGTCTCTGCCATGGGGCTTGTCTCAGACCAGTGCTGCCAGGGCTGAGACTGGATAAGCCTTCTAATTCTCAGGCTAGAATTTGGATGCCCACCTGCCAAATATAAGCTGAACCTTCTAATTTAGATTTTACCAGGAAGAGGGTAATGTTTTGATTCTTGTCTTATTTCTCAACTGGTTCAGAGCCCAGTGGAGAAAGAGGAAAGCTATTTCATGGGGCCCCTCAGGTCTCTCCCAAGGCTTACTCTGCACCAGATAACACCACAGGATACAAAGATGACAGGCTTACTGTCATTGCGCAGTATTCTGAGTGAGTAAATGAACTAGTGAGCAAATAAACAGTACAGTTGTTACAGACTGAAGGTTTGTGTCCCCCCCAAACCCTTATGTTCAAGTCCTAAACCCCTGACATGATGGCATTAGGAGGCAGGGCCTTTAGGAAGTAATCAGTTCATGAGGGTAGGGCCCTAATGAACGGGTTTAGTGCCCTTACGTATGAAAAGACACAGAATTGATCACTCTCTCCACCATGTGAGAATACAGCAAGAAAGCAGCCATCTATAAACCAGGAAAAGGGCTTTGACCACAACATGACTGCTGGTGCCCTGATCTTGGACTTCTAGCTTCCAGAACCAAGAGAAATGGCTGTTTAAAGCACCCAGTCTATGGTACATGTTTTACAGCAGCCCAGTGACTAAGACAACAGTAAGTAGACACAGAATGTCATGTCTACTCAAGGATTATATTTTAACCAAAGCAAGTCTTATCGGTCTTAATTTAGGGTTTCTCAACCTTATCACTGACATATAAAAGCTGCACATATTTAATTCTTACAACTTAATGAGTTAGGAGATGAGTATACACCCATGAGCTACCACCACAATCTATTCCATAGCGTATCCATCACCCCCCAAAGTCTATGCTGAATAATTCTTGCTGTGGAGGGCTGTCTTTTGCATTTCAGGAAGTGTGGCACCATTCCTGGCCTTTATCCATTTGTTCTAAGTAACAACCCTCCCATTGTGACAACAAAAAATACCTCCAGACATTGTCAAGTGTCCCACAGGCAGCAAAACCACCCACTGTTGAGAACCACTGCCTTCATTTTACACATCAGTGCAAGAAAGCAGAAGTGTGCCTGACCACCAGTTGAAAAAGCCAACATAGAATCATTACAGCAGCCAGAAAGGTCAAAGTTCAGCTAGTCCAATACTCGGCATTTTTAGATGACAAACCACACTTATGAAAATATTAATTTTATTATAATTTATTGAACCAGAGCATCTTACTTTTAATATCAGCAATCTTATCAATAAAAATGCAAATAGAAGCATTATCTAGGATTCTCCTACTTGTTTTTTTTCCTTCCTGGAAACATCAGTCAATATTATTTCTGGGACTGTAACACAGAACTTTAAAATACGTGATATATTTCCTCCAACTCCTGTTCTTGTAAGACCACTGAAAATCTTTAGAAATCACGCACATTACTAACGGTAAAACCAGGGTTCCCACCACATGTATATAACACACAATAAAAAGCCTCAGAAGAATGGTCATTGATGTGGCAAAAATAAAGGAACTAAAATATTGATCAAAAGTACAGAACCTATCATATATTACTTGGCAAAAAAAAAGTAGACATTAACACGGTCTTGCCTTCTCCAACATTTCCTCCACATCAACCTTTCTCATGACGACCTTTCTAAATTACAAGTTTGATTGTGCTTCGCTAAGCGTGGCTTCAAATCCTTCAATGGTTCATAGCATCCATCATCTTCAAGACAAAACCCAATTTCCTAGAATGGTATGCAAGGCCTTCCATGACTTTGGTCCTGCCACCTCTCCAGCCCCATCCCCTTCCACTCCCCCACGCACACCCCACACACTCCTGCCACTCTGTACTCCCTGAAGACCTCCACAGGCACCTGAGAAACTATGCTTTGTAAGAGCAGTACAAGTGAGCACCTTGCCACTGTGTGAGACATTTGATTATAAGCTCATCTTCAGTTACCAGGTCTCCTGCTACTTCCTCAGGGGACACTGCCCCAACTCCAACTCTATTACATGTTCTCACAGCCCCTGGGACCTCTCCTCCACTGTTTTTAACAGAATTATAGTTTTACAATTATTGGTGATTGTTTAGTTCATCTCCTTCTCCATACAGACTCTAAACTCCAATAGAGCAGAAAGTGTGTCAGTTTTTACTCTCCAATATGTCCCCAAAGCAGGTACTACACATGCCTGACACATAGCAGATGCTCAATAAATATTTATCGCATACAGGAATGAATGTTCTTTTATATATATGGCTTTTCACAGTGCTATTTCCTATCTGTAATGACTCTCCTGTCCTTCTCCAGCCAATTCCTGTTTCCTTTAACACTCAGATCCACACCTTCTTGGAAGTCTTCCCTGATCTCTAAGTCCAAGATAGATATTCTACTTCCAAGCTCTCACAGCAGGCTGGATACATTTTTATATATCATACATACTTGACCACAATTTCCTGTTTACTTGTCTAGCTGTCCCTGTCTCTCCTACTGGACTGTGAGCTCCTTAAGTTGGGGCTGTGTCTATCACCTGTACCTGCTGTGCAGGAAGAAGCACAGGTGCCTAACACAGAGGGGCGTTTAGATGTCTGAATGTGTACAGATGTGCATATACTGCATGTTACTGCACACACTCACACATGTCTGCAGAAAGCCCCACTGACAGCAAACATTATAAGAGTGACATAAAGCTTGAAATAAAACCCCAACATTTAAATTACATTAAAGTTTTTCAGAAAGGGCTATGACCTAACAAAAACAGCTTTAAAATTTTTTTTCATCCTCACCTGAGGACATGTTTTCACTGCTTTTACAAGGAGGGGAAGGGAGAGAGGAAGGGATACAGGGAGAGACAGAAACACTGATGCGAAAGACAAGCGTCAGTCAGTTGCCTCCCATACACTCCTGGGCTAAGGATCACACACGCCCACACCTGGACTGAACCCATAACCTAAGTATGTGTTCTGACCAGAAATCAAACCCGCAGCCTTTAGGTTCCAACATGATGCTCTCACCAACTGAGCCACACAGACCAGGGCTAGCTTAAAAAAAAAAAAAAACTTCTACACTATTCCCCTCGGTGTGATTTAAGAATAGCAAACTTTAAAACCAGTACCAGAACTAAAAAAAAATTTTTAAATAATATCAGTTTTAGAAAAACAGAAAAGCTGAATGCTTTACTCTGTGCCAAGCTGAGTCATTTTAAAATAATAATATCTCAAGAACCACTCACTCTCTACCAAGTTAGTCCATTATGGACAGAATACTGTAACCTGAACAGTCCCCCTGCAAACGACTTTATCCCTTCACATACAACTGTAACGACGCCTGTGAATTTCTCCAAGGTCCCTGTATGGAAAGTGGATTGCTAAAAAAACTTCACTTTTCTTAATACATGACCTGTCCCTCCAGTCTTTTCAAACATTAAATGTCCTTCCAATGATTCTTTAATGGACATAACTGAAAACAACATAGGGTTTGAAGCTTATGTTATTTGGCTCCTTCTATCACAGCTCATAAATTACTGCACATCCGCCCCTGTTCAAAACTTAAGAATTTCAAGCCAATGATACCAAATCATTAAACTAAGCACAAAGCCACCTTAAGAGTGAGGCCTGTCCAACAAAACCTAACATCCGTCGCTACAAAACCAGTCCCAGGGAGAAGATATAGTCCAGTGACAAACTCATATACATGCAATACATCTCTTGTCCATTCCTTTACTGGGCTGATAATTACACCATAAAAATAATATTTAAAATCTTCACATGCAAATCTCCAGAAATTCTATAGTTTTTTCAAAAATCCATTTTACTGTCTAAGGAATGGTCTCCAAGTATCTTTTATCTATCTAGTCTTTTTTAATTAATTAATTATTTATTTTTAAATGTTTTATTGATTATACTATTACAATCATCCCATTCCCCCCCTTTACTCCCCTCTGCTATGCACATCCCCTCCCACCATCATTCCCCCGCTTTAATTCATGTCCATGGATTGTACATGTAAGTTTTTTGGCTTCATTTCCTATATGATTCTTTACCACCCTCTGTCTATATTCTACCTATCATTGATGCTACTTATTCTCCATACTTTTTCCTCCCCCTTCTCCTCCCACTCCCCCACTGCTAACCCTCCATGTGATCTCCATTCTGTGATTATGTTCCTCTTCTAGTTGTTTGCTCAGTTCATTTTTGTTTTTGTTTTAGGTTCAGTTGTTAATAACTTTGAGTTTGTTGTCATTTTACTGTTCGTATTTTTTATCGTCTTTTTCTTAGATAAGTCCCTTTAACATTTCATATAAGGTCTTGGTGATGATGAACTCCTTTAACTTGATCTTATCTGGGAAGCACTTTATCTGTCCTTCCATTCTAAATGATAGGTTTGCTGGATAGAGTGATCTTGGATGGAGGTCCTTGCCTTTCATGACTTCCAATAACTTCTTTACACCCCTTCTTGCCTGTTAGGTTTCCTTTGAGAAATCAGCTGACAGTCTTATGGGAACTCTTTTGTAGGTAACTCTCTCCTCTTCTCTCGCTGCTTTTAAGATTCTCTCATCTTTAATCTTGGCTAACCTAATTATGATGTGCCTTGGTGTGTTCCTCCTTGGGTCTAACTTCTTTTTTTTTTAATTTTTTTATTGATTATGCCGTTACATTTGTTCTATTTCCCCCCTCCGTTCCCTTCCACCCTGCACACCCCTCCCCCACCATTCCCCCCTTTAGTTTATGACCACGTGTCTCAAGTTCTTTAGATTCTATATTTCCCCTACTATTCTTACCCTCCCCCTATCTATTTTCTATCTACTGTCTATGCTACTTATTTTCTTTACCTTCTCCCCCCTTCTCCACCTCCCACTCCCCTGTTGCTAACCCTCCATGTGATCTTCATTTCTATGAAATGATCTAGCTGATCATTTACTTCACTCCTGATCTAGCTGTCCTCTTAATTTGCTTTTATTTTAGGTGTGGTTGTTAATAACTGTGAGTTTGCTGTCCTTTTACTGTTCATCTTTTTTATCTTCTTTTTCTTAGGTAAGTGCCTTTAACATTTCATATAATAAGGGCTTGGTGATGATGAACTCCTTGAATTTGATCTTATCTGAGGAGCATTTTACCTGTCCTTCCATTCTAAATGAAAAATTTGCTGGATAGAGCATTCTTGGTTGTAGGTCTTTGGATTTCATGACTTGGAATCCTTCTTTCCAGACCCTTCTTGCCTGTAGGGTCTCTTTTGAGAAATCTGCTGACAGTCTGATGGAAACTCCTTTGTAGGTGACTGTCCCCTTAGCTCTTGCTGCTTCTAGGATTCTCTCCTTCATTTTAATTTTGGCTAATGTAATTACGATGTGCCTTGGTGTGATCCTTCTTGGGTCCAACTTCTTTGGGACTCTCTGAGCTTCCTGGATTTCCTGGAAGTCTATTTCCTTTGCCAGAATGGGGAAGTTGTCTTTTATTATTTGTTCCAATAAGGTTTCCACTCGTGACTGTTCCTCTTCCCCTTCTGGTACCCCTATAATTCGGATGTTGGAGTGTTTAAAGATGTCCTGGAGGTTCCTAAGCCTCTCCTCATTTTTTTGAATTCTTGTTTCTTCATTCTTTTCTGTTTAGTCATTTTTTCCTTCATTCCGGTCTACTCCCTTGATTTGAGTCAAGGGAGTCAATTTCCTTTCCATTATTATTGGTTTCCTGTGCATTTCCATTCATTTCAATTAGTTTAGCCTTCATATGTTCTTCTAATTTGTGACTAAAATCAACCAGTTCTGTGAGGATCCTGATCACCAGTGTTTTGAACTGTGCATCTGAAAGTTTGGCTATTTCTTCATCGCTTAGAGTTATCGGCTCTGGGGCTCTGAGTTGTTCTTGAGCCATGTTTTTATCTGTTTGTGCCTGTTTTGTATGAGGAGCGGAGCCTTAGTTGTTTACCAGGGTGAGGCCACCCAGGTCGCTGGTTTGTGAAGCTGTATGTGGGGACAGGGTCAGAGAGGGAGCAATGGATGTCCTCTCCACTCGCCCAGTCCAGCCCACCGCTCGCCCTGCCTGTTTATCTGAGCAGAAATGTGCCAGCCCGCCGCCTTGCGCCGTGCGGTCTCAAAGCTCGCCTCTTCACTGGTTTATCTGCACGTAAATGCTCAACCAACACAGACGCCAGCTGCACCTCTTCCCTGTGTCCGCCCATAGCTAGTCCGCACCTGGGATCCGTGCCTTCGGCTGCCTGCGCACCACCCCCGTTGAGGATCTTTTTGGCCGACCCGCTCCGCTGCTGGCTTTGTCCCTCTTACTGGTTTAGCTGAGCATTTCATTGTTTTTGGACTCTGTATTGTCAATTTTCTGTGTGGTTTGGTTGCGTTTATTGTTGTTAAAAGTTGATTATTTTTAGATTTTGTTATACGCCTCCATCTTGGCGGAAATCCTGGGTCCAACTTCTTTAGGACTTTCTGAGCTTCCTGAACTTCCTAAAAGTCTGTTTCCTTCCCCAGATTAGGGAAGTTCTCTTTCATTATTTTTTTCAAATAAGTTTTCTATTTCTTGCTCTTCCTCTTCTCCTTCTGAACATTCCTATGATTCAGATGTTGGAATGTTTAAAGATGTCCTGGAGGTTCCTAAGCCTCTCCTCATTTTTCTGAATTCTTGTTTCTTCATTCTTTTCTGTTTGGTTGTTTCTTTCTTCCTTCTGGTCCACTCCATTGATTTGAGTCCCAATTTTCTTTCCATCACTATTGATTCCCTGTGTGTGTTGCTTCATTTCACTTAGTGTAGCCTTCATTTGTTCCTTCATTTTGTGACCAAGCTCAGCCAGTTCTGTGAGCATCCTGATTACCAGTGTTTTGAACTGTGCATCTGACAGGTTGGCTATCTCTTCATCACTTAGTTGTATTTTTTCTGAGCTTTAATCTGTTCTTTCATTTGGGCCTTTTTTTTTTTTGTCTTAGCACTCCTCTTACATAGTGAGGGGCAGAGTCTTGGATGTTCACCAGAGCGGGGCAACCCACATGGCTGCGTTGTGACTCTGTACATGGGGGAGGGGTCCAAGAGGGAACAGTTCTGCTTGCTCCTCTCTCTGCCGGGTTTCAGTTACTTAACTGCTTCCACAAGCAAACTGGGCCCTTCTGGTGCAGGTTCCCATGTGGTAGGCTTGTGTATGTTCTAGGGCCCTGTAGGTCTCCAACAAACTCTCCTGTGAGGCTGGGATTTTCTCCTGCTCCCGCCTCAACCCTCACAGGTGTTTTCAGTCAGTTTTGAGGCTTTATTTCCCCGTGCTGGAGCCCTGGTTTTTGAGCTCTGTCCCACTCCCCAGTTGTTCCTCCCAGTTTAGCTGCACACGAATGTGGACCACCCATTCCGCCAGCCACTGCCTTGCCATGAGTCCTCTCCACCAGACTGCCCATTTCCGCCCCTTCTATGGGTCTAGGTAAGTGTTTCATCTTTAACTCCTTGGTCGTCGGACTTCCATACAGTTAAATTTTCTGTCAGTTCTGGTTGTTATTATGTTTCTAAATTGTTGTTGTCCTTATTTTGGTTGTGCAAGCAGGCACAGTGTGTCTACCTCCATCTTGGCCGAAAGTCCTCCTACCTCTTCTAGTGAAATTCCCCATCTCCCTTATGTCATACACAGGAATAACAAAAAATACCTTCCCATCACCTCCTGTAACGTGTTCCTTTTATGCCTGAAGACAGTTACAGGCTTTCCATCTGGAACCAGAGGAAGTAAAAGTAAAAAACAAATTCATTCTGACATTAGAACTAAAATAAGCTAAATCTTCTGGAAAGAAATTAATCAATTTAAAGAGTGGGCCTAAAAATTAGATAAATAAGAAAGTGCTACTAAAAAGCTAAATTTGTTGTAGAAATGCAAGCTCTTCATAATTTTATCTCAATTTTTAATGAAAAGTCTAATTAATCTCTAACTCCTTGAGAGGACATATAAGATAAACTCACAGAAAGAAACTAAGAGCTAGAAATTCTTTTAAAAAACCACTTTTTTAAAAAGTCCAAATAAACTGGCCCCCTCAAAAGGTCCAAATAATTAACATATGGAGAACATACAGAGTAGACCTACATAAGGATTAAAAACCTGAGAGGCTGAGAAACAACTTTTATGAGGTGAGGTTATACAATAGAATGATAGGGCCCATAAGATTTTCCCCTCAAGACTAGTTTCAATTGTCTTTTACTAGTATGGTATCATGAAAAAACAAAAATAAAACTAAATACAAACCTCCTATGGTGATACCTCCTAAACTGCTACAGTCCGTTACTGCTTGAAACCCAGCCGTGCCGCTCACGGCCACAGCTCAGCTTCTTCTGCATCTCTCAGTGCTGGAGACTATAGAGGCCACTTTCATAAAATAACAAAGCCAAGTAAAAAGTGAGATTCTTCATAAAGCCAGATGTTGTGCCTTTATGATCAACAATCTATGAAACATAGTTAAGGATATAAAATTCTTATTTCTAAAACCTCATCAGAAATTAATTTTAAAATTATGTTATAAATAAATCATTCACCATACTTACACCTTTCATTTCTGGAATCACTAAATAACAACTGTACTTGTAAAAGCAGTACCTCAAAACACAGTTTTAAAAATAAGGTCATGAAGGACTCCGGTTCAAGATGATGGAATAAACACTGTGCTCACCTCCTATGACCACATCCACATCACAATTAAATTATAGAACACCTATCACTGAAAACTATCTGAAGACTAGTTGAACTAGCTATAACTAAGGCCATAAGGAGGAACCCACAGTAAGACTGTTATAAAGGAATGAGTATGTCCCACATTTGTGGTATGGCAGTTAAGAATCAGGAAGGATATCTTAGTTGTGAAGGTCCCCCCTGAGGATCCAGAAGTCCCAGTCCCACACCTCACTTCCCAGTCCAGGACACTAGTGCTGGGAATAGGAATCCAGCAGGGACAGCATTCAAGTGAGATGATACAGGCCTACTGGAGTGTCAGGCACTCCTTTTGAGGGGCTCGAGTACATGAACACATTCAGAAACATTCACTCTAGGCCCCAGCACAGGGGCAGCAGCTTAAAAAGCAGCAAACACTTGCAAAGAGAAACTGACTTGACTGTCTTCAGGGTGAGAGCTGGGAGGCAAGGGGCGGGGCAGATCTCTTCAGTATAGAAGCCCTGACAGGTTTCCTCACTCCTTTGTTGAGCCCTCCCCTACCCAGCCAGCAGGTGCAGGCACCTGCCAAATCTGAGCTCCTATTAACCTAGCTAACACTGTTCACCCTGCTCCAGGGATTCCCTGAGACCCTGCCCCACCCATTCTAGAGTCCAGTCTGAGCCACTCTCTGCAGCTTCCCACACAAGCGGCATGCCTCTGCTCACACTGCAGACTTTCTGAAACTCTCTGAAAGGACCACAGACCCCAAACGAGCAGCAGTTGGCATCAGCATGCCCCATACAACTTGATAGGCAGTCTCAAGCTCTGCCTAAGCTGCCCTGGTCTCAAGATGCATTGTAACTCCCATCAGGTGGCCCCAAGCCTGACATAAGCTTTAATGTTGGCTTGAAATGCAGCTTCAACTAAGTGGCCACAAAACCAGCACAAGTGGTGGCACACCTCAGATCACACTGTTGTGCCCACCAAAGGGCCCCAAGTCCAACACTAGTAGCAGCCAACCACAGTTCACAGCAAACCTCTCTCCCAAGTGCCTCCAAGCCCAGCACAAGAGGCGACCAACCAAAGAGCACTTTGTAGCTCCCACCATCGAGCCAGGCACAAATGGTGACTGACTTTAGCCTGAACTGGAGCCCCTCCCGAGAGGCTCTAGAACCAACACACCCTCTGGCCAGCTTCAGACCACACCAGAGCACCACTAAACCAGCTTCACAAACGACACTGCCGAAGGGCAGAATCGACTGGCACCAGAGCCCCACAAATGCAACACCATTCCAAGAGCTCTGGCCCTGCACAACAGCTTGTCTGCTATAGTCACAGTGAGCACTCAAAGACAGCCAGCCTGAGGGTCAATCCTACCCACTGATGTGACAACAGTGATGAAGGCTTGACTACAACAGGAAGGTTCAATTACAGCCCACAAATGGAGTTCTCCTGGAGCACCCAACCCAGGTGAACAGGGAGACTGTGCCACAGGGACACCTACTATATCAAGCCACTCTGGCAAGATTAAGAGATATAGCAGTTCTACCTAATACCTGGAACAAACAGAGGAGTCAGCCAAATGAGGAGACAAAAAAATTCCAATGAAAGAACAGGACAAAACTCCATAAAAAGAACTAAAAAAAAATGGAGGCAAGCAATCTACCAAATATAAAGTTTAAATACTGATTATAAGTATGCTCAGTAAACTTAGGGAAAAAGTAGGTGAACTCAGTAAAAACCTCAACAAAAGCATAGAAATCATTAACAAAGACTTTCAGACATGAATACAATCAATAACTGAAATGAAGAATATATTGGAGGGAATCAACTTCTATTAGATGAAGCCGAGGGTCAAATCAGTGATCTGAAAGATATGATCATATAAAACACCCAACTGGAACAGCAAAAAGAAAAAAAATGAGGATACTTTAAGGAACCTCTGGGACAACATCAAGCATACCAACACTCATGTCATAGTGGTATCAGAAGGACAAGAAAGATAGACCAAGGGTTAAAAAAATATTTAACAAAATAATGACTAAAAGCTTCCCTAACCTGATGAAAGAAACAGACATACATATCCAGGAAGCACAGAGAGTCCCAAACATGATGAACCCAAAGAGGCCCACAGCAAGTCACATTCAAAGGCCAAAGGTTAAAGATAAAGAAAGAATCATAAAAGTAACAAGAGAAAAGCAGTTAGTTATATACAAGGGAGCTCCCATAAGACCATCAGCTGATTTTTTCAACAAGAACTTTACAGGCCAGAGGGGTTAATATCCAAAATAAAACCAAAAATTGACTGGCTGGGTGGCTCAGTTGGCTGGAGTATCATCCTGTACACCAGGAGGTTACAGGTTTGATCCCTGGTCAGGACACATACCTAGGATGCTGGTTCAGTTCCAGTTCAGGGCACATACAAGAGGCAACCAATAGGTATCTCTCTCTCTCTCTCTCTCTCTCTCTCTCTCTCTCACACACACACACACACACACACACACACACAACACACACAAATCTATTAAAACATATCCTCAGGTGAGGATTAAAAACATGAAACAATCCAAGTGACTTAAACAGACACTTCTCCAAAGATGACACACAGAAGGCCAACAGACATATCAAAAGATGCTTAGTATCACTAATCATCAGAGAAATGCAAATCAAATCCACAATATCAACTCACACTTGTCAAAATGGCTACCAATAAATCAACAAACAATAAATGTTGTTGAGAAGGAAGAGAAAAGGGAACCCTGGTGAACTGTTGGTGGGACTGTAAATTGGTTCAGCCACTATTGAAAACAGTTTGGAGTTTCCTCAAAAAAATAAAACTGTAACTACCACATAATTCAGCAATTCCATTTCTAGGTGTTTATCCAAAAAAATCTAAAACACTAATTTGAGAAGATATATGTTCCCCTGTGTTCACTGCAGAATTATCTACAATAGCCAAGATAGAAAGCAACCTAAGTATTCCCCACTGCAGACTCGGTGGCACCATCCACAAGGGGAGGCTATTTTGATCTGTTCTCCTGAGTACTGGTGGCTTGCTCCTGCCACAGAGCTGGCTGGCTGCACCCAACCTGAAACTGCAGTACATTCCTCCTGGGGGAACTAGGGTTGGAATCTGGCAGAGAATAAGGTATGGCTATGGAGTAGAGGCCCCTTTCCCCCTTATTCAGTGCCTAACTGTGCTTCCCCTAAGCAGGAGACACATTAGCTTGAGTCCTTCTGACCTTGGTTGCCCTGCTCTTCCAAACTCATGCCTTATAGAAGGGTCTGTGGTTTTGGCCAACCTGGGCCCACTCTACAGTCTTTCTTTAGAAGGCTCTGGAGAAAGACCAGATGACTTCAGGGGGTGGCAAAGTAGTCAACAGGTAGAGGTAGACCTCAGGGTGCCTTGAACCTTTTATTGATCTGCCCCTGGCTTGGACCTAGAAGAAGCTGAACCTTGTACACAGCTTGGCCCATCCCCATACACACACACAGTCTTTGTAAGGCAGCCACAAAGAGTGAATAACATGGTAGCTCCACACAGGCAGCCTAAGGCTGGTTACAAACAGCATCTGACACTGACCTGCACCAGAACCTCGCCCAGGTAGACCCAGAACCAACACAACCAGTGTAGAGCATCTGACCACACCAGAGCTCAACCCAACTAGCCACACAAGCGGCAGCACATCCAGAGAATTCCAGCAGGCACCAGACCCTGCCAGGAACAATTTCACCTTGGGGTATGGTCCCTGCATGGCAGTTATACACTGTGATCAAGGTCTATCTTGATAGCCAACCTGAGGGTTAACTCCACTCACGAGCATGCCAACAGGATTCAAGACTCAACTACAATAGCTGAGCACACATAATCCATACCAGACACATACCTGGAGCACCAAGATCAGGTAATCTAAAAGACTACCCTCCTATGCCCCCAAAGAAAACTACATCATAAAGCCATCAGAACAAGTTTGAGAGTCACAGCAGATTTACCTAATGCACAGAGTCAAACACAAAAAGGAAGATAAAATGGGAGACTAAGAAACATGCCCCAAATGAAAGACCAAGAAAAACCCCCAGGAAAATAATTAAATAGATTGAAGCAACCAAGCTACCAGATGCAGAGTGTAAAACAGTGGTTATGAAAATAATCAAGGACCTTAGGGGAAGACTGGATGATCTCAGTGAGAACTTAAAGAGATAGTAAGCATTAAAAAGGACATAGAAAGCATTAAAATAAACAGAAATGAAAAACACATTATCTGAAATGAGGAATATACTAGAAGTAATCAACAGCAGGTTAATGAAGCAGAAAATCAAATCAGAGATTTAGAAAACAAGGTAACATAAAACACCCAAGCAGGAGACAACAACAACAAAAAAGAATTTTTAAAAAATGAGGAACGTCTAAGGGACCTCTGGCACAACCTCAAACATAAAAGCATCCACGTCATAGAGGTACCAGAAGGAAGAGAGAGAAAAAGAAAGGGATTGAGAAACTGTTTGAAGTAATAATGGCTGAAAACTTCCCTAACCTGGTGACAGAAAAAGACATACAAGTCCAGGAAGCACAGAGAGTCCCAAACAAGATGAGTCTAAAAAGGAACACACCAAGACATGTCATAATTAAAATGCTCAAGGTTAAAGATAAAGAGAGAGTCTTAAGAACAGCAAGAGAAAGATAGTTACTTGCAAGGAAGCTCCCATAAAACTGTAAGCTGATTTCTCAACAGAAACAGTTCAGGACAGAAGGACTGGCATAAAATATTCAAAGTGATGAAAAACCAAGGACCTAAAACCAACACTGCTCTATCTGGCATCTGACCAAATTGGCTCAATCAGAACAATAAATCAAAGCCCCAAATCCAATACTTTTAAGCGACCAAGAGGTAGCCAACCTATTAGATACACAGTTCAAAATACTGGTGAACAGGATGCTCACAGAACTGGTTGATTTTGGTTGCAAATTAGATGAAAAAAATGAAGGCTACACTACGTGAAATGAAGGAAAATGCACAGGGAACCAATAGTGATGAGAAGAAAACTGGGACTCAAATCAATGGAGTGGACCAGAAGGAAGAAGGAAACAACCAAAGAGAAAAGAATGAAGAAACAAGAATTCAGAAAAATGAGGAGAGGCTTAGGAGCCTCCATGACATCTTTAAACATTCCAACATCTGAATTATAGGGGTACCAGAAGGGGAAGAGGAACAGCCACAAGTGGAACACTTATTTGAACAAATAATAAAGGAGAACTTCCCCAATCTGGCAGAGGAAATAGATTTCCAGGAAGTCCAGGAAGCTGAGAGAATCCCGAAGAAGTTGGACCCAAGGAGGAACATACCAAGGCATATCACAATTACATTAGCCAAGATTAAAATGAAGGAGAGAATTCTAGAAGCAGCAAGAGATAAGGGGACAGTCACCTACAAAGGAGTTCCCATCAGACTGTCAGCTGATTTCTCAAAAGAGACCTGACAGGCAAGACGGGGCTGGAAAAAAATATTCCAAGTCATGAAATGCTAGGACCTACATCCAAGATTGCTCTATCCAGCAAAGCTTTCATTTAGAATGGAAGGGCAGATAAAGTGCTTCCCAGATAAGGTCAAGTTAAAGGAGTTCATTGTCACCAAGCCCTTATATGAAATGTTAGAGGGACTTATCTTTAAAAAGATCAAAACTATGAATGGCAAAATGACAATAAACTCACAACTGTCAACAACTGAACCTAAAAAACAAAAACAAAAATGAACTAAGCAAACAACTAAAAGAGGAACATAATCACAGAAATGGACATCAAATGGAAAGTTATCAGAGGGTAGAGGGGGAGAAGAGGGGAAAAGGCACAGGGAATAAGAAGCATAATTGGTAGATACAAAATAGGGGGAGGTTAAGAATAGTATAAGAAATGGATAAGTTGAAGAACTCATGTGTACAACTCATGGGCATGAACTAAGTGGGGTGAATGCCTGGGGGGGTGAGGGCACAAGAAAGAAAAAGGGGAGAAAAAATGGGATAACTGTAACAGCATAATCACTAAAATATACTAAAAAATATGGCAGCATAGGTAAACATGGTTTGCCTCCTCACACAACCACCTCAAAATTACAACTAAACTATAGAACAAGCATCACTCAGAACTGTAAGAAATCAAGGTGAATAGAAAGTCTGACAACTATGGAATTAAAGAAACCACCTCAATCCAGACTAGTAGGAGGGGCAGAGACATGGAATGGGCTGGTCTCACACATCACATGTGGTGGATACAAATTTGGGAGGGATATCTTGGGAGCAAGGAGTCCCAGCCCCACACCAGGCTCCCCAGCCCAGAGTTCCAGTGCCAGGAGAAAAGTCCCCAAAATTTCTGGCTGCAAAATCCAGCAAGGATTCAATTAGGGGAAGACTTCTGGAGTCCCAAGCAGTTGCTCTTAAAGAATCTACACATGGATTTAGAGTCACTCTCTCTGAGGGCTGTAGCTTGAAAGGCACCAGTGGCAATAAGGAGGTACTGAAGTGTCTGGCATCAAGGCAATAGCTGGGGGGCAGATTTTTCCCAGACATAAAGGTGGGCAGAGGCCACTGTCCCTTTCATGTACTGAGCCACAGGGCCAGCAGGCGGTTGCCATATCTGAGACTCCATCATCCTGGCTACACTGTTTGCCCTTCCCTGGAGACTCCATCCCACCCGACTGATGGAGCCCACTCATGCTATTAACAGTGACTTTTCCATATGAATGGCCATTTTTGGCTCATGCTTCACAACTTCCCAAATTCCCTCAAACAATCAACAGCTGGCCTCAGTAAGCCCCCAATCCCTGTACTTCCTGCTAAGTGGCTCCAAGCCCAGCGCTAGCAGCCAGCCTAGATTCACAGCTTGGCTTCACTGGGGAATCTCCAAGCTCAGCATAACTAACAACCATCACAGATTGCTTTATAGCTCAGGCAGGGTCATCCCAAGAAGAGTACAAGTCAGGGCTGACTGTGGCCTGCACCAGCCAGGAAACCCCAAAGCCTGCACACCCAATGGACAGCTACAGACCACATTGGAGCGCCAACACCCTGCCCCTGCACAGCTGATGCTCCATGGAGGGCAGAGGTTTGTGGTCAGTGGTCACAACCAGTCCTTGCATCTAACTGGCCTGGGAAAATCCCTGCAATCAAGGCTCAATTGCAAGAGGAGGGTGTACTCATCCCACACAAAGGGAGCACCTCCAGTTCCCAGCTTGGGTGATAGGGGAGGCTGTGCTACTGGCCCCTAGAGAACACCTACTACATTAGGCCACACTACTAAGACAAGGAGTCATAGCAGCTCTACTTAATACACAGAAACAAACACACAGGCTGTCAATACAAGGAGACAAAGAAACATGGCCCAAATGAAAAAACAGATCAAAACTCCAAAGAAAGAACTAAACAAAGTGGAGATAAGCAATCTATCAGATGCAGAGTTCAAAACACTGGTTATAAGGATGCTCAAAGAACTTAGTGAGGACCTCAGCAGCATAAAAAATATCCAGTCAGAAACGAAGAATATACTAATTCAAATAAAGAACAATTTACGGGAAAATAGCAGTAGAGTGGATGAAGCCAAGAATCAAATCAATGATTTGGAACATAAGAAAGAAAAAAAAAACAAATCAGAACAAGAAGAAGAATCCATGAAAGAGAGGCAAATTAAAATCACAATGAGATACCACTTCACACAGGTCAGAATGACCACCAGAAACAAATCAACAAACAACAAGTGCTGGTGAAGTTGTGGAGAAAAGGGAACCTTAGTACACTGTTGGTGGAAATGCAGACTGGTGCAGCCACTGTGGAAAACAGTATAGAATTTCCTCAGAAAACTAAAAATTGAACTACCTTTTGATCTGGCAATTCAACTCTAGGATTATACCCTAAGAATCTTGAAACACCAACTCAAAAGAACCTATGCACCCCAATGTTCATAGCAGCACAATTTACAATAGCCAAGTGCATGGAAGCAACGTAGGTGCCCATCAGTAAATTAATGGATCAAAAAACTATGGTACATTTACACAATGGAATATTACACAGCAGAAAGAAAGAAAGAAGGAACTCCTACCATTCTTGACAGCATGGTTGGAACTGGAAAGCATTATGCTAAGTGAAATAGGCCAAGTGGTGAAAGACAAATATCATATGTTCTCACCTGTAAGTAGAACCCAATCAATAAAAACAAACAAGCAAGTAAAACAGAACCAGAGACATGGAAATAAAGAACAAACTGACGGTGACCAGAGGGGAGGGAGAAGGGGAATAATGGGGGAAAGAAGGGGAAGGGTCAAGTCTAGGAACGTGTATAAAGGACCCATGGACAAGGACAATGGGGGGCGAGGATGGAATGTGGGAGGAGGGGTAGGCAGGGCAGGGGAGACTAATGGGGGAAAAGGAGACAACTATAACTGAACAACAGTAAGAAAAAATTTTAAAACAAAATCCAAAACAATGTGGATAGTATAAGCAGCCTATGGGACAACTTCAAGCATTGCAACATTCACATCATTGGGTGCCTGAAGAAGAAAAGGAGCAGAAATTGAAAATCTATTTGAAAAAACAAAGATAACTTCCATAATTTGGTGAAGGAAATAGACATACAAGTCCAGGAAGCACACAAGAGTCCCAAACAAGATGGACACAAAGAGGCCCACTCCAAGACACATCATAATTAAAATGACAAATGTTAAAGATAAAGTCTTAAAAGCAAGAGAAAACTAGTTATTACCTACAGGGGAGTTCCCAAAAGACTGTCAGCTGATTTCTCAAAAGAACCTTTGCAGGCTAGAAGGGACTGGCAAGAAGTATTCAAAGTCATGAAAAGCAAAGACCTATAGTCAACACTGCTCTACTCAGCAAAGACATTTAGCATCAAAGGACAGATAAAGAGCTTCCCAGACAAGAAAAAACTAAGTAAGTTCACCATCACCAAACCATTATTATATGAAATGTTAAAGGGACTTCCTTAAGAAAAAGAAGATGGAAGGGTGGTATAGGGGAATGGGTGAGAGGATGAGGGGATTAAGAAGCACAAAAAGGTAATTACAGAACAGTCATAGGGATATAAAGTACAGCACAGGAAATGGAGTAGCCAAAGCACTTATACACAGGACCCACAGACATGAACAATGGTGGGGAGATTGCCTTAGGGAGTGGGGTTGCTGGAGGCAGGGGGCAAAGGGGGAAAAATTGGGACAGCTGTAATAGCATAATCAATAAAATATAACTAAAAAATAAAAAAACAAAACTCAATTCAAATGTAACAGTATAGTCACTCTGAAAATAAAAAGAGGGAGAAATATGTCATGCAAATGTTAATCAAAGGAAAGCAGGTGTGGCTATACTGATATCAGATAAGGTAGACAGCAGAACAAAGAAAATTATTATAGAGAGGGACAGGGGATGATGCCAAAAGAACAAATATAATGGGATGACACAGATATTCTAAATGGATATGCACTGAACAACAAAGCTGCAAATACATGTGAAGCAAAAACTGTCAGACTTATAAAGAGAAACAAATCCACAATTTAGTGGGAGACATCATTGCTCCTCTTCCAACAACTGACAGAACACAGAAAATAAGCAAGGATGTAGAAAGACTCAATACAACAGAATCTAATAGACATATCACCCAACAACAGCAAAATACCAATTTTTTTTTAAGTATACATATCACCTGGACCACATCCTGGGTCAGGAAGCAAACCTTAACAGGTTTTAAAAAATAAAAATCCTACAAAGTGTGTTCTCTGAGCATATGGAATCAAACTAGAAATCAATTAAAAAAATTTAACAGGAAAATCTCCAAACACTTTTAAACTAAACCACATTTCTAAATAATGCAAAAAACAGAAAAATTTCTCAAGGGAAATTAAAGCATACATTGAACTGAATGAGAAATGAAAATAAAACATATGAGAACTTATGGTACACAGCTAAAGCAGTGCTCAGAGGAATTTTTATAACAACAAATGCATACATGAGAAAAGAGGAAAAGTCTCAAATCAAAAATCTAAGCTCCCACCCTCAAAAAGCTAGAAAAAAAAAGGCAGCACAAAAGAAACCCAAAGCAAGCAGAAATTGGGGCATAATAAAGATGAAAACAGAAATCAATGAGACTGAAAACAGAAAAACAAGAGAAAATAAATAAAGAGCTGGGTTTTTTGAAAAGGTCGATAAAATTGATAGACTTCTAGCAAGACTGACATAGAATAAAGAGAAAAGACACAAATTATTAGTGTCAGGAATGAAGCAGGGGATATCACTAAAGACCATGCAAGCATCAAAAATATAATTAGGGAATATTACAAACAATTCTACACACACAAATTTAGCAACTTAAAATAAAATGAACCAATTCTTCAAAAATCACAAACTACCACAACTCATTCATTGATAATTGTTTGAAAAGCCTCTCAACTAATAAGGAAATTGAATTAGTTATTTTAAAACTCCCAAAAAAGATATCTCCAGGCCCACATGATTTCACAGAAGAATTCCACCAAGTGTTTAAAGAAAAATTAACATCAATTCTAAACAATCTCTTCTAGAATACAATAGAGGGAGGGAGGAAACTTCCCAATTCATTATACAAAGCTTATAATTACCTGATATCAAAACCAGACAAAGACAGTACAAAAAATAAAATTACAGGCCAATACCCCTCATAAATATCAACATAAAAATCCTTAACAAGCTATTAGTAAATAAAACTCAGCAATATTTAAAAATAATTATACACTACAACCCAGCGAGTGGGGTTCACTCCAGGGATGAAAGCCTGGTTCAGTATTTGAAATTCAACCAATATACTCCACCATATTAACAGGCTAATGAAAAAAATCACATGATCATATCAACTGAAGCATTTGACATAGTTTAATACTCATTCATCATTTTTTATTTTTGGAGTGTGTTTATTAAAGCTGGGGACAGTGAGACCTGACCAGTATGGTTCAGTCAACTGGCATCACGCCGCAAAGTGAAAGGTTGCCACTTTAACTCCTGGTCAGGCACACGCCTGGGTTGCAGGCTCAGTCCCAGCTGGGGTGCTGCATGCCAGAGGCAACCAATTGATGTTTCTCTCATACATTGATGTTTCCCTCCCTCGCCTTCTCCCTGCCTTCCCCTTTCTCTAAAAATAAATTAACAAAATCCTTTTTAAAAAAACTGGGGACAGTGAAACAAGAAATGGCTTAGGACAGAGGAAGCAACAGGAGAGAGATTAAGCTGGGATACACTGGCTCACTGCAAAGTCACAGAAAAGGGGGTCTTGGAGGCAGGTTCTGGGGTCAGCCCAGGACGAGCTGCCACTGCCCACTGTTCCCCTGGTTGCAAGTCTGGTGAAGACCCTTAGAGTTTAGGAGATGCAAGCCTGTGGGGCAATAAGAGGGGGAAGGGAAAGGCATGGGCATGCTTCTGGAAGGGAGAGTACACCTCATTCAAAATTTTTTTTAATTTTCAAAAAATGGGAATACAGAGTGATTCCCTCAACTTGATAAATAGCATCTAAAAAAAAACCTACTGCTAACATTATACTTAAAGATGAAAGATTTAATGCTTTCATCCCCAAAATGAGGGTACAAGACAGATACTTGCTCTCATCACTCTTATTCAGCACAGTTCTGGAAATTGTAGTCAGTGCAAAAGTAATAAAAAGGGGTCGGGAGAAGGCATATGGATTGGAAGCAAAAAAAATAAGACTGTCTACTTGCAGATGAAGTGAATGTCTATGTAGATAATGCCAAGGGAAATTTTCAAAACAAACTCTTAGAGTTTGTTTAAAACTGGTAAGTCAGCTCAGCAAGGTCTTAGGATGCTTCCCACAGATTACTTGTTAAAAACAAAAAATAATTTTAAAAAAGAAAAATAACAAAGAGGTCAGGGTATCTCTGTAATGCACAGATTTGGCAGTTATCACCTTGGCATTAGCAATAGTGAATAACCTGGCATTATTTCTCCTCCTGTGATGCTGTAAGAATGACACAATGTCACCTATGAAATAACTCAACAAAAAATATTTAACCTAAATGTAATCATGATGAAATAATTAGTAAAATATCGGACAGTCCATAGACGGTGAACCTAGACTCATCAAATTTAACATATTATTATTCTAGAATAATTAACACTAAAGTGATATATGAATCTTGACTGGGCTCTGGATTGAAAGAAGTATCAGCTATAAAAGTCATTTTTTGACAAATAAGGAAAGTATATGTTAGATGTTATTGCTAAATTGTTATCTTAGTTATGATTAGTATTGTGGTTATATAGGAAAATGACCTCATTTTAAGAAAGACATGCTGAAATATTTAGAAGTGAAGTGTTATGATGTAACTTACTGCAACTTACTTTTTAAATAGTTTAGAAAAAAGGTACATGTGTGTATAAACAGAAAAAGATAAGTAAATTAATCTAACAGAATTTTCCACAAAATATCAAACTATTACATTCTTAGTGTTTTTATTTCACCAAAGGTCTGTTAAAATGAAATACAGAGAAAGAACCCTAACTGTATTGCACCAGAGCATCTCATTTTTAATGGACCAATAAGCAATGGGAAGATTAAAGAATTGTCCTGAATGAACTGTTTGGGGACATGGTGCCAACACAGCTGAAGGGATTTATTACACATTGTTAGCACTCCGGATATTGCATAATTTTGGTGGTGTGCTTGCAGAATACTGTTATATATGAGAAAATTTAGGAACAAACCCACAAGAATGGGAGACACACAAAACAAAAATTCTGTGAATTTAAGTAATTTGCAAAGACTACAATTCCAACTACTGTGTCCAGCATCCTAACAGCGAGGACCCTTCTATTAACTAGCACCTTTACCATTTTTCTACACCAGTGTTCCAAATGATGGTCAAGTATCACAAGGTCCTGACAAGACTTCCTAACCATTAAAGTTAACTATGTTCAGTTTCACTCTAACATATCACAAGTTCTGTAATATTCTGCTCCTTTAAAACCTCCTGACCCATATTTGATATATATAATAGCTCTTTATTTACTGGTATACCTGACTACCCAGAACTATCCATTGCTTAACAGTGGTGGAAAACAGGGTGCACTGGGGGGCGGGCACTGGAGAACAATCCAAAATTTCACGGTAAAAAGTAGTTAACTCATCACAGAGTAACTTTTACAAGACAGCTCTTCCAACAATGACGACAATAAAAAAATTCAACAGTTTCTAAATGTTATATTCAAAAATGTATAGTTTTATGATCTTTGTTGTTTTTGAGTGCTTAAATGAGTGTAGTCACAAAGTGAATTCCAGACTAACCGAGACAGAGACAGCTGTGGAAGGGGGACGAAGTTGGAGTTGGGGTCTTTGACAATCATCACACCGCAAGGCTGGTAACTGTTATCATCAGCGTATTAAAGATGAGGAAACCGAAAGGCAGAGATTAGCTTCCTGCAAACCACGTAACTAGTAAGTGTGCAGAGCCAGGATTTAAACACAAAATCCAACTCCACAGCTTGCCTTCAGGATAACTATGCTATCTAGTACCAGCGACATGGTCACTGATTTTAGAGAGACATGAAGGGACGGAGAGAAACATCAATGTGAGAAACATTGATCGTTTGCCTTCTTGTACATACCAGGACTAGGGACCAAACCTGCAACCGAGGCATGTGCCCTAACCAGGAATTGAACCTGGAACCCTTCAGTCTACAGGAATATGCTCCAACCAACTGAGCCACACAGGCTAAGGCTCCATTGTTCATTTTTTTGAGGAGGGACTGATGCTACCTTTTACTGAACACCTACCTGCACTAAGTACTTTGCTTGTGTCATTCAATCTTCACAACAACCCTGGGAAGTAGGATTTTTATTCCTATTTTTTAGAAGAGAACATTGAAGCTGGAAAAGGCTGAGTAATGTATCCAAAGTTACATTCCCGATAAATGGAAAAACTAGAATTCAAAACTAGGTGTGTCTCATTCCATGGCTCCTGTCCTTTCTAGAACTACACTCTGCCTTCCACATTCCATATAAAGACCATTCCTTATTTTTCAAGAAAGCACATCTTCTACTACACAATTTTTGGTTGTTAAACATGTGTTCCTATATTTGTTTGGAACTAATAAAACAATTTCTCTGAAAATATTCTTTCTAGATTTGATGAGATTTTACAATATGAGAGAACAAGCAAAATGAGAGTTTTATAATGTAGGAAAGTATGATCATAGAAAAGCCCTCAAAAACTATGTAGTTCAAGTTCCTAAGTTTGACAGGCTTGGAAACCAATAAATAACCATTAAGGGTAGGTATGGAAACCCAACCGTAGAAGGGCTTGCACCAGTTAGGGAACACTGAGTATATGACATGGCTGAAGCTTCACAGTACAGAAATATGTTACTACATGGTTTTTAAAAGTAGTGTTACAGAGTTCTTGACCACTCCAAAAATGTTTATAATGCATATAATTGCCCTTCTCTTAAATAAGAAGTTATTCTCATTTTACTTAGTTACTTAAATCCTGTTTCTTCCAAAAAGAATTTAGAACAGTTGGAATCATCCTCACTGAACCTTAAGTACAACCAACCAGAGTTCTGGCTGCCAGTTGGTTTGTAAGATTCTGACGCACATTCACCACACGGGGTCGGAGCTACAACATGTGACCTTCTGCAACTTCCCTAATCTAAAAAAAATAGGATAATAACTGTACCTGCTTCACAAGACTGTTGTGAGGTTCCAATGAGTTGACACACACACAAGACTACAATTGTGCCCACACACAAGCACTGTGTGTTACTTATAATTGTTGAAGTTAATGTACGTCCACAACTGAAGCACCACCTGGATGGAAAGACACCCATCAGCTTTCTCTATCCTTGGAAAAGCTGTGAAAAAAATTCACTCAGAATTTGATCTCACTCTTGTCCTCTTAACATCTGTCTCCTCTCCCTTTAAACACTACATGTGGTAATAACTCTCATTCTTAAAAAAAAAAGAGCTTCAGCTGACCACTCCATCCAAACTACCACTCAGTTTTTATTGTTTTTTTTTTGTTTTTCTAGTTTTCACTGTCAAACTTCTTAAATATGTTTTCAGTGGCTACTGTTATTGCTGTGGTTGAGATGTCTCTTAGAAAAACCAGCTGGCATCACCCTGGGGAGGTCAGAACTTGATATTGTGAGCTGTGTAGAAGCAGGAAAACAGAACAAATAGAATAACACAAAAACCATACTGCTAATGAACTACGGGAGAGATGTACACTTCACCTAAGGTCCCAACAGCTAAATTCTCTAGTCAGCTCCTTCTCTCTCTCTAGGTAGAAATCTATAGGTAGAAAGCCAAATTATAGCCAAACGTATGCTGGGCTAGTCCAGACATTTAAACCCAGTGTACCGCCTTCTCTGAACAATCCCGAAAATCACTTCCAAATCCTGCTTCTCCAACTCCCAGTTTCCTCTATTTCCATGCTGCCCGTCTATCTACCTTCTGCTGTGACAGTCTTTCTTTAGATATGTTAATATGATCAATTAGACTACATACATCAAGTCCCACTCTTCCTGCTTTCAACTTGAAAGAGACAGACATCTTTTAAGGTGTCTTCTGCAGAAAACTGAGCTCATCTACTTTGTGATTCTTATTAAGCCAATTCTGAGTTCCACTGGTGGCACCTACATCACACCGCGTGCACTCACTCCCCCACCCCCACCCCACCCACCCCATCACGTGCTAATCCCTTTATCTTCCTTAACTCTTCCATTTCATTCTCCACCCATTAAGATTTAGAACTCTTTATAGTTCTCATTCTTTCGTATTTTTTTTACTGAAAGTGATACAATTTGCTACCAATTCTTAAAAACTTACCCCATCATTGGCTTTAATGGAGGGGAAAAAAACTTGATTTTGCTCACTAATTTTAAATTGCTCTATGGTACCTATAGGTCAGGGGTGTCAAACTCATTTTCACCAGCAGCCACATCAGCTTTCAAATGGCCAAAAGTAATTTCAATTCCTTAACAGTTAAGGAGTAGTTACATTTACACAGTCCTAAAACTATTTCAGCCCTTTGAAGGAAACCATGAGGCTGATGTGGCCCCCAGGGAAAATGAGTTTGACTCCCCTGAATAGGTGATTAAAAGTCCAGGTCCTAGAAACACAGAGGCCTGGGTCCAAATCCAGACTCTATTCCTTAGTAGTTGACGGTTCATGGGAAAGTTATTTAACTCTTAAGTCTTTTTCCTCAACTGTAAAATGGACATAATGACATAACTGCCTGTTAAGTGTTTAGTATAATAAACTTATTCTAGCACAAAGTAATCAATCAATAAATATTAACTATTATCTCTGTGTCCTTATGCTCAGCTCCTGGCATTCCATTCTCCTCTTCCCATCTTGAAAAACTCACTGTCTTAAAAGATTTGACTACTACTGCAATTAAGTATATTCCTGAAGTTAGTGTTGCAGGACTAAACCTTTCACACTCTTTTTTTAGTAATAAAATCACCTTTGTATATCCCACTCATTTCTAAGAAATAAATAACTTGCTGAAATGGATTTCATCTTCATACTCTTTCTTAAAATATTCATTTCCCTTGGCTTCTACAATATAACACTTTCAGATTTTTCTTCTCTGGCCATCTCTTCTTAGACTCTACTGCCAGCTCATCCTCCTATACCCAGACTCTAAATGTTAGTGCTGTAAAGGGAAAGCCTAAGTATTTTCTTCATTTCTTATAGTCTCTCCCTTGATGGATCTCATGCTTCATCATGGCTAAAGCGAAAATCTATAAATAAGTAAATGACCTCCATGTTATCTCTGACACAGACCTTGCCTCTGAGTTCTAGATCACCAGAGCTAACTAACTGCCTCTTGATATTGCCATATGATAACAAGGCAAGTTAAAGTCAGTAGACCCAGAACTAGATTCATGGTCTTCCTGAGTTCATGATCCAAAATTGGATTCGTAACCCATGACCAAGCAAAGTTAGTCCTTCTCCAGTACCTGGTTGTGGTTAGTGCATAAATAGCACTGCCACCCATCCAAGTTGCACAAGGTAGAATTCAACAAGTCAGGAAGTTATCCTTCATAGCCAACCTCTTCCTCACCCTCCAAATGTAATCTATTCCAATTTCTATTACATGGATCTTGTTGCATAAATTTCTATCTATTTTTTACTTTAATACCAAAATAGTCTCCCTTGCTCATTTCATTCCCCTGCTGTCCGTGTTATCACTATGGTATCAAGGTCTCTACCAAATAAAATTCCAGACTTCCCACCTTTCTTGTTTATCCCTCAATAAACATTTCAACCATCTAATTTCTTATTCTTTCTAAATATTGTATCTACTCCAGCCACAAAAATATACTTTACAATATCTGCACATGACTTACTCGTTACCATCCCCTCTTCGTTGACCAAGCTATGTTTTTCTCTCTCTCAAAACTCCTCTTGGAATCCTGCCCTCATTAACTCAAACCAATATCACTCCTTACTGGGGAAAAATAAAGTTACAGATTCAGGGCTGTACTTTATTCAGCCCAGTAATTTATCTTTGACAGTGACACTAACAAAGCATGTTACAGTTCCCCTCCCAGACATGGTCCTCAAAATCTGTCATTACCCAAATACACTAATTATTTCCGTTAATAATACATCAAGCACTGAATCTATGAATATATACATGTTTTACGTGTTTTATGAACTTGTATATATTTTCAGCCTTTTCTATTTCATAAGGTTATGAATTTCACAAGTTCAACATCAACCATATAAAACTGAACTTCCTTTATTTGTTCTGAATTTCCTAAGCATCAAGGTAATCTCATTTTAGCATTTTCCGATTTGGTGAATAAGCTGATAGTTTTCTCACCCTCATCATTTGTAGTTTTAAAGGAATACAAAATAAATATGGCATGAATCATGCCCTTATATTCTACTTAAAGGGTAGGATCCAGTTGTATTTGTATTTGTATTCCTAGTGTCCGTAATAATGTCTCACAAGAAGAAGGTGCTCAATACATGTTCAACAGAATTAAAGAAATTGTGCTTAGGACTGATGTAACATTTATGAAGGCCAAAAAGAAAATAGAACTTCTCAAATATGTTAACTCTGCTTTTTTTCAAGAAAAAGTGATATTGGCCTAAAAAAGGGGGGAACAGAAAAAACTGATGTCCAGTACAGGTGTGGAGACTGAGATGTGGCACCTTGATGCTCTGAATGAAATAAAGTGCACTGGGAATGAGACTGCTGAATCAAACCAGTGAAAAGAGCATGGAGACTCGGAGGGTTGCCAAAAGACTGGAAAAAGAGCAAATACATGTAGGTCTGATTTTTTTAAATGGGAAGAACTGTCAATAATAATCCAGTACACTTGACATCAGTCTTTTTCTAAATTCAGATTACTTACTGAAAAAAATGGCTTCCAATCACTTAGAAAAGAAAGTGGTAAGCATTTATGGAACCAACCTGAGTTATACTAATCTAATTTCATTTTTTAAAAAAAGAGTGTTTATACACAGATCATGCCTCATAAAGCAGCAAAAATAGTGTATAGGCAGGATTTCATGAAGGTACTTGACCAGGTTCTCAATGTACCCATATGGTAAGATAAACATAAGATAGCCAACAGTACAATTATGTAGCTAGGTAATTGTTTGAACGACCATAAGGAGTGCTCATTAATGAACTGCTATCCACCTGATGGGCAGTTCTACCGGAAAGCTTCAGGAGTCAATCTGTGCTTCTCCTGTTCACAATTTTATCAATAACTTGAATGAGAAGGTTACTATACTACAATGCTACTGTTGGCATCCAATGTGCAGCTGACATGAAACTAAGGGGCTTGTGGTATATATTATGAAAGAGCTGGGATCTAAAAAGACATTGATAAGCCAGAAAATATGGGCTTATTCTAATAAAATGAAACCTAACAGGGAAAAATATCTAAGGGCTCAATTAATACCTGTGTCCAAACCTGTACATATAACTGTGAAATGGGCAAGCACTGCGACTTAATTGCCACATACGTGAAACAAATAAACAATGGCTTTAGTTGACCAGAAGCTTAGTTCAATCTGACAGCAACAAGCTCAATATGATGTGGACATATCAGAAATGCTAATGTGATGCATGTTACAGCAGTAGAGCAGTATCTCAAACATGGGAGGCAGGAGTTCTGCTCAACTCTGGGCTGCTCAGACTACAACTGGGATACTGGGTGCCCTTCAAAGTATCTTAACCTTCCTGGCACATATTCAGAACAGATCAGGATGCATACAAGTCTGCACACTATTCCATAAAAAGAAAGACAGGAGGCAACAGACATTTATAAAGAGGACAAAACCATGCCTCCAGAGGAAAATGATGGCTACCTTCATTCAGTCATTCAACACACATGAATTTCAAACCTATTTCTGTAGACACTGTGATGGTGGCCGGGGACAGAGAGAGAATATAGTCTATGCTGGTAAGAAATCTGTGTGTGTATCTAAAGAGTTGAAACAGCCATGTTCTACAAAAGGTCTGGAGTCCTGGCCAGGTGGCTCAGTTGATCCTATGCACCAAAAGGATGCGGGTTCAATTTCCCAGTCAGGACACTAGGTCAGGGCGAATACAGGAGGCATCAAGTTTCTCGCTCACACCAATGTTTATCCCCCCAACCCACCTCCTCTACTCCCTAAAATCAATAAAAATATGTCATCAGGTGAAGTTTTTTTAATTAAAATAAATTTTAAAAATTTAAAAAGGATTGGATTGCTCTATATGATCTCATAAAGTAGAAATAAGAGAAATAGAAGTTAGAAAGTAACCAACTTCAGCTCCAAATAAGGAAGAGTAATAATATTCTAGTCAAAGCTCTCTAATGAAGGAAGAAGCTGCCTGACGAGAATGCAAGGTTCTAATCACTAATGGTGTATTTAGAAGGGAGGCTGCTGAAGTAAGACAGGCAATGAGCCAAACCATCTTTAACGTTCCTGACATTCTTCTACACTATGATTCTACTTTTCCCCAGGAAAGTAGGGGGAAATGGGCTCCCCAGGAAGCCCAGGGAAATGGGCTCTCATCAGATTCACCCTACTTGTGTACTTCAGCATCATAGGTTTCCTACAGTTGCTTCTTCCAGTTTTGTGCCCTGTGCAACACTAAAATAATGCTTTATAATTGGGAATGGATCTGACAGCAAAGGGAATAATAAGATATAGGAAGAAACTGACTCATCAGCACAAAGAACACAAAAAAAATCAATCCGTTCAATAATTGTAAACAAATGTAAAAAAGAATTTAGTACTATAAAATAAATGTAAGAAGTATCACCCTTTAAGTATAAACTTATTTTAAAATATTCTATTATGTTCAACTAATGTAAATAAGGATTTGTTATCTACTGCATCTCTTCTTGGGAGCCATTTTTTTTCTCACCAACAAGCAAAATATTTTAACTTAAGATCACTTCGAGAATTTGTGTCTAAATAATAAGCATTCCAAAACCCTCTATTTATAAGGGTATGCGGAAACTAAGTTTGCAGTGTATTTCTAATAAATGATACAGCAGGCCAAATACCACGAACTAATCAAGTTGTGAAATTCCGACTAAAAGACTACTTAAGTTTAATCCATTTTCAAAACCCCATGCAGTATAAACATAGAGAAAAGGCCTACACCATTTAGCTCTGGCTTTTATAAATTAGTAAGATTATTTAAGCTTCCTCTCATTCATTTTACTTTGTAATTTTAAAAGTCTCATACATTGGCTCTATATGCTGCAGCTGGATATTTAAAGAGTTTTCATCCTTCCAAACTGTTAATATTAACTTCTTGGAAGCAGTTTCTCCACTTTAGCACTTTCTCAACTGGATGCAATAAATGAGCCACAATTCGATTTCCAAAAGCTCTTTTCTTTAAATAGCTGCCCGAAAAGATAAAAGTGAGAAAGAAAAAGGGGCATCTTTAACCACCAGTCTTTAGGAAAGGCTTTCCATTGAGTTGTCATCAACTCCGATGTCTCCCAACCATCTCTCAACACACTGCTTGGTAGTTTCGGTTTAAGAACAAAAAGAAAAAAATAGCTCCCAGTTTTCCTGGGACGGGGAGATCCCCTTTTGTAGAAGGGGCTAAAGCTAGGCTCCCCACGGGAATTTCATCTCGTTGCCAAGGCAGCGCCAACCGGAGCCGACCGGCGCGAGGGCAGCTGCCGCCCGGCCGGAGCCCAGGGCGCCCCAGCCTACAGCAAAGCGGCCCGGGCCAGGCCCACAGCCCCCACGGCCTCAGTCCCAACCGTGACCCCAGACGGCCCAGCGTGCACCCAGGACCGCAGCAGCGCAAGGCGGGAAGACGCGGCTCGACTTACAGTGACACCATCCTAGGTGGCAGCACCAGTGCAGCTTGAAGCACTTGCCATGGCTATGCGTGGCACAGATGGAGAGCCCGTCGCACGGCTGAAAGTCGGGTCTGCGGGCAGCGCAACTCCGCGCCAGGGCCTGAGCCTCGTCCACTTTCTCACTCTTCCAACCCCGCTCCGCCGCTGGCGCCTCCGCCGCACTCATCTCCTCTCCCTCCGCGGAGCCGAGAACGAGAGCCCCGAGAAGCGGCGTCTGGGCGGACAGGGAACCCAGTCGGCTGCGGGCGCTGGCGGGCGCGGCGCAGGCCGGGAGTAACAGCAGCGTGCGGCAGCCGCAGGAGTGCAGCGGTCCCAGGCTAGCGGAGGAGCCGCCCCGGGCTCAGCGACCGGGGGCTGGGCCTGCCGCCACCTCTCCCCTCCCTCCGTCGACGCCGCGCGCGCCGCTCTCCACGCGCACGCGCACACGCGCGCGCGCGCCAACCAGCGGGGCAGGCCACTCGCGTTCCTCCGCTGCCCGGGCCTCTTCACACACACACACACACACCACGCCGGGACCACGATCGTAGGTGTATCCTTCAGTCTCAGTGAATCCCTGCCACACACTCAGTCATTTCTCAGAAGCTGACCCCAACCGATGGAGAGCCGTTATGACTATTCACATGCCTCGGCTGCTTGGTTTCCACACGCACACTTCCCTTGGAGCTGGGTCAGCTCGAGGACTCACACCCGCACTCCACACACCCACACTCCACGGAGGGCTGGGCGCATCGAGGACACGCCCACCCAGCCCTCTCAGCCTCCGCCCCACCCCAGCCGCCCCCCCACACACACACACGCACAGCTTTTCCCTACACGCGCCTCACATTTCCCTCGTACACACCTCCCAGGGTGTCTGGGCACAGAAGCCCTCAGAGGCGTGCGCACGTTTCCACACGCGCGCACTCCCCGAGGACCTGCCTCCTGTCCCGAGTGCACCCCTTCTGGCCCAAGTCAGGGGCCAAAGCCGCCAGCCCCCGCCCCCACTCGGGAAACCCCAACCCCGCACCCGCTCCTGGCACTGGCCTGCAATAAGCTATCTCTTCCCGCACCCGCCTGCTGGGACCGCCGGAGCTGTAGTGCAGGCCTTGCTGAGCGGGAAAATAACCACACTGCAGGGTGGGACGCTGTGCAGTGTGTGTGTGTGTGTGTGTGTGTGTGTGTTGCATATGTGGTGCACGGGACTGGATATAATATGTGTTGTGTGTGTATGTAGTTTGGTGTATGTGGTATGGTTTTTACGTGGAGTATGTGTGGTGGGTGTGCGTGTAGTTGGATAGGCTGTTAAATGTATACATGGTATGTGAGTGGTGTGTGTGTGATACGTGTGACTGTTATATGGAGTGCTTGTGATGGGCTGTGTGTATATATGTTTGTGGCACAGACATATATGACCAATATAGAGTGTGGGTGGTGTGTAGTAGAGTGTATGTGGTGCGTGTAGTATGTGTACAAGTTTCGTATGTGTGTATTTGTGTATACATGGTGTGTGGGTGGATATGGTTGGTATGTAGAGTGTGTGTATGCATGGCCATGTGGTGCCTGTGCCTGGCAAGTCGAGTGTGTGCCTAGTAAACTAGGTGGAGTTTTGTGTGTGTGGTACATGTGGGTGTAAGCACACAAACAGGATTCATGTTTGCCTTGGGTTCCGTATGTCCACTGTTGCATGTTAACACCTGCCCTGGCCCACAGGCGTGACTGGCTGGGCGGTGGCTACAGCCCCCTCCACAGGATCAGCTTGCCTTCTTCCCTTCTGGGGACAAGTTGCTCCAAATAGATTTTCCATGGCAGTCTGGACTGTAAAAACCCACCCTGGGCTGGATTCAGTGAAGAGAAAACAAACCATTTGCTCCCAGGCAGCACAGTTGGGAATTAGTGTTTCCCTGCAACCAGGCCAAGCTCAGCATGAACTCTGAAAAACGAGGGGACCTCCTCTGCTGATTTGCCAAATGTTTTTCAAAGCAGAGGAAAGTGCCTATAATTGCCAAGGTTCAGGGAACAACAACAAAGCTTTTTAACACAAATGCTGTCTGTATGAGGACATGTTTATGTCTAGGTTCGCTTTCTTTTATTACTTTATTCCTTTCCTGCTTTGCACTGACAAGGAGACTCATGGTTTTGAAATAACCAGATTCACTAAGCACTGAAAATCCCTGCTTCTATAAACAATCTCTCATAATTTTCCCTTTTATTTAACCTTTGCTTAAGAAGGGAAATGTAGTTAGTAATTTGCATATATCTGATTTTAGGAAGTCTTTATTAGTGGTTGGGGAAACACTCGATTTGGTGGCAAAGGTATTTTCAAGAAAAATCTGAATCAAAATCTCAAAATATGGTTCCCCCAATAGCCTAACATTGAAACAGTTACAATCATGAAACTATCTCTGCAGCATCAGCCCCAGGTGTCCAAATCCTAAGGTCTTGTCCCTGGTTCATAAAATCTATCCATCCCTGCTGTTTAATTCACAGACTGACCCACCTCAAAATGAGAAAAAGGAAAACTTAATCAAGTAAATCCATAATACAAAAAAAGTCAGTCACAAAAGACCAAAAAGAAAAAAAAGAAGAAATCCATTATAGATTATTACTGTAGCAAGCCAACCCAGAATTCTTCAAAGACAGATTCCCATCTCTTCTACCCTATTTTCTCTTTCCCCAACCTATAAACACACTCTAACACTGTTCATATTATCTAAGGCCTTATAACATAATTCTTTCAGTATTTCAGTAACCATTATTTGAACAGGATCTTTCCACTGGCTTTTACTCTAGGGTGAACCATGTCATAAGATTCTACTATGTATGAAACCATACCATCTCATCTAGTGAAAAACGATCATGAAAAATAATGTGATACAGCATCTTAGCCAGTAGGCCAGGGAAGTTACCCAAATGCCCTTTGTTATGTTAGCCACGTGATTTGAAGCTGAGAGGCCGTTACATCTGCTGTAACAAAAAACTTATTCCATCCCCTTGCCCAAAAGGTGTTGTTAACCTGAACTGTCTGCAGTGCAGCAGGAGGAGGTAAATGTGTTATGATCTCAAACATATACACACGCAGCCTTCAGGAGGTGTAGTGAGGATACAAGTTTTTAAAATTTTATTATAGAAAATGAAACACATATAACATTTAGAGAGACTAGTATAATGAACACCCATGTACTCATCACCTGGTTTCAATAAACATTAACTCATTTGGAAAATCTCATTTCATTTTTAGCTTATTTTTGAAACAAATCTCATATGTCACATAATTTTATCCATAAATATTTTAACATTTATCTCTAAAGAAACTTCTAAAAACAGAGCCCACAATGCCATCATCATGCGATAGAATACAATTTGATCATAAATATGAACTTCTGCCATAGCTGCTCACTACCTCTCCAGCTCCCCATTAAGAACACCACTCCTGTCCGGAATTTTCCCCTTTCCCCTATCTTTCTCTCCTGCTGACCTCCTCAGCTTCTGTCCCACTTCCTCAAAGAAGCTTTCTCTGAATAACCCAGGCCGTTATATACCACTTACAATTTAAAATGAATTATTAAAGAAGGAATTATTGAACTGATGTCTTTCCCCATTGCCCTTCCCCTTCCACAAACTGTAAGCTCTTTGCAGGCAAGAACATGGACTCTCTCTTATTTATCACCTGTTCCCAGTACTAAGCACAGAGAATATAAATAATTGTTGAAGTAGTGAAGATCACTCCACCTAAAACATCCAAAGGCCGGGAAAAAGTTTATTTGTAGTAAGTTGTTTGCAAGTATAGGTGAATAATTTCTGTAATTACCCTTCCTATAACCACACCTTTACATCTCCCCGTCCCACACTGACTCTGAGTTAGCTGAGGGTCAGAAACCCGAGGCACAGCTCAGCTGTCTTCTGCTTCGAAGTCTCTCACAAGGCCACAATGAAGGTATGCACCGAGCTTGTGTTCCTATCCAAAGTTTCAACTGGGGAAGGGTCTGCTTCCAAGCTCACTCACTGACAGGATTTTGCGTTCTGAGAGAACAGAAGGTTCAGTCCTCAGGGAACTGTTAGGCTGAGTGTCTTGCTTGCTCCCTGGTTGTTGGCTGGAGGGCACTCTCAGTTCCCTCGCCCATGGGCCTCTCCATAGGGCAATCCACAGGTGGCAGCTTGCTTTACTAGGGCGGGCACAAGGAGAGAGTCACTGAGTATCAGTCTTTTATAACCCAATACCAGAAGTGATACCCCATCATCTCTGGCATATTCTATTCATTAGAAACAAGTCAGTAGGTCCAGCTCTCACACAACAGGAGGCGATTACACAAGGGCATAATATCTGGAGGTAGGAATTTTTGGGAGCCATTTCTGAAACCGCCTACCACACCATGTAATTCACTTTAGCCACGGGAGACTAGCAAACATGGCATGGTGAAGATTTCCAAAGAGTATGCTCACTGGGGTTTACCCACCCTTTCTATACTCGAAACCCTGAAACCACCAGGTATCCAAGCCTGCCAGAGGACAAAGTGGGGGAATAGCCTTGTGGGGGAGAGTGGAAGTGCCCTGGCTGATGAACAGCCAATCCCCAGGCACTGGTCTATCCACCACCAGAACTAGTAATGAAGCTGTATTTGGCTGGGCTAGACCCACCAGCTGATCGACCACAGAAGCATGAGAGAGATCTGCTGACCCAGTTCTGACCAGAACAACCACCAGGACAAACTATACAATCACAAGCTACATTAAATGATTATTGTTTTAAGCTACTAAGTTTGAGGTGGTTTCTTCTATAGTGAAAGCTAACTGATACATCTACCGATCCTCTCATGTTACAGACAAAGCAAAGGAGGCGTTGAGGGGCTGAAAGACTCGCTCAATGTCACAGTGCAGCAGGCATGGTGGGAAAAGTTCTCTAGGACCTGGCAGCAGGACAATACAGATGGTTCAAGTCTCAGCTCTGTTGCTTTCTGGCTAGGAGATCTTGGCAACCCCTTTATGCTTCCTGAGCTTCCATTTCTTTATCAGCAAAACAAAAGGTTTTCCAGAACATCTTTTAGCACTCCAAGTTATTTCTTGTCTACTGGGTCACAGGTAGAGCCAGGGTTAGAATCCTTCCAGTTCAGATGTCATCTGCTAATACTCAGATATCCCCTTCGTATTCCATTGCACGCATTTGTCTAATGCTGATGTAGGTTATGTCTACGCACGCCAACCATTCCGAACACTTTGATAAATTGAGTCATTACAAATCAGTTACTTTTTGGTTGCTTGATTGAACCAAGCAACTAATTCCACTATAGTTATAAATAACATGCTAGTAATTGGTCAATTTGTCATATTAAAGCAATTAGAATGATGAAGTGGATGGAGAAGCTTCCAAATGAGGTGCAACTAAATTAGGAGTCTTCTGAGTGGAAGGAGGATGTCTCCATAGCATTGCCTCTGGCATAACAGAACCCTCATCATCCTTTCAGTGGAAAGGAAACAAAAGCTTTGAAATCAGAATAGAATAAAAGCTCAGTTCCACTGCCACTTAGTGGGGTGATCGTGGGCAAGTTATTTGGCCTTTTCTCTTAAATGACAATTATCATTTCTACCCCACGCAGTGAAATAAATATAATAACATGTGAAGAATCTAGCTCTGTATCTCAATAAATACCAGTTCTCCTGCTCCCAGCACCTCCAAACGTTGCCTTGTTCTGCAGGGTCTCCATGCCCCTACCCTTCCTTTACGATGCTAAGAAGAGAGCTTTCTAAAATCTGATCCTATCATACCTGGCCTTAAAAACATTTGACCCTTCTCCTTCCCTGCTGAAAAAAGAAAAATCAACCTCTTTTGTAGGCTATACAAAGCATTCTCAACCTCTTCTCCAGCTGCCCTTCCCCGTGTCTACAGTTCTGCACTCTGGCTTGTTCTGTTTCTGGACGAGCAGTATTCTCTCCTGCCTGTCTCTGTGCCTTCCCTAATCCTGTTCCCTTTGCCTTGAAGTGCCTGACCCCCTTCATGTGCAGTGAATCTTACCTTTTCTTCAAGTTCCAGCTCAAATGCTACTTGAAGTTCACTCCCTTTTCCATACTCAAGGACATACATGCCATGCCTACCACTTGGAACCTGAAGTAAAGAGGCAGGGACTATGTATTTCTAGTGCCTGGCATTCTGTTGAGTAGTAGGAGTCTCTTAACAAATATTTTTGGAAAAACACATTTAAAGATTTATGACTAAAAACTCATAAGCAGGATGGAAAGAACAAACATCTGTTTGTCAAAATTGAGGCTCCTAGAACTATAAGATTCCCTCGAAGCCTTTGAAATTAAAAAGAAGCCTCAATAAACTGTTTTGTAGTCTTACCGAACATCTACCTCTAAAGGTGACCCAGGAAACAACAACTGTAGGCTCAAAAAGGTATTTCAGACATTGTAAGAAGAAATATTCGTGGTCTCTCCTTGATACTGTGCCACAAAGTGGCTTTCCCACCCAATATCCCACTGTGTGCCCCCATCAAAGGCAAATAACAGATGAACCCTGAGCCCATCTAAATAGCACTTTTTTGCATTTTGAAAGTGGTGGATATTTGTGGGTCACCTTAATATGGTTTTCAAAACTCTCCATTCTATCCCTCAGCTGCTCTTTGAAAGGAGCACACTGGTTTTGCGCCCATTTGTTTTACCAACTAGAAAAATAGTTTTTTCTCTGAGAAAAAATTAGTAGAAAAATAGACCTCTAGAGTAAGTATTAAGCATAAAATGAGAGGGAAAATGCCAGTCATTAAGATGCCAAGCAATCAGCCTCCTGTGAGCATCAGTACGTACCCTCAAGGGTTCAAGCTCAATGACCACTGGACTTTTGCTGAGTGGCACTAATAGCAGTAGGATCTGGGTCAATTTTGTGCTCCATGCAACACAGCCTGTTCTTTACGCCTCAACAGTGCACCCTTAACTTCTGGAAGCAGTGGACCTATCATAATTTTGAAACCAGAACACTCTGGCTTCCTTTAATGGTAGCATAACACACATTCTGCCATTTCCATTAAAAAATCTTTTTTCTTGATGATTAGCAATTAAAATAATTCAGCTTTAATTGGCTCATTCCAGTAAGCAGCTAAAGGCTAAAATGACAGTGAAGAACAATCTGGAATACAATGACTGGCTCATGGATTATAAATGAGGCAGCTGAGGTACCGCATGTGACTTGGGAAGATGCTGTTCTGCAGTCAGCACTCCATCCATACCCAGGGCCCCGAACTCTAAGGCAGTGCTTAGGCTCATTTATCCACTTCACAAATGATGACTGAGAGTCTTTTATGTGCCTGGCCCTGGGCTGGATGCAGGGGATCACTTAGAGAGGAGACAAAAACCAACCATGAGAGTATAAAAGGTAATTGCATTAATTAGGGGTTTAAACAAAGCACAATAGAAGAATAAGGGAGAAACAGATAAATCTGCCTACAGCCATCAAAACATTTCACAGAAAGAATGAGTTAGTACTGGTGATGCAGACAAGCTGGCCTGTGGTACTAAGGGAGAAGGGACAACATGCATACAGACAAGAAAGGCAAAGGGCCACCCTGTAAGTCCGTCTTGCTTGAAAGTAATGTGGGTCGAAGGAGTAGTCAGATGAGAAGGCAGAATTGGTAGGCAGGGTGTAGATCATGAAAAGCCCTGTGAAGTTTAGATTTATTCTTCTAAACCAGTAGTTTTTGAACAACTTTCAGCTTGAACACTTGTTCAATAGAAACGCCTCTCGGAAAGCATAAATGAAACAGATTGGTAAAGTCCAGCTGCCCCACTGAGGCTGATACATGGTGGGCAATGCTAGAAACCCCATTTGCTGATAACCCGCAACACAAGAGCCGAACCACTGCCTCAGGAGCGGGGAGCTGTGGTAGGCAGCCTCTAATGGGGCCCCCAGTGAGCACCACTTTCTGGTCTCCCTCTCGTGAGTTGCTGGACTTAGCAACTCCCAAAGTAGTGATGGAGTCCCTTCCAAAACTAGGTTACAAAGGCTGAGGCTCCTATTTTCTCTCTCTTTCTCTCCATCACTTCCTTCTGAAAGAAGCCAACTGCCATGCTGTGAGTGGCCCCATGGAAAAGCCCACATGTCACATGGGAAAGGAACGACCTCTTTGGCCAAGAGCCTGTAAGAACCTGAAGCCTGCCAACAACCACATGAGTGAGCTTGGGAGCAAATTCTCCCAAGGGAATCCTGAGAGGAAAGCACAGCTCCAGCCAACATCTTGGTTGCAGCTTTGTAAGAGACCCTGAGGCAGCAAGCTGCAGCCGGATTCCTGACCCATTGAAACTGTGAGGTGATAAATGTTTGTTGTGCTGCAGGTTCCTTAAGTAATAAGGGCATTATGCTAAGTGAAATAAACCAGAGGAAGATACCTTATGATCTCACTTACATATGGAATATAAAAACAACAACAAAAACAAAAAACCCAAACACATAGATGCAGAGAACAGATTGGTAGACTGGTGGTTGCCAGAGGCAGAGGTGGGGGAAGGGGTAGAATAGGTAAAGGTGGTCAAAGGGATGAGCTTCCAGTTATAAAATAAATAAGCCCTTGGATGCAATGTACAAGGTGACCACAGCTAATAATACCGTCTTGCATACTTGAAAGTTCCTAAGGTAGTAAATCTTAAAAGTTCTCATCAAAAGAAAAAAATCTGTCACTATGCATAGTGATGGATATAAAGTGGTGATCATTCACAGAATATACATACACCAAACCATTATGTTGTATACCTGAAAATAATATGATGTTCTCTGTCAATTATATCTCCAAAAGAAGTCAGTGTGTATTTGGTTGCAGGAAGATGATGTGTAGCATTACCACACCAGAAGCTTGTTCCAGGAATCCCTGTCTTTCTCTCCCACCCCAATGAATCAAATACAAAGAATCATCAATGTGGTTGGCTCCAGACAATGTCTATGGTAGCTGCATTTAGGTTCCCTATACAGCTGTCTGGAAAATGAATCCTTTCTCTGTCCGGCTTCAAGGGGACAAGGATAAGGTTTGCTTGCTTTCTTTGCTGCTTATTTCTACTTGGCTACTCATTTCTACTCATTCCTATATACCTGCGTGAAATTTGGGGCACCACTGTCACTCCATCTAGGGTGGAACCAAGGCTTCTCCCCCCTCTCTGGCAGCTGGTTTCCCCCAAGGAGCTGCTGTCCCCAGGGATTTTCATCTTCTACTTCCCAGAGAGAGAGCCAGGCCCCAGTGGCAGATGTTGTAATTTCCAAGAGGCACAGAGCTGAGGACTCCACACCCTCCTTACATCTCCCATGGGTGTCCATCCAATGCATACATTCCCGTTTGGAAGCTAAGGTATAATTAGCTTTGAAAGCAATCAAGAGGAGAGATTCATAAATTCATAAATTGATAGGATTGGCTAAGTAAAATGTCCCTTTTATTATTCAGGAAAGTGGAATTACAGATGAAGGAAGTTGCCCAAGGTCAAAAAAACATTCATTCTGCAATTTATTCCTGGTAGAGAAGAAAATAGAAGTCATATCTTGTGATTCTAAGGCCTCTGCTCTTCCTTCTACCTTAGAGGTGTGAAGAGAAATTAGCTTCTGTTTTTATGCATTTTAACTTTTGATTACCTTTTCCCTCTCTACCCACTGGAGATTATTAGGATGATGTTTGATACTGTGATATTACAGGCAAGAACTCAGCAATACCCAAACCCCGCCTGACACTCCTCCCTCAGCTCCAAAGAAGTTAAGCACAATAAATAATCATAGATTCTGAAACAAGGTGTGTCTCTACTAAGATGACCCATGTGCACACACTCTAATGCAGAGCCTGCTGTTGAAAAAGTAAGTGGGGCTTTCTCTTGGAATGTCTCTGCCCTCTGACCACATGCAAAAAGGAGTAAGTTTAGAAATAGGAGAACTACATGGCCAGGTTTGCACAATAGGCCTTGGCTGATTTGTTCACCCAAATGCATGTTAGGAGGAAAGTAAAAGCAAGAAGGGACTGGCTAGGCTCGATCTACCTAGAAGTGATACAGGAAGTAAAAGAGAGGAGCACATAAAATCACACATGTTTGTATGTGTAGCCTGTATTAGTTACTTGGAGCTGTGTAACAAATCATTCCAAAACTTTGTGGCTGACAACAATAATCAGTGATCAGCCCTTGCAGTTTCTGTGGGTCTGGAATTCAGACAGGGCATAGCGAGGATGCCTTTTCTCTACTCCACAATTTCTGGAGTCTCCACTGGAAGACTCAAAGGCTGAGGACTGGACCCATCCCAGGGAGCCTTCGCTCACATGTCTGGTGGCTGGAAGTTGGCCAGAACACTCACACATGGTGTCTCTATGTGGCTTCCTCAAAACAAGGTCAGAGTCCCAGGACAGAGCCAAGTGGAAGTCCCGTTAATTTTGATGACCCAGCCTCAAAAGTCAT
The DNA here is from genome assembly GCF_021234435.1 of Artibeus jamaicensis. Classification (NCBI taxonomy): domain Eukaryota; kingdom Metazoa; phylum Chordata; class Mammalia; order Chiroptera; family Phyllostomidae; genus Artibeus; species Artibeus jamaicensis. The sequence goes on along the minus strand of NW_026522046.1, from coordinate 5,468,407 downwards.
GCAGCATCTCTTCTGCTGCATTCATTTAGTTGAGCAGTTACAAAGGTCTCCCTAGGCCCAGAGGGAGAGAACAGACCCTGCCTCCTGTTAAAGCATGTCAGTATCACATTGTAAGAAGAGCATGAGAGAGAAGACAATTTTGGAAAATTCCATCTGCCACAAAGCCCCACTGAGGCCTTGGGCTCTGACCATTCAGACAAGGAACTGTTTCTTTACCGAGTGGGGGCCTGGGAAGAAAGTTGATCTGAGATAAGCATGGCTGGGAAGAGGGCCTAACATTTTCTTTCATAAAACCATCACCCTTTTCCTACGAACATTGACTTATAGACTTCTTTCCACTCTCTTTGTAACTTCCTTGACTTGGCCCTTAACAAAAATTCAAATTAACTGTCCGGTTTTGACTTCTGGGTAGGGCTAAGTGATGAATAAGAGGGCACATATGTAGATACTCAAGAATGACCCCTGCCCATTCAAACCTCTTCCAAATCAAAACAAACAAAACCTAACACTTCATTGTACTATGCCTGAAAACTTCACATGAAAGTTAATTTGTCTTAAAACTGTACCAAATGTTAAATTAAACCCAGTAGAAGTTATTAATCATATATACTTCAATAGAAATTCATTGGGTTTGAATTGTGGGGGAAGAAGAGAAATGGAGTTGAGAAGCTGGTAAGGATAAGGTAGAGGAGAAAGGAACAGCAAAACAGAAGCTATAATTAACTAGAACTTTGCTGTATAACAGTTTACCAAGGCCCAGTTTACATGGACCTCGGCAAGCAGTTTACATGGTTTTCCATCTGTAAACCCATAATATCAGCTTGGGGACCACAGATTGTTCTCCACCCCTCACCCAGAGACCAACACTAAGGCCATGCTTCTCTTTCACCTTACCCCAGAAATGCCCCTTCCCTCTTAGTGCTCTTACAGAAAGAACTAGATAATTCATACTTTCTAATTGAAATAATAACAAGAACAGCTACCATACTAATATTTATGAACAGCTTACAATGTGCCACATACTATGTTAAGTGCTCACAACCTCTCACGTAACCCTTACAAAAATAATCTACAAGGTAGGTCCTGGTAAACACACCCACTTTACAGATGGGGAAGCTGGAGGCACAGAGAAGTTCAGTAGTGCGTCCAAAGCAGCACAGCCGGTAAGTTCTAAAGCTGAGGCTAAACCCAGGCAACCTAAGTCTGGAGCCCTTGCTCCACTGCATCATTATATAGAGAAACCTCATACAAACCAGTTATTGTGGGAAAGATCAGTCTGAACACCTTCATTAAGTAAAAAAGAGGTGAACATAACAAACTAAAACTTGACCTAAAATATTTAGTGAGAGAAAAATATAGCAAGTCCAGAGTAGAAAAAAATGAAACAAAAACATATATAAATAAAGAACAAAATTAAGTTAGTAGATTGAAAAAGTGAAGTGTTTTTAAAATAAATGCCTATTGTCTTAATCAAAATGAGAAAAAAATACAAATTGATAAGTTTAGAAATTAGAACATAGTATGTAAGCAAACAGGTTCTTCCTTGCAAAAATATAAAGCACTGTGACAGATCAAGTTATAAGAAATATAACCGGTTACCCCACAAAGATGGGGTAACTGATTTTTCAAACTTTCAAAGAACCCCCCAAAAAACCAAAAACCCTATGTTATATAAACTTTAAATGTATATGTTTGTGTATGTGTATTGTAGATTACCCAACTTGTTTTATTAAATGAAGTAATTAATTTCAAAATCTGAATAGGAAACAAATCAAAGTATAGGTCAACTTCATTAATGAACGTAAACATTAAGATTTTTATGTTTGCAAAAGGAAAGATACTTGACATGTACTAATCACGTGCTTAATTATAAAAACACAAAATTAGTACAGAGTAAAACTAACATATTATATCACATTAACATGAAAATGGAAATTATACATATCCTTTAAAGAGATTTTCATAAGTTATTGGCTATAATTTTCTTTCTTATAAAAACTCTTAAAATCAGGTGGCATCGGTCATTGAGAGATTGCTTTTTTGTCATGTGGAATTTAGTTTGGTGATTCAACAGAAAGGCAGATTCCTGGTGTGCATTGTTTAAACCCATCTCTCCTAAATGAGAATATATCCTTTACTCCTGGAGAAGGAATGTGGAAGAAGAAGGATTGGTAACAAGAAATATATCAGCACCTTGAGGCAAGAACCCTACTGTCTACAAACTGTGCCAGTAGGGATCTACTGTAGGACCTAGGGAGAGATGAATTCAAGAGACTCACATGCATGAAATACCTTAGCAAAGTCCAGGAAAATGAAGTTGGAACAGCTGTTTCAGTCTTTCAAATAGGAGACTAAGGCAACATTAGCTATGTTGGATTTCCAGTATAAACATGATAGAGTATGTATTTAAAGCAAGAGTTGATTTTATTCTTAAAGAAGAAACACACATTGGTGTTCTCAAATGAGGATTTATTGTTCAAAAAATGTTGTCAGTAATTATTCAAAAAGAAAAGAAAATGTTATGCATAAATATTATAAGGGAAGAAATGAATATATCTCTTTTATAGATAGCATAATTGCAGACCTACAAATCTAAGGAAATCAACTAAAAATTACTGAAAGTAATGAAACTAGCTGAAGGATTGACTAAAACAATGTATGTGTGTATATATAAAATAGGTATATATTGTATGTATATGTATTGTATTTTATATATACTGATATATAACAAGGAAATCCTATAAAAATGAATTAATTGTTGCCATTACAACAAAAACAGATTGAATACATGAGGGCTGATTTAACTTGTGGCAAAGTTTATTCTGAGAAATTACAAAGAGGGTTGTTAATAAACTTAGTGCTATACCATACCTGCTCCTGATTAGGAAACTAAATGTATTACTATTTTCAAGGATAATATGTAGATTTACCAATTAAGGCCTCAGCAGGTTAATTTAAAGTAGCTAACAAATAATAGTGCAATTTCTCTGGTATAGTAACAAAAAGAATGCCATTATATATTTTAAAATATGATGATTATATTAAATGACATAGAGACTAAAAGAACAATTCAAAGGATCAGTATATCCAGGAGCTTGTTCTTTGAAAGGATAAACAAAGTTGACAAATCATTAATCTGACCCATCAAGAAAAAAAGAGAGAGGACCCAAATAAATAAAATCAGAAATGAAAGAGGAGAAATTACAACTAATACCACAGAAATACAGAGGATTGTAAGAGATTACTATGAACAACTACATGCCAAGAAATAGGACAACCTGGGTGAAATGGACAAATTTCTAGAAACATACAATCTGCCAAAACTGAATCAAGAAGAAGCAGAAAGCCTGAATAGACCAGTAACAAAAAGTAGAATTGAAGCAGTAATGAAAAAAATCCCAGGACACAATAGCCCTGGAACAGATGGCTTCACAGATGAATTTTACCAAACATATAAGGAAAAACTAACTCCTATCATTCTCAAACTATTCCAAAAAAAATTCAAGAAGAGGGAAGACTGCCAAACTCTTTTTATGAGGTCAAAAACATCCTAATTCCAAAACCAGGTAAAGACACAACAAAGAAAGAAAACTACAGGCCAATATCTCTGGTAAACATAGATGCTAAAATCCTCAACAAAATACTGGCAATCTAGATTTAGAAATACATTAAAAAGATCATACACCATGATCAAATGGGATTCATCCCAGGGATGCAAGATGGTCCAATATTCACAAATCAATAAATGTAGTACACTACATAAACCAAATGAAGGACAAAAATTACATGATCATATCAGTAGATGCTGAAAAAGCATTTGGTAAAATCCAGCACCCATTTATGACAAAAGACACTCAGTAAAGTGGGAATAGAGGGAGCATAACTCAAAATAATAAAAGCCATGTATGAGAAACCTATAGCCAATATTATACTCAACGGGCAAAAGCTAAAAGCTTTCCCCTTAAGATTAGGAACAAGACAAGGGTGTCCACTCTCACCACCCTTATTCAAAGTACTGAAAGTTGAAGCCACGGTGATTAAACAAGAAAAAAAAGGCATCCAAATTGGAAAGGAGGAAGTAAAACTGTCATTATTTGCAGATGACATGATACTGTATGTGAAAAATTCTGTAGTAACCACCAAAAACTACTCAACCTAATAAGTGAATTTGGCAAAATAGCATAATACAAAGTCAATATTCAGAAATCAATGACATTTTTGTACACCAACAAAAATATCATTTAAAAAAACTGGGTTGGGGGGAACCCCAGTTACTATAGCAACAAGAGAATAAAGTACGTAGAAATAAATTTAACCAAGGATGCAAAAGACCTGTACTCAGAAAACTATAGAACACTGAAGGAAGACATTAAGAAAGATACAAACAAATGGAAGCATATACTGTGTTCATGGATTGGAAGAATTAACTGTTAAAATGTTCATTCTACCCAAAGCAATATACATATTCAATGCAATTTCTTGTAAAATACCAATGGCATATTTTACAGATCTAGAACAAATATTTCAAAAATTCCTATGGAACCAAAAGACACTGAATAGCCTCAGCAATCTTAAGAAAGAAGAACAAAATAGAAGGGATCACAATACCTGATATCAAACTATACCACAAAGCCACTGTAATCAAAACATTCTGGTACTGGCATAAGAACAGACACACAGATCAATGGAACAGAATAGAGAACCCAGAAATAAACCCAAGTCTCTACTGTCAATTAATGTTTGACAAAGGAGGCATAAGCATGCAATGGAATAAAGATAGCCTCTTCAATAAATGGTGTTGGGAGAACTGGACTGGTATGTGCAAAAAAATGAAACTAGACCACCAACTTACACCATATACCAGAATAAACTCAAAATGGATAAAAGACTTAAATACAAATCATGACACAAGTCCTGGAGGAAAACATAGGCAGAGAATTTTCAGATATCCCACGTAGAAATATTTTTGCCTATATATCTCATAGGGCAAGGGAAACAAAGGAAAGACTAAACAAATGGGACTGCATCAAACTAAAAATCTTTTGCACAGCTAAAGAAACTTTCATCAAAATGAAAAGGGAACCAAAATGAGAAAATACATTCATCAAGGATACATCAGACAAGGGTTCAATCTCCAGAATATATAAAGCACTCAGATGACTCAACACCAGGAAGACAAACAATCTAAACTAAAAAATGGGCAAAGGATCTGAATAGACACTTCTCCAAAAGGGACATACAAATGACCCATAAACACATGAAAAAATGCTAAACATAAGAGAGATGCAAATTAAAACCACAATGAGATATCACCTCAGTCCTGTCAGAATGGCCATTATTAATAAACCAACAAGCAAGTACTGGCAAGGATGTAAAGAAAAGGCAACCCTAGTGCATTATTGGTGGGAATGCAGACTGGTACAGCCATTGTGGAAAACAGTATGGAATTTCTTCAAAACACTAAAAGTGGAACTGCCTTTTGACCCAGTGATTCTGCTGCTGGGACTATACCCTAAGAATCCTGAGTCACAAATGTAAAAGAACTGATGAACCCCTATATTCATAGCCGCACTATTTACAACAGCCAAGTGCTGGAAACAGCCTAAATACCCATCAATAAATGAGTGGATCAAAAAACTGTGGTACATTTACACAATGGAAAACTATGCAGCAGAAAGAAAGAAGGAACTCTTATCTTTTGTGACAGCATGGATGGAACTGGAGAGTATTATGCTAAGTGAAATAAGCCAGTCAGTGAAAGACAAATACCATATGATCTCACCTATAAGAGAAATCTAATAAACAATAAACTGATGAACAAAATAGAATCACAGACATGGAAACATAGAACAGACTGAAAGTGAATAGAGGGGAGGGGATAATGGTGGAAAGAAGGGGAAGGGACTAGACAAAGAACATGTAAGAATGACCCACGGACATGGACAACAGTCCATGGGAACCAACTGTGAGAGCACTGGGTGGGATGGGCAGACAAAGATGAAGGGGGGAAAAACTGGGACAACTGTAATAGCATAACAATAAAAAATGATCAAAAATAATTAAAATTATATAATGATTACTAACTCATGCTATTGTACTTTTTAATTTACTAAATTTAAACCATATTATAAGGTGATAATTATAAAAGCAATGGAGCACTAGGTTAAAAACATAATAAATTGTTGAATAAAAAATAGAGATATAACAGATTAATTCAAGCTCTACGACACAGGCGGCAAACCCAAGGCCCAAGGGCGGAATCCAGCCCTCCACCTTATTTTATCTGGCTGGACACCTTGTTTCTACCCAGAGGCTGTGCTGAGCTCTCGCTTAACTGTTAAGGAGTAGTTACATTTATACAGTCCTAAAATGATATTCGGCCCTTTGAATGCAACCTCGAGGCTGATGTGGCCCCCATGAAGATGAGTTTGACACCCCTGCCCTAAGAGTTTCATTTATGAGAAATTGAAAGTAGTATTGTGAGAAAAGCAATCATTAATAAATGCCACTGAGACAACCAGAGACTGGAATAAAAAATCACTTACTTAAACATAGAGTAATTAAGAATAAAACTGGAATTGGATCACTTTTGGCAAGTTTCTTAAAATTTCTGTCTCCTTTTCCTTCTTGATAAACAGGACTCACAATACCCATCTTGAGAGTCGTTTTGAGGAGTAACCTAGACTATGTATGTAAAATGTTTAACAAAGTGCCAGGAACATAGTAAACAGTGTTATCATGAGTCAGAGTGTTAGCTACAAACTAGAACAAACTAGTTAAATGTTCTAGAAATACAAACAGAGAAGCAAGGGATGGAGAAAAAACAAATTTCTGATCATAGAGCATGAAAGATGTTATCAGACAAGATGGATGTACAAAACCGTTAAAAAAAACAAAACAAAATCTTCAAACATGATGTATTACTGAAAATAAACATTACTGGCCTCCAAAGTGAGGTAGCTTTGGAAAGCGTGTTGCCAGGCCAGTGGGTGATGGACTGAATTTCAGCAGGGTAGCTGGAAGTGGCACTCTATTTTTCCAAAAGCCCTTTCAGGAGTATACCCAGGGCCTTCCACCTGAACCTGTAGGATATCAAACCTAGCAAAGATAGCCTGCTTATACATTTTATCATCCCCTTTGGCTAGGTTTGCCCAGAGCCTTGAGATCCCTCTTCCAGCATGGGGTCCAGAGGAGCTTCATGTGGGCCCGATGATTTTGTGGTTCTCCCTGGTTATGCTGCCAGCCAAGTCATCTCCACCTGTTCGTAGGGGCTGCTCACCTGGTACAGTTCTAGCCAGTTCTGCTGCCCCTGCCAGCTGCCTCCAGCCCCATGTTCTCTTTACTGCTTCGTCCCACCTGATTAATGTTCATTGCCTTACTTCTTTTTCCTCTAGTAATCTCAAATCGCATGTCATTCCTACAACTGAACTCCAACCACATGCTGTCTAGGCTCTCCAGGGAAACCGAGCCAATATATAAAGAGATATTTTATAAGGAATTGGCTCATATGATTATAGAGGCTGAGAAGCCCAAATCCAGGAGTACTGATGGTATATTTCCAGTCCCAGTCCAAGGTTGAAAACAGAAGACTCATAGCCCAGCTCCAATACAATGAGGCAGAGAATCCTCCCTTACTCTGCCTTTTTATCCTATTCAGACCTTAAACAAGGAAAGACCACACATAATGGGGAGAACAATGTGCTATATTCAGTGTACCAATTCAGGTGTTAAATCTCATCTGGAAACACCCTCACAGACAACCCATAAGTAAGGTTTAATCCAATATCTGGCACTCCATGGCCCAGTCAAGTTGGCACATAAAATTAACCATCACAGCCTCACATTGCAGTTCATACCTGCAAGCCTTTGTGCAGGGCCTGCTCCCATTGTCTAAACCACCCTCCTCTTTTCTCTTCTTCATCCAATAGTTATTTTATCATTTACCACTCAGGTAACATATTCAGGAAACCTGCAATGACACATCCTATCTGAACTGAAACCCTTCTTCCAAGCATCAAAGCAGCCCGTGCTTTTCTCCCCGACTAGGCCGCAAATTCCTTGTGGGCTGGAGACAGTCAGACCTCTTAAGTATCTTGGTTCCTAGCACAGTGCCAGGCTCACAGTTGTCCTAAGAAAGGTTTGTGCTGTCTGCAGCTGTTTATCCCACTCCTGGCCACTAGTATGACATCCTTGTTAGTCCCACTGAAGCTGCTCATACTAATTTAGTGAATATTTGTCAGCCCTGTCTGCACTGGAATCTTCTGAGGAACTTGTAAAAATGTGAGTGCCTAGGCCCCACCCAAAGCCAAATAAGTTAGGATCTTGGGGTGGGCCCAAGTGTCAGTCTTTTACCAAAGCCCCCCAGAATGATTTGCCTGTGCAGCCGGAATTGAGAACCATCCATGTGGGATGTTATTTTAGAGCCCATGTAAGACATCATCTGAATTCTGAGTCTGACTAGGCAGATGGGGAAGTGCACCCCTGCTGATATGGTTGCTATGCAGAGCTTGGGGGAGTTAGGAAGCATCTCAGTTCCCCCTCAGTGCTCCCCCTCCACACCCCCTCTTCCACGAGGCTGAAAGCTTAGCATCGTCACTTTCATATTTTCTTGGAGGGTAGCAGTTTAACTCTGGGAACTGGCTTTGAACAATGCCTCAGCAATTCACGGGCACCCACATCACCTGCTTGCCTTTACTCCCAGACAGAGGAGTGGGGCACTTCATTTGGCATCATAGTACCTCATGCCTCAGGCACTCCCTTTAGAGTCTAAAGGTTGGCTGGTAGCAATGCGAATCAATCAAGGTGAGCTGGAAATATAAAATTTTAGGGACTTTCTTTAAGGAAAAAAACACAGAATCACAAATCACAAAATTGCTAGGGTATTCCCAAAGTTTGGGAAAAGGCCAGTGCTAGTGCCACAGGCTGAATTTTAAGCTTTAAGCAGGATAGACCTGCTGCTGAGAACAACAACTACCATTTATTGTGTCAGTCTGTTTCCAGAGATGTTTCATATTTAGCTCTCCTTTCAACAAACAAGCAAAGTTGTATTTTCCTCATTTCACAAACGAGGAGACTCTGGTTCCACACAGGTTCCACACGTGGAGCTAGAATTCAGGCCCAGTTCAGTTCCTGAACCCAGACCCTTTCCACCACCCCAGCAGGTCTCAGCAACTACAAAGGCTGTGCACCTGCAGGGCCTGGGGTTATTGTAGGAGGCAGGCAAATCCAACACATGAACCAAGTATTTTATGTTGACTGAAAAACTGTGTGTGTGTGGAATGCTTTCCACATGATGTACGTGCTGTTGCGGTTAATAAAATAGAGTCATTTAAAAGCACAACTTTTACTAATAGCTTTAATTATTGTCTCCTTTCTTAATCAACAAATATGAGGGGGGCACATACTACTCTTATAAAGAGCACTTGCAAAGCTTTTACAGTATAAAGGCCCCTGGTGCTCACAAAGGTTGGAAGCCCCCTGAATTGCCAGTACAGAGGTAGAGCTCGTGTTTTTTCTCTTCCATAGGGCTCGAAATTCTCACACAGTGGTCTCTAAAATGAGGGACTATAAACGGTCCATTTGGGATAAAGGAAGAATGCATCAGAAACTTTATTTGTATTTATTTTGACCCTCGCCTTTTAAAATGTCCATGTATGTTTATGTTTCATAAGGTATCAGTTATTCCAGTACCATATGAATGCGATTATCAGTAGGTACATATTGAATGGTGTAGTAGTTAAGACCACAGGCTCTGGGGCCGGAATGTCTGGATTAAAATCCTGGGTTTTTCTCTGTGTGTCCTTGGGAAAAAAATCCCTTCCGTTCTTCAGTTTCCTCATCTATAAAATTGAGATAATAATAATACCTACCACATAGGGTTGCTGTGAGAATTAAATAAGTTAATATGCAGAATATTTAGAATAGTGGTCTGCAATAGTAAGTGCTGTACATGTTGTTTCTATGATAAAACAGTATTATTATACAGATATTAAGCCATATTCTGGATGCATTCATTCCCTCTCTCTCTCTTAAAATAAAGATATGATCTTGAAAGCTTGACAGACTACTGCTCTAATTATTCTATTAACTATTGTAGAAGCAAAGAAACAAATGACTCTGGGCCGTCAGATCAAGCTTCCTCCCCAAATTGCCTTCTTCTGCTTTAGCCAGCCTCTAGCCTTGGGATCTGGGCTAGCACCGCCAGGTTGCCTTACTCCACAAGAGTGAAAGGAGGGCTCTAATACTCTGGGATTACTTCTGTTTGTGTTGTCCTCTGGCCCAGCCCTGCCCAGGCAGGAGAGACAGGCTGCTACACAGAGCCTCCCTTCTGATAACTGAGGAAGGGAAAGACGAACAAACAAGGCTCCACTTACAGCAGTTTCCCATTCCCTCCAAGGAAGAAGAAAGGGGTCTGTGTGCTGGGCTGCTCCCCTGCCAGCAGCCCGACCGAACAGCTGCTGATCCCCTGCCCCTGAGCTCGGCTCGCCCCATCTCCAGGCTGAGGCACCAGGACGTGGGAACATCAGCTGCAAGGAAGAGGAGAAAGAAGTGCATTGAGTTTTGCTCATGCAGGCTGCTTTTCTTTCTCTCTCTGCTTTCACAGTATCATAGTCTACACATCCTCCAGAAGCCCCCTCACACTCAAGCGCGGAGGTCTGCTCCTCTGCCTCTCCTGACTCCCTGGATGCTGCCATCTCAGATTCCCTTCTTCCTGAAGGGAAGACTCTGAAGACCTTTGCAAAGTCCCAACCTCCACTCCAGGCTCCTCTTCTCTCTCCTTGGGTCTTCCTCTCATTTGTCAGATAGATTTATAACTTATGCAAATACATGTAGGTGATTAGGCAAGTGATTATGCAAATGGTGCCTTCCCTTACTTGTCCCAATTCTGGTAACACTAGGAGAAAGTAACAATAATGATCAAATCCTGCCATTTGGGACAATGTGGATGAAACTTGAGGATATATGGCTAAGTGAATTAAGTCAGACACAGAAAGACAAATACTGTGTGATCCTACTCATATGTGGACTGTAAAAAAAACAAACTTAGAGAAACAGAGTGGGCTGGTGGTTGCCAGGCCTAGAGAGTGGAGAAATGGGTGAAGGTGGTCAAAGGGCATGAAGGATCTAATGCACTTACTGCACGATGACTATAGTTAACAACAGTGTATTGAATGCATAGTTGGAAGTTGCTAAGAGAGTAGATCTTAAATGTTTTCAGCACACACACACACACACATACACAGTAACTATGTGAGGCGATGATGTGATAACTAACTATATTGTATTAATCAGTTCACAACATATATATTTATGAAAGCATCATGTTGTACAACCTGAACCTTTACAATGTTATAAGTCAGCTATATCTCAAGAAAGCTGGGGGGAAATGATTAAGAGAGAGAAGATGGAATCAATGTATAAAAGGTGAAGGAGCTGAACTTGAATCTAGAAAAGAAAATGTAATGGCTATTTCACAGCAAGATTCCATTTCCACAGTGCAAATGAAATCTTTGAGCCTCTAATTTTCAGGAAACCCTCACATCCATAGCAAATTATAGCATCTGACTACCTATATCTATTGTTTTCCCATTGAAATTAATGGCTGTTAGGAAGTGTTCAATTGGACTAATGCTATTTTTACCAGTAGTTCATACTATTACATTGGTATATACAGTGTGTATTAGGCACTGAAAAAATTGGGTGTTTTAGTAGGCAAAATATCTTTATAGAAAAGACCATAAATCAGACAGTTTAATTATTGTTTTAAAAACTCTTGCCCATATTTTAGAGAATTCATAAAGCTAGCTTTTCACGAACCACTTAAGAATAAGCAATTGAATTTTTAATCAAAACAGTATATATTTATAGCTCATTCTTATAGACTGAACAAAATCTGTAAGAAAATTTTGTATATCTTAGGTAATTTTTAAAATCTGTGGAGGGTTATTGGAAGCAAAATACGCCATGATCACTGGAAATTTAGTAATTTCAAATGCTGTTGCAGCTGAAATCCTGTCTCCAGTTTCTGCCTACTCAAATTGCTTATTCTCTATGAAACTGACCCACATCACACCCACGCACAAGCTCTAGGATGCCATAGAACATTTTCTCTAAAGTTACACAAACAAATGCTACTAAGGAACCATCATTAAACATTATATTCTACTCTTAGTTAAAAGTGAATCCCCAAAGTGGAATTTTTGAGAAAACTTCTTAGCAGCGCCATCTAGCGGAAAATGCTGCAAAAAAACCTGTTCTCGATGCGGTTCTTAGAAGAATTTATTTAACTTAAAGTTTGTTTCATTTTTAGACGTAGAGTCTAAATTATGAGATATTACAGAAGACCAGTTGTGTAATCAACAATACAATGATGTGACAAAACTGTTCTTTTCTGCAACCATACAGATTTTAAATTTTTATGCATTTAAATGTCAAATACAGTATTCTTAAGTATTGCATTCCTTTTTTTTGGTAATATTACTCTCTTAAATAAGTAGAATTTGTAGATTATTCAACAAAATGTGATTTTATTTTTAATTCTCTGTAAGTAGTTTTTAATGTGAGTCACAAATCAGGGAAAATTGAATTGGATCATGTGTTCTACAGTAAGGGGTGGTGGGCAGACAGGCCAAAGTTAGGTTACCCATGGACATTTAATTTTAACACCACCTTATGGTAAGCTGTACTAGACAGATTTAAAACAGACAATGGATGAGCAATCTTTCCACAGTTTTTCTTAAGTCTTTTTAAGATAGCCTGAGATAATCCCCTACATGTAGAACACAAGGTGTGATATTTTAGAATGGTAGTCTCGGACAATCTCAGGTAAATTAAGATTTTTTATTTTATTTTTAATTGAATTTATTGACATTACTGGGGGGGACACTGATTAATCAAAGTATATAGGTTTCAGGTGTCCAATTCTATCTGTGGCAGGTATACAAGATCATCTGTATATGGTATTGAGTGGTCCCCACCCCAAGTAAGGTTTTTATTTCTTCAACAAATATATTGAACATCTTCTAGGTACCAGGCACTGGTCTAGTTTTCAGGCACAGCAAACAAAATGCCCAAAATGCCTGCTTTCAATGAGCTTACTTAGGGAAAGGGCTTGGAAAATAAAATATAAATACATGACGTGGCAGATAGTAATTGTGCCATGGAGAAAATACAGGGTCAAGGAGCTAGGGAGTATGGGGAAGGGAATGGGTGCTGTTGTACATAGGTAGTCAGAGAAAAACCTTCTAACAAGGTAACACTGGACTTCATGCTTCAAATATAGTGGAGAAGGGAGGGAGCACACTATGCAGATAACTGAGAGAAATCAGTTTCACGTAGAATTGGAAGTGCAAAGGCCGTGGGGTGGGAGAATGCTTCACATAGTCGGAGAACATCCAGGAGGCCAGGTCGGCTAGGGCAGAATGATCAAAGCAGAAAACTAGGAGATGAGGTGAGAGAAGTAGAGGGGTAGATCACAAAGGGCCTGTGGCATTGTGAAGAATCTTGTTTTATTCTAAATAAGATGGGAAACCACTGGAGAATCTTGAACAGAAGAGTTAATCTGCTGCCATATATCAACACAGTAGGCCATAGTAAAGCAAGGGCTGAAGCAAGGAGTCCAGTTAGGATGCTCTTGTCTCAGATGAGAGATAATTTAGACCCAGGTGTAGCAGAGAAGGCAATCATAACTGGTTGTATTCTGAATATATTTGCAGGTAGAACTATCAGGATTCGCTGGTGGATTCGATGTGGAGAGGGAGGTGAAGAGAAGAGTTGAGATGACACTAGGTTTATGTCCTGAGCCTGTGGCAGAATGGAACTGCTACTTACTAAGAATGGGGCAGGCTGCAGGAGAAAACCAGTTTGGGGAGAGACTGGCAGGTGTGAAGAGCTCAGTTTCAAAAACGTTAAAATTTAGATCTCCCCTAGACATCCAAACGTAAATGTCAAGTAGACAGTCAGTCAGGGAAGAGGTCCAGGCTGAAGGTGGGAATTTAGGGGTTTTCAGTGCGTAGATGACATTTAAAGTGATGAAGCTAAATGAGATCACCAAGAGAGCACATAACCAAAAGAAGAGATTTAAAGACTGGGCCCTGGAGCCTTTCAACATTTAGAGATGAAGGAGATGAAGAAGCAGCAGAGGAGGCTTAAGAAGGAAGCTAGCAAGGCAAAGGAAATCAACAGTTGGGTATCCTGGAATCAGGTGAGGCAAGCTTCTTAAGAAAGAGGGAATGATCAATGAGTCACTAGGATGAAAACCAGGAACTGACCACTGCATTCAGCAATAAAAAAGTCATTGGTGATGTTGGCAAAGTAGTGTTGGTAGAGTGGAGGGGCTACATGCCTGATTGGAGTAGATTCAAGAGAGCATGAGAGGGAAACAATAAGAATAATCAATGTAGAAGTTTCACTATGTAGGAAAGAAGAGAAAGGCACTGGTAACTGGAAGGGGAGATAGGACCGATTTTCTGTTGTTGTTGTTAAGTGATCTTTAATTGAAATCTTTTCCTTTGTAGTTCCTAACTAGCTGGGCACTCCACTACACCACTGCTGATGTCATCTATGATGTCATGAGGGTGGTGGCCATCAACATTGCAGCCCACAGAGGGGCGCATCCCCAGGATCTCTTTAGTGGTTCCAGAGAGTTCTCGAGCCAAAGATCGGTGCCGTATCTGTTGGGCAATGTTGCCGATCTCATCAAAAGTGATATTTCCACTGTGCTTAAGGTTGTTTTGCTTCCTTCTGTCTCGTGGTGGTTCTTTGAGGGCTTTGATGGTCAGGGCAGAGGCAGAAGGCACTGCCTCAGTCTTGGCCCGTCTGTTCTGAATGGTCAGTTTCACTGTGATCCTCAGACCCTTCCAGTCCCCGGTTGCTTTGGCGATGTTATCATCAACCTTTTTGGGAAACAGGCCCAGGGGGCCAGTCTTGGGGGGCCAAGGAGGACATGGCACCGACTTCCCCGTGGGTGCACCTCAGGTAAACGACTTTGATCTCCTTGGGGTCAAACTTCAGCAGCATGGTGGAGGTGGCTGGTGTCAGATGAACCCGGATTCGGGACAACCAAAGAAAGTTGCCCCTTCTCGTCCTCCGAGCTGAAAGCCAAAAGCCAAAAGCCAAAAAAATTTTTAAGATAGGAAAAACATTTTTAATAAGTTTTTTAAGATGGAAGAAATGATAGCTTGTTTGTATGCTGGTTGGAAAGAAGTCATAGAGGGAAGTTGAGGAAGCAGAAGAAAGAGGAGAGGATCCCTGGGAGAGTGTACTTGAGTGGGTGACGGGCTGTATCAGGCACCGCGGAGGAGTTGGGTTGTGACAGGCACAGACAGAGTTCATTCACAGAACTAGGAGGGGAGGCAGGATAAATGCGCACAGATGCAGGAGGTGGGTAGATGTGTTGGTGGGTGTCTGTGGAAGTTCTCTTCTGATTGCTTCTATTTTCTCTGTGAGGGAAACAAGGACATCAGCTGAGAAGGAGGATGGAGAAGGAGGTGATGAAATTTGGAAAAATCGAAGGTATGAAAATAGTCATCTAGAAGAGTGGGGAAATGAATGGACTAGAGAAATGCAATCGGATAGCCTCCTTGAAGTTAGTGGGCATTAATTTTTTAGTGACCACCTCCTTCTCTGCATTCTAGTACTAATAGTCTCCATTATTCATCTGGTTCCTTTGACATGTGACACGTACTCCATTATCTTTTATCTGGTCTTGAGAGTCTCTCCCCTCACCCTCTCTTTCCTAATGATTCATCTGCTTCCAAAAACTGTTCGAGGCAACTTACATGCAACAGAGAATTATTTAAAACCACATAACTAGGGGCTTCAGAAAAAGGGGGAAGACTGGTATGTGTGTGGCCCAGGGCTGCTGCGGTGGTGTGGTAAGGTCTGTCTCATTCTTGGGTGCAGTGTCACCAAGTCTGCCAAGTTATTATACCTAAAACCACACCCTTAGACCTGGACTCTACCACTAATAAAGGTGCTATTTAACCCCCATCGTTACTTTTTGTTTTATTTCTCAATTGATTCTGATGCTGGCTGCTGAAGCCATTCACTGGAGAGTTTCCTGAAGACCCAAAGAATTCAGGCCAAGAAGAAAAATATTCAGAGAACACTTTGCAAGTTGAGATATTGCTGATGCAGATTATGAGTTTTAGAGGATTCAAGGGAAGGATTTGTAAAGTTGAGGAAGACAATGCATCAGATTAGGAGATGTACAGCAATGAGTCCAGGTGATGAGGGACATCTGGGAGTCTTGGGCTTCTTGTAGTGAATGACGGAAACAGGGATAAGGTGTGATGAGAACAATACAGAAGATCTGCAAGGTTGAAACTGTGTATCGGTTGCTGTGAAGTATTCCCCAGACCCCCCTTCTCAGCACCAAGGCACTTATTCCCCTAGCTTCTGGGAGTATTGGTTGCCAGGAGAGGCTAAGGACCTGAGTTCTTGCAAGGATTTTGACCTTGGCTGAAAGTAGATGCCTTGTTCAAGGCCATGCTTCCCTCCACTCCTCTGGTATCCAAAAGTAGGTGAAGGTGGAGGTAGGAAAGCTTAATTCCCTTGCCTCAATTCAGGCCATCTCTGAAGGGTTGTCTGGGCCTCAGAGTTCCCTGAAGGTCTGCTGAAGCTTCCGTTGTATCTGCCTCATAGTTCAACTTCTGCTCTGTCGTGCATTCTTCACTTCCCTGCAGGCGTTACTTCTGAAGACACTGACCAGTAGATCTACCACATAAAAGTACCTACCCCAGAGTTGTTTTCCTGGGGAACCTGGTTGATGACAATTGCTAGCGGAAGTGGTCCTAGGAAGCAAACTCTAAAACAGGACTTTGCAGCTGGATCACAAACCAGCCAATCAGCAATGAAAATGGCATCACTAATGGACAGTAGAGTATCAATAGCTCCTAGTATGCTGTTACTGTGCAAAAGCTAAAACTTTAATCAGTACAGAAGTTAGGATGCGATATCTGTGAAAAGTAATGAGGGCAATGTATCAGGCATTTGAGAGGTTTATAGGAAATTGTAATTACATGGAGTCAGATAGCTGTTGCTGGGGGCTATTGCTGCATTAGAGAAACACCATAAAAGGTGTAAAGGTGACTGATTACCCATGTGAGAGGAACCGTGAAGACTGTGAACATCAGAGAACTTCCCTAGCAGCATATAAGACACTGATCTGTAGTCACAGGGCAGAAAGAGCAGAGGGTCAGGCCTAGGACTTAATGGTAAGGAGAGGGAAATGGAGTTCCACAGGGGGTGGAATTCTCGTGGCAGTTCTGCAATGCCAAGGTTGGGTCCTGGGAAAAAGTGGGACACTGTGACTTACAATGAGGACTCCTAATCTGATGCATCTTCAATGAATTTGAAAATCTTAAATCTTAAATGGTCCCCTGAACACTGGGCCTGCAGAAGAGGCTCACCCCTTCCTTCCTAAAGACTTGTGCTCCCCCTTTGCTCAGAGACAATTCAGAGGCTTCTGCTTTGTAAGATACATGTCCAGCTTAGGAAATACCTCCCACCCTGGCCACCAGACCAGTAATTAGCATTAACTCACAAAATAACCTATTCAGGGACGTACTGAGACTAGTAAGGGAGGAAAAGGTTTATTTCCTTAAGGAGCCATAGAATCTAGCCAACACGTATCAGCAGAAGCCTGGAGAGTAACTGGGAGGAGACCCTGAGTGTGCTGGATCAAGGAGGCAGAACATAAATTTTGGTAGGGAGAATTTATCAATATGGAAACACTCTTCATGATACAGGGCTTGATGCCCAGGTGAAGACTCTAGGACACATTACTAACACACTGCTGGGGTGGCTCTTGGAGGCTTGGAGAAGCTGATGGTACACTTAGTAAAGTAAGAACGCTGAAACTTCCAGGGCTGGTGGTGGAAGAAGGAATCAAAAGCCTCAGAGAAGTGGCTGGTTGTGAGAATAGTGTGGGTGATTGATCAGGGCCTGCACAGAGAAATATTAGAAGGTAGGGGACAGAAAGAACTGGGGAATCGAGGGACAGACCTATGCAAGCAGGCACAGAGCGTGAAGAGGTGAAGCCGCAGAGTACCTGGGTGACTTCTACATCTGAAAGATCATTTCAGAGCAACGGCCTGATGAGATTTGCCTTTGGAGGCGGTTTGCTCACTTCCCCTCCACTGGTCACTCGTGATCAAAGGGTCCCCAGGGTGGGCCAAATCTGGCTCTGCTCGGACTTGGAGGCCCTCGTGCTGCTCACGCTTCCATGAGGCAAAACCTTAGGTTTCCCAGAGCCTTAGTGGAGGCTGCTCTCACTGCATGAGGTCGTGCTGGGATAGGGAAATGTCTGATTGGTCCCATCAGCACTCTGCACAATCTGCTAGATATTGTCTGCTCGTGGTCTCACCCCGGTGCTGATGAAGCAAAGTTAGTGACTGATACTATTTCCACCATCATCTCCCAGCCAGGCCTGACAATGAAGTGGGAAATGCTGCATCTGGGGGGAAAAAAGAATCCCATATTTATCAAACAAAATGAGCAGCTTTTCCTAGCACACATAGAATATTTATAAAAATTGATGACATGTGAGAAAAAAGAAGTCTATTAAACATGTAGAGAGTTGATAGCATATGGATCACTGGTTTCCAAACGTTTCCGATCACGTCTCTTTGTTGCTGGGTTCCCAGGGAAGCAGACTCCGCAGTGGAGATGAGTGTGGAGAAAGTTCAGGGAGTGCTCTTGGGATCGACGCCTGTGACACAGGAGGGAAGGAAACGGGAGGTGAGGCAGGAGGTGAGCTCAATGCAGTGCTTCAGCACAGTGTCCCAGGGAACCCCAGGGCTGTCAGCCCTTCAGAGTCGGGGCAAGAGGATCAGGCACTTCCACGCCTGAGTTACAGTCATTGGAGGCAAGCTACCTCTGGAAGATGCCATGACCTTGAGCAAGGCAATCCCTGAAGAAGGCCGTTTTCTGGCAGCACTCCCACTAGCTGGGGAATAAATATTTCATTCCTAAAAGAGGAATAAAAGTACCTCACATGAATTTTTAGTATACATCTCCAATCCGTACGATGTTTACAAAGTGTATGTTTTTACAATGATATTGACATATACGTATATTATAAAACACAATAGAAATTTATCAAAGATGAGATAATGAAATAAACAATATATTAAAATATTTTGCTAATAGGTGATGGTTTCATACTCTTAACTTCATCACAAATGGTAGGTTATAAATCAATATTTCTAATAATCTTGATAATTTCATTTTGTTTTTTGGCCAACTTCTTGCCAGGTCTGATTAAAAGCTGATTCCAGAACCACCAGTTCTGCCATTTTCTTGTTGTTCACCTTTGCTTGCATTATTTTGTGAAGGTTAATTAAATTAAATGAAATTAAATAATTTAGTCTAAATATCTGCTTGCCCCAGCACGCATAATTTGCAGTATTTCTCAATGTGCTGAAAGCAAAAGAAAGAGGGAGGAGACCTCCATCTGCCTCTCTGCACCTTGGAACTCACCCTCTTCCCTGAGGACATTCCTTCCTGGCACAGCTGTCTGAGATGCCACCTTCTGAGGAAGGCAGTGTCATATGTACATGAAATGCTAATTTCTTACTTGTTAGACAGAAATAAGTAGTAATAATCACTCTAAATATTTTCTGTCTGCCACCTCTATGGTCATGTTTCACACTGCCATGGGTGGGGTACCCCATTTTGGAGATATCTGATCTAGTAAGCAGCAGGTTGGTGCACCCCAAGTTCAGTGCCCACCTCCATTTTGGTCAGTGCTGAGAGTTGCTGCTTCTCAAATTACTCTTCCTTTGTGTCGTTGCTGACCACCTTTCCTTCTGATAATGTGTATTGTCTTTATGAGAGTTTTTATCTCGAAGTGGGAGTCAATTTGAGATTGTAGGCCTGTGAGACTGTTTCCTACTAAATGCTGACTTGCAATCCTATTCTCAGGTGTTTATTGTGTCTCTATGAACTACCAACAACTGAGTGTGAACCATAACATAAAAATGTATAAGCAATTCAACATGGAGCTGAAAACCAGATCATACTGGCAAAAGTTTTTAAAAAAAACAAACGAGAAATCTTGTTTAATGAGATTAGATTATCAAATTACCTATGACACTGAAAAAAACAAAAACAAAATCCCACTAATTTTTGACTCCACCTGTATTAGTTGGATTAGGGCCAACTGTGAGTGATTAAACACCTGCAGTAACACTGGCTCACCCACCATAGGAACTCTCTCTCTCTCTCTCTCTCATATAAATGACTGTTGAAAAGCAGAATGGCAGCTCTGCCTCTTGAGGTCCTCAGGGACCAAGCTTTCCACGGCCTCCCATTCTGCAATCCCTACCGAGGGTATGACCTTTATCCTCGTGGCCCAGTATAGCAGTTCAAACTCCCGCCATCATATCTGTTCCAGGCAGCAGGATGGAGGATACGTAAAAAAGAGGTGAAGAGTGCGCGTCATCTGATTCTTAAGGTAGGTTCCTGAAAGCTGCCATTCGACACTTCCACCTACATCCTATCATCTGGGTCTTAGTCACACGTTCACAACTGCACGCAAGAGAAGCTGACAAATATACTGTATATTTTGAGTAACCAATTGCTCATCTAAAAACTTGGAAGTTTATAACTTCCAAGAGAGAAACAGTGAGGTTACAGACACCAGTCTCTTTCAAAATGTACAAATCAACAATTCTCTAGGCCCCAGGAGGCTTCAGGAATCCGGCACACTGATGATTCGGTTAGATAAGGTTTTCCCTGCCTCATCCTAAGGATCTCACCATGCAGCTAGAATTAGCAACTGCTCCTGTTTGCACTGCTTCCTCCCAGAGAAGGTGGAAAACCTGATTATGAAATAGGTACACGACAAGGCAGACTACATCAGCTCTGCTTGTATCTTCTCATCAGGTACTTTCAGGTACTCCTTTTGCCAGGGTATTTTGAGTTTGGTGAAAGAGGACAAGTAAATATTACAACTGATGCGTCCCAAAATTCTTTGAACAAAAATTAAAAGCACTGTGCATCTTTCTCATGTTCTTCTTTCTCAAAGTGCAAGAAAAAATGCTGAGAACAGGCAAGATATAATCTTCCTAAAATGTTGATCCCACTGGGGATATCAATATAACTGGAGTCTTTCCCTCTATTCTTGTTAACTAACTTTTGTTTAAAGAGATACAGCAATAGCAGAAGAAAGAGTTTTTGGCTTTTGATCTCTATATGAAGTGCCTTGGAAACAATAGTGAATGCCGCACAACTCCAAGGGGTGCTATTCACATTATTTTATGTGACTGGCAGCCCCTTGGACCACAGTATGAAATGGTGTCCCTCAGAGCTGTGTGATACTGCTGTCCAGCCAGGAAACAATGTAAATTGCTCGTTAATCTCAAAGTATGTGTAAACTGGCAAAATAAGTAGATGGCACTGATAGTCCCGAGAATAGTCGAACACTTCTGTTCTTGTGGAAAGCTGCTTTTAAACATAATTTAAAGAACTTGATTTATATTACGCTTGTCAATGGCTACCAAAGGATTCAAACAATCTAGTGAGCCTGCAATATTTCTGACTCATAGAGGTCTATTTTAAGGACAAATGTAAAACCCTGGAAATTCCAGGTCCCTACAGGACTGTAGAGTATGATTTGCATACACCATTCTGTAACATCATTAATCAGGAAGTTTAGGATCCCCCTCACTTTATCACTTTCACACACACCTGTTCCTGCTGGAAATGGATAAGTGGGTAGCAACCGCAGCTGCACAGTGCCCTTACTGATTTACATAACATCATTAGTCTCATCTTTAAAGCTGGAGTGTTATGGCAAAGCTTCAAGTATGCTTCTAATACATCGTTCTCATCAGAGTCAATTACCATTAGAACACATTTTTACAATGTCATCCACAGCTGTTTTTATTTTAAAAAGATAGATAGTTTTAAAGTTACTAACAACAACAAAATAAGTCTTTTAAGCAAGTGCATTTTCAAGGATCGGATAACATATCCTGGAAAGATTTCATCGTATTGTTTCATGTAGGGCCCAACAAATTAGAATTACGTTTGCCTCCTTTGATATAAAGTAAAACTAAATAAATTCATATTTCTTCTTCCCATTTTATTTATATATAAAGTATTAGGTCTCAAACACATATGAAAATATGGTATCTCTTCTAAGAAATGCATTCAGATATATATACACAAACATTAGCATAAAGTTTCAGGCATTATTGACTCATAAAACCTATTCATAGACACCCTAGTTTCAAAGCCCCAATTGAGAAGATAGTGTAGGGTGAAAATGAGTTTTAAGAACTCAAAATCCACTAATGGCCTAAAGAAGAAAAAGTTAATATGCATGGATTTAATGTTTAAAAAAAGTCACTTTGGAGACAAAGTTACTACTTTCGGGAATCTTTTTCTATGGATGTCTTTAATTTCAGGGACCAATTTAAACTCCAGCAATATACATCTTAAAAATTATTCTAAATTCACCTGCAATCGTAGACACACTCTAGGGGTGTTTTGGGTTGTTGTTGTCTTTTTAAAAGATTTTTATTTATTTTTTAGAGAGTAGGGAAGGGAGGGAGAAACAGAGGGAGAGAAACATCAGTCAGTTGCCTCTGGCACACCCTCAGCTGGCCTGCAACCCAGGCATGTACCCTGACCCGGAATTGAACAGTGACCTTTCAGTTTGCAGGCTGGTGCTCAATCCACTGACCCACCCAGCCGGGGCTGGTTTTCTGTTGTCTTTACAATTAAAAAAAACATACTATACTCATTCAAGACTTCTCTATCAGAACTTTTGATAGTTTTGTTTGGGATCACAGGTGAAAATATTGTGAAAACAGCATCTCACACTGAAGGACAACAACTTGAGCCCACTTATTTACTTATTTATTCAAAACTTTATTGAATTATGATTATGTACCATACAGTTAACTCATTTAAGGTATACAACTCAATGTTCTTTTTAGTAGATTCACAGAGTTTTGTAATCATCACAATAATTTCACATTTTCATTAACCCAAAAAGAAATCCTGTACCATTGGCAGCCGCTCCCCATTCCCGACCCCGAATAATTCCAGCCTTTGGCAACCTCTAATCTGCTTTCTGTTTCTGTAGATTTGCCTATTCTGAACATCTTATATAAATCTTCACATAATATTTGGCCTTTTGTGACTGGGTTCTTTCACTTAGCAACATATTTTCAAGGTCTATTATGTTGTAGCCTGTAACAGTACTTCACCTCTTTTCATGGCCAAATATCCTATTGCATGGCCATTCCACACTTTGTTCACGCATCCACCAGTGATGGACATTTCCTTGGTTCCCAGTTTGGGGCTATTGTGAATAATTCTGCTGTAAACATTTCTGTAGAAATGTTTTTTGTATTGACCAGCCCCTCAACATTTAACCACACAAAACATTAAACAAGAAGTCTTATAAAAAAATTGCACAAAACATTTTGGAATCATTTTAGATTTTTCAAGACTCAACCATTTTCATACCCAACATCACAGAGGCTTACCATGACAGGAAAACTGGCATCATTACAGAATCCAAATCTAACCTGGAATCAGGGAAGATTACATGTTCTCTAAGATCCCTTTTTACACTAAGTTGACAGCTTTCTACTATCTATTATTTCTCCATGAATAGAAGAGTAAAGAAAGACCAGGACATCCCCTGATCTGGAGGGAATTATCAACAAACATCACTAAGCCCTTTGAAAGCAGAAAGCACAACTGTGCCCGTTTGTGACGGGGCCTTGGAGGGGGGCCATATATTGAGCATGACTTGCCAAACTACTCAGAGTTCCCCATTCTGGTCCAAAGTACTTCCCAACCATGTCTTGTCTACAACTTCAACTTTGTTTTGCATCTGCATACTGCCTCTCCTTGGGCAGCTTTCCATGCTCACTCACAGAGACCTCACTGTGTACTCTACCCTGCCAACCATTTTCATTCTGCCCCAGGACTATGGACTGAACCTGATCACAGGCATCGATGCTGGATTAGTCTGAACTCTAGGCCTGCCAAGTACTGTGTGAGAAGCTCAGGGTAGACGCAATGAATGTTTGTTGAATGACGGACCCGTGAGATTTCCCATCAGTGCTAGTGTGTGAGGCTGAAGGGGGTCAAATTATTTTAACTTAGTTGCTTTTATCAGTTATTAACTGATTACATATTTCTCTAATGATATAAGCATTTAGGAACCTCAATGTGTTCCTGAGGCTCTTTTCTTAGCTATTAAGATATTAACTTGAGTTTATTCATTGAGATTGAAGTCGTTTATCTGATAAGGACAGGTTCAGAGGCATAGGAAGCACATTACTGAATATTTGACCCATTGTAATGAACAGACAGAAGACCCAAAGAGGAGATTTAGTTAACTATTTCTTTAGCTTTGTATTTCAGAGCAATTTTTTATTGTTTATTGGGGGGACATGGGTTCCCAAAACCATATAGGTTTCAAGTCAAGAACTCAATAAAACATCATCTGCACACAGCATTGGGCACCCATCGCCCAAAGCAAAGCCTTTTTTCCACCCAGAGCAACCTATTTTAGACCTTTGGATTTAATTTCAATGAAATCCAGTGAGCATTACCTGCTGCCAGAGTGTGAGGCGTAACCTGAAAGGCAGAATCACAGTTTACTGCTGGGGGGTCCTGCCAAGGTCTGCCATTCTTTCAAAGGAGGATTTCCTTGGGAAGCCAATTTTTTCAGATAGTCACAAGGTTCTAGTTGGGGAACATCAGGATTCTGCCTGTAATATTTCTGCAACTTCTCTAGCACTGTGGGCAAACCAACTGTGGAAGCATAGAACATGGGTCCACCCCTGTGCCTTGGCCATCCATACCCATGCAAATATACAACATCAATGTGATCTGGGCTGGCAGCTATCCCTTCTCCTAAGATGCAGAATGCTTCGTTGATGAGTGAATATAAGCAGCGCTCCAGGATCTCATCCTTGCTAATGCTACGTGGTTCAATGTCATAGGTTTCCCTGTACTGTGACAGAAATTTGGAAATCCAAGGATCAGGTGTGTGAATCCTACCCAATGGCTTATCATATTGGTACCAACCCTTACCTGCCTTCTGGCCAAATCGTCCTGCTTCACAGAGCATATCAGGAATTGGGCAGTATCTCCTGCTGCCTCGCTTTCGGGCAGGGGTCCCTGGAGGCAACATGGGGCCAGTAAGACCTTGCCCCTTTCGAGATCTCCAACCCACATCTAACCCAGCAAGATCAGACACTCTAAAAGGTCCCATTTTGAAACCAAAGTCTTCCAGCACCTCATCTATCTCCTCTGGTGTACTGCCATCTTCTAATAAGAAATACGCCTGATTGTAATAAGAGTTCAACATTCGATTACCAACAAACCCAAAACAGTTGCCTACAACTACACCAAATTTTTCTATCTTTTTTGCTAAGTTCATAACAGTGGCAATAGTAGTGGAGGAGGAGTATCGGTTGGGAATGACCTCTAACAACTTCATGACATGAGCTGGTGAGAAGAAATGGGTGCCAATGACCAAGTGAGGACGATCAGTGGAAGAAGCAATCTCGTCAATGTCCAAGGCTGATGTATTGGTGCACAAAAAAGCTTCTGGCTTGCACACGGCTGACAGCTCAGCAAAGACGTGCTTCTTTAGGTTCATGTCCTCAAATACTGCTTCAATGACTAAATCTACACCACTAAGCTCCTTCATAGATGTGGTTAACCTGGGTATTGGTCCTGACCAAGGGTGGCCACTTTTCTGCATTTTGGATCCTTCCTTTTCCAAGAGGAAGGTTATAATTTTCTTCGCAGTTTCTAGCTGCTTCCTGTCTGCTTCCACAGCAATCACAGGAATCTTGGCTTTTGCAAGAGAAATGACAATGCCTCGACCCATTGTTCCCAAGCCTGTAGATAAGAGCAAAAGAGGAAAAAATGATTCAATAGTATTGAGAACTGGAAAATTACTCAGTGGATGCAAAGCTTCTGTGGCAATGTGGCATTTGCAGAGATCAAGGAACATAAATGGATTGAATACTAGTTAAGTCTAGCCATTGTGTTGTGTGCTTTAGAGTATATCACACACACACACATGCACAGACATACTATTAGAACTAATAAACAAGTTCAGCAAAGTCACAGGATTTAAGATCAATATACAAAAATCAACTGTATTTCAATACACCAGCAATGAGGAATCTGAACATGAAATTAAGAAAACAATTCTGCTTACAATAGTATCAAAAATAAAATACTTCAGAATAAATTCAATGAAAAAATTGCAAAACCTGTACACCAAACCCAGAAAACATTACTGAAAGAAATGAAAGACCTAAATAAATGGAAAGAACCTCATGTTCACTATTCAGAAGGCTCAGTATTGTTGAGATGGCAATACCACCCAAACTGATCTGCAAATTCAGTCAATCCCTATCAAAAATCCAACTGGGTTTTTTTTTTTTGCAGAAATTAATAACCTCACCCTAACATTTGTATAGAAATAAAAAGAGTCCAGAATAACCAAAACAATATTGAAAAATAAGAACAAAGTTGGAGAACTCACTCTTCCCAATTTCAAAACTTATGACAAAGCTACAGTATTCAAGGCAGGGTGGTCCTGAAACAAGGACAGATGTGTGTATCAGTGGAATAGAGTTCACATAAATTTATATGCTTGTGGCCAAATGATTTTTGGATTTCATCCTTGGCCAAGGATTTCAACAAATGATACTAGGACAACTAGATATCCACATGCAAAAGAATGATCTGATAAGGGATTTGTGTCAGAATATGTAAAAAACGCTTAAACTCAACAATAAAAATACAATTCACTTAAGGCAAATGGTGCCATGGCTGGTGTGGCTTAGTGGATTGAGCACCCGCCTGTGAACCAAAGGGTCCAGCGATTCGATTTGCAGTCAAGGCACATGCCTGGGTTGCAGGCCAGGGGACGGTCTAATAAAGATTTCTCCAAAGAAGATATACGATGCACAATAAGCATTTAAAAGAGACACCTAACATCAATAGTCCTTACGGAAATTCAATTCAAAACCACAGTAAGCTGCCACTTTGTATCCACTAAGTTAGCTATAATTAAAATGACATAACAAGTTCTGGCAAGGATGTGGAGAAAATAGAACCCTGACACCTGGCTGGCAGACTGTGAAATGGTGCTGCTGCTGTGGAAACACAGTTGGAAGTTCCTCGAATGTTAAACGTGGACTTGTCACATGAGCCAATAATTCCACTCCTGGGTGGGAAGGTATGGAGGTAGGTAGATAGATATGTGGATATAAATCTCTAAGAGAATTTAAGACGTATGGCCACATGAAATTTGTACATAAAGGTTCTGAGCATCCTTATTCAAAATAGCCAAAACACCAATGTCCACCAACTGATGAATAGATAAACAAAATATGTGGTATATTCAAACAGTAGAATATTATTCGGCCATAAAAAGAAAGTAC
Source organism: Artibeus jamaicensis (assembly GCF_021234435.1). Classification (NCBI taxonomy): domain Eukaryota; kingdom Metazoa; phylum Chordata; class Mammalia; order Chiroptera; family Phyllostomidae; genus Artibeus; species Artibeus jamaicensis. The sequence continues at coordinate 5,440,964 of NW_026522046.1, read as the reverse complement.
TGATATACACCACTTCATTATGGATGAACCTTATGTAGATGAACCTTAAAAATATTATGCTGTGAAAGAAGCTGTATGCAAAAGGCCACATGTTAAATGATTCCATTTATACGAAATGCCCAGATTAGGCAAATCCATAGAGACAGAAAGCGAGTTAGTGGTTGCCAGGGGCTGGGGAAAGGACAATGAGTGATGACTGGTAATGGGTACAGGGTTTCTTTTCAGGATGATGAAAATGTTTTAAAACAGACTGTGACAATGGTTGCACAACTTTGTGACTATCTAAATGCCACGGGAGTATATTCTTTTTTGGTGACACTTATTAGTATTTAAATTTTTTTTAATTATGGTAAAACCCATATAAAATTTACATCCATTTACAGGTTAGTGGATTAAGTATGTTCACATTGTGGTGCAACCAGCATGACCATCCATCTCCCAAACGCTTTCATCTCGGAAAATTCAAACTCTGTACCCAGTAAACAATGCTTCCTCTTTCATCTTTCCCCTGCTGTGCTGCCACGGGCAACCACTATTAAACTTTCTATCTTTATGAGTACTTTAGGTATCTCATATACAAGTGGAATCATATAGAATTTGTTCTTTTGTGACTAGCTTATCTCACTCAACATAATATATTCAAGGTTCATCTGTGTTGTATTACGTATAAGAATTCCCTACCTTTTTAAGGCTGAATAATACCCCACTGTATGTATACACTGCATTTTGTTTATACATTCATCCCCTGATGGACACTTGGGTCGTTTCTACTTTAGACTGTGGTGAATGATGCTGCTGTGAGCACAAGTGCACAAACACCTGTTCGTGTCCCTGCTTTGCATTCTTCAGGGTACATACTCAGAGGCCGAACTGCTGGGTCAGATGGTAGTTCTCTCTTTAATGTTTTGAGGAACTGCCATGCTTTTTCCATAGTAGCTATATCATTTTCCATTGAACTCTTTAAAATGGTAAGTTTTATGGTATATGAGTTATATCTCCATAAAACTGTTAAAAATATTAAAAGTACCAATTCTCAGGGAGCCTATAATCTAGTAGTGTGAAGAAGGAAAGTTCACACTATCTATTCTATTAAGGTAAAGTTAACGATGTGAGAACTTTGAATGTCTTTCATGCTTCAAAAGAAAGATTATACTTGGTCGAATGATTCAAGAAAAGCTTCAATATTAAGATATTTGAAGAAAGATCATATTGAAGTAGATGAAATTGAGGAAGTTGAACTATCCAAGCGGGGGAAGGAAAAGAGAAAGGGAATAATGTTTTAAGCAAAAGCAAGAAGAACAGAAAATGAGGAAAAAGCATTCAGTGGCACAGATGTCGCTCTTCCTTGCCCACACCGTTTCATTTTCCTCCTGGGCACAGAAGAGACTGTGGTTTCCATATCCCTTGTATCCCGGCAGGGCCTGTGACTACTTCTGGGCCATACGATGGTTGGGGGTGTGCATGGGACCTATGACTGGCCCATAAAAGCTCCCACAAGATCTCACATTATCGCCTGAAGATAGAAAATGCAGAGAACAACTGCATTTTGAAAGAGACCCTAAAGACCAAATCCGGGTCGGGGCCTGTTTCTATATAGCCTACAAGCTAAAAATCTCTTCACATGTTAAACAGTTGAAAAATTAAAGAAGAAGAAGATTTTATGACACAAGAAATTACATCAAATCCAAATTTCAGTGTTTATAGATAAAGTTTTATCAGAACGCAACCATGCTAATTTGTTTTTGTGTTCTCGATGGCTGTGTTGGTGCTCAAAGAAAGGGTTGGGTAGTTGCAGCAGGGACCACAGAACCCACAAAGCCTAAAATGTTAGTTGTGTGGCACCTCACAGGAGAAGTCTGCAGGCCCTCGTCCAAGGGAATGGCAGAGACGCCAACGGGGAAGAGCCGGGTCCCACGGTGACCTAGCGGAGCACACAGGAAGTACATCTTTATTGGGTGAAGCTACTGAGATTGTGGGTGACCTGTTACATCAGCTGGCTAACTGTTACTTAACCAACCCAGCGTGGATAAAACAGCTTAGTGAAAGCCGTTTATATATTATGCTCTTCTATGCTTCATGTTGACTAAACTTGGGGATTGCTTTTGAACATAGAATGTTTCAGTCACAAAAAAACCCAGTGATTTCTTTTCTTTGGCATATAGTTATTTAATTTTCAAATTTTATTAAATTGTTTTATATTGTATATAATTACTAAACATATTGAATGATTAAAATGTTTAGTTTTCCAAATTTGCTAAATATCTGCATTTCACTCAGTAATGAGAAGGCTTAGTAGGTCTTGCTGCTGCAGCAACTCGCATCCTACACTTTAGCCTGGGGAGTGTGTGGAGCTCAAGGGCCCGGGCTCCCGGCTTTCAGTCCCAACCCTCATACAAAATGCCTACAATTATAGAAGTCAGGCTCTCACAGGGACAATAACGATGAGGATTAATGAGAAGTGCTGCGTTACCTGTAACATAAGGTAAAGCGATATCTCAGAACTGAAGACGGAGCAGGGGAGGGGAGCCGCCCTGGGGAAGGTGGAGAACAGCCAGCCCCTCAGGGCCGACCCCTCAGAGCAGGTGTGCGCCAGGGTCTCGAGGGCGGCAGAGCGACTCATGACCCGAACCACAAGAGCGGAGAAGCTTGATGCCTTTTAGAAGTGTCCTGGCTATCATTTTAGATCTTCCTTAGTTTAGCTCTAGAAATGAATGCTTTTCATTTCATCATGAAAATAAAAACACACATGAAAGCCCAATGCCACTGACTCTTGGAAACACAAGTTTGAACTGCGTGGGTCTGCTTATATGCAGATTTTTTCAATAAACACAGCAAATGTATTTTCACTTCCTTATGATTTTCTTAATAGCATTTTTTCTCTAGCTTCCTTTATTGTAAGAATACATATAACATACAAAATATGTGTTAATCAACTGTTATTAGTAAGGCTTCTAGTCAATGGTAGGCTAATAGTAGTTAAGTTTGGGGGAAGTCAGAAGTTACACATGGATTTTCAGCTGCTCAGGGAATTGGCCCCTATAACCCCTGTATTTTTCAAGGGTCCACTGTATACATTTCTTTCAAAAAGCCCTTAACTCCTAACACCTCTGCTCACACCCCTGTGGTCTCAAGGTACTCAGCACTGTCTGATAAAGAGCTGAAGGACCAAGCCTTTCACTGCTGGTTACTGTGTTTTCACAGGTACCTATTGTATTTGTACTGAATTTAGTTTGCTAATTTTCCCTCATTAAACAAATACAGACAGTGGCAAGGAGTCCTGCTCTGCTACCAGATTTTTGCGTTCACCTGCCATAGAATTAAATTTGGTCAGAAACCTCTTTTACCAAGAGAAGTAAATAAAGACTAAGGGATGCTTTAACTACTGGTCAACTTTTTGGCCAGCTGCAGTCTTTTCCCCTCCTGAGGGCCGATCTGATCTGAGGAGCCAGGGCACAGGCTCATGGAAGCACAGGGTTGGGGCTTTGTCGGGAGGCAGAGAAGATGGGCAGTGAATCGTGGAGTTTGAGGACATTGGCAAGAGGGTGGCTGAAGTGATGACTCTGAAAATTAAAGGTGAATAGAGGAAAAAGTAAAGAGTTGCAGATCAAGTAATGGATGTAATTAGAATAACCAGCTAAGAGATGTGGGAAGAGACCAGGTTGTGGCGAAAAAGTGAAATGTCAAATGTCCAAGGTAGAGAAATGTTTGGACAAGGAGAAGACCTGTAGTAAGGCCATAAATATGGGTCACGGAAATGAAATGAGGTGAGTGCCACTGGATCTAAGGAAGCAAAAGAACCCAAACAACAGGGTTCAATGAACTGTCCACACAGAAATGAAGATAATCAGATTGGCAGCAGGATTCGGACCAAAATGGATAACTGTGAGCCAGATACCAAAATTTTCAGCAAATGGGAGGGACCAATGAGAGCAATAAGGAGGGACAGAGAGACCGTCCCGAAAGGACTGGAAAGTGAGGATGAGGTCCGTGGAGTGTGAGAGACGTAGCAGTACCATTCTCCTGAGAAGGCTGCAGGAGCAGCGGTGGCCCAGGGCAAGCCGGGATTCAGGTAGAAGACAGAGGAGGGAGCCATTAGCGAAGCAGATGAGGCTGTCAGCAAGTTCCAGAGGGCACAGTACACAGTGGGGGAAGGCATCACAAAGACGAAATGCAGAGCAGTGTGGGGATAAACATGAAGAAGGGAAATAACCAAACTGAGTTTATTTTTATTCACATTGTCTCTTGTATATTTAAGACATCTCTTTTTTTTTCTCAAATGCTTTACAGAATGATGTAGGGTATACTTTAAAAAAAAACTTCAAATTTTTAAACATTCCATGCCAGATAAACCTGAAGTCTTTTTTAAAAGGCTTATAAAGATGAAATAGGGAAACTTTTAAACAATGGCTAACAAGCAATACAGATAAACTTAAGTTTGGCTATTATTTTGCACTAATTATTCCTGGCTTGAAGAAATATAGGGAAGAAGAAACAAGTAAGTACACAATGAGAAACAAATGCTTGTGTTGCTGAAAGATTACCAAAAAAGGAACGCTCATATTTCTTTGTCACATTGTTTATCCACCTCCTTAAAAAAATCACAAGTGAACAGAGTCAGTGCTGGAAGAAGCTCAGTGTGTTTCTACTAAAGACATACTATGTCATAACTGGCAATTTGCACATCTGACTTCCTTTCCCCTTTTCACTGATCTACCCAATACCCCCCTCATCAGAATTTTCTCTGTATCTACGAGTTGGTTTCTGGTTTGTTTGCTCATTTACTTTGTTTTTTAGGTTCCGCATGTAAGTAAAATCATATGATATTTGCCTTTCTCTGTCTGACTTATTTCACACAGCATAATCCTCTAGGTCCATTCATGTTGTCACAAATGGCAAGATTTCCTTCTTTTTTATGACTGAATAGCATTCCATTGTTAGCGTATGTACCACTATAGTGTCAGATGGGTATTAGACTTACCAGGTGACTACTTCACAAGTTATATAAAAGGCTAATCACTATGCTGTACACCTGAAACTAATTAATATTGTATTTCAAATGTAATTGAAAATATTTTTTAAAGACATACTATTTTATGCCTAAACTTGACTGAGATAACAGACTAAGAAAATACAGAGTAAGCTCTTTTCCTCCAGGCTGGGTTGGGTGCTAAAGGGCCAAGTGAGGACTAATAAAGTTGATACTTTCAGTAAACTATGAACCTCTTCCACCAAAAGACTGTATATGAGCTGAAACGAAGACCAACATGCTTCCCATTTCATGGGGTTTAAAATCCACACAAGACCATTTTGGGTCCAAGACTAAGAGCCATGGAGATTAAGAAAGTGGCTCAAAGAAGTCAGTCAGAGATCTAGCTTCTGAGGAAAGAAGACATTTGTTTGGAAAAATTCCAGGGGTCAAAAGTAGGGAAGCCCCCACTTCAAGGTTCCGATGGATTTGAGGATAGTGGTTTCAAAGTAGGAGAAGTGAAATGGTTCCAGGGACCAGAGAAGACAGACGTCATTCCAAATGCCTGGCTACAAGAGTGACAGGACACACCTTAAAATGTGGTACAAATAACAATTGTTGGGAGATGCAGGAGTGACAGAGTCATACAGAGAAGAGGTAGGGGTGAGTGAAAATGCCCAGACCATTTGTATTTAGCTCCTAGTTGAGAAGGTTAGTGTCTCTAGGCCTCACAGGTAAAATGAAGATAGCTCATGGGCTAGGGTGAAAATTAAGTTAGCTACCACATGTAATATATTTAGCATAGAACCTGGCACCTGGTGGCCCTAAGTGAATGACAGTAGCACCTTACGTGTGCAGATCTGGAGAATGACTTTAACTACTCTGTGTTCTTACCAAGAACGCCGACTGAGGAGATGGGCTGGGCCGAGGCTGTTTTCCAGGATGCTCCAGAGGGTACCGACCACTTACGTGCATTCCTTTCAGCTAAGAAAGCATACTGCAGGGCCCTAGCCTGCCCTGATTGCTTAAGGTACATAAACAGCTCCTCCTCCTTCTTGATGCCCTCCTCATAGGGACACCGTACAGCAGCCTGGACCGCGCGGATGCAAGTCTCCGGAGAAAGGCACCCAGGGTGCTGCTTCCGCATTTTCAGAAGGGCTTCACTGAAAATAGACTCCATGTTGGGCAAGCTCTGAACTGGCCTGTTGCAGAGCCTACGGGATTCTAGAGGCTGATCTGAAAGAAAGAAGAGAGAAAATCAGATCCTTGGAAATGTTCCTTATACTAAAGGAAAATAAGCACATAATAATGATAATAATCTTTTCAAATTCAAAGTACAAAATTAAATGCTACTCGACAAGATATTTAACGTAACACTCATACCAAAGTCTCTAATGTCTTTGCAACTTAGTTCCACAAGAATTTAATGGATCCAAAGCAATTTCAGTTTTTCCTAATTCAGGCCTAAAAGCAGTATTTTCCTATTATTCTAATTTCATAATGGATTAAATATTAATCTGTCAGTCAGTTTAAGGAAAATAGCTCTGAGTTAATAATATTTTACATAAGATTCAAAGTAATTTTAATTTGATTCCTAATAGTAACGAAAACTTTAAAATACCAAGAAGAAAAGACAGTGTGATATTGGTACTAGGAGAGACATACGAGTTGATGGAACAGAACTGAGCTCAGAAATAAATTCTTGTAATTAATGCCAATTGATTTCCAACAAAGGTGTCTAAACAATTCATAGGAGAAAAAAAAAGAAGAGTTTGTATCAACGAAGAGCACTGATGCAACTGGATATTCATATGCAAAAAGTAAATAAATAAACTTAGATTCCCTATTGGACACCATGTATAAATATTATCTCAAAATTGATCATAAATCTGAGTTGAAGACCTAAAACTAAAAAATTTCTAGAACTAAACACAGGAGAAAGTTTTGTGACATTGGGTTAGGCAAGTGTTTTTAGCAGGATCCATGAGAGAAAAATCAATCAATTAATTAGACTTCATTGAATTAAAAAAACTTCTGTACTTCAAAGAACACCATTAAGAAAATGAAATGATAAGCCATATAGGCTGGGAGAAATTATTTGCATGGTGGACAGAACGATGACTGCCCCACCCCCGCCAAATGTCCAGAAGGTAATGACTTTTCAGGGCAAAGGGACTCTACAGATAAGATTAAGGTTAACCTTAACCTTAACCTTAACATCTTTAACTTTAAAGACTTTGAGGTGTGAGATGTGGAGATTGTCCTGGATTATCCCGGTTGGCCCAATCTAATCATATCAGTCTTTAAAAGAAGACAGCCTTTTCTGGCTACTGTGAAAAAAGAGATTTGATGAGGAAAAGTCAGAAAGATGCAACAGGGAAAGACTCAACGTGTTAGCAATGATGTGGCTTTGAAGATGGAGGAAGGGGGGCCGAGAACCAAGAAACACCGTGGCCTCTAGAAGCTGGGAATGGCCCTCAGTTTACAGCCAGCAAGAAGAACATAGCACCTTGGTTCTACAATGCAAGGTACCGAATTCCACCAACAATGGATTCTCCCCTCAAGCTTTTAGGAAGGAGTGAAGCTGCATACACACTCCATGAAGACCCCTACCAGACTTGTGGCCTTTAGATGGGTAAGAAAATAAACCTGCGTTGCTTAAACTGCTAAGCTTGTGGTAATTTATTAACAAAGATATAGAAAAATACAATTTGAAAATCAAATATATAATAAAGAATTTGTATTCACAATATATAAAGAACTCTGCCCTGACTGGTGTGGCTCAGTTGGTTGGGCATCATCCTACAAGGCAAAAGGTCACCCGTTCGATTCCCAGTCACAACACACGCTTGGGTATGTGTGCCACCCAGTTGGCACACATACAAGAAGCAACAGATCGATGTTTCTCTCTCACATCAATGTTTCTCTTCGTCTCTTTCTCCCTTCCTTCCCCCCTCTAAAAAATAAAATCATATATATATATATATATATACACATATGACACCAATGACTCAATAATAAGAGGACAAACAACCCAATTTTTTAAATGGGCAAAACTTGAGTGGCTATTTCACCATAAAGGATATACAAATGGCTAATAAGCACATGAAAAGATGTTTCACATCATTAGTCTTGGAGAAATGCAAATTCAGACCACAATGTGTAGGCAGTGTGTAGGAATCTACACGTAGGCAGATTCCAAACAACATCATTTCTGAGAGTAAAGTACAAAAATCTCTGGCTTTGGTCTTTCTCACCCTCTCTCCTTCTGAAGCTGCTACGTGTGACAGTCCCTTGGTGAAGCCCACATGGCAAAGGGCCAAAAGAGGCTTTCACCCAACAGCCGGAGAGGAACAGAGGCCTTCAGTTTAATGGACCCTAAGGAACAGAATCCTTCCAACACCCACGTGAGCTTGAAGCAGATCCTCTCCCAGTCTGGCCTGAAGATGAATACAGCCCCTCGACATCCTGAATGTAACACTATGTGAGATCCTAAACCACAGGATTTAGTTAACCACACCCAGATTCCTGACCCATAGAAACAGCAGGATTTTAATAAAGCAGCTAAATTTGGGGGTAATTTGTTATGCAGCTTTATATAATTAGTACAGACCCACTAAAATGACTATAACCAAAAAGACATCAATTTGAAATGTTGGTGATGATGTGGAGTAACTGGAACCCTGATACATTGCTTGTAAGAATGTAAAATAGTACATCCACTTTAGAAATCAGTTTGATGGTTACTTTTAAAAAAAGAACATAAACTTACTTTTCAACCCAGCAACTTCACTCCTAGGAATCCACCCAAGAGAAATGAAAACCTGTATGTCCACATAAAACTTATGTGAATATTCATAGCAGCACTATTCATAAGAGCTCAAAACTGGACACAACCCAAATGTCCATCAGCTGATGAATGGGCAAAGAAAATGTGGTCTAGCCATACAGGGCAACACCACTCAGCAATAAAGGAACAAACTACTGAGGCACACTACGGATGAACCTCAAAAACATCATGCTGCCTGAAAGGAGCCAGGTGCAGAGATAACCTACTGTATGACACTGTGGAGAGCACGTGCCCAGAAAAGACAAATGTATAGAGACAGAAAGATGTGTGGTTGCCTGGGGCTGGGGGCTCACTAGGAAAGACCACGAGGGGGCTTTCTGGGGTGGATGAGACCTAAGACTGACTTATGAAGATGGTTGCAGAACTCTACAAGGTGAACCATGCTTCATTAAAGCTGTTCAAAATTCCTAGAAAGAAATTTCCAAGGAAGGTGCTAAAATAATATAACATTTTATTGAAGAACACCAACTAAGACCTTAACAGAGAGAGCCCATGTTCCTGGATATAAATACTTAATAGCATGAATATATAAATATTTCCATATATGTACATTATACATATAAACATCTAATCAGAACCTTATTGTTCTGTTTTTTAAAAACTCAGTAGGAAAAAAAACTCAGTAGAATGATTCTAAATTTTGCATAGAAGAATAAATATATAACAAATTACATTATTAATATTGTTTTCTAAAACCATAAACTATCTTCTTAAAAGTGCTGCCATCTCTTCAAAAATAAACCATTATATCAAAAATGTACACCTTAGAGAAAAAAACCTACCAAACCTTATGCGCTGTTTCACTATAAGAAGACATGAATGTGACATCTGGCATTCCTGTGTTACTGTGTGGCCAACGAAGACTGAGTAAGGTTGGGATGTAGTCACATCCACTTGGACGTATATCTGTGAAGCATTATATAATTTCATCAACCTTTTTAACCTAAGAGGGGAGACTGTTTTAACACTTGATTACTATGTAGAATTGAAAAGAATCGCAGTGTGGATGAAACTGGAGAGCGTTACGTTAAGTGAAATAGGCCAGGCAGTGAAAGACAAATACCACATGATCTCACCTATAACTGGACCCTAATCAACAAAACAAACAACCAAGCAAAACAGAACCAGAGACGTGGAAATAAAGAATAAACTGACAGTGATGGGTGTGGGTACAGGGGAAAGAAGGTGAAGGGTCAAGTCCAAGAACATGTAAAAAGGACCCATGGACAAAAACAATTGGGGGGGGAGAAGGGTTGGATATTGAATGTGGGAGATGGGGGGGGTGGGTAGGGCAGGGGAGAGTAATGGGGAGAGATGGGGACAATCATAAAAAAATTGACCCTTTCCCATCTGATGTTAAGAATAAGATTCAGAAAAGGACAGAAAGAGAGTATTAGCAGCATGTAGTCTCTCTCTGTGTACCTTGCTACTGTTGGAAAAACATGAACTCTCTTACCCAACAAGCTACCCATTACTTGCTCATTTATTCGGTGAGTTAACCCAATTTATGAGAAGGCAAGCTCAGCAGAAAAGGATGGAAACCTTTCAAGGGCCTAATTTAATTTTTGATGGCCAAAAAGGAGACAAGAGTGGACAGAAGGGAGAGGAAGAGGGAAAAGACAAGGGTGTGGAGGACCAGGTGGATGAAGGAAGAGGGCTGAGCTGTCAGTCAGCGTGGTGGTGTAAACAGGGGGCTAATGGCTACAGGCATAGACTGGGAGGGCATATCTCTGCCCTTGTAACATTGTAACATTGCCACTGTTCCACCTTAATGGGCTGCTTCTCAAAACCACAGCACACATCAGAGTTATTTGAGGAGTTTTAAAAGTTCAGATCCTCAGGTCCCACACCATAGACAGATAAGAGTCTTTAAGGATGGGGCCTGGACATGAATTTTTTTTAATTCCACTGTTGATTTTGAGGTATAGCTTCTGGGAGGTCTGAAAGCAGTGTTATGTCAACCACTGTGTCAAGAACAGCCACAGCTCCTGGCAAATGTACCCTGGGCCAGAGACTGAAAAAGAAAGAGGAGAGAAAGAAAAAAAGAAAAAGATGACAAAAAAAATAATAAAGGCAAAGTTTGCTTAATGATGTGCAGTAAATATTGCTCCTCAGCATAACCCTGTCACCTTGGGGATACTTAGGACCTCTCGGGCAGCAGGTGGGCATTCGGGGAGCTACGAACAGCACCCGTGCAGACCAGCCGAGGGCCAGGCCAAGCGCATCCACTGGAGCCTTTGGGATCAGGGCACCGCCATAGATGATTTTTCCCTGTACAATGACCTATCCCTTTCTTGCTGTTGCTGTAACTGCAGGAGGTTATTACCTTACAACTGCAGTTTACTACAAAATATATTCAGAATTTCTCCTTTGGTTCTGCAGGTCTGGTGTTTTCAAAGTGTATTTCTTATACACTTGGTGGTTGTAGAGTCCTGTAGTTTTGAAGTCACTCAGCTGTACCTACCTAATAAGAGAGGCAAGCATGTTGGGTCAGTACCAGCATTTGCTGCACAGGAAAATGGGTAAGAGAAGAACTAATTTGTGATTCAAATAAGCTTATGGTTGAATTCTTTCCTTGACCCATTCACATTTTTCTTCTTAATTCCTCAAGGCTTTCTAAGGCATAATATTCAAGCTTTGATTTAAAAAGAAAGTGACTCATGCTCCTAATGGAAGAAAAGGAGATGATTATTTTCCCTCTTTCCTTTCTAGTAAACTGACTGGAAGAGATTTTTCTCTGCCTGGGATAGAGACACAACATGCCATTTATAGAAATCGTTTCCTAAGACATAAAGGATTCTCCCTTCTCTAATTCTCATAAATAGTAAGCTTTGTCTGTCATAAGCTGTGCAAAGAACAGACAGAACAACTTTTCCCGGCTCACAGAAGGCCAGCAGCTCCAGAAGTTGGGTAGTATGCCCAAAGGAAGTTAAATTTAGACACGTGCTTAGGCCTCCTGTGTAAGGCAGGGTCACTCTGCTTTTGTGAAATATGTTTGTATAAATGTTCACAGAGAGTAAAAATAAATTACAAAGAGCAAAAGATAAAATGAAGTGAAAGACAAAGGAAACAAGAATTTTTTAAGTCACAAAATCAAAATGAACAAATAGACCAAGGCCTTGAGGCAGAATTAGAATGGTTAGAACAGGCTCACCCAGCCCTGGGCAGTCACAGTGACAAGACCAGGGTCCACCGCAGGGAGGAAAGCAGAGCAGTAGGTTCCTGAATGGAGGCTCCCAGCCCGATGCCCCCTGGGCCCATCTTTGAATAATACCCACCTCCATGCACATGATAATAAGGAGTTCTTACTCCATTTGCATAAAGCAAGTTCTGGCCAAAAGCAAGTGCAAATAAACAGCATTGTACAGGACCCTCCCCTGCCCAGTTTAGCCAAAGCAATCTGGCTTGGAATTCTCTATTAAAGCTATTGCACTGCAGTAATCCGAGAAACTTCCTATAACAAGAATATTAAGATGCATGAAGCTAATTAACTTTCACAGTTAACTCTCCAGGATACCCATTAAGTTTGCAGAGAAACCTGCAGCGACTTCCCAAATCACATTGTTAGGTACATGCGAACCTCCTACCCCTCCCACACAACTGGCTCCAAAACTGCCGATTGCGACATCACCCATCGGAAATTCCTTCCTTCTCTGTTTTAACAAATGCTCCAAGTGATTCTGATGCACAGTCAAGTTTGAGAATCTTTGTTGTAGGTGAGGACAACTGTACCAGTTTCATTTAAATAGACATTAGTATTAATACATTTTATTATTGATATATTTATTCTTAAAATATTTTATAATAAATGGCTGTTATAAAATATACATACTTGTATTTTATAAAGGAGTTTTGTGGAACCTGTTCTTCAAATCAACCCATCAATTTTGTTCAAAACCACATACTAATGGCTATATTTAAAGGCAATCAATAACAACAAAAAAAGAGGAACTCAAGGAAACATAAAAGAAAGGAAAAGTACAAGACCATAAATGTAAATAAAAGACAAAATAAATAAGCCTAGCTAAACTACGCATTTGATGAGATAATAAATGACAAATGTAGATAAGACTTTCTGACATAGTTCTTCATGGATGCGCTCTATTTCTTAAGCAGCACCAGGAAAATCATAGAATTCCAAACAGTGAAACTCATTTAGAAGGAAAGAAGGAAGGAAGGAAGGGAGGGAGGGAGGGAGGGAGGGAAGGAAGGAGGGAGGAAGGCGGGAGGGAGGGAGGAAGGAAGGCAGGCTGAGTTGCAGAGTTTGCCATAGATTCTAAGTCGTAAACCTCGAAATAGATGCGGTGCAACTGCCCAGGTTGTAGCCAGAACAAGAAACTAGAGCCCAAGCACTGGAGCCTGTAGGGTCTCAGAACAGGATTTAAAACCAACTGATTTTGTTGAACCTTCTCCTTTTATTGATTAAGTCCAAACAGCTGACCTAAGGTCATCTAGCTAAGGGTGAGACTAGAGCCCAGGTCTCCCGACTTCCAGTCCTGAGCCCTTTTCTCTACCAGACGGCACCTCTTCACACTGGCCAGGCACCCCTTACCCAGAGGGGCAAGGGGTTTAATGGCTGAGACATTAGGAAAAGATAAACATTTTTTATTAAAAAGATCCAAGAGTCTTCATTACCTACCACCCAAATACAACCACTGTTAGTTTTTTCCTCATGTGAATATACATATGAAGACACACACACATATACACACATTTGTGCAACTTGCTATCTGGCTGTTTGCTACTTAAATATTACATGTAAGCATTTTTCCAGCTCTTCAACTTTATTTAAAAATGGACACTTTTTAAAAATTTAAATATTCATTCATTTATTTTTTATTTTCATTTAATTTTTACTGTATTTTTCCCATTACCGTTGGTCCCCATATGTCCCCCTCCCTCTAGTGCTCACCACACTGGTGTCCCTGTCTATGAGTCCCTTCTCCTGTTTGCTCAATGCCTCCACCCCCTAACCTCTCCCCTACCCTACTAGCTGTCATATCTGCTCTCCATCTACGAGTCTGTCTCTGTTTTCCGTTAGTTCAGTTTGTTCCTTAGATTCCATATATGAGTGAAATCTTACGATATTTGTCTTTCTCTGACTGACTTACTTCACTTAAATGTTAGACCCAAAACCATAAAAATCCTAGAAGAAAACATACGCAGCAAAATCTTGTATATTGCTTGTAGAAATTTTTTATCAGATATATCTCCCCAGGCAAGGGAAACAAAAGAAAAACAAATGGGACTACATCAAACTCAAAAGTTTTTGCACAGCAAAGGAAACCATCGACAAAATCAAATGACAACCCACAGAATGGGAGAACATATTCGTTGATACATCTTATAAAGGGTCAACATCCAAAATTTATAAAGTACTTACAAAACTCTACACCAAGAAAACCAAATAACCCAATTAAAAAATGGGCAAAGGACCTGAATACACACTTCTTCAAAGAGGACACACAGATGGCCAATAGACATATTAAAAATAGAACTTTTAATGGCAGAATGAGGTTACTCCATTGAGATTTATTATTTTTTATGTAACTAACCTCCTAAAACTAGATGTTTGAGTTGTTTCTAATATGTTACAATGATAAATAAAGCTTCCGTAGGTATCACTGTACACAGCTATTGTGTACTTCTATGATTACATTTCTCTACGATAAATTCCTAAGTGTGGAAATACTAGGTCAAAAGGTATGAATAAGCTCCAGTACACAACTGCCCTATTGCCCTCTAAGATGTACCACATGTAGCTGTTACACTGAATTTATTTACTTTTCTCTTTTTTCCAACTTCCTTGGCAAAAATGAGAGTCTTTCAAAGCACTAATGTTGTTTCATTAATCATCAAGTTTAAAAAGCATTTAAGAATCAAGCACACACTTACTGGAGGACCCAGTAATACTGCTGGTAGGTGCTTACCCAGGAGGGAGGGGAGGTGTCTACAAAGATTTGTGTGGGCTCGAACTGGAAACAACCTCAATGCACATCAGCTGATAAATGGATAAACGAGTCATGGCGTATCCATGCTATGGATGACTATCCAGTAATAAAAAAGAATAAAATATTAACATATGAGGAATGTAACAACATGGATGGATCTCAGAAACAGCATGCTAAGTGAGAGAAGTCAAACACAAAAGATTACATGCTGTATGTGTGGTCCCGCATATGAGAAATTCTTAAAAAACAAAACAGAGAACAGGCGCGTGGTTGTGGGGGGACTCCCCTGGAAAGAGGCGGGAGAATACTTTTTAGGGCGCTAGAACTCTATCTTCTTGATGGTGACAACATAAATGTAAACAGTAACAAAAATTCATCAGTCTCTATACTTAGTAGGGTGAATTGTTCTGTGAGTAAATTACATCTCAGTAAAACTGGAGAAAATGAAAACAAGGCAAAGACTATTTATGAAATTTGGGGGGTAAAATGAATTTGTTTTCATTTTCTCATATTTTATTTAAAATTTTGTCTGTATTCATATACATTCTACATAGTTATACTACATATATAAATTTCTGTTTTAGACACTTTTAAACACAAATAATGTGTTTAATGTGTTTTTATATATTTCTACCCAGTCTTCATGACTATAATGTAAAACAGCTGTACATAACTGTCCAAAGCCCAGAACCACTTCCCTACTGCAATAAGGTGAATTACAAAGTTCTAAAGCAGATGATTCCTCCTCAATATTTGGATGCCACCAGGTGGACAAACTGTGTAATGTTGCTGAGATTGAGTAGACTGTTTTATACATTTTATAAATAAAATATTTTTTAAACATTTATTTATTACTGGCCAGGTAATTTAGTTGGATGGAGCGTTGTCTCGATACGCCAAGGTCACAAGTCCCATCTCTGGCCACCGCAACAAATGAATGCATTAATAAGTGGAGGAACAAACTGATGTCTGTCTGTCCCTCTTTCTCAAATCAATCAGTAAAAATATTGTTTAAAATTTTTAATGTGAATTAATTTTAAAACTAAACAACTTTCAAAACTGAAAACATAATGTTATAAAGGTACGGGATAGCCACGATCCTCTTCTGTCTCTGGAAGTAACTTAACCCTTAAATCTGAATCTAAGGAAATCGGTTCAGGAAAAGAAAGAACTTCCTGTTGAGACTGAGTTCCCTATAAACTAAAACCGTGGATATAAATAATAGTCTATTTATGCCCCAAACCAAAAATAATTTAGGAACCTGCCAATGTAAACAGCCCCTGCTGTTGGCCAGCCAGGTGACCGCTAACAAAACGATAAGCCCTCTCAGGAGGCACAGTGAAGCCAGTGATGAAAATGTGGGGAGGTTTGTCTGGAAGGCAGAGGAACAGCAGGAAACTCATTCTCATTTGGGCAAAGACTCCCTGATTCTCTCCATGAGTCACCAGTTCTTTCCCCCACAGACCCTGGCCTCTCCACTTCAGGCTTTTCCTATTGCATTGAAAGAGTAACTGGCTAGACACACACACACACACACACACACACACACACACACACACACAAAGATTATTTCAGAAAAGTGTTTAGTCCCAACCACAGTCGACAAGTGACTTTTTCCAAAGAATGCCCTTGAATGACACTGAGCCATTGCCTGCCACCAAGTAGACAGATGAACACCCTGCACTGCCTGTAACCCAACACTCTTTCCAATTATTTTTTTCCTGATACCCTCTAACCCTCTCTATCATACTGCCAACTTCCATAAATTAAAAGAAACGGTGAAAAAAGAAAAGAAAAACTGTAGAAGTGACGCTCCCAAGAACTCGCAGCGGAAGGTCGTCACTCCGTGAAGTGAGAACCCAGTGAGAGAGAAAACATCGCTCACTGAAACAAAACCACACTTCGCTGTTGTCAACCTCAGAGCTTGTCTTCCAGTATTTGCTGAAATGTTTATTTGCTTGTTTGTTTTAATTTTAATGATATTCCTTAATAGAAAATAAATTCATTTAATGAAAATTCAAAAGGTACAGAAGTAAACAACAAAAAGTCTCGTCCCAGTTGTGGCCCTGGCTGACCAGCCTCACTCCCAGAGACAACCATTAACCATTTCTTATGAATCCTTGTGGAAATATTTTATACACAAACAGTTACAGATATACATTCTCCCCATATAGACATTTGATCCCATTCCCTCTTTCTTATTACCCAAATGGTAAACCCCTATCCATAATGACACTTTTTTTACTTCACACAATATATCATGCTGTTTGTACTATATCAATATAGAATTTCTCATTCTTTTTAAAGCTGTGTTACATGGCGTCACATAGATGTACCAGAAGGTATTTAAGGAATTTCTTATTAAGATGGACATTTAGCTTGTTTTTAGTTTGGGAGTATTTTTATTATCTTCTTACCTAAAACTCTCTGGGCTAAACTGATTGCTTCTTCAACTGGGTTTGAGTCGACAATTTCATCTAGAATACCCAGCTTGAGTGCTTCGTCTGCCAAAATGCGTCTTCCTGAAACAAAACAAAACAAAACAAGTCAAAGGACAAGGTGGGACTAAAGCAAAAACATTACTCTCTCTAGTATGGAGGACATCTGACCTGTATATAAACATCTATTAGTAAATAAAATACATAAGCAGCACTGCACTGACTAATGTAGTAGAAAAGACCACTGAAGAGGTAACCAGAAAATGTGGATTCGAGCTCCGGAGCTGCCTTTACTGTTTTTGTCACCATGAAGAACTGTATAGGACTACGATTTCCTTGTTGATAAATGGGAACGACTTACCTTACCTTAGTAATTCTGAGTATCAGGTGAAAATAACATATTCCCTTTACATTCTATAAATATCTATAGAACCACGTTATAAACTATAGATCTCTATTTAAATATAAGAGGTGATTGTTTTAAATTATAATACTAGCCCTGGCTGGTGTGGCTCAGTGGATTGAGCACCAGCCTGCAAACCAGATGGTTGCCAGTTTGATTCCCAGTCAGGGCACATGCCTGGGTTGCAGGCCAGGTCCCCAGTAGGGGGCACATGAGAGCTGACCACACATTGATGTTTCCCTCCCTCTCTTTCTCCCTCCCTTCCCCTCTCTCTAAAAATAAATCACTAAAATCTTTTTTAAAAAATAAATAAATTATAATATCAGAAATAGAGCAGTATCTCCTATCATATGTAAAAAGGGCTGTTGTTGATTCAAAAAAAAAAAGACAGTGCCCACAGATAAATATGGTTGGGTAGACAGGAAAAAAATGTATTAAGTTAACATTATATAAACTATTATCAAAATTACACAAAGTAAAGGAGGTGGGGTTTCCACCATTTCTTTGGCTCCCCAGGATCTCCACCCCTCGCCTAGTTGTGGAATCACGACTGCCTGAGCCTTGGAGCGCTGGCTCTTACTACAGAAGGTGAAAAGGAGACAGAGATAATCAGACAACTGTTCCTTCTGACCTGTGGCATCTGGGGTACGTCCCATGACACAAGGCTGGCAAATGGAGTGCTCTCCTGAGGGTTTCCAGTCTGGAGTTAGTGACACTAAGCAACAGCAGCGGCGTAAATCTCATTTCTCAGGTAGAGACATCTGGTATCTGGTGGTGATGCCAGGAGCACCCAGGGACCAGTGGTGGCAGTGGCAGCCTCCAGCACAGAATGGCTGCTCTAGGGGGTCACAGACGTTTGACACATTACTGCTTCCCTGCCAATGCCATCTTTCTTCTGAAAAGTGATCATCAAATCTATCGACGGCAACAATTCCACAGTCTTTGGTGCTCTTATTGAGAGTGTGGGCGGATGCTATCTCTGAGACAAACCCTCCATTTCTGGTTCTTATTAGTGCTTCAAAGAGCTACAAATGGGTCTTTTGATCAAATAGACAGTTCAATAATGTTTGGCAGGGGTCACTCTGTAACAGCAATATTTGGGCAGTTTTCTGGAAATGCCTTTGAAAACAGGCTTCCAGATTTGCCCCTGGGGTGAGGAGAGTGGTAGGGAGTGGGTGAATGGCTTCAGGCATCAAGTCCCCTGTGTATAAAATCACTTGGGTGAAGGTTGAGTGAATCAGCCCCTCCGGGTTAAGTGGAAAATAAAAGGAAGATGGAAACCTGGGCACTAAAAAGATCTTTGAGGCCACTGACCAGGGGTAACAAGAACTGCCCACAGGTAAAGTGCAAATTCTTTCAACGTCAATGATTTCTTCTGGCCTGGACTTCACAAAAGCAGAGGAGTAACATTACTGTTCTTACAGAATCAGTGAGACTGCAAATACTTTTATTCTGTGTCAAGGACCTGAAGACCCAGCTCTGTACATACAATTCAAATTCTCAGACTGAGATTTCAACTTGTTTTTCGTTGTGCTGCCCTCGGTGTAGGGGACAACCACTGTCCAATGGATTGACAGAGTTACTACAGCAGCTCTCCTGCCTAGAGCTACTGTAAGAAGACACCCCAGGACAACAGAAGCTGCAACTTCTCCATGCAGGGTAGTCTCAACATTTTTCAATTTTCTTCATGGCTTCTTTTCCAACCTTTAGAAAACATTTCCTACATGGAACCCTTTCCAGATGTCATTTTAAAGTCCCCCTAAAGTTTGTACAGATTACTTAAAAAGATAGGTGTATGATTCTACTGTGCTCTTTCTTCTAATTCACTGTGACCTTTAATATGCAAATCAAAACTCATCATACTCTTACTGTTTTTACCTCTTCTCATCATGTTAAAAATAGTGATATTTCTAAAAGAAGCATAACTTTGGAAAAGGCCATTTGTAGTTCACTTCATTTCTTTTTCTCAAATAAGCCAGATTTCTCCCTGAATTCCCCCAAGATACTCTTGCTTTTCAAACTTAATACTGAAAACAGGGCCACAAAATTCCTCAACATTTGCCCACATGCTTTAATTTCTGTAAACCTTAGAATTTACAGACTCACTTCACACTTTAGTTGACTCTTGAACAACATGGGTTTAATCTGTGAGGCTCCACTAATACGAAGATTTTCTTCAATAAAGATGCATGATACTACAAATGTCTTTTATCTTAAGATTTTTTAATAACATTTTCCTTTCTCTAGCCTACTTTTTGTAAGAATACAGTATGTAATACGAACATATAATGTACAAAATATGTGTTAATCAACTGTTTATGTTCTCAGGAAGGCTTCTGGTCAACAGCAGTTCAGTTTGAGGGGAGTCAAAAGTTACACGTGAATTTTCAACTGCATGGGAGCCAATACCCTGCACTGTTCAAGGTCAACTGTTTTATAACTTCCCCCTAAATCTTATGCTTCTTTGCTTCCTTTCTGTTTTGCAGAATAAATGGTCTCATGCTGGACTATAAATATCCTCTTACAAATTCTGCACTGGACACTTAAAATAGTTCATATTCTTAAATGTGTGCTTTTCCATACCACCACAAATTATAACAATTTCTAATTTAATTTACTAATGATAAGAAATTTAATATTTTTAGTTTTTCTAACTCCCCTTTCATACTCCATAGGAGTAGCAATTTGAATCTTGTATATAGTTTTGTATTGTGGTTTCTGGATCAAAATATATGAATTTCAATGAACACTTCTCAAACTTTTCAGTCTTAGGATCCCTTTATATCCTTAAAAAGTATGGAGCACTCCAAAGAGCTTTTGTTTATAGGGTTATTTCTATCAATATTACTATATTAGAAATTAAAACTGAAAATTTTTTAGATGTTTCTTATTTTATGTTAGTATACAAGAATTTTGTGCAAAATGACTATGGGTTCAAATTTTAAAAAATTTAGTGAGAAGAATGTGATTGTTTTATATTTTTGCAAATTTCTTTCATGTCTGGCTTAATAGAAGACAGCTGGACTCTCATATCTGCTTCTGCATCCAATTTGTTCTGATATCACATAGCATATAATAACCTCTGGAAAATTCCACCATACCCTTGTGAGAGAAAGAGAGGAAAAGACAAGTAATGTTCTACGGTTATGAAAATAGTTCTGACTTCATAATAGTCTTCAGCACACCCAGCAGTCCCTAAATCACACTTTAAGAACTCCTGATTTATATGATCACTTTAAAGACAGCATACCATCTTAATATATGAATTTCCACACATTTAGCATTTATTTTGTGGATGGAGTAATTTTAGTTATTTTGAAAGTATCCTTTGTTGAGTTTTGTTCCTTTCCTTTGAAAGCCTGCATGACTCTATTTTCTGGAAGTTTAAAATCTTCTTTTCTCTCTCTTTTTAATTTTATTGTTGTTCAAGTACAGTTTTCTGCCTTTTATCCCCTTCTCTCCCCTTACAACCCAGCCATCCCCACCTCCTTCCCCTGATTCTAATCCCCCTTGGTTTTGTCCATGTGTTACTGAAAACCCTTCACCCTTTTCCCCCCATTACCCCTCCTATCTCCCCTCAGGTTACTGCCCATTTGTTCTTGATTTCAATGTCTCTGGTTATACTATGCTTGCTTGTTTGTTTTGTTGATTATGTTCCACTTATAGGTGAGATCATATGGTGTCTTTTACTGACTGGCTTACTTCACTTGGCATAATTCTCTCTAGTTCCATCTACGCTGTTGCAAAGGGTAGGAACTCCTTCTTTCTTTCTGCTGCGTAGTACTCTATTGTGTAAATGTACCATAGTTTTTTTATCCACTTATTTACTGATGGGCACTTAGGTTGCTTCTAGCACTTGGCTATTGTAAATCATGCTGCTATGAACATTGGGTGCATAGGTTCTTTTGGATTGGTGTTTCAGGGTTCTTAGGATACAATCCTAGCAGTGGAATTCTCAAGTCAAAAGACAATTCCATTTTTAGTTTTTTGAGGAAATTCCATACTGTTTCCCATAGTGGCTGCACCAAAATACATCAGGCATTGCTATCTCTTCATTAGTTTTTCCAGGAAATTTTTTATTGCTGCTAGGGAACTCTGGCTGTAAAATCATCCTCAACATCTTGTTCAAATACAGAGAAAACCCACCTATACAAATATCTAAAAGGCAGGCAGGATAAAGGTTCCACTCCCAACCTGTCTCCCCAAGTATTCTGGATACTAAGAGGTATCTAATCAAAGTCTAGAGCCCAGGGGCATCCTTGTCCCTTGAATGATCATCAAGAATCCCATCAGACCTGTGGAAAAGTTCTATGAGCACAGAGCGGAGGCTTTCTGTGCTGTTCAGTGAACGAAGAGGATGGGACCTACAAAGTAAAAGCAGAAAGAACAGGGCACTGCAGTTCTTGCCACCCGATTGGACAGAGCATCAGGGAATGAACTGCAATGCATTCAAGCATCTTTTGTGGTCACTGCTGAAGATTCACTTGTTTTCAGGTGGCACAGAATTGTGGAGAAGCAATAGTTGGTGCTATCATCTATCCACTTGCCAGAATTACCTCTCTTATAGATTTCAGGAGGTTGGAATATGTTAACTATTTACTTACTAATTTAATCCAAATCTATATACTTAGTAATTTCCAATGAGATCAGTTCCTGCAACACTGGTGTTTTTTCCCTACATTAGTAGGGAATCTTCAACTTTCAGTAACAATTTTTTTAATATATATTTTTTATTTTATTGATTATGCCATTACATTTGTTCTATTCCCCCCTCATTCCCCTCCACCCTGCATACCTCCTCCCACCCACATTCCACCCCCCTTTAGTTCATGAACACCTGTCTCAAGTTCTTTAGATTTTATATTTCCCCTACTATTCTTACCCTCCCCCTATCTACTTTCTATCTACTGTCTATGCTACTTATTTTCTGTACCTTCTCCCCCCTTCTCCTTCTCCCACTCCCCTGTTGCTAATCCTCCACATAATCTTCATTTCTATGGTTCACTCCTGATCTAGCTGTCCTCTTAATTTGCTTTTGTTTTAGGTGTGGTTGTTAATAACTGTGAGTTTGCTGTCCTTTCACTGTTCATCTTTTTTATCTTCTTTTTCTTAGGTAAGTCCCTTTAACATTTCATATAATAAGGGCGTGGTGATGATGAACTCCTTGAATTTGAACATATCTGAGAAGTACTTTAACTGTCCTTCCATTTTAAATGAAAGCTTTGCTGGATACAGCAATCTTGGATGTAGGTCTTTGGATTTCATGACTTGGAATACTTCTTTCCAGCCTCTTCTTGCCTGTAAGGTTTCTTTTGAGAAATCTGCTGACAGTCTGACAGGAACTCCTTTGTAGGTGACTGTCCCCTTATCTCTTGCTGCTTCTAGGATTCTCTCCTTCATTTTAATCTTGGCTATTGTAATGATGATGTGCCTTGGTGTGTTTCTTCTTGGGTCTACCTTCTTTGGGACTCTCTGAGCTTCCTGGATTTCCTGAAAGTCTATTTCCTTTGCCAGAATGGGGAAGTTCTCTTTTATTATTTGTTCAAATAAGGTTTCCACTCATGACTATTCCTCTTCCCCTTCTGGTACCCCTATAATTCGAATGTTGGAATGTTTAAAGATGTCCTGGAGGTTCCTAAGCCTCTCCTCATTTTTTTTGAATTCTTGTTTCTTCATATTTTTCTGTTCGGTCATTTTTTCCTTTATTCTGGTCTGCTCCCTTGATTTGAGTCCCAGTTCCCTTTCCATTACTATTGACTTCCTGTGCATTTCCCTTCATTTCAATTAGTTTAGCCTTCATATATTCCTCTAATTTGTGACTAAAATCAACCAGCTCTGTGAGCATCCTGATCACCAGTGTTTTGAACTGTGCATCTGAAAGTTTAGCTGTTTCTTCATTGCTTAGATTTATTGGCTCTGGGGCTCTGAGTTGTTCTTGAGCCATGTTTTGATCTGTTTGTGCCTGTTACATATGAGGAGAAGCGCCTTAGGTGTTCACCAGGGCGGGACCACCCAGGTCACAGGTTTGTGATGCTGTATGTGGGGGCGGAGTCAGAGAGGGAGCAATGGCAGTCCTCTCTGCTCACTGGTCTGCCTCACCGCTTGCCCCCACCTGTTTATCTGAGTGCAAAAGTGCGAGCCCACCACCCTGGGCAGGGGCCTGCGTGGTCTGTCTCAATGCACATCTCTTCACTGGTTTATCTGCGCACAAATGCGCGACCGCAGACAACCAGCTGCACCGCTCCTTCCCGTAGCTACCCCACACCTGGGATCCGCGCCCTCGGCTGCTTGCGCGCCGCCTGAGTGGGGGGATCATTTTTGCCCGACCCTGCTCCGCTGCTGGCTTCACCCCTCTCACGAGTTTAGCTGAGCGGTCCGTTGTTTTCGGACTCCGTATTGTTCGACTTTCTGTGGTTTGGATGCGTTTATTGTTGTTAAACTGTTGTTTTTAGATTTGGTTGTGTGAGGAAGCAAAGTGTTTCCACCTACGCCTCCATCTTGGTGGAAGTCCCAGTAACAATTATTTTTAACATCCTTTCTTATAAAAAAAATTTTCCAAACCATAAAGATTCTTAATTTCATCACTTTTAACAATGACTGTATTAGTTTACTATTGCTACTGTAACAAGTTACCACAAGCAAACACATGGTATCTTAAGACAACACATATGTGTAATCTTGGTTCAGGATGTCAGAAATCCAAAATAGGACAGTGGAACTGTGTTCCTTCTGGAGGCTTTCAGAAAGAATCTCTCTTGTCTTTTCCAGACTCTAGAAAAGCTGCCTACACTTCCTGGCTTGTGGCCTTTTCCTCCATCTTCAAAGCTACCCACATAGTATCTTCCCTCTTCCCTGCCCTCTTGCATCCCTCTTCTAAGGGCCTTTGTGATGACCTGGACCCACCTGGAAAATCCAAAATAATCTCCCACTGGAGATTCTTAACTTAATTACATTGGTCCCTTTTGAATGTCAGGTGACATATTCACAGGTTCTGGGGATTAGGACAGGGACATCTTTAGGGGATCATCATTCTGCTTCCCACAGTTGCATTGGCAAAAACCTTCTATGTGACAGAAATATGTCATGTAATTTCATTATTCCTTAAAGCCACTTGGTTTAACTGATGAGAAAACAGAGGCTGAGAGCCCAGAAGATTTCTCTCCTAAACTCTGGGTCAGCCTCTCCAACTGTCTGTCTACTTGACACTCCACCTGGATGTCTAACAGGCATCTCACACTTAACATATCCCAACCTGGGTGCTGTGATTCCTCCCCAGAACCTGCTCTCCCAGCGGAAATCCCCATCTCAGTAATGGCACCCTCTTTCCAGCTGCTCAGGCCATTGGATTCATCCCTGACTCTCCTTTTTATCACATCTGACCTGTCACAAAATCCTGTTGGTTCTACCATCAAAACATAACCAAACTTCAAACATGTCTCATCATTTACATTGCTACCACTCAGGTCCATGCGCCCATCATCTCTCCCTTGGATTATTACAGCAGACTTCTAACCAGTCTTCCTATTTCTGCCCTTAGCTCTGATTAATATATTTTCAACAGCCAGAGTGATCTTTTTAAAACAGGACATGTTACTCCCCTGCTCAAAACACTCCAGTCCCTTTCCGACTCAATCCGAAGAAAAGCCAGCATTCTTTCTGTAATCTTCACGACCCTACATGACGTGACTTCATCCCCTGCTGCTCTTCCCTGTGCTCACTTCAATCCACCCGCATTGACCTTCTTGCTTTTCTTTTTTTGAACTTTCCAGGTACGTCCCTGCCTCAGGGTTTTGCATTTGCTCTTTTCTCCATGCGGAATATCTTCCTCCAGATATTAGTATAGTAACCTTCCTCACCCCCTTTGGCTGTTTACTCAGATGTTATTTTGTAGGAAAGCCTTTCCTAGCTACTCTACCTAAAATATCATCTCTGTCCCTGAGATTTTATTATCCCCACTTCTGCTTTATGTTTTCTCCTTAGCACTTATTTCCATCTAGCCTACTATATATGCATACTACTAATATAATAGGTAGGCATGTGTTTGAGTACAGAGTTGTGGTAGCTGGTCTCCAAAGGCACCCCCATGTGTTTAGCCTCTTGGTATTCAAGCCCCCTCTCATGCTGAATAGGGAAGACCTGTATAATTAACAGGATAGTTCAGGAAAAAATGGTGTGTGATTCCATAGTTAGGTCATAAAAGACATTGCACCTTTCACCTTGCTCTCTCTTGGAAAACTCTAGAGGAGGCCAGAGTCCACTTGCGCAGCACTATGGGGAGGTCCACATGGAGAGGAAATGAGGCCTCCTGCCAACAGTCAGCACCATCCAGCCATCCATGCGTGCTGGCCACCCTGGAAGTCTATCCTCCAACCCTGGTCGAGTTTTCAGATAACTACAGCCCCAGTCAATGTCTTGACTGCAACCTCATAAGAAACCCTGAGCTAAACTGCTCCCAAATTCCTAACCCACAGAACTAGGAAAGAAAAAAAGCACTGCCGATTAAGGCATGACTCAAAACAAATGTAAGAGGCATCCTCATTTCAAAGGTGTGGAAAAACTATGGTTCTGAATTGATGAAATGTGATAACATGATGTTTGTCACTGTTGTTTTCTCTATATAATCTCCACGAAGGCAGGATTTTATTGGTTTGGTTCCCTGCTACACTCCCAATGCCTAGAACTAGGCCTAGCATATGAGGGAAGGTTAATAATAGTCACTAGATGAATGAGTAAAAATGAACTTGCACAAGGCATATTGTTTAAATGTGGTAGAGCTGGTATTCAAACTTGGGGCTTTGATTCTAAAGCATGTGCTCTTTTTATTGCCCCTTCTTGAGGATATAGTCTATCACCAAGATCCTCATCTATTTTTATTCAAGTCTCCTCTTAACTAAGAAGACAGATATGCGAATAACAATATATAGCTGAAACTTATGACGTTATTACCATGCCTGGGGCCATTCCCAAGCACATTGTAGGCATTAACTTATCTAATCTTCACCATACTGTGTAAGTATATGGCAGGTACTATTATTATCCCCATTTCTAAGAAAACTAAGGCATTAAAAGGTAAAGTGATTGGCCTGAAGTCTCATAATTATTTATACCTGTTTAGCATAAGTAGTCATATATAGTCTTTCTTCCAACCTTATCTCAACTGAAAATGCCTTTATATGTCTTATGGTATTTGGTAAATTTAGGATGCCTAAATGTTTTCCAGTGTTGCACTGTTCACATTCTTTATTAAAAGAGAACTTTTATTTGTACTAATGTATTAACACTTGAGAAATAAAAAATTCAGTCATTTGCACCCTAAAGGTTGAAATCTTTCTTTGAAAATTCTGGTTTTAATTCCTGTTTATATTACAATTTGTAAATTAGATCTGAATATAATATATCCTATGTGAGCACCAGTGTCCATGAGCTTGTGCTTGAACTATAATAAAATTCTAAATATGATTTAGCACTTTGTATACCTTTCCCAGAAGTCACAAATGTTACTGTGAAGATCTTCACAGTAACATCTGAGAAGCTCTCTGGAAAAGTATTCTTTCCATTTTATAGACAAGAACATTGACAGTCAAAGAAGTTAAAGTCTCCTCTTAAGATCACATAGGTATGGAATGGTCCAGCCAGAATTTTTCTAAATCCTAGCCCAGTTCCTCACAGTGATCTAGACAACTGCTGGCAGGGTTTACACTGACCTGAAGTGATTAAGTCAAGTGCAGCAGGAACTCCAATGAGCCTGGGAAGAAGCTGGGATCCTCTTGCACCAGGGAGAAGTCCTATCTTGACCTCTGGGAAGCCAACTTGAGCCTGTCGAAGTTTAAAGGCACAAAGGTCATTAGAATGAAATGACATAGAGTAAAGGTGAGCATTGCCCTGGATTTTCCAAATTCTCATAAACATTGATTGTTTCATAGGATTCAGCAAGAGTTTCCACAAAGCAAATTACTGTACACCCTCTCATTTAATTTAATTAACAAAATAAAAAGAGCTATGCTGTTCCTAAGTCTTTATGTTGAAACACAACACTAGCATCTTAACACATTTTTTTTCCTGACTCTATTATAACCTGTCTCAGTCAACAAAAATAATAGTCTCCAGAAAGAGCTTTATGGAGCCCTGAAAGATTCAGTCAGCCAAGGCAGTAAAAAGATAGCCACAGAATGGGAGAGAACATTTTAAAATCATATATTTAGAATATATAAAGAACTTTTACAATTCAATAATAAAAAGACAATCCACTTAAAAGTGAGCAAAGGATCTGAATAGACATTCTCCAAAGAAGAGCTACAGATGGCTGATAAGCACTTGAAAAAATACTAATATCACTAGCCATCAGGGAAATACAAATTGAAACTTCAAGATACCACTTCATACCCATTAGGATGGCTATAATAAAAAAGAAAAAAACAAGAGCAAGAGAGGATGCAGAGAACACAAAACCCTCATGTATTGCTGGTGAGAATAGAAAATGGTACAGTCCCTTTGGAAAACAAGTGGCCAGTTCCTCAAAGGTTAAATACAGAGTTACCATATAACCCAGCACCTCCACACCTGAGTATGTACCCAGGAGAAACAAAAACGTGCCCACAGAAAAACTTGTACACAAATTTTCATAGTGTCACTGTTTTCATTAAGGCCAAGAAAGTAGGAACAACCCAAATATCTATCAACTATCAACTGATGAATAAATAAACACAATGTGGCCTATCCATAGAGGGAATATTATTTAGCTATGGAAAAGAATGAAGTACTTTCTTTCCATGGAAAACAGAGGCTCTGATATAAGTGAACCTTGAAAACATTAGGCTAACTGAAAGAAGCCAGTCATAAAATACAACATATTGAATAACCCATTTATTCTAAATGTCTAGCATAGCCAAATCCATAGAGACAGAAAGTAAATTTGTGGTTGCCTGGAATGGGGGAGAGGGAAAATGGAGGGTTACTCTTAAAGGGCATGAAGTTTCCTTTTATGGTATTGAAATGTTTTAAAGTCAACTGTGGGAATGGTTGCACAACTCTGTGAATATACTAATATACTAGTGGGTTCTACACTTTAAACAAGTGAATTGTATGGTTTGTGAGTTATACCTTAATAAAGCCATAGAAGAAGAGGAAGGCGGAGGAGGGGGAAGGGGTGGGGAATGGGAGGAGGAGAACGTGACCCCAATCTGGATGGGAGGATGAGCCCCTCCTGGCCATGTAAAAGTGGCCAAAGCTCTGTTAGTCATTTTACAGCTACAAAGAAGAGAGGAGAAGTTATCTAAATACAGACTGCAATCTACCCACACTGTGATGCTAATAGCTCCAAAACACCTGGAATATTTAAGCCTCTCTCACGCAAGGGTTTCCTAACAGCCAATCCCCATTTTTTTCCCACCACTGTTCATCCCCACCCCTAACTTATTTATTACTTTTCATACATTAGATCTGCACTCAGTGTGCAGAAGGTCACAGTGAGAGAAACAAAGACAAAGGGGTACTGAGAATGTGTCTTTACTTATAAGCTTTCATAAAAATTAGAACAACATAGGTAAATGGTTAAATAAATTATGGTAAGTCTATATGAAAATTATATAGCCATTTAAAATTATATTTTTTAAATAATATTTACAATAAAATTAACAGCATATTTCTCATCAGACACCATGAAGGCCAAAAGGCAATGGGGCAACATATTCAAAGCACTGAAAGGGAAAAAACTGTAAAACAAGAATTCCATATTCAGTAAAACTAGCCTTTGAAAAGGAAGGCAAGTTCCGACATTCCCAGATAAGCAAAACTGAATCTGTGCCCAACAGATCTCCCCAGCACAAAACACTTCAGGCTGAAACGACAGGATGCTGGACAGTATAGTAACTCAAATCCACACACAAGGAGAAAGAGCAATGGCAAAGGTAACTCATGCATAGGTAAATAAAAAGGACAGTATATTTACCTATGTCAATATTTACCAGTATTGATGTAATTTTTGTTTATAATTCCTTTTGTATTATCTGATTTTAAAGGCCACTCCATAAAGTAATGATTATAAATCTATGTTGATGGGCACACAGTGTATAATAATATAATTTGTGAGAACAATGGCATTTAAAGGGGTAGGTGGGTAACAGAACTGTATGAAAGCAAATTTTTTGTATGTTATTAAAATTAAGTTAGTATTAATCTGAAATAGATTGTAATATCCAGGGTAATTACCACTAAGAAAACAACTAAAAATATAGTAAAAGAAACAACAAGCAAATTAAAGGGGTATTAGACAATATCTATTTAATACAACATTTATACAGTGGAATACTATGCAGCAGAAAGAAGGAGCTCCTACCCTTCATGACGACATGGATGGAACTGGAGAGCATTATGCTAAGTGAAATAAGCCAGGCGGTGAAAGACTAATATCATATGTTCTCACCTGTAAGTGGAAGCTAATCAACAAAACAAACAAGTGAGCAAAAGAGAACCAGAGACATGGAAATAAAGAACAGTCTGACAGTGACCAGAGGGGAGGGAGGAGGGGTGAGAGAGATAACAGGGAAAGAAGGGAAAGGGTCAAGGAACATGAATAAAGGACTCACAGACAAGGACCACAGGGAGAAGAATTGAATGTGGGGGTAGTGGGGTGGGCAGGGTGGGAGAGAACAATGGGGAAAAATGGAGACAACTATAATTGAACAACAATTAAAATTTTTAATATAAAAAAGAAAATATTTAATACAAATAAAAGCATTAATGAAAGAATTGAGGAACAAAAAAGTCATAAGACATAGCAAACAAATAGCAAAATGAAAGAAGTCCTTCCATATCATGATTGCATTAAATTTAAATGAATTGAACTCTTTAAAAGGTAGAATAGATTAAGCATATTTAATAATAGGTTAAATATCACATTAGCATAAAAATAGAGTACAAACAAAATAAAATAAAGTCTCAAATGTGGTTTTAAAAAAGACTGCCAAGAAAAATAATGTAAGAAATAAATTACATAGAAAAAAAAGGAGGAAATAAAACTGAATGTTAATAGTGGTTATTTCTGAACTATGAGTTTACGGTGATTTTACTGTACACCTTTATACTTTTGTTGTGATTGCTAGTCTATTACAATGATGACTATTATCTTTATCATTAGAAAACTACATTACTTACAACTATGTTACTATTGTAAGACTGGTAAGGCTTCATTCTACACAGTAGCCCAAATTAAATCTCTATTTCCAGAAATAAATGGACACAGTAGTTTTGTGCTGTTTTGAATAGGAATGTGTCTTCTTAGGTACTGATAATTGTAAGGGACCAGAAAACTGAAAATTTAGAGATAGGAAATGAAAATTTAAATAAGCATACACACTTAGGGGTGGTAGTCAAAGTATTTACTACCTACTACAGCATAAGCATGGCTCAGTGAAATCCTACTTGGGAGATAGCACTGGAGTAGAGACCTGGGGGCCCACCACTGACCCAGGGTTTTCCCTTTCATTGGTGGATTCTGGGCAGGTCCAAGGGCTAGGGTTAGGAGAAGCAAAGGGACAGTCAGGGGACTTAGGATAGCAGCAACTTACCAACCAGAATGAATGTATTTCAACATTTTAGCAACCAGTTAAACTGCATTGGTACACAATAGCTGAGCACCAGTGCTGGAAAGACCTAACAGTTGTCAACCAGTAAGCCAACCATTTAAAATGATCACCCCAGATGCTTATAACTACATTTAGGGCTTGCCCTAAAGAAAAACCCACACACCAAGTCCCACAGAGAGCCTCAGCTCTTACCTGCGCGTGGGCGATCCTATAGTGACAGCCCAGGGCCAGCTCTAGTCCACCTCCTAGAGCCATGCCTTGGATAGCTGCCACAATGGGCTTCTCGCTTCTCTGCATTTTATCTACCAAATGTCCGAGTCTAAACTCAGAATTAACGGGATCACTGAAACCATGGATATCAGCACCTAAGGACACAAATACAAGGCAAAGAGATTTGAGAAAGACATAGGTTTTGTGACGTAACAATAAGGTACCAGGTCGTTCTTAAGGCATCTCAGACCTCTTTGGACCCATGAAACACTTCACAAGTCATCCTGTGGGTGGCAACACACTAAAGAAAAAAAAAAGCCTGGAAAAATGCAGCCCGATATGAAAGAAAATCTTCAAATCTTTATTAGGAGTTCTGTAATCTTCTAAAGTCTGTCTTTCCATATGCAGGTAGCAATTCTACCCTCAGAAAAATTAAAAGCTTAGAGAAAGGGAAAAGAGATTCTTCTACAACAACTAGTATTCTGAGACTGAGTCATTGTCTTCTATTCTTCCCATGATACTGCTCACCAATTATATTCACAGCAATTTTAAGCCATATCTTTGTTATGGGCATGAATTATTACAATGGCAAATCTCAGGGCAAATGCATACATATTTGTGAGTTACACATTAATCAACCAGATTAGAATTATGTCTCTGTGAGATTTTTTTTGTGAGCAATAACAGCAAACACTCATTGCTTTTTCTAATTATAAAAATAATATGTATTATGGAAATTTAAAAAATACTCAAAATTATAAAGAACCTAAAGATAACCTCTAATATCATCAAATAGAGATAACATAATATTTGGTGAATTCTTAGTTTTTTCCCAATGCATATATGTAAATCGCTTTGGGACCTTCAGTGAGTTATTTAACCTTTGTCTCAATGCCTATTTAAATGACTGATGTGACAATTAAATGAAAGTTTACTATATTTTTTAGCAATATTGAGAGCATTTGTAAAGTCATTTTTTATATCTTCCCTTTTTTTTCACATAATGGTATACATATTGAGCTCCTTCCCTATAACATTATGTATTCTTTGAAAACATTAAGCTTGGTACAAATTAAAAAGTTAAAGCAACTATTTCATGTTCAACCTTTTTTTTTTTTTTTTATGCCACCAGCTCCTCATCTAACATCAATCCAGGAATTGTTGGGAACTGCCCTGCCTGGTTTCTGGAGCTGTAACCCCCCCCCCCCCCCCCCAATGGCTAAAGCTGAGTGAGAGACCTTTGGACCATAAACCACTAAGGAGACAAAGCTTATCTCCCTGGCAGGAGCACCGCTTCTGCTCTGTTTTCCATAACTGGCCCCTAGTGCTTGATCGGTTAACCAATGATGGGTAAGACTCCCCAAGGGAGGATCGACCTAAGACAGGCATGATCATGTGGAGGTCCCAGGGAAGGACTTGGGGGGCTACAGCAAAAGGGGGTGATGGATCCTCGCCCCTCAGCTTTGACAAAGCCTGAGTCCTCATTCTGTCTCCGAGAAGTCTCCTAATCTCTTGGCTGCCTTACTTCCCCTGCCTGACTTAAGCCTGAAACAATGACAGAGGGGGGTTCAGCCCTGTGCTGGAAAGGATGCCCCCCACCCCCTCCACTCCCAGTGATAGGCCCAAGAAAGAATATGTAAAATCCTTTGAAACCTGCTTTGCTAAAATGCTCTCAATTAAATGATATAGGTCCAAGCAGGAAATGAGTTTGTTGCCAAAAGTTTTGTAGCCCTTTACCTAACAGACCCTAACTCAGAATAGGCCCTCAGAGTTCTTTGCTATCTATTGTTTGATGCTTACCATGTGACAATGATTAATGAAGTTTACCTGTATTCCTGTGCAAATTGAAGCCCAATAAAACCCTGTCAAGGCAAGGGTCAGCGCACTCTCCCCTTGAGAGAGTGGCCAGGGCACTCTGAGGCGCTCCCTCCTTGAGGGAGTAGCCATGCTGTCCTTTTCCTCCACAGGACCTGGTAGTCCATGTGAATTTATCTTATATCTCATCCATGACGCCATGGACACTGCGGGCTGGTGTCTGCGTCAAGGGATCAGGCTTCTTTTCACTAACCCATCATATTTTACACTCTATTATTATTATCATCATCATCATCATACAGATTCCTTTGGTTCTAGAGAAGATGAATTTCAGTCTGACTCTCAGGTCTATCATTCCTGTAACTTTAGACTAAAAAGGGTATTCATGTAATAGTAGCAATTAACATTTATTGGATAAGTACATCAGGCATAATGCCAAGTTGTTCATATACTCTTCTTAACACCTAAATTAAGTAGTATAACAATCTCATTGTACAGGTAAGAAAGTTAAGGCTTTGAGATGTTATGTGCCCAATTCAAACATATGACTAGTAAGTGGTAACATAAAGACTGGAACTCAGATAGTTTGACCACACTCCACATTCTTAAATGTTATACTACCGCCTTCTACTTGCAGCATAAGGTTAGTATTATTATCATTGCAATTGTACAGAAATCAAGGTACAGACAGTGGTCTAGTGAGTTCACTTTTTAACTGCTTGTCTCTGGCATATAGAAATGCAATTAATTTTTTGAATATTAATTTTATAGACAGCAAAATTGCTAAACTCTCTTATTAATCCTAATAATTTTCTGATAGATTATCCTTAGTTTTTCTATAAACACTATCATATCTTCTAGATAATGAAGCTTGTTTCTTTCTTTTCAGCCCTATACCTTTTATTTATTTTCTTCTAGTCTTACCAGGCTGGCCAGGGCCTAGAATACAATGTCAAATACAAATGGTAATAGCAGCCAGCTTTGTCTTATACCTTTCTGGTAGAGAAAGCTTTCAAGATACCATTTTGTTTGAAGTTTGCTATAGGTTTTTAAAAGTGATATTTTAGCCTAACTAAGAAATTTCCTTTCTATACCTAGTTTACTAAGAATTTTTATCCTTAAAAATGATATAACATGTCAAATGTTATCAAATGCTTTTTCAGTTTCTCTTGAAATAACCACGATTGTGTCTCCTTTAATCTTTTTAATAAGATAAATTACATTGATTTTTCTAAGGTTTAACCAATCTGGTATTACTGGGGTAATAGTGATATATTATATTTTTATATATTATTAGGCTTAATTTTATAATATACTGCCTAAGATTTTTATATCTATATTTATGAATGTAGTGGATCTGTAATTTTGCTTTTCATGCTGTCCTTGACAGGGCTTGGTATCAAGGTTATTCTAGCCTCACAATATGAGTTGGGAAGGGCCCTGGGTTGAATGATGTCTACACCAAACCCGTGAATTTGACCTTTTTTTTTTAAGAGATAGGGTCTTTCCAAATGTAATCAAGATGAGGTCATAGTGGATTAGGGTGGATCTTTCTAGAATCAGGGAAGTTTAGACACAGGGGAGAAGACCACATGAAGACAGAGGTAGGAGGGGGAGTGATGCAGAAACAAGCCAAAGACAGCCAGGCATTGCTTTGTGAAAGTTTTGATTACTGATTCAGTTTTTTAATGGTTATAGAACTATTTGGGTTTTCTATTTCTTCCTAAGTCAGCTTTGGTGGGCTAAATAATCTACTTGTTCATACTATCTTCATTATCTTTGCTAAAGGCTATGATGTCTACAGTGATAACATTTTTGTGATTTCTTATATTCATTGTTTGCTGTTTTTTTCTTGATCAGTTTCTCCAGAGTTTTGTCAATTTTATTAGTCTTTTAAAGAACTAACTTTGACACTGTTGATCTTCTTGATTCACATTTGTTTTCTGCCTCATTAATTTCTCTTCTGCATTATTTCCTTCCTTCTACTTCCTTTGGATCTATTTTACTGTTTGTTTTGTTATTTCCTTGATACAGATCTTTAGCTCATTACGTTTCAGCCTTTTTTCTCTCCTGATTTATATAACACTATGACATTTTTGCTAAGTTTTTCTTTAGCTGTATTTGTGAAGTTATATATGTTGTGTTTTCATTATCATTCAGTTCAAAATATTTTCTAAATTCTACTATGATTCCTGCTTTGAGTCAGGGAAATTAATTTCATTTCTAAACATGAGAATTTCCAGTTCTATATTTGTTACAGATTTCTAGTTTATTTGCATTGTTGTCAGAGAACATATTCTAAGTGAAATTTATTGAGACAAGCTTTCATGGTCCAGTATCTAGTCAATTTTTGTAAATGGTGCAGATTGGAGAAAAATGTATTGTTTTGCAGTTGTTGGGTACATTTTTCTCTGTATATAAATCCATTAAGACAAATCTGCTAATTCCTAATGCTTTTCCACAGGAATTATTTTTTTCTGTCCTAAACTCTAATACATTCTCTCTCTTATATCTCCTTACAAAGAAATATCAAGTTCTCCACAATTCCGATCCCTTTCTCCATGTCTCGGAGCTGTCCTCTTGGGTTCCCTACCTTAAGTTTCAAACAGTTAAGTAAGGCATTTAATACCTAGTTTGTGTTTGGTATATTATTTTACCCTCTCTCACAGGCTTGGCCTTCTCACCTGTAAATAAAAACTGTAGAATTTATTGAGAATTAAAATATAATAAATGTAAAAATACTACCATTTTTACTATTGATAAATAACCTACAGATCACTAGTACAAAGCAGGCAAGATAAATGATAATTATTATAATGATTATCGTTTTTATATTCATTGTTTATCATAATTCTAATTTCTATTTCTTCTCAGGCTACCATTAATGTATATTATTTTATTTTTTAAAGATTCTATGATTTATTTTTAGAGAGGGGAAGGGAGGGAAAAAGAGAGAGAAACACCAATTTGTGGTTGCCTCTCATGTGCTCCCTACTGGGGCAACTTAGGCATGTGCCCTGACTGGTAATCAAACCCATGACCTTTTTGTTCCCAGGCCAGTACTCAATCCACCGAGCCACACTAGCCAGGGCATCAGGCTACTATTAATACATATTAAATCTCTTGGCTACACTAAGATTACATAGGCCCTTGTATCCATGTGACTTTGTCAAAGGGCATAATATATTCATTTGGGAAAAGAGGAGAGATGTCACAAATATGACTGAATCACTATTTCAGATTCTTTTGCCATATTTTTGTAATATTTTTGCATCTTTAAAGAATAACCCCCCAAAAAGTGGCATAGTCTCTGAAATAGGTGATTATTGGAAGAAAACTGAACTTCCTTTCAAGACTATGTAAAATAAAAAATAACATTTATTAAACATCTTCTACATGTAGGCTCTGCACTAGAGGATTTCATTTAACCTCACAAAAAAAGTCAAGACAGATATTACTGTATTTACTTTATACATTAAGAAGTTGATTTTTTAATTTTTTATATTGAATTTGTTGGGGTGACATTGGTTAATAAAATTATATAGGTTTCAAGTGAACAATTCTATAATACAATTGAAGTTCAGGAAATTAAAGAAATTTGCTCAAGTTCACATAGGGTGAAGATATACACAGAGCAGGTATATACATATTAGCAGGTATTGCAGCCATCAAGCCTACAACTAAATATCTCACAACGGTCCAATCCAATATAAAAGAGAGTAAGGTCAAACTCTTCTCTGCGTCTCTCTTGTGATTCAAGTATCTTTCCCCAGTTTCTCATTGCCACTCAAGTGTCCCACACCATTACCCGCACTATGGTATTACCCACAGGGACAGCTAATGCAGTATCGATCTGAGTCCTGGCTGGATTCCGGAGACAAAGGGAGAGGATCAGATACTGGTACCTGCAGAGAAGTTGCCATGCGCTCCACAAATCACAATGGCTTTTACTGTAGGGTCTGCTATGGCTTTCTGTAGCCCTTCTTTTATTCCACTTAAGACAGCCATACTAAAAGAAAAAAAAAAACAACGAAGCATTAGTCAGAATTAAATTTCTACCATCTCAGTTTTTTCCTTTTCTAACAATGAAAACTTTAGCACATACACAATGGATAAAAACTCTAGATACCAATCATTAAGCTTTCATTCTTTGTTCAACAAATAATATATGTATCTATTGTGAATTAAGCACTGAGCTGATTAAGTAATAAACTTTTTGAAAATTATATTATTATGCACTCTTATAACTTTGAACACTAGAATTAGCACTAATCAATTTTAAAATGCTGTTATAAGTCCTCTAGATACAGTAAAGGGAGTTTGTAACACCCTAGGGAGAACAAAATACATACGACAAAATATCACACTAAGATGAGTGCTGTAATAGATACAAAGAAAGTGATATGGAAGTTCAGAGGGGGAAGGAATTACTTTAAATTTGTCATGCTGGCAAAATATAAGAAAACTGAAATACTCTAAAAGAAACAGATGTGGCAGGGGCTGCAAGTTACCCCAAATACCCCAACCTCCCCACCTTCTTCAAAATATTAAACATATGGTTTTCAGCTGGATACATAACTGCCTAAAATAAAGACCACATTTCCCAGCCTGTTTTGTAGTAAGGTCAGCCCAAGGCATTAAGTTCTGACTAGTGGATAGAAGACTTGGCATATGCAACTTTTGGGAAGAGTCCAAAGCGACTGGGGATAGTTTTTCTTTTTCTTTCCTCTCTACTCATGGCAGGAATGCAGATGTGATGGTTAGATCAGGAGCAGCCTTTATGGACTAAGAGGTGGAAGGAACCACATATTGAAGATGGCAGAACAAAAGAGAAAGAGAATTGGGGTCCCTGTGAATGCAGAGCAGCCGTACCATTCCAGGACACCACTATGAGAGAAATAAACTTTTTCTTGTTTAATCCACTATTTTTCTGTCACTGACAGCCAAACCTAATCTTAAACTATATAATTTAGGAGGTCAAGGCAAGGTCTGGGGAAGAAATGACATGTAGTAGATTTTGCTGTGTTTCAGTAGATTGATTCAGAGTGGTTCAGCACCAAGGGAGCCAAAGTCACGAAGGCCAACAGAAACGAATTTGTCAAGAAGCGGGGAATCTCTAAGTGCCAAGGGGTGATGAAGGAGGAGAACCTAGGGCAAGTGCTAAAGAATTGCTTCAAGGAGAAAATGATAGAACCAGAGTCTAGTCTGTTCTGCCATGGAATTCCAACTATTCTCGGTAAAATATCTGTTCTTTAGCATACAGGGTAGAAAAAGATCTTAATATAAAATGAAACACAAGGACAAACTTAATATAAAAGCCATATATTTCAGACCAACAACTCTGAGTTACAACCTCCAAGAATAAAGCAGATACTTGCCTTTAACAGTTCCTTTTCACCTAATTTCTTCTCATGATTACTAAATGAAATCAAACAAAACCTCTTGCCTTTGACTGTTAATTAGAAACCAAATCTGAGGAAAAAAAGATTCTGAACCATCCATAATACTGAGAAGTCCAAAAGGTGCCTATTTCCTTCTGGGTAAGGGATGGCTGCAAAATTAACCCAAATGAGCTTAATCAGGGCCACTGAGAAGAGGCTGACTTTTCCCATTTCACCCAGCGCCAACTCTTTTATTTCTCTTAGGTTCTTGTTAATTTTGCAAAAATCAAACACAGGGGGGAAATGAAAAATGAAATGGCTGTGGCATATACAGCTTTACTGGAGTCTGGCCAAGGGAAAGGGACCACAGCCGGGAAGCAAGGTCAAGATCCCAGAGGTGGAGAGATTATTTTCTCCCCTTAATACTGTCAGCAATGAAGAAATCAAGTCTAGAGTAAAGATTACATTTCATAAGTGCTGACCAAAACTTTTTAGTTTCTGTGACTATAGAAGGTCTTATATTGTGACTTTTTAAAAAATCTGAATGTCATCAAATGAAGTTTGTGGCTTGTGACCACCTTTCTTAAAACAAAGAAATAGAAGAGAAAATGGAATATATCGAATGATATCACAAGTAAGAATAAGTTTGTTTCATGAAACTTTGCTTTCAGTTACGTATTTGTACACTTGTGCGGCTTAGGTTGCTGTATAAAACATGGGGTTGCTTACTGCATGAATTACACTAAAAAAAAAGTGTGAAAGTGACTGTGTTGGGAGACAGGCCCAGGAACCAGGCTCGCCCTGCGTTTGTCAGGGGGGATGGCATTCATCTGAATTGAAGGAAATATGGCTGGCTAAACTAGCAAAGGATTTACACTATTTGTTTGAGCCAAAATAATATTCAAATAAGAATCCCTCAGGGGGCTAGGAAGAGATAATTTTCCACATAAAATTAGAAATAGGAAGGGAAATAGGAAGGAAGGAAAGAGGAGGGAAAGAAAAGTACAAAACAAGAAAAAAATTTTGAAACCTGTTAAACTGGATAAACATAGTGGGATATACACTCTATCTAAAAGAGAAATTTGGAAGCAGATAGGAGGAGGGGAAAGGTCAAGAAAGTATTTATTCCCAAGTAGGGGAATTCTTCATGAAGCTGAAATGACTTCTGAACAGCAGCGCCTGGAAGTAGGAGCTTATAACAGGCCTCTGATTAATAGAAACAATAATAGCATCTGTTAAATGCCAGTTTATAATCTCCAGCAAATTTAAGCCACTTACCAACTTTATGAAGTAGATACTAACATTTCTTCTACAAGGAGTGTGACAGTGAGTTGAACGACACAAACATTACAAATAGTTCTAAGAAAATATTCCTAGTTGTGGGTATTAAACTGTGGAATTCTGGATGGGCACTGTTTTCCATCATGAGCAGAGGTTGGGGCAGACAGTCCTAATATCTCTACTGATTCTAATTAGAGTACAGGCAAGTCCAAAACTGACAAGTAAGCATATTGCTGATGTCTTTCTTCATCGAGACCAAAAAAAACAAATATTTTGCTTTTTTCTGAGAATGGCAAGTAAGTGAACATACCGCCTTTGTGTGATTTTATTCCTACAGTCCTTTGGTATTATTAAATACAATAACTCATATTAAGAATAAGAATTATAACATTAACACTAATGATACAATTAAATCTGATGTCAGGATCGAAATTCTGTGAAAAGTAGGAGGTCTCCTCATTTCAGCCTTGAAAGCAAAGGCCTTTCTCTCTATATTTTATATATTCATTATAAATTATAATTCCTGCTAATCCTACTCCCTGTGGATGGGTGGCTCTCTCCTGGAATGATCAGTCGCTATACTCTTTTTCAGAGACATGGAAGACGGTGCCTTCATTAATTCTCATAAATTAGTAACTTCATTAATTTTCACAAAAGCAGCATTAATCTCACTTTTAAAAGTAAGAGCTTACTGCATTGCACAATCTGAGTTAGGGGTTTTAACCAAAAAGGTACTTGTGAGGGAGTAAAAGAAGATAAAGTACACAGGAGTTTTGAGAAAATGTTATTTAATGGGCTTACATTGACATGGATAGTACACCGAAGCGCTGTCTTGAGGTCTAGAACAGATCAGGAGAAACTGCATTTCTGGGCCAGGGCACAGATCTCCTTTACTCACTGCACTGGCGTTAATGGGGATTTTTATTTTTTGTAAAATGTGAAGCCACGTTGTCCGATTCTTACGTGTTTTGGTGGCCTGGACTGGAGATTGAGAAATAAGCGATCAAGATCCAGCCAGATTTGCACTGAGACCTTTGGAAATAGAAAGTAGGCCTAGGTCCAAGTTGCAAGCAAGCAGAGGGTTCTGCACGAAGTTGGCATAGGGAGGAGACCAGGCTGGCATGAGAGAGACTGGCTCCCCCACTTTACAGCCATCTGACTGCCTCTCAGCCTCGGTTTCCTTCCCAGTGAAATGAGAACGAGAGTTCTCTGCGAAGATAGTAACTTTTTGAGTTAACCTATGAAAGGGCCCCTGACATGAGACCTCCTTCAATTAGAGTCAGGGTCTTTCTCATAGAGCAGGGGAGAGTCAAAGCCTGCACTGCAGGCAGGCGACCTGAGCCTGTTACCTGATCGGGTTCAGCGGTGGGTTTCGGAGGCGTATCAGCGCCAGGGAGTTCTGCAGCCGCGAGTACTCGGCCATGTTGCCTCTCGCCACAGTCACTGTCGCCTCCGCCTCCGCCTCCGCCTCCGCCTCCGCCTCCGCCTCCTGGTGCAAGGCTCTGCTACAGTCCCCCACGCGCTAGGCCAGCCCCATGAGGAGGGGCGCCCTCTGGGCCAATGCAAACCCAGTGCAGCCTCCCGCCTCCTTGGAGGGCTCCCAGCCTGCAGATTCCCATCCTAGGTCGCTGTTCTACCCCTTCCCCGGACCCCAGCGCCTTGCTCTGCAAACGCTCATCCTTTTTCGCGTTATTGGCTGCTCCCCGCTCCCATCACTAAGTAGATCAGGGAATACAATGGAAAGTGGATGGAATTGCTAGCTAGTCGAGGTTTGCAATCCCCTGGCCCAGAGGGCCTGGCTTCTCTGGACAAATTATGAGTTCACTAAATTGTGGAGCTGTCCTCTCAGTTTTCATCTTCATGATTCTTAACAGGGACAGATAGCTGGGGTCCTGACAGTCATGTGATATGATACAAACCTAAGACGTAGAAGACATACATCATGCATTTCAACTACATGGGTATCCAACTAATGTAAACCGAGTATTTGCAGAGCAGTCATACGGCAAGGGATTTTAACAATGATTAAGGACTATTTTTACAGATGTTCTTTTATTTTTTTGTGAATAAAAACAGTTTCCAGCTCCTAGGAAATGCCAAATGCCTTGAGGCCATGGAAGCAAGTAGCACTCAGAAGGGATCCAAGCCATTAAGGACAACCAACCAATCACAAACAGCTCAGTGCAAACACCAGAGTTTGAAAGGTCAACCAACCACCAGCTTTTACAGGTCCTATCTTTAATGCCTCTGAAAATTCCCCAGTCCCTGAACTCTGCCTTGCTCCAAAACTTGATGTAAGATCAACAGTTTGCCCTGCTTAATGAGACTGTACATGTTTCTCTTATTGTATAGGAAGCAGAAAATTCCACTTTGTCATATTTCAGACATTGGTGTCTAGGGGAACAACTCCACCATGGAATCCTAGCAACTTTGAATGCTTCCAGAAAGGCCAGGCAGGCAAAGCTGAGCAGTCCTGAGTGCCCTGAAATTCCTCCCGGAGCAAGGGGAGATTGATAGCGTGGAGCTCTTTTCAGAGAGTTTCTCATCTCTATATTGGAGGAGTAGGATACAAATAATTTCTCATCTGTCCCTAGTTTCTGTTGAATACAGAACTTTCTGCTTTGCAGGCCCCATCCCTAACTACCTCCCTCTCAGTTCTTAGGCAAATTTCTGTAAAAGTTAAAGTTTCCTTTAGAATTT
Organism: Artibeus jamaicensis; assembly: GCF_021234435.1. Classification (NCBI taxonomy): domain Eukaryota; kingdom Metazoa; phylum Chordata; class Mammalia; order Chiroptera; family Phyllostomidae; genus Artibeus; species Artibeus jamaicensis. Next base: position 5,398,386 of record NW_026522046.1, on the reverse strand, counting down.
AAAGTCAGCACATAGGTTCCTGCAAGTGCTGACCCTGCCTTGCTCCTCAATAACAGAATGACCCACTGGTCCCCATCCTCTGTCATCTAGCCCCCCTGTTTGGTGTCGCCCTGTGTGACTAGGGAGACAGGGAGCTGATACTATACTGATCTTTCTTTTGCTGTCAGTGTAAATAATAAACTGCCTCAGTCTATTATGGGTTCTTATGAGCTGAAAAGTGTGCCAAGCCAATTTAGCAGGTGCTACCATGCTGCTGCTTACAGACTGCTTGACTGTTAACAGTCTCTTGATCACTGTGATGAATTCTTATATTCTCAGACTGTCTTCTCGTTCACTCTGTCTCAATAAGTGCTACTTAACAGGATGCTGGTCCTCTTGGCTAATGTACTTCCACATAATTTGCATGTTGCTGCTTTTGCTTGTTCAAATGTCATCTTCATGGCTGCCATTGGGTTGCAACTCGTGAAAATAGATCAGTTGATCAGAAGTGGTCGGTTAAAACTTGAAAGAAAAATAAAAGAATGTAAATATAGAAATTTGGTGCTAGAACATGCAGATATGTACTCACACTAAGAACAGAGATGGCTACCTAAACTTGACTTTTGCTGCATCGGTGATCTATTAACCCTGGAACCCAGGGTGTTGTGTTGTGAAACTTCATTTGATAGTGACATGAAGATGTCAGAACTGACTTCTTGAATAAATCAGTCAGGGTTTTCCAGAACAAACACAAAATATTGCTTTTCCAACTAGAGTGATAAAATCTCTCATATGTTTTCTTTCCCCTTTCTTCTTGGGATACAAATGGACGTAAAGCCTCAGGGGAGAACAGAGCCAGACATAGAACCCTGACTCCCTGTGTTGGGACCATTCAAGGACGGACAAGTTCACAGAATTCAGGCAGACAGAAGAACATTCACAGAGCCAAGGGGATGCTTGACATGCTTTTGTTTAAGGGTGGTCGATCCACGCATGCTGCAAGCTGCATGTTCCTGCACGTCACCTGTCCCACCATGTGGCACTCAGTGGGGAGCCCCTACCTCCTTACATACCGGAACACAGACAAAGCCAGCAGCTGCCAACAGATATCATGCAACAGAGCTTCATACTGCTCATGCGAGCCCACTCAAGGCAATGGGAACAGTTTATCAGACAGTCTCAAGGCTATGAGAATACTGCTTAGCAGGCCCATTCTCAAGGTTATGGGAAACTGCTTCCCTTAGGTGCTCAGATATCTGGGTGAGGAAGCCAGACTGCCTCCCTTTACCCTACACTTCCCAAATGATTTCGTGGAGGAGAGGTGCCCCACTGACTGGACCCAACATCAACTGTTACAAGAGAAGTAAATTTTTGTTAAAGAATTTCAACCTGTGCTAATTAATACAAGGAAGAAATGAGCATTGATTATACTCTTCCACAGGGAAGTTGGCTGATATTTGAGGAGAAAAGATACATAAGTGTTGAAATAAAAGATGGAATATTAATAATATTTTCACTATACCAATAATGGCAGTAATGACAATTTCTGTAATTTCGAGTGACTTGCTCAAGTGTCGAGCCTTGGAGATTCAAATTTGCACATTCAATATCTTACTGATGAAGATAAGCTATCAGGATTCCCAAAGAAGATCAAACTGTGGTAAAAATGGCCCAGTCACCTTAATTATCTTCACTGGTTGAAATAAGTCCTAGGACTTTCCAATTCTTAATTCTGCTTTTTAAAAAAAAAAAGTTTTATTTGCTTATTTTTAGAGAGAGAGAAAGGGAAGGAAAAAGGGTGAGAAACATTGATTGAGAGATACACATCCATTGGTTCCCTTTTGTACACACCCCAACCAGGGACTGAACCTGCAACCCAGGCATGCGCCCTGACCAGGAGTCACACTGGCAACCTTTGCTTTGTGGGATGATGTGAAGCCAACTGAGCCACACCTGTCAGGGATCCCTGGTTCTACTTTTGTTCTCAGAAGTAATTACTCCCTCATTCCACTTTTGTTATTCATTGTCTCCCTTTAACAGAATGGTCTTTCATCAAATAGTTCAAGATACTGGCAAGTCTGTCCCAAGCCTGCTCTTTTGAGCCCCTTCTTGGGAACCACCATTTCTCGTATGACAAGGTGTCTCTAGTTCAAGACACTCTTCATATCTGTCAATGGCCCCTTAAGTAGCAGCGATTCTCCGTATTCTGCACCTGCCATCAGTCAGGTAATACTCATGTGTCCCAAACTCATGTCTACTCTCTTGTTTTCTTATCCATAATAACATTTCCCCCTTTAAATTTCAAGCGATTAGCTCTTTTCTTTAAAGGATAATTAATTTTTATTGAGATAACACACACTCTACAATTGACCCTTTTAAAATGTATGATTTGGTAATTTTTACTGTGTCCATGAGGTTGTACACCATTACCACTCTCTAATTCCAGAACATCTTAGTCACCTAGAAAGAAAGCCTGGACTTACCACTTCCCTTTCTGCCTGTCCCCCAGCAACCCCATGTCCACTCTAACAGAGAGCCTGCTCTGGACATCTCGTGTAAGCAGGATCACACAACATGTGGCCCTGTGTGTCTGTTTTCTTTCACTTGGCATAATGTTTTTAAGGTTCATCCATGTTGTAGCATGTGTCGGTACTTCATTCCTTTTTATTACTAAATAATAGTTCACTGTACGTATACAACACATTTTGTTTATCCATTCATCAATTGATGGATATTTGGGCTCTTTCCACTTTTTGGCCAATATGAATACTGCTTCTATGAACACTTCATGTGCATGTTTTGGAGTAAACTGTCTTTCTTTTCTCATTTTTGGGGGTATATAACTACAGGCAGAATTGCTTGGCTATATGGCAATGCTATGTTGAACTTTTTGAGGAAACAGCTAAATTTTTTGGCTCCATTTGGCATACAGTACATACGGTAATGTATGAGGTTTACAATTTCTTCACACCCTTGTTGATACTTGCTGTCCCGGTTTTTAAAATTCTTATGAGGCCAGTTGTTCTTAAATATGAGTTGTATTGTATCTTTCTTTGTTACTAAGTATGGTCTCCCTTTTGAGTAAATACACATTTAGAATCTGTCTGACTTATGAAAAGCCCTTGATAAAAATAGGCATATTATTAGCCATTATTAGTCTTATGTTCCTTTGAGATGAAACAAATTAAATTGTGTCTTTCCTCTGGGATTATATTTCCATCTGCTTTGAATAGCAAATAAGATTCAAACTAATATACCATGGATTGTTAAGGTCAGAGTAAAACATGAGGTATTACTCATACTTCCATTAATAGAATCATCAAATGCTTTAGCATCTGTTATGTATTTCTAGGTTTTCCCATCAAAATGCTTTGATTTTAAGCCTGAAGTTTTTCCAGTGTGATTACAGCTTTGAGAAATCCCGAGGAAAAGGAAAGGGGCCAGAAGACTAAAGATGGGCAAATGTTTTGATTTTTGAATAGGCAAAGAGATGATAAAAAGATGTGGTAGACTGGTGAGTTTTAAATCAATACCTTATGAAATTTTGGAATAATTCATTAAGGAGAGGGTTTGGGAAAAGGAAGTTGTGATTACCAAAGATATATTGTGTTTGCTAAAAACAAGATAGGCCACATTAATTTTATTGCAGTTTCTGAAAGGATTAATACAGTGGAAATTAAAAGAAGTGTTGCATTGAAATTCCTAGAGAGATTTAACAGGGTTAAGTAATGGAATCCTTGTGAATATGATGTGAGCGCTCTGACAATTATGTTTTATGTATAATATTTGACTGATCATGTTTTTATTGAGCAGTTATGTGTACTAGACAAAGCTACTGCAATGCAAGCAAAAACGGACGTGGTATCTGTCCTCCTACTGCTTGCTGTATAGTTTTAGGGGACAGTAGCTCTTCCTGAGGAAGGGGGAAGCATGCATTTTAAAATATACACATCTGGCACTCACTCTGGGAGATTCAGACTTAGGACAATTGTCAGAACAATTTCATATATACATATAACATAATTGCTCATAGTATAATAGAATTAAAAGAAACAGTGAGGAATTTTCCTGCAGTTTTGTACTTTATCTATGTTCATATGGCTGAGTTCTGATCAGTTTGTATCAGTGAGATCTAAAATATAGAGCCGGTTTTGTAATAGTCATTAGTGCTGTTCACAAATATTCTCATTTTCCCCCATTTACCATAGTAGGATTGCACTTCTGTGCCCACCTGAAGAATTGAGATCATGTGACATTGTTGTGGCCAGTAAAATGTGAGCAGAAGTGGCGGCCCTTTACAAGATCCTTTTTCCTCTGGATTGGCTACTGGCAGTATTCAAGATAGTGGTTGCTCAGTCACCCTGGGTTCCTGAGCTCCTCTACAGGGGGCAGAGCCCTCTGCAGACCCAGAGTAATCCTGTAGTTCTAAATAAGAAAGTAATCAGGCTTGTTTTAGGACATTTTGGTTTGGGGTTTGTTTTTTTATTGCAGTATTACCCTGCATATCCTAGCGGATACAGAATTCTGGGGTGAGCTTGTGACAGCATGACATTTGATAATGACTAATGTAAAGCCCTCTAAAAAAGTTGGAAAAATAAAAATTGTAGAGAGCAGAGTGTCAGTTCAAAAATTAATGTGTATTTTTCTCTTTTCAAGCCCAAGAATCCCCTCAGAATTACTGCAAATGTGTCCATCCCCTCTGAGAGTGTGCACAGCATGTGGATGTACAGACAAACTGCTATAGCCATTTGTCTGTCACCTTGAAAAAAGCCGGACATAAGCTGAAGCAGCTGCTACTGAAGGCAGAGAAAAGAGAAAAATATATATGGCTTCTGAATGATATCAGTGAGGTGCTGGAGTAACCAGTCCTGATGCCTGGCATAGCAGTGCAGTTACTGAAGTCAGCACATGCCCTTATGTTAAAGCTGGTTTGTGCCGCATTTTGTGGAGGATGCAAAGATGTGCTGTCCAGGCAGCTCCAGCTGTCAGCTTCTTTAGAACCTCCTCAGCTACAGAGAGCCTCCTTGCTTGACATCACACCCTTCCCAGGGCAGATTGAATTCTGTATAAAGGACTAGGTTTCAGCCTGACACAGGATACTCTGAGGGCTGGTGCTCACTCCAGGGCTCCCTTCCAGGTTGGCCGAGTCGTCCTTGGACCTGCATAGTAGTTCAATTTCTTCCTCTGACTAGTCCTGCTTCCTGTGCATTCCTAACAAAAAAAATCATTCTCCACATCTCCATATTGGTGTCTACTTTCAAAAAACAGTCTGTTGGCAAGTTTTCTGTAATATCAGGCAAAAGAATCCTAACCGAGATTCAGTGGGATAGATTGAGCCTGGTCTTGTCTAGAGGAAGGAAAATGCACTCATGGTCTCTCTTATTTTTAACTTTGTATTATGTGAATTTTCAATCACATGAACACAAAGAAAGAATATGAAACCCAATATACCCAGTTTCAACAATATCAGTATATGACCAATCTTAATCATCTGAACATTCCCATATTACTTTAAAATCTTGGGCTTTATTTCATCCGTAATCCAAGTGTACCAATGTTCACTTTGAAATGCAGTGCTGTGCAATGCCTTTTGCATTTTCCTCCCTATCCAACTTACACTCTCCCCCTAACCGAATTTTTACATATTGTCTCATTCTTTCTTCTTCTTACCATTATAGTGTTCAAAAGAGGAAATATTGAAGTGCTTTAATAGGAGAAAGGAGCCGTAGTGGTATGAGATACATTAGGCCTGGAATCCACCCATCCTTTCATTTATTCAAGAAACACTTTAGACCTGAAATTTCCGAGAGTCTTTGGATACTCAGTTGTTACCTATGTCAGTGCTGTTCAGATAGGTGATGATGACTTTAGTTAGAAAAACTAAAAGAGGAAGAAAGGGAGAGAAAGAGGGAGAAAGCTAGCCAGCCATCTAGTGGTCACAGTGGGAAGTGTCATGTATTTTTTTTTCTGCCAGGCAGAACCAGACCTGCTCTAGAAAGGACCTTCAGGAGAAGGAAATCAAGGCCCAGAAGTGAAGTGATTTGAGTCATATGGCTACTTAATAGCAGAGCTAGGGATACAACCCAAACAGGCTGACACAAAGAGCTGTATAAGTTATGATTTTTTGAAACTCTTAAAAATGCTGTTCAAATGATTTAAAATTTAATCGAAACATCATATTTTAAATTTATTTTTATCAACATGGTATATTGGTGGCAAAGGGAAAAAAGTGTATTGGTTGAATGAAAGAACTAGATGAATCTATGGTAACACTGACATTGAATTATTTTTCCATTAAAATGTATGCCTCCCTCACCAGATAGGAAGCTCCTTTAAGGCAGAGATATCTTACTCATCTTTGCATCCCTAAAGGCTGGCCTGGTGTCTCTAATACAGGCTGAAAAAAATAAATAAATGAATGGAATTAGGAGGTTAGGTTCTAAAACTGACTGCCACTGGCTAGCTTTGTGACTTTCAGGAGATTATTTAATCCCTATGGTCCCTAGATTCATTAAAAAGATCATTGACCTTTTTTATAAGACAGTTGGAAAAACCTTAAATTTCATTTATGCCAACTATTCTATGGGTCTATGGGATTACCTGGTTATTTGGAACACAAACTCATCACCGACATTTTACTAATAATATCTATGTTAGCTTTGTTATATTCCTAAAACAAAGGTTGAATATTTAAGAGAAATATTGCTTCTCAGAGAAAGGTCTAAATAAAATTGCACCATGTCATGGGCAGTGCATTCACAGAGTCTTTATGTTTGCCTTCCGGAGCTGCTTGGATCAGTAATTCATTCCTGTCTGGCCAGTTAAAATTGAAGGTAGAACTCATAGAAGAGTGCATAGAAGAGGGGGCTCCTGTGTGTGAAATGAACCCAGCAGTGACAAAACCAGATCGTTCAAACTGTTAACCTAAAAACCAAACATCTTTCTAAGTGAGAGGCAACAAGCACTTATTTGAGATAAAAATAACAACAACAAAAAATAGCTTTTTTTGAGAATCACTGACTCAGGCAGAAACTCAAAGTGTTCCAATTTGAAAACAGGGGCAAGGGATGTTTATGAGAAAGGAAAGAAGGAAAATTACTTTAATGAAATGATAGCATTTCTATTGGTGCAGAAAAGCTAACAGAGTGACACTTCAGTCCAGTAGTCATAATATCTGCTTTCTTGTTATGTTTGCAAACAGTTCTTTGGGACATGATGTTGATTCCCAGGCCAAAGGTTAGTTGGCCGTTTCAACATTCCAAAGGTTTGAGGCCTAAGGCATACGTGCAAGGCAGTTTCCCTGGGATGGCAACTTTGGCTTTATTTAAAAGTGACTACAGTTAGATTATTTTAAACAAAATGATCATCAGAATTGTGTAGTATCTGCTAGGTCACATTGCTCTTGTCTGTTCTGGACTGGGATTTTCCTAGTTCTTTTTTTACTGGAGAGTGGAGGTCTTGAAGGTGGATCTGCTTTTAGCTTAACACCTTGAGATACTTGGTGCAGGGGGGTGGGTGAGGAGCGGTGGTGAGCATTTTGAGACTCCACTTTTGGTCCTAGACCTACCACGAATTGTATGGCTTTTAGTCTGTTGCTTCTCTGGATCCAATTTTCTTCACTTGTAATATCAAGAGGTTAACTGAAGGATTATCCCTAGAGTTATTTTCAGTTTTAACATTCTTTGTATTTTTTCTGTTCTAAGGATAAATCCTCAGCTGAACTGTTACCCTCTGTATTTTCCTGGGTCGACTTTCTTCTGTCCATAATTTATTTTCTCCACGTTTTTGAGGCTAGGACATGGGTTTTATTCGTCTTTCCCCCAGTATCTGGCACAATAGCGAAGCAGGCGATTTCAACTAGGGTTGAAGTTAGTTCCTATTAAGATAGGTACCATCTTTGTCTGAAAGGGCTCACAATTCAGAGAGGGGAAATGCCAAACATCATTAACTAATCAGTTTATTACAAGCTTAGGATACTAAGGATAACAGGAAAACTGGTTACTTCCTTCCTTACCACTTGCATGTTCTAACAAGAAGAGAGTGTTTTTGATAGTTAAAGCTCGTTGAGCGCTTTCATTGTGTCATCGCTTTCCATGTGTTATGTCCCAACACCCCAACCCTGTGTTCTATAGTAATAGTATGTGTTTCACACCTGAGGAAACAGGCACGAAAAGGTTAAGTAACCTCTGCCTAGGTAACACCGTAACAACTGAGAGGCAGATTGGAAATTAAGCAGCATAGTCCCACTCCACTGGGCAGAGGAGTCGCAAAAATCACAAATATCCTAAGAACAATTTTGTGATTTCTCCGAGGAGACAGACAAGTCTGGAGGAGTGCTGAGTGCAAGGTACAGAAGGAGCAGAGGCCAAATGTCTACAGAAGAGAAGACTGCAGAAGTTGGCAAAAAAAAGCTTGAAAAACAAAAACAAAAGCCACTTTTCCGGGTTGGACAACACTGCCGGCGACTAGGAAAGCAAGGGTAAAAGAACCGGTAAACAAGATTTGCAGAGCGCTCGCACGCCGAAGAGGAACCAGGGTGCCAGTCGGAAATAACGTCAGCGGAGGGCGGGGCGCGGAGCCGGATGGCGGAGCGGTGGCGACCGGCCGGACGTGAGGCGCAGGAAGTCCCGCCCTGAGGGCGGTGCGGAGTTGTAGAGGGCGTCGCGATGGGCGGGGATCTCCTCCTGGGGTCCACCGAGAACCTTGGATCCCGGACAGGTAATTTGCTGGCCGAACCTGGACTCGGGCGAGGGTGGGAGTTAGGGTTGGTGGCAGGCTTTGCTCGCGGCCTTAATGCTCGGGCGGGTAGAAATGGATCTCACATTAAGGGGGAGAAAAAGGCTCTTTGGCTTGGGATTCCCTGGGGTGATAGGGATGGGAAGAACTTTGGGAATGGGGTCGTGAGGGCCGAGGTCGTCGCAGAAATACAGACAGGCTGAGTTTTCAAGGAATCGGACGTGGTTTAGGGGTCGTGGGCTCCGGAGCTTTGGCGCTCGGGGATGGAGAGATTGAGCCCGGGCACCGAGAAGAGCTGACCTGGAGTTCATTCTCCACCTACACTGATACACTGACCCCCAGGGCTGTTCTAGGAGACAGACACAGACTTGTCTTCTCAACTCTTCATCCAGGACAGTGCTTTGCCAGTATTAGGCATTCTTTAGATGCTGTCGAACATGAACTAATGAACGTACGAGCAGATTCTGCCTCAGCTCGGGGGGACCTTCTCCCCAACTTCAGTGTCCCCACCTCTGAATAGAGAAGTGACTCCAGCTTAGTTTGTGGACCAGTGATTGATGAGGATGCCGGTGCAGTAGAGATTCAGGACATTGTTGTTTTCTGGTTATTGAAATTTAGAAATGTGTCTTCATGTTTTTCTCTGGTGTGGGTAGAGAGGATAAGGTGACTCATTTGGCTTCTTTCAGGTACCCCCGCTTTTCTGGAAAGAACTTCCAGGTGAATGATACCGGGCAGGAGTTGGCCATCGAATGATAAGCAGCAGTTGTAGCACTGAGCTTCTAATTTGTGTTCTAAGTGCTTCCTTTTCACAGATATGAACTCACTTTTCTTTTTCTTAATGTTGTCTTTCTTAAATTGGAGTACTTACATTTGAGATGTAAATGAGAATTATTTCCTAACAGCGGTTTCACCTGGTGTGTTCACATAAGGTTAACTTCTTCCAAACAGTTGTAGGAAGCCTCTGAAAGACTAAATCCCTAAAGATTAAATTGTTTCATTTGTTTAGATGTCTTAAATGTGATAAAGAGTAGGCACAGGCCTAAAGAACTAGGACTGTAACCACATTGTTTTTGGTTGTCAGGCTGTGTAATGGGATCCGGGCATGAATCACTAGTCCCATCAGGTAATAATAGCTCCTTAGAGGTTCTAGAATTTTATCCTTAGATTGGAATTTATGACTTTTTTAAATAAAGAAGAAACTAGTAAAAAATTTTAGATTTAAAAAGTCTAAGATGTTCTTAAAAATAAATTGGAAAAAACAAAGGTAGACATGTAAATAAGTTTTGCAGTCACTTAAATTTTTAAAAATTGCCTGCCTTTCACTCTGGAAAGTGTTGGTATATCCAAATCACCCCCATCATTGTATGCTCAACATTGGTGTCAACTTCACAATACATATAAATAGGGTACAAAGTAAGGTTTTGAGGTCCTCTAGATTTACGTAATGTTAATGTCTTAAAAATAAAATCTAATTTTGCTACCTCAATCTGCTGTTAAATGTCATGTCTATTTATTTTGCACATCTAAATGTCTGTATTCATAATAGTAGCTATTATAACTATTATTCATAATAAGTTGGTATCCAAGTGGTAACTTAGGTGTGTGCATTGACATTCTTGAGGTTTTCAGTTTTGCAGAACACTGATATCCATGGACTCTAACATGAACTTCACTTAAAGAAATCCACGGACCATAATGGACAAAAACATGAGTCATTTTGTATTGTGGCATTCAAATCCTAGCACTTTGGGAAAGGTAAGTTATTGACTGAGTTCTATGTTAGATGAGAGAATAGCCCTGGATTGGTCTAGGAAATTGTAAGATTATGATTGAAAATATAGACTGAATCTCTTTAAAGTTATGTTTTCATGTGGTCCTTCCAAAGAGAGGTTTGTTCTCTGTCTATGAGGCAGTTGTTACTATTTACCTATAAAATTGTTCAGAAAAAGAAGTGATTGACACGGTATATTATTCCTGAAAGATTACTACTCTGCTTTCTTTTTTTCTTTTTTTAGAAGTTCCTTTTAACACTGTAGAGTATGGTAGACTATGTCAACCTATTGAGACCCTGTAGGAATGGGGCCTCGAATAGTCCTTTAAATCATCTCACATCCAGCTTTGGCTCTGTACTGGTATAGATCCCAAATCTTGTGGCCAATTTTATGCCTTAGGTAGAAGCAAGAAAAGAGGTCCCAAAATGTCTTTTTTTTTAATCCTGCCTTATTAGTGCTATTTTGTTTTTCTTTTCTCTTCTTTGATCTTCTTTTTAAACATTTCTTAGATGATTCATTCTCCAGGCCTTTTATCTTTCTATCCTAGGGGATAAAATTACTGTTTTACCTCTCCTAGGTTAGGAGTTTGTTAATTTTTAAAACTTGAACTTCTAGTTCATTATTTATGATAATGTTTGGCAACTTTTAAATCACTAAGCATTGAACTTATGTTTTTCCTTACATTGGCTTCTTATTTAGAATTGGGTTCATTCTAATTGGATAGAGTTGGATACACTGAAAAATTTGTACATAAAGGTATTCATCATCATATTATTTTATATTAAAAAAACAACTAGAAATAGCCTAAACATCCTTCTACCAAGTTCTGATTAAATAAATGCCTTCATACAGTGTAGTATTTTGCAGCTCTTAGAGTGAAGCAGGTGGAAGTATGGTGGAAATATGAAAAATCTGCATGAGATACATTGTTAACTGAGAAAAACAATATAAAAGTATATGTGGTCTGTTTTTCATGTTTTTAAAAGTATACATGCAACTTCTTCAAATCTATGTAATACACTATTACTTTAAATTTATCCATATATATATTTATTGACAGAAGAACTCCTGACAAATGAAACCACAAGTCTAGAGTAGGAAGATGACTCCTATTTTTTGTACACTTTTTCTAGTGGATTATTTATTTATCTACTTATTTACTGTGACCATACTATTTTTATAATACCAAGAACCAAACAGCCCTGGCTGGTGTGGCTCGGTTGGTTGGAACAATGTACTATGACTGAATGGCTGCAGGTTTGATTCCCAGTCAGGACACATGCCTAGGCTGTGGGTTCGGTCCCCAATCTGGGCACCTACGGGAGGCAACCAAGTGATGTTTCTCTCTCACATCGATGTTTCTGTCTCTCCCTTCCTCTCTACCTTCTCTCTTTAAAGAGTCATGAAAAAAAATGTCCTTGGGTGAGGATAAAAAGAAATTTTTCTTAAACAAACAGCAAAGCTTTAAGCTAATTTCATAATTAGGGAGCCTACTGCATACAATTTCTTACAACTTTTGTCCTTATAATTACTTGCACTAGTCAGAGGAATGGGGTTGCACAGTGAGTTCAGTTCTTTTACAGAGGTACATCAAACCTTCCAGTTTGATGATGTCATAATGGCTTTAACTCCAACATTAGATCGTTACTCTTAATAAGAATTTGTGATGAATTAAGTGTTTAGTGCTGCCAAATGCAATACTGTTATGTAGTTTACAGCACGTGGCTGACTTCCTGAGCAGTTTGCAAGCTCGGTAGGTGCTGCGTGGGCTCCGTTCTTCTGAGCTCCTCATTATTACTGAGTGGGATGGATTTTGTTTTATTTGAGTTGCCATTTAGGGACTCTACTTTTTACACGAATTCTTAGTTGCTCATTTTGTTTTGATTTTTAGAATTAGCCTAACTCATTTCAAAGAATGGCTTGTTCTCAGTAAACCAGAAAGATCATTTAGATATATGTGGATAATCTTATTCTGTATTGATGATACTACTTTCAATTGGGTGATTATTTGCTTTGGGATGCAGCAAAAATTTCTGATGATTTTTACTTCTCTGGCCATCTTTGTCTTTCCACACTATTGTTGTGGGGAGTTTGGAATAATAGTAACAGGTGAATAAAATGTGCTGTACAAGAAATTTAAAGATATAGTAATTTTCATTTTAGAGGTAGAGGAATTTATTTGAGACCTGCTTGAGAATAAGCTTTGTAAGGTACATATCCATATGATACCACTAATTGTGTAACTAGTTAAAATTTCTAAAAGGCCACTAATCTAGCGGCTGCAGCATGGTTAGTGAAACAGGCCAGGTTGTGGTAGGCCAGGTATTCTATACCATACTTCAGCACAGTGTTCTGCTTATAATCATTACTGTTAAATCATGCTTTGCTTTTTGAGATCCATGGGTTGAATCACAACTAGCCAGGAAGTGAAAATTACTGGGCAGGAAGCCTGGAGGGGGACTATTTTTTCTTGCTGAAAGAATGGATAGTAATGAATTGAATCCAAGGATTGATTGTGTTTTCCTGAGTCAAGGTGGATGTGGTAAAGGTAACATATAGTAAGAAAGGAGATGAGCATGAACATCAAACTTAGACGTAGGTAATACAGAACTGGGGAAGGTACATGTATAGGTATGTCTATGCATACATGTATGTGTATGCACATAAATGCATAGTACATTATGTATATAAAATGTGTGTATATATTATTTTACACATAATATATAAAATTTTTTTATGGAAGACAAAAAAGTATAGGAAGATACTCAAGTTAATCCAGGAGAAAAAATTGTCAGAATTTTAAAGCCTCAGAGCTGGGCCTGTCATAGGCTAATTAATGATTGTGAGAGCAGCTTAAAGAATTGTGTATGTTTTAGGATCATTACAGGGTTTGAGGGACAGGAAGGTAGACAAAAGTCTGAGAGTGAGAAAATTTAAAACTAATAATCTGTTATAGTTAAAGGTATCTTTTAAGGTTCTGTTTTGTGGTATTGTTTGGGGGAGGGGAAAAGAAGGAAGAACTCAAAAATTTATTGCTGTTCGGTTTGAATTTGAGCTGTCAGTCTTTCCTAGCATTCTGACTGTGTACATACAAGATAGGTTAACTAGATCTACTAACCTATGAAACATGAATTACAAAAATTGGTTTCATTGTTAGGTATTCCTTGAAGGAAAAGGAAATTGTTTTCATAATTTTTGAGACTGTATGAAAAGACAGTTGTGGTGATCTAGATTGAATGGGCTGGGTTATTTTGTTCAGAAAATAGAAGACTTTGGAAGAGTTAGAAATGTACATGGAAGTGTATTTGTTTCTGCTGAGGCCAAAATTAATTCTAACTGGGAGAAGGTATAGAACTAGTCCACAGTGGAGCAGACTGTATCAAGAGTCACGGAACTCCAGGTCACTAGGGTTGCTTAACACGGGTTTGAACAACAGGAATGTCGCAGAGGGGTTTTCTCTGTGTGGGAGCTTGTGCTCGGTGAATATGAAAGTCCCTTTCCAACCTAATTTTTTTATAGTGCAACAAAGTGACTTTTTATAGTATGAGTGTATGTTCTGTTATCTCTTGTATTTAACTACTGATAGCTAACTTATCCACTGGTTACTTATCCACCAAGCTCTACTCTCCCATAACCAAGAAATAAATTTAAGAATTAATCTGAGCTCCCACAATATAAGACACAAACTACGTACTTGTCTCAGGTCCTTATGAGTAAGGACCAAACTGGGTTTGATTTTCTTTTTTGTAGATGTAGTTCTAACAGGCGTAATTAACAGTGAATTGGAAGCAGCAGATTGTTAGTGCCCCAAGTGCTTCTGCTAGGGGCATTCACACGGACAAGCACGGGCAAGAAGAAAGTCAGGAAGCAGACCAACTAATTTTAAAGCTGTAGTACCCCTGAAAACAGCTCTGTGTTAATGGGTATTCAAAATGATAAGCTTGCCTGAACTTTAATAAGTTACATTTAGCATTTTCAGTAGAAAGAGCATGGATTCTAGAGTAGTAAAGACAGGTTGGAATCTGGCCTCTGCTATCTACCAGGTGTTCTATTAATTAGCTTCATTATTCATTCCAAGCTTCAGTCTCATCTGGAAAATAGCAATTTACTGAAGAGTAAGGATAATGTATGTGAAACATTTGTCTACATTAGGTGATAAGTAATTAATAGCTATTATTATTTCATTATTGCCATATTACTCTACCTTAAATGTCTTAATTGAGCAGGTAGTCTATGTCTACTTTACAAAAATTAGCATATAGAAATAAATACATATATATACACATACATAGACAAAATAGGCAAAAGTAGGTTTACAGTTATGAGTGTATGAAGCAGTTTATTATTTTATTGTTTATTAATCATTGTAGTATTTATTTGTAGTATAACTGTAAACTTGCTTTTGCCCATATGTGTATGGAGAGAGAAATATTAGGTTATATAGATCACCAAAAAGATAAAAGGAGTAAAGTCACCAATAATCTTCTATCACTGTTAATATTTTAGTGGCATGCTTTATTTTAAAACTATTTTGATGCTCCTGCAGCAGGGCACTTCTGAGAGGCGCCTGTTGAAACTGAGTCTTTGTTACTACAGTTGGGAAACTTCAGTTAGTCACTGCACATTCTAATCCGAGTATGCAGGGAAGGCTGAGACAGTGCACAATGCTGATTTGCAAAAGCCTCCATGCTGGAAAATTTTGCTGAATTAAAACCAGCCTTGTAGAGTACTTGGTGTAGGTTGGTGTTCTGGAGCCAGAAGATCTGTGTTTAAATCCTGACTCTACTGTTTTCCCAGCTAGGTAAAATAAACTACATGAATTTCTAACTTCTCTGTGCCTCATCTGTAAATTGAGAATGATAGTAGTATCTAATTCATGGGATTGCTGTGAGGACTAAATGAATTTACATGAAGTGTTTAGTGCAGTGCCTGGCATGCAGTATAGACTCAGTAATTGTTACTCAATAATTTTATTATTAACTTTTACCATCTTAAGGTTTTCTTGGGGGAAAAAGCAGGCTCATAGGTGTACATAAACTAAAAAGAAGTTAGAAATAGCACAGAAGCACTAAGTAAGATTTATGATGTTATTCATTTGAACCTGCCAAGTGGTCTGAATTTTTCCATACTAAGGCTTTGTTACTTTTTCCTCCCTGTTTAAATATTTTCAAAACAATATTCCTAGTTCAATCTCTTTCTTCACCCCATGAAATCAACTTCATTTTATGGCGTCTCTTCCAACAAATATTTTGGCCGTGTTTTCAAAGATAAAGCCCTAGTCTTAAAAGACTAGCAGATGTCACAGGTAGTGATCAAAGAGATTCAGGAAATTATCATTAAATCATTTTATCTTACGACTGCCCAAGGAAGTTAGGTAAGAACCTTAAATTCTGTTTCAATTTAAAGTGAAGAATATTAATCAGAGATAAGCCAATGAACATATTAAGCTTTTCTCTACAGTATATCTTTTTAAAATCTCTTTGTTTCCTTCTCTTTTTCTTAATTTCTCTTTGGTTTTCTCCTTTTGTTCTTTTAGCATGGTATCTAGTGATCTGATTGATTACTGGCCAAAGAGTTACAGCTTTTCAAAATCCCTTAAGTTTTATTAGGTTTGCTAGTAGAATTTTTTGTGTGTTTTGTTTTGTTTTAAAGCATGAAGTACAAGGTTTTGAAGAGCCCAAGGCCCACCATCATTGCGCATTCAAGATTGAGGTTTGAAAACTTCATCGAGACTTAGATTCTCTTCAAAAGCCTCAAGTCTCACCTGCATTAAAGCTCTCCACTGAACTCTGTCACAAAAGTAAAAACTCAGAGGGACTAAAACCCATTAATCCATTCCGTTTTATATCCTTTTCTCTGGGCTCTCAATTTACTTCACCTTTAGGGTGTTTCATATTGCTTATGTTCCTTTAGACTAGAGCCAAAGAAACGGGGCTTTCTAAAAGAATCTATATCCTGTGGCCATAAGTTTTCATTGGTAGAGAAGCATAAACTTAGCAGCGTAAGTTTAGAATCACGTCTTTTGTTATATCCTGTAAAAACTTGAGTTGACAATAAGAAAAAGAGGATGAAGTGGTAAAAATATTTGAGGTCAGGTTATATACTCTCAGAAGTCATGTTGTTTAGAGAAAAGAGCCTCAACCCAAAAGTTAACGGTTCTTATTCTCTCTGCCTCTTTCCAGTTATTCGATAACCAGGAAAGTCACTTAGCTGCTCTGAACCTTTACTTCATCTGCTAAGTAAATCTGGTAGTATCTTCCCTGCCTACCTCACAGGGATGTTGTGAGGATAAAATGAAATAATGTACATAAAAAGGACTTTTAGACAAAATGTGCATATAGATATAGGGTGCAGATATAGTCATAAGTCATTTCCTCAGTTTTGGGCCCAGGGAGGTAGGTGATTCAAGCACCTGAAAGTGGGCACCGAGTCCAGGCTGGAATACGGAAACCAGGCCTTGTTGGCTTTTGTTTTCTCTGAACACATGGAATACTCCTGAGTGTTAATTCTAAGAAGGAGGAAGACTATAAATTTCCCTAAAATTATAAGTTAGCATTCATAATGCTCTAGAGCTGTTCTGTATTGTAATATTTGTGGTTTATAAAATTTGTTACTAAGTTGTGACTCGCTTATTTTTTTAAATAAAAGAACATAGAGCAGAAAATTTCACAATGCATCCCACCCGGTAAGAGTAAATACTGTTTTAGCTATATATGTGTGTGAATGGGTGTGTTTGTATTTGTGTATGTGGTCATGAAATAAAATGCCTTTTTTCCTAAGAGTTGGAGTTGCCGTTCTAGGAGTATCATTTAGTACTAATGCCATTCTACCCACTTGGGTTCCTAGGAGACTTTTTTTTTTTTCATTTCATACTACCTGTAACAAAAGAATTAATAATTAGTATCAGTTTGACTTTTGCCTAATTAATGAGTTTTTTTTAATTTCAGGGTACAAAGAAAGCCTATAGATCTTCTGGATATTTTATTTAACATGCTAATACCATCTGCTCTGGTGCCAGACTGTTCATAACATTTAAGGTTGCTTCAGCCTCATACTAGTAGAAACATTATATAAAATATTTTTTCTTAAAACAAAGTTACTTTTATTTTTCTGTCCTGATGGAAAAGAAAAGACTCCCACTTAGCATTGTCTGAGGATCCCTGGAAGATAGGCTGTAGAGAGTATAGCTCATGTTGCAAGGAGTCCAATGGTCTCTAGAAGAGAAATGCCATTTTTTCTCTGAATAACTAAATTTGTCTCTAATGATTTAACATAAATAAGTCACTGGCATTCACTTATTCAGCTGTTTCTCTAAAACCAGTCATCCGCCTTTCTGGTAGCAGCAGTAGTCAAGAATAGGTGTCTCTCATAGTACCCACGGACCATGAAAGGGGATGGCCTTTTCTTTCCAGGGCTGTACATTCCAGTTCATTGGCAAAGAACAGATTCTTTACTGTACTGAAACATTATATTCGGTGCCCTGGGAGTATTTAAGTTTGGATGAAATATTGTAGAAAATACTGATTTTTTACCTCCTTATGAATTATATAAAGGTATATAGTCCTAGTGGCATGAATATTTGTCAGAAGATTTAAAATGTAGTCTCCAGCTGCTTCATTTTTCTGAGCAGTCATAGCCAGACTTTATGCATTGGTAGAAGCAGAACAAATTGATTGTGCAAATTGAGGCTCTTTTGTGTATGACAATTGGCAACAGTGGCATAAAGGTTTATTATCATATATGATCAACTCTTTTGTTGTACCTCCCCCCAAAAGAATCACATTAATGTGTATCTTTTCTCCATGGTAAAACCAGGCTCTACCTGTAAAAAAAGGGGCTCTCTGCTTACGCAACCACCATGTCTGTCCATACCGCTACAATTGCTCTTTTTTTCTTTTTTTAAAATATATTTTATTAATTATACCAGTACAGTTGTTCTATTTCCCCCTTCATTCCCCTCCACCCTGCACACCCCCTCCTCCACCATTCTCCCTCTTTAGTTTATGCCACTTGTGTCAAGTTCTTTAGATTCTATATTTCCCATACTATTCTTACCCTCCCCCCTTATCTGTTTTCTACGTTCCATCTATGCTACTTATTTTCTGTACCTTCTCCCCTCTTCTCCCTCTCCCACTCCCCTATTGCTAACCCTCCATGTGATCTTCATTTCTATGGTTCTGCTCCTGATCTAGCTGTCCTCTTAGTTTGCTTTTGTTTTAGGTGTGGTTGTTAATAACTGTGAGTTTGCTGTCCTTTCACTGTTCATCTTTTTTTATCTTCTTTTTCTTAGGTAAGTCCCTTTAACATTTCATATAATAAGGGCTTGGTGATGATGAACTCCTTGAATTTGATCTTATCTGAGAAGCACTTTATCTGTCCTTCCATTCTAAATGAAAACTTTGCTGGATAGAGCAATCTTGGTTGTAGGTCTTTGGTTTTCATGACTTGAAATACTTCTTCCCAGCCCCTTCTTGCCTGTAAGGTCTCTTTTGAGAAATCCGCTGACAGTCTGATGGGAACTCCTTTGTAGGTGACTGTCCCCTTATCTCTTGCTGCTTCTAGGATTCTCTCCTTCATTTTAATCTTGGCTAATGTAATGATGATGTGCCTTGGTGTGTTCCTTCTTGGGTCTAACTTCTTTGGGACTCTCTGAACTTCCTGGATTTCCTGGAAGTCTATTTCCTTTGCCAGATTGGAGGAAGTTCTCCTTTATTATTTGTTCAAATAAGTTTTCCACTCGTGACTGTTGCTCTTCCCCTTCTGATACCCCTATAATTCAGATGTTGGAACATTTAAAGATGTCCTGAAGGTTCCTAAGCCTCTCCTCCTTTTTTTGAATTCTTGTTTCTTCATCCTTTTCTGTTGGGTCATTTTTTTCCTCCTTCTGGTCCACTCCTTTGATTTGAGTCCCAGTTTCCTTTCCATTACTATTGGTTTCCTTTGTATTTCCATTCATTTCCATTAGTTTAGCCTTCATATGTTCCTCTAATTTGTGATTAAAATCAACCAGTTCTGTGAGCATCCTGATTACCAGTGTTTTGAACTGTGCATCTGAAAGTTTGCCTATTTCTTCGTTGCTTAGAGTTATGGGCTCTGGGGCTCTGAGTTGTTCTTGAGCCATGTTTTGATCTGTTCGTGCCTGTTAAGTATGAGGAGCGGAGCCTTAGTTGTTTACCAGGGTGGGGCCACCCAGGTAGCTGGTTTGTGATGCTGTATGTGGGGGCAGGGTCAGAGAGGGACAATGGCGGTTCCCTCTGCTGCTTCCTGCCGCTGGGGCCTGCGCGGTCTATCTCACTGCTAGCTCCTTCACCGGTTTATCTGCATGTGAATGTGTGACTGCAATCAGCCCTCAGTGGGTCTGCCTGCTTCTCCACACCTGGGATCTGCCCACGGCTGCACCTGGGTCACGAGCCCAGGTCAGTCTGGTGAATATTTCCTGCCCGACCCCGCTCTGCTGCTGGCTCTGCCCCTCTTACCGGTTTGGCTGAAGGGTTCGTTGTTGTCAGACTTCCATGTAGTTCAATTTTCTGCGGTTTGGCTGCGTTTTGGTTGCTAAAACTTTGTTGTTTTTAAACTTAGTTGTGCAAGAAGGCGCAGTGCTTCCACCTACGCCTCCATCTTGGTGGAAGTCCCCCCGTACCGCTACAATTGCTCTCGATTGGTCTTCTGAATTTAGTCTTCCCTCTTCCAATCTCATTGTTTTCAGAGTCATTTTAAAAAATATATAACAAATCTCTTTGGTCTCCTGCCTTAAACTGTTCATCTCTTATTGCCCTTAGAATTTAACCCCAAATCTTCATTTGTTCTTTTTTGCCTACTTAGCTCCAACCACAATGGCCCTCCAGTCCCCTGAAAACATTTGTTTTTTTCTTCAGGGACTTTTTCAGATACTTTCTGCTTGGAATGTTCTCGTCCCTCATACCTCTTCACTTAACTCACTCTTACTTATGTTACTGATTTCACCTTAGGTATTTTTTCCCCAAAGGTCTTCCCCCCACACCCCAGACTGGAGTCGACTGTCCTCCCTCATTATATTTTCATAAATCACCAAGTTCATCTTGCACCTGGTATAGTTATTATTTGCTTAATCATTTGTTAATATTCTTACCCACAGACTAAAGCTTCACAAGGACAAAGACTGATGTGTGTTTTACTTATACTAAATGCCCAGTGCTTCGGGAAATCCTAGTAAATAGTATGAATTCAATAAATATTTGCAGACTGATTTTTTCCTCAGCTACCATTGGTCATTTAGGCGTTTCACATACTGAAAGTTCTTCTAGGTTATTTAACTTCTGTTTAGAACCTTCTAATTATTTCTCATCTCACCCCAAGTTATAAGCCAAAGTCCCTACACTGCTCTTTCAGGCCTTACCTGATCTGCCTTTGACATTCCTTTATCTCACTACCATCTCCTGTCAGTCTGCCACAGCCACTCTGGTCCCCCAGCTGATCCTCAGAAATGCAAAGCTTTCTTCTGCCCCAGGGAGCTTTGTGCTTCCTAGTCCCTGTAGCTGAAATGCTCTGGCCTTGGATACATATGGTTTAATCCCTCATTTTCTTCAGGTCCTTCAAGTCATGATTTGTCACCTCACTAAGTTCCTCTCTGACCGTTTTACTTAAAATTGTAGCTTTACTACCATCCCATTCCATCCCTCTTCTTCCCTGCTTTATTTTCCCCATGGTAGTTTTCTCTCACACTGTTTACCAGTGTCTCCCCCAATACCCAGAGTAGTACCTGACACATGGTAGGCACTTAGATCTTACTTATATTTGCAAGACTGAGACCTACAACCTGAATTGTGAGATTTAATATTTAAAATTATTTTAAAAGTTAAGTTTATTTATATCTTGCTCTATTCTAACAAATAGTTTAAGTGGCTTTTAAAACTATATATAGTACAAAAGGATAAAGACATATAAAGAAAACAAAACAAAGAATGTTAATAGTAACACTAAACTGGGTCAAGTTAATGTATGGAACATCCTCCGTCATGGCTAAAAGCAGGTTGTAAATTTGACTCATCAAAGAATGAGCTTGCTCAGAAATGGTCATTGGACTGGAATCATGATTTTTTTTTTCCTTTGGCACAGGTCACAAATACTTGAGTCTTACATGGGAACCCAAAAAACCTATTTGATTTAACTATAAAATTGTGAAATGCTCTTCTGTATAAAGTTTGCTTTCTGTACTAGGAAGTTCCTAGTACAGAAGTTCCTCTGCTTGTATTATGTTGGGACATTTCTAAGGTTGATTCAGACTTAGAAACTGGATATTTTTTAAAGTCTGCTGTCAAAGATACCAACCAGCACATTAATTACTCTAGTTTCTCTGACTTTAATCATGAGGTAGTATGAGATTCCAGTGGCTGTGGCTTCCTTCCTTCTGAGGTAGATAATTGGTAACTTTGAAATAGGTTTTTCATTTTACAGTCTACACATATTACAATGGTGTCGAGCATTGTAAACTAATACAAGGTTATATGCTGATTATATCTCAACAAAACTGGTTTTTATACAGTCAACTACTGAACTGGGTTGGAAGACTGAGAGTAAAGCAGGTGAGTAAGACTTCAAGAAATCTTTCACCAGTGTAATTGCCAAAGTCAGAGCTACATTGTGTGTGTATGTGAAGTTTAATGGGGCATTTGAGCATATGTCTTTCTGTTCATGGAGTATATACATTTCTAATTCTACTTTGGTTTTTGTTTTGTTTTGTTTTGTTTTGCCATGTACAACTGAATGCGAATTGTGGAGCCACCTGCAGGCCACGAGAGACGGCAGGGCTGCAGAACCCTCAGTTAGCCCTGCAGTGTCCCATTGGACAAAGCTGGGGCTTTGAAGCAAAAGATGAGAATATTTAGCTAAGTGGTGTACTGCTGGCAAAATGTGCTCTTTTTTGACTTTTTCTTTTTTTATTATTTTTTTTAACCTTCCTCTTTTCTGTCTTTGACCTGAAGGTAAACAGTACTCTCTGAAGTCAAATCTTCTGTCCTGCTCCACTTTTCAGGGTTGAAAGAGAGGAACTAAACCAACATTAGACTTTTAAAGAAACAATGGAAATATATATTTTAAAAAAATCATTTATGCTCCACATATTTCAAAGAAAAATATGAAGAGACATAATGAGAACACCGCAGAACCATTAAAGTGGACAATTCTCATAAAAGGATAGAATTTCACCAAAAACATGAGTTGCTACCAATCAACATGTTGCTGATCAATGATTATATTGGGTTATATTTAATCTATAAGTATAGGTTATTCTAAATAATTTAAAATGTATTAATTGAATATGCTTTACATGTTTACTGGAACTTTATGTTCGTTTTTAAAGAACTCCAGCAAACCTCATTTTGGTGTTAGATGAGTAACAGTAGAAAACCTGAGAACAGACAGAACTGTTGGTGTAAAAATAATGCAAAGGTCACCACATCTTCTAGCAGAGTGGTGTAGAAGCAGAGAGATCTTGTTTTCAGTAAAAGTGTTGAAGTGGCAGAAAGAAAATAATGTCCCAACTTCTTTGCTGACACAAATTTTGCTATCATGAGGACAAAAAAAAAGTGCCCAGGCTTTTAAGTCGCTGTTTCCCAACTGCGTTATTCAGAATGCTGACACAGCTCAAAACACTGACTCCAAAGGGTTCTGAAATGAAGTAAGTTTGGAAAATGTTGCATTCTCTTTTGGAAATTTATAATGCAAATTAGCATTTTTCAAACTTACATGTGGCCAGAACACATTTCGCTAATAAAATCTTAATAGCCCTTGAGGTAGTCTATCAGGAAATGCTCTTCTATATTTAAAAATATATTTAAAATACAGGGTCTGGCAGAAGTAACGCCTGCTTGATTGTGGTTGGTAGGGTAATAATATGGGTGTAATAATTTATAGTTTTAATTTGACCATTTCACCTAAAATGTCATATGGTATGCTTGAGGGCGATATTGTTATATTACAGAATTATATGACTATGATTTTCTAATAAAAGATTTTGTAATAAAAAGGGGAATCATTTGTGCCAGACCCTGTATATATATATACACACAAATACATTATGTATAATACTATACAATAGTACTCGATAAGCTATAAAACTAAATTAATCCTAATTATCTATAAAATTTTTGTTCAATGTACTTAATGAATATAGATGTTAAAATATTAAAATTTTTCCAGAATTGGTACATATGTTCTAAATCGAATGCATGGCTACTAAATAATTTGTACAGCATTGATACAGGTAATCCCTTGTCTTTTCCTGGAAACACTGTCTTTACTTGGCCTCCACTTTGGGTTACCTCCTACTTTGCTGACTATTTCTTCTATCTAGACTCGTTTCTCTTGATGATCTTATCTAGTCTCAAAAATTTTAATACCATCTTTACTCAAAAATTTAATACCATCTTTATCTCCAGCTTGGACACTCCTATCAACTCTTTAGGGCTCTTTAGGGTTTTTACATTACATATAAGATCATGTCACCTGTGATCAGAGATCATTTTACTTCTTTTTCAATTTGGATACCTTTTCGTTTTTTTTATTTGTTTTGTTTATTTGTTTGCTTCTAATTGCTCTGACTAGGGCTTCCAGCACTATATTGAAATGAAGTGGCAGAGCAGGAATCCTTGCCTTATTTCTGATCTTAAAAGGGAAAGCTTTCGGTTTGGTATGGGCTTTTCATATACAACCTTTATTATGTTAAGATAGTTTTCTTCTGCCACAGCCAGTGTGGCTCAGTTGGTTGGAACGTCGTCCCATAACCGAAAGGTTGGCGGTTCAATTCTCAGTCAGGGCACATGCCTAGGTTGCAGAGTTGATTTCTAGCCCTAACATATATGATCCCCTGTCTGGGAGCATATGGGAGCCAGCCAGTCGATGCTTCTTTCTTGCATTGATGTTTCTCTCTCTCCCTTTCTCTAAAAGCAGTGAAAAATGTCCTTGGGTGGGGGTAAAAAAATTTTTTTAAAGATGGTTTCTTCTGTTATGAGTTTGTTGAGTGTTTTTTAATCATAAAAGGGTATTAATTTTTGTTGACTACTTGTTCTTTGTCAGTTGAGATTATCATATTATTTTTGTTCTCCATTCTGTTAATGTATTGCATTATATTGGTCGATTTTTTGTATACCGAACCATTCTTGCATTCCAGGAAAAAATCCCTCTTGGTTATGGTATATAATCCCTTTAATGTATAGTTGAATTTGGTTTCCCAGTATTTTGTGAAGGATTTTTGTATCAGTGTTCATCGGGGATATTGGTATGTCATTTTCTTGTAGTATCTTTTTCTCATTTTAGTATCAGCATATGTTGGCCTCATAAAATAAGTTTGGAAATGTTCCCTCCTTTTCACTATTTTGGAATAGTTTGAGAAGGTATGGTATTAATTCTTCTGTAAAAGTTTTGTTGAATTCTTTATTGAAGCCATCTGGTCCTGGATGGTTCTCCGCTGCGAAATTTATGAGTGCTAATTCACTAGTTTTACTAGTTATAGGTCTCTCCAGATTTTCTATTTCTTCAGGAGTAAGTCTTGGTAATTTGTATGTTTCCAGAAATTTATTCATTTCTTCTAGATTATCATCCAGTTTGTTGGTGTATCATTGTTCATAGTAGACTCTTCTGATTTCTTTTTATTTTTGTAGTACCAATTGTAATGTGTCCTCTTTCATTTCAGATTTTTGTTATTTGAGTCTTCCTTTTTATTCTTTTGTCTAGCTAAGAATGGTCATTTTTGTTGATCTTTTCAAAAAAGCAGCTCTTAGTCTCACTGATTTTTTTCATATTGTTTTTCTATTCTCTTCTTTGTTTATTATTTTACTGATCTTTATGATTTCCTTCCTTCTGCTAATTGGGCTTAGTTTTCCTAGCTTTGTTGATATTCTTATTTTGTTCATGCATCATTTTCCTGATTTTCTTTAGTTGTCTATCTGTGTTCTTTTCTAGTGTATTGATCATCTTTAAGAACTTTGTGTACCCTGGCTGGGTGGCTCAGTTGCTTGGAGCATTGTCCTGTACATCAAAAGGTCATGGCTTCAATCCCCTGTCAGGGCACATACCTCAGCTGTGGGTTTGACCCCCAGTCATGGGCATGCAGGGAACAACCGATCGATGTTTCTGTCTCACATCAATGTTCTCTCTCTCTCTCTCTCTTTAAAAATCAATAAACATATCCTCAGATGAAGGTTTAAAAATTAATTTGCATTCTTTATCAGGTAATTCATAGACTTCCATTTCTTTAGGGTCAGTTTTGGAGATTCATTTTGTTTCTTTGATTGGATCATGTTTCCCTATCTCCTCATATGCCTTGTTATTTTTTGCTAAGAACTGTACATTTGAAAAAAAAAAAAAAAGCCACCTCTCCCACTCCTTTGGACTGATTTCATACAGGGGAGTGCCTTCACCCGTCAGTCCTCCTATAGATTTTAGGGGCTTCTCAAACCTTATATGCAGATGAATCTTCTCTGGACTTGCATAGGTGCTTTGCCAGTTAGAGAGGTTCACCAGTTAATTTTTCAGGAGTTTGTAGTCTCTTCCTCCCTCTGGCGTTAGTCTGCGGTATTGCAGATTTTCTGGTGCTGCCACTAAGCCTCCGAGCTCTTCCCTGCTCTAGGGATCCAAAGTACGCCAATGACCTCAGCACTGCAAGTCAGGTAAGACAGAATCTAGTATGGCAGGCAGTCCCTCCAAAAGCTGGAACATTACACATACATTTCACTCCTCTTTCCCTCCTGATGGGGAAGTTGTGAGTTGGGTGTTTACTCTGATCAGAATGAACTCTGCCAACTTGGGGGAATGGCTGTAACAGGTGAAACAAAATGTCTTTATTACCCATGTCAGTGTGGCTGTTCTTGACTTTGAGCTTTCCTGAGGTATTACAACTTCTTAGCTGGCGTGTGGAGGCCACATGAAGGCTTTTTAGGCCATATATTACTGTTAAGTTGATGTCTTCGGGGGAAATTAGATCTTGGACTTCCTATTCTGCCATCTGCTGAACCCTGTGGGGGACGAGATTTGGGGTTTCCTGTGCCACCATTTTTACTTAAAGGACGCCAGTTGTGTTGTGCTTAGGGCCCTCCCCATTCCAGTATGACCTCATCCCAACTTGGCTACATCAATAAAAAGACTTTTCAAATACTCACATTCACAGATACCAGGGGTTAGGACTTCAACTTTGTGGGAGAGGGGTGACACGATTGCACTTACAGCAGCTTCCACTGGTGCCATAAAAGACTGAGGACAGACAGAATATCTGGGAGAACAACGTTTTAGAATACACTGTTACAAAACCCTGCCACTCTACCAATCATTCTCTCATATGAAGCACAAATCTTAATGCACCCAGACAGGAAACCTTTCTGTTTTCAGGGTCCAGACAAAGGTTCACTGGAGGTAGGGTAGCAGCAAAAGATTTCCGCCCTGGGGAGATCCAGGTACTTCACCACCAGCAGCTGCAGCTACTTCGTATTTGGTGCGGAATATTGGTTGCGGGGAGTTTTTTGCTGTGTTCCCTCATAGATACAAGGTAGCATATAGGTTGGGATGGGGGTGCAGAAAGCCCTATTCCCAAGGCCTGGGTGCATAAGGCCTGCCCTAGATGGAGGCTGGACCAGAGGAACCAAGACAGCACCGAGTAACAAACAGCAGCAGGCTACCACTTAGGGAGGGGCAAGGATACAGAGAAGGACCCTCTGTGGCACAGGCAGGCAGTGACCACCGAAAGCTGAGGAGGGAGAAGGGTCACTGAGTAAATCCCTTAAGTGTCCCGTGGTCTACAAGGAGCACAAAGTACCTGTCCCCCACTGCTGGAGGGAGGTACACAGAAGGCAACTATAGCAACAATTAATAAATTCTGCTCCACTACTGACTAGATAATATTTCTGGCATTTCAGTTTACCCGGCTTTGGAACAGAGTAAGTGTGCCTGTTTTCAAGAGTAACTCTTCTTTTGCACAGTGTGTATGGCCATTCTGGAGGCAATGTCTGGCCTTGCCTACAATAAAAAATTACAAAATATGTGAAAAAAACAACCCATTTTCCAAAGATAAAGCAATCAGTAACCCAAACACAGAGATGATGCCTGTCGGAACTATCAGACAGTAACTTTAATTATGGTTAATGTATTAAAGAACTAGTAGAAAAGGTGGGACATATGCATGAACAGATGAGGAATTTTAGCAGAGAAATGCAGACTATAAAAGAGTCCAATGGACATACTAAAATAAAAGATATGTTATCCAAGGTGAAGAACATCTTTGACAGGCTTACCAACAGGACACAGCTGAGGAAACAGTATTTGAACTTGCGTATCGGTCGATAGAAATCGTCCAAATGGAAACACAAAGGGAAAAAAATGAGAAGAAAAAGAAGTGAGAAGAAAATAATATATATGGCATAACTTTCCAAGTATCTAACTATTCCTGGGATGGACAGAGGGAGTCAGCGCCTGCCACTCCGCTATCACTGCCATTTCTCTTCGTTTATTTTTCTTGTTTTCTGTTCTAGCTGCTTTCTGCTTCTGACATTCACTGTGGTGAGTGAAAGCTACACCCAACTTTCCAGAAGAAAGCCAGACTCTTGTTGGAGCTTAAAGACAACCTCCTAGGAGTTGAGTCAGAAGCTACTTTGAATTAAACTATCTCAAAATTATTTGTCTCTAAAGAGCTCCAACCAGGGGTACCTTGATAAGACTGGTACCTTAATTTTCTTCTATTTCAGAATGAGTTTCCTAGGACAACCCAAATAGTAGCGCCCTTGGCTTCCTCCCCATTTTGAGAATGTGAGTCTTGCAACCCCATGTGTTTGCTGTCGGCCCCAGAGACATGTTTACTCATTTTCTTGGCAGCCCAGGAAGGTCCCCAGGCCCACTGAGGTTCCTGGATGTTTCACAGAAGATTCCAGCTGCTGTTATAAAATGGTGTAGAGATGCTCCGTCTGCTGAACTTTCCCTGATACTCTCCTCTTTTCCAGTCACTCACTACCCGCCATCTCAACTTCTGAAACACGGGTGTGCTCTGTAGAAATTCAGATTGTGAAAGGTTTCATTGTTTTTCTGTCCTGGAACAGCTTTTGAGAGCAAGATAGGTGACTGGGCTAAAAGTCCAAGGCAACACTTAACTGTACTTTCACCTCTTTAAAACAAGAAGTGCCATGCGTGGAATTAGAGGTGTGGCCTAGACTGGGGAAATGTTTTGCTTCCATTCTAAATCATCCCCACTGTTGCTTATGACTGGATTGATTTTCGGTGGTTAGTTAGTTTCATGAATACCTCACCTATGGGAAAGGACAGGGTTCCCATAAGGCTTTTCACAGTAAATCTGAAATAACTTCATCTCCGGAACTAGACATTTTAGAAAGTCCAGAATAAAGCAAAACCAAAAATGCTTTCTATCATCTAGATTTTAAGGTAATCATATTAATGTGACAGGGATTAATTGTGGGCTCAGATTCCCACTTTCGCACGATATATTCTATGTTTGACATACTTAAAAATCATCCTGCTTTTGACAGCTTGAAGCTGTGTCAAGGGTAAATTTCTTGAGCAAATATATGAAGTTTTTCTGTGTATAATTGATCCTATAAATACATCATATCATACATATTTAACTTTGATCTTTCCTTAAATGGCCTAAGGGAGAAAAACTTTTCATTTTATGAAGTTGATTGATTCGTTTGTGATATCAAAGTTCCTAGTGCAGAGGCTGATACCACTTGGCATGCGACTCTAACGTGTCATGTGAAAGTAGTTTCTGTTCGAAACTTCCAAATAGATACTTCAGAACTGACGGGGAATTCCAGCAAGGTCACTCACCCGTTAAAACTTTAAAGAAACAAAGAGGTGGGGGAAATTGTCTTTGTGTAAACATTAACTATCTGACTTTTTTAGTGGCTCTTTTTTTTTTAATAAAGGGAGAGCTTGAACTGCATTTCTTTTATATTTCGAATCAAAAATAGTAAATGTAATTAATTTAGAGGTTAAGCTTGTATCTTTATAGTCTATTATATCTCATCTAGATTAGCAAAATATCTAATGCTTGGAAAAATGGCTTTCCATAGTCTAGCCATTAAAATGTCAGGAGACAGAGTATAGGCATGAATTCTTAAAAATGGTTTCATTGTGTTTTCCTTGGTCGTTATATTGGTTGAAAGAGAACCAGTTATTGCTCTTGAAGCTTGTATAAAGCTGCCCTTCAATGACATGGAGAGACAGATGGGCATTTGAGCGAACATTAAAGTATTGTCATTCTGTACATGTCTTTTGTGGGGTCTACATACACAATGAAATGTCAGCTGTTTAAAAAGTAGCAAGAGGAGTTCTTCATCCATAGACTGGCAGTGTATTCAATCCTGCTTCTTAAAAGCCATAGTCTACTTAATGTTAAAATTGGCCTATATGGTGCCTCATAAGATGATAGCATATTGAATTTAGTTTAATTTAATTATTGTATGACTTTCAGGTCTTTTACTACTGCAACTGTGTGTGCATTGGTAGGTCCTTCATGAGAGGCTGGGGGTCTGACCTGCAGGGACCTGTACGACCTGGCGATCTCCGTCCCTCCTATTCCATATCCCTCACACTGTTGCTGGGCTGGCAGACACGTTCACTGTCTACCTTTGGACAACGCAGAGCTTTTATAAAAGATGTTTATTACATATTGAGTAGATGGAAAATATTTATAAATATCTATAAGACTTATTAGAATAATTATGTAGAGAGCATAGGCGCACCTACAGCCCTCTGCATAATTTTGGGTTTTTGATAACCCAAAAAAGCGACGTCACCGTCACCGCCACTGTCTCCTGTGTGCTTCTCTCTGATCCTAGACTTTTCTTGCTCCCTCGGAGATAACCAGAGTTCTGAGTTTTGTGTTAATAATTTTCTTGCTTATTTCAATGGTTTTATCGTGTCTGTATATTCCTATACAGTTTATTGATTGGTTTTATACGTTTTATTAGTTTTATTACTTACTGTTATTGCTCTAATGGCCTTTCTCACACAAAAGATATAAAAGAAATCTTTACTTGGTCAAAGTATTGCCTGTGGCTTGTAGACCAAGGCTGTTTAAAATTAGATGGGAAATATCAAAGCAAAGCTTTCAAATCTATGCTTAGCCTGGTTTATGAAGACCTACCTAACGCCAAAGTAGTATTTTACTTTACTTGGCAAAAAATTATATATAAAAAATGCACTTCCATTTTACTGGTATACTTACAGTCTACACTTATGTCAGGGTCTCATTTGTTTTTACGTAAATTAGACTTTGAAGCAAGTCACCGATTCTTGCATGAACACTTACGCTCACACTACGTGTATTCACATGCATGCACAGCAGTCTCCCCCGGCTCGTTCTTGGGGGACCCTCCTGGATGCACGAAACCACAGATAGGACGTAACACAGTAAGTCCTCACTTAATGTTGTCAGTAGGTTCTGCAACTGTAAGCGAAGCAATGCATAACAAAATTAATTACACCGTGGGCTAATTGATGTAAGCAAGAATTAAGTTCCTATGGCACCTCATCAATGTTACAATGAAACAACAGTGAACAAAACTGTGTTATTCAAGGACCTGCTATTCACTGTTTTTTCTCTAATGCATACCTAGGAAAACACTTAATTTATAAATGAGGCACAGTAAGTGGTTAACAACAATAACTAAGATTAGAGTGAGTACAATAATATACTGTAATAAAAATTATGTGAAAGCGATCTCTCTCAAAATACGTTATTGTAGTGTACTCACCTTTTCACTTAAAGCAGTACTTTTGGGCTTCTCTTTGGTGTGTCTGAACCACCAGTGTCACCACTCTCGTGCTTTGGGGCCAAGATTAGGTAAAGTACGTGTTATTTGAACACAAGCACTGCCATACTGAGACAGTTGATTTGATAACCCAAACGGCTTCTGACTGACTGACAGGCAGGTAGCTGTACAGTGTGGATACGCTGGACAAAGGGGAGATTCTCACCCTGTGCAGGACAGAGTGGATGGTGCAAGATTTCATCACACCACTGAGGATGGCACACAACTTAACACTTACAGATTGTTTATTTCTGGAATTTCTCATGTAATGTTTTTAGAGTATAGTTGGCTGTGGGTAACTGAAACTGCAGAAAGTAAAATTATAGATAAGGAGGGGCTACTGTACACACATACATGTATATGCATGTTTCATACATGTATGAACATGTGTGTATGCATGTGTGCGTGTATAGTATTGGTTGGTACTTAGTATATGTTCATCATTCTACAAATAGCATTGACCAAGCATCTGAGGGTAGTTGATACTGACTTTCTTCTATGTAGCTAAGCTCTAGCTACAGATATAAAAGTTAAATAGATTGTTACATAAAAAGCAATAGCAAATAATGGAGGAAACATGGTAAATTGAAGATTTTGTCCATCATTTTACTTTTTTGAATATGAAATATTTATTGTAATTTTTCATGCAAGACAATGGTTTATCGAGTTATTTTTTAAATAATAGGCATCCTGAGTTTCAATAGCAAGCATGCATTTCAGGATAGCTAGCCATTATGATTCCTACGCCAGTACCCCCTTACAGAAGAGGAGAGTGAATTTGTAGCCCTAGAATTAGGAAGGTGACCTCCTGTAAAAACATTGTACACTTGCATTTCAGGATGTGTCTTAAAAGCTCGTGCTAATTTTACATTCTTCTCTTTGTTTCAAGACCTTTTTTTTTCTCCAAATAAAGCTGACGCTGCATAAAGATTTATCCTGTGGCTTCAAATACCCCAGTTTGAGAAGCATGATAATAAATGGAATCCTATTTCCCAAAGGCCTTAAATCAGAAATGCTTTCTTGTAAGAAAATTTTGAATTCTGCAGTGTGGGTTCCATTTTGGGTTCACTGAAAGTATAAAAGGTCCTCTGGAGTCACCTCCTCTGCCATCAGTGATCTCTCTCTTTTTAACCATCTTGTGGTCTTTTGTGTATCATTTCTTGGACAGTGAATTTGATGGAATCCTTCTTTAATCTTTATATTACCTTGGTTTCCCTATCCTGTTTCTTTTCAAAACTCTTTGGCCATGCCTTTCCTGTCTTCTTTTCTATTCCTCTCTTTCCCCTGATTGTGCTCCTGTTTCCATGTAAGTTTTAGCTTCTCCTTCCTTACACCTTACCACCTTTCTTAGCTTTCTTGGTTCTGTCCTCTCACTTGTAATATCCAGGTGCCTTTTGGACGATTCAGCTAGGACATTATAGAGTCCCTTCATACATGACATTTATGAACTCATTCTCGCATCCCCAGTGCCTTGCATGGAGCCTGGCATTGTAGGTACCAACAAGTATTTATTGAATGAGTGAATTTAATGAATCTCATTTTCTTTTAAAGCAGCTTCCTCCTCTAATTACCATCTTTTGTCACTGGTATCACTATTCTTAAGTCTGCTCTCTGCTACTGCAAATATTTTGTTGATTTTTTTCTTTTGACATTTACATTTTATGTATTAGCTCTTTTCATTGTATTTTCATAAGTCTAACCCTGTTGAGGTCCTTGCCATCTCATGCCAAGATTACGTCTGGGTTCCCATCTGGCCTGTTTGGTTCTAAAATCTTCTCTCTCCAAGCTATTTCCACCATAGCTACTCTAATAACCTTGTATTTGTTTATTTATTTCTTGTTTTAATAAGGTTTTCATTTCTGGAATAATTTTAGGTTAACAAAGAGGTTACAAAAATAGTGCCTTTAGCAAGTTTCTCCTGATGTTAAATGTACATCTTCATGAGCATGGCTCATCTGTCAAAATTACAAAATTGATGTTGGCACACAACTACTAACTAAAATTCAGACATTATCCAGTTTTCACTAGATTCTCCACTACTATACTTTTGGAGACTGTCCTCAGCATATAATATTTCTTTTTCAATAGGTAATCCAGCTTTGGTGAAAATTCAAAAGAGGACAAAAGAGGACAAAAAGATATACTGTAAATCGCCCTGACTGGTGTAGCTCAGTGGATTGAGCACAGTCCTATAAACCAAAGGGTTGCCGGTTCAATTCCCAGTCAGGGCACATGCCTGGGTTGCAGGCCAGGTCCCCAGTAGGGGACGCATGAGAGGCAGCCACACATTGATGTTTTTCTCCCTTTCTTTCTCCCTCCCGTCCTCTCTCTAAAAATAAATAAAATCTTTAAAAAAGGTATGTAAGTCTCCTTCCCGCCTCTGCACCACAGCTATCCTGTCCCTTTCCTGGAGACAACCCCACTGTCTCTTCTTTCTCAGATATTCTTCCAGAGAGACTCCCACTTTTTCCCCCCCACACACTCAGACATACAAGCACAAATAGTTGTTTCCTAAATATACTGCTCTGTACTTTATTGTTTTAAACTTAACATAGCTTGATCATTCGTTTTTTTGGAGTGAGGGAGACCTTGTTACCCTTTTTTTAAAAAAATTAATTATTTATCTTTAGAGGGGAAGGGAAGGAGAGAGGGAGAGAAACATCAATGTGTGGTTGCCTTTCGTGGGTCCCCTGCTGGGAACTGGCCTGCAGGGAACCAGCCTGCAAACCCGACATGTGCCCTGACTGGGAATCGAACTGCGATTGTCTGGTTCGCAGGCCTGAGCTCAATCCACCGAGCTATGCCAGCCAGGGCTGCTTGATCATTTTTTATCAGTAACCCAGAGTTCTTTGTGTCTTAGTCCAGCATCCCATTGGATATCTCCACTGTAATTTGATTGAACAGTCCCCTACTGATTGACATCTTTTACTTTTGCAAACAGTGCTGCAGTGCATGTCCATGTTCATAGTTATTGCTGGGTAAAAGGTTATGTGCGTTCGTAATTTGCTTGCCAATTTCTTTTCAGAGAGATTCTACCAATGTATCTGTCTTTCGTGATTTTTCCATAGCCTCACCAACATTGCATCTTATGAGACTTTTTGAATTTTACCAACTTGATAGGTTAAAATTATGTCATTGTATTTTTAATTTCAATTTCTATTGTAGCGAGTGCAGTGGCATGTCTTTTCAAATATTTAAGAGCAATTTTTCTTTTTCTTTTGTGAACTGTCCATATACTTTGCGCATTTATCAAGTAGGATATTAAAGTACTCTTCTTATTATATTTTCTTGCTAAAATTTTTTAGTTCTGCCCACTTTCTGATCTATTAAGTGAAGATCATAGTCCCCTTTTCAAGACTTTATATTAAATGTTTCAGCCCCGTTTCACGCTATTTTCCAACAACACTGCGCTCTCATCGGCCTGGTTTTATACTCTCCTGAGGGTACCCATGTGCATTCCTTCTACTGTGCCTTCTTTCATAGTGTTCCCCTTATTCCCACCCCCCATTTATATCTCCTCTTTTGAGACCAAAAGCATTATCACTTTCTACAATTGGGTAAATTTCCTTTTAATTTCAAGTAGACTTCTAGAGAGAATAATTAACTGATAGTTTGTAAACTCTTACAAAAGAAAATGATCACTAAGAGACAGCACTGATCCCAAAAAGCTGCTCATATCAAATGACCGCATTTCCATTAACCGTACAATTCTAGGGGATGGTATGTTATAGGCATCTCTTTATTTATTAGACATTTTATTTTCCTGATACATTTGATAAAGTTTTAAAATGTCAGCTGTGTGAGAGGTGATTTTGCAGCAGATAAACCTATGTGCCCAGAGTGCCAGGGCAGGGAGCAGCGTCAGACCGAAGGTCTCCAGTGACAGGGCCCTGCTCTTGTCCCCGACAGTGACTGCTCAGTGTTGTTTGCTGGTCACTTGGTGAGTACATGAGAATTATGGAGATGCCGTCAGGCCTTAGAAGGATACTTCCTATGACAAAGTACACAGGCCTGATTCTAAATTATCTTAGTAGTTGAGATGGGTGGGCTGAAACCAACAAGGCGGATTTTAAAAGCATTGAATGTAAAGCTGTGCATTTTGTCTCCAAATTTAGTTGGGAAAAAAATGAGAGTAGAGTCAGGCATCTTTGAACACACAAATTAGCAAGGTGCCTGACTCTACCATCGTTTTCTTCCAGCTAATTTTGGAAGTGAAATGCAGAGCTGTTAGGTAGCTCAGTCGTCAGGGCATCATCCTGCTCTGCCCAGGTTGCAGGTTCAATCCCCAGTCAAGACGTGTACAAGAATCAGTAAGTGGAACAACAGATCAATGTTTCTCGCTTTTCCCCTCCTCTCTCTCTAAAATCAATAAATAAACATTTTAAAAGTAAATAAAACAATCTTGAGTTGCATTTATAAAAGTATAGTATCCAGATTAAGGAATTTGATAGTTGCACAATTATTTTGTACTTCATTAGACCTGAGTTGGAGTAAGACAGTACCTACTTAGTTCTAGGTACTGTATTATATTTCAAAGGGACATTTTGGAAATTAAAGCACCTGTATTATTTCTCTGTTGCTGCTATAACATATTATCATAAATTAATGGGTTAAAACAATGCAAATGTGCTACCTTACAATCCGTAGATCAGAAATCCAGCACAGATCTACCTGGACTAAAGCCAGGGTGTCTCAGGGCTGTGTCCTGTTCTGGAGGCTCCCGGGGAGAATTCGCTTCCTTGCCTGTTTCAACTTCAGGTGGCCTCCTTCCTCCATCTGCAGGAGCCAGCAAGAGCAAGTCCAGTCCTCACTTTGCTTCTCTCTGACCACAGCTGGGAAAGGTTTGCTCCTTTTAGAGGATTCATGTGACTACTTTACACCCATCTGGATAATCTCTGCATCTCAAACCCTTAAACTTAATCGCATCTGCAAAGTCTCTTTTGTCATGCAAGGTAACACATTCACAGATTCTGTGAGAAGGGCCTGCTCATCTTCAGGAGGAATGGGTGATTATATTACCTATTCAGTGGTCATTACAGAGAATCACCAGGAATAGTGAAGGAGCTAAACTGGATACAGAGAACCAGACAAAGAATTGAGATGATCCTAAAATTTCATGTCTAGGAAAGAATGAGATAATGTTTGTAAAATGATTAATGCACTAAGTACATAATAAATGTTTTTTGCATTGAAGGCTAATGCTACAAATTACAGACATATACTAGCTCAGAAGGGAAAGAAGCTTAGGGATGTGAAAGGGGATGAGGCAGCATAACATTTTGCTGGCAAAGAACAGAATTGTGGATCCAAGTTCTCACTTTACATTAGATTGGCAGGTGGTTTAAATGTCAGGAAGCACTAAGTAAGACCTCTGATTTTCCTAACTCGGAAGAACTGGGGACGATGGGGGTGATGGGAGACTGCAGCAGAGAAGCAAATTCTGGCCTTTTTGTCTGGCCACGACCGCACAATGTACAGATTCTGAGGAACTGGGAAAACTTTTATCAAAGGAAGAAAGCAAGACTTTCTGAAGCTCAGAGGACTGTTGGTTTTTTGTTTTGTTTTGTTTTCCAGGAACGTATGGGAACAAAATCCCCTCTAAAGCCAAAGCCCAGCCTTTGGGGATTACTGAGAGTTTTTCAGGCTTTCCCAATAATCTTCCTTAAATTTGTCTCTTTAAACACATTGAAATGGACCTTTAAGAAGTTGCTGATCAGCGGTTATCAGGCAGGAGTTAGGTTAACAAGCCCTCCCACCTCCCTCACGGGGTGGTAGCTCCCAAGGCCACAGTAAATGTGTATCTGCATGAATCTGATCCAGCAGCCGCCAGCGAGGGAACAAAGTTTAGTCTGTGAAGAAATAGGTGGCTTGCCGATAGTTTCCTGCTGTCTGTTCAGACTTCAGCTTGCTGTGGTGTAAGTAGTTTTGGTTTTAAAAATTTACGATATTTGAATATAAAAAGGCTAGTAGGAATGCATTTCATCTGCCTGGCCCTAAATCTTGTATACTAGACCTACTTTAAAGTTTTGGCATTTCACAAGCAGTTTATGTTAAACAATGAAAAGAAAAAAGCTATGACTTTTTTAGCAAGTATTATCCTAAAACAGGTCCTGTGTGCATAAGATGCTTTTTTTAAAATATCTTGTCTTTGGTTGAGTGAAGTTGCTTACAGTGGAAAATAGAAGTGAGTATAGGCCTGGCGCCCAGAGATGGATCACCTCTGAGCAGACCTTTGCGTTCTCCCTGGTGCTCTTCCTTTGGTTTAGGTTCCTGTTCGCAAATATTGAGTAGTCTCTCAGGGAATTCAGCTGAAGCAGCCGATGTGCAGATAAATGAAATAAATGAGAACAAAGTAGCACTTTAACACTATGTAAAGAGACATTCGGGTCCTAGATGTAAGAGCAGCAGAACGTATCCTCAAAGAGGAGGAATTTTGTGGAATGGATAGAAATGGCAAGCAACCTTAGAAATTTCACGTAACTTTGGAGAAACCCATTTTTAAGATTTTGACATGTACTAATTTTCTAATACTGTAGTATGTAAAATGATTTCATATATTGAAATTAGAATTGCTTCATTCCTGTTTGTATCTCTGCATTGAGATTAGGATTCCAGGAACTACACAAGCACCGACTGACTTTATTGAGTGCAGCTTTGGGAATGTTAAGGTTGCATTTGGTATTGAGAGGTTGGTATTTTTTATTTCCCTTTTGCCACAATGTATTAAAAAAAAACAACTCCTGGTACTCCACAATTTTATAACTTTGAATATAGAAACAAAGTTTGGTGTTGTTAATATATAAAAATTATAAAGGCTCTCTGTTGGCTAGTAGCCTTTTCAAATCAGCTCAGGAAGTTCTGAGGAGAGAGATTGTTTCTGTAGAAGTGCAGCAGATTTCCCCTCCCCTCTGCCTTCATCTCAGACCTCAGGGACATTCACTCTGTTTCTCTAGCCTGCCTCTTATTCCTGCTGGACTGAGCGGGAACCCAGATGATGGCGTTGGGCCCCAGCTGACCCTCGATGGAATGAAAGTGCTCAGCCCTCGGTCCTAAGCAGGCTTTAGGACTGTGTGTATATGTGTGTTTTAATTTGTTAATTGTAGAGAGAGAGAAAGGGAGAGAGAGACAAACATCAATTTGTTGTCCCACTTGTTTATTCATTTATTGACTGATTCTTTCATGTGCCTTAACTGGGCATCGAACCGGCGACCTTGGCATAGGAGGATGACGCTGTAATCAGCTGAGCTACCCAGCCAGGGCATCAAAGACTGTAATAAACGTGAAACTTTACTCATCCTTAGATTGATGAATTTCAATGATTTTAGTTTCCTAAGCTGATTAACTTCCCCAACTCTATAGCCCCTGCTGAGCTAGGCTAGGTTACATATTCAGTTATTGGTTCATGGGGCAGACATTGGGGGCTGGGGGTTCTGGGAAAGGAGCCAGCGCAGCAGGGGAGACTGCTGGCCTGGAAGTTTCCTAACCAGATTTGAAATAGGTCGGAGTTCTAACAACCTGGAAGGCCATACAGGTGTGTACTGGCTGAATCTTGACCAAGACCCTTTCAGATTCTCTTTAAAAACTTCCAATAGCCTCCTCTCACATCCAAACTCTTGTCCATGCCCTTCTGATCATTTGCCTAACATCATCGCCTAGAGTTATTCTCCTCACTCAGTTTGCTGCAGGTACTTAGGTGTTCTGTTGTTCCTGGAGGTCATTAAGCTTGTTCCTGCTTCAAGGCCTTCGCTGCCTAGAAAGCCCTCCCCCCGCATCGTACTTCTTCCTTCCTTCAGCTCACCACTCAAGTGCCTCTTCCTGGGAGACACCGCTACTCGACTTCCACCACATTTTCCTGTTCATTTGCCCTGATACACTTCTTTAAAACAGCCACCTGACATTATTTTATCTTATTCAATATATGTACAGTCTTCCCCACTAAAACATAATTTCTGTGGGGGTAAGAATTTCTTTGACCAAAATAAAAAATACAATGTTTGCACCATGATCACGGACTATTACACTCAAAATTGTTAAGATGCCAGTTCTCCCTAGATTAATCTATATATCCAATGCAAACCCCATCAAAATGCCAACAGGCACTTTTGAAGAAACTGTCAAATGATTCTAGAATTTATCTGGAAATGCAACTGATATCAAATAGCTAAAAGAATCTTGAAAAGAAACAAGTGGATGATTTGTAATATGTGACTTTAAGACTTAACTGTAAAGCTACAATAATCAAGAGTTGCCCTAAGAAGAGAGAGACAGGGCAGTGGGACAGAATGGTGTGTCTGGAAGCAGACCCACACATAGAAGATTAATTGATTTTTTTTATCAAAGTGCTGAATTGATTCAATGGGAAAATAAGTCTTTTTAAACATGTTGTTAGGAAAAGAATGGATTTTCTTATTTAAAAAAATCTTCACACCTTTTTACTTCATACAAAAAATTAAGTAGATGTGGATTGTAGATCTAAAAATGAAACTGAGGACCAGAAAGCTAGAGAACAAAGAAGAAAATATCCGTGTACTCTCAAGGTGTGTGGTCTCTTGAGCAGGACACTGAAGCACAAACCATAAAAATAAATAAAATCAAACGAGCTTGTGTACTTACCATAAGACTTCTCAAGACTCTCAACAAGTTAATATTTCTAGCAAGAGGGTCGTGCAGCATTCCTCAGAGCGGTGGCTGCTGCATCCTACTTTTATCTGGAGCACTCGGCTCAGTGCAGGAGTGGGTGTGCCATCCTCGGAGAAGTGTTGCTTCGGTTCTCTCCTCGAAACATACCTTTTCTGAGAGATGGAGTAAGTTGATGAGCAGTTTCTCTCTCTTAGTGGGAATTAATGTTATAGCACCCATTTCAACAACTGGAGTAAAGAAACCAACTCTTCCAAAAGAATTGTGATCATTCCCCACTCCAGACTGACTGGTCAGCTAGCCAACTGTTGCAGTTGTTACGTACTAGTAGGATCCTAGGCCAGAGTCACATTAGATTGGAATTTGTCATAGTAAGAAGAATAAAGAGTGATTAAAGGTGCAAAGCATTTTGCATTCCCCCTGCTGCGGGGTCCAGATACTTGATAGGCCTGCTCTGCCCTACTCCCTCCCTGCTTGTCAAACTCTAAGCCCTTAGCCCCTTGCTTCTCTCAGATTGCTAGTCTCCCATAGTTCTCCCAGTTACTAATTGCTCAAATACCTCCTGCTTATTTTTTTATCCTCACCCAAGGACATGCTTATGGACATGCTTATTAACTTTAGAGAGAGGGGCAGGGAAGGAGAGAGAGAGGGAGAGAAATGTGAGAAACATCCATCAGTTGCCCCTTGCACACACCCCAGGTATGTGGCCTGGCCAGGAATTGAACCGTGACCTTTAGGTTTACGGGATGGCACTCCAACCAACCGAGCCACCTGCCAGCGCTTGCTGAAGGCCTCTTTTCTGTGGCATTCCTAGCATTCCTAGTCTCTGACTCATAGTTCACTGTCCAAATCAGATTCCTCTTCCTGCTGTTCCGGCCCACAAACCGATTGTTATGGTGTATGAGTTGTCACATGAGAAATAGGAAAAAAAAAAAAAAAACAGGAAAAGTGGAAGGGAGCTCAAGCCAAACTTCACCTAAACCAGAATTTGGCCCACTTTTCCTGTTCAGATGTTAGGAATAAGTCAAAATGGTATGTAATACCAGTAGAAATATATAAAGAAAGCTTAAGGGAGTGTCCCTATATTATCTCTGGGTTGTATTTTTTTAAAGACTTTATTTATTTATCTTTAGAGGGCAAGGGAAGGAGAGAGGGAGAGAAACATCAGTGTGTGGTTGCCTCTCATGAGTCCCCTGCTGGGAACTGGCCTGCAACCCAGGCATATGCCCTGACTGGGAATCGAACTGTGATCCTTTAGTTCACAGGCCCACGCTCAACCTGCCAAGCTACACCAGCCAGGGCTCTGGATTGTATTTTAAAAATTGATCTACTGTAATAGGTAGT
The DNA here is from genome assembly GCF_021234435.1 of Artibeus jamaicensis. Classification (NCBI taxonomy): domain Eukaryota; kingdom Metazoa; phylum Chordata; class Mammalia; order Chiroptera; family Phyllostomidae; genus Artibeus; species Artibeus jamaicensis. The sequence continues at coordinate 5,357,129 of NW_026522046.1, read as the reverse complement.
AGTTTCATGAATGTGGAAAGCTGATAACCAGACATGGAAATGTCACCTGAATAGAGCTTCCTAGAAAGACTATACATGACTAGATGTTACAGGAAACTTTAATTTTAGATCTTCCACTAATTTGCTTTGTAATAGTATGTAAATGTATTCTTTTAAAGAGAAAAATTGTTGACCTCCCTTTTTTGCACAGAAAAAGGATGCCTCTGTGTGTGTGTGTACACCCCTGCATGCACACCAGGCTTTGTCCAGGCGCTTTCCCGCCCAGACTCACTGAACCCCTCTGTCCATGTCTCACCATCCCCATCTGGGAGGTGCGAGGACATCCGGCCCTGCCTTCCTCACAGAACCCCACACGTAACCATAACCAGATATAGAATGTACTGCTTTCAGCATCACTCTAGAGTTTAAGGAACGAATCATGAACACCTTGTTGAGAGATGCATAACACTGTTTCCATAGCAACATGGTGGGATGGAGCCTGGTAAAATTTATTTCAAAACATATTTGCAATACAAACTTAGCAGAAACAATTTATACTGGATGTTTCACAGACAGCAAAGACTCCTGGGAAGCATAGCACGACCTTTTTTCTCCTTCTCAATAAATGTAACAAAATAAACACACACTTCACAGTACTTTGTGGCACACCTTACCAAAGAAAAATAGGCAAGAGAGATACTTGGACAAATGAATAGGGGCAGGTCAATGACAGAGATGAAAACAAAAAGAATTTTACATTAGAAATCCAAAACCATTTTTTAGCCTGTATTAAGATAGGATAAACAGAAGCATGAGAAGTCCCACAGCCAGGTATCTGGGGCATGGGGGTCAAATGGACTGAAGCTTCTATAACTCGATTACTTATTAACCTGGATCTGGGAGCTGAAAGACACCTGATCTCCTTTTAAAGCAGCCTGCTCCTTTGTTATAACTGGAATGGAAGGTTTAAGAGTCACTGAACCCACCTGGCTGGTGTAGCTCAGTGGATTGAGCACAGGCCCGTGAAGTAGGGGATCGCGGTTTGATTCCCAGTCAGGGTACTGCCTGGGTTGCAGGCCAGTTCCCAGCAAGGGATGCATGAGAGGCAACCATACATTGATATTTCTCTTCCTCTCTCCTTCCCTTTCCCTCTAAAGGTATATAAATAAAAATTTTTTAAAAAGAGTCACTGAGCCCCACCTTTAGACTGTAGACTGTCTTTCCAATGTCCTTAGAGCTTTCAGAAGTTTGTAAGTCGGGGGAGGTGGGGGCCACTGACTACCACCTGCCTAGGAAACGACAAGCTTTCCTCCCTAAAGTTCCCTGAAATAACTAGAGGACCATAAACTGGCAAAGCAACTCATGAAGGAAAGACCATAAAAAGCTACTAGTTGAAAAAGCCTGCCTATATCATCTATTATCTAGAAAATGGTAAGATAATAAAGTCTAGAGGAACAGACATGAAAGAGTGGCTTATATGCCTGCTTTGAGAAACTGCAAAAGAGAAAGTAATTTTGCCAGAACTTTTTCCAATTGAAAGGTTTAATAATAATGTGTTCAAACAATACACTTAAGAAATCATTCACGACACACATTAGAAGCAGTAAGTGGCAAATTGGAAATCACCGACTTAGAGGTGGATGCCGGTAATGCTGGTTCACCTACTAAAGTAAATGGGAACCTTACAACCCAGTAGCCAAGTTACCTTCACTCAATAACAGGACCCATCAAGTGAATTCTAATATATATAATTTCTAGCATTTTCTTTTGATTCTTCTTTTATCCTTTCCATCTCTGCGGTCAAATTCTCCATTTGGTCCAGTTCCTCTTTTCTAGTAGATTTAACAGAGGGTGTCATTGTGGTGGCAGTTACAAGAATCCACACAGCTGACCGGTTTAAAGCAAAAATAGTGACAATGCACATCAGAGTTAAAAGCATATAAATAAGTAAAACATATATCAAGAGCAAAAACGCTGGTAATGAAGTTGTATGATATAATAAGGTGGACTGTCATGAGTTAAAATGATAAAATGTAACATCGAAACAGTGGTCCTCAGATTGCCGCCTGAGCAGCAGCAGCAGCAGCAGCAGCAGCAGCAGCAGCAACAACACCTGGGATCTTTTTTTTTTTAAAGATTTTATTTATTTATCTTTAGAGGGGAAGGGAAGGAGAGAGGGAGAGAAATATCAATGCATGGTTGCCTCTTGTGCATCCCCTGCTGGGAACTGGCCTGCAACCCAGGCATGTGCCCTGACTGGGAATTGAACCACGATCCAACGCCTGGGATCTTGCTAGGGGTGAGATTCCCTGGCTCTGCTACAGACCTCTCTGAATCTGAAACCCCGGGGCTATGGGCATGGCACTGCAGTCTTTCTGTGATTCGGATGCACGCTGAAATTTAAGAACCAGCACTTTAGAGCAAAGGATGGGGAACTTTTTCTGTAAAGGGCCAGATGAGTATTTTAGGCTTTGTGGACCACATGGTCTCTGTAACAATTACTTAACTCTGCCATTGTAGCCTGAAAGTAGCCATAGGCAATACATAGAACACAGTGCAGCTGTCTTCTAATAAAGTGTTATTTATGAAAAAGGCAACAATCTGGGTTTAGCCCCTATGTTGTCATTAATACTCACATGCACATGCACACATACATGTACACACGTGCAACTAAAATGCCACATAGAAACATAGTGTAATATTAAAAGTATAGACAGTTCTTACTTTGCAGAGTAATGGGGGACCATAAAAAAGATCATGCAAGTGGAAATCATGCAAAGCCTTTTTAATATCAAGGGGGGAAATTATGATTTTCTGTGACCTTTAAAATATTTTTGTCAACATTTTTTTGGGGGAAGGAGGGTATTATATTGACTGGTAAGGGGTATCAGGGAACTTTCTAGAGTAATAGAAATATTCTAGGTCTGGCTTGGGGTGGTCACTGCATGGACTTACAGAATTGTTGATTCATTAAACAAAACACCTGAGACCCGTGCATTTTATGTATGTAAATTATATGTCAATTGGAGGGTTTTTTTAAGTACAAAATAATTGTCTGGAATAAAATCTGCCATCACACTAGGTTATGTCTTTACTGCAGATAAAATCAGGTAAGTTATGGGGAGTAAATATAAATTCTTCAGGAAGAGAGGTGGGGAAGAAGGTCTAGGCGGTGGCAACATTTTAACACCTGGGAGGAGGTATGGGAAAAAGTCAAGTTGGGAACACTGCTCTGTGTGAAGGGAAACTATCAAAAGATTTCATCGGGGAGTGGAAAATCAGACTGTATTTTAGATAGGTCACTCCTATATGAACTGAAGGAGAAAGGTTTGAAACAGGGAGATCTGTTCAGAGGCTATTATTACAGTACAGATGAGAGCTGAAAAGAAACTGAGGCAAAGACTCTGGGATTCAGGAGCCCAGAGTAAACTGGAATGACATTACAATGGGATCAGTTGGATCTGATGACTAGACTTACTAAAATATTCGCAGACAGTTGTGAGCCAGACGCTAAGGGCTGCCATACTTCATCTCGTTCACCCTCCACAGCAACCACGTGGGTAGGGAGAGTTCATCATCTCCATCTGACAGGCAATACTGCGTCATTTGCCCAACGTCATACAGCCTGAAAGTAGCAGAGCCTCGGTTTATAATGTACAATTTCTCAGTAGTAAATTGCAGACATTTTAAGATAATTTATGTCCCAAATTGCTAACATAAAAAGAAAACAATAATGGAAGACTAGTTTCATGACCAAATGGAGAAAAGTCAAGAAAATTGGAAAGTCAAAAGAAATATTTGATTTAAATCTAACCATTCAAACACATAATCTATGCCTTATTTTCAAAGAAACAATTAGAACTTCTAATTGTTTTAATGTAAGAATATTTAAATAATGTAAGTATATTTCCCTATATATGTTAATTTTCCTCATAAATCTTTAGCAGCAAATATTAAGTTTATTAGTATACATAAGAAAAAATAAAATTTAAATAATATTCCAATATTATTAAAATGAATCAATATTTTTTCACATAAAATACAAAAATAGTTGTCATAAGTGCCATGATGTTTAGAAATATTATAAACCAGAGACTAAATTTAAAACCACATGGAAAGGCTCCTTTGCTAGAGGAAAACTACATAAAGTTCCCCAAAAAGAAAATCTGAATTGATGACATTATGTGTTTTAATATTTTAACAATAGAATTCAAAAAATATTATAACCCCCCCAAATTATTACCCAATAAAATTTTCAAATTATTTTTAACAGTCCTCAGATTAGATTAAAAACATGTTACCAAGTAAATTATCATTCAGTATCTCTAACAAATATACACTCACTGATGAAAACAAGTTATACCTAACAATAGAAGGTGGCTCGACATCAGGAAAAAGCAGAGCTGTACAGTCATTATGGAAAACAGTATGGAGACCCTCAAAAACATTAACAGTAGAAGCACAGCATAACCAGCAATCCCAATGCTGACCGTGCACCCAAAGAAAATGAATCGGGATCTGAAGAGATGTGTGCCCTCCAGTGTTTGCTGCAGCATCATTCACAGCAGCCTACATGTCACCTGGTGTGCAAACACCCTGTATGTCCACTGGTGGGTGAGCGGATAAAGAAAATGTGGTGCATATACATCATGGAATATCATTCAACCATAACAGGAAGTCCTGCCATTTCTGACAACGTAGATGAACCTGGAAGATATTATAACCTAGAGGTTAAGTAAAATAGAGAAAGACAAATACTGTATCACCTCACTTAAATGTGGAATCTAAAACTACTGAATTCATAGAACTCATAGAACAAGCTGGAACAGTGGTTACCAGGGAATGGGAATTGGAGAGAATGGAAGATGTTGTTTGAAGGGTCCAAATGGCCCTGGCCGGGTGGCTCAGAGGTTGGATCTGCCCAAACACCAGAAGGTTGCGGGCTCGACCCTCAGTCAGGACACAGACCTAGGCTGTGGTTTGACCCCAGAAGGGGCACATATGGGAGGCCGCTGACCACTGTTTCTCTCTCACATTGATGTTTCTTTCTCTCTCCCTAAAAAATCAACAAAGATATATCCCTGGGTGAAGATTAAATAATAGTAGGTTCAAACTTCTGGTCACAAGATGAATACATTCTGGAGATATAATATACAGTGTGGGAACTACAGTTAGTGATGCTATATTTTATATTTGAAATTTGCTGAGAGTAGATCTTACATGTTCTCATCATATACACAAAGATGGTAACTGGAAGTGAGGGTATGGAAGTGTTACTTATTAACTTGATTATGGTGATCTTTCACAGTGTATATGTATATCAAACCATCACATTGTAGACATTAAATATATATGATTTTATTTGTCAATTATACCTTAGTAGAGCTGGGGAAGTATTTTAAAAAGTAAGGATATTAATTTTATAATGATTTATTTTAAATGACAAATGATGTTTAAGAATGTTAGTCTATAAAATAGATTTTCTAATTTTGCAAATAAGAGCAAAGTAAGTTTCTCAATTTATTAAAATCACACATGTATGTATATGCCTTTATATTCAATTTTTTGAACCATGGGAAATGCTTAGGTTTTAATATTAAATTTTCAAAGCAGAATATAAAACTACATAAAAACTGTGACCCTAAATAATTAATAAACATGCAATAAAAAGATGGTAAAATAATGTGCGAAGATATTAATAATAGTTATTGTGGGAAACTTTTTAATATTTTCTTTTAATTTTTAAAAACATAAAAATCATTTTAAACAAAGAGTCAGCACCAGCCTCTTTGGAAACTGGTGATATCTACCAAGACAGGCCCAGAAGCTACTGACATTTACTTAACATTTCTTGTCGGGCTGCCGGGGTCCAGCCTTGGCAGGGCTCAGGGTCCACGAAGGATGGACGGCGCAGGCGAGGAATGAAGAGTCAGACACCTGATTGGATGCCGGGGAACAGCCAGCCTCTGTGGGTCTGACCCAACTCTCTGAGTTTGATTTAAGCTTTATTTTTATAGAGATTGATATATAACATTAAAGGAGCAGGTGCGTGGCATGAAGTTATGTTAAACAAAGGTTATTTTGACCAGGAGAGTCATAAGTCAGACAATTAGAGCTAGCTGTATGTACAGAGCTTTAGATGTCCTGCTTTTCTTATCTAATTCTACTTGATATATGTTTTTTGTCTAAGGTAGAGGAGGGGCTGTTACTCCATCAACTTTTAGATATTCAGAGGCTACTTCATTAAAGGGGGACTTTGTTCTCTGGCCAAGAAATTATTTTGTATAACTTCATTGGAATTATGCGGATCACTGACCCTGAAGTGCAGGTGTCTAAAAATCCCACCACCTATTCATTGCAAAAACAAACATGCAAGAAGAGATAGACAGGAAGTGCAGCCACAGTTGCCTCTGCTGTGCAGGTGCATCTCACCTGTCCTGACTATGTCAAAGGACGGCTGCTGGCCAGCTCCCAACATCAGGCCTTATCCCGAACACTGTATATGTAGGCGTATGTGGAATCAAAGTGGTGAGAGTGGACACCCTTGCCTCATTCCCGATCTCAGGAAAAAAGAATTTCATGATTCATCTTAAGTATGGTATTTTTGTAAGTTTTTTTATAGATATGTTTTATTGGTTTTAGAGGGTTCCCTTATATTCTTAGTTTTATAAGTATTTTTATCATGAAGTGGTATCAGGTTTCATCAAATGATTTTGCTGTATCTATTGAGATGACCATAAGATTTTTCTTTTTTATTCTCATATATTACATTGTTTGATTTTTCTAGCATTAAACCAGCTTTGCATTCTTGGGGAAAATGCCGCTTTGGTTATGCTGTACTAAATCTCCATTCATCCATAGTTGAACACTTAGGTTGTTTCTGTATCTTGGCTATTGAAAGCAATGTTGCATGAACATGGAGGTACATAAATGTCCTGAATTAGTGTTTTAGTTCTCTTTAGATAAATATGTGGAAGTGGAATTACTGGAACATACGGGTGTTCAATTTTTAGTCTTTTGAGGACACTTCATACTGTTTTCCACAGTGGCTGTGCCAATTTACCTTTCCACCAACAGTGCACAAGGGCTGTCTTTTCTCCACATCCTCTGCAGCACTTGTTATTTCTTGTCTTTTTGATAATAGCGACTCTTAACAGGTGTGGGGTGACAGCTCGCTGTGGTTTTGGTTTGTGTTCCCCTGATGATTAATGATATTGAGCATCTTGTCATGTATCTGTAGGTCTTTTGTATGTCTTTGGGAAAATGTCTATTCAGATCGTCTGCCCGTTTAAAAATTTTTTTTGTTTTTTTGCCTTTGAGTTGTATGTGTTCCTTATATATTTTGGATACTGACTCCTGATCAGATACATGGTTTGCAAATATTTTCTCCCACTCAGTAGGTTGCCTTTTCATTTAGTTGATGATTTCCTTTGCTGTAACTAGAAAGATTTTTATTATGAATTTGATTCATTATGAATTCTTTAATAGACATGGGCACTTTTTAAGTTTAAGTCATTTGTATTTTTTCAGATCTGTCTATATCATCTAAATTGTTGCACATATTGGCACAACATTCATAATACCTACATTATTTTTAGTGCCTTTAGTATCTGATGTGGTCTGTCCTCTTTTATTCCTAATATTGGCAATATTTAATTTTTGATTTCTTAAATAACAGACCTTATCGACTGTAAGCAGTTTTAGATTTATACAAAAATGAGCAGAAAATAAAAAGAGTTCCTATATTCCCGTTCAGCCCAACCCAGTTTTCCCTATTCTAATGTCGTGCAGTAGTGTGGTGCATTTCCCAGAACTGATGAGCCAATATTGATAACATCATTATTAACTAAAGTCCATAGTTTACATTAGGGTTCGTTCTTTGTGTTGTAGATTCTGTGTATTTTGAAAAATGTATAATGATATGTATTCATTGTTACAGTATCATGCAGAATATTTTCACTGTCATGAAAATCCCCTGGGCTCCACCTCTTCGTCCTTCTCTTCCTCCCCCGAATCCCTGGCAACCACCGTGTTCTTACTGTCTCTTAGCTTTGCCTTTTCAGGAATGTCAGATAGTTCAAATCATATGTATGTAAACCTCATTTTGGCTTTTTCACTTAAAACAAACGGTTTGCCTCTTTCCACCCCCCCCCCATCAGTCTTGCTAAGGTATTAACAGTTTTATTATTTTTTAATTATCTGTAGGTTGTACTGATTTTTTTCTATATATATTTTTTGTTTTATTGGTTTTTGTTCTTTATTATTTCCTCTCCTCTCTTTGGGATTAAATTGTTCCACTTTTTTTACTTCTTATTTTGTGTTCAATATGCTCTACTTTTTCTACCTTTGTTGGTGGAAATAAGATCATTTTCAATCCTTCTTCTTTAAAGAACACATTTAAACCTATAAAAATTCCTCTCACAATTTGGTATGTTGTTCTTAAATTTTTTATTTAGCTGGAAATATTTTCTAATTTCCCTTGTGATTTGTTATTTCACCCATGGGTTATTAGATGTGTTTTTCAGTATCCAAATATTATAGGGATTTTTTAAAACCTTACTTACATATTTAAAAAATACATATCTTATTGCTGTCTAATTTGAGTCATATGTGATCAATGAACATGCTCAGTAGGATTTCAGTCTTTGAAATTTATTGAGACTCATTTTAAGGTCTAGAATAAGGTCTTTATTAATGAACTTTGTGCCTATTCTGTAAAGAATTCTTATTTTGTATGTAGTCTGCAGTTAAGTGCAGTGTTCCATGAGTGTTAATTAGGTCAAGATGGTTGACACTATTGTTCAGGTCGATCTGCTCACTGGTTTTGTTTGTTTTGTTTGTTTGTTTTTGTTTAATTCTATCTGCTGCCGAGAAAGGAGTTTTAAAATCTCTTATTGTGGACTCATCTGTTTCTCTCTTTAGCTCTGTCAGTTTTGTACTTGGAGGCTCTGTTGCTGAATACACTCATTTAGATCGTTCTGTCTTCTTAATGAAGTGGCCGTTTTATTACTTTTCAATCTCCCTCTTTAGCTCTGCTAATACTCTTTGTCTTGAAGTCTACTTTGTCTGATAATACAGTCACAAAAGCTCTCTTATGCTTAATATTTGCAAGGTATATCATTCTGGGGAATGATATACCCACACTCTTTTTCATTTACATTGTATTTTCCTATCCGAGGTGTATTTCTTACAAACACATAGAGCGGAGCCTTGCTTTTTATTCAGTCTCACGGTCTCTACCTGTTAGTGCATCTACATTTAGTGCATTCATCAATGTGGCTGCACTGAGGTGCACTTTTTCCATTTGTTTCTCTCTGCCCCATGTAGGCTTTGTTTCCTACAGCCTCACTTCGACTGAATGATTGACTGACTTTAGTTTATCAAATATTTTGTAGTGTCCCATTGTAGTTGCTCTGAGGACTCTTTAGCTATATCTTTATTACATACTTTGATGCTTGCTCTAGAGAGTTCACTATATATCCTTAAATTATCACATTCTTCTTACAGTATTAATATGTAGAATGTGAAAACTTGACATAAATATTATGACAATAAGAATACAAAAGAAGGGAGGTGATAGAATTGTATTGTGTTAGGGTAACATGAGGGACACTTGCAATATTAAAACTCATCGGAATCTTGACTGTGGTGATGGATAAATGAACCTACACATGTGACAAAATTGTATCAAATGTGTTATACGTGCAAATGAGTACAACTAAGACTGGGGAAATCTGAATGAGACCCGTGGGTCATATTAATGTCACCGTTGTGATTGTGATACTATATGTAGATTTATAAAGTGTTAACCATTGGGGAAAGCTGGACAAAATTTACAAGGGATCTCTCTATTGTTTCTTGTAATTGTGTGTGAATCTACAACGATCTCAATAGTAATTTCAACTTAAAAAAATGTTCTTGCTACAAGGTAACCAAACTTCATTGCTTAAAGTCAGGGGCCTTTTAAGTATCAGGATTTCTACTTTTACTCATATACCATAAAAGTAGACAATTCAACACCACTTTACAGTTCCTGACGCTTTCCTCTAGTAGAGAATGGGAGGAGGGATTCAGAACCATGTTTATCAACTTGCCTGCACTTACGTGTACTGCTTGTGGGCTGGCTGCAGAAATACAGCCCTTCTTTGCCGTGGCCCAGTCTCGAGAGACTCTCAGAAAAGCAATTAGTGACATACCCAATCCAGCCACCTGCGTCCCTGCAGCACTTGGTTAAAATTATCCTAGTCCGAAGAGGTTTATCCACATTTAAGAATTTACAAGAAGAAAGTTCTGTAACTTTGTTTAATCAACAAATATTTCTCTTTTTTTATTTTATTGATTATGCCATTACATTTGTTCTATCTCCCCCCCTCCGTTCCCCTCCACCCTGCACACCCCTCCCCCACCATTCCCTCCCTTTAGTTCAAGAATACGTGTCTCAAGTTCTTTAGATTCTGCATTTCCCCTACTGTTCTTACCCTCCCCCTATCTATTTTCTATCTACTGTCTATGCTACTTATTTTCTGTACCTTCTCCCCTCTTCTCCTTCTCCCACTCCCCTGTTGCTAACCCTCAATGTGATCTCCATTTCTATGGTTCTGCTCCTGATCTAGCTGTCCTCTTAATTTGCTTTTGTTTTAGGTGTGGTTGTTGATAACTGTGAGTTTGCTGTCCTTTCACTGTTCATCTTTTTTATCTTTTTTTTCTTAGGTAAGTCCCTTTAACATTTCATATAATAAGGGCTTGGTGATGATGAACTCCTTGAATTTGATCTTATCTGAGAAGCACTTTATCTGTCCTTCCATTCTAAATGAAAACTTTGCTGGATAGAGCAATCTTGGTTGTAGGTCTTTGGTTTTCATGACTTGGAATACTTCTTCCCAGCCCCTTCTTGCCTGTAAGGTCTCTTTTGAGAAATCTGCTGACAGTCTGATGGGAACTCCTTTGTAGGTGACTGTCCCCTTATCTCTTGCTGCTTCTAGGATTCTCTCCTTCATTTTAATCTTGGCTATTGTAATTATGATGTGCCTTGGTGTGTTCCTTCTTGGGTTCAACTTCTTTGGGACTCTTGGGGCTTCCTGGACTTCCTGGCAGTCTATTTTCTTTGCCAGAATGGGGAAGTTCTTTTTTATTATTTGTTCAAATAAGATTTCCACTTGTGACTGTTCCTCTTCCCCTTCTGGTACCCCTATAATTCGGATGTTGGAGCATTTAAAGATGTCTTGGAGGTTCCTAAGCCTCTCCTCATTTTTTTGAATTCTTGTTTCTTCATATTCTTCTGTTTGGTCATTTTTTTCCTTCCTTCTGGTCCACTCCCTTGATTTGAGTCCCAGTTTCCTTTCCATTACTATTGGTTTCCTGTGCATTACCATTCATTTCCAGTAGTTTAGCCTTCATATATTGCTCTAATTTGTGACTAAAATCAACCAGTTCTGTGAGCATCCTGATCACCAGTGTTTTGAAACTGTGCATCTGAAAGTTTGGCTATTTCTTCATCACTTAGATTTATTGGCTCTGGGGCTCTGAGTTGTTCTTGAGCCATGTTTTGATCTGTTTGTGCCTGTTATGTATGAGGAGAGGCACCTTAGGTGTTCACCAGGGTGGGGCCACCCAGGTTGCCGGTTTGTGATGCTGTATGTGGGGGTGGGGTCAGAGAGGAAGCAATGGCAGTCCTTTCCACTCACCCAGTCCACCTCACTGCTCGCCCCTGACTGTTTATATGAGTACAAATGTGCGAGCCCACCGCCCTGCGCCGTGCGGTCTCAATGGCCGCCTCTTCACTGGTTTATCTGTGCAAATGTGTGACCAGCCGCAGCCAGCCAGCCTTGCCTCTTCCCTGTTGTCGACCCATAGCTAGCCCGCACCTGGGATCCGGGCCCTCGGCTGCCTGTGCACCACTGGGGGGGAGGGGTGGACCTTTTCTGCCCAACCTGCTCCACTGCTGGCTTCGCCCCTCTCACCGGTTTAGCTGAGCATTTCGTTGTTTTTGGACTTTGTATTGTCGATTTTCTCTGTGGTTTGGTTGCATTTATTGTTGTTAAAACTTAGTTGTTTTTAGATTTGGTTGTGCGAGGATGCAAGGTGTTTCCACCTACGCCTCCATCTTGGCGGAAGTTCAACAAATATTTCTTGAACAACTATTTAAGTAGTCTGCTAGATGCTGAGGAAACAGGAATGAATATAACACAGTTATTCACTTCAAGCAGCTTAGGATTTTAATATAGAATACAAACTTATGTCCTTGTTATTACTACACAGATGTGCTAGAAACCTGCACAGGGTGCTGTGGAAACATACAGGAAAGGGCCTTCTACAGATTCAAGGGAGTCCGCAAGGGCTTCTGAGGAAGGGATAATTGAACAGAATCTTAAAAGGTAAGTAGAGGCAAGGAAGAGGTAACAGGCGCTTGAGGGAGAGGTGACAGCAAGGTCAGGCAGCCCCGTAGGTTAGGAGAACAAGCAGTTCACTTGAATAGAGCCTAGAGCAAGGGCTGGCAGGAAACGAGGACAGAGAAGTTGGCGGATCACATCAGAATGGCTTTATATGCCAACTTAAGGAGTTTGTACTTTGCCCTGAGGATTACAGGGCACTTCCCTTACACATTTCAGGGCTTACATGGGTATCCTCTCCTCTTATAAGGATACTAATCATCAGATCAGGGCCCACCATATCCAGTATGACCTCATATTAACTTAATTACATCTACTAAGACGGTATTTCCAAATAAGACCACCTTCCTAGGTTACAGCTGGTGACCTAGGGAACCAGAATAGAACCATGAATTTTGAGGGAACACAATAAGTTGGTCACAGTGGGTGTTCCCCACAAAATTCACATTTACCTGGAACCTCAGAAGGTGGCCTTATTTGGAAATAGGGTCTTTGTAGATGTAATTATTTTAGTTAATATGAGGTTGTGCTGAATAGGGTGTGCTCTAAATCCAATGCCTGGTGTCCTTATAAGAAGAGTAGAGGACACGCAGAGAGCTATGCAGAGAATAAGTCCAGGGTTATGTACATAGAGACAGAGGCAGGGACTGGAGTGAAACAGGTGCAAGCCAAGAAGTGCCAAGGATTGTCAGAAAACACTGAACATAAAAAAGAGGCAAAGAAGGGTTCTTCCCTAGAGCCATCAGAGGGAGAATGGCCCTAATGACAACTTGACTTTGGACTTCTAGTCTCAAGAACTGTGAGGGAATAAATTTCTGTTGCTTTAAGCTACCCAGTTTACATAATTTGTTACAGTAGCCCAAGGAAACTAATGCAATATTTAAACCATATTCTGCTTTCTGTATGTTAAGCCCATTGTAGTGGTTTTAAGTTATGTCTACAAATTTTTTTATTCTTCCCTTCAAGAGGTAGAGACTAATTCCTCTCCCCTGGAGTACTGACTTACTTCTGGTGAGCAGCATGTAGGGGAAATGAGGGCAAGCAGCTTTGGAGACCAGGCAGGGGTTGGCAAACTACAGTCTGTGGGCTGACTGCCTGTTTTTATAAATAAAATTGTATTAGAACATACCATGCTCATTTGTTTACATATTGTACGTGGCTGTTTTTGCACTGAAACAACTGAGGTGAGTAGCATGCAAGCCTTTATTGACATGCAAGCCAATATTTGTAATCTAGCCCTTTAAGTAAGTTTGCAGATCCCTGAACTAGGTCATAAAATGTACTGCAGGTTTCTGCTTGCTCTTAACTTGCTCTGGGGAAACCCAGCTGCCTTGTCACGAGGAAGCTCAGATGGTCCTGATGAAGGGCCCACAGGGCAGGGAACTTCAGCCTCCTGCGCACAGCTACGTAAGTGAACACTCTTAGAAGTTAAGCTTTCGGGTGACTGCACCCCAGTCAACAGCCTGACCACAGCTTCATGAGAGACCCTGAGCCCACAAGCTGGTCAGTGTGTCTTATCTACGTCACACGCTTTTGCTATTTTAGAAACAGACCGGGAAAGGAGACCTTTATACTCAATATAATGAAACTTCTAGATGACTAGACAAGACTTTTAGGAAACAGGATATTGGAAGGCAAGGGCTCTATCTTCTATAGTTTTCATAATTCTCCTTTCTAACCTAGCACTGAGTATGATCATTGCCAGTTAGTGATTTTGACTGTCACTGACAAAATAATTAGGTTTCTAAGCCATGCTTATTTGAGTCGTCAGGTAGAATGTTTATTTAATAAATACTCACTACTAGTTATTATGTTAATCACTATTTTTATATAAAAAGGACTATTTAAGTATGCCATTATAATCTTTACTAGGTGTGCCTCAAGGGTGTTAGTTGCTTTCTATAAAAACGAACGAAATTGTCTCTGGTCGGGATGGTGTTATGTTCTGTGGTTGTTCTATTGCCCTATAGCAACAGTATCACAAACTTAGTGGCTTAAAACAACACACATTTACTACCTCAATTTCTGAGGGTCAGGAATCCAAACATGGTCCAGCTGGGCCCTCTACCTAGGGCCTTACAAGTTATTCAACAAGGTGCTGGCCAGGGCTAAACTCTCACCTGGAAGCTCCACTGGGGAGCTCATGTGGTTGTTGACAGCATTCGGCTCCTTGTGGTTGTTAAGACTGAGAGCATCCTTTTTTTGTTTCTTGGTTGTGTGGTCTATTGGCCAGAGGCTGCGCTCAGCTCACAGAGGCCACCCAAATGTCAGTGCCATGTGGGATCCCCCAACATGGCCACTCGCTTCCTTGGGGCTGGCAAGGGAGGGACTCCAGTGAGACAGGCACCAGGGGTTTGCCTGCAGGCAACAGGCATCCTCACATAATTGTGTGCATATGATCACCTACATCCCAGCCCCTTTATGGTCCTCTGTTGTTTAGAAGCATCCTCACTCACACTCAAGGGGTTGGGTCACACAAGGTGTGCTCATTAGGAGGTGGCATTACAGGAGCCACCTTGAGCGTGTGTCTGCCACAGGGTTCTTGGAGATCATGCATACCCTCTGTGCAGGGTAGAATTAATGCTCTGCCAGAGATTTCTATACCTAAAAAGGGAGTATAATGTGTTGTTCTGGGTGTTTTTTTCTCCTCTATTTTGCAAATGCACAACCCCCAGGAGGTTGTTGGAAGTATTCCCATTAGGATTATTGTAATGTCTCCATTTAGTTTTGTTTTAAATAATTACACGATGAAATCTTTATAACTACATCCTTTTTTGCAAATTTTTTATTACTTGTTTAGAATAAATTCCTTGAAGTTGTATTTTGGATCAAAGGATGCTCACATTTTAAGACTACTGATACCTTTTGCCAAATGTTATTCAAAAAAGTTGCAGTCAGTATTGAACCTTCAGCAGTGTACAGGAGTGTTTCCCAAACCCTTTCCAGAGCAGTAGATCACAATGTAAAACAGCAGTCTGAGCACTTTTGCAAAGAGAGGCTGGTATCTCACTGTGTTATGATTTGCATTTCTTTGATGCTGATTTGAACGTTTTTATTGGCCATTATATTTTTTGTGTGTGAACTTCTTGTTCACAAAGCTTTTCTCCACCCCCCTACCGCTGCCATTATTTGTGTGTTTATCTTCCTTGATCATTTTAGAACTCACAGTTGTTCAAATTAGTGAAAGTCTATTTTGTACTTTATTTTTCCAGTAGCTCTGAACTGGGTTTTTCTTGACACAAAGGATAGACTGATTTTTGCACATGAGACAGACTAGAGAAAAAAATTATATGATATATGATAAAAATGACATGATATGATATAGAAAATGACCAATGATATATGATAGTGATGTCAAACTAACTTGACAAAGCCACTTAGTACTGTTCTGTGTAGCTTATTTACTCTCTTTCTGCACCATTACCTTATTGGTCATCATTCGGGATCCTGGAATAACTGGTAGCTTAATTAAAAATACAGAATAATGACATTGATCTGTCTACTTCTCTGACTTATCAATTATTCTATGACACTTTATAAGTTTTTCAAGCTTATTTTTCAAGTGTTCAGTAGGTGGCAGCAGCAGAAAACATTCTTTCATTTGGCTCAAATGTAATCAGGCATTTACGGGGGACAGTGTAAAAGCAGGGTTCCTTACCTGTGAAGAGCTTGGTCATGGAGGCTGCTCCAGAAATGGAAACTCAGCATGAAACTTGTGAATATTTTATAGCCCAGCTAAGAAGTAAGCTCCAACAAATACTCTTCTTGGGAAAATGAATTTTATTTTTCAAATGTTGCAATGTTCACTAGTCATGAACATTGTGTGTTTTAGCATTTTTCTGGAATGTTGCACTCTCCCCCTACCTCATTTTATATTGGTAGTGAAAGCTACTTCAAGACACCAGCCTCTTTTCCAGAGGGTTGGTCTTTCAAATAAGGACCATTTCATACAGGGCCTTCAGTGACTTAACAGACTGAAAAGACATGCTAAGAAAATGTGGCCTTTTGAGACCACCATTTCCATTATGGGTGATCTTCAATGAGGCTTCATTTTGCTCCTTTAAAAATTCAGGGTCAATACGTATCTCAAGAGTTTTTGTAATAATTGTCTTTAGATCATAATATTCACAACAGGGTCAAGCACACCTGCTTTTGTTTGCAAACTGCAGTGACTGGTGGGTGGTCTGTACCGCAGGCCAGGAGGAGGCTGTAAGATGGGCCTAAGGGTTGTGGGTTTTGAGGGGAAAGGGGGGCATTTGCTGCTGGGCCCATTGAAGGCTAATGATGATTTTGATGACAGGAAAACCAGATTGTTCTGAACAACAAGAGGCTACAGAAAAAACATGAAACTGTGAGCACTAGCTTTCTTTTCTGCCCTTTCTTAGGATTACCTCAGAATGAAGAAGAACAGATTAGGACACAGGAACAAAGTGCAGGTGGTCTGGAGTGGATCCTCCTACTCCAAAGATGAAGCGGTTGGTGGTGGCGGGAAGAGTCTAAAGTGTTCTCTCACCCTCAATTCCAGCCCAGCTCAAGGTCCGTATGTGAACATGTATTGAGAAAGGAAAGTTGCCAGTTCCGGACTATATGGTCCTTCAGGGACTATGTGTTTGTCACCAGATCTCAGCTCCACTCCAGCACACACTGAGTGCCCAGCAGGTTTGTGTGGGCGGATAAATGGAGTTAACTGCCTCGTAGTGACCCTCTCCTCTCATTCTTTCCTCTCATATTCTCCTAAAGCTGCGCTTTCTTCATCTTCTCCACAGCAGGCTGTGTGCCTACAACCAGGCATGCATTAACACCTCCTCTCAGCAGGCTACAGCTCAGAAGAGGAGTTTTTGCTAGAGAATGGCTGTGTAGACCACCACTAGGGAAGAGAGATCTAGTTGGAAGGCTTTTGGGTTGTTTAGAAAAGATTAAAGTACTAAAACTTTCTAGGCTAAAGAAAAAGAAGGAATTTGATGAGAATTAAAAATATACTCCCAGGCCCTGGTAGGTTGAATTAAGAGCACTTAAACATTGATTCAATATTCTCAAACTGTATGTTCTGCATTTCCAAAGCACTTGTTACTGGGGAGTGATCTGCTTCTATAACACTTTTATGACCATTGCCACTTGAAGGTTATTGGATCTCTAATTGCCTGGGTCTGCTCTTGTTAGGTTGTCCTTAGTTTAATAGCACCATATACTTGTGCTAGTATTTTCTCTTATGTTAGATTGCAGATACTTTTGAGATGAAACATGTGATTTTAAAAATTCTTGTTGGCTGTCCTTTAGAACTGAGGGCAGTATTCTGTGCCTGGGAGTACTGAGTAAATCTTGACTGTGTCATGGAGAGAAAGAGGCAGTGTTCGTGGTCACTGCTGTTACACAGGATGAGGTCGTACAAAAACACGCAGGGGACTTGGGATCAAGTCCTAGCTCTGCCACAGATTTCAAGACTATGGACAAATCCCTTAACCTCAGTTTCTTCATATGTAAAAAAAAAAAAAAAAAAAAGACGGTAGATTTGAATTTTAAGGTTTCTCCCAGGTCCGTGATTCTCAGAGTCAGTATTTCTTCTCGGGATGTCTGAAACAATATTGCTTATTTATCTCATTTAGAAAACAACCATATACTACCTACCAACAGGATGTACTACTAGCTGGGCTACAAACTAAGCAGCAGTAACTGAGTCTCAAAAAAGTTGGTGGCTCAAAAAGGGAAGAACGTTATTAGAGCCTTCACAGACAGGCTTAAAGTAGGCAGGTATTCCAGGACAGATGGATAACTCCAATTTTCTAAAACAGCCAAAGCCCAAGGCTACGTCTTTTTTGTTTCTCTGCTATTGCCTGGGGTATGATCATCTCCTGCATCTAGAGGCTGATTCAGCACAGGAAGGAGGAATGAGAGTCCAGGACAAGCAGCTGCATTTCCAAGGACACCTGGAAGTTTCTGCCATCACTTCCATTCACATCCCATTGTCTACAACTTAGTCTCGTGTCACATCTACAGCCAGGAGAACAGAAAAGTCTTTAGCAGCATGGCATGCACCTACCTAAAGCTTGAAGAGTGGGTGTAGGGGTAAGGATTCCATAATGAAAAGGAAAGAGAGATTGGATTCAGGGGTACAGCCTTCGTCACTGTGCCTTCTCTGATGATTTTAATCACTGTAACAACTTTTCCTGTTCCTCGTGTTTTCTTATCTAATGGTAACGCTGAGATCAGGATCTGTAATTTATGCCTATATGTATACCCCATAGCATATACCAAGGCATCTTAAACATAGATGTCATTCAGTGACATACGTCTGTTTAATTTCTGTACTGGTTTTTCAGGGCATCTAAGTAACTAGTATACCTAGCACACTCCCTCCTGCTCCCTGCTCTATATCTAGTTCAGGGAATGTTACATGTAAAACTTTTATTCTCAACCCAGTTGAGGAGACTAGATCAGAACCTATGAAGTAGTAACATTTAAAAATATATGTTATAAAGTGATTGATTTGGGGCAGGTTGCGACTCATAGCAGCTGCTATCTTTTACTGCTACTAGTAGAGGTGGTACTGGCCGATTCGGGGGTGGCATCATTGACCGTAATGAAAACCCAAGTGCTTTCCAGTGTGGCAGCATCATTTGGTGTTAAGTGTACTCCCTGGACACATAATTAATTATAAGTAAACTTTGAAACAGATCTTTCCCCGAGAGATTTTTGGTTTCTGTCTCTCAGTTTCCTTTTTGGTGTTAATAATACAAAGTCAGTGGAGTGCCAATGTGAATTTATACAGTGTGGGCCTATTTACAAATAGTCACAGGGCTCATTTTGAAAACAGGCCACAGTTTATTGACTCAGTTTTAACATCATATGCATTCTGGACTCCAGTTCTTTAGCTGCTGCACACGTACACTGCAACCCTAAACTGGAATGAAGAGTACTGTATGTGCCTTACCAGTTTTCCATCCCATACAGACAAGCTCCAAAGAATTGTCCTTGTTCTCTCATATCTAGTCCCCTTCAAGGTCCAATTCCAGTTTACCTCCTTTTGTAACTATATGACTATGACCACTTAGCTCCAAAGATCATTCTATCAGAAAAAGCAGAAGACTTAATTCAAGCCCTGGGAAGAAGCAAAGCATAAAAACAGGGTGTGTTTGTATAAGGACAAGCCTTTATTCCCCTTACAAACATGCCAACTTGCCAAAAACAAGCAAACAGCCAGAACAGGCCGTTTATAGTCTGTACCAGGAAGAGTGGCTTCCAGCCTATATTCAGCCTTACCCCACATTCCCGGAGCTATTACTTAGCCTCAATTCCAGGCATCTTTATTGTTGGTACATTTTTCTCAAAGGAACTTACATTTTTTCCCTAAGGGACAAGGTTTTTTTTCCTGTTAAGGGCTTGCTCTTCTCTCTAAATATCAACAGAGGGAAGCAGAGAGCACCACCAGGTAGCCTCACCTGTAGGTCTCAAACTGGGGCAGTCCCCATCCCCTGGCTCCTAGGAAGACAGATGCCTTGAGAGATATTTTTTTTTAACCTATGACAAAGACAGGAGCTATTACAGGCATGGGGAGTGCTAAACCCTTTGCATTATGTAGAAAAGTCCAATGCAAGGAAGAATATCCTTACCCCCAGATGTCACTCAGCTTCCTTCTAGTACCACTGCCCAACCTCAAGTAAAACACTCCTGCCTACCTTGCTCATTCAGTGTCCTCACCACTTTGTATTCGCCTCACCAGTGCTACGGTGCCCTGAACTGGCCTCCTCATCTTCATGTTGTCGTTTCTTAAATTCATTTTTAATGTGTAGTCTTTGGATGGCTATAGACAGATCTTTAACCGTGGGAGGGTCATGGGTAGTGGATAGAATTTAAAAGTACAGTCGTTCCCCTTTATCCACAGTTTTTTTTTCCCGTGGTTTCAGTTACCTGCAGTTAACTGTGGTCTGAAAATATTAAATGGAAAATTTCAGAAATAAACAGTTCATAAGTTTTAAATTGTGCACCATTCTAGGGAGTGCAATGAGATTTCTTGCTGACCAGCTCTCCATCCTGCCCGGGATGTGAGTCATCCCTTTGCCCAGCATCTCCACCAGGTGTGCTGCCTGCCCACTGATCACTCAGTAGCTGACTGGGTTATCAGATTGGCTGTCTCGGTATTGAGGTGCTTGTGTCCAAGTGACCATCATCTTACTTAATCATAGACCCAACACACAAGAGTGTGATGCTGGCAATTCAGAAATGCCAAAGAAAAATCATAAAGCGCCTCCTTGCAGTTTAAAGGTATGTGTGTACAGGAAAAAACATGGCACACATAGGATCCAGCGGTATCTGTGATTTCAGACACCCATGGGGCATCTTGGAACACGTCCCCTGTGCATAAGGGAAGACTGCTGTAGAGTCAGTAGGTGACAGAGTGGGTGACAGAGTGTACACAGAGGTAGATTTGATGCACCAAACTTCCTGAGTTTGATTTCTCACCTATAACATGGAGCTAACACCTACCCTGTTTTAAACTACTTTGCAAATTGTAAAGTGAAGTACAAGATTGTCTGTAAAAGTATGTCTAGGACCAGATTTGTTCCCAATTATTATTTCTGGAATTTAGATATCTGAAACTCCAAAAGAACACAACTGGATAAAGAAGACATTTTAGCACAAAAGGCCTGATATAAAATATGGGACATAAAAACAACAAGAAACAGATATGTGTTAAATATATATACTATAGAATTTTAAACTTTTGTACCATGACTCACAGTAAGAAATACAGCTTTCCTAGTGCCACGTTACCTACACACATACAGCAAGTTTCCTGAAACGATACACTTCACCTCAGCACACAGGACACACCATTTTCTATTCTGTTCTGTTTAATCTCACTAAGTAAATGATGGTCATGACCCACTAAGTCAATTTCACAGCCCACAAATGGGTAGCAACTGCAGTTTGAAAAGTACTTCCTTAAAAATTGTTTCATGAACCCTTGCTGGTGTGGCTCAGCAGATTGAGCACCAGCCTGCAAACCAAATGGTTGCCAATTTGATTCCCAGGCAGGGCACATGCGTGGATTGTGGGGCCAGGTCCCCAGTAGGGGACATATGAGAGGCAACCACACACTAATGTTTCTCTCCTTCTCTTTGTTCCTCCCTTCCCCTCTGTAAAAATAAATAAAATATTTTTAAAAAATTGTTTCATGACTTTAAGCCCTGGCTGGCGTAGCTCAGTGGATTGAGTGCGGGCCTGCGAACCAGAATATCGCGGTTCGATTCCCAGTCAGGGCACATTGCTGGGTTGCAGGCCAGTTCCCATCAGGGGACAGACAGGAGGCAACCGTACATTGATACTTCTTTCTCTTTCTCTCTCCTTCCTTTCCCCTCTAAAGATAAATAAATAAATGAAATCTTAAAAAAATACTAAAAAAAATTGTTTCATGACTTTAGAGTCTACTAAAGATTGTATTTTCTATCATCCTTTTAAGTCTATCAAATTTTTGTTCACCTTAAAATGGAAAAAATATATTGCACAAAGGGATGGGAACACATTTGTTATACTTACTAGTTCTTACACTGAAAATTATTATTTGTAATGCTTAGTCTTCGCACCTTAAAAATATCAAAAAGCAGCATGCAATAGTTTTAAAAAGTACATTAACATTTTAGATGGGTTTGTTCTTTGAACAATTTTAAGTGGCTTTATTGAGGTGAAATTTTATATACAATGAGTTTCACATATATAAATTGTGTAATTTGATATGTTTTGCTGTAAGTATATGCCCATAAACTCATCATCAAAACCAAGATAACAAACATGGGCAGCACCCAGAAGCTTCTCTAGGCCCTTTGTTTTGCCTCTCTGCCACCAGCCCCTTTGCCGGCCACCGTGCTGTGTTTTCTGTCACAGTGCATTAGTTTTTATTTCCAAGTGTTTTCTATAGATGGAATCATAGAGCACACACTGTTTTATGTGGCTTTTTTCGCTCAGTGTAACTTCTTTGAGATTCATCAGTGTTGCAGCATGCATCGATAGTACATTCCTTTTCATTGCTGAGGAGTATTTCCACTGTATGGACTTACTGTTGATTCACTCACTTCTGTTTTTCATTTTGGGGCTATTGCAAAGCAAGCTGCTGTGAACATTTGTGTACAAGTCTTCATTTGGGTGCACACTTTCATTCCCTTTGTGTAAATTATCTAGAAGTGAAATGACTACATCATATAGTAGGTGTATGTTTAACATCTTAAGACACACTGGCTGTGCTAAACAGATTCTGTTGAAGGAGAAGCCAGGCCGATTCTTTTGAGAAGACTCACAAGGTGCCACACCTAGTGCCACACCTCCAGTTCGCCTTGTTTCTGCAGATGGTGCCACCCCCCCAAGTGCCTCCTGCTGAGGAGGTGACAGTGGCCTTCGTTCTGTAAATTTATGAGATTATGATGGATTAAAACCCAAGACTAAACTAAGACCTTTATGGCTCCAAACACTGGAAAAAAACCTTTTGCCCAAATTTTTAGTGAAAAACATTAAAACAATGCTGAGTATATAATACATATAATGAGGTTTGTTAAATTCTTATTTTCCCCACAGTAACAACTTTGGTGCTTTAAAACGCATCAAATCTCTGACTTTATCAAAAATGAACATTCCAGGCGTCTGTTTTTTCCTGGAGCTCTGCACACATGCATGGTCTGCCTGGGTAGTCATGAACAACTGAATGTGTGAAACAGGTCCTAACACGCTGCCTTTTCATTTGACCGCTGGTGTCCTTCCCACTGTAAAGATCATGCTGCCAGGCCCGTGCACCACGCAGAGGCCGTGGATCACACCCTTAAAATGGCCTTCTCTGATAATTACTGTAGCATAAGTTTTTAAACAATGGTTATACATATATCTCTGAAAGTATATCCAATTGTTTTAATATTTCTTGTGTAAGACTCCCAGTTAAATTATCCTTTTTCTTACAAACAGACTGGCAGAGTAAAAGCCTAGGTTCCAGAGACTAGAGACTGCTGCCTTTGTTTAAACTGGTATGGTAACTTCAAATTGTTTAGCCTTTTTGTGCCTCACATTCCTCATATTTTTTAAAAATATATTTTATTGATTATGCTATTACAGTTGTCCCATTTCCCCACCTTCATTCCCTTCCACCCTGCACAACCCCTCCCACCCACATTCCCCCCTTTAGTTCATGTCCATGTTACAGAACAAGAGGTCTGAGGGGGGGGGCAATACAATATTTGGCCCACCTAGGGATACCAAAAACTGCTGTAGAACAGGGGCCCCTCCCAAGGACAGAATACTAATATCTACTGGGCTCTTCTGTCTGCCACCAATTGGAAAGACATCTCTCAATGCCAGAGATTTGTGAAAAGGAAATGAAATGTTTATTTAATGCTATTTAGGCTTAATGCCTCCACCAAAATATCAAAGTCCTTTAGGGTATACACCTACACCCACACAGCACTCCCTTCTCCCACTGTCCCAACTCCGGGTACCATAAATCAGGAAAAGAGCACATGTCCCTTTTTCAGGCCACTGGCACCATCAAGCTGTGTCGCCGTGCAGGATCTCTGGTTAATCCAAAGTACTGTGGTACCCTCTCATGGTCCACTGGCAAGAGTCCTTTGTACCCAGTTCCAGTCCAAGTCTCTCTTGCTTTCCACGCCATGCAGCCAAAGGGGCACCCCAAAGCCTTGTGGGCATCTTCTACCAAAGCTGCAGGGGTTTGCACTCCACCAAAAGCATGTGGCTTTCTTCTTCACCTGGCTGCAGGGATCTCCATTCTGGCAAAGCTGTGTGGTTTTCCCTTTCACCTGGGAAAGAGGTGGTCTGCACTCTGCCAAAACTACGTGGCTCCCTCTTTCACCTCACCAAGAGGGGGTCCTCACTCTGCTGAAACCGCGTGGCTCTCCCCTACATGACTGCAGGGGTCCTCACTCTGCCCCAAACCGAGTGGCTCTCCCCCTCAATGGCTGCAGGGGTCTCCATTCTGGCAAAGCCGAGTGGTACTCTTTCACTCTGCTCAAAACCCATGGACCTCTCCTCACCTGGGCAGTTATCCCCTCCCAGTGCCTCAACCCCCACAGGTGTTTTCAATCAGTGTTTTGAGGCTTTATTTCCCGGTGCTGGCGCCCTGAATTAGGTGGTCTGTCTCGCTACCCGTTTTTGCCTGATTCATCTGCGCACGAATGCATGACCGTGGTCAGCCAGCCATCTTGCACGCCTCACTGGGTCTGCTCGTTGCCTTCCCATGCCCGGGATCTGCCAACCACTACCTCCCTGCCCCCAAGTCCACCAGCCACTGCTTTTTCCTGCCTCAACTGCTCTCCACTGGCTGCTAACTCTGCCCCTTTTACTGGTCTGGATAAATGGTTGTCAGACTTCTATACAGTCCAATTTTCTGTCTGTTTTGGTTGGTTTTATTTTGTTTCTAAATCTTTGTTGTCCTTAATTTTGGTTGTGTGAGGAGGCACAGTGTGTCTACCTATGCCTCCATCTTGGCTGGAAGTCCACATTCCTCATATTAAAGGGGGAATTAAAATACCTACCTCAAGTCATTGTGTGTGTTAAATGAGATATGTATATAGGGCTCTTAGCACAATGCTTGACATATAATACAAATAGGTAGCAGTCACTGACTTTAAAATAGCAAAGCTAGAGCTTGGTATTGAAAGTTATTGGGTCTTAAGAATGTTGAACATTTGAGGATGACAACAATGATGATGTATAAACAGTAATTGATATTTAGAAAACAGAATTTGAAAGATAATCTACCAATGGGTTGAAATTATTAGTATCAGAGAATGAGCTCTCATATCAAAAGTAAATTGTAGTTGGGGTGTCCTGAGCATGATGGAAGAGAATCAGTTAATGACATCGAGTTACAGGGCTCTTTTGGATGAAAGTTAATGTAACTCTGTATCAAACTGGTTTAAGTCCCCTCAAAAGGAAGTTGGAGGGAAGTAATTGATTGGCTTATGTACTTGGGAGCTCCAGCAGAGTCACTAGCTTCAGATATTACTGAAATTAGGTGCCCAGTTACTATTGCCAGGAATCTGTCTTCTCTGTATCTGTCAAGTCTGACTTCTCTGTGCTATGTCTGGATAGAGTTGGCGGCTCTCTGCTTACATCATACAGAGCATCCTGATTAGGCAGGCGTGCTCCTCCACCTCCAGTAGTTATAGCAAACATCCTGGGGATGACTTGGATAAATCTCATTTGCTGGCTGGGGTCAGGTGTCTATCATTTCACTCATCATATGACCAAGCAGGTAAGTTGGCTAGCCTTGTGCCACATGGTCCCTCTTGGAGCCCTAGCTTCAGGTGGGGTTGGCACCATCTGAACCACTTGGAATGACAGTTGGGGAGAGACAACTTCCCAGATGGAAAAGATGCAGGGGCAGATTGAAAAAAAGGGCAGATGTCCACTATTCCCACATTTAAAAACCCAGATGGAAAAGATGCAGGCAGATTGAAAAAAAGGGCAGATGTCCACTATTCCCACATTTAAAAACCCCAAGGGAGGTTTTAAAGATTTTTATTCATTTAGAGAAAGTGGAATGGAGGGAGAAAGCAAGGGTAAGAAACGTTAATGTGTGGTTGCCTCTCACATGGCCCCCACTGGGGACCTAGCCTGCAATCCAGGCATGTGCCCTCACTGGGAATCGAACCTGCGACCCTTTGGTTTGCAGCCTGAGCCCAATCCACTGAGCTACACCAGCCAGGGCTATTCCCACGTTTTGACCCTCCAATTATGTTGCCTGCACTATGAGGCTAAAGTGGAAATGCCAAGTTGTCTCTAGCTAAAAAAGAAGGAAATCAAAGCAGGATCAGAGGAATAGAAATTAGATGGCTTACTTTTTTTTTTTTAATGACCTCTCAAAAAGTAGTACAAATTCTATGGGAATGAGTAAAACAATGTTTAAAGTTTCCTTTTATTCTTTCAATATGTAAAGTGCCTTTACAAACTCAAGATATTATTTTTAGTCTCCCAAAGGTTTGGTTTCTGGTACCATGCCAGAATTTGTATATTATGAGTGGCATATGTCTGGAATGTTAAATATTTTATTAATTGAGAAATCCATTAGCTTTTGATTTGTTTTAGTGCGTTTTCATTATTGATCAGAGAAGAGTTCTTACATCCCTCATTTTTAGTCATTCTTTTGACAGGGATAACACACTAAAACTTCATTAAGCTTAATATTAAGATTTATTCTAAATAGCATAAAAAATCTCTAAGCAATTGCTTTTCACCAGCTCACTGTATGTTTTATTATCCTTTGATTTTAAAAATTGAATACTCCACTTAACCCATGATGTTTGTTAAAACTTGCTGTAATTGTGTGTACCGTTAGGGGTTTATTTTATCATAATGGATGATTATAGAATTTACCAACATGAGACTTGCATTTTTTTAAAAGTTAATAGATATGTATTTAGTATAAATTTTTATTTGTAGTCCATCTTTTCAAAAGGGATTTGAAGTGCTTATCAAAAAGTGTATGTACAATAAGGCTAACAAAAAAGGAAATCAAACCTGAAATAAGGATAAAACAACAAATATACTAAATATACCCCCAAATAAATACCCCTAAAATAAAGGATAGATAAATAGATAGATAGACAGACAGACAGATGGGAATGAGTAAAACAATGTTTAAAGTTGGCTCTGAGCTTCCCAAAGGCAGGGACAAAAAAATGGAAATTCAATGGATCACAGTGTTGTCATCTAAAAGGTGGTTGTCTAATAAGTCTTCAAGAACAAAAATCTTTTCCCTGGTAGTAAGTTCTAAAATGAATTCTTCCTGTGAATTTCTTACATGGGAGACATCATGCAGGATAATGGACAACACAGAAGCAGTATGACTGTTCCTTATAATAACTCTTGAAAAAAGCAAACCATGACATTAGGATGTAACTAATTCAGTGATTGTGATTCTGCTAAGGGCACTGGGCTAGTCGTATGTAGGTAGCTTGCAGCTGCCTGATGATCTCTCTTGATACAAGGATAGATTTTTAGTGACATTCACAAGAATGTTCTTCCTTAGATGATTCTGAAAAATCACTCTCTCAGATAGGCATTTCATAGGAGCTGGACGGCAACAACAACAGAGAACTGAAGTAACAGTCTACTGAGGTCTTTGAATATTGAAGTTTGAATGTTGAATATTGAAATCATTAACTAAGAATCCATATGCTTTGAAAACGGGGGAAGGTAGGGTTAATATTCTGTTATGGAAGTGGGAAATTCTGAGCCATGCCCTATATTGTAGGTACTTTTCTATATTAGTTCATATTATTATATACAAACTATATCTTTACATTGAAAATTTTAGCTTTCTTTTTTATTGATTGATTTATTTAGTTTTTATAAAGGGAGATTTTGGTCAAGTAGTTTTTTTGAAGGTTTTCCCCACTCCACTTCAGAACCTCCTAGAGTATTCCCCAACCTCCCAAATAAAATGATTTGGATAAGCTTTTTCTGGAAGGGTGTGTCACTAACATGTATTTTTTTTAATTTCTTGCAAGGATCTGTTTAAGTTTTATTAAAAGCAAAATAAAGATGTTATATTCTTTTCTGTAGCTTTTATTCTTGAATCTGTACAGTTGAAGTTTTTTTTGTTGAGAGGGTAGAAGGGCACATGGTGTTTGAATAATAGCAACAAAACAGAAATGGCTGCCAGTATCCTTTACTGACTATCTTCTATATGCAGGTATTGTGCTAGACTCTTTCCATGTGATACTTTATTTAACTTTCACAAATAGGCAGAGCCCATTATTATCCTCAGTTTATTTTTTAAGATTTTATTTATTTATTTTTAGAGAGCGAGGAAGGGAAGGAGAAAGAGAGGGAGAGAAACATCAATATGTGGTTGCCTCTCACGTGCCCCACCCCCACCGAGGACCTGGACCACAACACAGTCACATGCCCTGACTGGGAATTGAACCAGCAGCCTTTTGGTTCACAGGCCTGCACTCAATCCAGTGAGCCATACCAGCTAGGGCTCCTCATTTTAATAATGAGAAAAGGAAACCCAAGTTTCCTTGAACTTATATATTTGAATGCAAGTCTTTACTGGCTTTTAACTACACAGTGATGACCCTGAAGGAAATCTGAATCTTAATGCACTGGCATTTGAGGACATTATATTATTTCTTTATCCTAGTGCTTCTAACAAAACTGCTACAGGGTCATAATACTTTGGACTTCTCTTAAATTCTGGTTTAAATAAGTTACGTTTCTTAAAAAAAACATGACTTTTCTAAAAATAAAAACGCAACCTAGAATAGCCCATATTTTTATAGCAGAATAGTTGTACTTTAACTTCTTTTTTTTAAAATTTATTGATTATGCTATAGCTGTGGTCCCAATTTTTCTCCTCCTTCCCTCCTCCACCCAAAACCCACCACTCCCTCAGGCAACCCCCACACCATCGTTCATGTCCATGGTTCCTGTGTATAGGTTCTTTGGCTACTTTATTTCCTATACTGTACTTTACATCCCCACAGCTATTCTGTACTTCTTAATCCCTTCACCTCTTCACCCAATTCCCCTCACTCCCCTCCCATCTGGCAGCCATCAAAATGTTCACCTTATTCATGATTCCGTCTCTGTTTTTCTTATTTGCTTAGTTTGTTTTTTAGATTCAATTGTTGATAGATATGTATTTATTGTCATTTTATTCATAGTTTTGATCTTATTCCTTAAGTCCCTTTAATATTTCATATAATAATGGTTTGGTGATGATGAACTTCTTTAGTTTTTTCTTGTCTGGGAAGCTCTTTATCTGCCCTTCCGTTCTAAATGATATCTTTGCTGGGTAGAGCAATCTTAGCTGTAGGTCCTTGCTTTTCATGATGATGAATATTTCTCACCAATCTCTTCTAGCTTGTGATCAGCCAGGCTAGATTGATTGAGAAATCAGCGAACAGTCTTACGGGAAATCCCCTGTAGGTAACTAACTTCTTTTGTCTTTCTCCTTTTAAGATCCTCTCTATCTTTAACCTCTGGCATTTTAATTATGATGAGTCTTATAGTGGGCCTCTTTGCATCCATCTTGTTTGGGACTCTCTGTGCTTCCTTGACTTGCACGTCTATTTCCTTCACCAAATTAGGGAAGTTGTCTTTCATGATTTTTTCAAATAGATTTCTAATTTCTTGCTCTTTCTCTTCTCCTTCACACACCCCATATGATGGGAATGTTGGAATGCTTGAAGTTGTCCCAGAGACTGCTTACACTATCCTCATTTTTTTTTAATTCTTATTTCTTCTTGTTATTTTGATTGGTTGTTTTTTGCTTCTTTATGTTCCAAATCATTGATTTGATTCTTGGCTTTATCCACTGTCCTGTTGTTTCCCTGTAAATTGTTCTTTATTTCAATTAGTGTATTCTTTGTCCTCACCGGATCTTTTTTATGCTGTTGAGGCCCACACTAAGTTCCTGGAGCATCCTTATAACCAGTGTTTTGAAGTATTCATATGATAGATTGCTTATTTCCATTCTATTTAGCTCTTTTTCTGGAGTTTTGATCTGTTCTTTCATTGGGCCATATTTCTTTACCTTCTCATTTTGGCAGCCTCTCTTTGTTGCTGTGTATTACACAGAGCTGCTATGACTCTGTGTCTTCGTAGCGTGGCAATGTAGTAGGTGTCCTGTATGGTCCAGTGGCACAGCCTACCCTACCACCCAAGGTCGGTACTCAAAGTATGCCCTTCATGTGGGCTGAGTGTACTCCCCTCTTGTAGTTGAGCCTTGTTTGCTGTTGGCAGATCAATGGAGGGCTTTACATAGGCCAGCCAGCTGCAGAGACTGGCTGTGACCATGGACAACTAACCTCTACCCTCTGTGGAGAATCAGCAGTGCAGGGGCAGGGCGATGGGGCTGCGATGTGGTCTGTAGCTGTCCACTAGGTATGTAGGCTCTGGAGTTTCCTGGGTGGTGCAGGCCAAGGTCAGCCCCTACCTGTGTTTTTTCCTGGGCCTCCCCACCTGGGCCATAAAGCAATCCAAGATGGCTGCCACTTTTGCTGCACTTGGAGATTTTCAGGCGAAGCCAAGCTGTGAGTCTGGGTCGGTTGCTACTAATGCCAAGCCTGGGGCCACTTAGCAAGAAATATGGGTCTTGGGGCTCACTGAGGCCAGCCGTTGCTTGTTTGATAGGATTTAGGAAGTTGTGAAGCATGAGCCAAAACCCACCATTTATATAGAAAATTCTCTATTGACAGCTTGGGTGGGCCCATGAATTGGGTGACACAGAGTCTCAGGGGATCTTCAGGGCAGGGCAAACAGTGTTGTTCCAGTTGATGGAGTGTCAGATATGGCACCCTCCTGCTGGCTCTGTGGCTCTGTGTGGGTGGGGGTTCAGACAAGGGACAGTGGCCTCTGCCTGTCTTTCTGTCTGGGAGATAGCTGTCCCCCAGTTCTTGCCTGGATGCCAGACACTTCAGTTTCTCCTTGTACGCTATTGGTGCCTTTCAGATTGCTACCGTAGTGGTAGAACTCAGAGGGAGTGAGTCTGAGTAAGCTCATGTGTGGGTTTGTTAAGGGGAACTACTTGGGACTCCAGAATTTCTTCCACTGACAGTTTCTGCTGCTTTTTTGCAGCTAGAAGTTATGGGAACATATCTTCATGGCACTGAAACCCTGGGTTGGGGGGCCTGGTATCGTTCTGAGGCTCCTCACTCCTGAGATATCCCTCCTGAATTTTTACACACCACACATGGATGTGGAACCAGCCTGTTCTGTATCTTCATCCTCATACCAGTCTGGATGGGTATGGTTTCTTTAATTCTATTGTTGTTAGACTTTCATTCAACTCAATTTCTGATGTTTCTGAGTGATGGCCGTTGTATAATTTAGTTGTAATTTTTGATGTGATTGTGTGAGGAGGTGAACTGTGTTTACCTATGCCGCCATCTTGACCAGAAGTCCCCTAACTTCTATTCTTAGGGATTTTTTCCTAATAATGGGTTTTTCTTTAAGATTTTATTTATTTATTTTTAGAGAGAGTGGCAGGAAGAAAGAGAGTGAGAGAAACATCATTTTGACAGAGAAACATCAATGGGTTGCCTCTTTCAATAGAGACCAACCTGCAACCCATGTATATGCTCCCCACCTGGAATCTAACCGGCAACCCCTTGCTTTACAGGACAACATTCAACCAACTAAGCCACACTGGTCAGGGCTCTAGTATCTTCTTTGGAGTGAGACTGCATTCATCTTCGAGTCATTATTGAAAATTAAACAGTTTTGTTTGGTTCTTTAAAGAGCTTAATCACCTTGATAGTGACTTTGTAGTCTTCCACTCTTAGCCTGCCCACATGCTGAAATAAAAAATGGCTTGTGGTGATGAGACTTGGCTTAATATATCTCGAGTTGCTGTGTCCCATATGGTAGCCACCAGCCACATGTGACTATTTATTTTTAACTCTGCATCTGATAGGTTGGCTATCTCTTCATCGCTTAGTTATATTTTTTCTGCAGCTTTGAAATGTTCTTTCATTTGGACCATGTATTTTTGTCTCCTATTTATTTTTTAATTTAAGTTAATTAAAATTAAATAAAATTTAAAATTCAGTTCCTGGACACATGCTAGTCATGTGCTAAGTAGCCACATGTGGCTACTCTATTAGACAGTGCAAACAATAGAGCATTTCCATCATCACGGGAAGTTTCCCAGCAGTGCTGCTGTGGAATGTGGATTTTCATGGCCCCCTCTCCCTGCCTTCCTCCGTCCCTAAAACAACAGCTTCTTCCAAGAATTACTTCTACAGCTTTTGTAATTTGGAGAGACAACTTATCTTCCCAATGATATCTGACATGGAGAAAGTTTTATTGGCCCAGGTGTTTCTGTGGTACAGGGAAGCATGCTAACCGACACTGAGTTCAGCTTACTGAAATGGCAAGTCCATAGAACCAACTAGGTTTTATTTGTCAGATTACATATTGAGTCAATGTTAGGTGGCAGATATTTGAAGCATTTATAGACTGTTTTGTTGATTTGCTTCAGAGACTACCCTGATCTCCGGTGAACTTATTCTTCCTAATGATGTTGCTGTCAAACCTTACAGCAAATGTAAGTTTGTATAACAGATTAGCCATATTATTGACATGTTCCACAAAGAGGTTACTGCCTTCTATGAGTTAGACTGTATTATTTTGGAAGAAAAAAATTTTCTTGTAAATCTGATTCTTTTAGTGTATCCTGGTTGTTTTGAGTGCTGTTAAAAGAAACAGGGTTTTTTTTCATTGTCTTTTCATTTGTGGGTTCTAAAATAATCAGGGTACATGGACATATTGATATAGGCCACCGTGGTGCACTTGGGCCTATGAAGAACATACCAGTACTGCATTGGTCTTAAGCTCTGCCATCTTACATGGGTACAATTCTTGGGTCTATTTTTTTCCATTGTAATATTCCACAATAAGGTCCTGTAAAAATTTATTCAATATGTCATTTACCATTGATATTCTATTTTTTTTAGTATATAGAACAGTACACTGAACATATTTGTTCTGTGTGCAATAATCATGGAAAGTTTTCTTTTTCCAAATGAGCTAAGCAGTGGGAAATACTTACTAGTGTAGGGTTTGAACTCACCATAAGAAGCAGCAAGTGCTTTTCTTCCCTCATCTGTACAAACAGTCTGACTGAGTGAACAGATCACTGTTCATAATGTTCCTGGTCACTGAGCACTTCATATCTGAAGCCTTATATTAACCACTATTGTTCCGTTCTGAAGGACTTAATACCATTTCTCATGTTCAAAAATGTCGTGATCAGTATTAGTAAACTATTTTTAATTGCAAAGTAAAGTGATGGGATACAAGGACAGTCAATTATATTAATCTCGCTTTTGTGTAACTTTGAACTTCTTTAAATAGTAAAGAAATGTCCTGAGTTAATTGTGTTTGTGTTATTGAGTTGTATGTGTTCCTTATATATTTTGGAAATTCGCCCCTTACCAGATACATGGTTTGCAAATATTTCCTCCCTTTGTAGTGAGTGACCTTTTCATTCTGATTATTTCCTTTGCTATGCAGAAGCTTTTTACTTTGATGTAGCCCCACGTGTATATTTTTGTTTTTGTTGCCTGTGCTTTTGGCATTATATAAAAAAAAATCATTGCCATGACCAATGTGAAAGATGGGCAAAGAAGTTGAATAGACATTTCTTCAGAGAAGACATACAAATGGCCAACATGTATATGAAAAGATGCCCAACATCATTAATTATCAAGAAAATGCAAATCAGCCCTGGCCAGTGTGGCTCATCCCTAACGTGAAAAGGTCACTGGTTTGATTCCCAGTCAGGACACATGCCTATATTGTGGGTTCAGTCCCCGGGCAGGAGGCACACAAGAAGCGAAGATCAATGTTTCTCTCCTCCTCTTTCTCCCTCCCTTCCCCTCTCTCTAGAAATAAATATTTTTAAAAATGCAAATCAAAACTACAATGAGATATCACCTCATACTTTTTAGGTTAACTGTTATTTAAAAATAAAAGATAAGTGTTGGCAAGGTTGTGGAGAAACTGGAACCCTTGTACACCCTCGCTGGCGAGGTTGTTGGAAATGTAAATGGTGTAGCAGCTATGGAAACAGTATGGAGGTTCCTCATAAAATTAAAACTAGAACTGCCATGGGATCCAACTATCTCACTCCGGGTATATATTCAAAAGAGTTGAATTCAGGGTCTTAAAGGGACATCTGTACTCCCACATTCATTGCAACATTATGCACAATAACTCAGACGTGAAAATAACCCCAGTGTCCATGACAGATGATGGATAAAGAAACTATGGGATATACACACCAAGCAATATTACTCAGTCTTAAAAATGAAGGAAACACTGCCATTTGTGACAACATGGATGAACCTGGAAGATTATGTTAAGTGAAATAAGCCAGTCACAAAAAGACAAAACTGCATGATTCTACTTATATGAGAGATTGTAGAGCCAAACTCATAGAAACAGAGAATGCGATAGTGGCTGCCAAGGGCTGGAGAAGAAGAAATGGGGAGTTGTTTGTTATTCAATGGGTGTAAAATTTCAGTTATGTGAATGAGAAAGTTCTAAGGACATGCTGTCCACATACTGACTACAGTTAACAATATGATATTGTACTGTGTACAGTACTTCGAAATTTGCTAAAAGACTAGATCTCACGTTAGGTGTTCTTACTATCAAAACCAAAACCAAAACCAACCACACCCCCCACAAAGGAACAGAAGGAAACACTTGGAGATGTTGGATATGTCCCCTACCTCGACTATGGTGACAGTATCACAGATGTTTGCACGTCTCCAAACTCATCAAGTTGTACACATTAAACACGTACAGTTCTTTGTATATTGATTACACCTTAATAAAGCTGTTAAAGTTTATTTTAATTTTTAAAAATGTCATGAGCTCTCTGAGTGAATTTAATAGGGTTGTTTTTGCTGTTGCTAATAATGCATCTTACTAAAATCAAAATTTTCTCTAAGAATAATTAAGAGCTTTTTGGGAGCTGTGTCTTAGTTTAGTGTCAGAAGTTTAATAAACAAATGAGGAAATGCCCTACCTTATTTAAAGGTAGCAATACATTACTCTTCCACACCCACTTTTGAAGCATCACAAGATCAGCGAGATGATACTGTTCTACAAAACAATTACATTTATGTAATATTGTCTTATTTTTTATTTCCATAATCACTGGGTCATTTCCTTACTATTTTGCTTTGACAAGTCTTGATGTGCAGGGCAAACATGTCCCTTGGTCATCAGTTTTGGAAACTATTTCCCTATGATTTAAAAAAAAATCACATCAGATCAGGCACATTGCTGAACAGCAAGAAAAGCGTCCAGGAAAACACCTCTAAAGGATAAAAGCTTGTCATTTCTCTATGTGCATTTTTGGTAGCACTGATTCCACTGAAATTCTATTTTGGTCCCCTCATTCAATAGCAATAATAATGTTTTCGTGACTATCACAGCTTGAAACACACACCCGACAACCACAGCGCGCGCACACGCGCGCACACTCGAGCACAGACACACACACACACACACACACACACACACACACACACACACACACACACACACACACACACACACATACCTTCGTCTCAAGCTGCCAGCCGGTCTGTCCCGAGGCCGGGGCAGACACCTGATTGGCGGGCTCTGTTTATTCTGTGACCAGATTCCTTCTGAAAGGAGGCAGGCCTTGCCTGCCTGAAGCCTATTGGCCGGAATTGCTCCGGACCCACCCTTTCTTTTTCAAGGCACACACCACAGCGAAGTCTGTGCGGAATCCTAAACCAGCCCAATTTACATCCATTCATGAATCTGTGACGTCAGCAAGCCTCCGGGCTCCTTGGCGGTGGGCTGTTGGATTGTGTGGGCGGAATCCCCCTCCCCCTTATTTTTCTAATCTTGCAAGGCTTTTTAAATTAACCTTTCATCTTTTTAAAGCAAGAAAATGGAACGGCATGTGTAGGAATTCTTCATTGTTGTGAGTATCGCACTCTTTTTTTCTGTTCCCTCAGCATGTGTTTCACAAGGACAGATGGAGAATGTATATGTGATCTGAGGTGATTAGAAAGCTGGTATTATTGAGGGAGCCCAGGTGAGAGAGACAGACAGACAGAAACCCGAAACCCGTTACAGCTAGGAGCCTCTGGAACTGACAGCTGGTTTTCCTTTGCTTGTCTGCCTGCTAGACGTGGACATTTTTCTTTTACGGTTCCGCACGTTACCCCTGGATGCTGGTCTGGCTTTCCTGGAAGGGAGTTTTGTTTCTCTGAGATGAGGATGTGGATTGCATTGGAGGAAAACCCCGGAACCGATACCAGAAAGGTGCCGGGGAAAGCCCAGCCAGCCAGAAGGAGCAGGATCCGTCCTGCCGAGCCCTTGTCTCCCTACTGCCCTCTCTGTGCTTTCTCACCCTTCACCTTGCTTTTGTTTCATAATCGTGTGACAGCCAGTACCTGGGGGTTGCAGTCTGGGGTAGATGAATGCTTGTCCACCCATTCTCCCCAATAAGCTTTTACTATGGGAGCGGTAGTGGTGTAGTTATATATATTTGCAGCTCTTCATGTCACTCTGTACATTTTATTTGCGTTTTCAAAAACCTGAAAGCCTACACCAGAGGCAAAAAAAAAAGGGAATTATCCTTAAATTCTGAATTCTGACTTCTATATCTCCTAAATGAAAACTAAGATGTGGTTTCCTAATATATTCCATAATTATGTAGAAAAGCACATGACTGTTTTTCTAAGATAATGAAAATAGTTTATTCTGCAGTGTTTGGGAAACATGGAAAAGTTCTGACATGTTCAGTGTATTAAGTTGGTTTGATAGTTTGCTTGGAGTTTTAACAAAAAGTTAGTGTTTGTGATTGAATTTGTTTTCCAAGGCTCTGGTGTATTCTGGTGAAAATTGTGATAGTAAAGAGGAGAGATGTGACATTATGACATGTTCTGCCTCTGGGCAGCTCCTCAACCCAAATAGTTTAATAGCATTTTCCGACTGCCTCACTTAGAGCAATCCGTGTCCTCATCTGTGGCGTGTATCTATCTGGTTGTCCTTCCTGGTGAAGGGGGAAGCAAAATGCCTGTTATTTCTTATCATCTAGCCTTGTCTTGTTTACCTTGTACAATCAGTACTTAGTTTTGAGAATTTCATATTTCTAATCTTTTCTCATGAAACCAGGCTTCTAAATTATGTCTCTACTGATATCTTTTGAATGTTCTTATTAATGAATTTTCCAACTGTAAATTCATTTCATGTCAAAATTACCTGAGAATTTAGAATTCTCTTTTGTTTCTAATCTTGGCATTTCCCTCACTCATTTTTTTTTTCCTGAGTGCATTTAAACTCACTAGTGTTATAGAAAAACTGCTGCCTAATTCTGAACCAGATCTTTGTCCTATTTCAGCCAACTATGGTTTCACATTTTGCTATTTTTTATGTGCTGGGTTGAACAAATGACATAGTCCCCTATATTTGTGAAACACCTAGACTTATTTAAATTTTTTGTGTGTGTATCTTCAGAGACTTTGTTGTGAGTAGCAATTTCAAAGTTATTTTAAGTTACTGAAATCTCCTAGATCACTGTTGATCAGACTCTGTGTTTTTTTTTTAATGTATATTTTGCCAAGAGAGAGCTTTATTTCCATGCAAGAAATACAGTCTACACTGTGGATTTAGTAAAGTAAAACTATCCCTTTAAGACCAAGAGTGGCTATAGAATCTCCTTCTCTCTCCACTCCTAGTGGCTGTATTCTAGATTATATTTATTTTCATGTATAGTGTACTTGTCGGGGGAAAAACACAATAACTCTTAATTGTTTAATATCAAACAATAAAATCCTGTGTATCAGTAACTGGCAATAGATGGCTTTCTGTTTAAAAATTGAAGCTGCTCCAGAAGTAGGAATTAATTTATTTAGTAAACAAAGTCAGTCAAACCAGAGCCATGTCCTGGGGAACTGTCAAAAGAATGGTTCCTAAAGGCCGGAGGCCACATCCACTGGTGTCTGACAAAACAGCCGAGCTTTGGACGGCAGAACCGGTCAGTTTGGTTTGCACGGCTACCTACCCTCCCTCTAGTGCTACAGCTGAATTAATTACTTGAAGAGTTCACATGTATTGAGATAGACAAGATGATCAATTCTGCCAGGTGGCAGCCTGACTCTTATACTTTTAATTAAAGTAAACAGTGTTCCCCCAACAACACTCTTGAACTTAAAAAAAATTAAAGATAATGCATTTCTGCTCTGTGTTGGCTATTATTCCTTAAGGAGATGGGGGAGAGAAAGGTTGTGATAAGGTGCTATCTTTACCCCTGAGGACTCTAGCAGGAAAGTCACCACACAAGATAATGGTGTTGTGGTTCAGAAGCTGGTGCCTGTACTGTAAATGGACTTTAGAATTACCTGGGGAACAGATGCTAGTTCTCTCTCTCTCTTTTTCTCTCTCCTTCCCTCTCTCCCTCTTTCTCTGTCTCTCCTCTCCAGTGGTTTTTAGTGTGTTCAGAGTTGTTCAGCCCTCACCACAACCAATTTTAGAGCGTTTTCATCACTGCAGAAGGAAACCTGTACCCATCAGCGGTCCCTCATTTCCCCTCACCACTCCCAGCCCTAGGCAACCAGTAATCTTCCTTCTCTATACATAGATTTGCCTATTCAGATCATTTCATATCAATGAAATCATGCAAGATACAGGGTTTTCGTGACTAGCTTTCTTCACTTAGTGTGAGGTTTTCAAAGTTCATCCATGTTGTGCAATACTTCAGGGCTTCATTCCTCTCTTTCACTGACTAACTCATATTCAATTGTACAAATATACCACATTTTACTTATCCATTCAACTGATGGACGATGGACATTTGAATTGTTTTCACTTTTTGGTTGTTATGAATAATACTGCTATGCAAATTTATGAACACGTTTTTGTGCAAAGATATGTTTTTATTTCTCTTGGTTATATTCCTAGAAGTGGAATTGCTGGGTCGTATGATAACTTTATGTTTAACATTTTCAGGAATTGCAAACTGTTTTCCAAAACCAGCTGTACCATTTCACACTCCCACCAGGAATGAGGGTTTCCATGTCTCCACATCCTCATCAACACGTTGTTATTATTTTGATTCGAGCCATCTCCGTGAGTTTGAAGTGGTAACTCCTGTGGCTTTGGTTTACATTTCCCTCATGGCTGATGACACTGAGCATCTTTTCATGTGTTTCTTGGCCATCTGTATTTCTTCTCTGAAGAAATGTCCATTCACATCTTTTGCCCGTGTGAAAAATTAGGTTATTTGTCTTTTGCTTATTGAGATTAAGTGGACTTTATATAATCTGGACACAAGTTCTTTACCGAATATATGGCTTGCAAATATTTTATTTTAGTCTGTGGGTTGTCTTTTCACTTTCTTGATATTGTTTGCAGCACAAAATTTTTAATTTTCATGAAGTTCAATTTATCTTGTGCTTTTGTTACTTGTGCTTTTTGTGTTGTATCTAAGAAGGGCTTTGCCCGAGACAGGGTTATGAAGATTCACTCCTGGGTTTGTTTGTTTGTTTTCTAAGAGTTTTATAGTTTTAGCTCTTATATTTGAGTCTATGATCCATTTTGAGTTCATTTTTGTTCATGGATTCAATTTCTTTGAAGGAGTATATCCGCCCACTTCCAGCAATATTTGTTGAAAAGACTGTTCTTTCCCCTCCTCATCAATTGAATTGTCTTGTCATCCTATCACAGAACTTAAAAAAGTACTTTATGCTGTGTTCCCACCTCCAGAGATTCCTATGTAATTGGTCTTTGATGGGCCCAAACATCTGCATTTGTTAAAGCTCCCCAGATGATTCTCAGGTGCAGCCAGGGTTAAAAACAATATATTGCCGTGGGCTCAGTGGATTGAGCACCGGCCTGCTAACCGAAAGGTCACCGGCTCAATTCCCAGTCAGGGCACATGCCTGGGTTGCAGGCCAGATCCCCAGTGGGAAGCATGCAAGAGGCAACCATGCATTCATGTTTCTCCACCTCTCTTTTTCTCTCCATTCCTCTCGCTCTAAAATTAAGTAAATAAAATCTTTAAAAAAACTATTGGTATGGACAAAGGGTTAGTCTTAGAAAAGAAGATAGAGGATGAGTGAAGACATAGAATTCTGATACAGAAATGAGAGGAGAGTTAAGATTCACACCAGAAAGCATGCATGAATTTTCTTACTAAGCAGCTGTTAGTCATTTTCAAAGAGTGGAGGTATCACTGGGAGTTAGTGAAATGTGTTGAATTAAAGGAAGAGAAGGAGCCAACATTTATTAAGCACATTCTACATGCCTATAAATCTGCTAAGAGCTTTCCCCTACATATTTCATTTAAAACATAATCCTCATGAATATGAAGTAGGAATTCTTACCCCCATTTCACAGATGAGAAAATAGGTTCATAAAGGGTCTGACTCAGCCAAAGATACCAGGTAGTGCACACGATGCCTGATTTTCAAATTCAGCTCTAATTCCTCATTCGTTTTCAGCTCTAATCCCATTCATTTTCTTCTGTTTACCATGGATTTTGGGCATTGAGTTCTACCAAGAATTGTTACTGGTCCAGTCCAGCATGAATCTTAGATCTTCTCTAGCAATGCACTGGACTGGACAAACAGTAAGATAAGTTTGATGGTGGGGGTGATATAGGGATAAGTGTTGGCACAGTAGGGACAGTGGAAGAGCGTGGGGGTAAAGGAAGATTATCATGTGACACCTCATCATGGATCCAACCAAGTGTGGCTATACCCTGCCTAGCAGCTGATAGAAAAAATTCTAAGAGGTGGAGGACCAGTAGAGTAGGCATGCAAGAATAATTGAAGGGAATGGTTTGGAAACCATCAGGGAATGGTTTCCAAACCATGATGGAAAAGAGGATATATCAAGTAGAATTTGCAGGTGTAAAAGTGTTGACACTTATTTCGTCAACAAGTATTTATTGAGCATTTACTATGTGTTTTAGGTACTGGGTACACAGCAGTAGAAAAAACAGACAAAAATTGTTGCCCCCTTGGGCTTATTTTATTGGGGAAGACAAATAATGAATAAGTAAATTATGTAAAGACAGTGATAAATGTTAAGGAGAAAAATAAAAGTGGGAGGGGAATAGAGAGTACTGGGGGTGGGGCAAAGTCGGAAAGGGGCTTTTTCATCGTAGGGTCTTTGTAAAGATGTATCAAATAGATAAGGAACCCTCTAAGTGAGGGGTTGGTTGCTTGACCAAGTTGGGTACTGTGGATACATAGAGTACCTTCTAATCACTAAAATGCCAAGTTAATTTTCAGTATTAACTTTTTATTTACCACTTTATAACCCATGCCTGGCAGGCAGACTGGACACTCATAAACATTTGTTTATTGTGTGGTGCCATTTTTTTGGATTAGTGAATTTTCCACTGGGTGGAGGCCAGGGCAGGGGTAGTGCTTGGGAGACTTTTTAAACTCTGCTTGCTGCCCTATTCAGACGAATTTTTCTAAGTATGTACGTGTGCCTGTGGGGGTGTCCTTCATCACGTCACCACGGAGAGGGTCACAGTTAAATGAGGAGCATTCGTTTAGTTCCCAGATGAATCGGCAGAGAACCACCAGTATAAGCTATACAGAAGACACTTAAATTTCCTTTGCTTTTTACATTTTAGCAGGTGATTCACATGTACCACCTTTAATAAAGGGTAAAATTATAACAAACTTTTTAATAATGAAGTTCTATTATGCAAACATTTACCTGCTTTCTTTATATACATGTCATCTGTTTACCTTCTGTAAGGCATAATTATGATGTAATGAGGAAAGAATTGGCCTACGACTACAAGGGACTACGTAGAAGTGTCAAGTTGCAACACAATTTTCTCAACTTTAAAAAATTTTTTTCTCCAGCTTTGGTTTTAACATACGAAATGAAAAAAAATTTTTTTAAGATATTATTTTTTTTTTAGAGAGAGGGGGGAAAGAGAGGGAGGGAAACATCATTTTGTTGCCTCTTGCAGTCCCCCATCTGGGGACCCAGCCCACACCCCAGGCATGAGTCCTGACAGATAATCTAACTGTTGACCTTTTGGTTTGCAGGGTGGCGCTCAATCCACGGAGCCATACCAGCCAGGGCTGAAAAAATTGTTCTTAATGATCTCAAATATCTTTTCTAACTCCAACATGGTAGGGATCCTGGAATCTGGCTATTACCAAGATTAATAGTCAAGTGACCATCTCTAAGGCATTTTGGTTAAAATCTGTCTTTACTCCAGAGTCTTTCATAGTACCTTTGTAGAAGTTCAACCCCCATGGGATGTTGCCATAGTTAATGAGGCAGAGAAAGTGTCAGAAGTGTCAGGAGGTATCTGGGTGAGACATAAAAAAGTTAAATAATTCTCAGATTTGCCCAGGGACTTCCTCCTAAGCAGGAAATAGAGTCCTGATGAGGTCTGACCTTGCCATCTTTAGGCATGCCCATTATAAATGTCATCTGTCTTGGCCATTGTTCTTTGCAGTCAAGAGAGAGCTTTTATTAGATGAGTAATTTGGGAGTGTGGGCTAATATGTGATGTGGGGACAGATAATCTATCTGATAACATTAGCTTGGTTGCCTGTTGTAGCCTTTTCCTTAATAGCACCAATAAAAATGGCTTTTATTGGTGCTATTTAAAAAAGAAGCAAAATTCATCATATTGACTCTTTCTGTTCATCTTGTATTACTCCGATCATTTTCTAGCTCAGGCCGAATCATGGCAAAGGATGAAAGACTGCAGTAAATGAGAAAATGAAGACCCATTAAATCCATAAATATGTATAACCAGTGTTTGAAAAAAAATAAGATTGTGTTATTTTGCATGAGAGTTGCTAGCTTTGGAAAATTATTCTTTTCAGGATTCTCCAAATAACAATTTGTTGATGAATTGTTGCTCTGAGTTTGCAGATTTTATAAAAGAAAAAATATAAATTAAAAATATCACAAAGCAGAAAACTTCTTTTTCATTTTTGTGTCCATCAGTCTAGAATTTTCCTTATATTCTTTTTTATTTGTGTAAACAGGCAAGCAGAGAGAGCTAATGCTAGTCCTAACATCTACAATAATTTCATACAGTGGTTCCATTTAGTATTAATACTTAAATATATAGCAGTGTGCTAAAAAGCATCTTGCCAAAAGCAATCATGTATTGCAGGGCAATCCTAAGAGAATGCGTAGTAACTGTACAATTTTAACTGCTTAAAAATTTTAAGGAAGAACAATTCAGGACTTCCCACTGACAGACGGTAATTTCTAGGGTGTGTATTTGTACTGTGAATTCCTGGGCTGGTGATAATAGTAGAACTGAACAGTACTGGGAGGATATGTGAGTGAAATGCTACATTCCCAGGGTGAAGAGCTTAGGAAGTAGTCAAAGACAAAGCACTGGAGAAAGATGCTGGAAAGAAAGGGAGGCAGAGCCCAGGGAGACTGGCTGCACTGATGGTTCCCAGGTTCAGGCAGGTGGCAGCCAGGACAGCAGTTTGCACCTTCAACCAAAGAAGTGGAT
This sequence comes from Artibeus jamaicensis, assembly GCF_021234435.1. Classification (NCBI taxonomy): domain Eukaryota; kingdom Metazoa; phylum Chordata; class Mammalia; order Chiroptera; family Phyllostomidae; genus Artibeus; species Artibeus jamaicensis. The sequence continues at coordinate 5,313,743 of NW_026522046.1, read as the reverse complement.
CTGGGACTCAGCCTGAAAAAGACTCTTTTAGAGTCCTAAGGAGGGCTGTCACAGTTGCTATTACAAAAGAGGGCTCAATTTGCAAAATAAGCCCACTGAGGCTTCTTATTACCCCTGAGGCACTGTGTCTGCATTTCTAGTAGCTGGCCCGCCTGCCTTTGATGGGACACATCAGGCTATTTGCAGGCATGGATAATTGAGATCAAGCCCACCAAAATACAAAGCCAGGATTGCTTTTTCCAGGAAAAATAATCTTTCAATGAAAGTGAGATTAAGCATTTCGCTAATTACTGTCCAATTGTTTCCTCTCATATAATAGATTCAAATGCATATGTACACTAAAAAGAAACAGATGTAACATACCTTTGGATATCTCTAGTCGCTGCTTTCTAGATCTGAATTACAGCCTCATTAAAAACCTTTCCTAAGCGTAGAAGCTCCTGGGAAATACCCACCTGATATTGCAGCTGCCAGGGTCAAGAGCCAATTTGAAAAACAATTGCACTGTTTTGCCAGGTTCTCCCTCCTCTCCTCTCAGCCTCCCCGCCTATTTCTGGCCATTTTTGAACAGAATTCCTTCCATCTGTTTGTCTAATCAAAAATAACTGAACATTTGCTTTGTACTGCTTGTGTTAATTATCAAAGCAGGGCCCTAATCTCATCCTTAAATATTCTCAGGGACTTGGAGACCAGAGATTTTTTTTTTGAAAAAGAAAAACAATCGCATAATTCTTTGTGTTTTCTGTAATGATCTTATTTCCAATCAGGGCTTCTGGCACAACACATTGAAACAGAACTCACTCCCCATTACCTGCTCTCCTTTGACCAAATGGTTATCTACATTGATAAGGATTTCTTTGACTGAATGTTATACCTTTGATACTGGCTTTTGTTAGCGTCAAACTGCCTTTGCCTCAGCTTGTTTTATAAATAGGCTTTCTCTTTTTCCTGCTGTTTGAAAGGCCATGGAATAGTTATAAAAACAAAAATCAGCTAGCCAACCAGATTCTAAAAGCTTTGGACCAAGCCTGGAAAATCAAGAGAAATGACCAAGGGAGCCTCATTATTAATGCAGAGCAAAAGGGCCCCTAAGGTAAGAAGGAGGTCACTACAAAAGAAAATGTCTTATTATTATGAAAATCATTTGCCAAGTTCCTGATAAATATAAACCTTAACGTGCTTTGCCTGAAATGCATATGATTTGTAGTCAGCAATGTCTTTACTTGGGAAAATAGTTATGGGCTGAAATTGACTGTGTGCTGGACTAGAAGGTTCAGGGTGAGGAAACTTAGTCTCGAGGCTTCCTCTTCTAAGAGAAATCACCTCCAGTTCATTCCGAGGTGGTCACAGCCGGGGATTTGCCAAAGACCAGGAAGCTGAGCTTTGGGGTCTTATTTTGAGACCTATTCTTTCATTGCTATATATTATTACAGGAAACTGAACAAATAAAAAAATAAATAAATGTTCCTTTGACACTTTTTTACCAAAGCCAGTTCTTCAGATTCTCTTATTTTGTATACAATTCATAAAACCTAACACATTTATGAAAACCTACTCAATAAGAATTTTTTCAGATACCTTGGTGGCAGATTGTTTTATAGAGTATTCCTAAATAGCAAAAGAGAAAACATTTTTGTTTCTCAGTTGACCCATCCCTCCTGGCCTCCTCCCGCCACCAGCCATGACTTGGTCCAACAACTCTGACTAGCTAACCTACCTCCATAAAACCTGACCCTATTCAGTGAGCACTTCTTTTGATAAACTGTATAACTCAATTACTTTTTCCCTCCCGTCTAAAAAAAAAAAAGATACATTAGCAGTTTAAAAACATAAATTCTGCAAAAGACCCAGGGACCAGCTTACACGGTGGTTCTTAAACTGTGGTCCCAGGATCAGGAGCACCAGCCTCACCTGGAGACTGCTCAGAAATGCAAATCCTCAGGTCCCACCTGAGAAATTCTCTGGGTAGGGCCCAGGCGTCTGCTTTAACAAGCCAGCTAGGTGACACTGATGCACACGAAAGTTTGAATGTGCCTGATTTACAGCAGAGCTTCTCAGACTGGTAATGTGCATAGGAAACACTTGAGGATTTCGTTAAAAACCAGATTCTGATTCACTCAGGCTGGGATAATTTTGTCAGCATCTGATTCACTCCCAGATAGTGAAGATGCTACTGGTCCTCAGACCACACTTTGCAAGTAGCAAGAGTCTGAAGGATTGGCACAAGCCACTCCAAGGACTACTGCATTAAGTGGGCTCTATCAAAATTACGACTATCCCAGCCCTGGCTGGTGTGGCCCAGGAGCGTTGCCCCCTAACCAAAAGGTTGCGGGTTTGACTCCTGATCAGGATATATATATATATGTGTGTGTGTGTGTGTGTGTTGTATAGATAGATAGATAGATAGATAGATAGATAGATAGATAGATAGATAGATAGATAGATAGAAGACTCTGTCCCTGGCCAGAGATCAAGCGATGTTTTTCTCTTGCATCGATGTGTTTCTCTCCCTTACTGCCTCTCTAAAAAGCAATGAAAAAAAAAAATGCCCTCTTCAAAAGTAAATAAATAAAATCCTTAAAAAAAAGGATTTTTAAATTAAATTTATTGGGGTGACATTGGTTAATAAGGTCATATAGGTTTTAAATGTACATTTCTATAGTACGTGATCAGTGTATTGCATTGTGTGCTCACCCCCAAAGTCATATCATCCCCAGTCCCCAAGTATTTGGCCCCCATTACCCTCTTCTACTCAAACCACCCCCTTCCCTCTGGTCACCACCACAGTTTTCTCCTCTGGGGTCGCTGATCACGTGGTAACTCTCATCTTAGTTTTTTGAGGAACCTCCATACTGTTTTCCATAGTGGCTGTACCAGTTTACATTCCCACCAGCGGTGAATGAGCGTCCCTTTTTCTCCACTCTTATTACGAAAATAGCTCTGACCTCACGGACCTCCTTGAAGGTCCCGGGGACCCCCAGCAGTGCCCAGAGCACGCACTGAGTTCCGCTGCATTGGATGTAAGTGTGAAGAATAGCTGACCTCTGTATTGTGCTCACAGATGACATCCATTGTTGAGCTAGACACTGTTCGAAGTGATTCGTGTACACAAACCGCAAAACAACTCTTTGAGGAAGGTGCTATTATTTCCTCTAATTTGCACATGACACCAAAGCACAAAGAGGGTAAATTCCTCAAAGCGGAGCCGGCAAGTGGTTTCGGATAGTCCGGCTGCGGGGTCCAAACTCTGCTCAGCGAGGCTGTGCTACGTCCCTACCGGGGAACTGAGTTAGATTTCATAGAGAAGACATTGCTTTTCTTAAGGGGTAGGCAGTTGGAGTTCTTTTAGACAATCTTGGGAGAACACTTCCGTTGCTAAACGTAGAGCAGGATTTTATTCTCAGGAAAGCTTACAGCCTTCTAGTTTCTTCTCAGTCGCTGTACATTCGGATCTTTTTCCTTTCTCCCAACTGCATCAACAAGACGGAGCTGTGCACCCAGGCTGCCCAGGGTTCCAACAGCAGCTGCCAGTTAATGCAGCTTCAGGGCTAACGAACAGGATTTCCCTCCATTTTTATTGTGATAAAACATAAATAACATAAAATTTACCATTTTAGCCATCTTGCAGTGCACGCTTCCGTGGCACTGTGTATGTTTGTGTGGTCGTGCAGCCAGCACCGTCATCCACCTCCAGCACTTGGACATTTCCCCAACTGAGCTGCTGTCCCCACTGAGAAATACATCCCCATTCCCACCCCCTCCCCCAGCCACTGTCAATGAACACTCTACTTTCTGTCTCTGTAAATTTGACTCTAGGTGCCTCATATTAGTGAAATCATTTGACGTTTGTCCTTTCGTGACTGACTTATTTCATTTAGCATAGTGTCTTCAAAGTTCATCCATGTTATGTGTCAGAATTTCCTTTTGAAAGCTGAACAATCAAGTCAAGGTTTTGTTTGTTAAGAATAAATCATAAACACATGGCCTAAAGAAATAGTTAATTAAAAGAGAAAAAGAATGTAAAGCACTATAGAATTTAAAGAAAGTAACATAAACCTATAATATATTGCTTTAATGCCTTATTGCAAAGCTATTTTCGACCATTGCCCTAAAAGTCGTACTGTTCTTTGGGCATGGAGAATTCAGGAGGCGATAAGGAAGAGAGAGAGTGGCTCTGGGCAGGAGCTGGAACCACTGTGTATACTATAGCCAGGTCTCATGATTCCGGCCTTCCTTCCCTTTGTCCTGTGTTCCCTGCTCCCATTCCCTTCGCCCCATCCCAGAGACAGTGAAACGAAACGCTCTTTCTAGGAACGGCCACTTTATGGAACTGTCCACAACTTCAAGAGCAGATGAGTTGAATATTTTACTCTAACTCTGTCACATAAAAGCCTAAAGAAACTGATGCACATTCTGTTTGAGCCTAACCGGTACCTCTTTCGAGAAGGAGGGGGTGGAGGAGCCGCTGTGGGTCAGGGTCCTTGAGAGGGGTTTGTAGAGGAAAGTTTCTGTTGTTATCCTGGGACCATGCAGAGAACTCAGCTTTCAGAATGTTCTCGAATGATGAGCATGTGCCGAAGTGAGCACCGGGTGCAGTGGTGAAGAACCTAGTCATGGCACTGCCCTCACCGAGTGTGCAGACTAGAGAGGAGACAGTTAAAGACAGTTGTTATATGGCGATGTGTGCTCTTAGGGGAGGGCAGGTCAGGGAGGGCGAAGGAACACAGGCAGCTAGTGGGGGACATAAAACCGAGCCTCTAACTCAGATTTGAGGGATCCAAGAAGGCTTCCCGCTGAAAGTGATTACGGACATGAACCCTAACAAACAAGCAAGAGTGGGGAGGAAAGAGCTGTGCAGAGCGTGTGGCATGCCCGAGGACTGCGCCTGCCGAATACCAGAGGTGAGAGAGAGAGCCGTGAATCCAGAGAAGTGAAAAGTTCTGATGGCTGAATTGCAGGGCTGTACCAAACATGAGGCTGGAGAAGCGAAGCATGCCTAGAAGGCTAGACTTTACTCTAGGACCAGATTTTATACAGTCGAACAGTGTGTTCAGAATTACATGCTAGGAAAAGCACTCTGGCTATGGAGAGAATGGAATAGGATGGAGAGACTAGCGGTAGGGGATCGTTAAAATAATGGAGACAAAGATAATGAACTGTGCTAGAAAGGATTATTGTGATGGAGAGAAGTGCACAAATTAAACAGATACTCAGAATACTACAGGATGCTTTTTAAAGGGTAAAATAATAATCCATACACACAAAATGATTAGATGTCAACAATTTTATTTAACTCATTAATTAATGAGGGAACCAGTAAAATGTTATAAGAAAATTCAGAGAACACACATCTATGTAGGCAACAGAATGCTGAAATGAATGTGCGAAACCAGTCAGTATCCAGAGAGCATTAATAATTCATTGCATTTCACCAGATACAATTCATTTGCATTTCTACGGTCAAGAATCAGTTGCATTGCTAGTGTGCTGCAATTTTCAGAATTGCAAATATCTCAAAAACAAGGAAAGCCTCATATACAGTGGGAATGGTGTGGTAGGCAAGGATGCTCAGCAATCTTTTTTGCCTATTTCAGTCTTTGACAATATTCCCCGACAAGAAAATATCCACAGGATTTTGGTAATTGCTTGGACGTGGTAGTGGTGAGCATGGAGAAAAAGACAGAGAAATGTCAACTGTGACCATTCATTCAAGGAAACTGGGGGAACAATTGGCCAAGATTTTGAAGATGAAACAGAAGGGTACAATGGGAAAGTTTTGGAGGGGAGGTGTAATAGGACATGGGGCCAGGGAAGGGATGCACAGAGAAATACAGGCTGGCAGCTATAAACCAGAGATGCTTATATCGTGGGCAGTAACAAAGGAGGACAGGAATGTGTTGCAAGGTGGGATTAGCTGGAGACAGGTCTGAAGAGTTATTCCCAGTAGTGCTCTGATCTATAGTGCCAGTGTTAGGACTCTTCATTTAGCCTGTGTCCCTCTGTGCATTTGTCCCTAACACCTGCTCGCTTGGAGTAAAAGCCTAAAGAATGATGTTGATTAAGAATGCAGAAGGTGATTTTGATGTAGATAAATTGTTTTAAAGAAAATACACTCTGAGGATGGAGAAACCTGTCTTGTGTATCTCTCTATGCCTTGGATACCTCGCATAACATCCAGTAATTATATTTCATAATGAAAGACTAATATATTGGATTGTGGCCTAAAAGAATTCACAGGCTTACCCCAGATCATGTAGCTGCTTAAGTAAGGATTCTAGGATTCATACTCAATTCTTCTGACATTAAAGCTCACATCACAAGGATGAGTGAGTTATATTACAACGTCTTGTGGAATTCTCAGCCTAGCAATTATTAGAAAAGATGAAAAGGTATTTTTTATTTTTTTAATTTATCACGTTTCCAGTAACTAAATATAACTGCGAAATTCAGACATGCTTTTTCTAAGGAGAGGTAACTTTCAAAAAGGACCTAGTTTGAAATCAGATGGACCTGACAAGCCATCTACTATGTAAACTTGGACAAGTTATTTAACCTCTGTGACCCTCAGCTTTCTCATCTATGAAGTGACGATAATATTCACCTCTGTGAAAATACGAAGTTTAATTGAGATGAAGCATATAAAAAAGTATAAGTATAACTGATGCTTTAACAGATACTGGCTTTTTTTTTCTTCTGAGGCTTAAAGCTTTTGCACACTCACTTTATCCCAAATCCGCCTTTATTTGAACATGACTATATTTAGCACTGAGCTCTTTTGCTTAATTCTCAATCAATCTAAACTTAGCTCTTTCAATATAATTTCTGTAGAAAGATCTTTATTTCTTGAGATGTTTATCACCTATTGCAAGTACTTCCCTTTTCTCTCTTTCTTCCCAATGTACTGGCTTTACTCTTTCTTCTCAGTTTACGAAGCTTTGCCGTTACCTATTTTCTGAATCACATTGCTGAATTACACCCAATTGGGTTTGGTGTGTTACAGTTTTTTAGGTCCCATTTATTATTTCTCAGGTACAACAGGCATTTCTAATTCAACATCTGTTTCTAATTCAGCTTTCAAAATACCATTATAATTCAAGATCATTGTGGTTTTCCTTTTTAAAAGAATTTGCTGAAAGTCCATACAATATTACATTCCTCTGACATTTCTGGAATATATGCAACTATACTAAAATCATAAATGGAGAGACATCCTGTCAGACCTCTTGTGGTAACAGTATTTATAGGAGTTTAAAGTGATACAATAAGGACTTAATCAGTTTCCCACTGCCAAGGAAAGAAAACATTACTAAATTGTGTTAAACCTGAATTTTCCTCGGAGAAGGAAAATACCTGCTCAGCCAACCTCACACGGTGATCATAAGACTCAAATCATATTAAAATATATGGACTTACTGTGGAAACCCAGTATATAAATGTAAGACAACACAATGGTTATTGTTATTTACACTCTTCTCCTACGTCCCTAAGAATGTAGGCCAGTAGGGAACACCACTAGGAAGGGTCTGTACGCCCCCAAACAAGTGGCAGAGGATTGTGATTTCTCCCCTCCTTCTGTTCGTTTTTCTGACTGGCCATCAGAAGGCTTTCTGTGATGAAACCCTATATGTTCACTTTGCAGTGACTAAAGGCATTCAGACCTTTTCATTGCCGGGTGTTGTGTTTGCAGAGTTATTTACACCACCTAGCAACCTGGCCCAAGACAAACAGTCCCTACCAGCCGCACAGTGACTTGCTATACCTGTCGTTGCCTTGTTAATGTAACAGCAGACATTTGCTGTATCTAGAAGATGGCGTTGTCCTCTCCCTCTTTCACTGTTACATTAATTTCTTTTCCTGTTTTATGGTCTGTGGAAGTAATCTGTAAAGTGAGTAACTCTTACATAGGAGAGAGCATTTGGTTCAATCATCTTTACCACAGCAAGAGTCTTATCATCTTTCTGACGGAGAGAGCATTTTCAGTAATGGGAGAGCTATTCAGTTTTGAGGGATCCTTTTCTATTGTTAGATTGTTCTGATTCCTTATAGTCACAGAATGTTTTTTTAATCATTAAAAAGGACCTTAGGTCTCCAGCTGGGGGCGTGCCTCTCGCATCAAAAGAAATACATCGATGTTTCTTTCCCTCTTTCTCCCTTCCTCCCCCTCTCTCTGAATGAATGAGTGAATGAATGAATGAATGAATGAATGAATGAATGAAATGTTTTTTAAAAAAACAAGGACCTTAGAAACTATTAGTTTCGTAGAAACCATTAGTTTCAGTTTGCAGATGAGGAAATTGGGGCCCAGAGAGGTAAGGTGACTTGTCCAAGGCCAAATGACCCATTTGTAACACAGCTGGTACTCCTGACTCCTGGTAGCTTATATCCCAGTCCTTACACTGCAGAATTACTGAAGTCCAATGTGTTGAATGGTATTAGATGCTATTATGCAGTATAGAAATGCTTTAGTGTACAGCATACTTTAGCCTAGCAAGTATTTATGTTGTGTAATGAACTTATTTTTATTTTGATGGAGAAAATTTAAATCTTTTTTTAAAATTATGTACAATTAGCTCCTTAAAACTTTGTGAGAAATACCCTGCTTTAGAAAGAGTGTTTTTTCTTTCCTTTTCTTCTTTGGGGAGGAAGAAATCATCAGTGTGATTCTTACAATACATCTAAGTCATAAAGCCAAAAAGGACACAAAAACACCTCTTCTGCCTGACATGAGGGTTGTGGAGCGGGCTGGAGCCGGAGGCTCTTTAATATTCCTGTCAGGCTTTGGTCCCAGGCCTGTCAGTGGCAGCGCAGATGAGACTGGGGTAGAGCCTGCCCATATGCCGGGGGACTTGGAAAGGTCGCCTGGCCTCTGCCTGCCTTCTGGAAGGGCTGCCCTTATAGGGAATCTGCAGCCTTTTGTCCTGTGAAATCGCTTGCTGGAAGCAGTAGGGTCACCCCTTGCCCCGTGTGTGCATGCGCGCGGTGTGTATGCGTGTACGGGCGGGGGGGGGTAGTGAGGAGGAGGACACCACACTGGTTGGCTATGATGGGAGATGCTCAGATGACAAGTGACTCTGAGAGGGGTTCAGGTGTGTGGGCAGACAGAAGGGCGGCAGGAGTTGGAACTGGTGTGATCTACAAGCTGATGAGCAATCCTGTCTCTTCTGAGAAAGAACCAAGAGCTGTAGAAACAGGGCTTGGTGCAGTTTTGACCCTGTGATCCAATGGGCTGGGCTTAACATCTTTCAGTTTTAGTTCAGTATTTATTTCAGGCTTATCGGAGGCACCAGCAAGAAAGACTTCTTCTCTAAATTTCAGACCTTTGGCCTCTTACCCTTGTAAAGACAGATGACCAGACTCCTTTACCAAAAGCACCAAGCCTCATCAGTTTTTATCATCTATTTATTAACCTGGGTCCCTATATTATAAGCAGGTATCATTGTCTGCATTTCTGTTTGTAGCTATCTCCCTGTTAGACTTGTGTTCTAAGGAACAGGAACTTTATTTTAAAAATCATGGCATATGTAAGGCATACCAAAAGATAAAGAGGATGCCATCTTTATACTTTATATTTCCACGTGGCTTCTGAGAAGCACTGTGCAGCACCTGGCATACAGCAGGCGCTCAGGAAAGGTTGTTCAGTTGCAGCACTAACTTCCTTCCTTCCTATACACGTGCAGTCACCCTTTCTTCCTATCCCTGCCAGCCTGTGTGGAGCCAGAATCACTTTCTCTGGGGGCCTAAGCTCTCGGGGTCACAGCCCATATACTCTGATATTCATGGAAATGGCAGCTGTTCTGCAAGGCCTTTGGAGCAGTGGTGGCCACATTAGGCAGTTCTACTTGTTCATGGTGTTAGAACTCAGAAGTGGCCAAGTGTTCTATTCAGAAGACTTAAATTTGAAATAAAGGGAGAAAACAAAATAAAGTTATAAATAGGTCATGGGAATGTGAATGTGGCTTTAAATGGTAGAATTAGTTTGTTAGCTGTATTCGCTGTTGCACCCTTTAGCCATGACTGATTTTCTGAGGAGAAGCAAAAAGTGGCTCATGGAAGACGGAGGGGTTGGAAGGGAGGAACCCTGGGGTTGGGGAAAGGACAGAAGGTTATTCGTGCGTGTGGGAGGGGAGGGGGGGGAGCCTGTTGGTGGATTCAGAAGGGTTGTGAAAGAGACAAAGGAAAATGACAAACATACCCCTTAAGAATAATACTGATCACCAGCCTAAGAATAAAGTAAGTCGGTAAAATGAATAACTCTCCTGATGTGGGTATAATAATTGAATGAAGCTTTCCCTCATGTTTGTCTCCCCAACAACATGGTCCTTTGTCCCCGTTTTGGTTGAACTACTTCCTTATTCCGTTCCAAACCGCCTGGCCTGATAGAGTGTATTTGAAACTGGAGACCGTGGCCGGCTCTCTCCTCGCCGCGGTTCCCTAGCTGCCCCTACTCTGCTTTGATTAGTGGTAGCATCTTGTCATCTCCCCCGGAAAACTCTCCCTCACCATCACATCCAGTCAGCGACTATATCCCATCAATTCTGCCTTCTAAGTATTTCTCAGATTCTTTCCATCCTTGGTATCATAGCTTTTTTCTGTCCTCCATCCATCTATAATCTATTCTTAGACAGAATTATCTTTCAAATCTAACATGTCACTTCCCTTAGCCTCTCCATACTTCTCTGCTCATAGCAGAAAAGAAAGTCCTCTAATCTACCTTTCTAGCCCAATTATTTACATCCCTCATCATCTCCTACCAGCTTTGCAGACATTTCTCCCTCTTCCCAAAGAACCACATGATTTCTTTCATACCCCTATGCATTTGTACAGGGTCTTCCTCTTCCTGATACCCCTTACCTATTCATTCTGGACAGCAATTTCCCCTTCCATGGACTTCAGAAATGTGTACCCATTTCCCCCAGAGAGCTTCTGATACACAGTAATAATTTATTTGTATGTTTCTCCTCTAATAGATTGTGGACTCCTCCAGAGCAGGGGTCCCCTGTTTTGTTCATTTTTGCATCATCCTTATTGCTTAACACAGAGCCAGCACCCTTGGAGATTAGTGAAGCATTTATTGAATCAGTGAACAAGCTGAATAGAAAATATCTGATAAGCAACCACCTTCCTCACAGATATGGGAGTTTTTAGTCTTGTGATTTCAGTAACACATTGGATGACTGCCTTTCTCACATGGCTGTGGTGGGAACTCATGTGAGAATTTCTATAAAAGTCTTTGAATATCTAAGAAGATGTGTCAGGCCTAAGCTCTAGGTCTTTAAGCAGCATACCAAAAAATACAAAAACAAAAAACACCAAACAATTGTTTTAGCTTTTCTGACTTGTATCCTCTTTCTAAGAATAGTCTCAGGTGCCTACTAAGGCTTAATGTAAGACCTCAAAAAGTATTCTAACTGAATTTTCCTTTCAGCTTGTAATTTTCTGACTATTTTTATGAACTCGATTCTCTGCATTGTTTTCCTTCTGAATAGGACCATTCCTGTCTTCTGTCTCCTTTTCACCTGGGTATGCCGTCCTCACAATGCTTACATTTGGAGGAAGCAGCCCAAAGCAGCTAAGCTTTCAGTAAGAGGCAGGGGAGTACACAGCCCCTAGGGCAGTGTCTGGCCCGTGCAACTTCGCCCAAGCACACGCGTGCCAAGTCACACAGCTTCTCGCAAGGTTAACGTCTCAGTTTTCGTTCTATGGTCAATAACATCACCTTTTACTTTTCAAAACATTAAGAATAGATAATTAGCTCTAAACCTGTTGTCTGTCCTTTCTTCTTTTTGCCCAGAGCTTCTTGAATCATAATGTCCCTTCTAGTTGCCAGTATTTAAAGTGTGAGAATTTTCCCTCAAAGTTCCTGAGTTCAGAAATTGGGTGTGGGGCTTTGGATGCAGGGATGGAGGGCAGGGTTGCTCCTGAGAGTTCCTCTTGAAAATCTGGCAGCAGAGTCCCTCGCCTGGACTGGAGCTGCCCTGTTCCTCAGTCCCTTCTATGGACGGCTGCACTGATAGATGGATTCTCCTAGGGGAGCTTCATGGATCAGCCCTCCGTCCATTACCATGGAGAGGATTATAATTTACAGCCCAGATGGTGACTAACTACCCCACCACTCCCTATTTATTTTAGTAAAGTGGCAGAGGTATTAAATTGCTTCCCTCTTTTTAAAATAACTGATGTTATTTTCCAAGGTCTCTACATAAAAATACTTTAAAAAACATTGAAAAAATTAAGTTTCATCAGAATGTGAAAAACATTATGCATTATTTTTTAAAAAAACAAAAACACATGGTCACGCTTTTCTTGGTCTACCTCTGTGTGGAAATGAGGTTTTAAGGCACAAATTCTGGTCAGATTGCTGAATTTTCATAGAAGATTCTTCACAGGAGGGTGTCAGCATGCTCTTCTTCTTGGTTGACTGTTAAAGCTTATGGATGTACGTCTCACATGCATGCCAGGCTCCTGCCAATAGAACTTAACAATTCTTAGCTACTCACATTTTTTTGGAAAGCTTGAATGTGATAAATATTTGTCAAGGAAGATTTCCTGAAAGAGATGTAGTCCCTGCCCTTCTGGATTAAATCAGACTTTCAAAGAGCTGCTATTTTACTTAGAATCTCTTATTGTAAGTATTTCTTTTCTGAAATATTTGGGAATCTTACCCTGTATGGAGAAGTACTCTAAACACCCTCCTGGGAAAGATGCTACTGTATTTGCTGGGAGGCTATTGTTGAGCCTATTTTACTGTTTTGTGTGGTTCAGTAGAAGACGCTGGCCTCTCAGGCTTTAGTATGAGTAAAAACTGTTTCTGCTGGACGATGGGTATGCTTCTATCTTACTTGAAAATTAATTGTGTCTTTTGATCCACACGGATTCTGGTCCAAACTTGTAGACCATCTTTAACAGTTATTAGCATGCAAATTATTTTTGTCCACTGGTTTTTACCTTCGGTTTTTGTTTTGTTTTTGGCATTTTATTCCTATTTCCCCTTTACCTATTTACCTCTTATACTGTGTGCATTTTTGTGAATGGCCTCAAGTGCTTTTTAGGACAAAGTCCATGTGTCTGTCTCCTAATATGTATTTGTTTAATGAAATCAATTTAAGAAATTGAGTTTATTATAGTCAGTCTCAAATAAAACCATTATATTATGGCTTTTGAATTCTAGTATGTCGCTGTGTTTTTGAACCCTTAGTATCTTTAAGAGCTTCACAATGTGAACTCTGGACACATTGATTAGACAGGATGTAGAGGCCAGATGACGCCTAGAAGTCTTACTGTGTAATTTAATCCTGGGTGCTGTGTTGTTTGGCTTCGCTGGACACTGAGTGTGCATATGTAATTATGTGCGCATGTGTAAAAAGCCCAACCCTGATAGGAAAGAGAGGGAGGCACATCATTAGCAGAGATTAGATTTGTCTTTCCAGCTGGGCAATGTGACTCTGAATTCCAAGGGCTTCCCCAGTGTAAATTATGAGAGACTCAGCTGCTGTTCAGTTCCCCTCTGGCTGAACTGCTTGTGCTAATGCTGTTAAGCTGTTGGCTCAAGAGGCAAAATGTCCTGATATGTCTTATAGATATATCTTATTCATATAAAAAAACCTTTCTCCTTCTCATATTCACATGATAGTGGTACATAGTCTTCCCAAGTCAAAAATAAAAGGCATAATGGAAAAAAATGCAAACTGCATGCCAAACTTGAGCTGCACATACATTACTTTGAAAATTGTTAGTAGACTAAATTAATTTCCACTCCACTAAGGCAAATAGAAGTAACCTAATCCTAAGAGTTTAATTCGGATCAGTTGAGAGTATCTGAGGTTAGGTCTGCTGCTGTTCTGAAATTGGTGAAGTCTAAGCAAATTAACCCCACCTGGCACTCTGAACCAACTCCAGGGTCAGGGCCACAAGAGGGTCTTGTCTGAAGTTCTTCAGCAGCAACAGTACACTAACATGAAAACATGCAGCTCTTTAATATTGCATGAAGACAAGGCTTAGCATGCTATACATATCAATTGGTTGAGTAGCATTCACAGCTACAGTAAATGATCCGTTTGTTTTTCTGTTGACATGGCTATGTGTATGTTGTACTAAAATCCAATTCAGAAAGGCGTGGTGTCTTTTCTATGATTTTATTGCCTAAGATAGCCAACTTGTTGACATAGATAAGCCAAATGGTCAGTTTACCAACTGAAGGTCAGGGAGAATAAATTAAATGCACAGATAATATAGGAACTGTAATTAAGTGATTGTTTTAAATGTTTTTTAAAGGCATTAACAGTTTTTTTTCTTGCCAAGCCTATTCACAAGCAATGAAATTGTCTGACCTAAGTGGAGTTTTCCTTCCTTCTTCCTTTGCTTTTCCTTTGGAGAATATTTTAATAGGATGGGAAATGGGGCTAGTTCCTGTAGAACAGGAAACAGGATAGCAGTGGGGTCATCCCCTGTTCCATCCTCGGGACTGTAAACCTACACAGTACCTAATCACTCCGTCACCATCAATATTGGCAGCGGCCATAGCAGCTCTGCTTACACTCTGCATAAATAGCAGCCCAAGTAATCTATCAATTTAAGATTAAATAATGGATGTGATTGAGAATTTATTACTTGCTTCCTATTCGTGAAGACTAAGAAGAGGGAAGATTTTATTTTATTTTTAAAATTATTTTATTGTTGTTCAAAGACAGTTGTTTGCATTTACTCCCCATCACTCCCCCCACCACCCCAGCCATCCCCACCAAGAGGGGAGATTTTAAATACAAAAGATTAAGGAGAGACACTTGCAGTAGAGATGGAGGCATAGGTAGACATGCTTCACCTCCTTGTACAACCACAGAAAGAATTACAACTAGATCTCAAAGCAAATAACACCCAGAACCATCAGAAAAGTGAGCTGTATGGAAGTCTGACAACCAAGAATTTAAAGAAGCCACATTCATCCAGAGGGGTAGGAGGGGCAGAGTCATAGAGATGGGCAGAGAGGTGAGGAAACATGGAGTGGCGCAGAGAGCTGGTGGCTACAAAAGAATGGAAGGTCCCACATTCACATGCGGTAGATTAAAATCAGAAAAGATACTGTGGGAGCAAGTGATCCCAGTCCCAGGCCAGACCACACAGCTCAGGGTTCCAGTGCCAGGAATATAAATCTCCATAACTTCTAGCTCTAAAAACCAGCGGGAGTTGGAGCAGTGGAATAAACTGCTGGATTTTCAAGAGACTCCATTAAAAGGGCCTGCATGGACTTAAAACATATACAAATGCACCCACTCTGGGATTCAGCACCAGGGAAACAGCTGGAAGGGTGCCAGTCTCATACAGGAAGTGGATGAAGTGACTGGCAACAGGATGAGCACTGGGAAACCTCCAGAAGCCAGGCAGCAGCACAGTCCCTTCTCTAAGCCCTCCCCACACACAGAGCCACAAAGCAGTGAAGTGTGTTGCCCCACCCTGGCGGTTACATAAGGCTCCACCCCACACAATTTACAGGTGCCTTTTCTACATAGGCCACGCTACTAAGACAGGGAGTCAAAGCAGCTCTACCTAATACACGGAAACTAACACTGGGAGGCTGCCAAATTGAGGAGACAAAGAAATATGGCCCAAACGAAAAACAGGACAAAACCCCAGCAAAAGAACTAAACAAAATGGAGATAACAAACCTATCAGATACAAAGTTAAAAACACTAGTGATCAGTATGTTCAAAGAAGTCATTGAGTAAGGCAACAACAAAGGGAAGAAATGAGGTTTACATTCAGTGAAATAAAGAAAAATCTACAGGGAACCATCAGTGGAGGGGAGGATGCCAGGATTCAAATCAACAACTTGCAACATAAGGAAAAAATAAGCATTCAACCAGAACAGAAAAATGAAATGAGAATTTTTTTAAAAATGAGGGTTGTGTAAGGACCCTCTGGGACATCTCCAAATGTACCGACATCCAAATCATAGGAATGCCAAAAGGAGAAGAGGAAAAGCAAGAAATTGAAAACTCATTTGAAAAAATAATGAAAGAAAACTTACCTAATTTGGCAAAGGAAATAGACATACAAGTCCAGGAAGTACAGAGAGTCCCAAACAAGCTGGATCCAAAGAGGACCACACCAAGACATTGTGATTAAAATGCCAAAAGTTAAAGAGAAGATCTTAAAAACAGCAAGAGAAAAGGAATTACCTATGAAGGAGTTCCCATAAGACTAGCAGCTGATTGCTCAAAAGAAACTTTGTAGGCAAGAGGGGACTGGCAAGAAGTATTCCAGGGGTGTCCAACTCATTTTCACCAGGGGCCACATCAGCCTCATGGTTGCCTTCAAAGGGCCAAGATTATTTTAGGACTGTATAAATGTAACTACTCCTTAACTGTTAAGGAGTTGAAATTACATTCAGCTCTTTGAAGGCAACCACAAGACTGATATGGCTCCCAGTAAAAATGAATTTGACACCCCTAAGTGATGAAAAGCAAGGACGTACAACCTAGATTACTCTTCCCAGCAAAACTGTCACTTAGAGTGGAAAGGCAGATTAAGTGTTTCTCAGACAAGGTGAAGCTAAGGGAGTTCGTCATCACCAAGCCATTATTACATGAAATGTTAAAGGGACTTATTTAAGAAAAAGAAGATCAAAACTATGAACATTAAAATGGCAATGAATTCACAACTATCAGCAAATGAATCTAAAGAAACAAACTAAGCAAACAACCAAAACAGAAACAGAATCAATAGACATGGAGATCATTTGAAAGGTTATCAGTTGGGAGTGAGAAGGGGGAGAATGGAGGAAAAGGTGCAGGGATTAAGAAGCATAATTGGCTCTGTGGCTCATGCAGCTTAGTGAATTGAGCACTGGCCTACAAAACAAAGAGTCACCAGTTCAATTCCCAGTCAGGGCAATCGAACCAGCATTCCCACATACCTGGGTTGTAGGCCAGGTCCCCAGTAGGGAGAACATGAAAAACAACCACACATTGATGTTTTTCTCCTTCTCTTTCTCCCTCCCTTCCCCTCTCTCTAAAAATAAATAAATAAGCCTTTAAATATATATATATACATATATATACATATACATATATATATATATATAGTTTAAAGAAAAGATTAAGGAGAGAGAGCCTGTATTTTCAGTGAGCAAAAGAATGGCATTGTAAGAACAGGTGAAAGAGGTAGCACTTCTTTAAAAAGCACTCTCTTTTCATTATCATTGTGAGTGAAGGCAGAAAGGAAATGCACTGGTTGGGATGGGTTAAATTCTGGGGGTAAAATGGTGGAAAAAATCCACACTTGAATGCGAGAAGTGCTTTACACATATCAGACTGTAGAAATTAAACAGGTTATCATTAAAACTTAGGGTTGGCGCCCTAGCCGGGTGTCTCAGTTGGTTGGAGCATTGTCTCGTAACCAAAAGGCTGCAGGTTCGATTCATATACGTAGGTTGACAGGGCATATTCATAGGTTGTTGGTTGATCCTGGTCCTGGTCCTGGTCCTGGGGTTGCGGAAATCTACAGCCCCAGTCCGGATGCTCACAATCCCTGGTCCAGGTGCCCATCCCTGATCCGGGTGGTACAGGAGGCAACCCACCAATGCTTTTCTCTCATCCATGTTTCTCTGTCTTCTGTCCTCTCTCCCTCCCTCTCTCTCTAAAAAACTATGAAAAAAATGTCCTTAGGTGAGAATTTAAGAAAAAAAAAAGAGCTGACAACAAAGCCAGTTTAGTGGGTGTGTAACCTGTGCTGCTGCACATGATCCTGCGTTGGTTTTAATGCTCCACTGTCTCTATCTTGAAATTCCTAATAGTTCTTGAACAAAAGACCTTGTATTTTTATTTCATACTAGACTTGCACATTTCGTAGCCAGTCCTATTGACAGTATATAAAATTGCCATAAGCCCTCAGATGGTGTTGCCATCAGCGGCAATGAATCTCGGCCTTTGAGTGTTTCCTGTGGCACGCCCCCTCTTTTTTTTCACTCCTCACCTGAGGATATGGTTTGTTGATTTGATCTTTTAAAAAGATGTCTGCAGACTATTTCTCTTAGCTTTTAAAAATATTTTTTGTATGTTAATTGATTTTAAAGAGATTGGAAGGGAGACGGAGGAAGGGAGGAAGGAAGGAAGGGAGGGAGGGAGGGAGGGAGGGAGGGAGGGAGGGAGGGAGGGAGGGAGGGAGGGAGGGAGGAAACATCAATTGGCGGCCTCCCAACAGGGGACCAAATCTGCAGCCTAGGTGTGTGCCCTGACGGGGGAACTGAACCCCCAACCTGTTGGTGTGTGGGAGGATGCTCCAACCAACTGAGACACAGTGGCCAGGGCTGTTGATTTGATTGTTAGAGAGTGGGGGGTGGGGGGAGGTGGAGAGAGGGAAACATCCATTGGTTGCTTCCCATACACGCACAAACGGGGATGGACCTTGCAACCATTTTTGTTTTTTTGGTAGGCAGGACAACTCTTCCAACTAACTAAGCCACCCAGTCAGAGCAGCATGCCCCTTTTAACTCGAAGACAAGCATGTTTATGCCAACCTAGATACTGTTAGATTTCTAGAGTTGGCTCTGAAGAATGTGTTTGTGCAGGTCAATGACTTAAGGAAAACTATGCCTTAATTTTATGCCCCCAAACAATGCTATTTTGCTGATAAGATATATATGTGTGTATATATATATGATTTAATGTAATAGAATGATTTCAGAAACTACATATTCTGCTCATTCCAACGACTGTGGTCTTGAACAAGTTTTCTGATCATTGCATAAGTAATGAATAATAGTTTTTGTGAAGCCAGATTCTTCTGCTCATAGGAAAAAAGAGACCTGTTAGCCCAGCTTTCCCACTCTTCCATGATGTGACACCACCCTGCAGTCACAGCTGCCCTTATCATCGCCCTCCATGCACCTTACGTTCCGACCACACCAGACTGCTGGCTGTATCTGGAAAAGGCCATTTTTTTCTTGCCTCTCATTCTTTTCTTTTGAAATTATTTTTCATAAATATGAATGCCTTAGTGCAAATACCACCCTTGCTTCCACTGTCCTCCACTCTTTCCCCACTGGTGTGACTCTTGTTGATCCTTCAAGGTCCTACCTTGTTGCTCAAATGTCTCTCCCTCTATGAGGTTTTCCCCTGGTATTCTTAATTACAGTTACCATATTTTGCTGTGCATAATGAGCACTTTTGCCCAAATTTTTGAGGGAAAAATAAGGATGCACATTAAACATGGGTATAATGATTACACACCATGGGTATAATAATCCCACGCATAATGCACACAAAAACATGGGTGTGTATTATACATGGCAGAATATAGTAGTTACTGCCCTTTCTCCTCTGCCATGGCTCATGCAGCTCTTAAAGGCTTACTTAATTCTGCTTTGCACTGTGGTTCTGTTTACTTGACTGTCTGTTGCACAGTCCTTGAGCCAGGTCTGTCACCCACAGCATCATTACATAATATCTGGCACATGCTCAGTGCATGTTTACTGAGTGTCTTTGTCCATTATGGCTGCTGTAAGCAAATACCACAGACTGGGTAGCTTATAAACAACAGAAATTTGTTGCTCACAGTTCTGGAAGCTGGAAGTCTGACATCAGGGTGCCACCATGGTTGGATGAGGCCCTCTTCTGGGTTGTAGGCTTCTTGTATTTGTACATAGCAGAAGGACAAGGGATCTCTTTGGAGCTTCTTTGTATAAGAGCACTAATCCCATTTATAGGGACCCTCTTCTCATTGCTGAAGTACCTCTCAAAGACCCCACCTACTGATACCATCACCTATGGGGGTTAGGATTTCAACATATGAATTTGGGGGAGACACAAACATTTAGATGATGGCAGTGAGTGAATTGGGCAATGAGTTAACTAGACAGCTCTAGTTATCTTGTATGTTTAAAGAACTTGGTTGTAATTCCCTACAAGGGAGCAACCAGTTAACATCAGTTGATCTTGTTGGAAATAGTTCTGACTTTGAGAATTGTTTTGTAATAGAGAAATAATAAAAGCAAAGCTGTTACTAGGAATGAGGCCCCCTAGAACTGTATAACGTTGTGACCCTGGGTGAAGGAGTAGTGAGAGTCCAGTAGTAGCAACATTAAAAAAAACTGGAGGGCCCTCAGTTTAGTCAGGGAAAATGACCTGAAACAGTTTCAAGTCAGAAAAACAGGAAGCCTAGGGTACCACTTGACTCTCAATTTAGCCATCCTGAGCCAGCAATTTAGCTTTGAAATTCTGTTTTTGTAGCACCTTCCCTTAATTAAATTATAATGCCATGTCAAGAAAAGGTTTGAAAGAAAGCCAGTAGCATGGTAGGCCTATTTAGGAGTATGCCAAATACATTTTCTATTCTTCCACTTTGACTTTGAAATGAAATTTTAGCTATTGAGGAATTTTAGTCTTTTCTTTTGATCCTGCCTAGGCTATGTGAGCAAAACAGAGAATAAACCAGAGTCAGAATCTGAATCTGCTGGGGTTAAGAAATAGACTTTTGTTTGAGCTTCTCTGTGACCACAGTCAATCATGGATTCAATTTTGTCCCATGGGATTGGTATATGTAAACTGAAGGAAAAGAGTCACCAGTTCCAACAAGTCACTGGTACAGCTGGTGGACCATCCTAGTTTACCGCCATTTCAGTGAGTATGAGGAAGGGCTCTGTGATTCCTCAAAGCTAATTAATGATTTATTTTCATATTTTAAATTTTGGTGCTCAATCCGTGTCAGTCTAGCGAGGTTGAATGGATGCCCCATTTCAAAACCCACTTTCACTAACAAATCCACTTGTTTTTATGGTGGCAAGTAAAAAAGCACTGTATGGAAAAAACTGTCAAAAAAAAGTTAGAATTTATTGAGTGGGATGGGATCATCCCAGAAGAGATGTGGGGTATGTTCCCACAAGTTTGTATGCAATAAAATGAAGGTTAAAAATTAATACTGAAAGCATGCCCATAAAGGAAAGAAAAATTTAAAAGATAAGAGGGCTCACTAGAGATTTTATGAGAAGGGCAATTTGATGTTCCTCAGTAGGTGAGGGAAAAGATCCATGAGCTGATCATGTGTTTGTGAGCCCTCGGGATGCAAGTAATGTCTCTTTCCTTAACCATTTTCAGCCAGCAGACCCTGGATCTTTATCTCAGCCTTTAACTCAGCACTAGTTCTGGCATGAGAACCTCTAGAGATAGCTTTTAGATTCTAAGGATATGTAACCTTGACTGTGCTAAACTCTTACTTCATTTTATGGGTTAGCCAAAAAGTTTGTTTGGCCTTGGCTGGTGTGGCTCAGTACCACACCAGCTGACCTGCGGACCACAGGATTGCCAGTTCAGTTCCCAGTCAGGGCACATACCTGGGTTGCAGGCCAGGTTCCCAGTATGGGACACATGAGAGGCAACCATACATTGGTGTTTCTCTTCCTCTCTTTCTCCCTCCCTTCTCCTCTCTCTAAAAATAAAATAAAACAAAATAAAAATCTTTTAAAAACAGTAGGTTAAACCTTTAAAAAAGTTTTTTTCTGTACAATGGTTCTAGTAGTGCTTAGGTATCATTAACTTCATTTGAAACAATTTTGTTAGTTTCTATTGTGACAGCTGTCATATCAGTGTGCATTTAAAAACATTAAAATTGGTGAGTTTTTGTATAGTCATTTTAATATTGAAGATGGAAGAAAATAAGCAGCATTTTTGGCATATTATGCTTTATTATTTCAAGAATGATAAAAACTCAACTGAAACACACAAAAAGATTTGTGCCGTGAATGGAGAAGGTGCTGTGACTGATCAAACATGTCAAAAGTTGTTTGTAAAATTTCTTGGTACTATTGACATTTTGGCCAAATAATTCTTTGCAGTGGGGCTGAGCTGTCTTGTGCATTGGAAAATGTCTAGCAGCGCCCCTGGCCTCTATGCTCTAGAAGCCAATAGCAGGAGATAATCGACCTACTCAAATATCCAAATCAAAAAGTTATTGGTGAAAATAAAAAATGTGTCTTTTATTTTATGGTAAAAACTAAATGGACATTTTGGCCAACCCAATATTCTCTAGATTCATGTTCATTAACTTTCATTTACACACACCCAGAGGTACCTCTGACTCAAAAGGCACTAAGGTTATAAATACAAAATGAATTCTAATGTATAACTAAATAAAAATTTTTATTAGTCAGGTTTTGTGTTTTTCTAAATATATTTTATTGAATATGCTATTACAATTGTCCCATTCCCCTCCTTCATTCCCCTCCACCTTGCACACTCTCTCCCACCCACATTCCCCCCTTTAGTTCATGTCCATGCATCATTAGTTGTTTAGCTTCTACATTTTCCACACTACTTTTGCCCTCCCCCTATCTTCTCTCCACCATCTATGCTACTTATTTTCTGTACTTTCTCCCTCCTTCTCTTCCTCCCACTCCCCTGTTGCTAACCCTCCATGTGATCTCCATTTCTGTGGCTCTGCTCCTGTTTTAGCTGTTCACTTAATTTGCTTTTGTTTTAGGTGTGGTTCTTAATAACTGTGAGTTTGCTGTCCTTTCACTGTTCATATTTTTTATCTTCTTTTTTTAGATAAGTCCTTTTTTAACATTTCATATAATAAGGGCTTGGTGACAATGAACTCCTTCAACTCGACCTTATCTGAGAAGCACCTTATCTGTCCTTCCATTCGAAATGAAAGTTTTGCTGGATAGAGCAATCTTGGTTGTAGGTCTTTGGATTTCATGACTTGGAATTCCTCTTTCCAGCCCCTTCTTGCGTGCAAGGTCTCTTTTGAGAAATCAGCTGACAGTCTGATAGGAACTCCTTTGTAGGTGACTGTCCCCTTCTCTCTTGCTGCTTCTAGGATTCTCTTCTTCATTTTAATCTTGGCTAATATAATTGTGATGTGCCTTGGTGTGTTCCTCCTTGGGTCCACCTTCTTTGGGACTCTGAGCTTCCTGGATTTCCTGGAAGTCTATTGCCTTTGCCAGATTGGGGAAGTTCTCCTTTACTATTTGTTCAAATAAGTTTTCCACTTGTCGCTCTTCCTCTTCCCCTTCTGGTACCCCTATAATTCGGATGTTGGAATGTTTAAAGATGTTCTGGAGGTTTCTGAGCCTCTCCTCATTTTTTGAATTCTTGTTTCTTCATTCTTTTCTGTTTTGGTTGTTTCTTTCTTCCTTCTGGTCCACTCCATTGATTTGAGTCCCAATTTTCTTTCCATCACTATTGATTCCCTGTGTTTTTTTCGCCATTGTTTTCTCTCGGACCCCACCCCCACATACAGTGTCACAACCCAGTGACTGAGTTAACTGGCCCTGGTGAACAGCTGGTGAAGTCTCCGTCCCTCACTAGGTAACAGAAGTAACAAGACAAAAAAAATAAATAAATGAAATTTTTATCTGTAAAGCAATGAACAGTTGCTCTCAGTTCATTAATTGATAGGATGTCTGTTAATGTCAGATTCCATGCTAGGTGTTGGGAAAAACAGCACTAAGATAGTTTCCACCTTCAGCAAGCTTCTTTTCTAGTGACATATATGTGCTGTAGAGATAATTTACAAATCAAATGTTCGTGATAAAATAAAGGCTTTAAGGTTTAATATAAGTTGAAAACTAGAATGATCCTTTAATGCATTGTTAAGAGAAGCAAGTTATGTTTATGTTATATCCATTCCTTTTGGAAGTAGAAGTTACAGAAAATAATGATACCCCCTCCAAAGCTATTGTCTGAGGCAGGGTACCACTCAAAGGACCTCTGTCACTTCATAGGTTCTTCAGGCGCAGTTGTCTCTGCTTGTCCTCATGGTATTGTGACTGCAGTTCATACTATGCTTTTAGAAACAGCCAGACATTATATACATAAACTTGCAAACAGTTGTTCGGAACCAATTAGGAGAAAATACATTCTTACAACACCAGAATAGACATCATAAAGTCCACGTACCCATCCTCAGAGTTCACTCGCAAGAAGATTCTTCAGGCCTTTGTACAAGACCTTTGAACAAGCTTATCTGGTTTCCAAGTCCAGGACAAATTATAAGGGCATATTCATTATTCAAACCAATTTACTAACAGATATGAGAAGTGATGGCTAATGAGTCGACTAGTGACTGTATACCAGACATTGAGACAGAAGAAAATTCAAATTAACTAAACAAGTACAATAATAGAAATCATTAGCATTTCAAAAGGCTTTTGCAAACAGATTTATCAGTGTTACTCCAAGTGGTCACTTTTACTGGGAAATTTTAAATGTTAGCTTTTTAAAATATAGGATTTATATGCAACTCTTTAGGAACACATGTACTGAAATCATGTGTGCTTGTAATGAGTTACAATTATAATTTCCAAAGGGAAGCAGCTAAATATGTCTTTAAATTCCATCCTCCGTAATAGTAATCTTTTTGTATTGAGGTACTCATACTGTTTTCTATCACAAATAGTTTGTTATTCTGCATTTACTTTTCTTTTTATTAGAACTGTCTTGTACATTTATAATTTTTTAACACTTACAATAAATATTTAATATTAATTGATGTTCTCCTTGTCACCCTCATCTTGGACAGAAAGGACTTATCAAGGATCCTTTAGTAGTCTGCAAATTTCAGCTATATATTGGGAGTAGAAATGGAAACTATACCAATGAATAATTAAATAATGGGTTTGGATTACTCTCTAGCCAAAGTCAAATTCACATTCCAAAACAGTGACAAGAGATGAAACAATTATTGATCTTTGTCAATTTCAAATTTCTATTCTGGGTAAAACTCAAAATGTTCATCATACATTTTCTACAATATCATCTTGATTAAATCATTACTTTAAGGAATTAAAACTTAGGGCCCTGGCTGATGTGGCTCAGTGGATTGAGTGCTGGCCTGCAAACAAAAGGGTCACCACCAGTTTGATTCCCCAGTCAGGGCACATGCCTGGGTTGCAAGCTAGGTCCCCGGTGGGAGTGCACAAGAGGCAACCACACGTTGATGTTTCTTTCTGTTTCTCCTTCCTTTCCCCTCTCTCTAAAGATAAATACAAAGAAAAATACAATAAAATCTCTTTTAAAAGATTGAAACTTAGGGCCCTGGCCGGGTAACTCAGTTAGAGCATTGAGCATTGTCCTGAGAGGTCCAGGTTGTGGGTTTGATCTCCTGTCAGGGCACATACAAGAACCATGAATGCACAGAAAAGTGGAACAATGAATTGATGTCTCTCTCTCTTTCTCTTTCAAATCAATTAAAAAAATATTTTTAAATTAAAACTTAGGACTGCTTCTGTGAGCAAAAACAACACTAAGGAGAATTGTAAAAATCTAAAGCAATAGTCTTTCACTAACATGGTTTTAATTACTTCACTATAAAAATTGGACATTTTATTCAAGCAAAATATAACCAGAGACATTGAAATTAAGAACAAATTGACAGTAACCAGAGGGGAGGTCAGGGGGATGATGGGGAGAAAGGGGGGAAGGGTTTTCAGGGACAACTGTGAAGAACGCATGGACAAAACCAAAGGCAGGGGATGGGATCAGGGGAGGGAGGTAGGGATGACTGGGGTGGAGGGGAGTGATGGGGGGGGGGGGGGGGGGGATGCAGACTACTCTACTTGAAGAACAATAAAGAAATAAAAATAAAAATTGGACATCGGATCCAGAGTCTAGAGTTCCTTGCTCCTCCTGGAGTTTTCTTCCTGGTTATCTGTCATACAGTCTTCTCTGGGAAATAACAAGAACTATTGGTAATTTGGCAGAAAATTCTGGTCCTGTTTCTTTTTTCCTCCCTTAGTCTTCCCCTAGTGTTTTTGCCTTTCACCTACACTAGTACTGTGATCAGGAGCCTCAAGGAAGTATAATTATGAGAACAGCAAAAATCCAATTGCAGTTTAAAAATTCTCCATAAACAACTGTTAAAACGACTTAGCTATTTTAAAATCATTCCTTAGGCTCTTTCTGATGGTTTTAGATACCTGGTGATAGCCCCTTGGAAAATCCTTTTTTTTTTTTAAATCACTGTTTTACCTGGCTGGTGTGACTCAGTGGATTGAGTGCTGGACTGTGAACCAAAGGGTCACCTGTTCAATTCCCAGTCAGGACACAGGCCTGGGTTGCAGACCAGATCCCCAGAAGGGTGCACACCAGAAGCAACCACACATTGATGTTTCTCTCCCTCTCTTTCTCCTTCCCTTCTCCTCTCTGAAAATAAATCAATAAAATCTCTGCTTTAATTTGGTCCCAACAGACCATCATTAGAATGAGCTGTGCTTAAATCATTTCATCCACAGGCATTACTGAAATTTGGTAGTAAACTTGTTAGTTTAAAGGAGGCAATGGAGCTCTAGGCATTTAGCTCTTTCCCATGTACAAAGGGAAACCACAGTTTTTATTAATCTTCATAACAACAAAAATATGTTGATATGAATAAAGCAAGTACAGCTCTGCTGTCCAATCGGACTTTCTCTAATGATGGGACGGTGGTGCTGTGCACTGCCCAGTACGCTTGCTGCTAGCCACACGTGGCTACAGCGCACTTGAAGCACATTAGTGCATCTGAGAGACAGAAGTTTTTATTTTGTTTAATGTTCATTCATTTCAACTTACATAGTCATAGTCACCTATGACTAGAAGTTACCATATTGGACAATGCAGGCATAGGGTTTAATGTTAAAACAGAATAAAGTAAACCCTACAAAAAGCGGGCATATTTTAGAATTCTCCATTTATTTTTATTTGTTGCCAGGAATTTTTACCTTTCATCCTAAGCATAGAACTGAAGTTCAAGGTAGGATGTGAGCCTAGTCCATATTTTTCTTAGACCTTTCTTAATTAAGTGGAAGCCCATTATAATACTGACCATAGAGTGTTGTGACCAAGGGTCCTGGCTGGGACTTGTCCTCAGCCTGAGCCTCTGGAAGGGAGGTGGAACTGGGTTCAACTCCTGTCTTTACCACTGAGGAGTTATAGGCCAGTTATTTAAACTCTGTGCCCCAATTTCTTTAGTTATCAGAGGTAATAATAGTGCCTTCTCAAAGGATTGATACGAGGATTAGAGAAGTTTCATAAGTGTTACATTAGAGCAATTAAGTGGCAATAATCTCAGTAAATGTTAGCCATGTTATTTATATGTTCCTTATCATATTGCTGTGTGTGTGGTACACACACGTAAAATTCTCCCATCCAAAAAGTAGATTGCTTCATATTATATCAGGTCCTGTACTAGGTGCTGAGGCAGGATAGGAAGGAAAAGAGGAGGGACAAGGTTCAGAGATAAATAATAGTTGGATTCTACTCCTAGTAAATTTATAAACTCATGAGAATGAGTTATTTCTCTTGAAATATAGAAGTCAGGACTCACTCCTTGCTCCCTTCGATTCTAACAATCTATGATTCCTTCATTCCTAAACAACACCTGAAAAAAACTATGCAAGATGGCTAAGGGACCATTGGTACCTACTTGCTTGCAAAGTACATGGACAAAGTACAAGTAGGACTTGCCCAGGAACAGCCTAGGATATGCAGCTTTGTGGGAAATTCCAGATATATCACCAGAAGTCTGTTACTGATGCTCTTCAGTAGCTCTATTATACTAAGCTGGCAATGAATTATTTGGTTTTAATGTATGTAGTATAACGTAAGTGCAGAATAGATTACATTCATATCTCTACTAGAGTAATATTTTACCGTCCAACTCTACAATCCAAATACTGACAATTAATGGGAAAAAAGAACTTCCATAACATAACTTCATTCAAAACTATTTTCACTGCTCTCTCATTTACTTAGAGTCATGAACAGTACAGAGCCACCCAGTTCTGCTTAAGAAGTATGCTTACATCATCACCTCTTGGCAGGCATATATTTTAATAGTAATAGTTAGCATCAGGATACTACGTCATAGCTTGAAAAGCACTTTCACGTCCATTAGCTCATTGAATACTCACATGAATCTCATGAGGAAACCCATCTTTCAGAACCCATGTATGGCAAGCTGCCTCCACTACAAGTATGTAATCATAATATGGACGTCACTTACTTTTCATTGCTGAGCTGCTTTTTTTGCAACATAGTACATGATATCAATGACTTCATGGATGACCTAAATGTAATAAACAGTATTTTAAATATTCAGAGGGAAAAATATTCCCCCATATTTCAGCCTAGGCAAAAAGAACAGATTGTCCAATGGATACCAAACTGCTAGAGAGCCTATGACAGACACCAGACTTCAAGTTTTGTCACCAAACCCAGAGATCCAGAAGCCAGGAATAGACCTCCTTAGCAGCTGAGGCTCAGCTCTGCAGTTGCATTTCCAGGTTCAGCCGTTACATCTCTGCCTTCGGCCGCAGGATCTCCACTGGTAGAGTGCTCAGGGCCAAGCCCGCTTTCTGGCTCTTCCTCTGTTGTGAGTTTCATTTTCTTAGCCATGATTGTTCCACCACATTTCCTGTGCAAATATGGTTCTTACTAGCAGAAAAGATAAAAGAAAAATAGGAGGAGTCAGCGTTTGTTTCCTCATTATCATCTGTTTTTTAATTCATTTTCCTTTTCATTTTGAATTTATAATCATTCTTAAACATGTTTGCAAACCTCAGCACACACTGACAATTAGGTTTTTCTGACAACATCCTTAACATTTCATATTATTTGTCACATATGCAAATGCAGGTAATTTGTCTCATTAGTATATATGTTTAAAGCAACAAAGATTTGGATAAAAAATTCTGATTAAATAAGTAATACATACTAATAAGACAAATTTAGGAAAATAGACAAAATTTTAAAGAACAGTAATAACCACTGTTGACTATTTAAATTAGTTTTTCTATTTTCTTATAGTGCTTATATAATTATTTTTATACTTATTATTAGTATTTGTACATATAAGTGCAATATGTCTGTATTTTATTTTTTAAGACATTTTAAGTGACTTTATTTAGTTACCAACCTTCTTCATATGGCAAGTCAGACATTGGTCAGGAAATGTTGACTCTGTTCTGGAATATTAACACTAAAACTAGTACACAGCATGAGACAGAAATAGGTTTACACTTGTTCCTATGGAAAATAACACAATAATTAACAAATAATAATACAAAAATAAACTCTGTGTTTCATGTACTTGCAACTGTAAGCCTACTTTTGTCCTACTATGTATATTATTTATTGTAGGTTAACCTTGATTTATAGAGGTTATAGAGAAATCATTTCCTTGGTCAAGAAATATGTTTAGCCTTTGACTTAAGTTATATCTGAAACCTCACGAGTTTCTATTTCTTGATAGGCTTATAGTTAAAACTCTTAAAATGAAGCATCTTTACTTATTTTAAAACCTACATTTTAAACTTATTTTAACTTTTATCATGGTTGTATTTATAAGTATCAGTACTCTGAAGGTGATCCATCAACAAGGAGAATTTGCCTTTTTGTCATTTTTATTTTTTGCTGGCTCCAGTTTACTTCAGCATTATTAAACATTCATAGTCTTAAATAAAAATATAGTTATATGGTAAGCACTGAATCAACATTTTTGAATGAATGATTGTTGAGTGAAATATTATAAAAAATATGAGATGAGGTAGGTAAGTGGATTTGGTTGATGTGAGGTTATTATTATCCTTTTTTAAAAAAGGTTATATATTATCCTATATATTTTAGAGAGAAGGGAGGGGAGAAAGAGAGGAAGAGAAACATGTATGTACTTCTCATACACCCCCAACTGGGGACTTTGCCCACAACCCAGGCATGTGCCCCGGCTGGGGATCCAACCAGTGACTTTTCGGTTTGCAGACCGGTGCTCAGTGCACTGAGCCACTCCAGCCAGGGCGTTACCCTTTCAAATAGAAGTGTTAGCAGATGCTTCATAGTTATAAGAGCAGGTTAGGGGTAAAAGCGTGACTGTAGGCCATTCTCTTGATCTGATTTTAAATCATATACAGTACTTATAATTTAATTTCATTAAAAAGCTATAGTTTTTTTTCAAAATTCAGATCAAGATCTCATGACAGACTCAATCCTGGAAAGATCATTTTGTGTTATCACTATGAACAAGTAACTTAATCCTAGTTTTAAAATGGGAGTGATGCCCTAATGGCAGAAATCTTTCCTATGCTCTAAGTACTACTGTAAGAATTTCAGAGAAATGACCAAAAGATTAGTGTGGTAGGGCTATGTTTACTTTAAGGCAAGAAAATCCCAAACGAAGAGAATACACCTTGGACCTGGCTGCTGTGGCTCAGGTGGTAGGAGCATCGTCCCATAGACCTAAGGGGCACAGGTCTGATTCCTGGTCAGGGCACACACCCAGGTTTTGTGTTCTGTCCTCCTCTGGGACATGTATGAGAAGGCTGCCAACCAATGACTCTCTCTCTCTCTCCCTCCCTCTCTCTCTCTGCCCCTCTCCCCCTCCTACTCTCTTTCTAAAAAAAAAAAAAAAGCAATAAAAATATGTCCTCAGTTGAGGATTAAAAAAAAAAGAAGACAGCTTGGGAAGCACCCATCATCAATCAAGAAATCTTAGCAATAAAGCTTAAGTTCACATTTTATTCCATTTTAATCATACCGAAAACTTTATCTATGGGAAAAAAAATGTCCAAAATCCTTGACTAACTCCTGTTTCTGATATAATCTATTATAAAATTATTCTCA
This sequence comes from Artibeus jamaicensis, assembly GCF_021234435.1. Taxonomy (NCBI): domain Eukaryota; kingdom Metazoa; phylum Chordata; class Mammalia; order Chiroptera; family Phyllostomidae; genus Artibeus; species Artibeus jamaicensis. The sequence goes on along the minus strand of NW_026522046.1, from coordinate 5,283,159 downwards.
ATTAGCAATATAGGAAATTTGTGTTATATGATAAACACAAGAATTTGCAGGCCATATGGCCACACTGCCTCTGCCATTCCTCTTTCTGTGCCGATCCATCTTGGCACGAAGCCCTGGTAATTTCCAGAATTTGGCAGTGCCCTGGCAAGTGCACAGCTGCTGCTGTCTCCAACTCTTGCCTACTAATTTTGCATACACCACTTCCTCCTCTTGGTGCTGAGAAGGTCACAGGGCAGGGGGAACGTGCCTAGAGGGCAGAAGTCCTGTGATCTGGGAAGGTTTGGAGCCCCTGGTGGGGGGGCAGCAGCATCACCTCACCTGCAGCCCTGCCCACCTTGCCCCTTTACCCCTCTGCTCTTCCTCATCTTTTTCCATTTGACTCTCAATGTTTAAAAAGCTTGCCTCATTTCCTTTTTGTCCCCTCCTAATAAATACTAGCTTTGACTCCTCATTAATTAAAAGATCCAGTCAGCGCCCCTGAGTGTACCTGAGCCAAATGTGGGCAGGGAGAGAAGACCCGAAAGGGCAGAGACGGAGGCAGCGGTGGTGGGGCTGCTTGCCTTCCCTGGGCTTCCGCGTGCCAGCGCCTTCACTGTGCAGTGGCAGAGTGGGTGTGCACCAAACGCAGGTAAAATCGAGATATTTTTATCCTCCTGCACGCTTCTTAAATGTGGCATCAACTGATCATATTTGAATATAGTCATGGTGATGATTTCTTTCCTTTTGTTCCATGTCTCTCCATTTCCCTGCCTTTGTTGGTTGAGAGTGACTTGGTCCTCCCGGTGAGCAGAGGCAAGCCTCTTTCTGCACACCACGAGGGGTCCCTCACCTCTGCCCACTTCCAGAGGAGGGCTCAGTCACCAATGTCTGTGTGGCCTTCCACAGCTCTGTCGACAGGGGGAGGGTCACCCCTCTGGGTAGGTGAGTGCTTCTGCTTCCTTGGGAGGAGCTTTAGTTCTAGAATAACACTGTGAGTTACTGTTGCTTTTGTCATCAGTGGTCAGGTTATCATGGCTATTTGTTTCTTAAAACTCATCCCAGATCTGCCACTAATTAGTTGTTGTATTGAGCAAGCCTGTACTGTCTCTGAGATTTGCTTCTTATATGTAAAACAAGCCAGTTGCATTGTATTCCTTGAAGGTCCTGTTATTCCCTGATCTCTTCAATGTCAAATTGAAAGTGATGACCATGCTGAAGCTCTCTTCTTCGGACTCATTCCCAGGCCCAGTGGGAGCAGGTCCACTTCATGTGCACCTCTTAGAAATGGGAAGAGATTACAAAACAAACACATGTTTTTCTAACTTTGTGTGTATGAGCTCATTCCAATATGATGTCATCAGGGAGAAACTCAGGATATAAATGGACAGAACAGAAATTTACCAAAATTCATATAAAGTCCTGCAGTTCAAAGAAACAAATTGCACAAATAGGTGTTCAGCTGAAATTCACATATACATTTGGGTATTTGCATTATCCTCAGGTCTAATGTGAGCCAAGAGCGTAATGGATGCCCTGTGCTATATAGGATAACCACGAGTCCCCACGGCAAAGGCAGGCTGGAAGGAACTGCTGAGGCAGTGGCCAGGCCAGACAGTCTGATGTCAGCAGTCTTCAAAGAGATCAAAGGCAGAGCAAGGTTGGAGAGGCCAAAGGCAAGACACAGCTCAAGGTTGTGGCAGGAGATCAAGAAAGCAAAATGAGGGAGTCCTAATGTCAAAGCTTAGAGATAAGTGCAAATGATGGAAGTAGGGAGGGTGGGGCCAGAGAAATGGGGATCCATTCAGCAAACAGGTATTGCTGTACCAGATGAATTCAGTTTTTCTTTTTCTTTCTTTCTTTCCCCTTTTTACTAACCTTATATTCCCAGGCAGCTGCACCATCCCTAAATTTCTCCTTGATGCAGAATTTAAGTTACTAACCCCTTACATGCCCTGGTTGTTTCTGCATTTCTGCCTCTCTGCTTCTGCTAACAAATGCTCTTTCTTATTCCTCCCTGACTTCCTTCTTCTGTCCATCTTAAACATACCTTTCTTTCAAAGGTTCATCTCAAGTCCTGCCTCTTTCCTTCAGCCCAAGTTAACTACTCCCACCTCCATTATTGATTCTTTTCTTACAGCTCTATATAACAGAACGTGGCACATTTCTCACAGTCACGGGGGTAGGGGGAGCTGGCGGCAGCCAGGAGGTGATGCCCTGGGTGTAATTATTAACCCCTTAACCAGTTTGTAAGCATTGAGAGGAATGAGCTGTCTCTTACACACTCTGCGTGGTACAGGAGAGAATTTGGGAATAAGCAAAAACAGCCTGGCCTTCAGCCCTGGATCAGGGGTGTTCAGCACGTACCTGTCTGTAGGCCTTCCCGTCCTTCTCTGAAAAACAGGGCAATGGTTCCATGCTCTGGCTTCCACGCACAGGGGAGCAAACGTCTAGATCAAGATCAGAGGCAACAGTACTTTTTAACCTGTGAAGAACTCTAGGAAAGGAATAGGTTATTGTAAGAGGTGACATTGTGTTATTAAAAAGGCAAGGGAATTTAGGAATCTGAATTTTGAGTTAGATTTTAATTCTTGCTCTACCGCTTACTCCATGTCTGATCTTAGAAAATTTTCTTCCTGCCCTGTAAAATGACGAGACAGTCTTACAAGGATTATTAGTGTTGGAACTGGCTTATACACCAATTCATAAGAGCAAGTTGTCAAATATTAGTAATTTTGCAAGCTGGTTGTTAAACTGTTATTAGCCAGAATAGTGCCCTGGTGGGAGTACTTACCCCAGGGAAGTCACAAACACCGCATATGGAACAGTTGGGTATTTTCTCTGGGGAACTGGCTGACCAGCACACCGCTGAACTGGGTAGATGGGGCTCTGTAAACTGTGCAGCTCGTTGTTTTCATTTTCATTAAAAGTAGTAATGGTGACAAGCAATGTTCTGTGTCTACAGAACCCTGTGCCTATCGCAGGGCACAGCTCTTAGCACATATTTAATAAATACATCTTTAATTTAACTTGTGTTCACCCTTGTATTATTTTGATACTTCTTCCCCGGAGCTAAAGGAATACCCAACTTTACCTCTCTTCAAACCCCTTTCTACAAAGTGTCTTTCTAAAATCAGATAAAAATAAAAGCCTGGTTTAGTGCACGGCACACACAGAAGGCCTTAAAACCTCTGGGTCTGTAACTGAGCTCATGACCTTCTTCCCAAATCTGCTTTTCTTCTGATATTTCATATCTCAGTTAATGCCATTGCCCCTCTATCCACTACCCCAAGTAAGTTATCTGAAAGGTATTCCTCCCCTTTCCCTTCCCCCCACCCACTCCACGTCCAATCAGTCACTAGGTCTTACCAGTTCTGTCTCTCGCCTCTCTCCCCTCACCTTCACTGCCTGCTTCCTGGCTCATAGACAGCTGCCTTCCCAGAGCAGAAAAGGTGAGGGAGCTCTCCCAGGTGTCTTCCAATCAGGGCACTAATCCCAGTCATTCCTGAGGACTTCACCCTTGTGACCCAATCACCTACCAAAGGCCCAGCACACCTACCAAATACCAGCACGCTGGGGATTGGGTTTCAACATATGAATTTGTGGAGACACAAACATTCGATTTAGAGCAACGAATTAATGCAGAATGCCTGGAATATTTTGAAAAACATGATGATATAATGCCCCGCCCCACTGCCCTGCCCAACCCAACCACCTAGAATTAACTATTGTTAATTCTCGAGATGTATCCTTCCAGTCTTTTTTCTCATATATGTGTTTGTGTATCGTTTCTAAACAAATTTAAAAACCGTTTATGTTGTATATATTGTTCTAACCTGTTTTTATACTAATAGGTCACGGACATTTTCTCCTGGGATTAGCTACTCTCCCACAGCGTGACTGGTCATTGCTGCAGGGCAGCGCGCCACGTGCATACCCACCGCTGTTTAACGCCATTGCTGCAGCGCTTTCATTATCACAAACAGGAGCGCAGTAGTGTCATGACTACGGAAATGGTGATCTCATGTCCTCCTCCTGTTTCCCCAGGTCTCCGAGCCCGCTCCCACATCAGAACTCCGTTCGAATAGTGCTCTGAGTGCCGTCTCAGGACCGCGGGCACACTCATGGCACGATGGCCGGCCCTCAGGAGCACCTGAGCTGCTCCTCCTCCCCGCGCGGACCCCTGAGTGAAAGCAAAACCTTCAGCGGACTACGAGATGAGCTTGCCCCAGGGGGGAGCCACCCGTCGCCCAAGCTCCCTAAGGACCAGCCGGAGAAGGGGGCGGCTCAAACAGAGCTAGCGGACTGCGTGCACAGCCCCGCGGCCACCACAGTGTTGACGAGTGTGAGCGAGGACTCCAGGGACCAGTTTGAGAACAGCGTCCTTCAGCTGCGGGAACAAGATGAATCAGACGTGGCCGTGTCTCAGGGGAACAGCAACACGGCAGGTGGAGAGGGCGTGAGCGGAACAGATGACGTCAAGGTTCAGTTCAGCAGCTCCAGCAGCAGCGGTGGTGGGTTTCTTGAAGGACTGTTTGGATGCTTAAAGCCTGTGTGGAATATCATTGGGAAGGCGTATTCCACTGATTACAAGTTACAGCAGCAAGGTAAGCCATAGCATGAACCCAAAGATACTTCTTGGGTAAGCACACCATCGTCGTTAACTGGATGGCCTTTGACCTCTGGGGGAAATTAAAGAACTAGTACCAAAGGAATACCTGTATCAATTTCCCATAGACCTTCTGAGTGGAACAGATTCACATTCAGTTGGTGTGGTTTTGGTCAAAGCCCATGTTTTATGGTTATCCAGTCCAGTGGTGTCCGAAGTAGAATACAGATAAGACAATGCGTGGTGTTATAAGGAAGAAAATGTTAGAGCTTCTGTTTCTTTTATACCGTCACTTTAAATTTCTGTTTTTGTGCATATTTTATATATAGCTGGTATTTTAATAAAGTTGTGTAAATATTATCTAATTTGTAAATACATCACATAATATTTGCAATTTTTAATTTTTCTAATTGAATGTTTATATAATCAAAAATTCTGATGGCCTCGAGGCTAATTCAAAACCAGACAGAAGCTGTGTGGTACTGCCCAGTGACTGCAGGCCTGCCTTGGGTTGCAGGAAAAGGAGTTTTTTCTTACAGTCAAGGCACAGAAAGCTCATGTTTTGAGGAAAGACAAAATATCTAACCATTCTTGAGGAGTATTATTATTTTTAGGTCCCACTGCTTTTTAAAAAGTAAATTTTTAACTCCCATCATTGTGTAACTGTAAATTTCTATATTCCAATTCAAGCATTGTGACTTTGTAGTAACAAGAATACCACAGGCCCTGGTGTTCTTTCTAACTTCATTTATATTCCTTAAAAAAACTTTTACTTCTGAAAACAAAAGTAATATATGTAGAAAATTTGGGACATATAGGTAAGTCCCTCCAAAAAAGTTAAAATAATCTGTGATCCCAGTGTCCTGAGAAAAGCTGCCATTCATGTTTTTGGTGTCTATCATGTTTGTCTCTTTGTATGTATATGTGTGCCCTTAAAGAAGTCATACTGTTTTTCACTTCATAGTATGAATATTTCCCATATCCTCAAATATACTTCATCAGCATCCTTTGTAATGGCTGTATAATATTAAATTGTGTGAACAGGCCAATATTCATTTAAGGAATCTTCTTTTGCTCAACAATCTGTTGGCTGTGTTTAGTGATTATAAGCCGCACTTCAGCGAACATCTGTCTGTTACTTAATTTCTGCTCAGATCTTTGCTTATCCCTTTGGGTAAATTCCTAGGAGAGGGATGCTTGGGTTCAAAGGGTTTGTTGCTGGTGAGGCCTTTGATACACATCTTTGTAGCCTTGTGAAAGCAAATCAGTTGTTATGAGATCTCTCATTTTTAAATTTTAGAAAGGAAAAATATGGGCCAGAAGTAAGGTTCTGTTTTATTTATTTTATAACTGAATGTTGGACTCTGTGGCCCTCCCTTAAAAATATATTCATCTCTTTTCATAAGGACCATTCATGCTTCTCCACCACAGCAGTCGACATTGGTTACCATCACCCACTTTCTCATACATTCTGTTTTCCCATTTGTGAACTACTTACCCTAAACCAATACCACCTTCTCCCTCTGTACCTCTTATCCAAAGGTGTGTTGGGATTCACTGGTGTATCTGCCAATTCCAGGTGTACTTTTCAGGATTTGTCAGCCACGGTCTCCATTCCAGCTGCATGCAGAAATTCTTTGTCAGTACCTGGACTGTGCCTGTCTGCCTCTCTGTCTGGGTCTCTCTTTCTCATACACATACTCCCATATACTCTGAATATCCCACCTTTTCCCCGCTTCCACGATCTTAAGGATTCAAGGAAATTAAAAATTATTCCTTGTCACACAAAGATTGGGGACTCCTATGTTAAGCAGTCTTATTATTTTTTGAATTAGGAATAAAGAAGCATAAAGAGGAAAATAAAAATGATTTATCATCCCACAATTCAGAGATAACCACCCTTAATTTATTATTTTTTAAAAGTTTCCTCTTGGGGGGGAATGGGAGGGAGGTGGGGAGACGGGGCAGGGGGGGCTGGGATGGGAGAAATAGACAAAAAAGTGTACTTGAAAAATAACTAAATAAAAATTTTTTTAAAAGTTTCCTCTTCTCTGCTTAGACACAAAACCTACAAATATCTGCTTATGTGATAAACTACATTTGGTTTTTAGGATCTTAACTTGTCCAGTCTGTCAATTATTTTGGTGGTAATTTGAAGGTCTCAGGATCCAAACACAGTGTTGAGGTTCTGACCATAAAAGGAGTAAAAGACATGTTCAGTGTTTGTGAAAAGGAGCCTTGAAATTGTTATATTGTTCTGTAAACTCCTGTTTGATTTGTCTTGTATTCAATTATGTGACTTGCAGAAAGGCTTGCTGCAGAAATAAAAAAGCAACAGGCCTGGTCAACGTAAGCTTACAAGGATGCAGCAGCTGCCTAATTCTTCAGCAGACAAGACATCCTATTGTGGGCTGGTGCTGTGTGGGCTGTAAAGGAGATTTGCTAGCCGCCTGAACCTAGGTGTGGATTTTTCCTCATCAGCTCTGGGATCAGGGAGATAATCTTTAATCCTGGATTACAGTCAACCAAAGGATAGCACATGTAACAGATGTACCCCTGCATTTGGTACTTATGAGGAAATTTCACTAGATTTAAAAAAATTTTAAGGTCTTCATCTCCCATTTAGTTTGTTGGTAGTAAAGTCCAAGTAAGGTAGTACTATGTGTAATTGAATAGTACATTTATCTCCAAATAGTTCCCAGTCTCCGAGCAAGTATTGTCATTGGCAGTTTGAATAAACAAAGGAGAACTTAACTCATTACAGCAGGTGGGCATGTGGCTCTTTCATCATCTTAAGAATCATGGTGGATATTGGAATTAAGATAGTAGTCACAGTAATGAATCAGAGAGAAGATAAAAGCTGGGGAAGAGTACTAATGGGACAGATGTAAGAGCAGCAGAAAGTCTGGGACTAACCTGGAGGGAGCACAGCCAGTTGTCACTATTATGAGGTTAATGATCTCATTCATCAATTTCTCCCAATTCTTTGGTCCTCAGGCCAGTGCTCAACCTACTGAGCCACACAGCCAGGGATCTCATAATTTTTATTGCTGTATATTTTCCCTGCCATTTTTCTGATCCTTGCCTCCTTACTAGATATTGACAGGGACATTGGGACAGGATGAGAAAACTAAATCACATCCATCAGCTTTACTTCTGGTAATCAGTTCTAGTAATAAGGTTTGGGATGGGATATCAGATAAAATGAGTGTTTTTCTGATATTTTTTAATGTTTCTAGTATTTAACAGTAAATAAAGATTGAGTAGATAAGGAAAAAAGACACCCAAAGATTATGTAATTTTAATAGTTATTGTAATAAAAATTGGGGTAACTTGGACTTCTATGAAGTTATTCAGAGAAATATTACCCACTTATATTATTAAATTTTTATTTTGTTTTAGAGAAGGGAAAGGGAGGAAAAAAGAGAGATAGAGAAACTTTGATTGGTTGCCTTCTGCCTTCCCCAGTCGGGGCGTCCCAGGCATTTACCCTGACCAGGAATCGACCTGCAACGTCTTGGTTTGTGGGACACTGTCCGACCAACTGAGCTGTGCCAACCAGAGCAACCCAGTCGTGTTCTTGCCCCATATCCTGTAATAGTACCTTATTCCGCCCTCGGAATGGTCAAATCGACACTGTGTTGAGTTCTTCACTGGACCCCAAATAGTAAACTCCCTAGGTGTATGCCATCAATGTCTGCACCCTGTGTGTGCAGACAAATAAGCCCAGGGGGACGAAAGGGAGACTGCCTGAGACATTTAATGCTTGTCAGTCATTAAAAGCCATAAAGATGTTGAAAACAGTCAAGTTTACAACATACTGCTTTCTCCCAAATCTCACTTGATATTATTTGTTTCTCTGGTGATTTCTTTTTCATGAGTGATTTGTACTTTAGAGAGATTTTCTTTGATAGAGCATATAATTCCTTTCAGTAGAGCAGAAACCTTTTTAATACTGCTGAATGGGATGAATGTCCATGATATAAATGACCCTCACTATCATTTTTTCTGCTTCATGTGGTTATATTTTGAAGGTTGTGTTTTAACCATTGTGATAACAAGCCACATCTTATTAAGAGTCTACAGAATTTCTTTTAAAGTAGAGAAAATTAGAGAAGAGGGGAATGTAGTTTCCTTCTAAATACTGATGAACTCTTTCTGCCCTTACTTCATGTGATAAATGGTGAGTTGATTTGCTTTCAAGACCAGAATATCTTCAAAGCTACCTCAACTCTACCTTGTACAGTGTTCTGCAAATAGCAGCCTTTTAGTGATCAGATTCGACAAGAATTTCTCATAACCTTTAACATTGTTATCATCTGCTCCTCATTCCACAGGGCTCCTAGCTCTTTGATGTTCATTTCTTACCAGCTTAGTGATAATGCACTGGCGGAAAGGGGGACAAGGAAAAGGATCAGTGGATTATATTCTTCTTTTTAAGTTTCACAAGGTGAAAGCACATATCGATGGAATCTTTGAAGTGCTTTATTTTAAATAGCATGTAACTCATTAGAAAAGGAATATACATGTATAGTTAAAATTTTTTAAAACAGAAAAGGATAAAGAGCAATATGAATCACTAATAATACCACCCCTTAGTAATGACCCATTACATTTTTAGTGCAAAAAAACAATCAAACTCTAAGAGAAAGAGAAAATGGAAAATACTGGATCTGGATGAGTAAATGTATCGTGACTAATGACATTGTCCATTAATTCAGGAGAGGCAGTGTGGTACAGTGGAGAAAGTGCTGTCCCTGGAATCAGCCATTTCTGGAGTTCTGCCACTTACCATCTATATGACCTTGGGTAACTTACCTAACCACCTGTGTCTTAGTTTTCTCATCATTGAATAAGCATAGTAAGGCTGAACTTGTAGGGTTGTTGTGAGGATCAAACACAAGAGACATGTAAAGCACTATGCTAGTGTCTGGCATATAATAACTACTAAATAAAAGGTAAATACTAATATAGGTATTATGCATAATTAGGTCTTTAGGAGAGTATCATTGCAAATTCATTAAGCAAGGATTAATTGACCATCTGATGACAAATTCAAAGAAAAATAAAACAACACTTACCATGGGTGACGGGGTAGGGATAGCGGTGTAGAGACCAATCGAGGAATCAACTGGATGTGCGAGCTTGAAGCGAGGAGGTGGGCATGTCGGTATATGTTTTGTTTGGAGGAGAATATACCAGAGACCTCTGATCTGCTTGATTTCACTGGCTAAAAATTGATACAAACTAATACATGGGAATATCTGATCTACAGTACCAAGGCCCACAGAAAGGGTCTGTCTTTTGATGAATTACAGGTAGGAAACAAAGGGTAGATGTAAAGTTGGTACCTTCAGAGTAGCCTTGTAGAATGATCTCTAAGCAAATTCCAAGACCCTTTTAAGCTTGTTTCTCACTTGTGTGCCTAGATACTTGGGAAGTGCCATTTGAGGAGATCTCAGAGCTGCAGTGGCTGGGTAGTGGAGCCCAGGGAGCTGTCTTCCTGGGCAAGTTCCGAGCGGAGGAGGTGGCCATCAAGAAAGTGAGAGAGCAGAATGAGACGGATATCAAGCATTTGAGGAAGTTGAAGCACCCTAACATCATCGCTTTCAAGTAGGTCAAGGGTTTTTTTATTTAAGAAATAGATTTTCTTTCCCTTAATAGATACAGATAAATTCCTGCTTTGAAAGACATGTTAAGAACATGCTATACACTAAGCACTGTGTTAGGTGCTTTGGTAGGATACCAAAGAACTATTAAATTAGAGTCACGTCTTAAGAATTTATAATCTAGAAGTTCTTTTTGGACCAGAGGATGCCCTGCTTGGAAGGGATGCAGATGGGACAGAGAGGGGGAAAGTGGATTCCTGCCAAGTAGTCAGATCTGCTGCATCAACCTTATTTATCAGTAAGATGGCAAAGGTCACCTCCAGGTTACCTGCACATCCTAAAATCTGGTTAGGGAAACAAAGCTAACATCTAAGTGATCAGAGAACAATTAGTCCCTGTGTCATAGACATGCTTTTTATTAGTTCTATTAGCGTCTCTTCTTAAATATAAGTTTGTAATAACAGGTACCTTCAGAGTATATCTCCCCGCCTCATTGTTTGCTAGGTCACTTTTCAAGTGATTGCAAACACTCAGCTTTCTAAATGTAATGATACAGAGTTATCGATGATAGTAAGTTATGTGCTATTTTTATTTCACAAAGTAGTCATTTTCAAGATCTTTATAGTTCAGAGTATTATCTTCACAATATTGGTGGGGATTCCTAGCAAAAGGGGGAACTCTCAAAGGTAAATTTTGGAATCACCAGGTTTGGCAGTGCTGAGCTCTAAGTGTGTGCAATCTTTCTTGTTGTGAGTTCCCTCTCTTACCAGCCTTCACATTTGCTCTGGGCCTGAACAAATGAATGGTGAGTGGTGTTAGAGAATGGGAGAACAGGAAAGATAGTCTCTAGGTAGGATGAGGGTGTAGAAACTAGTACTTCTTTATGTGTGTTTATGTATATGTAGCATGACCAGTAGGGCTACAGTTATAAGTGGAATAACACTTCCCCCTTCTCTAAACTGGAAGGAACTTCTCCCAACCCCCAAGAGGAGATCCTTTCTTAATAAAATTCTCGTTATAAACCTAACATGTAATGTGATATTTTTCCTTTGGAATCACATCCCCAAAGTAAGGAATAGAAATCTTCAGTACAGGTTTTATAAAATGAGTTTAAATGAGTATTAAGGCTAAGTCTTGATTCCTAAGCAAGACCCCTCATGGGAAAAGAAAGAAGAGAAGCATTTAACTGGGATGCTAAACAAAGTACTTGGATTTATTTCCTTGTGGGAGGAACATCCTTGCAGAGCATGTGGGATGGAGTTTCAGCGGCTGTAGGGATTCCATCACTGGTTGCCCTGGTTGGGCCAAGAGGATGTGAGACTAAAACAAAATGCTCTAGAAACCAATTCTGATCTTTCCAAAGATGATAATTTCAGAAGATAATAGGAGGATTATTTTTAAGCAGACTACCAGAAACTCACTGCTTTCCCTCATTTTACCTCACTGAGAGGATCTTCAGTCCCCGTATGCTACACTATCCCAAATGGAAGGGAGGGCCTTCCATTTAACTTCCATTTAGTTACCACTTCCATTTTGAAGCTTCAGTCACTAGGCTGCTGGGTTGGAGACTCAGAACATTGCATAGATTAGCATGGCCTTTTGGCCTCCTGAGATGAAACAGGCTGTCCCTCAGGTCAGAGGGCTTCCCTGGTAGAATTGTGTCCTCAGAGGATGGGTATGAGATGCTTTATTTTTCCTTCCTGTCTTTTGCTTCTTCCTTTTTCTTCACAGTCCTTTCCCCCACCTCACCCTCTGACCCGCCTGCCTGCATATGCACTTTTCAGCATATTGGACAAATATTGCCATGTTGGTGCCCAACTCTTAGGCTGCAGATGCTTGAATAGTCTTTACCTCTACATGGAAAACAATAGTGAGACTGTGTCCCTGGCCCATCACACCACGCTCTTGGGCATTGTGCAGTGTTATGTTTGCAGCCATCTGTGCCATGTGTTGCTTGGCCAGTGAATCATTCAGGACCGTCTGGAAGACATAAAGGCAAGATTAGATTATAGTACGTCTCTCCTTATACTGCTTTTTCATGCTTACCGCTTCTTTTGAAGTAAGAACCATGTACAAAGGGAAAGAGCCAGGAAAGAATACTATATTATTCTTTCTTCCAATTTTTTAAGCAGTCTTTTAAGAAAGCTCAGCCTGACTCTTCCTAATGGAATTGAGTGCCAAGGGGAAGAAAAGGTAGCAATTAGAAGTGATTATGGAGTCGTTATTTATAGCTAGTAAGAAGTCTTGTCATAGCACAGGGCTGACGGAATGATTGCTCCTCATTCGTCAGTCAGGGAAGATGGAAAGTGCCTAACATGTCACTGCTAGACCCCTTCTGCCCATATTTGTGTGACAAGTTAAGACATACTAGAACAGGATACTGAATAGCTTCAAACAAATATTTATTTTTATATTCTTAAGCATATTACATTATTCCTGCCTTACTCACTGTTTCTCTGTAATGAAAATTAACTTGTCTCTGCTGTTGCCATACACTTGTGCTCCACTGAGGTTTCCTAAAAGTCAAGTAACAGAAAACCTGAAAAAAGTTTTTCAGTAAAAACCGAGATGAGAATTCTGAGCAGCTTAGAAAATGAGGAAGAGTAATAGAAAGAGCTTCATGGCATTTGACAGGCACATCAAAGCAGGAAAAATGAAGACTAATTATTTGATTTCTTTATAACCTGCTAGTGTCATAAGACTTGCACAGGATCACAAGTCATCATGGCCTCATCACTTACACCAAGAGATGAAGGACATGAAGTGAGAGCTGGCTAAAGGACTTTAGCTGAGTGTCTTGTAGGTAGACAGCTCTAAAAAGTTTTGTATGAAGGCACACATACCATTAAGGATGTCACACAGAGAATTGCACATGGCCATTTTTCTTCTCTTTGCTCATCCTCAGAAACAAACTGTGAATTAGAGTTAATATGATTATTCCCACTTTATAAAGTAACAATATTAATGTAGGAATTCTCAACATGCTTGTCTATACTTATGTTAAAGAGATAAAAGAGAGGTGGTGTGGTGTACTGAGTGGAAAGAGCATGGCTTTGAAGTTAAACGTACCGGATTTGAATACCAGTTCTGTCGCTCATTAGCAGTGTGATCTAGAGCAAGTCACTGCCCCTTTCTGAACATTACCTGTGAAAATGAAAAAGGTAATATCTATCTTATAGTGGTTTGGAGCAGACTAAATAAGACAAATAAACATGTCAGTATTCCTGACAAATAGAAGATGTTCTGTCACGTTACCGCCCCTTCTCATACCCCTGGCTTCTGCACGTGTTCGTAGGAAGGCTTTATCAGCAAAAGAAGGTTAAGGTGAAGTTAAGAACCATTTGTCAGGGACTTACTGGGAACATCCGGGCCTTGTGGTAGACAGAAAAGAACGTAAAGACCTCTCCCTTCAAGGAACCTGTAATCTGTATCAAGAGGGAAAATCACATATAAAAAACTGATGGCTGCTATGCAGCACTGACATTTAGAGAAGAGAAAGACGTTTTGGGACTGGAATGATCAGAAAAGGCTCCGTGCAAGATGTAGGAACTGATGGAGACACAGGCTGCATAGATACATAACACATTGTGTCATGTTATTTTTATTCTAAACAGAAGTGGTTTTTGAAGATTATCTAATATAGAAATTTCTATCTTTGATCCTGAGTCTAGTTAGTTGTCTTAAATCTGAGTAATTGAAAAGTTAACAAATAAAGAGTAGCAAAAAAAGAGTAATATTTTATTTAATCCTCTCTTTTGGCACACTATGTTAAAACCCTCTATTTAATTCTAAAAGGAAGATATTTATATTATTCTTAACAATCTAAAACAACATAATATCCAGCCCATACAAAGCCTCATGAAAGGGCGCTCTTTGTCCCAGGATAGAATGAATGGTCCCACGGAAAAAGCACCAGATACAGCATTAGCATATGGATACCTAAAGTGAGCAAAACAAACCAAAATTGTCTGTATGTATAATAGAAAAACCTGTAGACAAGAGGGTTTTTAATGCTAATTTAAGAATCAGAAGTGAGCACACAATATACAGATGATGTGTCATAGAATTGTATACCTTAAACATGTAATTTTATTAACCAGTGTCATCCCAATAAATTCAACCATAAAATTCTGTCATCAAAAAGAATCAGGAAAGATTATCTCTCCGTATTTTTTAAATAATTTCAGTAGAGAATTGGTCCTGATTAAATTTAAGAAATATTCCTAAAATATAAATACGTATACACGTATGTTTGTTTCTATGTGTGTACTGTATTTACAAACACGTTGTGTCTCCCTGACAGGGGAGTGTGTACTCAGGCCCCGTGCTATTGCATCATCATGGAATATTGCGCCCACGGGCAGCTCTACGAGGTGTTACGGGCTGGCAGGAAGATCACGCCTCGATTGCTAGTAGATTGGTCCACGGGAATTGCAAGTGGAATGAATTATTTGCACCTTCACAAAATCATTCATCGTGATCTCAAATCACCCAAGTGAGTAATGGAGCTAATTTTTCAGCCACGTTGTTTTATTGCTTTGAAATAAGGAATTCCATCGACCACAGCTGAGGTTTTCAGACATTGTACCTTGGGTTCAGTTTAAATCAGCACAATGGGTGGTGCTATTCACATACCTTTTGGATTATTGTGACCTACTTACTTATCTGTATGGCAGATATGTTCAGGCACCTGACACTAGTTTTCCTATTTTATTGCTTTTTAATTGTGCAGTTATGAAACAATTCATTTTCTGGAGTACTCACCTTTTATCATTTTGAATGATTAATGCCAAGCTTCCTCACTTCAAGGCTCATCAATTTGTTGTTTTCCTATGTGTTTAAAAACAAGCCATTTTTTAATAATTGAATTTCAGAAATGTATTTAATACAATCAGATAAAAATGAATAAATAAGAACCAAAAGCAAAGAGAAAATAAAAACATTAGAACTAAAACTTGTTCCCAAAATATATGACTCTGTATTGTTGTTGGGGGTAGACTATATAGTTGGCTTCGAATTTTTTAGAATCTAAGCAGAGAGAGGAAGGAAGGAAGGGAGGGAGGGAAGGAAAAGAAGAGAGAAATAATAAAATAAAATGAAATGAAATAATGAAATGAAATAAAATACTTTAAGGTTCATAGTGTCCATAAGAAAAATGCAAACTGATTATTTAAGAGAAGCAAGCTATTTCTAGTAATCAATGTTATCAAAATGATTCCTTGGCTACTTTTACTAATAACCACTTTAAGAGGAGTGTTTGTTCAGGTCCTCAAATTGCATAAAGAAAAGTAAGGAGTTGATAAAAGGGTATATTTCATCCCTGACTGGTGTGGCTCAATGGATTGAGTGCTGGCCTGTGAACCCAAAGGTCACCAGTTCAATTCCCAGTCAGGGTACATGCTTGGGTTACAGGCTGGGTTCCTGATTGGGGGTGTTTCTCTCTCGTTCTCCCTCCCTTACCCTCTAAAAGTAAATAAATAAACTTTTAAAAAATTGTTTATTTCAATGTAGCTCCTATTTTTAAACATTATTTTCATTATTTCTCATCATATTTGGTTTGGAGAACCAGAAAAGAATTAATCTTTTCTCAAAAATATATTTACATGCACGCTTTTATGATTTACAGCATATTTTTATATCTATTATCACACCTGCTTTGATCTTGGTGAAAACTGTATGGAATAGATGTAGCAAGTATTATTATTCTTATTTTATATAAGAGAAACTAGGGCTCAGAGCCCAAAGTCATGGAGTAGGACTTGAACTCAGAACTTTTAGACCAAAGACCACTGCTTCCTACAGCATTGTGTGAAGGTCAGAGATTCACAAGGAGTCCTTCCTCTTCTCCATGGAAGACACAAATCAGTCCTTGATTATAAACTCCAGTGAGTTTATCACCATAGTTCTCAACAATGTTTATTACAATCAACAGCTCGCTGAACAGCCTCCCTCTTGCTTTACTTGCAAATAACTTTATTATATAGTGTTCATTCCTTCTGTCTACAGTTTTAACCCAACCTGTTGCTTTTATCATCCACTACATACACATAAAATACTTACCTAAGGCCTCTTTGAATGCTTTTCTTTTGAATCACTGTATTCTCCTTGAGAAGTAATTTTAGAGGAAGACGTCAGGAGGTTTTAGAAGATGTAGAAGTCACGTGCTACTCTCTTTAACTCCTGTCATGGAGAGAATAGAAGCTGGTTACCCAGTAAGCTTCTCCCTGTGTTATCAGCACCTGCCTGAACCCCAGGCAGGCTGGTTCTCCCTGGGTTCCCAGCTAACTGGGAAAAAACAAAGATCAGTCTGGCTTGCTGTGGAGAGAGATTTTATTACCTACATGAGATATTTAAGCCATGTGATCTCTGTCTCAGAGAAGATTTCAGAAAAGTTCCAACAGCAGGTCTCCTCCAGTCTGCTCCCATGCCCACCCCCTTGTGTCAGGCCCACGGGTCCCACAGTGAGCAGCATGGGAGACACAGGAGGGGAAGTTCCAGTGTTTTGTTTTTTTTTCTCTAGGGGCTTATCACCTTTTCTGAATGTCATGGTTTATGATACCATCGGTTCTCCAATTATCTCAAATTGCCCATAATATTTTAATCCTCATGCATTTTTTCCAAGACTAACACCATTAAATCAAAATTCCTAAATTGTGTGAATTTTAATAACAGGTGCAAAACCAGGGCTTGGATGTGGATGAAGGTGTCCTAACACAATTGTAAACACTGAGCTGTTTGGTAAACAGAGAGCCATTTGACATTGGCGGGAGGGAAGTTCCTGGTTCAAACGAGAAGGGACGAGACAGACTGAGTTTCCTATTTTCTTGCTGCCTTGATTCGGATACTGTTAGAATATTAAGCTTTCTTCTTGTTGAAAGTAGGTCTGTAGATCGTTAAGCCTCTGAAACCCTAAAGCACTGACATTCTGAAGTTCCAAATAGCCTGTTTCAAGTGAAGTCAGTCTATTGTGTGAGGATGTTCACTTGTTGGATTTGACTGGTTCCAGGGTGTATTCATCTTTAAAGCTAGCAAAAGCAGTTTGTCCCTGGTCACATTTCAGATAACTTCCGTGAAAATTAAAACATGAGTTGTGTGGGATCTACTTAAGGTTAAATTTATTCCTGCTTGTCCTTATCAGCATTACTGGAATCCCAAGATACATATCAGCCTTTTAATGTAACCATTCCCGAGTATCATGATCCCACACATGATTTCAGCTGGGCATCATTTAAACAGTGTTTTTAAAAAAATGTTTTCCTAGTGGGTTGTCTGAGGCTGGCAGGGTAGAAATCAATATTTATTGAGCATGGGTGTTTTACTTATCTCATTTAATTCAAACAAAAATTTTATGAGGCCATTATTACAGGCCCATATCCCTTATCCAAAACTCTTGGAGTCAGGTGATTTCAAGAAGGTAACCGTGTATTACCTTACACATTCCCAGCAAAGACCGGGGCACACCCTATAATCAGCTGCATTCATATGTCTGTAACAAAACCTATGATGGTCATACAAAGTGGATAAATAAAGTGAGTTTGCTTTATACATATAAAAAAGTTTGTATACACTGTTTTCAGAGCATTTTGCAATTTTGAATTGTGGATAAGATGGTCTGAACTGAATTGTCTCCATCTTATAGATGAGAAAACTAGCTTAGCAGAATTGAGTTGGTAAATCTCACACAGTGGTGAAGGCAGGATAAAACCAGGTGTACAAGCCCGCTATTCTATGCTGCCTCATGAGTATGAATGGTGATGTTTCTAGTGTATTGTTAATGTCCTAGTAATATTGGAACTGGCGAGCTGAATTCTACAAGGTAGGGGGCAGCAAACTCTTTGGTTGCCAATTTGAATCATGTATTTTCATTAATACCAATGATCTGGATATTCTCTTATTTCTTTTTAAAGTGTTTTAGTGACTCACACAGATGCAGTAAAGATTTCAGATTTTGGTACCTCTAAAGAACTCAGCGACAAAAGTACCAAGATGTCCTTCGCTGGCACAGTTGCGTGGATGGCACCAGAGGTGATACGAAATGAACCAGTCTCTGAAAAAGTCGATATATGGTGAGCAGCACCTTCTGTGTGAAGTAGAAAGTCTGTCCCCACTTTCACCCTGTTAGCATTTTCCTCTATCAACATCTCTACTCCCTCGAATATTCTTTCTTGTTACTCCCTTCTGGGTGATTGCAGTCTCCCATTAGCTGAGGTACCACCCAGTACAATGATAACCTGGTGAGAAGAGTTGAGATAGGAATTAGGGTAACTGTCCATTTGGCAAATCAGTTTTTGGGGACCCTCAGAGACCACGTTGAACTTTCTGGAAAATAGAAAGTTTACTTTAAGTAACCATCTAGTATAAAAGTCTTCCTGAAATACATTATATAATTCTCACCTCCTTAAAGAAAATACTTTAAACAAAGTTCACCCGTCCTTGGTAACTCAGACCATCGTTGGTCCATCAGAGACCTACTGATGTGATCCACTTACGTGCTTCAGACCTGTCCGAGTTGTACAGTACGGTTTGCCATTTATTAAACAGCCCCATGGGCTGTGCGTTGTTGTTGCCCTTGTTGTTGTTGGCCTTTTTAAATCTGTATCTATTTTTCCTGCAAATATTTGCTATAAACAGTGTATTTTCCTGTAGCTCGCTTTTCTTATATTCTTAAAATTGACTACCAATAACTTTAGGCTTAAAATCAAAACGGTAGCATATACTATAATTTCATGTGACACCAAAATAAATAAGATAAAGAAGAAATGTGGGATCTCTGTGTAATTTGGGTGATTATTACAAATGTGCCCTCTTTAGGGATTATGCCACTTTATGTTCCCAACAGAAATATAACAGTGTTTTCTCAGTTTCCCAAAAAAGTTGAACTTTTAGATTTTTGCTAACCATGTAGGTAAAAAAAGCTATCTTTGGTGAAGTTTAACTTGCATTACTTTTCTTTTAAGTAGGGTTGTATATTTTTTATGTTTACAAACCATTTGTAATTTCTTATTTGTGAACTAATCTTATTCTTTGCTAAGTTTTCTGATCTCTACTCTTATCAATTATAAAAGTATAGTATATATTGAGAAGATTAGTCTTTTGTGTATCTGAATTACAGATACCTTTTACATTTTGTTATTTTGCTTATAGCGGAGATTTTTTCTATGCAAGATTTTTTTAATATAGTTTAGCTTATCATTTTCATCTTTTAAGCCTTCTGTATTTCATAATTAAAAAAGCCTTCAACACTCTAAGGATTTTTTAAAATTTCCCATGTATTTTTCAGGATTTTTATGGTTTCATTTTTTATATCTAAATCTTTGATTCATTAGGAATTCATCTTTATGTGGATGACATATACATTTAATTGTCTCCTCAGTTATCCCAACAGCATTTATTGAATAATCAATTTTACCCCACTGGTTTGAGATGTCACTTTTATCAAATACGCAATTCCTGTGTGTATTTGGTCTAGTCCTAGATTTCTGTTCCATTCCATTAGTCCGGCTGTCTCCCCATGCACCAGTGTTAACTATGGAAGCCTTATAAAATGTCTTAATGTCTAGTAGGTATTGTTGGTTACCCATCACTGACTTTCTTTTTTAGAGTTTTCCTGGCTGTTTCCATTTTTCTTATAGCAGTATTAGAATTTTAAAACTGGGTACATTTGATTAAAAATTAGTAAAGAACTAAAATACAAGCCAGTCTTTCTGAAATGTCTTCTGTGCGTGTTCCTGGCACCGCTGCAGGTCCTTCGGGGTGGTGCTTTGGGAGCTGCTGACAGGAGAGATCCCCTACAAAGATGTGGACTCTTCAGCCATCATTTGGGGTGTCGGAAGCAATAGTTTACACCTTCCGGTTCCTTCCACTTGCCCTGATGGATTCAAAATCCTCATGAAACAAACATGGTGAGAAATGCATTTCTCCTAATATTCTCTTTTACTTTCCTCCTCAAAACCATATTCAAAACTTCTCTAAAACTGCAGAGAAGTCTCTAATGTGTATTGGGAGTGAATCACCTGGCAGCATAAAGACAAGAAGCCTTGGAATTATTTATAAATAAAGAATTTAGTACTCCTCAAAATAGTAGACCTTAGTAAATGATAGCTATTATTACTTCACCAGTCCTAAGGGATCATTATCAAACAGGTCACTGATCCTAGAGATTTCCATTTCATCAGCATTGCCTGAGATATAGCCACGCATGGAGTCAAAAATGTTTTTCAGAAAGTAGAATAGAGCCCTGGTCGGGCAGCTCAGTTGGTTAGAGCATCATCCCTGTACACCAAGGTTGCAGTTCTGATCCCAGGTTAGGGAACATACAAAAAAGCAACCAATGAATACATAAGTAAGTGGAACAACAAAGTAACGTTTCTCTCTTTAAAATCAATTAAAAAATAAATAAAGTAGAAGAATAAAATCTTTATCTTCCTGGATATAACTTCTGAAATTCACAAGCTGCCTCTTTTTACTTCCAGGCAAAGTAAACCTCGCAACCGACCTTCGTTTCGGCAGACGCTCATGCATTTAGACATCGCGTCCGCAGATGTCCTTGCCACGCCACAGGAAACTTACTTCAAGTCTCAGGTAAGTCTGGAAAGTCTCTACCAGGTGCTACTGAACAGACAGACAGGGAACTCTCACTGAAGAAAAAGTAATTCTTAGAAGAGAGCTATTCCGATTCTTATAACAGTTATATAATTCCTTTCATTGTGAAACAACAACTATGATACCTCATACATATGACATGTTGGAGTTTTTGAGCACTTATACTGTTACCTCATTTGAAAAGCACGTGTATCAGAATCTGATCTTTATATGGGTTCTGGTGAAACTGTTGAAGAGAAAAGAGTAATAGAAGATATGAAAACACTGTAATATACACATATTCAAATTAGAATTATTATTGAACTTCATGAAAGTATTACCGTCTTTAAAGTAGAAAAACTAAAGTGCAGAGCAGGGAAGTTAAATACCAGAAAGAGCCCATGATGGAATTAGGCTCAGAGAGAACCTTTTCTCTAACTTTCAGTAGCACTGATTAAAATGTTATTTAATGTATCTGTTAGCTTTTACTGCATTACAAACCAATCTAAAACTTATGGCTCAAAGCAATAAGCTTTTGTTGAGCTCACAGTTTAGTGGGTTGGGAATTCAGGCAAAGCGGTTCTTCCGTGGCTCTGGGCTCACTCACATGTCTGCAGTCAGTCGCCAGGTCAGCTGGGAGACTGTCAGGTCCCAGATGGCCTCGTTCACAAGTCTGGCTGGCTGGTAGCTAGAGCACCTCAGTCCTCCTCCACATGGGCCGGCCAACCCAGATGGAGAAACAGACATCACCTCTTGATGAGACAAGCTACCATAGCAGATTGTAAGCTTGGGTACAGAGAAGGAAAGAAGAGGTGACTGTTAAATTAAAATTCTATGAATTGTCATAAGGATTGGTGGCCCAGTCCTGGCTGGTGTGGCTCAGTTGATTGGAGTAACTGGAGTATTCTGTTAACTGGAAGGGCACTGATTCGATTCCAGGTCAGGGCACATGCCTAGGTTGAGGGTTTGATCCCCAGTCAGGGTGTGTGTGGGGAGGCAGCCGGTCAATGTTTCTCTCCATCACTGGTATTTCTCTCTCTCTCTCTTCCTTCTCCTCTTTTTCAAATGAGAATAAAATAAAAACCTTTTCAAAAATTATTTTTAAAAGACTGATGGTCCCACCAACATCAATATGGACTGGGAGCTGTGGGAGATAGGTGTACATGAGACCCATATTCCTGCCAGACCCAGGCAACAGCAGGAGGTAACTGGGATGAAACTATGGCTTTTGAAGTAAACATGATGATTCTAAATTATAGCTTTGTGCTTGCAGGATTTCACAGTAGTATTACATAATTGCTCATCACATAGCTTTGTCTCACTCATGTTACTGTGCTTCTAAACGAATTTTTGTGTTTTTTTCTAAGATTTTATTTATTTATCTTTAGAGGGGAAGGGAAGAAGAGAGGGAGAGAAACATCAATGTGTGGTTGCCTTTTGTGTGTCCTCTGCTGGGAACTGGCCTGCAGGGAACCGGCCTGCAACCCAGACATGTGCCCTGACTGGGAATCGAACCACCATCGTGTGGTTCACAGTCCCGCGCTCAATCCACTGAGCTACACCAGCCAGGGCTCTAAATGAATTTTTGTAAGATGAATTCCATTTCCACATTATTTTCCCATGTCACTTTAAAGATTAATCCTCAGAGAAGACATTACCAGTTGGTATTTCAGTCTCCCCCCATAGCCCCCCATCTTCGGTGGGTGATGAGTTTACCTACCAGGAAAGTCTGTGTTGGGAGGAGGACTGGACTGGGGAGGGGATAATCCTGGAAGTTAAACAAGTCCTCCAGTATGCTTTCGTGCCTGTCTCGACCCAAGGCTCAGAGTACGGGCTTCACAGGTGTCTGATAAACATTGAGACGCTCTGTCCGCCAGACACTGGGAACATCTAACAAAGCCGCACGGGTTCTGGCAGTGTCTGGAGACCGATGTGTCAGACCGCTGCCCTGTCGCCCGTGGCTCCAGCGTCCTTCTGTGAGCCACAGCCCTGCCTCTCCCCACAGCTGTGTCTTCTGACATTTAGTCAGACTTGCCCTTATAGTTTTTTAGTGTTTCTGAGGAATTACTATGTAAGTAGTAAAGTGTTTGATCTTAGAGGAAATAAGAGCATGTAGGGGCTGACTTCATACCATTTCCTGTGTTCTTGATATGCATTCAGAAAACTCCCTCCGAACTATTACAACTATTGCCTAACCAAACACACGCAGGTGTGGTGCGGGAGAAGAAACCTCAAATAACTTCTGTGGGTATTCAGAAAAAACCTAGGTTCTTTTGTGAAATGAGAGAGAATAACATAGAGTACTCTCTAGGAAATCTTTCAAACCGTAGGATGTGGCTGCAATCACAGCTTTGCTTCTTTTACAATAAAATACATGTATCACTATTTTGAAAGGTAGTTTTTGTGAGCGTGCTAAGTCACAGCTATTGAGATGGTATAACTATATGTACTTAGAAAACTGAAGTTCTAAGCAGATTTCACTTGAGTGCTCCCAGAGTGTCGCTTCTTAGCCAGCACATGTCCTGAGCCCCCACCACATACAAAGCCCTGTATAGTGCAGCTAAGCATACACAGTCGGTATCCTCCTTGTACACATTCACTTTCTTAAAAATATTTTATTTATTTATTTTCAGAGAGAGGGGAAGGGAAGGAGAAAGAGAGGGAGAGAAACATCAATGTGTGGTTGCCTCTGTCTCACATGGCCTCCACTGGGGACCTGGCCCACATCACAGACATGTACCCTAACTGGGAATCGAACCAGCAACGCTTTGGTTCATAACCTGCACTCAGTCCATTGAGCTACACCAGCCAGGGCTTCACACTCACTTTTATCAACACATGCAGTGCTGAAATTGAACTCAGAAAAGGTCCTTTCAGAGGAAGAATATGAAAAGGAGCAGAAGGGAAGGAAGAGAGAGGAAACACTTAGTACGTTGAACATCTTTTAATAATCATTAAGTTTTCCACATTTTTCTCCCAACATAAAATTTTACCCCTCCTTGAGTAGCCCCAAATCTGCTATCCTTGATAGTTCCTAGAATTAGATCTTAAATCAAAACCCCTGTCCTGTGATCTTGGATAACACGAAATTCTCTAAACCTCAGCTTACTCATCTAAACAATGAAGATAATCATATCTTTCCTTCCTTGTGGATCAAGCGAGACAATAAAAGTGCAAGTGTGAATGCAACGTCTGGTTGAGATGCAGGTAAACGCAACTCGCCGCCTCGCACAACCACAGCTAAATTCACTCAGAACTGTAAGAAAATCAAGATGTATGGAAGCCCGACAAGAAAGGAATTAAAGAAGCCACATTCGTCCAGACAGGTAGTAGGGATGAAGGGACAGGGGGTGGGGAGGCGAAGATGTGGAACCAGCTGATCCCAAACTCTCCTGTGGCAGATACGAAACAGAGGTATATGGTAGAAGGAAGAGATCCCAGCCCCACACCACGCCAACCAGCCCAGGGTTTCAGTGCCAGGAAGATAAGTTCCTAAAACTTCTGGCTATAAAAACCAGTGGGGGTTGAGTCGGTGGAAGAAACTGCAGGATTCTCAGGCCTCTCTCTTAAAGAGCCTTTCATTGCACACAGACATACTCAGACTCACTCCCTCTGGGCTCCAGCACCAGGACAGCACCCTGAAGGACACTAGTGGCATACAGGAATGAACTAAAGTGTCTGGCATCAGGGCAAGGGCTGGGGGACAGCTTCCTCCCAGACAGAACTGCAGACAGTAGCCACTGTACCTTTTCTGAGCCCTCCCCCACATAGAGCCACAGTGCTGCAGCACCACATCTGAATCTCCATCAACCTGGCTCCCATGGTAAGCCCCACCCTATTACCTAAGGGTCTACCCCATCCAACTCATGGGCCTACCCAAGCTGATAACAGTCCTTTTCCATAAGAAGGGCTGGGGTAGAAATAGGCTTCAGACATTCCAAAATCTGCTCAAACAAGCAATAGCAGAGCCAAGCCCCCATACCTCTTACTGAGTAGCCCTAGGCCCAGGACTAGAAGCTGTCTGCAGATCACTTTATAATTTATGCCAGAAGGCCCCAGACAGAACACAGGTGGAGGCTGACCTTGGCCAGCACCACCCAGGAAACTCCAGAGCCTGCATCCCTAGAAGACAGTTACAGACCACATTGGAGCATCACTCAATTACCTCCACAAGCCATGGAGGGAGGTGGTTGCTGGCCAGGGATCAGAGTTAGTCCCATAGCTGTCTATACTGGATAAATCCCTCCTATCGACCCACTGGCAGCAATCACGACTCATCTACGCGAGGAGAGAGTACTCAGCCCACACGGAGGGCATAGCTAGAGCATACAGCTTGGGCGATGGGGAAGCTGTGTCACTGGACCCTACTACATGAGGCCACACTACCAAGACACGGAGTCAAAGCAGCGCTACCTCATACACAGAAACAAACACAGGGAGGCCACCAAAATAAGAAGACAGAGTAACATGGCCCAAGTGGAAGAACAGAACAAAACTCCAGAAATAGAACTAAACGAAATGGAGATAAGCAATCCATCAAATGCAGAGTTCAAAACACTGGTTGTGAGGATACTCAAAAAACTCAGTGAATACTTCAACAGCATAAAAAAAGACCCAGGCAGAAATGAAGAATATACTAATTAAAATAAAGAACAGCCCTGGCTGGTGTGGCTCAGCAGATTGAGTGCAAGCCTGAGAACTGAAGGGTCACTGTTCGATTCCCAGTCAGGGTACATACCTGGGTTGCAGGCCAGGTCCCCAGGTGGGGGTGTGCAAGAGGCAACCACACACTGGTGTTTCTCTCCCTGTCTTTCTCGTTCCCTTCCCCTCTCTCTCTAAAAATATATAAATAAAATCTTTTTTAAAAAGAAGGAAAGAACAATTAGGGAATCAACAGCAAAGTGGGTTAAGCCAATAATCAAATCAATGACTTGGAATATAAGGAAGAAAAAGACATCCAATCAGTACAGCAAAAATAAAAAAGGATCCAAAAAATTGAGGATAATGTAAGGAGCCTCTAGGACAACTTCAAACATTCCAACACTTGCATCACAGGAGTGCCAGAAGGAGAAGAGAAAGAGCAAGAAATTGGAAATCTATTTGAAAAAACAATAAAAGAAAACTTTCCTAATTTGGTGAAGAAAATAGACGTATAAGTTCAGGAATCATAGAGTCCCAAGCAAGTTGGGCCTGAAGAGGATCACACCAAGACACATCATAATTAAAAAGCCAAAGGTAAAAAAGAAAGACAGAATCTTAAAAGCAACAAGAGAAAAACAGATAATTTTCTACAAAGGAGTTCCCATAAGACTGTCCAGCTGATTTCACAAAAGAAGGTTTGCAGGCAATAAGATACTGGCAAGAAGTATTCAGAGTGATGAAAAGCAAGAACCTACAACCTAGCTTACTCTAGCCAAAAAGGTATCATTTAGAATCAAAGGGCTTCCCAGACAAGGTAAAGCTAAAGGAGTTCATCATCATCAAACCATTCGTATATGAAATGTTAAAGGATATTATTTAAGAAAAAGAAGATCAAAACTATGAACACTAAAATGCAGTAAACATATAACTGTCAACAACTGAATCTAAAAAATGAAATAAGCAAATGAGCAGAACAGGAACAGAATCACACATATAGAGAACACTGGGATGGTGGCCAGTGTAAGGGGGCCTGGAGAAATGGGGGCAAAGGTAAGGGGATTAAGAAGTACAAATTGGTAGTTACAGAACAGGCAGGGGGGTGTTAAGAGCAAGAATAGGAAATGGAGTTGCCAAAGAATCTGTATGCACAACCCATGGATGTGAACTTAGGAAGGGGGATCCCTGGAGGGAGCCGAGGGTGCTGGGTGGAGGAGGGCAAAGGGGGAAAATTGGGACAACTGTGATAGCATGAGCAATAAAAAATGCAAGTGTATTGTAAACTGTAGAGAGCTTCCCACAAAGCTACAAAAATTAAGCTGCCTTTGGCCCTGGCTGGTATGACTCAGTGGATTGAGCACCAGCCTGTGAACCAAAGGGTCACTGGTTCAATTCCCAGTCAGGACACAGGACTAGGTTACAGGCCAGGTCCTCGGTACAGGGCGCATGAGAGGCAACCACACACTGATGTTTCTCTCCCCCTCTTTCTCCCTCCCTTCCCCTCTCTCTAAAAGTAAATAAATTTTTTAAAAATTTAAGCCTCCTTTGGGTTGTTACATTCTATGTGATTTTTCTGGTGAACTGAGATGGATAAGATACAGCTAGGGAATAACTCCTAATCATTGTGGTTTGACTTTATGCCATCCAGGGGGGAAAGAACTGGTTATTTAGCACAGGGTTTTGCTTCGCTATAGCTGAGTCTTATATCTGAGGCCTCTCGCCTCCTCCTGCTGCTGACAAAAATCTTGTCAGCATCAGTTATCAGTCAATGTTTGTTGGTCACTGGCCCCCGCCTCCCACCAAAACTGTCAGTCAGGAGGGCTGCCCAAGCCCAGCCTAAGAGAAAAGCTTCATGCATCTGTCTCATCAACAGCACATGTGTAAAGATGCAGCATATATAGCACAGATGAACAAAGCAACCAATTTCAGTACAATGTGAGATTCTGCCAAAGCTCTTGCTTCTCTCTTAGACAATAACCCAGTTCTCCAAGTAGGCAATTATCGCTCCTGATATCCAATTACATTTAATACAAGTCTTTAGAAACCATTTCATTTTTTTATCTTTATTATGTTTTTTCCATTACCACTTAAGTCCCCTTATACCCCTCTTGCTGCCCTCCACCCCTCAGCAATCACCACACTGTTGTCCACGTCCATGAGTCCTTTTTCCTTTGGGGATGGAGGGACCAAGTGAAAAAGGAAATAGGAACCATTTTAGCTTGGTCACAAACCCCAGCTGCGAGGTGGGTCAGGTGCCTTTGCAGCATTCTAGTTCCCTTTTGAGTGCCTCTGACCACCCAGAAATTCGGGGTAGTTGCAGACACTAAGCTCACTGCAGGGGTGGACTGTGCTGCCTTGGGAGAACCTGGCCATGAGCAGGCAGGAGCTCGGGCAGAGGCTGGGCACTTGCCTGGGAGAAGGAAACAGGACTGTGCCAATCAAGAGTTGGGCTTATAACATCGGTCTTTTCTGACTCCAGATCTATGATTTACTGCTACTTAGCCCCCCAAACTGAGCTCTTTTGTCAAGCAAGGCTGGAACTCACTCTTTTTTTTTGTATTTTTATTTATTTTTAATACATATTTTTATTTTATTGATTATGCCATTACATTTGTTATATTCCCCCCTCCGTTCCCCTCCACCCTGCACACCCCTCCCCCACCACTCCCCCCACTTTAGTTCATAAACACGTGTCTCAAGCACTCTTTTTTTAAGTAAAATATATATAATATAAAATTTGCCATTTAACCATCTTAAGTGTACAGTTCATTAGCATTAATTACATTCACAATGTTGTGAAACTACACTATATTTTAAAATTTTTTGTCACCCCACTAAGCAGTAACTTCTCATTCCCTCCTCCCCATAGTTCCTGGTGATCTGTTCTACTTTCTGCCTCTATGTCAGAACTTCATATGACTGAACACTATTCTGTTGAATGGGTATACCCACATTTTGTTTATCCATTCTTCTGTTAATTCAACTTCATTTGGACACCTATATATATTTTTGATTTTATTTATTTATTTTTAGAGAGAGGAGGAGAGAGATAAGGAGAGAAACATCAATGTGTGGTTGCCTCTCACGTGGCCCCCTCTAGGGACCTGGCCCACAACCCAGGCACATGCCCTGACTGGGAATCAAACAGGCGACCCTTTGGTTCGCAGCCCATGCTCAATCCACTGAGCTACACCAGCCAGGGCTTATTTTGACACCTATATTATGGGAGAAAAAAGAAGTGAGGTTTGGGTATAAGAGCTTCACCTCTACTGACTAAATAACTGGAAGGCTGGAGAAGACAAAAACCTAAATGTTGTGGCCTTTCCCAGTCCTTACCTGGGACTTAAAGAGGATCTCATTAATGGTGGTAACTCAGGTTTCACTGGATTTTTCCCTTACCTGCTTACACAGGACGTAAGTACCATGTGAAAGTACCCCTACTCCCTCCTTCCCCTCCCCACATGCATTTTGGGGGAAATCCCCATAAACAGTAGGGTCTCAAATAGCCTCAAATTAATATCTGCTCTGCTTTCCACTAACTGGCTAGACACAGCAGTCCCCCGTCTGGCATCTGCTGGGTGTTACTTTATTGAATGGCACTGTCTTCTTCTAAAAGCCTGCAGTCCCCAGCTGTCATCCACTGGGTGCTGCCTGTCCTGAAGACACCCACTGGGAGCCGTCATTTCCTGCTGTAACTGAAGCTCTGGACTTCACGAGATTCCAAAGCTGCACATTGTTGTCTGCACGATGAATTCTTCCTTTTCCCTTTGAGTTACACTTCGTTAGTTTAACACAGCAGTGCTGCTTATAGCAACGCATTACAGCTCGTGTGGCAAACAAGGCCCAAGGGCCAAATGTGGCCCCCACCTCGTTTTATCTGGCCCGGCACCTTGTTTCCACCAGTGGCAGTGCCAAGCTCTCACTTAACTGTTAGGGAGTAGTTAGTTACACTTTTACAGTCCTAAGATTACATTCGGCCCTTTGACAACGACCGTGAGGCTGATGTAGCCCCCGTGAAAAGGAGTTTGACCCCCCTGTGTTCCAGGCATTTTAGTGAAACAAAGGAAAACGCCCCTCCTTTCCAATGATGGTCAAGTTCATGCAGGACTCCTCCTTCCTGTGTGACTGTGTTCTCCCAGAGACTCTTCAGTCTCTGAGCAAATTGGCTTCAGATATGCCCACACATGTCTGAATTGCAGATTAAGTGCCAGTTGGGACTCCTATTACATAAAGAGTCTAAGTATATGTGATGGAACTCCAAAATTAACATCTACCAGTAACACGATACCTTTAGGGAAAACATTATTAATCAGTACCTGCTGTTTTCCCACACATCCTGTTCCCTCTTCACAGGAGGGAACTTCTTTTTAGAAATTTATTTTTTTAATAGGTTTCGATCATCAGAAGGCTCTCTCTGAGTTTCCCAAACCTGTAAGCTAAATATTAGGAGGTTTATTTCCTCCAGAATTTAAAAAAAAAACAAAAAAAACATGATATTTGATTTCTCACCACCAGAGGGAGGTATTCCTTTTCCTGATTCCTTTAAATATTGCCCTGAAATCCAAAGTTTGTGCAAAAGAGGACACTTTAAGACCCAAATTTGACCTTCCCCCTTATCTTTTTTTTTGGTCTAACAACTCTCGAGTGTCAGTCTTTGACTTCTTGAAGCTCAGTACTCTTACTCCTTCATGACTTTGATCTAACGATTGAAAGAACAGCATTGATTACCTGGGGCTCAAAGGCTCAGACCCTGTCAGGGACTCAACAATGGGCACCACATCCCAGATCTCTGCCTTCTGACGCCACTGTGTGGCAGGGTTGGTGCCCGGAAGTCAGCTGAGGACAGAATGTTTCTCCAATGGTCAGTCAAGGGATATATATATATGTGAAAATGGGTAAGCAGGATAATCACTTTCTAAATAATTGTAATTTCCCCTACAGAAATAAATGAGAAATGGCCCTGGCTGTGTGGCTCGGTGAACTGAGTGCACACCCACAAATCAAAAGGTGCCCAGTTCTATTCCCAGTCAGAGCACATGCCTGGTTTGCAGGCCAGGTCCCCAGTTGGGGATGTGAGAGAGACACATTGATGTTTCTCTCCCTTTCTTTCTCCCTTCCTTCCCTACTCTCTAAAAGCAAATAAATAAAACTTTAAAAAATAAAATAAATTATAAATGGCAAATTTGGAGAGAAACCTTCTGTAATTTCACAATTACCTAAAAGTAACTGCTTCCATGATCTAGAGAGATCATTTTCAACAGGAATCTAAATGTAATAGAATAGCTCAGAGAAAGATTATACAATCAGAAACGTTTAATGACAGATCTAGCCTTCGCTGGAAATTGTATTAATCTCATTAGCTCCCTGGGGTGGTAGTCTGTACATAATTTGAGGAAACATATCCTTTAGCTTTTTTCTAGCAACTACCTATATTGACTACCTTCCAGCAGAGGTTTTCCTGCCCCCTAAAATTTAGATAAAATTCTTCTTGAAATTCCATGCCCTGTGGAAAGTCCAGTGTCCTAACACTCCTGTGAATCCTACAGATTTCGAATCTCAGGGCCACTCCGGCTCTGCCTTCCTCAAATTCTTGGCCCCTGTCCCTGCTGTGCTGTGGTTGTCCCTTTACTGATGTCCTGTCATTGACCCAGACATGCAGTTCGACACCTTTCCTTGATTTCTAAGAAAGCAAGGACACTCATCTAAACTCAAAGTGAATGTCAGAAGACTTAACTAAAGCTTTAGGAAATCGGAAGAGCCTTACACTTTGAACGACTTAAATCACATATTAGACATCTTTTCTGTCCCAAGAATTTTGTCAGCCTCTAAATTATTCAGCCACACTATTTTTCTTCCTCTTCCTTCTCTTTTTGTGTTCATTCCCTCATTCCCAAATCTCTGAATAATTTCCTGTATTTTTGTTTCCATCACCTGCTGTACATACCCCGTGGGGTCTTCTACTCCAAATATTTCTTCAAGATATTTTCGTATACAAAACCTAAGAGGAATCAGTTGTTAAGATATTCTTGCCGGCACATACTTGCACCCGATGGGTATCAGAGCCGTTCTTTCCGGCCAGGCATTCTCAGACAGCAGCCTGACTTCCAGAGGTGGCAGCTGGGGTGCTGCCGTGATGTTTCTGGTAGCCTGTACTGCAAGGAAACTGGAAAAGAGGCAGCATCCCAGGTTGGGCCAAATACAGAAATGGGGTGGGGTGGGGGTGTGCAGATACATCTTCGTTAGATATTTTGCTATCGAGTAATATTAACTGAACATCTATTCTAGAAATTTCTTCAGGAGAAGCATGCAGAAGAAAAAATATCTCGTACATGATCCTGTGGCTGTACCAGGGATTGAAACTCCTAGAATATTAATAAAGTCTGATTTATGCTCACCCAGGCTGAATGGAGAGAAGAAGTAAAGAAACACTTTGAGAAGATCAAAAGTGAAGGAACTTGCATACACCGATTAGATGAAGAACTGATTAGAAGGCGCAGAGAAGAGCTCAGGTCAGCTGATCTCTCCTCCACCTCTCTTCATGCCCAGGTCCTCAGATATTAGCAGGAGCTGTTTTTGTGAATCACCGTCTCACTTCCCACACCCCTTTTCACTGTGCCATTCATTGTTATTCTCTTTAAAATTTACCCTGAAATTTAGCCCTCTTTTTTATTACTGTCTTACCCTGTCCCCCCAACTCTGTTATCCCCCTTTATTATATCTCTGCAACAGAGATTTCCAGAGCAATGCTGTTTGTTCATTTGGCCCCTGTCCAAGGTGACACAGATGGCCAGAAATTGATAGGATGTAGTCCCCGGTCTCAAGATGCTTTCAATCTCTTAAAGGATACAGACGTGTCCATAGATAAGCCCTATAATCACGCAGGACCTGTGCCGTGCATAAGGATAACGGAGTGATCGTGGCATCAGCTCTAACCACATATTTCCATTAACAGTGAGTTATCCTGTGTTCTTAAGGCATTGCCAACACCACGCAAAGGCTACAAATTATACTCAATTTGTAGTCACATTTTATCTGTGTCCCTCCTGGCTATTCTGTATGGCTGGATATGGCCTTGTAGGATAAACCAGATGAAAAGCTTAAAGTTTCCATCTCCCACTCCAGCTGGGCTTAGTCCTTGCATCAGACAAGAGAGCCTTTCACCTAGAGGGCCCTTGGGCAAATGCTTTTGAGATAAGCCATCCCGGTTCTCATTTGCTTAGAGCTGCTGACTTCAGTCGATTTCACTGATCCTGTGTTTTCTTTGCCAGGCATGCTTTGGATATTCGAGAACACTATGAGAGAAAACTAGAGCGAGCTAATAATTTATACATGGAGCTGAGCGCCATCATGCTGCAGCTGGAAATGCGGGAGAAGGAGCTCATCAAGTGTGTATCCAGACCACCATCTCCCCGGATTGATTTAGTTTCCCCGTCAGCAGAAATGTGCTACCCTTCCATGTGGCTGCTGCTCAGAACTGGCAGATGTTTTATTCATTCACCCAACCTGCCTCCGGGGATGTGCTCCGTACACATCCCTGCCCCTGGGGAGGAGTTGCCACAGAGCTGGTTCTAGGCAAACATCACTTGAAAGATATTTGCAGCTTCACCCTGCTGAATGGCTCAGAGAAGGGGTCCTCATTTCATGAACAGCTTGATGTAGATGTGTGGGGGCCAATTCCCCCTGGGGAAGTGAGGTGGCTTCTGCTAGTGGTTTAAGGTATTCCTGAGAATGGCAAGAAAATTGCAGGGACTTGGCCAAAACAGCAGCTACCGAAATAAGTAGGACTCCCACCGCTGTATCCTGCAGCTCATGTGGTGTGTTGGGGAAAGGGAGTCAGTTTCTGAGTGCATCTGTGAGCTTCAGGGGAAAATGCAGTCAGGTTAGTTTGAATTTAGTATCTTTTTCCCCCCTTTTAACCTGGATGGCAGCCTTGTTATTCAAATAGCCAGCATCTGGTAAGTGTGGCCAGAGTCTGTGGGTGGAATCAGCCTGTGAAACAGTCTGCCCGTCTTTTCTGAATGTGGTGGCTGAGAGGGCCTGTTCCTCTCGCTCTGCAGACGTGAGCAAGCAGTGGAAAAGAAGTATCCTGGGACCTACAAACGGCACCCTGTCCGTCCAATAATCCACCCCAATGCCATGGAGAAGCTCATGAAAAGGAAAGGCGTCCCTCACAAACCAGGGATGCAGACCAAACGGTGAGATGCTTGTGCTGACCCGATACTCCCATAAATGGGAAAAACTCCCCCTGAAAATACGCAATCAGATGACAGTGGGTGTGGCCTCTCTACCTGGCCATGAGAACACGTGGCTCTGGGTAAAACAGAGTGGGAAGGTGAGAGAAAGTGTGTCATTGACCCTAGGAATCCCTGTTTTACCATCTAAGGCATAGACAGTTAGTACCTTAGCATGGAATACTGAGAAAAGAAATAAACTGGGAGCTAGCAGACCTGGGTTTAAGTCCTGGCTCTGCCAGCGATGAGCTGTGTGATTTGGGTCCTGTCACTTGCCCTCTTTCCACCCCATGAGTAAAATGGTATAAGTATAGCACACGAGATTCCTTTTTCCTTGTTTAACCCCTAAAGCACAGAATTGGGTTAATTATAATTCTTGATTTATGCAACATTGGTCCGTGCATGACCCACTTTTATTTATTCATTTAGTTCTTCTTAATAATGTGCCTATAAATCTACCACCGAAAATGAAAGCAGAGACTGTAGAGGTTTTTTGTTTGTTTTTTTTGGTTTCTTTTCTGCTTGACAAAGTTGCATGTCATCCTTGCGCAGGAGCCGTGCTCATCTCTGCGCTGTTCCAATTTTAGCGTATGTGCTGCCGAAGCCAGCACCAAAGCCGGGACTTTGACAGTGACCTATATACACAGGTCCCCTCATCCCACTCTTGCATGGGCCTCGTGTGAGGTTGAAAGAAGACAGTATGTGAAATCACTTAATAAATGCTCAAGAAGTGGGGGGTTTTAATAGTCTTTTTTTATTATAACACATTTTCCTTATGTAATTGCCCCTTGAACAACATGGAGATTAGGGGTGCGGACCACCTGCTCAGTGGGAAATCCACATGTAACCTAATTTAGCCCACTGCAAACTCGGATTCTCCACCACAGATCTGAAACACTATACTAGTTTAACCTTAAATGCTCTTCCAATCATTACCAAGTTCTGCTAGAGCCTCGTTCCTCTCCAATAATGGACAGTTGACTCTCTCCTAGTTAAATTAATGTAAAGGGAAAAAATGCCCCTCCATCAGAAGTCCAGTGCCCTCTGGGGAGATCAGAGAAGAGAAGCCATCCGCCATCCCCGCCTACCCTGCAGTGCGTGTTTGGTTAAGCCCTGGAAAGAAGAGAGTCGGAGTTCAATTACAGGCTGCCAAACACATCACAGCTGAGTGTAGGCCAGAGAGATGCTCTAAATGCCTCATAAGAGAAGCTTGGAATGGGGAAAGAACTATTCCTTGGTGTCTTAAGACTCAGAGTCAGTTTATGAGTTCTGCCCTTTACTTGCTTTGTGGTGAACACAAGACAACCAACCTCTCTGATCCTTTGACACCTTTCTCTGTAAAATGGATATTGTGTAGTGGGAAACAAGTGGTTTGTATACTGCATACAGCAGGGGTGTCAAACTCATTTTCACCAGGGGCCACATCAGTCTTGTGGTTGCCTTCCAAGGGCTGAATGTAATGTCAGGACTGTATAAATGTAACGACTCCTTAAGCGAGCCCAGTTAAGCGAGAGCTCGGTGCTACCACTGGGTAGAAACAAGGGGTCAGCCCAAATAAAACAAGGTGGAGGGGTGGATTCAGCCTGTGGGCCTTGTGTCTGCCACCTGTGATTTAGGAGCACAGGACAATGCAGGGGTCACACCTCCTGAGACCTTCTCTTGCTGGCTCTGCTCCCCACCTGGACTCTCTCCTATTTTCCTGTCCTCTGGCCCCACCCCCATGTCTCCCTGTCCCTGAAACACTGAGTCCCATCATGATCAAGACTCCCCATTAGTTTCCTTCACATACAAGGGGTATGTGAATGTGACATAGTCGCAGCCCTCAGCAAGATGTTGTCCACCCCCAACTCTTTCCTTTGTGATGCCTTGAATCTGGTTCCGTCATCAGACAGACTTCTGACCTTGCTGGCTTACTGGCACCAAGCTGAGAGCTGATACTATGAGGAAGAGATCGAGAAACCTGTAGGGCAGAATTAGAATTTTGAGGGGATTCGGTACCTTGGCCAATGAGGCACAGAATAAAATCCAGGTCATAAAGGGAATCTTCTATCAGTGGACTTCTAGGTTGTTTAAATTCCTGCTATTTTAAGCATCACGATGTCTTCAAACATAGATTTTTGTGGACATCCATTATCTCTATTGACTAAATCCCTGTATGTGACCACAGACTGAAATGGTGTGTGTATTTTAAGGCTTGTGATATAGTTCCCCAAACTTTAATATGTTTTTGTATGTTTAAAACTTAACCCGTCTGTTCACCCAGGCCAGATCTGTTGAGATCCGAAGGTATCCCCAGCATGGAGGCGGCCCCCACTGCATCCCCTCTGTCTGGAAGCCCCAAAACGTCCACCTCAAGCAGCAAGAGCCGATACCGGAGCAAACCACGCCACCGCCGAGGGAATAGCAGAGGCAGCCATAATGACTTTGCAGCCATCTTGAAAAACCAGCCAGCCCAGGAAAACTCACCCCACCCCACTCATCTACACCAAGCTCAATCCCAACTCCCTGCTCTGCAGCAGCAATACCAGCACCCCCCTCCTGCCACGTCTCAGAGCCACCACCCCAGGCTCAATACGCACGGACAGGACATTGCAACCTGCGCCAACAACCTGAGGTATTTTGGCCCCGCGGCAGCCCTGCGGAGCCCCCTCAGCAACCATGCTCAAAGACAGATGCCCGGCTCTAGCCCTGACCTCATCTCCACCGCCATGGCAGCAGATTGCTGGAGAAGCTCTGAGCCAGACAAGGGCCAGGCCGGCCCCTGGGGCTGTTGTCAGGCTGACCCTTACGACCCCTGCGCACAGTGCAGGCCAGAACAGTGTGGGTCCTCGGACGCTCCCTTTGCTGAGCCAGCTGGGAGGAGCCCCGACCCTTTCAAGTCACCAGCACACAGTCTCCTCTCAGAAAATGCCCAAGGTTCTGAGAAAATAGAAGAAAATGAGTTCAATGGCTGCAGGTCTGCTTCATCCCTTGCTGTCCCCCATCATGTCACCCCGCCAGTGCTACCTCGAAAAGCAAGGCCCCTTCAAAAGGTAGGCGGTAATGGCAGCGGTGTGCACCTCTGCCTTCGTGGGTGCCCATTGTGTGATGCGCTCTGGCAAACATACAGACGCTTTTTATTTCAAATACTTTCTTTTCACGCTGCTTAAGTGATGGACCTATGAATACACTTGGAGAACTACCAAACCAATGGACTGACTGACATGTACATAATTTGTAAGTAGATAAATAACCACAAGTTAGGAATATGCAATCAAAATAGTTTGAAAACCACTGCTCTGACCTAGTCCTGAGGGATGTTGCAAGAAGAAAGGATCCCTCTGTAAAACAGGTTTGGTGAACACAATATTCTCTCTCCCTTCTGGGAGGTTCCTCATGTACACTAACAAATGCTAGACTTTGAGGAATCATGTGGTAACCTTGTTTAACCCAGCAATTCCCTCACCTATTCAACTGTACTGCCTTTTAAAGATATCCATCCATCTCCCATGGAACTAACTTTCTTCACAATGTATTTTGGAAAACATTGTCTTAATTAATAACCCTCAGGAGCTAGGAAGTTCTCAGTCAGTGAAACCTGTTCCTCACCTGCTTGCTCACTGGCTGCCCGGGGCCTCCTAGCTGCAGGGCAGTCAACCACCATGGTTACGGGCACCAGCTTGGGAGTCAGACAGACCTGAGCTCAAAGCTTAGTTCAAAGGCTTTTCCACTTAGCACTTCTATAAATGTTGCTGTCCTTGTCTCTAAAATGGGGCTACTAAGAGTGGGCCCTGCCTCACTGGTCGATGTGAGGATTAAATGAGTTAATACACACAAAGAACAGGGCCTGGTGCGTAGCAAACTTCTAAAAAACACAAGCTCATCTTGCTAATGAGTTAAAAATAAGATTGTGCATGAAAAGTATTTAGCACATGGTAGATATCCACTCAATTCTAAGTATTGCTTCATGTCATCATCATTATCCAGCAGGCGTTTATTTAAAGGAATGAAAGCATTTAAAATGTGATTGAGGATGTTTTGGTCAACTAGACGTTGAACAGAAAAGACATTGACGCTGAGGGCTACTGTCTCGGAAATGTATTTCCTCTGCCACATAAAGTGTTGCTGCTGACCGAGTGTCCTGGAAATTGGGTCATGTTTCGGGGGATGCAGTGGGTTTGAGCTCATCCAGTCTCTGTGCCCCCACCCATGTGACAGGTAACATGGATTTTTTTGGTAACGACATCATTGAGATATAATTCACATACCAAACAGTTCTCCCATTAAATTATACAACTCAGTTCTTTTTATTCAGACTTGTACAACCTTTACCACAACTAATTTTAGAGGATTTTTGTCAGCCCAAAAAGGAACCCTGCACCCTTTAGCAATCGCCCATTCCCTGGTCCCCTCCCAAGTAACATGTATCCTTGAACCATTCTAATTCCATTTTTGATGGGTCTGCAGGCCACGGAGCACACACCTTCCACATTTGGTCTCATTGGAACCATCCTCCCGGAGAGCAGGCCACCTTCTCTCCACTGACCTGTACTCCCATGCGTACTTCTGGGGGGAGGGGCTCATCTGGGCAGTCAGGCTGTCTCCATCCCTGACTTCCCTACCAAGAAAGCATGTCAGGATACAAAGTGGGTAAGAGTGAAGGTATTTTAGAACTGACTTTCAAAGTAAATTATCCTCAGTCTTTGCTACAGTTACTTGGACCCAATCACCCACCTCACAAGGGATTGTAGCAACCCAGTGCATCGTGGCACTGTGGTTAAGGACCGTGGGTCCCAATGTGGCTGTTCCCAGGCACTTGAAGAAAAACAGAATCTTCCCTGTGAAGGAAGATCATCTGCTCAGCCAAGACACTTACCCAGCCTTCCAGACCAACCACAGAGCCCCGACAATCACAAGGCCTCAGCTGTCCCTACCCTGCCAACCTGCTGACTCAGTAATGCACTAAACACCCACTTTGTATGTAGCGTCGTATTAATGGCGGAGTGAAGCATGCAATACAGCACGAGACAGGCTGATGCTCAAATGACATATGTCTTAGTAGTGGAGATGGTACGAATGTAGTAACTGTATCAGTGAAAAAGTGATTGGTACATAAAAGAGCTTTGAACAATTGAAAGATCAGTTCTTGTTGGAGTTTCTATGACAAAGCCTGGAACCATTAGTGACAATGGTTACCTGAGACTGCCCCAGTGTCCAGGACCTCTTCTCCCACTTCCCCTCCCTATCACTCACCTCCCTGAGGGCGAAGATCATGTTTATTTCAGTTCTATATGTCTTCCAGCATCTAGTGCAAGGCCTGTCATCATGGACACCCAGGAAAAGTTGCTAAAGAACAAGTGAAGATGCATATGTTTAAAGATGACACTCAGCAAGCCGCTACTCAATGCCTTTATCGAAAGGCATCTTTGCAAAGATTACATCTTTGCAAGGATCATGTGTATGTGTGTGAGAGAGAGAGAGAAATGAAGCTCTTTTCTCCTGTTTTCCTTAGAGTGGAGATGAGTCCTCAGAAGAGGAAGAAGGGGAAGTGGACAGTGAAGTTGAATTTCCACGAAGACAGAGGTAAAACCATCAAACACACGTGATTGCTTTCAGTGTGATCGGGGAAACCCAGTTTGCTGTACTTCCTGTTAAATTGCACGTCACTTTCTAACAGCCACCTTGTAAAGAAACTTGAACTCACTGTGTTTATGGTTTCCCTTGCTGCTGTGCACAGCCAGGCCCAGCTTATCAGAATTCACTCCATGGGAATTTCAAGATGAAGATAAATACAGATTCATGTTTACAACTGAGAATACAGTGGACAGTTTATGAGGGAGGGCCATGTGTTTTATGAATAATTTTATTGGTTTTCTAGTGTGCCTCTCTGAATTAATTTGCTCAGGCTGCCATAACAAAATACCATAGACTAGGTGGCTTAAACAATACAAATTTATTTCTCACAGTTCTGGAGGCTGGGAAGTCTAAGATCAAGGTTCTTGGTGAGAACTCTCTTCCTGGCTTGCGGACAACAGTCTTCTTAATGTGTCCTCACATGTTTGGGGGGTGGGGAGGGGTAAGGAGGAAACAAAGAGATATCTTCTTTTTTTAATTATGTTTTATTGATCGTGCTATTACAGTTGTCCTGATTTTTTCTCCTTTTGCCCCCCTACTCCCAGTGCCCCCAACTCCCTCAGGCAATTCCCACACCTTGTTCATGTCCATGGGTCATCAGTATAAGTTCTTTGGCTACTCCATTTCCCACACTGAACTTTACATCCCTATGGCTATTCTGTAACTACCAATTTGTACTTCTTAATCCCCTCACCTCTTCCCATTCTCCCCACACCCTCTGCATCTGTCAACCATCTGGTAACTAACTTTTCTTGCTGCTTTTAAGAGTCTCTCTTTATCTTTAACCTTTGGTCTTTTAATTATGGTGTGTCTTGGAATGGCCCTCTTTGCATCTGTCTAGTTGGGACTCTGTGTTTCCGGACTTGCATGTCTATTTCTTTTGCCAAATTACAGAAGTTTTCTTTCACTATTTTTTCAGATAGACTTTCAATTTCTTGCTCTTTCTCTTCTCCTTCTGGCACCCCTATGAAGCAAATGTTGGACCTCTTGAAGCTGTCCCAGGGCTGTTTATACTGTTCTCAATTTGGGGAATTCTTTTTTCTTCTTGTTATTCTGATTATCTGTTTTTTGCTTTCTTAGGTTCAAAATCATTAATTTGATTCTCAGCTTCATCCACTCTACTGTTGTTTCCCTGTAAATGTTTTTTTTTATTTTAAATTTATTTTTTTATTGAATATGCTGTTACAGTTGTTCTATTCCCCCCTTCATTCCCCTCCACCCTGCACCCCCACCCCCACTATTCCCCCCTTTAGTTTATGACCATGTGTCTCAAGTTCTTTAGATTCTATATTTCCCATACTATTCTTGCCCCCCCATCTATTTTCTATCTACTGTCTATGCTACTTATTTTCTGTACTTTCTCCCCCCTTCTCCTCCTCCCACTCCCCTGTTGCTAACCCTCCTTGAGATCTTCATTTTTATGTTTCCACTCCTGATCTAGCTGTCCTTTTAGTTTGCTTTTGTTTTAGGTGTGGTTGTTAATAACTATGAGTTTGTTGTCCTTTCACTGTTCATGTTTTTTTTACCTTCTTTTTCTTAGATAAGTCCCTTTAACATTTCATATAATAAGGGCTTGGTGATGATGAACTCCTTGAATTTGATCTTATCTGAGAAGCACCTTATTATCTGTCCTTCCATTCTAAATGAAAGTTTTGCTGGATAGAGCAATCTTGGTTGTAGGTCTTTGGATTTCATGACTTGGAATACCTCTTTCCAGCCCCTTCTTGCCTGTAAGGTCTCTTTTGAGAAATCCGCTGACAGCCTGATGGGGACTCCTTTGTAGGTGACTGTCCCCTTAGCTCTTGCTGCTTCTAGGATTCTCTCCTTCATTTTAATCTTGGCTATTGTAATGATGATGTGCCTTGGTGTGTTTCTTCTTGGATTCACCTTCTTTGGGACTCT
This sequence comes from Artibeus jamaicensis, assembly GCF_021234435.1. NCBI lineage: Eukaryota > Metazoa > Chordata > Mammalia > Chiroptera > Phyllostomidae > Artibeus > Artibeus jamaicensis. Next base: position 5,242,000 of record NW_026522046.1, on the reverse strand, counting down.
CTGAGCTTCCTGGATTTCCTGGAAGTCTATTTCCTTTGCCAGATTGGGGAAATTCTCCTTTATTATTTGTTCAAATAAGTTTTCCACTGGTGGCTGTGCCTTTCCCCCTTCTGGTACCCCTATAATTTGGATGTTGGAGTGTTTAAAGATGTCCTGGAGGTTCCTAAGACTCTCCTCATTTCTTTGAATTCTTGCTTCTTGACTCTTTTCTGTTTGGCCATTATTTGGTTTCTTCTGGTCCACTCCATTGATTTGAGTCCCAGTTTCCTTTTCATCGCTATTGGTTTCCTGTGCAATTCCATTCATTTCAATTAGTTTTGCCTTCATATGTTTGTCTAATTTGTGGCTATAATCAACCAGTTCTGTGAGGATCCTGATCACCAGTGTTTTAAACTGTGCGTCTGAGAGTTTTGCTATTTCTTCATCACTTAGATTTATAGGCTCTGGGGCTTTGATATCTTCTTGAGCCATTTTTGGTCTGTTTGTGCCCTTTAAGTGTGAGGAGCGGAACCTTGGACTCCCAGGTCGCTGGGTTGTGACGCTAAATGTGGAGTCGTGGTCCGAGCGGGGAAATGGCAGCCCCCTCTGCTGTTTCTCACTGCTGGGTGAAGAGCAGAGCCTTAGGTTGTTCACCGGGGCAGGGCCACTTAGGTCGCTGGATTATGACGCTGTATGTGGAGGCGGGGTCAGAGCAGGGAAATGGCGGTGCCCTCTGCCGCCTCTTACTGCTGGGGCTGCTGGCTCTCGTCCAATCGCCCACTCCCTCGCTTGTCTATCCACACACGAATGCGCGACCACAGTCAAGCCGCAGCCCTGCTCCCTCGCTGTTTCCCCGCGGTTGCTCGCTGAGTTGCCCACCAGGTCCAACCCTGCGCCTGGATTCTGCGCGCCTGAGTCCGTCTGACCGAGTTTTCCTGTGCTACCCCGCTGTGCTAGCTGCTGGTTTCGCCCCTTTTACCGGTCAGGCTGAAGAATTTGTTGTTATCGGACTTCCGAAAAGTTCAATTTTCTGTATTCTGGCTGTGTTTTCTGTTGCTATTTAGTTGTCTCTAAACTTGGTTGTGTGAGGAAGCAGGGCATCTCTACCTATGCCTCCATCTTGGCGGAAGTCCTGTAAATGTTCTTTATTTCAATTAGTGTATCCTTCCTTTCTGACAGGGTCTTTTTTATGCTGCTGAGGTCCTCACTAAGTTCCTTGAGCATTCCTATAACCAGTGTTTGAACTCTTCATCTGAGAGATTGCTTATCTCCATTTCCTTTAGCTCTTTTTCTGGAGTTTTGATCTGTTCTTTCATTTGGGCCATGTTTCTTTGTCTCCTCATTTTGACAACCTCCCTGTGTTTGTTTCTATGTATTAGGTACAGCTGCTATGACTCCCTGTCTTGGTAGTGTGGCCTAATGTAATAGGCGTGTCCTATAGGGTCCAGCAGCACAGCCTCCTGTATCACCCAAGCTGGTTACTCTCGAGTTATGCCCTTTATGTGTTCTGAGTACACCTTCCTTTTGTAGTTGAGCCTTGGTTGCTGTTGGCAGGTCAGTGGGAGGGATTTACCCAGGCCAGTCAGCTGCAAGGACTGGTCGTGACCACTTACCTCTAACCTCTCCCCTTCATGGAGGATCAGCTGTGCAGGGGCAGGGTGGTGTGCTCTGACATGGTCTACAGCTGCCCTCTGAGTGTGCTGGCCCTGAAATTTCCTGGTCGTTGGAGGCCAAAGTCAACCCCCACCTTTGTTTTGCCTGGGGCACCATGCCTAAGCTTAAAGCAATCTGAGATGGCTGCTACTTGTGCTGGGCTTGGAGATTCCCAAGCAAGTCCAAGCCGTGAATCTATCTGGCTGCTGCTAGGACTCACCAAAACCAGCTGTTGCCTGTTTGATAGGATTTAGGAGCCAAAACCAGCCATTCTTCTGGAAAAGCAGCTTGTGTGGGATAATAAGTTGGGTTAGAGCCTCTGGGGATCTCCAAGGTGGGTCACACAGTGTCGTCCAGGTTGATGGAGTCTCAGATATGGCACCATCTCACCAGCTCTGTGCAGGGAGGGTTTAGCAAAGGGACAGTGGCTTTTGCTCACCTTGATGCCAGACACCAGTTTCTCCCTGTGTACCACTGGTGCCTTTCAAGGTGCTACCCCAGTGCTAGATCTCAGAGGGAGTGAGTCTGAGTAGGTCAGTCTGTGTGTGGGCTCTTTCAGAGGAACTACTTGGGGCTTTAGCAGTTCCTTCCACCAACTCAATCCCTGCTGGCTTTTGCAGCCAGAAGTTATGGGGACTTATCTTTCTGGCACTGGAACCCTGGGTTGGAGGGCCTGGTATGGAGCTGGCATTCCTTGCTCCTGAGATAACCTTCCCAAGTTTTTAATCCACATGTGTATATGACGAGCCTGTTCTGTGTCTGTGCCCTTCCTATCAGTCTGGCTGGATGTGTTTCTTTAACTCCACAGTTGTTAGATTTCCATTCAGCTTGATTTGTGATGGTCCTGAGTCATGGTTGTTCTATATTTTAGTTCTAATTTTAATGTGGTTATGCGAACAGGTGAGACATGTCTGTCTATGCCTCCATCTTCTTGTCTTGTCCCTCTTCTTTTTACAAGGCCAGGTCCTATAGGACTAGGGCCCCACCTATGTGATCTCAACCTTAATTACCTCCTAAAGACCCTGGCTCCAGATTTAGTCACATTGGAGCTTAGGGTTTCAACATGAATTGGTGTGGGGGTACCCAGGTCAGTCCCTGGCACTCTCCATGCCTTGGACTTTATACCTCAAATTAATTATAGTTAGATGAGTCGAGTCCCCCTTCAGCTAGCCTTAGAAGGAGCTTCCTGCTTCATCTGCAGTAATAATTTTCTTGTAGGATTAAAGAGCTAATCCTACGTAGGAGTAGGGAAGGTAGTTTTCCTACCAAGAGGCCTTCTCTGCTAATAAGCATTTCGTTCTTTAAGAGTAGAGCTGTAGCAGGGTTTGTATACCTGCCCAGAAACAGGAAATCCCTGAAAACCAAGGGACTCCTAGTCCCCTGGTAAACTGTACTTTGGGTCCCCATGCAATGCACAAAATCGAAATCTTCGCATCTCCTGAGCCACTCCTGCCATGAAGCCCTTGCTGTCTCATTGTCTCCTCGGACACTGTTTTCTCCTGTGTGTCCAGACTGAGCCTGAGTGAAATGAACTCGTTCTACTGGCATCACAATGATGTTACTTCCTGCTTTTGTTCCTATGACACACGGTGAACTCGGCCCACCTACTGGCTTCCCACCTTTCTTTATTGGCTGGGATGCAAATTATACTATATGTACGTTTTTTACCACATAGTTTCTGCTTTTTAGATTATAACATCCCCCCCCACCACCGTCTCCCTTCTGGATTACCAGCCTTGAGGAGTTGTGTGAGTCTTACCTGCACTTCTTGTTCCCACATTGACTCATGTGACCTTGACCCCCCTCCTCCAGCCCACCACCTGGCCAGTCATCAACCCGGCTCAGATCATGTGCCATTGAAATCACTTTGTACTAAGAAATACAGAGAGATCAGACAATGCCAGAGAGAAAAGGCAGTCTTCTTTTATTATTTGTTATGTTTTGTTTTTAAACCAGTATAAGCATAAGGAACTTTCGCAAATTCTTCCCCCATCCCCAAACTTTTTTGTCAGAGCAAAACCTAGACGTTGACTGCAATGAGCCACTGATGGGCTGAGTATTGCCCACAGCTGCAGAGTGAACGTCCCTTCCAAGCTCATTTCTCTTGGGGAGGGGTTGACAGGGTGGTGAAGGCCGTCTTTCCAGAGCTGCCATGTCCAGTGGGCAGTGCAGCTGAGGTGGAGTGAGGTAGAGAAAGACACTGAGTGGGTGTGAACTAACCCACCCAACCTGCAGCTCTGCCTTTGCTGACGGTGTGGCCTTGAACAAGTCACTTCCCTTCTCTGGCTCTAGTTTTCTGATCTGGGGAAGAGTTAGACTGGAAAATCTCCAAAGTCTCTTTCACCTGTGGGTATCTGGGATTCTGTGAATAAGAAGCATAATTTCAATTTAAACATTTCCATACCATGCACAGGTATACACAGTATGATTAGAAAGGCTGACTTTTTTCAAGGCCTGTGGTAGCCGTCAGCTTTGGCATTTAGCCACATAAACACACTAATTTCCCTCTCGGTTGCTTTAAAATGAAATAGTTTCAACCTATCTGAATTTGAATCTCCCTGAAGGGCAAGGAAAAAATTAGGTGACCTCCCACCAGGGCTAAGATTGACAGTCAAGGCAAGGCAAGGAGCTGTTCTGGTGAGTGAGTTCCTCTGGTTCTTTGTGGTTCCAGGCCGCATCGCTGTATCAGAAGCTGCCAGTCATATTCAACCTTTAGCTCTGAGAATTTCTCAGTGTCTGATGGAGAGGAAGGAAACACCAGTGACCACTCAAACAGTCCTGATGAGTTAGCTGATAAACTTGAAGACCGCCTGGCAGAGAAGCTAGATGACCTGCTGTCCCAGACGCCAGAGATTCCCATTGAGATATCCTCGCACTCAGATGGGCTCTCCGACAAGGAGTGTGCCGTGCGCCGCGTGAAGACGCAGATGTCTCTGGGCAAGCTGTGTGTGGAGGAGCGTGGCTATGAGGTGGGGCCTCTCCTCCCTTCCCCTCTCATCACGGTTCCCTTCCTGCTGCTCTTTTGAGTTACAACATGCTCCAGTCCCGAGGCCCTTTACAAACGTCATTTAGTCCATGACATACAGCTGCCCCCATGAAGTGAGTGAAAGCACGCAGACCAGCGGAGCTCCCCAGAATGAGCACAGTTCTCCCAAAGGAGGCCCCAACGTTGAACTACTCAGGAACCCATCTTTCCAAGATTTAACTCAAACATCACCTCCTCCCGGCCCCACCTCCCACTCGGGTTAAGGGTATGAGCCTCCCTCTTCCACGTCCCCACTGTCCCTGCTGATGCTGTCAGAGCACATGCAACACTTCAGGTCGTATCCAGTACTGCCTTTTGAGAGGCAGGATAACACTGTGGTTGAAATTGTGTACCCAGGAATCTGACTGCCTAGATGCAAACCCCAGCCTTTCCACTTACTACTGTGTGATATCGGGCCAGCCACTAAACTTCTCCACAGGTCAGTTTTCTCAGCTGTAAACTGGGCATGATAACAGCCTCTGCGTCACAGGGATGTTGTCAGGAGTAAGTGGATTAATAGAGGTCAAGCACTTACAGCACCGTCTGGAGCAGAGTAAACTCGATATGATGGGGCTGTGGCAGCACTGCTGTAACTGTCCTCATCATTGTCATCATCACGATCACCACCTTTAGATCTTTTTTCTTTGTAAGCCCCACGAGGACAGGACTTGGTCTCTTCTGTCTTTGTAGTCCCCTTCCCCACCACGCCAGCCCAGTGCCTGTCATGTGGGAGGTGTTCCATATACGTGTTTGCTGAGCAACTGCAGAAATGAATTACAGTTTTATTATGTCTTGACTTCGCAGAATCCTATGCAGTTTGAAGAATCGGACTGCGACTCTTCAGATGGGGAGTGTTCTGACGCCACAGTGAGGACCAGCAAGCACTACAGCTCTGCTACGTGGTAGGGAGAGGTCCGGCCCTGAAGATGTCCTGACAGCGCTGGCATCCAGACCCGCCCCACCCCCGATGCCTCCCGCTCCCTCCCTGCTCTTCTGGTCTGGGAAGGGAACTGCCCCGTCTTTCTTATCCCTAGAAATGAGCTGCAATAACAGGAACATGAGGCTTCGCAAATCTCTGGAAAAAATATCCAAATGAGATTAAGTCTCACTGAACATTTCAATCAAGAATGGCAGGGATCTATTTTATTGAATATTCTAGCTACTGTAACATTGATATTTATTTTTGTTTGACATTTTAACACTTTGTACTGTAAAGATTGAACTATATATGATATAGAGAGAGAGACACAATAATTTCTTGCAAAAAAGAGAGAGAAAGAAAGGAAAAAAGAAAAGAAAAAAAGTGGAATTTAGGAGTTACATTCTTGGGAATTTGTGGGGCCAAGATGTATTATTGCTACTCGAACAGGGGACCAGTTCTTTTGACCAGAGTGACTGAAGAAGAACCAGAGCAAGACGTGTTGAGCATTTTAGGAAACAAAGAACAGCAAGGGAAAAGCCATCCCAGGTACCTGTGAGCAGACCACAGTAGGTTCGACCAGCTCGTCCGATGGGAGATGGAAAGGACCTAGAAAAGTCTGGTGACAAGATATTGCACCCAAGGTCTTTGAGGCCATGTGCTGCCTGCAGGTGGGAAAGAAAACTGTATGTGAGAACTGTATGTTTCATTTTTTTAAACTTTTAAGCAGCATTTGGTTGCGAGACTTACAGCTAGAGTGAAACCTTCCTAGACAAATACTTACCTTTTACATGCTGTCGTTGTCATTACCTCGACAAACGTGTTCCCTTGACCAATGTGCCATTTTCTTGTAGCCATTTCCTTTCCACCCACTGACCACTTTGATCAGGGAAGGGGGGCGCTGCGGAGGAGACAGGGATGAGCGGAAACAGAAACTGACGGCAGCGTCAGAGAAGCGCGCGGTCTGTGTGTCTGTGCCGGTCGTTGTCAGGCTGCCTCCGTCCAGCTTCTGCGGAAGCTGGAATCGCCCCTCTCTGGAACCGGGTGGCTTGTCTCCTAGAATCATATTGATTCAAACAGGAGAACAGACTTCGAAGGCAGCTAGGACGTGTGTGAGTCTCCCCGGTGTCCAGTCCCAAACCATCCCCTGGCTTTACTCATTAACTCCTTCTACCCTGTAAGCATTAGTGCCTGGCTACCACTATCAGAATAAAGGCAAAATAGGCAACTTGCAAAAGGCAGCACCACCCCCCACACCACAATAGCATTTTTTGTTAAATGCTGTTTGTAAAATATATTTTACTTCTCTTTGGGTCAGTGCAGTTTTAAATCATTGGATTTGGCAGTTTGTGAACAGAGCAGCTGATGCTGAGCAGCAATTAGGAAGATTTCACCTGGCCCAATGCATGAGGTCCTTCCTGTCCAGGGTCCTGGGCTCTGAAAGGCATCCCAAAGTACTCCACGGTACCTCAGCTTTAAGCTAATTTTTCTGTAGAATTTTACACAAAAAAACAGGTGTTGGCCTAGTTCCTGTCTCTGTCATACAATGTCCCCAGGCTCAGGTCTGCTGAAGGCGGCCGCACTCTGACACAGCAGCACGCTCGCCCCTAGGAAGGATTGCAGGGGCAGGGACAGACCATTCCCGGTGCGGACGGAGCACCGCCCTGCCTGGCGTCACTGACTGCATCAGCCAAACAGGAAAGGCAGGAGGGAATTTAGAGCAGTTCCTTTTGCTTATTTGACCCCTCCTTTTGTTTACAATTTATGTTGAGATATTAATTTAAAAGTTAGTGTCTATAATTTATAGATCTTAGGTAAATGAAGGAAAAATGTTTAACTTATACAGAGAGCAGTATTGTTTGCATTAAATTATTCCATTTTGTATAAATTCTGTAGCTGGACTACATGAAAGATCTTAAGTTATGGCATTATTATCATTGTTATTTTATTTTATAATAATTATGCTCATTTTCTGTCGATCAGAAGGTGTGGTTTACAATGTAGCACAATGATTGTGTTTATTGCTAACCATGAGTTATCATGAATTTTTATGATTTTTATGAAAATGGAACTGCCCCTTGGGAGCTCTCCCATGTTCACCTTAGGCGCCTCCCCCCCTCGTTCTCTGTGTTCAGCAACAATCACCGGAGGATGCGTGTTCCGCCCCGGGGCCCAGTTGGTACGTGGTGACTCTGACTTACCCCGACAGTGCCTGGGCGGGCAGATGACTGAGTGGATGGACGAATAGTTCAAAAGCTGTAACCTTTCTCAAGTTTCTTAAGAAATAAAATCATGAGACTACACTAGAAGCCAAAAGAGAGTTATTTAATGCCCTATGAGGAACAGACCTGGAGGATTTCTGCATGGGGCCCGTGGGCTAGGTAGTTCCAGCACCTGCTAGCAGAGTTGGTCCTCTTGTCCCTGCCAGATTCCACAACACCAGCCTGTTTTCTCCTAGTTGGGGGTAGCAGGGAAACTAAAAAATATATTATATACATGTTTTTGACATCATCCTACAAGATTAGAAACATTTTAGAGAAGCGTGGCCACTTAGAAGCTCATAGGGCTTCTAAGGAAGCCCATCACAGGGCTCAGAGGAGGAGTGCCACCTGAAGAGCCTGTTTTCTGACCACATGATGCTCTGAGCCTCTCTGGTTCTGCACTTCTGGGAACAGAGGGGCCGCAGCTCCAAGCTGACACTTCAGCGGGCCTGGTCCTTGCCCACCTACTTGGCAAAAAGAGAAACGTGACACCTTTCCCTCACGATCTTCCTAGAAAACCCCTCCTGACACCTCCTACTTCTGACACGTTTTGATTCCCCACCTTCACTGTTGTCATAGTAATGCTGTACACCTGTCAGGACATACTGTTGTGAGCATGCAGGGGAGTGCACAGCATCGAATCTTTAGTCATTTGCCGTATCAGCAAGAGTTGAATGAAGTTCCACACTGAGTAGAAGTGACCAGAGGCTTCAGGGAAGACCAGTGTCTTTAGGTTAAAAAGAGAAATGCCCTCTCTGTCCCCGCCCTGCCCTTTCCTGCCTGCCCGAGGTCCCCAGCACAGTAGTGAATTGGTGTGTTTCTTTGAGGACTCCACAGTCACCCGAAGAGCGTGGAATCAGGAGCTCAGGGAATTTAAGAGCTAATTCTTCAGTCCTGATGCCTGAGCGATGGTGCTTTAAGGAACGCCACCAGGCTGTGGTTTGCAGCTTCATGACTGACTGAAAGTTTAACCCCCTTGGGATGAATGTCCCTATTCATTTTGCATGTTTGTGACTGACTGCAAGATAATGGAGTTTTAATTTGTGTTGCAGGTAGACCTTTGTTTCTGATTTCCATCTATTTCTAGATTATGTACACTGAATAACAATTCCTCTTAAACACTGCTTAGCAGACACACTGAGAAGCCTGCATCCACTTGAAATTATAATGGAGCTTAAAGTTTAGAACTGTTTGCAAGATGGCGGGGAGCACCTCTGCAGGGAGGTGGAGATGCTGGCTCTGCTGTAAGATGACCTGGTCTGGCCCGCTGAGGTTCAGATAGTTTAAAACTTTAGCATCAACAAACCCATCCTTCAAGAATAAAGAATATTGCCCTGGCTGATGTAGCTCAGTGGATTGAGCACAGGCCTATGAACCAAAAGATAGTGGTTCAATTCCCAGTCAGGGCACATGCCTAGACTGCAGGCCAATTCCCAGCAGGGGACCCATGAGAGGCAACCATACATTGATGTTTCTCTCCTTCTCTCCTTCCCTTCCCCTCTAAAGATAAATAAATTTTTAAAATCTTTTTAAAAAAGAATGAAGGATATTTTTGGTAGAATTCAGTAAGTACTGGACATCCATTTCAGGGCCTCTTTGTGCTAAATTGCCCTTGTACCCAAAGTAATGGATTTGATGGCTTTGGGTTTTCCTGGTACCAACCCTATTTTATTTTATTTTAAAGATTTTATTTATTCATCTTTAGAGGGGAAGGAAAGGGAAGGAGAGAGGGAAATAATCAATGTAGGGTTGCCTCTCACTCGTTCCTTGCTGGGAACTGGCATGCAACCCAGGCATGTGCCCTGACTGGGAATCGAACCACGATTGTTTGGTTCGCAGGCCTGCGCTCAATCCACTGGGCTGCACCAGCCAGGGCCCAACCCAATTTTAAATGCCCTCCCCCAGGGTGGAGCACGGACGTCCTTTCGGTGTACATGCATCCTTATTGGTCAAATGATTTACTCTTTTTCCCCATCCCCCACGTCTCCCATTTCCCCCTTAAAATGTTCCTGGAACTGAATTCTCCAAAATTGAACACAATACTTGGAAACCTAGCAATTCTGCCTCTGCTCTTAGAGATTAGTTAGTTAGTTAGTTAGTTATTTCTATTTTGCCACTAAGCCAGAAACCAAAATGCCACCACATACAACCATCAGCAACCTATACTCCAAACACCGAAGACCAGCGTTACTTACTGGTCACCGTATTCTTTCCTGCCGAGCCTGGGCACAGCCTCAGAACCTCTCACAACACAGCCCCAGCTTAGAGCCGCAATGACCACAGCTTAGAACTGCTGTGCTCACAGTTAACTTCCAGAAGGTGGTCTGAGTTCCGGAGTCAGCCCCAGTGGAAGATGAGAAGATCACAGCCCTGTTCTCCCTATGGATCCCCCACCCTCCTGCTCTCGGCGGCAGCACCACTTGACTCTACCCACTGCTCTTTTGGATTACAATTCCAATTGAATAATCTCCAACCACTGACAAATTGAACTCCGAAATGCGTCTCTTCATTTACATCATTCCATTGCATTAAAGAAGCATGTTCTTCCCTCACTTTCTCTAAACAGAAAGTTAATACAGTATGTTAACTTACTTGCTTTTTCCTTCGACTTTGTGAGACTAATGTACCAAAACAATGCCACATTCTTTTTTTAAGACCTTGACTTGTACTGTCAGTGTGAATTCAGTGAGTTGCCAGGCAGCAAGATTTTCTTTGCTGATTTCATGGAATAAATGTCCGAGTATATCCACGCCCCCAGTGTTCCCAACCTCACACACTAGCACGCAAGAACCCATAGTCCACTTGTTTGCATGTTACAGTCAGCGCTCCAGGCCCCCGGGCAGAGGACCCCGTGGAACCTGGAACACTTCTGAGGGACAGGTGGCAGAAGAGGGGAGCTCTGAGGAAAAGGGTTACCCCAGAGGAGTTCAGGCTTTGACGAGCTGTTGCGTGACCAGAGCGTGATGGCAGGATTTCACATGGAGCCAACCCCCAAGCCAATGCAAGGCATCTGTACAGAAACTTGCAGAATCAGACCTACTCACAACAGCCACTTCACAGGGCCCAGGGGGATGCTGGCTCCAGGCCGCGGCCCCGTGACCGGGCGATGGGGTCCTCCGGTGGTTGCGTCAGCAAGTGCAAGCTACAAGGAAGACGTGCCTCACGGAGGTGTCACCTGGGGAGCTCTTTACCTCCAGTGACCGCTTCTCAGGCTCCTGAAAGGGGAAGACTCACTTCAATTCTTTACTGCAATCATTTGAGTTCCCTATCAATTTGGAGCACGTTAAATTCATTTTTATGGTAAAGTCTCAAAACACCCTCCCTCATCTGGGTCCCCTGTGGTCTCCGAACTGACGGTCCCCTGCACTGTGTTGGTCTCTGATGCCGACTCCCTTTGTCAAACGACCGACTACACAACAATGGGAGCAGAGTGACTACCAAAGCATATGTGTGGAATTCAACAAGAGGTGTTTTTCACTGTTTTTTGGTTCACCTTTTATTAAGATTTTGTTTATTTTTAGACAGAGAGGGAAGGAGGGAGAATAGATAAATATTAATGTGGGGTTGCTTCCCACACACCCCGTACTGGGAACCTGGCCTGCAACCCAGGCATGTGCCCTGACTGCGGATTGAACCTGCGATCCTTTGGTTCACAGGCCTGCACTCAATCCACTGAGCTACACCAGCCAGGGCTGTTCATCTTTTCTTAAAGGCACTGGTTATGTCCTGGGAGCTGCCTTCACAAATCTCAGCGTGTATCAGTACTTTAGGGAAAAGACTTTACATGACTGGTTTTCCTGCAGCCAGGAAAAACTAGGTGCTGGCAAGCCATTCCTGTGGTTCTCTCATTAGACACACGCACAAAAGGAAGAGACCACCATTGTTTTATTTTGTTTTAGTCTCTTCCTGATTATGCGGGCACGGCCTAGGTAAGCACTCCGCTCCTCACCTACGGCTTTCCTGCTGCCCATCTCATAGCTCTTAGGCATTATTTGCAACCCCACTATAAAGCAAGCATAGAGAGGGAAAAGGGTGAAGTGAAAATCTGGCTTCCGAAAAATATTTAGCCTGGGAGAGCTAAAATACCATTTTGGAGTGTCTGATTTTCAGCAGAACCAGATTACCACTGGCAAAGGGAACTGAAAGTTAGCAACGTGTACAGTACAAACGCATACTACAGAGAACATTTACATCCATTTATTCGGGAAATTTCTTTGCCTGTAAACTCACAACTGCTAAGGCACATTGTTGCAAGGTTATGAGGGGTGCGGTGGACAGACCAATCTGAGGATCCCAGGAAAGGGCAAAGTACAGAGAGCTTCCTTGTTTCTCCCTCCCTTCCCCCACTCCGGGCCGGGAACACAGAGCCGTGGATTCCAAAGTCCAGATTGCAAAGTCCAGTTGGCCTCCTCTTCAATCCCACCCTGTTATCAAACTTCTTTTAAAGCAACACTTCTTTGTGGTGGTTTTGTTGTGGTTTTTTGTTGTTTTGGATCACACAAGTCCAAAACACAATGCTTGGGAATTCCTTCTCAAGAATTCATGTGAAACATGTGCCCTAGATTAAAAAGCCTTGGCGAGATTCATGGTCAAGCCAAATCAAAAACCCATCAGATCATGCCCAAGAGCAATGATTCTGGTGAGAACGGGGTTACTCCTGTATGGGACAGGATCCCAGAGCTGCTCGGTTTAGGTGCGGAGGTCCTTCTACCTGGGAAGCATTGACCCGGGTCTGTGCCAGTTCAATGCTGCTGCTACAGGAAGCAACGACAGCTACAGGTAATTGAAAGACTACAGAACAAGTGACCCCAAACCAAGTTTTCCTCTTAGAATGAAAAGATAAAGTATAATTATTCCTCGAGTTATTCTTGGCAAATGACACACTGAAAAACACTCGGAGGGTAAACGGGCTAATGTCTGAGTGTACTGAATCCATCCCCCCAGCAGGGCAGAGAAGGACTTGCCACCCAGAAAAAACACATCAGAAAATCTACTGATGGTCACTCAGTCTGAGTGAGTCGAGGGCCCTGCACTGTCCAGGTGGACAGGAATTTCTCCCGACCATGTCCATAAAATAGAGTTTGCTCCCCTCACATTTAATAGTCTGCAATCACCAGCATTGTCAAGACACGCCACCGAGAGGGAACATGACACACGGGAACACCCGTGCCTGAACACAAAGGGCGTCACAGAAGTCACTGCGTCCGAGCTGCACGCGGAAGTGCAAAGCAGTTTGGCGGTGTCTTCCCCTTGGTTTACGGAAGAGGTAGGTCATCGGCAAAAAAGTGCAGAAGAAACACTCTTCACAGGACTAACATGATGAAGAGTGAGGTCAGTGACACAGGTTCACAGGCCATGGTTTACACTAATAACAAACACCAGGGACTTAACAGAACACCTGTCACAACAGCCTATCACGCTGCAAAAGAGGCCTCTGCACGGGGAGGGTCAGCACGCTTGCCCGAGGCAGCTCGGGGCTTGGCGAGAGGCAAACACAGCAGACCACCCCGAGTTCCTTGTCAAGAAAACATAAACTGGATTTTCTAAGAGGCTATCCATTTGACAGAGTGTCTTACTACACCTGATAGAATTCACCTTCTAGAGCAGTGTCCTTTATGACAAGACACTGCACGCAGACGAACAGTGTCCAAACCACCCGTAGAGGGTGACCAAAAACACAACAGGCTGTGGAGGACCACACCCACTACACACATGGGCAACAGAGTCCAGGGACCCGGTGACCAGACCCCCGATCACTCGCCCTTTCTGTTACTTAGATGATTGGTGTTGCTTGTTTCATTCAAATGTAGGTCTTTCTGACTGAATTTTTTAATGAGGGTTCCAGGAACTAAAGCCACCAGAGCGATGGCCAACAGCTTGAAGACAGTTTCCCAGGAGAAAAGAGCATCCAGAGAGGAGAGGGTTGACAGGATGGAGCCTGTCTGCACGCAGATGAAGTTGTAGGGGATCAAACCTGGAAGGAGGAAAGGGAAACAGCCGGTTACTGGAGGGGTGGGAAGAGGAAGAACGGTGACCCTTCAGAAATGTCACCAAAAATTCACAGCAGGCTCCCCAGGTCTGGCTTTCTCCCCAGCTCCTGACCCCTAAACCTATTACCTCTTTCTCTCCTTCTTTTCCACTTTTCCCCTCCTTTCTTCACTTTCCATATACCCCTGCTTTGAAGTGGTTTACAAAAATAAATACACTACAGTAAGATTAAAAAGATTTTAACAGCCTTTTCCGGTTTCTGCCGCGTAAGGAGTCATGAGCAGCAAAGTCTCCCGCGACACCCTCTACGAGGCGGTGCGGGAAGTCCTGCACGGGAACCAGCGCAAGCGCCGGAGACGGTGGAGTTGCAGATCAGCTTGAAGAACTATGACCCCCAGAAGGACAAACGCTTCTCGGGCACCGTCAGGCTTAAGTCCACCCCCCGTCCCAAGTTCTCCGTGTGTGTTCTGGGGGACCAGCAGCACTGCGATGAGGCCAAGGCCATGGACATCCCCCACATGGACATTGAGGCGCTGAAGAAACTCAACAAGAATAAGAAACTGGTCAAGAAGCTGGCCAAGAAGTATGATGCCTTTTTGGCTTCGGAGTCTCTGATCAAGCAGATCCCACGAATCCTGGGCCCAGGCCTGAATAAGGCTGGCAAGTTCCCTTCCTTGTTGACCCACAATGAGAACATGGTGGCCAAAGTTGATGAAGTCAAATCCACAATTAAGTTCCAGATGAAGAAGGTGCTGTGTCTGGCAGTGGCTGTTGGCCACGTGAAGATGACAGATGATGAGCTTGTGTACAACATCCACTTAGCTGTCAATTTCCTGGTGTCACTACTCAAAAAGAACTGGCAGAACGTCCGGGCTTTGTATATCAAGAGCACCATGGGCAAGCCCCAGCGTCTGTACTAAGGCACAGCTTAATAAACCATACTGGCACCATTAAAAAAAAAAAAAAAAAAAAGATTTTAACAGGGAACACAAAAGGAATGAAGACTAAAATAAGGGAGTACCGCTAGGACAGAAATGCATAAGGCTCACCCATTTGCTAGCGATGGGCCCCAAATTTGCTGCGGAGCCACCCAGAGCCAAGTCAGGAGGAGCTCCAGCATTACAAGATTTACAGCTGAACGTGAGAACAAACAGCTTCCACAGAAGTGCCACTTTTCATGTTCGGTGCTGATTCTAACAGGCCATCAGACCCCCTGAACCACAGAAGGCTGAGGGGGGGCCAGACAGGCTGGGGGTGTGACCGCCCTCATGATGAGAACATACCCTCGGGCTCCACCCCGAGACTCTGGTCACCCAGGTCTAGTAATGCATCGGGGCCCTGCATTTTTTTCTTTTCTCTCAAATTTATCATTTTTTATTTTCAATTACAGTTAACATACGTTATTATATTAGTTTCAGGTATACGCACCAATGATTAGATACTACTTAACTTACTAAGTGATCATCCCGATAAATCGCGCACCCAGCGGGCACCACTGTCATTAGAATGTTGCTGCCCAGACCCTGTGATGCACTTTACATCCCCATGGCTATTCTGTAACAGTCCATTTGTCCTTCTTAACCACCCCAGCCCCCCTCCCATCTGGCAACCATCAAATCGTTCTTGTACCTATGAGTCTGTTTCTGTTCTGCTTGTTCATTTTTTTATTCAATTGTCAACAAATGCGTCTATTGCCATTTTATTGTTCATATTTTTTATTCTCTTTCTTCATCTTCTTAAAAAAGATCCTCTCACAGGAACATGCATTTTAAAAGCCCCTCCCCTGTCCACTCTGATTGGATTGGGACCCCCAGACAATCCACCCCTCTTCTGCAAATGACTCCTCAAGACCACAGACCACTCAACACTGCACAGCTGGTCAGAGGGGGACTGGAACTCTGGTGTCCAGGTGCTTCCCAAGCTTTGTGCCATCTAGGTTATTACAGGCTGCTAACTGAGGCACTCTGATTATCCTTCCCCTCCCTGCTAGCCCCTCATCTGGCCAAGTGGCCCACTGAGAGTAACTGGCTTGCTCTAGGTCACACAACTGTCAAAAGGTAAGAGGAGCTTCAGTGTTCCCAGCTCCTTCCTAGGGCAGATCTTATTAAAAGAGGGGCCAAACCCAAACAGGAAGTCCTTTGCTCTGTTCCTTTCTTTTGTCTCTGCCATTTCTTCTGTCCACGTACCCTTACTCCAACCCTGAACTTCCTGCTCATGTTCACTGAGCACCTACCAGGGGCCAAGTCCTATGCTTTAGATTGTTCCCCTAATCCCAGTGCCTAGCACGGTGCCTGGCACACAGCAGGTACTAACAAAGTGGTGGAATAAACAGTCCCACTTTTTCTGAAAGTAGTTGGATAAGGTTTCTTGTTGAAGCCTGAGTAGACTGAAATCAGGGTGTCAGCCAGTAAGGCTGACGACGCTCCTGCCAGCCGCTGCTCTCAGAGGCAGGCACACGCCGCGCGGCCGGGAACCCAGGGCAGTGCCCCCGCCCGGCCGCTTGAAGACCCACACGCGCTCCATCAGCTTCTTACCGATAAGAACAGAGAAGAAGAACTGTGCAATGGGGATGTTCAGAATCGGGGCCGAGAGGTTCAAGAACCAGTTTGGTGTCATGGGGAAAAGTCTCAAAAACAGTAGGAAAAAAAACAAGCTGTTTCTGTTCTCCTCCACCTGCAGCCAAAGAAGACAAGGCCATTAGGAAGCAGAAAGAGTCCCAGGTACTGAAGCCCACTGGTGCCAGGCACTGTCCTGGTCACTTTACATGCCCTGTCCCCAACTCCCCAACGACGCTCCAGGGTAGAGACTGTTTTCCTTGTTTTTAAAACAGTAATACCTAAGGCTCGCGGATATCAGGAATTTGCCTAAAGCCACAGAACAGGAAATGCTGGAGCTGGGATTTGATCCCACGTCTGTGCCTCTCAGAGCCATTAAAAGAACCCCTAGGGCTCCCAGAAGCAGTGGAGGAACACTGGGAAATCCCTGCCCTCACTGCCTTCAGGGCCCTGGGGTGACTCTATGGGAGTCCAGCACTCGGAGGTGCTGCTTCCACTCACCTTCCTCTGCAGTGGGGCCACTTTATCAGGGAAGTAGGAGACCACCAGCTGTTTGCCAAACATACTGGAAAGCAGGTAGCAGCACGTGGCACCCACCGATGTCAACACACAGCACAGCAGAAGCCCTAGCCATGGCCCAAACAAAGCACCGGCTAAAACGTTCTGCAAAGAAAACAAACCCTCAGCCGAGAGAACATCTGGCAGCTGGCAGACACCTCATCCGGGAAGTCAAGAGTCACAGGTTCCGGGGGGATAAATGGTGATGGAAGGAGACCTGACTTGGGGTGGTGAACACAATGCAACACACAGATGATGTATTGTAGAACTGCATACTTGAAACTTGTTTTATTTTATTAACCAATGTCACTCCAATAAATTCAATTAAAAAAACAGAAGAGTTGCCCTGGCCGGGGTGCTCAGGTGGCTGGAGCGTTGTTCTGTGCACCAAAAGGTTGTGGGTTCAATCCCTGGCCAGGACACATACTTAGGTTGCAGGTTTGATCCCCGTGTGGGAGGGAGCCAATCAACGTTTCTCTGTTTCTCTCTCTCTCTCTCCCTCTCTGTCTCTCTAAAACCAATAAACACACCTTCAAGTGAGGATTAAAAAAAAGAGAGCCATAGGTTCCCTACACCTTCCTGGCCAAAACCCGGCTCCCACTTTAAAGAATGAAAAGTGTTCCACAAGCTGAGAACTACAACCCTGGCTTTGCTCTCTTCACCTATAAAACAGGGGTGAGGATTAAAACCTCAGAGGGCAGGAGAGAATCAAATGAGAAAATAGGAACTTGCTGCTGTGGTATGTCCTGCAAACACGGGTGTTCGAGGAGGCAGAACTGAAACTCACAAGTTATTGTTACCATTTTAAATGAACACAACCATGAATTTTCTCTCAGTAAGACCACACAAACTATATATAAAGTGTCTTGTTTCTGCCCTGACGGGGTGGTGCACTTGCTTGGGCATCGTCCCATAAAGCTAAATGTTGCAGGTTCGATTCCTGGTCAGGGCACATGCCTGGGTTGTGTGTGCAGTCCCCAGTCGGAGACCAGGTTGCATAGGAGAGGCAACCCTTCGATGTTCCTCTCTCACATCCACGTTTCTCTTCCTCTCTTTGTCCCTTCCTTCCCCTCTCTAAAAATAAATACAATCTTTAAAAATAAGTAAATAAAATATCTTCTGTCTTTGCTTTGTGCTGGAATTACATCTATGTGGTATGCTAATGATGAGGGTTTCATGTCGAATAGAGATCTAGGTGACATTCAAAAAAGCCTTAGATTAACCAAAATGACAAAGTGAGCCAATGCTTCCTAAATGCAATTTGGCTGGTTAACGTCATTCTGCCAAAGGTGGGACCCTTCTTCAATCTCTCCATGACCCTGTGTCATAACTATCCTTACCCTGTTCTACAGGTGAGAGATTAAGTACATGCCCAAGATCACACGAGGCAGAGACACGGGTCACCTCTAGGTGGCAGCTGTCTGTTTGCTCTAAACAGGGATCAGCTCAGGTGGGAAGGCAGGCACCTGAGGAGCCAGTCCCCGACCTCGAACACCACACACCTCGCCTTTCTCTATTGGCATGGCCACGTTTGCTTCTCTTTCAGTTTCCAACAAAGGAACTGCTTAAGCAGATCAAGCCTAAGCCTGCAGTAGAGAGAAGATGTTGGGGCAGGAGACAGAAGCAGGATTTCCTGTTCCTTATTCAATCATTCAACAAGTGCTTGGGGACCACTGTGTGTCAGGCACTGTCACCATGCCAGCCACTTGACTCCCAGTCTCATTTAATTGCTCCATGCAACAACCCTAGAGGGTTCCATATGAGGAAACAGAGTTGGAGAAGTTAAAAGGCTTGCCCGTGGTCACACAGCTGGGATTCGAAGCCGCCCCGTGCCCTAGCAGACCCCTCCTCGAACATTCACGTGAACCGGTTTACAGTGCTGCTGGGAGGAGAGCACGGATTATTCTGTGGAACCTGCAATGGCAACTGACGAGTAGCATCCAACGGCCAGAGAACAAGCTCAGGTCTGACACTTGGCTCCAGAGGGGCCACCTGGAAAAACAGAATGACTTGTTCTCTCCACACCAGGGAAACTTCTCGATCCTCTACAGCCTCACACTACCACCTCACACTACCACGAACAACTTGCATTTGTTCATCAAACACTTATGAAGGCACCTCACTGTGCCAGGCAAAGGAATACAAGGGCTGGGAATAAGAAACAGGACCTACCTTCAAGGAACTCAGGAACCCACAAACTAATGGAGAAAACAGATTTTTTGAGGGGGGCCCTACATCAGAAGGAGCTGGGCTCCCTAAAAACAGATTTTTCCCCCTGGCTGTTCCTTAAACATGTTTGCTTCTTCATCTGAAACTGCCAAAATTCACAGCATCACAGGAGCTCCGAGGGGGAAGAGCTGACCCAGCGCAGGGCACACGTGTGTTTCTCTGAAGAACAGTGCTCCACTTTCTCAGTGCCTTGGAAACAAAAGCAGCCTATCTGAGGGGAAAGGCAGACTCCGGGGCTGGGTGGAAGCTGGCTCTGATGCCAGGCCCACCCCCTCCTCACCTTGTCCCTTTGGACAGTTACTCAACCTCTGCCCACGTTTATAAGGCTGTTGGGAGCATTAAATAAGGTCATGCAGCTGAAACAACTAGGGCATACCAACCACTAGGGAAGCTGTCAAACGATGGTAGTCACAGTAGTCTGTCCCCTCTAAGGGACTCTCTACAAAGACAGAAGGTGGCTTCCTGACAGGCACAGACAGAGGACAGGGCACTGACCAGGAAGCTGGAGCCAGGGATGGCAAAGCACTGCTTATAAAGGTAGGCACTGCAGAAAAGCAGGAACACGTAGGCCTGGTGCTCCTTCCGGTAGTCTCGAAGGACCTCAGAGAGCTCCCGCAACTCAGCCAGGTCAGAGGGGAACCACAGTGACCTGAAGATTTGGAAAAGCAGATACAAACATGAGTCCAGACCAACCTAGTACCTATGAAAATCACTTGTGGTGTTGTCTTTCCAAAGCAGGTGTATAAGTGCACTCATCATCTGGTCTTCTGGAAATATACACACAATGGGTGCCTCAGATGACGGGTGACCGAATGCAACACAGGGGGTTTGGAAGCCAGAGACCTGGGTTAGCATCTGAACTCTGCTACTATCCAGCTGCGTGATCTTGGCCTAGTCCCTGGGCCTCAGTCTCCTTATCTGAAAAATGAGTGTTAACATTGGGTAATCTCTAAGGTCCTGTTCAGCTCTCAGATTTTATGATCTACTCTTAAGAAGTAAATGGATTAATTACCAGGCAAGTACTTAACTTCCTAAATTGCCTTCCTTTCAAGGAGTGCCCCCTCCCCAACAAACTTGAGGCCAAGGACAAGTCAAACTTCACCCTGTTCTTGAGTTTCTAGGTAAAACGGCTGTTTTATCAGACAGTAACAAGCAAATTAAAGGCTCTCTGGGAAAGTATACTTGTCCAGCACCATAAACATACCTTTTGATAATATGTGAAGCTTGAAACTAACCCTTTCCTGCTTTAACATCCTGCTCTTTATCTGGTCCTCAATGTACTCTGAGTCCCGTACAAGGGTTGCAGTGTAAAGGCTGCTTTGTCTCTCCTACCTGAACAACCCTTGAATCCATCCGTGATCAATAATAGGCAAACCCTCCCAGTTCTCATCAAAATGTTTCTCTTAGCATATCTGACACCCACAGCAAAGCCTTCCCAGCTAGAGCAAAAAAAAAAAAAAACCAGTAACTGAAACAATTGTCTTAATATTCAAATATCAGTAACATCCTTGACGCGATGCTTGCCAGGCATACTCCCATGAACTGTACAAACAGCAGAGCACTCACGACAAACCAGCCTGGTAGGTATTACGCGGCCTCCTGCCTCACCCAGTCTGTAATAATAAGGGGAAAGGTAGAGACAGCCAGCAAGTCGGACAGGCCCTAAAATTAATTCCTGAATAATTTAAAGCTGTCCATCAAACGTTTCACCTGAAGACCAGCTGCCTTAAAGTCCCAAGGGCAGACCTAAGTGAGGTGAGGTAGAGAGGACGATGGTGGGAAGCTGACAGCAGTCGTGAAGAAGGGGCTGCAGGTCCAAACAGGGGCGGGGGTCATCTGCAAATAGGAGTTAGGGCGGAGTCTGGGAAAGCGACCGGAACGCGAAGGGCAGGTGAAGCCACCGCGCGACCAGAGGCGTGCAAGCAGCCTCCGCCCGGCGTAAAGCGCTGCGTTTCCCTACGCAAATCACCACTTCAAAGCAACCGACCACAGCTCCAGACCCCCTATCGCCTGTCCTAAAACTGAACCCCAATTCTCAACCCTGTCAGCCCCGATCCAGGAACCGATATCTCCGATTCCCAGACTCCATCCTCGACACTGACTCCTTTCCTGTGACCCGAACCCCAGTCCATGCCACTCACCTGCCTTCAGTGTCCTCAGCGGAGCCCCGTGTCGGTACGCGGGGCAGTCGAGTCGACAGCAAGTACAAGGTGAAGGTGCAGCCAATGAAGACCAGGAACAGACAGAGGAGGGCGCGCATCTTGGCGCCCGCCCGGGACCGCCAGGCCGCGGAGGAGCCCGGAGCCAGCCCCTAAGCCCACACCGCGCGGCCCGAGCTGGGGAACACGTTCGCAGACGGACCGGGGCGGGACCCGCGCCAAGCCCCGCCCCGGATCGAGGCCCCGCCCCCGCCCAGACAAACTCCGCCCGGGCTGGAATTCCAGAGGAAGCCTTTCTTCTGGTCCTTCTTGCCTGTCTGATCTTCTTTAGCCTTTTTTTTTTTAACGTTTATTAACGTTGTTTTCTTCAAGTATTTGTAGGCTCTCTGCCAGGCGCTGGGACATCCAGAGGCAAATCACGAGTCCTGCCCACAGCGTGCTTGCAGTCTGGTGGTCAAGACAGCCTTGTCCACAACCAGCTGTAACACCAACCAAACTAAGCCAGTGTAGAAGCAGGGGCTCTGTCCAGTGCGGTGAGTTGGCAAGAAAATGACTAGTTGTTTGGTACGCTGATTTTGAGAAGTCAACAGAATACAGAAAGTGAATGAGAAACCAGTGTTACTGAGCTTGCGTCAGCAGTATGCTGGGGCAAGGAACGAAATAGTGAATAGGAAGGCAAGGCTCCTGCTCCTGCTCTTAAGGATTTCACTTTCCCTTGGTTGGGGGAGAGCATGGAGAAAGATATAATTCCAGAACATGGTAAGTGCCATGAAGGGAACAGACATACCAAAGCTCATTCCACTCCACAGGTGCAAGTATCATTATCCCACTTACAGATGAGTAGGTGAGCGGGGTGTTCAGATGAAGTCACTTTTCGAGCCCAGAGCTGGGAGTGCTGAACAGGGCTCAGCCCTTGTCTGCCCCCCCTGAGCCCATGCACTTCCTTCTGCCCTGTGCTGCCTCTCAACAGGCAGGTGAAAATTCGGAGCTCAGACTGAACATCAGATTTGGACAGCAGCTGCCTCTAGAGGAGACAGTTGAAATGAGGGGAGGAAAGAAGTGATGGCAGCTGACATTCACTGAGTACACACTCAAGGCTTCACAGTAAGCGTTTTACATGCAGAAATGTGTTTATTCTATATAATATGAAGCAAGGACTCTTAATAGCCCCCACTTTACAGTCTAGGAAATGGGAGCTTAGGAAGACTGAAATCAGCAGAGGTCAAACACCAGCAAACAGAGCATCTAGTCTCTTGCCCTCCTGTACCTTTGTGAGAGAAGACTGAGGTCAGAAGCCAGGTCAGTAAATAGTGGAACCAGTGAAAGAGAACCAGGTGGTTCATTCGAGGATGTTGGATGAGAAATGGAAGTGGGCAGGAGAGGTGCCCTCAGAGCCCAAGCAAGACTATGAGGAAAAGGACCAGTGCTCAGTGTCAGAGCCCATGGAAAAATCCAGCAAGGAGACCTGAACAAAGGTTGTGGGATTCAGCCAACAGGAGGTGGTAAAGAACCTGTGACAGAGCTATTGGGGAAATGCAAATTTCCCTACAGGCTCACTACCCAAGCCTCTGCTTGCTGTCCCTGACTTACCACCCCTCACTGCAACTCCTGTTCTGGTTCCTCCTGCCCAACTTGTCTGATTGGGAAGGAAGCCCTGGACTGAGCTCCCCACTCCAACCTCAGTCTCCCCATTTCTCCTGGTCCCCAATCCAACACCTGAAGAGCTAACTCTAACCAGCCAGTGCACCGCCTTCAGGCTGCACCAGCCTCCATCAAGGCCATTTGTTTACAGTACATGCCTAGGCAGCCTGGCAAAGGACAGTTTCACCCTCAATGAGGGACACATGCTGGACTGGGAAGCAGGATGGCTCAGGGAAGTACAAGGCAAGAAAAGGCAAGAGGTTCCAGTGAGAGTGAATTAGCCAGGCACTTATCATGGCTGTTTGTCAGTAGCAACCTCCTTTTCTGGCTTAATCAGCTCTGCACAGAGCAACTGAAAGGAGCAGCTCTGAGGACATGATTTTGCTTCCCCACGCCACTCCAACCAATAACTGCTGAGAACAGGAAGGACCACCTTCCCCAAGAGGTTCCAGTGACTGGTTCCTCTCCCTGAACTTTGGGATCAGGCCACCTAACGAGTGGCTGAGGACCCCATGGTCTCAAGGACCCCAATGGTCTAGCTGCCCTGGGGTGAGAGCTGAGCTGAGTCAGAGAGACTCATGGCAGAGCACTAGGGTTAATAAAGGCCCATGAACTCCTGCTGCTGAAGGCTACGGGCTGCCCCAATCCCTGCCCTTGCTGAGTCTGATGGTTCAGCTCTTCCTAGTTTCTACAAGTAACCTCTTTAATAAAATTTGGGTTAGTACGGGCAGATTTCTGTCACTAGCATCCCAGATTTCCTTGGCCAAGATAGGCTTTTGCAGGACTGAGAGTACAGGGCAGGAGTCCAAAGGTGGGCGCTTCTAAGTTTAGGGTTTGGGGCCAAATGGTTGTGTGTTAATGTCTAAATCACAGTAGTTGGGACCTCCTTCAAGTCCTAAAGTTGAGTCCAGTCCGTTCTGTTCAACAAACATTTAATGAGCACCCGCCTTGTGCCTGACCTGGTGTTAGGTGCTGCAGCAGCCAAGAAATGAATAGCTGCTGCTCTTGGGACACTCACAGTCCTGGAGGGGGCACAGACACAGAAACATATACATCACAGCATAATAAAGACGGTAACGGATGCACATACAAAGTTGGTGGAAAAGAAGGTGGTGGAAGGGCATTGGGAAAACAAGCAAGGCCATCTTTGAACCACAGCCTCAGAGTCATCTGAGAATGCTGAAGGCCCTGGAAGGTTTTGGCAAGGCACTAAAAAGGGGGAGAGCAAAATCTCCCAGGCTTCAGGCTTGTAGGAATGCTCAAGAATGGCGTTGGGAACCTTTGGAAGGTTCAAAGAGGAGTGGGAAAGCAAGCCAATCTCTCTTTTTCTCAGGGAGCCTGGGAAGTAGGCTAAGAGGCTCCAGAGATAATGAAGACAATAATAACAAAGGTGCCTGAGGGAGAAGTCAAAGGAAGAGACTGGTGGGCACCTCCAGGGACGTGCCCGCTGGCTGCGGGAGAGGAGGCCTTGACTTACAACTGAACTTGGTCCACAGGCTCACGAGATAATGGAGAGTGTTCATTTAATCACTGTGTCCCAAGTGCAGGCACCACTCTGGCACACAGCTCCTGCCTTGCAGAGCGATCTAGCGAAAAAGAGTAGATAGTGAACAAATAATGCACAAAAATACAACTTAAAAGTGTTACATGGGGGAAGTCCATTGTGCCGGCTGAGAAAGGTCTGAGCAGACTTCCCCTAAAGATGTGACAACTGAGCTAAGATCCACACGAAGTAGAAGATAATTGGTGATTATAGTCAGGAAGAGGGTAGCTTGAGGTTGGGATTCTGAAAGATACACTGGCCAAGAGAAAGGAGGAGAGGGGTAAGGATAACAAGAGACAGAGTCCAAAGTTCCAGGGACCTTGGGAGAAAGATTCTGAGAAGAGTGGTCACACCTAGGACTGTTACATGAAACTCACTGAAATTCATCTCCATTCCAGTGAGCAAACTCCCCCCCTCCTCTACTCATTTACCCACTCACTCATCCATCCACCCGATCCTCAGTGGGCAAGGCACCAAGCTGGGAGACACCAGCTGAAGCTGAGGGAGACTCGCTGGCCCGAGGAACTTATACACGATAGAAATGCTATTCCTGACAATTTCTTGCTATTGTTTTGACCTGTCGTCTACAAGGCAAGGGAACAAGGATGAAGAAGTGACTGTGCTAAGCCACAAAATGAAGAACAAATGAAACTCTGAAACAAATCCAGGCCCATAGCATATTTATTGCTCCATCCACAATGGTTGAGGAAAAGTGGGAAGGAGGAGGAGGGGTGACAAAATGTCCAGGTGGGCAGGACCATCGCTGAGACATTTCTTTCAGAGTTCAGTCATTCACCGCAGGCATCCCTCACTTAAGTGAAAGATTCTGTATTACATATATAAAAATGTTCTACACAGAAATATATCCACAAGATTCTATAATTTATGGAATAGAGTCCATTTCTTTAAAACAAGGGCTGTTCTTACAGAAAGCAGTAGGACAATCACTTGGATGAGGAAGTCACCAGGACTGTGACACTCAGGAATCCCAGAACTCCCTGCAGTGGCCATGGCTGTGGAACACGGGAGGCTCACCCCTTTGTCTCTGTCCCCGTGCTGGGCATCTGGCCCCACGGATGGCCCTTCCCTGGTTCTGGCCTCTCCGTTCTCAGCCATGTGGGCCTCTTGGCTTGGCTGCTGTAGTCATTCCAGATCCATGGATCACACACAGTTCAGGGAAGCCTAAGAATTCCTCAGACTGGAGGCTTCCAGTGCCCCAGGAAAAAACCGGTTTATGCTTTGAATTCACATGTTAGCAACACAAGTTGTTTAGCGTTATTCCAAAAGGTTAATATTAATTACTCCTAACAGGTGCGATTGTGTGCAGCATACATTTATTTTGCATTTTCTAAATTTCCTTTAATGATTATAGGTCACATTAGTAATAAGGAAAAATAAACATTTTTCCCAATTTAGAGAAGGTCAGAAGCCAGGGGTGTGGCTTTCTTGCCTTCCCAGAGCACACAGCCCAAGAAAGAAGCTGGTGTTGATAAAGAGTAGTTCTCTTATTGCATATTAGATATGCCATATCAAAATAAATAAAAGCACATTCACATTTATTAAA
This sequence comes from Artibeus jamaicensis, assembly GCF_021234435.1. Lineage (NCBI taxonomy): Eukaryota > Metazoa > Chordata > Mammalia > Chiroptera > Phyllostomidae > Artibeus > Artibeus jamaicensis. Next base: position 5,215,926 of record NW_026522046.1, on the reverse strand, counting down.
CCACTCATGGATGTGGCACCCATGGGGTTTCAAAGAACCCTTCACACACTTGCCGCCCAGACCCACGCACAGCCCTGTGAGGTAGGTCAGTCTCCATTTCCTTCCACGTGTGGAGTCCCAGAGGAATTGGCATAGGGAAAGTGGAGTCGAGTCCGAAGTGAGGTCTCCAGCCAGTCCTTCCCTTTGAGATGCTTGTCGGGCTGAACTGCCCAAGTGAGAGGCAGCAGAATCACAAGGCGGAACAAACGAGGCCCCAGGATGCAGCCAGACAAGGCGCTGGGCTGCCTGGAGCCTGGCTATTTCTAACTTGCCCTACTTACGTGAGGGATCCCTTCCCAGGACCGCTCTGTAATCCAAAGCTGTGTGACATTTTGCAATGTGACATCCATAGGACACTACTGGAAAAATCCCTAGTTTCTTCATACTTTTTGTGCCTTGAGGAAAAGATGCACTGAAGCTTTTAAAAAGCCTGCCATAGCTTTCTTGATGTTACTGGCGCTCACGGGTCCTGACAACATTTACATCTGCAACTTTGGGCAAAGAATCGGCCGGAACACTGTTTCGGTGTTTTCCGTCAGGACAAGATCGTATCGACACAGCTGGGGCCTGTGAGAAGAGGGTAACGTATTCTTGTCAATACAATAATACAAACACCCTCGTCTAGCAAAATAAATTGTATTACATCCTTAGCATATCAAATGAGTTAGCAATTACTTCTAATGTTATAGGAAAGTGCTTCTGGTAAATAAGCAAATAACATCAACAACAAGAAGAAAGCAGGATGTAACATTGTATTTGACACATGACTTCAACTATGTTTAAAAACAGTAATAGAAAGCAGATTAGAAAGAAATAACCAAAAATATTAACAGTGGTCACCTCTGAATAAGGACATTATGTGGGATGTTTCTCTGTTTCCTAACACTTTTTGTACTTTCCAAAATTTTTAAATGAAAACATATTCCTTTGGTAATCATGGAAAAAAAGTATTAAGAAGTCCTATCATTTTAAGATGTAATGACTCTTCTTCTCTTGGGAGAAACTTGTATTATTAAATGTTTCAGGGTAGTCTAAACCTCCAGGAAAAAGGAATTTATATAGTACAGACTGTCCACATCGCTTCCTGACCCGCTCCATCTGCGGACTGGATAGCAGGGCCATGGGTGGCATTAGTAACAGAGCAAACGTACCATCACGGCCTGTCTCCTCTCCTTTGTTGCTGTCTCTCTACACACACACACACACACACACACACACAGTTGTTTACTGTTTTGAACCAACTGAGAACAGGTCATTTACCACTTAATTCTTTTTTTTAACATTTTTGTATTGTCCATTTAATTCTTTAGTGTGTATTTCCTAAGAACAACCATATTCTTGGTGCAATTATCAAAGTTAACATTGATACGATATTTTCATATCATATCAATAGAAGACAATGTTCCAATTTTTCTGGACAAGCCCCTGTTTTATCAATTTGCCAAATTATATGAGGTTTTCTTTTTCACAACAAATTATCAGCTTGCAAAACAGTGTGGTTAGGGTGGTTAGGGTGGTCAGGGAGGAACTGCATAACTCTAAACATATAACAACATTATTTCCTTAGATTATCAGCTCATTTATCCTTAAGAATGTAACAGTAAAATTCTCTTGGATTACTAGACTACTTGTTTTTATCAAGTCTATTCTTGGAATAACTCTAGGGCTTCCAGCTAAGATGGAGGCATAGGTAGATAGATACACTTTGCTTCCTTGCCCAACCAAAGAAGGATAACAATAAATTTAAAAACCAAAACTAACCAGAGCTGCCAGAAAGTAAAACTGTATGAAGTCTGACAACCAAAGAATTAAAGAAGAAAGATTCATCCAGACTTGGAGCGGTGGAGATGGGCAGCCAGGGCAGAGAGGATACACAGCAAGGTGGCAGCTGGCAAACTGGGGAATCCCATATCCGCATGCAGATAAACTGGGAGAAACAACAGGGGAGCAAGACAGACCATGCAACCCAGAGTTCCAGGGTGGGAAAATAAAACCTCAGAATCTCTGGCTGTAAAAACCTGTGGGGGTTTCAGATTCTGTGGGAGGGGTCCACGGGGTCCTGCAATGTGCACAAGCCCACCCACCTGGTAATCAGCACCAGGGCAGCACCTGAAAGGGCACAATTCACTCGTGGGAAGTGGAGGAAGTGACTGAAAGCGGGGCGAGAGCTGAGTAAGTGGCATTGTTCCCTCTCAGACCCCTTCCCCACATACAGTGCCACAACTCAGAGAAGTCAGTTGCCCTACACTGGCAAATACTTAAGGCTCCACCCCTTATAATGTAACAGGTGTACCAAGACAAAGACATATGGCCCAGATGAAAGAACAGATCAAAACCTCAGAAAAAGAACTAAGTGATTAAGAGATAGCCAACCTATTGAATACAGAATTGAAAACACCAATAATCAGGATGCTCACAGAAATGGTTGAGTACAGACACAAAATAAAGAAAGGAGTGAAGGTTATGCAAAGTGACATAAAGAAAAATATACAGGGAACCAACAGCGAAAGGAAAGAAACTGGGACTCAAATCAACGATTTGGAACAAAAGTTAGAAATAAACACTCAACCAGAACAGAATGAAAAAACAAGAATTTTTTTAAAATGAGTAGAGCCTTAGGAACCTCTGAGACAACTTTAAATGTTCCAATATCTGAATCATAGGGGTGCCAGAAGGAGAAGAGGAAAAGCAAGAAACTGAAAACTTATTTGAACAAATAATGAAAGAAAAATTCCCCATTCTGGTGAAGGAAATAGATATGCAAGTCTAGGAAGCACAGAGAGTCCCAAAGAAGTTGGACCCAAGGAGGAACACACCAAAGCACACCATAATAACATTACCCAAGATTAAAGAGAAGGAGAGAATCATAAAAGCAGCAAGAGAAAAGCAAAGCATTACCTACAAAGGAGTTCCCATCAAACTATCAGCTGATTTTTCTCAAAAGAAACCTTACATGCAAGAAGGGGCTGGCAAGAGGTATTCAAAGTCATGAAAAGCAAGGACCTACATCCAAGATTATTCTATCCAGAAAAGCTCTCATTTAGAATGGAAGGGCAGATAAAGTGCTCCCCAGATACAGTAAAGTTAAAGGAGTTCATCATCACCAACCCCTTATTATATGAAATGTTAAAAGGATTTATCTGAGAAAAAAAGATCAAAACTATGAACAGTAAAATGACAACAATCTCACAACTATCAACAACTGAACCTAAAAAACAAAAACAACAATAAGCAAACAACTGGAACAGAAACAGAATCACAGAAATGGAGATTACATGGAGGATGATTAGTAGACCATGGGAGCGGGAACATGGGGGAATAGGTAACATAATTGGTAGGTACAAAATAGACAGGGGGAGGTTAAGAACAGTATAAGAGATGGAGAAGCCAAAGAACTTATATGTATGACCCACAGACATGAACTAGGATGGGGGATGCTGGATGGAATGGGGGCCTTGGGTGGAGGAGGACAAAGGAAAGAGAAAAGGGGACAACTGTAATAGCATAATTAATAAAATATACTTTTTTAAAAAGGTCTATTCTTAGAAAACCCCTCATTTCCTTCATTTTGATTGATGAAGTCAAATTATAGCATTAGACCGAGCAGACTGAACCAGAATCAACAGCATTTTTGGAAAGCAGGAGCTTGTCAACTCTAGCCCATCTATCTATGGCTCACCTGTCTGGATGGGCAAGTGACCTTAACTTCATTCGGAGAATCCTGAGCTTGTACGTCGGGCCTATTATAGATCCTGTAGAGAAGACCAAGGAAATGGCTGCCACTTTCTCCAGATCTTGATTAAATCTTGCAAGCAAACTTACTTGGTGGTATTTCTGAAATGTTGCTGGTTCACTAGAGGGAAGAGATAATTTTTTTTTAATGGATATAAATTGCCAGTAAAAGAAAACACTTGTAAAGCTTACAAATCACAAGTGAGCGGTAGCCACTTGAGTCCATAGCCTGCAGTGGCCAACGATTGTGGGCAAAGCCCACTGGATTCCAAAGGACTGTGTAAGTGAAGCTGCTGCCCCCGGGACTGAGGAAATGCTATGATTTCAGAAAGGTGTGGTGCCTAATATATGCCAGGTAACTCTTGACATATATCTCCAATCCCCTTAAAAATTCAGCTAGGAGACTATTATTATCTTCGTTTTACAGACAAGGAAGCAGATGCTCTTAACGGATACATTTCAGTCCTGGCTGATGTGGCTCAGTGTCTTGAATGCTGGCCTGTGAACCAGAAGGCTGTTGATTCAATTTCTGGTCAGGGCCCATGCCGGGGTTGTGAGCCAGGACTCTGGTTGTGGGCATAGTGAGAGGTAGCTGATCCATCTTTCTTTTTTTTTCTTTTTTTATTTTATTGATTATGCCATTACAGTTGTTCTATTCCCCCCTTCATTCCCCTCCACCCTGCACGCCACCCCCACTATTCCCCCCTTTTGTTTATGACCATGTGTCTCAAGTTCTTCAGATTCTATATTTCCCATGCTATTCTTGCCCTCCCCCTATCTATTTTCTACCTACTGTCTATGCTACTTATTTTCTGTACCTTCTCCCCCCTTCTCCTCCCACTCCCCTGTTGCTAACCCTCCATGTGATCTTCATTTCTATGGTTCTGCTCCTGATCTAGCTGTCCTCTTAGTTTGCTTTTGTTTTAGGTGTGGTTGTTAATAACTGTGAGTTTGCTGTCCTTTCACTGTTCATCTTTTTTATCTTCTTTTTCTTAGATAAGTCCCTTTAACATTTCATATAATAAGGGCTTGGTGATGATAAACTCCTTGAATTTGATCTTATCTGAGAAGCACTTCATCTGTCCTTCCATTCTAAATGAAAGCTTTGCTGGAGATAGACTTCCGCCAAGATGGAAGCATAGGTGGATATGCCGTGCCTTCTCACACAACCAAGTTTAGAGACAACTAAATATTAGCAATAGAAAACACAGCCAGAACACAAACAATTGAACTTTTCGGAAGTCTGTTAACAACAAATTCTTCAGCCTGACCAGTAGGGGGCGAAACCAGCAGCTGGTGGAGCAGGGTTGCACAGGAAAACTCTGTCGGACAAACTCAGGCGCGCAGAATCCAGGCGCGCCGAATCCAGGCGCAGGGTTGGACCTAGTGAGCGACCGCAGGGGAAACAGCGAGGGAGCAGGGCTGCGGGTTGACTGTGGTCGCGCATTTGTGCGCGGATAGAAAAGCGAGGGAGTGGGCGATTGGACCGGAACCCAGCGGGTCCCCACAGCAAGCGGCAGGGAGGGCGCTGCCATTTCCCTGCTCTGACCCCACCTCCACATACAGCGTCATAACCCAGCGACCCTGAGTGGCCTGGCCCTGGTGAACATTCTAAGGCTCTGCTCCTCACCCCGCAGGCGCGAAACAGCAGAGGGGGGTCGCCATTTCCCCGCTCGGACCACGCCCCACATAAGCGTCACAACCCAGCGACCTGGGAGTCCAAGGCTCCGCTCCTCACACTTAAAGGGCACAAACAGACCAAAAATGGCTCAAGAAGGTCTCAAAGCCCGAGAGCCTATAAATCTAAGTGATGAAGAAATAGCAAAACTCTCAGACGCACAGTTTAAAACACTGGTGATCAGGATCTTTACAGAACTGGTTGATTATAGCCACAAATTAGACAAATATATGAAGGCGAAACTAATTGAAATGAATGGAGTTGCACAGGAAACCAATAGTGTTGAAAAGGAAACTGGGACTCAAATCAATGGAGTGGACCAGAAGAAAGCAAATAATGGCCAAACAGAAAAGAGTCAAGAAGCAAGAATTCAAAGAAATGAGGAGAGTCTTAGGAATCTCCAGGACATCTTTAAACACTCCAACATCCGAATTATAGGGGTACCAGAAGGGGGAAAGGCACAGCCACCAGTGGAAAACTTATTTGAACAAATAATAAAGGAGAATTTCCCCAATCTGGCAAAGGAAATAGACTTCCAGGAAATCCAGGAAACTCAGAGAGTAGCAAAGAAGTTGGACCCAAGAAGGAACACACCAAGGCACATCATAATTACATTAGCCAAAATTAAAATGAAGGAGAGAATCCTAGAAGCAGCAAGAGATAAGGGGACAGTCACCTACAAAGGAGTTCCCATCAGACTGTCAGTGGATTTCTCAAAAGAGACCTTACAGGCAAGAAGGGGCTGGAAAAAGGTGTTCCAAGTCATGAAATCCAAAGACCTACAACCAAGATTGCTCTATCCAGCAAAATTTTCATTTAGAATGGAAGGACAGATAAAGGGCTTCTCAAATAAGATCAAATTCAAGGAGTTCATCATCACCAAGCCCTTATTATATGAAATGTTAAAGGGACTTATCTAAGAAAAAGAAGGTAAAAAAAACATGAACAGTGAAAGGACAACAAACTCACAGTTATTAACAACCACACCTAAAACAAAAAGCAAACTAAAAGGACAGTTAGATCAGGAGTGGAAACATAAAAATGAAGATCTCAAGGAGGGTTAGCAACAGGGGAGTTGGAGGAGGAGATGGGGGGAGAAGGTACAGAAAATAAGTAGCATAGACAGTAGATAGAAAATAGATGGGGGCAAGAATAGCATGGGAAATATAGAATCTAAAGGACTTGAGACATATGGTCATAAACTAAAGGGGGGTAATGGTGGGGACAGGGGTTAGGGTGGAGGGGAATGAAGGGGGGAATAAAACAACTGTAACAGCATAATCAATAAAAAAATAAAAAAAAAGAAAGCTTTGCTGGATAGAGCAATCTTGGTTGCAGGTCTTTGGATTTCATGACTTGGAATACCTCTTTCCAGCCCCTTCTTGCCTGTAAAGTCTCTTTTGAGAAATCTGCTGACAATCTGATGGGAACTCCTTTGTAGCTGACTGTCCCCTTATCTCTTGCTGCTTCTAGGATTCTCTCCTTCATTTTAATCTTGGGTAATGTAATTATGATGTGCCTTGGTGTGTTCCTTCTTTTCTTTTTTTTTAAATTTTATTTATTTATCTTTAGAGGGGAAGGGAAGGAGAGAGGGAGAGAAACATCAATGTACGGTTGCCTTTTGTGCATCCCCTGCTGGGAACTGGCCTGCAGGGAACCTGCCTGCAACCCTGGTATGTGCCCTGACTGGGATTTGAACCGCGATTGTCTGGTTCGCAGGCCCGCGCTCAATCCACTGAGCTACACCAGCCAGGTGGTGTGTTCCTTCTTGAGTCCAACTTCTTTGGGACTCTCTGAGCTTCCTGGATTTCCTGGAAGTCTATTTCCTTTGCCAGATTGGGGAAATTCTCCTTTATTATTTGTTCAAATAAGTTTTCCACTGGTGGCTGTTCCTTTCCCCCTTCTGGTACCCCTATAATTCAGATGTTGGAGTGTTTAAAGATGTCCTGGAGGGCCCTAAGTCTCTCCTCATTTTTTTGAATTCTTGTTTCTTCATATTTTCCTGTTTGGTCATTTTTTCCTTCCTTCTGGTCCACTCCCTTGATTTGAGTACCAGTTTCCTTTTCGTCACTATTGGTTTCCTGTGCAATTCCCTTCATTTCAATTAGTTTAGCCTTCATATGTTCCTCTAATTTGTGACTAAAATCAACCAGTTCTGTGAGCATCCTGATCACCAGTGTTTTGAACTGTGCATCTGAAATCTTGGCTATTTCTTCATCACTTAGAGTTATGGGCTCTGGGGCTTTGAGATCTTCCTGAGCCATTTTTGGTCTGTTCGTGCCCATTAAGTATGAGGAGCAGAGTCTTAGGTGTTCACCAGGGCAGGGCTACTCAGGTTGCTGGTTTGTGACGCTGTATGTTGGGGTGGGGTCAGAGCGGGGAAATGGCAGCCCCCTCTGTTGCCGCTGCTGCTGGGGCCTGCTCGGTCCTGTCTCACCACCCACTCCCTTGCCGGTCTATCTGCGCAGGAATGAGCCACCACAGTCAACCCGCCGCCCTGCGCCCTAGCTGGGTCCACCGGTGGCTCACTGGGTCGCTCCCTGGGTCGCTCACTGGGTCTGCCCTTTGCAACCCCACACCTGGAATCTGCGCACCTGAGTCTGTCTGACTGAGTTTTCCTGTGCAACCCCGCTCCACCAGGTGCTGGCTTCGCCCCTCTTATCGGTCAGGCTGAAGAATTCGTTGTTATCAGACTTCCGAAAAGTTCAATTTTCTGTGTTCTGGCTGTGTTTTCTATTGCTAATATTTTGTTGTCTCTAAACTTGGTTGTGTGAGAAAGCGCAGCGTCTCCACCTATGCCTCTGTCTTGGTGGAAGTCTTTTTCACACAAGCCTGATCCATCTTTCATGCACAGGTGTTTCTCTCCCTCTCTTTCTACATCCCTTCCCCTCTTGCTGAAAATAAATAGGTAAAAAAAAAATTAAGATTTTATTTATTTATTTTTAGAGAAAAGAAGGGAGAAAGAAAGGGAGAGAAATATCAATGTGTAGTTGCCTCTCATGCACACCCAGCTGGAGACCCACCCACAACCCAGGCATGTGCCCTGACTGGGAATCGAAATAGCTACCCTTGGTTTTGCAGGCTGGCACTCAATCTACTGAGCCGTACCAGCCAGGGCAATAGGTAAAATCTTAATAAATAAATAAATAGCCCTGGCTGGTGGTGTAGCTCAGTGGATTGAGCTTGGGCCTGAGAACCAGAGTATTGCAGTTTGATTCCCAGTCAGGGCACATGCCTGGATTGCAGGCCAGTTCCCAGCAGGGGATGCACGAGAGGCAACCATACATTGATATTTCTCTCCCTCTCTCCTTCCCCTCTAAAGATAAATAAATAAATTTTTTAAAAAAGAAAAAAGAGTAAGAGAACTGTATTTGGACAACAATTAAAATAAATTTAAAAAAGAAACAAACTAAAAAGGATGAATTTTGATATAAGGGACTTCCGCCCAAGATGAAGGCGTAGGTGCAAGCACTGTGCCTTCTCGCACAACTAAGTTTAAAAACAACAAAGTTTTAGCAACAAAAATGCAGCCAAACCACAGAAAATAGAACTACACAGAAGTCTGACAACAACAAACCTTTCAGCCAAACCGGTAAGAGGGGCAGAGCCAGCAGCAGAGCGGGGTCGGGCAGGAAAGATCCACCGTGACCAACCCGGGTGCGGGACCCCAGGTGCGCCAGCAGCTATGGGCAGATCCCAGGTGTGGAGAAGCAGGCGGACCCACTGAGGGCGCAAGGCAGTGGACCCACTGAGGGCTGATTGTGGTCACACATTTGCGTGCAGATAAACTAGTGAAGGAGCTAGCAGTGAGACGGACCAGGCAGGCCCCAGCGGCAGGAAGCAGCAGAGGGAACCGCCATTGTCCCTCTCTGACCCCGCCCCCAAATACAGCGACACAAACCTGCGACCTGGGTGGCCCCGCCCTGGTGAACAACTAAGGCTCCGCTCCTCATACTTAACAGACATGAACAGATCAAAACATGCCTCAAGAACAACTCAGAGCCCCAGAGCCCATAACTCTAAGAGATGAAGAAATAGCCAAACTTTCAGATGCACAGTTCAAAACACTGGTGATCAGGATGCTCACAGAACTGGTTGATTTTAGTCACAAATTAGAGGAACATATGAAGGCTAAACTAATTGAAATGAAGGGAATTGCACAGGAAACCAATAGTAATGGAAAGAAAACTGGGACTCAGATCAAAGGAGTAGACCAGAAGGAGGAAAAAATATGACCAAACAGAAAAGGATGAAGAAACAAGAATTCAAAAAAATGAGGAGAGGCTTAGGAACCTTCAGGACATCTTTTTTTTAAAATTAATTTATTTATTTATCTTTAAAAGGGAAGGGAAGGAGAGAAGGAGAGAAATATCAATGTATGGTTGCTTCTGGTGCATCCCCTGCTGGGAACTGGCCTGCAACCCAGGCATGTGCCCTGATGGGAATCGAACCGTGATCTTTTGGTTCGCAGGCCCGTGCTCAATCCACTGAGTTACACCAGCCAGGGCAAGACATCTTTAAATGTTCCAACATTCAAATTATAGGTACCAGAGGGGGAAGAGGAACAGCCACCAGTGGAAAACTTATTTGAAAAAATAATAAAGGAGAATTTCCCCAATCTGGCAAAGGAAATAGACTTCCAGAAAATCCAGGAAACTCAGAGAGTCCCAAAGAAGTTGGACCCACGAAGGAACACACCAAGGCACATCATAATTACATTACCCAAGATTAAAATGAAGGAGAGAATCCTAGAAGCAGCAAGAGATAAGGGGACAGTCACCTACAAAGGAGTTCCCATCAGACTGTCAGTGGATTTCTCAAAAGAGACCTTACAGGCAAGAAGGGGCTGGAAAGAAGTATTCCAAGTCATGAAATCCAAAGACCTACAACCAAGATTGCTCTATCCAGCAAAATTTTCTTTTAGAATGGAAGGGCAGATAAAGTGCTTCTCAGATTAGATCAAATTCAAGGAGTTTATCATCACCAAGCCCTTATTATATAAAATGTTAAAGGGACTTACCTAAGAAAAAGAAGATAAAAAAGATGAACAGCAAAAGGACAGCAAACTCACAGTTATTAAGAACCACACCTAAAACAAAAGCAAACTAAGAGGACAGCTAGATCAGGAGCAGAACCATAGAAATGAAGATCACATGGAGGGTTAGCAACAGGGGAGTGGGAGGAGGAGAAGGGGGGAGAAGGTACAGAAAATAAGTAGCATAGATGGTAGGTAGGAAATAGACAGGGGGGAGGGCAAGAATAGTGTGGAAAATATAGAATCTAAAGAACTTGAGACACATGGTCATAAACTAGAGGGGGGAATGGTGGGGGAGGAGGTGTGCAGGGTGGAGGGGAATGAAGGGGGGAAATAGAACAACTGTAATGGCATAATTAATAAAATATATTTAAAATAAAAAAATAAAATTCAGAAAAGATGAATTTTATAGTCTGTAAATTATACCTCAGTATTTTCAAAGGTTAAAAAAAGAAATACATCTAAAGCATGGACATAGGGAACCTCATCAGACAGACCTTGAATGTGACTCCATTTGCACCCACTGTCTGGTAAGACTGGTAAATTCAAAGTACATACTATCATTTCCTTTACCTTAAACTGTGAAAATAATATTAAAATGTCCAAGTTGCCTTGCAAAAAGAAGTAGCCATTATCTCTTATGTAATAGAACATGTCTTTCCTTTCCCCCCATATACTCTCTGATTGGTGATGACTTTTTCACAAACATGACTAGAATGAGAATGATTAACCGTGACTAAAATAAAGATGTTAAAGTCTCTATCGTATGTATTCAAGACAAAAACCTCCAGATAAATTTAGGAGTTGATCCTTGGAAGGAATTTATTATGTAAAATTAAAACTTCTAAGTTATGTAAAGCAATTACTGGCACGAACACTCAAATTTCGCTAGGTGAACACTTCCCATTATATAACTGTGCAATCTCCCCTGCTATTCCTTAGAACGTCCAGATGAGGTCTCTGCCTGGCTTCCTCACTGAAGGTCGCAGCGCGTAAACCACCTGAGGCTGATTCCTCAAGGTGTGCTATACCTAGTGGTGCTCTCCCCAAAAATGCTGCCCCACTGTGGGTCCGAGAATACTGACACTGTAGTGAGGTCTATGAAACAGAGCCATGAATAACCCTAAAAAACCCCACACTACTCACACCCTTAAGTGTGGTGGGTGGAGGGAGCAATACAGCCCAGTGGGAAGAATGTAATGTAGTAATTAAAGCTATGGACTTTGGGGTTGGATAGACCTGCCTCTGATTTTACCTAACTTGCCCTGATCAGCCAGCTGTATGATACTGGCCACGTTACTTGACCTCTCTGAGCCTCAGTTTCCTCATTCATAAAACAGAGACAGTAATACTGCCTCACAGGGTTCTAGTGAGAATTTCATTAGCCAATGTGTATGATGTGCTTCCTTCAATAAACAAAGGCTATTATTATTATCCAAGGATGCATTTTAAAAAGTCACCTCTAAACCACCCACCCACACTTTCTAGACCTGCACACTGAACCCATGAGGCGCTTGCCGGTTTCAGATGACATTCTACTTGGTCCCCTATGGGCGACGATAGAAAACGACCCAAATGCCTCACAGTCAGCAGGACCCAGGAAACATTTCCTGAGTAAATGAATAAAATGAGCCTCAAGTTCCTTTGCTTAAAGTACAGAGTTTAAGGTATTTTTTTCTTTTTCTCAAATATAGAAGTAATAGATGAAAAAAATATTATTTTAAAACATATATAAATATATAATACACACAATAGATACAAAATTGAAAAAGTAAAGAGAAGCTGAAAAAAAAAGCACTCACATTTCTACCATGCAAAGGGCAATCTAATACTTTGTCATGTTCCTATTTCACTTTTCTAATATTGCTAAGTTAAAACTTCATATATAACCCTGGGGGGTGTAGCTCAGTGGATTGAGTGCAGGCTGTGAACCAAAGGGTAGCCAGTTTTATTTCCAGTCAAGGCATATGCCTGGGTTGCAGGCCAGTTCCCTGGGAAGGGGCATGCAAGAGGCAACCTCACATTGATGTTTCTCTCCCTCTCTCTTTCCCTTCCCCTCTAACGATAAATGAATAAAAAAATTTTAAAAAACTTAATATATAGAGAATACATTGTTAAGTTTTATTCTTAATATAACTTTATATTCTGAAGCTTTCACTTCACATATTATAAGCATTTTATTTAATGTTTCCTAAAAACCTCAATGTATGAATAGTATTCAATTATATGGGAATATTTAAATTAACCATTTCCTCATCATGGGATTTTTAAGGTGTTTCCAATTTTCTATTACAAGTTATATTCTCTGAGTTTCACAAACATACACATGTGTATGTGCATATGTATATATGTACATATATGCATGCATGCAGGCATGTGTGTGTGGTGAGCTCATAAAAGAATAGAAACATACACATATGGGGGCGGGTGTCTGTTGGGGTGGGATCGTTGGGATGGACCAAAAAGTTGCACTTTTGTTGTGTATACGCCTTTACTGTTTAAGTCTTTTACAGCAAGCAAAAATAACTTTTGCAATTAAATGTTTAAATAAAGGAAAGAAGGAGGTGAGGGAGAACAGGAAGAAAGGGAAAGAGAGGGTGAGAGAAGGAGGGGAGGGGCAGAGGGGAGGGAAGGAAGAAGGAAAGTGGCAGAGCTAATCCTTGCACCAATTCCGTTTGTGTAGAGCCTGGGAGATGAACAGCCACGGGAAGCAATTACACAATAGGTCCTCTTACATCTTTTGTAGAACAAAGAAAAGTACAGACGTAAAAATAAGAATAAGTATATCTGGGATTTTAATTTCTCTGAGCAAAAAGGAAAATAGCAAACTGCAAACTAACCCAACACAACTTACTGGTTGATTTTGGATTCTGTGGTGTTTCCAGCTTTGTCTCTCAATTTGATTGTAATGGAGCCTCTTCTTATGTTCTTGTTCCAAGTTATAATATCCACAAAGTAATGATATACTGCAAAACCAGGAGAAAACATGGTAAGAGAGAGGTATTCCCGACTGCTCCCCTAAAGAGTCAGTTCCTAAAAACCCAACCTCCCTAATAATTGAGTCTCTCTTTTAACTCCTTTCTAGTTTCTCTGCAAATATCCAGGGCAGAGATACTCCCTTCTGTTCTCTTTGGAAATGATGGCTTGAGTGACAGCAGAATTCAACAGTATCCAGTCACCATGTTTAGGCAGCACCGTTGAATCAGTATTCCCACCTTACTGACCAAGGTCTCGTGGCCTGCTGCTGACCGTGACCTGTTCACTTCAATCCCTGCCCATTTCAGAATAAACCAGCAAGGTGGCCCTGTAGAGACCCTCCACAGCCGACACGGTCTTCCACAGCCTGGGCAATGTCCACCAGCCTATCCAGCCTCCCTCATCACTTCCTCGGTCATGCCATACCACCTGCACTGCCAAGCTCCCTCTTGCTCCTGGGCCTTCCCTCACCTGAACATTTCTTTTTTTAAATTTTTTAAAAAAAGACTTTATTTATCTATGTTTAGACAGAGGAGGGAGTGAGAAAGAGAGGGAGAGAAACATTAATGTGTGGTTGCCTCTCACACGACTCCCACAGGGGACCTGGCCCACAACCCAAGGTTGTGTCCTGCCTGGAAATCGAACCAGAGACCCCTTTGGGACCTGAACATTCTTACTTTGCTGCTTTTGCCAACTCATCTATCAGGTTTTGGTTCAATGTCATTTCCTCCAGGAGGTCTTCATCGACCCTCAGACTAAGTCAGATCTACCTCGTGGAGTTCCTATCATGCTCTGGGATTCCCTTATCATTAGCATACTTTATTTGCAAAAAGTCAGAAAAAATGATAATAAAAAAATGGTAAATGAGTGGATACATCCATACAAATATTGCCTGAATAATGTCTTATGGGGTTACAAAAAGGGTAAATGTACTATAGCAATAACTGGGAAAGCATAAAGGGATGATTACTCCTCTTTGTAATTTCAGCAGTAACACCTTATAGGCACCCACTAAGTTCCCGTTCAGGTAAATGAGAGTACATGATGTGTTCAGAGGACTCTTCTTCCTCTCTGCTCTTTGCTCCCTAAGGTCAAGGATGCTTTGGGAAAATGGTGATCCCACCATGATATTCAGATTTGCTATCTCTTGGTCAGAGTTGCAGAGAAAGGGAAAGAGGCTCAGGGAGATGGCTGTCCCACAAGAGAGGGAGGGAGGTAAGCCCTGGTGTTGCCATTTCATGCCCAGTTATTGGTCAAGGGCTTGCCCCACTTGGACCTGGCAGACACAAAACCCGGGGCTGCCACACATGGCTAAAGAAGGAGGGAAACCCAGGGATCTGCAGCCTCTTTTACAAGGGTTGCCTCCAAGAAAAGTGAAAAGGGAGACAAGATTATAAGACATACACCTGTGCAGGAACCCCCCTGCTGGCTTCCCTGGGCATCCTATCTGCTACCCCATCGAGCCCCCTTCTGGAATACCCAGCCTCTCAATGTCTTCAGCAGCTCACCTGATTGTCCCTAGCCCCAATCTCATGTCTCCTGGGGATCGAGGAATTTTCTGATCCCCAGTGGTTAGAGGAAGCTAACCACTATGATTTGTTGAGATTTTAACCCTTCTAACCCAGAAGATAGGCGTTTTTATCCCCATTTCACCTATCAGGACATTGAGACTCAGAGAGGTCAAGTGTCTTAATCAAGGCCTCACAGCTAGTATGTGGTAGAGTCACGATTAGACCTAGGCCTTTCCAGCACAAAAGCCCAGGCTTCATCAAGGTCTTCATTTGCTGAAAAAGTAGCCAGGAGCTGAGACTCAGCTATTTCAAAAATAAAAGGATTGGGAAAAAGCAAACAACCACATTCACCACTCACTGCAGAACGGTTTCTCCTCGGCTGTGTCAAAGAACGCTTTAGTCATAGGAGGATCCTTCTCCCTTAGATAGTCTTTCCAAGAATCAGCATAATACCCTATAAAACAAGCAGGAAAAGTGTAACGCTCACATGTATCATGTAAGTGTAAGAGCGGCTGGGGAGGTACAGAGAACAGTGAGTCGTCACCCCACCACCACCACTGAGATGGTCTCCCTCACATCCCCCTCACACTGAGGACCCAGAGAGCCTCCGGCAGTGCCTGCCCAGCGCCCACCACACCTGCTCTGTGTCCTGTTCCCAACAGCTGGGGCGTGGAGAAAGGATCCTACAGTGCCTTTCCCCTCTTTCTACTGACATTACATCACCCAACCCTGGTTCTCAGTAATGGAGGTGGGGAACTGGAGCAGACTAAAAATAGCACTGATATTTTCAGTAATACATTCATTTTATGGTTAAAACAGATTCAGGTTTATACCTAGAATAGCATCACTTGTGCAAAGCAATGTACTTTCTTGAACTACTTTTGGGCCTCTGCTTTGTAGCACTATAAAGGGGCCTCTAAATTGCACAGAACCTGGGTTTGCCATGTGACTATGTCACTAAGCAGATAAATGTCCTCCTTCCTGTCTGGGCCTGCAGAAAAGAGTGGGCCCCCTCTCTCTCCTCTGCCCCACTCCTAGTGGATGGCCTCTGCCTTCTGACTTACACGATCCGGGGTGGGACCGAAGCATGAGTAACTTTAAAAAGCTCTCTCAGTGACTGCAGTGCATAACCGAGACTGAGGAACCCTTGTCTATAGCATGCCCTAATGTTAACTTAGATTTTTCCTTTGGGAGCAATTAGAAAATTCTCATGACCGTCTGGTTCCAAAATCCTCACCACCTGAATTGTTTCAATTACCCCTGAGCAAACATCCAATCAGCCTCCACAGTATCTATTACGCTGCCCCACCCCACCCCTGTGCAATGCGCACAAGAGCCGGAGTGTGGCGCGACGGTACTTACAGACACAACTTGTTGGAATGGATAATTCCGCAAGGCTCACTTGCCAGAAAGGGTCACGGTGACTTCCCCCAGCAGAGAGGTTGTGTGCAAGGAGAGGGTGTTCCTGTCCCCATGGGAGCAGGCTATAAAGGTGACTGTGCCTGGACGGGCTTAGAAACTCTTCTGGAACCTTCTTTTTCATACTAGAATAGTGTCCAGAGAGGTCGCACTGCCTTCTGGATGAAATCCTAAACAGATGGCTTTTCTGACACGGGTTAGAAGACCCCAGAGGACTTCATGCAACAAACTGGCTAGGAAAGTTTTCAAAAAGCATGCAATTTTGAGGCTCAGATCTAGATACTAAAATGGCACTGGGGTTCCTTCCAAAGACTCGCTGCTGGTTAACCAGAGGGGAGACTGCTCGTTGGACTCACCGGGAACTGGACAGGGCTCCTGCTGCGGGGCGCCACAGCTGACACACCTGCCGTTCCTATAGTCCCGGTAGGAGGCGCAGGGATACGCAGTGACGGCACAGTCCTCTCTCAGGGAGGAGAGGTACAGGTACACGGACCTCTGGTGGTCACACTTGAAGTATTGAATTCCTGGGTTGTGAAAGGAATGGTTAAAGAATGGAGCAGTCGCCCTGGCTGGGCAGCTCAGCTGGTTACAGTGTCATCCTGATATGCCAAGGTTGCGGGTTTGATCTCTGGTCAGGACACATTCGAGAATCAACCAATGAATGCATAAATAAAGTAGAACAACCAATAGATGTCTCTCTCCCTCTCTCTCTCTCCTTTTCTAGCTCTCTCTGTCAAATCAATAAATAAAAACAAAAATAAAAGAATAGAGCAGCTGTAGCATTTAATATTATTATATCACATATGATATGCACATACACACACAATTTATCATGTCTCCTATATACCAGGCACTGTGCTAACAACTTCAACATATTCTATTCCACTTAATCCTTATAAAAACCCATAGATCAGGAATCAGGCTGGCGAGCGACAGGAGGGAAAAAGAAGATAGACATGACTGTCCCCATTTGACCTAGCAGGACATTGAGACTCAGAGAGGTTAAATGACTTGTTCAAGGTTACACAGCTATTACGTGGTAGAACCCTTCCTTTGTCAGGTGAAACGGAGGAGATAAATTCAATGGTAGTCAGAGATTCCCCCGAGGTTTCCAGAAGAAGACCAGAACATTTAAATGAAGATATCAAAAAAAGAAGCCATGGTGGGGGAGGGGGAGGGTGGTTGAAGAAGATCCCAAGGAGGGCAAGCGGAGGAAATAGCTTTGAAAAAGTATGGCGGGAGACGCCACCCTGGGTCCGCATGAAGTTACTCAGACAAGGTTTCAAAGATGAGTATTCAGCGCAGGTAAGAATCTGAACAGGAAACAGTGAACACAATGAATGGGGAGCCATGTCTGTCAGCGAGTGGTCGGGACAGCTCTGGATGCTGGAGTCAGATCGATGTTCCTCTTTCTTCAAAGTTTCCACTTAGGCCCACTTAAGAAGCCAATATTTATTTACTGTGTCTGGGTCTTCCACTTGCAAAAACAATGAATAACAATAAAGAGGACGTCCTTACAAGCAAAGCATATTATCTTTGTCTGCTCTTGGATGTGGAACAGGATTGCTTTCCATTCAGGGTACCATATGGTTGGCCCCATTATGCCATTTCACTGGAGTCATTTTCAAACAGCACATCCTTCCTGTGAGGCCATATAAGCTGCCATTTTGTAACAAGATCATCTTTTTCTAGAATTATTTCCAGGACCGTTTAACTTTCTCTAGCATGGTGAAATACAAATTTAGAGCACTTGTAGAGCAATGGGTTTTTAATTCAGTCCCTCATACCCCTTTTATGTTGTCTTCCAATTATCCATTTTCTTTATCCTCACCTGAGCACATTTTTCCATTGCTTTTGGAGAAGGAGAGAGAGAAAGAGAAACATCAATGTGAGAGAGAAACATCAATCAGTTCCTCCCGTATATGCCCTGACTAGGGACTAAACCTGCAACCCAGGCATGTGCCCTGACTAGGAATCAAACTGGCAGCCATTCAGTTTATAGGATGATGCTCCAACCAACTGAGCCACAATGCCCAGGGCCAAAAAATCCACTTTTGTTTTGTGAGTTTTTTTCTCATTATAAAGTAATATGTGAGGTTTGTCCAGGAGAAGTCCAGCCATTGTTAATATAATGAGAACAGTTTGCACGACATCGAGGAAACCTGGAAGCCAAGGAGAGTGTTCATGTGCATGCGTGAACAATGACAACTTCACTGTACTAGTCAGTGGGGGCAGTAGACGCCATTGAGTGAGCATGCGTACTGTGTGGCCATAACATTCAAAATGACTGGGCAGTACAGCAAAGATTCTGCATCAGGTTTTGCATTAAACTTGAACATTTCTCCATGAAAACTATTCGGATGATTCTGAAGGCCATAGCTATGGGCAACGGGTGATTTGCAGCTTCGTCATGACAAGGCATCTGCTCATGCATCATGTCTCATGCAAAGTTTTTTTGAGAAACATCAAATCACCCAGGTGACTCAGCTGCACTACAGCCCAGATTTGGCGCCCCACAACTTCTGGCTTTCCCCAAAACTAAAATCAACTATGAAAGGAAAGAAATTTCAAACTGTCGGTGAGATTAGGGAAAATACATCAGGGCAGTTGAAGTATTTTTAAAAAGAAAGAAAATACAAAATAATAGAAAATAATGATGGAAAAATCACATAGAAGTCTAATATTCATTGATCACTTTGTAATTGTTTGGAGCATTTATATTTGGTCTCTTTTCTGTACTCACACACATATAAGTACATGCTTAAAATAAGTGGGGACCATACTGTACAGTTGTGTCTTTTTCCTATAATATCACACTGTAAGTGTTTTCATTAATCTCTGAAAATAATATTTTTAACAATTATATTTCTTTTTGTGGGTGTACCACATTCATTTAATAATTTTCCTATGTTGGACATTTAGATTACTTCTAAAAATCTAACTACAGGGTCTGGCACAAATAACACCCTCTTTTTATTACAAAATCTTTTATTACAAAATTATAAGCATATAATTCTGTAATGTAACAATATCACACACACTCAAGCACACCATATGACATTTTAGATGAAATGTGCAAATTGCTGTTCATCTCATGTGAGACATGTGTGTATCCTACCAACCACATTCAAGCAGGTGTTACTTCTGCCAGACCTTGTGTTATGAATGACACCGTGTTCTCTAATTTTTGTCTATATTTCCTATTATTTCTCTAGAAGAAATTTCCAGATGTGAAATTTCTAGGTCAAAGACACACCTTTCCAAGAGAGACAAATAATTCATAATAGCTTTTAATTATTTAGTTATGGTTATTAGAAGTAGTATATTTGAGCCCTGACCAGGTTGGGCATCATCTTGCAAAGCAAAAGGTCACCAGTTCTACTCTCAGTCAGGGCACATGCCTGGGTTGTGGGTTTGGTTCTTGGTCCCAATCAATGTTTCTCTCCCTCTCTTTCTCCCTCCCTTCCCCTCTCTCTAAAAGTAAATAAATAAAATCTTTATTTTTAAAAGTATATAAATAATAGTTTTTAATTCATAATTTATATTTATACCACCTCTACCTTCTCAGGAATATTTTTTAAAGATTTTATTTATTTATTTATTTATAGAGAGAAGGGAATGGAGGGAGAAAGAGAGGGAGTGAAACATCAATATATGGTTGTCTCTCAAGCACCCCCCACTGGGGACCTGGCCCACAACCCAGGCATGTGCCCTGACTGGGAATTGAACCAGCGACACTTTGGTTCACAAGCTGGCACTCAATCCACTGAGCCACACCAGCCAGAGCTCAGGAATATTTTTTATTAAAAACTATCCCACATAGAATATCAAATTTTTTTAACATACCTTTTTAAAGACAGAAAATATAAAGTATTTGCACTTACCTCCAAGGATGGTTTTGGGACAACCAGGTTGATCCACTCCTCCATTTGGGTAGAAGTCTATGTTTCCTAATGGTTCCCTGTAGCCCAGTGCTAAAAGAGAGCACACTGTGCTTTAGACTGCTCTGAACTGTTCACATCTCATAGCTCATTGCCTGCAGGATTTGGACGAGGGTTGTATTATTATAACTATTATTATTATTATATTTTATTTTATCTATTTCTGCTTAAATATTTTTCCCAAAGCTACCCAGCTGTTAGAGAGTATTATTGCTGTACACACATACACATGCATTAACCAGGAGACTATGAAGACAGTGATGGAGTTTATTTCTGATATTTCTGAAGACCTAAGAGAGCTTGGTCACTCATTCACTGCAAAGCTGATAAAAGGATAGTTTTCTTCATTACATTTCTCTGGAGCCCTCTATTCTCTGGGTGCTTCTTGAGCCTCTACTTGTATCTGTGTAAATCTTTAATGAATAAGAAACAGGGAATGCCCTGGCTGGCATAGCTCAGTGAATTGAGCATGGGCCTGCAAACCAAAGGATCGTGGTTCAATTCCCAGTCAGGGCACATGCCTGGGTTGCAGGCCAGTTCCCAGCAGGGGATGCACGAGAGGCAACCATACACTGATATTTCTCTCCCTCTCTCCTTCCCTTCCCCTCTAAAGATAAATAAATAAAATCTTTAAAAAAAAGAAAGAAAGAAAGAAACAGGGAAGAATAAATTTTTATTTAGTAGAAAAAATCTTTTAAATTTTGGGATCTAATATAGTAAAGACCTTGGAAAATCTTCTAGAAAACAGGGACCTAAAAAACTATACATAGATTTAATAACTGCCTATTCTCTTTACCCTTGCAACCCCAAATAATCAGTAAAATGCTTTATTTAAAAGATTCTTTATATATGTACAATGGGGGACCCAAAAAATGGAATTAGCTTCTGGAGGGCAGGCACCTTGCAGCACAGGCTTCCCTGGCTGAGCCAGTGCTCTAGGAACCATCTGTAAGTGCACCAGCTGGCATTGTTGGGGGAGGCTGTAGTTGGCTTCAGTGAACTTTTTTTAAAGACTCTTTCAACATGTTTGCCCATGTCATAATGGGTGAATTACAAACGCACCTACCTGCCCACACCACAATGAGTGTTCAGCAGTATTTGACCAAAAACGACATGACCCCCACGTCCCACCCTCCCTATTCACCTGATCTCACCTAAGTGACTATTTTTTGTTTCCTCACATGAAAAAAAGTCCTCAAAGGGAAACATTTGCTGACATGGAAGAAGTAAAACAAACAAACAAACAAAAGGCAGAAGCACTAAAAGGCATCAAAATTGACAAGTTCAAAAACTTTTGGAAAAAATGTTGTTAGGTATATTGCATCAAGTTGAGAGTACTTTGAAGGTGACTGAAGTTTAGGAACTTCTGGCCAAGATGGAGGCTTTGCTTCCTCACACAAACAAAAGAAAGGCAACAACCAGTTTAAAAACCAAAGCCAACCAGAACTGCCAGAAAATTTAACTGTGTGGAAGTCTGACAACCAAGAAGTTAAAGAAGAAACATTCATCCAGACTGGTAGGAGGGATAGAGATGGGCGGCTGGGGCAGAGAAGACATGTGGCACAGCTACAGCCGGCAGACTGGGCATGTGAGGCGGTGGCTGGCAGAGCGGGAGGGCCCACATTTGTGTGCAGATAAACTGGGAGGAACAACTGGGGAGCAAGACAGACCACACAACCCAGGGATCCAGCTCAGGGAAATAAAGCCTCAAAACCTCTGACTGAAAAACCTGTGGGTGTTGCTGCAGCAGGAGAAATTCCCAGCCTCACAAGAGAGTCTGTTGGAGAGACCCACAGGGTCCTAAAACGTATACCCAGGAATCAGCACCAGAAGGGCCCAATTCACTTTGGGTAGTGGGGGAAGTACATGAAAGCAGGGTGAGAGCCAAGCCAGCAGCACTGTTCCCTTTCTGACCCCTTTCTGCCCCAAATGTAGCGTCACAATGCAGAGACGTGGGTTGTCCCACCTGGAGAATACCTAAGACTCTGCCCCTTATTATGTAACAGGTGCACCAAGACAAAGAAATATAGCCCAGATGAAAGAACAGACCAAAACTCCAGAAAAAGAACTAAGCAACAAGGAGATAGCCAATCTATCAGATGCAGAGTTCAAAACACTGGTAATCAAGATGCTTATAGAAGCCCTGGCTGGTGTAGCTCAGTGGATTGAGCTCAGGCCTGCGGGGAGGAGGAGACGGGGGAAAGGTACAGGGAATAAGAAGCATAAATAGTAGGTACAAGATAGACAGGGGAGGTTAAGAACGGTCTAGGAAATGGAGAAGCCAAGAACTTATATGTATGACTCATGGACATGAACTAAGGAGGGGGAAGTGCTAGAGGGAGGAGATACAGAGTGGAGCAGGATAAAGAGGAAAAATAGGGGACAACTGTAATAGCATAATCAATAAAATATATTAAAAAATAAAAAAACATGAGAAAGAAGATGACTGAAGTTTAAACATGTAAGAGTAAATACACAATTTTTTGTAAATAAATTCCATTTTGGGGGTACCCCTTGTACACATAGTTTATACATCATCGGAATAATAATAGTTATTATATATTGAGAACCTATACGTGTTTGTGAGCATGATGCTAGGTGTTTTACACACCTTCTCATTTCACTATGTCTGCAAAGTAACCATTGGTAAATTGAGATGAAGTAACTGAGAAAATACTGAGGCTCAGAGGACTTTAGGAACAAACACAACCCACTAGAAGGAACAAAATCAGGGACTCGAGTCCATCTCTGCCTACTGCAAAGTTTATATATCAGTACTTTCTATCCTGGCTGGTGTGGCTTCGTGGGTTGAGCACCAGCCTGTGAATCAAAAGGCTGCTGGTTTGGCCCAGTTGGGGGCGTGAGAGAGTCAACTGATCAATGTGTCTCTCCCTCTCTTTCTCCCTCCTTCCCTCCCCTCTAAAAAGATAAATAAGATCTTAAAAAAAAGTTTATAAACTTTCCTTCAAAGTTTACTTTCTCTCCAAGAATAAAAAATAAACTGCTCTATTCCATCAAGCATTAAAATGTCAGTGAGGTACTGCACTTAAGTAAGAAAAGACTTTGCAACAACACATTAAGAATTCAGCTGTTTCTCAGGGACCTTTTTTTAAGGCAAACAATTGCTGAATACCGCACCAGAGTGCCCAGGACAGGTGGTCAAGGGTTTGTTTTTTTCTTTTTAGGTGGTTGTATCACAAAGAGGGTATGTGATTAAATGATCACTCTGCTCTGCCCCCTCAGCCCTCCCCAAATCCTACTCCAGCTCTTCTCCCAGACATCTGGATATGAAGACCTATCCTTAACATCACCCCAAACCCCATGATGTGTACCCAATTCCAGATAGGAAATCGGCACCAACAGAGACAGAAACGGCCAGAAAGATCCACAGAGACGTGGCAGTTCAGAATCAATCACTCTGTGTAGAGACAGACACACTTGACCATGTATTTCTGCTTTAGGAAAGAATGAGAAAGAAACAACAAAAACACAAAATCATGCATCAGGATCCAGTTGTACATATGGAAACACCTGTCCACAAGGTGTGCCAACCGGCCTGTGCTCGACTGGTCGGGATGGTCACTGTAAAAACAAGAAGAGACCCCGGGAAAGGCACTGCCACTCCAGCAAAAGATCCTGGGTGCCTGCATTAAACCAGCTTCCCATCAAAATTTCTGTGGACTTGGAACCCTGCCCCAAAAGGGGGAATCTGGAGGAAACAGATCTGCCCCTGCATGACAGTCCGTCCCCCCCCCGCCCCCACCCGGCCTTGAGAGGATTCCACGGGAGTCTGGGAGGTCACTGACACACAAGGACAGGAATGTTACCATCGATGTCAGAATGGATGACGTCAACGAACTGTGCATCACTGGGATCTAATCTGTCCTCAGGCGGCCTCCCGTTGAATAAAGGGCCAGCAGGGTCGAGACCTGGAAGGAAAACAGAGTGGGTCTGGCAGCCCCACGCCATGAGTCACCTGTGGCTGAGCTTTTGATCCCCACCCCCTTGAGGATGGCTCACAGGCTGCAAGGCACCCTCAGGTGGGCAAGCGCTCGCATTCCCATCCTGCTCCGTCAGGCTTCTTTCCACAGCCCTGTAGCCTTTTCCCACAGGAGAGATGGTTCCCTGGCAGTGACCGCTGAGAACAGCGTCCCAGCTCCATCAGGAGGCGTATCTGTGCTCAGCTCAACAGCGGAGTACACAGACGTGTGGGGAGCAGGGGGGTGGGGATAAACTGGTTCCTCAGGAAAAAGCACCTAAGGGTGCATGTAAAAAACAGATGCTATACTTATCTTTATCCCATTTTAATAGTTTCCCTTTTTATTATATATACTAGCTCATAAGCTCCACATCACAAGCCTGAGGGAAGCAGGGTAGCTATTACCATTCCCATTTTACAGATGAATGAACTGAGGTACAGAGAAATCATGTGTCTTAACCAGGGCCACAGACTCACACAGCAATCACCACTCAGTGTGGTAAGCTCAGCAGCAAAGAGTGAAACTCTCTGGCCAGACCAGGTACTGAAGAGGAAAATAAAGTGGGTGTCAATTCCTATGCAGTTGACTCAGCCCATAAATGCCTGAACTGATTTCTTGCTCTTGGTCAATGCCAGCCGGGCGTTCCTCACCATCCTTGTGAAACAGCTGTAAAAACAAGACGGCAGCTCCCATGATGCTGCAACCACAAAATAAAAACTTTAAACTAAAAAATAAAAACAAAACATGGGAGGTTCGAACGGGCCCTGCTCACTAGAAACCTAAGGGAAGGTTTCAAGGGACACATTGAAGATTTTATCTATGAACTTCATTTTAAATAACACCTCCCCACTTCCTGGTGTTTTGTACAAAACCCAAGATAGCATCTTTGTCTCAGCTTTCCTGGTTCCAGCCTCAATCTCTCATTTCTCTTCTCCCAAAACTCTTGCTTCCCAGAGGCTT
This sequence comes from Artibeus jamaicensis, assembly GCF_021234435.1. Taxonomy (NCBI): domain Eukaryota; kingdom Metazoa; phylum Chordata; class Mammalia; order Chiroptera; family Phyllostomidae; genus Artibeus; species Artibeus jamaicensis. The sequence goes on along the minus strand of NW_026522046.1, from coordinate 5,190,655 downwards.
GTCTGTATCTGCTTCTTTCCTTATCTCCTTCACCTCCGGCACGGGAAGCCTTTCTTATTCCCCCGTCTGCTCCCAACTGAAACTGATGTGGGAGGAGATGGATGAACACCCAGGCAACTGAGTTCACAAGATATTCTCAACAACAACAACAAAGAGCAACTCATAACTTTAGAAAGAGTTTTTGTTGGGGAAGCCTCCTCTGCACATCAGACAGCACCTTGTGGTGTAAGAAAATGGACAGAGAAACAGCGAGAGCCCAGTTCATAGCAGCCCCCAGATCCATGGCGGTAAACTGGCTTCCTACATAAAGTCCAAACCAGGGCAATTTTACGAGTGATGAGGGTGCTACTAATAATTATGCCAGGACCAAGGCGCAAATGAGGACTGTTACAATACCCTTGGACATAATGATCTCTTTAGGGATAAGCCATAGCAAATGATCAGTTTATAATGTCAGCCAAAAATCACAGTTAAGCTGCCCTAAAAAGTTGTGTCAAATAGGTGTGATATGGAGCCCCAGACCTAACACAGGCCAGCTGTGTGACCTTAGGCAGGTTACTATATTTCTCTGAACCTCAGTTTCTTTATCTGCAAAATGGAGGTAGAATTAATAGCTACTTCAGAAAATGTAAAAAATGACTCCTGGATCTGAATCCAGAACATTTTGAGATTAGAAACAAAATGGGGAAAAAATGGAGCTTTTCTTGTTGCTCTAAGATCACCAGAAAAGTGTCTAGTGATCCCTGTCCGCTGCTGCAGCATTAACTGGTTTGAGAATTTGATGACGTCAAACATGCTGCATGCAGCTTCCGGAGCCTCTTCCCCTCATCTCCAGGGTCACAAGGAATTCTCTAAGGCAGTGCTGTCCAAGAAAAATATACTGGGAGCCACATAATAATTTTAAATTTTCAAGCAGCCACTTAAAAAAAAAGGAAAAATCAAACAAGGAAAATTAATTTTAATATTGCATTCTATTTAATCCAATACATCTAAAATACTATTCAGGCATGTAATCAATATTAAAAACTTGAGATTTTTAAACATATTTTGTACTTAGTCTTCAATGTCCAGTGTGTATTTTGTACTTACAGCACCTCCCGGTTTCCTTTAGCAACATTTCAAGAGATCAACAGCCACGTGTGGCTAGTGACTACTATATGGGGCAGCCCAGCTCTGTGGCCGCTTTTCGAGACATAATGTTCCGACCACCTGTATCTTTTGATTAAAAGAATACACTCCTGTCCCGACCAGGTAGTTCCGTTGTCTGGAGTGTCATCCCAGATACATCAAACCCAATACACCAAAGTTTTGGGTCTGATCCCCAGTCAGGGCACACACAAGAAGCAACCGATGAACGCATAAATAAGTGGAACAATAAATCAGTGTTTTAAAAAATGAAAACAAAAAAGTATACACTCCTGGACCCTAACCCCAGAGATTCCGATTCAGCAAGCTGGCATTGTATCAGCACCCCAAGGTAATTTTCACACACATTAAAGCTGAGAATTAAATTTAATGTATTATCGAGTGATGTAGGGACTTGAGATAGATTAAAATCTGTTCATGTTCTGCCATCTTCTGTTGAAGAAGTTAATAAGAAGTAAATCCAGGAGCTGTGCCCGGACAGGAAAAGCAAAAGGAAGAGCAGAAGGAAGAAGGAGACATGGAAGAGATGAAGCAGCCATTAATTAATGAGCAGAACCATCCAATACTTGGGAGGCCGGAGTGAATGGTGTCCTTTGGGGAACAGGCCAAATTCCCACTTCATAATCCAGTGAGCCCACTCTGGCAAGGCAGTGGGAGGTGAGTAGAAAAGAGAAATAAATGCTTGACCCCTGAAACTGCTGTAGGGACAGCTTGTGACAGTGGAAAATTGTAATGGTGGGAAATGGTGACCCACCCACTATTCTTTTGACATTGTTTCTGTAAGCGCTGGCTCTGACTAATATGAAGCTTGCAGATGAACAGCATGCTTGTATAAGAATCCTAGGAACTAGTTGCAAAAGATACAGACTCTGATCTTCAGGCATCCCAGCTCTGGGAGATTTGCTGACCTTCATCCATGGAGCCAGGACGACATGAAGCCAGGACAACGTAGGTCGGGATGATTAAACCAGGATTCTGCACACCAGACCGGCACTTGCCTCATTGGAATGGACTGTGTTCATCCATACTAAGAGAGCTTTCAACCCCTCCCTTAATCTCTTTGTTCTGTCCCTCTCTCCCTCCTTACAAAAACCTCTGCCTCCGCTGAGATGGGAAGTTGGGCTTTGAGACAGGAGTCTACCATCTTCCACATGGCCGGCATCTGCAAATAAATCACTATCTTTTCAGCATCTGCCTCTCAAGTATTGGCTTTCATAGCAGCAGGCAGCCGGACCTTCATTAGGTTACAAACTGAGATTGAACTTGGGGCTCAGACAGGATGAGAAATCAGGAGAACTTGGGGGAGTCAGTGGAGAAAGAAAGTGGAGCTGTGGACCAATGGCTAAATCCAGCTCACGGATCAGGGCCACATGGGCAGGGAGCCAGAGGAAGGCAGGTTGGGGAAATTTCCATAATCAGAGGCCAGGTTACATTGGATTCACATTCAAAGTAGTTGTGGAACCGGTTTGCTGGGAGGCTGAAGAACAAAACAGGGGGGGTGTTAAGTAGAACAGCGGGGGGGGGGGTCTGGAACACGTACTGGAGAGCACATTTGCTCATCTCTCCCCAAACTTTGTGGTCAGTGATGTCAGGTTGCTAGCTTGAATTCAGACACAGGAGGGGTATGTATACACCATGGAAATCAGCAAACACTACAAATCAGGGCTTTTACGTCCTTCCTTCTTTTTAAGGGACACAAGCAAATTGAAGCTATCTGTCCTTTGTACGCATAAGGGAAAAGGAAATTTTTAAATAAGTAAGAACATGTTGCTTTCTAAAACATAACACTAAATTTATTTTATCTTATTATTTTTTTAAGAGAGGGAAATATCAATGTGTGGTTGCTTCTCATGCACCCCCACCAGGGACCCGGCCTTGCAACCCAGGCATGCGCCTTGACTGGAAATTGAACCCGTGACCCTTTGGTTCACAGCCCACGCTCAGTCCACTGAGTTACACCAGCCAGGGCAACATAACACTAATTTTAAAAATTGTAAAGAACTTTCCCTAGGAAAGCAGGTAAATAAGAATATGAGGGCAGCCTTGGCCTTTGGGGTGAAATTGAGAAACAAAACAGCCAGGAAAAAGAATGTGACCTCAAGTACCAACGAATGATGTGTGTGTGAGAGAGAGAGAGAAGGAGAAAGTGAGAACGGCTTGCCCTGGGCTAGCTGTCCAGTTACGCAGCATATTCAGATCTGTAGCCTTAAAACTTTATCTCCAACATAGTTGGTTTGCATTGTTTACCTCTTCCCTCCTTCCTTCTTCTACCTTCCAGATTCCCTAGAATTAAAATAGCTCTTTCCACATGAGGATGGATTCTGGGAAAGATATGAATGGAAGAAGGCTTAAGTCTCTGAAAGAGAAAGCCTCTCTGAGTCCTTCATTTGCGGCAAAGGAAAGTTACTGGAGCTCGAGGCAAGAGAACCCAGCACAAGTTTGTTTGGGGTTTGACCTGCTGCATAGCTGAGTGTTTTCATTAGGTTTTAGCTTGCAAGCTGATATTCAGAGAGCAAGCCCCAGCCATCAAAGTTCCCATCTCAATTTCCTATGATGAAACTACTGCTGTGCCTGGGGACAGACACATATTAGGTATGTAGTTCAAGCTCTTCTGAATAAAATAAAAGGAAGAAAGCTATCTGCTTCAGGCACAGAAATCAAATCCCCGTAGACCATAAGAGAAATAGAGTCACCACCAATCTTTGCTATGGCATATACAATTTTCAAAGTGCTCTGCACGTATCTTATTAAATGATAACCTGTGGTCAACATTGGTATGGTGTTCCCTTTGCACAAGAGGACACACTCTCAGAGCCGTTACATAACTGGAAGAGCTGGCTTCCAACCCAAGGACTTGCATTGCCCACATAGAGCTCCCCCAGGGAACACCCCGCCCAGACCAACCATCCCCTGCCTGTTCACAGGAAGCCTTACCTGTAATTCTCCCCAGCTGCCCACTGTACTCCTTTCCAACAAACCCGGATATATGGGCTCCTAGACTTACTCCAATCATGTAAATGTCATCAAGAGAAGCTCCTTCTGCCTGGAATTTCAAGAAGTGCATCATTATAAATTGTGGGGGTCAAGGAATTGACAACATTTGGAGAAATGTCCTATCTGTTGATTTGGGGGAACCATTTCTAACTACCTCATATCCATTATCTCATTTAAATGTTGCAGTACTCCTGCAAAGTTAATACTATTCTTTTGATTATACAGATGGGGAAACTGAGACCCAGAGTTGAAGTGATCTGCCCAAGGTTAGGCCATGGGGAGAGGTCAGAGTAGGGTTCACACTAGTCTGCCCACCTCCAACTTATTCCTTAACCTCTAGGCCACAGTATCTCCATTTCATGCCTCTTCTAGAACTCGAGCCAAGACATCTTTAAAATCTTCTCAATTGAGAAGAAAGGCAACAATACATTTTGATGAACTTTTTAAAAAATCTTCATGCTGGCCCAGTTATATAAATTCAACACTGAGCGGGAAGGAAAGGAGGAAAAACACTAGGGTGGGAATGGGTCACATTGACCACAGTCTGCTGGGATAGCCTGTCATGAGTCATTTTAATATTTACTTTTCCAGCCCTGGCTGGTGTGTTTCGGTGGATTGAGTGCCAGCCTGCAGACCGAAAGGGTCACCAGTTCTATTCCCAGCCGGGGCACATGCCTGGGTTGCAGACCAGGTCCCCAGTTGGGGGGAGTGTGAGTGGCAACTGATCATCTCTTGGACTTTGTTGTTTCTCCCCCTCTTTGTCCCTCCCTTCCCCTCTCTCTAAAAATAAATACATTAAGTCTTTAAAATTTTTACTTTTTCAGGGCCATGGCTTAGGTGGGCAGCTCATGTAATACTTGGGCCACTGCTGCCACAGTGACTCTCTGCGAAATAGTCATGGTACCAAGTCACTTTAAAAAAAAATAGAGGTGGCAATTCATGAGATCACTAAGTAAAATTTAAGATTTACTTAATCTTTGTAAGTCTTCTAAAGACATAAATCATACATATACAAAAATGGCTTATCAGACCATTTGTATCAGCTCTGGTTTTGGACAACATGGTCACTAAACGTTTGCCATTTTGAGGAAAAGGAACAGCTACAGAAGTTAAGGAAGCTCAGTCATTGAAGCCAGGAAACCCATAGACAGAACCTCTCCTACCCATAGGACACCTTTATGTGAGTTAGAAAAATATGCCCCTTCCTCAGGACACTTTGCCATCATTTGCTAGAAAATTACCTTAGTAAACATGTAAATCTACAACATCTACAATGACGATAACGCTGCCTTGGACGGGTGCCTGGAGCAGGGAACGACCTGCACGACCACACACAGGGGTGGTCCCTCCAGCGTGTCCCTCCACCTTCCCTGGGGCTTTACTTGGATCTGCAAAAGAGTCCCCTGGTCACTGCAGGTGTGTCTTGGCTCTAACTCTTCAGAAAACGGACCAGTTTCAATTTAGCCCTGAATCATCTAAGAGAATTCTCCCTTACCAACATTTGGTCGATAAATTCCTTCAAGACTGCTGCTACTTTTTTGGTCTTACTAGAAGCATGGTTGTATATTATAGTTGTAGCTCCTCGATTCCAATCGACAACAACCACGTTCATGTCTTCTACAAAGAGCAAACCCTCTACTAAGTCCCCTATCCAAACTGGAGGGGAGCCCGTTGGCCTGAATCCATGGACAATGAAGGTGGTTTTCCTGGTTACGTTCAAGTTCCCCAAAAATGTGGAGTTGACAATTTGTGCGCAGGTCAAGTTTCTCCTTGTGTAGAGCATCAACTTCACATTTAATCCCGTACCAACCACTGCGCTGTGGAAGCTCAATTTGGTGAATGAAGGACATGTTTCATCTGTACCTGAAAACAAAAATTAGATGGCATCACGACAGTTCTTTCCTGAGCTGGACGTCATGTCCTATACTCCCTGGAGTTCTATGTGCCTTACTTACAGCATCTAGTGAGGGGCAAGAGCTAGTTGCATAAAGTTGCAAAGTAATTACCTGATTCAGGGTTCATACATAGCAACTTTTCAACAGGAAAACCGTCTTTTCAAATTCTACCTCTTTCAAGATCTAACCCCAAAAGTCACCTCAGTGAAGCCTTCTCCCAGCTTTAAGAACGGTTCCTCATCCCAAAACTCCCCAAACTTCCTTATGGGCCTCATTGACAGCACAGTGAAAACACTTTCGGGGGTGTGCTATGGGTGTTTCGGTCCATGTATGTCTATCCTGTTAGACCACAGTCTCCTTGGAATGGTGTCTTATAATCTTCTGTATTTCTCACTGATCCCAGCATGAAGTAGAGGACTCAGTAACTGAAACTACGCGGTCCAAGCGCCTCTCTCCTTGTCCAGAGCACCTGCCTAAGATGGCAGTGGAGAATGTGATGTGCCTGCCATGAGCCATCCAGTTGCATCTGAAACTGTTGACCACAATGGCGTTTTGGGACCCTCTCCTTCTTTGCTACTCAGAGCATCACCTTCAAACATTCCTCCTTCTAAACAGGCTCTAAGGATGGCCTTAGAACAGAAGTTAGGGATGGGGAGGGGACAGCACAGATGAGCCTGGAGCATCTTGTCACTGCAGCAAGTAAGGGAATATTTAAAAACATGTCCCAAGGATACAGGAGCCAGGTTCAAGGGGTTTCCACTCTCCAGATTTGGGATAATTTAATAACTAAGGACATTAATGAAGTATATAGGCCTTTGGAAAAAATTAGGAATCCATATTTCAAATAAATAGGCAAGAGGAGGACTCTTACTTCCAGAACACTGCTGGATGCCAACTGGTAAATGTGGCGTGAAAGCTGGAGTAGCTACTAATCATTACTCTCTCTCTCTAAAAGTCAATAGATAAAAATTTTAAAGTAGCATTGAAATATTGCTTTAAAACATCATGAGAAATAAAACATCATTTTATTGCATTAAAATTATAAGTATACATAATTTATCTTACTGTCCCTTCCCTCTCAAGTTTCATACCCTGTGAGTACCTCACTTGCCTCACACAAACCCCAGGCCTCCTGACAGGACTGTTGTCAGAGTGAGAGATAATGTCTATGAATTATCTAAACCGTTACCTGGAACACAGTAAATGCTAAAAAATTAGTAATTGGTCCCAGCTGCTGTGGCTCAGTGGATTGAGCACCAACCTGGGAACCAAGAGGTCAATGGTTCAATTCCCAGTCAGGGCACATGTCTGGGTTGAGGGCCAGGCCCCCAGTTGGGGGCATGAAGAGGAAACTGACTGATGTATCTCTTGCACATCAACATTTCTCTCCTCTTTCACCCTCCTTTTTCCTCTCTCGAAAAATAAAATAAATAAAATCTTTTAAAAATGTAAAGATTGGTTAGGCAAGAATCATCAATGGATACTGGACCAACAGGGGGGCGAGTTCTGAGGAGGAGCATATGTGTATGGGCTTAAACAGTCTCCCGCAGATTGCTTACCAGTGAATAGGGAAAAGCAGTAATGTATGGTAGAGAAACCGAACAACAGCTTGACTAGGTTATTCAAACGAGCACCACCAGGGAGGGGCAGATGGACAGCATGCCCCTCTAGCTGTAATGCAAGGAGAAGGCCATGGCCTCACCGGTGCAGTGTTTCAGCCAGGGGTGCATAACCCGAATCTAACCACGAGGGGAAAGCCAGACAAACACAAAACAAGGAATAATCTATTCCTTAAAAAAGGTCAATATCATAAATGACAAACAAAGGCTGGGGTAATGTTCTAGATTCAAAGAGATTAAAGAGACAGGATAAATAAATGCAATATCTGGCCTTAGACTGCATCCTGTAATGGAAGAGGAAAATACTATATAAGAAATTATTGGGTCATTGACAAAATTGGGATTTGGACACTAAATTAGATAGAAGTTTGGTATAATGTTAAATTAACTGAAGTTGAAAATCATATATGGTTAGATAAGAGAAAAATTCTAATTCTTAGGAAATACAACTGAAGTATTTATAAGTAAATGTCCAACTTAGTCTCAAATAGTTCAGAAAATACATTGGGGGTAGAGAGATAACAAATGATAAAGCATATGTAGAAAAATACTAACAATAGGTGAATCTGTGCAAAGCATTACTGGTGCTCTGTGTGTTTACTCTTGTAGCTTTTCTGCAAGTTTAAAATTATTTCCAAATAAAAAGCTTAAATTAAAGGGACAGGACCATATCAGCAACACATGTACTCACATAAAGCAAGAGGGAGACTCTGATTCTGATACCAGAAAGCAAAAGTAGATGAGAATGCTAAAGGCATCTGCTTGAAAGGGAATAAGGAGTTAGAAATGAACTAAAGATCATGTTGCAAGACAAAAGAGGTGGTGGAAGAAAGGGCTTAGGAATCCGTAGGTAATGAGAGTGTTACTTTTGCAAAGTTATATAAGGCATTGCTCAAGAACCATGACCAAATAACAGTTAAAAACAAACCTCTGCTCAACATTGGTAATAACACAGTGATACAATGATTGGGAAGGCTGTGTTGTACTTTTAATTGTAAGAATTATTTTAAACCATGTTGTGACCTACTTTCCCACACACGGCTTGGCAGAGAGAAAACAGCCAAGCAGGAGGTGAAGTGGATAAACAAACAATCCCTGGCTGCAAGCTGGAGATGGTCCTTCAGGACATTCTGGAGCATGGACAAAGACCTGTGATGGCCATTCTCAGGGGGAGGGGACAGGAGGGGAAGACTGTTCACTCCCAACCAGCCAACATAAGACAAGAGTGCCCGGGGCCACGTCTGTTCTGACTTCCTCCAACAGGAATTCAGGAACCATTTGCCTTGGGCCCCTATTCTCAGTGGAGCTACACTTGCACAGAAATTGCAGCGCCTGATTCTGAGCCTCAGAGTGGCCTTCTCCTGGGGTCTATGCCCTTTCTTAATTGCCTGGATCCACTCACCTACACTCTTATCTGAAACTTCTTGCAAAGGCTCTGCTACTCAGGAGTCAGTGAAGTTCTAGAGTAGAATGAGCTAGAACTCAAACAGAAGATTAAAAAATTAAGGAAGCTCGTAGATTCCTGACCCTAGAAAATAGTGAGCCCCAAACTTACACATTCCTCCTTTTACTCTACACTGTCAAGTAGCATGTGCAGTGAGGCGTGCTCATAATATACTATCTTTACCCCCAAGCTTTATTAATATATAATTGACAGATAACACTGTGTAAATTTAAGGTGTACAGTGTGATGATTTTATATATATATACATATGTGTATATATATCATAGTGAAATGATTACCACATTAAGGCTTTGTGTTAACACATCCTTCACCTCACGTATTTACCTTTGTGTGTGTGTGTATGTGTGGTGATAAGAGTTAAGATCTACTCTCTCAGCGAAGTTCAAGTATACAATACAGTTTTGTTAACTGCAGACACTGTTCTGGGCATTAGGTGTCAGAACTTCTCCATCTGTGTGAATATGTTCTCCATCTGCTGGCCCCTTTTGTTCTCTCTTCCCACGGATTGCATGCGCCCGGAGAGCCTGGACTGAAACTTGTGGTGCTTGTAGAGCAAGACCCAGAGTAAATAATTTACTGTTTAGTCACTTTATGGAACAAGCGGTGTTGCAGGGAAGGTAGGGCTGAGCCTCTCGGACTTTGGTCTTCGCCATCAGTAAACCTAGGTTTTGTTCCAGGTTGTGGGGCTGACTCACCAGAGCCTGGGGGAATTATGTTATCTTTCACTTACTGTCTACCTGCCAAGAGAGGAATGCAGTGGAGGTAATTATGAATGGGTTCTTACTGGGGGAAAGAGAAATTCCCTTCCAGAGAAGGGAGCTGTTTATTATGTCTGTTTATTTTGAGGCGAATGAGTAATATTGAGCCAGTGTGTCTAAAGGCACATATCTGAGTCCTCGGAAGACTCAGAGAAGACTCATGAAGTTTGGGCCTGAGCTATTTACCAGCAGCAGCTGCCAACTTTCACGTCTATAGAACGGCTTGAGCAACCTCTTTGACTTGCTCAGTCTTTATTAGAAGTCCTTAAAAATACAAAGTTAGTGAAAGGTAGGGAGCAGTACAAATGAATTCTTATTTTTCATTTGAAAGAACCACTCGAATATCACATATTTTTAAGTGTCCTAGTTATTTTTGTAATGGCATTGTGCTCTGGAAAAGTCCATTGCAAGTACTGGGTAAAAAACAGACTTTCCTAGTTCCTCTCTTCAGTGCGAAATGTTACAACAGCTTGACATGTATTATCTCCCACCCTCAGAGGACACATACAGTTCATTCAACAAGAGTCTGCTCCACATTAAGTTCTGCATCAGATGGTATTCCCAAGGGGGACTCGGGCAAGTAATGCAATAAAACACACAAATAAGTAAAAAACTGCAACCTGTGACACAAGCCATGTAAGAGAGCTATGGTGTACAATGAGAATTTAACTAGGGAGTGTGGCCTGGTCTGGGAATTGGGAATGCTGTTGTCTTATCACCCGGAAATAACGCATCTGAATACCAACAAGGGAGCATTTCCTTTGCAAAGTGGAACGTCACGCTGAGGGGCAAATTCAAGTTTCCCGAACGATTACATTTCAGTTTCATAGGTTTTTACTTTTATTAACTACACATAATGTTTCTAGAATTATATGCTTTTTCATTATGTGTTTTATTTGCCTTAAATTCCACCCAATGACAGTAAAGCCGTAACTTGGCTTTTACTTATTGTTAGCATTTGCCCAGCATGTTTTTATCCTTTTTAAACCAGGGAATCCTTTCCATGGCTGGTGTAGCTCAGTGGACTGAGTGCGGACCTGCAAACCAGAGGGTCGCAGTTCGATTCCCAGTCAGGGCACATGCCTGGGTTACAGGCCAGTGCCCAGCAGGGGACTCAGGAGAGACAACCATACATTGATATTCTCTCCCTCTCTCCTTCCCTTCCCCCTCTAAAGATAAATAAATAAAATCTTAAAAAATAAATAAATAAAATAAAACCTTGGAATCCCTTTAGGAGGTCTCACATATAGCATCTAGCTAGGTTTTATTTTATGACCCAATCTGAGAGCCTTAAAAAAAAAAAAAAGATAAGCTCACATTTACTGGCACAACAGATACAGCTGGTGTGAAGGCCACAAAAGGGCCTGACTCAGCTCTGCCTTCCGGACACCTCCTCACGGAATGCAGTGAAGCTCACTGTGCCTCCAGGATGGTCCACGTTCTCGCTGAAGCCATCCCTGCCCTGGGCTGCTCCCAGCCGGTGACTGACCACCCTGGGGTATTGGAGCCAGGCAGGCCATTCCTGCCTCACGTAGGATTCCCGTAACAGGTGACTTTGGCTCAGGGACTCCCCATCGGCCTAGCTGAAGCAGTCTCAGAACTGTGCTGAAGATCGTCCTACCCAGCCCCTCCTTTCCCCCACTCCTTTCTCGGATGTCGGACCTGTATCATTGTGGGAAGGCTCTCTCTGCCTCCTCCTTCCCGCCCCACCCCCACCTTTTATCCTTCAGGCGCATTTCCTTCAGTAAATCCTTTGCATGTCCTATTCGATCTTGGTGTCTGCTTCCTGGAGGACCCAAACTGACACAACTGGATTTAATACTGTAATGCTGTATTTTTTCATTTTAGTGCTTTCTTGGTTTCTATAGCTATCTTCTGCTATAGGGATTGCCAGTTTCATTTATGTAGTCTTTCTCATACTGTGAAGTGTATAGCCTGCTTTAATTCTTTTGGTATTAACCTTTATAACTTTGTATGAAATTTTTATATTTCAGTTTCATTGAATGTAAATGTGTGGACTGCTGGCCAAAAGTAGACTATGCAGAACTGCTCCGAACTTAGGTATGTTTATTCTGACTTAATCAGCCACCAGTGTGAACCCCTAGCAACGATTTGTGGGGCCTGAGGAAACTCTGTCCCAGACTGTTATGGAGCATATTGCCGACTTCTGCCCTGCGTCCTGCTGCTGACCTTTGTCAAAACACTTTATAAACCTCACCTCTGCTTTCGTATCTTGAAAAAATATCTAGTGATTCTGTTACACATGATGAGGGCATTAGCACACTCAATATTTGTCCTCACTAACCTGACTTCTACCTCCTGAGTTTTATTAATTGTAAAATTATTTTTAGCTCATCTGGCAATTCCTTTTTTAGTTTAACAATAAATATTTAAGCTTCTATAATGATGTATCAATCACAGAGAGATACAACTGAATCTGTTGTATCTCCTTATTCCTACCAAGAAAGATGAGAAAATTAAGGCATTTCAACTGTCACATAATCGCCGTGACACCTTCCAGCAGTACACACACTCACACAAACAGGATTTTTGTTCCCGTTGTCAAAATACAGTCAATCCTCTTTGTGGATTTCGTATTTATGAGTTTACCTACTCGCTACCTTTACTTGTACACCCTGAAATCAATACTCGAGGTGCTTTTGTGGTTACTCACAGACATTTGCAAAGCGGCAAAAACTTTGAGTTGCCCCCACTTCCTCTCTCAGCTGAGGTCAAACGTGACCCTCCGCCTTCTTATTTCAACTCTCATAAAAAACACCTTTTTCACTGTCTACCTACTGCTACATGTTTCTGCTTCTTGTGCTTTTTCTAACTGATTTTCTTTTTCAAGATTTTATTTATCTACTTTTAGAAAGAGGGGAAGGGAGGGAGAGAGGGATAGAAACATCAATGTGTGAGAGATATACTGACCAGTTGTCTCTTGCACACCCCCAACAGGGGACCTGGCCCACAACCTAGGCACGTGATGTCCTGACTGGGAGTCAAACAGGTGACCTCTCGGTTTGCAGGCCAGCACTCAGTCCACTGAGCCACACCAGCCAGGGCTGACTTTTCTGTTTTAAATGGCTGCCAAGCCTAATCCTTACATGCTGTCTAATGTTTGTTTGTTTGTTTGTTTGGGGGTTTTTTTCTGTGTGGTGTTCTTAAACTCAAGAAGGTTGTGGGGTGCCTTATAAAAAAAATACAGGTTAGATACGCGTTGTTCAAGCATGAGTTATAGTGTTGTCAGCTGTGAGATCAATGTTTATGAATCAAAATATATATTAAATTAGGTGTCTTTAAACAGAAATGCACATAAAATAAGATTATGTATTGATCAGTCAACAAAAACATAACCAGAGGCCCCTGGGAAGATAGCCCAGTATTTCCCCTAGGAACCAAGGTCCAGTATTCGCTAACCCAGCGTTTGCGGTGAATTTATAGAACATAACTACCATGAATAATGAATGAACTGTGTATAAAAATTATCTTTGGGCATCATGCATAATTCCCCGGTTATGCAGTTTTACTATAAGGTACACAACCACTGCTTACAGTGAGTCCCTTTCCTAGCCTTCTCCATTTGCCCCTGGGTGAAAAGCTCTTGCTCTCTTTTCAAGAAGAGCTGATAGTGAATAATGTATTTCCTAAGTTCATTCATACCTGAAAATGAATTCCTTGGCCTAAATGATGACCTGACTTTGAACAATATTCTTTCCCCCAGGATTTACAGACATTATTCTACTTTCTTCTTGTATTGAATTACACTTGAGAGTTTCACCTTAAATGTTACTGGCTTTCCTCATACCACATACCTGAAGCATTCTTTCCTTATTCTAAAGTAATTTCCCCCTCTAGCACAAAAGGTCCAAGATAAATGATCTCGTTGTCTGTTAATCCATTGTTGTGTTACATTGTTGTATTGCCAAGAATGGGGCCTGGCTCAGAGTTGGCATTAATAACTGTTTCCTGAATAAATATCAACTTGTTAACATACTTAGCCATTCAGAATGACTCATATGAATACTAAAAACAGTGTATGATGTGATATTTATAAAATAAATGGCCCTGGCTGGTATGGCTCAGTGGATTGAGTGCTGGCCTGTAAACCGAGGGGTCACCAGTTCAATTCCTAGTCACGACACATGAATGGGTTGTGGGCCAGGCCCCCAGCTGGGGTGCATGAGATGCAACCACACATTGATGTTTCTCTCCCTCTCTTTCTCTCTCCCTTCCTCTCTCTCTAAAAATAAATAAGTAAAATCTTTACAAAAAATAAATTAAATAAATGGAGTATGAAATGACATGTGCATTATGACAAAGCACATCAAAATATACCTGCAAAAATATGTATCTGCAGATGACAAGGCTCAGAAAATAATATGCAAACAAAATGGGGTATACATTCTATTTCTGCTCCTCTTAGTTTAAAATTGCCTGGGATTATTAACCCTTTTGTGTCAGAATAACATTTTAAGGAAACATGAAATTTTCCTTATTTTGGGCCCTATTACAAATTAGTTTAAGCTCCTTGAGGGCAGGCACTGTGTTATGTTTTTGTCCAGTGTTCCCAGCACCTCACACGGGAACTTGTCTCGCTGAACCCTAAATTCTCAGGTAATCTGGAGAGCGTGCAAGAACTAAATATTTGGGAATAGCAAATGTGTTAAATTGCCTCACTCTCATAAATATAGTTTTTAAGTTCTCCATTATGTTGGTATTACTAAAATGATTAACTATTTGTATGCCTTTAGAAAGCAAATCTCCTTTTGGTTATTATTTGTTTTGTTAAAGTCAGTTTGCTAAGGGTTAGCATCAACAGAGCCAAACTGAATAAACACAGAACATGTTAAACTGGTTTCTAAAGCTTCATCTCTCTATCAGAGTTTGTGTGAAACAGGAGAAAGTTTGCCTTTCCTTTTCATACTACTTTGAAATTCAATCACTCTGAAATGCCATTTCCTGTTGACAAGTGAGTGGAAAATTACAATGGGATGTGTGATGTCTCCCATCCAATGGGGAATTCAGACTGCTATGTAGATCAGGCCTGATTAGCATTTATTGTCTTCCCTCTGTTACATTGAATGAAACATATCCAAGTTAGGATATCAGGGAAACTTGGCCATAACAACTTCAAAGATAACATATTTGTGCCCGAGATGTTTTGTTAAAATCAAATGCATGGTCACCCATGGGCCAAATCCCAGCCATGCCCATTTGTGTACTGCCTTTGGCTGCTTCCTTACTATTAGGCAGAGCTGAGGGGTTAATGGCCCATAAAGCTGAAAATAGTTACTATCTGCCTACTTCCAGAAAAATGGTCTAATAAACAAAAATGCAACATGATTTTAGAAAGAGCACGGGTTTTGGAGTCAGACCTAGGTCTGAGGTTCAACGCCATTGCCCACTAGCTATGCGACCTCTAGTGATGAAATTACCTAACTCATCTGGGTTCAGTTTCCCATGTGTAAAATCGTCATAATAACAATCTGTTACACAGCATTTCCAGAGGCAAACTGAGCCGGAAGCAAAAGAAGAACACTATATATATATCCTCCTATGTTTTCAACCAAGTGTAAAAAGTTTATAAAAGCTCTAAAATAAGTAAATAAATAAAGACTGCAGATGTGCTCCTTCTCACTATTCAATCTGTTCATGCACCATTGTCAACTCCCATAAACCATCCACCAAGGAAATGAAGGTGGCATGGGCTCAGGAATGGCTGCTGATTAGAAAGGGCTTTTCCTAATGCACAATAACTCAAAATTGTAAAACAAACCATCTATCTTTATTTAGAATTTTGATATTTTGTCCATCATGGACTTATTTGCATTGATTTTCATCTTTTTAAAATGTTGCATTGGGGTGGGGGTGGTCTCAGTGGCTCCAGGAGTAGCCAAAGGGTGAAGATGACGGCCGCGGAGGCCACCAGCTGCATCATGGAGGTCTTTTGTGGCCAAGCAGAAAGCAGCAAGAAGCCCAACCTGAAGACGTGACGTCCAAAGATCACTACGTTGACTCCTACACCCACGAGGAGATGCTGGAAGACAAGGTGCACACCCTCACTGACCGCAGCTCCATGTTTCACAACCTGCACCTCTTCAAGGAGAAGGACGTGGGCTCAGACAAGGGATTCTCCACATGTTTGCTACCAAGGCCAGGTCCACGAGGTCATCCGGATCAAGCATTCCAGTGCCTCTGATTATGCGGTGAAGATCGTCAATGCCGACAAGTGAGACCACGTGGTGACCATCATCAAGGGGAAGGTAAGAGGAGGTGGAGCCTCTGGTGAAGAAGGTTGGTGTCATCATTGTTGAGTGGATGGGCCACTGTCTCCTCTATGCGCCAGTGCTCAACACCGTGCTCTAGGCCCAAGATGAATGGCTGGCGCCCAATGGCCTCATCTTCCCTGTTGGAGCCACGCTGTAGAACAGCGTACACAACAGCCATGGAGGGCCAGCAATACAAAGACTTCAAGACCACTGGTAGGAGAATGTGTATAGCTTTGACATGTCTTGCATCAAAGACGTGGCCATCAAGGAGCTCCCGGTAGATGTGGTGGACCCCAAGCACCTGGTCACCAAGGCCTGCCTCATAAAGAAGGTGGACATCTACACTGTGAAGGTGGAAGACCTGACCTTCACCTCTCCCTTCTCCCTTCGAGTGAAGCGGAATGACTACGTGCATGCCCTGGTGGCCTGCTTCAATGTGGAGTTCACCTGCTGCCACAAGAGGCCCAGCTTCTCCACCAGCCCCGAGTCCCCATACACACGCTGGAAGCAGAAGGTGGTCTACCCGGAGGGGTACCTGACAGTAAAGACTGGTGAGGAGGTCTTTGGCACCACTGGCACACGGCCCAGTGCCAATAACACAGGCCTGGACTTCACCACTGACCTGGATTTCAGGGCCCAGCTGTGCGAGCTGTCCTGCTCCACCAACTACCAGACATGCTGAGACGGGGCCTGGTTTCTCCCACCCCAGCTGGGAGGGCCCTGCACAGACCCAGGGGCTGTGGTCTTTTTAGGAGGTTTCTGGGCTCCCTCTTGCTCTCCCTGCTTTAGAAGAGGGTTTTAGGGGCCTGGGCCTGGAATGGGGAGGTTGATAGGAGGCCACATGGTGACTGTGTTTTTCATAACTTATGATTTTTTTAAAAAAAATTTTGTTTAAGCCCTGGCTTGTATAGCTCAGTGGATTGAGCGCAGGCCTGTGAACCAGAGGATCAAGGTTCGATTCCCAGTCAGGGCACATGCCTGGGTTGTGGGCCAGTTCCCAGCAGGGGACCCACGAGGGACAACCATACATGGATATTTCTCTCCCTCTCTACCTCTCTTCCCCTCTAAAGATAAATAAATAAATTTAAAAAATTAAAAATTTGTGTTTAAATGTATTTATTTTGAGAGGGAGAGGAAGGAAGAAAAAGAGGGAGAGAAACATCAATGTGTGGTCACCTCTCATGTGGCCCCCACTGGGACCTGGCCTGAAACGCAGGCACATGCCCTGACTGGGAATTGAACCGGAGACCCCTTGGTTCCCAGTCAGTGCTCAATCCACTGAGCCACACCAGCCAGGGCATAACTTATGCTTTTATATGGTTACATTTATGCCAGTAAATTCTCAGCTGGGAAATAAATAGATAAAAACATTGTGTTAGAATATTATGTATGCAGATAATTTATTATGCATTATTAAAATAATGCATTTTACTGTGCCTTATTAATAATATTCATATTATCATTACATTAAAGTGTTAAATTATATTAAAGTATCATTTAGGTCCTGGCTGAGTAGCTCAGTTGGTTAGAGCCTTTTGAAACACTAAGTTTGTGGGTCCCATCCCCTATCAGGGCACATACAAGAATCAATCAATGACTCTGGCTGGTGTGGCTCAGTTGGTTGAAGCATTGTCCCATAAACTGAAAGGCCACAGTTTCGATTCCTGGCCAGGCCACATACCTAGGTATCCCTCTCTCCCTCCCTGCCTTCCTCTCTCTCTAACATCAATAAGCATGTCCTCGGGTGAGGATTAAAAACTAAATTTAAAAACAATCAATCAATGAATGTATAAATAAGTGGAACAACAAATTGATGCTTTTCTCTCACTAAAAATCAATAAATAAGTAATTTTAAAAGTATCATTCAAATATTGTTTTAAGATATCATGAGAAATAATAAATCATTTTTATTGCATTAAAATTATAAATATACGTAATTTATCTTGCCATCCCTTCCCTCTTAAGTTTCATACCCTGTGAGTGCCTCACTTGCCTCACACTGACCCCAGGCCTCCTGCCAGGGCTGTTGTCAGAGTGAGAGATAATGTCTATGAATTATCTCAACCGTTACCTGGAACACAGTAAATGCTAAAAGATCAGTAATTGTTGATAATGTTAACGATAAGTTGTCTTAATGATACCATTGATCTTCATAGGGTTATGAAGACTAAATGAAATAATAGAAGCAAAATCGCTTAGTGTGGGATTTGATATAAAGCAAGTGCTCAGTAAGTATTAATTCCTTTTCTTCCATCATTATGGAAGGACTTTGGAAAAAGGGAAATCGTATTAGCCAGTATACGGGTGGCAGTGCCTCACTTCAACCTGGCCATTGAACTGGACTTGGTTCTGCTCTGGCACGAACGAGGTGAAACAAATAGCCTGTCTGAGCCATCGGTTTGCTCATATTAAAGTGAGAGGTGGGTTCCTCATTCCTTACAGACTCAGTTAAGCTCAAGCATTCCTTTTGGACACAAAATTCTAAGATCTGCAAGCCAGCTGATTGGAAAAGATTAAGAGGCATCTATTCAGGTAAACAAATTTCCAATTTGGTTGTCTTATAAGAAAAGACAACCCAAATCCAAAAAAATAAATATAGGAAGAAATTAAAATTTCTTTTAATTTCAATTAAATGACCTGAAAAAAACCCATTCTTTGTCTTGTAATTAGAATGTTGACTAGACAGGTGTTTTGTTGCTGTTATTTCAAGCAGAATTTTTTTCTTTCTTTCTTTCTTTTTTTTTTTTTGCTATTTAAAGACCTTTTAGTTAACAAATATGGTTCCATATGCTACAAGAAGGATAAATCCTTTTTTTAAAAGATTTTATTTATTTATTTTTAGGGAGAGGGTAAGGGAGGGAGAAAGAGAGGGAGAGATCATCAGTGTGTAGTTGCCTCTTGCATGCCCCCTACTGGGGACTCAACCCGCAACCCAGGCATGTGCCCTGACCAGGAATCAAACCAGCAACCCTTTGGTTCACAGGCTAGCACTCAGTACACTGAGCCACACCAGCCAAGGCCAAGAAGCATAAATCTTGAAAACAATTTGATAAGTGAAAGCCAGTCTCATACACACACGAACACACAAAACACATATTATGTGATTCCATTCATACGACGTGTTTAGAATAGTTAAATCTATATAGGCAAGAAGCAAACTAGTGGTTGCATTGGGCTGGGATATGGGAAGAGATAGGAAGATTAGGGTGCAATAGTCAAAGGTACTGGGTTCCTTTTTGAAGTCATAAAATGTTCTAAAATTGGTGATGTGAATATACAACAAAAGCCCCATTGAATTGTACATTTTAAATGGGTGAATTGAAAGTTATGTGAATTATAGCTCAATAAAAACAAACAAAAAATGTTCCTATAATTTCATATTTTCATGGAAAGATCAGGGTGAAAAAATGAAAAGTCTTTTGAAAGTGACTGGGCAGAAATGTTACTTTTTCTGTCCAAATCAAAACAGGGTCTCAATTTTCTAATTTGTTTTCTTTCCCCTTGGAGACTGAGGTTGACGGACTTCCATTTCTGTCACTGGAAGGGTAAATAAAGCCCCACACCATGGTCACTCTGTTTGGGAGGAGGGTTTGTACCTATTCATGCAAAAATAAATTACTACTTTCATTCTCAGGCTTAGTGACTAAATAGAATTGTTATTTTGTTCTCTCTTTGCCAGAGAAAATTGGGTTGGATGGACAAAACAGCCTCTGATTGGAAGAACATCTCCGCTTTTAACCGCCAGCTATATTTCTCTAAAAGACAACCCAGAAAAGAGACCACTGTTTCCCAAGGTTGATTCATTTCATGAGTCGCAGTTGGACAGACGGTCCCTGAGATGAGACTAAGCACTGACAGCCCTGGACGGACCCTGCGAAGGAGCCTTTGCTCTGTCCTCACAGACTCGCCGCCGCCCTGACACTAACAAAGCTGCATGTGCTGCTTTAGTGTCCACCCTCAGTCCTGGCCTTCTGGTTTCTACCTGCTTTTGGAAGAACTGATAACATTCCCCACATTTCTTTTTTTTTAAGATTTTATTGATTTTTAGAGAGAGAGGAGAGGAGGGAGAAAGAGAGGGAGAGAAACATCCATGTGTGGTTGACTCTCACGTGGCCCCCACTGGGGACCTGGCCTGCAACCAAGGCATGTGCCCTGACTGGGAATTGAACCAGCAACCCTTTGGTTCGCAGCCTACACTCAATCCACTGAGCCACACCAACCAGGGCCTCACATTTTTGACTGGGGAAAAACTTCTACGGAAATAGGAAACACCTCATTCACATCCAGGAAGGTGATGGAGTTGCAGACAGAAATAACCCACTGATGAAGAAAGTGTTGAGTATACACAAGAAGAGAGAAAGTTCGGACACTCTATGAGAGTCAATAAGCAGAGGTAGGTTCATTTTATACCACCCAAGTGGCTGAGTCAAGTTATTAAAATTGAAAACATCAGTTTCTCTCAGACCCACAGTTGGTTACCTTTAGTCCACTAACTTCCAAACCCAAGTGACAGCCGTGAAATTCCACCTAGTTTAACCTTGATGCACAGTATCCAGACAGGAAGTAAAGAAAGCACGGCTCTGGCTCACACTTTGTAGTTCAAGTTTTGGGTTCCAAGGTGTGCTTGAGCTAGCTATCATTCCCCACCACCCGCAAATATGACGCAGATGTGTGCTAATACCTTCTTTAGAAGAGAAGTCCAAGGTCAGGTATACCAGCTCAATGCTGCCTGAAAATATTTACTGAGATTCAGACCAAGATTAAGAGATGCTTTGTCCTGTATTCTACATGCTGGGCAATGAATGCTAGTCAGTGTTTAGGACACAGTTCACCAATGTTAATTGATGGAGGTGAGATGTTTCTAGTAACCCACACTGAGTACACTCTTACGCTTGCCTGAAAACACTTTTCTGAAGGAATTTCTAAAAGTTTCAGAAATAAAAATCTCTTTAGGCCACAAAGTTTGCCTTGGAGAAATTAGAAAGTAAGTTAGACTTCATTTTTTAAGAGAAATTAGAAGGGGGAGGTGACATGTCACTGCCATGAAATTCTACTTGATTTTTTAAATATGAAAAGAAGCCCTAGCTGGTGCGACTCAGTGGATTGATTGAGTGTAGGCCTGCAAACCTAAGGGTTGCCGGTTGGATCCCTAGTCAGGGCACATGCCTGGGTTACAGGCTGGGTCTCCAGTTAGGGGCATGCGAAAGGCAACTGATCTATGTGTCTCTCACACATCAATGTTTCTCTCTCTCTCTCTCTCTCTCTCTCTCTCTGTCTTTCTCCCTCCCTTTCCCTCTCTCTAAAAATAAAGTTAAAAAAAAAAACACCTCAGTGTATACTTTTGTGCAGAGGACCACCTTACACTGGCATTAAAAACCTGTCCTGAGCTAGAATGTGAAACATTTATTGCTGGCCAGGAAATATCAGTTGTTTCCCTTCCTCCCCTGCACCCCACCCCCCATCTCCACGGGAGTAAGGGGTGGGGGTGGTGGGGGGGTGCAGGCAAGCAAGAAGCTTATGGGCAAAATGCTGTCTTGGCTGGAGTGATATCTCTACTTTTAACCCCTGGCTTATATTTCTTTAGGATACAATTTAGAAAACAAATCCGATGCCAGGTTTCTTCACTCTCTTCTCTTAATCATATGCAAAGTACGTGCATTCACACCCCACCCCCTCACTCACCTCTGCTTTTGTGTTTGAGAAGGATGAGTCACACACGCAGAATTATAAATCACTTGGAAAGGATTTCCAGTATCCTAGGAAATATTCTCCGTGTTTAGCACTAAGCTATTTTCCCTAGGAAAATATCTACTTAGTTTTACACAAGTTACCATAAGCCAAAGATTGATAACAGTAACTTTAAGAAACATTTAGGGCAATGGCCTTAATTTAAAGCAGTACTTATCAGCTGTGTTCTTTGGACCACCTGTTGCTGAAAAACCTTGAGGGTTTACTAAAGATGCATATTTTAGGATCTCACACCAGACCCCCTGAGCCTGGATGTCTTGGAGGAAAGTCTCTGCTTTCCTAACAAATTTCCGAGAAATTTCTGCTGTGTACATTGGTAAAATTATGGCCAACATTCCCATGATGGTTTTATAGAGGCTAGAATAACAACAAATCTCCCAAATTGAAAGACTTGTATCCTTGGGATTTCTGAATCACATCCTAACACTTGCTAATTTTTGATCTACAAGGCAAACAAGGCAAAAGCAAAAAGTGACTAATAATTTCTGCTATCAGATACATATTATTTAGTTCACTTCCCCATGGAATTTCCCAGTTCATGGTTTTGCAAATACTGAGAAGTCCAGATTTAGCTTACAGCTATAACTGTACTTTTTTCTTTTAGCTACAGAAGTATATTGTGTATCACTGTCTGTGTAGATTCTATCATGCAGAGGTGAGTCTTGGAATCTATTTAAAACAAGACTTTACTAATGAGGTAATTAAGTAAAAAGTCAGGTCACAAAAAAATCAAATTCTGCCCTGGCTGGTGTAGTTCAATGGATTGAGCGCAGGCCTGCAAACCCAACAATTGCGGTTCGATTCCCAGTCAGGGCACACGCCTGGGTGGTCAGCCAGTTCCCAGCGGGGGATGCAAGAGAGGCAACCACACATTGATATTTCTCTCCCCCTCTCCTTCCCTACCTTTCTAAAGATAAATAAATAAAATCTTTTAAAAAATCAAATTCCTACTTTGCAAATAGACATATATGACGGAAGACTGGAAGAGGTCACCACAAATCATCAGGTTTTTGTGTTATGATTAGCTCCCTCTCTCCTTAAGCTACCCTTAAATTTATGTTCGTTTTTAAAATTAAAAAAAATGATAAACACATTTTATAATGTTTATTCTCCATTAAAAATATCATCACTAGTAAAATTTTCATTTACTGTTAAATCAACTTCAAAAGCACAAAGTAAGAACTATTTATTCCTTGGCCCAGTGATTCCACAATACGTCCAGAGAGACCCGAAATGCTATTTCGAAAGAACACGTGCTCCCTATGTTCTTTACAACATTACTTACAATAGCCAAGATTTGGAAGCAGCCCACGTGCCCATCAGTAGATGAGCGGATACAAAACCTATGGTACATTTACACAGTGGAATACTTCTCATCTATAAAAATAAGGAAATCTTACCGTTTGTGACAGGGAGCATTATGCTAAGTGAAATAAGCCAGTCAGAGAAAGACAAGTACACATAATTTCATTCATATGTGAAATCTGATTCACAAAATGAACTAATAAGCAAAATAGAGACAGACTCAGAGAGAGCAGGCTGACAGCTGGAGGGGAGGGGACTAAGTTGGGAGGCTGCGATTGGAGGGGTGGAGGGGTTGAGCAAACAGCACATTTATTTCTAAGCCTGAAATTCTAATACAACCATTTTAATTTTTCTACTTCCCGTCTAAACTTTATTTACAGGTACACATACATGACTTTAACATTGTTAAAAGTTTAGTTTTACCTAACCCATTCCTGTATGTAGGTACACCTCTGCTATATGAAGTTTCAAGGTGTTATAAATAACAGAATCATCTTTGTATTTAAGCTCTTTCTCTTTTAAAAGTTGTTTTACTACTTCAAAGGGCATGAACACTTTTATGGATCCTAAAATATATTTTCCCTCATAAAAATTGTACCACATTATCATAACCTGTGTGAAAAAGAACTGGATTCCTAAAAATACTGAGAGATGTTGAGTTTTTGAAAAAGCTTCTTGCCCTGACTGGCGTAGCTCAGTGGATTGAGCACGGGCTGGGAACCAAAGGGTCACCAGTTTGATTCCCAATCAGGACACAAGCCTGGGTTGCGGACCAGGTCCCTGGTGGGGTCACATGAGAAGTAACCACACATTGATGTTTCTCTCCCTCTCTTTCTCCCTCCCTTTACTTACTGCTCTCTAAAAATAAGTAAATAAAATCTTTTTTTAAAAAAGCTTTTCAGTTTATTTTTGTTACTGTTTTAATTTTTATTTCTTAATTATGATTAATAATTTTTAAGCTATCTATATGCCAAGCACCATTCTAAGGAGTTTACGTACATAAAAATTATGTTTTTCTGTAAGAGCAATTTAAATAAACCCTCAATGCACAAATGCTATAAAAACCTATCCTCTATATATTAGATCTTCTAATAAAATAAAATTTAAAATTTCCAGAAAATAAATAATCTTATTTCATAGAAGTGCAAGGGCAAAGAAATTTTAACTATGAAGAACATTATTCTAGATTTTCAACATATTTAATTTTTGTACCTGAGAGGAACAAATTAATTCAAAGGAATAAGAGTTTCTTTTATTGCTGAGAAAAAATAATTTTTTTCAGAATTACAAAATTTATTTAATCCCTATCTTCTTTCTTAAAAATGACTGGTTGAAACTTAAAACTACATTAAGAAACTGGGATGATAACATGCCAAATGACATTAATACTAGCAATGTTTATTGAAAACTTAAGGAAACCATTCAGTAAATGACTTACCTGATCTCGCCAGGCACAACAAACTGACGAAGAAGTACAATACCAGCATGTGGAAACTGGAGAGAGTGTGTGGCACACTCACAAGAGTGATTTCTTTCCCAGAGCCTTCGAGTTTCAACTGAGAGCTCTGCTCTGAGACAGATCAG
Organism: Artibeus jamaicensis; assembly: GCF_021234435.1. NCBI lineage: Eukaryota > Metazoa > Chordata > Mammalia > Chiroptera > Phyllostomidae > Artibeus > Artibeus jamaicensis. The sequence continues at coordinate 5,165,869 of NW_026522046.1, read as the reverse complement.
ATAACTAAGGCAGACCTGTAGTGACAGCAGGAAGTTCCGGAGGGACTACAGGCGGGTCCGGCCCTTTCAGGATACTTGACTCCTCCTCTTTTCAATAAAAGGTCAGATATGTCTCCATCTTACGCAATTTCAAGCATATCTTAGTATAATAGTACATATTTGCAGAATGACGAGTTCGAAATAGGTTCATTCTTTGTGGGCGGTTTATTAGTCCTTCAGCTTGTGTGTTGAAATCAAGTGTGATTTGAGATACTTTCCTTAGCCCTGGCTGGCATGGCTCAGTGAATTGAAATACTTTCCTCACATGTTCTTGTGAATGAAATAAATTCAGTTAGTGTTCTGTTGGCCTGTGTATACAAAGCTACTTTTTATGTTAACTCGCACTCTTATTCCTCATAGAGCAATCTTTAGATTTTATTAAGAACATTTCATTAAGTCTAATCATATACCTACATTTGCCAAAATATGCTTCAGATTAAAGGAAACCTTTGGTTCACAGGCCCACACTCAATCCACTGAGCTACACCAGCCAGTTTTAAAGGAAACCTTTTTGTGGTATTATATACCTTTATTTTTATTTCTTCTTATCCAGAGTTACCATCTAGCTACTTGTTCTCTTTCTCCTCTTTCTTCTTTTAAAGGAAAAGTAAATGCAAAGACTTCAGAGGACTATGTCAGAATCCACCCACCTCACTGCAGGAAGTAACCAAACACGTGCTCCATAACTACAAGGTGATTTACCAGTAATTCCCTTTCTGGTAGAGTGCTTGCAACACATAGACTTCTGGTGGTCTGATGAGCTTGAAAATAATAAGTAAAGACACAAACAATTTAAGAATAGATTTTCAACCAAAGAAGCAGGCAAAAGCCACTAGTCACCTAGCATCGTCTATCTGAAGCACATGTTTATGAAGTAAAAGTATCTCTGGTCTGTTTGTAAGTTATCAGCACTCCAATTTGCAGGGAATTCCTTATAGAAAGTAGATTCTAGCAATGCATCCCAGGGAATCAGTGCATCAGAATTACTGGGGTGGGGCGGGGCAGGGGAGAGAGGCGGGTGGCTTTAAACAGCGTTCTGTAGACATTTCTGTGTCACGCCTCAGACCTAATGAATGCCAAGACTTTCTAGCGCTGGTCAACTGACCTGGTTTCTAATCCCACCCCTTCCAGTCACTAGCCGTGCGGCTTTAAGGAAAATATTTAAGTTCTCTAAGTCTTAGTGTTCTCAACTGTAAAATGGAGATAATAGGGCATCTCACAGGGTTATTTTATGGAGTAAACAGAAGTTCTCGGCATAGTGCTGACTACCAAAGTAAGTGCACCCACCACTTGGTAACTATTGTTATCACCCAGCTGGTCTGCACCTTTTCTGCCCCTTAAAAGGTGGGCTACACAATACTGAGCAGAGGGATCTGGTGGAGAATTGCTGAAATTTTAGGAATGGAAAGCGGCTTACAGTGTGATGTTTCAGGTTAATGGCTTTAATCTGCACTTTAGGTTTATTTTTTGTGTTTTGTGTGCAGCTTGGAGAAGCAGTTAGGGATACATAAATAGGAAAAGCAAATAGGTGACCTGCTAGCTTTTTTACTGTTCCAGTCGCAGAAAAGCTTTACTAATTTGAAAACAGCTGTCCTCTGGAACAAATGGAGAGTTGCCTCACGTTCTCCTAGGAACTGGCTGTGGAATGCACTGCTCCCTGTTGGATCAGTGCACTTGCCCGATAAATACTCTCTGAACACTGATCAGTTTTAGAACCATGCTATGTGTTTTATCTACACAGAACTAATGTACATTTTCCTGGAAACTAACCAATTACAGGAATAAAAATAATTTCCGTGAGTAGGCTTTGTGTCACTTTTAACATCTTTGGGTTACTATTGATGACTTTCCCCCTGGTGGACATAGAAGTTTCCCTTAACTTCCTAGACCCATGCTCCTTTCTATTGCCAGCATTTAAAACAACACAAGAATCAATAGGAAAACCCATCTCCTTTCTGGGGGGTTAGTGGAAAATATGATATATTAAAAAATAAATAAATAAAACCTTTAAAAGGATGCAGGAGGAAGGGAAGACCTGAAAATGGGTGTGGTTACGAAGAGGTAGTACAAGGAGTCTTTGAAGTGGAGTAATTCCATCGCTTAATTGTGGTGGTGGTTATGAGAACCTACACCTATGATTAAGATCGCATAGACACACACACACAAATGAGTGTGTGTAAAACTGGTAAAATCTAAATAAGGTATGTGGATTGTACCAAAGTCAATTTCTGGTTTCAATAGTGCATCCTAGCTACATGTTGAAATCAGGGGAAATTTTGTAAGGCTACATGGGAAATCCCTGTACAATTTTTGCAGCTTCCTGTGAGCCTATATTTATTTCCAAATAAAAGTTATCCGCCCTGGCTGGTGTGGCTCAGTGGATTCAGCTCTGGCCTGCAAACCAAAGGGTCACCAGTTCCATTCCCAGTCAGGGCACGTGCCTGGGTTGCAGGCTGGGTCCCCAGTGAGGGTTGTGTTAGAGGCACCTGCACATGGACGTTTCTCTCCTTCTCTCTCTCCCTCCCTTCCCTTCTCTTTAAAAATAAATAAATAAAATATTTTTTAAAAAGTTTTTCTAATGGCCAACTCATAATCATTTGAATGTTAACACTTTGTCAAAAGTATTCTGAGGAAAACCATTCCCTCATTTTTCATCAGATAGTCAAGAGTGAATAATGGTCAATTTTCTCAATACTCTGACCCTGATAAATGGCCACAACTCAAGAATATCACAATTTTCCTCATTTCCAATCTAGTGTTATGTACTAGATTTCTTTATATATATATTTTTTTATTTCTTTATTTTTAGAGAGAGAGGAAGGGAGGGAGAAGAAGAGAGAGAAACATCAATGTGCGGTTGCCTCTCTCACACCCTTACTGGGAACCTGGCCTGCAACCCAGGCATGTTCCCTGACTGGGAACCAAACCGGTGACAGCTTTGGTTAGCAGGCCAGCACTCAACCCACTGAGCAACATCAGCCAGCACTAGATTTCTTTAAAAACCTAAAAACCACTTGCTACAGAGAGGAGGGTAGAGGAAGTAGGCCAGTTTCCAAGAGCAGGAAAAATAGGCATGGAATTGCTGGGAGATGGTTTTATCATTCTTATTGGCTTCAACAGTCAAGAAAAGTGACCTATGTCCCTTCCTGCCCTGGCCTAGGGTTCCAAGCTGGTATATGATTCACTATAGCTTCCTTTTAGCTTCTCATTCACCCGAGTGAGCCTGCCACCTCTCACTTGTGATCCAAGTTTAGAAAGATAAGCCTGTTTCCCTGATTAATATTCTACAAGGAGATCAGGGTGACTTTCCCCAAATTCATATACTTATTTCATTTTTCATTCTATCTTATTGAACAATTCTTGAGCTTCCATTTAAAAAAAAATAAGGGAGCCCTGGCTGGTGTGCAAGAGGGAACCACACATCAATGTTTGTCTCCCTCTCTTTCTGCCTCCCTTCCCCTCTCTCTAAAAATAAATAAATAAAATCTAAATAATAATGATAATAATGGAAAAATGGGAGATGGCTCCTTCCCTCAAGGACACAGACTCATTAATGAAGAGAGATGCCACTGAAAAAGCTCCACATAGGAGATGCCTTTTGATCTGGGTTCCAAAGACTGGGAGGAGCTTGTGCGGTGAAGAGGGTGGAGGAACAGCATTCCAGGCAGAAGGAACAGACCTGGAAGCATAAAAGAAGTGTGGACTGAGAGTCTGGCATGTGGGAATAGGGAGATGATAAAGTAGTTTGAAGACAGGCTGTAAAGAACTTGGTATGCCACTCTTAGGATATTGGGTGGTATCTTCAAGGGAGAGGGAAAAAAACTGTACTTGAAAAATAACTAAATAAAATTTTTTAAAAAAGGGAGAGGGAACCTAACTTTCTTCTTGTTCACTTAGTTATATGTTAGTATATTACTATTATGTAATAATAAAGATGAATATAATAAATAACATAAATATATAAGACAATATACTTATGTTAACATTACTATGTGAATAATTTATGAGGGCACTTTATTGCAAAACAAGAGGGAAAATGTCTGCATACTACTTTTTGGCCCCAAGAAGTATTTTTTTAATGTTTAGTATGTTTTTAAAAATGTTTTTTATTTATTGATTTTTAGAGAAAGTGGAATAAAGAGAGAAAAAAGTCGATTATTTTTTCCACTAATTTATGCATTCATTGGTTGATTCTTCTATGTGCCCTAACTGGGGATAGAATGGCAACCTTGGTGTATCAGGATGATGCTCTAACCAACTGAGCTACCCAGCTAGTTCAAGAAATATTTTTCATGGAATAGAACTACTTTGTTCTAGAAACCATGACTTTCTTACAAGCACCGTATTACACAAAATCAATGTAGGTCCAGCGCTTCCAGTAACTGCTTGTATTCAGAGTGCTGCACAGAACGTTTTGAAGAGAGACTGCCTTCTCAAGACCAGCATGCACACTGGCAAGACAAAGGCAAAATGCTTTTACTTACTACAAGTTCTAAAAAAAAATTGTTGTGAGCAAGGGAGCAACCCTGAAAGGAGTCGCTCACATGCGTTGTGTCTTTCCACCATGCAAATTTATCAGGAGAGACTCCTTAATAAGCCCATGAACTCACAGGCAGGTTACACGCAGAGAGGGGAAGCTCATGTGACAGGAGGGAGCAGAGAGAGCATCTGGGGTGAAATCTGGTCACTGGCAGTATCCACGAGTGGCGAGGCGGGCCTGAGTCTCAAGCCAGGTTATAGTGGTAGCACGTGTCTGGTGGAGTAGAAGTCCAGGAGGGCTCTGAGTTTGACCTGTGGTAGAGCCAAGCTTGCACATCGGGTGGTGGGAGCTGTGAGTTTTTACAGCCCACAAGAGGTAGAGGTCTCACTCATATTGGTGTCCAGATGGAGTTTTTAACCAAATGTCTAAACTTGTGGTTTGGGGCGTTTTTGGCCTCCCACAAGTACACTCCCATCACACCCGATTACCCTGTTACTTCAGTCTTGACATAACTGTCATGGCTGGCAGTGACTCCATATTCAATTATCACAGGTGTCCAAAAAGTTTGCTCTGCTCTTGCACTATAAAAAAATCAACAGGGCCCTGGCTGGTGTAGCTCAGTGGATTGAGTGCGGGCCTGCGAACCATACAATCGCGGTTCGATTCCCAGTCAGGGCACATGCCTGGGTTGCAGGCTGGTTCCCTGCAGGCCAGTTCCCAGCAGGGGATGCACTAAGGCAACCATACATGATGATTCTCTCCCTCTCTCCTTCCCCCCTTCCCCTCTAAAGATAAATAAATAAAATCTTTAAAAAAAAAATCAACAAAAATTTGGGGGGCATTGAGCAATATTTAATGTCCATCAGCACAGTGTATTTTAGATTTATTCGGGTCTTAAGCTATTGTTTTAAAATAGTTATTAGAACAAGATTTCTGCTTTTACTTTAACTTAGCTGGTTTCTCAAGGCTTTTCTTGAGAACTCTGTACCTGCATTAGACAATGATTCCCTGGAGCACACACAGAGCTGTCCATGAGAAGTGACAGCATGGAAAAATCCACCCCTGTAATTTGGAAGGTCTATCCTTACGACTTCTGCCTTAGGCCCCCATTAGGAGCCAACTATCATGAACCATTTGGGGATGAAAAAGACCAAAAGTTTTGCCTTTTGGAATATTGATTTTTTATTTCAATATATTTTATTGATTATGCTATTACAGTCGTCCCATTTTTCCCCCCTTTATTCCCCTCTGCCCTGAACTGCCCCTCCCACCGGCATTCCCGCCCTTTAGTTCACATCCATGACTCATACATTAAGTTCTTTGGCCTCTCCATTTCCTGTACTATTCTTAACCTCGCCCTGTCTGATTTGTACCTACCATTCATGTTCCTTATTCCTTGTACCTTTTCCCCACTCTTCCTCCTCCCCCTCCCCACTGATAACCCTCCATGTAATCTCCATTTCTGTGATTCTGTTCGTGTTCTAGTTGTTTGCTTAGTTAGTTTTTGTTTTTTTAGATTTGGTTGTTGATAGTTGTAAATTTCTTGTCATTTTACTGTTCATATTTTTTATCTTCTTCTTTTTCTTAGATAAGTCCCTTTAACATTTCATATAATAAGGGTTTGGTGATGATGAATTCCTTTAATTTGACCTTATCTGGGAAGGCCTTTATCTGCCCTTCCATTCTACAAGGTAGCTTTGCTGGATAGAGTAATCTTGGATGTAGGTCTTTGCCTTTCATGATTTCCAATACTTCTTGCCAGCCCCTTCTTGCCCATAAGGTTTCTTTTAAGAAATCAGCTGACAGTTTCTTGGTGTTTTTTTTTAAGAGTATTTATTTATTTATCTTTAGAGGGGGAGGGAAAGAGAGAGGGAGAGAAATATCAATGTATGGTTGCCTCTCGTGCGTCTCCTTACAGGAGCTGGCCTGTAACCCAGGCATGTGCCCTGACTGGGAATTGAACTGCAATTCGTTGGTTTGTAGGCCCACGCTCAATCCACTGAGCTACACCAGCCAGGGCAGCTGATAGTTTTATGGAAACTCCTTTGTAGGTAACTGTCTCCTTTTCTCTTGCTGCTTTTAAGATTCTCTCCTTATCTTTAATCTTGGGTAAAGTAATTAGATTGGGTCTTGTTGTGTGCTTTCTTGGGTTCAATTTCTTTGGGACTCTCTGAGCTTCTTGGACTTCCTAGAAGTCTATTTCCTTTGCCAAATTGGGGAAGTTCTTTTTTACTATGTTTTCAAATAAGTTTTCAGTTTCTTCCTCTTCTCCTTCTGGTACCCCTATGATTCAGATGTTGGAACGTTTAAAGTTGTCCCAGAGGTTCCTAAGCCTCTCTTCGTTTGTTTGAATTCTTATTCTTCACTCTGTTCTGGTTGGATGTTTATTTCTTCCTTCTACTTCAAACTGTTGATTTGAGTCCCAGTTTCCTTCCTATCACTGTTGGTTCCCTGCACATTTTCTTTTATTTCACTTTTCAACGCCTTCACTATTTCCTCTGTTTTGCAACCATACTCAATCATAATGTTGTGGCTGTGGCGCTATGTGTGTGGGAGGGGTCAGAGAGGGAACAATGCCACTTGTTTGGCTCTTTGCCAGTTTTTAGTCACTTCCTCCACTACCCAGTAGCCCACTAAGCCCTTTTGGTGCTGATTCCCAGGTGGGTGGGTTTGTGTACTTTCTAGGACCCTGTGGGTCTAATGAACTTTCTTGTGAGGCTGGGAGTTTCTCTCACTGCTGCAACACCCACAGGTTTTTTCAGTCAGAGCTTTTGAGGCTTTATTTCCCTGGGCTGGAACCCTGGGTTGTATGGTCTGTCTCACTCCCCAGTTGTTCCTCCCAGTTTATCTGCACATAAGTGTGGGACCACCTGCTCCACCAGCCGTCACCTCGCCGGGTCCACAAGGCGCTGCCTCATCCAGTCTGCTCGCCACCACCTTGCCATGAGTCCTCTCCACCCGTCTGCCCATCTCTGCCCCTCCTACTGGTCTGGATGAATGTTTTTTCTTTAACTCCTTGGTTTTCAGACTTCCATACAGTTCAATTTTCTGGCAGTTCTGGTTGTTTCTTGTTTTTAAATTTATTGTTGCCCTTCTTTTGGCTCTGGGAGGAGGCAGAGCATATGTACCTACACTGTGCTGGAAGTGAGGATATTAATTTTTAAGGTGGTTATTAAGAAAAGATTCAGAGCAGCCCTGGCCAGTCAGCTCAGTTGGTTAGAGCATCATCCCAAAAGCCAAGGTTGTGGATTGGATCCCCAATTAGGGTACATACAAATAGCCATTAAGGAGTATATAAATAAGGGGAACAATAAATCAATGTTTCTCTCTCTCTCTCTCTCTCTCTCTCTCTCTCTCTCTATATATATATATATATATATATATCCCTCCTCTCTCTCTAAAATCAATCAATTAAAAAATATAAAAACATCACTGCAATTATTATTATTTTAAATCTTTTATAATTCTGGGATCATCAAACAGGAAATTCACTTTACCCATAGGTCTTTTTTTTTTTTAAGATTTTTACTTATTTATTTTTAGGGGGAGGGGAAGGGAGGAAGAAAGAAAGAGAAATATCAACATGTGGTTGCCTCTTGCATGCCCCCTACTGAAGACCTGGCCTGCAGCCCAGGCATGTGCCCTGACTGGGAATCGAACCAGCAACCCTTTGGTTCACAGGCCTGTGCTCACTCCACTGAGCTATACCAGCCAGGTTTGCTGCAATTATTTTTTTAAAAATATTTTTTAAAAAGATGCAGAGAGAATCTTTGACACTCCCCTCTTTCCTGCCTGAGAGACTCACCTATCCCGGGGAGAAAATCTTAGGATGTTCATTTTAGCATTCTAACTTGAATTAGTTTGGTGGATGGGAGGGTGTCAAATGGGGGCCTGTTTTCTAGATTACCCCATTTCATTGTTTCTCTGTTGCCTTGCAGAAATTTACCTGCTATGAACACACATTCAGTTCTTTCTTAGCTACCTGTGAATCTCCCATTCCCACTTCTGAAATCTCAGACTCCTACCCCCAACTTTTATCCTTTGTCCAAAATTACATATACACAATTTTACCTGTCTTTGAAATTTTAATGCTTATGTGAATTTCCCATGTGCATGTATTAAAAATTGGACTTTGTCCCGTTAATCTGTCTCTGGTAATTTGATTATTAGCCCAGTCAGAAGAATTTAGAAGGGAAAAGGTGTATATACTTATATATTTAGCTCCAAAAGGGGTTCCTGCTAACTCAGCAAGGTCTTTCATTCCTCTTCTGGCTGTACCTCAGTTTCAGCTACTGCTAGAGTTACTCGTTTCTCTTTTTGAAGTTCTCACTAGGACTATCCAAGAAAAATTTAGGGTTGCCCATATTTAAGTCAGACTGCTATTATCAGAAACTCAATATTTTGCCTAGGGCCTGCCTGTTTGCATGCACTGGCCCAAAAGAATGCACAAAGAGTTTACAGTATAGAAAAAAAAAATTATTTTATATTCGAATTGGCCAATTCCGAGATGTAAAACTAATGTGCTAAAGACCCAACTCCCCACTAGTGTGTAGGTTACAGATTATACAGGGCAAAATTACAAAATACTGTGGATTATTGGGTTTGGGGAGCTGATTGGTCAGGGGTGAGATAAGGGTAATAAATCATTTCTTCAGATCTTGAAGACAGCTCTGAGATCTTTTCAGGAATCCCTTGGTCTGGTTTCATGAGAAAGTAGTCAGAGGGAACTGAAACAAGTAGGTCAAGATGTTTCCTTTAGCTTGCCACAAGCCCAGACCTTGTAACCAACAGTGAGGTCTCAACCACTGTGTTCTGCTGCCTTGGGGGTTTCTGATTATCCAGGGGAAAGGCTAAGTCTCTGAAGGGTAGAGAGAGAGACAAGATACAATTTCTAGGGCTAAAATTTAAAACTAAACTTAATCAAAGTTATAAGGACCCTAAGTTTCACCACTCCAAACAAATCTCTGGAATTTGGTGTAAATCAACCCAACCAATTTTAGTTATTCAGTAATAACAGAAATAATTTACTGTCCTTATTAAATGAGAACAACAGTATAAAGTTACCTTCCTTAACAAAAGGCAACAAAACAGCAAAAAAAAAAAAAAAAAACCAAACAAACCCAGAAAACAAAGAACAATCACCTTGAAAATAGCATAGAAGAGGGGAGGGTAGAAAAGGGGGTGGCTATTGTGATGGTGTGAGAAATGATCAGGCCCTGAATGAATGCAGCTCTTTGGGTTTGGTGAGGGGAAAGGACTGGTCTGAGGAAAATGTAGGATGCAGAATTGGCAAGTTCAATGATTTGTTAGAAGGGAGGTGGGGTAAGAAAAACACTAAGCACTTAGCTATGCTGGGCCTTCACATATATAAACACATTTAATTAGCCCATAGCTTTGAAAAGCAGGTTTGAGTAAGCTTAGGTAGGGCCTGGTGCTAGCTATTATTATTTCTCCACACGAGGCAGAGCAAGTCACTGTAGTCAATGTGAGCAAACTTTATAATAAAATCTAGGACAAGAAAGAACTACACTTGCTTTTGGATAATAAGGCCAAGGTTATTATTACCACAGATTGAATAACATCAAAGTTATGTTATAAGGACATGTTTTTCTTGAGCCTCAGAGAAGTTGGTTTCCAGAAGGAAATGAATCTTCAGATTGGTGAACTATGTTAGATTTTAAGTACATTAGGACGAAACCAACATCTCATCTGTGGCCTCCTTTCCCTTTCCATCAAATGGCCCACAGCTCCAATCTGACAGGAGTCAGCAAAAACAAAGTTGAGAGGAAATCTTTTAACACTCTGAGAATGATAACAAAGGGGAAATTTGCAAGACTAAAGACTGGATTGGAGGGCTGGGTCTACATTGTTCTGCAGAGGAGAGATAGGGTTTGAGGAAGATGGGGGCTGGGGCTTGGAAAGGCTTGAAGGTGAGGATCTCGGCCAGAGCAAGACAAACATCTTTTCGGGAAACTGGGGTAACCTTTTAGGATACCCAACGGAAACATAAGTAATGAGCTTATGCTCTTCTGGGAGTACAAGAGTGCAAATTATCCAAAGCAAGGGCAGAAATCTGATTGTTCTTGTTATTTCACCCGGCGTTGGGATTCTTCTCTGGCCCCCAGCTAAAGAGTTTCTGGGTCCAGGAATGGCAGTGTCAGTGGTGGGGTTGGGGGTAAGGATAATCTCATTCCTTGACCAATGGATGGACAGTCCCTATTATGGACGACAGGACAACAAAGGCATCAACCGGCAAAGAAGTCTCAGGCGGCAGCAATGGTAAGGCTGAGTCCCCTTCTTTCCTCTGTTTCTAAGGTCAACATTGAGAGGACACAGAGCGGGTGTATGTTTCCCGAGGTAGGGGCTGGCACACTTAGGAACTGTTTGCTGATTAGGCTCAGGGATTCAGACTGAGGTTTCCACCTTTCATGGTGGGTGACCCACATTTCAGTATTGGGTATGTGCAGGTGCTACTGATGAGGCAGAAAAAGAAGAAAAAATGTGTTGTGTTGTACTAGAGTGCTCTGAGACTTGATGCTCATTTTTTAAATCTTGGTGGCCAGAACGTGGGAGAATCTGCTATCCTACAGCAGCTTGTAGTTTTCGGATTTATTTTTTGAATGAAAATTGTCCTTTTGTTTTGGGGAATCTCTTCCCAATACTTGAGTGGTGTTCTTAGTTAGGCAAAAGCAAAGACCAACTCTTAAAGTGGAATGGACATTTGACACACAGCTAAACTGCTCTGGATAATAATACCAACATTAGTCTTAAGTTAACTGGTGGTCCTGCCTGAAATGAGTAGGGGTCAAGGTGGAGGGGAAATTCTTTTCTATTGGTGGTTTGTAAAAGATGCCGAGAAGAGTAGGAAAAGAGTAGAAGTTGAAAAGAAAAGGAGAGGCCTCTTCGGAGCCAATGGACTATAGACACTGTACTTGGGATAGCCACTTGTAAATCTTCTAGGCTTTGTAATCCTCCTATTACAATATTCTCAAACTTTCAGTAACATCTTGATGTTAGCTGTGTTTTGGGGAATTAAGGGGCCTATGTCCACACTTAGGATTTGCTTCCGTCCTGTAGGAAGTGCATCCTGCCCCCACGCCAGAGTGGTAGTAGCCACAAGTGGGTAGCTAGTGGTTCTGGAGCTCTAGGGGGTAGCTTGCAGCAGAATTCCGGAATACTGATTTTTTGAACAAAGGATGAGGCTATAATGAGGAGTGCCTGTGTTGAAGTTAAAGCAAGTCTGCAAGTCTGGCCTTAACTAAATCACAGGTAAAGATCAAGCGCAGCCTGGAGGGAACTTGTATATGAAAACCTGTGAAGATTCCAGGCCCTGGGGGTGGGGATTGGATTTTTTTAAATCACTGAGTAGGGTGGTACTTTTACTGTTGTTGATAATTAACCAAAAATGTGACTTCTAGATACCAGATTAATTAACAGCACTCCCTGCCTGCCCAGGGGAGGGGACTAGTAGCTGCTAGTAGGCCACAGGTACCTTTTAATTTTTAAGCTTCTGTGAAGCCTTCCTGGAGTTCGGCCCTTTCCTTCTCCCCTGCATGTGTTTTTTCTTTCTCTGGCGCCTACTGCACTTTGTATACACCTTTATCACAACTGCCAATTGTCTTGTAACTTGTAATCTTGTCTTTATCAGTAGATCTCCAGGGCCGGTGATTGGCGCTAGTTCTCAGACCCTGGTTCAAATTCCAACTCAGCCACTAACTAGCTTTGTGACTTTAGGCACATTACTTAACCGCTCTAGTTCTGGATTTCCTTATTAATTAAAAATGGGCACAAGACTCTCCATTGCCTGCGGTTGCTGAGAGAAGTGAAGGTTACAGTTCACGTCAAGTACAAGGTATAATCAAAATAGAGAACTCCTAGCATGGGAGACACTTGTCAATTAACCTGAACCATCTTTATTTTGTGTATTCAAGCATTTACTCAGTACCAACTATATTTCAGGCCCTCGGAGCACTCCCTCCCTGAAGTAGAAGCCTCACATGTAGCCGGTGGGCCTTGTCCCGCGAGCCGTCTCAGGATTGGCTCCGCCGAAGGGAAAACCCCGCCCACATCGCTTTCCGTCTCTTCAATGATTGGGCTGGGAACCTCCGGCAGAAGGTGGGTTCTAGGTTGCGCGTGCGTAGATTGAGGAAGAAGATGTCTTCCAGTGGGGTGGGAGGGGGTGACGTCAAGAGCGGTGGCAGGCGGGGTCCTCCCATAGACCTGGGGACGTTGTATCTGTGGGCCTTCAGATCGCGTCACAAGTCGGCGACTGAACCTTGGCTGTGGTGGCTGAGACGGCGAAAGCGGCAGCGGCGGCGACAACTCTGGGGTTTGTGTCTCGGGGTGTGTCGGCCGCCGCTGCTGCTTGGGCTTGGTATGTACAAATGGCTGGTTAGGATTCTCGGCACCATTTTTCGTTTCTGTGATCGGCCGGCGCCCCCTACCCGGGCCCTCCTGAAGAGGCGGCGCTCGAACAGGTGAGCCGGGCGGGGACTGAGTGTGGGCCTGTTCGTCACCGTCCCCCTCCCCCATCCCAGGCTCCGCGGAGTGCGCTGATCCAGCCTGGCAGGCCCGGTTCAGTCTAAACTCAGCCCAAATGCGTAGCTGGGCCTTGGTGTTAAAGGTGCTGGTCGCGGGTGTCCCGGTGACGTAGTATCTCCCTTCGTCCTGTGTGGATGCTGCTCCTGATGATGGAAGGAGCTAGTTGTCTTTGGAGTGACAGGTAATGATTAGGACTTGATGTTCTTGTCGGAGTCCATGCTGCCTCCTGTCAATACATGGGGCTTTATCATACTTTGCAGCTCTTAGGTTGAGAACTAAAAATTTGTTTTGGCTCACTGCTTACAAAGCACACCTCCCATATGTCATCTGGGCAATAACCGCAGTTAAGGGAAATTAGATTGCTAGCTTGCCCAAGGCTGTTTTGGCTGCAAATATACTGTCCTCTTAGCACCGAGACAGTAGCTGTCTTGTTCTGATACAGCTGTCCAACTCTGTGTGTGTGTGTGTGTGTGTGTGTGTGTGTGTGTGTGTGTATTTGGGGAGCGAGGTAGGGAGACTGGTTCTTTGCTTTAGATTAGTGTATGAGGGGAGAAAAGGTACTTCATTCCTTTAAAAAGATCACTGTCCTATATTTGAAGTTAAAATTTTGGGGGAATCAAAAACTGTTCTTACTTAGCATTTATTCTTTAGTTTGTCCCATTATTTATAGTGTGAGCCCCCTTCCTTAAGAATTGAGAGAGTAAAATACCATACCAATTCTATACACTGCCCCCCAAGCTTTTAGATCAAAATTTTTTTATTAAGCCTCAAGATCATTGAAGGGTAGTTTCTTGGAATTTGAGAGAATAAGATGATTAATGTATGAATCTGAGAATGCAGATTATTGATGAAATAGACTGTTGAACCCTGGCTGGCTGGCTTAGTTGATTGAAGCATCCTCCTGTACATGAAAAGGTGGTGGGTTCCATTCCCAGTGGGGTTTCTCTCCCTTCCTCTCCCTCTAAAATCAATATATCCTCCAATGAGGGTTTTTTAAAAAAAGCAGTAGACTGTTAATGTGTTCCAGAGAGAGCAAGGTTTCAACTTAATTTTCCTTTCTACCTTTCTGTAAGGTTGATATAAGGATCATTTGAGAACATTTTATAATAGAATAATGCTTACTATATATGCATAGTATTTAGAGGGCCTTGTGCAGAGGTTAGTGCGATACATAGTGATACATAGTTGATACATACTTGCTAAATAAAGGAATGTGAGTTTGCTCTCCGCGATACATAGTGATACATAGTTGATACATACTTGCTAAATAAAGGAATGTGAGTTTGCTCTCCCCTATCCTCTCTTTTTGCTTTGAATCCCCCACTAGTCAGGGAAACTTTAGTTTGGAGATGAAAACCCTGTTTTTTCCACACAGCCTTAATCAAAAACAACTCTTCTCAAGGTAAGGCATTTTTCAGTCAAAATTAAGCCAGGAGGTCTTGTTGGGATGTTTAAAATAATGACCTGAATGGTATATTCCTATATACCAATTCCTAAATAGGGATTTATTCTGCTCATTTTTTGTAAATAAGATCAATCACAGTCATCTTTAGAAAGGTGACTATGGATGGATACGGGCAAATGAGGATATCTGTAATAGTGTCAGTAAAAAAATAAAAAAGGTGAATATATAACAGCTTTTCTGGCTGAGAACTATCTTTCAAGATGTCATCTTTTTTAAAAACTTGTTTTTTTTAATTTATTGATTTTTAGAGAGAGAGGGGCATCAATTTATTGTTCCACTTACTTATACATTCATTGGTTGATTCTTGTATGTGCCCTGACTGGGAATTGAACCCACAAGCTTGGTACATTGGGATGACGCTCTAACCAACTGGGCTACTCCGCCAGGGTTGGGGGGGTATCATCTTTCAAAAGGGTATTTGTTGTTGTTGTTGTTTTAAAGATTTATTTATCTTTAGAGGGGGAGGGAAGGAGAAAGGGAAAGAAATTCAATGTATGGTTGCCTCTCCTGTGTCGCCTGCTGGGAACTGGCCTGCAACCCAGGCATGTGCCCTGACTGGGAACCAAACCTATCCTTTGGTCCAAAAGCCCGCTTTTGTTGTTTTTAAGTCATTGCCTGAGTGAGAGAAGAACTTGGGCCCTTACCTCTGTTCACCTACTAAGCCAAGTGATTTCTGGCCAGTTTCAAGTTCCTACTTTAGCCAGATTACAGATTACTACTATATAGTAGGGAATTTTGTGCTTTCTCAAATAGTTAAAACAATAGGGTTAAGTCCTACTATGGAGTAGCATTCTCTTTTAAAACCTAAGTTTGATCTCATTTTATGGCAAAGTGGATAGAGGAAGGTGTGTCATATAAACACTACGCTTACTTACAGAAATGGGTGTGTGTGTGTGCGTGCGTGCATATATATACATATATATATATATATATATATACACATTTTTTATTTCTTCTCTTTTTTTTTAGCACTTCATTATCCACAGTGGACACTGATGAAATACCAGCCAAAAGACCAAGATTAGGTATTGAATATTAATTTTAAAATTAGTGTTTTAGCAGCAGTCCATCGACTTCACCATTTGCCACCTCGTCCCCATGTAAAAATTAGTATTTTAATAGGAAAACTATATGCATGTAACAGAATTCAAAAAGTAAAAAGTATATGAAATGAAAGTAAGTCTCTTTCCTGTTCTTCATCTACTCAGTTATCTTTTCTGGATGTAACCACTTTTACCCAGGGGATTACATGTCATTCCAGATAGATAAACCTTATAGGTTGAATATACATTTTCTTAAAGCTCCTTTTAAAAATGTACATTCTGAAATTCTAAATTTCCTAAAAAGAAAAGTTGCTTTTTTAATTTGAGGAGAAAACATTATAAAAACTACTTTAAACTGTCATCTGGTTCAGATCGCTGAATGAAGCAATCTCATTAATGTGTTGCTCCAAATTGTTTACTTCTTTCTTGTAATCTGAAGGGCTAGACATCATTTGATAGAAGAGAGTAAAATTATAATAAAGGGAAAAGGCACAGTGGAATACTCCATTTTCCTCTTTTCAAAAATGCACGTGAATTTGGATGTACCTCCAGATGTGGTAGTGAAGAGTGGGCAGTCTGTGTTAAGATTTCATTTAAATCTAATGAGGACTTACTGAGCATGTCTTACTGCTAAGTGCTGACTTAGGTTCTCCAGGAATACAAAAATGAGAAGCAGGATCTCTATTTTAAAAACTTTACAGTGATAAGGGTATATGATTATATAATGGGGAATATAAGATAAGCACATAAATGATACCAATGTCAATGATCCTATGATAATGAGATAAGAAAGGTAGTAACAAAATACTGTCCAATTTTCGCTAGTTAATAGTCCCAGTGAATATTCGATGAAGGAGCTAGTATGTGAGATGGATCTTTTTTTTTTTAATTTTATTATTTATTTATCTTTAGATGGGAAGGGGGGGAAGGAGAGAGGGAGAGAAACATCAATGTATGGTTGCCTTTTGTGCGTCCCCTGCTGGGAACTGGCCTGCAGGGAACCGGCCTGCAACCCAGGCATGTGCCCTGACTGGGAATCGAATCGCGATCGTGTGGTGGATCGCGCTCAATCCACTGAGCTACACCAGCCAGGGCTTGTGAGATGGATCTTGAAGGATGGATAGGATGTCAGCAGAGAGCATTGGGAAGGAAAAGCTTTCTAGGAAGAGGGAAGGGATTGGGAAGTTGTGCTAGTCAGGCACTAGTGAAGAGAACTTAGGGGAAAAAGTTAGAGAAAGAGATCAAATTGTGCAACACTTTGAATGCCAGGAATATCCAAATTCATTAGGATGATATTTCCCAAAGCAGAGGATAAATACCAGTCAGGAAATGATTTAGGAGGTACAATGTTCATAATATTAAGTAACATTTGAATTATGTACTAAAAAGTTGTAATCTTTTCAGTTGTTTTAAATTTCTGATTATTTTAAGGAGAAAATCTTGGTTGAATGCATAGTTGGTCTTTAATACTTACTGAACACAGTTGACCTTTGAACAACATGAGGGTTAGAGGAACTGACTACCCCAGGAAGTTGAAAATCCATGTATAACTCTGGACTTCCCCAGAATAATTTAACCATTTATGTTGATTGGAAGTCTTAATGACAAATAGTTAGCGTCTATTTTATAATATATATTACGAGCTGTATCTTACAATAAGGTAAGCTAAAGAAAAGAAAATCATGAGGAAAACACATTTACAATATTGAAAAAGTCGGAGTGTAAGTAGACCTGCATGGTTCATACCTTTGTTATTCAAGCATCAACTAGAATATAATCTGTTTCGTTTTCATTTCTTTTTTTTTTTTAAGATTATATTTATTTAATTTTAGAGAGGGAAAGGAGAGAGAAAGAGGGAGAAAAACATCAATGTGTGGCCGCTCCCCACATGCCTCCTTACTGGGGACCTGGCCTGCAACCCAGGCATGTGCGTGCCCTAGACTGGGAGTTGAACCAGCAGCCCTTTGGTTCGTAGGCCCGCGCTCAATCCACTGAGCTATGCCACCCAGGGCTCTTTTTTTTTTAAAGATTTTACTTATTTCTCTTTAGAGGGGAAGGGAGGGAGAAGGGGAGAGAAATATCAATGTATGGTTGCCTCTTGTGTATCCCCTGCTGGGAACTGGCCTGCAACCCCAGGCATGTGCTCTGACTGGGAATCGAACCACAGTTCTTTGGTTCACAGGCTTATGATCAATCTGCTGAGATACACCAGCCAGTGCATCTTTCCTTTTTTTTTTTTTTTTTTTTTTTTTTTAATGCTTCACCTGGAACATTTTTTCATTGCTTTTATTTTTATTTTTTATTTATTTATTTTAAAGATTTTATTTATTTATTTTTAGACAGAGGGGAATGGAGGGAGAAAGAGAGGGAGGGCAACATCAATGTGTGGCTGCCTCTCATGTCCTCCCTCCTGCCCCTGGCTCCCCGGACCTGGCCCGCAATCTAGGCATGTGCTACTACCAAGAATTGAACCAGCGACCCCCTGGTTTGCAGGCTGCCACTCAGTCCACTGATCCACACCAGCCAGGGCACATTTTTGCATTGCTTTTAGAGAGAGGGTGAAGGAGGTAGAGAGAGAGAAAGAGAAACATTGATGTGAGAGAGAAACATGGATCGGTTGCCTCTTGCATGTACCCCTGACTAGGGGACCTAGGTATGTGCCCTGACTTGGAATCAAACCCACAATTTTTTGGTTTATGGAATGACACTCCAACCAACTGACCCACACAGGCTAAGGCAGTGTTTTCAAGGGAAATAATGTTTTATATTCACAGTAATAATATACAATTACCTTTTAATATCCAAAGGAATCCAAAGCACTAACTCAGAATAATATATATACCCCTATGTTCATTGCAGCATTATATATAGTAGCCAAGATATGGAAGTAGCCTAAGTGTCCCTCAGTAGCCAAGTGGATAAAAAAAGCTATGGTATATTTACATAATGGAATATTACTTGGCCATAAAAAAGAACGAAATCTTAACATTTGTGACAGCATGGATGGACTTAGAGGGTGTTATGCTAAGTGAAATAAGTCACACAGAGGACAAATACAGTATGGTTTCACTTATGTGGACTCTAAAGAACAAAATAAACAAAATAGAAACAGACTCATAGATATAGTGAAGAGATTGATTGTTGCCAGAGGGGAGGGAGGTTAGGGGACTGGGTGAAAAAGGCAAAGGGATTGAGATCTACAAATTGACCCTGGCAAGTGTGGCTCAGTTGGTTGGATCAGCATCCTATAGGCCGTGGGCACATGACTGGGTTTCGGGTTTGGTCCCCAGACAGGTGCATGCTGGAGGCAACTGAGTGATGCTTCTCTCCCTACCTCTGTCCTTCCCTTCCCCTCTCTAAGCAAGTGCAAATTGGTAGTTACAGAATAGTCACAGAGATGTAAATTGAATTATAGCGTAAGGAATATGTATCTTAATAACTGTGTGTGGGGCCAGGTGGTTACTTGAAATATCAGGTGACTAACTGTAAACGACACACTTTTAACACCACTGTGCTGTGCATGTGAAACTAATACAGAATGATAATGAATGTAAACTGTAACTGAAATTTTTAAAAAGTTGCCTTTCAAATACATTTTTTTAGCAAAAGTGAGTCAATTTTACAGAAAAATATAAATAAAGGTATATGGTTAAAAAAATTGACAGTGAAATTATAGAAGTGTCTTGAAATAATTTTGGCAATTATCCATTTTAGACTTCTATGTTAAGGGTCTCTCCCTCCATGATTTCCATGAGTAGAAAACTAGAAGGGAACCTAAGCCACAGGGGAAGTAGTGAGTAGCAGAGGTGATACTTAGGGGCAGAATTTGTAAATGTTTATAGTAGTGCTCTCCAATCGAACTGGGTGCCGCGATGGCTTCTGAGCACTTGAAGCGGGGTTAGTGTGACCTAGGAACTGAATTTAATTTTACTTAACTTGAAACTTAGGTAGCTTACATGTAGCTAGTGGCTACTGTAACAAGCAGTACAACTCTTGGTTGCTTTTTAGGAGGGGTAAAAGAAAACAAGGAGGGCCTTAGAATTTCAGGCTCAAGATTTATAGAAGAATGGGATTTTATGAGATGCACTTCGTTTAGTCTCAGGAAAATAAGTGGTCTTATCCCCATTTTAGAGATGAGGTAACACCCCCGCCCCTGCCTTTTTACCCCTCTTTAGTGAGAACTTTTGCAATAATCTTGGGCGTACTCAGATTTTGACAAAATTTATAGGAAAATAAACAATACATTACTTTTTAGTGTCTAATATTAACTATGTTGTTAAGAGGAGTACCTCTTTTCCTCTGGCGTTGGATGACTGACTGTCTAGATTAAGCATCAATCTTTAAAGCTAATTTTCTCCCATGTAAAGCTCAACACTATCAGAGGGATAACCCAGAATTCTTTCTAATTCCTAAAATAAGAAACAGGTTATTTGCAAACTTTCATTCTTTTAACTATTCTCTAGTTACAGATTACTTCAGGTTGGATTCTGCTTTACTCAGCTAATACCTTCTCCCTGCTGTTTAAGTTATTCCCTTTCTGTAAAGTATTTTGTCTTATATGTTCTAGAGTGCTTGTTGCTTAAAAGCCATCATTTCAACTTCAGACTATTTTTCTCTAAAGCAGAATGTTGCTGGAGTGATGATCTTTTCAATTGGTGCTTTAGAATACCTTAATTAGGACATAGAAAGGAAATTGCAGAAAATAAATAATCAATATAGGAAATAAGAAATGGACAGTTAGAAAAGAAGAAAGTTGGGCCCCTCCCCCATGTTTATTTCCTGATTTTTTAAAAAGATTTTATTTATTTACTTTAGAGAGAAGGTAAAGGAGTGAAAAAGAGAGAGAAACATCAATGTGTGAGAGGTACATCCATCGGTTGCCTCTCACACACCCCAACTGGAGACCTGGCCCACAACTCAGGCATGTGCCCTAACAGGAAATTGAACTGGCAGCCTTTGGATTCATGGGCCAATGTTCAATCCATTGAGCCACACCATCCAGGACTATTTACTATTTACTTTGTAAACTTTATGTTTGATTGGCGGGGGGCAGGAGGGTGAGTCTGAGATCTTCCAGTACATCTCTGGTAGAAGGATAGCTTTGTTTTATCATAGGTGTTTAAGAGTTATATATCTTGTCCTGGCTGGCGTAGCTTAGTGGATTGAGCACGGTCCTTCAAACCAAAGCATCATGGTTCGATTCCCAGTCAGAGCATATGCCTGGGTCGCAGGCCAGTTCCCAGGAGGGAACACATGAAAGGCAACCATACATTGATATTTCTCTCCCTCTCTCCTTCCCTTCCTCATTAAAGATAAATAAATAAAAATCTTAAAAAAAAAGAATTATATATCTTAATACTTCACTAATTTCTGTGCTGGGTATAGCCAAGATACAATAGGCACTTAGTAAGTAGTTGTTTGGGACAACTGTATTGTTACCTGCCCAGGAAGGAAGGAAGGAAGGAAGGACCGACCAGGGA
This sequence comes from Artibeus jamaicensis, assembly GCF_021234435.1. Classification (NCBI taxonomy): domain Eukaryota; kingdom Metazoa; phylum Chordata; class Mammalia; order Chiroptera; family Phyllostomidae; genus Artibeus; species Artibeus jamaicensis. The sequence goes on along the minus strand of NW_026522046.1, from coordinate 5,144,821 downwards.
GTAAGTGGTATTTCCTGTAGGAGTCTGCCATACATAGAAACTATAAGCTCCATGTTGTTAAGTTATGCCCCTGTGTCTTGGGTATAGATTCCTTTTTGTATATTCAGGAAAACTCATTGCTTGAAAGTTTTTGTTTCAGGACTTTTCTGTGTGAATCAGTGTGTGATTTGTTGAACTGATTATTTCATGTTTTTGTAGCTTCACAGATATTTTACTAAAAAAAAAATCACAGTGCTGAGCCCTGACTGGCATGGTTCAGTGGATGGAGTCCTGGTCTGTGACCCGGGTTGCTGATTCGATTCCCAGTCAGGGCACATGCCTGGGTTGCAGGCCAGGTTCCCAGTGTGGGGTGTGTGAGAGGCAAACCATACATTGATGTTTCTCTCTCTTTCTCCCTCCCTTCCCCTCTCTTAAAATAAATAAATAAAATCTTTTTAAAAATCACAGTGCTTGAATTCCAGTTATTCAGGGAGGAGAAAAACTGTTTTACAGATCCTTTTTTATTTCAGTGACTGAAAATAGGACTCATAGTAAAAATTGAAAGACCTTTTTACAGATAAAATCTTATGTTTTACCAGAAGTTTAATACTTTCTACTTACACGATATATATCTGTATGTGATCTATATTACACTTTCTAGATTGCTTTATTCACCAAGTGAAAAACAGTCTCTATAATGCTGCCAGCTTACTCGGAATCCCGCTCCAGCTGACCACAAAGCCCATGGTAACTTCTGCTTGTAACGGAACACGGAATGCAGCCCATTCAGGAGAGGTCAGTGGGGCTAGGGCTTTGTTGGGGTTACTGACAAAGTTTTGTACTTAGTCATTAAAATTAAATTTGGGAAATACTCTCATTTTAGGAATTCCTGCGTACAGTGTCGTCTTTCCAGAAATGTTCATGTCTTTATTAGTCTTGGTATAAAGGGCAAAATATTAGAAGTTAAGACATTACATACTTAAAAAATATGTATAAAGAGCCTAACTACTAAATAATAAGTATGTTTGAAGACCCTGGAATTGTTATTTTTTTTATATCATTTGTGAGTTTTTTGCAAATTAAATCTCAGGCTTTATTGATGATATTTCTTTTCTGTGAGCTGGCTAAATAATAGAATGGTTTGTTTTCTATTAGAAACTTAAATTGTGAAATTATGTACTACAGAGATCATTCTGCTTGATTTTAAGGTATTTTCGAACTCTTCATCTTGTGAACTGACAGGTTCTGGACCCTGGAACAACATGCTCAAACTGGGTGAGGTGGTCCAAATGCTCTCTTTCCCCATCTTCCCTGCCTCTTTTTTCTGAGTTTTGAGAAAATGAAAGGAAAACCTGATTTTAAAAAACAAATAGCTTTCCTTTAGAATTGTCTTTGAATTTACTGTGTTTTCTATTTGTATTATCACTGTCCTTAATGTGACTTAGATCAAGTTTCATTCAATACAAAACAAAACAAACATATCCTGAGACATATTCTCTGGCAGGCACTGTGCTAAGTTATCAGAAACAAAATAATAAAACCTTTGATAACAAAACAAATAGCAATAATAAAAATAGGAAAACTCTGCCTTTGAGGGACATCATCTGATTGAGGAGAAATCTTAGGTTCCCAGTTCTCATAGTTTTATGGATTAGGAACCTCTATGTCATCCATACCCTGGAATTTAAATGTAATGTACATTTAAATTGAATGTACTGTACATGATGCTGTGGTGGGGGACTAGGAAGAAGTCGGAGTCCTGAAAATGGTGTGATCTCTGCCAGGCAGGTGGATTTGTAAAGTTTGAGCGGAAGGGGAGAAAGCTTTTAGAGAAGTTGTGGGTTCAGAAGTTAAAAGTGGAAGAAGCTAAGGAAATGATAAAAACCTTAGAGCAATGCTTCTAAAACAAACTGTTAAAGTGAAGTACCTCTGGTGGCAGAGAAGAGAGAAGGAAAGGAAAGTGTATGTATCTTCAAGTCTGAGAATCTGGTTCCAAGGGACCTGGGACAAAGATGATACATTTTGTTTTTGCTTTTTAAATAGTATTTTCATCTATTCTTTTTTAAAAATGTCTTAAATTTATTTTTAGAGAGAGGGGAAGGGAAGGAGAAAGAGTGGGAGAGAAACATCAATGTGTGGTTGCCTCTCATGTGTCCTCTACTGGGGACTCAGCCTGCAACCCAGGCATGTGCCCCGATTGGGAATTGAACTGGCGGCCCTTTGCTTCACAGGCCCGTGCTCAATCCACTGAGCTACACCAGCCAGGGCTAAAGATGACACATGTTTAAAGTCTTTAATCTTATTTTAAAAATTAATACAAATTAAATTTAATAATATTTATATTGTTTGAATATATAAATGTTTAAAATTATTTGCCGTTGAAGTTGATATATGGAAGAGATAGTAGATTTATCTTGTGCCTGAGGTACGGGCACTATATTTCTGTAAGTTTGTATAGCATAGTCAGAGAAGCACAATTATTTCTAGGGCAGGTTTCTTACAGAAAGAAGTCCGTAGTCTCTGATATGAAATCCTTAGAAATGTGTTTGGGGGTTGTGAATTTATCCTGTTTTAGATATATTGTGTTTATTGACTTATTTAAAAATATTCATTGGGGTTAAACATTGGCTCTACTCAGGTTTTGTAAACAAATGGATTCAGGTTAGTTTAGGTTTTGCTGCTACTGACTTATGAAAAATTTTCAGTTTTTTTCTGTTGCATTTTGGAATCCTCAGGGACTCCAAGCCCCTATAAATGGCTGCAGCAGAAAATGTGGCTGATGAAAATTTGGTTACCATTTTTTGAAGTATAGTAGCCATCTAACAGGTATTAGAAGCTTCCAATGAAATGTAGTAACATATGGCAAGTTTTCACTTAAAAATACTTACGTTTTCTTGGGGAGAAGACATAATTCGACAAATTTACTCAGTTTCATTAGATTATTGGGGGGGGTTATAATCATTGGGTTCTTCATGCCTCTTATCGGTCCCAGCAAGCAAAACTAGAAAAGTCTGCATGTGTATTGTTTTTCTAAGCACTATTGCTTTTCCTTGACTTTACGGAGTTTGTGCTGGACCTCTGGGCTGTGTGGTCGTATCATTTGAAAAAATAAAACAAGTAATTCTCTATGATATAGACTGATCACACAGTTGTTTTTTTCCTAATGCGGGCTGTGGATAGTGTTTTGTTTTTATTTATTTATTTTTTCACAATTATAAATGCATTCTAAAAATAGGTAATAAATCTCCTAATGGAATAAGTGACTATCCAAAGATCAGAGTGACAGTAACTCGCGATCAGCCTCGAAGAGTCCTGCCTTCCTTTGGGTAAGTGTTCAACTCTGCCTTCTTTAAATGGGTACTTGGCACTTATTAGGGGCTCACTCTTGCTAGCGAGGCATTTTTACTCTTACTCTATTATGTAATCTCATTAAGTAAGTACTCTGAGGTTAGTGGCTTATGCAATATCGTACAGCTAGTGAGAAACTTGAACTTGTTACTTTTTCTGCCATTTTATATACTCATTACATCTGATTTTGAAAACCTTTTGAAAAACAATTGTCATTCACTTCTAGACTTTTTTTTTAAAGATTTTATTTCTTTATCTTTAGAGGGGAAGAGAAGGAGAGAGGGAGAGAAACATCAATGTGTGGTTGCCTCTCATGGGTCCTCTGCTGGGAACTGCCCTGCAACCCAGGCATGTGCCCTGACTGGGAATCGAACTGTGATCCTCTGGTTCCTAGGCCTGTGCTCAATCCACTAAGCAACACCAGCCATGGCATAAACTTTTTTTTAAAGTATAGTATACTCATGCAGAAATCATGTGTCTAGCCTGATGAATTTTCATACACTGAACTGTTCTTATTTTATTAGTAATTTTCTTCTCCTTTTTGTGTTTTTACTTTCTACAATTTCTACTGTTTGGATATTAGATCTTTTGGATTGATCTAATTTTTAAGCATATTCTCTTTTTGTTGTTGTCCTCGCCCTTTTAAAAAAATCTTTTACTGATTTTTTTGTCAGGGAGGTGCTTTATAGCTTTTAAGTTGTAAGCATCCTCGCACTCCCTACTCCCCATGGTTTTTCTTTCTCCAGGCATCTGGTTCTTATTATAAGGATGTACTATCTTTTATTATTTCTCTAAAGCTGTTAATTATTTTAAAATTTCTTCTCTATTTTACTTCCTCTAAATTCCCTCCCCCCTTTGGTTTATTTTTGGTCTTACTTTCATGTTAGAGTCTTTTTTCAAATACCTGGTGATCCTTGGCTGTCCACTTGTATTTGAGGATGGGTTACTCACTAAAATCTAGGGCTCTCCTGACTTGGATAAATGGTTGATTGTACAACCAGGAAAGAAAATGCAAAATGTGTTCGGAACATCCTGTGCCAGAAATATAAGGAGTGCTAAAAAAACTGGGGACATGTCAATACAACACAGGAGGGCTTCCACTGGCCAAATTTGGGACAATTTAAGCATTAAAATGAATAAAGACAGGAATACAGATGCTGATAAGCGTGTCCTGTGGGAGGGAAAGATCTTTATACTTTATATAGTAGGGTGTCACTAGTAAGTGTAGCGGGAATGGTAGAATTAGAATACCATTTCGTAATTATCATGGTAGAAATTGATACATACAAGAATTAATCGAGCTCAAAATAGTAAGTAGAAGTTTGAGGAGGTATGTGGTATTTACATAAGTGCAAAATGTCTCCCCATAAATTACTTGTTAATTACAAAGGGAAAGATAGTAATTTTCAAGAAACCTGCTTGACACCACCTTAACCAAAGGAAGAGTTAAAGGCAAACCCACAGTGGGACAAATGGACATCATGGCCTTCAGATTTATTGCACTGAGAAGGACATCATCAGTTAATTCATATTCCTGCAAAGTTAGTAATATAAATCTAAAAATGAGAAAACTGATTAAGGCCTGTATTCTTCAGTATAAAGATGAGGAAAGGCTGAAAACCAGTTTCAGTTCAAAGGAGACTAAAGATACACGACAACAACCAGTGCAGTGTGGGCTCCTGCACTGGGTTTAGGATAGGGAAAAATCGATGTGGAGGGTATTTTTAATATTTAAATAGGTCTACATGTTACATATTGCATTACTGCTAAAGTGCCTGGATGTGATGATTATATTATGGTTATGTAAAAGATGCCCTGGTATTTGGAAGATACATATTTAAATATTTGGAGATGAACTTCTCTAAGCATTTAATGCTAAAATTGTTTTCTATAAGCATTGCTTTAGCTGCATCCCACACATTTTGCAATAATTGGTTTTAATTTTTATTCAATTTAAAAATATTTTCTTATTTCTGTTTTACTTTCTCTTTAACCAGTGATTCTGAAGTATAGAAGACATCTGTTGTTTAATATCCAAATATTTGGGACTTTCCAGAGAATTAAACTAAATAATTATAAACTAAACAGTCTTTCTGTTATTTAGTTTAATTCCATTATGGTCAGAGAGTATACTTGGTATGGTTTCAGGTCTTTTAAATTATAACATGTTTCATGGCTTAGAATATGGTCTATATGGGTCATATCCAGTGTGCACTTGAAAAGAATGTGTATTTTGCATTTGTTGAGTAGAGTGTTATAAATGTCAGCTCAAGTTTGTGGTATTTTACAGGTCTTACTGATTTTCTGTCTACTTTTTTATTGATTAATGAACAAGGGGTATTGATATTTTCTACTGTAGTTGTAGACTTCTTTTTTGCCCAGTTGTATCAGTTTTTGCTTTGTGTATTTTGTCTTCACTTGACCCAGATTCACCAGTTGTTACCATTTTGCTGATTTCTTTATTATTTACTGTTGTATATACATAATATTCTTTTCTGAACCATTTGAGAGTCTTAGATTTAAGACATTTTAATTTTAAGTACTCGAGTGTGTTTGTGTTTCTTTCTTGAGAATAAGAATATTTAGCCCTGGGTGGTGTGGCTCGGTGAATTGGGTACTGACCTACGAACCAAGGGGTCACTAGTTTGATTCCCAGTTGGGGCACATGCCTGGGTTGTGGGTCGGGTACCCTGTTGGGGGTATGTGAGGGGCAACCACACATTGATGTTTCCCTCCTTCTCTTTCTTCTCTCTCCAAAAGTAAATAAATAAAATTTTAAAAAAAGAAAGGATATTTATTTACATAATTATAGATTACAAAAATCAGAAATTTCATATAATGCTGTTTTATAATCTTATTCAAATTTATCCATAATAGCAATTACTGTTTTTTTTTTCTGGTCCACAGTTCAGTGCAGGATCATGTATTACATTTAATTTTCATGTCTTGTTAATCTCCTTTCATCTGGAACAACTCCTCAGACTGTCTTTGTCTTTAATAGCATGGATATTTTTAAAGGGTATAGAATGGAGCAGAAGTAGATGTGCAGTTGTTCCTATGGAAAGTAGTACAGTAATTACATTAATAAATAATTGTACAAGAATAAACTGTTGCATATACTCAGACTGTAAATCTACTTTTGCCTCACCCTGCATAAAATATTTGTAGGATGTTCTTCAATTTTGTCTGATGTTTATTCAATATTTGTTTTAGATTATGCAACTTTTTCTTTTTTAAATATTTTATTTTTACTTATTTTTGGAGAGAGGAGGAGGGAGGGAGAAAGAGAGGGAGAGAATCATCAATGTGGGAGAGAAACATTGTTCAATTGGTTACCTCCCCATTCCCCCTACTGGGGACCTGGCCTGAAACCCAGGCATGTGCCCTGACTAGGAATTGAACTAGTGACCTTTTAATTCACAGGCTGTGCTCAGTCTACTGGGGCACACCAGCCAGGGCTAGATTATGCAGCTTCTTTTGTAAAAATATTATATATGTGGCATGTCCTTTTTAAAACATCAGTCCAGACGGTATAATGTCAGTGCATCCCATTATTTGTAATGGCAGGAGAGACAGGCTTTTAATTTACATTCATTAACTTAGCATTCAGCAGATATTGAGTGCCTTTCCACTTAGATCATGTGCTAAGATATAGTGATAAAAGGATATAGTCCCTGTCTTCATGGAATTTAAAATTTTGTGTGGGATATAAACATCAGTCATACCAGTAATTCCAAGTGTGTAAAGGATAAGTGCAGAAGTAGGAAGGGTAGGTGCAGTAGGGAGCTAATTCCAGAGCTGGGGTTAGAAAATTGAACTTGAGGAAGAAAAGAAGGCAGAGGCTTTTATGTGGCAGCCTTGGTGACTAGAAATAGATGTTCTGTAGTGCAGTTCTGGGATGCCCTCTACTCTAGAGATGCATCTAACTTGAGTGAATGCTAGTTGTCTGATTTGTCAGGAGCAAACTTAATCTGGGAAACCTAATCACAGAATGGTCTGAGGCTTAGATTCCAGCAATTTAAGCAGTTTGGTGATAAATAAAAAAATTCTTTTCTGTCTCTCAGGTTTACTTTGAACTCAGAAGGCTATAATAGAAGACCAGGTGGCCGCCGCCATAGCAGAAGCAATCTAGAGAGTTCCCTAACGTGGAAACCTCAGGAACAGGTCACAACAGACATGATCACTGAAGAGGGCGGCAAGGGTCTGAGGCGTCCCCACTGTACTGTGGAGGAGGTAAGCCTTTCTAGCCTGATCTTTTCTGAAAACTATTCTATGAATTTCGGGGGGGGGGGGGCAGGTAAGTAATGTATGTACTATGGCACAAAATCTTAAAAGGTATAAAAGGTTGTACCGTGACTGTAAAACTTCACAGTCTCACTTCTGTACCTGGCCCTGCCACCCTGTTTGAAACTTGTATGTATCCTTCTGGAGATATTCTATAGATAGGTGATTTAGTCAATTTCTAGAATATTTTCACTATAAGAAATAAAAAGGAGTCATGTTAGGAAGAGATAAAATTATAAGTTCTGTTTGGGTCCCTTAATTGTTCTAACTTGTTTCTTTTTACGCTCTAATAACTGACTAAGTAAGAGAAGTCGAATAGTGTACTTGTCTGCTCTTTCCTTCCCTTTTCAGGGCACTTAGCATATCTTCATCAACGAGCTTCTCTTCACTTTCCTCTTGAAGTCTTCACTTAGTAGGAGCATTTAGAATTATTCCTGTATCTGGCATTCCCCAGGACCATCACCTGTGGTTTTCTTAGCCACTTGGTTTTGCTCATCTTAGAAATGCTCATTTGGGTGCCTGTGGTCAGTAGTTTGAATTGAATAAAATATGGTTCCGTCCTCTGGGATCTTATACATAAATAATTGTACTGAACAAACAGAGGTAGGCAGAGGGAGGAATGGAGGGGGTTTAAGGAGAGGTGTCATAAAGTAGGCTTCAGTGCCTCTTAGATGAGAAATAAGAGATGAGACTAAGCACATAAAGGGTATACACAGGATATATTCTCAAAATATTAAAAGGTAATATTAGCAAGGACATATTTATTGTTTAAGCGAATTATAAAGTTAGCAGGAAGAGCAATTATGAAGTTAGCAGGAAGAGCCTGAGGTCCAGATTTCAATCTTGGATAAATATATGCCAGTGACCAAGATACCCTGGGTGTTTAGGGGGAAGTTACAGTGACTTTAGTTTTGGACATTGTTTAAAGTGCATGTGGAACATGCAAAGTGACCTGGCCCATAGAGTTTTGAGAGGAAGGCAGGGTTAGAGAAACATTCCTGAATCTTCTGCTTATTGGTATTATATATATCAAGGAGGCTGAGATATTATTCAGGTAGAGCGTGTAGTATAAGAAGAGATAATGGGTAGGACCCATTGGCATTTTGGGCAGGCAGAAGAAGAAATCATCTGTAGTAGAGACTGAGAAGGTAAGAAATCAGGAGAATGTATTGTCCAGAAAGGCAAGGAGCAGTCACCAGGGTGAGATGCTGAAGAGAGGGGTCAAGTAACACAAAGGCTGAAAAAGTATCTGTTGCATCTGGCCATACAACATCATTCGTGACTTTGGCGAGACCATTTACATTTTGGAAGCTGAATGTTCTGGATATGCAAGTGGATTACCTCTGCTGAGTTGTTTTATGGTTAACCTAGTTCTGCTGTCAAAAACTCAGATGCATTCAAGGTCTAGGAGATAATGTAAATGAGTGATGCCAGCTGGAGTGAGTGGCCCATCTAAAGGAATAGCCCTTCCTAGCTATAGATTGTTGATTCAGTTTTTCAAAAGGCCAGATTTGGGGAATTTTCTTTCCAATTTATAAAGTTAGTAATTAGTTTAAAGAAATTTAAAAGGCACTGTGCTGAGAAATGAAACACACCTATGACCTATTAAGTCTTCGCTTATGACTTAATTATATGTTTAATGTGCTAGAAGTTATCCAACATGCTTTCTTTTATTTAGGGTGTTCAAAAAGAGGAAAGAGAGAAGTACCGAAGGTTATTGGAGCGACTTAAAGAAGGTGTTCATGGAAACCCTGTCCCTCCTGTGATGTCACCTCATCACAGGTAAAGATGAGCTGACAAGAGCAGTGCTTTGCCAGACATCTTTTCTCTTATTTTTGGAGAGGAAATTGGTAGGAATATTACCTATTCTTACCAGTGGGTTGGAAGGGTTTTGTGAGAAAAAAGAGGTTAACATTGAGAGAACAAGCTTTGTAATTTGTCTGAACAAATTGTATCTACTAAGGGATTATATAGAATAGTGCTTATGCAAAATACGATTTTGTTAGCTTTCGAATTCTTTATTCAAGTGTATTCTTACTTGACACTGATACAGAAAAGTGAAATCACTGGTTGAAATCAGGAGGCAGGGAGTTTTTTCAACCTCCCCAATGTACACGTGTCCCGCAGTCTCTGTCTCTCTGCCTCTTTTTCTCCCTCCTCTCCTCTTCTGTTGGCTCCTCCCTTCTCCCCCCCTTTCCCCCTCCCCTTCCCCCCCCCCCCCCCCCCCCCCCCGCCTGCGCATGCAAAGCTCCTGAGGCATCTTAATGGATGCATCTTAAGCATGTTTGGAAACCTTCCACTCTAGAGATAAGATCAAAGTTGCCCAGGTCATTAAGAAGTTTTTCTTAGAAGACTCCTTGTTAATTACTCTAATGATTTGAGCAAGTAGATGAGAATGACAGAAGGATTAGATGTCTGGCCTTATAGTCACTTGTAAAAAGGGGACAAAAAGTATGTGAGGTCAGGATTGAGGTACATTTGATTATTTCAATAAGTGAGAATACACCAAGTGGTGTCCCAGAAATTATGTAACAGCAAATTAAAGGTGAAAAAGTCACAAGACTATCTAGCTTGTTGAATGCAGAAATAACAAAGGAGTATTTGTCTGGAAATTTAAAAAATTTTTTAAATATTTATTTATCTTTAGAGGGGAAGGGAAGGAGAGAGGGAGAGAAATATCAATGTATGGTTGCCTCTCGTGCGTCCCATGCTGGGAACTGGCCTGTAACCCAGGCATGTGCCTTGACTGGGAATCAAACTGTCATCCTTTGGTTCTCAGGTCCACGCTCAATCCACTGAGCTACACCAGCCAGGGCTTGTCTGGGAATTTTAATTTTGGTTGTGAACTTTTAAAATTTTAATTACCTTAGTGAAGTCAGTCAGAATGCTATATTTTCTCCATTTTGAATAGCCACCGTTGAAAGCAGCAGAGTACTTCATGAACTACTGGTTTTGTTATGTCAACCTATTTTGCTTTTAGCATTCCTGCTTTTAATGTGTTGTTTAAGGATCCATTTCAGTGTATTATGTAAAATTTTCCGTCTTTTAACCTGAGTTTTATCATCACACACGATTTTTCAGTTAAGGTGTTGCTGAGAATTGAGAACATGCAGTTTTACAAATAGAATTGGAGGTTAGTAACTTGGCTGAAATATTAGAATCAGTATTAGACTCCTTTTATCCTCATGTCAGTTGCTGCCGTGTTGCATCCTCTCATAATTTTATTTAAAGATTTTATTTACTTATTTTTAGAGAGAGGGGGAGGGAGAAAGAGGGCGAGAAACATTGGCGCCCAACCAACTGAGCCACGCAGGTCAGGGTGCATCCTCTTGTAATTTGATGATTCAGGATAATCAGTAACTCCTGTCTGGAGAAACTTGTCAGAGGTAATGAATATTTATGGTAGATTTTAATTTTGTATCTGAATGTCTTCACTTTTTGTATTTCCAAGTTCTCAAAGATGTCACATGGATACACTAAAGACCAAAGGCTGGGGGGAAGATCAGACTTATGGAGTCAGAACAACTCAGTTTGTTCCAAAACAATGTGAGTTTCCCAATTTAGCCCTATCTTAATATACTGAACTTAGTTCATGTGCATATGAGATTGAAAAATGACATACTTGTGAAAGCTGGTATACCAAACCTTAACACTTTATCAGACCCCAGGGCATTGACTAGTTTACCCAGTACCAGTAGGTTAGTAAAAAGTTATTTTAAGATGAAGCAGATTTATAGAATACCACTTGGTTATTATTCCTAGCTTCTATATGTATAGTAGTAGTACCTATTTTGTAAGCCTAAAATTAATTTCCTTATATTTGTTATATTAATTTCCTTGCATTTATCCACTTGCTGTCCACTAAATTGTAGTTTACCAAATGAGCAGATATCAGTCAGTTTACACTAAAGATTATATTTAAAGAAGAAAGCAATTTATGAATTTTTAAGCAACTTGATTTGTAAGGAGGCTACTGTTTGGAAATTATTCTAACATTTCAGTGTAAGTCAATGTCTTAATACTATGGAAACTAAGTTGAAATTGTATCTATATATTGATTAATAAAGAAGAGACTTTATTTTTTCTTTGCTGTCCTCACAGATAGAGTTGTTGAAACAAGGGGGCCTCTATGTTCAATAAGGAGTGAAAAGAGGTACTTGGTTCAGTTTATTCTAAGTTTTCATTTGACATTATTTTCTTACTTTATAAGCTGTATTTATGAGTAACCACGTCTAAGGAATTGTGAACTGTCCTCAACTCTGAGAGCTGGTCAGCATACATGGGAACATAGGTAGCTTTTGTGTCAGATGCCCACTGTCACTTGGGAGATGCCTTGGACTCCTAGGCATTGGGAGTTGGCATCTCCCAGGGGGTTGGGAGATTCAGGTGCCATTTAGAAAAGTTTGGGTGTGGTGGACACCTGGCATGTGAACAGTGAAGGCAGTTCTGCATGCTTTAGGATAATCGTTCAGTTATAGGATAGGTTGGTTGGTAAAGTACAGCCGGTGGGCCAAATTTGGTCCCCCTGCCTGTTTTTTAACTAAAGTTTTATCGGAACACAGCCTTGCCCATTCATTTGCTTACTATTCATGGCTGCTTTTAAACTCTAATGGAAGTTGAAAAGATTTAACACACCACAGGACATGCAGACTATCTGATCCTTTTTAGAAAAATTTTGCTGACCCTTGGTTTAGAGGACTATAGTAAACTCAAGACAATTTTTGTTTCCAAATTATATGTTATTTCTACAACTAGTCTAACATGTACCAGGTTAAAATCATCCAGTCAGTAATTTCTATTGTTATTCCCTCAGGTATTCAAAGGGGAAATATTTGGATACAGAGAAGACCGTTGGAATCAGACTTGAAAATGAAGGTGTAAGTAGAAACACTAGCTAAATTTTATATCTTTTTACTCTTTCACTTGACTTATTAATAATACTTTGGTGCCCAGGAAAAATAAGAAAGATGACATGTTAATTTGATTCCTAATTCTGTTTTCTTTGAAAAAGCAGGTATTGAAGAGAAACAACTTTAGCTTCCTTCTGAGTTGCTGGATTTCTGTCTGCATTACAGCCACCTTTGTTTGTAGGGGAGATCAGTCTGCCTCCATCTCTGCCCTTATGTGTGCTACCTGGCTTCTTGTAGAGAGTATTTGAAGACCATACATCTCTAGGAGAGATATATGCTCAAGACCTAATTTTTTAGAGTCAGGATTTTAGATTTACTTGAAAGTAGTATCAATTTTTTTGCTTAATTGGGCTTTTTTCTATTAACTATTAGAGTAAGAAGTGTCCTAGCTGTGACCAGTGTAGTTTAGTGGGTTGGGCCTTGTCCCACCTACCAAAAGGTCACCTGTTAGGGCACATGCCTGGGTTTTGAGCTAGGTCCCTGATTGCTGGCATGTGAGGAGCAACTGACCAATGTTTCTTTCCCTCTCTTTCTCCCTCCCTTCCCCTCTTTCTAAAAAAAGTAAATAAAATCTTTTTAAAAAAACGCTCCAATGATTTTCATAGCAATACCAACATCTTTAACAATGATGGCATATCTGAAAGAATACATTGCTAAATTAAATGTAAACTTGAAGCTTTAGATTATTTCACATCTTAGCTACATACAAATACCAAAGTGTGGGGGACTTTGTGTTAAGTGTACTATATCCATTTGATCGAATTTCTCTTCTCCAATTAGATTTCTTCATAACAATTAGTCTTAAGGGTAAGTTATAGTCTTAAGCCATGGTCTTAAGTCTTAAGTCTTAGAACATTACCTTCTTTAATTTCCCCATTTCCAGTGATTCAGAGTGAAGCCTTTTGTGTTTAATGATCATTTATTAGTTGTGGAACAAAGACTGAAAGAAGTGGGGGGGACTGAGTCTTGAGAGAGGATCGGTGGGGTGGGGGTGGGAGTGGTAATGGCTGTAATAATGTGTTACCTGGCCGAAGACTACATCCTGCTTCTATCTCTGCTGAATCTGAAGGCTTTACTGTCTGCGACCATAGGAAGGGGCAGCAGCTACTGGTTTCCTAAGACTGGTGTATTTGACAGTTAGCTAGAGTGAAGTGTATTGGCTAAGTGTGTGGAGAGTGTAGTTCTAGTCCAAAGCTCTATTTCTAAATAAATTTCCTAATTTTAAAATAGTTTGCCTACCAGATTAATTCAATATTAAGGGTTACATAGGGTCATGATAAGGAAGGATCTTATCAAAGTTTCTGGGTTGCTTTCAGAATTCTACTTGTTGACCTAAATGGTGATTACATTGGTGTTAATTTTTTAATTTATATTTTGTACATTGTTCTATAATTTATAATTACATTTAAAAAAAAAGATGAAATAGAACAACTTTACATAGTATAAGGATAGCAGTGGTTTATTTTGAGTGATGGGATTTGGGTTACATTTTTTGCTGTTTTAAAACTTAATTTTTTTAACTAAATTTTTAAAAATTCACATAAGAGAACTGAATTTGCTTGTTTTACCTTCAGGGAAAATGATGTGTGTTGTGTTTTATGGCTTTGTAATTGAGGTGTTCTGTGAGTCTTAATGCTTGAACACTTTTTGGTCCCTCTTGTGGGAACAAATATGCTAAATCTACTCATTTGAGGATTTGCTAATTCTCTATTCTTTCAAGAGGATGCCATTTTTATATTTCATGTGTTGTATATGTTTATATGTACAGTCATTAAACAAGCCAATAGAATGTGGAAACTTTTTTGATCAGAGGAGAGGACACCAGCTGGAACCTGACCTGTCTGAAGAAGTGTCAGCCCGACTCCGCCTGGGCAGTGGAAGCAATGGCTTATTCAGGAGGAAAATGTCAATACTTGAGACAAAAGAAAAAAATTGCTCAGGCAAAGAGAGGGATAAAAGAATGGATGATCTTCTTGAACTTACAGAGGTATTATTTCTTATGTTGATCAGAATAAGAGACATGTTTTTAAATAACCTTAGTTATTCAATACTTGAGCGGCAGTTTTGAAGAGTCTCTCCAGGCTAAGGATAAATGTAGGAAAGACCTCAGTCCTAAGGGCTTTCCATTCACCAGCTACATTGATCATTATGATCTGTGAAAGGGGTCTGAGGGATCAGATTACTACTGTTTAACAAACATGGTTAGACACAATTGTCACATATCTTGGAATATAATGAATTCTTTGTATTTTTCTAACCTTAAAATATTTTGGTTAAATAGGATGGGTTAGGTATGAGGAATGAATTCATTGCAGTTTTAAGTGATTATGGTTTACTGAAATTTCCCTTCTGTTGATTATTGCATTTGAAAATAGTAAAAACGTATAGAAAACAAGAAAACGAAGGTAGTTGAAAACTCATTTTACAGGTTAGCCCACATCTTGGCTCCTTCTTCAGTGTTATCTTAGTAGGTGGTAGTCAGCCCTGTTCAGTGAATCTCTCTCTTTTTTAAAAAGTTTTTATTTACTTATTTTTAGAGAGAGGGGAAGGGAGGGAGAAAAAGCAGTGGCCTCTTGCACATTCTCCATCCAGGGACTTGGCTGCAGCCCAGGCATGTTCCCTGACCAGAAATCAGACCTTTCACTTTATGATGATGCTCAATCGACTGAGCCACATCAGTCAGGGCTGTCTTTTGTTTGTTTGTTTGTTTGTTGATTTGAGAGAGAGAGGGACATCAGTTCCACTTATTTATGCATTTTGATTCTTTTTTTTTTTTTTTTTAAGATTTTATTTATCTTTAGAGGGGAAAGGAAGGAGAGAGGGAGAGAAATATCAATGTATGGTTGCCTCTCGTGAGTCCCCTGCTGGGAACTGGCCTCCAACCCAGGCATGTGCCTTGACTGGGAATCGAACCATGGTTGCTTGGTTCCCAGGCCCGTGCTCAATCCACTGAGCTACACCAGCCAGGGCCACATTTTGATTCTTATAGGTGCCCTGACTGGAGATAAAACCCACAACCCTGGCATATTGGAAGAAAGCTCTAACCAACTGAGCTACCTGGCCAAGGCCAGCAAATATCTCTTGAGCACTTGTTATACATTGGGCATGCAGGTGGAGAGAGAAAGCCATAAAATCACAAAATTATGTGCAGTTGGGAGGAAGCAATATTAAAATTTGGCTGAAATAATTTCTGTTGGGTTTATAGGTTCAGTCTGGCAGCTTAAATGTGCATTTATCTGCATAATTCTGTAGATGAAGCTGTCTATTCAGTAAGGACTCAGTCTTTAGGCTGCTGCCTAGTTTCCCAGTTAATTGCTTGTTGGCTTACTTTCCTTGTGTTCAAAATGGACAGTATGACCTCTTCAGTGTCATTTATTACTTTGATGTGTTCAATGAAAAGTTTGGAAGGAAAGTATGAAGATACTTTTGATGAAGTATTTTGAAAGGAGCAAAGGCTAATAAGTTAGCCACTCCTAGGTTCAAGTCTTGGCTCTGCCTTGTAACAATTTTATGACTTTGAGCATGTAACCTGAATTCTCTGAGTGTTATGTCTTCTATAAAATGGTGATATTTTCCCCACAATCAGGGATCAGTGATGTGCTTCAGGCATCTGGTACCATAGTGATCAGTAAATGGTAGCAGGAAATTGAGATTATACCAATTATAATATTGGTATAATCTCAGTTGGTATATATAAATTTAAATATAAGTAATATTACCAAATTATTTTCAGAAATAATTTAGCGTTTTTTATAACCCTTAGACTGCTTTGTAGTCTAAGTTTAAGTCTTTTCATACTTTAATTCAGTAGATCTTTGATAATGTATTTTTCTCAAGGGTCAGGTGTTAAAGAGGTGAAATTGGCTTTTTACAGTTTCAGACTTTTAGTGCCTGATAGTGGTTTTATATTAAAGTAGCAACCTCTGGACTTTCTAATTCAGGACATGGAAAAGGAAATCAGTAATGCATTAGGTCATGGCCCACAGGATGAGATCCTCAGTAGTGCTTTCAAATTGCGAATCACTCGAGGAGACATCCAGACCCTGAGGAACTATCACTGGCTCAATGATGAAGTAAGTTGTCTCCACCCACCCCGTGTCATCATCCATAACCAAAGCGATATTCAACCGTAAGGGTTGGTAAAGTGGCTTTTGTTATACCTAAAAAGAAAACATCTTGAACTTTAGAAAGACTGATTATTTGCTGCCTTTAATTAGCATTGTTTCCCTCCGTTGCAATTGTGCTTCATTTTATCCACCACTTCATTTACTGATCTTCAGGGACATTTTTTTTCTTAGTATTTTTTTAAAAATATTTTATTTATCTTTAGAGGGGAAGGGAAGGAGAGTGGGAGAGAAACATCAATGTATGGTTGCCTTTCGTGTGTCCCCTGCTGGGGACTGGCCTGCAGGAAACTGGACTACAACCCAGGCATGTGCCCTGACTGGGAATCGAACCGCGATTGTCTGGTTCGCAGGCCTGTGCTTAATTCACTGAGCTACACCATCCAGGGCCTCAGGGACATTTTTATAAACCCTGGATGCAGGTGGTAGGTAGAAGAAAGCAGCAATTCGTTTTAGATGAATTCTTACAGAAGCCTTTTTTTTTTTTTTTTTTTTTGAGAAAATTGGTTTGTGTGGGTTTGTTTTTTTTTTTAAGATTTTATTTATTTATTTTTAGAGAGGAAGGGAAGGAGAGAAGGAGAGAAACATCAATGTGTGGGTTGCCTCTCATGAGTCCCCTGCCAGGAACTGGCCTGCAACCCAGGCATGTGCCCTGACTGGGAATCGAACCACGATCCTTTGGTTCGCAGGCCCGTGCTCAATCCGCTGAGCTGTGCCAGCCAGGGCCCAGAAGCCATTTTATTATTTAAAATAAAGGGATATATTGATCACTATATACATATATATACACTAAACGTCTTTTTGTTTATTTCATTTGAGTGATAATTGCAAAAATTGGCCTAATTGTCATCTTATATCCTTACATATTTAACTAAAGCTAGCTTCTTAGTTCTTGCCAGTTTTCCAGTTGGTCCTTTATTCAGCTGCTCAGTCGCTGCATTTTCTTTCTTTGCCTTCCTTCCTGCTGCCCCCCATGACTAGCAGCGTATAGACACATTCTTATAAAACTAGTATGTAAGTATAATATATCTATTATATAAAATTTAGAGAGAACAGGAAAAGTTAAAGAATTGTTCAAAAGTGCTACCATTGAATTAATAAAATATTAATGTTTTGGTATATCTCCTTCCAATTAACATTTTTCAATTGAGTTTTTACTTATTTATTTATAGATTTTATTTATTTATCTTTAGAGGGGAAGGGAAGGAGAGAGGGAGAGAAATATCAATGTATGGTTGCGTCTCATGCATTCCCTGCTGGGAACAGGCCTGCAGCTCAGGCATGTGCCGACTGGGAATTGAACTGCGATCCTCTGGTTCACGGGCCCATGCTCAGTCCACTGAGCTATACCAGTCAGGGCGTATAATTTATATACAGTAAAAAATACTTCCAATTACTGTTTCTGCATTTTTTTTGTGGGGGGGGTGGTTACATACACCTTTTTATTATTGCAGACTTCCTCCTTCAGTTCCTTCTCTTGACTCTTATTAATGTGCTTCAGAAGGACAATTTCATTCCTCTTAATTCTTCCCATTTTGTACTGATCATTTTTATTTTCCATCTTCCACCATAGAGTTTATCCCCTTCTCTAGTACCTTCCCTTCTTTCGACTTCTTATCGTCTAATGAATCCTAATTCAGTTAGGTTAAAAATTCATTTTTGATAATATACTTGCCATATTATCTAATGTTTACTCTCTTGGTATTACAGGTCATTAATTTTTACATGAATCTTCTGGTAGAAAGAAATAGAAAACAAGGCTATCCACTACTTCATGCATTCAGTACTTTCTTCTATCCCAAATTAAAGTCTGGAGGTTACCAAGCAGTGAAAAGATGGACCAAAGGGGTCAATCTCTTTGAACAGGAACTAATCCTGGTGCCCATTCATCGGAAGGTACATTGGAGCCTGGTGGTGAGTTGAGAGGGTTAATTTTTGGAGTTTGGATAATGACCATCTTCTGTCTTTCTTTTCTTAAGATTTTATTTATTTATTTATTTATTTATTTATTTATTTATTTATTTATTTAATTTATTTTTTTTTGAGAGAGGGGAAGGCGGGAAGAGGGGGAGAGAAGCATCAATGTGTGGTTGCCTCTTGCATACTCCCTACTGGGACCTGGCCTGCAACCCAAGCATGTGCCCTGACTGGGAATTGAACCAGCGACCCTTTTGTTTGTAATCTGGCACTCAATCCACTGAGCTACACCAGCCGAGCCTGGATAATGACCATTTTCTTAAACAAAGGCTACCCTATTCTGTCTATTGAAAGGCCATACTAAATGTTAAAGGCATACTCCACAGGGTCCCTTAGTTCTTGAGTCGAACAACTTAGAAAGATAGAAGAGAGTTGCTGTAGCTGAGTACCTTTCATTTTTAACAGGAAAGAGTTTTAGTAAACTTATAAACAACCCATGTGTTATTTATAAGTTTTTTTTAGTATAGGTTACTTGTAGAGAAGTAAAAGTATAAAGAAAAAAGCAAAAAGAAGTCTTGTGACTCTGATAAGGACCCCTGATGTTTTGGGGATTGAGTTTCTAAACCTTTATGTAGGAATGAGAGTATACAGGTATACATTTTATAGAAATGAGGGTCATACCATCTGTGATATTTTGTAAAAACTGTCTTAGAAATCCATTCATGTTGATACACATATTGATGATTTTAAAGATGCTTTTCCTTTTTAGATATAAAATCTCGCTCCTGTTGTGGTTGTTTCTGGATGTTGCATTTTTCCATTGTAGGTGATAGACCTAAGAAAAAAGTGTCTTAAATATCTGGATTCCATGGGACAAAAGGGCAGCAGGATCTGTGAGATTCTCCTGTAAGTAAAGGTTAAAAGACTTCACTGTTACCACGTTATACGCTTGTTAGGCAATTGGTCTTCTAATCGTGGCGGGTGGTCTAAAACGTAGTGAGGACGGTCTTCCCAGTTGTTCGGGACTTGACTTGCGTCCACCTTTTTGTTTAAAAACAACCTAATAGCTGATCTTCTCTGAGAAGTCTTCTTGTTTAGTAGCATCATTGAAAGCAAGTTTGTTATATGTTATAAGGTAAAATATGTCTTATTAGAATCCTGTAAAATAAGTCTTATTTAGATTTATTTGGGATTGACACATTATTCTGAACGTTCTAGAACTGTTAGCTGATAAGTATTATTTTTCTGAATTCTCTTTTTCTTTTTTTTTTTTTAAATATTTTACTTTTAGAGAGATAGGAAAGGAGGGAGAAGCAGAGGGAGAGAAATAGCAATGTGTGGTTGCTTCTCAGGTGGCCTCCATTGGGGACCTGGCCCACAACCCAGGCATGTGCCCCGACTGGGAATTGAACTGGTGACCCTGTGGCTTGCAGCCTGTGCTCAGTCCACTGAGCTACACCAGCCAGGGCAATTTCTCTGAATTCTTAAACCCACTCATGTCTCTGTGCTTTCCTTGATGGTTGAGTTCATCTCTTAGAACCCAGAGGTAATTTTTAAGTTAGAGTATATGGTTTGTAGGCAACTATTTCAAATAGTAATTGGTAGAAACCTGGCTTCAAATCATAGCTGTGTAAAGTGGTGACATGAATGTCACAGTGAGGAAGCTAATCCACAAGACAAGTCTGTTTTGAACCTCTGCTGTTCACTGGAAGCCAATGCAGGTTACTGTTTTTCATTTTAGTAAGCATACTAAGATGATTCTAATACGGATACTTCAGTAAGGAACTTGTTAAATGAATGATATGAAAAGTTACTAATTAGTTCAATTCTTTTTCAGTGTTTTAATTATTTTCATTTATGGTTTATCTTGAGTAGAAATTATAAATTTTTTAAAATCCTAAAATACACCAGATCATTTATAAAGCAGTGATGTACACACCTGTGTGCACATATACATGTATTATCACGTGCACAGAAACATTCTCATGGGAGTAATGCAGCAAGACTGGTATGGTGCTTATAACAGGATATTGAAAACCTATACTTTTATGACATTTATACTTTTGAATTTTTAAAAAGGTTTTATTTACTCATTTTTAGAGAGAGGAGAGGGAGAAGGAGAGAAACATCGATGTGCAAGACAAACATCTATCTGACTCTCACACACTCCTAACTGGGGACCTGGCCCGCACCCTGGTGTGTGCCCTGACTGGGAACCGAACTGGTGGCCTTTCGGTCTGCTGGATGGTGCCCAACACACTGAGCCACACCAGGCAGGGCTTGAATATTTTTCAGAGTATGAAGGGTTTAACTCCTGTGGTTGTATCTGAACTTTGGGTGTGGCTTCAGATACAACCTTTTCTGATAACCCCATTCCACCTTTTCTGAACTTTGTACTTTACCATTACCTACCTTACCTCATCCTCATCTCCACCCCAAGAAAAATGTAGTTCCTCCATTACATGAGAAAATAACATTAAGGATAATGTGTTTTTAAGTGAGAAAAAAGTTGTAAATGAAGTCCTTTTTTTTTTTTTTATAGAACAAAATGTGTTTTTAAATTGTATATACAGGAGTGGAGTAGAGAAATAGGAATACACAGCAAATAATTACTGTTAATTAATTCTGGGGTGATTATTATGAGATCCTTTGCATTTTACATTTATATGTTTTAATTTTTTTTTAAAAAAGCATGTGTAATTTCTATAAGCATACTGAAAATTTAAATTTAAAACCAAAACTTATGGAGATGAATTTAAGAATGGCATATGTTAAACATCATAGAGTTCTTGTAATTATAATGTCTTCACGAGGGTTCATCAATATATTCTTTGTTTGTTTTTTTTCAGTCAGTATTTACAGGATGAAAGTAAGACCAAAAGAAATATTGATCTGAATCTTTCAGAGTGGACGGACTACAGCATGAAGCCACATGTACGTGATGATCATCTGTGTTTCAGATACTTTGTTGCATTCACTGTCAGGGGAACACTACGTAGACTGACCTTCCTCCCTCCCCCCCTCTCCCGCACACTCATCCTTAGGCATGCATTCTCCTGAAGTGTATTGTATGTACATCTTAAGAATGATCCACTTCTCAATCTTTTAACCAAGATGTTTGTTTATTAGCCTTTATCTTATTGATTAAATTATAAATGATAACTCATTAAGTTCAGTACTTTTCTTGGTTGGCCCTAATGAAAATTTGAAATTCTTGTTCAAAATTTATCTAGAGAGGACACAGGGTAGGAGAAAAGAAACTTACTTGGAAATATTGTATATTTAGCTCTTTTTTTTGAAAGTATAGTTTATTGATTATGCTATTACAGTTATCCCAATTTTTTCCCAGTCCCCCCTTCTTCCAGCATCCCAGTGCCTTAGTCCATATCTGTGGGTCATGGATGTAAGTTCTTTGGCTCCTCCATTTCCTATACTATTCTTAACATGGCCCTGTCTGTTTTGTGCCTACCAATATGTACTTAATCCCTGCACATTTCCCCCCATTCTTTTTCTTCCCCCTCCCCGTTGATAATATTCCAAATGATCTTCATATCTATGATTCTGTTCCTGTTCTAGTTGTTTGTTTAGTTAGCTTAGTTTGTTTTTGTTTTTTAGGTTCAGTTGTTGTTCCTAGTTGAGAGTTTGTTGTCATTTTATTTTTTTATTTTTATTTATTTATCTTTAGAAGGGAAGGGAAGGAGAGAGGGAGAGAAATATCAATGTATGGTTGTTTCTCATGCATCCCCTGCTGGGAACTGGCCCCTGCTGGGAACTGGCCTGCAACCCAGGCATGCGCCCTGACTGGGAATCGAACCGCAATCTTTTGGTTCGCAGGCCCATGCTCAATCCACTGAGCTACACCAGCCAGGGCTTGTTGTCATTTTAATGTTCATAGTTTTTATCTTTTTCTTAAGTCCCTTTAACATTTCATGTAATAATGGCTTTGTGATGAGGAACTCCTCTCGTTTTTTGTTGTCTGTGGAGCACTTTATCTGCCCTCCCATTCTAAATGATAGCTTTGCTTGGTAGAGTAATCTTGGTTGTATGTCCTTGCTTTTCATCATTTTGAGTACTTATTGCTAGCCCCTTCTTGCCTACAAAGTTTCTTTTGAGAAATCAGCTGCTAGTCTCATGGGAACTCCTTTGTAGGTAACTATCTTCTTTCCTCTTGCTGCTTTTAAGATTCTCTCCTTGTCTTTAATCTTGGGTAATGTAATTATGATGTGCCTTGGTGTGTGCTTCCTTGGGTCCAACTTTTTTGGGACTCTGTGAGGTTCCTGGACTTCCTGGAAGTCTATTTCCTTTGCCAGATTGGGGAAGTTCTTCATTATTTGTTCAAGTAAGTTTTCAATTTCTTGCTCTTCCTCTTCTCCTTCTGTCATCCCTATGAATGAGATAATTGGAACATTTAAAGTTGTCCCAGAGGTTCCTAAACCTCTCTTCATTTGTTTGAATTCTTGTTTCTTCATTCTCTTCTTGGTTGAATGTTTATTTCTTCCTTTTATTCCAAATCATTGATTTCAGTCTCGGCTTTCTCCTTTCACTGTTGGTTCCCTATATATTTTCCTTTATTTTGCTTACTGTAACCATCGTTTTTCCTTTATTTTGTTGCCATACTCAATGAGTTCATTCTTACCCACCAGTGTTTTGAACTCTGATAGATTACGTACCTCCATTTGATTTAGTTCTTTTTCTGGGGTTTTGTTCTGTTCCCATGGCCGTATTTCTTAGCCTCCTCAATTTGGCAGCCTCCCAGTGTTAGTTTCCGTGTATTAGGTAGAGATGCTCTTACTCCCTGTCTTAGTAGTGTGGCCTATGTAGAAAAGGCACCTGTAAATTGTGTGGGGTGGAGCCTTAGGTATTTGCCAGGGTGGGGCAACACACTTCACTGCTTAGTGGCTCTGTGTGTGACCCAGAGAGGGGACATTGCTGCTGCCTGGCTTCTGGAGGCCTGCTTAGCACTCATCTGGCTTCCAGTCACCTCACCCACCTCTGGTATATGATTGGTGCCTTTCCAGCTGCTCCCGTGTTGTTTGAGTAGGGTATGTTCTGAGTCTGTGTGGGCCCTTTAAGTGGCAAAAATCAGCAGGGTTTTTTTTGTTTGTTTGTTTGTTTTTGCCTCCCCAAGCCTCACTGGTTTTTACAGCCAGAGGTAATGGGGGTTTGTCTTCCTAATGAGGGTTTGTCTTTCCAGTGCTGGAACCCTGGGCTGTGTGGTCTGGCCTGGGGTGGGGATTGCTCACTCCCAAGGTATCCCTCTTGACTTTTATCCACCGCATGTGAATGTGAGGCCGTCCATGCTGCCTGTGCTGTCCCTGCCACCACCTCTCTGTGCCCCACGACCTTTCTGCCCCTTCTCCACAAACTCTGCCCCTTCTACCCATCCAGATGAATGTGGCTTCTTTAAATCCTTTTCCATTAGACTTTGTACAGTTTGATTTTTCTGATGGTTCTGGGTGTTACTTGATTTTGAGATCTGGTTGTAATTCTTTCTATGGTTGCGCAAGGAGGCAAAGCATGTCTACACCTCCATCTTGATGAGAAGTCCGTAATTATCTCTTAAGGATGAGATAATGGGACTCTTAAGGGTCCCATGCCATGCATCCTCAAGAGTCCAGTATGCTATTTGTGACTGTGCTTTGGATCTTGCCAGATTTGAATCTCATTCAGGGTTGAAAAATGCATGCATTTTTGAGTCCTAATGGCTTCTTTTTAAAGTAAGCTACATGAATAAATTTTAACCCTAACCTGTGTCCATCTAGCCAAAAGCATTTTTGTTTCTAAGTGGAATAATTAGACATGTAAGCTTTGGAATTTGCTCAGGAGAGCACAGATATAAGAAGAGTGTGTTAGGCACTGACTGGTGTGGCTCAGTTGGCTTGGCATCATCCTGCAACACAAAGGGTTTCTGGTTTGATTCCCAGTCAGGGCACATGCCTGGACTGTGGAGTGCAAGAGGCAGCCCATTGCTGTTTCTCTTCCCCTCACTCCACTCTCTTCTTTTTTCTCTAAATAAGTAAAAGTTTTTTGTTTGCTTTTTTTTTTGTTTTTTTTTTTTAAGAAGAAGAGTTTGTTAGGATTAATACTGTGTTCTAGGAAATGTAAGAAGGAAAATAGCCCTTGCTGGTGGCTCAGTAGATTGAGCACCAGTCTGTGGACCGGAAGGTTCCTTGCGCCAGTCGTGGTCCAGGCACAGGCCCCCGGGTTGTGGGCCAGGTCCTGGTCAGAGGTGTGGCCAGAGGCTGCCAATCGATGTTCCTCTCACACCTTGATGTTTCTCTTCCTCTGTTTCTCCCTTCCCCCTCCCTAAAAGTAAGTAAGTAAGTAAGTAAATAAATAAATAAATAAAATGTTTAAGGGGAAAAAAACCCCAAATTCTCTTTATTTGTATATTGGGGTCTATACTTCTCTCCCACATGTAAGAGATGCTGGGCTTGGACAAAGAGGCCCTGCCATATGTATGGGTAGTGTGCATGTTTAAACAATTTTTTATAAAAATCATCTGAATTTCTTTTGAATAAAAATTGAGTATGTTTTCCAAGCCATGGAATCAAACTATCTTATATTCTCATCACCTTGTGCTCAAGGGAACTGAGCCAAAGTGTGTGAGGGGCTGGTGCAGATTAGTGCCTTTGTTTGGCCTGGGGAATGTGTGTATTTGGAATCCACTGGCTTTGGCTTTTGGTGCGCTTTTGCCTCAGGACAGAACTGAGCAATCAAGGCAAGATATCCTAATTAGGTGAAGCCTATCAAGAAGCTTTCTGGGTGTCCAAAGCAATAGTCTTGTCCTGGCCAGGGAAGGGAAGTCAAACTCTTGTCTTTCCTTCTGAGAAACATTTTCTGTGGGGCCACACACTCTGCCATAGTTAGGATTTTTAGTGCCACATAAAGACTAATTGTGTAATGCCACACTTAACATTTACTTTATAATATTGTTGATCCACAGTAATATTTAGAAAAAGTCAGAGTAGTTTGCATTTGTTGAAATTTTACCTTTACTTCTCATCTTGTTTTTGTGATTTCAGGAGATTCCTCAACAGTTGAATGGGAGTGATTGTGGAATGTTTACTTGTAAATATGCAGATTATATGTCTAGGGACAAACCTATCACATTTACTCAGGTGAGTGAAGACCCTTCCTCATCCACTTGTTACTAAACAAGATAAACTTAGAGCACGTTACAGGGCCTGGCACATGTGAAGATGCTAATACCGGTAGCTGTGCTCCTGCAGCTGCCGTAAGCCTCGGCTGTAGCCCCACTCTCACAGGGGGAGGGCTCGTCACTGCATCTGCTCTCAGGTTTGTCCTCCCTAATCACTGGTAGCTATTGGGTCAGTTTGCTCTCTTTCCGCTCCAGTGTGCATTGGTTTGTCTGAGTGTTACTGATATTTTTTCTGAAGGAGGCATGCCAGAATATGTAACAGCAAGGGAAAGTAAGGCTTTGTGAGAACCTAAGCCACAAGTGTTAGATGTAACTATGAATACTGCTTTTCCCATTTGTTCTAGTTATTACTGGTTTTCCATTGCTCTGTATTTGAGTGGACATTAAAATATGTTGGGAACTCGTGAGAATTTATGTTTGTAATAGTGTATTCTCAATGGTTTTACAACTGAGGACGATCCCCTTTAGAAATATTTTTCTTAAAGAGACCTCATTTTGATATGATGTCTACCAAACTGTACTTACTGAATAAATAGTAGGACTGGTAACCAACCCTCTTCCGAGCTTCAGGTCAATGTGAAATAACCCTCCCATGCTGAATGAATACAATTCCAGTCTAAAGTAAGGACACTTATTGGTTAGTTTCAGAATAAATGTACAGTTTTTTACTACATGTTTTGAGCTATTTAAAATGCATAAATCCACGTATGAAGACTTTCTAGGTCCCTCCAGTAGGAAATCACTTTGTTAGGAAGGTGTGGCCAGCTGTTTATAATGACACACCATGACAACTTTAAAGGCACAAACTTCTGGTTTCATCAAAAAGAGGACTAGTTGAATTATAGGTGAATTTGGATTTATCATGTATATTTGCTTGTTTGAAATTGCCCCATAGTGATTATCAGTTCAAACAGAAAAACATTAAGCACAGCATCTCATTCTTTGGTACTTCTAAATAACAGCCAGTTATTTTCTGAACCTGATGACATGAGATTTGAAGGGGAGAAGTTGCTACTTGAACAGTACTGGCGATGTACCTACCACATTTTGTAGAGCAGAAAGAAATCTGTGGATTTGGGTTTTTTTTTCTTTACTTAAATAGAATTCATGCTTTTATTAAAAAGCAGAATATGCTAATTTAAGTAGAAAAGATGTCTATTGTGCTGCCACTTGGATATTCCCATTTTCAGTGTGCATTTTTGTTATCAGGCTGTTGGACTCTTGTATAATTCTGTACCGTGCTTTGATTTTCCTTAATATGTAAAAATACTAATGTACACTCTAATAGACATTATAAACCTTTCTTATGGCTTCATAAGTCTGTGCCAGGATATAAACAGTCAAGGCTTTCCTAAGGGATATAAGCACCCTGCTGTGTTCACATGACTGCACCTAGAGGCTGTCGAGGCTGTGCAAGGACATGTAACGTCTGTGTTGTCGGTGGATTCTTTGCAGCACCAGATGCCTCTCTTCCGGAAGAAGATGGTGTGGGAAATCCTTCATCAGCAGTTGCTGTGAGAACGCCCTACCCAGTCCCTTAGCTGCTGGTGGTTCTTTCTCGGAGGGACATTTTCATATACCTCATGCATTGTGGGTTAAAAAGTCCCTGCATCACCTGTTCTGTCACAGGTACTGACAAGCATGAAGGCCCTGCACCCTAGTGCCCTGACTTGGTATGCGGAGGGCTGCCTGCAACCGTGTTTGAAAGGATGTGCTTGCTCAGAGCCCTGGACTCTTCAACCCACATAGGAACAAACGCTAATTAATACTTTATTTTAAAGATTTCCCCCCCTGTGAATGTGTAAAATGCAGATTTATTCTATGAGTTGTTTTTTTCTGTGTTTGTTCACGTGTATTCATTCTCTGACTCATTTGCAAATGTAATGGGCAGTGGCTGTTTCTGCTGCTCTTTTACAGTTAACTTGGAATTACTTGTTTGAACTATTTATTTCTGAAAAGAATGTTAATCAAGCTTCCACTGCCTGCTGAAGATGGGGCAGGAACTCAGTGGGGGGAGGAAGGAAGGAAGGAAGGAAGTGTTAATTAACTTCTCTAGTGCTGGAGCAGTAACTGCCAACTTGGAGCTCAAGGTCTTTTTTTGAGGCTTGAAAATGCCAGGAGAAGCGCCACAGTGTAGGGCTCTGATTGCTTTTCAGAGGAAGCCTGAGACTCGGCATTGGCACTGGGTCATGGAAAAGCAGAACTGTGGCCAAGGCACTCTGGCTATCCAGGCATCTTCAGAAGAGTGCCATGGTCATCCTACAGAGACTTTCCTTTCTGGAAATGAGGCAATTGCTCTCGAAACTGGATTCAAAATAACCGTAAACCCTAAATTTTCATTTTCACCCCAGACCTGGTAGAATATAAACTTCAGAATTGTAAGGGCTGGCCTGAGCTGTTTATTTCAAAAGATGCTATTCAATTTAAAGCTATTTTTCCTCAAAGTTTTTTTTTTCTATATAGAAAGCTAAAATTAAGTTTTGTACTCATTAGGATTTAAACTCCCCCACTCCATCCCTACTGAAATTTGTGGAAGAAAATTTAGTACTTGGCTCTGAGGTTACCGGTTATACGATAATCTATTTTGCATATGAAAGTTTGTATTTAACATTTTTGTTCATTAAAAACTTTACAGTGGTTATGCATTTTTAATTTCAGAAAGTTTAGAGTTCGTCAGAACTTATTTTGCAAGATCTAGTGCCTAGTGTTGCTTTTCTGATGTAATAAAAGGTTGCCTGGCAGAACCTGAAAGGTATATGCTGAAATGATTTCTAACCCTTTCCCAAAATAAACTCCTGAACTTGTCCTGCCTGGTACACAAAAGCAAAAGGTAGAATCAGAAAACTGGGCACGTGTTAGCTATGAATCAGCATGTCTGCCATCTGGAGGGCCCCAGGCTGCTGGCCACAGAGGCGTGCTGTTGCGGCCAGTTTTCCCTGAGACATGTGGGTCTTGGTGTGGGCCCTGGCGCCTGCGATGTGGATTGGAACTGCTGTCCCTATCTGATAGCCAAACCAGAGGACATGTGCTCAGGTGATGATCGAAGAATGAGCCAGTGGTAGTACCTTTCCCTCAAGCTTAGGCTGCACAGAGAACTCTTCCCGCAGCTGCTGTTCCTTTCCTGGGGCTGCAGGAGTGAGACCAGTGAATACTGGGACCAGGCAGCCAATACTAAAAACCTGGTTCCCACCGTGCAGTGGTAGGTCTCATCTGAGACCATAGCACCTTGGTTAACATTTGTTCCCTGTGGGGGAAATCCTGCCAGGAATGGCAGTTTGTGTTCTGCCCATGTGAGTGAGGCTGGGTGTTGATGTATTTGTACTGCATTTGAGGGGCTTCGTAGAGCAGCTCTCACTGGGTGTTCCCTTAATGTGTGCTCTTCAGCGTAGCTCCGCACAGTCTCCCTCACATGATGACACTGATGAGAACAGGGAGGTGAGTTAGGAATGGCATTCTACTTAACCCTGAATTCCTGAGCTTGTTCAGGCTGTGCTGCTTCTTTAGGCACTGGTGTGTGTCTCCTGGTGCAGAGAAACTTGTTGGTAATAGAATTTTTGTATCTAAACAGTTATGAGAAAAGCAGTCACATGATTTAAAACAGGTATTGATTTTGTCAACATTATGTATAGTACATAGCAATATTGAAATCATCAACGTTAAAACCAGTGAGACATAATACAGGGGTCTGGCACAAATAATGCCTCTTTCTAATGGCAAAATCCTAAGCATGTAATTCTTTAACATAACAATATTCACACTCAAACACCATATGACATTTTAGCCTAAATGTTCAAATTAAAACTAAAGCTATTACACACATATTACCCTACCAACCACACTCAAGTAGGCCTTACTTCTGCCATAGCCCTGTATTTTATAGTAGTTTGGGGGTTCTGAAAAAAAGGTGGAGTGAACCATTGATCCTTTTTAGTAGGCAGTCTCTCCTAAAGATGGATTAAAATAGAAAAAAGAGACCGTTGGTGAGCAAAAAAGTCCTTCTCATGTTTGACCTTGTACCAGAGTCAGGATGCTGGTGGGAGGGAAACAGACTCGGGCCTCGTGGGAGATGTTCTGGAGAGCCCTGCATTCTACCTCAGCTGCTAAGGCTGTCAGAGCTTCTGGGCTTTACTCCTCCGAAAGCTGAAGCACAACGTGGGGCGGCCCTTCCCACGGCGGGTGTCTGCCTGCACTGCGAGGAGTTGCGTGGTACCGGGACCAAGGTGTGGGTGTGGGGAGAGTGTGCATGAGATACACTGAAGCTGTGATACAAATAAATGAAGTAGAGAAATTTAATAACCTTAGTACTGTAGTTCAGCCATATTGTTTAAATTGGCTTTTGTGAACTAATTGGCAGCCTAATTTCTTTATGATAGTTTCTTTGAGAAAACCTCTAAGGACCCATTAAACAAACATTTGGTACTTGTTTGTAAGTTGGGGATCTAGTTGGCTGTATTGCTTTGATATTTTTTTCTTTAAATTTTCCTAATATATATAAGGAAAGGGTTTGGGTGTTTGAAATAGGTGTCAATTTTATCTATCAATAAATCCATCTCTTTAATTCAGTGGCTTTCAGTTCTTTTGATTGCGACTCAGTAATAAATGCATTTTATATATATTGTGACCAATACAGACATGCAAATAATTTACACAAGAGTTTTGCCAAAGCATTACTTGCTCCCCTCTGAATTTTATTTTGGTATTTAAGATAAAGTACATTGTGACCATGTGGATTTCTAAACCCACCAGAGGTTGGAAATCTAGTTTGAAAAACACTGCTCTAAATGAACTGACAGCAGGATGTGGATTATGTTCAAAACTAAAGCTTGAGACTCCAAAGATACGATAAATGTGGGGCTGAGATGTTTTGAGATGAGTCAATCTAGGACAACAGGCCAGAAGCTCAGCAGAAATACATGGTATAAAACTCTTATTTTTCAGGGTTTTACATTGACATTTCCTGAAGTATGTTAAGCAAAAGTCCTATTATTTCTCTCTAAGAAATAAAGGGTTCTGTGACCCAGTGAATGTGTATCAAGTGCTGCGTAGTAAACACAATGTATTGCTGTCAATCTAGCACTGCTGAAACTTGGACGTGAAGCCTTTCTCTGTGACCTGTGGAGCTGTTGTATGGAAACACTGGACAGGGTCGAGAAGCAACACAGAACTTTTGGGAGCATGCACCTCAAATATATACCCGGGGAGCACCCTCCCCTACCCCACCTCCAAGCACACATATTGCCTCCTTAAGATCATGTGGTAAACTCAAGTCTGTGGTTCCCACTTACATTTTCTTTGTAAATTTTTAAAATTGTTGCTTTATTAGAGTTCTCCCAGTTTTTCCTGTTGTTCTCCCCTGCTTCGCTCACCCACATTTTCTTTAATTCTACCTATAATAGGTGTTTATAGTAGAAAAATAAAATAACTGCTAAAAGGTAAAGAAGAATTTTGCAAACTTAACACCCAGAGTTCATAACTCTTACTGATAGTTTGATATAAATCCTGGTCTTCAATATGTACTCCTGCGTATGTGTATGAGTATGTGTTGTGTATGCTTGTGTATGTATTTATTAGTATGGACTGATACGTATATATGGCATATAACCGTTTCCACTTAATTGATCTTGATTATAATTTCATGTCAATAAATATTGACATTTTTAAGTATATTTTATTGATTATGCTATTACAGTTCTCCCAGTTTCCCCCTTTGCCATCTTCCACCTGTTACCCTCATTCCTTCCAGCATCGCCCACTTAGTTTATGTCGGTGGGTCATACATGTAAGTTCTTTGGCTCCTTCATTTCCTATAGTGTTCTTAACCTCGCCCTATTTTGTACCTACTATTTATGCTACTTCCTGTACCTTTTCCCCCATTCTCCCTTTCCCAGCTGGTAATTCTGCAAATGATCTCCATATCTATGATTTTGTTCCTGTTCTAGTTGTTTGCTTAGTTTGTTTTTGTTTTTTAGATTCAGTTGCTGATAGTTGTGAGTTTGCTGTCATTTTACTGTTCATAGTTTTTACCTTTTTCTTAATTTAAGTCCCTTTAACATTTCACATAATAAGGGCTTGGTGATGATGAATTCCTTTAACTTGACCTTATCTGAGAAGCACTTTATCTGCCCTTCAATGCTAAATGAAAGCTTTGCTGGATAGAGCAATCTTGGATGTAGGTCCTATCCTTTCATGAGTTGGAATACTTCTTTCCAGCTCCTTCTTCCCTGCAAGGTCTCTGAGAAATCAGCTGCTAGTCTCATGGGAACTCCTTTGTAGGTGACTCTGCCTTTTTCTCTTTCCCTTGCCAAGTTAGGGAAGTTTTCTTTCGTTATTTTTTCCAAATAAAAGTTTTCAATTTCTTGCTTTTCCTCTTCACCTTCTGGCACCCCTATGATTTAGATGTTGACACTTTTGGAGATGTCCCAGAGTCTTATTCTCTCTCTGTTTTTTTTTTTAATTTATTTTATTTTATTATTTATTTATCTTTAGAGGGCAAGGGGGGGAAGGAGAGAGGGAGAGAAACATCAATGTATGGTTGCCTTTTGTGCGTCCCCTGCTGGGAACTGGCCTGCAGGGAACCGGCCTGCAACCCAGGCATGTGCCCTGACTGGGAATCGAACCGCGATCGTGTGGTTCGCAGGCCCGCGCTCAATCCACTGAGCTACACCAGCCAGGGCTTCTGTTTTGTTTTTGTTTGGGTGGTTTTTTTTGTTTGTTTTTTGTTTTTCTTAATTCTGTTCTGGTTGAAAGTTTATTTCTTCCTCTCCAAATTGTTAGTTTGAACCCTGGCCTCCTTCCCTTCACTGTTGGTTCCTTGTGGATTTTTCTTTATTTCACTTACTGTAGCCTTCATTTCTTCCCCTGCGCTTTTACTTTATTCTCTGAGCATCCTTATCACCAGTGTTCTGAACTCTGCATCTGATATGTTGGCTATCTCTGTTTTGTTTAGTATTCTTCTGGGCTTTTGTTCTGTTCTTTTGTTTGGGCCATATGTCTTTGTCTCCTCGATTTGGCAGCCTCCCTGTGTTTGTTTCTGTGTATTAAGCAAAGCTGCTTTGACTCCCTGTCTCAGTGCACCTATTAAGTTGTATGGGGAGGAGTCTTAGGTATTCACCAGGATGGAGCAACCTGCTTCTTTGTGGCTCTGTGTGGGGAAGGGAGCAGTTGAGGTGACAGTGCTGCTGCCTGTTGCTGGAGGCTTGATCAGCACTTGCCTCATTTCCACTCACTTCACTTTGCATCCATTCCATCTTCTAGGTGTTGCCCTGGTGGCGGTTCCTGGAGTGGGTGCGTTTAAGTACATTTTAGAACCATGCAGGCCTTTTAAATGGACTCTCCTGAGAGATCAGCAGTGTCTTCTTCCACCCCACCCCCACTAGGTATTACAGCCAGAAGTTAGGAGGCTGTTTTCCAGGCCCCTGAACACTGGGCTGCATGGTCTGGACTGAGGCTGGGATCGCTCGCTCCCAAAGTATCCCTCCCAATTTTTATCCACCACACATGGGGGCCGCTCATTCTGCCGACCACCACCTCACCACCACCATGTCATGTCCTCTCAGCCCCAGCTTCCCATATTTGCCCCTCCTGTCTGGATGAATGTGGCTTCTTTAAATCCTTGGTTGTCAGGCTTCTATACAGATTGTTTTTTGTGGCAGTTCTGGGTGTTTTTGTTTTAAGGTTGTGATCCTTAATTGGTTGCACAAGGGGGTGAAGTATGTCTACCTATGCCTCCATCTTGACCATAAGTCTACACAATCAGCCAAAAGTCTGAGAAGCGATTTACCAGAAGTCTAAATACTGACATTTTAGTTGCAGCATAGTGTTCCAGCAAATGACTGTAACAAGATTAACTTAGTACAGTGTTGTTGAAAACTGTGTCCTGCACAATGTTTTGGTTACTCAAGAGAAATTCTTAGAATTAAAGTTTCTGAGTTAAAGTTATGTATAACAAAGCCCTGGCTGGTGTAGCTCAGTGGATTGAGCGCGGGCCTGCGAACCAGAGAATTGCAGTTCCATTCCCAGTCACGGCACATACCGGGGTTGCAGGCTGGTTCCCTGCAGGCCAGTTCCCAGCAGGGGACGCATGAAAGGCAACCATACATTGATGTTTCTCTCCCTCTCTCCTTCCTCTCCCCTCTAAAGATAAATAAATAAAATCTTTAAAAAAAATCCTAAAACATAAATATTAAATTTAAAAAAAGTTATGCATAACAAAAAAATCACGGACAATAATCATTGATATTTTGACTTATTTCTTCTGGCACAAGATAATTATTTGTAATCTCCATCGATTTAAGTTTTATAACACACAGTTGTCACCCCCTTTCAACAGTTATTAAATGTGGCTCATCTTTTTTCTTTGAAGCTTTTTTTTAAATTTCACATTCATTTTTAGAGGAGAGAAATACCAATGTGTGGTTGCCTCTCATGTGCCCCTTACTGGGGACCTGGCTTGCAACCCAGGCATGTGCCCTGATGGGAAATCGAACTGGCGACCCTTTGGTTTGCAGCTGATGCTCAATCCACTAAGCTACACCAGCCAGGGCGTGACTCATCTTTGAAAAAATATTTTTAGTATTTATTGATTGTAGAAGAGGAAGAGAGAAAGAAAGAGAGAAACATCAATTTTGTTGTTCTACTTATTTATACATTCAGTGGTTGATTCCTGTATGTGCCTTGACTGGGGATTGAACTCACAGCCTTGTCATATCAGGGTCAATGCCCAACCTACTAGGCTACGTGGCAAGGTCTAAATGTGGGTAATTTTTGTTGTTTTTTGGAAGGGAGGGAGAAAGGGAAAGAAACATCAATCTGTTGCTTCTTGTTCACATCTGGACGGCTGACCTAACCTGCAACCCAAGCATGTGCCCTGAATGGTGACCTTTCACTTTGAGGACGATGCCCAACCAATGGAGACACACCAGTCAGGGCTAAATGTGGATCACCTTGATTCGCCATTTTTTTCAGAGGGGCGGAGAAGATTTGGAGTATTTTATTTTATTTTTTAGTTATATGTTACTGACTATGCTATTACAGATGTCCTGATTTTACCCCCTTTGTCCCTTTCCACCCAGTGCCCCTACTCCCACAGGCAGTCCCACACCACTGTTCACGTTCATGAGTGATGTGTTGTTGGGGACCACCCTGCCTGGTTTCAGAAGCTGTAACCGCCCATGGCTAAAGCTGACTGAGTAGAGACCTTGGGACCATAAGCCACTAAGGAGACAAAGCTTATCTTCCAGGCTGGGTGTCTTTTACCTTACCCTGCTTAGCCCCAGGCAGATAACTGGTTAGCCAATGATGGGTAAGATTCCTCAAGGGAGGGATGACCTAAAAAAGGCATGGTCATGAAGAGGCCCTCAGGGAAGGACTTGGGGGACTATAGCAAACGGGGTGATGGACCCTCACCCCTCAGCTTTGACATAGCCTGAGTCCTCATTCTGTCTGTGAGAAGTCTAATCTCTTGGCTGCCTTACTTCTGCTCCCTGGCTTAAGCCTGAAACAATGCCAGAGGGTGATGCAGCCCTGGGCAAAAATGGCAGGTTCCCCAGGGCACTCAGGCCTATGAAAGAATGCATAAAATCCTGTGAAACCTGCTTTGCTAAGAATACCCTCAAATTTCTGATAAGGGTCCAATTATGAAATGAGTTTATTTCCCAGTCTTATAGCCCCTTAGCTAACTGACCCTGACTCTGAATAAGTTCTCATCATTCTTTGAATGTGACCTATTGTTTGATCCTTGCTGCCTGACAATGATTGGTGAGCTCTACCTGTATTCCTGTGCAAATTGAACCCAATAAAAGCCCATTGAGGAACAGGCTCCTGGACCTTCTCCTTCGAGAGATCTGCTCCCCAAGCAGATCATGTCTTGGTAGACTTATTTTCATCCATGGTGGATGGGGGTGCTCTGCTGGACAAAGCTCCCCCACAATGCATGTAGGTTCTTTGGCTACTCCATTTCCTATATTAATCTTAACATCCCCATGGCTATTCAGTAACTACCTATTTGTACTTCTTAATCCCCTCACCTCTTCAACCATTTCCCCATGCCTGCCTCCCATCTGGCAACCATCAAAGCACTCTCAGTATCCATGATTCGGTCTCTGTTCTTGTTTGCTTAGTTTGTTTTTTAGGTTCAAATGTTGACTGACAGGTATGTATTTATTGCCATTTTATTGTTCGTAGTTTTGATCTTTTCTTAAATAAGCCCCTTTAGCATTTCATTTAATAATGGTTGGGTGAGGATGAACTCCTTTAGTTTTTTCTTGTCTGGAAAGATCTACCTGCACTTTGATGCTAAATGATAGCTTTGCTGGGTAGATCAATCTTGGCTGTAGGTGCCTGCTTTTCATGACTTTGAATGTTCATTGCCAATCTTTCTAGCCTGCAAAGTTTGAGAAATCAGCTGAGTCTTATGGAAACTCCCCTGTAGGTCACTAATGCTTTTCTTTTGCTGCTTTTAAGATTCTCTAAACTTTGGCATTTTATTATGATGAGTCTTGGAGTGGGCCTCTTTGGGACACTCTGTTTCCTGGACTTGTATGTTTATTTCCTTCAACAAATTATAGAAGTTTTCTTTCATTATTGTTTCAAAGGGATTTCTAATTTCTTGCTCTTTCTTTTCTGGCATCCCTTTGATGTGAATGTTGAAATGCTTGAAGTTGTCACACAGGTTGCTTATGCTATCCTTGTTTTTTGGTTTCTTTTTTTCTTCTCTTGTCCTGATTAGTTGTTTTTTGCTTCCTTATCTTCCACATCACTGATTTGATTCTTGGCTTCATCCACTCTACTGTTGTTTCCCTATAACTTGTTCTTTATTGCAATCAGTATATCCTTTCTTTCTGACTGAATCTTTTTTATGCTGCTGAGGTCCTCACTAAGTTTTTTGAGCACCCTTATAACCAGTGTTTTGAACTCTGCATCTGATAGATTGCTTATCTCCATTTCATTTAGCTCTTTTCTGGAGTTTTGGCCTGTACTTTCATTTGAGCCATGTTTCTTTTTTTTATATGCATATAATTTTTAAAGACTTTATTTTTAGAGAGAGGGGAACTGCTGGAGATAGGGATAGAATCATCAATGTGTAGCCCCCTTTCATGTGTCTCCAGCTGGGCACCTGGCCTGCAACCCAGCATGCACCCTGACTCAGAATCAAACCTGTGACCCTTTGGTTCACAGGCTGGTGCTCAATTCACTAAGCCACACCAGCCAGTGCTGGGCCATGTTTCTCTGTCTCCTCATTTTGGCAGCCTCCCTGTATTTGTTTCTATGTATGAAGTAGAGCTGCTTTGACTCCGTGTCTTGTTAGTGTGGTCTAATGTAGTAGGTGTCCTGTAGGGTGCAGTGACACAGCCTCCCCTAGCACCCAAGCTGGGTACTCAAGCTGCAGTCTTTGTGTGGGATGAGTACACCCTCTTCTTGTAGTCCAGTCTTCATCACTGTTAGCAGGTCAATGAGAGGGATTTACCCAAGCCAGTCAGCTGGAAAGACTGGCTGTGGCCAGTGACCACCAATCTCTGCCCTCTGTGGAGGATCAGCTGTGCAGGAGCAGGAGGAAGGTGCTTCAATGTGTTTGTAGCTGTCCACTGGGTGTGCAGGCTCTGGGATTCCCTGGGTGGTGCAGGCCCCGGTGAGCCCTCACCTGTGTTTTGCCTGGAACCACCCTGCTTTGGCTCTAAAGCAATCTGAGATGGCTGCTACTTGTGCTGGGCTTGGGGATTCCCAGGTGAAGCCAAGCTGTGACGCTAGGCTGGCTGCTGCTAATGCCAGGCCCGGATCAATGAGCAAGAGGTACAGGGGGTGGGGGGCTGGGGCTTACTGAGGCCAGCTGTTGCTTGTTTGAGAGGATTTAAGAGGTTGTAAAGCATGAGTGGAGACCATCCATTCATGTGGGAAAACAGCTTGAGTGAACTCCTATTGGGTGGGGCTTGGAGGAGTCTCTGGGGATCTCCAGGGTGGGGCAGTGTTAGGTAGGTTGATGGAGTCTCAGATATGGCGCCTGCCTGCGGTTCTGTGGGAGGAGGGTTAAGGAAAGGGACATTGACCTCTGCCTGCCTTTTGTCTGGGAGAAAGCTCTCCCCCAGCTCTCACCTTGATGCCGGACATTTCAGTTTCTCCTTGTATGACACTGGCACCTTTGAAGCAGCTACTCTGATGCTGGATATCAGAGGGAATGAGTCTGAGTAAGTCCATGTGTGGGTTAAGGGAAACCCCTTGGGACTCCAGGAGTTTCTTCCACTGACTCAGTCCTTGCTGGCTTTTGCAGCCCGAAGTTAAGGGGACTGATCTTCCTGACACTGGAACCCTGGGCTGGGGGTCCTGGTGTGGAGCTGAGACTCCTCGCTCCCAAGATATCCCTCCCAAACTTTTATCCACCACACGCGGGTCTGGGGCCAGTCTGTTCTGTCTCTGCCCCGCTACCAGTCTGGATGGATGTGCTTTCTTTAATTTTGTAGTTGTTGGAACTTCCACTCAGCTTGATTTCTGCCAGTTCTGAGTGATGGGTCTATATTTAGTTGTAATTTTGATGTGGTTGTGTGAAGAGGCAAGGTATGTTTACCTATGCCACCATTTTGATCAAAAGTCCAGGTCTGGAGTATGTAAAACAAAACCCTGACATGTCATTGTATCTGAATACTTAAGAATGTTTCACTAATAACTTTTTAAGAACCTCTGTCAGTCATGGCTGAGAGGCTCAGCGGACTGAGTTGCTAGCCTGAGAACCGAAGGGTCACTGGTTCAATTCCCAGTCAGGGCACATGCCTGGGTTGTGGGGTAGGTTCCAGTAGGGGGCATGTGAGAGCAACCACACATTGATGTTTCTCTCCTCTTTCGTCCTCCCTTTCCCTCTCTCTAAAAATCTTTCTTTCAAAAAAGCCTCTGTTATTTTCACCATCTAACAAAATTAGTAAGAATTTGATAATATCATCTAATACTCAGTTCATATTCAAATTTCCCTGTTTCAAAACTAAATTTGTTTATAGTCTTATAATCTGGATGTACAGTGGGCTGAATGGTGGCCTCCAAGAAGTAAATCTGTATCAATCACTGGAATTTGTCATATGATTTTCTAGGGCAAAGAATAAATGCTAATTTCTAGGGCAATCACTGTGATTAAGTTAAAGATCTTTTTTTTTTAAAATAGTTTTTTTAAAGATTTTAAATTTATTTTTACTGAGAGGGTAAGGGATGGAAAGAAACATCAATGTGTGGTTGCCTGTGTACCCCCAACTGGGGACCTGGCCCACAACCCAGGCATGTGCCCTGACTGGGACTCAAACCAACAACCCTTTGGTTCGAAGGCCTGCACTCAATCCACTGAGCCGCCCCAGCCAGGGCTCAGTTAAAGATCCTGATGAACTCACCTTGCGTCGTTTGGGTGGGCCATGAGTGCCGTCACATGCTTTGTAAGAGAAAGGCAGAGGGAGTTTTGAGACAGAGGAGGAGGTAATGAAATGGGCTTAGGCTTCGTTTGTATTTTATACCCATTTTTGTGGGAAAATGGTATTTTAATGGTTTTTAGAACAGGCTCTGTTACTTTATAAACTTGTGTTTGTGGAGGGTTTTTTGTTTGTTCTTGTGGGGGTGGTTTTGTTTTTTAGGTACAAGAGACGATGGTAGGAGAGACTGGAGCGATGCTCCCACAGCCTAGAAAGCCTGGAGCCACCAAGGTGGGAAGAGCCTCCAGAGGGAACACGATGTCCCTGCTGACGCCTTGATTCGACTTCTGGCTCCAGAACAGTAAAAGTTTCTGTTGTTTTAATCGATCAGATTTGTGGTAATTACAGCAATCTCAGGAAACTAATACAAGATCCAAATTAAATGCACAAATTTCCTTTGGTTGTCCTGATCGCTGGAGGTGACTGGAGGCAAATGGGAATGTTTGTTGGCCACATCTGAGATGAGGCAGGGCCCTAAAATTCACTCCTGGGAACGAACCAAGTACTTCGGATACACGACCGAGTCACTGCTTTTACAAGAGAATGTAGGAAGCATAGAGGGTAAGCTGGAATGCAATTTTGCTCCGAGTCTTTCTCCTCATACCAGCTGTTTCTGAGAGAGCCATGAAGAACACTCGGCTTCTGGAAAGGCAGTGACTGCAGGTGGCTGGTGTGAGCCAGGATAGAAAACTAACCTGTGTGTGGTAAGTCCGAACTTTTAACTCATGGGCACCTTAAAAGGAATGTTGAGAGGAAAGAAAAGGCAGCAGCAACACTTGACAGTAAACACTGGGAATTTGCTAGCTGTGTCATCAGACATCAGCGGTGGCAGGCCTAAGAAATCTGCATCAGGCTCGAAGACAGTGAGAGATGTGCGTGCAAGTACAATTTAAGCTAGTCTCCAACACCTACATTTGTGGACTTCCTTCATAATTGTTAACATGGGGATGCCTCTGTTGCCTACTTCCTCCCCCAGGGATGCAGGAATGACTAGGCTCAAATCTTTTTCCCATCTCGGTCTACTCACCGATTCATTCCGATCCCACCTTGAAGCCAGGTCATTGGTCTTCCCACTCCCCGTAGAAGTGCAGTGTGTTCCCCCGCCCTCTCTCCCTGCCTTGTCAGGATGCCTTCTTCCCATCTGGGCCTAGTCTTTTCGTTCCCTCTGGTTCTTTGTTGAAACCCCTCCAGACGTCTACTGAGTCTCCTTTTTACCATGTCTGTAAGTTCCCCCTCTGTGCTGAAACCTCCTTCTAACCCGCAGCCAGCCTCACTCATCCTTCCTTCCCAGTTTCATGTTGGGGATGCCTTGAGGCAGAGTTGGGAGAAATGCACCAGGACAGGGGGATGTTCAGGCCTACTGAGCACAACTAGTGAGATGTTAGCACACTGAAAACCACTATGGGTCACAGGTGTTTAAGGGGTTCAATCCAAGGGAGCAGGGGGGTGTGGCTTTCTGAGTCATGTAGGCTAATGGATTTCAAAAGCTTTGATATTGACCCAAGTCTCCATTTGACAACTATCCTTGTATTTTGTGTAAAATCATACTCAGTGCTCACGCTGCCCTCTGGAAGCTCAAGTGGGCCCGTACCCAGAGGCTAAATAATCCAGCCTTTGGGGCTTCAGAGAACTAACTGGCTGTGAGCCCTAACAGGTGAGGCTCAGCAAAGGGACACTGGGTTGATTCCCAGTCAGGGCACATGCCTGGGTGGCAGGTTTGGTCCCCAGTCCCGACTGATGATTCTCTCCCTCTTCTCCTCGCTCTAAAAATAAAGTCCTTTTTTTTTTTAAAGAAAGAAAGTGGGTGCTTTTCTTTGTTTAGGAACAAGGCCAGATGGTCTTATTCCTGTCTTCCACCTCTCTGTGCAGCTCCCCTCTCCTGCTGCAACCTCAGGACAACTGGATGCCTGGTACCACGGTGGGTCAGAGGTCACCTTAGCACCTCCTTACCTTTCTCTCGTATGTTCAGCGACAAGGATTTTGGAAATGGGCAGTTTAGGTGCTAGAGTTTAAACCTCCGATTTTGCCACCTGGAATAAAGGCCAAGGAAGGAAACCTGAACAGTAGAGCCAAGAGGGTGCATTTTTGGAAGTTTCCATCGTCTTTCCCGCCTTGATTCCTCATCTTGACAGACTCACGACTAAGCCCTTCAGCCTCTGTTTAAAGCCCTTCCTTGAAAGATGTGCTGTTTTTCTGCTGTTTACCTGATATGCATACCTCAATCCAGGGAACAGTTTTCAGTAACCACCCCAGTGGTCAGGAACCCTGTGGCTTCTCTCAGGTGGTCAGCCTGTGGTGCGTTTCTCATGAGGGCTGTGGGCCCAAGCCCTCTAACAGAGGAGAAGATGGAGCTGTAGGTACCTGGCTTTCTAACGGTCACATGAAGGGACAAGATGTCCCTGCCCACATTCATGCCAACCACAGCAGGGAGGCGAACGGCTGGCACCAACACACCAGCAAACTTGAAAGTAAAAGCGGCAGCACGGAAATGGAAAATGACGGGAAAATCAGGGGTAGAGATGGGATATAAGTAAGGAACACGTTTTAAGTGATTGGGAGCCCTCAGAGTTTGTCAGAAGGGGAAGATGGCTGCTGTGGAACCCATCAATTCCCCTCCATCTGGCCCTGCTGGGCTACGATGGTTGCCCCCAACGGCCTGACCGCCTGGTGCCAAGCACCAGCCCTTCACTGCTGAGACCATGTGGACTTCTGGCGGCCGTCTCCGCTAGACCCCACCGTCTGTGCACACGGGCCTGCTGGAGGGGCAGCACCGTTCTCACCCAGCCTGTTCAGATCTCCTGGGAAGCTTTCAACTGGGCGTCTGGGAGGCCCAAGTACCCCTTCCCCTGAGCTGTCGGGCATGCTGTCCTCCCTCTTTCTTTCATAAAGATAAACTCTTTCCCTGGCCAGGCTTCAAGTTCATTTACAACAGGGGCTGGTCTTACCTTGCTTGATCCGCAGCCAATCCATGCCTCTGGTTTTGTGGTTCTCACACTTGAGCGTGACCGGAAGTCGCCTGGAGGGCTGGCTGAAACAAACCGCTGGGGCCCACCCCCAGAATCTGACTCAGGGTGGACCCCCAGGGATCTGCATTTCTAAAAAGTTCCCAGGTGGACAATGCTGCCACCAGTCTGGGGACTGTGCTGAGCTTCTCCCAAAGACCTTTGACACCCGCCTCCTCAGAGGAGCTTCCCAGCCCTGCGTGCCTCCCTGCCCCCAAGTCCCTCAGAGTGGAGTTCAGCCGGTGCTTCGACAGGGGGCGGGCAAGGCGTGTTAGAAATAAGACACCGTGACACCAGGATCTTGTTAGCTGGATATATTTCTTTTTTTTTGTTTGTTTTTGTTTTTGTCACAGAACACTGTTTGCAGTAGAGGAAATGGGCATTGCAGTCTGGTGGTCAAACGGCTTGTTCACATAAACCAGTCCTTGTTCATCCTTTAGCACAGAAAGCCCAATGGCGCGGACCCTATGGAAATCCAGGACATCTCCGACATTTTCTCTCTCTGTTTTTCTTTGTCACTTTTTTGGTTTTTAATACACATTTTCAATGTTTGTCCGAAAGAAGGCCACGTGGGCTCTTGGCTGGCG
The DNA here is from genome assembly GCF_021234435.1 of Artibeus jamaicensis. Lineage (NCBI taxonomy): Eukaryota > Metazoa > Chordata > Mammalia > Chiroptera > Phyllostomidae > Artibeus > Artibeus jamaicensis. The sequence goes on along the minus strand of NW_026522046.1, from coordinate 5,102,072 downwards.
GAAGACGATCGAGCGGAACGGCTGTCGCACACTTGGGCCGTCACCTCCTCCGGGCTGGCGGCTGGTGTCTTACTATCTTCTCCAACTCGTTTTTATTAAAAAAATAAAAAAATGCTCCAACTATTAGTTTTACAAAATCTCTAAGGGAAACACAAGAGCAAGGTGCTGAGGTAAAAAACACCTGAGGTAGTTTTTTTTTGTGTGTGTTTTTCTCGTTAAAAAAATCTGTAAATTTAACGCCCTGGGCCAACGACCTCATGTAAATTGCTATTTTCTTCCACATTTTTTTTTAAAAGAAAGAAAATCATTTTGCTGAAAATTGATGGCTTATACACCAAAATGTAAAAAGACAAAATATATTCTTTCTTTGCAGAATTTTTGTTTGGTTGGTTTGACGGGTTCCTGTTTTCCTCTTCCAAAATGCTAGGACAAGTACCATTAACTCTTGTTCTTTTGAGTAACCAAGTGTGAGTTGAGGCTGGTCTGTGTGTTTCGCTTTTGTTCCTTTTGTGCGATGTGATACTCAGAGCACTGCTTTGCCTGGGGGTAGGGGGTGCAGACGGAGTGGAACTGAGACAGAGGGATGTGGGAATTAAAAAGAACGGGCGTGGAGAAGCGGGAGGGTTGGGGAGAAAGGACACGGGGAGAGAAACAGAGAGAGACAGAGAATTATATAGCAGTATGCAAAAACCAGTTTGAAACTTGTGAAGCAAAGAGAAATGGCCGTGTGAGCTAGACAGGGATGAGGAGAGACGGAGTCTCCCCTTCAGAGAGACGGTATCCCTTCCGTTGACATACACAGGTGACCCAGGCCTGCGGTGAGTACCTTTCTGCCGGGATTGCCCTCTGGGTGAATTTCGTGTGGAGGGGGCCTCGGAGCTCCTTACTAACCCATTGGACCTCCCAAAGAATGACTTTATTCTTTAAAGTCTAGAAAAGCCTGCTTTCTCTTTACGAAGAAAAAGAAATTAATACTTGATTAAAAATTGGAGTTAGTTGAGTTATCTGATATATTATTTCTAAAATATATTAACGCTGCAGGCACCCTGTGTAACCCACAGGCCACGTAGCTTAACATCTTTCGCCTTCTAATATGTACACACATGTACAGAGACAATTTCCCACAGAAAAAGAAAAGGGTGTGAATTTTGCTTTGCTTCGAACACATTCACCTATGTTAGTTCAACTAAAAGGGATAGCGTGGTGGGGGTCAAGGAGAGATCCGAGTGGATGGTGAAGTGGACGCCGGGAAGCCTGCAGAGGCTCTCGGGGGCAGCAGGAGGCTGGCCGATGGCCCCGCCAACCTCCGCCTCCCTCCGCCCCCCTCCCGGCCCCTCAGAGTCTCGGGGCCTCTGCAGAGTCCCCGGCGCCTCCGCAGACTTCTCGTTCCTCAGGATGGTCTTTGGTTTGCTCCCAATGTGGTTGGCTGTGTTTGGTCTCGTTCCGTCAGGTGTTGGAAGGGCTACATTCATCCGTGGTTGTGCTGGTGCCTGTGGGAGCCTCACTTGCTGCGCTGTGAGGCGACTCCCTGAGGATATTTCTGCTCCTGCTGCTTCACCTGTTGCACGATTTCCCTGATCTTGCGCTGTGCAGTCTGCAGCAAAGGGGCGGAGGGGACAGGGGAGAAAAAGGAACCCGGTTCTGAGGATAAGCGGTAGGGGGTGGGGCTTGGGGAAAGGAGGTGGTAGGCTCAGCAAAGCGTCACACCCACCCGCTGAGCCCCTTCCATGGGGGCCTTTTCTGCCTGGAAGTAACCTGGCAGAGCTCCTCTCCCCAACCCCAAGGCTGCTGGGAAAGGATACGGGGGTGGAGCCCCAAAAGCTTCCAGTGAATTGCTGGACAGACAGGCCAGGAAGCAGGAGTAGGAACCAGTGACCGGGAAGCCCCCTGCCAACTACGCGCACTTTAGCCCCCAGGCTGCATATCTGCGTGTCTCAAGTGACCGGGGAGAATGTCAGAAATACAACAGTAAGTGAGACGGGGGAGCAGTGATAAGCTGCAGCACACACTCCACCCCAAACAACTGCAGAAAACGTGAACCCAAGCTTGACCCCCTCACCCCAGCCCAGTGTTCCCACCGCAGGGAGACCCCTGCACATGGAACTGCAGGAACCTGGTGGCTCAGACACACCACAGGGTGCGGCTTCTCAGAGACAGGCCTCCCGGCAGAGGCACAGGCCTGGGAGGGCAAGCCAACGGCTCAGGTAGACCTTCGGTGTAAGCTTAGCTTAGCCTGCCTTGGCCGGCTTGAGACAAGGACCAAGAGTGCTGTTCTATCCCAAAACCCAACCATTAAAACACGCCGAAAAGCACTCGGCCACAGGGTGCAGAGCCACCAGCCCTTCCGAAGGAAGACAAGCGGCTGATGGGGGTGGGGTCAGAGTGAGGAGGTGGCCGAGAGCTAAGGGACGCAAGGGTCTCCTGTGACAGCACTGACACTGAAGGGCGATTTCGGCAGCAGCTGGCCCGGCTGGGGAGCCCCAAGGGTGAGCCCCTGCTGGTGTGTGGCTCCCAGCAGAGCAAGGCTGTGACCGAAGCCTGAGTAGGAAGGTGAGGGAGCCAGTGCTGGCCTTGACTCCAAAGTTCCACACTCTTCTTCCAGCTCCTCCAGCGTGCCTGGGGCCAGCAGTGCGGAGCAGGCATGGAACAACCTCCCCTGCCCTGCAGGCTGTGCCCGAAGAGCCAGGGAGAGGTTCCACCGGTGGGGGCTGGGGGGTGTGCAGGGGCTGTGGCTGCCGACAGGCCACCGACAACGAAGAAACGAACAGACACTGGCGAGAAACACCAGACCCTCACGGCGCAGGTACCTGGCTAGCAAAGAAATGCCCGATGATTCTGACGATCACTTCCTCATTTTCATCTGGTGTTTGGTCGCGAGGCACGATGACTTCTGCACTGGTTAAGTTCTGCAGTTCGTTCACCTGTGAAGGGAGAGCACTCGAGTGGTGGAGGCCAAGGAAGCTGGAAGCAGCTCACCTGTGCTTCGAGCTGGCACACCTCTGCCCTGGTCACATGCGGCCATGCTAGTGACATGGGGTCATGGGAGGCCCCATGACAGGGAGACGGAGTCCAGCCCGAGTCCACAGAGCTGCTTCTGGGGCTGAATCCTCAGTCTGGAGATACCATCACTGTGGTTCCCACACATGCTCACAGTGCCCCGGGCTGCCCAGTCACCCAGGGATGAAAACCTCGACTGGACGTGCCCTTCCGGTGCCACCCGAGCCGACACAGTGAACTTTTCATTTCGAAGGATGCTCTGCTCTTGTCCCTGCTCTTCGTTTGCATTCTGGTCCCTGAGTCTTGCTTACGCTGTCCCCACCCTGGGGTTACTGTGCCTCTCTCTGCCACTCCTGGGCCGGGGTCCATCTCTTTGTGAAGCCCCCTGCCCACACGATCTTGCCTCATCTAAACCCCATCTCCGGCACTCCGGCACTCCGGCCCTGCCTCCCTGGGACTACACCTCCCGAGGGCCTGCGCCCCGGCTCCTGGCCCTGTCACAGGGCTCAGCACGCCCACACAGAGGGGACAGCTGACAGTCTCTGGACACTGAAGGACTCAGGATTCTACTCCCTGTGGTCTTATCCGCTTTCAACTTGCCTAGAGCTCGGGGTGTGTGCCAGTGGATGTGGGCCACATTCCTGGGAAGAGAGACTAATGTGCACGCAAGCAACCTGATTCTTTTGCATAAAGGTGTCTCGTTATATCTAGAAGTTGGCTTTGATTCCTCTAAGGGTTTTTATGTAAAAAGAAAATGGGGTGTGCGCGGGCACACGCACACGCACACACACACACACACACACACACACACGTGCGCGCAGGACCACAGAGAGCTCCCGAATTCCTGCCTGCTAACACGGCCACCTGCCCACCTGGGTCTGACGGGCGGCTACTTCAAAAGGTCGAAGAGCTCATTCCCTGGTGCTTTTCAAATTACCCTGTGGTATGGCCCCCTTCAGGTTAAAAACCTTGATTATTTTGTTAAAAACTGTCTCCTTCTCGCCCACCACCCTACTGCTGAAGTAGCTCCCTGGCAGCAGGTGGCCTGGTGTGGAAACATCGGGAAGGCCCAGTCTGCAGGAGGGGGTGTCTGGGCCTGGGGCAGCCGTCGGGAGCGTCTGAGGAGCAGAGCGGGGGACACCAGACGCGGCGGGGCCTGGAGCCTGCCAGTCATTGAAGACGATGGTCTGCCAAGAGGGTGCACTCTAGGTGGGACTCCACCCCAGGTCAGTTCCCGGCTGCTTTGTGTAGATATAAAGTGGCAGGAAACAGCCTCCCCAAGCTCAGGGCACACACGCTGAGCTCCAGGCAGCAGCATGGATTTGGGCCTCGGTTCTGGAGTGCTGCTAATTACATTTGTGTTCTTGAAGAGCCCCCCCATGGGGGCCTGGGGTAGTCTGGCCAGGCAGGGTGTCAGCCTGCAGACAAGCCAGCTCAGAGCGCACTTACGGTTTTGCCGCCCTTGCCAATCACCCGGCCAGCTGTGGAAGAGGGCACTCTGATGTGGGCTTCCAGCTTCACCTCTTCTTTGGGGTTAAAGAAGTTTTCTTCTTTGAGTTTCCCAAAGATCCGCCCCTGGGCCTGAGAGCAAGACGTGACTGATGAAGCTCCCAGCTGCCTACCGCCCGCGCCAGCAGTGCTGCTGCTGGAATCGTGAGCCCAGCGGCGGCATGCCCCAGCCCCAGCCCCACTCGGGCGGGGGGGCGGGGGGGCGTGCGCCTCACTTCAGCTCTGGCCACATCCCGTGCCTGCGCCGTGCAAGGTGTGCATGAGTGGCCGCGGGTCTTCACGGTCTGCGCACACTCACACCTCCAGGCAGCTCTATGTCAGGGTGGGGCGTGGTGAGGGGTGGACCGTGTGTCATTTCTGCAGCCCTAGCACCTACAAAGGCTTGCGTGCACAAACTCACTCCGGACTCCTTCACTTCCTCCCACCGTGGTATGCTCAGGCCTGGGTACTGAGGGGCTGCGGTGAGGGTGGCGGGGATGGGATTCGATGAGCCTGATCTTGCTGCTTATCGTCTAACTGCAGAGCCAGTGTAGCCAGGGGGTTATTGTTCTTAAAACAACAACAAAAAAGAACTTAAAAAATGAGTTATCATTTAAATTACCTAAAATGCACCATTTTAGAGAGTGCAGCTCAGTGTTTTTTGGTGTATTCACTGTACAACCCTCATCACTCTCCCCCCCAATAAAAACCACTATGGCCAGTGAGTCCGGCCCCTCCCTGCCCCCACCCCCTGGCAGGCACTACTCTGCTCTTTTGTCGGCCTGGACTCGCCTGTCCTGGACGTTCCACACACGTGGGCCCATCCAGTCCGCGGCCTTCTCTGCCTGCCTGCTCCCAGTGTGGCCTGTTGCGGCTCACCCACGCCGGGGTGCCTATCAGCCACACCGGTCCCCTCCATGGCTGCGGAAGTCTATCTGCGGGTTATTGCTCTGGAACGGTTCCACGTGTGTTTTAGCTTCTCAAATTTTAAATATTTTTAATGATGAGGATTATCCTTTCAAAGATATTTCTGTTAGAAAACTCAAGTCATAGTTTTTCTTGGGGAGAGAAAAGGGCAAAAAACCCAACCAAACAAAACCCCAGTGTGCCCACCTCCCCTCACAGCTGGGAGGGCAGATGACTAAACGGGCCTGAAACAGCCTTCCTCACAAGCACAGCCGACGGGTCAGCAGCAGGCCAGAGGCGGCGTCGTTTGAACTGGGTGTTGACAGACAACCCACTTGCCCCGGGGAGAGGGGAGGAAAGCTCGGAGCGGAGGGAACAGCCTGGAGGGGGCGGGCCAGGGTGAGTCTGAGACTACTAAGTGCAAAGAAGAGCCTTGAACACGCCTCTGAGGTGGCTGCTGCCTGCTGAACAGCCTTCTGTTCCCCCAAACAGGCTGCCCTGTGCTACGACCTTCAGGGCTCAGGTAGCCTTTGGCACTGACCTTGAACTGGGCTTCAGGGGGGCCTGTGATGATGACCATCCTTTCGCTGACATCTGGGCCTTCGGCCGGGGCGATCTGCAGGTCACAGGAAAGGACAATGCTGCCTGGCTGTGCCCCAGCCCCACCTGACCCTCTCATCCAGGTGGCTGGCACACGCACTAGCAAGGGACTGCGGGGCTCTGCCTTTGCTTCGTCTGACCCCTGCTGCCGCCACTCTGGGGCTTGGGAAGTCACAACTGTGGTGCCCAGGGCCCATTTTTGGAGTTTGGCTGCCCAGGGAGCGTTGGCAGCAGGTCAGCAGTTACTGCCTGTTCCTGCCCCGAGCACCAGCAGGGACTGGCTGCCTTCCACCGAGGGAGTCAAAAACTATAGGAAAAGGGGGGTACAGACTGTGCCAACTGACCCAGGGCCCAGGGGGGAGGAAGGCTCAGTCCACAGAGGCCTTAATTGGGAGGCAGCTCGCAGGCCGGCTGCCTGTGACAGGGAGCTGGGGTGGGCGCAGCTAGGAGCCAGGCTGAAAGGCTAATTCGCGATTCGCATCGACCCATCGGTTCTGCCGTCCTGTCTACTTCCCAGTAGTTCACAGCTGCCTGGCTCAGATGCTGCAAGAAACCCCCCTCGTCTCTCAACCGTCCAGCATCAACCAGCCCAGACCGGAGGCCTGAGCATGGCGCCAGACTCTAGTTTCACTGCGGCACTCCACAGGCAACCCCCCCACCCGCGCCCAAGGACCAGGAATGCAGACCTGTTTTACAACTGAAGCAGATGGCTCCCAGAGAGGTGAGGTGACTGCCAGGACTGCAGGGCTGCAGCAAGGCCAGGCACCGGGTACCCCGGCCGGCAGTGCTGACAGAACTGTGTGTGGGGTCCTGGGGCCTGCGGACCAGGTGCGTGCAGCACAGGGAGCTATGGGAGCTGTTTGCCTGCAACCACAGCATCTCTTGGGATGCACCTCGCAGCCTCGGCTCCACCCCTTTCCCACGTTAGTTAGTTAGTTAGTTAGTTAGTTAGTTAGTTAGTTAGTTAGTTAGAAAGCTGTCTCCCTGCCTGTTGGCATCAAATGGCTGTGACCTCGGATGCCTGGAGAGGCAGCCAGCTGGGGGTTCCCTGGAGTGAGCCCTTGCTGCAGAGACAGATGCTTTCAGAAGCTTGTCGGGATGAAGGGAATCTAGCAAGAACCAGGTTGATTTTAAAAAGCAGGAATCTTCTCTCACACACACTTGGCTTCTCTCCTCTTCCTTACTGCTCTGGCCAGAGGCAGAGACTGAGGAAGGAGCAGGCATCCCACACACCACCAGGCTACAGAGCCCAGTTTGTCCTCCTGGTCCAGCCCTGCTGTCTCTGCCCATCACAGAGGCCACCAGCAAAGTGACAGGCCACCCCTTAACCTTCTGGGACATGAGGACCGGTGGGGAATGAGCCTGGTAGTATAGCACCCAGGCTGACACAGTGGGAAAACCCAGGAGCAGAAATCGGACAACCGGGTCAAATCTTGGCATTCACATTCACTAGCTCTGCGGCCTTCGCTACACCACTGACCCCTCTGAACCCTGGTTCCTTGGACACAGTGGTAAATGGACAGCTCTTGCCACAGTTAGCACAGGTGCTCAACGTCCTACAGAACTTACACCTGAGAGCCAGGCCCACCACCTGCCTGCCTTGGCTGAGTCCCTGTACCTCTCTAATGTTCCCTTAGGGGGAAAAAGGGAGGATTTAATGAGATGATCCCTCAAGCCCTTTTCAGTTGAAACCCTCTCATTCTATCTCCTGAGTGGCATCCCAGACCACAGGACTGAACACTGGGAAAGGCCCTTGGGGTGCAGCCAGCCCAGTGTCTTCCACTCCTCACCAGTCCCACAATGGGGGTGGGGCCCGCATGGCTTGGGCCAGGGTCCCACCTGCAACAAGCCTGCTGGGTGCAAAGCCGCCCCCCCGCCTCCCCCACTGCCCCCCCACACACACCTGAGGGCTCTCACCCAGTCTATCCACTTTGCCATTGGGATAAAGGAGGGTTAATGATTTACCTAAATAAAATTCTTTTACGGTCTCACTGCGATCTTCGTTTTGCATTACTCAGAATGTTTTGTTTTTGGTTTTTTCTCCAGCACACTTGCTGTGGGAGAAATTCCAGCTCTTCTTGGAGAGAAAGTGTAAGCCCTCTTTCTCTCCAAGTCATGAGACTTCTGGTGCAGAATTCCGGGCCGTCCCGTGGCAGCGAACTGTTTTACGTAACAACGGAAACTCTGTTTCCGAAAGTGTTTCACGAGGCTTGGGACGTGCTCGGCATTCTGCCCATGAGTCAGAGCTGATAGCTGGGCTTGGAGCAGGACCGGGGCGAATAATCCTTCCCTTTCAGCTTCTCTGACATTCTTCACAGTGTGCTGGAGGAGGCAGGATGTGGATGCGTAAGTGCAGCTATGCCTGTGCTCACAACCATTTCCCTGAACTAGGGGGCCTTCCTTCCCCGTCTCTCTGTGGCCTGGGGCTTCCCATCACCAGCCCTTTGTTTACCTATGTTTTATCACCTGTCGCTTTCAAAGAGGTTTGCATTCCAGCTTTTTTTCAGAGTTCAAGGGTTTGTAAAGCAAGACCAGTTAAAGCATCAAAGTGCTAAAACCTGCTCAGTACGAGATTATCCACTTAAACTCATTCCCTTAGTTTGGGGAAATCCCTCCCCTTTCAGCGGGAGAACAATGGCAACCCAAGGAGAACTGGGCTGGTTACCAATACTCTAATTCAGTTGTCAGTTGTTAGTTGAACAAAAAAAGGAGTAAGAGGTAAAGATGAGAGCAGATGGGAATAGTTCTGGAGGCCCATTTTTCAGCTGGTGCGGGATTACCCCCGGAGAGCAGAGGGGCTGCCGTCCTCTGAAGGCTGATGGAAGGAACAAGGGTGGGGAGGAGAGAGTGGAAGGGGCGTTACCGATGGCTGTTGAGAGCAGCCTTACCTTGATGGAGGCCCCGGCGAATCTGGCCAGCTGCTTAATGTGCGCCCCCTTCTTCCCGATGATGGCCCCCACAGCCTGGGTCGGGATAAAGAGATTCACAATCTCCTGCTCTGGGTACTGCAAGGGCGAGACAAGACAGAAGACATTCCAGGAAGTTACCACGCATCTACTTTGAGCCATGTGGAGGGGCGGCCCCAGGCCCCAGAAAATGACCCAGGGTGCCTGGGTTTCCCTGCGGCCCAGGGCTCTGCAGGTGGGAAGCTCAAAGAAGGGACCAGAACGTAAGCAACCCTGACACGACAATCAAAACACAAACTCCTCTTGGGCCTCTCTGCATTGGCTGGACACAGAAAGTTGTCTATTCACAGGCTTTCTGTCACGTATGAAAGTGTTTCACTGGTCTTCATGCAGTAAATCAATTAAACGTACAGGGCCTGAGTGCAGGGCTTGAAGCCACTTGGTCAGAGGGAATGGAAGCTGCCCATCTGTCTCACAGCCAGGAGTGACATTTTCACTACAGTGGTGCCAGATTCAAAACAAGGTGGCCACGAAACCTGCCTGGCGATAGCCCGGAGGGACATGGGCGAGGCCACAGGGGCCTGTGCTGTAGGGGTACACAGAAATAGAAGCAGGTCCCTTTGCTGGACCTGCTTCAAAGACCTTTGAAAACTCTGGCCTTTAGCCCAACAGCAGCTCCCCACCCAACCTGCTGACCATCCATTTGCACCGGTTTCCCGCCACCGGCAGGACTGTAAGCATCGGCAGGACCGGGACCGGGTCAGGCCAGCGCTTCAAGGACCCTCTGGTGCACTGGGCCACTGCACCGTCTGCTGTGCTTATGGCCTGCGGTGTGTCGTCCCCTGACGACCTGGAACCACAGGGCCCGGTGCCCACAGGCGCTCACAGGCGAGCAAAAGGGGCAGATGGGGCCGGAGGGGCACTTACGGAGTGATGATGCGGGAACGGGCTGAACTGGTGAGGGGGGTACAAGCTGGAGAAGTATCCGGAGTGCGTCTGCAGCATGAGAGAAAGCGCCAGTCAGCAGTGCCCTGGGGGCGCTCACCAAATTCGGGCGGCAAGACTGCTGCGCACCACAGCTCCGCACCGCCACCTGGCCGCGCTCTCACCCTGCTCCACCTTCCCCTGCGCAGCGCACGGGGCTGGGCCGAAGGCTGAATGCTCCCAGCTGGGCCGTGCTTTGGACTCCTGGGAACTTACCCCGGTGAGCGAGTGCACACCCAGGCACGGGGCCCACACACGCGCCCACAGGGTCAGAGAGTACAAGGGCAACACCTGAGACGTACACAGAACAAGCAACCTGCTCCTTGGTAGTCAGACCAGCGAGCTCCATCAGAGCATTTCGGAAGGAAAGGGAGAGACTGAGAAAAGAGAAACTCAAAGAGAGGCTGGGAGGAAAGAGAATGAATAAACGTACGGTGTGAGAGTGTGGGGAAGGGGGCGCAGGGCCGGGAAGGCTGATGTGGACGGAAGAAAACAAGAGCTATTAGGGAACTTACATTTAAGAAGGAGCTGCTTTCCTACTGAATAGCTACTGTGTACTAGGTTTGCGATAGACACTTTGTGTCTATTCTAAAACTCTTCTAACCCTCACTGCAGTCCTGTAAAACAGGACTATGTCTGATTTTATATATTCTTATACATTGGCCAGAGTCCCAAAGTCTAGTCAACGGTATTTACATATGGCCAAGTACACACTGCCAGCTGAACCCCCAGGCCAGCCCCACAGGACCACCTCCAGGAAGATCGCCCCAACAGTGGTAAGACACGGTGCGGCTTGGCAGTGAGGGGCCCAGCTCTGCCCGGGGGCCCTGGAGCAAATCTCATAGTACCCTCCATCTCCTGAATCCCCAGCAGGACGGAGCTTCGGGTCACAACTTTGCCTTTACAACACATTAAGGACAAAATGAAACTGTCCCCCATTTTGAGCTTGGAGAGTAGAGATATAAACACCGTGGGGCGTGTCTCCCAAGGGCACTCTAGGTGCCGGAGGTGGAGGGGCGGCTTATGGAAGGGAACCCATTTCCGTAGGAGCCTTTGCTTTTTGTGACTTAAGAGGCTGCAGTGGCACCTCCTGGCCACAAGAGGGGTCTACGAGACCAGCCTTCTCTCGGTAGCCTCCCATTTTTGACGATGCTAAAGGACCAGGTTTGGATGACTTGGTCCTGCTCTTCTAGAAGAGCATGGACCCGTCTCTGTGCAGGTCCCTGTTCTGGAGGTTGTCCTGGGCCATGGGGGGTGGGCGGAGAATTCCTGCAGGGTTTCTGCTCAAAGTTCTACTACCTTGGGGAAAGGACACTTCTGCCCTTTTCCCAACAGGACAAAACCTTTTCTTCAGCCCTTATCTCAGAAATAATTCTTATTTGAATTGTAATTTGCTTTTTCCTCACAAAAACTCATGTGAGGCCAAGAATACACAGGCCACAGTGTGGCTGCTATTCTGGGCTCAAATAATAACAACATAAACACTATTAAATTTATATCTACTGCTTTGTATTCATGAGTTACTACAGCTGGAAAACTGTGTGGAGAGAGCCCTGAACTCAGTGATCAGGAGCTCGTTCTGCCTGAGGCACTGCCATCTGTGTCCACAGGCTGGTTTTGGGAGTCAGAAGACTCAGAAGACCTGACACTGAATCACTAGCTCTTTACAAGTTGGAATAATTTATTCAGCCTTGCTGAGCCTCATCCACCAATGGATTAAAATAATATTTAGATCTTATAAATACCGTTGAGGGTTCATTCAATCATCATTCAGGCAAAAGGTATATGAGCACCTATTATGTGTGAAGCATTCACTGTTCTAGGTGCTGGGACACAGCTACTCAGAGAAGGTCGCACTGCCTCCATGGGTCTTACGTTCTACGGGGGAGGCAGACAAGTGCTATGAAAGAAAACCCAACAGGACGACGTGAGGAAGTGACACTGCGAGATGAGGGGTGGGATGGCGGCGCTGGCTGCAGTGGTCCCGGAAGGCTCCCGGAGGAGGTGGCCTCCGAGGTGGGAGGAGGTGGGGCCTCGTGCAAGGCACTGGGAGGGAACATTCGAAGCACAGTTCTTAGAGGTCCAGAGCTAGGAAAGGGGTTGGTCTGTTTGAAAAACGGAAAGGAGGCCCTGAGAGCAGCAGCAGGAGTACATGCAGCAGGACGGGACAGGAGGCAGGCAGGGCCTTGCAGGCCTGTTTTAGACATGGATTTGACCTCAAGTACAAGGGATGCCACTGAAGGATGTTACGTGGCATCCAGTAAGGTCACAGGGATGGAAAAATCTACCATCAGGCATCGTGTGGCTGAATGAATGAGTACTCACTTATACCAAACACGTGGCTCATCAGAGCACACTTTCTGGTTCCCACCCGCCCAAGCTTGCGCCGCACCTACAACCCCAGGTGGAAAAGGCCTTTGTGAACATGCTTACACAGCATAGTCAGAAAAATCGCCTGTCAATGACTGAATAAATGTTCTCCTTAATGGGAAAGCAGGATGTAGCCATTTGATGAACCAAGGTCCCAGGGAAGATGGTGTCAGCGTGGAACCCCCAACCCCCATATGGCAGTCAGGCTCACTGTCTCGGTTTGAGCGTCCCAGCTGTTTTCTGACAGAGAAGCTACTTTATTTTTGAGTGTTTCAAAAGCGTTAAGACATTGGGGAAGGGGATAGGAGGGTGGACAGTGAAGTTGCCGCTGCCGAGGGCGCCCCACGCCCTGCCAACAGAGAGGCAGCCAGGGGCGGCCACTCTAATCCGAGGTTCATTTCCCATTCTGAGTTTGGAGGAACTGGGGTCTGCTTTTCCTCAATGCCTGACTGTGCTGTGGGGCAGGCAGAGGAGCATGTATCAAACACACTTGTGAAAACTAAAGAGGGGATTAGAAAGAGTTGGGCTGCTTCTCCTGGGAGACCTGTTGGGTCCTCAGTTTCAAGCTGTTTCGTATGATCACTTGATGCATGACTTAGGTGCTCTTCTGCGTCACAAAGAAATCAGGGGAGAGGCAGGGGAGAGGCCGAGAGTCAGGCATACAAGTTATGTTCAAAAATTTAAGTAGCTTTAATCTGAAGACAGTCACCAAAGCAGATGCAAAGACGTCAGGCGCTCAACCTGGGAACTGGGGACATGGACGTGGGCCTGGGAAGGGCGGTAGATGTGGCTGGAGGGGTCAGGGTCATGGGCAGAGCTTTCCAAGACTCAGAAGGTGCACCGTTCTACCCTAGTTTGTCAGAGTCCCTCCTTACATTCCTGTTTGTCCACCTCTGCGCACTCTCCTAGGACCATCTCCGGAGCTGAGGGAAACTGGTAAGACAGCAAGAGGCAGAGCCACGGCTTGAGTGCAGATCTCTGTCTGGTTTCGCAGCCCACGATCTTAACCACCGCACCCAACACCGCTCACCTGGAACATCCCCAATTCACTGGTCAGGCGGGGCCCATGGTGCATGTTCTGAAAGGGCTCTAATATGTTTAGGTATCAGGGCTCTGTTTAGTTTATGTAAATACATGAAAGGAAAATTAAAATTCCTCAGACGTATGTAGAGAATAATGGCATGAAAGAAGGGAATGAGGCAAGCAAATGACCCCTGTGCATTACTTCAGGAAAGAGGGAGAATTTCTGTGTAAAGTCCGCCTGATTTCCTGGTGAGACTCAAGAAGACAGAGCTTGAGTGGATTGCGATGAGAAACCGCCAACCGGAGAACCAGAATGATCTTGGAAACTAAAAACGTGATTAGTGAAGTCAAAACTCAACAGCACCATATAAACAGAACAGACACTTAGGAAAGGCCAAGTGGTGCCTTAGAAGATCAGTGCCTTCCAAACAGAAAGACGGAATCACAGATAGGCAGGGAGTGCACAGGTTACCCGTGAAGTGGGAACTCCACAATGAGACGGTGCCGTGGGGTCAGGAGAAGCATCACTGAGACGGATCACAGAGGCAGGAGATTTTCCCGAGCCAAAGAAAAACTCGAATCCGCAGACCGAAGGACTCACATTCAGATTTCTGAATTCCAAGGGTAAAGGCAAAATAACACAAAAGGCAAACCTCTTCCAGAGGGAAAAAACAGCTCACCTACAAAAGAATGAGTCAGGCTGGCTGCACACTTACCTGAAAAATCAAATGTGGACTGTTTTCAAATCCTAAGGGAGCTCTGACCCTAGAATTTCTAAATACCCAGTTGGACTTTTGCTCATGAGTGAGGGGAAAAGAAAGGCATTTTCAAAAGAGAAAGGTGTAGAAATTATACTACTTATGTATTATTCCTAAAAAAAAAAGTTTGAGGGAGCATTCCAAACATACAGAAACTAGTAACTCAAAAAAAAATGAGAGGATATGTATTGGACGAAACTATCTGCAGTGAGCAGAGAAACCAGTAAAAGTAGATAATTAATTCTAAATAACCGCGGAGCATGAAATTGTGTATTCATTAAGGAAAAAAGCTAATTTGGACTGAAATTTGAGATCATTTCTAGAATAAGATGGCCAAACACATTAATAAACAAAACCTGTTAGAAATAAAGAATTTGCCAAAACAGTAATCATAGTGGCAGAACAGTAAACTGCTTTGAACGTTTAAGTCGTACAGAGGAAAAAATGCTCTGTAGAGCTGATGAGCCACAAACTGGAAGCCAGTCTCTGCCGCTGTAAACCCAGCTTCGAGCCCGCTGGCAGAAGGTGCTCCCTTCCAAATGCCCAGGATTTAAAAAGACTGACCGTGCAAGACAAGGCCACAAAGATCAGAATGTTCCCATCACATCCTCTGTGTACGGAGCACAGGAATCGATTGCAAGGTAACAACAACAACAAAAACCCCTTAACTGCTTAGAAACTTAAAGAAATGGAAAAAGTCCCAGCAAATCCAAATTAAGAGAAAAATGAGAGAAAACACAAATATACAGCAGTGGGTAAGAGTAGGTTTACAGTTATAATACAAGTAAATGATATAACAATAAGTAACACAAGAATACGTTTCACATACTCACACCAGTAAAAACCCACTTTTGCCCATGACTGTACAATGTTAGGAAGTAAAAGAGATATAACCACAAGTGTGGAGCCTTAAAAGGCAGTCGTCTGCTCTGTACAACATTATGCCAATATATGTATATAAAAAGACAGATGGAATGAATACTTTTATAGGAAACTATAAATCAACAAAAACCATGTCAAAAACCTATTAATAAATCGAAAAGCTTACTAATGCTAGAGGCCCAGATGTTTCACAAAATAGTCTTATCAAATCTTCAAGAAGCAGAAAATGCCCACGTATTCTCTAATTTTCCCACGCGTAGTAAACGGTAGTCACTTTCCAACTCATTCTTTGAGAGATAAGTAACCCCACTGTTAAAACTGCCGAGGAGAATATAAAACTACGGGCATCGCGGTGCAGAACAAAACCAATGATGAGAGACGGTCCGGGGGCACAAAGTGGGAATTTTGTGTTATGACAGAGCTGACATCTCAGATCGAGCGACAAATTCATGCCTTACTCCATAAATGATCTCGGGAAAACTGGCTCTCCATTTAGGGGACAAAGAAATAAATCCCTGTCTCAAAGTATAAGTCAAAATAAATTCCCTTTGTGTTACAGACATAAAATAAGCAAAAATTTCCCCAAATCAGCAACTGAGCATCACTGTAAGACAACGCAGGGATGGAAGAAGGCTTCTTCCTTAGCATGACATCAAAGGCAAGAAGTTCGCTCATACAGGGAAATATCACTTATTTAGCTACTTTAATTCTTAAAATCTCTGCATGAATTCTGTTGAAGGGAAATCTGTAAGAATTTAAATTGCCATCTACGCTTTGATGTAGTAATTCCAACCTTAGAGAATTTTCTTTTGCATATACTCAACCACTTGAGCAAAGACTCATGTATACAGATATTCCTTTTGACACACTCTTTGTAGCAGAGAAAAGCTAGACACAGCCCAATCTCTAAAAATCATGTGCTGGTTAGAAAACTAGAGTAATTCATTCAATGGAATAGAGTAAGTAGCTGTTAAAGAGAAATAGGTCTAGCGATGGAAAGATGCCCATAAAAAGTAAGGAAATAACTTGTAATTCACTGAGCATGACATGATCCCATCTGTACTTTTCAACGACACAACTGTAGGTACACTGAGAAAACATTTAAATATACGTGTAAATGTATGTCGAAAACACCGACATTTTACTTCGTGCAATCTTTTGTTTCAAAGTGTATTTATTTTAAATTACTATGGCACAGGACACCACAAACGAAGCGGTGAAATGATAACTGGCTGGACATTTACAACACGACACGTGGTTAACGGCCTTAGTGTGTGATCAGCTGTTACACATCATTAGAAAAAGACGGGAAATAAAGATGATGACCCCTGTTTTAGATGATTGCTTTTAGAAATGGTCTGTTTTATTGTACCTTTTCCCCACCATTTGTGTTGTTAGGGTGGAGAGGGTGCCTGGCTTTATGTCACCTACGAGGCAGTATATGCAGTCTTTTTTTTTTTTTTTTTAAGATTTTATATTTTTAGACAGAGAGGAAGTAAGGGAGAAAGAGAGGGAGAGAAACATCAGTGTGTGGTTGCCTCTTGAGCACCCCCTACTGGGGACCTGGCCCACAACTCAGGCATGTGCTCTGACTGGGAATCAAACCGGCAACCCTATGGCTGCAGGCTGATGCTCAATCCACTGAACCACACTAGCCAGGGCAGTATACACAGTCTTTATGCTAAGAAATGAGGTGGGTTTCAACAACATGGAATTGTACTATGCTCGGTCATTCTCAAATCTCACAGCAAAGATACGGGAACATGCACCTCCCACAGCCATCAAGCTCCTGGGGCGGCCACAATCCCTCCTGACTCACCTCAAGCTCCTTCGAACACACACACACCCCACAGCTCAATACTGGGCCCTATCCTTAGTTTAGGGGAAAATGGGTATCACTCTAAATAAATGACATGAAGATTCAGAAACGACTCAGAAGACCTGCATAGAAACGAGACTGCAGAAATGCCCGAGTTCACGCGACTGAGGACATGGTGCCAATTCAGGCCGGCATTTTGGTGGTGGAGGAGCCGAGGGTCCGCCCTCTCTCTACAGATGCTCCTAGGAACCCTCTCTCTGCAAGGCCTGTGCCAGAGACCCCCAATTCAAAAGAAAGGGGTGGCCGGGGTCATGTTCACCACCCTGGTTCTTCCCATTTAAACAATATAAACATCAGGGGAAAGAAAGTTTTGCTTCAAAAATAAACGGTATGTATGGAGAATTTGGAATTAAAAAAGCTGTTGAGTACCTTGAACCCCAACTTGTCTTATGAATGGGAGCAACAAGTAGAAAACTCGTAAAATTCACATTTGTTATTAATTGTAATTCAGCAATAAATGGTTATTGAGAACTAAATACCAGGCATTATGCTAAGTATTTTGAAACAAACACTGTAGATTATTTTCTTTTAAAAACTGCCCATTATTCAAATATAATATCGTATAATAAAGTATATAATATTGCATCTACATTGTAGACATAGGTGGGAAAGAGACATCCTAATATTTTAATAAATGAACAACACTCATGAAGATTTTATTTGAGCTAACAAATCCTTTTGGACAATAAATAGGTTTATCATTAGTGAATTTGCTAGTGGTTTGTTTCCTTCCTAGATAAGACACATGGTACATTTAAGGGCACCTATTTAGAGGAGGTTAGCTAATATTAACCGCTCTAAGAGGAAGGAGTCCTAAGAAGCATTGGATTCTCCCTACAGTCACTATGAGCATGGCCTCCAAGTTTAAGCTCTAGCTCAGATTCGACCCAGCAGAGCCATGCTGCTGCCTGAAGGTGCCCAGAGCAGAGCAAGCCCCTGAATGCTGAGCTACTTACAGCGAAGGGGTGGTAGGGGGGAGCGGGGGGAGCTCCTCGGGGCCCTGCTGGTGGAGGCAGCACGGACAGTCCTGTTGAAAAGATGCCAAGTGCGCTGAGGTTCAACCCCGGGATCAGATTGGCTTGTTGCTGGGAACAGAAATGGAGACAGAGATGAGGGGAGGAGACCGGAGCCCCAGCTGGCCTGGGTCAACCTCCACCTCCGGTCTGGATGGCACCAGTGACTCCTGATGAGCTCCGCCCTGGCCCTGAGGACTCCTTCCCCACCCTGCTGCTGGGGAGGGCTCCCCAAACCTCAACTTGACCACACTGCTCCTTCGAAGTTCCTCTGCCATTTTTGAGAGTACCTACACATCTTAACAGCAAACAAGGCTCTTCCTGGCGACCCAGGCCACTCCCCAGCCTCTCTCCTGCTAACCCCTCCCCCCCAACCTGCCCTGTCCTGGTCCTCTCTCACCTTTGGGCAGTACACCTTTTGTCGGCCCTGTGAGGAATAAGCTTGTCTCTCCTCTCACTTCACCTGAGCTTATGTGTCTTCATACCTAGGAAGCCTTCTCTCACCCCAAAGGTTTTGGCTCAAGTGCCCTTTCTGTGCTCTCCTAACATTCCGGTGTTTCTCTAAAAGAGTGCCCGCCCCCTGCAGACCACAACTCCCCGTGAACAGAGAGACTGCCTGACTTGGTGCTCAGTGCTGTGCTCAGTGCTGGGATGGAGCAAGCGCTCAGTAAGTATTTGTGGAACTGGAAGGCTTTAAACATGCTGGACCACTAGTCTTTCCCTAACTCTGTCCGGGGAAAGAGCAGGCCCTTCATCAGGACAGCACACATGTAGCCTCCATCGTCCAGATTCAGGCCGGTTCACAACTCTGGCTTGTGCACCATTTAGCTGCCAGCTTCGTGATCATCTGGCTATGTGTTTCACATTTAAACATGAGGATCTCACATAGGCTAGAGGCTAGGTGGTCCCCCATTTTAAGTTTTTCTCATGAAAGTTGTGTAAAGGTTACTTTATTCCTGCACCTTCTAGGTTTTTCTTCCTTGTATTTGCCCTTTTCCTTTCCCACATGGCAAGATTTGGTTTCACATTCCAGGATCTTTCGGTCGAGGGAAGACTGCCTTGCCAGGGCGAGTGCCCGCACTAACAGCTGTCCTGCTGGCTCTC
This sequence comes from Artibeus jamaicensis, assembly GCF_021234435.1. Lineage (NCBI taxonomy): Eukaryota > Metazoa > Chordata > Mammalia > Chiroptera > Phyllostomidae > Artibeus > Artibeus jamaicensis. The sequence continues at coordinate 5,083,162 of NW_026522046.1, read as the reverse complement.
TCCCGCTGTGCTCGTTCAATGTGGATGGCAGACTTCTTTCTGTGAACTGGACTACTCTGCCAATTTACTGCCCTTTGTAAAGTCCTTGTACAGCCTGAACCTCGTCATCCTTTTGGATGAGCCTGGGCTGAACATCGTACTTCTGCCCCAGCTCTCTGGAAAGAGAAGACATGATCTTCCTGTGAATGCGGGAAGATGCTCCGAAATGCTTTCTGAGGTTCTTGCTCTGGGCAGAAGTCAGAAGGGACTAAACTTCATCTTGGCCACTGGCGCTTTAGCAATGGCCGCACAAGCGATGGCACTGGGGTCTGACGACACAGTCCTTCAAAGGCAGAGAGGTGTGGTCACCCACTCTGGCCTGTGTCCAATCTTGCCTGCCCTCTGTCTCCCCAAACCTCTTCTATTTTTTTTAATCCGTGGCTAGGGTCACCTAGTAACTTGCTTCTTTTAGAATGTTTGATATAGTAGAGCCTGGATCCTTAACCTTTACACAATTTGATATATTATATAAAATCTAGTAGTTTTTGTCATTCACCTATCAACGTGTGACTTTGGGACAGACGAATGAATCTCAGTGACAGGCTCAGAGGATGATGATGGGAGCAACCAGACCCTTTTGAAGAAAGAGATGTTTATTGTAAGACGTCAAATGCCAAAAGATGATGATGAGATCACTGGATGATACTTGCACAGACACACACGGATGGGGGACACAGGTCACGCTGGGGTCCTCTCCCCATCCTGTCTCTGGAGTGCCACGTGATGTGGGCTGCTAGGGCAGGGGACACAGCACTGACCTGAGGAAGGGAACAGGTACTGTGGGAAGGGCTGCAGGGAGGGGACGAGGTTTAGCCCACACAGCTCTTCGTCAGCACCTACTCCTCTGTGAAATGGCACCGGGTTTGGGATTTGCTGCAGGACCTCCGCAGGGAGCAGAGAAGTGGATGGCGGTTCAAGATGCAACAAAATAGGCCAGGAGCTGGTAATTGTCAAAGCTGTATTATGGAAGTGTGAGGGCTTATCACAGCATCGTTTTCTCTTCAGTATATGTTAGAGAGTCATTATCATAGAAAATAAAAAAACTTATTGAATGGAGCCTTGCCAACAGACAAGTACTTTTAAGACTTCTGATGCCAGTCTGGTGTCTCCCTATTATCATGTGGGAACTGGACAGCAGTAACAGGAAGAGGAAACCGCAACCAGTCTGTCAGGAGTATTAGGGCTGAGGTGGTGGCAAACACAAGGCCCATGGCCGAATCCAGCCCTCCGCCTTGTTTTATCCGGCCCGGCACCTTGTTTCTACCCAGCAGCAGGGCCGAGCTCTCGCTTAACTGTTAAGGAGTCATTACAGTTACACAGTCCTACAATTACATTCGGCCCTTTGAAGGCAACCACAAGGCTGATGTGGCCCCCGGTGAAAATGAGTCTGATACCCCTGATTTACTGGGTCACCTAAAAGAGCAGATGAGTAAGCAGGAGATAAAAACCAGATGTTAATTTTAAAGTTGGAAAGTGAAAAAAAAAAATCCCACTTTCCTAACATACTAGCTATTTTTATTTTTCTAGGTGGTCTCCCAGTCATTTTGATCCATATTCCTTCATATAACTATAACCCTAGTTACACTCTTTTATATATTCTTTTCTAACTGACATTATATCGTAGGCAATTCCTCATTTTAAAATCTTCAAAGTTATGACTTTGATGGTTTCACACTATTTTGTCTAGTGCATTTTACTAGTGGGTCTCCTGATTATTGTAATGCCCTTGCCCCGAGAAGGCAGGAAGAACTGCCCACCTATTTTAAGGTGTTTCTTCACTGTCCGAACGACAGTTGTTCTCAGTGAGGATCGTGTCCTCCCTGAAAACGCGTGTGAAAACCAGCGGAAGGAGGCATCAGGCACTTACATGAACAGCCAGCATGTCGTTTTCAAAGGCCTCGCGGAGCTTCTTCATGATCTCAGTCTCCGCGTGGGCACAGGCTGCGACCGGGCCCTTCACAGTGATGGTTCTCTCGGGGTTGTAAATGCTCAAGTCCTGCAGGCTGGCCACCGGGAGAGATAGAGAAACTTCCCATTTTCAAAAGGAAAAATAAACCCCGGAGGATCACAAACAAGTCGGTGGCGCAGGTGGGGAGAAGACTGGCTTTCCTTATCAGATTCTGTGGTACGGGATCCCTGCTATTTTACCTCAAGTCTTTGCAGTGACCTAGATCCTATCTGTAGCAAAATATGTTCACAGCTATTTATGTATTTGTTTTTATGGAGACGGTTATATCACTTATAATTACAGTCCCATTTTATAGAAAAGCAGATGAAAATGCCGAAAGTCTCCCTCACAGGGCACAATGAATCTGAATGAGTGGCTTACGATGAGATCGTTATCTTGGTCCCAGTCTCATGTTCGATTTTCTTCAAATTTCTGCCTTCTTTTCCAATAAGTCTTCCAACCAAGCCATTGTGGGCCAAGATTTTCAGAGGAATTTCTTCAGCTCTAAAAGAGACAATCAACAATTTAACATTTAAGGTGGGCACAGCAGTTGCTGCCCAAAAGCTATTACCCTGGTTTTCTTTTTCAGTTCTCACAAATAGAAGCTGTTTTGTTAAGGTACCAAGTGGTGATGGGCTTCAGAGGAGGACCTCCTTACTAACCCCAGTGCATGGCTTCTCATTAACACAAGCCAAGTCATTATAATTATACTCCCTCGCTGTGATTGGTTGGGAATAAGTCCATGAGGTAGATATGGCCATTGAGGTATAAGTAGAACTCTGCTGGGTGACTTTAGGAAGGATTTCTTTGCTCTTAAAAAGGAACAAAGGTTGATGACATTACTCAGATGGCCGACTAGGAAGCTTTGGGTCCTCCTACCCTCACAGAGACACCAAGTTAATAACAACAGACAAATCGAAATACTTCTGTGAGAACCCTAGGGAGCAGCTGAGATGCTATAGTGCCCAGGCTGTTATAAAACCAAGAAGGGATTCCAGAGAAGGGGGAAGGAAAATTGTGGTAGTTGGGGAGCCTGTTCATGCTCCTTCCGCTACATAGCATATCAAAGAGCAACTGAGAAGCAATTCTTCCTACCAGGGCTCTTCCATTGAAAACAAAAAGACTGGACATGAGCCCAGCACTCTGGCTTGTCTGGGGGCTGCCCAAGAGATTGGTTTCTCTTTCTCCTGAAGTGGAGTGCTGACGAGACTGGCTCTGAGTTTGGAAGGTGCTGAAAACAGAGGTAGAGTATGTTAGGGCTGCAGTTACACAGTCAGAAGTCAGGGGGAGAAAGAGATCAAAGAAGGTTTCAGAGATCTAGAACCTGCTGCCCAGCTGATTATAGAGAAGGTCTTCCCCTGAATGAAGCCAGTATGCAAAGACTGAAGGGTTGTTGTTTTTTTATATGTCTAAATCCAAGTGAAAAAATTACAAAGAATAAAAAGAAACAGGGAAACATGGACTATTCAAAGAATCAAAATAAAGCCCCAGAAACTGACCCTAAAGAAATGCAGACCTATGAACTACCTGACGAAGAGGGTAAAATAACTCAATGACCTAAAAGAGAATACAAACTAAATGAAATCAGAAAAATGATGTGAACAAAATGAGAACCAATGAGACAGAAACTATAGAAACCAACCGAACAAATAATAAAGCTAAAGATTACAATAACTGAACTAAAATGTTCATTTAAAAGGTTCAACAGCAGATATTAACAGGCAAAATAAAATATCCACAAATTTGGAAGACTTGTCATTTGAAATCATCAAGTCAGAGGAGAAAAAAGGTGCAGAAAAGCAAAGAGGGGCTAAGAGACTTAGGAGATACTATAAAGTGGATCAGTATACATATCACAGGAATCCACAAGGAGAAGAGAATGGAGTGAAGAGCTTATCTGAAAAAATAATGACAGAAAACTTTCCAAATCTAAGGAAAGAAAGAGACATACAGATTTAAGAAGCTCAAAAACTTCCAACTAGCATAAATCCAAAGAGAACCACACTGAGGTACATTATACCCCCAGCGCGTGAAGTCAAAAACAAAGGACCATCCTTTAAAAAAAACTTTTTAAAAAATTTATTTTTAGAGGGGAAGGGAGGGAGAGGGAGAGAAACATCAATGTGTGAAAGAAACATCAATCAGATGCCTCTCACACGCCCCCAGCTGGGGACCGGCCCACAACCCAGGTGTGTGCCCCAACTGGGAATTAAACTGGTGACCTTCTGGTTTCCAGGCTGGTGCCCAATCCACCGAGCCACACCAGCCGGGGCACAAAAACAATCTTGATAGCAGCAAGATAAAAGTGATTAGTAACATACCCAGGAGTTTCCATATTATCGGTGGATTTCTCAGCAGAAACTTTGCAGGCCAGAAGAGAGTGGGATGATATATTCAAACTGCTAAAAGAAAAAACTGTCAACCAGGAATAGTGTATCTGGCAAATTGTCCTTCGAAAATGAAGGAGAAATTAAGATTTTCTCAGATAAACAAAAGCTGAGGGAGTTTATTACTATTTGAACAGCTCCACAAGAAATGGTACAGGGCATCCTTTAAATTAAAATGAAAGGACAGTACACAGCAACGCAAAGTCATATGAAAATATAAGATTCTCTAATAAAAATACACAAATACAGTAACCTGCACTATAGTAACTTTGATGCATAAAATTTAAATGGCAAAAACCAAAAATGTAAATATGTGAATGGGTATACACTATCAAAAATTAAATCGTGACATCAATAATGAAGTACAGGTAGAAGAAGGTATAAGGGGAATGGATAAATGGTGATGGAAGGAGACCTGACCTGGGGTAGTGAATTCATAATATAATATACAAATGATGTATTATTGAATTATACACCTACATAATTTTATTAACCATTGCCACCCTAATATTCAATTTAAAAAAGTAGAGAGTGGCACTGTAAAGGAGTAGAGTTCCTAATATAAATGAAGTTAAGTTGTTACCAGTTTAAAATAGAATGTTATAATTTTAAGATGTCTTATATAACTGCAGTGATATATACACATACATACACACATACGCACCCTTACAGAATACACACAAAAGGAAATAAAAAGGAATCAAAGCATATCACTAAAAAAGAAGAGAAAACACCCAGAAACGAACACACGAAGGGCGGCCGTAAGGAAGGAAAGGAGGGACAATAAAACTGCAAGACACAGAAACACGAGTGAACAAAGTGGCAATTCTCAGTCTCCCCCATTAGTGTTCACTTTAATGCTAAGGGATTAAACTCCCCAATCAAAACACAGCTGAATGATTAAAAAGCTAAATGAAATAAAATCTCAGATCAATAATTTTATAGCTCAAGAGATTAGAAAAAGAATAAACAAAACCCAAACTAACATGAAGAAAGCAATAATAGAGATCAGAACAGAAATGAGCAAAACAGAAAATAGAGAAACGAAAGAAAAAGTCAATAAAACCAAGAGTTTGGTTTTCTGAAAAGGTAAACAAAATCAACAATTCAGCTAGGTGAACTAAGGAAAAAGAGAGAGAAAACACTCATAGAAAGTGAAAAATAAGAGAGGCCATCCCAGCTGATGCCACGGAAACAAGCAGTGATTGATGATAAGAGAAGACTCTGAACGGTTAACGCGCCAACAAATTGTACCGCCCAGAAGAAATAAATACATTCCTGGAAACACAGAAACTACCAAGATCAAAATATGAACAGAAAAATCTGAACAAATGATGAGTAAGGAAATTGAGTAAATAATCAAAAACCTTCCAACGCGGAAATGCCCGGGTCAGATGACTAAAATCAATCCTTCTCCACCTCTTCCGAAAGACTGAAAAGAAATAAACACTTCCAAGCTCCTTCTATGAGGCCAGCTTTACTCTAATACTAAAGCCAAACAAGACATCTCAACAAAAACAAAACAAACAAAAAATGACTGACCAATATTCCTAATGAGAATGCTGATGCAAAAATACTTGAAGAATGACCATCGAATTGAACCTGAAAGCATGTAAGAAGGTTTACACACTATGACCAAGTGGGATGTACTCCTGGAAGGCCAGGGTAGCTCAATACATAAAAAACCAATCAATGTGATACACCACATTAACAAAATGAGAAACAAAACCCACATGATCACCTCAATTGATAGAAAAAAAGCATTTGACAAAGTTTAACACCTTTTCATGTTAAAATCACTCAACAATCTAGGAAGAGAATAAAACTACCTCAACATAATAAATATCCTTGTGAAAACTCCACAACGAACTTCGTACTCAATGGTGAAAGACTGACAGCTTTTCTTCTAAGATCAGGAACAAACCGAGGGCTCCTGCTCTCACCACTTCTATTCAACATAGTAGTGGATGTCCCAGCCAGAGTAATAAGTTAAGGAAAAGAAATAAAAGTGTCTAAATCAGAAAGGAAGAAGTAAAATTATCTCTATTCATAGATGACATGATCTTCTATGTTAAAAATCCTAAAGATCCCACAAAAAGTTGTTAGAATACACTAATTCAACAATGTCGTGGGATACTGTGTTTCTATTCACTAAAAATGAACAATCTGAAGGACAAATTAAACAAATAATTTCATTTACAATAGCATCATAAAGAAAAAAAATATTTAGGAATAAACCTAACCAAGTAAAAGACTTATAAACTGAAACTACAAAACACTGCTGGAAGAAATAAAAGACAAAACAATGGAAAGATATCCTACATTCATGGACTGGAAGACTTAATGCTGTTTCAATGTCCACCCTACCTAAAGTGATGTACAGATACAATGCAATCCCTATCAAAATCCCAGTGGCAACTTTTTGCAGAAGTAGAAAAATTCATTCTAAAATTTGTATGGAATTTCAAGGGAACTTCAATAGTCGAAACAATTTTGAATAAAGAACAATGTTGGAGAACTCGTTTCAAAACATATTACAAAGCTACAGTAATCAAAACAGTGAGGTGCTAGCATCAAGACAGACAAACCAATGGAATAGAGATCCTAGAAATAAACCCTCACATGTATGGTCACATGATCTTTGCCACGTGTGACAAGGCAACACAATGGGGAAAAGACAGTTTCTTCAACAAATAGTGTTGGGAAAACTGGATACACATAAGCAAAAAAAAAAAAATGAGGCTGGACTTATCTTACTCCATATATAAAAATTAACTCAAAACGTTTTAAAGACCTAAAAATAAAACTGAAAACTACAATATTCCTAGAGAAAACACATGGGGAAAGTTTCATGACACTGGACTTTGTAATGGTTTCTTTTTAAAAAAAAATTCTTCATTGACTTTGAGAGAGAGAAAGATCAAACCCACAACCTTGGAGTTTGGGACAATGCTTTAACCAACTAAGCTACCCAACCAAGGCCTCAATGGTTGATTCTTACATGTGTCCTGACCAGAGACAGAACCCGCACCTTGGCGAATCCGGATGGGGCTCTAACCAACTGAGATACTTGACCAGGACCTGCAGTAATTGCTTGGGTATGATACCAGGGTATGATCAATAAAAATAAAAAATAAACAAATAGGACTATATCAAACTTAAAAACTTTTCTGCATCAAAGAATAGAAACAAGCCCTAGCTGGTGTAGCTCAGTGGATTGAGCACAGGCCTGTGAAGCAAAAGGTCACCAGTTCAATTCCAAGTCAGGGCACATGCCTGGGTTACAGACCAGGTCCCCAGTAGGGGACACATGAGAGGCAACCACACACTGATGTTTCTCTCCCACTCTTTCTCCTTCCCTTCCTCTCTCTCTAAAAATAAATAAAATATTTTTAAAAAAGAATAGAAACAATAGTGAAAAGATAGTCTATGGAATGAAAGAAAATACTGGCAAGTCATATATCTGATAGGGGACTAATATCCAGAATATGTAAAGAACTTCTACAACTCAACAATAAAATAACCAAATAATCTGTTTGAAATATGTACAAAGGACTCGACAGATGTTTCTTCAAAAATGATCTGCAAATGCCAAAAAGTATAAAAAGGATGCTCAACATCACCATCACGTAAAAGAAATGCAGACTGCCCTGGCTGGTGTGGCTCAGTGGATCAAGTACCAGCCTGTGAAGCAAAGGGTCACCAGTTCAATTCCCAGTCAGAGTACATGGCAGGGTTGCAGGCCAGGTCCCCAGTAGGGGACACATGAGAGGCAACCACACACTGATGTTTCTCTCCCTCTCTTTTTCTTTCCCTTCCCCTCTCTAAAATAAATAAATAAAATCTTAAACCACAATGAGGTATTGTGAATACAAAATACTACCTCATTCCCATTAGTATGGCTACTATCAAAATAACAGAAAATAAGTTTTTTTTGTTGGTGAGAATGTGGAGAAATCAAAACCCTTGTGCACTGTTGGTAGGACTGTAAGATGGTACAACTGCTATGGAAAATTGTATGGAGGCTTCACGAAAAAATTAAAATCGACCCAGCATATGACCCAGCAATTCCCTTCTGGGTATTTATCCAAAAGAACTGGGAGCAAGGTCTCAAAGAGATCTTCACACCCACGGTAGTAACAGCACTTCACGACGGCTGAGAGGAGAAAGCGACCCAAATTACCAATGGATGAATGAACAAACAAAACGTGGCATATGCCTACCATGAAACATTATGCAGCCTTTTAAAAAGGAAGGAAATCCTGTCACATGCTACAACATGGATGAATCCTGAGGATATCATGTAGAGTGAAAACAGCCAGTCACAAAAAGACAAATATTAAATATTGTTCGATTCCACTTATCTGAGTTCTCTACAGCAGTCAAATTCATAGGAACAGAAAGCAGAATGGTGGCTACCAGGGAGGGAATGGAGGGAGTGGAAAACGGGAGTTGTTGTTTAATGGCCACAGAGTTTCAGTTTTGCAAGATGAGAACATTCTGGAGACCTGATTCACAACAATGTGAACATACTCAACTCTACTGAACTATACACTTAAAAATGGTTAAGATGGTAACTTGCACGTTATGTGATTTTACCACCATAAAAAAAAAAGAAAGAATAGGAAAAAGCAGCTTTGTCTGTTAACTTCTGAATATTATTCTGTGGGGACACAAGGTCTGAAACCACTACAGCCATCCTGTCAGGGCCAGGAAAGGATCAGACACCCCGAAGAAGGTAGAACAAGGAGAAGTCACGGGCTTTGAGTCCACGATTCAACTGACCTTGGAGTTGCTCTACCTTATTAGGACTTCTTATTACGTGGCATGGAATGGTTTCTTACTGCTTAAGCCACTTATGTTTTGTTACTGAAATCAAAAGAATCTAAAAGATGCATTATATTGCCTTAAAATAAAGGGATGTAATTTTGGGAGGGCAGGTGGTTTGCTTTTTGGGGGGGGTCAGCTTTGTTGAATGGCTCATAGAACAGTGCCTGGCACATAGTAATATTTGATAAACAAATAAAAAGAAAGTTTAGGATCCCTCTTCCCCTACATCCTCCACCTGTTACCCACTACCCCCAGGGCTCCGAGTACATGTCACCTACACAGGAAGCCTTCCCTGAAACCCCCAAACTTCCTGCCACGCCCCCTAAAACCTTGATTAGGGCCCCCAGTAACGAGCAGTCATTCCCGCTGTCGGCACGCCTCGTGGCCGTTTCACTGCACACTGGTGGGCTGCTCAGTGGACGCCGCTCCCAGCGGACTGCGAGCTCCGTGAAAGCAGGAACTGAGTCTCAGGCACGACCGCAGCCCCGACCCCCACACAGCGCCGGGCACACAGGACACACGACACACGCATTTCCACGACATTCACACTCCATCTTGGCTTTACACGAAAACTTAAAAATCCAATTTAGAAACCAGTCTTTTTGATTATTTAGAATATTGAAAGTTGCGTGTACCCAGGTTGAAGGGCCAAAGAGCGTGTTATTTGTAAAGTCTGCAAAACTTGGATGAGGGAGGGGCTTCTTCAAGTTAAGCCATGGAATTTGGGTGAGTTTCAAAAGCCTGAAATAGAGTAAATAATTCCTAAGTGAAAGGTTAGAAACCTGAGAATAGCTTTGTAGTGTTTTTCTTTTTAGGACTACTTCCATGTTTGTGGTTTCGGAGCACTCTTATTTGACATTATTTCTGAATTAATTTCATATTCACTTTACCCTCAGTGCTTCTCTACAAAGCTGTCACCAATGCCCGTAAGTGGATTCTGCTGATCTGACATGGAGCCTTTTTTATTATATTATCTATTCCATTACCATTAATTCATTTGTAATATGAAGAAAATTGCTTTTGTAAGAACTATATTTACTCTTCAAATTGGTACAACACTCAGGAATCCTAAGAAGTATTTTGTAAAAGAAAAGAAAGTGAATGAATGACATGAAAGGGGGGAAAAAGAGGAAGAAGAATTAAGTAGCCACTTGGATACTAGTTCCTACTAGTAATGGAAATGTAACCCAGTTTTTAAAGGGTATAAGTGGTTTAAGGAGCAAGTGACAAAAGCCTTTCCCAGAATGGTAAATGATGGTTTTGATGATAATGTACCTTCTACACCTGCACTACCACCTAATGCATTAGCCATACAGGGGGCTGTTCAAATTTGAGTAAGTTAAAAAGAATAGTGCTGCACTAGCCACGTTTCAAGCACTCAATACCACCACGTGGCAAGTGGCTACTGTACTGAACGGTGCAGACACAGAGCATTTCCATCACTGCAGGACACTGGTATCCCTACCAGCATTACCAGTGAGTGAGGAAAGCATTAGGATCACCAGGCAAAATACATGGGAGAAACAGCCATATCATAAATACACAAGATCTGTTTCCCACTGCATTGTCTTTGGAAAAAAATTTCTTAAAAATAATCTTTCCCCCCTCCCTTTGCTTAGTAACAGAGTTAGAGCTTGTGAAAAATGTCTCGGCTCCGTGAATGAGCACCTGCTCTTATTCTCTGTGGGACGGTCTGGGCATTGCACACAAACTTACAGTTTGGTCTCGTCAGCCTCTTTCTGCATGATTTCAAGAATCATGCGGCATGCTTCAGAGGTCCCCTCTGGGGTGGCATGAATGGTGACAGGCTTCTCTGCGGCCCCCGAGTTTTCCTTCCTGTGGATGTCTACCCTGTGGGAAAGAATCAGGGGCCATAGCACAGCGTCATCTGGGATAGGATCCTAGTCAGTCCCGAGACAGCGCCACGCCAGCCAACGCACAGCGAGGACCCAGCCAGACAAGGGAGCATCGTCAGCCCGTTTGCACCCAGCGCCATTCTCCAGGAAGGCGGCAAGCAGTGCAGGGGGTCTTGCGCCAAACTCGAGTTCTTTGCAGTTCCATTTAGAAGGAAATATTTCGGACAGGCGTGCTGTGGGACAAAGGCACCCAGCCAACTTGGTAACGAAGTATTTTGTGTCGTCTTTCAAATGATCGTAGAAGTGGAGAATAAAGCAAGCAGGGTAATTCTGCACACTGGCACAGTGCCACTCTCTGAACTGATTGCAGTCTCTAAAAGCCATATGTTAATCCAAACCCAAACACCAAATTCAAGTGAGCTTTATAGATTTGCGTGTAGATAGAAAACAGAGGCATGCCCTCTCTCTGCCTGAGTTTTGGTTTCCTAACTACTGGCAACCTGCCTTCTCCCAGGCTCTCAAAGCTAATGGTTTAAAAGCTTGATGACTTGATCAGACTTCTTGGGGGTAGTTGTGGCTCTACTTGATTTGTTAACTTTCCAAATCACACAATTAATTGTATCCCCCTTCACTCTGACTGTGACAAAGCCCAGAAGCGCAGATCCAAGTCTTGGGCCAACTTCTAGAAAAAAATGGGCACACACTTGGAGAACTAACCTCACTTCTATTGAAACCTGTTGCACTTTTAAAGCCACTTGAAACAATTTTTGGAACAAAAAGACATACAAATAAAAATCACTTTCCTAGTGAAGCAGACTTAGAGGGGGAAAAAAGGGCTGACTTTAAAATACAAGGGTCACCAGAGAGTACTTCCCCCTCTCTCCCATCTCTATTCCATTCCTGTGATTATGGACTCTGCAGCTCAAGTACACTTCTGTTTTGGGGGAGTGACTCAGACGCATTAAGGAAAGTGGTGTTTTCTCTTTCACATTACAAGACACTCAATGCATGACCCGAATGAAATGCACTAGGCATGTAACCAACTAATACTTGACAGTTATTCGGCGCTTTGCAGTTTAAGTGCTTTCATCACGATTACTGCATTCAATCTACCCGGCTATCCTAGTTTTCACAATGATCTTAGCTTATGGAAGAAGCAATCGATGGTCAGAGAGGAAAAAATTCAAGATAATAAAGCCATTGAGTGGTCAAACTTGAACATGGGTGTTTGTGTTGAAGTCCTGTGCTTTCTTTGTTACATCACGTGTGGTCATATGAACATACAAAAATCAACAACTCCTCCAAAAGGCCTTTTCATCACTATAATTCCAACTACCAGTTCAGTCTCCCTAAACAGACAGAAAACTAAATATAAAGCAAATGTACTTTATTTCTTGCTACATATAGCAGTGATTCACCCACTTCCTTTATGTAGCTATTTGTGAGTCTACCTAGGTGGCCGTGAAGAATGACTACCACCCAGCACTCTGACTCAGCAGAGGAGGTAAGAGCTAAAATGAATGGATTCCAGGATCCTACAAAGCTCCATACTTCTTCTGTTTTGGAAATAGATACATTCATAAGAAGCATTAGTTTGCTTACAAGAATAATTCTTGGCGGCGAGGTCATTAGTACCTTCTTTATGAACCTTTAGTGTTTTGGGGTACAATCTTTAGGCAACTGGCAAGAAAGCTCATTAAAGCCCCCAGCTTTCTGTTAGTCTGTTAATAGTTCTGTGTAAAGAAGCCACCATCCCATACAGCACAGCCCCCCACTGCTGATGCAAGCAATAGCCACGGGAGGGTGGCTGGGACCCACCAGCTCTCAGGAGACCCCTCGGAAGGAAGCAAAGGAAGCCCCGGAGGCACGTACCGGGACTGGGTCTGCTTAGTGATGTTCTTTATGGTCAAGCCCTCCTTTCCGATGATGGCACCAACAAACTGGGTGGGGACCAGGATCCGAAGCGGGAAATCAATCTGTCTGGCCTGAGAAGAGCCCCCAGGGGCGTGGCCTTGCTCCCTGGAAGAGTGGTCCCCACGCTGGGCTCGCTGAGGGGGCGAAGGGGAGCTCACCTCTTCATCCGGGATGTAGGAAATCTTGAAGGAGTAGTTCTCAAACTGATGCCCGCTGAGCTTCTCGATGGCTCTGAAATGCAGAAGGCACAGCGAGCTTCATGAGGGAGGAATGTCAGAGGAGACCCTCCAGATCGCTGGACTGGCCCGTTTACTCTCCTGCACTGGCTGCTGGTGTGAACACCCCTAATCCCGGCTGCGGATGCAGCGCCGAGCACGACAGATGCTACCTCTGCCCTCTCAGTGGTCACTGCCCGCTAACAGTTCACCATGATCTACTGTGGGCCTGGTCAGACCTGACCCACAGTTACGCATTCTGCTTTTCTCTCCACCCAAGGCAATCTCCTGCTTACCAAAGACTCTTTAATATATTACAGTGCGAAATTATGACTCTTATTTTTATTGTAATATAGATGTTATTGAGATGCAAATCACTACAAATGAAAGTCCTAACAGCTATATCTCTTATAGTTCTTAAATATAAATTACTTATACAAATAAATTAATATCACATGTTCCTCTTCTAACCTTTGAAAAATTGTTAATATACTGAACACTAAGTCATTCAATATACTCCAATTTAATTTTTACTGGCTATTTAACATTCTATTGATTTACCATGTGTCTTCCAAATGACTTTCCATTGTTTTATATATATATATATATATATATATATATATATATATATATATATTTATATGTGTGTATATATGTATGTGTGTATACACACACACACACACACACACACACACACACACACATAAAACGGTCAGTCTTTTGCTACTACATTCAGTGTTGCCGCGGGCATCTTTGCGACCACACCTTCGCACACAGGGTAAATTCCCGATGGAGTTGCTGGATCAGAGAGTACGCAGGATTTTCTCACATTAAGTGTTACCCCGTGTCCTTCTGAAAAGATTTCAACACTTACTACCCTATAGCAGTTAAGAGAACACTGGTTTCCTTGAGTCCTCAAATATTAACTAAAAATATGTACTAATTTGATAGGGAATAAATGATATCCCACTACTGCATTTTAAAATTACACATGAAGTGGGATATTTTTTTCCCACATGTTCCGGGCAGCATGTGAAATGAATGTTAGTGTTAATGTTTAGGTCCGTGAATTTATTACAAAGTAGCACCTTTTGATTTCAATAAAAGCAACAAAGTAATAATGCACAGAGGCCCTACCCATGTAGCAGCTGGACAAGAACTGTGAAGGCAAGTCACTGGTCCAGTCTCTGTTTACGTATGTGAGCAAACGTCAGTAGTGAATGTATTATTGCCTTTTTCAATGCAAAATTAACTTTTTGAAAAGTATCAGCATGAAAACGGGTTAAATAGTGGCTTCATGTGTGTTGAAACCTTGAAAAAGAAATAAATCTATAATCCTGGGATATAAAACCAGGGGTGTGCCACGTTTATAAAGTATGACCACGTGTAACTATATTCTAGTGACGATGACCAGACAGGCACTTTAAGAACCTCCTCGAAAAAGGAACTAGCTTTTTGAAAAACCTCAGTCCCATCTCTGTTAAGAGCCAAGCTCAAAGTTAACCACCACCGAAGCACCGCAGTTGTGAACGGGGATGAGAAGGGAAGGGGGGCAGGAAGAAGAGCCCAAGCGGTGCTCCTTGACAACCACCCCCAGACACTGCTCCCCGCTGCTGCTGTCACCGAGGTGGGTTCCTCTTTTTATAGTACATAGAGGAAAAACTGAAGTTTCAGTATCCATTCAGTTAGTGTGGATAAAAAGCAGGCTGTGCCTCTTTACACTGGGGCACAGAGGAAATTCCAGGGTAAAGCAGCTCCCAGTGGCTGGCAAAGCAGTCTATCGAGGGGACACAGTGTCACACAGCTGGGGCTCTCCACTCCTGACTACATCCAGACACACCTCCCACTTGGGTTGTGAGGCCACGGCTCAACATTTTTTCAGGATAAAGTCTCTGCACAATCAACAGACAGACATCCTGGTGTAAATGCCCAGGAGTTCCAGGGACACGTCAAAGAGCCGCACCTTTTCAGAAAAGGTTTGTAAGTGTGGGACTCATCGGAATTCCAGGACAACCCTCCACAACATGTAAAAGGAAGCCCAAAGCCACTTACGTTTTTGCTTCTTCTCTTGTGGAGTATGTGACGTTGACAACGGCAGTTTCTGTGTCTGTGTTCACTAGGAAAGAGGGAAAAATTGCACTGTCACAGGAAGAAAAGCTGCAGCACTCTGGCTCAATGCAGACAGACTTAGTTTAGAGAAAAGAGGCACAAAAAATTCATTGCCCCCACTCTAGAGTTCTATTGATCTCTATCTTTATTTGCATGCATTCACAGTCATTTGTAATCAATTATATACATAACTCAAAGCTGTATTTTCACTTATTTTGTAAACACTTTTGCATGGGCACACATCTGTGTACACTATCTTTGTATTTTTTATTTTTAATGCATATGTAAAATTGCAATAACTAACTGCAACATGATTTTTGCCTAACGATCCCTCGAATGTTGACAAATGGGTCTTTCCCCGTATCTGCTATTCTAAAAAAGTATTGCTGGAAACCACCTTTGTTGGAAACATTGATTCGAGTTCTTTTGAATTATTTTTTTTAGGCCGAACACAGAAGAAAAAATAAATGGGTAAAAAAGCACAATACTTGTATATTTCCAAATTACTTTCCTAAAAGTTTGTATCAATTTATTGTATTGTATTGTATCACTATTATGGTACGAATTTTGTTATGATCTGTATTGAGTTTTAAATAAGTGGATATATATAGAAATAAAGTATTTTTTAAAAAATATTTACTTATTTATTTAGAGAGAGGGGAAGGGAAGGAGAAAGAGTGGGAGAGAAACATCAATATGTGGTTGCCTCTCACATGTCCCCTGCTGGGGACCTGGCCTGCAATCCAGGCATGTGCCCTGACTGGGAATCAAACTGGCGACCCTTTGCTTCACAGGCCCATGCTCAATCCACTGAGCTACACCAGCCAGGGTGCAATAACAAAGTATTTTAACTTTAATTCTTTGTTCATTGATAAGATTGAATTACTACTTTTGTTTCTCTTTGAACTCCTTGGCTGTGTGAGTTAAACCTAGTAAGTGTGTACAATGAATAAAGAAAACGGATAATCCCAACTCACTTGGAGAAAGGGGAGATCACAAATGCAAAGAATGGCTAATAAGAAATCACTCTTGTGAGTTGGCTTATCTTAGCTCAAAATGACTTGCTTCTTCTCCCAAAGTCAGAAGTTAAAAATAAGTTCAAAAGAGGCATGATAGAGTGTTCTCACTCCAATTCAGTTTTCCCCAAACAAGCTGACACAATTAAATCAAATCTTTCCTTTAAAGCATGTAAGCTATTGAGAGACCTAGCATTAACAGCATCAAGTTAAGGATAATTCAAGAAAACCACAATAAAGCTACTTCTCAAAGTAATAGTAAAACCCTACAGTATAGGGATTCTTAATCTTGGATCTACAAGAGAGCTTCAGGAATAACCTGACCCTCCCCAGCCCGCCTCACCCCACCCCACCCAAAGATTCAAATTTGTGGATATATGAATTTTTCTAGTTTATAATTTCTATAAAACTCTCCAAGAGGTTAAAGACCACTGTTATAGTGTATATCCATTAACTTCAAAGCAGCTGCCACGCCGCTGTGGGGCAGGAACATGTAATCCTTACAAAGAATTGCCTCTACATTCATATGTCACTGCCCAGGGTGGGCTCTAGCTTCCCCCCACCCACTCACCCAGAGCAGCGCTCACAGAGCAAAACAGGGGATGTGTAGCCCGCAGCCGTCGGCCCTCAGCACTGACACAGACTGCGACAGTGGTTTCCTCTTTGCTGCTTTCTAGTGCTACAGATAAGGCTGCAGACTCCCAAAAAGGGAGAAAGGGCTGGGTCTGAACTTCCTGCATAAAGCTACCTACTTAGGACTCTCAGACTCAGATTTTCTCACTCCTTGGTCATACTCTCTGTTCTTCTGAGATATTTGTCTTCAGGGACTCAGACAGTGCTTTGACTCTTGAAAGAACTGAGCTCCATTCAAATAACTTATTTCATGGACATAAAAGCTTTATAAAGTTTCTGAAAACTACCGAAAATGTGTTCTTGCTGAATCAGGAATCAACTATGAAACAGAACAAAACAGCATCTCAACACTCCCATCGGGCGGTGGTGAGGCAGGTGGATAGTGGGCATACACACTCTGGGAGCCCCCAGGGACCCGACACAGTTCTTCCTCACACGCCGTTGTCTTGAATTTATAACATGGTCTTAGCTAGGAACTTTCATGGGTTCATGTCTGTAAGGCCATCTTGCCTACTACATGCAATCCTGATCAGAATGTTTTCTTCTCCATACTGAGGGAAATACGTAACGAGAACTGAGAAACAGAATCTTTCTAAATCCTGTCTTCTCTGAGTTCTTTCCCTTCACCTTTGGGCACAGGCAGTCAGCAGCAAACTGAATAATGATATTTTTAATATTCATGACGTGAAGAACATCTCAATAATCACTATGTGAAAGCTATTGTGTTAATTATCCTGGCAGAAAAAACAGGCTGCATGTGTGAGAAAGGTTCTCTGTGATTTTTCCTAAGGGAACCTTAGCCCTTCAGGTTAAGCATGGCTCCACTGTCTACAAATACCTCACACAGATCACTCTGGGTGCCAACTGTTCAGTGATACAGGATGTGCGGGATTTATTCTTGCCCTTTTACACATGTGGAAACGGAGTCAGCGAGGTTAAGTGACTTTTCCAAGGGCTCACAGTAAGTGACTGAATTCACATTCTGCTTTTTAGGACAACACAAACATAATCTTTATACACGTTACCACTACCTGTCATATCGGAACTCAGCATCTACCTTTCTGGGACTCAAAGAGCTACATAATACATGAGCAACAGGCACTCCTTGCTTTCTTTTTAAAACCATGGCATTTCATGTTATAGAAGGTAAAAATAAGGGCAGCAGACGAATACGAGCAGATGAACCCCCCAAAAATCGAAACTGCATTCCGGAAGGCGGGCCCCCTTGCAGTGCAGGCCTCCCCCGCTAGGTGGGTGTTCCAGGAACCATCTGTGCCAGTGTAGCAGCTGGCGCTGTGGTGACAGGCTGTGTTTGGCTTCAGTGAATTTTTTTTTAGACTTTTAACACATCTGTCCATTTGATGATGGGTGATTTATACTGAGCACACCTGCCTATACCACACTGAGTGTTCAGCAGTTTTGACCAAATATGGCATGAACCCTCTGCCCCCCCCCCTTCCTATTCACCAGCTCTCACTCCAAGTGACTTTTTTTTTGTTTCCCTGGATGAAAAAAAGTCTTCAAAGGGAAACATTTTTATGATGTAAAAGAGGTGAAAGAAAAACAGCAGAAGCACTAAAAGGCAACAGAATAATGGGTTCAAAAACTGCTTTGAGCAGCGGACAAAACATCTCCATAGGTGTATTGCATCAAATAAAGAGTATTTTGTGGGTGGCTGAAGTTTAAACATGTAGAATACACAATTTTTTATAAATAAATTCCATTTTGAGGGGTCCCCCTATATATTTTCTAGGCATTTATAACATTATTCCCAAGACAGTGGCTCTCAAACTTGAGTGCACACAAAAACCACTTGGAAGTACTTATTTAAAACAGATTCACGAACTGTTGCCCCAGAAAGCCTTACCTTGTAGGTCTATGGTGAACCCTAGGAATATGTAGTTTTAGAAGCACTCTAGCAGATTCTGGTACAAGAGTCCTACTTCTTAAGAAAAACTCACTCCAACATATGTTGAGATGTATTTTTCTTAGCCAGGAAAGAGAGTTGTAATAGTGCAAATCTGACTGCTTCCATGTGGGCCATGGTATCCCAGCCCAACGGTATGTGTCCAGTGCTTGAGCACGTGAGGGAGTATGTTTTTAAAGATTTGACTTACTTATTTTTAGAGAGCAGGGGAGGGAAGAAGGGAGGGGGAGAAACAGCAATGTGTGGTGCCTCTTGTGCGCCCCCTACTGGGGACCTGGCCTGACTGGGAATTGAACCTGCGACCCTCTGGTTTGCAGGCCAGTGCTCAATCTGCTGAGCCACACCAGCCAGGGCACATTATGGAATATTAAAAAATAGCCCGAAAAGTTACTATATATTCCTTGAAAAAACAAATTATATAGCTATGGATAAAGATACACATACCTCTCACACACAGATATATGAACATATACTCTAAGAAGCTTGTTTCAAAGGGTTCTGAACTTACTATTTCTCCCAGGAGTTGACCCAGCCTATAAGAAGTAACACAACATTCCTCTCGAAATTTGGTTAGCTGATTTCCTCACTCATTACCTTGTTCGACATTCTCCACTGTCCCGTACTGAGCCAAAAGTCCATCCAATACCTGCAAAGAGAGTGTCAGTGTAGGAGTGGGAAAACAAGACTGTACTTGCAAAAATGGGACCGTGGTTACCCTGAGCAGGTGAGTTACAGCAAACATAATTAAATTGGCATTTCAGGTCTTCCACAAAAGCAGTAAGAACTGAATAAATACGTGGGACTTTCATTTGCTTATTGACTCCCAAAATATCTGTTCACTGCAAGTACACTCATCACGATGGTTGGAACCTGTCTACTGGTCTTGAAATGAGAAGCAAAATAAAGTACAAGGCTCACTTCTCCTTGAAAACTTTTACCATCTTCCTTTGGTTTTCTCTTAGACATCTCCTTATTTTACCAAACCGATGGGGTGTGTATGTTTGACATTTTCAGTAATAAAAAGCTTTTTTTAAAGTAATGAAAATATTAGAACATTCTCTTTTCTTTATGGTTATTTTGATTTCGTTTGGGTTGGGGAAGAAAAAAACAACAGGCAGTTTGTTTTTAAATAATGCAATAAGGCCACTCCTCAGATTCTGTCTTATTTCAAGGTAGCGATCTTATATCAAGTTTCACAACTCAGAAAATACATCTTAACTGTTATTCATAGCAATTAACTCAAACTAAAGAAACAAAAAACCCCTGCTCAAACTAAAAGAACTTCCTATTTTTCTTGGTTTTCCATGGATTTTATTTTTTTAGTAATCGTAATCTGGAAAGGTAAAAATCTTTTTACAAAGTCATGAGAGAAAAATCACAAAGCAGGCGCGCATACCGTGTTTCAGCCTGTTTGTGCCTGAGGAGAAAGAACCCGAGGGAGCGAAGTGCCCCTTCTGCGTGATGAAGGGGACAGACGCAACCACAGACTTGCACACATTAGGGCACTGAAAACCACGGGACAAGTCTGGGGACCTCTAACTCCTAAACACGAAAGGCAACTAAAAGATGGAGAAAAATGCCCTGTTAACATATTAAAAAGTAAAGAAAGCAGGGAGACAGTAAAAACAGAAGTGACACTGGCTTACTTCCCACTGCAGGTGAGGAGGGATGTTTCGAATCTGAATTTTTCTGCTCCTGTAAAAATAAAAGCACAGACTGTAACACCTTCTCCAGGACACAAACTTTAAAAACAGGCTTCATGTGAATTCACTTTCCCACTCTGTTCACAGAGGAAATCAGCAAGAGATTCCCACTGTAAATCATGGCCATGATGTTTTAAGGCTTTCAGTTACTTTGTGGAAAAAATAAAAAACAAATCCAAGAACGTCAAGAACAATCTAGACAGTAGGAGTGCAGATTTGCCTTTCCGATGTCCTACCACAGTGGTTAGAATTTAAATCGCCATACACGTTCTAATACAGGGTCATCACCTTCCTCCTCAAAATGCATGGTGCCAAGATTGACCCCATTCCAACAGGGACCAAACCTCAAACATGATGGATGAAATCACATACCTAATGTGCTTAAACAAGATCAGGTTTGGTCTACCCCTTATTTAACAGTGCACATCTTTTTAAAAAAATTATTATTTTTATTAACAGATAATAGTCATAATTCAAAAACTAGAACACTATAAAAAGTACACTGAAGTCTCACTCCCACTCACCCCCAGAAATAAACACTTTCACTTGCTGCTTGTGCATCCTTCAGTTTCTTCATACAAATGACAGCAAATACAAAACTCCATCTTACTTTTTCCTTTTCTTGCAGAAATATTTGCATATTCCACACACTTGTATCTTTTTTTCTCCCTACCTCACAGTAATATCTTAAAGATATTTCTGTGTTGGTAGACAGAGAGCGTCCTCATTCTATCTTATAACCTGAACGTACTGAAGTATATTTTACCCATCCCTACTGCCGAACGTCTGGGCCCTCTGCTTTTTTATTCAGAGGGTTTTGGGGGGTTTGTTTTTCCAGGATATCCTGCTGGTCTGATAACTGAGTGACTTAGATGGTTTCTTGTTTTTACTAAGTATTACAATTAGATAAATTTAACATGCATGAGGACATCTTAGGTCCTGAGAAGAAAACAGAAATCAGCATTCAAATATGAGAGATCATCTTCATGGAGGGGCTTCACAGAGAAATTCCAAAAATATCCGTTTGAGGGTTGCAAGAGGAGTATGAGGACCACTTTTTCTTTCCTGCTGGTGTCAAGGGCACCAAATAGTGGCCATTGGCTACACAAGCCTCATGTTTCTCCGTGCTTTCACTTGGGCAATAGCTTTGGGAAGAAAGGCTACCATTCCTACGGAGAGGAAAAAGGAGAGAGAAGAGGGTACAAGATACAGGAAATGGGGAAATAATGAAATAAGTAAGGGGCTGCAGTGTTTCCAGACCTTTATTGAATAAGAGAGGCACCAATTGCATGGATCCCACCCACTACTTGAGGATAGCTGCTTAAATGACTGGACAAGCCAGTCTGTACAACCTCTAATCTTTTATCAGGATAGGAAGGAGGAAGTAGAACTCATTTCTATCTCTATGCTACGAAGGCTCTATTCTGACACTGCTTTGGGCAAGAGTTCCTAACACTGCTGACACGGCTCCACACAGTGGTACAGGGAATGCTCCAGAGAAAATGCCAGAGGCCTAATTATTTAGAGAAGAGGCATCAGAATCTGCAAGAAAACTGAATATTTCTAAAGAAAAATACTGTATCTCCAAGAATAAACACTGACTCCAGCAGCAGAGCAAGAACTTACTGGTAGAAAATTCTTCTACTAGAAAAAACTCATGCATGGACACAAAGAGATCTGAACAAAGACTGCTACTCTGTTTGTAATAACAAGGATGGCAAAAACTCTAAATTGCTACCAATGGGGAAATGAACAATTCATAGTACAGGCATAATGTGGAACACCATGCAGCTGTTATAAAGAACAATGAAGAAATATGTGCACTGTCATAAGGAACTCTGGAAAGCATAGATACAAGAGCTAATTGCAGATTAAGTTGATTCCGTCTTCCAAGTGCACAAAGTTATGTTATATGTAAGTGCATGGAAAAAGCCAGATTCTGTTGGTAAAAGGGGACATGTACTTTTTATTTGAGCTACTTCTGTCTTACTTGCTTTTTTAAAAAATGAGAATGCATTTATGTCTTAATCTTACTTGTTTAGATAAATTAATGATTAAAAATTCCAAATAGCACTGCTTTAATGAATATAAAACATTGAATCTGCTTAAGTATGAAAAAAGAAAACTCACACACCTTTTCTCCATAATTAGATTAGGTATTCTTCTTGAAATATTATTCAACAGAATACTAATTGATGTGGCAAACCCCTTGTTCATAGTGCATAAGTAGTCAAATCCTGCCCAGTCCCTATCATCCCAAACCCTAACTAAATGGGTGCAAAACCATGATGTTTGCCTATAACGTCTCATATGTAGAGACCGCACATTGGGCAATGAGTTCAGTAAGTAAATGGAATGTTCACTGAGCAGGATTCTAGGAGCAATCACCTCTAAAAAGCTGGTGTGTAGCATCTCTAATCTTAGATCAGGATGGAGAAGAAGGAGAAAAGGAACCTGGATCTAAACGAGGGAAATGGCGATCACTGCGGTACAACCTATTAAAGTGGAGCTCCATCAGGCCACTTGGGAGACTGTGCTGAGAGATTATCTTTCAGGATCAGCAGTGGTCAGGATCTCTGGGACAGGTCTGCAAACTACCCAGGCATCATTTGGATGCCACGCCTTCTTGTCAGGGTACTCAGGACGCCTGCCAGGGACTTGTACGTGCCCTTCGAAACCTAGTTCACTCTTGCGGGCATTTCCAGGGTGTGTCCAGGCAGAACTGTTTCTTCTGCCCTCATTAGCTTTTACAAAGCTGCTCACTCTTTCCTGTAATTACTTATCTGATGACACTGCCCACCCCCCTGGTTTCCTCCAGGACAGGCTCCTTGTTTGCAGCATCCTGTGCGGCACAGGGGCGAGCACATACAGTAGAAACAGAGAACATGGAACTCAGAGGGCTGAGCAAAGCCCTGCTACTGCTCGCTACTGGCTGTTTACTGGGACGCCACCCAGGAAGGCAAACTGTCTTTCCTTCGCCAGGTAGTCAAGAGGAGAGGAAATGGAGTTCTTTTCCCTATTTCCTTTAGGGAAAAAAAGGAAATTAAAAATCAATCAATCAATCAATCAATCAATCGGCATTTGGCTCAGTCTCTAACAACAAATGTAGATCTTTCTCCTTTTGAAACCCATAAAATATGCCCTGCTTCAAAAAAAAAAAAAAAAGCCAAGCTTTTACAAAATAATTTAGGGAAGTAATTGGATATAAGAAAATAATTGCCCTGGCTGGTGTAGCTCAGTGGATTGAGCACGGGCCTGCGAACCAAACAATCGCGGTTCGATTCCCAGTCAGGGCACATGCCCGGGTTGCAGGCAGGTTCCCTGCAGGCCAGTTCCCAGCAGGGGACACACGAAAGGCAACCATACATTGATGTTTCTCTCCCTCTCTCCTTCCCTTCCCCTCTAAAGATAAATAAATAAAATCTTTAAAAAAAAAAGAAAATAATTATTTGTTCCTTTAAAAAAATAGAAAAGTGTCACAGTTCCTTTATTTTTGAAGAGAAATCAAGCTTCTCTAAGTAGATGTAAATGACATTCTCGTCCTCAGAGCTACGGACTCCTGCGCAATCTCTCCTGGCTGGTCCGTCTCCTGTTCTGTGTTTCCCTTTCCTCTTCCAGCCACCCCACGCTTGGCTGCCAGTGACTTTCTAAAGGCAAATATAACCAGTTACTCCTGTCCTGTGTGACTAGCTCCCTATGAACACGCCCAAATTCCATCTCATGACAGGGTTACCACTCCCACTTCTCCATGTCTTTGTCATTATAACAATTCTGCCCCATCAAACTGCCCAAACTTTGTGTGCCCACTCCTTCACCAGCAACAGTTTATCATGCCTACAGTTTATACGCGGGCCAGGTCTGAGCCTTCAATACTCTCTGTTACACCTTAAAAACAAGAATAAAGAGGGCAGTAGGGAACATGAGGGGTTTTTTTTTTCTATTTAAAAATAATTATTTATTTTTAGAGAGAGGGGAAGGGAGAGAGGGAGAGAAGCATCAATGTGTGGTTGCCTCTTGTGTGCCTCCTACTGGAGACCTGGCCCACAACCCAGGCATGTGCCCTACCTGGGAATTGAACTGGCAACCCTCTGGTTCACAGGCCAGTGCTCAATCCACTCAGTTTCACCAGCGAGGGCTGATTTTTTTTTTTTTTTTTCATTTTAACTGAAAGCAGAATAAGGCCTATAATCAAGCAGAGCATGTCCTTTAGTATGGATACACAGACTCCTTCCCCATGGCTTTGGGATTCAGGAACTCCGCATTTCCTGTCCTCATGTTCAAGTAGGCTAAGCTAAATGTTTTGGGTGGAGAAGGGCAAGAATCTCAGGCTCCTCACTACCAGAAAAAGGATAATCCAGTTAACCCTTGAACAGCGTGGGTTTGAACTGCACAGGTCCACTTATACGGAGACTCTGTTTCCTGATAAATAACTGGGTGATCAACTGGGGAAATAAAATCATAATCAATTGTTGAGAAATCTATAATTCTGCAGAACCATTTTACCTATATTTTAAAAAAGGTAAAACATCAGCATGCATATGGGGAAGATAATGGCACAGTTTTCAGGCATATGTTCAATCAGTCACAGGTCTGATCAGCCACCTTGAGAACTCTAACTCAAGCTTTGGCCATGCTGGGGGCCTGAGTAAAGAACAAAGTTAACATAAATCGTGGGAACCCAGCTCACGGAATCTCAAGCTGCATTTAAAAATTAGGTCAGCTAAGGCTCAGAGGATCCCTGGATAAACTGCAAGAGAAGCAACAGAGACAGCAAAGAGATTTCTATGAAAGAATGTTTGGGATTCAATGAGAGATTCTCGACTAGGTCCCACTTGTTTCCATAGCAGTTCAGAGCTCCATCAGGTGACACATGGAGGGACATTACAGATCATGGATGGACTGTGCATTATCTGTAAGAGAGGCAAGTGTACTGACCCCAAGGACTGTGGGAGAGTCGAGATCGAAACCATCAGAGCTCTGGGCCATACCCCTCCCTCCAGCACTACAGTCAGATTGCACTGCAACCCGTGTCCTCATTAGTATGTGTCTGAGGCACTTTATCTGTTACCCATTCCTCATTAGTTCTGAAAGTTCCCCTTAAAACTTCTGAACATTCTGTACAAGACACATCCTGTGCTACACTGAACTAGGACCTACGGCTCCTTGGGGAAGCAAATGAATGACTGGTGATAGCCAAATCCAATTCTCTGCTCAACTGTCTCTTAAAGTTCTTGTGTTCATTTGTCTTCTTTCCACCCACCCTGCTGCCACCCCCCCCACCCCGGCACACACATGAGGCAGAGCAAAGGGAATGATTATGAGTCAATAAAACAAACTGATTACAAAATTCTTAAGAACTGCCCATGCCTCTATGGAATCTAAAATAAATGTAGCATAATAGCTATTAGTAAAGTTAAATGTTTTCAACACAACTGTTGAAAAGTAAATAAAAGGAGTTTTCATTTTTTTAAGGAGAAAAAAAACATGCAATCAGAGTCCCATGAATATGAGCAGCATTGTGGGCCAAATCATAAAAGGATTAAATCAGATACTACTGTGGAGGATTGTTATAAAGGTTTTGAGCCAGGAGAATTGAGGTTATGAACCCAGGAACTTCCCTTGCTCTATAAATGCGTGTCCGCAAAACCATAAACCCTCAGGCAGCTCCAACACACTCCTGCATTATGAGCATTCAGGGACAGGATCTCTTCAAAGTCCACGGCTTGAATGGCACAGGAGTCAGAAAAATGATGAGCGAGTGTCTGAGATGTTGTGCCTGTTCACTTCCCATCCCCTCTCAAAGAGTCTACTAGCTCTTAAAAAAAGGCCTTGATTTTTAAAAGGTTGCTAACACAATTCCAGATTTCCCTTCTAAGGAAAACAGGAGTGATTCTTAATTATTGGAAGAGGTCGAAGGGGAAAAGCCAACGAGATTAATGGTGGTGAGATGTTCATAAGATGTCAGGTCAGGCTCCCACTCCCGGGCAAGCTGGTAAGGAATTTCTCCCCCGGGTTGGGGTACAAGAAACAGGCTTTGCATAAAAAGACATCAAGTTCCACTCCAATCTCAGTGTTCTGTGAGTCTTTCGGAAGCAGGGGTAAGATGAAGGTGAAAATCGTCTCCTGTTAAAAGGAATCAGGACACTTAACGGTACACTGAACACAGAACACTGGCCTGGTGAAGCAGGAAACCAGACTTTTCAGAAACTCAGTATTTTCGCTGCTTAAAAAGGAAGCCAACATATAAAATTTTCTCTTTGTAAATTCATATCCAATTTGTGGACAATCCTTAGGTATCACACCATCGTTCCCACACACTGCTCCTCCCCTTAACTCATTCTGTGACAATATAGAGAAAGAAACACAGTCTTAGCTCTAGTTTTACCCGAACTTCTCAAGGGGCTTCACTGAACACTCTCTCTTCCCCACCGCCCCAAATTATTTTATTTGATGAAGTCTAACGAAGTTTCAGAGGTGCAGCCCAAACACGCATCACAGTGTTTTCAGCAGGAACTTTCCCCAAACCACCGCCACTACCGTATTGGTGGTAATGCATGTTAAACGTCTCATTAAGCCTTACCACACCACTAGAAGCAGACATCGTTATCCCCATTTTTCAGATAGGTAACCAAGGAGTTGACATGTTCCTCGTTTGAGTCTCACAGCTAGGGAATGACTATTTTTGACTTGCGGTATAAAAATGTAAATCCCCACTTTTAAAATCACTCTGGAATCGTCAATTCCCAATAACAAAATGTATGGCTCATATATATATATATATATATATAATATAATATATAACATATATATATAGTATATATGTAAATATATATATATATAATTTCGAGATGTGCCCCCTCAGGCAAAGCCTAGGAAAACAGGTGCTAGGAATGAACTTCTAGCTTTCCCCTCTGTGTCAATGTCGCTGTAGACTCTCAGACCAAAAACGTCTCCAGGAAGAGTCAGTCTGGAAACTTCACCACGGTGGCTCACTCTCTGTTCCTTGAAAGAATTTACTGAAACATGAATGCCCCTGAGAGAGGGTAACAAAGGCATTAACTAGTAAACTCCTCCACAGGGTCCGGTGACCCCTACCTGACGGTCAGGCTCTCGTGGCCTGTGGCTGGAAGCTGAGCGGACCTGCAAGCCGAGAAAGCCTTTGCTATTATCACTGGCCCCAACCAAAGCTGTGCTGAGCCTCAAGGGGCAAAAGCACAGTTTGAGAACCTCTCCCAAAATGTGGGCTGCTGGATGGAGAAGGGGGGAATGAATCAGAGACAGGGAGGCAAAGTCCTCAGAAAGCTAGGACATTGTTGTGTGACTCATTATAAATATGCATTTAGATTCAGAAAAGTGAGATTTTGCAAGGCAAGTCTCGGTCCTTGTGAGCCCAGGGATCTGCATGCCAGCTTCAAGCTTTTCTAGATCTAGACCAAGGAAGAACTGAAAGCACTTTCTTTAATGCTTATATTCTGCTGTGATGAAGATCCCAGTGACCAAAACCAAACTGTGGCTCATAGAGAAGTGACTAATTACTCTTAGAAGGCCTCCAACTCATTATCTATAATTATGACTAACCAGGATAAGAACATTTTCACATCAAAATTTGAGCCCAGATACACATATAAGCATGATGCAATACAAGTTTTGATATGAGCATATAAATGCTTGCCTTGTGTGGCTCATGGTAAATACAAAATCATCTTCGTAAAGGCGAAGGGAGCCAGGTACCTAGCCAGCAACAACTGTGCCATCCTTTCAACATCTCTTCCTGTTCAAATAATTGTTTTCTCTTTAGTTCTCCAAACTGCACTCAAATCTGTTCCCTCCCTTTCTGCCTACCTTTGAGTCTTTTTCATTGTGTTTTTCCTCCTCAGCCCAAGTAGCATCTAGAACACAGCACATACCCGACAATCAGCAAATTCTCCAGGAGCATGTGTTACTGACAGCTGGCTCCTTTTTCCTGGCGCACTCCACCCCATATTTTCCCAACTGTACGAACAAGTGCCTACTGAAGACACTGACTGGTCTCCAACTAAGCCAATTTCTTTCACTCCAGTTATGCTCATCAACTCAATACAATAGGCCGCTGACTGGAAAACACAGGGGAAGACATTTCCTGACACAGTAGCCACTGTACACGCTTCCTGTGATTCCATACGGTGACTCATGTGGAGGTGGTGTTTTCCTCCTGAAGACAAGGAGTACAATGGCATGCCTTGATTAACTGAAGAAATACTTTCACAGTTAACAAACATTCAGGCCAGAAGCTGTGAGTCCTCACCGTTTGGGAACGAGTGATGAACAGACAGCATTTTACTTCTGAAAAGAAGGAACTATTTCCAGCAGTTATTAAAGGCTTTGATCTTACTCATTATAGTCGGATGATAATCAAGGAGAATTAAATTCATCTCCTATGTAGCTCCTAGATTTCAAGTAAGCAGAGACAGGCAGGACAGGGCCGGCCAAATCACACGCCTCATAAAGGAACTCCTTTCCCGTGTTGTGGGAGGGCAGACAGCACTCACCATTATCTCACCCGCGCTGAGGACTGGGCTGGTGTGAACAGTCCCAACCTCCCCATACCCAAATGTTCTGCCTGGAGGGAAAATACTGGACATTTTATCTGATTTTTGGAGATCAGAATGATTTCTAAGACTAAACTAATAACGTTGCCAAATTCATTTAACAAATGTTCACTAAACACCTACTACATGCAAAGCACTTAGTTTTAGGTTCTGGGGTATAGTAGTAACAAAACAAAAATGTCCTTACACTACTTACCATCTAGTGAAAAAACAAAAACAAAACAAAACAAAAAACACAAGATAATATTAACCTCAGCAACCCTTAGAAGTTTCTAGTTAATTTCAATAAAACAAAAGAACAAACTTTAGAGCTGGTCCCTTGATCCAATGAAATCTTCAAGGAAAAAGGCTATCTCTGCTATTTCCTAGCTTGTATTTTTAGTTAGAAGTGAAGCAAATATCTTTTAATACCCATTTCTGCACAGAATCCTTAAAATGTAATTGCAAGTAGTAACTAGCAACTCTTGAGCCCTTGTTTCCAAGCACCAGGAGAAGGTAAAGCCCGAGCAAGTACTTCTGTGAATGACAGCGAGACACCTGTATTCCCACAAAGGGGTGTAAGAAAGCTTTCCCTGTTACCCAGGTCGGCCCCTGGGCACTGAACCCCCTGAGGTTTCCTCTGCTGCCTCATGGGGTGCTCTGGAGAAAACAAAAAGACCGTAAGAAGAGCTATTTTTCAAAATTGGAAGAGGAGTCAGAAAAGTAACTTCTCACACAACACCAATAAAACATAAAAGTACTTCACAGGATACAAAGAAAAAATCAACGAACATCTTTAATATCTCATAAACTGCTGATGGAGAAAAGGAAAATCATTAGCTCTCAGAACTAATGTTACATGATTTGAATACAAGGAAATTCACTTTGCAAAATCTTGAAAATGGGCAACTTTAAAAACAGATGAATGAATTGTGAGAAAATGGGATATAAATTACTCTTATTTGAGAAAGGATTCATCATCTATATGAAGATTCATCTTACAATCCCTTTACATCAATTCTGAAATGAGGCAAATTAGCAGGGAGATAACTCCAAATACAAAAATTGGATTCATAACCAATTTGGGGAGACTAGACGTCCACAGAGAAATCTTTCCAGGGGTGCTGACAGAAATGCTAGATTCAAACACTGTATCCTTCCTGAACGAGGCACATCCTACCCCTACCCCTGTACATCCACGTTCTGACCTGGTGACGAGTACACAGCAGTTGCTCAGGAAGGCTGAGGACACAATGAGAGCACGTGACAGGGTTAGCATCTCTGGCGCTGAAACACGGGACTCTTTCCAGCTGCTGATTCACACTCTGTTCTGAGTTCCCTGACTTACAAAGACAGTAAACCACTTTTCATCACTTCCTCTCAAGTCAGCACCAACGGCCGGGTGGGCCCCATCAGTACCTGACTTGAATAAAGGTGAACCTACCTGGCTAGCAGGTGACCAGAGGGGGTTGTGCCACCACAGCTTCAGATTCCATTTCTTATCTCTTCTCCCTTCCCTGGAGGCACCCAGGGTTGCCTCATACTTCAGGGACCCTGTTCCTTTCTTTGTAAGGAGCCAGGTCCTCAGCAGCGTTAACTGAGGGAGGGAAGAGATCTAGCAAGTGCCCTGCCCTCAGTTGTTCACAGAGTCCCAGCCTCCTTGCTATTTTGGTGAACTTCTGCCCCCTTCTCTCATTGGTCTCTCACCAAACCCCAGGGAACTATGAGAAAGCACTCTGTAAACTGCAGTGCGCTCTACAACTGAAGGCATTAGGGTTATTTTGACAGAAGCACACCACTCTCAAACGCCCCTGGTTTCTCTCATTCCCAGCTTTGGTACTCATGTGCCCAGGAGAGCTGGCAGCTGGTTTTCCTGTGCGAATGAACCCAGCTTTACCTGATGAGTCACCAGAAGGTGATCAATTAGAAGGCACTGCACAGAACCCATACTGAACCAGGAGAGAAGCTACTATACTAAAGCCTCTGTGGATTCCGGCTAACGACCTATTTCAGGATAATTTCAGAAGCTGAGAAGTATGACTAGCAAACCAATGGAGGTACTTCATTTAAGAGCACCTTGATAATTGCACTTAAATTCAGAGTACTTTTGTTCTTTGGAGGAAGATACAAAATTTTTAATATTCAAGCAAGATACCTGTGTAAATGCAAACACCTTTATTTACTAATGTCTATAAGCAAAGCAAAAGGCCTTGCTTTCTTAGAGAACAATAATTTTTAAAATGTGTAAGTTTAAATATATCCCCTGGATTTTCTAACTTGATAGTTCTTCCCCACCCCTAATTACACAACAAGAAAAGAAGAGGGAAGGAACAATGAGCTGAGAACTAGAAATCAGGGTCTGAATCCCAGCACTACCCCCAGCAAGCTGTCAAAGGCAGGTATCGGGCCAGTCATTTAACCTCTCCAGTCAGTACCTCGGGCATGAGTCAGCTGAGAGAAGTTGACAGGCAGTCAGGCAAGACTCTTTCCGAATCTAAGATTCACTTCATTTTGGCTCTAAAACAAAAACTATCACAGAGAGAAGGTAAGGAGAAACAAGAAGAAAGCTAAGAATAAAGACTGGATTTTTTAAAAGTTATCTCAACAAATCCTGCATTTTCTTTGGGTCACAATTCTTTTCTTTTTTTTTTTTTTATCTCCAAAGCCTTTATTTTTTAAATTTTTACCTGTATTTTATTGATTATGCTACTACAATTGTCCTGATTTTCCCCCCTTTGCCTCTCTCCACCCAACGCCCTATTCCCTCAGGCAATCGCTACACCA
Source organism: Artibeus jamaicensis (assembly GCF_021234435.1). NCBI lineage: Eukaryota > Metazoa > Chordata > Mammalia > Chiroptera > Phyllostomidae > Artibeus > Artibeus jamaicensis. The sequence continues at coordinate 5,051,234 of NW_026522046.1, read as the reverse complement.
TTATTCAAGTCCCTGGGTCATGTGTGTAAGTTCTTTGGCTACTCTATTTCCTATATTGTACTTTACATCCACATGGCTATTCTGTAATTACCTATTTGTACTTAATCCCCTCACCTCTTCGCCCATCTTCCCCCTCTCTCCTCCCATCTGGGAACTTCTGTTAACTAACTTTTCTCTTTTAAGAGTCTCTCTTTGTCTTTAACCTTTTAGCCTTTTAATTATGATGTGTCTCGGAGTGGGCCTCTTTGCATCCATATTGTTTGGGACTCTCTGTGCTTCCTGGATCTGCGTGTCTATTTCCTTCACCAAATTAAGGAATTTTTCTTTCACTATTTTTTCAGATAGATTTCCAATTTCTTGCTCTTTCTCTTCTCCTTCTGGCACCCCTGTGAGGCAAACATTGGACCTCTTAAAGTTGTCCCAGAGGCTGTTTATGCTATCCTCATTTTCTTGGATTCTTTTTCCTTCTTGTTGTTCTGTGTGGTTGTTTTTTGCTTCCTTATGTTCCAAACCATTGATTTAATTTTCGGCTTCATCCACTCCACTGTTGTTTCCCTATAAATTGTTCTTTATTTCAATTAGTGTAATCTTCATTTCTGACTGGGTCTTTTTTTATGCAGCTGAGGTCCTCACTCAGTTCCTTGAGCATCCTTATAACCAATGTTATGAACTCTGCATCTAATAGATTGCTTATCTCCATTTCATTTAGCTCTTTTTTTCTGGAGTTTTGATCTATTCTTTCCTTTAGGCCATGTTTCTTTGTCTCCCCATTTTGACAGCCTCCCTGTGTTTGTTCCTACAGATTAGGCAGAGCTGCTCTGACTCTGTCTTGGTTGTGTGGTCTAATGTAGTAGGTGTCCTGTCGGGTCCAGTGGCACAGCCTCCCTATCATCCAAGCTGGGTACTCAAAGTGCACCCTCTTTGGGGGCTAAGTACACCCTCCTCTTGTAGTTGAGCCTTAGTTGCTGTTGGCAGATCAGTGGGAGGGATTTACCCAGGCCAGTCAGCTGCAAGGGCTGGCTGGGGTCACAATTTTTAAGGTAGATGGCAAAGTCCATAGCATTTTATAACTGGCTGGCTTACAACCCAAAAATAGTGAGTCTATGACTTTACCTGTGTTAAAACCCACCTCTACAGCCACACTTTATCCCATTTCTTTCTTTTTCTATCTTACTACAAGAAGCTTTGTTTACACTTTCATTACCACCAAAGTTACTCAAGGTATGTGAGTTTTGAGGCATAATGATATTTCACGAAATTTACTATGAATGGAGGGTATGACACAGCCAAGTAGGAGCCTGTCCATTTCCTATAGGTATATGTAGGTCTTGGCATGTAACCGAATGAGGAGACTGGCATAATTGCCTCTAAGGAATTCCATTCACGTCATAAACTAGAGGATCAAAGCTTATTTCCACTACACAGAAACAGAGCTCTGGCCTGTAATTCAAATATTGCTTAAATAGTACTGTACTGATACTCTACTTATTATCGCAACCCTGATCTAAATAGCTCTGTAAAGACGGTATTTATATTTTTGAAGTAAACATGTTTATAGTAGCAGATAAGAGAAAGTTAGGGTGTGGCACGTTTACTGGAAAAGCAGCAGTACTCAGCTTTATCTAGTGGAAGCACCACTAGAGAACTGTGCAGGGCTCTTTCAATGGTCTAGGTAACAGTGAGTAAGATAGACTCCAATGGCAGAGGGGTGGGGTGTGTGGTCGATACCAGGATGAAAAGTGTTTATATCACATGGAGCTCTTCTTAGTGATTTTGAAAATCTCAGCAAATTTGTACACTTATATCTACCATTCCACTGGCTTCTTAAAACAAGTTTTTTAGAAATAAGTACTATGTATTCTTTGCACAAAGTTCAAAAAGTACCAAAATAAAATATGGTAGGAAAATTCACCCTTCTATACCTATCTTTCAGCCCTCTGATTTTTTTTAAAGACTTTATTTCTAGACAGAGGAAAAGGGAGGGAGAAAGAAAGGGAGAAAAAACATAGATGTGAGAAAAGCATCGATTGGCTGCTTCGCGCATGCCCCCTACTGGGAACCTGGCCCAGAAGCCAGGCATGTGCCCTGACTAGGAATCCAATGGCAGCCTTCTGCTCCCCGGTTGATGCCCAACCCCCAGAACCACACCAGTGAGCGCAGCCCTCTAATTCTTTATACCTGTTTTTTTATTATTTTTTTATTTTTGACTGATTGACTGATTGATTGATTGAGAGAGGGGAAAGGAAAGAGAAAGAGTGGGAGAGAAACATCAATGTGTGGTTGCCTCTCATGTGTCCCCTACTGGGGACCTGGCCTGCAACCCAGGCATGTGCCCTGACTGGGAATCGAATCAGCGACCCTTTGCTTCACAGGCTTGTGCTCAATCCACTGAGCTACACCAGCCAGGGAACACCAGTTGTTTTTTAAGTCATTCTATTCTAAACAAAAGCAAAATACAATTATTTATTTTTAGAGAGAGGGGAAAGGAAAGAGAAGGAGTGGGAGAGAAACATCAATGTGTGGTTGCCTCTCATGTGGCCCCCTACTGGGGACCTGGCCTGCAACTCAGGAATGTGCTCCGACTGGAAATTGAACTGGCAACCCTTAGGTTCGCAGCCCGCACTCAATCCACTGAGCTGCACCAGCCAGGGCAGCAAAATACAATTATTAATGGTCTGTATATGCTTTTTTCACCTAGAGATTGTTTCATATCCACACACAAAGAGCTGTATCATTCTTTTCGACAGTGGTATAATATTCAATTTTATGAATGCACCATAACTAATTCAACTGATGCCCTACTGAGGGACATATGATGTTTTTAATTTGTAACTACTTCCAGAAAACCAAAAATGTTGGAATGCGTATCTGTCTGCCTATCGATCTAATTTTGCACATGTGCGAGTGCATTTTGGAAGATAAGCTTGTAGGAATGAAATGACTGGATGACAGGACTATACATCAGTAATGTCAACTCACAAATACAGTGTTGTCTCCCCACACATCTGAAAACCCAGTTACCGAATTTTGATTTCTGCCCATTTATAGGTAAAAAACACAATCTTACTTGCATTTTAATTATGAATGAAGTCGATCGTTTTCCGTATGTTAAAGAACCAACTCCACATCAACCACCCTGGAAAACCCCACAGAATCCTTCCCTGCTTTTATTCAGTATTCTCTCAGGTGACTCCAGGTTTGATTAACTTCCTTCAATCCACTTATTTGACAACCCCTTGCTGAGCACTCATGATGCAGAGAGACAGGTGAAAAGTGCATTCCCCACCATGAGGAACTCACGACTGAGCACCGCCAAGCAAGCAGTCAGCACCCTGCGTGCCCTGCTGCTACGACACAGGCCTGTGCCACACCCCAGGGTAGCGGGTGGCCAGACACACAGAAGGAAAACCTGGCAGGGCCCCCAGGGAAGGCAATGCCTCAGCTGAGTCCTTCCCAAGCAGGAGGAGGCAGGATGGGCCAGGTGAACCAAGGTGAGGATTGAGAGCACAGAGCAGTCCAGACAGGCCTCTTCTGAGTGAAGAGGATGAGGCGCACAAAGACACAGCGCCAGGGCACCTGGCTGGGGAGGAGGGGAGATGCTTCCAGGGAAGGTAAGGGAGCAGGGAAGGCAAGGCCGGCAGAAGCGAGATTAGGAAGGTGAGGACCCTTTCGCCAGGCCCCAAACGGAATCGGTGAACCCCACCAGGGTCACTGAACACCAGCGAAACACTGGGAGACACATACACATAGCCCAGCATTCACTTTCCCTTCAGAAGCTCTCCTATGGACTGCCCTCCTCAGAGAAGAGAGCCTCGTGACTCTGAATATGTGGGTGCAAGTATAAGTCTGCCTGGTGGCTGTGTGCACCCCACCACTGGGGCAGTCTACTTACAATCCCTCACCTCCCTTCCACACGGGGCTGCCAGGGCCACTTCACCAACCCATTAAGTGCCTCTTTCTCTTAAAGCATCCCACCAACTACTACTATAATACTTTTCTGTTCCCGGAAGGTATTTACCACACCTTGAATGCAACAGATAGATTTATTGAACACACTAAGAGAGTTTTAGGTTAGTGGAAGACATGACTGAATGACAGGGTTGTTTTAAAAAACAAATATACTAGAACTTTTACTTTCTTAATCTACCTGAAAATGCCTCCAAATTAATGCCCTGTTTACTCACTGCAATGATGATTCCTCTGCCTAAACATATTTTTGGAATTCTCTTATTGATATTTTCCACCACATCTACCCAATCAACACTGATTTAACTGATTTGCCTTTAGTCTGTAGTGCAATCTGACGAATATGCTCGGTGCTGAAACAGAACATGCCTCTCTTCCTCCTTCCTCTTCTTTCTACAACCAACAGAAACAAAACAAAACAGAACTCAGAGGCCTCCTGATGCTTCTAACAGCAAAGAACATGGCTCCCTGGGGAAGTGGCTGCCTTGGTCCCCTCTTCAGGTGCCAGGACTGCTGGGCTGGCCACCATGCCCATGTCACCAACCTCTTGTCATGAAGGACTCACCCCCACTTCCCTTCAGGGAGGTTTAAGAGGGGCAGTACCAGGGAGAGTAACACTCTTGGCCCGTTCCAAGCTTCCTGAGCTGGTTAGGAGAGGACATTCTCATGCTGGGACACGGGGGACCGAACCACATCAGTGATCATCAGAATGGGGTCCAGGGGCACTCTCCATTTCCAGGGTGTGTCTGGTTAACATCCTTTGCCAGAATCCAAACTTCATGTTAACTGAGGGGAGTCTGCCCAGCTTGGCAGGGTCAGTGCCCTGACAGCCCCGAGCTAGTGCCTTGTTTGCTGCATTTATCACAACCCTCTGTTTCAATCTCTGCTGCCCAGCCAGACTACGAAGGCCTGTGATTCGCTCATCCCACCATCTAGCACGTTGCATGCTCCAGGGATGATTATACACAAGTAAACAGACTGCAGGCGTGGCTGCTCTCTAAGCCCATGTAATCAGGCCCTCGACTCAACCCACTTTGGTCGGGCCAGATCATCTGAACGTGAAGGGACTACTCTCTCTCTGACCAGGGTCCTTGCAGCCTTTTGGTGGAGACAGAGCTCTGAGAGAAAGCTCTCTCTCTCCCCGACGGTTTGACAATGCTCACCCCCCAGCCTATTGGGAGGTCGTGGGCAGAAAGTCAGGCCAGGTATCAGGACTGCTGGCGTGGGGCCGCCACTGGGGTATGTGACCGTGGCAGGCCACTTCATTTCTCTGGGGCCAGATGGCCTCTTTCTCCAGCCCTCCTCAGTGTGGAGAATTCTCCAGTCCTGCTGGTTGTCCTCCGTCAAGGACAGAACCGATGTCTATTCCTCCCACAGAAACATGTGCCAGAACTAACCCGTCCAGGCAAAAACAGAAAGCAAAAACAACAACAAAAAGAAAACCTCTGAAGGTTTTCTGCGCTATGAGTGGTTTATTCTGAGAATAAAATGCAGAGAAGTTTTAGAAATCTTCGTTCAATCAGACAGACAGACAGACTTTAATCTGTGAGCCAAGAAAAATAGTTTGAAAAGGCTGGAAGAAAAGAACCCCATGGCTAAGAATTTGTGAAAATATCTATAAACAAAAGTTCTAAGGGAAAGACTATGAATCGGCAGGATCACAGGAGATGGAGAGTGAGCTCTGAAACTTTGAAATGGAAGAGAATTCACTGGCTCAAGGGCAAATGGTGCAGAATGTGACTGCAGGAGGTGACACAGAGGAACCCAAGCAGCACCTGATGTCAACAGAGGGCAAGGAGACCCAGTTATGCCCCAGGCCTGTGCCAGGGGGACAGCCTAGAGTTTTTCGGATTTGAAGCAGGGACCACCAAGATCCACTAGAATTTACAAGGTAAAAAACCCTGGTCTTGGGCGGCAGAGAGAAGGAAGTGAGAATGAACAGGAATGACATTTCCATCCCCTTCACTGACAGTTTCCTACAAGCTCCAAATGCAAGGGGTGACGTGGGCAGAAGCCCACCGCCCCAGTCTCCGCCTTCCAGCAACTCAGGCCAGGAGGCTAGGGAGACAGGACACCACAACCTGCTGCCCAGCGCTGCCCACGATGAAAGCTGGGGCAGACTTTACTATTACAAAGCATTTAACACACATCATCTCATTTAATTCTCACACTGGTCAGCGGCAAGAGAATAAATGTAACTTGTCCGTGTCTTTCAGCCGTGATGCAATTACAGAAATTCACAGACCAATTACAGAAGTTTCACAAATACTGTTGTGAAAACTTGTGAATTCGCAGGGATTCCAAGGACCATCGTGCCCATGCAAGGGACAGTTATTGTGTGGGATGCTTTACGAACACCAATTGCAGTGTCTAAAAGAGCCGCACACTGGCTTCCTCCTGGAGGAAGGAATTAAAACACAGGTCTGTCTCACACCCAAATCACTAGTCCTTTCATCCTGGCAGTGCATTCAGGGGGCACATGAGACACAGATTTTTATGTAATGGCTGCAGGAGGTGAGCAAACACAGCATTTGAAAAAATGCACCACATTTGACTTATTTCCTAATATTTCTTTTTGTACCAAGAAAAAGTTCTCAGTTTGGGGCTGGACAGTCTTTAATACTTTTGCAACACTAATCTTCCTCCCTCTTTTAATTTATTTTAATTTTTCAGAGAGAGGAAGAAAGGGAAAGAGAAGAGAGAAACACTGATGTCAGAAATGCTGACTGGTCACGCTCCAAGTGGGGACCGAACCCGCAACCCCAGGAACACGCCCTGAAGTGGGAACCAAACCCATGAGCTTTCTGTGTAGGGGACGATGCTCCAACCAACTGAAGCAAGCGGGCCACAGCTTTCCTCCCTCTTTTAAAGAAAGGCGATGGGCTTAGAACCTTCCAAGTAGCAACAGTAGCTAGAATTTAATAACTTTGTTTTCAGTGTATTTTACTTTTATGGTTACCTTCCACTTATTGCAAACGGTACTGGCTTTCCATTTATATAATGACACAAATTTCTTTTTAATGCATTAGGTTAAAGTTTTTCAAGGGGGATCATTTTTGAAAAGAGAATATTGAGTAGCTAACAGTGCAGGCAGTGGAGAGAGCACGTGCAGAAAACATGAGAGCAGCGTGGCCGAGATTGAGAGATGCTGCTCTGTTGTGCTGGCCTTCAGAACACAAGTGCTTCTGCCAAGTTTTGAACCAGGGCTCCTTTGTGGGTAGAGCAAATGGGACAGGTAATGTTCTCTGGAACCCTCGAATCTGAAGGCGCAAGGTTCCCGGCTGGGCGTCCCAAACATGATCTCCTGCCTGGGCTACAATGATGAACATTGTAGTCAAGCTAGCCGTCAGTTACATGAACAGGTGCCAGGAGTGGATATTCCCAGGTGTATGACCCAGGTGGGGTCAGCAAACTATGGCCCGTGGGCTACGTCCAGCCCAAAGCCTACTTTTGCAAACAAAGTTTGACTGAAACACTCATTTGTTTACATCTTGTCTATTGCTACTTTCCCACTACAATGCTAGGGTTGAGCAGTTGTGACAGAAGCCACATGGGCCACAAAGCCTAAGATATTTATTAACTGACCCTTAAGAAAAAAAATTGCTGACATTTGCACTAGGACAGACACTGAAATTGAGATCAGTGCCAAGGGAGAATGTGAATGTAGTTTGGCCAGAGCAGTAACTTTGGCAGAGATTAAGCCAGAAACTGCCTCCTAGAACAGGCAGATGGATAGAAAGAAGTATGAGTGGAAAACTGAGAGCAAAGTCCATGACCAAAACTTGAGAGCCCTAGCTGGTGTAGCTCAGTGGATTAAGCACAGCCCTAGGAACCAAAGGGTCACTGGTTCAATTCCCAGTCAGGGTACATGTCTGGGTTGTAGGCCAGGTCCCCTGTAGGGGGCAGGTGAGAGGCAACTGCACATTGATGTTTCTTCCCCTCCCTCTAAAAATCAATAAATACAATCTTAAAAAAAAAAAAGCAACACCCTGGCTGATGTGGCTCAGCTCAGTGGACTGAGCGCCAGCCTGCAAACCAAAGTGTTGCGGGTTCACTTCCCAGTCAGGGCACATGCCTGGTCCCTGGTGGGGGATGCACGAGAAGCAACCACATATTGATGTTTCTTTCTCTCTCTTTCTCCCTCCCCCACTTTCAAATGAAATCTTAAAAAAAAAAAAACCCCCAAAACTTAAACAAAAAAGATGAAGAAGGGGTGGGGTAACACAGATACGGTCTTACATCTTTAGAGTCCAGAGCCACCCCTCGGGTGGACTATTCTGGGCTCCCCAGACCTTCCCAATAAGCTGCCCGTTGCAGTTAAAGAAACCAAGTCCTTGAGAAGCCAGGGCCCCAACTGTGCCTCCAGGTAGTACTCAGTGTAGACCATGACGGATCCAGATGGTCAGAGCTGACGCTGGGTGGGGAGAAGAAAGAACGGACTGTGTCTACACAAAGGCAAACAGGGCACATCTGATGGGGAGACAGACAAATGCTAAGTCAGGACAACGGCAGAGGCCTTATCCAATTTGAGCAGGGTGGTCACGTGTAGTTCCAGTTATTTGTTGTGACAAATATAAGGTCCTACCTATCTTTACCTAACGAAAGGATAAAAGGCAAAAGGACGGGGTCTGCTAGAATAAAGGTGTTAATAAGAGGCTGTCATCAGCAGCGAGAGAATCTGTAGTAGACACAGGCTCAAAACCACCAGCTCATGTGCTTACTGCATGTGCATGGACATTCCTGTGAGCTCAGCAGGGAGCAGGCAGTGATGACCTTGAAGTGACCAGGAACTTTGCCTGGGGAGTGAAGGCTGGAGCACAAAGGAGTGAGTTTTGATAGAGACAAACTCAAATGAGAAGCAAGCTGTACTGGATCCACGGACCACTGACACGTACTTAAACTTGGGGTGAGGGGCGAGGAGTGGATGATTTGTGGGGTTTTTGACAACTTCCACGGTGTGAATACTCTCACCATAGCTTATTTGGAGCGACTAGTGTGATGTCGCCAAATGCAAGCTGGGAAGAGATGCCCGCCATAGACTCGGTGAGCGGAGGAGCTGCAGCAGCCTCCAGAGAAGTGGTGGGGCTCCAGCACGATGCTCGCAGCAGGCCTCACTGGAGGGTGGGGCAGGACACTGATGGCCAGCCAGAAGTCACGCTGCTGAAACCCTCGTTCCACCCAGCTACACAGAGACTGAGCTCTCACAGCGGCCCTTCTCAGAGGTTTTTCTTTGAAGAACCTCAGTTTCAGATCTCAGAATAACTTCACTCTGCAGGTCAGGAAACCGAGGCCCAGGGTTTCAGAAATGCTCACCTGGGGGCTACCTGAAAGGGCTGAGATTACACTTTGCATGGTCGGAAACAAACAGGCAGCAACCGGGCAGCGAGAAGGTACGAATGGCCAAGCAACATCAAGGTGCAACAGACACAGGGCCGGAAAACTACCCCAGGGGGAGTCCGGTCAAAGAAGAGAAAAACCAAGGTCACCAGGGAAGCTGTGTATGTGTTATTTGTATGTGAATTTCACCATTTAATGTCACATGTGAAAGGAGAAGCTCATTCTCCTCTTCCAAGTGGTTTTTTTCCTCTCTCTTAATATTACTGCTATGGTTAAAACTTTAAACTTTGCTATCTCCTTACCTCAGCAAATGATTTACAAATTTTATTGGAAATCTATCCTCTAAGAGCTGTATTTTCATGCTGGTTTCCTCCAGACTAATAAAATGCTGTTTCTCTCTCTGGACCTCCAGTAGGTCTCTCCTGCACCTGTCTTCCTCCTCCCGTTCTGCCCGCCCCCCTCCCTCCTTCGCCTTCCGCTGAAAGGACACGGACACCACCCAGTGAGTTCCCTCTGTCATCAGGACCTGCAGACCCTGGGGAAAATTCACCCATGTTAGCTTTCTTGCCGACTCTTCCTGCTTACAGAGAGCGCTCCGCTGGCAAGTTCAGGGCAGCCGTCGGGTCTGTTGGTGAGGTGCTTTTCTTCTGGGTGGCAGACAGACCCTGCCTCCTATTTACCAAGCACTCATCACTAACCAGCTTCTTTGCCGGCCCTCAGAAACTTCCAGGTGCTGTGTTTGTTGACCCCCATTTTGTAGGGGGTGAAACTGAGGCACACACAGAGGCAGTGACTGTCGGGACAAGCCACAGGAGCGAGGTATGAAGTAAGAGGGATTCACAGGTTATTTTAAAGAACTAGAGAAGAGGATCATGCAATAAGAACTGGATCGCACCTTAAATGGGCATTGCCTCCCTTCACCAGCCAGCTGTGCAATGAACCTCTAATGAGGGGCAACATCGACGGATTTAAGTTTTCAATACGATGTCATTCTGTGCTTACCGGAGGAGGCACAGTGAGCTGGGGAATAGGTGACACACAGTAGGGTGGACACAGGGAAGTGAGGTGAGAGGCTCCTATGATTCAGATGGGGATAGCAGACTAAGAATAATCAACCTGGTCAAGGGCGCACGGACTCCGGGAAACGACTCTCCACTCACACACAGCTCACTGGGAAGCGGCAGGAACGACCCCTTTACGTCAGGGCTGGAGGGGCTAGAACTCGGGCCTGAGGCCGCGTAACTGCGTAAATCCATGTATATGTGTGTACACACATGCAGGTAGCCCCTACCTGCCACAGTTTCACTTTCTGTGGTTCTGGTGACCCATGGTCAACTGCAATCTGAAAACATTACATGAGAAATCCCAGAGATAAAACGGAGATTCCTAAGTTTTAAATTGTGTGCCATTCTGTGTGGTGGGATGAGGTCGCACACCCTCTCCTGCTGTTTCGTCCAGTGAGTGAGTCGCCCCTCTGCCCAGCCCGCCCCTGCTTCCCACCCTTAGTCCTGTAGCAGCTGTCTCGGTTATCAGCTTGACTGTCACGGTACCACAGTGCTTGTGTTCAAGAGACCCCTGTTTTGGTTAGTAATGGCCCCAGAACACCAGAGTAGTGATGCTGGCCATTCAGATTTGCCAAAGAAAAGCCCCAGCGAGCTCCCTTTCAGTGAGAAGGTGAGAAAAGCACAGTAAGACTTTGAGAAGACAGAGGCCACGTTCACATAAGTTTTATTACAGTATGCTGTTGTAATTGTTCTATCTTACTATTAGTTGTTGCCGTTACCCTCTTACTGTGTCTAGTTTATAAGTTAATCTTTATCACAGGCATGGAAGTGTGGGGAAAACCGCAGCATCTATACGGTCTAGTACCATCCATGGCTTCAGGCAGGTACTGGGCAGTCCTAGAACATACTCCCTTCTGTGGATCAGGAAGGACTATTGTACATTATACACAAATTACTACATATAATTATGTGATCATAATTGAGTTACAAGAACCTATTACGTTAGGGTGTTTTCAAGACCAGACTTTTATTACCAAAAAACCTGTTAGCCATAAAAGCATCATTTTCTCTCTCCCCCAAAGAGATATATCCTTTATCTTGCTTTTGCTAATTAAGAGTTAAAAATTGTTGAAATGTTTCTTGTTGGCTAAATGGGAGAGAAGACAATAAAATGGACGGAGACTTACACGTCCTGAGAATTAGGGTCCGCTGAGGCTTACGTGGCTCGGGGAAAGGGTCCTCGGACGTGTTCACGATCCCACCAAATCTCATCGACCGCAGCCCCCACTGGGGCATATGTAAAATTGTGCAAGCAACTAAATTTTTATCCTTAGGAAATGATGATACGGGATCCTATTTTCAATATTTAGAATTTACTGCTTGGCTCCATGGCCATCTGCAGGCAAAGGATTATCAGGTCAAGTTACCCTCACAGAGTATCAGGGCTGGGAAGACCCTTGGGAAACCCCTTCATTTCATAAGTAAAGGACACTGCATCCCAGGGCAGTGATTTGTCTGAAGACATAGTAGCTTTTTTTTTTTTAGATGAGAAGCCACATCTTCTAAGTCTTCCCACCCTAACGTCTCTGTTGGCAGCGCCCACCCCAGTCACACCTTTACAGACATGAACAAGTCCTGGTGTGCCAGGGACCACGCCGACCCCATGCAGGGAGGGTCTGAGTGTCTTTGATATGCCCAGCTGGGAGCATATCGAAGGTGGACAACACCTGGTTTGCTCCCTGCTGGCGCTCCCAAGCAAGCCAGGGCACTGAACAACAGATGAGCACAGAATGGGGTGAAAATCATCCTTGAAGAATGTACAGGGAACTCTGAAAGCTCGGGGGAGGGGCTGTAACCAGCCTTGAGAGAAGGTAGAACCTGACCTGCATCTTGAAGGAAGAGTCGGCCTTATCCAGGTAAAGAACAGGAGCAAAGGGCATCCATCCTGAAGAGAAAACAGCATGAGCGAGGTTGGGAGGCAACACCAGGTAAGCTAAGCAGGTTCAGGCCGGGCAATCCTAGAGCCACCAAAGGGGCCAGACCAAGCTAGAAGCCAAGCTATGCACAGATAAACCCCTGCAACTCTAAGTGAGGCTGCAGTGAGCACAAGGTCCAAGCAAACACGTGCTGGAGCCAAGGAGTCCTAAGTGGGCACGAGGACCGGGCAGGAGCAAACAGATGGGGAGAGGCCGGAAGAGGCGGTGAGCCTCTCGGAGAGCACAGGAGCACGAGAGCCGGGCTAAGGCCTGAGGAGGCGAAGCAGGCAGACACGGAGTCAGCCGCCAGCATCACTGTCTGGGCTCTCCTTGCCCAGTGCCGCCATCTGTGGTCCAAGGACTAAGCTGGCCTGGGCCATCAGCCACCAAGAGTCTTGTTGCCCTTGAGTCGGGAGTCCTCCAGTACTGCACCTGCACCTGTAAGGAGATCCGAGTCTAAACTACTAACCAAACTAAGTCCTAGTAAGATTTTGTAACTGCTACCCTTTTCTCCCTCTCTCCCGGACCTGGGCTTTTGCCCTGACAGAAGTTGACAACATAGCCTGGAGGTTGAGATCTGAGCCAGGGTTGTGTGTTCAAACCCTGCCCAGCCATTCACTGCCTGGGTGACCCTTGACAAAGCTGCTTTAACCTCTCTGACTCAGGTGACTTGTGAGCTCTCAGAATTGTCAGATGAGATGAGAATGGGCAGAAGTCTTTTAAGAGAGTGCCTGGGAGTGTTCTGCGATCAGCACTCCTGAGTTCTATTTAAAAGGTGAGCGGGGCCACTGGCCTGGCCGAAGGTCTCAGTGGGCTGGAGCGTCACCCCACACACAAAAAAGGTTGTGGGTTTGATCCCCAGATGGAGCACATGTGGGCGGCAACCAACAGATGTCTCTCTCACATTGATGTGTTTTTTTATCCCCCCTTCCCCTCTCTCTAAAAGCAATTTTCAAAAAATCTTTGGTTGAGGACTAAAAAAGAAAAAGAAAAAGCTGGGCCACCTTTTAAAGAAACTTTGACATCAGGCCGGGCTTTGTGGCAGACTGTATTTCCCAAAGACGATGGCAACAAAATCACCCACGTGCTCTTGTGATGTGACTGACTCCCCTTCCACTGAGAAACAAGCTTCTGTGCTCCCTCCCTTTGAATCCAAACAGGCTAATGACCACAGTGACAGTGGCAGTGTGTGGCTTCTGAAGTGAGGCCACACCCGGCCTCTCTCAGAAACGTTGTTTCTTGGAGCCCAGCCACCACGGTGTGAGGAAGCACAAGCAACCGCATGGAGAGAACGCTGTCCTGGCTGAAAGCTGCAGCTGAGGTCCCAGACAGCAGTCAGCATCAAATCGCCAAAGACATGAACAAGCGAGCCCTCAAATATCAGGCCACCCGAGCCTTTGAATCTTCCCAGCAGAGGCCCAGACATCGCAGAACAGAGACAAGCTGATTCCTCGGTGCCTTTCCAAATTCCTGAGCCACAGAGTGATCTGGCAGTCCCAAAATTGGTGGTCGTTTTATGTCACTTAGTTTGGGTCTGTTGCACAGCAACAGATTATCACTGTAACTGTTTTAAGACAATAGAGGGCCATGGAAAATTTGAGGGTGGTGCAAAAGCAAGATCAAGGTTTCCGGGTTAGAAGGCTAGCCCGACTGCAGAGGGTTGAGACTGGTGGCAGAGGGCCCTAGCAGGAAAGCCCGGTGCAACATGGCAGCCCCCTGAGGTGCGAACCTGAATGTGGGGTGGGGGTTGTTTTGGGGGACACATTAGATTGTAGGGGTTGAGGGAAAGAGTTCAAATGACTCCAAGGTTTGAACTGATGGTGAAACCCCTGGCAAAATTTGATTGATCCAGAGGGGAGATTCACTTTTTTTCAGGTTGGTAGTTAGGGGAGAGGAGAGAAAGTGAACTCCACCCTTAAGTATGTGAAATCGCCATGGTGTCAGGATAATCACCTAAGTAGTCACAAATTCAGGACTGGAAGTTGAACTCTAGTTTTTGTTAAAATCTTTAAAAATGGGTGTGATTACCTCGAGATTATGTCTTAACCTCATAATTAAGAGAAAAGGTCTTAACCTCAGCCTACATTTAGGGGAAGAGCAGACAAGAGGGACCAGTTTGGGTCAGTCACAGAGGAAGAACTCTGGGAGTATAATGTCACAGCCAAGTTTTGGAAAGGTATGATCACTGTTAGTGCCAAATCCTGCAGAGGTCAAAGAAACAAAATATCGACAAAAGGGATCAAAGCCAAAAAGGGGATCAGGAAGGGACCCAGGGTCCAAGAAGAGCATTTTTCCCTCTGACCAAAAGTGGAATCGGACACACAAGCCGAAGGCTGCAATAATATAAAGCCTGCATAGTACATTGGTCTTTAGCCTCCATTCAGGTAGACAATTTCCGGTGTATCTGGAAAGGGGAAGTGGATAGACACTGTTAAAATGAGATGGTGAAACATGCATTTCTTAGGGTCTAAAGTGGGCAAAGAACACCTGCCACTCACCTATCTCACAAAGATAAAGCAGGGATTAGATTCCCGTAAAGTGCTTGGTGTTCCCAGGCACTGTACTAGGTCCAATACCTGTCTTTTAGCATTCAAGAGGAACTGCTCCCAGCAGTTGGGGAACTCCACAGCACTCCTGTGAGGTAGATATTATCACTGGAGGAGGAAACAGAGGCCACACAGCAAGTCAAAAGCCAAGGGAAGATGAGAACAGGGCCTGCTTTCCGTGTGGGGAAGGCCAGTTGGCTGGATTCCCCTGTGTCAGTTATAGATTCTTTGATCTGAGCCACAGAAGAGGCTTGTTTCTGGGGAGGTTGTGAAAACAGATTCATTAATGTCCATAAGGTTCTCTGAAACTTATTGACAGGGATATGGAAAAAAGGTACAGCCACCCAGATTGTAGAAACAATCAAACACATTCCAGGAACAGTGGGGATTCTATGAGCAGCGAGGGAGATTAGGGCACTGGGGAAATCAGTCTGGGTGGTAAGGAGGAGGGAAGGACCTCGGAGGGGTGGCCCTGGGCCAGCTGTGCCACACACGGCTTCCTTCCGCCTCTTCACCGTGGGCAGCAGACACAGCATGCAAGGGGCTGCAGGGTGGTCCGTGGGCTACTCCCAGGCTGAGTTGATGAGCAAAGAAGAGGACCGTGGGGCAGAGGGGATCTGGGTCAGAACACCTCGGGTCCCCACAAATGGTGATGAGGGGTGATGCTCTGGGAAATATGTTCCTTGAAATCCTGAAGAAGCAGCAGCATCACAATTCTTCTAGAACTGTATCTACCTTTTCCTAAAACTTCAACTTCTTAATAAAAGTAAAAAAGCAGCGATGACAATGTTTGAATTGTAGTTAGGCCCTTATTATAACTGAACAGTGATGGAGTTCAAGATAAACGCAGTGGGCTGGGGAAGGTACCCGGCATTTAGTGAGTGCCTACCAACAGTTACCTCTTTTACTATTTATGACCCCTCGGGAGGTAGTGGCAGTCCGATTTTACAAGGGATCAAAGACAGAAAGGCTCAGGGAGGTTCAATCCTTTGCCCTCCCTGGCCACGCAGCCAGTTTATACGAGCCGGGGTCTGAGCCCCGCCAGGCTCACTGCAGAGCTCATGTTCGTTTCCGTGTACTGCACTGCCTACTTCCCAGGAGCCACAAGTTCGACCTCAGTCAGGTCTAAACTGATGAGATTTATTGTGCCGCCGCTCCAAGCCGCCCCCAAGGTGACTGCACCACAGTAGAACCGGAGAATGTGTAGGGCGAGGAACTTACAATTGTTGACATGTCACACAGATACAGTGCCCAGGACCAACCCCAGTTATGAGAGGCAAAGTCACTGTCACTCCTCCCCTCCCCAGGGAGCCCTCACTCCACACTGCCTGTCCAATAGACCCCCTCGCTGCTCTGGGGTCCCCCCACCCACAGTCCTTTCATCAAGTAATATCCTCCATTCCTTCAGGGCCTTAACTCAGTTGGCAAGAGCTCTCAGGTTAACTAGATAAACCAATCCCTGCTAAGTTGTTGGCTAATATACTGTCCCTTCAGGATATGGGGTTTCACTCAGTTAAGATGTGTTTTGCCACCAAAGGGTACAAAAGACTAATCATGGTGGTGAGGTGAGCGTGCCAGCCAAGCACTCTGGAAGACTACCAGAGGAGACAGCTTCTGGGCCTTTGGACGGTTCCCCAGATAATCAATCAATGGCCTAGGTGCGCTTTCACCAATAACCACTGATGGTTTCACTATTAGGCAGATTAATTCACTTGACAGATACTCTTGTCAGGCCCATTTTACAGACAGGAAACAGGCACAGAGAGGTTCGGCACCCTCCCTAAGTCACACAGCTAACCAGCAGTAGGCGCAGAATTCACACCCAGGCCATCTGGGCCCTGAGTCATGCTCTGAACTCCTGCCCTCATACAACAGGTTAAAAACCAGAATTTATTTATGAGACATTGTGTATTTATTCTCACGTTTAAAGTTTGCTCATCTTCAAAGTACTGTCTGATGCAATACACCTATTGAGATGTTTTTTCCACTGCTCAAAACAGTTTTCTAACTTGTCCATTTTGATGCCTTTTACTGCTCCTGCTGTTTTTTGTTTGACCTCTTCCACATCAGCAAAACTTCCCTTTGAGGACTTTTTTCATCCAGGGGAACAACAACAACAAAAAAGTCACTTGGGGTGACACTGGGTGAATAGGGAGGGTGGGGAATGGGAGTCATGCTGTTTTTAGTCAAACACTGCTGAACACTCAGCGCTGTGTAGGCAAGTGTGCTTGTAAATTGCCCATCATGAAATGGGCAAATGTGTTTGTTGAAAGAGCCTTCAAAAAAATTCACTGAAGCCAAATGCAGCCTCTCCCAGCGCCAGCTGGTGCACCAATGCAGATGGACTCCAGGAACACTCACTTAGTGGGGGAAGCCGGTACTACACGGGGTCTGCTCTCTAGGAGATAATTTTTGGTTGTTTTTTCTTTGCCCCCCCCCCCCATAGTTCCCAAAGTGTGACTTGCAGACCCTAGGGATTCCCAGGACCTTTTCATGGGTTTCATAGGGCCAAAACTACCTAATACCACCAAAATGTTACTTCCTTTTTTCACTGTGTTGATATTTGCATGGGTAGTGAAAAAGCAACGGTGGGCAAAACTGCTAGAACCTTAGTGTGAATCAAGGCAATGGCAACAAACCACACCGAGAGTCACAATATTCTATTACACATTCTCAGTAAAGCAGTCCTTGAGAAGCAGTAAAAATCACTAATTTGTCAAAATCTTGACCTTGCAATACCGATCTTCTGAAAATTATCTGTGTGAGAGAATGGGAAGTATGCATGAAGCACTCCTGCAGGTTGAAGTAAGATGTCTCAAGGAAAGCCAACTGTGTAACTGCTGGAGCCGTACGCTTAAATGGCCCCTTTCTTCACAGACACTATTTTTATTTGACTGACAACTATGGTTATTCAGAACTGGGCATCTGACATTCTTAAAAATGAATGCAGTGAGCCTGTCACTTCAAGAAAAACAACTGACAGTATTTGTTACTAAAGATGAAATCTGACCTGTCAAGCAAAAATCCAGTTTGGAAAACGTGTATTTAGCATCAGGAGCTTACGGTGCCCATGTTTAAAGACTGGTCATGGCAGGGATGACAACAATTTTTTTTTCTCTTTTTAAAATTTTACTGATTATGCCATTATACTTGTCCTATTTCCCCTCCTCTGTTCCCCTCCACCCTGCACACCCCTCCCCCACCATTCTCCCCCCTTTAGTTCATGAACACGTGTGTCAAGTTCTTTAGATTCTATATTTCCCCTACTATTCTTACCCTCCCCCCTATTTTCTACCTACCATCTATGCTACTTACTTTCTGTACTTTCTCCCCCCTTCTCCTTCTCCCACTCCCCTGTTGCTAACCCTCCATGTGATCTTCATTTCTATAGTTCTGCTCCTGATCTAGCTGACCTCTTAATCTGCTTTTGTTTTAGGTGTGGTTGTTAATAACTGTGAGTTTGCTGTACTTTCACTGTTCATCTTTTTTATCTTCTTTTTCTTAGGTAAGTCCCTTTAACATTTCATATAGTAAGGGCTTGGTGATGATGAACTCCTTGAATTTGATCTTATCTGAGAAGCACTTTATCTGTCCTTCCATTCTAAATGAAAGTTTTGCTGGAGAGAGCAATCTTGGTTGTAGGTCTTTGGTTTTCATGACTTGGAATACTTCTTTCCAGCCCCTTCTTGCCTGTAAGGTCTCTTTTGAGAAATCTGCTGACAGTCTGATGGGAACTTCTTTGTAGGTGACTGTCCCCTTAGCTCTTGCTGCTTCTAGGATTCTCTCCTTCATTTTAATCTTGGCTATTGTAATGATGATGTGCCTTGGTGTCTTTCTCCTTGGGTTCAACTTCTTTGGGACTCTCTGAGCTTCCTGGATTTCCTGGAAGTCTATTTCCTTTGACAGATTGGGGAAATTCTCCTTTATTATTTGTTCAAATAAGTGTTCCACTCGTGGCTGTTCCTCTTCCCCTTCTGGTACCCCTATAATTCGGATGTTGGAACGTTTAAAGATGTCCTGGAGGTTCCTAAGTCTCTCCTCATTTTTTTGAATTCTTGTTTCTTCATCCTTTTCTGTTTGGTCATTTTTTTCCTCTTTATGGTCCACTCCTCTGATGTGAGTCCCAGTTTCCTTTCCATTACTATTGGTTTCCTGTGCATTTCCATTCATTTCAATTAGTTTAGTCTTCATATGTTCCTCTAATTTGTGACTAAAATCAACCAGTTCTGTGAGGATCCTGATCACCAGTGTTTTGAACTGTGCATCTGAAAGTTTGGCTATTTCTTCATTATTTAGATTTATTGGCTCTGGGGCTCTGAGTTGTTCTTGAGCCATGTTTTTATCTGTGTGTGCCTGTTACATACGAGGAGAGGCGCCTTGGTGTTTACCAGGGCGGGACCACCCAGGTCGCAGGTTTGTGATGCTGTACGCGGGGGCGGGGTCAGAGGAGGACAATGGCGGTCCTCTCTGCTCACCCCGCCTGCTTATCCGAGCACAAATGGGCAAGTCTGCCGCCCTGCTCCAGTTGCTGGGGCCTGTGAGATCTGTCTCAATGCTCGCCTCTTCACTGGTTTATCTGCATGCAAATGCATGACAGCCAGCAGCGCCTCTTCCCTGGCTTCCGCCCGTAGCTAGCCTGCACCTGGGATCCATGCGCCCCCGGCTGCCTGTGCACCGCCTGGATCTTTTTTTGCCCAACCCGCTCCGCTGCTGGTTTCGCCCCTCTCACCAGTTTAGCTGAGTGGTCCCTTATTTCTGGACTCCGTATTCGATTTTCTGTGTGGTTTACTGTTGATAAAACTTTGTTGTTTTTAGATTTGGTTGTGCGAGGATGAAAAGTGTTCCCACCTACACCTCCATCTTGGCGGAAGTCCTCTTTTTTCATCAAAAGCCACTCAGGGATCTTGGGTGAAGAAGCCAATGTGATAATCCTGAATTCTTGATTCAAAACCTGCCAGAGTTTCCATTTACTATGAAAAAGTCAACCGTAAATCAGGAAAAAGAGCACACGTCTGTGTTTCAAGCCGCTGGCACCATCAGCTGTGTCAGGCAGGATCTCTAGTTAATCCAAAGTACCGTGGTACCCTCTCATGGTCCACTGGCAAGAGTTCTTTGTACCCAGTTCCAGTCAAAGTCTCTCCTGCTTTCCACGCCACTCAGCCAAAGGGGGCACCCCAAAGCCATGTGGGCCTCTTCTACCAAAGCTACAGGGGTCCGCACTCCACCAAAAGCATGTGGCTTTCTTCTTCACCTGGCTGCAGGGATCTCCATTCTGGCAAAGCTGCGTGGTTTACCCTTTCACCTGGGAAAGAGGGAGTCTCCACTCTGCCGAAACCACATGGCTCCCTCTTTCACCTCACCAAGAGGGGGTCCTCACTCTGCTGAAACCACGTGGCTCTCTCCTACATGACTGCAGGGGTCCTCACTCTGCCCCAAACTGCGTGGCTCTCTCTTCACCTGGCCAAGAGGGGACCCTTACTTTGCTGAAACCGCATGGCTCTCCCTTTCATCTGGCTGCAGAGGTCCCCATTCTGGCAAAGCCGAGTGGTACTCTTTCCACTCTCCGGAAAACTGCGTGGCCCTCTCCTCACCTGGGCAGTTATCCCCTCATGCCCCCAAGCCAATCTTTTCCAAGCTCTCACACAGGTGCTGCCTGGTTACATCCTGGGTCTGCAATTTTTTTTGATACTATGCAATGCAACATGTCTGTATTTGGAAGATCTAAATAGTCCAGTAAGCCGATAATTTCGATGTAGGATGTTGATGTCACAAAATCCTGCATTAGTAAAAGATTGTATGGTGTTACAAAATCCTGTATTAGTAAATGCAGGATTCTAATGTAACAACAGAATGAAGTTCATTCATACGGTTTCAGATACTATATGGCAACTAGCCTTTAAAAACTACTAATTGTCATCCTAGCTGATTATGGCTCAGTGGATTGAGCATCGTTCTGTGAACCAAAAGGTCACTGGTTTGATACCCAGTCAGGGCACGTGCCTAGGTTGTGGGTCAGGTCCCCAGTTGGTGATATGTGAAAGGTAATTTGACTGATGTTTCTTTCCTTCCTTCTCCCTCCCTTCCTCTCTCTCCGGGAAAAGACCAAAAAACAAAAGCAAAAACAAAAAAACACCTACGACTGTATTTTGCCATGTATAACGCATTCCCATGTGCACTGCACACCCCTACTGCACAGCCACGCTCTGGGCCCAAACTTTCAGGACAAACATTTTTTGTTTTAATTTTCACCCAATTATGTATGTATGTATGTATGTATGTATGTATTTAGATGCTTGTTTTCTGTATTATAGAGAAATTTTAGCATTTATTTTTGAACTTACGCTACAAGAAATTTTATGTAACAAATAATTACAAAACACAAGAGTAGACACAAGGCATTTCAGGCACTGCCACGTATAATGCACATCCTTATTTTTCCCTCAAAAATTTGGGCAAAAAGTGCACATTACCCAGGACGAAATACAGTAATTGTCAAGTTTTGGTGTAATATCAAAGAATACCCATAATTACCTGAAAAGGCTATTAAAATACTCTTGTTTTTTCTAACTACATATCTGGGTAAGCCCAGATTTTCTTCTAATACTTTAACCCAAATAATAAATTACATCAGGTTGAACACAAAAGCAGATATGCAAATCCAAACAGTCTCTCTTAAGCAAGATATAAAAAAGATTTGCAAAAACAAAAGCGTAAATGATACCATTTTTTTCCCACTAAGTTTTGGCTTTGTAAAACAGTTACTTTTAATAAAGTGTTATTTATATTAACATGCAAATGTTTTACTACTGTTATGAAGTCAATTAACAAATACTTCCAAACTTTCTTAGTTTTAACATGGTAAATACCAGAAGCTCTTTGGAGTCCTCAGTAGTGCACAAGAGCATAAAGGGTCCAGAGACTGAGAGTTTGAAAATCGCTGCTGGACAGCATGAGATGCAGAGGAGAAGCCAAAGGAACACGCGCTGCCGCATGGCTCTCCA
The DNA here is from genome assembly GCF_021234435.1 of Artibeus jamaicensis. Classification (NCBI taxonomy): domain Eukaryota; kingdom Metazoa; phylum Chordata; class Mammalia; order Chiroptera; family Phyllostomidae; genus Artibeus; species Artibeus jamaicensis. The sequence continues at coordinate 5,029,404 of NW_026522046.1, read as the reverse complement.
GGAGAGAAGGAACCGTGAGTGAGTAACCACCACGAGTTCAAGGACTTCTTGGCAAGTCAGTCAGGGTCCAACTCCTCCTTAGGCTTTAAGGCTCAGAGCACTCGGTTCTGGTACTTGCTCACGTGGTTCGGCTGGGAGTGAGAGGCCTCGAAAGCCAGAAGCCCGTCTGAATTCTCGCACTTTGCTCAGTACTTGGCGCACAGAGTGAAAATCAAAAAAGACCTGTTCAGTTAATGAAACGGATGAACTTCCCACCTCGCACTACTAGCAATGTGACGACTTCTCCAGGGGAAGACCACTGGCCAACGAAAATAGAGAGTACGGGCTTGGTTTTTTAGTGTTTCTCAGTACGTTACTCAACAGACATTTTGATTCACTATCAAGCCCTTGTCGGTTACACCGGTGTGAATCCTGAAACTGTACAGTAGGAGCCAATCCAAGACCTCCCCCCACTGCAAGGGGCTGCCCACTGCACTCTGGCCTCCCTCTGATACAGGGACACAAGCTCTCTAAACCAACAAAATGCTTTTAAGCAGCCAGGCTGGAAGAAAAGTTTTTAGTAAAATGCAGAACACATACAGCCAACTAACTGCTCCATGATCGAGGACTTCATAATTCAATTAAGGAAAAAGCTTTTTCTCCAAATTTAATGTAAGCAATGTGTGGGAATAGAGGATGTTGAGTCAGCTAATCCCCTGTGAGCATCAACAGACAATGCAACACGTATAAATTATGAAAAAATTTCACACAGCTCAGGATGTTACAGCTTCTTTCTGGAATGCTGCTACTGTCCTGTTAATCCCTCCCCCACGACTGTTCTCTTATCCTGTCCTTCACCCTGCTTCTTCCCTCCCTCTGCCTTCCCTAGTTCTGCTGCTTCCCCCTCTATCCGTGTAGGAACTGAGGATTAATCAGGCTGAGAGGCATAAGACATTCACAGCCTTGTAAGGTGCTGCCAAAGAATGTGATCTTTTTTCCTTATCTGTATAGAGTTTAGAAATCACCTATTCTCACTTCCTCATTTTACTAGAGAAAAAAACTGAGAAAAATAATATTGTGACTGAAATGTCATACTCTGTCACTTCATTTGTTTCCAGAAAAGTGATGCCAAGGAAAACGGGGTGGCCATAGGTAAACGGGGGTGTGGGGGGGTGGAGAGGAGGAGAGAAACAGAGCAATGGTGAAGAAGAGTGTCATCCACTCAACACCATTTACTGAGCATCTACTATATGCTAGGTGCCAGAGGCCCTTTGTCAGCACAGGCACAAAGAGAAAGCCCTAAGTATGTATTAAAAAATTTAACAGATATGAAAGCAGAGCAGAAAAAAGGAAGTAGAAAGAAACACAAAAGAAAGCAAAGCAAATACAGTAGTCTAAGAAAAAAAACAGCAGCAGAGAAAACCCTGGCAAGGCTCTCTATGAAAGCAACAGGAAAGAAACGGAGGAAAACCTAACACATGTATTCTGATAAAAAAAATGTAATATCTCACTGCATGCAAAACTGGGTAAAGACGAAGCAATTTGTTCATAATGCAATTTAAGGACTTATTTAGAAAGAGTGTGTACATTTATTACTGGGAAAGGATTTCTGGTGACAACTGAATTATTCAAGTATTTTTCGGAAAACTCTCTTAACCCCTTCACTTCGCCACAAGAGGGTGCACAACTCCTTATTATTAAAGTAACCAAGGAAAACCCTCTTAAATTCCTCCAGGCAGCTGCCCACCTCTGCTGGGCACCTCTCCCCCCCAGCCCAGAGCCTCAGGTGTAAGGAGCACCTGCACATTCAGGTGTGTTATCTCCATTCACGACATTACCTCGCATCATTCTAACAATGGATCTGTGAAGATTGGTAAGGTGAAAGCATAACCTATCGAGGAAACACATTCCGAGCCAGTGAAGTGACTTGCCTAGGGCCAGGGAGATGATAACTTTAGTAGAACTTGAACAGAAGGTAATAGTCTTCTGATTCCCAAATCCGATATACATTTTCCTTACTTGCCCCTAAGAGCAAAATCAAAACTCATCCTGCAATTAATCGTTCAGTGCCTGTATCCATCCATTTTACATTTTCTCACAAAGAGCTATATGCTGGGCAGATCAGGAGGCTTTGCTCAACTTCCCAGTGTTAACGCTCTTTTCCAAAAAGTGTGTGTTAACACCTGGCAATTATTTTTACGGGTTTCCAGCAAGGTGTGGCGTGTGCTGATGCTCGTCCACAGCGCCCACCCTAGGGTGGCATCAGCATGGACGACAGTCATTTTAAGTGTTGCTTACAACAGGGAAATCAACTGTGCGCTCAACTTTGTATGGACAAATGTTAGGAGATTCAGGATAAAACATTACTCAGAGGCCTTCTTTTGTGAGAGACAGTACTGCACGGTGGCTAAGGATTTGAACTTGGCAGTCAGGCTGCCTGAGTTCAAATTCAGGTTTTGCTACTTACTGTGGGACCTGACAATTCCTCGACTCCCATGAGTCTCTGCTGAACGGAGAGAAGAGCAGTGCCTACCCCGGGTGTAACAGTGACGACGCAGCCACTATGCCCAAGCACACGCACACACAGTAAACTCTCAAGCTAAAAAAGCAAAACAAAACAGTGCTTATTCTAAAAGGGCAGATAAAAATACTAATTATCGTGATTATTAAAGAAAACCATTTTATGTGCTTTGTCACGGTAAAACTGTATTTTAGGACAACATGTACCCTTGAAAAGTACATTTAAATCCTGTAGGAATGAATCTATGTGCACAGCAAATTATACCTTAAAGAATTTAGAGCCTAAAATACACATGGCTAAGGAGTATATGGCTCTCCTATCTTTGCTTTTCGGCATTGTTTCTCACATCTACAGTAAATCTGATGCCAAGTCTGGGTCAGGAAAGACAGGCCAACCACGGAGCTCCTCTGGGAGGGGGACGCTCTCTGTCCTGGGAACCTGGAGGCTCTGCCACCAATCCACAGACGCAGCCTCCTCAATCCCTCTAAAAATCCACCTTTTTTCTCTTTCCTTCCTACCAGCATGGCTGCAGTTCATCTCCTTCCCATCACAGACTCCTAACTGCCACGGAAGTGGGGCTCATCAAGCATTTTTGAATAAAGACCTAAGTGGGGCTGGGAACAGTGACACCAAAGAAGAAAGCTGAAAAGATGCAGCAGGGGGTGGCGGCGGGGTGGGGGGAGGCGGGTGGCAATATTAGTTCACAAACTAGATACATACACTTTGTTCACAGATCTCCTAGCTCCGCCCTGACTTGGTAGCACACTAGGTCACTCCATGCTAATCTGATCTGTGAAGTGTCTGCCCTCTCTCTCAGAATGTTTTCCTAGTGGCTGTGTCACAGGCTCCATGGGCCCGGATCACCTCTTTCTAGTCCTGGTCAGTTTAGCAGGTCACACTCACGACATCATTAAGTCTGGCTGCTCCTGCACCCGGTGGAAGCCACTTCGACACCCCCAGGTCTAAAACGGCCCTGGGCCTAGCCTCACGAGAGGTCACGTGGGCTCAGAGGCGGGGCGACCCACACTTTCACAGGTCCGAGTGCCTCCCAGATCCTTCCACAGGCCCCAACAGACCTCTGCCCACCCCAAACATCACACTCCTTTTGAGACTGCCGTCTCAATTCTTGTTTAGTTTGGACATCTCCCTGGCCTGACTCCCGTGGGGCAGACATAAATCCACGGCTACACACCAATGAAAGATGATACCTTTTACAGCTTTGACCTCGGATTTCATTTTATGTCCCCATGGGCTCTGGTGCCCCTTTTGGGGACACTTCACATACACATGTGCAAGATCACTTCCTACCCATCTGACGGCGGTATCTCACTGCACCCAGTGACGGACCCCATTGCCTCCTAGGCTCCCTCCGGAATGCTGCCACCTGCTTATCCAAGATGGCTGTTAATTTCATAGTAAAGGAGGCTCCCCTGTATCTTGCTCACAACCAGAAATTCCCAACAGGGGGCACTGTGGAGAGAGGAATCAGTCACCTGATGGCTGAGCTCTCAGGGTTTCTTTTAGGCTTCACAGAGAGCCTGCAAGGTTGGACTGCAGGACGCTGGGGACGTGTCTGAGTTTGGCCTCTAGGAGACTGTAATAAGACTCTTCCTTTTGACCCTGATATGCAAAACCGTGCAATCAGAACTGGGTGGCAAAGCCATGCTAGGAAGGACCATGATCTCAGCCATCCAAATTAGAACTAGAAAAGCCCTTCCCAAATGCACGCAGGACAGCTCAGCAGTAAATACTTCCTATACAGGGCTTTTGATACTTCTCTTGGGATTACGATTTACAAGCCAAGTCTCTCCATGAAAATAGCTATTCTTAATGTTTAACATTAATTTTTATTTCTTTTTACATAGTGCTTTGATAGGTTCTAAATATATTTTCTCTTTCCATGATGTTTACATCTTCACATTCTTAGAGGCTGTTATCATATCCCCTTTAATCATCCTTTGGCCAAGCTATACATATTTAGCTCCTTTTATCTGTCCTATGTCCTTCCTTCCAGCAGTGTTGGCTCCTCTTTCAATTCCTTCTAATCTGCCTACATCCTTCTGGAACTGATGCACACACTCCCTTAAAGAGCATATGAAGCCCTCTCTGTTTCCTAAGGGTCTCCAACGCCTCCACTAGTAAAAAGGATGTTGGCCCAGGAAGCAGAAGTGGTAGTTCTAAGTCCTGGCTCTGCTCCAAGCCTCAGTTGTCCCTTCTATAAAATGGCGGTGACACCTCTTCTGATTTGATCAAGAGAACATAACATATAATTTTGCAGATTACAAAATACTATGCATGAAGACTATGTACACGTATTACTCATATCATTTTAAAAGCATAAAGAAAGGAAAATAAGATTGGAAACAAGTATGTCAAATAATAGTTGTTAAAACCTGGTGGTGGAATCAGGAATAATGGTTACATTATTCTGTGTACTTGGCGCTTTTTATTTTAAGGAATTACTCATTGTTTGTTCAGTAGAGATATACACTGAAGTTCTACTATAAGTGAGACAACGGGCTGGATATATGGGATAACATAAAATGAGGACTTTAAGAAGTTATCATTATCATTCCAAGTTCTTTTTTAAAAAATATTTTTATTTATTTATTTTTACAGAGGGGAAAGGAAGGAGAAAGAGAGGGAGAGAAACATCAATGTGTGGTTGCCTCTAACGTGCCCCCTACTGGGGACCCGGCCAGCAACCCAGGCATGGCCCTGACTGGGAATCCAACCAGTGACCCTTTTGGTTCGCAGGCTGGCACTCAATTCACTGAGCCACACCAGCCAGCGCTCCTTCCAAGTTCTTAGGGACTTACTGCTTGGTTTGAATCATATAATTATCAGAAAGTTAATAAGGTCTGCTGCTGTACCTTTTAAATTTTTATTTATTTGTTTATTCTTAGAGAGGGGGTGGGAGGAAGAAAACACTGATGTGTAAGAAACATCGACTGGTTGCCTCTTACACGCACTCCTACTGGGAAGAGCCCATAATACAGGCGTGTCTGGAGCGAAACCACCCACCTCTCACTTTACAAGACGACACCCAACCCGCTGAGCTACGCCGGTTAGGGCTGCTGCTGTACCTTTAAAAATACTTTTTCATGGTATAATTGACATATAACAGCTGTACTTTGGATTATGCTTTCTATTATAACATTGGGGTAGTTTTTATTCCCTTCTTTAAAACAGATGAGAAATAAAATCACGAGGTCAAAGGGTGTGCTCGTATTTAAACCTCAAATTTCCAAACAGTTTCCCAGAAAGGGTGCACTAGTTTATACCTTCACCACCAACGTATGAGTGTCTCTTACCACACATGGCCAGTGTCGGCCATTATCGTTTTCCCCATCTACTGAACTGTTTTTTGAAATCATAAACAAAAAACATGATAAATTCTAACATGATATATTTCTACCAACACTTGGTATCTATTTTGGTGTCACCTTAAGTGTTCATTCAACAGTGTCTTTGAGTGTTTATTAGTGGGGGTTACACCATAAAGATGAAATGGACCCCAGGGCTCATAATCCAGTGCAAAAGATAAACACCAAGATATACAGAACAAAGTGGGAAGTGATTCTTCCTTGAGAATTACTCACAAAGCACAGAAACAAGACAGACAAGGAAGCCAGGAGCGCAGCAGGGAGTCTGGAACAGAGTGGTGACACTGACCTGAGTTGGGTTCTGAAGGATGAGCAGGTCTTTACCAGAGAAGGGAGAAGCGCAATCACACAGGGAACCAGCTGTTGGTCTTTGCAGTCACTACACTACCCTCCCAGGAGATGTTTTATTATGTGACGTTTTAGCAATCCAGATGCAAGCCTCCTGGGTAGTTTCATTATTTTCACCTCCCTCTATCCTTTGCGGTTGTGTTTCTGTCCATGCAAAAAGCAATCAGCGTATCTTCCTGCTCCTTCGCCCAATAACCAAGGGTGTAGGATTCCTCCTGCTTCTTTCACAGAGGATGTAGTGTCACAGAAGTGGGTAGGAAGCCAGGCCGAATACAAACTTTAAACATTGGACTGTCAAGCTTTAAGAGGCTCTTTAACTTTTAAAGATCCTTAAATAGTTTCTCAACTATTGAGAAGATGGGAGGGTAGATAAAGCAGAGGAATAACTTCCCTTTCTACTCCTAGAAAAACAATTGGATCTACGCAAAATCTAGTTTAAAAATACATTAAGAACATATTAATAGCATCAGATCATTTTCAAATAATAAAAATACTCCTAAAAAGCTGCCATTTTACATGTTTTCGCATGTCATTAGAGGCAAATACACATATATTCTTGTCTGGAATTTAACAGTTCTAAAAAACAAACTCCTGTGGAAGATGGTCTCAGCAGCACATTTTTACAAAGGGAGGGGTGCGAGTGTGCTAGGTTAAAAGCCTCTAGCGTATCCCAGAATTTTCAAAGCCAAAACACCTCTCCAGGCCACTAATCCTCTGGTGTTTAAATTGCAGAGGATTTAAATAGAACTGGCAGAAAAATCACATACAAAGGGCCTTTGGTCTTCTATAAATTAGAAAATGGCTTTTGAATTACTTTGTCAATTATTTTCTTTTCAATTTAAGCCCTTCAAATTGTGCCCTATGGCTCAAACGTCTCCCCAAAGGCTTTGTTATCAAAAGGCAAACAGATCTTCCCCTGAATCTAAAAGCCTGGCTTTCTCCCAGCTCCCCAGGAATCACCACCACCTGCTGGAAAGCAGCTGAGCTTGGCCAGGAGCAGACGCTCTGGGGCTGAGCCCATGATGGGGATGAGCCCAGGGAGCTCTGGCCGAGAAGCAACCACGTGGAGCTACAGTTTCTGCCCAGCTCCATGATGCAGCCTTGATCCTAGCCGAGGCTCCAGGCCACAGTTCACAGGTCACGCATGTGCTCAGATATGGAAAAGTATGCCGCTTCATCTGTACAAGGAGTGGTGATTGTGGCAGGCAGAGGGGGTATAAGGAGGATAAATGGTAATGGAGGAAAATACAAAAAAAAAAAAGTAAAATAAAGGATAAAGGTTTCTTTTAACAAAAGCATAAAAAAATAAGCTACCCCCAGATTTCATCAGTTTTTTTCTATCTTCTTTTTATTTTCAATTGTCAAAAAACAAAGGGGACCCTTAGAGACATACACCCACACAATTTTCACTGGCTTGAAAAATAAATCTCTTGGTTCGTTTGTAAATTTAGAAGAATAGATGTTACAGATGGTAAAAAATAAAACATTTGCCTATTCATTCATTCATTCATCATTTAATCAACGAACCCCTACTATTGTGCTGGACACTGTGCTGGGCCGAGGATGCTGAAGTGAGCGATGTACACATCCAGTTCCTGCTCACAGGACACTCAGTCCAGTGCAGACCACGCCCCTTCTCTCCTCGGTGCCCAGTCTCTACACGCTGGGTTTCCCACAGAACCACATCACACTATTACATTAACCTGATACGTTCACTGTCAGATTTCTTCACCTATCAGCCTTAGCAGTACTGCCTGCCACTTGAAGTCCTTTTTCAGTTTTATACTAAGTTAAAATTAAATGCCCATTCTGTGCCAAATATCGAATGAACCCATTTTCTGTATATTATCAAACATATCCTTTGAGCTAGTTAGTTCATCACTTCCTTTTCACAGGTGAGGAAACCAAGCTCAGAACCACTGGTGACTTGCCTGAAGTCTCACACCTATTATAGAGCTGGACCAGAACTTACGTTCCTGACTACCGAGAAACTGTCCTACCACGGGTGCAGGAGCAAAAATGCTCCCATGTCCTCTGAGAGGTAAGTTCCGAAAGGTACTGGTTTGCAGACATCTTCCCAGGGCACTGATGACTGATTCTACAAACTCAACAGTAGCAAATGCCCTGCTGACAGCAGAAGTACAATTCTGAAGCTACTGGTTATCAATTTTGATTTTTATTAAACTTCCCATAGCTCAGCTTCATTTCTTTCTTCTCAGGTTCCACGGGCTAACGTGTCTGACTGATAAACACGCAAGGCAACAAATTGGTATCGATAGTGAGCAGCACCCAACCCCAGATCACTATTATCTGTCACTATCAGAAAACCTGGAATTCCCCCTGAACAATATTCCTGGGCCCCTGGGACTGCAGATAAGGTGGACTCCTAAGCCAGAACAGGAAGCGGTGGGAAGGGTGACAACAAGAACCGGTCATTAGGATTACAAAAATAACAACAGACCTGTCCAGTCACACAGGGTCCTGTACCCAGAAGGTCTGGCACTTGGTTATCAAGGAATTCTTCACATTTTGACTCTGAATGGGGGTTTTGTAACTACAGTCAAGTGGGACCACGGAGCCTGTGTGAGAGCAGAGGAGACAGGTGCGATGTGCACGTTGCCATTCCTTGTCACCCCGTCTGCACAGAGCATTCAGGGTGCCCTCTGAGCACAGGACTCATGAGAACCCACCATGTGCAGGGTGTCGGCAAGACTCGGGGCACGTACAAGGGAAGCATGTAATGTCTACGACTGAATAAATGAAGGTGCAGCCCTCCACCGTAAGAAGGCATGCTTTCCCATGGAACCAGAACTCCCTTTGAATGTTGAAAGAAGTCAATAGCATTCTAAATAACATGATCAATCAAGGAGCCCCATAATATGCCTTCTCACTCATGTTACTGTCCCAAAAGCTGGCCAACCACTCACACTAAAAAGGATGTAAAAGGAAAGGAAAAGATAGCTCCTTTTACATTATCCTCACCGTCAGTGAGCTGAAGGTCGGATGTTGGTGGTTGAACAGAAACAGCTGCATTAGTTTGCCACCGCATTTCCCCTCTTTGGAAGAATAATACATGAGGCCCAAAACACAAATATTGTGGTTTTTGTCATTTTGCATTATGAGCTAAACACTCTTATATTTGCATTTTAAACTAGCATTGGAAAATATAAAGGTGAACAGTAACATTCATAAGAATAAAAATTTTTAATTTTCCTTTACTTAGAATGACACAAAAATATACCAAGTCAGGATAGAGAACATGAAAGAAATTTTAAAAGCTTTAGTTTTTAGCGACTTGAATAACACCTCTCCCATTTTTTGAACAAGGACCCACATTTTCATTCTGCGACAGGCCTCGCAAATCACGTCGAGGCCTTGGCAGCAGCAGCAGATGGAGGGGCTAAATGATGATTAGTTCACGGCCTGCTTCCAGTCAAACTCCCAATCAAAAGGTAGAGGACTAATTCAATAACGAAGCAAAAACAAGGACTGTGTGGAGTTCCAATTCTGGTAAAATCAACTAATCAACAACACACACAACTTTCTTCCACCACCCGCAACAACCAAGGAAGTCACCAAAAACCGAGGCTGTTCAGCCTGAAATGCAGAAAAGAGGTTTTTCCACCAACTCAGTCACCGGCACTTCCTGGGCGACGCTGTGTCTTCCCTGGGAGGGAAGAACGTTCAGACAGGACAACTGGTTCGACTGACACACTCCAGTGCAAATGTCCGTGTGACTGAGCAGCCTCGGACGTCAGCAGTGACACTGCTGACGTGCACCTGTCCTGTCTGTCACTTTAGAGGAAAGAGGTAACTCTTCATGTTTGGTGGATATTTTAGGATTTAATAAGCACAAACTTATTTTATTCCTACCACAGCCATGGGAGGGACTCGGCCAAAATGGCTTTTGGTAAAAGTTTTGCCGTCAGTATTTCAATGATAAAAAGTAATGCAGCTTTTAGCGTTCTTGACCTGGATAGTGGTTACACAGGTATCCACTTTAGATTCATTCATTAAACCTCATATGTGTTTTCTGTACTTTTGTGTATGATATAGTCTGCATTAAAAAAAAACAAATGGTAAATAAATGTTCACTACAGGAAATGACAAAAGAAAGTTAAAATCTCCCATAATTGCATCAAAAGAAACCATTAACAACTTGATACTTTCCCTTCTTTGTTCTTAAAGAATTGAAATCAGGCTTCCTGTAATATTTTGCCTTCTTCACTGTACCATATTTTCACACAGCATGAAAAATTGAGAACAAAATCAACACAGTATTTCTTAACAAAGATAAACCCTAGTTTCTGTAACTAACTGCCTATGGATGGACACTTAGGTTCTTTCTAATTCCTTCCCCAAATCCCCGGAGAGCGCTTCTCTCTCTGCCACAGCAAAGGAGCAGCTCGTGGAGGCTGCCGCCCTGATCTGCTACACGAGAACCAGGGGAGGCGGCGGCTCACTGGGTTGGGAGGCTCGTTCCTCTCCGTGGGCTGCTCTGCGCTTCCTCGGATCACGAGGGTTTCACTTGACAAATCAAAGGGGAAAACAGTGAGAGACAATCCACCCCAGCCCTTTCCCACGATCTAGCTCTTAACCCTAAAAAGAGGGTCACGATCCACTCAGTTCAGGAAGGATGTGCTTCTGGGGTGCCCGGTGTGGGCGGAAGAGCCCCCTGGCTGTCCCCCTGAGGTGTGCAGACAGGCCCAGAGACTTGGGAGGGCGGGGGTGGGATTCACTTGTCAGAGGTACAAAGGTTGCGGGGTTCGAGGTTAGGAGGGAGGTTCTATAAATATTTACTGAACAAAACTCTGCCTGTTAACTGGTGACAGAGCAAGGTGTGGTTTTCCTTCCCGCCCCCGGAGACGGCTGGGAAAGCTGGTCTGACAAACCAGTGGGAAATGCTGCCCAGCCAAGATGGAACCGAGAGACACAAGAATGCCTAATATGATTCAGGAAATGAGTCCAAACAGCTTCTGTCCTCTCCCCCTGAGCCCCCACAACTCCCGCCCCTAGTCACCGAGGCCGGAAACCATAGAGGAGAAGACGCTCATAAACAAAACACTGGCCACAAAAATGAGAGCCTGGAGTTGCTGGCCAAACAAATGGCTCTGGCCGCAGTACACAGTTTAGCTGTTTCCCAACAGGTTGAAATATCACTGGCATCATTTAATACTGCAAAAGCCACTCTGTGGAAACAAAAATCATGAGCTGTGGGGAGGCTGTGCACAGAGAAAATGTCCCAGCCTACCTGTGGGTAGCCTGAAAGTTCTCTTTCTGGCAAGACCATGTCCATTCTTTCTATTCCTTGCTCCCCGAGGTAGCCAAGAGCCTAGGTCTGAGACGATGACTTTCCTTCAGGCAGAACCACAGCTGAACCACCCCAGGCTTAAGAGAATCAATCCTACCATCTAAGGACCTCAGAAACAGTGATTCCAAAACCTACTGGAAAACACAATAATGTTGACACTTTACTGAGAAATCTAACCCCCGACCCCCCAAAATAAGCCCACTTTTCATTTAACTTAAAATATAGTCTGTGTGACAAATTTTGCTTGAGGACATCCTGAGTCACTGAGGGGCATCCAAAGAAATAGGAAGTCACCCTCCAGAGCTGCTGAAACCACAGCACGCCTGGCTGCTCATTGCGGACATAAAACCTGCTGGTCCCAAGCACCTGCGTGCCCAAGGGCAGGCACTGCTCTGCCCCAGGGGGAGCTGCTTCTCACCTGGGCAGCTCCACATCCTCCCAGTAACAGCAGGACCAATCTACTTGAAGATGACTCATTATTTTCCCGAGCGACACTGGAGAAACCGTCTAGGATATGGTTTCTAGCCTTTCTAGCACTAGAATCCAAACTCGCACTGAATGTCCCTTCCTTCTGGATTAAAAAAAGCCAGCTCCCACAAATATGGATATGAGGTATAATTTGATTTATAAGCCTTGTGGCACTTCTGTGAGATACAGCAGGAGTAGAGATAAAGTCAACAAAAAGTACATATCATATTATGCTGGTAAGATACCTATTCATAACCTTTATTTAAATGATCAATTCTTGAAGCTAGGGATTCCCAGTGATATTACCTGAAATAATTTATAGAAAAAGAGAAAAGACTCTTATGTTTGGAAGCTGGACCAGAAAAGGATCTCTCTGATGTGTGCAGTTGAGAAGCCCCATCTGACCGTGCTCAGTTCAAGTGCAGGCTCTTTTTCATGCCTGGCCTGCCTTCTCTCGGAAGTGTGACTGGGCAAAAAATCAAAACCGAAAACAAACAAGAGCAAAAACCAGGTAAAACCAAGAAATAGGCCAGAGACCTAGAAAAGAGCAAAATGAAAAATTTCCTAGTCACGAAGGATTGAAAATAATTATCTAGTTGCAAATCAATGGCATTACTACGTTTGAATTTTCTAGGATTCTCATTTTTCCAAAATTAATTACCCACTTACTTATAGCTTCTAAATTTTTACAAACTTCTAAGAATTTATAAATAGGTACTCTTTGACTTTGAAGAAATTCGGATTTTAAGATGTTAACATATCTAAAAGCTATGGTAATGAGTAATATTCTGACATCACTTCTCACTCTCCTTAAGTTTTGGTTCAGCCACCAACTCCGGGCTTGGAGGTTCGCTGTTCTAGGTTCTCTGTTTTTACAGGATTTAAAAAAATAATATGTGGACAGCTCCAGCCAGTGTGGCTCAGTTGGTTGGGCATCGTCTCACAAACCGAAAGGTCACCGGTTTGATTCCTGATTGGGGCACATGCCTGGTTGCGGGTTGGGTCCCTGGTCAGGGCAAGTATGGAAAGCAGCCAACTGATGTTCCTCTCTCATATCAGTGTTTCTCTCCCTTTCTCTCTCCCCCTTCACCCTCCCTCTAAAATAAAAAATTAAAAAACTAAAATTTAAAAATATGTGGACAATGACTAGTTTCTTTAATAGGTTGGGATGTTCCAAAGGTGTTGACAAAAGTTCCCTGGCTATCACTTTTTTAGGGGGTCCTATTCAGTCTGTCCTTGGCAGAAGCAAAAAAAAGCAGAAGAAAGAATAATGGGCCGGCACAACAGACACACTGCCCGGTGTATGGTGACTGCCTGCCTGTGTTCAGTGTGACTGTGAGCAGGTACTATTGCGCCCCAACACCAGAAGCAGCAACTGGCCAACGGAAAATATGTCACAAAGCCTGCAGCTGTTACTATTGCAGGAAGTCAAACAGCAACCTTTTCAAATACCAGTTCACTTTCCTTCCAATAACAGGTTACATAGAAGCTCTCCTTCAAGGTAGAGAATTTGTTTCATTTCCCGAAACTCCTAACCAGCAAATTCTAGACCAGCAGTATGAAGTAGTAAGACATAACATGTAACAATCGTTGGAAGCCGATCTAGAATATCCCAGCTGTCCCCCGGCTGAGAAGAAAGTAGAAGCAAGGAAAGAATCTGAGGGTCTGCTGATGGCATGGGCTATGGTCTTTTTTGATTGAACCTTTTTGGTAAAACACTGATAAAAAGCTGAACTCTGGAAAAAGAGATACACTGTGACGCTCATCTCAACCTCCCCATGTAGCCTGCGCCGTGGCAACCCTGCCAGAGGGCCTGGCTGTCCTGACGTAACTGAAAAACCAGCCTGGTAAGTCCCACTTTGTGAAAACTGTTCCTCAAGTTCCTGACACAAAGAACTCCAATGTCACTGATAATCTCCGAAATTCCTTAAGATCCTCTTACCTCTCCTACAGCCATGAAAGTTGTTTTTAAATATGTATAGTAATTTAAGAACTTCTCCCATTTCCTGCTTGATTGTATTGGGAATGGTGATGTAACTTAAACGTGTACATGCCAAGCTTGTGTTGTAAATGGTTAATTACCTGCTAGTTTATTTATTAGACTCTTGGCCTTAAAACAAAGAAATGCCAGGAGGGAAAGAAACCCCAAGAAGTTGGGGGTCATCACTTGAAAATCCAATTCACTTAGCAATATTGAAATGCATAATCAATTACTGATTAGACACTAATGATTATAATGAATGCTGGAGTCTATGGTTCAAACAGGCAATTAGGGTCAATACAAGAAGTACAGACACTTAGTGAATGGGCTCATCACTTTAGATGAAGACGGGTCCCTGCTCCTCAGACCCTGGGATCGTCCATCCCGGAATCTCTGTGGTGACCCTTGGGCCACTCCCCCACTCCCAGGTGCATTACTGAAAAGCTCTGAAAATTAGTAACACTCTAAACACAGGTTCATTTTTTTTTATGACTGTTACTTCTTTCTCCCGGTAACTCTGAGAGAAAAAAAAAAAAACCTTAAGGTTGTTTTACTAAACAGCGTAGAAAAAAAAAGGACTTATAATTGGACTTGTAATTAGTCAGGATATAATCTCTCACTGAAAGGCAAAAGCACTATTACAAATAGCAAAGCTGCAATGTGGCAAAAAGGTCCCTGGTCCCAAGCCGAGAACATGAACTAGCCTGGCTCAGATAGGAAAGAGCCTGTTCCTGAGATGAATCAGGCACGCACACATCTTCCACAAAAACGAAAAGTACACCAAAAGCAACACTGGCATCTTGGCTTTTGGTCCTTCTGCTGATTTAGTATGTCACTAGAAACTCTTTAAAAGTAGGGATGATATCCTAGGCCAGGTGTTTGAAACTGCAGCCCACATCAGCGCTCCCTGGAGGACTTAACACACAGACTGCAGGACCCGCTTCCAGATTTTCTGATACAGCAGCTCTAGGGTGAGGCCTTAGAGACTACGTTGTCTAACCAAGCTCCTTATTGATGATAAGGGGACCACACTTCTCTTGGCCTTTGACACTGGGAGTTTATTATCTGCTGAGCCTTAATCCATGTATTATAATCCTCTCTGGACGTTGAGACACTCTGAAAAATTCCTCCAGCCTAGGAACCATACCACCTGCCATAACATGTATGCTGTCTCCTAGAGGTTCAAGTTTTAGAATAAGACACACCTGGGTTCGAGTCTGGGCTCTTTCACTTACTACACCGTGAGCCCTTGGCAAGTAAATCTCTAAGATACCGTTTCCCCATCTATAAAATGGGAATCACTAGAATACCTATAAGTCATAGTGTAGTTGTGAGAATTCAATGAATTAGTAACACATCTATAGCTCTTAGGCCAAAGTCTAACAGAAAACTCAGTAAATGTCCATGCTCTCGCATCTAGTCCTCTCTGGTGGTTTCTAGAATTTTCTACCCAGATCATTTATAATCCAGGAACTCTTCCT
The DNA here is from genome assembly GCF_021234435.1 of Artibeus jamaicensis. Taxonomy (NCBI): domain Eukaryota; kingdom Metazoa; phylum Chordata; class Mammalia; order Chiroptera; family Phyllostomidae; genus Artibeus; species Artibeus jamaicensis. The sequence goes on along the minus strand of NW_026522046.1, from coordinate 5,013,929 downwards.
CCACTGCCAAGTCCAACCTACCCAGACTTTTCAACCAGATGCCAAGACAGGAAAGAGAGCATCCTCCTCAGGAAACATCACTCACAGTCCTGGATCTCCTGGTCCTCCCGCCTTCCTTATCCCTCTGCTCCAACCCAGACCCTCCGCAGATACTGGTGCATGAATTCCACCTGGTGTCCTTTCACCTAAAGTCCTCCAGGCCTTTAAATTCTTTCACCACTGTTCAAAAAAACAATGTTTTTGAATAAAGAGGAGAAAGGTGTGGGCCATCAATAATTCGGCCAACCAAAACAAAGATAAGCAAACTATCACACCACCTGAACGCATGCTTTTTCCTTTGAAATTCATATAATTCGGTGCATACTCTTCCCCCTTTGAAATTCTGATTCATTTTTATAACATTTTTGTTATAAAATATAGGAAAAAATGAGATAATTAAGACCAGAAGTGATTTTATGACAAGATAACCACTGTTAACAATTCAATGAGATTACAGTTCTGTACAGATTTATAAAGTGGGGTCACACTGTTTGTTTCTGTTCTGCAATCTTTTTCATTAGCATATTGCACAACACTAAAGATTCTTTTACAACATTAATTTTAATGGCTGCGAAGGGTTTCATGGCCTGGCTGGGCAATAATTTACGTAACCCCTGGAGCCTTTTTTCTCTCACACATGCTGTGTATGTTTAGGACCCCACAGAATGAAAATGAAAAGGTATCTGACCACTGCTGCTCTCCACCACTAGGCCATGGGCCAGGGGAGAGGACTGTTGGGCTGATAAAGCTCAAGAAATTACTACCCAGCCCTGGCTGGGAGGTTCAGGTGGTTGCAGGATGGTCCCATACACCAAAAGGTTGCGGGGTCAATCCCCAGTTGGGGAGTGTTTTTCTCTCACATCGATGTCCCCCCTCCCCCGCCACCCTTATCCTTTCCCTTGGTCTCTCTCAAATCAACAAACATGTCCTCAGGTGAGGATTCAAAAAATAAAAAGAAAGAAATTATAACACTATCAATAAACTTGTAGACTGACTTTCTTAAGAAAACCAGTTAAATTAATTAATTAAAAATGTGTCTATTCATTTTCTGCACATTCTAATATTGGAGAGCAGGTGGTCCACAAATGTAGCTGAAACATTTTTTGTTTTAATGAGAAATTTAACCTCGTCAATGATATTAAATCAGAATATGCTTTATATACTGTATTTTTGGACTATAAGATGCACCCCCCTAGTCCATTTGGGAGGAATAATGATTGTTAATGCTGCTATTGAGTTCTGTTTACACTTACACTGGTGAAATATCATGATATTTATGTTATTAAACATTTACATTTTTTTGCTTCAAAAATTTCCCCCTATTTTCCTCTAAAACCTAGGTGCGTCTTATGGTTCAAAAAATGTTACATTTCCCAGAGTCCAAGGATAATAAGAACATTTAAAACTTTTTCTAAACTAAAAAAGAGGGAGAACTAAGACTTACATAAACTATTTACTACACTTCAATTCTGTATTCACTATAGGGAGAGGGCAGGGGCTGAGAGAGGTGGCAGAAGACAAATCCAGACCTTACACTGTACATTTTAATCAGTAAATGCTGCTGAAGCATCAAAGACCCCGTGGGAGGGGAATTCCACCTCTTTCTGTTTATGCTGTGCCTCTCAGAGCATCTTCGAAAACTGATGGCTGCGGGTGTCGCTGGCATCGCCTTTCCAACAGGAGCACTCACCTCAGGGAGCACAGAGAGACGAGGTCCCCACAGCCAGCTCTGAGTCACGGACACTCCGGGGGGCTGACAAGGGCCCACAGGGGCGCACTGTGCCGGAAAGGGACCATCTGCCCCGCTACCCAGCCCTGTGCCTTTTGCTTCTCATAGCTCACTAACTGCTTCAAAGTATATGTCTTCCTTCCCAGCTTGGGAAGATGGACATTACTAGAAAAGATCAAGAAAAGATTATATACATTATCTAGAAAGAGGAGCCTCATATAACCCTTATGGAATATTAAATTATTCAGCACTTCCCGGGGAGGTCCTAAGGGGCTCTGCCACTGTGTTGTACGCAGAGAAGGCAATCGCCCAACCTACATAGAACAGAGGGACACAGCCGATCCTCTCCCTCTGCTAAGCAGACATTTCCTCTTGATGTCCCGAGACCTCAAATGTAAAACTTTATCTTCTCAAAACCATCTCCCTCTTTTGATTTCCATAGGATACTTAATAAAACAAGAGCGCCACCCTTCTCTCCGCAGTTCAGGATCGCCTGGCCGCCTCAGATGGTTCCTCCTCCTCCTCACCTTCGCTAGGCTTGCACATCCAGCCACGATCTCACCAAGCCCTGTTTGCTCTCTCTGCACAGTACCTCTTGCATCTATCTGCCTCTTTCTTTCAGCTTCCTCAGCCAATATCCCAGTTCAGGTCTTCATTACCCAAACACCTAAACATCAGTCTCTTAAACAGTCTCCCCACCCATGAGTCCATTCAATCCCTGACCACCTGTTTTGATCAAATCTCTCTGCTGGTCAGACACTCAGGCGGCTACAGGTGAAAACCTGAATGTCTCCATCCAGCACTCATGACACTCCGTGGCTCCAGCCATATCTCTGGCCTAGCAAAATGGGTCTGCTCTATCCCTGGAGCAAGCTTGTAAATCACGCTCATATTGCCAACCTACTTCCTGCACTTGAAATGTCCTTCCCAGCTTCCCACTCTCCTCTTCCCTGAATTTTACTCAGACTTAAGCATCTAGTGCAAAACTAAGTACTTCTATGAGACCATCCAGAAAACTACTAATTTCTCTTCTCTACATTTTCGGTCACTTAAAAAATACTTATCAAGTTCTAATGAAGTGCCAGGAATAATCCAGGTGCTGAGTATAAGGAGATTAAAAAACCACCACAGACATGGCTCCTGTTTTTATACTTTCCTCTCTCCATGAGTCATGTCTTCATCAATTATGTGTGAACCTCTGAGAAGCTGTATCTCACACATTAAAAAAAAAAAAAAAAACCCGTGAGCACTCCTAGCATAGTGCCAGGCACATGGCAAATGCTAAGTAAATGTTTGCTGATTAATTTTTAATTAGTGTTTATAGATCCGATCTATCCACGTATACACACTCTGGTCCTGCCTGTGACAGCAGCTACTTGTGCATCCCAGCTAACTGGCTCGTATCTGAAGGGGCTAACCTCTATTAACACTACGCTCCAAAAACCACTGGGCTAACTGGCCTCCTGACCAAGAACAATAATTTTCATTCCCACAGAGAAAGCGAGCAGTTCCCTTAAGCACTAAGAGTGCTTTTGTGAAACCCTGACGCAACAGCAAAGGCACACGCTTCCGAATGGCAACAGGAGATGGTGGCCCGGTGGCCTTGGCCTTCTGTGCTTGGGCAACAGAACATGAGTTTGGTCCAAAATTTCCACTCTTCTCATGCTTTCAATATTCTTTACAGATTCGAAACCATTTTATTCACAAAAATGTAGAAGATATGTAAAAGATCTGTCAAGCATCCAAAAGATGCATTAATTCAGCAAATATTTTCCAAACACCAAGAAGCAGCAACAGGCTTTACTAGGAAATGCACGGGCTTTGGAAATAAAAAAAAAACCTGGGTTTGATTCTGAGATTTACCTCTAACTAGCTGTGTGAAAAGGCATCCGACTTTGCTCAGCTTGGGTTTCCTTCTCCGTAAAAAGAGCACAAGGCAACCTACCTCACAGGGTTGCTTTGAGGATTAAATGAGATAATGCTACCAAGTACCCAGAACAGGCAGCAGTAGTAGGTGGTAAGCTGCTGCCGTGGTTGAAGAACAGCAGGCAGCGGCATTCGTAGACCTGGGCATTGTGCTTAATTAGCAAGCACTGCTGCACCTCCAACAAGACAAGATCAAGGGAGACCCTGACTTGGAGAACTAAGATAAATATATGGGGTGGGGCAAAAGTATGTTTACAGTCTTTCACAAGGAAAATAACACAATAATAAATATATAAAACTACCTTATGCCCTGAAACTCTATATCACTGAAGTCTAAGTTATGTGGGGACTCGGTTGCTTTCTTGACATCATCAGCAACAGTATCATACAGCATTGATGAAGCAAAACACCTATCTCCAACCACTCCCATGTCATAATCACCTGGCACTTTCTACAGCTCAAACCACTTTGGGGGTTTCAGGTGAAACCCCCAAACTGTGGTGGTGAAACACTTGACTGCACTTCAGAGCACTTTCACCTATTTTGCCTTGACCTAAACAGCTTGTAAACACCAAAAAAGCCGTTCTTTCCCTCTCTCCTTCCCTTCCTCTCTAAAGATAAATAAATAAAATCTTTTAAAAAATAAAATAAATAAAATTAAAAAAAAAGAAAGCCATGCTTGTTCCCCAAATCCAAAGCTGGTTCTTTCGGTAAAGTAATGGGGAGAACCAAACCCGGTGTAAGAACTCAGCTCCCACGCAAGCCACTGTAAAGAAGACACACCCAGCAAACAGGAGACGCACAGTTTGCTGAACAGGAGTTTCCATCACAATGAACCTGTACGTCCAGTGTAAGGTAACACCTGGGATGTCATTACAATAAATGTTTCTAAGAATGAGAGTTCCAGTCTTCAGAATCAGAGAAGGAAATACAAATGCCCAGTTTCGATCTCTCCCCACAACAAACAGTGCCTGAAAAAAGTATTGAAAGAGAAGCTGGCATTTCCTCACAAACATGTGCCAGTGTGAAAATCACCCCTTTCTCCACTGTCTCAGGTGGGTGGGTGGGTGCATGTTATGCCTGTGTGGGTTTCAAGTTCATATAGGAAGTCAAGGACAAATGCTATTCCTTTGTACCTTGCTAAAAAAAAAAAAAACTGTTCCCCTCTCAAGATGAGATTAAATTTAAGTACTTTAGCACTCAAACCCCACTGAAGAGCAGCAGGAATTAGAAGACAAAGAAATGTAAAGGGCAAAATCAGACAGACAAGAGGTAAGAACATTCTCCCCCACCTTTCTGAAGAGTGGTAACTGTCCCTTCCAGGACGCCTGCAGCAGGACCTGAGAAGCACAGGGAAGGCTGAAAAGGCTGCAGACAACCCAACTAGTGTTTCATGCTCACTTCTACCTGTGACTCCGAGCCGGCACCCAGGCTTCCAACCAGAGGTCACCCGTAAACCAGCAAGCGAGACAAGGGCTGTAATACCACTTCTCATGAGCAAGAACCCTGGCGATAACACTAGAATGATTTTTTTGTAGTTAACAGAATAAGACAAAATCTGTTTTAACATATTATGAAATCTTCAAACTTGCACAGAAGTAGAGAGAGTGTGATGAACCTACCTTTAATAGTTACCAACACATGGACAATCTTGTTTCGTTTATACTCTATCCACTGCATTATTTTCAAGCTAACCCCAGAGATAATAGCATTTTATTTAGAAGTATTTCAAGTAGGTATCTCTAAAACATAAAAACTTTTTAAAAAATCACAAATATCATATATTAACAACGAAAATTCCTTGGCCTTATTAATATGCTATCAGTGTTTATACCTGTCCCAACCGCCTCGTAACTTCATCATCTTCTTCCAGTTGGTCAAAAACACCGAATGCTCACAATGGAAAGAAACGTAGTGAACTTGAAGTCCAACCTCTCCCCAGTATGACCGGTCCCCTCGAGAGCAGCAGCTCGGCTGCGATGCTCCTCAGGGCTCGTCTTGTGGGAGACAGGAATCTTGGTCTCGCGAGCTGATTTTTTTCCGGCATGTTATTTTACCATCTTTTATCATCGCAATTTAAAATTTTTTTAGCATTTTTATTGAGATGTAATTCCATATATCTCAATAAAAATGTTATGAGACATACCATAACATTTGCCCATTTAAAGTGTACAATTCAATGCTTTTTAACATAATCACAAGGTCGTGGGACCATTATCATATCTAACTTTAGGACCCTTTCGCCGCCCTGACAAGAAACCCTGTGCCATGAGCAGTCACTCCTCACCTTCCCTTCCCGAGCCCCGGGAAACTACCAGTCTGCTTTCTATCTCTGTGGGTTTTGCCTTTTCTAGACATTGTTACTCCACTTCCAGGCTGTTTCAAAATTGTCTGGGGGGCTGCTCCCAGACCCCCACCCCAACCAAGACAGAAACTGTCCTGGGAGGATACTAGGGGTACCCAACACTCAGAACAAGATTCCCTTCCTCCCCTAATTTGGGAGCAGAAGGATCAGCTGTTTCTTTTCCTTTAGCTGTTGGAAAGCTCAGAGTTGAATTTGTGATGCAACCTTTTGAACGTGTGGCATGCTATATACATCCCTCTGACCAAACTTTCCATCTGTCCTCACTCTGGCAATCTACCTTAATTTTCCTTTTGGCTTGTTCATATTTCCCCCTTATATTTCAAGAATTTTTACGCTTTACCTCAAATATTTTTCTGGAACAAGAAAAGATTTAAATGCATAATATTTCTCTCCAAACATTTCGGTACTATCGTAGCTTGTCTTAAAATCCTAGGAAAATCTGTCCCATTTGGCCACTATTACCGTATTTCGCCATGTATAACGCACACCCACAATTTAGTGCTGCCCATGTATAACGCGCACCCTTATTTTTCCATCTAAAATTTAGGCAAATGTGTGCATTACACATGGAAAAATATGGTATTTTCTTTTTGATGATGGAAACTTAGGCTGGTGTTCCAAAAATATGGTCCTAGGATTCCTATTAAAGGACACAAATGCAGAAAAAGTGACTTTGAGTGAGGTTATGTACACACACAAAAAGGCGTACTTGTGGGTGGGGGCAGAATCTATGAAGAAACATTGGTCAGCCAATGGTGTTGAGAACTAAACATAACAGAGTTGGGTGTCAGAGGAAATGAAGAGGAAGAGGAAAAGAGCCCTGGCAGGCAGACTCTGAGATCCCAGGCCGGTGCCTCGATAGCGTATTACTGCATTTACTGGGAGGGTGTGTGTGTCATACTGCGGAGAACAAGAACTGCGGCTTTACTGCAAGAAGTGTGACATACTCTCCTTATTCCAAGTGCTGGCTACTTCGCACATTTTACTTGGTGGTGTTGGTTGTTTTGCTCTTGCCAAAAGAAAAATATCCTGTACCAAGTAACACTAAGATCCAGGCTTTCCCAAGGAAAAGTTGTCTGGGAGGACCTCACAGGCAGCGGATATTAATCCTTCCCTTGACAGAGTTCAACAAAACTCTTCCTGCACCCAGGAATGCAACGATTAATGAACTAATTTCTATGCAAGTTTTGTTTATATGTTTTAACCATAAACATTAATTCAAACATTTCCATTGCAACTAAATCATTCTGGTTGGGATTTAAGCCCTACTGTATCATAACACATAAGCATGTTTCAGAACATGAAGGCACAACTCAGCAAAATAACATTTCCTGCATTAAATCTAAGGGGGCAAACAGTGGAAAGTGTGTTCTAGGGGACATGGCTACTTGACAGCTACAGCAAGGGGCTGGGGTTTCCTTTCCCATGAGACAGCCGGTGGTACCTATCCCACCCTGTTCTGTGGTTTCACAAGACCTTGCGTGAAAAAAATGTCACGTGTCTGTTTTGTTTGGGGGGGGGACAGATATTAGGTTTTAACATATGACAGAGAGACACAAATGTGGGAAATACCACATCTGAGAGTAAGCATGTTTTTCATAGTATTTGCATAGGGGTCGAGTCCCTGGAAAAAGCTCTGATCTAGTAAGAGAGGTGAATGTGATAACCTAACTCGTATGAGCTGTATTCTATTTCAGTTAGTGCTCTAGGAGACAGCAGCCTCTGGGAGGAGGACAAAGTCGGGGCAATTTGAGATGCACAAAAGCTATTTTCATAATAAAAGCGATGAGATGGATTTTATCCAAGTCCTTTAGAGAACACAGACTTATCTGCGCCAGCTCTTCTCGCCACCACCAGAACTCTCCCATCTTCGAAACGACAACCTCCTGGTTTCTCCAACAACGTCATGGCAAGACATTCACTGTTTTGTTTTTTTTTTAAAGAAAGACTTCTCTTCCTTGATATGGTTCTTAGTTTTGGATGCACACAAAATCACCTGAACAGCTTTTACAGCCAGCTAAGCCCTCTCTGCACCACTCTAGACTGCAATTTAACTGATCTAAGAATGTGCCCAGGCACTGACAGATATGTTTAAAAAGCTCTCCAGTGACTGTATCGTGGGCCGGGGTTGAGAGTCAGTGGTCTATACAGATGCCTCAAAATAAGCTTTTCCTTCCTTCAAGGCTGAGTCTCCCCCATATAATGTGCCAAAGTGCTTCTACTTTAGTAAAACCCTGGTCATTTAACCACTGCCGATACACCTCCAACATACTGAATTTTCCCTATGACTTAGTATTTATGGTTCTATTCAGCATTATATCCATAATGTCACTATCATGTGTGTGTTTGTTACTATGGCTGTGCCTAAGAGGCTGCATGCTTGTGTTAACTTCCCTTGTTTCATTTATTAGATGATTTTGGACTGCTTATCATGTGAGAGTCAGTATGTTCAAAGCCTGTGGAGACTGTAAAGATGAAGAGTCACTCTCATCGCTATGCCTGCAGTCAAGAACTTTAAGCCCTGGCTGGTGTAGATCAGTGAATTGAGCACGGGCCTGTGAAGCAAAGGGTCGCTGGTTCAATTCCCAGTCAGGGCACATGCCTGGGTTGCAGGCCAGGTCCCCAGTAGGAGACACATGAGAGGCAACTACACATTGATGTTTCTCTCCCACTCTTTCTCCTTCCCGTCCCCTCTGTCTAAAAATAAATAAATAAAATTTACATTTTTAAAAACCTGACTATTTAGTCAGGGGCACTGACCTCTAGGTAAAAAAGAAAACTTGAAAGACAAAATGGAGATAAGGCAGGTACAAATACAACAAGTTAGAATATGAAATTGTAACAGACATTTAGGAACGTACTGACCACTCTCAGCTGTAGAGCTCAAAAATATACTATTTCTGAAAGACATATATTAAACAATTAACAGAGGTTATCTCAGGAAGTGAGATTAAAATTTTTGTTAGGTTTTTCTGTTTTCCCAAGTCTTGTTCAAGGAGCACATGATGAAAAATACTCTCTACAGCAGGTAAAATCAGGTTGAAGATTGGCAGAGTGATAGGTGGAGAAGGGGCATAAGCAAAGACAAAGCAGCAAATGTACCTGAGAATGTGAGCAGCTTCGTGTTGCTTTAACTTGGCGTGCAGGACAGAGAGAGGAGCAGGGAAGATGGGAGAGACTGGAGCAATAAGGGCAAAGGCCTTGAATGCCAGGGGTGGAGGGGGTGGGGATTTAGAATGAGCCACTGGGAGCCCCTGACGGCTTTCAAGTGTTATTTTTTAAATCATTATAAAAATAACATTTTTTTCTCAAAAAATCCTATTATACACTTATTGTAAAAAATAATTGTAAAAGACTAAAAACCACAAAGTAAATAAACGTTATCACCAGGAAGCAGCTCATCTGAAGGAGAAAACCACGGTGACTATTTCAGCACATTTCCTTTTGATCTTTGCTCTGTGTGTACGGTTATGGAAGATTTTTGAGCAGCATCATCAGGGCTGTGCTTTAGGAAGGCGGGGCTGCAAGACGGCCTAAACGTTAATACGAGGTGGAGCGTCCGGAAACGGAAGCGACCAGCTGAGGCTTCCTCACACACATTGACAGCTTCTCCTGCTGTTTCTGCACCTGCATGAGGCAGAAGCAGAACAGTCTGGCTATTTAGGGCAGACCCACAGACAGAGCCTATGGGGCAAGGGGCTTCTAACCTGGAAGGCCAAAGTGTAGGGGTCAGCATTCCTAGTAATATTCACCAAAGGTCAGAAGACCTTGATGGAAGTGGAGACACTGATCTGCAAAGCACCAGCAGATTTCCTGGAAAGGAGGTCTTATCTCAGGAAGGGGGATTGTTTCCTAGGACTGGAGAAAGCTTTCCTAGAGACCATCCTCACCTGCACAATTCCCAGTAGGGGTAACACCCAAAAATAGGCCATTACCGCATGCAGTATGTGATAACTAGATTATGATAAAACAGTTCAGGCTATGACGGCTACTGCCTATTAGTCAGAAATCATGTTGACTCTGAGATTACGGGCTCAAGAAGAGGCTGACCTATGTCAGGCTTTACTTGCCGAGCTGGTTCTCACAGCACTCGGCCATGCCCCCTCCTTGCAGACAATGGGGCTCTGTGCAGGAGCAGAGGCCAAAAACTGGAAGGAAATTTGCATGCCTCTTCTACCCCCACGAGGTGTTTATTACTTTGCTTCCAAATAGGCTGAGTCCTCCCTTCCCCTTCTTCCCCTTGCTAATTTTAACTCAATTTCAAATTAATATTTTTCAAGAGATAACTTACTGAAGTCCCAGTCCCTCCTGCTCCTGTTTATGACTTAGGAATGAACATGAGCACAAAACATCTCGTGATGGCCTCAAAATAGAAAGCAGGTTTAAAGTTTTATTTTTCTGTCCCAAAGCTGCCAAAGCTTTGGCGTGCTTTAACTTCTGCTCTACACACTGTTTTCTCCTTCTCTCCCTCCCTCCTGTCCAGCTATATTTAGTAAAGCCCAAATAAAAGGGATACAGGCAAAGCAAAATTAAATATAGTATCTTTGAATGGGTAAACCGTGGAGTTAGTCTATATGGCAGCAGTCAAGAAAGCAGAGCTCGTATGAACACACGCAGGAGATGCACCGTCCTCCAAAGGTGACCCGCATCCCCGCCTGCTATGCGGCACCCAGGGGGGCGAACGCACCGCCTCCCCTTCCTCGGTCTCTGATCACTCCTTTCCCCTCTTGCTCCCACATTTTCTCACTCCCCACGTTCACTGCCACCCCCACCTCCCTGCTCTCTGTCTCTAGATGTCAATGGTCAGAAGCACACTACTGTCACTGCTGTGCTGTCTACATTTTACCTCAGCTGGTTTAGTTAAAACTGGCCTTAGGCTCGTCAACTGCAGGAAATTCTATGGGACTCAAGGACAAGGGAAACGTTCTGGTTTTCTGATGGGGTAACGACTCTATGGTGGCAATGAGGTTTTTGAGAAAAACATGTCCACAAGGCAGCAATAAACCTAAAATCGGAACATTCCGAAGGAGGGATGAGGGTGGGATTATGAAGCACAGATTGTGGGCCCCAAACCAAAGGCATAGAAGTGAGGACAGAGGTTCTAAGAACCTACTGGCTGGGCAGCGCAGCGGTCCTTCCCAGAGTTCTCACCTAAACGTACCCAGTCACGACCACTACACTAAGTCTATTTCACCATCCACAAGGAAGCTACTATCGAGTGTGAGCGGAAGAACGATAAAGACAGCACACTCTCTATTTACATAATATAGTTAGAAAAAAGTGTATTTGCTACTACATTAAGGCAAAACAATTCTACATTTAAAAATATTTTAAGTGTAATGTTCTAAAACAGGAGTTAGCAAACTGTGGCCCACAGGCCAAATCCAGCCTACCACCCTTTTTTATACAGTCTACAAGCTAAGAATGTTTTCCACTTACTTTTTATTTAATTTTTAAAAATTTATTGATTTGAGAGCAAGAATGATACAGAAAAACACTGATTTTTGTTGTTCTACCCATTTATACACTCATTGCTTGATTCTTGTATGTGTCCTGACCAGGGATCGAACCCCCAACCTTAGTATATCGGGATGATACTACACAACTGAGCTACCCAGCCAGGCTCCATTTTTTAAATGGTTAAAAAAAAATCAGAAGAAAACTATTCTATGACACAGAAAAATATATGAAATTCAAATTTCAATGTCCATAAGTGACATTTTACTGAAATGAATGAGCCCCGCTCATTCATTTACATATTGCCTATGGATGCTTTTGCAGAGAGCTAAGTAGGTATGAAGGAGTCTAGATGGCCTACAAAGACCAAAGAAAAAAAAGTTACTGTCTGACCCTTTACATAAAAATTTTGCACACCCCTGGTCTAGAGACATAAATGGAGTGTGAAAAATATTGTTCACTTGTTTCGTACTTTACAGTTTTTCCAGCTGCATTCACACTCACTACTTCTTTCTATCTTTACTCCAATCCTAAGACTGTATACACAAGAATTATTTACTATCCCCTCTTTACAGATGAGGACACCAAAGTTTGAAAACGGATTTGCCCAAGGTCACATTACTGATAAGTGGCTAGGCCGGGGTTAGAATCCAGTCTTCTGACCCATACCCAGAGGTGTCCACATCACACGACCCTGTCCTTTGGAGGTCTGCCAGTTGTGGCTACCCAAGTCTTTGAACATTCTCTCCATATGTGAGAGTTCACCATGGTGTAAAATTCCTCCCTCCTAAAATAGGAACCCAAACACTGTACTTCTCGGCCCCACTTCCTGCTAGGCGAGAGACACAGGAGTGGACTCAGTGGTTTCCCATCTTGGCAGAAGCTACCTGATGATGGCAGAGGCAGCGGCTCACTTGGCCAACCAGTTCTATGGGATTCCTGGAAGCTCGGCTCAGGGCCTGCTTCTTCGGCCCGCCTAACAGTCCTGGGCTCTATAGACATACCCGGAGGCAGCCTCTTCTGCTTGATTAAGTGACTGTGGTTCTACTTTCCAGAATTAAGATCACAAACCAACAGAACTTAAAAGTTCAGATGAAATCCTTATAATACTATAGTGGTCCCTAAAAAATTCCTGAGACCACTTCCCACCACCTTCACCATCTTCCAAAACAATCTGATTTCCCTAAGATATCACCAGATGTCACTCTTTAGAAAAAGGATTATGTAATTAAATAAATAAAATTAGGAAACACGAATTAAACACTTCTTTACTGCAGGACTTCTCAGAGCCTTGATATGTGTGTGTGCTACATAAATCTCCAAGAAAGGCACAAGTATGCAACATTTAAAAAATTTGTTGGGCCGCTGAGCCATTTTCTAATATAATATCTCACTGAGATGGTAACACATTTTGATAAATAACAATTAACATATTCTCTACCTAGAAAAAAATATAGTTCTAAAATATGAAAAAAATAAGGCTGCCACAACATGGAATCCAATTCTGGAGAGTGTTACTACAAAAAACAAAAAAGACTTTCATATACTTCTGGAGCTGGTATATATTATCACAACCTTTTTGGAAAGCAATTTGTCAATAATTAGAAAGTGTCCTAGTATCTATATTCTTTGACTCAGTAATTCCACTTCTAGAAATTTATACAAAAAAAAAAATCATTTGAAACATGGACAAATGCCAGATCCTCAGTTCTTATGTACACTTTTGTCATTTATGAAAAAGAAAATCCATATGCTCTGATGTGAAAAAAAAAACACATAAGGGGCTGCTCTGTCTTTACCCCCAGGTGATGGGGAAAGGACTTCCTGGTGGCTGAGGGGAAAGAGACAAAGTCGCTTTTATGTTCTCAGTGGTATCATGACACTATCTAAATGTTTATTTAGCTCTCTACCTTCTGCAGAAAACGGAAGGAGGAAAATGGAAAACTTCCCCAAGAGTATCTCTATTGTTAATGAAAACATCCCAGGCCAGACCCACGGCACCCCCATAAACGAAGCAGGGAGAGGAGACCTGGCCGGCACAGGCGCGAAGCCCAGACCGCTGAGAGGAGGATGGCAAACCACAAACCTCCAGGACGGACTTTTCACTCCACGATTCGAGTTAACTTGATAAACACCAAGACAATGATGATAACTGTATGTTAAGTATTTACTTTTTAAAGTTAATTTAAATCCTTAAAAAAAAAACATTTAATATTAGCTAACTACAGTGATTTACTGTGTTTGTATTTTTGTTTTATTTAACATATATAAATAAATAACAGAAATTTTAAGTGGAAGATTGAAGGGAGCTTCAAATTTGCAATTTGTAGGTTCAGATCATGTGACTAAGGCAGCAACGCCCCCTCGTGGTGGAGCATCACACTTCCACTTTCAGGCTTTTGATAGATCAATAAGCATCTGTAAAAGGCTGAACCCATAAAAATAAAGTTATCAAGAGACAGCAAACATTTCTAAAGAACCAGTGACTCTTGCCTTGGCTGGTGTGGCTCAGCCGACTGAGCACCGGCCTGCAAACCAAAGGGTGGCTGGTTCGATTCCCAGTTGGGACGCACGCCTGGCTGGGTCTCCAGTTGAGGGCATGTGAGAAGCAACCACACATGTATGTTGTCTCTCTCTCTTTCCCTCTCCTGTCCTCTCTCTCTAAAAATAAATAAACAAAATCTTAAAAAAAAAAAAAATAGAACCAGTAAGTCGTCAATACAAAGGCCATGACCAAACAAGGGTATTCAGTTTTATGGCCACTATTTGATTTGCTCTCAAGTCCATTTTACAGATAGAGAAACCAGGGCCTCAAAAGATTAGAAATTACTTTGTTTCAGTCACAAAACCGAACGAGCCCAGAGGACTATGTCTCTGCCACGGCAAAACCCACATGCCAAGAATGAACAGGCCACCGTTTTACATTTTCTCTCTAACACAGTGCAACTGCCTATAGCAGCAGCCACGACATTCCCACCCCCGCACTCCCCCACCCCCGCAAAGGTCAGCCCTGTGGAGCAGAGGCCCACACAAACTGCGGAAGGTCCAGCCACGCCCAGAAGGGGAATGACTCTCTTCTCCACATCCCTCAGTAAGTAGAATAGGGAGACTGTATCCCTCTTGGGCTCAAATGCCAAGAGAATCCATGTCTCGTAAGAAGGGATGTGGCAGTGGGTGTATAATTAACATCCGAGAATGAAGCTTATATCTTTGTTCTGCAGGAGCACAGCCACCCACAGAGTTAGGATTCGGGACTGGTCAAGGAGGACCAGCCAACCCCAGGGAACATATCTAGTGATTTACAGGAAACACTCTGGTTCTCTCAGGGAAAATGGGATGTGGTAAGAGAGGCAAAACCAGAGAACAGAGACCATCATGTTGGTGTGGGCAGTAGTAGTGGTTTATATTTGCAAAATATGTTCACAAATACTTCATTTGCTCCTTTGGATAGGATCCTGTAGAAAAGGACCTTTATTCCAAGGTTACAGATTAAAGAAGACTCTGAGAAGTTAAGTGGCTTGTCTGTATTACCTGGCAACTTAACTGACTCAAGACTCACCCTCAAGTTTTCTGTCTGCCCCATACCTGTGGCACCCGAGGGGAGGTGGCTTAATTAGTAGCAAATAGAAATTAGGAGAGGAAGAGGAGCTCCTAGAGGCAGGCACAGTCACAGCAGCAGAAAGAGACCGGCACAGATGACAATGTAGAAAGACTTTTCAAAATCCACAAAAGCATCACAGAAATTAAAAAGCAAAGAAGCCTGAGGCCACATAGAATTAGCAACAAACAAGCCTACAAAGCTTGAAAAGAGCCTAAGGTAACCACTGTGTTACAATTAAATACACTGTATTCTGTTTAAGAAGCAGAAAGTGAGAAATCCATTTGAGAAAGCCTGCAACCCCAAACTGCTAGAACATTTGCTTAAGGACATGAAGTTTCCACTTTCCCAAAACCTTCTGGATAACCAAGGTTCCAGCTTGAGTCTCTTTCTCAACAATTTCAATCCATTACTCAAACTTCTCTTCTTCCTGTGCTCTTATTTTTTCCTTCTGTTTACTTATGGTTTGCATAGGTTTTGTAGTCGGAGTTTTTAAGATGGTACATTTCAAATACTGTAAGTTTATTTGCATTGCAAAACTCATTCTTGGTAATGAAAACAAACAAACAATAGAACTGAAAATATAGCTTACAATAGACGTATTTTTGAGACGCTTAGCTGCTCACATTGCACCCCAGACCCTCAGGAAATGCCTCCTCTTCCCTGGGGTGGGCTCTGGGGGCCCTGTCCCTGTGGCCGGAACAGATTGATCAGAAGTAGGCATCTGTTCCAAACAGAGCCAAGCAGAGGCATCCCCGCAGCAATTCCTTTTGCTTAAGCTAGCCTGATTCTGTTTCTATTACTTGGAACCAAAAGGTTCTCCATCATATTTATTTTGTGCTTCCCTATACTAAATTGTTTGCTCTACAAGGGCAGAGATCTTTGTCTATTTTATTCACTGTCATATCCCAAGTGCCTGCAACAATGCCTGGCTCATAGCAGATACTCAAAAATGTTTGCTGAATAAGGAATATTGTGTGTTTCTTCACTTCCCCCATCATGAGTTTTATGCAGTGTACGCATTCAATTTGCTTAAAAGAGAAGGCTCAGCCCTGCAGAGTTTGGTCTTCCCCATGCTTCCACACAGTATCTGAAAGATTTTCAAATTCATTTTTTTCCCAAATATCTATTCCCCACGCCTTTGACTCTGAAAGATTCTTATCTTCTCCTTACATCAGCACTTTAGTACTACATCTGTTCTATATAGTGTACGGTGTTACTGTCATCATAATGGTGTAATCCCTACATTTCCTTTTCTTCCCTTCTCTTTTATCCTTCCAAATGTCTGCTCTCAATAATGTCACTGGCCAAGCCAGCTATTCACAAATGGGCAGAAGGTCTCGTTCCTGCTTCACTCGCTCCAGGATTTAAACAATGCCAGCCAGGGAATAAAGAGGCCTGATGGCCCCATCACAGTACCGGTCAGGTTCCCAAGAGCACCAAAACATGGGACTGCTACCCAGGGGCAAGACAATGTCAAGACACCTCCAAATCCCTTCTCTGGGGACCTGGGGAGCATACACAGCTGGCCAAATCTTTATACCTCCCAGATGCTGCTCCAGCTCCTGTAACTGAGCCCTTTACTGCTCTGTGATTAGTAAGAGACGTCAGGCCCATTTCTCTATATTGTTAAGGGAGAACCATCCCTATTGTAACGCCAACTTGAGTGTTTGGCTAAAATGATCTACTTTATTTCCAAGTAATTTAAAAAGCAGAAGTAGGAAATAAAATAAATTACTCCCATGTAAAGTTCAAATCCAGATCACATACTCAAATGGAGACATATTGAAGATAATTTTTCAAAGTAGAAAATTTCACCAAACATAGGCATTTTAAAGTCAATGTTTATATCTAAAAATCAATTAGTTAAAACCAAACAAAACAGTCTTTAGCTAAGTTTAAATTCCCAACACAAAAACCAAGTTAGGCCAGGGAGGGGCTTATTTATAAGGCAGAAATAAACACCGAATATCATTACAGATGGATCACCAAGTAACTGGCCTCATCTCAACAATTTCTTACAATTCATTTTATTACCTCATGTTCTCATGCCACATTCTCTTTCTTAATTTTTTAATGTAACTCCTTAGACTTAAATATTTACAATTTTTTTCACATTGTGACTGCTCATTAACTCAATGAGCAGACTGAGCACTCTAAAAACAAGCGCTTTGTCATACATTTACGGTGTGGAGCACACTCTTGCCAGTGGTCTGACAAGGGCGAATCCTTTCTCAGCTCCATTGACCGTCTCAGAATTCTTCTCACTTCTGGCCCTCCCTTCCAGGAAGCCCTGACTGTGCTGATTAAGGGGAAAAACAAATCTCTTTTGATACGCCGGGGTGAGAGCTCCTTGCTACTCTCCATCTCTCCTTCGTACAGTGCTGAACACAATTTTCTGGAGGAGTTCCAGAAGGTGTGCTTTCTAGAGGAGTAAAGAATTATGGCAGCATCCTTATTCCAGTTTGCACAGCTGAGGAGAGTGGAGGGTCCAGGGCAGAAGGGAGGCAAACAGGTAGACTGTTACATGAGGCTCACGTGATATCAATGCTATTCACCAGGTTGCAAATGTCCTCTTGTTTTCCTCCACACTGCAGAATCACAAACTTAGAAAGTAAAAGTGACTTCAAGGAGTAACTACTGGGCAAAGTCCTAACTTCCCACAGATGAATACCTAAGTCTCACACACAGAATATGTGATGGCTAAGAGGGAGCTTGGGTTGAAATCTTGGCTCCACCACTTATTACCTGAGTCAACTCTAGCAAGTTAGTTAAGTTCTATGCCTCAGTTTCTCCATCTGTAAAATAGCATAATAACAGTCCTTACTGCAAAGAATTGTGTAGCTGTTACATGAGATAAACATGTAAAGCATTTAGAACAGTACTGGGCATGCAGGAGATCAATAAATGATGGTAGTAATAGCTGTTGATATGATTGCTATTAACAATGCTGTTTCTAAAGGAGTTCTAAGAATTGCAATGCTTTCATTCAACGAACATTTTAATGAGCATGTACCATGTCTGTCATGTATATGATGCTGCACACTGGAGATACAGATATGATCTGTACCCTCCAACAGCATCCAATGAAATGGGACAATACATCACAGAATGGTAAGACCTATTATAGAGAATGTGTATAGGATCTTGAGAAGCAAGAAGCCTGAAGATGGTGGGAAAGGGACAACGAGCCAGATCTCACAAGACAGACTGGAGTGCACCGAAGGAAGAGGACAGGGACAGTCAGTCCAGGCAAGGTTGGGGAAGAGCAAAATGCAAGACTAACAAGCTTAGCAAAGTCGAGCGTATGAAAGGCCTAACTAAACTGAACCTTAGCCTAAGATAAATGTGGACCCTTGACTACAGGACGAGGGATGGACTGGAGTGAGGGAAGAAAAGGAGGAGGAGGCTGACTGGCAATTATTGCAGTAGTAAAAAACCCCAAAGTGGCCAAAGATAAGTGAAAAACTCCAAAGAGTCATCCAGTCATGGAGTAGAGAGAATAGATTCCCCCCCAAAATATTGAGAAATTAAAACAACAGGTCTTAGTTACTGATTAGAGACAGAGGATTGGAGGTGGAAAAAGGAAAGTGAGTACCAGGTTACTGACTGGCACAAGGGGGAGGATGGTGGTGCAACTGGGATCCAGGAAGCTGTCTGTGCTCGGTTTTTTAAAAAATTGATTTGAGAGAGAAGAAGAAGAAAGAAGAAAGAAGAAAGAAGAAGAAGAAGAAAGAAGAAGAAAGAGAAACTAAGAGACATCAATTTGTTGTTCCACTTATTTATGCATTTGTTGGTTGATTCTTCTATATGCCCTCACCTGGATCAAACCTGCAACCTCGACATATCAGGA
Organism: Artibeus jamaicensis; assembly: GCF_021234435.1. Taxonomy (NCBI): domain Eukaryota; kingdom Metazoa; phylum Chordata; class Mammalia; order Chiroptera; family Phyllostomidae; genus Artibeus; species Artibeus jamaicensis. The sequence continues at coordinate 4,994,962 of NW_026522046.1, read as the reverse complement.
CAAAGCCTAACCAGCTGACCTACCTGGCAAGGGCCCATGCTCAGTTTTGAACACGTTGAGTTGAGGTACCTGCTGAGCATTCAGATGGAGCCATCCAATAAGAGAGGAGGCAGAAATAAGGACATGCATCTGTGAGTTTGGGTGAGGCTGGAGACAGAGATGAGCCATCACTGCTCAGTGCAGTCAAAGTCACAGAGAGAGGGGTTTGAGGTGACTATGATGAATTGGTTAGGGAGACAGGAGGACCAGGGAGGAAAAGAAAGCAAGTACCACGGCCACCAACATTTTCTCAGAACTGTGACACTATTTTCATCCTCATCGGGATGGTCAATATCAACTTTTTCAAACATCCTGGTGTTCTTTATTTATATACCACCTGTTTCATAAATATTTGTTGCAGCTATAGTAAACACAAACAAAAAAAGCAATAAAACAAAAAAAATCAGAGCAAGAAAACAGGAAATCAGGTTAGGAGGTCAAGACAGCAGGTTGGGGGAGAATAGAATTAGGATACAATTATGCAAGCCAAAGGGGACTTCAGAGTTGCTACAGTAGACTTGCTAGTTTGGCTCTGAGCTGCCTAGTGGCCACAGTAAAAATAGAGATAGTCAATACAGATAGTCAATTACCTCCATAAGAAGAAACTATACTCTTCATCAGGATTAACTGATTTGGCCAAGAACATCCAGTTAGAAGGTGAATAAATCCCACTCTCCCAAGCTGCTTCAACATGCAAATGTTCTGCATAATTAGATCCCCATTATCAGGGTGGAGTGGTAGAAAGAGAACTGGACTAGGACTCAGGATACCTCATGATTATAGTACTAACTCTCCCACTGATTGCAGACCTAAAGCAGATCATTTACATTCTTTGTGCCTCATTTTCTCTACTATATAGTAACTCCTTTCACTTGCTGTTTTGTTTTGATGTCACATTCTGATTCTTCAGCAAATATTAACAGACATGAAAGGAGAAAAAGAGAAAAATCTACTGAAATTACATAAAGAACAATGGGGACTGCAGAAGAAATCTATAAAAGAGCCACAATTTTCTGAACATAAAAGAGAAAAAGACACATTCATCAGTTAAATAGAAACTTCAAGATGGCGGCATGGGTAAACACAGCTCGCCTCCTTGCACAACCACATCAAAATTACACCTAAAATATAGAACCATCACTCAGAACCATCAGAAATTGAGTTGAATGAAAGTCTCACAACTACGGAATTTAAAAAACCACATCCATCCAGACTAGTAGGAGGGACAGACTTGTGAAACAGGCTGGTGCCACATCCATGTGTGCTGGACAAAAATTCGGGAGGTATATCTCAGGAGCAAGGAGTCCCAGCTTCATAGCTGAACCCCCAGTCCAGGGTTCCAGTGCCAGGAAGATCAGTCCCCACAACTTCTGGCTGCCAAAACCAGTGGGGATTGAGTTGGTGGAAAAAACAGCTGCAGTCCCAAGCAGTTCCTCCTAAAGAACCCACATACAGACTTACTCAGACTCACTCCCTCTGAACTCTAACACCAGGGTAGCAGCTTGAAAGTCACCAGTGGCATAAAGGGAATAACTGAAGTGCCTGGTATCAAGACAAGAGCTGGGGAACAGTTTTCTCCCAGAGAGAAAGGAGAGAAGAGGCCACTGTCCCTACTCTGAACCCTGCCACCAGAGAGGCAGCAGGCTGGTACCATGTTTGAGACTCCATCATCAGGGCATGAACACTGTTTGCCCCACCCTGGAGATCCCCAGAGACTCTGTCCCACTCAATTTATGGGCCCACCCAAGCTCCTTTTCCATATGAATAGTTGATCTTGGCTCATGCTTCACAACTTGTTAAATCCTCTCAAGCAACAGCCTGCCTCAGTGAGTCTATATACTTCTTGTTAAGTAGCCACAGGCCTGCTACAGAGGTGCAGCCCCTGTACCTCTTGTTAAGTGGCTGCACTCCTGGCACTAGCAGCAGCCATTTCAAACTGTTGATAGCTCAGACAGGGTGGTCCTGGGCAAAACACAGGTGGGGGCTGACCTTGGCCTGCACCACATGGGAAACCCCAGAGCCTGCGCGCCCAGTGGACAGCGAGAGACCACAGTGGAACGCCACCACCCTGCTCCTGCACAGCTGATCCTCCAACAGAGGGCAGAGGCTGGTGGTTAGTGGTCAAGGCAGCCAGTCCTCGCAGCTGACTGGCCCAGGTAGATTTCTCCCATTGACCTGCTAATAGCAATCAAGACTCAACGACAAGAGGAGGGTTTACTCAGCCCACACAAAGGGTGCACCTTGAGTACCCAGCATGGGTGATAGGCCAGGCTGTGCCACTTGACCTTACAGAACACCTATTACATTAGGCCACAATATCAAGACAGGGAGGATGGCAACTCTGCCTAATATATAGAAACAAACACAGGGAGGATCCCAAAATTGAGGAGACAACAAAACATGGCCCAAATGAAAGAAAGATCAAAACTCCAGAAAAAGAGATAAACAAAATAGAGACAAGCAACCTACCAGATACAGAGTTCAAACACTGGTTATACGGATGGCATAAAAAAAGTATAAAAAGCATTAAAAAGATTGAGTCGGAATTAAAAGATATACTAAAATAAAGAACAATTTACAGTGAAACAACAGTAGAGTGGATGAAGCTGAGAATCAAATCAATGACTTGGAACATAAGGAAGCAAAAAACAACCAATCAGAAAAACAAGAAAAGAGAATACAAAAAACCTCCTGGGACAACTTCAAGCATTCCAACATTTGCATCATATGGGATGCCTGAAGAAGAGAAAAGGCAAGAAACTGGAAATCAATTTGAAAAAATAATGAAAGAAAACTTCCTAATATGCAATCCAGAAAGGACAGAGAGTCCCAAACAAGATGGATGCAAACAGGCCTATGCCCATATCCATCATAATTCCATTGCAAAAGGTTAAAGATAAAGAGAGAATCTTAAAAACAGCAAAAGAAGAGCAGTTAGTTACCTACAGGGAAGTTCCCATAAGACTGTCAGCTGATTTCTCAAAAGAAACTTTGCAGGCTAGGAGGATTGGCAAGAAATATTCAGAGTTGTAAAAAGCAGGGATCTACAGCCAAGATTTTTGTACCCAGCAAAAATATAATTTAGAATCAAAGGACAGAAAAAGAACTTCCCAAACAAGAAAAAAACTAAAGTTCTTCATCACTAAACCATTATTATATCAAATGTAAAAGAACTTATTTAAGAAAAGAAGATCAAGACTATGAACAATAAAATGGCAATAAATGCATATATATGAAGAACTTAATCTAAAAACAAACTAACCAAACAAGAAGAAGAAAGACAGAATCATGGATGCAAAGAGTGTTTTGATGGTTGACAGATGAGAGGAGGGTGTGGGAGAATGGGTGAAGAAGAGGTGAGAGGATTAAAGAGTACAAATAACTAGTTACAGAATAGCCAATGGGGATGTGAAGGACAGTAAAGGTAATAAAATAGCAAAAGAACTTATGTGTGACCTACGGACATGAGCAATGGAGTGGGGATTGCCTGAGGGACGAGGGGTGTGCTGGCGGGGGATTGGGACAACTGTAATAGCATAATCAATATAACAAAAAAAATAAAATAATGCTTTCATTGAACCAGGGTCAACCAAAACATAGTATGTGTGCTATTGCTCTCCAATACAGCACGCCATGACAGATATTGCCAGCTAATTAATCACAGCACTTTTCTTCTGCTGAATCCTGAGAAGACCTCGAAATCCTGCTCAGCACTGTTTCAAGTAACTAACCACCAACCAACCAACATGGGCATTCTAACCCCAGAGCAGGGATGTCAAATTCATTTTCAACGGGGGCCACATCAGCCTTAAGTTTGCCTTCAAAGGGCCAAATGCAATTTCAACTCCTTAACAGTTAAAGAGGAGTTACATTTATACAGTTCTAAAATTATTTCAGCCCTCTGAAGGCAACCTCGAAGCTGATGCGGCCCCCGGTGCTATCACGCTCTCGCACACACCACCATGCTGTAGTCTCGGTGCCTGTCGTATTCAGTGGATCCTCTGTGAGTGAGAAAGGCTGGGATGGGGGATTTGGCTGCAGCTGCTAAGGTGGGCAGATATGGAACAAAGCTCTTTTTGCAGTTACTTTTAAACATCTAAAAATATGTGGATATATTAACATTAAAACTCACACAAGTCAAAATACACTCCTGATTAAAATTAAATACTGCCAAATGATCTACCAGACGAAATCTAGGAAAGGCACAGCAGCCAGTACCAGACTGAAAATCTTTAGAAGCAACTTAAATTTCTAAGGATTTTTCTTTTGTTTTCCTTCAAAATTTGGGTACGAGCATTTCCACAACAGTAGAGAGAATAAATAGTACAACAAACCTACAGCCACCCATCACCCAGTTTCTACAACCATCCACATTTTGCCATTTGTGTTCACAGGATAGAACTTTACAGAGTGAGTCTTATAGGGCTACAGCTCAATACAGAATCCCCTGAAAACACACTCCTGTACGAGAAACAAGGTGTGGACACACACACCCACACAAACAGGAACTTCCAGGCAATGTGGAGAAACAAGCTGGAGTGAGGTCTGTCCACTTAGCCTCTGGCTACTCAGAGCGGGTCCCTGCTCAGCAGCATCAGTGTCACCTGGGAGCCTGTTCTCACTGCAAAGTTTCAGGCCCCATTCCAAATGTACTGAGTCATAATTTGCACTTTAACAAAATCCCCAGGTAATTAGTCTACCAGGGTCAACCTGCAGCCTGCAGGCACATGCAGCTCAGGATGGCTATGAGTACAGCCAAACACAAAGTCGTAAACTTACTTAAACCATTATGAGGGTTTTTTTGTGATTATATGTCACAATGTATTTAACGTGTGGCCCAATACAACTCTTCTTCTTCTACCGTGGCCCAGAGATGGCGAAAGGTTGGACGCCCCGATACACGCTGAGGTTTAAGAAGCACTAGTCCACTCTAGACCACCATAACCATCCTCATCAAAGCCTTGCTTAACTGGTTCCAAGGAGGTGAAGAAGAAACTGAGGTGTGAAAAGCAGTGTCATTTTACTTGATAGGACAATTTGCCACTAACCAGTCAAACTTAAAGGTATGTACTTTATGACCTAGCACTTCCACTTTTCAACACTGACAGTCATATGGATGGATGCTTAAGTAGAATAATACTAAGATGTCTATCACTGCACTGTTTGGGACTGAAAACAACCTGTCTACCAATAGATGAATGGTGAAGCCAACCAGTACAGAACAGCAAGCAGAGCTTAGAGGGAATGTACCACGTCATGCAAAGTTCTCCTAGATGTACTGAAGTTCAAAAAGCAAGCTGCAGAATGTTCCATCTAGCAGAACAACATTTGTTTAGGACAAAAGAAAAACACACACAATATATGTATTCTCCCCCCCCCCCCCCCGCCCCACCACACACACATACCTCTCTATATATGGATGTGTCAAGGAAGAGAAGAGATTGGAAAGACAGCTATCGGAAGGGAAAGTGGCTACATCTGGGACTGGATGAAGGGGACTGGGATTATCATGTTTTATCTATTTGCCTATTTAGCAAAAGAAGAGTGAATTCATGTAGCACTTGTGGGACAAATTTTTTCTTTAAGTAGAGTAAATATGGTTAGAGTAAGGTTACAGAAAGATGGATAAAAAGTTTAAGGACCTTTGACACACTGTATAGGTCATTTTCATTTTCAACACATGCATTCAGCTGGTACTAGGCATATTTTGCACTATTTAAAAATGTCTTCAAAGTGGGATGCTTGCGTTTCTGTGTATTTTTGTATTCCCTTCATTTGTCTATGAGCTAAGTGAGAACAAGTTCTATATGTGATTGTTTCTGTTGCTGTGCATTCCGGGTTCCTAGTTCAACGAATGATGATGTACTCTAGCTAAATGAGTAACTTACCAACCTATGTATAATAATAGCTTAAAAAAATTTCCCTAAGAGGTAGGCAGAGCATGCACTGTCTTCATTATAAAGCTGAAGAAACAGGCTCATAAGGTAGATAATTGTGCTCAGGGCTCTTTAGTTAGTAAGTGGCAAAATCAGACCTTAGCTCTCACTTTGGGATTCTAAGTCCTCTGCCCTTTCAGTTATACCGTATTTGTCATGCTTAAATATGATACTTACCTACATGTTTAGGCAATTTTTTAGATAGGTGCAGGCTGAAAACTCTCAGGAGAAATCTTAGAATTCAAATAATGTATACACTTTTGGAATCTCATGTCTATTTATTTTGAGTTTCTTTTCCCATACGTTGCCTTGAACAGCCCAAGGAGATGAGACTAAAAAAAAAATTATACTACCTTATTCCAAACACAAAGTAGAAAAACGATGAATTCCAGCTGCTTACAATTGTTTTTTTTTTAAATGTGGCTGTTCTAATTTATATGGAAAAACACACAATATAAAAGTAGATGGATAATATGCGCCCGTCTCTCCCTTGTAACAATTATCACAGCCCATTAGGAAAATCCTAGCAGCAATGCAAACAGTGTTATGGAGTTGGGGGGAAAAGGAGAATCTGTCTGTCCCTAATGAAGGGAGGCTGTTTGAGGTGACAAGATACTAGGAAGCTCTTCATATAAAATACCGTGTTTTGCCATGTATGCTTTTTGGCCCAAATTTTTGAGGGAAAAATAAGGATGTACATTATCTTGGGTAGTTCCTGAAATACCTTGTATCTGTTCTTGTGGTTTGTAATTATTTGTTACATGGAATTTCTTGCACCATAATATGTTTAAAAAAAAAGAAATGCTGAAATTTCTTTATAATGCAAAAAACAAGTATCTGAATATAAATAAATAAATAAATGAATTTAAAAATTAAAACGAAAGGTGTTTCTTCTCCTGAAAGTCCGGGCCCACAATATGGGTGTACATTGTACACGGCAGGCAAAATCCAGTGTTCTCAATCTGACTCTGTGAAGTTCAAGTTTTTTAAGTTTGGAGTTAACGAGGTTAAAAGCTCACAGTAGTCCTTGGATTTCTAACACAAAGGACTTCATGATCCCTTTAAGTGCTGTGACTAGAGAGCAACCCTCTGGACCCACTTGCATGCCTCTATTTATAGCAGCAAGCACCAAGTCTTATGGGAAAAAGCTCTTAGACCATTTAAAAATCAAACTATTTTAGGCATCTCACAACTTTCTAAGAATTTTGTTTGTTTGTTTTAACATTGTTCCCAAAACTTGGGCCATAAATCGTGCGTGTGCACGCACACACTCATCTGTGCCTGTTTGGGGGAGGCGTGTCAAAGTGGGCTTGAAGCAGGAAGGACTCTATGAAGAGCTCCGACCAGGGCTGCAATTGTGGGGTGAGGTCCTGGGTGTTCATCGCATGACTAAGAAATGAATTAGCTGCCAAACGGAAATTTTTTTTAGAACTGGGCAGAATGTACATATTGTTAAAAAATATGAATCAAGCACAGCTCATTTCAAATATTAGACATATTTCCCATAACCACTGAAAACATATATGTACTAACTCTGGGATCTTGCTAAATTTAAACCCTGACTCAGTAGAGTTAAGACAAGTCCTTCCCTCTTGAGGGGAGGGAAGAGTGGAAGTGCTGCCCTACCGGACAGGACTGCTAGAAGCACGCCTCTGTGTGCCAGAACCTTCACGTGCCAAGAACTTTTTAATGATGTAGAGAATTATTAGCCCCCCCCTTTCTTTCTGATGAGTAAAAAATCAGTTGAAGATGTTTAAAATCTGCTTACGGTCCCAGCTAATTTCCAGCACTGGTCTGCGTGACTCCCAAATCGACTCCTTCTCTGCTTGACCACACTGACGCTCAGTGAGGCCAGGGGCACCGAGTGTTTGCTTCAGACAGTTTTGAAATACATTTTATTGACCATCTCTGCTGGGAATTAACCTTTTCATCATGGCTTTTTAGAATGGGCCATGTTTTAAAAGTTCACATTCATTTATATAGAAAGTTATATGACTACCCATTAATTTTGAAAAAGCCTCCACTACCCTGTGGCACTTAGGAGGTTGTCATCAAAAAATGGTTATTCCTAGTAATTTTATTCCATCACCAGAAGCTCAGAATGTAAATTAATGGGCAGAGCTACTGGTCTTGTCTGAAAATAGCTGCATGACTAACTGTGTCCACGCGGTGACTAGAACATGTCAGAGCACAGGACTTGTGGGCTGCAGGGCAGCCCCCATGGAGGCGGACCAGGACCCCAGGTTGTTGCGTGGGAGATGGAAGTCACTGGCTTTCCAGCTCCGTCACCAAAAAGCACTCACTTGAGATTTTTACCAAAAGTTTGGTTGTGACTGTTGTTCTAAATCCTATCTTAAGGGACACGTATGAAGAAGTTACGCAGTAGGGATTAACCACCTGTCAGCTCTGGGTCTTGTCATCAGGTTACAGGCTTGACTCAATTAGTACTTGTAATTAATTACATAATTTTTGGTTCAAGTTTAATTCCACTAAAATGTCATGGCAAAATTAGGCCACTTAGGGAGGTTTATGGATAAAAGGATAAATGGTCAGCTTAAAGGTTGTTATATATGTGATTCAGATCTGAAACACGTGAGAGTTGTAAACCAAGAGAGGACCCTGTAGCTCCACGAACAGCAAGTACATGTGCCCCCTCACATATGTAGGTTTCTGAACATTTGGACTCTCACTGAAAACAGACTGATGCCTCTTTTTGGAATGGACATGGAGGGCCCAGTTTCCCCCTGGGCCTCAGCAAGGAACATGTGATGGGCCTTTCCAGGGCTGCACAGGGCTCTGCAGAGGGGAGAACTTAAGGCGAGGGGAGGGGTGGTGGGGAGCCCTGGGGCCGCTGTGATTGCCAAGGTCAGCAAATGGAGTTCTCATCTTTGAGGGTAGGACAAAGAGTTCCCAGAGATTCAACCCAGCAGATGATTGGAAACTCGAGGACATATACCCATCACTTTGTCCCTGTAACTATAGGCTACTGCTTCTGCACCTGGTTCTTGGTTTTTATCACTTTATGTAAAAACATCTCAACTTCCAAGATCTGATTGACCAAAGTGACTAATATCTGTTTGTGCCCAAACAATAGCCCAGCTATGCTCCCCTGTCTATGATGCATGCATAAGTCTTCCAGGGATTCACACTAGTGGGCTCAGGGTACAGAATGAATGCAGTTCCTTCTCAAGGAATAGCAATTCCATGTAAAGTTTTAAAATATTTTGAATATTACAGCAAACAACTATATGGTGGGGTGCATCGCCAGAAACACAGATATGTTAACAGAAGACAAGTTTTATGTTCAGAGAGTTTTATGTCCACTTTGCTAGGCATTTCCCCATCCCTAGGGAAATGCTGCAGGAACTGTTCGAGGAACACTGGCCTGCTGGATCCCTAGGCACCTCCCGGAGACTTTCCCTATGCTGTGAATGTTGCTCAAACAGTCCCCTGTTATTTAGCGACATCAAACCCTGCCACAGTAGTGGGGAGGATGACTGGTACTAGGGACTAAAGTGAGGTGGTGTAACTACAAGAGTGAGTCTTTGAGTGAGAACAAGTTGGAGTAAAGAAAAACTGCCAGGAGAAAGAACTCCAGGGTACAATGAGACATGCAGAAATATCACCAGTGCAGCCGGTACCACAAACACGTCACTAACCACCTGCTATGTGCTTGGGGGCACACAGGTACGTAAGACACAAGCCTTGCCTGTGAGGTGACACCAGGATGACCTAAGGTCCTGACATTTCAGTGGCCTGCTATCAAAATGTGTATATTCTAAATCTGACTTTATTTTTATAGGTAAAGTAATGATACACCTGTGCTTTCAATTTACCACAGACATGACTGTGAGGAGCATCACACGGAGGCTTAGGATTAAAGGTCTTTGCACTCCAACACCTACACTCATTTTACTGTGTCAATAACAAGTGTAAGAAAAAGAAAGAATCCGAGTCTAACAAGCAAACTTCTTAAAGGTAAAAAAAAGAATTTAAAAACAATTTCCCAGGGCTGTAGAGTCTGCTGTGAAAGCAATTTCTAGATTGAATGGGTCACTGAACTAGGTCAGAGGTTTCTTTTATTCAACTACGCCATAACAAATTCGACCACTGAAGAAAATGTTCTAGATCCTCTCCTAAATGCTAGTGTATTCAGAGACTAGTAAGACACATGCCCTGCCTTCCAGAATTCAATCTTGGGCAGCACTGTGGTTCTCAAGTATTTTTTCCATTATTGCTCCTAACAAGCCTAACTGGATTATTTGTTCTAATTGCCACACTCCAAGAAATTTTAACACCTGAGACATACTACATAATCTGTTTACGTACTATGGCCCTTTGAAAGGCTCCAAATCATTGTAATATCTTAGACAGGGGTGTCAAACTCATTTTCACCAGGGGCCACATCAGCTTCATGGTTGCCTTCAAAGGGCCGAAATAATTTTAGGACTGTATAAATGTAGCTACTCCTTAACTTTAAGGAGCTGCAATTACATTTAGCCCTTTGAAGGCAACCGTGAGGCTGATGTGGCCCCGGGTGAAAATGGGTTTGACACCCCTGATCCAAGATGTCATACTGCTCCCCACCCACTAAGAACAAATTTCACTCCCTTAGGGGCAACATGGCCCCCTGAGGATTCATGGTCTAGGGCAGATGTTCATGTAAGTCCCATAGATATTACGTACACACATGTGCGTGCACACACACACACTTTTTGAAATCAAATTCTTGAAGGACTCTGTAATAAATATTTTAGGTTTTATGTGCTACACAGTGTCGCTTCTTCTTTATTTTTTGTTTTGTTTTATACCCCTTTAGAAATACAAAAACCTTTCTTAGTTCAAAGGCACCCTGTACCAAAACAGGCTACTGGCCAAAGTTGGCCTGTGGGTTAGAGTTTGCTCTAACCCTGCTCTAGAGGGTTAACAGCTAACATTTTTTGAGATCTTACCATTTACAAAAAGGTAATTGTTTGTAGAACGGTGGCTGCCAGACCCCGAGTGGAGAGGAAGGGGGAGTTACTGTTTAATGGGCACAGAGTTTCAGTTTTGCAAGATAAAGCTGGAGGGGACGGTGGTGATGGCGGCACAAGGACACGAATGGACTTAATACCGTGGAACTGTATGTGCACTTACAGACATTCAGGTGACAAATTTTATGTTACGTGTATTTTATCACAATAAAATTTGTTAGGTTAACTGTTTAACTTTCATATAATACTCAGTAAAAAACCATATAAAGTAGACAAATTAAGACATTTTATAGCTGAAGAATGGGAGTCCACAAGAGCTTTTGCCACGTGCCCAAGCTACAAAGCTAGAGACTGCAGTCCTAGTCTGTGGGTTTGCAGGACCGAGCTCTTCGTCCTTCTCACCACCAAGCGCTCCTTTTATTTTTTTCCTTCAACAGATGCCACACTGCCAAAGATTGTATCTGCTTAACAAGCATCACTTACAAATAATTTATTTTGCTTCTTAAACAATTATTCAAAGATAAATACTGACAGACAGAGCTTCAGATCCCTCCACAGATGGGCCCATTCTTAAAAGATAAACTCTAAACTGATATAATTTCAGCCAAACAGCAAAGAAATTTGGATTACAGTTAAGCTTTTTCTTTAGATAAATGTGAGGTCCAAGGACCACTGATGTCTATTTCTAAAACAGGGCCCAATATTTAGAAATGCAAAGAACTACTCACCTTCTGGGTTGTGTTGAGGAGACCCCAAAATATCTGGAAAACTACTGAAGGCAGATAGAATCCAGATTCTCCTTCATTGCTCCAGTTTTAGGATTTCGTGACTCAATATAGTTATTCCAGTGGTATTCATTCAGTCAACCAACCACAATTCTCAAGATCACACTACAGCACAGGATGCTAGTGTGCTGTTCTACAAAAACACAGAGTAAAATGAAAGAGGAACCTAAAGTTTAGTGGGATATAAAGTCCACAACTTGGCAAAACCACAAAAAGAGACTTCAAAAGATTTTCAATGAGTTAGGGAAAGAATCGCAACCAGTTGTTGAAACGGAGTCCCCACAAGGCCTGCAAAAGCAGAAACCTGCTATGGCTGCCAGTTTACAGCCATCCCCTCAGGGCAACACCAGTGACCTCCCTGGGCTTGCGACACAGGCCAAGCCTAGAGCACCTCATCGCCTTGGCCATCTCAACTGTCACAGCCACACGACCTAGGCCAGGCCAACTAGATGTCTTCCCTGGGACTTTTCTAACTTAACTGGGGGCAGGGATGGTGGAAGGGCAGAGGACCCGGTTTCTACCAGACCTCAGGTGGTAAAGACATCCACAGACTGGCACTGACCATGGCCCTACTGTCCATGGAAAGAAAGTCCATGAAACCAGCACTCAAGGACAAACGGGTGGAGAAGAAGAGTGGAGGAGCCAAACCACTGCGTTCAAGCCCCTGGTTCTAAACGTCTCCCTAGCCCACTCTTTCCACGTCATCCCGCAATTTAGTAAGAAAAGGAAAGAAAAAAAGCCATCACTTCCCGCCCCACCCCAGCCTTTGCTTAAGCTAGATGAAGTGAGCTTCTGTTACTTGTGACCAAAAATCTTAATGCAGGGCTGCGGCTGTTGACTGACCTGGAAGGATAAAATGATTGTGTCACCCAGAGAAAGCAAACTGAAGGTCAGCAGCCCCTCAGCTCACCCTGGACGGGCTCCTCACCCCTCCTCCACCTCAAGCTGTCATCTGAGAATCGAGGTTAAACCTCTGCGCACCAGGTGTGTTCCCATCCCTTAAACAGGCAGGTTTGATACTTTTAAAGCATTTTTGTTTCCAGACAAAAGTGAGCTTCCCCAAAACCACTAAGTAGAATTATTTTTATCATGAACCCCCCCCTTGACATTTTATAGAGCAGCCAGCAACAGGTGTGGAAAACTGACAGGAATTCAGGCTACACATAACAAAGAGCTTCGAGAGAATGGGTAAGAACATAATCCCTTCAAACAGCTCAAGTAAAATCTTACATCACAAAGAGGGTATCAAGAAGAAAAATTCCACTTTCCTCCAACCCAGCTGCCAGCCCAATCACCCTTTATCTTGCTGATTCTGTATCATCATTTTCTTACCTCTTCCTCCTATGATTTTTTTAATTGAATTTATTGGTGTGACATTAGTTAATAAAATCATATAGGTTTCAGGTGTATAATTCTATAACACATCATCTGTATAGTATATCATGTTCACCACCGAAAGTAAAGTCTCCATCACTATTTCCTCTCCCCCCATTATCATCTTCTTCTATCTCCCCTCACTCCCTGTCCCTCTGGTAGTCACCGTACCGTTGTCTGTGTTGGGAGTTGAGTTTTTAAATAAATTTTTTTTGCTAATCCCTTCACCATTTTCATCCAGCCCCCCACCCCCACCCCTCTAACTCATTGTTAGAGGGGTGTCAGTCTGTTCTCTGTGTCTATGAGTCTATTTCTATTTTGTTTATTAGTTTACTTTGTTCATTAGATTCCACATAGAAGTGAAATCATATGGTGTTTGTCTTTCTCTGACTGGCTTATTTCACTTAGCATAATACTCTCCAGGTCCATCCACAGTTGCAAAAAGTAAGATTTCCTTCTTCTTCTTCTTTTTTTACAGCCAAATAGTATTCCATTGTGTAAGTGTACCACAGCCCTTAAAAAATATTTCTTTTAGAGAGAGGGGAAGGGAGAGAGAGGGGAAGGGAGAAAGAGGAGAGAAACATCAGTGTGTGGTCGTCCCTCATGTGCCCCCTTACTGGGATCCTGGCCAGCAACCCAGGCATGTGCCCTGACTGGGCATCGGACCAGCAACCTTTGGTTCCCAGGCCAGTGCTCGATCCACTCAGCACACCAGCCAGGGCTGTACCACAGCTTTTTTTTTATCTACTCATCTACTGATGGGCACTTGGCTGTTCCCAAAACTCAGCTATTGTAAGTAATGCTGCAATGACAATAGAAATGCTAATGTTCTTTCAAATGAGTGTTTTGGGGTCTCTTCAGACAGATTCCCAGAAGCAGAACCATTGAGTCCTAAGGCAGCTCCATTTTTAATTCTTTGATGTATCTCCTGATGCTTTCCCACAGTGGCTACACCAGTCTGCACTCCCACCAACAGTGCACTCGTAGGGTTCCCCTTTCTCCACATCCTCACCAGCACTTGCTGTTTGCTGATCTAGTGAGGATGGTCATTCTGACAGCTGTGAGGTAACCTTGCCTTCCCCGATGACCAGTGATGTGGAGCATCCTCTCATATGTCTGTCTACTCAGGCCCTTTGCCCATTTCTTAATTGGATTGTTTTCTCTTTTTTTGGGGGGGGGTAGTTTTCAAGTTCTTCATAAATTTTGGATATTAACTCCTTATCAGAGGTATTATTGGCAAATACATTCTCCCATTCAATGGGCCGTCTTTTCATTTTGTTGATGATTTCCTTTGCTGTGCAAAAATCTTTCTGTGTGATGGTGGAGAGGTAGACACCCGGGTTTTCTCTTCTTGCTGATCCTAGTTATCTCTACAGGCACACCTTCGAGATATCGCAGGTTTCATTCCAGACCCTCTTCCTATGATTTTAATGATTTTTTTCCCATGTGAAACTAGCTGAATCATTCACCAGTAAATCTGCTCAATTTTATCTAAGATTGGGGATTGTGGATATATGAACAGAAGCAATATGCAACTAAATCAATCACCAGGCACAAGAAAAACTGATGGTTTGCCTTAAAACTCAGAAAATTTATATACAAGCAGTATATTTGAAAAAGGTTATTTTTATATATCTAAGGTTATTTCAGACTTTATTTAAAAAGAAAGTAAATAAAAATTACTCTCTAACCAAAGACTGTGTAAAAACAAACTGCCCACATAACGTTTTTCACTATTTTATTTTTAAGGACAGTTCTTTTTTTTTAAATATTTTTTTACTTATTTTTACAGAGAAGGGAAGGGAAGGAGAAAGAGTGGGAGAAAAACAACAATGTGTGGTTGCCTCTCATGTGTCCCTTACTGGGGACCTGGCCTGCAACCCAGGCATGTGCCCTGACTGGGAATTGAACCAGCGACCCTTTGCTTCACAGGCCCGTGCTCAATCCACGGAGCTATACCAGCCAGGGCAGGACAATTCTGAGTAACTGTAAAAGTCCCTTTTTCATCACTGATAGTTAAGGCAAAGAAAGAAGAGATTCTGCCACGAGACACAGGTTAATTCAAAGCCAGTCTACACATTTCTAAAGCAGCAGCAGTTTCCAGAGCACAGCTCCACCCCAGACCTGGTGGTAAGCACTCTCCTGGCGACAGTCCTTTTTCCTACAGGGCTGTAAGCTCCAGGGGAGCAGGCGGTGGAACTGGACCGGTGCTCCGCTATGCTTTCAGGACTTGCTAGTGTCTGGCACATCACACGTGAGCAATACATGTTTGGTGAATGAGTAAATAAAGAGACCAGTAAATAAATCCAATTACACATCCTACTTCCGGCGCTGATGAAAGTTCTCAAGAAGCTGACAAGAATTAAAATAGGGAATGTAGAAGTTCCTCTTTCTCCTCCTTAAACTCACACTAATCCGGCAAGTCTGTGGGGGACACACGCGCTCTGTGCCAGGCTCTGGACTGGTAGCTGCTGTCACACAAAGACAACAGAGCCTCTACCCGATGTGTATCACAGTGAACCGGCATCACCTGGGGGCCCGGCTCGGCTAGGACCTACTTGCCCACCTGGAGGTTCATCACCAGTAGGACTGTAAAAGTAGGAAGAAGGGAGAGGAGAAAACCATGGAAAACTTAATAAAATGGCGACTTTTAAATGCACTTAAGTATCCTAATTAGACATTAAAGCTGACAGTATCATTCAACTTATTAGTCCAATAACACTGTTTCTACAGAAATTCTAACAGGGACGCAACAGTTCCAGGAACAAGCATCCACGTTCCTAACTCTCCTTATCCCCCTCAGAGCTTTGCACAGGCAGACGTAGAGGGAAAGAGAAGAGAGGCTCTGAGAATGGGGGTTCATTCTCCCGGGATGGGAAAATAAGGGAAGGTGTGGTATTCCTACAGGTGCTAGGGATCATTAGAGCATTTGAAGACGGGAATGGCTGCCTCTTTCATTTTGAACCTCATTAAACCCAGATGCATCTTCTCACACTGAATTTCACCTTAGTGAAGATACTGCTGTTTCCACATCTGCTTGAATATATGAACACGGACAAATCACTCATCAAATTATAGTCAACCCTATTAAAAAGCAAGTCATCACTTTATCGGTTTCAGACAATATCAAATTATGATCCCCTCCTGACACAGCTGATGTAGAGAAAAAAAAAGCCTAATTTTGGAATTGAGTACCTGAATACTCAATTTGGTATTCTCCCCAATACAAGTTAAAAAAAAGAAGAGAGACTGCATATGCATTCTTTTAGCACAGATGTTATCAAAGAATGTAAACAAAACTGTAAGTTCCTCCATCTTTCCATTCATTCACACGGGGAACACCATTTACGTCTCAGATACCACATTCGACTCAGGAAATAATCGAAGGAAAGGGACACACAAAGAGGACACACCCTCCCTTAGTAAGACCAAGTGATACTCTTTGTTTCATCTCTGGGCTTGTTCAAGTCTAACTGAATGTCTGAGTGGAATAAGAAGACACAATACACTCCCAGTCCTATCCCATAATGAACTGGAGTTGGAGTAGAAGTTAAAGATAGATTAAGAGCCACTGCCACTTCGGACCACATAGGTGCAAACAAAATGAGGAGAGTATCTGGTCACACCACAGCATTCCTGAAGCACTAGCAGCATTACTCTCCAATGGGCAGATCCCGAACCACCTAAGACCCTCTTGTTGTAGCTCACAGCTCTTCCTCCTCAATCCCAGCTAGAACATTCTATTGTCCCAACTCACAAGAGCAAAGAGGAACTGTTTGGCTCTTTAGTCAGGGTTATCACAAACATGGCTCAAACATTACCAAATTGTTCAGATCTCAGCAGTATAGGGGGGAAAATTATAAACCAGGTCAGCTAGTGATCCTATTACAGTCTTCCTGAATTAGAGATAATCTTTCAGTTGTTCTAAATTTTCAAACAGCATGGTTACATGCATTACTATATTAAGAAGAGTGGTATGGCAGACAGGACTACAGACAAGCGTTGTAGTAAGACGGATGTTAAGTTTGGATCTAAGGTTTGTTTCCTTTCCTGCTGGTGGCCTTGGGAGAGTGGAAATCTCCCTGAACTTCATTCTCCTCTCATGAGGAATGAAGTTGCCACCACTTGCCTCACAGGGCCGTTGAGAGATGGGCAATAATCCATATAGAGCAACTAGCCTAGTTAACAGCCTCTATGTTTCATGCCAGGCTCTCTATATCGCCTCTCACCCCATGTATCTGCTGCTGCCCACACATGGCATTCAGAGTGTGGTAAAGGTAAGCCTCAGCCTGTCAATCAGTCTGTGTGCTTAATAAAAGCAAAACTCTGTGAACACGAGCCTACTTGTGAAACCGAAGGGGAAGGATTAACGTGGTACCAAACTACTTGCTCCAAAGCCAAAAAAGAAACAACTTTTAAATATAGCTCGGGTAAGAGAGAACCTTTTCAACAGATTACTGAAAATAAAAATAACTTGGAAGGAACAGTCCCATCCTCGAAACAGTGATAAAGAAACTGATTTGTGACGCCACAATCGTTCAGTCAAAAGCACTACAAGGAACAATTCCTTTCTCTGGGCCTGATGTCAAAGCAGGTTCAGGGCCCTAACATATAGCTCCGCAGCCCAACAGCTCTGGGGAGTTCCAGTCCAGCACAGAGAGCAGCAGGCAAAGCAGACAGGTTAAAACGCTCACTAGACCTTCGGACAAGCCCCAGACCAGCGTTGGTCAGAACACGTTCTACAGAACTGGTCTGCCCTCACGCTGCAGATGTGCCTGGCTCCTTATCCTCACACAGGCAGTGGTTCCTAAAAACGTACTTCCCTGCTAAGGACTTGAAGACTCGGACTTCTAGAGCAGGCAGGAAGACTGAAGATGAACCCATCAACATCCTCACTTCACTGAGGCGAAAGCTAATGTTCAGATGGGGGGGGAGGGTCACAGAGCTGGCTGTCAGGGCCAGAACTGGAGCCCTGGTCAGCACTCCCTCCATCAGACCTGACAGGCTCACCCGCCTCAATGAGCAGCCAGAGTTCCCTTCCTACTGGGGTGTTTTTGTTTAAAGTCTTGGCTTTATTTGGAAATCACTTCTTTTTTTCTAGCTCTTTTATTATAAAATATAAATAACATAAAATTTACCAATTTAACTACTTTTAAGTATATAGCTCAGTAATCGTAAGTACAGTCACACTGGGTGCCACCGTCACCGCCATCCATCATCTGCAGGACTTTTCATCGTCCCAAACCGAAACTCTGTGCCTGCTGCACACCAAGTCCCCAAGCCCTGGCGGCGCCATTCTACTTTCTGCCTCCACAAACCTGACTACTCCAGGTGCTTCATACACGTGAAGTCACGCAGTTTTTCTTTTTGACTGGCTTGTCTTACTTAGCATAGTCTTTAAAGTTCACCCATATTGCAGCATGTTTCAGAATTTCCTTCATTTTCTTTTATTTACTTTTATCCTCACCTGAGGACATTTTTTTATTGCTTTTAGAGAGCGAGAGGAAGGGAGAGAGAGAATCATTGATACGAAAGAAGAGCATCGATTACTCACCTCCCATAGGCACCCTGTACAGCGACTGAAACCACAGCCTAGGAATGTGCCCTGACCGGGAATCGATCCAGCAACCTTTAGGTTATGGGACAACACTCCAACCAACTGAGCCACACCAGCCAGGGAGCTTTACTTTTAAGGGATGAATAAATATATTCCACTGTATGAATACACCACATTTTGTTTGTATCACTCCCGATGATGAACAATTGAGTTGCTTCCACATTTTTACTATTGTGAATACTGCTGCTATGAAAATGTGCATACAAATACCTTTTTGAATCTTTATTTCATTAATTTTGAGTATACAAATATACCCAGAAGGAAACTGCTTGATCATAGGGTATATCAGCGCAATTTCGAAATGTGTCTTAAAGTAAATTAAAAAATCATCCTGGTTAATTCTAAAAATAATGAAAAATTTTTAATGTTTTGTTCCTGAACTTAGCTTCCCTTAAAAACAAATTTTATGAGCCCTGGCTGGTATGGCTCAGTGGACTGAGCACCAGCCTAAGAACTAAGGGGTCAGCAGTTCGATTCCCAGTCAGGGTGCATGCCTGGCTGGTGGGCCAGGTTCTCAGTAGGGGGCATGTGAGAGGCAACTACATATTGGTATTCTCTCCCTCTCTTTATCCCTCCTTCCCTCTCTGTCTTAAAAAAAAAATAAAAATAAAAAAGCTTAACTCTTAAAAAAAAACAAACAAATTTTATGAGAAATATTTTAGAGGCCATGTGAGGAAAAAGCAAAGCAATGAACGACGAGGACGACTCTGTATTAACGTCCAGTGTAACAGGGGACGAGCCTTTTGACTTCTCCGGGCACGAATTTCCACAGGGGAGAGAATGATCTAGATAATCCTTAAAGGATTATCTAGGTTTCTGGGGGTTCTACGAATCTATGGAAAAACTTTCTTAGCGGATTACTATATTCCTTAATCATTCCTCATTTGATTTCTGTTTGAATTACCAAGCATATTAGAGCTTAAAGAACTGTTTCTAGTTAAAAGAATTCAGCGTATTTTTGAGACAAGAGTTGAGGGCAATGTGAAGAACTCCTAAGCTAGGAAAAAAAATCACAGAGACTAATTTAATATAATAGGCAATAATTTTCTCTAGTAGTACATTTATATGGTAATTGCCTTAGAATTTCTAGTGCAGTACCAGTATGATCTGAATCACTGTGAACTTGCGGTTATTTTATGGCACCTGATATAAAACTATTATATGCACACTGAGCTCAGTATCAACAGGACATCCCTGCCAAGAAAAGTTTGCTGCAATAGTTTGGTCCTAATAACACTTCAGTTACTCAGCAACATACCAAGATCCCCAACTGACAATGCATTCTGGGTCCAAATGCAGGCCTGGCTACAGGTGAGGCAACAACACCACACTCTAAACCCCAGCCACTCTTGGGCCTTTCCTAACAACCAGGACTGCAGATACTAATCTGTTTCCCAGGAAGGATTTGCTGGGTGAGCAACACTCCCAGCCTGTCTCCCCCAGCTTCCCAGAACTCTATGTGCTTTAGTACCCACCACGAAGCAGGCTTTCTACTCCTGGGGCAAGAAGGGCAAAACACAGAAAGAATTCCTCGTGTCTGTTTCACCAAGCAGTATTTCAACTACTTAAAGAAACTTCTATGGAAAGATTCCCATGCAGGGTACAATGATCTATATTAGCCTATCCAATCCTTACAACCCGGTGAGTTAGGTGTGTTCAGGCTCATGTCAGGAAAGGAGATGGAAGCTCAGAGAACTATGCTGTCAAGAACCACACTGGAGGTTAGGAACCCAGACAGGTAGACTGGGTCTTCTGACCACAAGTCCACCTTGCTCCTTCCATTATACCATTTGCCCACGCTCTCACAAGTCTATGACAACTTTGCCGCTCCAAAGAAAACAACTGAAGTCCCTCTCCTTAAAAGCAGGCTCTGCCCAAGCTGGTGTGGCTCAGTGGATTGAGTGCTGGCCTGTGAACCAAAGGGTCACCTGTTGTGCGAAGGAGAGGCAATCACACATTGATGTTTCTTCTCTCCCTCTCTTTTCCCCTCCCTTCTTCCCCCTCTCTAAAAGCAAATAAATAAAATAATAAGAATAAAAGCAGGCCCTAATAATTTAACAATTAATTTAAGGGTTTTTGTCAAGTGTGAAGTATACAGATCACACATTCTCTTACCTTTATTTCTGCTGATAGGCAGAATTTTGAAAAAACTAAAGCCAAAAGGAGAAATCTTAGATTAGTCTTTTCAACAAAAGATGCTTTTCCACAACAGACACACCCATATTACCACCACCTCTGACACCTGCAGACAGTGACTGGGTCCAGTGTTCCATTCACCTCCAGGCTTACTCCTAAGAAGCCTACTGCGGGGGGGGGGGGGGAGGCTTCCTCCATTCAATACCTCCTTGGACATTTTAAAAGACTTACACTATCCAAATCTGTTCCTCTCCAAATTCTGAGTGCAAAGAGTGTTAATTAATACTAATTATATAAGATTCAGGACACTGTGTTTCCTATGACCACATGCATTTTTTTATACAGCACAGAGACCCCTTGGGGAGGTATTAAGTTGTAGACTACATTTATGCTGATTTTATTGGACTTGGAGCATAACTATTTTTTTTCATCTTTTTAAAAAATATTTTATTTATTTATCTTTAGAGGGGAAGGGAAGGAGAGAAGGAGAGAAATATCAATGTATGGTTGTCTCTTGTGTGTGCCCTGCTGGGAACTGGCCTGCAACCCAGGCATGTGCCCTGACTGGGATTCGAACTGCGATCGTGTGGTTCGCAGGCCCGAGCTCAAGCCACTGAGCTACAACAGCCAGGGCCATAACTTTATTATTTTAATCGCCCTGGAGACTTAGAATATTTGTTGTTGTTGATTTTATGACACTATATTGTGTCCCATCTATGATCTATGTGATGCCAAGACCTTGATCAGGAAGTTAACACACAAATATGACATTGTTCCTGTGGGAAATACCACTGGCTTTGAAACACCTACTTTTTGGGAGAGGTTTTATTAATGCAATGCCACAAAAAGTGGGAACTGCCTACTCAGTAAAACCTGATTAAGCAAAATATAAAAATAAGTTTTTCTTTATCCAACTTGTAGGAGAAAGAAGCATTATTTTGGATTTATTTTCTTGAGCGAGCTGCAGAGAATAATGTGGCGTAAGTCCCAAATTCCTGTTCTACCCCCTCCATCAGTGGTTCTCAACTCTGGCTGCACATCAGCACCACATGAGGGAACTTAAATAGCTACACTAGGCCCCACCCTAGGCCCACCCCGGACCCACCCTAGACCCACCCCGGACCCACCCTAGACCGACCGAATCAGAATTTCTGGAGGTGCACTCAGGTTCTGCATCTTTTTTGAAGTTCTCCAAATAATTATAATGTGCATCTAGGATTCAGAACAGTTGCCCTATACCAGTGGCTCTTGAACTTGAGAGTATATTAGAATCATCTAAAGGTCCTGTTAAAACACAAATTGTTGGGTCCCAGCTGGGATTTCTGATTCACTAAGTCTGAGGCAGGATTTTAAAAAGTCTGCATTTCTAACAAGTTGCCCGGTGATGCTGATGGCCCAAGGGCCACCCTGAGAACCACTGCCCTGCACTTTCTCTGGCTGAATACTGAGTTATTCTAAAGTAATTTCATTAAAAATATATTAGATTACTCCTTGATATGGAGTGCTCTAAGATTTTTGGAACAATTTTCAACAGTGTGAGCCAAAGAAAAGGATTTTCTGCTTAACCATCAATTAAAACAGGTAATGTAGTCTGCCAGAATGCATCCCTCCCTGAGAACTGTAGTTACAGCCATTAGTAAGCCCCTCCCACATAACAGCTGGGCACACACCACAAGGAAGTTTTTCTTTCCTTCCTAGAACAATGAACAGATAGACTATCAGACAGGACTGCTGTGCACACAGTGACTATGGAGCCAGACCATGACAGCTGAAGTAACTATGAGAACCTGGGGGCAGGTGGGGTGGGGGGAGGTCAGAAGGACTTCAGGGGAGCTCACACAGGAGGGGCCTTTCAGCAGGATCTTCAAGGGGACCACACAGCTGCCACTTTCCCACTGTCCACAACAAATTCTACAATACCAGTGCAGCACACTCCCTGCCCCACAAGGGTGTATCTGCACCTTGCCCCAGGGCATTATGAGAGTGATCAGGAAATACAGACAAACATAACTTTTAGGCTGAAGGCAGGTTCTGTGGTTTATCTACCTTTGAACTTTACAACAATTAGCCCAATGCCTCACACACAGGCGTTGCTGAACACTTAGGTAGGAGTAAAAAATATACCTGGAAGGTAAACCTAATGCACCCCTGGGGGTCAGGATCAGACCACCAGTTTCTTGCTCCCTAAGTAGCAACCCCATTCCAGGCTTAAGGCACCACAGGCATATAAGTGATCTTGAGTAACCAGAATATGGTAACACATCAAGCTGGTGCTGAGACAGCAGGAGTGAGAAGCAGCAGTTTTCTTATGGTTTGTTTCTCCAGATTTGGAAAGAGTAGGAAGAGAAGACTTCTCAGAGGCTAGCTCCTTACTGCAGACACCCTACTGTACCCTACACTGGGGCAGTCAAATAGTAAGTGCACAAGTAATGCCCTTCCAAGCTGAAATAGAACCTGAGTTCCTTCTGAGTCTCAAAAACATTTCTTAAATTATCTGGACTTTATTTGACATTCGGCAGTTGATACAGCTGAGGTAATTAATTGAGAGCTGGCAAAGCAGTTAATTTCAAAATCCAGATGCAACATTCTGGTATCAACTAGGTAGAGAATCCCGCTTACACACCCCACCAACCAGACTGAAGCACAATCAGTGAAGCTTAGCTCTCTACAGACCCCTGACAGAGAGAATTAGTACAAGTCAAAGCCTTTCTCAAGATGAAAACACCTAAAACACTGTTGTTGCTAGAAGAACTGAAATAAATGCAGAAAGGGACACGCTGAAAGCACCCTGTGAAGTGCCGATGTAGCAGGGACAGCAGACTGCAGGCCCCGCGCCTCCCACTGGAACACAGCTCCCAGGCGGCCTCTTCCACTTAATCGCTGGAGACTAGAATTATCATCTCATTTCTGACAAATGCAGTTTTAGTTTGCTAGGCTCAATCTTATAAGTCATCCACAATTACTTCTTTTACAACTAAAACATAATTAAATTTTACCTTAAAGAATAGTACAGAATCAATCAGCCCGGGCTGGTGTGGCTCAGTGGATTGAGCACCAGCCTGTGAACCAAAGGGTTGCCAGTTGGATTCCCAGTCAGGGCACATGCCTGGTTTGTGGGCCAGGTCTCCAGGAGGGGGCGCACAAGAGGCAACCACACATTGATGTTTCTCTCCTCTCCTCCCTTCCCCTCTCTCTAAAAATAAATAAAATCTTAAAAAAAGAGAGACGAGTACACAATCAAGTATCTAATTATCAAAAATTAAAACAGCCCCCAATTACAGTGCTCTTTATTATTAGATTCTTCTTGGTGAATATATACCCCAAAAAAAGGTACTAAGAAAATATGTATCTCTACTTTATTATACTGTGATTAATCTGATTAACACTGTCTTTGTTTTCTGTCAGTTATGTAATCCTGAACTGCCATGACTTAAATTGAACTCTCTCCTTTGAATGGATGAATTTCTAACCACTTTCTATCATGGGAAAGTTATGAAGGTATCATCCTAAATTCTTATATAATGGGACAGTACCCAGTTATTAATGATTTGCATGTCAATGGCACTGGAAACCCAAAAGGTATCAAGATTACAGCTCTCTGAATAGTGAAATATCATTAATGCTAACTGTAATAGACCAGAACTAAAATTTACCTTTTCTTTAAAAGGGGAGAGGGGTACTTGATTATTCAACAAAGGAGTCAATATACACAATATCATAAGAGGTAAATTTTAACTACTTAAAAGAATAAAATATAGCCATTTGATTATTTTGTGAGAAAATACAGCAAAATGTTTCACTATGGAGAGGTCAACTATCCTCTGAGCGCCCAGAAAGAGAGAGGGTGGGAGCGAGATCATCCACATTACATTCTGATTGATGAGAGAAATCTTAATACTATATCTACCCCGCTGTTTTTTAAGCAATGTAAAAAGCATCTATCTTTCTTAAAAAGCAGGCATTCCTAACAGAGTCTAACATAGTATAAGTCTCATCTATACATGTTCAAAAAGAAACAAGCAAAATAACTTTTCGTTTCCCTAAACTATGCTATTATCAGAACCTTTAAGAGAAAAAGTTCAATGGGTTATGGGAATATGTAACGCAAGTAAGCCAAGAACTTAGGTTCAAAAAAATTTAAAGATGTGACTATTAAAATGCTGTGTTTGACTTAAGTCAAAGTAATTTATGACACCCTATAGGCAAAAAGTCCATAGGTTTGTAAGAGTTTGGCAAAATGCTTGTACAGAATGAATCACTCAACATCAACATGGATATGCCTAACATCGAAAACTATAACATGCTATCAAATTTCTTCAATAAATAAATGAATAAAGGTCTGGGGTCCTGATGTTTTTACATTTTTAATAGGGGAAAAAATTCACCTTGTTTGATATCAAAGTGACATTGCATTTTGCCTGAGAAAGAGTTACTACAGTAAATAGCATATTTCTTAGAAAACCAGTAATTTTAAAGAAAAGTAAATATATTTTCCTCTTGTAGACCATTGCTAACCACAGTATGGCACAATTCTGGGGAAATCAGACCTCACCCAGTTACAAAAATAGCAAAAAGCACTCTTGCTGCTGGCAGAAAAGTGACGAACATCTTTACTGATACAACAAGAACAATCTTCTAAGTTTTTCATTAGAAATTAAAAAACCCAGCTCTTTCAGATAAGGCTGAAAGGTAAAAAATTTAACTGTGTTTTATAAAAGGGGAAGTAACTGAAGTCATTCTTTAGGGGAAAGAACGGAAAGAGGTGAACAAGAAAAATAAAAATGGAACTTGGGTTAAATGCCGAATATGCTACCCTATGGAAGGGCTTTGAACAATCTGGGCCTCAGCTCCCTAATCTATGAATGAGGACAGTAGTACCTGCACTACTCACCCTGCAAAAGGTTGTGAAAATTAAGTAAGGATTATAAAAGGATTTGGTAACCCATAATTGTTATTACTATAGTTTTATAAGGAATTCCAGTTTTACTCCAAATGTGCTGATCATAAATATTAGTAGAAGATTATTCTTTTCAGTATAAGCCCAAATCAACCAAGTCTCTGGTTTGCTGACTTTTCCTATTGACTTAAACTCTAGATGGCTCCGATGATTCCCATCCTCCTGATACTCATCTTTTGACTACTCCCTTCCCACTGAATGTCTCATGTCTGAGAAATAAAATAAGGCCAGTGTGCAACTCGGTGACCAGGTTGTACAAGGCAAAGCAGTGTCACACTCACTGGGATTCCCAGGGACACGTGCTGTCATGCTGTGAGCAGACCTATGGCGAAGCCCACGTGTGAGGCACTGGGACCTCCAGCCAATAGCCAGAGAGAGAAACTGAGGCCTTCCAATAATCACCTGAGCGAGCCTGATAACAGATCTTCCAGCCCCAGCTGAACCTTCAGATGACCGCAGTCCCAGATGGTGACCTGACTACAATGTCATAAAAGATGGTGAGCTACAACAACCCAGCTGAACTACTGGCACGTACCTGACCCTCAGAAAATGTGTGAGATAATAAAGGCTTGTTGTTTTAAATGGCTACGTTCCAGGTCGATCACGATGCAGCAACAGATTACTAATACAAAACATCTGACAGCATCTTGCTTTGCAACTGACACTTCAGATCAGTCACACTTCCTTGGTTATAAAATATCTTATCCATTGGTCAACCCTGTCATTTTTACACTTGCATTTCTTTTTATAATAACTACCAGTGCTGTCTGCTTAAACTGGTCACATTTAATTTACTATGTAAAAAAACACACCTTGAGTCTGATTCTTGTGGTCACCCATTATCTTGCAATAGGGATAGCTGTTTTTGTTTATTTCAATAGGTTTTTCTGCTGTGGTTCCCAGATTTTTAATACAATTTGGATTACAGAAAGAAATATCTAGAGGGAAAATTTTATTTTCATGTAATCATACTGAATCTAATAATTAGATTAACCTACTAAGATTAACCTACCCTTAAATTTTTAAAAATGACCAACTTACAAAACCTATTCTGGTTCCCCCAAATTTGAATCCCTGCTTTCCGAACTCACTTTGCAGCCCGAAGCAACTGCTCTGCGCAGCTCAGCTCACGGTTTAAAGAACCTTCACACCCAACATGCCCATGAAGGTTTTATTCCACAGAGGCCAAAGATTTAGTGAAAAGTTTGAAAAAACCCATCCATAAAGGAGCCAAATCTTTGAATTAGTAAGTATCCTTCCCACTGCCTGCCCCATTTGAAAATAAAAAAAAGAGAGAAAAAGAGGGAAAGAAATAAAAGTAAATTAAGACCTTATTATGGCCTGAATCTTAATTCATTCAAAAATATTTAATGAACAGCTATGTCTACTATTCAAGGCATGCGAGTCCAAAGAAAAGAGCTGGCTACTTCTGTAGAACCAATAACCATTTAGATCCATCACACACAAAGGGCGCCAACAGAAAACCGGAATCGCTGCACTCTGGTGCGCCACGCAACTGTGCCTTTCCAAAGATGCTCTGCTAGCTTACCCTCTTGTAGACACGTGCTTACAGCAGTTACTAATAAACTATTTCATTTGGGTTCAGTAGTAACTGAACCCAAAAGCCAAGCAGTGAAGTCTGTATGTTCTTCAATTTCCTCAACTTAAATACAAAAAATGTATAACAATAACCAAAACACTTTCCAAACATGTTTAAAAAGCAGTTTTTCACCACTGAATTTCCCACCAAGTATACTCTATGCTTTTAAGACTACCTGACTTATATCATATCCATGCCTATGATAATAGGGACTTACTTTTTTCTCATGAACACATACCACGAAATAGTAACACTATATACAAACTTTTAAGATCGTCACATATTCAGTAAATGTACATTCTATTTTACAAAAGGATTTCAGATATCGGAATATAACAAAAACACAGGAAGACCATGACATGAAGATGAAACTATGGGCACTTCAGAATGGAGAAACAACTATTCCAGAAAACTAGACCAACGATGGTTGCTGCACCTGAGACCTGAAAGCTATCATGGCTAGTTTATCCAGCTTATCAAGAGGACTGCTCCCTCTCGCTCAGAGAGAAGCCTTAGGCGGAAATGATACTAAACATAATGGAGAGTATCTTCATCAGTATTTTGTAGGAGATGCACTCTTATGTGGCAGAGACTGCAAATTGGAAACCCATGGTCCAGATTCAACCCATTTTCTTTGGCATGCATTCACAGGGTCCCTAAAATTCTCTGAATTGTTGCCAATATTTAACACGAGAACTCTGAGTTTTGGCTTCTTTTGAAAAATCAGATTTGGGAACAGTGACCTTACATTTCCACCTGGCAATAGCTGGCTGGCCCTGACTGACAGCTACCCCGTCCTATACTCCACAGAACCCCCTCACCACACTCATGTAATCTACAGACACCTGAGTGTGGACCCCTGTAAAAACATGGTGGTCTCTTATAACAGTCTAACTACAGAATGTGGGTCCACAACATGACATCACCAGTCTCTGAAGACTGGTCTGCAGGAAGCTAGAGCGGAGTGCCCAGGAGCATGGAGCAGAACTAAGGGGGGAGGTTTATTCCTTCTCTCTCTCTCTTCCCACCCCCCACCTCCCTTCTTCCCTCCTTCTACATTAGAACCACCTAAGAGACTTTTTAAACAATACAGAAGCCAAAGTCCAAGGAACTTAAGGACTGGACCCAAGAGTCCTTGGCCACAAGTTAGGAAATCACTGATACATTTCTGAATGTATCATGCATGCGGGACTGCATGCATGTATCATGCAAGACTCATGCATGTGGGACTGATACTGAACAAGTGTGTGTTACAGTATCACGGCTCACGCCCCTTCTGATGTGTTGGGCATCCATAATAACCAGTTGAAAATACAGGGTCCAGCAGATGTAACACCTGCTTGAATATGGTTGCTAGAGTAATAATATGAGTGTAATAATTTATCATTTTAATTTGAACATTTCACCTAAAATGTCACTTGGTGTGCTTGAGTATGATAGTGTTATGTTACAGAATTGCATGCTTATGATTTTGTAACAAAAGATTTTGCAATAAAAAAGCTGCGTTATTTGTGCCAGACCCCGTATTTTAAAGATTCCCCCTGTGAAACCGCAACAGAAGTCCCATCGCCCTACAAAGGCAGTTGACTCACTGGCTCTGGCAGGAGCTGGAGCACAACCACAGGCCAAGGACCTTCCCTGGAAAGTTCGAGACACAAATATTCTCCATGCTGCTGACTGTAGAAAAATCCATAGATTTGGTGGTCTGAGGTGCAGTTGGCAAAGCAAACATTTGTTACTGAAGTGAGAAGCCAAGGAGACGGAAAGCCATTCGAAGAACGCAGGTTCAGGAGTAACAGAGGCAGGGTCTAAACCTTCCTCAAGAGGGAGTTTCGGATCTGTGAAAACGACCAGGAATGGACTCAAGGCCTAGAATCACACTTTAGGAGTTATGGTTTCAAACTGTTCTTCAAAGCAGCAAACCCCAAATTCTAGAACAAACTCCAAAATAGAAAACAGCAATGAATGAATGCAGCTGTCTTCTGGCCAAAAGGTGGATAAGAAGCCAGGACCCCCTGGACGGACTGCGTCCACACTCTTCTTTCCGTAAATCTGGCGTCTCCTCAGAATCCTAAGGCTTTATGTGAACATATTGTTAAAAGCACTACCATGGCAAATAAAAGATAGAATTTGGGCCTGGAAATTTTTAAGGCAGATATTAATACCTTGACCATAATTGTTATATATGAACTAAAGCCAGAAATCATTTTTAGTATCAAAATTATTGTTTTGAAATCACTGTTGGAGTAGACACCATTAATACAAACCATTAATACAAAAACCAATGAACCAAAGAGCTAACTCTTCCCTGGAAAACCTCTTAAGATGTATAAAGAATTATATTAGAACCAACCACCTATTCCCAGTCTTTAATAACCCTTAAAACAAAGCCCACTTTAAACGTATGTACCTTATAAAACTAAATCCCTGACATCATGGCAAACACTTCAGCCACCAGAACCTTTGTTATCTCAAATCTTTTGTGGAAAAAAAAAGTAAATTTAAAAGATGCTAACTAAAAAATTTAAAGAATATTAATCAACTAGTAGTTTGTTCTTTATTTCTTAAAGGGAAGATGAAGTCCAACATGTTTAAATATCCAAACTTAAAACTTGGTTTCTAAAGAGCCTCGAGTTCATCATCTCTGACAAGGCCACAACTCAGGGACTTTTAAAAAGCTAAGCTTACAAATTCAGTGTCCATGATGTGAAGACATCAGTATCAGTTTGAAAAGAAAGGGGAAAGAGTACAGCTGAATCCAGGAGCAAGAGGCCAGATCATTTACACATCCACAGTATTTTTTTCTATCCTTCAATGATTAAAAAAAATGAAAAAAATTTGTTTTCCCTTCACAAAGAGTAAATACAAATTGCACTGCAGGGAGAACAAAAGCCCCTCAGCACTGCAAAAATCCAAAATCCAAAATTTTCAATCATTCACAAAAACCTATGAAGCTCAACCCCACAACCATTAAGGAGCGCATGTCCGCTTCCCATGCGGAGTGTACGTACGTACGCCACAGAACCCATACATTCCAACACACTGAGCAAGCACACACAAGCCTCCAGGCTTCCCCAAACTCAGCCAGCCAGGGGGCATGGGGCGGAGGCAGGCCTGCACACCAGGCACCTTCTATCCCTGCCCCGCCACCATCCAACTGCAAAGGGGAAGGAGAATAACAGAGGGGAAGTGGCCAATGTGGCACCTCGTAGAAAGAAATGCAAAACCTTCTGTGGGGCAGGCCAGCCACACACTCCTAGAGTTTTCACATTTCAAAGAAAAGAACAAGTTGTGTAAGATTCCCAGTCCTGCTGCCACCACTGGTTTCCCTGACTGGCTTCTACACACCACCAGTGAGTACCAGTCTTTCCCATGTGCTCTGGAATTGAGAGAGAATGCTGGAGCTGCATGCCGAACCCAGCCAGCCACCTGGGCTCCTAGCTTCCACGGCAGCCTGCCTCCTTCCCCTTCCCTCTCTCTCTCCTTCCCTCCTTCCCTTCCTCCTTCCTTCCTTAATAACTGAAGAGGCTAAACTGAATTTTTTTCAGTGTGAAACTGTTTCATCATCCACCCCTGACTGAAAAAAGATGCATAAACATTGTACTCCAAAACCTTATCCATATAATAAAGAAAAACACCCATTTTCAAATATGTATTATTAAAACCATAAAGATCAGGAGGGACTAAAGTAAAAGGTCTCCTTGATATACATAAAAACTAAACAGCCTATCCTCAGATGAGCTTTGCAAATTATCATCTGTTTCATGAATCGGTTGGAGGCTAACCCATCCACACAATCACCATTCGCATCCGTATTTTTTGTTTGGTTTTTTGAAAAGAAAGAGTGAACAGAAGATATAACATGGTAACGAGGGTATCTTTTCTGATAATATTTTAAACTCTATTAGAGGTTCTTGACTGAGAAAAGCCCTTATTTTTAAACTCATAATAAATTTCATAAAATTATTTTCTTACCAAAAAAGCACCACCTCTATACTTAGAAGCAAAACTTTTGTATAACTCGTTTCATTTTTAATATTGTATCTTAAATCCTATTTACTAATTAAAGGTCATCAATGCATTATATGTTTTAGTATTATGTCAAAAGGAATACATAAATCTTTCTGTGTTGTCGCTTTTTCATGTGTCAAAACGATTTTAAATTTTCTAATATCAGTAAGATGAACCACTTTATTAAAGGTAATTTGCAAGACTCCCTTATTTTCCTTCTCTAAACCCTAGTCATTTTTAAAACACACAGATAAAGATGAAAGCATGTCAACCTTTGTGTATCATTCTAGGTCCTAAACAAAAAAGGTTCTTCAAATTATGACTAGCACTTTTAGTTGTCTTTCCATTACACTGCATTAAAAATACACTAAACTTCAGTGCCCTATCTTCCTCTGCATACTGATAGTATATATGTAAGTTTCATCTCTTACTGGAGTCAGGAAAAATATACAGAGTGACTGTACGTACAGATTAGCAAACTTCCTCCTTCACTGCCAGGGTGCTGCTAATGCATTCCAAACAGGTGGGCAGCCAGAGTAATACGACCACTGCTTCTCCAAAGCAGGTTCAGTCAGGTGGAAGGAGTGGCTTTGGAGTTTGAAGCTTTACAGTCAGGTCTCTCCTCCAGGCTGTTGTGAGGCTAAAATATGTAGCAGGCCTTGTGCAGTGCCCCGTACGCCAGTTACCCTTCTTCCTTCTCCCCATCTCCTGAGCCAGAGTCCCAAAGAACATGCAATACCCCACTCTGAACTGTAGGAACTTAAAGAAGTGAAATGCATGGGGTGTTGGACATAATCTTCTTTCACCTATTTTTTCCCTTGATAATTCCTTCCTTCCTCTCCTCACCACTACCATAAAGAGGAATGTATACCAAAGTTAAAGGAAACAGCAGGATAAATGCAGAAAAAGCTTACAATTAAGGGGAAATGGAATGTACTTCACACGCTTAGTTATTTACTATGTTTTGAGTGATCCTCTCATTAATGAGGAACTCTGAGAAAACTTCATGGATGCTATCCTGTTAATACCTATCCCATCTGTCCCCCACAGGAGAGGCCAAAGGCTACATTCTATCTGGAGAGTAAAGCAGAGAGAGATACCAAATCTAGAGAAAAGACTTGGTAGCCACCAGGAAACCACTTCAACCGAAACACAGTTCTGCCCTCTGGCAATGGGCTGGGTGAAACCTCTGAAGAACCCACCCTAAACTTTCATTTACCACGTGGCACTTTCATTTACCAGCACTACCTGGGTGATCCATGCGGCTCAGGTGTTGAAAGAAACATCTTTCTTGGCAATGTCCTATTTCATAACACAAGGAAAGCCACCCTGAAAAAACAACGTAAAAACAAAGCCCAGCCTGCTTAGTTAGGCACACCCTCAACTCCTAAGGGCAGCTGTGGCGATGGGAGCAGGTGATACTACTGGTAACTTTTAAGTTACCTCTGTTTCCAATTACTTTTTTTCCTAAAAAAAACTGTAGCAAAGTACAGATCATGCAGATTGATGTAAGAATAAAATCATTGCAAAGGGCCATTCACAAACAAACCTATTTCCATAACTCTTGAATGGCCCCCTTTGAATCTTACAACACTTTCAGGTGATTTACTTAATTTAAGAAAAGTAAATGTAGGTGAAAAACGGCTGAAATGCAGAAGACCAAGTTCTAGCCCTACTTCTACCACTTAAGTCCACGTGGTCTTAGGCGAATTATTACATTTCTCTGAGAATGAGTTTCCTCATCTGAAAAAGGGGAGGTAATATTAATTGTCCCATCTTCTTCACATAATTAGTATTTGAAATAAATGAAGTAATGGGTGGAAAAGGCTGGGACATCATTAGTACTATATAAATAAATATAAAATGCAGCAGGTACTTAAAAATACATCTACCTCCCTGAGATGATGCTACTATCCATCAACACATGGAATCATGAAACCACCTTTCTGATCACATTTAAAACAAAAAATTAAAATCCAAGCTCCCCCCTAAGGCAAATTCTCCCATGTTTGTACACATTTCATTTTTTTATATGATAATAAGAAAAACTGAAGATATAATTCTTATTGCAACGGTCCCATATATATTTTCCTGGTCACTAGGTACAGCATTTCTTATAGGTAAGTATTAGAAAGTCTAAAGCCTATATCAGAACTCTTTGTTTTCATAATGGAAAAACTCTAACTAAATGTTCTTATTTTAAGAAATAAAGTGTAGAACAGACCAATAATCAGGGAATCCAGAAATAAACAATATATCTCAAAACTGCAAGCTTATTATTTACTGAGAACCAGAGGCTTGTCCATTAAGTGATGGATGGCTGCTGAGCTTTTGGACTTCACTGTCTGCTATTAGCACAAAAGTACTCATTTTCTCTGGTCAACTTACTCCACACCTCAATATGCCATTAAACTGAAGCCAAACTGAGGAAGCAGTTACTATAGTCCCCCTCCTCTTTGGAATCCAAAGCAACAGAATCTTTCTCGGAAAGAAAATAATTTTTCTTCACTATTTTATGGAAAGACCAGACTAAAGTCCATCATCCAAACAGGAAAAGTAAAACCTTAAAAATAATGCTTTGAGCACTCTGCAATTTTGCTGCCCAAAATAGAACCCATACAGTCCGTGTCACCAAATGAAAATTATAAGTCTGTAAGCATGAAGTCAAATTATAAAGTAAAAGATTTTTTTATTTTAATGGTGATAATGAGAGAAAAGACTATTAACTGGTGGGTATTGCCTGTTTACTTGCTATTATGTTTCCTTCAATGATAGTGTTTTAAAGGACTGCCCAAACTAATTTGAACTTGAATTTAAGTGTAAAAAGGATAAACCTTAACTAATAAATTATTTGGGCATGTTTTATTCAGAACTGTCTCATCCTTCAAATTAAGAAATTAACTGTAACTTTCAAGAGATTATGCTTTTGACTAAAAGTTTTAGGAAATTGGTTTAAAAAGTTGGCTTAGCCAAGCCCCACATGCTCTTCTTTAACACCAAAAAGAATACTGAAGACACTTTGATAGTATGTATATAAAATTTTTAAAAATTTTTTGAAATGTATTGTTTAACTGTTTTAAAATCAAAGAAACCATTAATACTATGCTTCTTCTAATGAAATTGATTTTTCTGAGTACTTTTGTTTTGCAAAATAATATATTACCTTCCCCAGTACAGAATTTCTAAATAAAAATGTTCTTTCAAATCCTGAATTTTCTAACACTTAAAAAATGGCTTAGAGATTATCAGAGCCTTCACAGGCTCATATGGCTAATTCTATTAGTGAGCGGGGACACCCACGCAGAAAGGAAGGAGAGTCCATTTCACACTGGACTGTCCTTCCAGCAGCAGGCTCACTGAGGAAGCCACCACGATCCCAGTGCCCTGGCTTCCACGAGGTTCACCTCCTACAAGGTATGAATCACCCAAAGCATGTATCATTGGATCTGGTTCCCTTTGCCACAAGGTTCAAACACCTATTGATTTTCATTGGCCTATTCGGGACTAAAATCCAGAGCTGTTGTTGCTCAATTAAAGATTTCCTCCCCCCCCCTCCCCTCTCAATACCATCTATCCCCCACCACACACCCCACTGAATCAGAGATGACACACTCAGCTCAAATAATGTCCTCTAACAACTCTGGCCGATTGCTCATCTACTTTTGAGGATTTCATTAGCAGACTTGGAAGAGTGATTCAGCAGTCAACAGCAAGTATTTATAAAGTTGAAAAGTATCAAATATGTATAAATAGTTCCTGTAGAACTCTGACTTTCATAGCTTTTGGGACTTTTAATAAATGTGCCCAAGTTGCTTTCCTTTTATGCACATTTCAACATTATTTATATGCCCCAGCTTAAAAATCAGAGCAACCTCCATAAAAAAAAAACAAACATTTACTCAAAACAATAGTGAAATATGGATATGCAATTACTTATAAATTTATTACTTATTTAATTTGGATATGCAATTACTTATAAATTTCCTCATGTCCTTTTAAAACTTTCTTCTTCTTTGATAGTATATTGTATTTTAGATCATTATGTATAAAAGGCATTAAACAAATACACTAATCTTCTCATCTTCTCTATATAAATGATAGTAACAGGATAACATAAAAAACAACTCTGAGACCATCCTTTACTGGTCATCTTACACTCAGGCATAATCACAAAAATAATTATTGCTTTTGAAAACACAATTTGGCAAATGTATTATATACCACCAAATCACCGTTTAGAACTCATGTTTACATGTTTAGTCATTTAACACTTTTATAAACTGCTATAAAACAGTTTTAAATTGATATGAATTTGGAAAATCGAAAAACCAGGCAGTATATAAATCTATTTTTATTTGTAGATTTCAATGGTTTTTAATACTTAACTAAATAATGTAAAAACATCAAAACACCAGTCATTTGAAAAGCATAAAGTGCAATTTTAAACCTATGCTATTACTTGAGTTATCAAGTAATTTTTTCTTTATTGCTTCTATTTTAACTTTAATACTTACATCTTAAAGGTCACAAAAATGTGTAATTCTAACATTACCTAGACCCACATGAAAAAAATTGCCTTTTTTAAAATGGGAAACTAAATATCCAACTCAAAGCCAAATCAAAAGTAACCTGGCAGTTTGAAAAAATTTTACCTTACTATATGGCATATCCATACATGGAACCTATATAATTAAATCCAAGCATTAACATCTAATTCAATAAATTCTTGATATAGGAGACTACCATGTGATTTTAACCTCTTAAAGTCTTTTCTGTTGCTACAAAATCAAAAATTGATGTAGCAAAAGCCTTTGTTGCAAGGCTTGAGGTTGGGTGGCTTTTTTTTTCTTTTTTGGTATTTAATTCAACTATACACAATGTAGTACATACAAGCAAAATACAATTGAGATACTGTTTCCTTTAACATTCCTATAGGAGACCAAATTCATTTGCATTGGAGAGAACACAATTACTGATTTTTAAGTCATGAAAG
Organism: Artibeus jamaicensis; assembly: GCF_021234435.1. Taxonomy (NCBI): domain Eukaryota; kingdom Metazoa; phylum Chordata; class Mammalia; order Chiroptera; family Phyllostomidae; genus Artibeus; species Artibeus jamaicensis. Next base: position 4,958,541 of record NW_026522046.1, on the reverse strand, counting down.
ACAAATTCATAGCTTTTTCCTACACGACCTCGCAGTGTTCACACTATCTCAGTGAAGGCATGTCTAGCACCGCTTAGTTACTTCCTAGAAGTGGGCTGAAACTGCATTTTTCAGAGTTTTGTTTCTCACAGAATCATTCAACTTTAGTTACAAAGCACATTCGGGTCAGCAAACGTCTTAGCTGCAAACAATTTACGCAGTATGTGTGTGCACGTGTGTGTAGATGCAGATATCTACACACATACAAAACTATACTCTCATCAACATCAGAAATGAAATTCCTATCAAGGAAATTTCCGTGACTTTCAGCAGAACTTTAAAGACCTTACCAGTTTGTCCCTCGTTAAGAAATCTTTGTTTCATATATATAGTACCAAGAAATATGAATACAAAAGAAAGATCCAAAGATTTTTATTCAACAGACCCTGAAACCAACTTAGAAAGAGAAACAGATGGTGTGTACATGGCATACATTATAATGATTTGGATTTAATAAGCATGAAACAGATATGGCAAAAGAAAAAAAGTTTTGTTTCTGAGTGACCTGAGAAAACAATGGCATGTAGTCTGTCTACTACAACAACAGCACACAGAAAATGATGCTAGAAATGATCACTTAACAAAAGATCCAATTGGCAGGTAAATGTCATGCCAATAATTTCGTAACTTTAGATAAAAACATCTCCTCCCAAAGTACCACTGGCTTTTTAAAAACTCTATTCAGAATGCAGACATTAAAACTGATTCTGGAGAACACAAAGAAATCAGAACCATATAAAGAAAATGAGCACTCAGTTGAATGATTATTTAAGTAAGCAAGCAAGGAAGATAAATTGTTTTCTTCACATTTTCACTTCAACTAACACAGAAACCACATATAGAAATGACTTGACACTGACAAATTTACTCCTAACTTGTTAATTCTCATAGAAATGCAACAAACGAACACCCAAACAGTCACTATGTAACGTAAAAGCTTTGGTTCCAGATGCCACAGCAGCACCCTACTTTCTGAAAGCCACCACGGTGGCAGTGCCCTGCTCGTGAGGACACAAAGCTGCTTCATCCCAGGGGTCTGAGCTCAGCACACAGCACCAGGCATTAGCTATCTCTCCCTTCTTAGCCTGCAGTACAAGTAACTAATTTCTGCATTTTAAACTGGTAAAGGAAAGGGAAAAAAAGATTAAAACCATCCAATCAGAAATGATGTAACCCCCTACAGCAACAGCTTATGCATACATTTGGTATGTCAGACATCTTCCTCGTAGTGAATCATGCACAGCGCACTTTCATCTGCCTCCTAGGTATTTCATATCGCCCACGTGTTCACAGAAGTCATGTACTATTAGGGCTGTATAAGTCCTAGATTGCTCTTTATTTAATTAACACTAAAAACCTGGGACATGCTCTTAATTCTGATCTCTTCTAAAAGCATCACAAAATTATTTAAATGACACTCCAGCTAACAAATAACCTCTGCCTTTTGAATGAAAAAGTAGTATGTTTGTGTGAAGTTGTAAGAGATGTTAATAACTTTAGATAAACGAGTATTTCACTTATATTACAACATGAAATGAGACACCAACTCACAAAAGTTAAAATAGCAGTGAGTTTTACTAATTATAACCCCCTAAAAGGACTCAAAGCAGCTATATAACCAACAGAATTAGGCATTTATAGAAACATAGTCCATCAAATATTTTGGGGTTTTTTTCAAACTTTGTTAAATATATTCAAATTTTCAAGTGTTGTAAGGTTAATAATTTAAATTTAAAACCAATACTTTAGATATCAGAAAGCTACAACCTGAATTTCTCAAGCAAAAGAAAATACATAAAGTATGCAAATTTAGAATACTTAATTGAAAAACGAATCAGTTACAATTACATCTTTTCCTAGAGAGAACTAGCTTAATATTGCACATGAAACTGCAAATCATAACTTTTACCTTTTGAAAAAGATACTAAGTTTTCTGATATGCCACAGAACCATTTGCAAACAAAAGATATTCTGTTGCCTACTTCAGATAAAACGTATCCATAAATGTGCACACAATTTTTAAAAACCTTTTAACAAACCTTTAAGTATTTATTACATTTAGATAGTTTGTTTTAAAATCTATTCAAACCCTGGCAAAAAATCATGTAAGTGGTTAAACACTCTTGAGTATCAGAGATTTTAAAGGTGGTAAATCAAAGGCTTCACTTAGTCTCTCTTCAATTCAGCTACTTCATGACTAATGGTGAAGAAATGTAAGTGACTGGGATATAAACTAAGTTACAACACATAGGAGGAAAAAAATATCTAGAATGAGTAATAAAGGGCCCAAATTTAAAGTCCACAATAAACTTTAAAACAAAGATGTTCTCCTTCACTCTCTCCTCATGGACAGATATTTCTCATGTAAGCATATCACAGGAGAATTCCAACCTCCACAAACCTTTTCCACTCCTTCATTAACAACAGTGCACTTAAATATAACTACAGAGTTCACGGTGATATTTGTTTAGCCCCAAACACATCTGAAAAGCAACAGCAGCAACAACAAAAAACGCTCAGAAGCAACAATCAGCAGACCGAGCGACTACAAAACTCTGGCTTTTAGCTGCCATCCAATCCAAACAACCCTCTTTCTTTAGAGTGCTATGCAAAATATTGACCCCTTACTAAATTATTTTATTATTCAACATTAAGCTATCTTAAAAAAGAAAACTAATTAATCGCGGAGTTTAGTTAAGCAATTTAGCTGACACAGTAAATATTTACTCTCAACAGCTCACAGGAAGTCTTGACGAGCGTGCGTTGCCATTGTGCTGGGGCTAGGGGTGGGAGGCAGGTTTTGATAAACAAGTGAAACAGCCCCTGCGAATTTAACACAGCTAGCATTCGAGCCCCCGCCCCCCACCCCAATAAGGCACCAGATTATTTTCCAAGGCCAGTAAACACCTTATATAATGAAAGTAAAACATATATATTTAACTTTCTAAACTGTTATCTCCACTAACAAAACAAACAATTTTTACAAAACTACAAAAGCACATTTTTAAAAACTTGAGTGTATTATTTTACTTATATGTAAACCCAATCACAAAATAACTAAGCAAAATGTATTTACCTGAGCTTTTTAGAGACTGAGTAATCAACTTCCATGATTTTCCCATGCAATTCCACTTTACCTTTAAAACAGAAATTAAAGCACTCAGAACCTTCCTGGTGTGAAACCCGCGGGGGTCTAGCAGCGGCGGGCACTGAACTCCACGCTCCGGGCTCCGCCTTCGGGTGCCCTCAAGGGGTCTCCCACCAGGCTCCAGCTGGGCCAACTAGGTTCCCAGTGGGAAGAAACACAGGAGTCCCGAGTCTCGGGCGAAGTGGAAAAGAAAGGGTGTGAGCCCGGACCCGACCCCAGGTATAGCTGTGGGTGGCATTACCGGAAAAACAAATTTAATAAAGAGCGGCGCCAATTTGAAAGGATGAGCTCATTTGAAACTCCAGCTGCAGGGCTGGCGCGGCCCCGCTTCTTTCGGCCCCCCACCTCTCCATTCCGCTAACCCGGGTCCCGAAGCCTCTGCTGCGCTCCCCTCCCAGCCCTCTCCTCCCCGCGGCCCCTAGAAGACGCGCAGAAGCCCCCTGGGGTTCGCTGCAGAACCTAGTCCCCGCCGGCTTCTGGGTGTCACCTTGGCCTCGCCGCCGCCCCGCCCCCACTCCGCGCACTGGTGGGGAAGGGGCTGGGGCAGGAGTTCCGGGGGTGCAGGCTCGTGGTCTGGGGGCGAGCGCGGCTCCGGGCTGTGCGTGTGCTAGAGGGAGAGTTGGTGAGTGCGCGCGCGCGCGCGCGCGCGGGTGTGTGTCGCTCTCCGTCTCCCGTCTGGGCTCCAGCGCGCTCGCGGGGCCCCCCGGTCTCCTCTTTCCCGGTTCTCAGCCCGGGCCCCCACCGAGTTGAGACAGGGCACCTCGTAAAAAGGTGCTTCTGGCCGAGCGGGAGGCGGGGGGACAGGCGGCGGAAAGCCCCCAGCCTCGAGTTCTTCTCAATAAAATCGGACAAAAAATTCAGAGAAAAATAGGAGCGCTTGAGAGACGAGCGAGAAGGAACTGAGGTTCGGGAGAGGACCGAGAGAAATGTGCCGTCGTACAGGGGATGGGGTTTGGGGAGCCTCGAAACCTCGGAGGGGCACATAGTGGTGGCGTCAAGGGGGTGCCGAAAGTGGGGGGCCGCGGGACTAGGTGGGGAGGGGGCTCGAAAGGAGAGTGCGGCTCTGGGGACTGCAGAGGGCGAGAGGTCTTGAGCACGAGGCGCGGTAAGGGATGAGGTCCGATCAAGCGAGGAGAGGCAGGATTTGGGGGTCCCTGATAAAGGGGGTAACAGGAAGGTCAGTGAAGAGGGGGGACGGGGCTCTCTAAAGATGGGGGGTGGGGGAACTCTGGAGAGCAGCTCGGAGAGCCCAGGGTACTTCCCAAAGAGCAAGCGAGCCTTGGGGACCCTCGGAGCCGCACAGGGGTCGCCCTCGGGCTGCGGCTCCGAGGGCAAGGGGTGAGTCGGAGCTGTGGGGGGAGGGGAGCGGCGGTCGGAGTTGAGGGTCTGGTGCGTGGAAGTGAGCATGCGGGCACGGGAGCCCCCGGCGGGCGCCGCCCGGCGGGCTCGGCCTCCCTCCGGGCGCCGTCCCGGCCTGAGCGGGGAGAGGCGGGGGGAGGGGGACAGCGCGGAGTGCTTACCCGAGAGGGTCTCGATGGCGCGGATGGCCCAGTTCTGGTCGGGGTAGTCCACGAAGGCGTAGCCGGACTTGAGCAGGACCTGTCCCGCCAGGGGCAGCTTCCTGTCCCCGAAGAGCTGCCGGAGGTCGTCGGCGGTGACGGCGGGGCTCAGGTTCCCGATGTAAAGCTTGTTCATCATCCGCGTCTTCCCCGAGAGCCCGCGGCTCCCCCGGCCCGGTACCCGGCGCTCCTCGCCTCCGCCGCTGCCCTCGTCTCTCCTCCTCCTCCGCCCCCCCTCCCCGCCCTCCGCCCGCCCGCCACCCACCCCCACCCTCAGCCTGGCTCCCCCCACCGCGGCCGCCCGGCCCGCCCGGGGGCAGAGGCACAGGCGGAGGCGGGGACTCAGCGCGGCTCCCTCCTCGGGGCAGAGTCCCGGGCCGGGCGGCGGTGCGCGGACAAAGCGCTCTCTCTGCCTCCCTCTCTCTCCCTCTCAAGGCGGTGGCGGGAGGAGGAGCAGCGGCGGGCGGCGGCAGCGCACCCCGCTCGTGTCTGTGTGAGAGTTTGTACCGGCGTGTGCGCAGCTGAGAGTGAGCGAGCGAGCGCCCCCTCCCCGCCCCGCGCTGTGCGCCCCTGGCCTCGCGCTGCGAGCGCTCCGCGCGCCTCCCCGGGCTCCTGCCCTGCGCCGGGCGGGCGGAAGCGGGTCGCGGCCCGGGACCGGGGCTCCCGAGCGCCAGCTCCCCGGCGGGCGCGGCGGGGAAGGCGCGCCCGGGGCGCGGGTGGGAGTGCGCGAGGGGGCGCGGGGGAGCGGCTGGGAGCCACTGGCGTGGGAGGGAGACGGGCTGCGAGAGAGCGTGGAAAGGGGTGTGCGCAAGGTGGACCGGATGTGAGAGCGCGGCCGCCAGGGCCAGCGGGAAGGTGTGTCTCGGAGGTGAGAGGCGAGGACGGGCTGGGAGACAACAACTTTCTCGCGGCGAGTTAGTCGGGTCTGGCGCCCTGCGCGTTCCCGGGCGGAGCGCCTGTTCCGAGACCCGCTCCCCGCCCAGCTCTCCCGAGCCACTCAGCGGCGCGGGTGGTCGAGGGATCGCAGACGGGAGTCGGGACGCTCGGGGCCCGGGACTGGTCGGGCCCGCGCGTACTCTGCACCCCGCCGAGGTTCTCCGGTCCTGGGCCTCAGTTTCCCGGCCCGTGTAGGGAGACGGAAGGCCAGAGCAGAGTCACATCCCCTCCGCCCGCACCCGGTGCGCCGAGAACTCCGCGGCGGGCTGCAGCCTGACGTGAGCCGCTGCTCTCTATTCTGGGAAGCGCCTGAGGCTTCCCGAGCGGCCGCGGTGGAGCCAGGTGGCGGTGGGGTGCGGACAGGGGCTGCGCCCCGGAGAACGGGCGCTCGCTGCAAGGCTGGGTTCGGTCCCAAAGCCAGCGCGTCAGGAGGCAAGGGTGGCTGGAAGCCGAGGCGCTCCGGCTGTGTAGAAGTTCCCGGAGCGTTGGGAAGGGCCCGCAGAGGAAAGAGGTCCTTGCTAGCGGAGGAAACAACGTGACCGACGGAAGAGGCTGGGTTGGGACGAGAGCTGCCCGAGCTGAGGGGAGAGGGAAGGAGCCAGACAGTCTGGGGACCGTTTGCGAGTTCCGGGGCTCGGCTGGAAGTCTGCTGGTTAGAGCCTAGTCCCAGCCAGGAAATGAAATACTACAGGAAAGATTGGCAGGATTCAGAGGTGAAGGGGGCAGAGGAAGATTCCCACATCTGGACTTGGTGGGGGGAGCTTAGGAGAGAGAGAGTTTGACGGGAGACATGGGGGGAGCGTCTGTTAGTGGAGAAGCCACAAATGTAGTGATGGAACAGGTTCGAGTCTCCTGGCTGGGTTGAGAAGTACTCCCTTTCCCAGGCTTTCTTGAAGAAGGGGTGGAGGGAGCACTTTTTGTTTTGTTTTGTTTTTGTAAGGTTTTTGTGTGTCTGTTTTGAAAGAAAGAAAGAAAGCGAGAGAAAAACACACTCCCCATCTCTTCAAGACCGACCCTGTGAGCCTGGATTTTATTGTCCACAAATACCCACAGGTGATTCTCGTGAGGAAACACGGGCAGGTGCACGGCCCACCGGCTTAGGGCTCGGGTCGTCCTCCCTTCTGCCCCCAGCTGTGTGGCCTGGAATGTTCTAGCATTTCTGAGCCTAAGTATCTTTATCTACAAACACAGGGTAAAAACCAAACCCTGGCGGGATTGTCGTAAGGGTTACCCGAAGGATAACTGAACAGTGTTTTGAGACACAATGGACACACGCTTAGTGCTTGGTCTTTGTTTTGTTCGTTTTCCTTCCCCCAGAAACTCATGAGCTTTAAAGTAGTTTGGCCCGGGGGGGGGGGGGGGGAGACTCCTTAAATAATTACGTATCCGGACAAGAAAACATTGTATTTATTCTCACCTAGATATTTGCAGTTGCTTGAATTCTGGGTTTGGTCTCCAACATTCACATACTTACTCGTTCCAGAAAAGGAATTGGATTTTACTGTTCCTGAAGTGGGGAATGGCCATTGCTCCCCAAACTGATAGATAAACTAGGTATTATGCTTTCCTACCAAAACATAGGGGAGAATCACAAATGAAAATTACTATGTGTGCATAAATTTCACTATGCTGGGAGGTAACTATCATAATAGTTCTTACACAAACACCCTACTTGGAATGGTCACCTTTATGTTTGCTCATTTTATTTCCACTAATTCAGAGTTTTAAAAGAAACAGTGGTGGGGATCATTGATCTCTTTCTTCTCTGAAAGGTTGGTAGAACTGTGTTCGTTGTAAAATGTTTTCAGATATGTCAGTTTCTTGGTTCTGCTGCAAGGCCACAGACAGCATGGGTTCTCTGGTGAACAGCAAGCACCTCAGGTTTCTTGGCAGCGGTGGCCTCTGGTGAACCCTTCTACCCTGTTTCACCAGGCTACTTTCAAACGTTTTCCCTAAGAAATAACTGCTCTTTGCTGTAAGTTGTGTATTTTGCCCTGCTGGTGGTGTGCGGACTGTGGTGCTGCAGAAGGGTTTGAACGGTGAAGGTGATGGGTGACAAGTTTCCCCAAGTTTCCGCTGTGTAGCAGCAGCCACACGGTTCCTTCTCCTAGAACAGAGAAGAGGGTAGGGACAACCTTCAAAATCAAAGCCAGAAATCAAGAGGTCATTCCCCCTGCCAGATGAAACTTTATTTTTCTACCTGCTTTCTCTTGCATTCCCCTAACTCTGATCTCTGTTCCAAAGATGAAATGGAGATTTGATCCAGACCGAATTTAAACCTAATGAACCAAGATTTTATAAATGTTCAACAGAGGTCAGGTTTTGCAGAAAATCTTGTAGTAGGCATATTACTTTTTAAAGCGTATATTAACTGACCTTTTCCTCCAGAGTTTCAAAGGTAGTAGGTTCCTCTTGGTTTCCCAATGATTCTTCTCAGCAGAATGGTGGAAAGGTAGCTGGGGAGAGATTTGTTAATGTCACTTTGCAGGTAGGAAGACTAAGACTGAGGCCTAGGAAAGTAGAACAGTTTTCTCATGGTTATACAGAGGGCTTGAAATATGACCAGCAAACACATTTTAGGTAACCAAAAGCCGATGAAATAGTAAGGCTTCATCTTGGACTTTCATGACCAAGACATTTCTGTCTGGCCAGAGCAACTCCCGAGAACATAACCTCTCGAATCTGCAAAATCATGGTGGAAATGTCTTTGTTGAACTAATGCTAGCGGTCATTATGGCCAGTCTTTCTAGGTAATATAAGGTACGGTAAGGAAAATGAAGCTTATTTGCAGAGCTGTTCAGGAAAAAACAGTATTTTTTTTAATTTATTTATCTTTAGAGGGGAAGGGAAGGAGATAGGGAAATATCAATGTGTGGTTGCCTCTCGTGTGTCCCCTGCTGGGAACTGGCCTGCAACCTAGGCATATGCCCTGACTGGGAATCGAACCGCGATACTCTGGTTCGCAGGCTCGCGCTCAATCCACTGAGCTACACCAGCCAGAGCTGGAAAAACAGTATTGAGTGTTGTCAGCTGCTACCTGCTCACTGCAAATGATTCAGTGGTAGGGTTACCTCCTTGCCACCTTTTCTTGAGTTGGCAAAAGAGAAATTGACTTTAGCTGAGTTTATTCAGCTCTCTGAGCTTCAGAGTCCTCGTTTGCAAAAGCCCAGCCAACTTACTCACTGTGAACCCCATCCCGTAGGAGGGGGGACATGACCCTGGCTGCCAGATGCACACAGCACCCCGGCGTGACCTGCCACCTCTGCTTCTCCGCAGGAGCCAGCTACCCTTCCTGTGTCTGCTATTCAGTAAACAGTATCTGTGCCCCTAACGCAAAAGCACTTTACGTGTTTTCCAAATACTGGGCCATCTCAGAGCTCTGCCCTATTACACGTGCTGCTCCCTTTCCCTTGACTGTGTTTCTTCCCCTGATAAACTCCTGCCTCCTCCTCTGATTTGGCCCCAGGATACACACAGCCCTTTACTTGTACAGATAAAAAATATTTTGCCTAGTGGTGAAGGTTGCATGACTTTGTGAATATACTCAAAACTACTGAAGTGTACATTTACATGGATGAATTTTATTTACATGGATGAATTAAATGTTGATTTTTAGAAACTATGAGAAAAGAAAGTCTTCCCTACTATATGGTAAATTTCTGGAGAAATAGGGTCTTATCTTTTTTATCCTTTGGCCAGTATCAAACCTGGCATAATAATAGGGGCTCAGGTAGTAGTTGTTGATTAAACAATGATCATGTGAGGTTTGCTATAAGGACTAAACAAAGCTGTTATATGATGGTACCTATTTTGCACAATGCTTGACATGCAGCAGGAGGAAATTTTTACTTTTCTCACCTGTTGAATTCATTCATTTATTCCTGGTGTTTTGTAATGTTAGGCACTGAGGTTACAGAAGTGGATAAATATGATCCTGCTCTCAATGAGTTTATGATCAGTGGGGGAGGCAGATGAATGAACAATTATAGCTTTAGAGGTGCCACAGTAGACTGTGAACAGAGGAGAGGCCACCTCATTCAATCTAAGGTCAGGGAGGGGATCCTGGAAGAAATGATGCTGGAAGTGGGTTTTGAAGGATAAATCAGGGTTTGCTCAGATAGGAGAGGAAAATACATCCTAGGCAGAAAGAACAGCACATGCAAAGATACTGTGGCATCAAATAGCATAGGCTTCATAATCAAATCAAATCCAATCCAAATGTGGGTTCAGAAATAAAAGTTTGAGAAAAAGGGAACTAAGAAAATAATGCAAAAAATTTCAGAATTAAAAAATGGATCTCCAGATTGAGGTGGTTTATTGAAGTTCCAGAACAAAAGATCCAGAGCAAAAGCATATCATGATGAAATTTAGAATTCAATCAAATTATAAAAGCACCTAGGAGAAAATAGGTCACATAAAAATGATTTGGAAAGCGAATGGGAATGTATTTTTCTAAAACATAAAGGAATCTGGGAGGTAGTAGAGCAATGCCTTCAAAACTGAATGGAAATTATTTTCAAGCTAGAATTCTAAACCTGGCTAGACCATCAGTTAAGAAGATGAGAAGGGCCCTGTCCCCGTGGAACAGCCTTCTCCTCCTGTCACCTGTTATTCTTTTGAGTCACTGAAACTAAAGGTTCCAGAGCAAGGGTTTGTGGATCCCTGGGTAAGTCACAGGCCTCTGCTGGCCAGTGTCTTTTGCACCATTTCTTACTCTGTACCATACAGCCCATTTCAAACCTCCAATCCTTTGCCTTTCCCCCCCCCATTATTCACAATATGTTTATTTATTTGCTCAACCCTGGAATATGTGTATTTTTAGAATAACTAACCCATGCCTCTGTAAAAAGCAAATATACTGGAGAACAACAGCAACAACAAAAGATGAAGGGTTTAAACATTTCCCCATTTCAGGGAAACTACTGGAGGATAAATGCCAGCAGAGCTGGGGACGAGGAAGACGTGAGGTGAGGTCCAGGATGCCAGCAGGGCCTCCATCCAGAGAGCAACCAGCACAGATTAGAAAAGAACAGCTGGCTTGGAAAGGGACAACTTCAAGAAACAAAAAGGGGAGGGGAACACACATACATGCATAGTAATTATTTCTGAGAGAATGGCAGGCATCTTGGAAATTGGGAGGGAAATCACAGGTATAGGAAAAACTAGGCAAATGGAAAAACAAAGAAATCATTAACTCTAGGAAAAACACTCTAGGTCGTATAAGAAAGTAGCAATGGTCATAAATGCAGCCATAAAAATACTCGAACAGTTATAACGTAAACATGTGTTATACAACCTGCATAAAGAGAACTTCAATCAACCAGAAAAAAAAAATCATTGGAAAAATGGGGGGAAATGAATGGGCTAATTCACCGAAGATGAAACTCGTGGACAGCAAGCTTCGCTCATGAGGAATTGGGGAAATTAGAATCATTTACAGATCAGCAAAAAAACATTTAAAATTCTGTTAATACAAAGGAATTGGTGAAGAAGGTGTGGAGCATCAGAAACAGCCATCCGCTGCTGGTGAGAGTACGCAGGTACCATTACTCTGAGGAGTGACTTGTCAATATCAAGTAAAATTGAAGATAGAGGCCCTTAGCGCTCCCTGGCCATCATTCTCACTTCTTGTGGATGACCTTCTCTCATCATGCCATCTCTCCTCACACCCTTCTATTGCTCGTCATCCATCTGAGAGGCCAGCTCATAACCTTGCCTTACAAGGTTCACCGAGAAAACAGAAGCAATCAGAAGAGCACTTCAACAAATCCCAACTTTATCTGGCCACGTACCTGCATCTGTACCCATAGACTCTGCCTTGTTTCCTGTGATGTCGGGTGATCCCATACAGGAAAAAAAAATGATGGCTTCAGAGAAAATGAAGGAACACATACCCCCTGTGACCTGGCAGTTTCCCCTCTGAAGAAATTCTACATTTGTACAAGGAAACAGACAAGGTTCGTGGTGGCACTAGGATAGCGAAAAGTGGAACCTTAATGTCCATCAGCAAGAGAATAAGTAAAAATAAATTGTGTAATAGTCACAAATTGAATATACATCAGGTCAGAGTATGCACATTATTCATGTTCTCTAGAGTCATCACTTCTTCCCTTCTGCATGAAATAGGCTACATATGTCAGTGTTAAAAACCAACACATCATTATGAATGACAAGTTACATTGTAGAAGGATGTGTTACAATACCATTTGTATAAAGTCTGAAAACATGCAAAACAATTGTGTGGCTGATACGGACATATTTGTGTGGTATAAATGCGTAAAGACATGCATGGGAATCACAAACCTCAGATCTGAGATCATGGTCATCATGGGAAAGCCCCAAATTTCAGGTCATGGTCACCTCCAGGATGAGAGAGAAGGGAATGGGAGTTGGAGAGGCACACCTGGATTTTTCATTCTAACTACTTGTTTTTGTTTTTAAAGCTGGGTGGTAGGTGTTAACTGTTGTTTTTTCCCCCTTCTCAGTAGCAGCATTTTTATTACTGTATCTGGCAGGGGATGATTCTAAATGAGATTGAGTATCATAACCACCAAAAGAACTTTAAAAATACAAATTTCTCAAGGACTACCTGTAGGACTCCTGAACCCCAAACTTCAGAGCTAGAACCCAAGAATCTGAACTTTTTAAAAGAAAAACAAAGTATTTTAAAGTTCATATTTGTGTGTACATACTTATATTTATGCATATATATTTATATATAATATATAAGTATATTTACACTTAAGTGTAAATATATAATATATAGATTACATATAACTATGTCTTATACATAACATATTTTGTATAGAATATATACCTATAAAATGTTAGACTTATAGGAAGGTTGCAAAAATAGTATAAAGAAGTCCTTTATAATGTTTACCCAGACCCCCTAACTGATGACATTTTGCCATATTTGTTTTATCCATTTCACTGCTTCTTTCATCAGTTTAAAAGTAAACTGAAGACAGGATGCCCTTTATGCCTAAGTACTTCAGTTAATGTGTGGTAAAAAAGAGAGAGAGAACTTTATATAATCCCAGTATAATGATCAAAACTAGGAAATAAACATAAACGCTACTACCTAATCTGCAAACTTACTCAGATTTCACCAATTGTGTCAGTGTCATAGCAAAAGGAAACCCCAAATCAGTTTTTGGCTTTTGTTTGGTCTCTACTCCCCTTTAGTCCAGACAGTTCCTTAGCTGGTCTTGTTTTCACGGCATTGACATTGCTGATGAAAGCACAATACGTATTTGGTAGAATGCCCCTCAGTTTGAGTTTGTTTGATGTTTTCTCCTGATTAGATTTAGGTTACAGATTTTCCAGTAGGAATACCACAGAAGTGAGATTGTGCAGTGTATTCGGAGGCACCAACGCTGATTTGTCCTGTTACCAACTCTGGTGATACTAACTTGGCTCACTTGCTAACGGGTGGTGTGTGCCAGGGTTTTCTCTATTACAAAGTTACTAAGTATCTCTCAGAGAGCTACTTTGAAATTATGTAAACACTGTTACTCCTCAAAATTTCAATCATTAGTTTTAGTATCTACTGTTGACTCTTGCAGAGATTATTATTGTTATGTTTGCCAAATGGTGGTTCTAATGTTGCTATTCCTTTCATATTAGTTTGCTTTCTACTGTAAGGAAGAGCTTCTCCTTCTCCTTCATTTATTATACCAATGTGGATTAATGAATTCTTATTCGATTCAAAATGTTACAAACTTTTATGATCATTAAGAGCTGGGAAATAGATTATGTCTGTAAATATATGAAGATTAATACCTGTCTGTACTTATCTATTACTACATTCAAAATCACAAGTTCGCACTAACACTCGACTGCAGTGAAACACTGGGAGTTCATTCTTTCCTCCTTCCCACCGTCATGTTTGCAGCTTCCCTCCAACACTGAGAGACCCGGCTCCCATCATCCCCAGTATATGGACTTACTTGCTCAATCCCAGAATACACAGAATTGCTAACCTATGCTTCTGCAAAAACAGAAGACTCTCAACCAGACTTCTTACTATTACCTAATATTAGTTTTGAGTTCTTTTGTATTTAGCCTGAGGCACATGATCCAAATATACTGTTCAAAAGTTATTTGAGTTCTACTTCCCCCTTTAGTGTCGGTCATGTTATTCACTTGAAATTTGATTAGTTCATGTTTGCTTTTTAAATTTTAGTTTTTCTCTCATCTTTGTTGATTTTATTTATTTTTCTCTTTTTCTTGTTGTTGAGTCTATAAAACACTAACATGGTTTCAAAACATGGTATAGCCAGACAATTTCTATCCCCTCCTGTGGTTTTGTCCAACTCGTTCCCAACCAACCCCTGAGGGTAGCCAGTTTTATTAGTTTCTAGTTTATCTTTCCTGTGTTTCTTTTTGTATAAATGAATGTATGCTTGTATGGTTTTTATTATGTCCCCCTTTTCACAAAAAAAAAGGTAGCATATTGCAGGTACTCTTTCGTATTTTTATTTCTTCACTTAACAATATATCCTGAAAATCACTCCATATCACATAGAAATTTTATTCTTTTTTTCATAACTGCATAGTACTCATATGTGATATATATGTGCATGTCAGTGGCTTCCAATATTTTTTAACTTATAAAAAACAAGCCCTGCCCTGGCTCGTGTGGCTCAGCGGATTGAGTGCCAGTCTGGGAAACCAAAGGATATTCCCAGTCAGGGCAGCTGCCTGGGTTGTGCGTCAGATCCCCAGTTGGGGGTGTGAGAGGCAACCACACATTGATGTATCTTTCCCTCTTTCTCCCTCCCTTCCCCTCTCTCTAAAAATAAATAAATAAAATATTTTTAAAAAACTATGACACTTGAATAACATTTATGTATATATTTTTGTATTGGAGATTATCATCAGGATACAGTCTTAGGAATGGGATTGCTAGGTCAAAAGAGTGTACGTGTGTGTGTTTTAAATACACGTGAAATTCTTCATAAAGAGTATACCAATTTGCACCCCCCACTACTGGTTTCTCTACAGCCTGTCAACCAGGTGTGTGTATTTTTAATTTCTGCCAATCTGACAGGTGAGAAAAGGTGTCTCAATGTAGTTTTAATTTGTATTTCTCTTACGAGTGAAGAGAAACTGCTTTTCATATGTTTAAAGGTCATATTTATTTTTTTGTATATTTACTGTTCATATCTTTTGTCTATTCTGTCTGGTTTTGATCTGTTTTTCTCCTCAATTTTATGAGTTACTTAAGAATTAGAGAAATAAGCCCTTTATTTGTGAGCATGTTACAAAAATTTTCCCCCAAGTTTTGTCCTTTTTTTTTTTCATGCAAAAGTTGTTTTTTTTAATGTAGTCAAGTTTATCAATCTTTTCTTTCATTCCATTTGATTTTGAGTTCTGGTGAGAAAGTTTTCCTGTAGACTCAGGTTAAAGAGAAATTTATTCATTTTTTAAAGATAGGACTTGTGTGGTTTCATTTATATATTTAGATCTCTGATCCATTTGGAATTTATTCTTGAGTGTGGCTATGAAGTATGGATCTAATTTTACCTTTTTATCCAAATAGCTAACTAGTTGTTCCAGTACTATTTATTAAAAAATCCTTTTAGCTCAGATATTTTGAGATGCCACCTTTATCACACGCTAAAGTTTCCTGTGAACTTGGTTCTATTTCTGTGCTTTCTTTTCTCCTGGTCTGTCTACTCACATGCTCACACCCCACTGTGTAATTATAAAGGCTTTATAGTATGTTTAATGTCTGGTATGCCTAGTCTGTCTTGTATCTTTTTTTTTTTTTTTTAGTGTTTTCCTGGCTATTCTTGCAAGTTTGTTTTTCCACCAGCTTGTCTAGCTTCATAAAAAGTTGTTGGTATTTTACTGAAATTACATTACATTATAAATTCACTTAGGGATAACGGACATCTTCACAATGTTGAATCTTCCTATCTAAGAACGAAGGCCGTCACTCCATTCACCAGCCTCATTTAACAAAAGCCCCTGGGATGTAACTATGTCAGAAAGAGGGAGAGGCGGGAGAGCCAAACGTCACTGACCTCCATGGACAGCTGATCGATTATGGCTAAAACTGAGAAATTAAGGAATGGGATAAGCAAATTAGTTAGACATACATAGATAAATACCATGGAGAAGAGCTACAAGAGTGAAAAAGCTCCAAGAGTGAGAGGACTTTTGCTTTTTAATGAGGCTCTTAGTCAGGATCCCGGCCGGAAACAGATGGCACGTGCCATCAGAGTGACTGAGAGTCTAGCAGAAACACTGTTTACAGATGCGAGTGGGTTAAAGAACATCAGCGAGGACTGGTGTGGCACCCTGCCACTAGCGGCAACAGGGAGCCATTAGCAGCTCTTGGCCCCAAGGGTGATGGGAGGGACAGTTTAAAGGAGCCAGAGCCTCAGGGGACAACTCCCTGCAGAAACCTCGCACTCGGGTGACACTCAGTCACTGTTCATTGCAGCATGACAGATTGGGAGCTGAGGGAGTAAATGCCATCTCATCTCCTCCCACTCCTGCCAGTGCCCTCTAATGGCTGAACCAAAGCAGAAGGCAGAGGACAGATGGTGCCTTCCATAAAGGGCAGCCTCTGGCACACAGTAGGGCCAGGGAGTGTGTCCAGTGGGTTTGGAGGGGTACACGGAAGATATCTAAGCATTACTATAATACACTTAAGTAAATGTATAGCCTATAATAACACAACAGAGTAACAATGAAAAGCAATTTTAGTCAGCGAATCTATGGTCTGATGGAACATGGATCAAATATAGTAAAGGTTGAAAATGCCTCAAGAGAGATTGGGGATGTGCCCAGGGAGCAAATCCTCGTGGATTCTCTGGAGGGGGCCACAAACATTCAGTCCATAACAGTTATGTCTGCAGAAACACCAGCAGCCTGTTGTTTTACAATTAGATGTCCGTTATCAGTACGCTGGCCTCAAACTCGGCATGTAAGTGAGCCCACAGGCCATGGTCTCTTTTTTTAAATAAATTTTCTAATTTAATTTATTTATCTTTAGAGAGGAAGGGAGGGAGAGAGGGGGAGAAAAACATCAATGTATGGTTGCATCTGGTGAGTCCCCTGCTGGGAACTGGCCTGCAACCCAGGCATGTGCCCTGACTGGGAATCAAACTGCGATCATGTGGTTCGCAGGCCCGCACTCAATCCACTGAGCTACACCAGCCAGGCCATGGTTTCTTATTTGTACTGCATTTGGATTCCTGGACAGAGAAGGGGTGTTGTACCCCTTCTCCTTTGCCACGTTTCATTGTGCACTGCTTCAGGAGACAGGAAAGCATTGTGGAAAGTGGTGTATTTAGTCAGTAGACCTGGAATTTAATTCTCTAATTTTCAGTTACTAGCTGTATGACCTTAAAAAAGTCACTCAGCGTCTCGGAGCCTCAATTCCGTTTTGTAGAAGGAGAGTAATATCTATGTTGTGGACCTGCTCTAGGAGTTAAGGATGCCATGTGTCGAGACCTGGCACCAGGCCTGTCAGTAGGTGGCAGGTGAGGAGGTCACCGCCCTGCTGCGGGCTGTTGGGCTTTCCCTCCCCTACTGAGGTTCTGGACTTGGAGCCTGTTAGTGTCACTGTAGTGGGAGTTGCTCTCCTGACAACTACCTGAAATGGGAAGCATTTCTACACATAGTTGGAAAGGACCTTAGCAGTAATCTCATCCATCTTCCCAGCAGATACAGAAGATTCTGCTACAGATTTACCAACAGACGGTTACCCCAACTCTGCCCACACCAACAGAGAGCTCTTCCCCTCCAGAAGCTGCCTGTTATCAGAAGATTGATTGATTGAAAGCAAGTTTTTCCTTGAATTGAGCTGAAATTAGTTTTCCCCACTAATTATAGACTCTGAACCATTAGAGCTAAAAGAAACCTTCAAGATATTTAAGCCCACCAGCTTATTTTATGAATTAGGAGTCTGAGACTTAGAGAGGGAAGGCGCAGCACCGTTCTTCATGGTAATGCTGTGTGCAGCTACTCGGAACAGTTTCCTTCCCTGCCACGTTAGCAACCAGTGTGGCCTCCAGTTCCTTCATTCCCTCACCTCCCTCATCCCCCTCCCCCCCGCCATGAATGAAGGTCTGCTCTTTACCATTCTGATCACTCACCTTTGCAAATGCAACTCATTGATGTCCAGAAGTAAACCTGATTCTGGCTGTGGCCCGGCCCCAGCAGAGTCAAACAAGACAATCTGTGATTCAGGTCCAGGGCAATGTATTGCCATGGAACCTGGAAAGGCCACACATTTGAGTAGACAAAACCAGCATGTACAAAACTTATGTACATGCAGCTAGTCATGGTGGTTCACTTCTCTCCGGGCGCACTTCACTAGACACTTAGAATTTGTCTCACACATTTTTTGAAATATCTGTGCCAGATCCAGAAAAGGGGCTTGGTAATATTTACTAAAATACACTAATTTTACCTTTTTTCTCTAATAAATACCAACAAAGAAAGGGGGTGGATTAGAGATAGGGGAAAATGTCAAAGTAAGGAATAGGCCTTTCTCCCAAAACCAGAGTTGTTAAAGTATTGGACTTATCAAATGACATCACAATATGAGGTCTGCCCAGAAAAAGTCCAGCCGTTGTAACACATACAGTTTGCGCAACACTAATGGAACCTGGCAGCCAAGAAGAGTGGACTGGAGTGCACATGTGTGAACAGTGACAATGTCACTGTACTAGTCAGTGGGAGTGGTAGACACCACTGAGTGAGCATGTGCACTGTGTGGCTGTCACATTCAAAATGACTGAGCAAGTAGAGCAATGGATCTGCATCAGATTTTGTGTTAAGCTTGAACATTCATCCATAGAAACTATTTTGATGATGTAGAAGGCTGCAGCTATGGGCAACTGGTGATTGGCAGCTTCATCACAATGATACGCCTGTTCATACATCACGTCTCATGCAGAGGTTTTTGACAAAACATCAAATCACCCAGGTAACTCAGTCCTGTTCCCTGTGACTTCCGGCTTTTCCCAAAACTAAAATCACCACGGGAAGGGAAGAGATTTCAGACCATCAATGATATTCGGGAAAATATGACAAGGCAGCTGGTGGCAATTGGGACAACTGTGTGAGGTCCCAAGGTACCTATTTTGAAGGGGACTGAGGTGTCATTGTCCTATGTACAACATTCCTTGTATCTTGTATCTTCTTCAGTAAATGTCTCTATTTTTCATATTACTTGGCTGAGTATTTTCTGGACAGGCCTCATAAACCTGAACAAAAGTTCTAACAGTCCAGCATTATTGCCATTTTCTGGTAATGCTGACAGAAAAGGCACAATAAAGAGCTGCATGGAATAAGACATGATGCCACTGGAGAGTCCTTTCGTTCAGAGCCAGAGAAATTATTTCTGATTCTCACAACATTTCCGTTAAGGGAAAGGAGGCGGCGTGGCTGAAAACATTACTGTATTGCTCAACAGAAAAGGCCTCAGAGAAGTTACATGTTTTTTATGAAATCGCTGTAATTTACCAACATACTTAACAAGATATCATTTGCCTCAGTCATCTGTTTTAAGATCAGTGCTACATCTGGCCATTGGTTTCTGGGGTTTTCAGTTCTGAATCTCAAGAACCAGTGAATATTGATATTAGAATGAGTACACCAAACTCTAGTTTTAAGGGAAGACATCTATTTCTATATCCCAGGTACCTCTGTTTTCTTTCATTTACCTATGTAATTTTTTTTCCATTTTAGACAAATTGGATATATGCCCTCCTGGACTATATTTTTTTTTTAAAAGATCACCCTCCTTTACATGAAAGACATTTTTAGCAATCATACCAGAAGTGGTCTTCGGAAGCAGCTGATCTGATTAGCTAATTACTGTCAAAAAGAACAGCTAAATATGTACCATGCCCAAACAAAAATTGTTGTTTTGTCAGAAGTTTGCCATTATTCAGATGGACAGTTTTAAATAACACACATGCAGCTGCTTATAGGCAATTTTTGTGGTTGTTGCTATTTTAAAAAGAACAACTAAACATGGGACTATTAGCAGTCCCTACCAGATCAATGAAATAAACAAACAGCTAACTCCTGCCCCCCTCTCCAAGGGAATCCGTCCTGGGCTCAAGAGAGACTGAAAGATTGACTGTGAAGGCAGGCAGGGCGTCAGTGAGCACATTTTCACTGGGCTGCAGTCTGGGAAGGGAGTTCCTGCAGCTGCAAAAAATACCAGTTTGGCTTTGGCTTGGTAGAGTAAATGTACTTTGTGGTTTTGAATTATATTTTTTAATTTTTATTTTTATTTTATTGATTGTGCCATTACAGTTGTTCTATTTCCCCCCCCCATTCCCCTCCACCCTGCACCCCCCACCCCTACCATTCCCCCCTTTAGTTTATGACCATGTGTCTCAAGTTCTTTAGATTCTGTATTTCCCCTACTATTCTTGCCCTCCCCCCTGTCTATTTTCTACCTACCGTCTATGCTACTTATTTTCTGTACCTTCACCCCCCTTCTACTTCTCCCACTCCCCTGTTGCTAACCCTCCATGAGATCTTCATTTCTATGGTTCTGCTCCTGATCTAGCTGTCCTTTTAGCTTGCTTTTGTTTTAGATGTGGTTGTTAATAACTGTGAGTTTGCTGTCCTTTCACTGTTCATAAAAATATGAATTATTTTTAAAAAGACTAGTTTATAAAATCTTATCACTGCCTTTAATGTTTTTTGTTCTACAGGCAAAACATTTTTCTGTGATAAGACATCATCAAATTAATATTGAAGTCAGTGGGAAATGTGATTCAATTCTAAAACTAATGTTATAATCAGCTCTGTTTAAGCTTTTCATCTGGTCCGTCTTTTCTGGGAGGGCAAGGAGGTAAGGCAGAGGTAGGTGGTTACTGTACCTCCAAGGTCTGTAATATTATTTAGTTCACAAGTTCTCTGGCTTTTTGAATCCAGCAGTAAGGGATTATGAATTGTCCCACTCAGTTACTCCCAAAAACTGTTGCCAAAAACAAAAGGTACAGAGGCTGGTGACAAAGATGCTGTTCTGGATGAGACACAAAAGCAGGCTTTCTGAAGTAAGTTATTAACTCATGTCAAAAACAGAAGAATGGCCACCATCACGTGGCAGATATAAATATGACAAGGAAAAGCCACAGCTTTAGGAATAGAAACCCTAGTTCTCACCCCTTCTTCACTCTTATGAACATGGAGCGATTCATTTAATCTGCAAGTCTCGGTTACCTGCTGAAGGCAGAGTGCTGAGTCTCAACATCTTCTGGGGGTGTGTGTCAGTATAAGCTCTATTAACAGAATTCTTCTTGGGAAAGTCGCTGTCTTTGTTTCAGGAAATACCGTGATATGCCCCTAGGAGGGAAAGGCTGGCTAGGGCTCAAGCAACAAAAAGGACCAAAGAGCTGTACTTGCAGAAGCAGGAAATTAATTTTTCTTGGGCGCCAGGGTGGGGGAAAGGTGCTCTTTATAGGCAGGGCAATGACAAGAGGATAGGGGAGGGCTAGGAAATCGTTGGCGTGAGGGCCCCACATGGGGTCAAGCCAGCGAGAAACCTCCCATAGGGAGTGATCAAAGGACGTTTATGAAGCAGGAAGCCTAAAATGTAATTTTAAGTGCTTCTTGGTATAAAGGGCAATGTGACCCTTCCCCAAGACCCTCACATCTTAGTGAAGTTGAACATGGTAATGTTCTTCTGAGTGTGTCAGGGTTTGTTGGAAGAGGAGCAAGGAACCAGGCTCCTGCTTTGGAGAGCAGACATGTTCTCAGAAAAGCCAGAGCTGGAGGCAGAGAGTCCTCCAAGACGCACGCGCTCCACCATGAGCAGAAGGCGTGGCCGGGCTGTGGACCTGGGCTGGGCCCCGTGGGGCTCAGGCATGACGGGGCCAGTAGAGCCCAGCTGACATGTGGGTGACCCTGACCATGGGGCTCTGCAGGCTGCCCCCTGAGCACCAGTGCCAGCTTTGTCTTCGGTGTTTTTCCGTTTCACATGAGTGTCAGTTTGAGGGATGATATCAAAGTCCCATAGGATCTACCTCTGGCTCCTCAATATTTTGATTAGAGCACAAGGCATTTTTCCAAATACCAGTTTTCCTTTCAATATGTTTCTTAAACCCCTTTGTATTATTCTTAAATTATTTTCTAGCTTGAGCTCATTTGGTCGTTTTGTTCCTTTTCCTTTTTCTTAGAAGTGAACTGACAGAGATTCTGGTTTATTTCCTACACCTCTCTATTTTTCATTACCTGGAAATCTCTGAAAATTGCAATGTTTCCTTAGCCTTGCAGTTTGCTTTCTATAAGCATTATTCTACAGCACACCCATTTTTGATATATGTAATAAAAATTAGATCATCTTTCCTATTCAAAACATTTTATCCAACTTAAATTTTTTAAAAATTATATGGACGTGCTCCCACATTCAGTTCTATTCTATGACAAGTGTCACATTTTCACCCTAAGTGTAAACAGCCACTTTGGAGTTGCATCTAAAAGCATTAATAACACCTTCTGAAGATTATGCCAGTGCAAAAATAAACTGGTGTTACCTTTTTGTCAAGCGATTTGGCAATATAGTACTTATCAAGAGCTCTCAAAATGTTTTACTTTTCGGCTCAGTGATCACACTTCTGGGAATCTTTCCACTGGAAACAATTAGACATGGGGTCAAAGATTTATGTATGTTTATTGCTACGTTATTTATTTGAGATAATAACAATTTGCAAACAACCTGAATACCCAGCAAAAAGGAAAATAAATTGTTACATCCATTTGACAAAAATTATGCAGCAATTAATAACTAAGCTTTTCCCTAAAACTGGCAGTTTAAAATATTTGGATAAACCATTCTGAGTGTCCCTGACTTCTAGAATGGAAAACAGGAGTACCTTGGATTCCACTGGAATTTAACCAACTTCAACTGTGAGAATCAGCACATATTAAAGGACAGGATGGAGTGTGTGTGTGTGTGTGTGTGTGTGTGTGTGCAGGCGCGACACAGCCCCAGGTGTTTTGTCTTTTCAAGTCTGCAGGCCTCCAGAATTCATGTTTTTACAAAGGTTTCCCTGTGATTCTGACAGAAGCACAGCCTAAGATCCCACCCCTGCAAGCACAGCACCACCAAAAGGGCCTGAACTCTGACAGGAATTGGGGAGGGGAGCAGGAAAATCATTTTGTTCTTTAAAAAAGGTTTACTGTTTGGGAAATGCATGTTAAAAGATAAGCTAAAAACATACTGTGTTATTCTAAATTTGTGGGAAAATTAATATATGCTTAAAAAATAAAATATTTACAGGGTTTAAATTTGGGTGATGGAATTGTGGACGATTTATGGGGAACTATTAGGAGCTGTGATTCAGAGAAGTGAGGTAATCTGCCCAAGTTCTCATAGCCAGCAAAGGTCTGGAATGAAGAGTCTAACCCATCTACTTGACTGTAAAGTCTGTGCTTTAACAGATGCTGAATATTACTTAAATTGTAACGAAGTATAAATACATTATCCTAAGGGTGGTAGATTGATTATTGGTGCCCATTATTTACTACTCGGTAGGAGTGTTTTACACTCACACCCTTGCTGGGGCCTCATGGAGGACAGAATGTATTCCATGCGCCTTGATTCTGGGTTTGGCCACAATGGATCAAGGGCAAGAATATTGAAAGGGAAGGCTTCAGATGGGCGAGCACAGTTGGGCCTTTTCTCTTGTCCTTCTGCCTTTTGCCATGGGAATAATCTGCTTCAGGTCACCTCTGGTCCAAGGAGAGTGACAAATACTAGTATATGGAGCAAACATAGACCCAACCTGCTCCTTAAAGCTTAAATCTCAGCCAAATCTTAAGATATTTACCAAATGAAAGATGTTTGTATTAAGTAACAAAACTCAGTCTCTTGATAATGTGAATAGAAGTCCAAATTTGGTTATGCTGATGATGTAGGGTATACAGGTTTTCACCTGGGTAAAGTATACAACAAGTCCCTTTGATACAAAGTACCTCATTGCTTGGTATGAGAGCTGGTATCCCGAGAGGAGGGAGATATTCACATAAAAATCCACGGAATTCTGAGAAAAAAGGAACAGAAACCCCAAATCTCTTAAATCTGGTGTTGGAAAAAAAGTTGATGTGGGCTGAGACCAGAGTAGGGATGAAAAATGAGGACAAGAAATGGGCTGGTCTCCGTAATTCAAGAGGAAGTTCTTTTCTTCAGGAGCATGGGAACGTATTCTGCCCATCATGAGGCCAACAGCAAGGGTGTGGATGTGAAGGGTAGCAGGTTCTTGGCTCAACAACCTTAGGGCTTGGAGCTACAAGGCCCTGGGACCATGTCACTGTGGGCACCTGTGTGGGCTTTGAAGAACCATCATTCAGTCTGTGAACAGTACCCTTGAAGTCCAACCACTGGTCCCACATTTATAACTACCTCCCCGTTTTTTGGTAAAAGATCATAATTCTTTTACTTAACTATATTTTGTGGTATACTATGAATTATTTTCCAAATCATCAAATACATTCTTCTAGAATTTAGTTTGTAATAGCTATGGAATATTCCTGTCTATGGTCCTGCGTCCTAGGGCATCTGCTTATTCTGAATCAAAATTCAGACAGAAACTCTTTCTCCCATGTTCTACCTTCCATTGTTTAAAAAATGTTAACACTGTGTTTTTTTAAAAAAATACGAATCAATACTCAAAGCAAACATGCTAAATAAAATTAACCAGAAAGAAGTTAATGAAAAAAAATAGAAGAAACTTATTTCAATCAAAACAATGAAACAAAAAATTCATTTAAATGAGATTCTCTAAATATTCATTAATATTTAATAAGAAATATTTAGGCTCTGGCTGGGTAGCTCAGTTGTTTGCAGGATCATCCCAGTATGCCAGGATTGCTGGTTCAATCCCTAGTCAGGGCACATACAAGAATCAACAATAAATGCATAAATAAATGGAACAACAAAATCAACCTCTCTCTCTCTCTATCTATGTCCCCCTCCTTTCCTCTGTCTCTCTAAATTAATAAAAAGCAAATATGTACAAGCAAGCATACTAAGATACAAAATTTTTATATTTTTTCATTCATAAGTCCCAATCCTGAAAATTTATCCTAAGCATATGATTCAAAACAAGAATAGACCCTAGAGCGTTTGGCTGAGTAGCTCCTAGCAGATTTAACCTCCCCACAGATCACTAATTGCACGATTGGACCCAGAGGGTTGTGCTGTTTTAAAGCTCATCTTACAGAACTGTTGCCTTTTCATTTTGTTGTCAGTTTCCTTGCTGTACAGGAGCTTTTTAGTTTGATGTAGTCCCATTTGTTTATGTTTGCTTTTGGAGTCAAATTCCAAAAATCATTGTCAAGACCCATGTCAAGGAGCTTATCCCCTGTGTTTCCTGTAAGAGTTTTATGATTCAAGTCTTATGTTTAAGTCTTTAACCAGTTTTGAGTTGATTTTTGTGTATGGTGTGACACAGTGGTCCAGTTTCATTCTTTTTCATGTGACTGTCCAGTTTTCCCAACACCGTTTGTTGAAGAGACTCTCCTTTTTCAAATATATTCTTGACTACTTTGTTATATGTTAATTAAATATAAATGCATGGGTCTATTTCACATTCTTTATTTCTGACTGGTCCTTTCTTATGGTTCGTATGTCATTTTTCATGCTGTTGAGTATCCTTATAGTCTTTACTCTAAACTTTCTGATAAACTCTTGCCTCCATTTCATCTAGTTCTTCTGGAGAATTCTCTTCTTTTATTTGGGGTCCGTTTCTTTGCCTTCACATTTTGGCTGCCTCTTTGAGTTTGTTTCTGTGTATTAGGTATGAGACAGGAGATGGGAAAGAGGAAACTCTAGAGGTACCCCAGGGCTAAGATAAAGGACGTTGATACAGGACAGAGACCCTGTTCTCAGACCAGTTGTTCCTGATTCCTGGAAAAGCACTGAATCATGGTGACTCATGAATGTATCTGTGTAGAAGATGCTACATGACCCCTGCATCATTATAATAGCATTATAATAAATTAAGATTGTGCAACCCCCTTCTCCAGTGGCCAATGAAGGGAAATCATGGGAGACCACATGCGCAGTAGCTTTAAAATACAACCACTTGTACATGAGTAATAAAAGCCCACAAAAATTAGCCAGGAAGGATCCATAGAATCCCTCCAGCCCATGAGGTCGATATCTGCTCAGAGTTGGCCCACTCCCATGTTCTGTGGAGTGTACTATTGCTTAATAAATCTGCTCTCTCTGTGCTATAAACTCTCTGTTCAGTTCTTTGTCCGTGATCACCAAGAACCTGGTTACCTGTGTCCACCTGTGACAGATAGATCTGTAAGACTCTGGTTCACGCCTAAGTCAAACCCAGTCTGTAACTGGCCCTGGGCAACCTGTTCAGAGCTATCAGTGATGCACAGCGTGTGTTTCCCTCTGCTGCCCCTGTTTGTGTGCAGAAAGAATCAGGCTGTACACCAAGGGCAGCTTTTACCAGCCCTGGATCTGGGGGATGGTCAGCTACAGTCTCATAGCTCCCAGAGATCCACCTCTGGCTGCAGGCTTTCTTTTAGGCTTACAGAGTGAAAGTCTTCCAGCTATACTCCTCAGCAGCAGGGTTTAAGTACCATAAGGTGAGGCAGAATAATTTCTGTGGGTGGGGTTATTGCTTCCCCTCAGGCTGATGCCACTTGGAAGGGAGTGCTCTGCCTGAGAAAGATGACGCATGCAAGATGGGGCATGACTCAGCACAGGGATCCTGGTGGGTATTCCTTCAGTTCTCTCCCTGGAACCACCAGCCCCAGACTTTCCTCATGCATCTCTAGTTCACTCTGCCCTTCCTCTTCCAGAGCCAGGGGTAAGTGGCTGCAAATGGAATTTTGTGCACTGGTCCTTTAAGAGGTTCTCTATGTCTCCAGGTGTCTCTACCTGGTGGACAGAAGCCCTGCTGCTTTTCACAGCCACATGTTATTTGGGTTCCTTTCCCAGTTCTTGTGCTGTAGGCCTGGGAGCCCAACTTGGGGTTTAGACCCAACGCTTCTCAGGGAGAAGCCTCCAGCCACTGAAACATCCCTCTAGCCCTTCAGCTGCTGCCCATGGGAGCCCAGCCAGCCCTCTCGCACCTCCTCCACACTCCCTACCTGTCTTGTCGTGGTGGTGTGGCTACTTCGGTGTGTCCTTGGTTATAAGGCTTCTCTCCAACTAGTGTTCAGTTGGTTATTCAGGATGATTTCTCTACAGTTCCGTTGTAATTTCAGTTTGGTCCTGGAAAGAGGTTAGTGTAACATCCACTTACTCCTCCATCATCTTGGGTCTCCTATCCTTCATTTTGTTAATGTGGTATATCACATTTTTTGATTTGTGCATGTTGAACCGTTCTTGCATCCCAAATCCCACTTGATCATGATGTGCAATCCTTTTAATTATTGTTGCATTCATTTTGCTGATATTTTGTTGAGGATTTTTGCTCCTCTGTTCATCAGCGATATTGGCCTGTAATTTTCTTACAGTGTCCTTGCCTGGTTTTGGTGCCACATCAATGCTGACCTTACTAAGTAAGTTTGGAAGTGTTCCCTCCTCCTCTAATTTTTTTGGTACAGTTTGAAAAGGATTCATATTAATTTTTTAAATGTCTGGTAGAATTCACCAGTGAAGCCATCCAGTCCTGACCTTTGATTGTTGAAAGATTTTTGATTGCTGTGATGTTTCCTTACTAGTAATCAGTCTGTTCAGATTTTCTATTCATGATTCAGTCTTGGCAGATTGTGTCTCTAGCACTTTATCCATTTCCTCTAGGTTATCCAATTAGCTGGCATATACAGGGTGAGGCAAAAATAGGTTTACAGTTGTGAGTATGTGAAACAGTTTATTCTTGTATTATGTTTTATTAATTATTGTATTATTTTCCATACAAACAACTATAAACCTACTTTTGCCCCACACTGTAATTGTTCAGAGTAAAAACATTTTTTAAATGTTAAAAATGTTTGTCAACCAAGAATTATATATCCAGCAACATGTGCTTCAGTAATAAAAATGAAAGGATGACTTTTCCAGATTTAAAAGACTAAGATAATGTTTTTTGCCAGCAGGGCTACACAACTAGAAATCATAAAGTTCTTCAGGCTGAAGATAAATGGAAATTCATCTGCAAGAAGGGATGAAAAGCATTAGAAATGGTAAATATCTCCATAAATGTAAAAGATTAGTTTTTTTTCTAATTTCCTTGACCTAAACAAGACTTTAAAACCAACTAATAACTCTTTTTAGTGGTAATTATAATGTATATGGAAGTTATACATGTGACAAATATTGCATGAAGGATAATGGGGCAGGTGGGTGAACGGACCTATCTAGTTTCAAGGTCCTACCTCTAAATTAGGCTGTTAAAAGTTAAGTATGCCTACTCTAACCCCTATAAAAAGCACTAAAAACAGTGCAAAAAACAGTAAAAAGTCAATAGATAGAAGTATTCTCATATCTAAAAGAAAGAAAAGGATGAACAGATAAATACGAAACTGCAGGAATTAACCAAAACAGACCCTTATGTGATTTCCCTTTGCCCCTAAGACCGAAGTCTCGAGGCCTGCACGGCCGGGCCCTGTCAGCTTTGCTGGCCTCCTTTCTCTAGCACTCGGAGCTTTCTCTTCTTCCCTCCATTCTCTCTCTCCCTCAGTCTCCCTCTTGCACTGTCTCTTGCCAGGGGCACCTTTCCCACTGTGCCTTCACCTGGTGAACTCCTCATTCTTCATGTCTCAGCAAGGTGACACTTTCTTCTGAAAGCCTTACTGGGCTAGGTTCTCTTTCCTCTGTGGTGGTCCTCTGTACCCCAAACATTCTTCAGCATTTCATTCATCTGGTTCTACTGAAATTTTTGGTTCAATACTTCTCTTTCCCTAGACTGACCTCTGTGAGGCAGTGACATAGCCTGCTTTGCTCACCATTCTATGCCATAGCCAAGAACAGTGCTCAACAGATTGTAAATGCTCAGTAAACCTTTGTCAAGCGACTAAAAGAGTGACTACGTGATGAAAAAAAGAAGGAAGATATTGGTTTGTCTTCATGGGAGAGAGAATCCTTCTGCTGGGGAAATATTTCCACAAACGAGAGCAGCGAGGGGAGCTGAGGGCACCAGTCTTTCTGTCAGAAGCGCCGAGGCAGTGCCAGCTGGTGTGAAAGGACATGAAGGTGCATCACTGTGTGAAAAACACAGTGTGGTAGTGCGCTGCCTTTAACATTTTTTTAAATTTATTTACTGATTTTTAGAGAAAGAAAGAAAGGAGAGAGAGAGAAACTTCAATTTGTTGTTCCACTTATTTACTTTTTATTGGTCGATGCTTGTATGTACCCTGACTGGGGATCAAACCTGCCACCTTGGCATGTTGGGATGGTGCTCAAACCAGCTGAACTACCCAGCCAGGGTGTCCCTTTTGTATGAAATAGGCATAGTGTAGTCTTTGAAATGTGTACAAGAAATTTGTAGGGACTTCCGGCCAAGATGAAGGCATAAGTGAAAATACTGTACCTCCTTGCACAATCAAATTTAAAGACAACAAAGATTTAGGAACAAAAACACAACCAAAACAGACAGAAAATTGAACCGTACTGTAGTACAACAACAACAAACCATTCATCCAGACTGGTAAGAGGGGTGGAGTGAGTGGTTGGTGGAGAGGGGTCGGTCGCGGCAGGAAAAAGCAGCCGGACTGACCCAGGTGCACAGGCAGTGGTTGGCAGATCCCAGGCATGGGGTGGCAACGGGCACCCAGTAAGGGCATAAGGCATCTGGCTGACCATGGTCACACATTCACATGCAGATAAACCAGGCAAAAAAACAGACAGTGAGACAGACCCCACAACCCAGGGCCCCAGTGATAGGAATTAAAGCTTAAAAGCACCAATTGGAAAAACTTTCAGGGGCTGAGGTGCTGGGAGAGGATCTCAGCCACACAGAAGAGTTTGCTGGAGAGACCCACAGGGGCCTAGAACATACACAAGCCCCCCCCACCGAACCAACACCAGAATGGCCCAATTTGCTTGTGGGAAGTGGCAGAGGGGACTGGGATCCAAGAGAGAGTGTGTAACAAGTGCCTTTACTTCCTCTCTGACCCCGCCCCCACATACAGCCTCACAATCCAGCAACCTGGGTTGCCTTGCCCTGGTGAACATATAAGGCTCTGCCCCTCATACATAACAGGTGCAAACAGACCAAAACATTATGGCTCAAGCAGAAGAACAGCTCAAAGCCCCAGAGCCAATACCTCTAAGCCACCAAGAGATAGCCAACCTATCGGGTGCACAGTTCAAAACACTGGTGATCAGGATGCTCACAGAACTGGTTGATTTTAGTCACAAATTAGATGAAAAAAATGAAGGCTACACTAAGTGAAATGAAGCAAAATGCACAGGGAACCAATAGTGATGGGGGAAAAACTGGGAATCAAATCAATGGAGTGGACCAGAAGGAAGAAAGGAACAACCAAACAGAAAAGAATGAAGAAATAAGAATTCAAAAAATTAGGAGAGGCTTAGGAACCTCCAGGACAGCTTTAAACATTCCAACATTCAAATTATAGAGGTACCAGAAGGAGAAGAGGAACAGCCATGAGTGGAAAACTTACTTGAACAAATAATAAAGGAGAACTCCCCCAATCTGACAAAGGAAATAGACTTCCAGGAAATCCAGGAAGCTCAGAGAGTCCCAAAGAAGTTGGACCCAAGAAGGAACACACCAAGGCACATCATCATTACATTAGCCAAGATTAAAATGAAGGAGAGAATCCTAGAAGCAGCAAGAGATAAGGGGACAGTCACCTACAAAGGAGTTCCCATTAGACTATCAGCGGGCAAGAAGGGGCTGGAAAGAAGTATTCCAACTCATGAAATCCAAAGACCTACATCCAAGATTGCTCTATCCAGCAAAGCTTTCATTTAGAATGGAAGGGCAGATAAAGTGCTTCTCAGATAAGATCAAGTTCCAGGAGTTCATCATCACCAAGCCCTTATTATATGAAATGTTAAAGGGACTTATCTAAGAAAAAGGAGTTAAAAAAGATGAACAGTGAAAGGACAGCAAACTCACAGTTATTAACAACCACACCTAAAACAAAAGCAAACTAAGTGGACAGCTAGACCAGGAGTGGAACCATAGAAATGGAGATCACATGGAGGGTTAGCAACATGGGAGTGGGAGGAGGAGAAAGAGGGAGAAGGTACAGAGAATAAGTAGCATAGACAGTAGGTAGAAAATAGACAGGGGGAGGGCAAAAATAGTAGGGGAAATGTAGAAGCTGAAGAACTTGTGACACATGGACATGAACTAAAGTGGGGGAATGGTGGGGGAGGGGTGTGCAGGGTAGAGGGGAATGAAGAGGGGGAAATGGGACAACTGTAAGGCATAATCAATAAAATATATTTTAAAAAAGAAAAAGAGTGTGGACCTGCAAACCAAAGGATCGAGGTTCAATTCCCAGTCAGGGCACATGCCCTGGTTGCAGGCCAGTTCCCAGCAAGGGACGTTTGACAGACAATCATACATTGGTATTTCTCTCCCTCCCCCCTTCCTTTCCCCTTTAAAAAACGTCAAATATATAAAAAAGAAAAAGAAATTTATAATAAATTTTAATATAATTTAAATTTAAATTTAAATAATTTTACAAGTTTCTTTGTAAAGGGAGGAAAACCTTTTCAATTTGTGCAATGTTTATATATTGCTCATTTAAAATAAATAAAATTAAAAAAATAATTTATTATGGGAATAAAGACTTTATGTGCAGTGTTAGCCATAACTGGAGGGGGAAACACACAGCCTACATGTTTATATTAGGATTCTTAAGAGAAACAGAACCAATAGTGTATGTATGTAAATAGATTTATTGTATTATAAGGAACTGGCTCACACAATTATGGATGCTAACAAGCCCCAGTATCTGCAGGGTGAGTCAGCAAGCTGGAGACCCAGGAAGGGCCAACGTTTCCGTTTGAATCCAAAGGCAGGAAAAAGACTGTGTCTCAGTCAGAATGCAGTCAGACCAAAGGAATTCTCTCTGCCTCTCTGTTAGAAAGAATTCTGTCTCTGAGGGTAAGGTCAGCCTTTTTGTTTTATTTGGCCCTTCCCCAGATTGGATGAGGGCCACCCACATTCAAGGGGGCCAATCTGCTTTACTCAGTCTAGCCATCGAAATGTTAACCTGGCCCAATCACAATAACACTTAGAATAATGTTTGACCAAATAGCTGGGTATACCACGGTCCCTAATATTGACACATAAAACTGACCATCATAATGTCACACGATGGCATAAGGGAATATAAGGCAGCCATTAAAGTGTTAATTTTGAAGGCTAGAGAAAATGGGCATGGTCAGAAACTAAGTGGAAAAATAAAGCTTGGATCACTAGATTCTGTCTACAAGTGCAACTGTAAAATCATGTATACATGGATAAGGAATGGAAGGGAATAGGAAGAAATAAAAACAGTTTTTGTGTTGAACTGATGATGTTGTGGGAAAGACATTTCCCTACATTTTTTCTTTAATTTTTAATCCTAGACATAGGGCTTATTAGAAGATGGAGCCAATAATAGGAAGCAGTGCCTGACATATTTTCTGCACTCAGTAATTACTGAATGAATGAATGAATGAATGATAGCTACCGTCTTTCATTGGGTTCCCAGAAGGAGACCACGAGACAAGGATTTGAGTGCGAGCAGTTTATTTGAGAGGTGATCCCTGGTAGGGGTGTGGAGAAAGGGAGGCAGGGAGGGGAAAGACGGTGATATCAGGTGTTCTGGTGGGAAGGTACCACTTGGAGGTGACAGAGGCACAATCCATTGGAGAGCTCTGATGAAATATATAGAATGTAGAATAGGCTTCAGTTTGTCTCACTCGGAGGATAAGAAAGAAGGAGTTTTACTCTACCAACTTCCATTCATCAAGAGGACTGCACCTGAAGACATCACCTCCTTGGCATTTCCAGCCTGCCCTAATCAAGGGCTGATCATACTTCTGTGGCTGGAGAAAGCCCTGGGGCAGAGAGGCCCAGGTGCTTGCAGTGAGGAGCTGTTGGTTATATGGGCACAATGAGCGCCACAGGCCTGCGGGCAATAAGGACACTGAGGGCACCTGTCATGTTTGCTGTTATTGAACACCTGCTGTGATTCAGACGCTCAGAGAACATTGTCTCTAATCCCCACAACAGTATCACGGAGTGAGCATTATTAGTTCTATGTTTCACGTGAAGATACTGAAGCTCAGGGAGGTTATAACTTGCCTGGAATCATGCAGGACAAGGTACAGAGTCAAGTACTTGAAACTACAAGCCTAAGATTTTTTTTTCCACCACCTTTTGCTGCCTCCCAGTAAACTCAGAACTGGAAACTTCCTTGGTACACTCAGCAAAAAAAGTAAAATGGTGACATTTTAAAGGTAACAGTTCAGTAAGATCAGCAATGACACACCACAATGTGGGTCCAATCGTGCAATCAGTAAGTATCAAAATCTCTAAAAGAAAGAGGAAGTCAGCATGGGAAGGAGGGTGTCTGCTCTGGTGGGAGCACCAATAGCAGCTAAGACTCAGGCCAGGCTAAGCCCACATTTACCACTTTCCCAGAGATTAAAGAAGAAATTACGACTGTGGAAGGAAATTTATAGGTGCTTTATAAAGACAGATCTGCCTTTGCCACACACCCCCAAACATCCTTCAGTTGCCCTCAGTATAATTCCCTTAGTGGAGCATACAGGTGCTTTAAGACTTGGCCCCTGCCAGCCTCTCCATGCTCATCTTCTGCAACTCAGTCGTAGAAAACCTCTTGTAGTCCCCAAACCAGCTCAGCTCTGTCACGGCCCTGAGCACATGTAAGGACTGTTCCTACTACCCAGACTTCTCTTCTCCTTTTCTACCTGGCCGATTTCTATTCATTGTTCAAGCTTAGTCACTAGCTACCGTAGTGAAGTTTTCCAATCTTTTAAAAACCATAAAAGCCATATCCCTAAGTGATATACATATCATTTAGGAGTGTATGTATATATGTTGATTAAATAAATTGATTAAAATTGATCAGTAGTACAAAATGATGAAGAGAAAAATATAGCAGCAAGTTCAAATTTAACTACTGGACATAATGATTAACTGACCAAGTTATGTGCAGCTTTATTAAGACGTGCACTACTCTTTCTGTCCGTCATCCACATCAACAAAGTTGGAGGCTTGGGATTGGCGAGAGACCAACATGGGTTGCAGCCTGTTGCTGCTCTTCCTAATTGTCAGCCTCTCTGCCTTCAGGCCCAGCACCAGATGCAGAGACAGCTGATTCCATCGGCTGCTCAACCAGCTCTCCTATTATGTCAGGTCTAAGTCCTAAAATAAACCTCTTCTGTCATCCAAAATCGTTCTGCTTTCCATATCGAACCCTAAAGGCCCTCTCCTGTTTCTTTTTTTTCTCCCAGAAATTCATTTATCCTGCATAATTTTTCAGTCTAGATTTTGGATTTTGCTGATTGTGTCCCTGTAGCATCGCTTACCCTGTTCCTCTGTCCCTTTTATTTCCTGTAAACCGGTAGTTAGATCTGGAGGCTCGATCACATCGAGGTTTGATTTGGGAGAAGGGAAGGGGCAAGATGTAAACAGCAGTTTGTGTATTTCTATCAGGAGGCAAATAATGTTCGGTTGTCTCCATGATGGTAACAGTCATTGGTGATCAATACAGAGGTCCATTGTTCTTTGTTGTTTGCAGAATGGCAGTATTATATCATTCTTCATTTATTAGCTGAAATACTTCTATAATGAGAAACTTCTTGTCAACTGTTTGCTTACTCCAAGGTACCATTCATAACAGAAAAGCAGGATAAATGCTTGCTTTTTTTCCCCCTTTTAATTACCAGAGTTCAAAATAATGATTTCGTTTCCTAGCAACTTCAAAAGGTGACTAGTAAGCTTTTTGGTTTTTTATTCAAGCATTATTATGAACCTGTGAACATATTTCAGGTATTTCAAGCAATCGTATTATTCTTATGTATCTTTTTGGGCAATTGTCCCATTTTGGGTCAGTGGATGCCTCTTCAGATTGGTTCTTGGGCCATTTTAACATACCCTTGTAGCTTCTAATGGCTTCCTGATTTTCTGACATGTATCAGGTTCAGTTTACACATTTCCTGCCCCAGATATGGAATCAATCCTTTCTCTGGGTACGGTGCTCACTGATGCTCGATTGGGCTGCGTTTCAAGGCCATTTCAATAAATACAGCGAGGAAATACTTTTTTATTAACTGATAAAATACAACATGAATTTATAGTGATATTTCCAATTCAACTTCAGGGTTACAGGATTTTTACCGAACCTCATCTATCTTAGTCTATTTCTACTTTTCTTCTCAACACTGAAAAACCAATGTAATCATTCTTTTGCTTTATCCCATGAGGCACACACCACAATCTTAGAATAACAGGACTGACACTAACGCAAACATGGTAATTACTGAAAACAGTTTAAGATTTTTTTCCAGTTTTTTGTCCTTAGGGCACATCTCACTAAGAATGTGCAATCAAATTACAACATTTTAAACTCATTCGAAACCATTCATATTTGTATGGTTATGCCACCAACTCAATATACAGTTAGGTTTATTTATTTAATTTTGCTTCTGATTTTTAGGGATTGCTTTTCAAAATTACACATTTTATGATTATATAAAGTGTTTATATGACCCCATAGTCAAGTGGATCAGACAAGATATATTCAGAGTTTTAGCTTCTGTCCATGTTTCTTCTGGCTTTTCCTTCCCTGTGCTGTACCGTGAACACTTCTTTGTTGCTTTTTTCACTTCCTAATATGTCTGGAGTATCACTCTACGGTAACATATAATGTAGTTCTTATGTCCTTTTACACCTCATGGTATTCCATTGTATGTATATACAGTTAATCCCACCAGTTCCACCTTGATGGATATTCTTTTTTTAAGTATATTTTATTAATTATGCTCTTACAGTTGTCCCAGTTTTTTTCTCCCCTTAATCCCCCCTCCAGCCTGCACCCCTCCACCTTCCTGCATTCCCCTCCCTTAGTTCATGTCCATGGGTTCTACATATAAGATCTTTAGCTTCTCTCTTTCCTATACTATTCTTAACCTCCCCGTCTACTTTATGCCTACCAATTATGCTTCTTATTCCCTGTAACTTCCCCCTTCCTAACAATAACCCTCCATGTGATCTCCATTTCTGTGATTCTGTTGCTAGTTGTTTGCTTAGTTTTTGTTTTTGTTGTTTAGGTTCAGATGTTGATAGTTATGAGTTTGTTGTCAGATATTCTATTGATTTATATCTTATATTGGGTTCTTTCTCATCTTTTGTTATAAATAATTAAATAACTGACCTTTAAAAATAGTTGGCTAAAATATTGGAACTATATGTAACCAAGTTTGTTAGCTGTCTTCAGAGAGAGCAGTAAACAGGTTATATGGAACTAGAAACAAGATTCTGGTTTGAGACATTTTTCAAATCCAAATACAATGTTTTTGTATTATTTAAAATTTCTCTGTATTATATTTAAATATTGATAGTATCTAATACAAACTTTGTTAGACTTTTTTCATGCATAGCAAGAACCTATTATTTTGTGAAATCTTTATTTCTTATATGTATTTCATTAGGTCACAATGTAGAATGTATTTCTTATTGTGAGTCACAGTCAAAGAGGCACACAATTAAAAGAGGATGAAATATCCATAAGCACTGATGATTAAGGTGGCTTTAAAAAAAACTCCTCAACCTTTACTTTTCTGAAGAAAGAGGCACCAACACTTCCAGTTCAAGAGGCATGTCCGTGTTCCAGCTCCAGACTTGGCATCCCCACGTCAGCCCTTCCAGCCTGCATGATCCTCTGCACTTCTCCCTGCCCTGCACTCGAACAGCCTGGCTGTGGCAGCCTCTTGACATCACTATCCTTGTCACCTGTGTCATCTCTTCATCCCTGTAGCTGATGAAGCAAAGGAAGGCCCTCTCCCTCAAGGTTTAACGGCCAGTAAGGCACCACAGTCCCACCCCTTTTGTTTCTTTTAGCATGTTGACTAGTACTAACTGCTTATTAAACCATTCATCTCCCCATCCTTCAAACTATTCTCTCGCCCTGGCTGGTGTAGCTCAGTGGATTGAGCTCAGGCTTTCGAACCAAAGAATTGCAGTTCGATTCCCAGTGAGAACCATGTGCCTGGGTTGCAGGCCAGTTCCCGGCTGGGGACACATAAGAGGCAACCATACATTGATGTTTCTCTCCTTCCCTTCCCCTCTAAAGGTAAATTAAAAAAAAAAAAAAACTATTCTCTCAAAGATGTTCTCCACTAGCTACTGCTGTATCTTTCTCTGATCCTTCACAGTCAAATTTCATTATCTCCACGTTTTCGCCCTTGTTCATTTGACAGCCCACTACATTCACTTTGCTCCCACGACCCCTCCTTAATGAACACCTGCCATGGTCACCACATCTGTGTAGTTGTCAAATTCTGTGACGCTATGGAGTTGTCACCAACCTGAATGCTCTCTGCAGCACTGGCATAGGTGACCACCCTCTTCTTTGAACCCTTCTCGTGCCTGGGCTTCTACAATAACATTCTAGTTTTCTCTGGCAATTCTTTCTGAGTCTCCTTTTCATGTCTCTTAGATGTGAGTGTGCCCTATTTAATACAGCTTATTGTATTTTTCTTTCAAATACAGAGGGGATACGTACTTGCTGGAACAAATCAATAAATAGAAGTGTACATAGGAAAGCCAACTATATCCTTTTCTGTATTTAGAACTAATTTAGGATTCTAAAGTTATGAAAAATTTTAATTTTATGTTAAAGACTTACCTGAGTAATCCCTGATTCTGTGACTTAAATAAGGGTGGGTGCGTTGCAGAGAACACTGAGGGAAGGCAGGCCAATTAGGAGGCTGTTACTGTATCCGGGTGAGAGGGCAGGGTGGCTTGTGCAGGGAGTTACCAGTGAGGATGGTGAAACAGATCCATTCATAACATATTTACTTTTTAATTATATTTTATTGATTATGCCACTATAGTCGTCCCAATTTTCCTCCCTTTGCCCCCTCTACCAAGCACACCCCTCTCCCTCAGGCAATCCCCCCACCATTGTTCATGTCTGTGGGTCATGTGTATATATTCTTCGGCTACTCTGTTTTCTTATACTGTTCCTAAACATCCGCTGTCTATTTCTACCTACTAATTTGTACTTCTTAGTCCCCTCACCTCTTCACCCATCCCCCCATCCTCCCTTCCCATCTGGCAACCATCAAAACCCTCCCCTGTCTACGATTTTGTCTCTGGGTTTTTTTTGTGTTTTTTTAGATTCAATTGTTGATAGATACGTATTTATTGCCATTTTATTGTTCATAGTTTTGATCTTCTTTTTCTTTAAAAGTCCCTTTCACATTTCATATAACAATGGTTTGCTGATGATGAATTCCTTTAGTTCTTTCTTATCTGAGAAGTTCTTTATCTGTGCTTCAATCCTTTTTTTTAAATCATTTTTTACTTTTATTCTATTACAGTTGTCCCAATTTTCCCCCTTTGTCCTCCCCTGCCCATCCCACACCCCACTCCCACAGTTAATTCCCACACTGTTGTCCATGTTCATGGGTCATTCATACATGTTCTTTGTCTAGCCCCTTCCCCTTCTTTCCACCCGTATCCCCCTTCCTCCTCCCATCTGATGCCCTTTGGTTCTAAAGGATAGCTTTGCTGGGTAGGACAATCTTGGCTGTAGGTTCCCACTTTTCATGACTTTGAATATTTCTTGCCAATCCCTTCCGGACTGCAAAGTTTCTTTTGAGAAATCAGCTGACAGTCTTATGGGGACTCCCCTGTAGGTAACTAACTTCTTTTCTCTTGCTGCTTTTAAGATCTTTATCACTATCTTTAACCTTTGGCATTTCAATTATGATGTGTCTTGGAGAGGGCCTCTTTGCGTCCATCTTGTTTGAAACTCTATGTGCTTCCTGGACTTGCATGTCTATTTCCTTCACCAAAGTAGGGAAGCTTTCTTTATTTTTTCAAATAGATTTTCAATTTCTTGCTCTTTCTCTTTTCCTTCTGGCAGCCCTATGATGCAAATTTTGGAATGCTTAAAGTTGTCCTAGAGGCTACTTACTCTATCCTAATTTTTTTCCAAATTCTTTTTTCTTCTTGTTATTCTGGTTGGTTGCTTTTTGCTTCCTTGGTTCCAAATCATTGATTTGACTCTTGGCTTCATCCATCCATTTTGTTTCTCTATAAATTGTTCTTTATTTCAATTTGTGTATTCTTCGCTTCTGACTAGATCTTTTTTATGCTGTTGATGTTCTCATTAAGTTCCTTTAGCATCCTTATTAAACAACCAGTGTTTTGAACTCTGCATCCGATAGACTGTTTATCCCCAAGACAAGAACTAAAAGAACTTTGGTTTAGTTCTTTTTCTGGAATTTTGATCTTTTTCTTCATTTGGACCATGTTTGTCTGCTCATTTAGGTAGCCTCCCTGTGTTTCTTGCAATGCATTAGGTAGATCTGCTATGACTCCCTATGTTGGTAGTAATGGCCTAATGCAGTAGGAGTCCTGTAGGGTCCTGTAGCACAACCTCCCCTATCACCAGACCTGGGTGCTCAAGATGCACCTTTGTGTGGACTGAGTATACCCTCCTCTGGTAGTTGAGCCTTGATTGCTGTTGACAGGTCAGTGGGAGGGATTTTCCCAGGCTAGTTAGATGCAAGGACTGGCTGTGATCACTGACCACCAACCTCTGCATCCATGGAGGATCAGCTTGTGGCAGCAGGGTGGTGGTGCTATGACATGGCCCGTAGCTGTCCACTGTGGTTTCAGGCTCTGGATTTTCCTGGGTGGTACAGGCCAAGGTCAGCCCCCACCTGTGTTCTGCCAAGGGTCACCCTGCCTGAGCTATAAAGTAATCTGAGATGGCTGCTACTTGTGCTGGGCTTGGAGATCCCCAGGTGAAGCCAAACTTTGAATCAAGACTGACTGCTGCTTGTGGCAGGCCCAATCACTTAGCAAGAGATACAGTGGCTGGAGACTCATGAGACCAGCTATTAATTGTTTGATAGGATTTAGGAAGTTGTGAAGCATGAGCCAGGACCAGCCACGTGGGATCAGTCTAGTCCATGTCTCTACCCATCCTAGCAGTCTGGATAGATATGGTTACTTTATTGTCATATTAGTCAGACTTCCATTTAACTCCATTTCTGATGGCTCTACATGATGGTTGTTCTATATTTTAGTTGTCATTTTGATGTGATTGTGCAAGGAGGTGAGCCATACTTAACTATGCTGCCATCTTGACCAGAAGTGTATTCATAGTATATTTAATTCTTTTCATCCTTGCCTAAAAATACATTTATTGATTTGAGAGAGAAAGAGAGAAAAACAGTGATGTGAGAGAGAAACATGGATCGGTTGCCTTCCATACATGCCCCAACTGGGGACTGAATCTGCAGGTATGTGCCCTGACTGGGAATCAAACCCATGACCTTTCAGTATATGTGATGACACTCCAATCAACCAAGCCGCATGGGCTAAGGCTCACTATACATTTAGAAGATAGAATCAGTAGGATTGAATGTTTGATGGGAAAGGGGAAGTGGGGAGAAGGAGTCAATTGTGCTCTCCTGGGTTTCAGGTAAACATGTAGGAGGATGAGGGTGATGCAAACTGAAACACAATATGGGAGGAGGACCTGGTTTGGGGAAAAAGTTGGCAATTCGGTTTGAGCATGTTGAGTTCTAAATGCCAGGGAGATATCCAAGGAGAAAGTCCTTTGGCCTTCTGCTGGAGACATGAACTTAGAGCTGGAAATTCAGAGAAAGGAGCTATCTGCTTATTATGACAATGGGAGCCATAGTCACAAATGAACTTGTGTCAGAAGACAGTGTACAGTGAAAGGAGAAAGTGACCCAGGATGGAACCCAGATGGGCTTTGGATGTCAATGTGATCTGGAGAAGGAGGAGACTACTAGAATAACCATCATTGCTTTCTTGTCACCATCTGCTACTGTCCATCCCGACCAGCTGGTTCTTACTGTTTATAATGGGCTAGAATGCACTGTGCTAAGCACTGAAGATATTAAGGCAAATTAATTTTATTTAAAACAGTTTTTTCTATAGACCAGCAGAGGAAAATAATATGACAATAGGTAAGTGCATGCTTAAGTAGAGTTCTGAACTCTGGCCCATGGGACATATTAATCAAACCTTTTTATCTTTTGTATTTCTGATGTTTTAACATCTGAGGCCTTGCTGACTCTGGAAAGACTCCTTTCAGGACTAGCCAATTCCTAGTGACAATAAAGAGCCTGAGGCAGTAGTCCAGTTTCCAGGGCTATCCTCCAGCCTGCACTCCTCACAAGCAACTGGATATTAAAGTCAGTACCACTAGGAATCCAGTACATCACTCATATAGTACTTAGATTCACTGTTTGGGTCAGTGGATTTGGTTTCTGAGTAGAGAGGAAGTGGTGCCTTCTAGATAGAAGCAGGTCTTTTCCAGAGGGACCAGTAGGGATCTGGAGGTTGATGAGATTATGTATCATGGGTTTAAGAGCTCCAGGGTCATAATCTTTCAGATAATATAGAGTGCCTGGCCTATTTAGAGTATATTCCTTGAGGTCCTCCAAGAACTGAGACCACACAGGTTACTCTCCAATCTAGCTGCTAACAAGAAGCAAACATACATTGGTACCACCCACCCACATATGGGGGCTTTGCACATCACTCAAGACTACCACTTGGGAGGTGGAATGACTAAACAGGTAGGGCCCAACGTAGTTCATGGTCAGTAGTGGGTCAGGTTCAGGAGAACAACCTTATGTCCCTTATCTCTTTCCTGCTGGGAAAACAAAAACGTGATTTCTCAGATTTCTCCACAAACCTGATCTTATGTTTCTAAAAGTAGTCAAATCCTCAGAGAAAAAAAAAAGATGAAACACAAACCTGGCCATGTAGAAGAACCTCAGGTTAGTTGTCTAGCAGAAGATGTGGTATTTGCAGGAAGTGTGTCTAGCTACTGTTCTACCTTTATCTGCCACATACAAGGTGCTAAGAACTAAAGGGGACCTCTTTCTCTCCTGACCCCCAAACCATCTCTTCTGGACAGGAAGTCCTTGTTGATCCCCAAAATCGTACCTGATTTTTCCCTGTCAGGTTCTCTTTCTGTGTAAGGGGATCCATGATGGGTTGTGGGGTGGTGGTCCTAAACACCAAAACATGAACTGAGAGAGAAATAAAGGGAGAGTGCAAATAAAATGGATCGCATAATGAGAAGCATTTATTTAAAAGAACTGCTTATATTTTTTAAAATGTGGAAGGATAAGCCATAACATTTTTTTGAAAGGTTGTCTGTAGGAGGAGGGAGGAATAGGGTGGGGAAGAGGGTAGAAGCTAGCCTTGTCTGCGGTTTTGACTTAGCAACTATGTAAATATTTTATATAATTATAAAACAAAATTAAGATTTGAAAACAATCTCTTAAAAATTGAAAACAAAATAAAACAAATAAACCTAACTGTGAATCAAGTTAGTGGCAAAGACACACAGAGGGGATCTATTTCAAGTGAGTTTAAACAGTAATTTGATTGTTTATCCCAGTAGGATATACCCTAAAGACAAAAAGAATTGCTCAAAAAATTTTAAATTGTTTATGGCAATCATATTTTTGGTAGCAGTGTTGGTATTGTTTTTGAGACTTGAGTGTGTGCTGTGGGGTGGAGAAAAGGAACCAGTGACGTCATACTCTAGTATCGTTCCAGTGTCACTGAGAACCAGGATTCTTAGCATGGGAAAAAGAAAATACAGATGTAAGTAGAAGTTAAGAATAAACCTTCAGTTTGAATTGGAAGTATCATAAATTCATGATGAATTTACCTTAGAAAAAAAGTATTCTCTAGTTCTGTCCATTTCAAAGGCCTAAACACATAAGTAAAAATGAGCACGCTGGTGCCCGGATTGTGATCTTAAAGTGCCATGCTTGTATTTCCCACTAAAAGGAACTATGATTCTTTGGGAAGCCTGCAACACCAAATAGAAAGAGAGTTATCAGCCGTGGCTGGTATAGCTCAGTGGATTGAGTGCAGGCGGCAAACCAAAGGATTGCTGGTTCGATTCCCAGTCAGGGCACATGCCTGAGTTGTGAGGCCAGATCCCCAGCGGAAGGGTGTGTGAGAGGCAACCGCATATTGATGTTTCTCTCTCTCTTTTTCTCCTTCCCTTACCCTCTCTCTGAAAATAAATAAATAAAACCTTAAAAGAAAGAGAGAGTTATCAAAGCCTAGTGAGGTCCTGCCAGTGGGCTTAGGGGTCAACTTTCAGAGTCTCTCACTGGACAAAGATGGGGTAATTTGTATATATAAGTATTTTTAAGTCTGTACCAGTTCACAATAATACTAAAAAATTAAATGGTTACTCTTGGAAGATGCACATGAGCAATCCATTATTTTCAGAAATATTCTGTTTTTCCTCTATATACTATACAATTAACTAAATAATAGATAAGAGGCTTTCTTTATAAAAGTATTCCAGCCAAAAAATAAAAAAAGAACATCTGATGAATATATACAGACTGTGAATATCAACATTTAGAAGTTCTGCTGAATTAATGGATCTAGTTATTAATGTTCAACACCTCGTAATATCACCAATAGAGACAGCCAGACAGGGTGTGCCTCTTAAGGAAAGGTCACAATACCAACTATGAAGTTGTTGTGCCCCAAAAATTTAAACATGACCAGGCCTCTATATCCAATTGCCAATTTACAGGGGGAAAATCACCGGAGCATAGAAAAATATGTGAAATGGCACCATGGGAATGCAGTCAGCAAATTACAGATTGTGATAAGCCCTTCAGGACAAATGAGCCTTTTTCTTAAATAAATTTCAAGGGAAAAAGAGAAGTAGAGGAAGAACCTAGAATGAAAGATAATTAAGAGACATGCCAACAAACCACAATGTAGAGGTCTTTTCTTTATTATGATTCAAGCAACTTGTAGAGCATACTCATATCCACAGAAGCATAATATTTGAGACAATTACAAACTGAACATTGATTGAATATTTAATGGTATTAAGAAATTATTGACCATTTTTCTAGATATTGTGCTTTTTTCTTTAAGAAATAGCATATTTGCCCTGGCCTATGGGGCTCAGTTGGTTGGAGTATCATGCTGTAACCACAAGGTTGTGGCTTCACTTTCGAGTCAAGGGCACATACCTAGGTTGTGGGTTTGGTCCCTGGGTCAGGCCCAAGCGATGCCCAGTTCAAGTGCATATGGGAGGCAACCAGTCAATGTTTCTCTCTCACAGTGATGTTTCTCTCTCTCCTCTCCTCTCTTCCTCTCTCTCTTAAAAGCAATGAAAAATATCCTTGCATGAGGACAAAAAATAAACAAAAATACAACATAGCATTTTTAATTTAAAAAACAAGTTCTCAAACTTTCATAATGCATACTAAATACTTATAAATAAAATATTTGGGATTTTCTTTAAAATAATACAGGAAGGGAGAAAGTAGCTGGAAAAATAGACAACATAAGCATGGCTATGAACTGATCATTGTTAAAGATGGTGATGAGCACTTGGGAGCCCCTCATACTATTGGGTCTCCCTTTTATATAGGTTTAAATTTTCCAATCATGAAAAGTTAAACAAAAGGAAAAAAGGAGTTACCAACATTGCAAGATTCCACAGAGAGGTCAAATAAAATGGTAGCCAAGGAGATTACATTTATTTTGGCAAGTAAGGTTTTCTTGGTAACTTTTTCAGAGCAGGTTCATGGAATAGTGAGGACAGAAGACAATTTGCACTAGGTTACAAAGTGAATCATTTAGAATACCTTTATGCCTTTGCATTAGGAAAGAATTCTTCACTCCCTCTCCCTTTCTACATTTACAATTACGGAAAATGCCAAACCAAGAATAAAGTAAAGTGAGGCTAGAATAATGAAAAACCTCCATGTACCTGTTACTCAGCTACAATAATTGTCAACATTTTGCCAATATTGTTTCTTCTGCATTCTCCCACCATTTTTATGAACCAGTCTAAAGGAAATACCAGATATCATTTAATTTTACTTGTAAATAATCCAGTATTCATTTCTAATTGATAAATATCTTTCTCTAATTAACATAAAACCATTAGCACACTTAACAAAATTAAAAATAATTTTCAAAAGAT
Source organism: Artibeus jamaicensis (assembly GCF_021234435.1). NCBI lineage: Eukaryota > Metazoa > Chordata > Mammalia > Chiroptera > Phyllostomidae > Artibeus > Artibeus jamaicensis. The sequence goes on along the minus strand of NW_026522046.1, from coordinate 4,913,703 downwards.
ATCTTAACAAGGTATAAAAAGCACGCAGCACAAAGAAAAAGTTTATATGTAACATTTAAGATTTTAAAATTCTGTTTGACAAAGATTATCACAAAAAGGGAAAAGTTGGACTAAAAAAAGATAAATGCATATAACAAAGGTCAAAGAGCCACCAAAAATTAATAAGAATCCAACAAAAAACAATCCAATAGAAAATTAGTCAAAGAATAAGACATAACTTACAGAGGAAGAAATTTAAGCAATCAACAAACATGAAAAAATGCTCACTTCCCTAATAATCAGGAAGAGGTAAATTAAGGCCACCATGATGGGTTGCAGGCCGGTTCCCTGCAGGCCAGTTCCCAGCAGGGGACGCATGAAAGGCAATCATACATTGATGTTTCTCTCCCTCTCTCCTTCCCTTCCCCTCTAAAGGTAAATAAATAAAAATCTTTTTAAAAAAAAGGCCACCACGAGATGCCATTTTTATATTTTAACATAGACAAAATTTAATCTGATAAAACCATTTGTTGGCAAAAATGTAGATAAATGGGCATTCTCAGGTCCTGCTAGTGGGAGTGTAAACCGAACAGTTGAAGAGAAATTTAGAAATATCTGCCAAAGCTGAAAAGTGCACACCCTGTGGCCCAGCAATTCCCCCACTAGATTTAGAGCCCATAAAAATTTCACATATTTGCATAAGAAACAAATACAGGAATGTTTATTGCTGCATTATTTGTAATAGAAAAAAATGGGAACAACCTACATCTCCAACAGTAAGGGCATAGATAAATAAATTGTGCTTTATTCATGTGATGGAATATTAAATAGAAGTTAAAAATGTGCCAACCTCAAAAAATTTTTTGAGTGAAGAACACAAAATGTAGGAAAAATATAAAATATCACATCAATTATATACAGTTTGTAAATTGTAAAATAATTGTATTGTTGTTTATGAAGACATAGACAAATAAAATGTTAACATATAAATGTGTATGGAGATAATGGATGCCAATTTTAAGGTACCAGTTACCTTTGTGAAAAAAGTTAACATAAGGGCCTTCAATATTGAAAAATATTGTATCTGCAATTTTTTTAAGATCTCAGATTAAAGCTTAAAAATCTGAAAGATGAAGAGCTAACTGGGCACATAAATGTTTATTATAATTTTACTGTATACTTTTCCATATGCTTGAAATATTGCTAAAAGGAAAAACAGGTGATAGGGAAATGAGGAATAGGAAGCAGTAAGGATTTTGGCTCCGAAGTCGGAGAGAGAGGATAATAGCTAGAAAAGGAAGAAGGGCCAAACTCCTAATGGAGTCACAGGTTTTGAAATGCTGGCGGATTAAAGGCCAAACCATGCCTTTTCATTTCTCATTATCCCCCTCCAGTTTGACAAATAATATTTGGCAAATAAGTAAGCACTCTAAGACTTTTGCTGAATGGATGAAGGGAGTTAATGGCCAGAACTGCTTCCAAAGAAACAGTTGGCATCCATAAGATATATAGTTGAACATTCCTTTTTAACAAGGTGGCTCAGAATTTCCTGAATAGATTCCTCTGGGAACAATTGTTTCTGTCTCTTAAAAAGCCATATCCTCTGACTAAATGGGGATTTTTGCCGCGATTGCTAGCACTGATTACAATTCAGCATTCTTTCTTGATTAACACCTAACATAATTACAAATCTTTTTTTTAACAGCTGTATTGAATATAATTTACAATCATAAAATTCAGCCATCCTAAGGGTATAATTCAATGACATTTAATAAATTTATACAGTTGTACAATTATCACCATACTCTAGTTTTTAAATATTTCTATTACATCAAGAAATAATCTTATGCTCATTTGCAGTTAATCTCCCCCCCCCCCCTCAGCCCTAGGTTTTCCATCTGTTTCTATAAATTTGCCTCATCTGGGCATTTCATGTAGATGGAATCATAATATGCAGTGTTCGTGTCTGGCTTCTTTCACTTAATGTTTTTGAGGTGTATCCATGTTTAAGCATGTATTCTAATCTGAATTACATTCCTTCTTATTGCCAACTAGTATTTGCTCGTACCACTGTGCCATATTTTGTTTATCTCTTCATCAAGTGATGAACACTTAGGTTGTTTCCACTTTCGGGTTATACGAAGAAGGCTGCTACAAGCATTTGCATACCTGTCTTTTTTATGAGTATGTCTTTATTTCTCTTGGGTAGATTCCTAGGAGTTGGTTGGTTGAGTTGTATGCAAGTCTATCTTTTTAAGAGTCTGTTACACCGTTTTCCAACGTGGCATTTTACATTTTTACTAGCAAGGTATAAGGGTTCCAGCATTTTCACTTCCTCACCTACACTTGTTACTGTCTGTCTTTATAATTATTGCCATTCTAGCCGGTGTGAAGTGGTATCTCACTGTGGTTGTAATTTGCATTTCTCTAATAACTAATGATGTTGAACATGTTTTCATGTGCTTATTAGACATTTGCCAGTCTTTTTGGTAAAAATATTCAAGTTTTTTTGCCCATTTTTCAAATTAAGTATGTCATTTTGCTATTGAAATGCAAGAACTCTTTATATATTCTGGATACAAGTCACTCATTGGATATGTGATTTGCAAATATTTTCTCCTAGTCCATGGCTTGTTTTTCAATTTTCTCTATGGTATCTTTTTTTTCTTTTTCTAATTTAATTTAATTTAATTTAATTTAATTTAATTTAATTTAATTTAATTTAATTTAATTTAATTTAATTTATCTTTAGAGGGGAAGGGGAGAGGGAGAGAAACATCAATGTATGGTTGCCTGTAGTGCTTCCCCCTGCTGGGAACTGGCCCCTGCAGGGAACTGGCCTGCAACCCAGGCATATGCCCTGACTGGGAATCGAACCGCGATCCTGTGGTTCGCAGGCCTGTGCTCAATCCACTGAGCTACACCAGCCAGGACTCTATGGTATCTTTTGATACTACAGAACTTAACCTAAATTACTTACTAGAGGTGTTTAAATTTTTAATTGAAGCAAAATTTCACAGTATAAGATAAAAATTTATATTTTTCTGTTCAATTTTCATTCATCTGGAATTGCAGTTTAAACAGTTATTATCTACAACAGTAATACAATTTTTATTGACTTGATTTGGAATCAAAGAGATTTATTTTTTAAAAACAACAAAACTCTAATGGGATAAATGAAGGCACACATGAATACAGACAAGATAAATCTTGCTTTATTTATATTGATAAATGTTGCTTTATTTATATTTATTTGAGAAGGATCAACACAGTCAAGATGACACTTTTTCAAAGTGAATACATAGATTCAATTCAAGAAACATTTTCAGTACCTGTTTTGTATTATCATTATTTCTGATGCTGGAACAGAATACAAGTAAGACATAATCTTCAGTCTTAAGAGATGTATGAGTATTGAGACACTGGAGTTAAGAATTAGCTTGGGTTTCTACCTCATGTCATATACTGTAATGAGCCTCAAGGTGAATCTTCAATGTATTCACTCTGTTTTGGTTGAACTACTGCATAAAAAAATCACCCAAAACTTAGGGTGCAAAACAGCAGTGATTTATTTTGCTTTCAGCTTTTCACCATTGAGTGTGATATTTGCTTCCTGTTTTTCATGTGTGACTTTTATTATGTTGGGGTAATTTCTGTCTAGTCCTAATTCATTGAGTAACCTTATCATTAAAGGCTGTTGAATTCTGTCAAGTGCTTTTTCTACATCAATTGAGATGATAATGTGAGTTTTTGACTGAATTCAATTTAATGCAATGTATTACATAGATTGATTGCATATGTTGAACCATCCTTGCCTTTCAAGAATAAAATCCACTTGGTCATAGAGTATAATCATTTTAATATGTTGTTGGATTCAGTTTGCTAGTATTTTTTGAGGATTTTTTGCATCAATGCATACAAGGGACATTAGTCTGTAGTTTTCTTTCCTTGTAGGGTCTTTGTCTGGCCCTCATAGATTACCCAGAATATCAGGGTAATTCTGGCCTCATAAAATGAGTTTGGAAGTGTTCTCTCCTCTTAATTTCTGAAAAAGTTTGAGAAGGATTGGTGTTATAAGTAGATCAATTTAGCCTTTTAAAGAAGTAGAGAGTATCGTGTTGAACTGCTGTCAATATTTAAAACTGAATGAAAGAAAAAAACACCTTTAGGCAATCAAATGTGACTTGTCCTTCCCAGTCTTTTCTGTCCCACTGTAAATGGGCCAGCAGGCCTAAGTTAGGACAACACCTTCACTCCAACAGCATCGCGGCTGAAAGGCTTCTCTTCCTTGCTCTTCTCTAGAAATCACTCATGTCATTCCTTCACCTTGCTCTGAGCAAAAAGTTAAATTCTACATTAATCACTCACTTTGCCTCAGACTGAATACTGAGGAGCTTTGGTCATTTCCAAAGTTCAAATCTAACTCAAATGATGAAAAATAAAGTCTTTGAGAAAACTTTGAGAAAAAATTCAGAATAAGACTTCTAGAAATGATCAGAACTGTGGCTTATTCCTAAATATCCCTGGGTGACCCTGGCCAGTGTTACTCAGTTGGTTAGAGCAGTAACCCATAGGAAAAGTTGAGGGTTCAATTCCTGGTCAGGGCACATACCTAGGTTGCAGGTCCAATCCCTGGTCTAGGCGCCTGTGATCCCGGGTTCGGGGGTGTGGGGGTGGTAGCTAGTCAATGCTTCTCTCCCATCAACGTTTCTCTCTCCCTTCCTTGCTTTTAAAAAGCAATTAAAAATGTCCTCAGGTGAGGATAAAATATATATATGTATATTTAAAGAAATAAATGTCCCCAGATGGTGTGAGATGCTCCTGTAGAAGCCAAATATGACCAGACGTTGATGTAGAACCATTGAGAGGAAAGTACTGTGAAAAGCTGTTGTAGCTACTACATCTGTGAGTCTTCAGCTGAATGTCCAGTGGGACTGGCTGTTGGTTATCAGGGCAGCATTTGGGAAGATGAGTTGTTCATGAGCAGAGAAGAACAAGGACAAACAAGGACCTGCCAGGACCTCTGCCTTTCACTGTCTCTGGTCTCCATGTCTCATCAGTGGTAAGTGGCTGATGATTCACCTCTACGTTCCAGATACTGTGCAATTTCCTCTTTGGGTCAAGTCTAACTGGGAACCATATAGGGAAGGGAATGCTAAGAATCACAGTTCCTCATTTAACCATGTTCACAATAGCACAGTCTAGCACAGATTCAGTCTGAACATATAAATAACTACAAGTCAATAAGAAAGCCACAGTATAATGCAGTTTTAAAAATGAATGAAACACTGACACAGGCACTCTCAAAGATATTTAAATGGCCAGTAAGAATCAGGAAAATACAAATTAAAACCCCAATGATCTACCACCTTATACCCATCATAATACCCAATGATAGTGAAAATATGTTGGAAGTGGAACTCTTACACATTGCTACTGGGAATGTACATTGGTTCAACTACTGTGGAAGAGCATTTTGCTGATCTCCTAAAGCTAAATACATATATATCTTATAACCTAGTAACTCTACTCTAATTATATAACCAAGTGAAATAAGAGCAAATGTCTGCCAAAAAGACATATTCAAGAATGTTCATATGAGCCTCATTTATGATAGTTTCAAAATGGTAACTCACTTATCCATCAAAAGGAGAATGGGCAAATAAATAGTGGTATGTGCACAAAATGGAATACTGTGCAGTAATGAAAAAGAATGAAGTACTGTACACTCAAAAACAAAGCTAAATCTCACTAATAAATTGAGTGGAAAGCCAGTTCCAGAGTACAAAACAGGAAAATTGTAGCGATGAGAGAATAGTGGTAATTCTCTGCATTGACTAAGGGCCTGGTGAGACTTCTGGAGTGCTGGAATGTCCCACACTGATCTGCATAGTAGTCACATGAGTGTCCGCACAGGCACAAATTCGCTGAAGTGTACTTACATCCTCTACTGTATATATCTTATATCCCAATTAAAAAATTGAAATGAAATCTTTATCAGTAAAACCTTCTAGACAAATACTATTGGAGTTGCCATTCTAGATTTAGTTAGATTATAGCTATGGGAGGAAGGCAGAACCCAGGTGGAGTCCATCCGACTTTGTATTAGGAAGATGTGTGGGGTTGGCATGGATCGAGGGAACTTTCAGGTGCTGTTGAGTACTGCACTGTTGTTAGAGGGTGCTGAGGTGAGTGCGGGTCCAGTGGATGTTCCTGTGTCTACGGTCAGGGTTTGGATGGTCTGAAGCATCTGCTTGAGTAATGCCATTGCAGAATGCCTCACACAGGGGAGCTCACCCTGAGCAGAGTATAGCCAATTGTTCTGGTCCTACAGGCTACCCTGCTCTTGGCATCCATAAGAGCAAGTCACAGGCAGCTCTGGACTTTAGCAGGTGCACCTCCACCTAGATGTCTGCCAGCTGCACCTTCTTGGTTCTTGTAGATTGATACGGCTGAAGGAGGATGGCTGTCAATCATCTGAGTGGAAGGATGGATTCTTGGGGGAGGTTATCTTATGCTGCCCAACCCTCCAACACGGGTCTTCTCTGAGGATGACAGCAGTGAGGATCTTTGCTGACCAATATGTGGAGGGTGTGAAAGCAAAGAAAAGAGCCCACTCAGGCTGCCAATATTAGGCTACCCAAAATTACCTCTCTGCACCTGTGAGGCAGCCTTGACAGTAAGTCCCATTCCCTCTAGGGCAAGCTGACTTCAGCTAAACCTGAGAAGAAACATGTGAGTGAGGAGCCCCAGCTGGAATCCTTTTGTTCAGGATAAACATCATTGTGGAGAGTATCAGTCTCCTTCAAGAGAGCTTGTTTGGGCCAGGTAGGGCAAAGATCCTAGTGGAAGTAAATGGATTTTTTTTTTTTGCTTGGGTTCCTAAAACACTGTAACTAGTGTTCAAAGAGTGTGAGAATTTTAAATGTCTTGATTCTGATTGCTTATCAAAAATGACGTGCACCTGGCTGGTGCGTCTCAGTGGATTGAGCACAGCCTGCGAACCAAAGGGTCACCAGTTGGATTCCCAGTCAAGGCACATGCCTGGATTGCAGGCCATGTCCCCAGTAGGGGGCACATGGGAGACAACCACACATTGATGTTTCTCTTCCTCTCTTTCTCCCTCCTTTCCCCTCTGCCTAAAAATAAATAAATAAAATCTTTTAAAAAACATTATATGCAAATTTACCCTCTGGAACAGATCTTAAATTGTGTCCTGGGCATTGGTGTCCTTATGTAAGCTCCTGTTGGGGCATGAATGGGGCCATTGACCTCTGCACTGCTCTTGCCATTTCCTTCCCATGTATCTAACTGTTGTCTCGAGTTTGGTTCTAACTCAGTAAACCCGCTGTCCCTATGGTGCTGCTAGCCCCTACTCTAAGCATCATTCTTCATTGCCAAGACTCCTTCTTTTATTTCCAAACACCTTGTATTTGATGGACCAATAATTCCATGTAGCCCAGCCTCCTGGATCTCCTGCATTTGTATGGAAGACTAACCATATACAAGCCAGCATCTCCCTCGGGGTAATGCCCTCTCTGCTTAAGCCCCACTTATCTACAGCTGATTTTTTAAGAGCAAAGGTTATCAGATACATCTCAGTTCAGACATCTACTTTGCAAGTCCTGGATTTCTGCCCTTGATTCTCAGTTTCCTCCTCTGTAAACTGAAATAATAAGATATAGTGACCTTTATTATTATTGCTTTGCTAGAACAAGAATGTATAGGCATATCCATAAGAAAATGAAAAGAGTTTTCAATGTTTTAAAAACTTGTTTGCCTTAAATAAGGCCACAGAGGCCAACTGAAAAGTCAAATCAGCTTGCTTTTTGTCTGTGTAATATCGATTTAATTGAAATCATCCTGCTAACTGAAAAAAAAAAAACTCTGACAGTTAAACATCTCTGATTTAAAAATTGAAAAACAAATTTCTTGTTAGGTATTTGGCAGATAAACAATTTTTTTACAGGATGAGCTTCACTGTGGGAAACAATAAAAATTTAAAGCTGTTCTCGCTTTGTGTACATCAAAGTCTTCTTCCTCCAAGGTCTGGGACAAGTCCCACGTCGCTCCTGAGATATTCTCAGGCAACATCTTGATCATGCCTCGCATTATTTTCTCATGCGTTTTGTATAATACATGTACATTTTTTGTCCCTGAGAAGATCATAATCTGCTTGTATTTATCCCCCAATCCCTGTGCCAGACACTCAGTAGGCCCTCCGTTATTGAGCCGTGATAGGAGACAGCATAGTGCACAGACAGGCTCTCAGTGCTCCATGCGCGTGATGCTGGTGAGTGCGCCCCTGTAGGGCAGGGGCGGGGCATTTTGGGAGACTTGACTTCCTACGCACTGTACCTTTCAACCCATGCACACAGTATGCTTCTCTAGTTAAGTTTTCTTTGATTTCTTTCACTAGCATTTTATAATAATTCTGTTCATTTTATTTTAATTTTATTATTGTCAGAAAACATTTTTTGTATGATGTCAGTTCTTTTATGGCGGTCGATGGTGTTTGTAAGTTACATGTTCTTGCTGATTTTCTGTCCACTTGCTCTACGGATTCCTGAGAGGGAACTGTTTGGGGTTTGTCCTCATCTCCTTTCAGTTCTATCAGTTTTTGAATAATCAGTTATTATTCTGAAGCTCTGTTGTTAAATAAGAAACCTCTAGGATCGTTGTGTCTTCTGGGTGAATCGACTCCTGTCACTGTGTAACATCCCTCTTTGTGCCTGGTAAGTGTCCTTGCTTTGACGTCTGCTTTTTCTGATGTTAATGCAGCTACTTCAGCTTTTCACTGTAGTTGCACGGTGCACCTTTTTCTGTCCTTTTATTGTTAACCCACCCGTATCATTTTACTTACAGTGAGTTTTCTATGGACAGCATATAGTTGGATCTTGTGGTCTTATTTAATCTGGCAATGTGTCTTTTAATGAGTGTGCTCAGACTACTTATATGCAGTCTAATTACTGATGCATTTGGATTTAGGGCTACCATTTTACTACTTACTTTCTCTTTGTGTCCTCTCCAGTTCTGTTTTCTCCAGTTCTGTTTTCTCCTTTTGTGACTTTTATTTTTATATATTTGATTTTTTTAAGGACTCCTTTTCAATTAAATGCACTGGTTTTGCGGGCTACATCTCTACACAGTCCTTTTTAACCAGTTGCTCTGCTGATTGCAATATATACGCTGCCTGTTACGCAGTATCTGAAAGCAGCTGTGTCACGTCTTTTACCTGGTCTTATAGTTGTGGACAGTGAGAGGGCTGGTTGAAGATCAGTTCCTATCATGGCTAGAAACATAAATCCTGACCTCTCAGTGGATTTAATGTTTCTAACCTTGGAAGATGATGGAAATGGTCTATGTCACCATTTCTGTGGTGGTTACCTGACTGTATATTCATCACAACTCAGTGACACCTTAGGACACAATTTTTACTAAATATTGATAAATTTTAGTGTATGTAAATTATACCTCAATAAAGCTCATAAAAAGGCAAAAAGAGACTTTGAGATAAAGCAATAATATTATAGGTATTTCAGGCACACAAATAAAGAAATGCTTTTACCATTCGGATTTCAAAATAAGCCAATAGAAATGTAACCAGCTCCCCATGTCTCCCTCCTCCCCCCCAAAGAGCTAACCACTGTCTTGGACTCTGTGTTTATTATCTTGTTTTTCTCATCTTACTTCATCTGTATGTATTATCTTACTTTATATGTATGTCTCTCAATAAATGTTACTGTTTTCCCTGCCTTTAAACTTGACATAAGTGTTTCATCCACCTAGATACTTTTAAGTGACATGAGAATAAATAGGCAAACCCACAAATGTAAGTATATTTATACAATATAACTTCTAGCCTTGGGGCTGTACAGAAATGCACAAAGTTTACCAGACTCTACATTTTGAACCAACTACCTTAGAAGAGGAAGCCAAGGACATCATCGTCATTTATTTCTCTGCCCAAGGGGGAAAATATTAGTGAACATTCACTCTTGGCAAGTGGCATGAAAGGCAGTTTGCAAGCCTGGCCCTGTTCCAGCAGCTGTAGTAAAGACTCATGCACCGAGCGGTGGCGAGGGTTCAGCCGCTCCTGTTGCCCTGAGTCAGCAGGCCTCCCAGTGCCTGGGGTCAGCAGTTTCTGGTCCGAGAGTGACTTGCTGGACATAGTCCTGCTTTCTGCTGGGTGGAAGTGAGTGTCTCAGGGAAATTGAGTCCAGCTCTCAGATAGACCATTAACTATAAATATTATTAATCCCTTAATATGGGTCATAAATATCTGTAAGCCCTTCCCTTTGTAACTTCTTTGTATGAGATCCGGCCCACATGCCCTACCCATCCTCCAAGGCACAGGCTCACGTGATATCCACACAAGCTCTGGTTCCCCCTATTCAGAATGATGGCTGCTTCTGTTGGCTTTCATCTGCACCTCTTTGATCATTTTCCACATGTTCTGTGTTTATTTCGGTACCTCTCTTGTTTCCTCTGTTAAAGTCAGTCTGCGTATGCCAGTTTCTCTTAGTCTCCGTCCACTTACCCCCACCTCTTACCTTCACTCTCAGTGACTAGTAAAATACCTGACACAGTAACGGTTTATTGAATAAATAAATGAATGAATGGCTTTAACAGATATTAACCATTTGTTCCACTTCATCACACCAAATTTAAAACAACAGAAACACTTTGTTCAGGAAACAACTCTGTGTAACGTTTGTATTCTCTAGTTCATCTACAAATCCACATTTTTGGTCCATGTAACCCTTGAAGAAAAAGCCGAACAATACCATCACTAGCAAGACCACAGTTCATAAACACAGCCCAATCCTCCAGAATGAGGTTGCCCCCCCTTTTTGTTAAATGTATTAGGGTGACACTGGTTAACAAAATTATACAAGTTTCAGTTTTATTTTCTCATAACTTTTCTCATAACCTTTGCTTGTTCTACGTAGAGTTTCATTTTCTTTTCTGTTGTTCTTTTGAGCTTTAACAAGCCTCTCTCATCTGTCCATTTCTTGATTTCCCAACAGGTCAGTGTTACCCTAGCAGGGTGGTTAAATTCCACAAAATACCACAGCTGAGCCAAAATTTCTAACCAGAAACAAGAGGAACATCACACAGAAGAGCTGTTTTCAAAGTTCCCAGACCTCATGAAATTCAGAAGCAGACATTAACCTCTGAAAGTTAAGGAAAAATTTAGTCAGAAAAAGTGATGAAAAGCATGTCTACATTAGCACACACACACACACAAAACCTCCTCCTACACACACTTTGTTTTTTGCACATTTTTCTTTTTACTTCAGGCCAAACACGATATATTTCTATATTGTTCAGTGAAATCAGTTGCTTCATTTGCAATGTGTGGAATTCCCATTAATAAGTAAATAAAGGAGGAACAAAATTAATCTGTTCATAATTTATTTTTTGAAAGGTATTTTTGTCAAAAATACTTTTTTAAAGATTTTATTTATTTTTATTTTTAGAGAGAGGGGAAGGGAGGGAGAGAAACATCAACGTGTGAAAGAAACATCAATCAGTTGGTTCTCGAACACCCCCTGCTGGGGACCCGGTGGAAACTGAGGCGTGTGCCCTGACTGGAGATTGAACCTGTGACCTTTAGGTTCTCAGGCACAAATACTTTAAAAATCTTATTAAAATTAAAAAAAAAAACTGTAAATAAACCCACAGGAGACTCTCCTCTGTTCTCCATTTTTTCTCTCAGCAACAACCACCAACACCTATGCTAACTTTTAGTATCTCTTCTAGTACATACCTCTATTTCTAAATAATACACATATTATTTCTCACTTTCTTAGTTTTAGTCATTATTCATTTCTTGTTATGGAAGTTGAGATCTTAATACCCTTTACTTATATATCCACCCTCTTCTTCCTCCCCATTCTCTCACAGCTATATACAATTTTCAGTGTACTAACATGCAGTGTATACCTTATTTGGACTATGTTGGTACAGGTTACTACTGAGTCCAAGTACTGTAATATATTATGAATGACTTTTTTATTGTCCTTTGTCCTGCCGCCCCAGCTTTACTCAGGTATAATTGATAAATAAAAATTGTGTCTTTTTGAGGTATACAATGTGATGTTTTCTTCTTTTGTTATTCAAAGCATCTTTATCTTTACTTCATTTTAAATCTTTGTTATGTGAAATAAAACATACATTGAAAAAAGTGCTTAAAACGTATGCACAGTTTGACATAGTGATAACATGAACACTAGTATAATCATCATATAGATCAAAAAATAACACCACCAGCATGTCGGAAGCCCCTCCCGCTTTACTTCCTCATCACAACCCTTTCTATTACTGCCTAAGGTGAATACTCTCCTCACTTAATGTGACTCACTTGCCTGTGTTCCTATGTGGTTTTACCACCTAAGCATGCATACCTAATATACATACATACTTTCTTTTATTTTTTAAAAGATTTTATTTGTTTATCTTCAGAGGGGAAGGGAAGGAGAGAGGGAGAGAAATATCAATATATGGCTGCCTCTTGTGCATCCCCTGCTGGGAACTGGCCTGCAACCCAGGCATGTGCCCTGACTGGGAATCAAACCGTGCTCAATCCACTGAGCTGCACCAGCCAGGGCCGTACATACTTTCAATCTGTCTGTTTTTTTAATTTTCCTTGAATGGATTCATACTGTGTGCATTTCTGGTACCTTACTCTTTTTGCTAGACATTGTAATGTTTGTTGAATATTACTGTAGTTGATTGATTTTCACTCATGATTTAGAAATCCTTATCTATTATTCTACCCTATTACATTTTTAAGTCATACCTTTCCAGAAAATATATTAAATCCTATGATCTGCTGCTTGGCCAAAAATTAATCAACTACAATTATTCTGTATAAACTACAAGATATATTGATTTCTTTTTGCTTACCTCTTCTGTTTTTAAAAAAGTTGTTATACATACAATAAGCACACAAACTTTAAGTGCATAGCTTGGTGAATTTGTACAAATGTACATTTCTAACCACAACTAGGATCAAATTATGAAACTCTCTAGCCTCTAAATAGGCATCCTCACACCCTGTTCAGTCCCTACTCACCTCCCACAGATGCTGACCATTCTGATCTCTGTCATCATAAATTATTGTTTCCTTTTGTTGGACTTCATATAAGGGAAATCATACCCTTATAAATTTTCTATTGTGTCTTTCTTTGAATATGTTTTGGTATTTCGGTTGGTTGGCTTTTGTAATGTAGTTTTTCATTGTATGAATATATCATAATTTGTTTATCTGTTCTGGATTATAATAAATAAAACTGCTCTGAGCAGTCTTGAACATGTATTTTTGTATGTATATGTACTCATTCATCTTAAAAACATGTGTTGATATGGAATTGCTGGGTAACAAGGCAGCCGTATATTTAACTCTATCGAATCTGTTTTCCAAATAGCTTTACAAGTGTTTGTAACACTTTACACTCCAAATGGCCAGGCCTGACTATTCCATCAACACAGGGTTGTCAGTCTTTTTATTTATTTATTTTAAAGATATTTATTTTTAGAGAAGGGGTGGGAGGGAGAAGGAGAGGGATGGAAACATGGATGTGCAAGAGAAATGTCTATCCGTTGCCTCTCACATGCCCTTAACTAGGGACCTGGCCTGCAACTCAGGCATGTGCCCTGCTGGGGAACTGAACTGGCAACCTTTGGGTCCGCAGGCCAGAGCTCAATTCACTGAGCCACACTAGCCAAGACTGTTGTCAATTGTCTTAAAATTTTAACCAGGGGTTGGCAAACTTTTTCTGTCACTGGCCAAGTAAGAAATAAGTTAGACTTAATGGAGCAACCATTTAACTCTGCTGTTGTAGTACAACCCAGTCATTGACAACAAGTAAACAAGTGGGCATGTTTGTGTTTGCTCATCATTCATCTGAAAAGTCTTTTCCATCACATTTATATAACAGCCAGTGGGTAGAAGAGAGGAAAAGTGGAAGGCATTCTTCTTTTCTTTAAGAATATGGCCCACAATCACACTTATCATTGTAACCCCCAATTCATTGGACAGAATTTTGTCACATGACCAGTTTACAGGAATGAAAGGGAATTACTTAGCCTTGTCTTCTGCGATTACCTAAAAGTCTCAGGGGTTCTATTTGTTTTTGATTTTTTGATTTTTAGAGAAAGAGAGAAAGGGAAAGCATGAGAGGAAGAGAGAGAGAAACATCAATTTGTTGATCCACTTATTAATACAGTCATTGGTTCATTCTTGTATGTGCCCTAACTGTGGATCGAACCCACAACCTTGGCATATCAGGGCAATGCTCTAACCAACTGAGCAACCTGGCCAGAACTCAGGGGTCCTATTCAAAGAAGAAAGGGAGAATGGATACTGATAGTGATGTTTTCATATACGTATTTAATATGAAATGATTACCAATATGTTAATCAGGCTAACACATACATCACCTCATATAGTTACATGTGTGGTGAGAACACTTGCAATTACCCTCTTAGCAATTTTCAAATATATAGCACATTGTTAAAATGGCAGTCACCTTGCTGTACCTTAGGTCCCCAGAACTTACTTATAAGTGAAGATTTATATGTTTTGACCAACATCTTCCTTTCCCCTGATCCCCAGCCACTGAGAACTATCATTCTACTCTGTTACTATGTTACTATGAGTTCAACATTTTAAGATTCCACATATCAGTGATGCCATACAGTAATATCTTTTTGTCTAGCTTCACTTAGCATAATATCTTCCAGGTTCATCCAGGTTGTTGAAATGGAAGGATTCCCTTTGTTTTCATGGCCGAATAACATTTTCTTTGTCCATTCAACTGTCAGTGAACACTCAGACCATTTCCAGGTCTTGGCTACTGTGAAGGTGGGAGTGCAGGTATTTCTGTGAGGTAGTGATTTTATGTCCTTTGGACATGTATGCAGAAGTAGCTCTCTATTCTGTTCCATTGTTGTATGCTTCTGATTTATGCCAGAATTATACTGTTTTGATTACTATAGTTTTGTAATTTAACTTGAAGTCAGGAAGTGTGATGCCTCCAGCTTTGAACTTGCCCAAAATTGCTTTAGCTATTCAGGGTCTTTTGTGTTTCCATATGAATGAATATTAGGATATTTTTACTTCTGTGGAACATGCCTTGGAATTTTGATAGAGATTGCTTTAAATCTGTAGATCACTTGATAGTAGTTTTTGTAGTATGAACATTTTAACAATATTAATTCTTCTGATTCATGAACATGGGATATATTTCCATTTGCTTGTGTCTTGTTCAATTTCTTTCATCAAAGTCTTACCGTTTTCAGGGTGCAAATTGTTCACCTCCTTGGATAAATTTATTCCTAAGCATTTTATTGATTTTGGTGCAATTGTAAATAATTTTTCTTTATTTCTTTTAGAGATGGGTTTTTTTTAGTGTATAGAATTGCAACTGATTTTTGTACGATGATTTTATATCCTGCAACTTTATTGAATTCATTTATTTTCCCTATTCTTTTATTGTATTTAGGTTTACTATATATAATATCATAGCATCTGTGAATACAATTTTACCTCTTTCTCTCCAATTTCCATGTATTTGTTTCTCTAATTGCTCTGGCTAGGACACACAGAATGATACTGAGTAGGAGTAGTGACAGTGGGCACCCTGTCTTGTTCCCCATCTTGGAGGAAAATGTTTCATCTTTCACTGTTGAGTATGATTTTAACTGGGGCCTTGTTGTATATTGCCTCTATTATGTCAAGGTACATTCCTGCTACACTTAGTTTGCTGACTTTTTATCATGAAAGGATGACGAATTTTGTCAAGTACATTTTCTGTATCTCTTGAGGTGATCATATGTGTTTTTTTACTATGCTCTCCAATTGTAGCTTTTTGAAAATTGAGATATAATTGACATATAATATTGTATGAGTTTAAGGTATTCGGTATGTTGGTGTGATACATTTATATTTCACAATACAATTACCACCATAGCATTACCTAGCATCTCTATCATATCACAAATTATCATTTCTTTTTTTATGATGGAAACAATTAAGATCTCATCTCTTAGCAACTCTGAAGTTTATATAATACATTATTGTTGTTTATGAGCACTGTGCTGTATGTTAGATCTCCAGGAATTTTTTTTCAGAGTGGTACCAGTCTGTGGCTGGTTAGAACCAGGCTGCCAGCGGGAGGTGAGCTTGAATGTAACGCCCTTGAATCATCTGGGAACTCTCCCCGCCACCCCCCACCCCAGTAGGTGGAAAAATTGTGGAACCAGTCCCTGGCACCAAAAATGTTGGGGACCGCATACAATATTTGAGTTTCTCCATTTGTTTCAGTGGCAGGCTTTCCTTATTTCTCATGACTGAATAATATTCATATGCATACATGTATATATATACATCACATTTCCTTTATCCATTCACCTGTTGACAGGCACTTCACTTCAGACATGTGTCTGGGAATAATGTTGTTGACCATGGACAGTTTCTTCAATATCCTCAGTGTGTGGGAGTTTCTTCAATATCCCGAGGGAGGGGGGGAGGGGAGAGAAACATCAATGTGTGGTTGCCTCTGGAGTGCCCCCAACCCCCTACTGGGGACCTGGCCTGCAACTCAGGCATGTGCCCTAACTGGGAATTAAACCAGAGATCCTTTAGTTCACAGTCCCACGCTCAATCCACTGAGCTACACCAGTCAGATCAGCAGGTTGACAATTAGTTCTTTCTTTTGTTTTCCAGTAGATGGTGCTATAGCACAAATTTTGGGTTTTTTCTCACCTGCACTGGTGGTTTGGGACTGGGGATGAAGGGAGTGTTTGGGGATCACTGCCTAGGTGACCTGAGTAGTGCTTGTCCTTGCTGTGTCCTGGTCAATTGGATCTCAACGCACCACCACCCTGGGTTGGAGATGTAGCTGGTGTGGGGTGGAAGGAGGTGGTGAGGACGGGTTGCCAAGCCCGCAGTGCTGCCATCTTGTTTTCTTAGGGCTGCAGCCAGTGTGAGCTCTGGCTTGAGTCCACAGACCTGTCTCCACTGCTGCTTCCACTTCTGCAGCCATGGGGAGGAGTATTTAGGGAGCTGGATTGAGTGCCCATGCTGTTTCTGCCCCTCTTACCCTCTGTTGGGTTGTAGTGTGAGGGCTGCACCCTAACTACTTCACTGATTGCATTACCTGGGACCGAGGTGATGAGGAGTTCTGCAGACAACTTCCCTGTCTTTCCTCCTGTCCCACTGCCCCCATGTGTTCCAATGCGCCCACTTTCAGATTTACCAATATGTGGATCTCTCTTGTGTCTGTGTTGAGAGAACCTCTGTTGGATTATAGGTGTCCGCCTGGTTGTAAATTCAAGGGGAGATGCAAAGGGGCCTTCTCACTCCATCATGATGCTTGGGTCCTTTATTTGTACTTTACCTTAATTTTCCTTCCTCCAAATTCTCTGGTATGTCTATAACTTCTCTTATTACCAATCTTCTGAAATGATCTAATTTTTAATGATCACTCATCCTATAATTTCCACCTCTTTGATTTTCTGTATTCTATTAACCTTCCTGTAGTTTTCTTCAACTTTACCTTTTATTGAACTTGTGTTTCATTCATTCATCCTATTTTAATTTCGAAGAGCTCTATCTTGTTTCTTATTGTTCTTCTAGATGTAATATTTCTGGATCATAAATGTAATATTTTAATCTTATTCTAATGCTATTAATGATCATTTTAAAATATTTTCTGATTCTTGTATGGTCCCTCTTTTAAACAATCTTCCTACTATAGTTTAATTTTTTAATTGAAGCATAACTTTCTGAAATGTATATAAAATTTATAATAGAGCATGAATTTTACACATGATTAGACTCATATAATCAAACACGGATCAAGATAGTGTATTTCATTAGCACAAAAAGCTCCCTCGTTTCCTATCCCAGGTAATTGGTAATTGTATTCAACCACCTAAGAAGTGATTACTCTTACGATTCCTATCAACAACCAGTTTATTTTGATCAGGATGCTCAAAGAATGCATTGAGTATGACAACAACATAAAAAGACCCAGGAGTAGTGAAGGTTACACTAAGTGAAATAAAGAAAAATTTGCAGGGAATCAACAGTGGAGGGGTTGAACCTGGGATCAAATCAATGATTTGGAACAAATGGAAGAAATAAGCATTCAACTAGAACAGCAAGAAGAGAAAAGAATTTTTAAAAAATGAAGATAGTGTAAGGAGCGTAAGGAACATCTCCAAATATAATCATAACTAACATGCCAAAAGTTAAAGATAATCTTAAAAGCAGCAAGAGAAAAGGAGAGAGTTATCCATAAAGGAGCTCCCATAAGACTATCAGCTAATTTCTCAAAAGAAACTTTGTAGGCAATAAGAGACTGGCAAGAAGTATTCAAAGTGATGCAATGCAAGGAACTACAACCTAAATTACTTTTCCCAGCAAAGCTATCATTTAGAATGGAAGAGCAGATAAAGTGCTTCCCAGGCAGAGTAAAACTGAAAGAGTTCATTATTACCAAGCCATTATTTCCTGAAACATTAAAGGGACTTACTTAAGAAAAAGAAGATTAAAACTATGAACATTAAAATGGCAACAAATTCACAACCATCAACCATTGAATCTAACAAAACAAACTAAGCAAACCACCAGAACAGGAACAGAATCATAGATGTGGAGATCACTTGGCAGGTTATCAGCTAGGAGGGGGAAAGGGAGAATGGGGGAAAAGGTACAGGAAATAAGCATAATTGGTAGGTACAAAATAGGGGGAGGTTAAGAACTATAGGAAATGGTGAAGCCAAAGAACTTAATGCACAATCCAGGGACATGAAATAAAGGGAGGGGCTGATGGCTGGAGGGAAGGGGGCACAGCACAAAGGGGGACAAAAGGGGAAAAATTGGGACAACTATAATAGCATAATCAATAAAATATACTAAAAATCAGTAAATTTTAAAAATGTGTATAATGACTTGTATTCATCATTATAGGGTCCTACAAAATACTTTACTGTTGTAGACCGCTCTGCCTAGTTTTAGGAATTGTATCTCTACCCCTTGTGGCTAAGGGTGAGAGACGACCTTTGGAATGCCAGCCGCGGGAGACAAAGCTTGTCTCTAGTAGCAAACACTGCCTCAGTTTCCTCTCCCTGCCCCCAGAGCTTGGTGGGAAGTCAATGACGAGTAAGACCCCTCACAGCTGGGGGGCAACCTAAGCCAGACTCAATCACCTGGAAGGCCTTCATGGAAGAACTCAGGGGGCTGCATCAGAGAGCAATGGACTCTCGCCCCCCAACTTTGTCAAAGCCTGAGTCCCCAAGTACTCTGGGAGAAGCGCTTCCTGACTCTAATCCCCTTAAGCCTGAATACCTGAGGGGAGAGGTGCAGCTCCTTGCCTGGCCAGAGCGTGCCCTGGGGAAAAATCTGGCACCACAAAGACTTGCTGATAAACCTGTGAAATCCGCTCTGCTAAGAATGCTTTCATTCATATGATAAGGGTCAGAGAGGAAATGAGTATGTCTCCCAAAGTTTCTGCAACTCTCTTCCTGACAGACACTCACTCAGACTGAAACCCTCAGACCTCTTTGAAATGTTATCTGTTTGATCCTTGCCACCCTGTATTCCTGTGTATTACAACCCAATAAAAGGCTATGGAAAAAGGCGCTCAGGGCCTTTTTCTCCCCAGAGAAACTGGCCACAGCCCACGCCCCCATCCCCAAACAGATCTCATCTTGTCTCGGCCATATTTATTCACTCGCGCGTGTCCGTGGCACCAGGGGGACCTCGAGAAAGTGGTCGCCTCCACACTTCACTACCCTAAAACAACTCTGTGGTCTGCCTATTCGCCTCTCCCGCCAAGCCCCAACCCCTGGCAACCACTGGTCTTTTTACCATCTTCATAGTTTGTACTTCTCCAGAATGTCATAGTTGGAATTATAGGACATGTATTCTTTTCAAATTGGCTTCATTCAGTTGGTAATGTGCATTAAAATTTCCTCCATGTCTTGATAACTCATTTCTTCTTAGTGCTAAGTAATATTTCATTGTCTAGATGTATCACAGTTTATTCATTTAACCAATGAAGAATATCTTGGTTGCCTCCAAGTTTTTGGCAGTTAGGAATACAGCAGCTATAAACATTTATGTAGAGGTTTTTGTGTGGACATAAGTTTTCAACTTCTTTGGATGTATCTAGGGAGCACGATTGCTGGATTATGTATTTTTAGTTTCGTGAGAAGCTTCCAGTCTGTCCTCTAAATGGCTGCACCACTTTGCTTCTCACCAGCAGTGAATGAGAATTTCTGTTGCCTCAAAGTATCATCAACATTTGACATTGTGTTTTAGATTTTGGCCATTCTGATAGGTAGATGTGTATTATAGTCATGTGTTATTAATTTGCATTTCCTATGACATATGATGTGTAGCAGCTGATTTTATATGCTTTTTATATGCTGATTTGCTAATATCTTTTTTGGTGAAGGTGTCTCTTATAAGTCTTTTGCCTGGCTCATTTTTTAATTCTTATATATTTTTAAAGATTTTATTTATTTTTAGAGAGAGGGGAAGGGAGGGAGAATGAGAGGGAAACATCGATGAGTGGTTGCCTCTCATGAGCCCCCTACTGGGTACCTGGCCCACGACCCAGGCACATGCCCTAGACTGGGAATTGAACTGGCAACCCTTTGGTTTGCATGCCAGTACTCAATCCACGGAGCCACACCAGGCAAGGCATTTGGCCCATTTTTTAATCAGGTAATTCATTTTCTTAATGCTGAATTTTAAGAATTCTTCATATATTTTGGATAATAGTCCTTTATCAGATGTCTTTTGTAAATATTTTTCTCCCAATCTGTAGCTTGTCTTCTCAGTATCTTGACATTGTCCTTCCCTCTAAAGTGCTTCATTTAATATTTCTTGCAAGGCATATGTACTGACAATAAAATAAATAAAAATAAGATTAGTAAATTTAAAAAGAGAATGTGTATGACAACTTGTATTCATCATTATAGGGTCAAACAAAATACTTCCACTGCCCTAAAACAACTCTGTGGTCTACCTTTTCATCATTCAGTTGGAATGAATCAACTCCCTCAGTTTTGTTTGTCTAAGAAAGTATTTTCACTTTTGAAGGATAATTTTACAAGGTACAGAATTCAATTTGGCTTTTTCCCTTTCAACACTTTAAATATTTCCCATTCTTCTTTTCTTGCTTTCATGGTTTCTGAGAAGCCAAATGAAACTCTTAGGTTTGCTCCTCCATAGGTAAGGTGTGTTTTTTCTCTGGCTGGTTTCAGGAATTTTTCTTCATCTTTGATTATTTGTAATTCGAGAACATGCCTCTGTGTTTTGCGGGGTCAGGGGAGTTTTTATCCTGTTTGGTGTTCTCCGAGATTCCAGGTTCTGTGGTTTGGTCTTTAAGTCTGTTCAGGCTGCTATCACAGAATACCATAAACTGGTGGCTTATAAACAGCACATTTATTTCTCACAGTTCTGGGGGTTGGGAAGTCCAAGATCAAGAGATTGGCAGAATCAGTCTGGTAAGGACCCACTTCCTAATTCATAGCCCTCTTGTCTTTCTGCTGTGTACTCATCCTGTGGTGGAAAGAGAAAGGGAGCTCTCTGGCATCTTTTATAAGGGTATTAATCCCACTTATGAGGGACCCATTCTCACAACCTAATCACCTCCCAAAGGCCAAATCTCCAAATTGTATCACTTTAGAGACTAGATTTCAACACCTTATTTTGGACGGAACACAGACATTATTTGTAACAGTGTATTAAGAAAATTCTGGCCCCGGCTGGTGTGGCTTAGTGGATTGAGCGCAGGCTGTGAACCAGGTGGTTGCTGGTTCAATTCCTGGTCAAGGCACATGCCTAGGTTGGGGGCCAGGTCCCCAGTGGGGGCCACATAGGAGGCAGCCACACATTGATGTTTCTCTCCCTTTCTCCTTCCCTTCCCCTCTCTCTAAAAATAAATATTAAAAATTGTCATTATTGCTTCAAATCCTTCTTTTTGTTGTTCCCTTTTTGATTTTACCATTATATTTGTTAGCTTTTCTTTTATCGGTTTCTACTGAGAATTTCTCGAGCACACTTTCCTCAGCTATATCCTATTAATAAGCTCATTAAAATCATTATTTTTAATCTCTAGCATTTGTTAGAATTCAGAAAATTCTACATCTCTCTGCCTACTTATCCCTGCATGTAATTATCTATTCAACAAATGCCTAATTCCAACATCCTTGCCTTGAGTCTAGTTCTAATCCTTACTCTCCTCCAACTGCGGTTTTTTGCCTTTTAATAAGCCTTCTAGTTTTTTTGACAGGTGGACACGATGTACTGAATAAATGGAATTGCTGCACATGGGCCTTTAGTAATCTGATGAGGTGTGGGCAGAGCAGAGGTGGTCTAGATATGAGTGGGTCTTTTGGTGTGCCTGCGCCTCTGCAATGTAAACTTTACAAGTGCTGCTGAGTCCCACCACCAGCACCCTTGACCCTGAGGTGGAACAGAATGGCAAGAGGGGGCTGGAATTGGGTATTTCCCTCATCCCAGCTCAGTTATTAGGCTCTTGACAAAACCCATTTGTTAAGGCTCTGGTTGGTTTCTCCTGAGGGTAGATCTTAAGAAAAACTGAACATTATGGTGAATTTCACAGTGGTTCCATTCCCCTTCCCCAGAAGCACAAGAACTCTTTCCAATATTTGAGCAATTAGTTGAGCCCTTGGATGCAAAACTCAACAAATGTGTGAGGATCCTCCTATGACTGGGTCTTCTTGGAGATTTTGACTCAGACTTGTCCACGCTGAGCCTCCAGTAACTCTTCAATTTAGGTTTTCCTATCCTGGTGCTGGTTTTTCCAGACTTTTCTGCTTATGGGTTTTTTCTCCAGCAAGTTGTGATTCGGTTTCTCCAATTTAGGGGTCAGTGGTTTGCCCTGTGGCCTCACCTCTCTTATGGATTTAAAAAGAGCTCTTGATTTTTCAGTTTGTTAAGTTTTACTTCTTAACATGACTGGAGTGGTGACTTGCAAGCTCCTGACATGCTGGATTGAAAACCAGAAGTTATCTGATAACTTTTCATTCAAATACATTTAGAACAAAGACAAGAATTATCATAATATATAAATACAACTGTCAGATAACCCATGGACAATTTTTTGGGGGAAGAGATATATATATATATATTATGTAGTTAACATTTTTAGCTTTAATAAAAAATGCATACTGAGAAAATCAATGTAAACATAATCAAGGAGACCATAAACCTTTACAGATTCAGGAAGCTTACATTTTAAAGCATGTTTTAAAAGAAGCTATAATAAAAAAAAGGTCAAGCAGGCAGTAAGCAAAATTAGGGAACTGGTCTTGCCACTCGAATGCACCTTATGAGGCACACAGTTCCAAGTTGTCTCCATGTTGCCTTTCTCTCTTCCCCAAGTGGCTTATTGTCAGGGTTTCTAAACCAGTTACTTATGTTCCCTCCTGCTTCTAATACTCAAAAGTTGCAAGGGAAGGTCACTAAACAATGTTTGGACTTATACTTAAATGCAAGAGAGCCATCGAAGGATTTCAAAACAAAGATGTGATACGACTTACCTTTAAGACTTTCATTGGTAAGTGGAGAATGAATTGGAGGAAATATAAACTGAGACTAGAGGGGTGGCTACCAGTTAGGCATCACAAATGCTGGAGTATTGTGTTAGTAAAGACTCGTTATTTTAAACAGTTTTGTTTTAAAGCACAGTAGGTAGTCTGCACACTTTCCAGGAGGGGATTATCAGGCTTAGAAGGGTTTAACAGCCAGTCATACCACAAAGCCAGTTTAGTGAGGTCATCACTGCCAAATCTGGACACAACTTGCTCCACTGCTGCCACTAGAACCACCTCCCCTCATCCTTCACTCATTCCCATCCCACCTTGCTGGTATCTTTGAGGCACTATTATCCACTCTACCCAAATTTTCTAAAGTCCCTACCTTTTGGGCTTAACTTGGAAGCATTTGATTGACCAAGACTAGTCCACATGCATATGCACAGGAGTCTGGGCAAACAAATATTTGGGAATTTTCAGCATCTATGGTGTCAGGTAGGCTCTGCCTTGCACCATAGATGCAAGGTGCTGTCAGGTAGGCTCTGCATTTCCTTTTGTTTGGAAAATTATCCTAAACAAAGGCATGTCTGCATGCTCAGAAGCTGGAAAAAAAAAAGACACCTCCAGCACAAGAATGGAAAACTTGGTAGATAGCAGGCTGAACCATTGACCTCACTTTATGCCTTTTGCATTCTCCCTAAGTTAAAGTGGTCCATTTACTCCTTTTTCCTTGGCAGCAGTTTGCCTATAGGAAATAAACATGTTCGAGAGGACTGCAGTGTAATTGAACTTGGTTTCAAGCTTCTGCAATCAGTGAGGAATGTACCAGCGTGCCAATTTAAAGACCAAGACACGTGGAAGTGACCCGACACCTGCAATGCTTTAATCCAACCTCGTAAGTAGATGAAGCAACCCCTCCTGTGTTGTAGCCAAGAGCCTGACTGAGGTGAACAGCTAAATACTTACTGTATGCTTCTGAGTTTTTATGGTCCATCATGTAATACCTGATGAGACACACTCGGAGTACTGTGAGGAACTCCACAAATTTAATGAAAATTGGCAAGTACTGGGTTGGCCAAAAAGTTTGGTTTTGTTAAGATGGCTGTAATAGCACTTAGTTGTCTTTTCACTTCAAAACAAGTGTTTTCTGACAGCTGTTCTATCAATCTGCATTTCTGCATAACTAATATTGAAGATGGAAGAAAAATTTTCAGCATACTGTTTTATTACTTCAGGAAAGGTAAAAACATTTAAGATTTATGCAGCTCTGACTGGTGTAGTTCAGTGGATTGAGCACAGGTCTGCAAACCAAAAGATCACAGTTCAACTCCCCGTCAGGGCACATGTCTGGGTTGCAGACCGGTTCCCAGCAGGGGAAGCACCAGAAGCAACCATACATTGATATTTCTCTCCTTCCCTTCCCTTCCCTTCTAAAGATAAATTTTTAAAAAAATTTTTAAAAAGATTTATGCAGTATATGGAGATGGTTAAGGTGAGGGTTAAAAAGTTGTTTGCCAAGTTTCACACTGCAAATTTCTCCCTGGATGATGCTCCAGGTCAGGTAGATGAGAGGATGTTGATAGTGATAAAATCAAGTCATTGAGAACATCACATGGGAGACGGCCGACATACTCAAAACACCAAAATTGTTACTGGTGAAAATGAAAACTGTTCTTACTTTACAGAAACTAGATGGACATTTTGGCCAACCCAATATAAAAAAGCTCAAACTACGGGAACAAGGAATGTTCCAGATGTGAATGTCTTACTATTCATCTGTACTAAATTCTGAAAAGTGTCCGTGGAAACTGTATTGTATGATCCTTCTCAAAATCCCGTTTTATAGACACGATCATAAACCTAGTAATGATCATCTCACGCAAGAATCCACTCCATCTTCCGTATTAGAATTAAATTACCTATATACATAACTGTCACTACCACTAGATTTGAGAACTCATTAGTTTGGCACCCATATTTGAGCCTTTTATGTAATTGTCACTTTTGCTTATCACTACCAATGGTTCCCCATTTCGTGAGTAAATGCAAACTTCCCTTATTACTTAAAAATTTAACTGATGTGGCCCCCATTACCCACCTCATCTTACACTCAACACCTTTTTAATCTGATACACCTTAAGATTTTAACAATTCCTATTCCTGTATGCAATATTTCTTCCTAAAATACATATGGCTCTCTCATCCTTCTTTTCAAATGTCCTATTAAATACAGCCTTACCTGACCAACTAACCTTTTCTGCCTTACATTTTCCCATAGTATCTTTTGTCCGGAAGTGTTAACAAAGTTGAAATTGAACAGTGAAGAGATGATGGCATGTTAACTGCTTAGAGATTTAGGTAAACCTCTGGTTTTCCTATAAAATGTCTAATCTATGGTACAGTACCATCATCACATCTTACGTAGGGAGTTTAGCTAGCAGGAGTGAATGAAATGGATAAGGGAAGACTGTTGTGCTGTCTTAGGACACACTGAATTAAACTCAAAGGTACAAGCAAAGATATTATAACTACTGGATAACCTACATTTTTAAATATTTGAGCCAAGTGCTTCCCTATCAAATTGGAAAACATTTTGCTGGGGAGAATAAGTCAACTCCTGCAAAATGTCACATATATTGGTGTATTTCTGAACCTTAAAAGTACTCATTCTACAACTTTTTTTAGGACTTATGGAGAACATGAATATTGTTAAAATATATTTTAAGAGCATCTTTATAATTTATCAACCAAGAAGCTAAAATATATGTATGTGAAACTATATAAAAAGATGACTTTGTAGGAATCCATTGTTGATTCAGTTCTCTGGAGAACCATGACTGCCAAGTTGTGTAGTGTAGTGCAGTGCAGTGCAGACATGAGTAGCAAATTGAGATCCAGAATGTAGGCTGAAAAATGTTTTGCCTGCTCACAACAGTAAACCTAATTTTGCCCCACCCTCTGAGTACTGCCCACTTCAGTGAAAGCTCAGTTTTACTACCTATTTCAATTATTCCCCTTAACTATTATTTCACATTGTAATTGGTCATTACTACTGGCAAGTTAAGGCCCTCAGGGGTGATGGCAGTATCTAGCCTAAGTGAATGGACATCCGAACTGACACTGCCAACATTCCTGTCCTGGATGCTACTGCCAAGCCAGGAACTATACAGTAAGAACAGATACTGTCTAGATGTCCATGAACTTGTTGTTTCAGATCAAAGAAAAATACACAGTGCTTAGTTTTAACTGGGAAGATGTTATTAAGGTCACCTGTCTCTAATATCATGCTGGCATAGTGGATACTCTCAACTGCAAACCAGGCTCAGAAAATCATATTACCTTGTCACCCTAAGCAGTGGTTTTGATCATAGTGGTGTTCTTGATTCACATTAACTAGCTTAACTGCAAATCGGTGTCAACTATTTCTACAAGTCTGAGTATTTTTCTGCAATAGTTACATGAGTAGGTTTTGGAAATGTCTTAGCAAAACTAGTAAGGTTCACCATATACACAAGTGGTTTATCTTATGATTTCTGGTCCCTTTTTCAAAGGGCTGTCCATGAGTTCTAGATATTGGGTTATATAAACTCTAGTTAAACCAGTCTGTTGACCAAAGCAAAACTGCTGATATATGCACTTATAGATAAATCCAGCTCCTTTGACCCTCAAAATCCATTCCTGTAAAATTTGCTAAAAATCCTTTCTTGGTGGAAACTTTTTGAAGTCTAATTCAGAATTTATTGTGCTCCCTTCCCCCTACTTGACAGCATTAAGATCAAATACTATTGAGAATGAGGGCTGAGAATTATCTCCAGGCATTCTTTCCCCATGCGAAGTAACTTACAAACATTTCAGAGAGCTTGGGGTTCTCCAAGGCCTCCAAAAACTATGCCAACCGTTGGGACCCTATATTGTTTCCTATATAATATGCTTTCACAAGACCATATACAGTATTACAGATTAACTATTTTGACTCAGTAATTTTCCAAATCAACTCAATGCATTTGGTTTCAGTTATCTTAGACCTCTAGCTACGAAACAATAAATTGATATTGGCATATAAAAATCCTGGGGTCCGCCCTGACTGGTGTAGCTCAGTGGGTTGAGTGCGGGCCTGCAATCTAGAGGATAGCGGTTCGATTCCCAGTGAGGGCACATGCCTGAATTGCAGGTCAGTTCCCAGCACGGGACACACTAGAGGCAACTATACCATTGATACTTCTCTCCCCCTGCCCTTCCCCTCTAAAGATAAATAAAATCTTTAACAACAAAAAAAAAATTCCCCGGTCCCTTTGCCTTTAGGCAAGTATATGAAGACTAATTTATCCTATCCCTAAATTACCTAATGTCATTTACGCCAATGGCCATGACATTTTGTCTGTTTACAATCATCTGTCAGCAGTTAAACCAAAAGATCACAAAGCGATCCCATGGAACCAGAATGAACTACTCATTTGCTTTCCTACCCCACTATAGGAAAGGAGTCTCACTCCAGTGATAAAAAAATTTTGTTCTTCCAGGTCCAAAAGGTAAGAGATCCCAACTGACACTATCTTTGGGGGGAAAAAACAAAACCTCTTCATTGACAGGATAATGGGTGGCTTACAAACATTTTTAATTGCAAGCCAACATCTTTCTTTCTTTTAAATATTTATTTTAGAGGGGAGAGGGAGAGAAATATCAATGTATGGTTGCTTCCCATGTGTCCCCTGCTAGGAACTAGCCTGCAACCCAGGCATGTGCCCTCACTGGGAATTGAACCATGGTTGCTTGGTTCCCAGGCCTGCGCTCAATCCACTAAGCTACGCCAGCCAGGGCTTCCAACATCTTTTCTGATGTATGAATTAGACCTGATCGCTTTTCCAAAGATGTGCTTACAGCCTCCCCTCCCCCTGGGCTAATTAGATGGCTGGAAATCTTTAATGACACAATCACTGGCTAGGGCAGCTCATGGAGACCTGTGCCAGATCAGATGCCCACTGACCAAACCCCACTGGCTCTGGTGCTTCTTCTAGCCTACCCATTCTGCCACTTAGCAAGACATCTAATAAGCAGTAAGTACTACACTTTTTTGCATATACTTTTATCACAAAAACTAAGCTTTCTCTACCTTTAACAGAGCCCTTATAATTTCAACCCCTTCTGGACCACATTCTACAATTCAAACTGTGTATAACTACAGAAGGGGCTAATTCTTGTTTCCAAAGTAGTTATGATTACATTTTCACATCTACCAGGAACAGATTTACTTGGTTCCAGAAGCTTACTAGAATTACAAACATGCAGGGGTGGGGACTGTATGTGTATGTAACAGCTACCAAAAGTGTAAGTAGTATACATGTGAGACACTCTGCCCAACCAAGTCTGACAAACTAATGCCTGCAAATATTGTCTATTCTCCATTAACAATGTTTTCATTCATTCAGTTACCCAAACTAGAGGCAGAATGGCATCATAATTATGAGCGCTAACTGGAATGCCCAGGTCCTGATCCTGCACCTTTTAATTGCTATTTGACTCAAGGTAAAATACATTATGATTGTTACAAACTAAATGAACATATTAAAAAAAAGTACTTTATAAAGTACCTTGGACACAGTAAATATGTAAGTACAGGCATAACCATTTATTGCATTTTGCAGGCACTGAATTTTCACCAATATCATGGCAAGACCAACCACCAGCAAAAGGTAAATATGGCAAGGTTCAGATGGTTAGCCTTTTTTAGCTGTATTTTAAAATTAAATTATGTACATTTTGTAAGGATGCTACTGTCCTTCATAAAACTACAGTATAAACATCACTTTTCTACACATTGGGGAATTAAACTCACATAACTCACTTCATTGTGATGGTCTAGAACCAAACCTGCAATACTCTAAGATATGCCCGTACTGTAAAGGTGCAGGCCAACAAAGTTATCCTATGTATAGCAATTTCCTTCAAACTGGCCATGCAAGTAACTAAAATTTAGGGGGAAAAATATACAGAAAATAAGTATTTCAGGCATTCCCAGAACAAGTCTGAGGACTAGAGTTATTTAATACCTCCCAAATGGAATGAATCACCCCAACATATAGTTACTTGCTCTTAACATTATTTCCCAAAAAATGCACAATTCATGCTTGGTGGTGTTTTGAAAAGCCAGCACCAAAAATACACCTCAGTCCAAGGGACACTGCTCGGAGGACTAAAACTATGTATCAATTCTAAGCAACAAGGTTAAAATAAACAAAATCTTCTTTGTAAACTGAGTTGTACCAGCCTTTTTTACTTTTCATTTGCATTTATTTAACACAGTTCTCAAAACATTTGAGTGAAATTGGGCCTCCTCTGTTAAGCAAAGGATCTGAAAATAATATTTAAAAAATGAACAGGCAGTCTTCAGTTCATCCACAACACAGTAGTGTTCCCTTCTCTTTTCCTGAACTCTGAAGCACCCAGTTTTGTTTTGTTTTTAAATAGCCTAAAAGCTAGAACGAGAGTACATTTGTGGTGGAATGTATTGTCACTTACTGATAACCAGTTGAAATACCATTACCCCCTTAAAACAGCTTTAAGAAACAGCCTTTTAAAGTCATACATTGTGTAACTCTTTTCTTACTCCCTGCTATAAACAATACAGATTATATAAAGGCTGACAAATCCACATTTATATAAGCATTAAGCATTTGCTGTTATGGAAAGATTATTAGTTCTAATACTAGCAGTACTGAGTTACAGAGCATAATTTTTAACACTTAGTTGCAGGTATATTAAGTATGGTATGTTTTATGGACTGAAGGAAAATGGGCATTTTGGTCTTCAAATTTACTACCGACAACCTAATCTGAACAGTTTTGCTAAGCACTGATATGTTAGAAAGAAAAGTAAAAATCAAACTTTATTGTTGCTTTTTGCCATTTGGTAGCATTTTACACACAGGCTTCGATCTTCAGAATACCCTGGATTCAGTAGAAAAACCTTTTAAATGAAGTTTTGTACAATAGAAACTTCTCAGCAGTCAAAATTTAGACTGTAAAAAAATACATGCAAAACATACTTTTCTGAAAACACTTAACTTTGAACAAAGCACCGAACTACACAAATGCAGAATGAGAACAGCATTTCAACTCCACCAAAAGTAGTCATCATAAAAGGTGTAAAAGTCACCTAACTTCACTAGGCACTGTTCACTTTTTAAACAGGAGACAATAAAAAATA
Source organism: Artibeus jamaicensis (assembly GCF_021234435.1). NCBI lineage: Eukaryota > Metazoa > Chordata > Mammalia > Chiroptera > Phyllostomidae > Artibeus > Artibeus jamaicensis. The sequence continues at coordinate 4,882,935 of NW_026522046.1, read as the reverse complement.
TTGTCCACAAACAATATCCAAACTCTAGGGCAGGTTTCAGGAAGTCTTCCACTTCATTCTTTAATAGCGACCTGGGATTTAAAAAAAAAAAAAAGCACCCACAATGAGAACTGGTTATCAAGTATATTTAATGTTTAGAATTTTAGACTGCTCTGCCATTCCAGTCATTCCTATGTACCAGATTCTCTTCTGTGAAAAGAGTTAAGACTTTCACACAAGAGTCACACTAGAAATGAAAACTAATGTGAAACAATAGGGAAGTATTAACTCAATATAAGCTAAGTTTTAAAGTCACTGGGATGTTTCCAAGCTGTGCAAAAATTACAAGCACTCCTCAGAAAAAGAATAGCTACAACTGGTGACAATATACTATACATTTACTATTTCAATTAGTGACAAGATCCCAAAGGTTGTTTTCATACTTTGTGGAACCCCACACATAGTTTGGGACACATACACTACGTATGTTAACCCATACACTACGTATGTTAACCCTTTCCCAGCAAAAGAAATAGTTACTGAGCTGTGGAGCCTGGAAAGTTAGGGCAAGCCACACAATTACATTATATAAACTAAAATATATCAAGACAAAACTTACGAGGTGAGTATGATCGAGATCTGGAACGGGATCTATATCCTCCACGACTATAGTAAGGAGAAGGTGACCGCCTTCTGTAAACAAATGTCAAGACCATCTAAGATGCCACAGATCACAATTAGTGCAATACCATTTACAATTTAGCTATCAAAATACCTGTACCAAAGTGTTCTCATGTGAGCCATTTGTGTTGTACATATTTTAAATCATGACATACCTGTAAATCTGATCCCTGTCTTGAGCAGCTCTCCATCCTCCTCCTCCTCCACCTCCTCCTCTGTGGAGGCAGAAATGCATTTATTTTTGTAAGTTTTTGAAAAACAAAAACAAAAAACCCAAAAACAAAACAAAACACATAATTCATGCAGTAAACCTAAAACATGCAAATAAAATCTTACAAAATTTCTTCTAAGTAAAATGCTAACTCTACAAACTGGCACAGAGCTCTCTCTGGTGGTTAAAATGAGTATCATTAGAACAAAGAACATTTCTAAGTAACTGCTTCAGTTAATTAAAATAAAAATTAAGTCTACCACTGTAGCTTTCTCAGCTACTACAAATCAATCCCTCAAGTGCCATTTAATACACAAGTACCTGCTGTTAGCAATAAAATGCTGGAGAAAGATGTCAAAAGGACCCTTAAAGACTCATTTCCATAGATAACGAGTAATAAAAAATTAATAATCATCAACTTCTTACATCACCAAACATAGTGTGCAAAAAGATGTCCACACCCCAACACCACATCATATTAGGTACCATGGATTAGTACCTGTAGTTAACACTTATTACAAAATTTGCATTTTGACAAGACAGACAAGGTCTAAATTACCCGCTGTTGCTGAAATAAAGAAAACTTATATTTCATCTTTGAAAGTATTCTAAAAAAGATCTTTTGCTTTTCAAAGATGATAGCCATTTTCCTAACCCCCTAAAAATTTATCAATAGTTTAGTAATAAACTTATGTCAGCACTGAATTAAGTATTCTTAATAGTACTTTCATAGATTCTTCAGAGAACCAGTTTTTCTACCTTTTAGTGCACAATACACTAGATGTACAAAAAAAAACTACTTCATAAAACATTAACTTTTAAAATACAACTTTATTTTATGCTTCATAAAAAGGGGAGGAGACATTGAACCATGGCCTCTAATTCTGTTTCCATTGTCATGCTTGAGATACACTGTTATTTAAAAAGGCACAAAACCTTATAATCTAGTTTAAACTCTAATTCTGGTATCTTGATATAAAAGGTAATGCTTTTATGAAAGGGTACAAATATAGTGCTACTTTAAATTATGTTGCAACAGATACCTTCAAGTTTTTAGCAACTGAAAACTGATAGTTAACTTACCTGTATGATCTGCTATAGTAGTCCCGATCATCATAGCCTCTATCGTAACCCCTGTCATAGTAATCACGACGGCGTGAGCTGCCACTGTGAATAATAATAAATGTATCTTCATCAAATTATCACGTAGCCTTCCCTATCTTCCTAGACATGCCTTTGGCTGCTAAAAAACTATTCAGATATTTATTAACAGCAGCAGAGACAGGCCATGTTCAGCTGGATCTTAAGAGTAATCTTAAGGGATCTACACAGCCAAGCTCTGTGGACATAACTGGGAAACTGCTTCAAGTGTAACATTCATTCTCTTCTCCTGGGCAAAAAATTCAACTGAAGAAATGAGTATTACTTCCATTGAATTCTCACAAATAGCGAATAAATAATGCTCCTTCTCTTCCCTTCTAACAATGTACACAAATATATTCTACTAACTTGCTTTTCACTTTAGTCTATTTGCCAATGTCACATTTTCCCTAGCAGGGGTATGTATCCAACCTTTGGCTTCTGTGGGCCACACTGGAAGAAAAGCTGTCTTGGACCACTCATTAAATACACTGCAACACGTAATCTCACGGACACAATCTCTAAGTAAATTTTACAATTTTGTGTTGGACTGTAGGCTGGACACCCATGTAGGCAAATAAAATCATATAGAGAATATGGTTACAAGAGTAGGAAAACAGCCCTGGCTGGTGTAGCTCAGTGGATTGAGCACGGGCCTGTGAACCAGAGGATCGCGGTTCCATTCCCAGTCAGGGCACATGCCTGGGTTGCAGGCAGGTTCCCTGCAGGGGATGCACTAGAGGCAACCATACATTGATGTTTCTCTCCCTCTCTCCTTCCCCTCTAAAGATAAATAAATAAATAATTTTTTTTAAAGAAAGTGGGAAAACGTTTAGCCTATTAGAAACAGGGCAATTAATGGTACAATCCTGTGTGTATGGTACAATTATAAGAGCCTTATATTTAAACAATTCAGTTTAAAACTGTAACATACACACTGGTAAGAATGATGACAAAGGAGAACTATTTTTTCATTATGATCATTGTAAAAATTGAAGTCTGTTTTTTCCATTCTGCTTATGGAAACAAAAAATAAAAGCACACCTGAGTAGGAGTTATACAAACTTGATTTTAGGGGTAAAATGGTCTAATCATAAACATTTAATTACCCAGCAAAGCCAAATATATGATATTCTTTTATGATAAAGTGGGATGCAATCTATGTAATGTAATGGTGTTCAAAAGAAATTTGTGGCAAACAAAATGTTTTCTCTGAACATATTCTATCAAATAGTTTTAGCCAGTTAAGGGGGAAAAAAAAGATTTTTATACTGTGGCAAAATTAGATGAAATGCCCAAGATTTCCCTGCAGTACATATATTTTCTTGGAGAAAGTGAACACACTGACTAGTCAATCAAATTTTTACCTTCAAAATAAACTTACTAGGTAGGTCTCCCCATGTAAATTCCTGGTGTTGGGGTATGTGGTCTTTTTGTTATAGAGAAATCAACTCTGATTCTCCGTCCGTCAAGCTCCATTCCATTGGCACGCTCTTTTGCCTTCAAAAAGTACATTAAGTTGTTACATACATACTGAACAAAGTCATAAACTATCCAATAGCTTTAAGTAAAGTCCAACTGGATGTTTCAGTTAGATGCATTAAATTAACACTGGTAGAACATTATGGCCTCAACTTTCAGTTGTTTCTCCTATTATATTTTTAAAAGCTAGCCTCAAGAGTTTATCCAAAAAGCTACAAAGGCCAATTTAAAACACAAAATGTTTGGATTATGCTAATATATTTACAGTGCTTCTAGCTCTAAGCAGTGCATATTTGGGAAACTATGATCCATGAGCTAAGATTTGAAATGGCTGGGAGTAAAATTTCATAAATGAAAATTACATGAAATTCAAGTATCGACGGCCACAAATGTGAGACAAAGCCCCAGTCGTTAATTTATATATTTTCCACGGGGCTGCTTTTGCATTTCAATAGCAGGGAAGGAAAGATGTGGTTCATGTGACCTCAAATATTTACTATCTTAATTTTTAATGGACAAACTGATGAATCCCTACTATGTAAGCAAAAAAATGTGGAATACAGTTCTTTCATCTAGAATATACATTAACTGAAACAGTATGTACTTCAAGGCAAGATAAATAAGAAAATCCCTACTCCAAAGTTAGCAGTTTGTTCATGACTCATTTAAAAAGCATCCCTCCCCACCTAAGTGGATTTTAATTTCTAATTCCAATCCTATTTTCTAATTTGAAAGTTTAATGTTGAGAGAATGGGTTCTGGCACTACTGATTCAGATACAAAATATACGCTTCTTCAGAAAGGTACCATAACTCCAGTTCTATAGCAAAAAAATTAGGGAAACCAAGCCTATACTGTTAAGTGAATTTTAGAAAAACTTCTCTTCATATCTTTGGATATCGATTATATTAAAACAAGGCCAAATGACATCTTAAAGCAGGAATGTCCACCTCTTGGTGTCTCTGGGCCATACATTAAATACACAAACATTAATGAAAATTGATAAGCAAAAAAGGGATCATGTATAATTTCTGTGATATGCACCACCACAGATTAAGCAAAGAAGTCCTCAAGTAACGACCCTAATTATGCAGCAGCCCTTCTGACAATATCTTAAAATTGTCCAGCAGGTCCCAAGTTTGCAACCACCATTATAGAAAATGTACATATCTAAATTATAAAACTAAGTAACGTTTTATGTTAATTTATAATTTTGTGTTGAGCTGCATCCACAGTCATCCTGGGCCACCCATGGCTGGACACCAGTCCTAAGTCATTCCTTCAAATTTCTTGAATTTCAGTTACCCATTGTAAATACTTGCATTTCGTTTTCCATTCTTCCTTTAGTTCAGTTTAATGGTTTTCAAAAATGAGTATAGTTTTCATAAATAACTACACAATCTTATCTACAGCTGAATTCTCAATCTCAACATTGACCTCAGATGGTTTTTCATGGTTTCCTAATCCTTATACATCCCTTGGAGATGACATTAGCTATCAATCTGTATGCATATAAAGCCCAAATACTTAAAATGCAGCCCAGATTCATGAATTAAACTTTTACTTTTAGCCTACATAGTAAAAAAATTTACTTCCTACATTTTCCTTGTCAATTAACATCTAAATATGAAATCAGTTTGTCAATATATATGCAAAACTTTTTCCTTAGTTGCTATCATTTTTAAATGCCCTCCATTTTAGAAAACTGCTCAATGTGAATAAACATTGATTAAATATTCTAAAGATACTAACGTTCTTGTATTTTTAATACCTATATTTAGACCCCCCCCAAATCCAGAAACAGTCATATTTGTCAAAATTTACTTCAAAATAATGTGGTGGGACTGAGCTGGAGCACAGTGGGCCAGAATCTAAGGGGGGGGGGGGGGGGAATAGGAACAATTGCTTTAAGTCATACTTTTTTGTTATTCCATATATATATTTGAAATTTCCTATAATAAAAGGACAAAAAATTGAAAGTATTGCTCTAATCTACTCTCAGAAGAAATGTCAACGCAACTCAAGCTACAACTTACACATTTACAATATTAAAAACAAAAATTGTCATTACCCAAGTACTTGATTAGTACTTGAGCGTTTACGACACAACTGCTATTTTATAAGGTACAGATAGGCTTTTACTTACTTCCTTGGCATCATCTACATTTTCAAAATAAACAAAGGCAAATCCTCTTGAACGTCTAGACTGCTGGTCATATACAATAGACACATCAGCAATGGGGCCATATTTAGAGAATACTTCTCTTAGATCTCTTTCTGTAGTGTACAAGCTCAATCCAAATACTCCAAGGCAACAGTTGGGATCGGGATTTGCCTAGAAATAGAAAAATCGATTTTCAACTTTTAATAGAAAGGGAACCACACACAAATTAGCCAGAAATGTCACTTAGAATAAAAGTACTGGGTTGGCCAAAATGTCAGTATGGTTTTTTCCACAAAAGATACATTTTTCATTTATACCAACAACCTTGATTTGGATATTTTGAGTATGTCAACTAGCTCCTACTCCTGGCTTCTAGTGGGGAGAGGCCAGGGGGTGCTGCTAAATATCTCCCAATGCACGACAGTCCCACAGCAAAGAATTATTTGGATGATGTATCAACAGTACAAATTCGCAAACCACTTTTGATCATTTACAGCACTGTCTCCATACACTACACTTTTTTTTTGCTCTTCAGGTGCGTTTTTTACCCTTCTTGAAGAAAAAAATGCATTAATACACCGAAAAGACCGCGTTATCATCTTCCATCTTCAGTATTAGAAAAAGAAAAACTCGCCAATTATGAGAAGTTTGTTTAAATGCACACTGACAGAATATACCAAAATTGTTTCAAATGAAGTTAGAGAACTAAATACTACTGGAACCATTATACCAAAAAAAACCAACCAACCAAACTTTTGGGCCAACCCAATAGATAATAAACAGACTAAAACACTTTGCAAGTGATTCACTTTCTAGGGTTTTATTCCAAGAAACCCACACATTCACAGTATGTACACAGATAATCAGAATAGCATTATCTCTACAAGCAAGAGAAATAAGTGATAAACTACTAAAATGCTGATTTAAGATACACTGCCCATACAGTGAAATATTTAAATGGGTAAAGATACAGGGCAGGTGCAACTCATTCTATTTTTAGAAGCATATACAGACACAAATGAAGTCAAAGATGTGTACTAAACTGCTGTAACAGACATTTAAGCAGCTCTCTTGGATTATCTTAAGAAAAACAAGCCACATCTTGCTGACATTCCAGTTGTCATCAATTTTACCTCAAGTTTTCATTTATCCCACATTTATTATAAATTCCATTGCACCCTCAAAAACAAGCAAAGAACAAAACCATTTGGATCATACAATGAAATCACAACATGAACACACTAAATGTCACCTCATTCAGAACCTATCATGGTGGACAATAAAAAGCCTCAACACCCAAAAGAAATTTACTTACAATTAAATAGGAAAGTCAGAAAAGCATTGTTTAAAAGGTATTAAACTCAGAAAACTTGAGTAACATTACTATGGAAGACACACACAAAATATAATCTAATATATTCATAATAGTGCTGCACAATGCAGACACTTTTTAATTCACTGGCCAAGTTACCAATACGAGAATGTTACACTTAAATGTTAACTGAGTTTTGGCTGATGTGGCTCAATGGACTGAGTGCTGGCCTGTGAACCAAGTGATCACTGGTTCAATTCCTAGTCAGGTTAACACCCCTGGGTTGTTCGCCAGGTCCCCAATTGTGGGCGTGCAAGGGGAAGCTGAGTGATATACTTCTAGCACACTGGTATTTCTTTCCCTCTCCGCCCCTTCCCTTTCTCTTAAAAGTAAATTTAAAAATCTTATAAACAATAAAGTAACCTACTGTCCAAATGTAGACCACTACATGGGAGACATCCTTTAAGTAAAAAATTGTTTTTGTTTCCAAAGGAATCAATTTGTCTTTCCACTTATTTATACATCCATAGGTTGATTCTTCTCTGTGCCCAGACCAGAGATCAAACCTGTAACTCTGGCACATCTGCACAATGCTCTAACCAACTGACCTACCTGAGCTGGGAAATAAGATACCTTTAAAAAAAAGACTATCTCGCCCTGGCTGGTGTAGCTCAGTGGATTGAGCAGGGGCCAGTTCCCAGCAGGGGATGCACCAGAAGCAACCATACATTGGTATTTCTCTCCTTCCCTTCCCAAAAGATAATAAAATTTTAAAGTAAACAAAATAAAGAAACAATAAAGACTATCTCAAAACACAAAAAGCCTCAAAAGGTAACTCACATATTTGATGTCAATGCTCCACTGTCAAATTAAATCAGTTCTACCCTCAAACAAACAACCCGCCTCTACCCCACCCAGAGAAAACATTAAGATGATTCTAGAAGTCCATTGCTTCAAAAATAAAGTTATTTTTCATCTTACCCGATTCCCGACGTGACGCCTCCGAGTAGACATGGGAGAATGACTGTGGCTATGGCGTCTTCGATAATCTCGACTGTAAGATCTGCTACGGGATCGTCTATGAGAGCGAGACCGAGATCGTGACCTTGTATAATGCCTTCGAGAACTTCTTCTGGATCTAGACCTGCAAAACAAAGGCCTCAAGGTCATGACTAAAATAGCTGACAAGATATGGCTTTCAATTCTTTTCCATACTCTAGAGTTAAACTTCAGAGGACGGAACACAATCCAGGCATATGCTAACATGTTAACAAGTGATATCAATTTTTTTTGCTGCTAATTCAACCCTACTAAGGAAGAGTTCCCAAAAACCTAGCTTTCTTCCAACGTTTCTTAAAATAGTAAAACAATTTCAATTATTTTTTTGAAAATCAGAAAACATGCATTTGTGCCTCCCCTCCCCTTCAGAATACAGCACCCTATTTTTCTGCTTCTCCCATTATGCACACACTATTTCACTTAAGACAAAGATCACCAGTTTTCCCCCAGCAGTGTTGTTCTTAACTAGACCGACCACATGACTTGTCATCTAAACCAGGAAGAACACATTGTAAAAGAAAAGAGATGCTGTTAATTGTGCCTGACAACAGGCATAAACTGGGGCTATTCTGGGCAAACCAGTATGTATGGGCTACTCTTGACTAACATTTTAAAAATAGTGCGCTGTATCATTTTTAAACACATACATGCATAACACTAGACTACATCTATCAAAAATGGCAGTTACTGAAAGACATGTTCTGCAGTGTATTAGCCACACTAATAAGCAGTTTACTTAATAGTAAATCCTCACAACAATTCTGAAGAACTAGTACTAGTACTAAAATTTGCCTTCATAGATAAGCAAGCTAAAGTAGAAAAAGGTTAAGTAATCTGCCCAAGCCAGAAAAAAAGAGGTAAGATTCGAAGCCTAACTGAAAAGCCCAGGCTCTTAACCACTTAAGTCTTCAGTCTCTCAAAACTTTCAATTACATTTGTTTCTAGCCCTAGCATTATATAGGCCAACAAATGATCTAACCCTCTCTATCTTCCTAGTTAACAAAAGCTCAAACCAATTTCAAAGCTAGAAGAGTAACAGAAGGAAATCCCAAGACAGTCTTTCTTACCTAGATTCAGATCTGGACCTGGACTTTGATCTGGAACGCCTGGAATCTTCCTTGGAGCGAGACCTTGCAGGGGTATGCCTTGCAGATTTCCCAGATCCATGAGCACTTCCACTTCTGGAAGCAGAACGGGATTCCTACACGTAGATGTCAAAAGTTTAATTTGTATACTTTCTGGGCAACTTTAAAAACAAATAAGCTGCTGTAAGATAAATGGTGAGGGAAAGCAATCCCCTTCCAAGATAAGAAAACAGGTAAGGGCAGGAACTGAATATACCTGGAGTGACAATCACATTGCTCCAATTGACATAAGTCAATTAACTTTAACTTTCACCTTTTTTGGAGCAGGGATTAAGAGTTAACTGACCCCACTCTCTCCAGAAAGGGGTGTCAAAGCCAAGCAGCTGAAGGACTGCCCAAGGACTGTGTTTATGGAGTGTTACGCCATAAAGACTAGGGTGAAAAAGAACCTTATTAATAACTATAACACCTATACTTTATACCTATTTTAATCAAGTTATCACCAATAAAAACAAAGCCCTATGAAATTCATAAAACTTACTTTTAAAATGCTATTCACTTTAAAATAAGACCTCAACCTTCCATATTATGTTTATTATTCAGTGGGAAAAGAGACGAGGACAACCTTTTCCAAGTACTAAAGAAATGTAGAAGCCTAGTGGAAAGCAAGGACCAGCATGAAGAACACTAGACCCTGTTCCATCTAACCATGGTGGGAGGCCCTGTAAGATTTTCAAAGGAACCAGATGAAGCTACAGCAGAAAGGCAGTGAATTATGCAAAGGAGTAGAAAGGGTATCAGAGAGCTATAGCTTCCTCAGTTAGAGATAAGCCAGGGCAAACTGAAAATAAGTTTAAAGATCTATCTCAAGTACATATTAATACCAGAACATTAAGTAAGACACTTCTAATCTAGTCTCAGAAAGGGAATTCAGGAATTACACACAAAAACCCAAATCCAGCTATGTACTATATATACCCACAGCTTTCCCAATCAAAACTAGGACTGGCATAAAAAGATCTCACTCTCTCAAAACAAACAACAAAACACCTAGCAATGAAGTAATAAGTAAATAGGAGAACTTAGTAGTTCACCAATGGTCAAACTCATCAGCAAAAAAGGCACACATATGTAATTAATGAAACCAGAGAAAAATTCTGCCAAGGAGCAGAAACAGAAAACTGGATAAAGAACACTCACACCGATAGCTAACTAAGGTTATCACCAAGCAAGACAGCCTTCAAGTTAGCCAATCTTAGGCAAATTAAGTGGTATACAATCCAGTGAGTTTTTCCACCCAAGAAAGCAAAACATGACCAGACTCAAAAGGAACCAACATTAGAGTATAGGCAAAAATCAATTATTGAAGCTGCTGAATAAAAGTCATTATAAAGAGACCTCCCTTTATGGCAGACCTTTGGAATATTTTGGCCATTCTTGAAAAAACAGAAGACAGGATTATTTTAAAACTACAGTCCCAAACATTTTAGACTATGTTTTGGATTTAAAGAATAACAAAATTTGGAGAATCCTTCCTATGACACCCAGAGGAAAAAAAGTATATACAACACAGAAGACACAAATTAAAGTTTGAAGATTAGAATAAGAAAAAAAAGCTGCTAAAATGAGATCTGGTCTCTAGGCCCAAAACAACTTTAAAAAATTCCCAACATTTCAAAGTCTTTATAAAGCACTGTGTGATGTGACATAAAATATTAAACTTTCCACCATGCTGAGATTTAAAAATGAAAACAGGGTGGGAAAGGGAAATGGTTCTCTCGACAAAGATGATACTCTGTACAAAGTCGTTTTTTTTAAAAAATGAGTGTTGTTTCTACCACAGGGAATGACTAATCTTGAAGAAGAGATAACAGGGACCCAAAAGTTCCTAAATACCTTTGTTTATTCCACTGTTAGAAAGATTACATCATGGAACAATTATAACCTTTAATGGAAACCAAAAAAAGTACAACTTGCTCTAGAGGAAGTGCTCAATATAGTAAGTTAAAAAGATTACCAACAAAGCTATAGATGTTAACAAAAACCAGCCAGCCTGGGGATGAGTAGAAAGGAAGAGAGCGGAGTGTCAAGATCACCCCCCTTCTTTAAACCTCTTGCTTCATTAAACAGAGGACCCTTCATTTTAAGCTGGGATGCTTGTCACCACTAAGAGAAAAGAGAGAAGAGACAGTACGTCTAATCCTTAAAGAGATTCCCCCCATGAAATTCTAACATCTAGTGTCAAAGACACAGCAGCTATCAAACTATAAGACTTTTCACTCAATCTCTGAAAATAACTGGCTACATGCAGGTATCTCGTGATCATTTTTTATACCAGGAATCCCTGGGAAAACACCCTAATGCAAAGGTTTTCCCTTCTATACTAATACTTGGTTAGGCTAATTACCTAATGCCTCTACCTACTTTTCTCATCAGGCATATTCTTCAAGAAGTTAAACCGCTCTGTAGTTATGTTGACCATCAGCTGGTTTGGAAATACTTAAAAGGAAAATTTAGCCTGTCTAGAAGAAATGAGACCTAAAATCATTAGCCAAATCTAAAAACATATAGTTAACTTTAAACCTTAATCCACAGGCAGATCTGTAAAGCCAGCTGGGAAAACCATCTACACACAAGGAAAATTCCAAGTCCACCCTCAGCTGACAAAGCTAGAGTCACCAACACATTTAAAGCCCTACCAAAAAAGCACTATTCTGGACATCAGTACCTCAATACCTCAAGAAAAAAGATCATGAAACTAAGATGAGCACTCATCAAAATAAAGACAAAAACCTCACTAAAAACTGCTAGAGGAATTCAGTTCTTATAGATTGAAGCTTTGTCATAAACGTACATGCAACCTACAAATTCGGCTGTCCAACAAAATTCCTTCACCTCCCTCTTCTGAGAAGGCAGGATTATCTTAGAACTTTTTTTTGAAAGAGGTGATAGAAGTGGGAATATAACCACTGAAATGCTACGTTTTTCCTGTATTATTTAAAAACCTGGATGCTATAAAATAGACTTAAAACTGGCTCTTGTAAACCTACACATCACTTAAAACACCAGGTCCCCATACTGAAACTGATTTTAATAAGTCTAGAGTTAAGTACCTACATTCCTTAAACGCACCATACATGTTTAGTGATGCTAGATAAGTCTCACTGATTTAGTCAATGTCTGAAGTTTTATGCCATCTTACCTATCTGGTTTTCCTTGGCAAAGATACCTCCTATAATCTTGTTTCTGTTACTTCTGCTCCACTTTCCCACCCCACAAAGCATTGATAAGCCCTCTTGGAGTATATACCTTACTGCTCAGAACAAGAGGCCTGTGTCGTCGTCGCCCCCCCCCCCCCGCCACACACCACCTCATTCAGCTTAGAGAGTGGGGGTGTGGAAGGCACAGAAAAGCCTCTGGCCGCAGGAGGCAAAACCACCAAATGGGTATAGGATGAACTGTATCAATGTTTATTTTCATCTTTTTTCTATCTTAGGCTATTTAAACCCTAAACTCTCTTCTACCTCTTCAAAGACTAGTAAGTTTTTTCTCTTTGGGACAACAAGGACCTTTCAGGTCTCCTAATACAAGAATCCACAGACTTGAATAGAAATATCCTTTCACATCACTTTACCTCAACTCTGCCTAATCTGATTCAGAATGCAAAGTTAGCACACAGCAAAAAAATTTACAAAGCAGCAAAGGGCAAACTGGAAACTGTCTTCTATAAATGGAAATAATTTTCTTCTTAAATGATAAATAAAAACTATAAAAAGGTTAACTTCACAATGATAACAGGCCCTAAAGTCTCAGAAAATGGGTCCCCCTAGAAATGAAATCGAAGCCACTTTTCCCCATAAGTGGTAGATTTGACAACTCCCAAAGGAAGGTGTTCCTTAAATTTCAATTTTTATTAATTGGGGTGACATTGGTTAATAAAAGTGTATGTTTCGATTGATCGGAAAAGGCTTTTAGGCTCTTCATGTCAGCAATAAATAACCTTGGCATCCCCAATAGGGTAAAGACTGCTACTGGTTGGCTACCATTGAATATTATTACTTAGATGTGTACTTGACCCATCCCACTGAAGAGTAACAACATTACAATCACCTGACTACCCCAATTCACCTTAAACAAAACAACAAAGAAAGGAAAACGACGTAACTTTTGAGTTTATTCTCCCAAAAAGCAACGAGAGGGGGAAACTAGAATAAACCTACTTTATAATCTATACTTCTTGTGTCAGTATAATAGCTAAGTGTTAGTAGCAGAAAATGAAAAAATGAAAGAAGCACCTGCTGCTGTTGCCACTTTGAGTTAGATACCCTGTTCACTTGCATGTGTGACCTACCTTATTCTAAGGGAAGCCATTAGATTTTTAGCAATAACCCTTGTCATTCAGCTGGAACAAGCCAAGAGAAAAAAAAATTAAGTCATTCGTGTGAATGTAGCACACACACATCTTAAAATTAAGACCTAAGTGGTCATAGCTTTCCACTATTGCCATCTGGAAAGAAATTAGTGTTTTCATAAATGCCCAAGTGCCCAAAGTATCCTGTTCAATTCTTTGCTTGGGTTTTGAGTGTTTGGTTTTATAACCATCCTGCTGACATTCTTTAGGAAAACTGACAAAATCCTACTACATAAGGTGGGGCAAAAGTGGATTTACAGTTGTTCATATGGAAAGTATTAGAAAATAATACAGGACAATAAACTGTTTCATGTACTCACAACTGTAAACCTATCTTTGTCCAGCCTTATATAGCTCACTACCAAAGGGCAAGGGTCAGTACATTGTACAAGTCCAGGGGTGGTAGGGACCACCAGTTCCAACTCTGGAGGTACTCACTCATGCTCCAGGATCAGCAGAGCTAGAAACACACACACATGAAAAAAACCTAAAGGGAACATCATGAAGTCAACTGTTACCCATGCTGGAGAACTCATTCCTGCCTGATATTTGACTACAAAGGGCAACTTTTTAAATTGCATTTCAAAAATTTAACTAAAAAGTTAAAATTAGAATTACCTAATTTAAACGTTTCCCCTGGAAGGCACTTCTTTACCCTGTATATATTTTCTTCTATTAAACAAATAATGCATGCATGTTTAGCAAAATATACAGGGACACATAAACAGACTAGTAATTACTTAGCGTAGTGCTTTCTGATTCCAGATTACTTCTTATCTTAACTTCATTTTTATTTCTTTTCTTCATTCTTCCGTTTCAAATTCTGACTTCTTTCATCTTCCCCACTTCACACAAATTGCTCAATATTCTACAAGTGGGACTTCTGGTCTGATAATTAGCATGCATTCTTTCTTTTATTTTTTTCAAATTTCAGCTTCACTTATTCCTGAGCTTCAAATACTCATTTATAAAACTTGTCAAATGACGACTTCCGCATTTTCCTTCTTCAACATTAACCTTAATAGAAAAAGAACAGGATGAAGAATATTTTAAAACTCCAGGATAAAATCCAGTGCCAAAACTGAAACTAGAAAAAAAAATCCCTTGTTTTGGATTTTTAAAAAAAACCTAGAATATGCAGCTCAAAAAACTGAAACTACATATTAGTCTCCTCTTTTGGTAATCAACCTCATTTTTCTACTCCAAAATAGCTTTATCATACTTAAGTTGAATGTGAAGTGCGCAACTGAACATTTACTGTTCATCTAACAGTTTAAAAACTATAATTACATTTCACACTTCTTATTCATCAATAGAAAATGTTAAGTGTCAAAAGCACAACTCTAGTTTAAAAAAGTGACACACTAATACAAAAGTGCAAGAAAGGAAAGCACGGACAATTCATTTGTACAATGATGACAGGGCTCAGTTGGAGAGGTTTACAAACTGACTTGTGTGGGTAAGGTCAAGAAATGTATTTAAGTTCACACATTTTACACCACATTTCTAAAGAGCTCTATAGAAAAGCAATGTCAGGGAATCTGAAAATTTGGACCACAGGAAAGTGTTGAACCTATCCCTCCCTAGCAAGTTGCTCTAGTGAGACTACATTTTTAAAGGCCCAACTACTAAATTTAGAACTAAAACCAAATCAACCAACCACTATGTTTGAGTATCTATGAAGGAAAACAGAACTAGAATGCAACATTGGTGATTTCGAATAATATACCCCCCCTCAATGAACAACTATTTAAAATCTGCAGTCCAAAGGAGAAACTCTACTTTTAAAGGTGGCAAATACGGGGAAAAATAGCTCACCTCCTGAATTATTCAAAAGATTTAATATCAATCAAGTGGAATGGTGTCTAACAGCCTGGACAAAATAAAGTCTTCATAAAACACCCTAGTTTCACTGCAGTTCACCTTATATTTTTATTTCACTGTCAACCATTTCCTCTCCTAGTTTTATTTTCCTTCTGAGGGGGAAAAAAAATCAAAGCTTTCTTAAAAAAAAAAAAAAGTTAAGTCTTTATACCCACCTCGGGATAAAGACAGCCATGGCTATTGTGGGAAGTGCTGTGATGTCTCTTTAAGTGTATTTTTCAACATAGTTTTTAAAAGTCAATTACTGTTTATTTAATCCAGGAAAAGTTAAAATAACTTTTTATTCATGGGAGCCAGTAATTTCTTTTAACATCCATCACTAAAATGTAATGGGAAATGTTTGCTGGCAGCACAAATGTAATCGTGGAATCAGAATGCCCAAGCAGGTTTCCTCTTATGGGCTCCTAAAGAGTATGTAGATATAGGAATTAGATGCAGATGGTAGTGGAATTGAGGCCAAAGATCTAGGTATCACGACTTTTCAATATGGACTCCTCCCTGCTTTTATTTCATCACCCCCTCCCAACCCCCTTTCTTCTTTTATATCTAAATTACAAAATGCACTACTAAATGTAAATGAGGTCTGTTATTTCAACTCAGCTAAGTGGTCACTATAAAACCAGAAGCCCAACTACTACTGAGCTAATATTTAGTTAAGAGACCATACTTAGAAATAAGCAGAAACTTGTCCCATCTCCAACATAATTTGTTAAAATGATTCTAGGGATTACAACAGAAATTCATAAAACACTTAAAAAAAGGAGGTGCAAACTCATTAGGTTGATTGCAAGGTAATTAATATTTTAAAAGTTGGGAGGGAGCCAATCAATCCTGCCACAAAATGGTCAATATTCCTATCAGTATAAAGGCTATTTTACATGTTCCTGTAGCCATTCTACCAGATACATGGTTGGGTGGACAGAAAAATCCTGAGAACGTGCTCTGAAAAAAAAAACCCCCACCATGCCTAAATCAGTCATACCTCTATGCTTTTGAAGAGTTCTCTTACAAAAACAGTACACTCTGAATATACATTCAAAAACATTCAGTACTTTCCATCAACAGTAAGTGTATGATTTTTGACTTTCCAAAGACTACCTTTTCATGTAATATCTAAGCACAAAAATCTATGCAAAAACAGGGGCTTCATCTCACCCTGTCATATTAGACCATCTATGTTAATAAAAACTACCAACCATAAACTCCAAAACCCAATTCAAAGCAAAGAGTTGGGGGGACCTGAAGACTTATTTGTTGTAGTTAAGAACTTTCCCCTGGATTGCAGCTTGAAAAAAACCTGACAATACCTAATTTGATGTACCCCCACCACTAACCTTGGTAAAAACACTTACCAGCCAGCTACCACCCCATCATGAGAAAATAAAATTTATGTGTAAAAACTGATCAACATAAAACAATACTAAGACTTAAAAGATATAAACAATTGTAGCTCTCTTCTAGGGCAAAAATGTTTAAGGTCAACTATAAAAACATTAATATTTATTACCTAGGTTTGGGGTTTCATTTACCATAAGGGAAAAGGCTGTACAAAGTGAATTTAATTTACACCATTTCTCACCATCTGAATTCCTTTTTAATTTTTTGACCAAAACCAGTAATACTTACCTTATAACCCCTTGGAATTTCAGTTTGAAAATGCCACCAACCTTCCAGTTTCAGACAACATCCACAATATTAAAACATTTAGTTAACCTGGTTTGTTCAAGAGACTCATACCTAACCACTTACAGTGAAATAAGTAAAATGATACAAACTATTTCTCCCTGGTCCACATACATTCATTTTATTAAAGAAATTTGGTACAATTCTCTAGAACACAGATCGAGATGTTCCAGTTTTTAAAGTTAGAATTTGGAGTTGGGGCTAAAAACACATAGTATCAAAAAACCCTCCATTCAGCAGAAAAGAAAAAAGCAGAATCTGAAAGGCAGTCTGATGGATGGTATCCAGATGTTACTCATGTCTACAAAAAATAAGACTTAAGTCCCTAGATTGCCAATATATTACTTCTACAAAATAGCCAATATTCTAATAATAACTGCTATGAGTATCTCTTATGGCAAAGGTGCCAGACTCTTTGCTTAATAAAATATTTAAAATGCAGGTAATTTTTGGAAATTCTAGGAAGAGGTGAATTTGAAGAAAAACATTTTACTTCTATATGGGTTTGGCCAGACCAGGAAAGTCAACTCTGATTAGACACATTTCTTGAATTTAAATCAACTTTTACACAAAAATCCAAGGTAGAGGGTAAAGGTAGATTCTGCCATAAAACTGTGACTCAAACCACAAACATTCAAGGATGTACCCTACCAGTCCATTTAAAACTAAGGCAAAGGGACACACGAAACCAGTCCTAAAAGAATTCATTTATCATTTTCCGCACACAATCATTCTGTTCAGAAAACAACAACCTCCAATACCTAAAGGATTGGAAAATTTCTAGTTACTTTGGGATAGGAGTGTCTGGATCAGAGATTTCAATAAAAATGAGGGGTGACATCACAGCTAAACTGAGATTTGTATTATTAGTGATTTTACAAGACCAGTTGGGAATGTTTGAGAGCCTAGAGTGGAATTTTTCAGGCTGGAGAGCCTAAAGGCTTGTCAAAGATTACCACGGTGAATGCCAACTTTTCACTACTTTCAAGCACTTTGGAAAGGACATTTTTAGGCAATCTCTCCTGACTGTCCTTCCTACCTAGCACATTTTATGGCATTTTATTTAACTGTTCCAATGACCTTTATGGTTTGCCAAGCAGTCTTTGGGAGTCCAAACACATGTTTATTTTAGGTCTATTCTAACAACTTCAGTTTTGAAACCACCAGTTGGAAAGCAATCAACATACACACCCCAAACCAAACGAAATGGAAGTATCCCATCACTTCAAAGTTTGGAAATCCCTCCCAGGAAAAGTCTGGACTTCTAAGAAAAAACAAAAACACTAATTACTACATGTAGCTTACAGTTATTTTATAGCTTTCTCTCCTTCCATATTCTATGTGACAGCATTGTGGAAAACACTAGGATATACATCCTATTACATGAAAATACATTCTCGAGGAAAAAAAAAAAAAAAAAAAAAAAACTAATGAATGAGATGACACTTCTTGAATTATACCAAACCAGGACCTATAATTACAACTGTTTCCCCTTTATATAAATTATACTAATTTATTTTCCTTTGGTCATTTTTTCATCACCACGAGCACACAAGTACTTTATTCAGGTATAGTCAACTGGGACCTCCTCTAGTCAGAAACCAGTCATTCTGTAGTCCCGAAACTGTGTGCAAAAGTACCCAATAATTGTTTTAGTACAAGAGGAAAGCCTGATTAGTTCAAACCAAGTTGCACAGTAAATTAAAATACCAGGAACTAATAGTTTATTCTTAAACCACCCCAAATCGTTGTGGGTTTTTTTTTTTTGCGAATTCGATAAGGTATTTAGATAGATTTGCCTGATAATTACTGAAACTTAAGGTGGCTCTACCCGAAAGAAAAAACCTAACAACCAAGAAACTGTAAAAACATCCAAATTATTCCCATCAGGTTAAAAAATCAACCTGTATAGCGCTCAGAATCTAAAAAATTCTCCTTAACCTCCAAATATGCAAGACTCGGGCAATCTTTGCATTGTTTCACCTTCATTAGAATCTACACCACGCAACCAACCTTTACATCACGCTGCTTAAAACCTAGAAACTGTTCTATCTCTGCAATTTAATCAATCCTCACCGAACTCCACACCTGGGACGCGGAGACCTTAAAAAAAAAAAAAAAAGGCACGAGTCGTGGCCCACAGAATTAGAATGCCTTAAAACAAAGGAAATAACCGCGCCATGAATTGTTGCCCGCCAATTTCTCCTACACACCCCCGAGGAAAAAGACCTGTTCTATATAATAAATTCTCGAATCCTCGTCATCTACTCTATTTTGATACTGTGGTAACAGGCCTGATACTCTGAAAATCCTTCATCATCAAAGAAAACCACTCCTTTTTAACCTAACACAAAGCCCGCGCGCGCAATCCCCTCAAACTAACGGGCGGGGAATTTAATCTACCTCAAATTAGTTACCCCAACCTAAAAGCCCCAAGAATACACTAAATTTCACCCTTTGGGGGCCCATAAGACGATCCTTTCCTAAACACCCGTGAAAGACCCCAAAGAACGATGCCTTTTTTTCCTAACCCTCAAGTAGCCTCGTGCGGCGCGAGCCCAGGCCGCGAGAACGCGCGGCTCCGCCGCCATTTTGTGCCTCTGGCAGCCCGCCCAGCCCGCCAGCCCAAGATGGCTGCGGCGAGGCTTCGCAGGAGAGCAACGGCGAAATAAGATACCGCTCCCCTCCCCCAACACCGAGGGGACGCAGCGGCCATTTTTAGTCCCCCCCTTGTAACGGAAAAAACCGTCAACTCCGGTACGAAGCCATATAAACCTGCCTGCAGCCTCTTCACGACTAAAAAACACTATCCACAAAGGCTTTTTTAACCCGACTCCCATCCTCCCGGCCTCAGGCTTCAAAGCCAAAATCGCTCGTCTCCCGGTCCGAGGCCGACGGGTCTGGGACCAGATGCAAGAAACTGTGACTACACAGCCGCCCCTGCAGCACCTCCACGTACCCGCTCGCCGTAGTTCTGCTCTCCGCTGTCGCTCATGACTTGTGGGTGCTGCTGCTGCTCGGTTCGGAGTACTTCAGTCGGAGATGCAATCGCTTGGTTCTTTACAGAGGTTCCGCCGCAACCTGCCAGAACACACCACTTCCCAAGCCGCTAGGAAGCCAACTGCTCCGCACCACCTCCACACGGGATCTGTGTCTCCCGGACGTGACGCAGCGTCTTTAACCCGGCTCCACCCCCACCCAGAACGCGCGCTTTCTTGGCCCCTCCCCTCCGCCCTTGTTTCCCCTTTCAGCAAGCGGGCAGTGTCGGCCGGATGTGACGTCACGCCGTCTCTGGCGGGGCACACTCCTCTTGTCCGTTTTTGTGAGGCGGGAAAGTTAGCACGCTGTTTGACCTCTGTGCTGGTTGCCGCGGGGCACCTTGATGCCACTCGGTAACCCCTGACTACTCCTTTGTTTCCAGGGGAACCATCCTAGTCACGGAAAGGAAAGGAGGGGATGCCCCCGACCCGTTTTTCCCATCTTTTATTTCTTTTTTTCCGCGTTATTAATTTCTATTTTTCGCTTTATTAATTTCTATTTTTGTACCCTCTTTTGGACGGAGAGGACAGTTTTCCATGTACCTGGGTTCAGCACTTTGCATTTATTTAATCTTCGTTGTAGATCTTTCCTTCTTGAATAAACGTTTCATTTGAATATGTATTAAAAGCCAAAGCACTTTACCAAATCTTGATGCACTAAAGTCAGACATAATCTCCATTCTGAAGAAGTTTGTGATCTTGTAAAAAGTCTGGTAAACACATTTGTAAACTATGACAAATAGTTATATGTTCGGTTTATAGCATAGTGATTAGACAATCATCTTCTTTACACAGTGTGCCCCCTGAAATTTCAGGACCCACCTGCACCATACATAGTTACAATATTATTAACTTTGTTCCTTATGCTGTTCTATATGTCCCCTTGACTGTTTTGTAACTATCAGTTTGTACTACTCAACCCTCTCACCTTTTCACCCAGTCTCCAAGCCCTCTCCCTTCTGGTAACCATCAGTCTATTCTCTGTGTCTGTGAGTCTGTATCAATTTTCTTTATTTTGTTCTTTAGATCCCACATGTAAGTGAAACCATTCCTTTTCGTTGCTAAATAATATTCCATTGTATAAATACATTACATTTTAATAATTTAATCAGTTATTTATATTAATATTTTATCAGCTGATAGATTTTTGGATGGTTTTCATTTTTAACTGTTATGAATAATATTGAATAATATTATTGAATAATATGAATAATATTCACGGAGAAGTTTTTGTATGAACATACACTTTCCCTTCTTAGTTCTTTGGAAATCTACTTAGGAGTGGAATTGCTGTGTTGTATGGTAACACTGTTTAACTGTTTGAGGAACTGCCATTTAATTCTAGCCACTCTAGTGGATGTGAAGTACTATTTCACTGTGGTTTTGATTGACATTTCTGTAATAATGAAGTTGAGCATCTTTTCATGTGTGGGTTTTGTTTTGTTTTTGCCATTTATAGATCTTCTTTGGAGAAATGTTTAATCAGAAACCTTGCCTATTTGGTAGTTGGGTTATTAATCTTTATTAAGGAGTTGATGATTAGAATTGGTGATTCTAAAGAATTGGTGATTAGATTCTTGCTTGTTTTAAAATAGTCATCTGGAACAGCATCAGTATTTAAGGTAACTGAGACCCAGAGATTTCCTGAGGAATCAAGATCTCTTTTTACATGTTTTCCAGAGCCAACCTCATTTACTTTCATGGTTTCAGTTAGGGACCCATATACTTATGGTCTCCAAACTGATATTTATAGCACTGAACACCATCATTAGCTTTGTGCTTAAATTTCAGTTGCTTACTGGAATATTTATTTTATTTTATTTGTTTGTTTATTTTTCTTTTTAGGTTTCACATATAAGTGAAATCATATGGTATTTATCCTTCTCTGTCTGAGTTCACTTAGCTTAATACCCTATAGGTCCATCCATGCTGTATCAAATGGTAAGATTTCATTCTTTATCTGGCCAAGTAATATTCCACTGTATATGTGTTACTGGAATATACCTGGATATTTCAGAATCTTATAAAAATTAACGTATCCACTTCTGGCCAAGATGGAGAAGTAGGTAGACACACTATGCCTCCTTGCACAACCAAAATTAAGGACAAAAAAATTTAGAAACAAAAAAACAACCAGAACTGCCCTGGCTGGTGTAGCTCAGTGGATTGAGCACGGGCCTGTGAACCAAAAGATTGTGGTTCGATTCCTCATCAGGGCACATGCCTGGGTTGCAGGCCAGTTCCCAGCAGGGGCCAGTTCCCTGCAGGGGATGCACCAGAAGCAACCATACATTGATATTTCTCTCCTTCCCTTCCCTTCTAAAGATAAATAAATAAAATTTAAAAAAAAAACAACCAGAACTGACAGAAAATTGAACTCTACACCAAAGTGACCAGTAAAAAGGGGTCTCGGCAGGAAAAAGTGGTGGCTGGCAGATTCGGGCACTGGGTGGCAACGGTCAGACCCAGTGAGGCACACAAGGCAGTTGGCTGACCACGGTCACACAACCACGGTCACACAATCGTGCGCAGATAAACCAGGCAAAAACGTGCAGCAAGACAGACCATGAAACCTAGGGCTCTAGCACAGGGAAATAAAGCCTAAAAGCACTGATTGAAAACACCTGTGGGGATTGAGGTGCCAGGAGAAACTCCCACCCTCACAGGAGAGTTCTTTGTAGAGACCCACAGGGTCTTAGAATGTACACAAGCCCACCCACCCAGGAACCAGCACCAGAAGGGCCCAATTTGCTTGTGGGAAGCAGAAGAAGGAACTGAAATCAGAGAGCGGAGCAAGCGCCAGTGTGCTCTCTCTGACCCCACTCCCACATAAAGCGTCACAACCCAGCAACTGGGTTGCCCCTCCCTGATGAACACCTAAGGCTCTGCACCTCATACGTAACAGGTACAACCAGACCTAAAAAAATGGCTCAAATGGAAGAACAAATCAAAGTCCCAGAGCCAATACATCTAAGCAACCAAGAGATAACCAACCTATCAGATGCATAGTTCAAAGAACTGGTGATCGGGATGCTCACAGAATTGGTTGACTTTGGTTGCAAATTAGATGAAAAAATTTCACTTAGTGAAATGAAGCAAAATGCACAGGTAAGTAATAGTGATGGGGAAAAAACTGGGACTCAAATCAATGGAGTGGATCAGAAGGAAGAAAGAAACAACCAAACAGAAAAGAATGAAGAAACAAGAATTCAAAAAAAAAATGAGGAGAGGCTCAGGAACCTCCAGGTCATCTTTAAACGTCCCAACATCCAAATTATAGGGGTACCAGAAGGGGAAAAGGAACAGCCACAAGTGGAAAACTTATTTGAATAAATAAGAAAGGAGAACTTTCCCAATCTGGCTAAGGAAATAGACTTCCAGGAAGTCCAGGAAGGTCAGAGAGACCCAAAGAAGTTGGATTGAAGGGGGGACACACCAAGGCACACCATAAGTATATTAGCCAAGATTAAAATGAAGGAGAGAATCCTAGAAGCAGCAAGAGATAAGAGGACAGTCACTTACAAAGGAGTTCCCATCAGACTGTCAGCTGTTTTCTCAAAAGAGACCTTACAGTCTGGAAAAAAGTATTCCAAGTCATGAAAAGCAAGGAGCTACATCCAAGATTGCTCTATACAGCAAAGCTTTCATTTAGAATGGAAGGGCAGATAAAGTGCTTCTAAGATAAGGTCAAGTTCAAGTAGTTCATCATCACCAAGCCCTTATATGAAATGTTAGAGGGACTTATTTAAGAAAAAGAAAATAAAAATATATGAATAGTAAAAAGATGGCAAACTCACAAATATTAACAACCACACCTAAAACAAAAGCAAACTAAGCAAACAACTAGAACAGGGACAGAACCACAGAAATGGAGATCACATGGAGGGTTCGAGACAGGTGAATGAGAGGAGGAGAGAGGGGGAAAAGGTACAGAGAATAAGTAGCATAGATAGTAGGTAGAAAATAGACAGGGGGAGGGTAAGAATAGTATGGGAAATATAGAAGCTAAGGAACTTATGACACATGGACATGAACTAAAGGGGGGGAATGTGGGTGGGAGGAGGTGTGCAGGGTGGAGGGGAATGAAGTGGGGGAAATGGGACAACTGTAATAGCATAACTAGTAAAATATATTTTAAAAATTACAACTAAAAATGAACAAATCCAAATTGAAATTAAAATAATTTTAATATTCTACCCCTCCTCTGCCCTCTAAATGACTCTGCTAAAACTTTCTTCTCTCTTCCTCCCATTATCAATTCTACTTTTGCTATTTTAAAATTTTACCTGGCTGGTGTGGCTCAGTGAATTGAGTGTTGACCTGCAAACTGAAGGGCACATGCCTGGGTTGCAGGCCAGGTCCCCTCAATTGAGGGCATGCAAGAGGCAAACACACATTGATGTTTCTTTCCCTCTCTGTCTCCCTCCCTTCCCCTCTCTCTAAAAATAAATGAATAAAATCTTTTAAAAAATTCGTTTTTGCTTCTCTATCTTCCCCACCCCTATCTCCATTTGTCAGGACCTCATCAACTCACTTATCTGGAGATTAAGTATCATAGAAACTAAATTGAGCCATGGCTGGTGTAGCTCAGTGGATTGAGCACCAGCTTGCAAACCAAAGGGTTGCTGGTTGGATTCCCAGTCAGGGCACATGCCTGGATTCCAAGCCAGGTCCCCAGTGGAGCATGCTCAAGAGGCAACCACACATTGCCACAATTATTTCTGTGATTTTGGTTTTCATGTCTGTCTTCCCCACTAGATTGCAAGTTCCTTGAAGAGAGGGGGCTTGTTGAGAGAATGAAGGAAAGCAAAGTATGAATTTAGAATTGCTAGAGCTGAATAGATTTAGAACAGAATTTAGAATAATTGCCTTTATAAGTTCCTGACTGACTTGCTGAAAGCAGGGAAGATTGTCCTGGAAAAGACATGGAAGTCAGGCTGGAGGGCTTATGTGTCATTCACATTTGTATCTTCAGCACCTAGAAAGGGTCAGACTATTGAATGAGTGGCCACATGGGATACGTACCCTCATCACCCTCATAAATATGAGGTGATGAGGACTGGACTCCTGTGGCAGTACAAACGGAAAGCAAACAGTGATTGGGTCAACTCTTAAGAGGGCAGACCTCACTGGTCTTAATTATGGGAAATCAGTTGGCCCTCAATGACCATGGGTTTCACATCCATGGATTCAACCAACAACAGATCAGAAATATTCCCCAAAATGTTATATTGTAGCTGACACATAGTTAGACCTATGGTGGTTGTGTCTGTACTGAACACATGCAGACTTTTTTCCTTGTCATTATTTCCTAAACAATATAGTCTGGTAACTATTTACATAGTATTTACATTGTATTAGGTATTATAAGTAATCGAGATTATTTAAAGTATACAGGAAGCTATGCATAGGTTATATGTGTTTGCCATTTTATATAAGGGACTTGAGTATCCTCAGATTTTGGTATCTGCAGAGGGTCCTGGAACCACTCCCCTATGGATACGGAGGAACTACTGTATGTGTGGATAAAAGGAAAAGAAATAGTAAAAAATAACCATAAAAGTTTTGTGGGTAGGGGTGGTATATGCAGAAAAAAGCAGCGTGGCTAGTTGGGAATATTCTCTGAAGTTTACTCCCACAGCTTAGAGAAAAACCAGAGGCTGCCTCCAAATCTGATTATTGATTACAGAGTGTAGACTCTCTCCCCCAACACCTCTTCTTTGTTCAGCATCTGTCCTGGAATTTACTAGTTCATTCTTCCTTCAGTTTCTTGTTTTGTTTTTCGCTCATTTTGTCATTCAATAACCTGGAGAAGGCAACAAAGGGTAGATCACAGAGGACTCTTGCATGCCTTTCTAAGGAGTTTAGATTTTGTTTAGTAGGCAATAGGGAGGTAGTGAGGGGTTAAAAAGGTGAGCTTTGTGGTCATTTCCAGGTTTTTGAAAAGTGTTAGCAATGCGGAGCATAAATCTGAGGAGCAATGTAGGCAAGGAAAACTGGAGACGAGGCATATGAAGAATAAGGCCTCTGCTGGGAGCATACCTAGCAAGGGTCCGTGAAAGCTGAGATCTAAGCACTGTGCTTTGTACACCCAGAGGAAGAGCTTCCTTTTTCAAGTTCAAACAAAACATCATTTGGGCCAGTGACAGATAAGCCAAGACACCAGTTCCTAGACTCTTTTTAAAAAAATTTTCTTTGAGATATAATGGACATAACATTATAATTTTCAGATGTTTAATGTAGCGATCTTATATTCGTATATATTACAAAATGATCATCACAGTTAGGTTCAGTTAATACCCATCACCATACATAGTTACAAAAATTTTTTTCTTGCGATGAGAACTTTCAAGATCCACTCTTCTACATACTTTTAACTATGCGATACAGTATTATTAACTATAATCACCATGCTGTACATTACATCCCTATGACTAATTTTATAATTGGAAATTTGTAATTTTTGATCCCCTTTACCCATTTTGTCCACCCCCACTTTCCTCAAGCAACTACCAACCTGTTCCCTAAATCCATGAGCTTGGTTTTTTGTTTTGTTTTGTTTTATTAGATTCCACATATAAGTGAGATCATATGGTATTTATTATTTTTTTGTCTGATTTATTTTGTTTAGCATAATACCCTCAAGGCTCATCCATGTTGTTGCAATGGCAAGATTTTATTTTTTATGGTTGAGTAATATTCCATTGTATATAATACTCCATTTAAATATACATCTATCCATAGATGAACGTTTAGGTCATTTTCATGTTTTGGCTATTGTAAATAATGCTGCAATGAACATGGAGGCACATCTCTCTCTCTTTTTATTAGTTACAGTTGACATTCAATATTATATTAATTTCATGTGAACATGATAGTGGTTAGACATTTATATAATTTATGAAGTGATTCCCCAATATGTTTAGTACCCACTTGGCACCATACATAGTTATTAACTTATTACTGACTATACACCCTAACTATACACCCTATGCTGTACTTTATATCTCTATGACTATTTTGTAACTACTAATTTGTCCTTCATAATACCTTCACCTTTTTCACTTATCTCCAACCCACCTCCTAACAGGCAACCATCAATTTGTTCTCTGTATCTTGAGCCTGTTCTTTTTAAACATTTTGACTTTTTTTTTTTTTTAAAGAGTGGGAGAGAAACATCAGTGTGTGGTTCCCTCTCATGTGTCCCTTACTGGGGACCTGACCTGCAACCCAGGCATGTGCCCTGACTGGGAACTGAACCAGTGATCCCCCACTTTACAGGCCCGCGCTCAATCCACTGAGCCACACTAGCCAGGGTTTGACTTTTTTTTTTAAAGATTTTATTTATTTATCTGTAGAGAGGAAGGGAAGGAGAGAGGGAGAGAAATATCAATGTATGGTTGCTTCTCGTGCGTCCCCTGGTGGGAATTGCCCTGTAACCCAGGCATGTGCCCTGACTGGGAATCAAACTGCGAACCTGTGGTTCGCAGGCCTGTGCTCAATCCACTGAGCTACACCAGCCAGGGCTCTTGAGCCTGTTTTTATTTTCTTTGTTCATTGATTTTTTTTTCTTTAGATTCCCCCATCAGTCCCGTTCCTTCCTGATTAGTCCAAGAAGTCCCTATGGATGTGTGTCTCACCTGCTTCCTCCTTGTGGCTGAACCACGGGAGTTGGTGGCTCTGATTTAGACTGCATGGCTTGCCTCTCAGTGTCTTAGGAGAGTGGGGCTGTCGCTCATTTATTGATGAAGACATTAAGGTCCCAAACTGGTTACTAGTATACTGAGAAATTTTGTTTATGAAGTCTTTCCTTACCCACCAGTTACAAAGATATTCTACACTTTCTTCTATTTATTCTTTTCATCTATCACATTCAGGTTGAATTCCATCTAAAGTCTACTTTTGTGGCTGGTGTGAAACATAGGTCATTTTATTTCTTTCCATTTGGTTATTACCAGTTTTTCCAATACAGTTTTGATCAGTGACAGGTTACATATGTGATGGTGATCCCATAAAATTATAATGGAGCTGAAACATTCCTATTGCCAAGTGACATCTTAAGCCATCGTAATGTAGTGATGCTGGTGTAAACAAGCCTACTTCACTACCATCTTATAAAAATATAGCACATATAATTATGCGAAGTATATAATACTTTATAATAAATGAATGTTATTGGTTTATATATTTACTATGCTATTTACCATTTTTTTTAGTGTGTACTCTTTCTACTGATTAAAAATTTTGCTGTACAGAAAGAAAGAAGGAACTCCTACCCTTCACGACAGTATGGATGGGTCTGGAGAGCATTATGCTAAGAGAAATAAGCCCGGCAGTGAAAGAAAAATACCATATGATCTTACCTATAAGTGGAACCTAATCAACAAAACAAACAAGGGAGCAAAATAGATAAAGAACAAACCAACAGTGACCAGAGGGGAGGGAGAAGGGGGACAACAGGGGAAAGAAGGGGAAAGGTCAAGTCAAGGAACATGTATAAAGGATACCTGGACAAAGACAATGGGGGTTGGGGTGGGGGAAGGATTGAATGTGGGAGGTGGGGGTTGGGTAGGGCAGGGGGAGTAATGGGGGAAAAGTGGGGACAACTGTAATTGAAGAACAATAAAAAAATTTCAACACACACACAAAAAACAGATAAAATAATGAAAGTAAGTGTAACAAAATTTTCCAAAACATAAAAAAAATAAAAAGTTTTGCTCTGGCTGGTATAGCTCAGTGGATTGAGCGCGGGCCTGTGAACCAAAGGATTGCAGTTCAATTCCCAATCAGGGCACATGCCTGGGTTGAAGGCCAGTTCCCAGCAGGGGACACATGAGAGGCAACCATACACTGCTATTTCTCTCCCTCTCTCCTCCCCTTCCCTTCTAAAGATAAATAAATAAAATCTTTAAAAAAAAAGTTTGTTATAAAACAGTATGCCATGGTACAGCACAGTGGCAGCCTCGTGCAGCTGTCTCTTCATGTCAGGATGGGCGGAGTAGGAGGAAGTAGCAGCTGAACTACAACCCGGAAAAGACAGCTGACGTCAAACCAGAGAGCCGGAAAGGGCAGGCTATGCCAAAACGGATATCCGCATAGCAACCTGAGCCCAAGGAGAACCACCAATGATATATTGCCGCTTTGTTCAAAGGGGACCAATCCCCAGCTCCCACGAAGAGAGCCAGAGAGCGGACCAAAATAAAATCCTGCCATATTCCCTGCTTGGGCGCTACTTCCCTGGCTCCACTCTGTGGACTGGGGAACCGCGGGTGCGGCAAACTCCAGTAAAGCTCTATACTGCCTAACTTTGTGGTTGACTGGCATTTCTTCCTGGGCGGAGCCTAAGAAAACTTTTCACTTGATTGTATCATTTTCTCTTATGCTTTATTTAATCTCATGTTGTTTTGTTGATTGTAACCCCTAAGTGTTCACATACTGCATAATTGCCCAGTGACCCATTTTTTCAGAACCTATCCCCATCATTGAACAATGCTTGACTGCATTAGGTATTAATATTGCAAAAATAACTTTATTTAATCAATAATTTTGTGGTGCTGCTTTTATGGTTTATTAAATTCTCACATATACATGTCGATCTCTAAGTTATCCTGTTTCAAGGGTTTATTTGATTGTGCTTGCAACAATACAGCTTTTTTGTAGGAAACCATCTGCATGGCCAGGGCCCAGCCCCCAGTGGCAAATATTTACTGCAAAGTAACTTCCTAAAAACCATACTAACCTTTCCAAGGACCAATGTAACCGGTTCAACCACTTTTGCCTTTTCATTTGCAAATATCCCTCTTCTGTGATGTGATTAGCAGAGTTGCTCCTTTGTTTTCTGTAAAAGGTAACCACCTAAAGCAACCTGTGCATAGTAAATGAAGACCATCATGTAATGTGCCAAGAAACCCAATAAAGGCTGGTCACGGCAAGGGCCTCGGCTTTTGTTCCCCTTGAGAGAAAAGCCATGATGTCCCTTTTCCTCCATTGGACTTGGTAGTCCATGTGAATATCTCATTTCATCCATAATGATGTGGACACTGCCCGCCGGTGCCCCATCAGCTGGAGCCCAGGATCAGGGACCCAGAGGCCACGAGCCATCGTTGCTATGGACAACACACCAACTTGGTTGTAGTGCGCGCACCAGCCCAAGGTAAGGGCCTACGACCCCGAGTGCTGTCGGGGAAGGTCGTGGGATGTGTTGGATTACATTTTCTTCCTAGGTCGCCCTCTCTTGTGACGGCTTTGCAACTGTACCTTCTTTAGTAAGCAGGAGCCTTGCTCCCTCTCCCAAGCTTTTGCCGTAACCTTGTCGGCATGGTTGAGCAGTTAAGAGCCACAAAGGCGCTCGCTGCAACACTGTAAAAGTACTCACAAGCTGATCCCCATGGCACAATCCCCAGCTAGGTCTAGGCTTGGGAGAAAGAGCAAAGATTTTCCCTTTAATCAGCTTTAAAAATATCAACTAGTTACAGGACAGTTTATAGGCATCTCAGCAGATTCTTTTAAGTCACCCCTTGCGGCTCCTTCAGTTTTGCCTTTTCCCTCCATCCAGCATAGAGATTTAAAGGTGCAGGTGGAGAAAAGGCAAAAATTGAAACTGGTTTTGTAATCGCTGTGCTTGCGGCGGGAGGAATTTCAGAAAAGATTCTTTTATTTGTTAAAAAAATTTCTTTGAAGGTTTCTGCGAATCCTCAACCATGGGGGAACCGGCTCCCTAAAGGAAAAAGAGCAATGTTTTAGGTTCAGCAGCATTTTGGGGCCGCTGAATGTCTCCTAGATAACGGATCTTTGCATTTTGGAAGTATGGAACAGAAGGGACTGATGCGCACTAGGTAGGCCCTTCTCACGGTTCCCGCCAGGGGCCCCCGAGTCTCCTGGCCCGCCTGGTGGGCTCGGCAGTGGCACCGGCGCCTGTGCGAGCTCACGGCAGGGCTGCAGCCACTGGCGCGAGCACACTCTCGGTGAATGGAGGGGGGCTGGGTCTCTCCTCCAGACCAGCAGTGGCGCAGAGGGAAGACTGGTTTCCCTTGCTTTCCTTTCTCTCCTGTGCACGCCGAGAGAGACCCTTCCCCACACCCGCACCCGGCATGGGTTGCAGTCTGGGACACACGGGCTCAGTTGCGACCAGCCAGGTGAGGAGGTGCGTGCCTGTAAGTCCCAGCTATTTGGGAGGCTGAGGCAGGACTGGATTGCAGTGCGCTATGCCCATCGGGTGTCCTCACTAAGTTCGGCATCAATATGCTGACTTCCTGGGAGTGGGGGGGCCACCAGGTTGCCTAAAGAGGGGTGAACCGACCCAGGTTGGAAATGGAGCAGGTCAAAACTCCCATTTTAAAAAAATAAATGTATTTGAGCCCTGGCTGGCATAGCTCAGTGGTTTGAGCGCGGGCCTGCGAACCAAGCAACTATGGTTCGATTCCCAGTCAGGGCACATGCCTGGGTTGCAGGCTAGTTCCCAGCAGGGGCCACACGGGAGGCAACCATACATTGATATTTCTCTCCCTTTCTCCTTCTCTTCCCCTCTAAAGATAAAAAATATATATTTTTAAAAAAAGTAAATGTATTTGCCAGTAGAGAAAAAACTTTCTGAAAGTTGTGAATGTGTTCATAAATGTGTCACTCTAAAGCATGCTATTAGTGGGATGGGGGGATATGACATGTTAAAGAAATATTAAGAATCCTCCTTGTTTATGCCAGAGCTGTGACCTTTATTATAAAAATGAAATATAGGTATACTGTCTCCCTGGGAGAACTAGCCCTTCTCCACAGAAGACAAAGTACCATTTTTTTTTAACTCAGTACCCGTAAACACTGATCATTTCCTTGGGGAAGAACTGGCTATTCTCCCAGATAGCCAGCTTTTGTCTAAAACATACTTTTTCAGAGCACCTCCCCACCCCCATCTTTCCCACTTTTCTTGAAAACTCTGAACCTAGGAGCTACCAGGTCCTGAGAACAACAGGGCAATTAACATGCCGCTTAAACTCATTGCAGCTTGTGGAAATGGTAGGGGGCCTGTCTTTCCAAGCCCTTAGCAAGGCACCCCCATCTACAGGAGTTAATCCTCAAGAACTAAGTTCTCAAATAATTTGGCAAACAGATGTCACTCATTATGCTCCCTTTGGAAAATTCAAATACGTTCATATTTCTATTGATACTTATTCTGGCACTTTACATGCATCTGCTTTAACAGGAGAATCTGCTAAAAATATACAAGCCCATTGGCTTGAGGCCTTTAGTCATTTAGGACAGCCTCAGCAAGTTAAAAGGCCTCAGCAAGTTAAAACTGATAATGGTCCTGGATACTTTGCCCATTCTCCTTAGGTTTTTCATCAGCATTGGAATATCCAACATAAAGCAGGAATATCTTACAATCCAACTAGTCAGACAATTGTAGAACGGGTTCATCATACTTTTAGAAATCTTCTTAAGAAACAGGAAAAGGGGGAGTCATGAGTCCTTTCCACCCAAATTTGATTATGTTAGCACTGTTTACCTATAATTTTCTGAATAGTGTTGAATCACTTTGTACTCCAATTAAGAAACATTTTCAGAAGAAGGAACCAAAGTCATCTCATCCTCAGGTTTTATATAGAGTTTTGCTGGGAGATGGCTCTTGGCAAGGCCCTGTAGACCTCTTAGCTTGGGGAAGAGGGTATGCATGTGTTTCCATACCTACAGGTCCTATTTGGCTACCAGCCAAAAGAGTAAAGCCTTATCATGAGCAGGACAGACACTAAGCTCTGCTACCTGAAGCTGAGAACCAATCGACTGACAGACCAGATGGCCCGGCAGACCCTGAACAACCAGAAGGAAAAGGGACATTCACACCGTCACTCATGGGCCTGGGTCTGCCAACGGAGGAGGATGGGGCCTGCTCCAATGACAGGGGCTGAGGCCCAAGAGCATTGTGCAGAGGGCAGCAACCCCTCAGTGCCCCATAGTGTTCAATGGTTGGACCCTGAAAACTGTTTCTTTTTTTTCTTTTAAATTTATTTTTTTATTGATTATGCTGTTACAGTTGTTCTATTCCCCCCCTTCATTCCCCTCCATTCTACCCCCTATCCCCACCATTACCCCCCTTTAGTTTATGACCATGTGTCTCAAGTTCTTTAGATTCTATATTTCCCATACTATTCTTGCCCCCCATCTATTTTCTATCTACTGTCTATGCTACTTATTTTCTGTACCTTCTCCCCCCTTCTCCTCCTCCCACTCCCCTGTTGCTAACCCTCCTTGAGATCTTCATTTCTATGGTTCCACTCCTGATCTAGCTGTCCTTTTAGTTTGCTTTTGTTTTAGGTGTGGTTGTTAATAACTGTGAGTTTGTTGTCCTTTCACTGTTCATGTTTTTTTTAACTTCTTTTTCTTAGATAAGTCCCTTTAAAATTTCATATAATAAGGGCTTGGTGATGATGAACTCCTTGAATTTGATCTTATCTGAGAAGCACTTTATCTGTCCTTCCATTCTAAATGAAAGTTTTGCTGGATAGAGCCATCTTGGTTGTAGGTCTTTGGATTTCATGACTTGGAATACCTCTTTCCAGCCCCTTCTTGCCTGTAAGGTCTCTTTTGAGAAATCCGCTGAGAGGAACTCCTTTGTAGGTGACTGTCCCCTTAGCTCTTGCTGCTTCTAGGATTCTCTCCTTCATTTTAATCTTGGCTAATGTAATTATGATGTGCCTTGGTGTGTTCCTTCTTGGGTCCACCTTCTTTGGGACTCTCTGAGCTTCCTGGATTTCCTGGAAGTCTATTTCCTTTGCCAGATTGGAGAAGTCTCCTTTCTTATTTATTCAAATAAGTTTTCCACTCATGGCTGTTCCTCCTCCCCTTCTGGTACCCCTATAATTTGGATGTTGGAACATTTAAAGATGTCCTGGAGGTTCCTAACACTCTCCTCATTTTTTTTTTTTTTGAATTCTTGTTTCTTCATCCTTTTCTCTTTGGTCATTCTTTTCCTTCTTCTGGTCCACTCTTTTGATTTGAGTCCCAGTTTCCTTTCCATTACTATTGGTTTCCTGTGTATTTCCCTTCATTTCAATTAGTTTAGCTTCCATATGTTCCTCTAATTTATGACTAAAATCAACCAGTTCTGTGAGGATCCTGATCACCAGTGTTTTGAACTGTGCATCTGAAAGTTTGGCTATTTCTTCCTCGCTTAGATTTATAGGCTCTGGGGCTCTGAGTTTTTCTTGAGCCATGTTTTGATCTGTTCGTGCCTGTTACCTATGAGGAGCGGAGCCTTAGTTGTTTACCAGGGTGGGGCAACTCAGTGGCTGGTTTGTGACGCTGTATGTGGGGGCGGGGTCAGAGAGGGACAATGGCAGTTCTCTCTGCCGCTTTCTGCCCCTGGGGCCTGCGCGATCAGTCTCACCACCGCTAGCTCCTTCTCCGGTTTATCTGAGCGTGAATATATGACCGCCACAAGCCCTCATTGGGTCCGCCTGCTTCTCCACACCTGGGATCCGCCCACAGCTGCTGGCGCACCTGGGTCAGTCCAGTGGCTCTTTCCTGCCTGACCCAGCTCTGCTGCTGGCTCTGCCCCTCTTACTGGTTTGGCTGAAGGGTTCGTTGCTGTCAGACTTTTGTGTAGTTCAGTTTTCTGTGGTTTGGCTGCGTGTTTGTTGCTAAAACTTTGTTGTTTTTAAACTTGGTTGTGCGAAAAGGCATAGTGCTTCCACCTATGCCTCCATCTTGGCAGAAGTCCAGGTTTCTAGTTCTTTACACTTAACAGAATTTTCCCAATTTTTACTATGGGAATGCATTATTTGATAAAGAAATAAAATCTATTAAGATATGAGAAACAAAACAAAAGCAAAGAGCATTATCTAAACCTTTTAATGTTTAAAATAGTTATGGGCTTGTAAAGCTTTTACCTTTACTAGAAATATCTTCCTCATCCAGCTCAAACATTTTAACTGTTTTTTAAATTAATTAATTTATTTTTAGAGAGGAAGGGAAGGAGATAGAGAGGGAGAGAAACATGAATGTGTGGTTGCCTCATGTGCACCCCTTCTTGGGACCTGAACTGGCTTTCAACCCAGGCATGTGCCCTGACTGGGAACTGAATCGGCAATCCTTTGGTTCACAGACCCATATTCAATCCACTGAGCTACACGAGCCAGGGCAAATTTTAATTCTTATCTAAGCTTGAATTCCTGGCCTTTCTTGATTTTGTTCTTTTGTCCAACCTCTCTGCAAGTGACAAATAATCTTTTCCTTTTCAGAACACCAATAATTTAGCTTAAATTTTACTGTAATAACATTGAGAAATTATCGAACAGTTACTGTGTTCCTATTTGCCCTGGGTAGGGACTTGCCTAGTTAAAAAGCTGAAGTTTTTGCTTCTATCCAGTGTAAATGTTTACAGGCTTGTACCTGCCCATTTTAGGTTTTCCTGTTCAAATGCTTGTTGTTGTTTTTTTTTCTATAGATTAGTTTTTAAGCTTTAAAATGAAATATAACAGAGAAAATTACACAGATTTTAACTGTACAGCTTGATAAATTTTCACAAAATGAACTCACATGGACAATCAACACCCAGATCAAGAAGTAGAATATTTCAGCCCTATGGCAGCCCCCACAGAAGCCCCCTTAAGCTCCTTCCAATAACTGCCCCCATAACTAATCACTTCTCATGTCTATCACCATAGATTAGTTTTTCCTGCTTTTGAATGTTATGGAAACTGAATCATATGCTAGGTGTTCCTTTACTCTTTTGCTCAACATTTTATCTAAGAGGTTTTTCAGGTTGTTGCATGTTGAATTTGGTGTATTCAGTCTTTTTGTTGTGTGGTATGTGATTGTACGAATATGCCACACTTTGTTCATTCTACTCTTGATGGACATGGTTGTTTCAACTCTAGGCTAACATTAATAGTGCTGGTATGTCCTTGTAGGCTTTTAATTTTTTTCAGTCAGCTCATAGGATGATGTGCATGTCATAGTGTCATGCTATAATCAAAGTATAAAGCAATAATGCCGTGTCTTGCCCAGTTCTCTGGTTCTACCACCACCATATTGCATCAAATCATGCAACTGCTCTTAGTCTATATATGCGTATGCATGTGTGTGTGTGATTTTCTCTTTACAAACTGAAATCACGCTATATATGCAGTTCTCTATTCTGTTGATTTCATATAACTTTATATTGTGAGCATTTTCCCACCTTATGAAAATTCTTACAAAGTGTAATTTTTAACGGAGATATACCATTCTGTCTTATGGCTGTGCCATCATTTACTTAAAATTTAGGTTGTCTCTAGTTCTTTTCCATGTTAATAACCTATGGATAAATTACTTGAATATAAATCTTTGTTTCTTTTGCATGTTTGCTGGGAATATTACTGAGAATTCTCCATATGGCAAGAGTAATATCATGTGTAGTTTAGGGTAGCAGGCACACTACATGTCTTTCTTATGACATAACTGACTTTATTCCACTAATACCTTTATCTTAGAAATGAGAACAGTTTTCCACTTACTGGGCCCTATGGATTTAGCTTTCCCAGCTTAGTCTCTTTACCTTTGTCCCTAAGAAATGGACAGGTGTGCACGACCAGCTCTTCCAATCTGTAACAACTCCAGAGCCTCCCTCTCTGTTTCATTACAGGTTACACTGTAGAGGGAGGCAGTTAGGAGAATTGCTTCCTCATTCAAGGATAATCAGGCAGGAGCAGGTGATATGAGTGGGACAGTGTAGGGAAAGGCAAGAGACAGGCTGCAGAGTCATGATTTGCCCCATTTTTGATATGTTTTCATAACTGTTTGGCAGAGGGTTCTAGGTACCCCTGAGATAGCTGCTGTTTTCAGCATCCCTTCATTTGTGCTGCACAGTCCATGCCTTCCAGCTTCCTTAGAAACCTAGTTACTTTCATTCAACAAATACTTACTGTGGCCTACTATGAGCCAGATATAGCTATAGTCTCTGGATCTACACATGCACAAGTGAATAAAACAAAGTCACTGCCCTCGTGGAGTACACGTTGTAGTTGGGGGTGTGTGTGGAAATAAACATATGAACAAAGAAATCACCTGTAATATGTCAAATCATACG
This sequence comes from Artibeus jamaicensis, assembly GCF_021234435.1. Classification (NCBI taxonomy): domain Eukaryota; kingdom Metazoa; phylum Chordata; class Mammalia; order Chiroptera; family Phyllostomidae; genus Artibeus; species Artibeus jamaicensis. Next base: position 4,845,748 of record NW_026522046.1, on the reverse strand, counting down.
TATTATGGAGAAAAATAAACAGCGTAAGGGATGGAGAGAGCCACTTTTAACCCACAAACATGTTCAAGTCTCTCCTTGTGAAATAGGATTCCATTTCATTTTGTAACCATAGTCCACTCTTGCTTCCTTTACAGCAAGGCTCCTTAAAGAAGACATCTATATGTGCTTTTCTTACTTCCTCATCTCTCAATCACGCAATAACCTGCAGCCTCAAACCCAGGAGGTTCACTTCGGATCTTGTCCCCTGAGCTCCGCTACTTGCTCCTCCATTGCCTATCCAGCTGACAGTTATTTTGGTCCTTTTCCTTCCTTGCTCTCCCTTTTGCCACATCCAATCAAGGATTGGATCAGTATGCTTCCTAAACATCTCTCACTTTACCCTCATTGTTACCGTGTATATTGGTTTACTAGGGCTCCCATAACAAAGTACCACACAGTGGGTTGATGAAACAACAGAATTTATTGTCTCACAGTCCTGGAGGCCAGAAGTCCAAAACCAAGATATTGATAGGGTCACTTCCTTCCCAGGGTTGAGAGGGAAGATCTGTGCCAGACCTCTCTCTCCGTGGCTTGTAGGTGGCCTCTTCATATTCACATGGTGGTCTCCCTATCTCTTCACATCCTCTTCCCTCTGTACATATCTCAGTGTTCAAATTTTCTCCTTTTATAAGGACACCAGTCATATTGGATTAGGCCCTCTCTAACAATATCACTTTAACTTGATTACCTCTGTGAAGACCCTGTCTCCAAATGAGGTCACACTCTACTGTATTGGAAATTAGGATTTCAACATATGAATTTGGGGAAGGGGCACAATTCAACTGCAAGCACTGCTCTGTTCTAACCTTTGTTATTTCTTACCTGTATCATTTCTTTAGTCTCCAGCATGGTCTTGTTTCGACTCAGCCTCCACCCTGCTGCCAGAGAATCACATAAAACCTGCTGTGGCTATCAGAATGAATCCAAGCTCCTTGCCATGCCCACCAGGCCCTTTGTGTTCTGGCTCCTGAATCCTTCCCAGTCTTCTCACTACACATGTAATGTTGTTGCAGCCATCGGGAACCCCGTATCAGAATTGCCATGCCTTTGAACTTGGCTATGTGTGGTTTCTCCTGCCCGGGTGGTCTCTCAGAGGGTCTTTAGGCCAGCTCCAGTATCCTCTTCTATGAAAAGCCTTCCCTAACACCTCCAGTCTGGGTTTGGTGTTGTTCCTCCATAACCCATGTCCCCTCTGCCATTCCTCTCTACTGTACGTTTATTTACTAGTTTATCTCCCTTACAAGATCCGGACCACCAGGGCCTCTAGTGCAATACCTGGTACACCAAAGGCACTCAATACACATTTGCTGAATGCACGAGTGAGGGAACAAACAAATCCTGTTTGGAAAATTGCAGTGTCATAGTGAGTAAGCTAGCTGGTAACAACAAAAATTATACAAAGGAGGGCCAAAAAATTATGCAAAGGAGGGGTATGGCTTATAACTCCCATGCTTGAAGAAAAACTATTTCAGCTGCTGTCAGAAACTATTTGAAGAGAAAATTCAGCTACTACACTATTTCTTTGTCCAGTAACATGACCGGCAAGAAAGTAATTGCAGTGTTTGGAGCAACAGGTAAGAAAAACTCCTTACTATGAAGTGCATGATGACTTGGCTTACTTTCCTGTCTTGTTTTAAAGTCAGTATGGGCTGAACAAAGAGCCCTCTGGAAGAATGAAGAAAGGTGTCCTGTTGCTTGAGTTTCTGATGTGGTAAAAGGTTTGGGTGATTTGATTTTGTTTGTCAGAAATGATCTCAGTGGGACATGGACAATTGACATATTCTCTCTTTCTCAATTGTGTGCTGACTTGTTGGTATCGTTCATTTTAATATAAGCTATACACTGGAGACTTTTTTCCATGTACTTCCTGACAAGTCAGAGAGCAAGTGCGAGGCCCATGGGTTTGCAGGGGGTGTCTCATGCCTGACCAGTACCCAAGCGATTCTGCAAGGATGGAGTGGGTGGAGGTTAGGAGAATGTGCTGAGTGACTTTCCTCACTGGGACAGCTGTGCAGGCCTTTTAACTGCCATCTCTGCTTTCAGTCTTGCCTCCTTTACAATCTGTTCTTTACAGCCAGAGCCATCTTTGCAAAATGTTCATCCATTCAGGCCATTCCTGTGAATAGGAATCTGTTCTCATTTCAGCCTCTTGATGATCCATTTGAAACTATAAGATGAGGACATGCCTCTGCTCAAAACTCTCCAACCCCCCACCCCCATCTCACTCCAAGAAAAATGCAAAGTCCAGCTAATGGACCCCCATCTTCTACCCTCCCTTTTGCTTACTTTGCATTTTCCTCAAGCATACTGTCACCTTAATTCCTTTGCACTGGCCGCTCCTGCAACCTAGAATAATCTTCCTCCAGTTACCCTCACAGCTTTCTCCCTCATGTCCCCTGAGCCTCTGCTCAAATGCACCCTTTCTATAAGAACTTTCCAGAACTTCATGTTTACCATTGCAACTCCGCTCCGCCCTGCTGCTGTTTGGCTACCCTGCCTGCTTGATTTATCTCTACACTAGAATAAATATGAGCTCTAGGAGCAAAGAAATTTTGTCCGAAAAGAGGAGAGGATTAAAGTAGGGAGAAGAGAGAAATATATTTGCAAAAACCAATAGCCAGTTATGACAGAAGCCAAAAAACTTGTGTGTATGACCCTGGACATGAACTAAAGTGGGGGAATGATGGTGGGAGGGGAGGTATAGGGAGGAGGGGAATAAAGGGGAGAAAAAAACAGGACAACTATAATAACATAATCAATAAAATATATTAAAATTTAAAATAAAGAAATGGAGATCACACGGAGGGTTATCAGTGGGAATGGGGGTGGGGAGAATGGGGGTAAAGGTACAGGGAATAAGAAGTGTAATTTGTAGGTACAAAATAGACAGGGGGTGGTTAAGAATAGTATAGGAAATAAAGAAGCCAAAGAACATATGTATGACCCATGTATGTGAACTAAGGGGGCAGGAAAGGGAATGCTGGAGAGAATGGGAGTACTGGGCAGAGGGGTGTAAAGGGGAGAAAAAAAATGTGACAACTGTAATAGCATAATAATAAAATATACTTTAAAAATATATTTAAAAAAGTAAATGGGACATGGGGGTGACTATATAAGACATTGGGGTGAAGGTGAGAATATTGCTTTTTTTTTTCTGAAAGAAATAAGAAGGCTTAAAAGATTTTGACCAGAGGAGAGATCGAAATGACTTCTACGTTAAAAGGATCATTTCAGCTTCTCTTTTGGGAAGAGAGTGCAGGGGGCAAGGGCTGAAGCAGGGAAACCTTTTAGGAAGCTGCTGCCATAATCCAGTTTAGATGATCATGGCTTGGACAGGTTTGGTAGCAATGAGGTGGTGGGGAGTGATCAGATTCCAGACATATTTTAAAGAAAGTTAACAGGGTTCACTGACAGACAAGATAACAGGTGAGAAGAAAGGAGTAAGCAATGATTTCAGTGTTCAGAGCACCTGGAAGAACACGTAGCGTGGTCACCGAAACAGGGAAGACCATGGTAGGAGCAGGTCAAAAAAGACCAGGAATTCTGTTTTAGTCTCAGGCTTGAGTTGCTGCCTAGACATCCAGAGTAGGCAGTTGCATAAGAGCCTTGGGAGTGGCTCGTAAAAGAATCAGATTAGATGTGTCGGAGTTGAAGAAAGTTGCTTCCTACTTAACTAAGGGAGTGGACGGATTACTTTATGGCCTACCTCCGGTCCCTACTTCAGTCACCATGGAGCTCTGGGTGTGTTTGGGTGTTTGAGGTAGGGTTGCCCAATTTAGCAGATAAAAATATAAAATGCCTAGTTAAATTTGACAGGGACACGTGTTAACTCTTACCTTTGTATGTGTTTGCACATCAGACTCTGAACAGTGCTTGCCATTCAAATGCACCTGTAGACAAAAGGGGGTTCTGTGGAAAATAACCTCCCACGGTGATCTGATCTCAAATATCTAACTGATCAAGTTGTGGTAGGTAGGCTGGCGGCAGGCACACAACTTCGTTAGTGAAAGGCTTATCTTCTCCTACAGCTAGTCCTGTCCACTGCTTCTTTGCATCTAGGTTAACATGTCTTTGAAATAAGCCTTAACCACCCTGAAGAGAGCGCATAGTCTTGTTAACTATCCTGTTAATCCAATCCCTGCTTTGCTTTCTGCCACCTTCTTGTATCTGCGTAGATTCTCTCCTTAATTTCAAGTGCATAAAAGACACTGCAAAATTTTATTCTGTGCAGTATTTGAGATCTTGCTCCCTGGCATATGTCATCAGTTGGCTCAAATAATATTTTTAATTTCTTTAAAAAATATTTTATTTATTTATTTATTCATTCACTTATTTTTAGAGAGAAAAAGGGAGGGAGAAAGAGATGGAGAGAAATATCCCTCTGTGATGGATACATCGATAGGTTGCCTCTCATATGCCCCCAACTGGGGACCTGGTCCACTACCCAGGCATGTGCCCTGACGAAAAATTGAATTGGCAACATTTCGGTTAGCAGGCCAGCACTCAGTCCACTGACCCACACCAGCCAGGGCGGCTCAAATAATGTTTTTATATGTATGAGAGTTTAAACTCATAAACATTCTCTATAGCTTTGGCTGTTTCTTATGTTGACACTGTCTGCAACATAGAATCACCTGGGAGGGAACTGGATCCAAGAGAGAACAATCCAGAGCAGGCAAAGAAGCTCTGGGACAACTGAGTATGTCTAGAATGAATATTCTTGGGGCTACTTTTGTGGGTTCCTAGGTTTATGTGATGCCTTGCTAATTTAAAGGAACAGGGCCAAGATGGATGGATTCTTTTTCTGGTTCTGGTCTTAGTAAAACATTAAAAGTGACAGTGGTTAAAAGTGACAGTCCTGGTTTAGGTCCAGCTCTTCTTATTCTTTCATACAGGTGAAGGCAGGACTGTTTACCTCCAAAGCTATGAGTTGAGAGCACAGAGATTTCAGTCTTTTCATTTCTTTTTTTTTTTTTTTTAAGATTTTATTTATTTATCTTTAGAGGGCAAGGGAAGGAGAGAGGGAGAGAAATATCAATGTGTGGGTGCCTCTCGTGAGTCCTCTGCTGGGAACTGGCCTGCAACCCAGGCATGTGCCCTGACTGGGAATCGAACCTCTACTGTGTGGTTTGCAGGCCCGAGCTCAAACCACTGAGCTACACCAGCCAGGGCTTTCAGTTTTTTCATTTCATTCATTCAGGCCGCCCCTGAACTTGTCAGGTTTTGTACATGGCCCCTTTTGGTCCACAATTCAACATGTAGATGTTGAAAACTTGGAGTTTGCCAGAGAATAGCCTCAGCACATGGTTGGGAAACAGGGATGAAGAGTAAATAGTTTCTGTCCTCAAGGAGAACCTAGTGTAGTAGGAGAGTTATAAAGAAATAATTACAATAGTCGATGATATAGGCTGAATTGTTTCTCCCCCCAGAATAATTCATATGTTCTAGCCCTAATTTCTAGCGCCTCTCTAAATATGACTCTATACGCAGGTAGGGCTTTCCTGAGGTAATTACATTAAAGTAAGGCCATTATAGTGGTCCCTAACCCTATCAGACTGGTGTCCATTTAAGAAGAGGAAATTTCATACACATAGAGACAGACAGGAGGGACTCAAGTGCGCAAAGCAAAGATTGTACAAAGACACAGTTACAAGGCTCTCCATCTGCAAGCCAAAGGGAGACATCTCAGGAATAACCAAACACAGTAACACCAAACACAGCAACACCTTGATCTTGGGCTTCCAGCCTCCAGAACTGTGAGACAAAAAAATTTCAATTGTTTAAGCCACCATCTGTGGACTTTCAGCAGGCTTAACAAATTACTACAGCCAACAAATATTTTATATTTAATTTTAATTTTTATAGATGTGTATATAATAGTTTTAAGTTTACTTACAGGTCTTAAAAAGAAACCCAGCAGAACTTGCCCTACCCCTTTCCACATTTAACTCTTCTGTTTCTACTGGTGTTTGTCTCCATATTTCTAAATATTGTGGTATTGGGCTGTTTCTTGCTTTTTCAGTTTTAGATATTATTCATTATCTTTAGGTCTCTTATATCCCCAGCCCCAAGCAATACTTCCTGTTTCTCATCTGACCCATATAATTTATAACTATTTGTATTTTTCATATCAATGATGGACTAATATGGACTCTTGTTATGACTATGTAATTATCGTTCATACTTGAGCCATTGTAGTGTGCACTTTCTTTTCTCATATAACTTTTTGTTTTCCTTGAAATTAATAATTGCATTTCTTTTTTATTTGTTTCATTTTCTTTGTAACTGTCACTCATTTTTTTTCTTTAATTTGTCTGTTCTGTTTTTTTCTTTCCATGGAGAACTTCCTCTGGGAATGCTATCTTTTTCTGTTTCAGCCTTTCTAGGATTCTCTCCCCCATTATTCTAACAATTCTCTGTGTCTTTCTCCTGGGTTTGGTTTCCGTTTGCTTTAGTTTGTCTTTTTGCTGGAGCACATCTCCCAGCAGCTTACAGAGAAAGAGCACATATGGGGTTAAATTTTTGAGATCTTGATTGTCTGAAAATGTCTTCATATAGAAGGTTTAGAATCAATCGCTCATTTGGCTGCGTTTAAAATTCTAAATAGAAATTAACCCCCACCCCAAATAGCATTACTCCATTGCTTCCAATGTTATAAAGAAATCACGTGCTATTTTGATCCCCCATCTTTGAATTAACTACCCTTCTACCAAAGTTCATAAGGTTTTTTTATTGCCAGTGTTCTGAAATTCCTCAATTATGTAAATAATAATGTGGGACTTCATTTATTCATTGTGCTGGGTACTCAGTGGCCCCTTAATCTGGAAGGTCATGCAAAATCCTTGTACTCTGGAAAATTATCTTTGATAATTCCATATGTCCATTTTCTCTGTTCTCTCATTCAGGAATTCCCCTGGCTCCATTTTCTATAATCTCTTTTCTAGTTCCCATTTCTTTGGAGGTTTTTTTTCCTTCTAATCCTGAGAGATTTCTCCAACTTTTTCTACTGAAACTTTATTTTTGCTATAATATTTTAAATTTCTGAGAGCTTCATCTTCTCTTCTGAATGTTCTCTCTGCTTCTTTCCTGCCTCCCTCTCCCTTTTTATCAGTGTAGTATGCAGATGGAGTGTTCTGAATGCAAAATCTTCTCCAGTGTCTGAAAATATTAATTCTTTAAAACTTTTCTTCTCTTCACTGCATTGTTTCCATTTCTTTTTATCAGTTTGTTTATTTTGGTTTTGTTGGAGGCTTTCTTCAAATATCTGGTGACCTTTGGCTGTCTGTTCATATTTATTACTAGAAGACTAAACTTTGGCTGAAATTTCTGGGCAAAAGCAGAGCTCATTGAACGTTAGACCCTGTAGGGTTATCAGTGTTGTATCAGTGGGGATTCCACAGGAAACAAGTGCCACACTCTTTCAGAAAAGCCAAAGACAAATAATGGTGGACAGGGAAGAGACCAGGAATGAGTAGGTAAGCAACAGGAGGAAGAAGCAGAGGGTGAGAGAGATGACCAAAACCTCCCCTCCTGCCCTTGGGTCTCCTGCTGATGCCTCTCATTGGCCAGTGAGCCTGAGAGCAAGTGAGCCTATTGGTGGGGTCCACACAGGTCAGCCTCCTAGGGCATTAAGCAGGTGAAGGTAGATCTGAAGGCACAAAAAAACATAGTCAAGACAGGTATGTAACCAATCTGATAGAGGATCCCAAATGTCAGTGACTCGGCACAGTGCCTGGTGTGTATCAGAGGACATTCAGTATATACTAGAAGAGCAGATAAATTAGGCAAGTAATGGTCATCTCATTGATGGCTTTAAATGCCATAAAAAGAAATTTAGCAAGTTTTCAACTGTTAAAAAAATGTAGAATAGGAAGCTCTTTTGAAAATAAAATTGTGTGAAGAACCTCAAAATAAAATCTATAATCAGATAAAAGTACATTTCCCAGTTGAATCTGGGCAGAGGGTCTGGCACCCCACTGCTTTGTCCTCCTTGTTGCCTCAGGCCTCTCCCATTCTTCCTTTTCATCGTGGGTTCTGCAAAGGTGCCTCTGGTGAGGCTGCGGGAAATCTAGTTTGAAAACCGCCGTTGCGAGCCATGGGGATGCAGCCTGAAATAGTTACCACAACCGCTGTACTCTGAGTAATGGGGCTTCCTGTCCAGATGTTTTGTAGTGAACATTTTTCCTGATTCTTCCTCTGTTTCTTCTTCCCCAATCCTGCAGGAGCTCAGGGTCGCTCTGTGGCCAAGGCCATTTTGGAGAGCAAAAAGTTTGCTCTGAGAGTTCTGACCAGGGATGTGACTCGACCCAATGCACCTTGGGACCGGTGCTCTGGGACTTGGCACTGAAGTGGTAAAAGGGAACCTGAAGGATGAAGCATCAGTGGAGGCTGCCTTAAAAGATGCCTGTGGGGCCTCTGTGGTGACCAGCTTCTGGGGCCATCTCAGCAAAGAGAAAGAAGTATGTCAGGTGGGGCCACCTTTGAGTGTCTCTTTTTACCCTGGCTGCTCTGCCCTCCCTTGAAGGGGGTAGACCCTCAGTCTGGGCAAAAACACAAGGGTCACTCCACAACATCTCACTGGTATTTATGAAATATGTGTATTCCCAGTGCTTGTTAGAGGGGCTTTGATTGTGAAATCAGTGTGATGCAGCACATGCCCACACTCCAGACCTCGGAGACTGGAGAGTGACTGCGCACCAGAGCCAGTCATTAAATGCTCCCCATTTGTTTGCAGGTAACATATGAAGGGTACCCCACAAATTAAGATAACTCTGAAGTGAAGAGGGAAGAACAAAAGTGTCATGAGTATATTTATACTCTGACAGAGAATTTGGGGAGAAATTAGTAATGGGTACTTGGAAAAGGAACTGAACAAACAAGCAAATAAACCCACAATGATTAACATGAGGGAAAATAAAAATTTGTAGGAAAAAAAAACAACCATAGAATGTTACATGTTCAACATCAGCTATGTGTAAGCACTGAGTGTTGATCTACCCCAAAACTATGCTATCAGGAATACACATATATGTGTGACGGTGGAGATGGACTGTGTGTGTGAGGGGGGGCACAAAAACGAGGGCTCATCTTTCATAGCAGGAACTTAGTAGATGATATCTTAAATGGAACAGATCATGGAGAGCATGGGAGGGGGCCGGGAAGGGAGTAAAAGGCAAAAAACTGTACTTGAAAAATAAATTTAAAAAATTATTGGAAAAAAATTTTTTTAAGTAAAAAATTTTTTTAAATGGAACAAATCAAGAAGTAATGGTACACACATATCATTTAGAAATGAACAGCAAAAACGGATGAAAGTGGTTACTTCTGGAGAGTGGTTATCAGCATGGGGGATCAGAGAACATCTTTGTCATTACAAGTTCTATCCCTGCCATGATGGTACTATTTGAAATTATAAATAAATATAAATTGGAAAAATATGAAGATTAGATTTTAAAACTGTAATGCATGGGATCAGCCTCTTGCAGAAATGGCAATTAAAAATATTAAGAACAGAATTGAACCATTTCAGGAATGTCTGTTAAATTAATTATACCATTTACAGCTTATCTTTTAGTGGTAAACTTTGGAAGGGCTTATTTTAGGAACTCTAAGCTCCAGTTCTGATATTCACTCAATGTGAAGCCCAGGGGTACTGAGTCACTTCTCTGCTTCACTTTCTGCATCTACTAAACCAGATTAATTATGTCTTCTCTGCTTGCTACATGGTGTTTTGTAGGGAAAGGAAAAGAAGAAAACAGTGGGGGGAAAGAGAGAGAGATAGAGAGAGAAATAGAGATGAAGGTGCTTTGGACATTTTGGAACTAAAACACAAAAAAGAAAACGTGTATGTGTGTGTCTTCATTATGCTCTCAATTTTGAAATGGTGTGCAGATATAATTCATTACTCGAAAACATTATTACACTACATATTGTTTTCTCAGGTATTCCTGAGCCTCATATACAAATAAAGATGGCAGTTGATCACAAAGATACTGATATCTTCCTGACTGTTCCCACCAGGCTGCCTCTTAGCCTTTGAAGAAGTTCAGCATTTTGATGTTGGTAGAACCTCTGCCCCCTAATACCGGTGGCCTCTCAGATGGTAACTTGAATACATTTTGATGTTGGAAGAGCTTCCTCTCTAAGGAAGACAATAAGGAAAAGAGGGCGTAAGGGGAACCAGTACTTGCCTCTTGTCTATATGCAGATACAGTGATCGACATAAAGAATTTACATTTCTCTCTTAGGGAAAGTTGGTGGCGGATGTCGCCAAGCACCTGGGTCTGAAGTACGTGGTATACAGTGGCCTGGAGAACAATAAGCGCCTGACCTGGTGGGAAGTTGGAAGTTGAGCACTTCGATGGGAAGGGAGAGGTAGAAGAATATTTCTGGTCCTTCGGTGTCCTATTGATATGGGAAACTTTGAAGAACCTTTGTTTAACCTTTATTTGCCCAGGCCCCAGGCGCCCTAGGGAGAATGATGGGGCTGTCTGGGATAAGTAAACAACAGTGCATTATCTAGGACTGAGATTAACACCCCTGCTGTTAAAAACTGACCTTCGAATTTAGCCTTTGTACTCTGCTTCTGCCCCATAACTAGAACTAACTTCCCCATTCCCCTTCTGTATCCCGCTTTGCTATGTAGACAAGAAGACCCTGTAAACTATAAAAACCCCAAGAATCCTTTGTTCAGGGCTCAGAATTTGGAGACTGACTCCTCTGGGCCCGTTTATGTTAATAAAACCTCGTACTCCAGAAACCCTCGGTGTCTGGTTGCTTCATTTTCCTGCAACACTATGACCAGTGTCTGCGTGGCAGCTTACTTTGAAAACTTTCTCACCATGTGGAAGGCCGCAAAAGCCCCTGATGGAGATTATTTCACCTTTGGTAAGTGGTAGTTTGCAGAGAAAGTAACCAGACCCCTCCTGTCCTTCCCTCCCCCTCCCACTTGCACTTCCTCCCTCATTTCAGTGGACATATATCATTTGAGTGCCTCCTACATGCTTAACCTCTGTGTGAAGTGCTGAGATGGAGACTGTGGTTTTCGACTTCACAGAGGACTGCTTCTTGGACTGGAAACACAAAGGATTTCACTTCCAGTCTTAGCAGTCTGATGCTCTTTATATAAGTAGTTAGCTATGTGACCTCAAGACTTAGTTTGCTCATGTCTAATGGAAAAGTTGGACAAGATGACTTCTTTTTTTTTTTTTTTTTTTTTTATTTTTTTTTCCCTTCCCCCCCCCCGGTCTCCCCCTCCCTCCATTCCCCCCTCCTTTTTCTTTCATACTAAAGTCCCTTCTAGCTCATCCATTTGACCTTCTGTGGCAACAGGAAAGCCATTCTTCTCTCTCTCTTAGCCTCTCTGTGTCTCAGCTTCCTCATCTGTGAAGTGGGATAATAGCATCTACCTCAGGATGTTCTTGTGAAAATTAGAATACATTTAAGGGTCTTAGCATAGGGTTTGGCACATATATCAAGTACCAGATGGTATACACCAAGTACCTGTTATGTACCTGGTGCTGACTTTGAGGAGTTTATAGCAGTCAGTGTGAAAATGTTAATGCACAAGATGTCACAGTGAGCAGTACAGGTGGAACACTGTAGGTGCTTAGTTGTGTTGTCCTCACTGATGGTGACCAGAGAAGGGCAGGGGAAGGCTTCATGAAAAAAGTGTTTCTGAAGTGGTCCTTGAGGGTGGGCAAGACTGTGTCTAGGTAGAGGGAATGATGGGGCTGCCCTGGCTAAATTCTAGAATCTTTAATCCTCGCCTGGCTAGATCCACATGAATGAACCAGGGGCAGCACGAGGAAGGGAAGTAAATCCTGACTCTGTCCTTATCTGTCTATGGAGTCTCAGCAAGTTGCTTGGCCTCTCCAGCCTGAGTTTCTTCATATGCTAGAAAAATTATACATCTTGGATAGGATTGTTATGAGGATGAAATGAGGTATAAATGGCAGGCACTTTGTAAATAGTAAACCCTCAGTAACTGATCTTGGTACAAATTGGGTGGGAGTGGCCTGACTGGAGCGTGGATGGGACAGACCTTTCACAGAAAAGTGAGGAACTGATGATAATATGCACTACCAGCCATTTCTCCAAAGCAGGAAGGAGAACAGGGCTCCTGAGAAGGAGGTGTGTATGCATGTGTGCCCTGCAGAGACCCTCAGAGCTGAAAGGAGGACCCATACTTGTTTCAGGCTGGCAGGCCTTGAGTAACCTGGCTCTTTGCCTCTCTTGGCTGCACTCTCTCATCTGTAAAATGAGAGTTTTGTTTGGATGATTTCTAAGGTCCTGCCCAGCACCAACATCTCTCCAGCGCAGGGTCTGCAAACTAGGACGCACCACCTGCTTTTTTAAACATTTATTGGAACACAGTCACACCATTGTTTATGTATTGTCTACAGCTGTTTTCATGATATAATGATAGAGTTGAGTAGTTGTGACAGAGCCCATATGACCTGCAAAGCATTAAATGTTTATATGTAGCCCTTTAAAAAAACTTCATTGTCTTCTGCTCTAGAATGTTTCCTAGAGTTAGAGATAGAAAGTTGGTTGCTGTTTTCATCTGCAACTCTTGGTCCAGTAAGTCTTAAGTCTTAAGGAGGTATCTAAATCCCAAATCCAGTATCAGGAACTGGAGCTCTGAGAAAGCTAAGAGAAAAAAAATGTTGAAAACTATTGTAGATGTCTTTAATGAAGAAAATAAGTTACTCCCAAACCCAAGAAGACAGTCAATCATTCGAAAGATACACTCATGAGAAGATCTGCAAAGCCACTTTTACCTGGGTTCAACACACTTCTCAGGGCCTGGCCCCTCTCCCAGCATTGGGTCTTATATTCCTTTTGTTTCATGGAGTTTGAAGTCTGTGAGAAGATGGGGAGAAAGGTGAAGGGGTATAAGCATATGGTGCGTGTGATCATTCGCAGAGGATTGGGTATGCTTTTTTCACATCTTAATATTATTATTTTCTTTTTTCAAATTATATTTTACTGATTATGCTATTACGGTTGTCCTAATTTTTCTTCCTTTGCCCCCTGCACCGAGCATCCACCACTCCCTCAGGCAATCCTCCCACCATTGTCATGTCCATGGGTCATGTGTATAAGTTCTTTGGCTACTCTGTTTCCTGTACTATCCTCATGGCTATTCTGTAACTACCTATTTGAACTTCTTAATCACTTCACCTCTTCATCTACTCCACAACACCCCCATCCCATCTGGCAACCATCAAAATGTTCTCTGTATCCATGATTCTATCTCTTCTTCTTTGCTTAGTTTGTTTTTCAGATTCAGTTTTGACAGATATGTACTTATTGCCATTTTATTGTTCATAGTTTTGATCTTCTTTTCTTAAATAAGTCCCTTTATCATTTCATATAATAATGATTTGGTGATGATGAACTCCTTTAGTTTTTTCTTGTCTGGGAAGCTCTTTATCTGCCCTTCAATTCTAAATGATAGCTTTGCTGGGTAGAGCAATCTTGGCTGCAGGTCCCTGCTTTTCATCACTTTGACTACTTCTTGTTAATCCCTTCAAAGGGGCTTAACAGCCTGCAAAGTTTCCTTTGAGAAATCAGCTAACAAGTCTTATGGGAACTCCCCTGTAGATAACTAACTTCTTTTCTCTTGCTGTCTTTAATATTATCCCTTTATTTTTAACCTTTAGCGTTTTACTTATGATGTGTCTTGGAGTGGGCCTCTTTGCATCCATCTTGTTTGGGACTCTCTGTGCTTCCCGGATCTGCATGTCTCTTTCCTTCACCGTACTAGGGAAGCTTTCTTTCACTATTTTTTCACATAGATTTCCAATCTCTTGCTTTTTCTCTTTTCCTTCTTGCACTCCTATGACGCTAATGTTGGATTATTAGAAGTTGTCCTAACAATAGTCTAAGAGGCTGCTTAGTCTGTCCTTATTTTTTTATATTGTTTTTTTTTCTTGTTATTCTGATTGGTTGTTTTTTGCTTCCTTATGTTCCAAATCATTGATTTGATTCTTGGCTTTACTCACCCTACTGTTGTTTCCCTGTAAATTGTTCTTTATTTCACTTGGTGTGTCCTTTGTTTCTGACTGGATCTTTTTTATGATGTTGAGGTCCTCACTCCACTGTGGTCTCTCGCTGTCCACTGGGCGCGCAGGCTCTGGGGTTTCCCATGTGGTGCAGGCCAAGGTCAGCCCCCACCTGTGTTGTGCCCAGGACCACCCTGTCTGAGCTATCAACTGTTTGAAATGGCTGCTGCTTGTGCTGGGCTTACAGATTCCCAGGCAAAGCCAAGCTGGCTGCTGCTAGTGCCAGGAGTGCAGCCACTTAACAAGAGGTAGAGGAGCTGGGGGCTCACTGAGGCTGGCTGTTGCTTGTTTGGGAAGATTTAAGAAATTGTGAAGCATGAGCCAAGACCAGCCATTTATATGGAAAAGCGAGTTGGGTGGGCCCATAAGTTGGGTGGGTTGGAGTCTCTGGGGATCTCCAGGGCAGGACAAACTATGTTAGCCAGGTTGATAGAGCCTCAGATATGGCACCAGCCTGCTGTCTCTGTGGCTCTGTGGGGACAGGGTCCAGAATAGGGACAGTGGCCTCTGCCTGCCTTTCTGTCTGGGAGAAACCTGTCCTCCAGCTCTCACCTTCATGCCAGGCACTTCGGTTCTTCCCTTTATGCCACTGGTGACTTTCAAGCTGCTACCATGGTGTTAGAGCTCAGAGAGAGTGAGTCTGAGTAAGTCCGTGTGTGGCTTCTTTAAGAGGAACTGCTTGGGACTCCAGCTTTTTTTTCCCCACCAACACAATCCCCACTGGTTTTGGCAACCAGTACTTGTGGGGACTGATCTTCCTGGCATTGGAACCCTGGACTGGGTTCTGCCATGAAGCTGGGACTCCTTGCTCCTGAGATATACCTCCCGAATTTTTGTCCAGTACATATGGATGTGGGTCCAGCCTGTTTCACAAGTCTGTCCCTCCTACTAGTCTTGACGGATGTGGTTTTTTAAATTCCGTAGTTGTGAGACTTCCATTCAACTCAATTTCTGAGTGATGGTTGTTCTATATTTTAGGTGTAATTTTGATGTGGTTGTTTGAGGAGGTGAGCCATGTTTACCCATGCTGCCATCTTGAATAGTTTCTATTTAACTGATGAATGTGGCCTTTTCTCTTTCATGCTCAGAAAATTGTGGCTCTTGTATAGATTTCTTCTGCAGTCCCCATTGTTCTTTATGTAATTTCAGTAGATTTTTCTCTTTTTCTCCTTTCATGTCTGTTAATATTTGCTGAAGAATCAGAATGTCACATCAAAACAAAAAAGCTACAGCAAGTGAAAGGAGTTACTTTACAGTAGAGAAAATGAGGCACAAAGAATGTAAATGATCTGCTTTAGGTCTGCAATCAGTGAAAGAGCTAGTACTATAATCATGAGGTATCCTGAGTCCTAGTCCAGTTCTCTTTCTACCACTCCCCCCTGATAATGGGGATCTAATTATGCAGAATATTTGCACGTTGAAGTAGCTTGGGAGAGTGGCATCTATGTTCTTGGCCAAATCAGTTAATCCTGCATAAGAGTATAGTTTCTTCTTATGGAGGTAATATGACTATCTCTTCCTACTTTGGCCACTAGGAAGCTCAGAGCCAAACTAGCAAGTCTACTGTAGCAACTCTGTAGTCCCCTTTGGCTTGCATAATTGTATTCTAATTCTATTCTCCCCCAACCTGCTGTCTTGACCTCCTAACCTGATCTCCTATTTTCTTGCTCTGATTTATTTGTTTCATGTTATTTTACTGCTTTTTTGGTATATATTTATCATAAGCTGCAAAAAATATTTATGAAAAAGGTGGTATATAAATAAAGAACACCAGGATGTTTGAAAAAGTTGTTATTGACCATCCCAGTGAGGATAAAAATAGTGTCACAGTTCTGAGAAAATGTTGGTGGCTATGGTATTTGCTTTCTTTTCCTCCCTGGTCCTCCTGTCTCCCTAACCAATTCATCATAGTCACCTCTACCCCCCTATCTCTGTGGCTTTGACTGTCCTGAGCAGTGATGGCTCATTTCTGTGTCCAGCCTCACCCAAATTCACAGATCCATGTCCTTATTTCTGACCTCTCTTTTATTGGATGGTTCCATCTGAATGCTCAGCAGATACCTCAACTCAATGTGTTCAAAACAGCATGGGCTCTTGCCAGGTAGGTCAGCTGGTTAGAGCTTATAGTTGAGCCTTGGTTCCTCTTGGCAGGTCAGTGGGAGTGACTTAACCCAGACCAGTCAGCAGCAAGGACTGGCTGTGACCACTGACCACCAACCTCTGCCCTCTGTGCAGGTTTTTATAATTCCATAGTTGTCAGACTTCCATTCAACTCGATTTCTGACAGTTCTGAGTGATGACTGTTCTATGATTTAGTTGTAATTTCGATGTGGCTTTG
Source organism: Artibeus jamaicensis (assembly GCF_021234435.1). Classification (NCBI taxonomy): domain Eukaryota; kingdom Metazoa; phylum Chordata; class Mammalia; order Chiroptera; family Phyllostomidae; genus Artibeus; species Artibeus jamaicensis. Next base: position 4,829,302 of record NW_026522046.1, on the reverse strand, counting down.
CAAGGCAGTGAGCCGTGTTTACCTATGCCGCCATCTATGGTGGACGCTAGACATGGTTTTGGATGGCTCAGGACCTTCCAAGCATCTCTCAGTCACAAGCCTGATCCCTGACTATTCTTGATACATCAAATCATTTCGCAATTCAGCAGAAACTTTTCTGGCACCAAAAGTCCTAAGGCATTAAAAGCGGGGAGTTTTACAGAATGGTTAATGCTGTTCTTAGTAACTAGTCTGACTTGAGGACGCTGCCCATGGAGGGTTCCAGAGTGGGGAAATGCTTAGGCCCCATGACACTCTGGGAAAGGATACATGTGGCCACAAGGTGGTGCTCCAGCCTCAGCAGTCTGACTTTTTTTCCCCAGTCTGGTTAGAAGGGGGCTGTTTCCAGAAGTGCTTCAGTGAGTCCATGGCCCTGAACAAATTCCCATCAGGAGCTCTGGTCTGGCTGAAAAATGTTTGTCCAACCCCAAAAGGAACACGGTCCTCTCAGAAAGTGAGACACAACCAAAACAAATCTCTTTCCTTCAAAATCTGCACAAAAGAATCTTCTATTTTACTAGGGGTTGGTAGTTATCAATGTTACAGGATGGAGGAGTGACTCAAGGAGACAGACATCTTCAAAGTCATCTTCCATGCTGCTCATATAGTTTTCTTACTAAAAGCTTACATTTTCTTCTGATTTCAAAGTAACACATGCTTATTTCAGAAAATTATAAAAAAAGAAAATAAAAATCACATATTTTAATTTATCAGAGATAGCAACTGTTAAGACTTCCTACATTTTTTCTAGTCTTTTTCTACTATATACATGTTTATATCTAGCTTTCTTATTTAACATTGTATTATGAGCACTTTCTATTTTGTTAAAGTTCTTCAAAAACATTAATTTTAATAGCTGCCTAATATTCTTAAAGTAGATGTACCTCTATCATTTATTCTGCCACTCCTTTTGTTGCATGTGTAAGTTATTCTTGAATTTTTATTGTATGAATGACATATGACAATCATTGTTTTATATGAATTGTTTGTTGCATTTTTCTGAGACCAAATGGAATACCAAGGTTAGAGTTTACCTTTGGGGGCCAATAGTTGGAAATGGTTTTTGCTAATTCAGATGGAGGTTATTGTTTCAGTTAGTGTCTGAGGGACTCAGGGGGCGGGTTCTGTGGAAGGTGACAGAAGGCAGCTCCGTGAGTGTGTGACAGACGGGCAGTGTTTGTCTGAGCCCCGGCCTAGCAGAGTCTGGGATGGCTGAAGCCAAGGCGCTCATTTCTAACCAAGGAGGGAAGTGATGGTGAAGGGACCTCAGCCAGGAGGAAGGGACAGAGAGCCTGGTGCCAGGGTGAGCGGGAGCCTTGACCCTGCGTGGGCAGCCAAATGGGTGGGCTGAGGGGCTGCTGAGGGAATCCCACAAAGAAATGGATATGAAAAGGTCCCACAAGACCTTTTCCAAAAACGCTTGGGGCCAGAAGCAATTCAGCTTTCAGAAGCTTTCTGCTTTCAGATAGGTTATGTGCTACATGTATCACATAAAATCACCATCGGGGGCGGGGGCGGGAACCTGCAATCAAACACCTCAGTTTCTCTGCAGAAAAATACATGACTATTTCCACTAAATGGGATAACTAAAGATCATAACTAGCTTCACATCAGTTCAGATCTGAATTAGTTCAGAAAAGTCAGTTTGCTGTCAAATTGCTTATTTAAAAACTTGAGAGTTTCTTGGATTTTGGAGTTCAGCTAAAGAACTGTAGACCTATATCATCCTTAAGGTGAATAATTTGTTCTCCAACTATTTTCAATGAGAGCTAGAGCATTTTCTTTTAAAAAAAAAACAACTTTTTTAAAAAACTTGTTCTTCAAAGATCACCCCAGAAGCTTACGAGAGGCTGGGATTTCCTGGAGCGAAGGAAATGGCCGACGTGTTTTGTTTCTATCATACGAAGCCAGACTGTGATGTCCAGCTCACCCAGCGACTAAACCCCAAAGTCAAAAGCTTCAGCCAGTTTATCCCAAAGAACCAGGGAGCCTTCACAGGCATTTAAGCGTTGGAACAGCCCCTGACCAGGCAAATGTCTCCTCCATGATTCTGGTCCTCTTTACAGCACATCTCCATTTAAGAACAGCAATGTTAGAATGCAACTGTTTGCAACACCAAAGGCTTCCCCAAAGTTCTCTCTTAAGTAGGAAACATGGAAACGGCGGCTGGACACAGTGATTTGAGTCACATCTAACTTTCTAGCCATTGATAGGATGGGACACCTGTTTGGTTGGATGAGAAGCCCCAAACCCCGCACCAGCGCCCCCCAACAGCCAAGTCCCCTCCCAAGGCTCTGGCTGGAGGAACCTGGAGCTTCTTCCCCAACACGAATGGGGGCGGCTACTCGGCCTTCTCCTGCCCAATGATCCTGAGCCCTGGCTCTGAAACTCCCCTTGCAGTTCCAGTTGTTTTTCAAGTGTGTTGTCACATTCTTAGTGAACTTTTAAGTAATTTAAATTTCTTAAAATAAAAGTCTTTGCAGGGGAACTTCTGGGGAGCATGGCATTCAATGAACAAGCGCACATGTTAGAGATTCTAAAGTTCAGTTTTGCTTCAAGGTCAACAGTTCCTTCTCTGGTTCATTCACTAAATCATCTATCGAATCCTTCAATTATTCATCCATCTATTCCCCTATTCTTCATTTAGGCGTTTCGCAAATTTTATTTTTAGTGCCCGTGGTGCATTTGCAGACTTCTCTCCCCTCTCGTGTGTTTTCTTATCGGACTGGTCCACTCTCCAAAGGCTGCCACAGCTCCTTTTCAGTTCATGTTTGGCTTTGCTTTTGGCCATGCTAGGGCAAGGGGGCCATCTAACCATGTAGGTGAAAGCAAAACCTGGAGCTCTGCAGGAGCTTGAGGCGAGAGCTGGGGGCAAGGTAAGGAAGTGGAGAGAGGAGTTGATGGGAGGTCCCCGTTGTATCTTTGTAGATCTCTGGCTGAGCATTTTCTATACCATGGTGTAATTGCCTCATTTACGAGTCTTCTTCTTGGCTGGGAGTGACTTGTACTCCTCCCTAGCCTGGTGCTTGGTGCATGATAGGAGATCAATAGATGTTGGTTTTCTAAATGAGTGAATAAAGTTAATTGATCATATCATTGCAAGAAAAGGGAAATCAACAGGTATCTAGAGTGGAGAGTGGTAAGAACCAGCCACTGGTACTTAAAAGGCAAGGAAGGGGCTGTCCCTGCTGTCAGCAGGGAGGCAGGCAGGCAGCCGCCGGGGCTGGAAGCAGCTGAGCGAGGATGGCGTGATGGTGCTTGGGAGACAGGACCTGGGGACTGAGGGTTTGACTCGGAGAAGGAGTCTTGGAGATGCCAAATATCAGCTTTTTTTGGTCTTGTAAGGCATCAAGTGCTGTGTTTGTGTTAAATGAACTATATTGAAATTATCGCAGACGAATTTTGATTCTTGGGAGGAATTTGCAGTCTTAGTGTGTCTGAAGACCACTTTTCTCTTTAAACCCCACAAGCAGTAAATTCAATGCGACTCAAGCTCTCACGCCTGGGAAACAGGTCTGGGTAAATTTCTAAAAAGGGAAAAGCAAAACAAAACCCTAAACTAAAAATAGGTGGTTTATTACTCGTCTGGGTGGGCCAGGCAGGAGGAAGGGCTGCAGTTTCCTAAGTAAACCTCAGCATCCCCTAAATGTGGGGCAGTCTGCAGGCTGGCAGGTCTCCTGGCCTCCTTGTGTGTTCGCTGGATGGCTGGTTGGTTCGGTAGCCCTGGGCCAGCCCTGCCATTGTTCCTACAAAGCACAAGAAGCTCTTTCTGAATTTAGAAGTGAAGCTTTCAGTGGCCCATCTGAAACGCAACTGTGTCTTTTAAAGGGCCCGGTTTGCATCCCCACTTCACTTGACCAATAAGGGGAAGAACAGGGAACGTTAGTCTAAAACATTTTATATTTGTTGACCGTAGACACGGGGCATCACCACCGTCTTCTCTCCCCCGCTGACAGGGAGTCCTCGCCCAGGGAGAGAAAAGCTTCATGTCAGAGTTGCTCAGAGTACGCGCAGGACTCAAGAGAGGAGTAGAAAGTGGAGATGGGGCCTTGAACCGCTATGAACCGAACCCCTCTCTGTCATCCAGGGAATGGGTTGGGTGGGGGTGGGGCCAGGGGTGGTGGACAAGAAGGGATGCAGGAGATCTCTCGGTGATTGTAGAAATGTTCCTAGAAACCCACGCTGTGGAGTCAGATCTGGCTCGATAGGAGTCTTGCCCTGCCCCTGACTGGCTGTGTGAACCCGGGCCAGTCTCTTGACTTTTGTGGGCTTCGGTTTCCCCATGCTCCCAGGGGGCTGCTGGGAGTGCTCGGAGACTGAAGGTATGGAAAGCACTTTGGACAGTCTTTGGTAGATAGTAAGTGCTCAATAAACAGTAGCTGTAATTATTATTGAGAATAATTCCTGTCCTTGCTGCCTTCACACAGTACCCCAACCTCGGAGGTGCCATGGACTGCTCCCCAGGTCTTTCCAAGCCCATCTGCTCGCAAATGGTGGCCTCAAGCACTTGGGGTTCCCAGGTTCCTCATGTCCTGACTGCCCTCTGCTGGGGGGCCTCGTCCCTGCCCATCTTCCCGTGCCCGCCACTAGATGGCAGGACGAACCTAGCATGAGGAAGGGTCATTCCGTCCGCACCCTTGGTAGACTTCTCCGCGGCCTTCCAGAACAAGGCTCATGAGACAGCCCTTCGGTCTCTCTCTTTCGGGCTCTCAGTCACCCTCCAAGGTCATTTCATTGAACATGTTCTGGGCACCTTCCCTGTGCCTGACACTTCAGGATAACGTGCCTTCTCTGTGCCTAATTTGGGATTGAAGAAAGGAAAAGAAGAGACAAGGTACTATTTAAAAGCTCCAGCACTGGCCCAGACCCACTGCAGGGCGAGCCCCCCATGCGAGGCCAAGGGCGGGCCTGCTGTGGAAACAGGGCCCCCAGGTGCCTGCCCCAGGAGCACCGGGCACACTGCTCTGCAGCCTGGGAGCTGGGGCAGATCCTGGGGGCGGGGGCTCCTGCAGCTGGCACTTCATCAGCATCCTCTCTGCTGCTCAGGGGTCCCTTCCCACTCTGGAGTCCCATCAAGGCTGCACAAGGGGCAGAGACAAAGTCCCCAAAAGGAATTTGGGGCACTGTTAGGAAAAGGAAGTGCATGCTGGGCAGGCCCCAGTGTCCACTCTCCAAAGCAGCTGTTCTTTGGCAAAGAAGTCATCTTCTGGACTCCTCGCAGACGTGAACAGGAAGGCAACAGCATGACTTTTAATACACCCCAGAGAGGATAAGGTTTTACGGTATTTCTGAAGGGCTGCTCAACTGTCTGTTGCAAGAGTATTAAAAATGTGTGTGCTCTTTGACTTGGCAATACTACCTCTATGCAGCTATTTTAAGTAAATAAACACAAATATAGATAAAAATATAAAATTTCCAGGATTTTATACGGAAGTGTTGTTCATGAGAGTAAAAAAGGAAATGGAAATAAGCTAAATATTCTGCATTAAAGGAATAGATCATTAATTACTGAGTAGTTATAAAATTCCCTTAAATTTTAAATTCTTTAAAACTATCATTTGTTAAATATTTTTTACTGAAAAATAAGCTTATTGTGTTTTAAGTGAAAAAATGTTGGATGTAAAGTAACATGATACCTGGCTTAATTCCACTTGTGTAAAGTATACATGTACATAGTGAAATATTGAGAGGAAATGCACCGAGATGAGATTTTAGTTGATTTCTATTTCCTCCCATTAAGTTTCCCCTTTCCTGAAGCTTTCCATAATGAAAATATGTCAGTTAGATGTTGAAATTTATGTAAAAAAACTCTTCATAATTTAACAAATATCGTAATTGTCCTAATTCTTCCTTATGTCAGAGCAACTATAATAATTGTCACTTATGCGTGTTTGCTATGCACCAGCACCATGGCTACATGTGTGTAAAAACTTTCACTAGGTCTTTGTACCAACACTGTAAGCAAGATTATCTTCTCACCCTACAGATAAAGAAACATACTTCAGCGAGTTTAGTGATTTGCCCAAAGTCACCTAATTAGTAGGTGACAGAGCCAGAATTTAAATTCAAGTCTCCGAAGTGAGCCTTCCACCAGTTTGGAACTTCGATCACTGCAATTCTCAAGTTATGAAAGGGCTGGGCCATCAAATGCGTGCAGAATGCAGTTGTTTGGAATGTGAGACATAGTATCTCTTAGAAACACTGTAGAGACCAGATGCCAACCTATGTAAAGATAGGCCCTGCAGGCCCAGGCTATTGCCCAGTGGGTTGGAGCATTGTCCTGATACACCGAAGGTGTGGGTTCGATCTCCAGTCGGGCACACGCAAGAGTCAACCAGTGAATGCATTAGTGAGTAGAGTAGAACAACAACGTGATGTTTCTCTCTCTGTCCTTTCCTCTCTCTCACAGGGGTGTCAAACTCATTTTCACTGGGGGCCACTTCAGCCTGGCGGTTGCCTTCAAAGGGCCGAATGTAACTTTAGGACTGTATACATGTAACTTCTCCTTAACTGGGGGTGAGGAGCTCAGTGCCGTAGCTGAGTGGAAACAAGGTGCTGGGCCTGAGGCCAGATTCAGCCTGCAGGCCTTGCGTTTGCCACCTGTGCTCTGAAGTCAGTCAATGAAAAAAAAGATCAGCCCTCCAAGAGCTGGAGAAATCACTTCTACTCATATGTTGTGAAAACACTAATTTCGATAAGATGTTTTTTGCAAACATGTTTCTTGCAAACCTTTCTCCCAGATGCACGCACAGAATAATGAAACTGATGTTGGGGTGAGGAAAGGCAGTATGTGGGCAAGTCAGGAGGAAAAGCCATGTATGGATTTTTGTATGTACAAACAACAACAAAAAAGCAGAGCCAAGGTATGCTCAGAGCAAAGCGGTGGGGTCTTAGTGGCTGACTGGGGATGTATCCAGTACAGGGGTGATGGGTTGAGTGTAATGAAGTCCTGTACGGAAACTGGGAGCCCATAGGAGGTCATCGGGGTATCACATCTAAATGTTTTCAAGAGCCAGACAGGTAACTGAAGCAGGCCAGATGGAATACAACAGGGAATAGTGGGGACTATGGCAATAAGAGATTGAATGATCCACCTACAGGTATCGAGTTAAAATGTAACAGAAACACAGTGACACCAAACATAAATTGCCTCAGCTGTTCCTAAAAGGATGGTTTTCTGATCCTAATGTTTGACAGCAAATCTTTTAATTTTGTGGAAGGGTAGGGACCTGATGGGCCTGTAAGGACTGTGGCTGGAGGGCTTGATCAGGATGAGAAAGAGCAAGTCCCAGGGTCCCCTGCTTTGGAAACCGGGAGAGTGCTGGGTGAGGGCTGTGGGGTGGGGGAGCTGATTGGCAGTAGCTGCTCAGATTTGTATGTCATTACCAACGAAGCATTCCTTCACTGCTTCTAGCAGAAGTTGGGCCATGGGGGAAGAGAAAGAAGAAAGGAACCAACATTTGCTGAAAGCTGCCCTTTTTCATAGTTATCACTTCATTTAGGCTTTATTATCCCTCTGAAGAGTTGGTGTATGTGGCAGACTAGCTAGATGTTTACCAAACCTGTTTCCTCATCTTCCTGGGCATACAGCTGGAATTTTTTAAGTGTTCTTCGCAATTAACTGCAGCCATGTAACTGTGATGTAGACACTAGCGTGAAGTGCAGCTGATGTGTGCCACTTCTAGGCCTAGCATAAAACTCTTCTTCCACTCCCACACTCCTCCATCGTCTCCCCCTACCTTTGGATCGCCGCCTACAAGACGGAGAATCCTGAACGCCGTGTTTAGAAAGTGGTGAAGCCAGACAAAGAAAGCACCCAGGCACTTAACTCCCCTCTTGGAGAAGAGCAGCCGCAGATTGGGAACACGTGTTCTAGACTTCAGGCAAATCAGAAGTAAACTTCCGTAATGTTAGGGCCAATTACCCCTTTTTTTGTGTGTTTATTATAGCAGCTGGCATTGCTTTAATCAATATGGTGTTTTTATGCCCATTTAGAGAGAAGCAAATTGAGACTTAGGGAGGCCAAATAATTTGCCCAAGGTCACACAGCTGAAAATGAATGAATCTGAACCCAGGCTAATCCAGATCTCAGGCCTAGGCTCTTTCTATAACAACATACTGTTTCCAAGGTAACCAATACATTCTGTGGGGCCTAATTTGTGATTTCTTGTTCTATTGTAACCAACTCCACCCACCCCCAAATCTAATGGGTGCCTCCAAAATGCAAGGAAGCAGGAAGGGAGAGCATAATGGAGTGGGGGACCCAACCACTCACCTACTCTCAAGTTGTAGAGGCGGAAATGCACAGGCAGCTCCCAGGTCTCTCTCCTGTGAGAGCAGAGCGGGGCCTGTCAATCCTGCGGAAGCTTTCGGATTCCCAAGGGTGCTCTTGCTCGGGGCCCCTTGTTCAGTCACATCTGTGTCCCGCTGATCAGGGCTCTGGCTTGAACTCTGTGACCTGCTCAGAGAGGCTCTTGCTACCTCTTTGTTCAAACACACAATAGTTGCAAAAACAAAGAGGAAAATCAGATGCAGGTGAAAGTTTATTTTTAACATTTCCAAGGCCAAATGGGGATTTAACATGAAAATCAGAGCCCTCACTTCCGGCTGCTCTCTCCCAAAATGGCTTGGGTGCTTTTGGCTGGCCAGGACTCCAACGCGCTTGGATCCCTTCCAAGCAAGTGCACCGCTTGATGAAGTAGACAGTTCAGTCTTTCCAGGGCCTTCTTTTGGCCAGAAATAGACATTCTGTTTGGAGATGGCATTAAATTTGGGCCCATAGAGTGCGATCGGCTTGGGAAAGCATGCTGCTCTGGCCACCCAAAATATGTGAGGTTTCTTGATATTTTAGTCAAATCAGTCAGGAACGTTAATAGAAAAATGTGTAATAAAGTGAAAATTGTTGGAAACCATTAGGCGGGAAGCTCCGCCAGGCGCTGGGGGTGGGCCCCACCCCGTCCCTCCTCTGTGGGTCCTTTCCCTTAGAGGCCTGCAGGTAGCAGAGACTGGGAATTTCATCTGAGAAACAGCAAGGACCACCAGGAGCCAGTTTTCAGGGCACAGCTACATTGTGCAGAGTACTTGACCATGGTATTTCATCATCCTATCATCTCTGGAGGTAAGAGTCATTGTCAGCTGTGTTTGATCAATAAAGGAAAAGCTCTAAAAGGAGTGAGTCAGCCCGCTGTTTGCAGAGCACACCTGAGATTGTTTCACACCAAAGTCATTTTCCCCCATTGTCCCGCAGTGTGGAGGAGCATTAGTGTTCTTTCGCCTGGTTTGCCACCTGCCAGAGGGAGACAGAACGTGCAGAAATGGCCCTGTGCTTTCTCTCCCTTCAGAACCGCTGCAGCAGCAGTGTCCCTGCAGAAACAAGGAGATGAGAAGTCGTGGGTTCAGAGTAGCCATGATTGTAATAAAATGTTTCAAGAAAACAAATCAAACAAAAATGAAATGGCTTGCTCTTGTTTTTGTGCTTTAACTCAAATTGGCTTTTTGATATAGAATGACATTCTTTAAAAAAAAATATTTTTAGAGAAATGGCAAGGGAGGGAAAAAGAAAGGAAGAGAAACATCAATGCGTGGTTGCCTCTCATGGGCCCCCAACTGGGGACCTGGCCTGCAACCCAGGCATGTGCCCTGACTGGGAATTGAACCTGCAACCCTTTGGTTTAGCAGGCCAGCACTCAGTCCACTGAGCCACACCAGCCAGGGCTAAAATGACATTCCTTTCTGATTCAGTTCTTCTCCTGACAGGTCTTCAGCAAAGTGTGGATTGAAGAAGAAAGAAATGGGGAGAGCATATGGTCCCGAGAGCTAAGAACTGCCTTTCCCCTTTTAGGACACTTGAATATGTGAATGTGCCTTTCTCTTGCGTGTATTTAAATTTTATGGGTTTTGCGTGTGTGTGAAACAGAGAAAAGATGGGGTGACCGTGGAAGGGAAGGGAAGAGCAGGGAAAAGCAGGGTGAGGAGGTAGACTGAAAGAGGGTTCCTGAGGAGGGCCAAGGGCCGCTTTTAAATCCAGTTCTGCCATAAGAATCCAGCTGCCTGAGGCAAAACTGACAGCTTGGGAATGATGGTGCCATTACTGTTATATCTGAGTTTCCTTCTTGACCCCCCTTGTCTCCTCTCTGCTCTGAGCCTCCTCAGACTGGTTGGTCCACGGCCCTCCTGGTGCTTGTCCCTTTCCCAGAAGAACAGGCACTCACTGAAAGTTACCAAATTGGTTCTCCCTAAATCCTCATCTGCAGCTAGCACCTCTCCCCCAGTACTGCCCTGTGTTACTCCTTTATCATCACCAGCTTCTGTGAAGCTCAACCAGGGCAAAATCTCGGCCAGATTTTTTGCAAACCAACCTCTCCTTTCTTTCTTCCCATTTTTAACAAGGTTGTTGCCAGTGTCCAGGAGCCTAGCGTTGGGGTCAACATTGATCCTTCATTTCCTGTGAGCTCTCACAGTTGTCCTTTACAAGTCTTATCTGTCCTTCCTTCCACACAACTCTTGCATTTCTTACTTTCTCTTCTTTACCTCTGCCGCCATCCAAGCCCAGAGTCTTGCATCTGCCTCTTGGCTAGTCTCTCTATACACACTGTCCTCTCTGAACTATCATTCCACCCCATCCGTTTATTCATTCATCCATCAGAAGAATATTTATTGAGTTCCCACTAAGTGCCAGGCAGTGTACTAGGCACCAGATGCACAGTGAATAAGACAAACATGGTCCGGAGGGAGGGGACAGGTAATTATCAGGCAATTACAGTGTCTTGGGGTGAGTGTGGTGATGGACAAAGCACAGGCTTGCCAGGGAAGCCTTCAGGTGGGGCTTGGTCTAGAAGGGGGAAGGCGTTAGGGGGGCCTGCAAACTCCTGCCAGGCTCATCATCATAAAATAACACTTACCTGGTTTCAACTAAAATTGGCCTCCTATTACTTTTGCTCCTTCAGGTTTGCAATGAACTGAATGTGTCCCCTCCAAATTCCCGTGTTGAAATCCTAACCCCTGATATGATGGTATTAGAAGGTAAGGCCTTTTGGAAATGATTAGGTATGAAGGTGAAGCCTCAGAAATGGGATTAGCACCCTTGTAAAAGAGGCTTCAGAGGGTTCTCTTGCCCCTTTCTGCCATATGAGGACACACTAAGACAGCAGTCTGCAGCCCAGAAGAGGGAGGGTCCCCACCAGAACCTGACTGTGCCGGCTTCGCCATCTCAGACTTCCAGCCGCCAGAACTGTGAGCAACAGATACATGTTGTTTATCAGTCACCCAGTCTGCACTCCTTTATTATAGCAGCCTGGACAGACGAAGACAAGGGTCAGAGTTTACAACCTGAGAGTCCAAGCCTTTGCTCTTCCATCCGGCCTCACCCCCAGGACTCGCCAATGGTAGATGCAATAGTAGCAATAATAACAATAGTAATAACAGCAAAACTTCATGAGGATTATTTATGCCCCAGGCCCTCCTCTAAGCGCTTCTTCTACGTTCACTCTTCACAGCATTCTCTACGAAGGAGGTGCTATTGCTATAATCATGTACAGGTGAGGACACTGAGGCACCGGTGGGCTAAATGGCAGAATTTGCATTCAAATTCCAGTGGAGTGGCCAGGCCCGACACATAGGGCCATAACACCACTGTATGTCGATAAAGATCGAGATTGTCTACCGTACACCCTAAATTCTCCCGAGGTCCTTTTTCTCTGCTTCTTTCTCTCCTGGGAATGTCCTTCTCTCCTTAGCCGACCTTATGTCTTTCTCAGAGCCTACCCACTATGGAAAAGGAGCTGGGTCTGGACCCACAGACTCAAGTTCTGTGTTCAAGTCCCAGGGCTCAGCTGTCAAATCCCTTCTTCCCCCTGACTCTCAGTTCCCCCCCGTCTCTACAGTGGGGACATTACTGCCCTTCTCACAGGGCCTTTCTGAGTATGATGTGAGAATAATATGTGTGAGTGTGCCTTGCAAACTCCAGAGTCCTAAACAAATGTAAGGGAATCAATATCATTTTTTCCTCTTGTTTCCCAAAGTAAGAAGATTTTATACAGTCCAAACTTCACTCTAACAAAGTTTGCTTACGTATTCCCTTAGGCACATGACTCATCTTTCTAAGCCTCAGCTCCCTCATCTGTGAAATGGGCATAATACCATCTGTTCTGTAGGGCAATTGTGGGGATGAAACACAATAGTGTTTTTAAATAACAGACATTCAAGGATATGCTTTGAATGCTTCCCAAACCTTGACTTTCCCCAAGGTGCCAGGAACAAGCCATTTTTGTCTTTTACTGGAAGGTAGTATGGAATTGTGCCTTCTCTCTTCATTCTTTTAATAACTATATGGCACATGTCTTCCTAGAGCTCCTGCTTTAATTCAGCCTCAACAGTGCAACATTTATTTACCAAAGGAAAATACTTCTCCTGTTCCCTTTGACCTTGCCACCCGGATGCCCCACCACCAGCTGCCCGGACCCTGTCCTAAAGCGGCAGAGCATTCTGCGAGCACAGCAGCGCCGTGACCCGGGAGTGCTAGTTCAGCTGAAATTGCTTGTCCTGGCACAGACCTTCTCTTTTGATTTTGGCAGAACTTCAGGGAGTGAAAAAGCTGGGTTACTGTTAGGGCTGGGATTAGAATTTGAGCCTCAACAGATACACTGTTAACACTTTTCCTCTTTGCTAACTTTATGAAGTTCAAGAAAAGCTTTCTGGGGAACGGCACCAACTTATTTGCCAAAAGCTGAGATGGGCCAAGGAAGATGGAGTCAGCATTTGGAATCTCCTTGCCTCAGAATTTAACAGCCAAGGAGGGAAGACGGATGTGCTGTGGAGCTGGGGAGCGGAGAGCAGTGCATGTGTGGGGAGGTGTGTAAAAGGGATTTGGAAGGACTCAGGATGCCGAACAGGCTCGGCTCCTTGTGGTTCCACCCCCACAACATCTCTCAAGTCTCAAGCCATCCCTTCTTCTCCTTCTCTGGCGTACCCCCCTGTCCTGGTCCTCATCATCCTCACTGACGGCAGTGACACTTTTTGACAGGTCTCCTTGTCCCTCCTGCTCATCCTAAACACCACCGCCAGTTTGTGTTTCTCTGCTTACACACATTCCAGGCTTCCAGTGCTTATCAAATAAAAGTCTCGCCTTTAGCACAGTGCTCAAGGCCCCTGACAAGCAGGCCCCAAACTTCCCTCTGCCCTCAGCTCATCCCTCTAGACATATGCTCACCTGCCAATGTGCCTGTACCTTCTCGCCAGCGAGCCTTTGCCTGGCTGGTCCCTCTGCCTGCTTGTCTTCCCTAGTTCCCATCTCTGCTTGGTGGATTCCTTATCCTCAGAGACCCAGTTCAAATATGGCTCCTTCCGCAAAGTCTTTCTCGACTGCTCCAAGCAAAGCTGATGCCCCTCATTTCTACTCCATGGGACTGTGTGCTGCACTTGTTTGTGTGTGCTGCTAGGTGACCTGGGGGATGGACTAAGCCTTATTTAGGTCCTCCCCACCCCCACCGAGCACCTTGTTCACCGTATGTAACTACCTAAATTTTTGAAAGCTGGTGGGACAAATTCCCATGATGCCAGGGAGGAGCCAGAGCAGTGGACCGATTTTCTGGCTGCGTCAGGCTCATTGGTTCTGCCTTCTTTCAATGTCCAGAAAATTCAGTGAACTGGGTAAATGCCTCCTGGGGCATGTGTCTGTCCCTTAGATGTCCCACCTGGAAGGCACATTAGTCCAGTTAAGCTCCTGAAATTGATCCCCATTATGTGACAGACTCTGTGTTGGACTCTGAGGACACGCACACCCCTGTGACTCTGTTCCTGCCATGGGCGTTCTCACAGCTCACTCAGGGACACACACATAATTTCAAGACCAGACATGACGCTCAATGGAGTGCTCAGTCCAGCCTGGGAACAGCAGGGTAGGCTTCTTGGAGGAGGTAATACTGGAATTGAACAATACAGGAGGTAGAGAGGCAAAGGCAGTGAGCCTAACCAACACAGCTTCAAGTGACCATGATCACGCAGGACTGAAAGGTCATTGGTGGGTTGGGAAAGGAGGGGAGATGAGGCATGATAGGGCTATTGATAAAGAAGATGGTGGAGCCCTGGCTGGTGTAGCTCAGTGGATTGAGCGCGGGGCTGTTAACCAGAGTATTGCGGTTCGATTCCCAGTCAGGGCACACGCCTGGGTTTCAGGCCAGTTCCCAGCAGGGGATGCATGAGAGGCAACCATACACTGATATTTCTCTCCCTCTCTCCGTCCCTTCCCCTCTAAAGATAAATAAATAAAATCTTAAAAAAAAAAAAAAACCAAGATGGTGGCATTTGAGTGGGACTTTGAAAGGGGAAAGAGTTTTGGATGGGTAGAGATCAGAATAGGATAGAATTTGTAGGACAAATCTGGGAAGAAGAAAACCATGAGCAAGGCCTGGAGGGGTGACACAGCTTGCTTTAAGTGATCTACTCCAAGAAGATTATCACTGGAGGAGTGTCAGTTAAGACGTGAGTCCTGGAGAGAGGCAAGGGTCCGGGTCATGGAGGGTCTAAATGGTGACACTTGTATATTGATTGTCATGATCTCCTACTACTAGTGGGGTCTGCAGAACTGGGGGACCAGAAATCTGGGGTCAGTCAGCTCTAACATCAACAAGAAAACCTGCAGGGGGTTCACCACTTCTGCTTGCATCTTCTCAGTTCCTACATTGGTACAATCAAGTTTCCCCTCCTCCTAGCAGTAAGGGTAGGAATTAAAACTACCCAGAGCCCCACAGTGCTGAGACACAAAGCATGCACTTCTCTCTGGAAAACACCTAAACATCCCTCTGAAAGTAGAGCCCAGGCACTCCCTTCTGGGCTAGTGTCTTCTCAGAAAGTCAGGTTTTCCAGGCATGGAGCATTTCAGATGGGTCAGGGAGCATTGGAAATTGAGGGACCCCTAGCCTCCTGCAAACAGGCTGGAGGGCTCTTCGGTCAGAGCCCAAAGGGGTGGGCTGTGATATTGTTCATCAGCCTTTGAGAAAGATTTAATGTGGTTCCAATAACTGTCTCTCTGCTCTTAGCCTCAGGCTCTGCCAGCAAGGTGGGACTGTTGGAATGTGGGAATCCTGACAGGTTCTGGGAAACAACAGGAGAGGCTAAATGGAGGAAACTACTGTTGTTGGGTACCTAGCAGTCTTCAGGCCTCTGACTTCAGGTTTAATATTCAGTCCTCATACAAAATATATAAGAAGGGCCTCCTGCTTAGTTGCAGAATAGACAGCTCTGTGCAAACTCCTGCATTTGGGTGAGAATGGACGATGAGATGGTTCCAGGTAGAACCTCCAAGTTGACCATTCAGTCATAACCCACAGTGCAACTTCCATTTTGACAAAAACCTGGGCATCTCTGCTGATGACTAAGGAGGGATCCTGGCCTTGCATTAGTAACTGACCTGCCTGGAGAAGGGACAAAGTCTCTCCTAGGTACCTGGAGTTCTGGGACCCTACTAGAAATGTCTTGTGAAAGCAGCCTTAAGTTCATCCAAAAAACTCTGCTTTGGAATCTATTGTGTGCCAGATACTAACATGGACACAACTGCAGGTAAGATCTAGTCTCTGCTTTCACACCAATTTCAGCAGAAGGAGTGAGGAATAGGATTTATCAGTTATGACCCTTGTGTTTGCAAGTGGTGACAGTGTTGCTTCCCTCTGACTTACGCAAAGAAAGAGAACAGGAACAACAGTGGCCAGGAGTTCAAGATCCAGTTTTGTTTCTGCTGGGTTAACTCCACTCTCAGACTGGCTTTACTCCTGTGGTTGCAAGACGGTTCCTAGCAGCTGCAGAGGCTACCAATCTGGCTCATGTCTAATGGGAAATGGAAAAAAGTTTCTTTTCCCAGAATTATTAGCAAAAGCCTCATATGCAGCCCTGGCTGTAAACAGGTCATGCCCAGTTGTCAGCCCGGTGTAGGTAGGGGAGTGGAGACGCTGCACTGATAAGCCCATGTCTAGGATACATGCTTCATCTTCGAGTCAAAGGTGGGACCCCAGCTGAAGCCATAAGCTGCAGGCTAGAGAGGGTTGTGGTTACCTGAAGGTTTAATGGGACATGGTGACGAAAGTAAGATACTTTAAGAAAGACTAAAATAATAGTTAGGGCTCTGGTAGCCAAACAGCAACCTAAAGCAAGTGAGGCAAAAATAGTGACGATGATGATGATGATGATGATGATGATACAGGGGTAGGAGTCACGGGATCAAATAAAGAGTTGAACAACACATTTTCTAGGTTAGCTCTTAGATTCGGTGGAGATCTTTGTGAGTGACTTCATGATATGAAGGCTGAGGCTGTGCTGGTTATATTCAAAGACTTTGCCTTACTCCTTTTTTACATGACATCTTTTAGTGTTTGACCCCAGTGATTAGACCAGGCCAATTATGATGTCCAAGTAGTAAGAGCAGAGTGATGGGAAAAACCCAGGTCTTTGGTGACATCGCTCAGCAGCTATATCAGCCAGACAGAGGGCCCATCTTATCTCATCTTATGTGAGACAGTTCTTTAAATTTCTCTTCTTATTTTGTTCATGGTTTGGGTTCAATGTCTATCACTTTCACCAAAAAGCATCCAAATCTGCATAGGCTCTGACAAAACACTATCAGGACTCTGTATTTCTGGGCTTCTCGGTAGTGCTGGCTATCTTCCACTGCAGGAGGGCTGCACACATACATCTGAATGGTTCTGTGTTTGAATAAATCATGGGCAAGGGCTCTGATTGGTCTGCAATGAACAGCTAGTCTGTACTTTGGACCAATTATGAGCTCAGGGGCAGGATATATTCTGAATGGCACATCGTGGGTTACTTGTCTATAATCTTGGATTAATCAGGATGGGTTGACATAGGAACAGAATAGACATTGCTCCTAGGGATGGGTATCCTATTGCCTCTGCATCTATTCCTACCATGTTTTTAAAGTGTGGTCCCCAGACTTGCAGTATGTGCATCCCAGGGAAATTGTCAGAAATGCAAAATTTTAGATCCCCTACCCCCGATGACCAGCCAAGATCTGAATCAAACTCTGGGGATGAGGTCCAGCAATGAGCACCAGGATTTCTGAAGCACAGTAAAGTTCAAGAACTATTGGGCTGCGATTATACAAGAACTAAAACCAAATGCTGTGCTGGTTCAAGAAAGAAGCAATAATGGTTAATCAGAGGATTAGGAAAGCCTTAAGAAAAGATGAGGTCTTAGGGATGGGTTTTTATGATTGGGTAGATTGCTTGAAATGAATATATAAGTTCACACATAATGCTGTAATTACAATAAAGAATTTAAAAAATCCTTTACCCAAACAAATTAACTGTTTGCTTTTACCTGCGGTCTTTCTCATTCTTGGTTCATGAAAAAAATACATATTTTTTGGTACTAACACAGATAAAATTTTCTATTTCACTCTTTAGGAAGTTTTCTTCCTATGTACTACTTAAAAAATATTTTATTTACTTACTCTTAGAGGAGAAGGGAAGGAGAAAGAGGGAGAGAAACATCGATGTGTAAGAGAAGCATTGACTTGTTGCTTCTCACATGACCCCAACCAGGGACCTGGACAGCAATCCAGGCATATGATGTACCCTGACTGGGAATCAAACTGGTGACCTTTCATTTGTAGGATGACACCCAATCCACTGAGCCACACCAGTCATGGTTACACTATAGTTTTTATTAATGCATTTTGACCATTTACAATGACTTTAGGGAAATTAATTTTTTTAAACTTTAGAAGCTATCTATATATATACTCACTACCATAACCCAATCATTATGATCATTTCCTTCTAGTCTTTTTTCCTATGGAAGTTAATTACATATTAGAACAATAGCAGATATATAAAAAATATATATGCTTTATATTATAGCACAAACATTCCTATTCACCACTGAACAGTTTCGTTATGCACAAAAGGCAAACAAATTAATTATAACTTATTTAACCAATCTTCTCTTGTTGGACATTTTAGTTGTTTCCAGTTTCTGCTGTAATAAACATCTTTGTGTATAAAGTGCTTTCTCCTACATTTTGAGTTATTTCCTTAGAGTAGATTTCCAGAAGTCACAGGATTTACAGGGTCACAGGATACAAACTTTTATGGTTCTTCATGAATTTTGCCAAATTTCTTCCAAAAGGCTTGTACCAATTTACATTACCACCAGCAATGTGTGAGAATGCCAGTTTTTCCAAATCCTTGGCAGTTTGGGACATTCTAATTAAAAAAAAAATTTTTTTTGCCAATTTTAAGGCAAGAACTTTACCTTGTTTAATTTGCATTTTTATAACTTTACTTAATATAACTTAATAGATATTTTCTCATGTTGCTTTAATGTTCTTAATAAGCTCTTTTATGGTTACAAAGACTTTTTATGGTTGGATTTAACGAGTGGATATAAAGGTAGGGCATTCCAGTTTGGAGACCACCATGAGCCATGGCGCAGGGTCAGGAAAGGTCAAATGTGGCCTGCCAGAAATAGAACTCATTGTTTTCACCTCTGTCCTTCTCCTGGGCTTCCATCTTATTGAAAAGCATCACTAGCCATCTTAGTCATTCAAGCCAAAGGCTGGGCATCCTCGTTGACTCCTCTCTGCCTTTCATCACCTCCACTCAATCAACAATCAAGTTCCCTGCTTTGCTCTTGAAACCTGACTGCTACTACCTGATTTCAGGCCATATTATCTTTCCAAAGCTATTGGGGAAGCCTCCTAATGGGTCTTCTTGTCCTCTAAACCATGCTCCACATTGTGGGCATTCCTATCTTTTCCATACCCTAACATGACTCAAGTGTTTTAACAACTTCCCATTACTTTCAGGATGAAGTCCCCAGATTCCTTAGTCTACTTTGCAAACTCTCCATGATCTGAACCCTGCCCTGCTTGTTTTCACGTGGAGCGGGTAGGAGGTTGTGTGCTTCTCTTTCTCCTGAGCCATAAAGGGACCATTGAGGCCTTTGAAGACCAGGCCTTTGAAGACCACAGCCATATTCCCCAAACAGCTGACCAGGACTGGGATTAAATGGGAAGCATTCTCTGGCTCACATGAGCAGCCTTACTGACATAATCTATACATCCACACCAACAACCTCAATGGTCCTTTTCCCTGGAACTACTTAATGCAGCTCCAAGATTGATCCACGAAGTGTTTGTGATTGGTTCATGATAGGGCAGGAATAGAAAGTAGGGATTTAGAAATGGCTGGAGCAATTTGATAGAACAATTTTTTTGGGTTTACAATCTAATAATAAAAAATGGGAAATGAGTTTATATTTTGTGATTCCCTTTAAACTATTATTTATCCTCACCTTTAATAGGAACCTAAACAACAAAATAAACAAGCAAGCAAAATATAACTAAAGACACTGAAATAGAGAACAGGCTGATGGTGACCAGAGGGGAGAGGGGAGGGAATTTCAAGGGAAAAGGGGAAGGATTTACAGGAACTAGTATAAAGGACACATGGACAACAACTAAGCGGGGTGGAAATGGGAGGGAGGTGGGGAGCACGGGGGGGTGTGGTGGGCTGGGATGGGCGTAAAAGACAGAAAAATACTTGAAAAACAATACATTAAAAAAACATTTAATCCATATATTAAAAAAATATATCATTCATCCATTAATGGATTTCATGCATTGTATAAATAATTGGTCTACACAATGAACTGAAAATTTTAAAATAAAAGCTCTTTGACCACAGATCCTTTGATGTGAATTCTCTTGGAAAAGCTCAGTCTGAATGATCTTCCCATAAGTTTGTAAATGCATTTTCTGGAGTAAGGAGATGTTTGAGTGCCCAACTGGGAGAGTGCCTTTCAAAGATTAAGGAAAATCACAAACTGAAATCACAACTTTAATTTATATCTTAACTTCATGATTTTCATAAAGAAACTGGTTAAAATAGAAAGTTCTGGCTTCTGACCATCAAGTCAAGATGTAACAGTACTTGACATATTGAACAGGATGGTAACTTGGAACACTTAAAAGGGGGGATTGGTTTCAAGCATTTATCTGGTCTGTAAAATGAACGGGTGGATAAAAAACTTTCAGTGTTCCTTTCAGCTGTAGTACCATGTGCTTTCATAATTCTATATTGGACTATTTAATTTAAAACTTTTCTAACAAAGGTATTGCTGGTATGTGAAATATGACAAAGGGGTTTGAAAAAAAGAATCTCTTTCCCTCCTTCCCTTTCTCCCTCCCGTCCTTCCTCTCTCCTTCCTTCCCTCTCTCCCTTTTTCCCTTCCTTTCTTCTTTCCTTAATGGAAGAAACTGTCAAACACCGAATCATCTGGTCAGTGGTCAGAGACCTGGGTTCTCACCACAAATTAGCTGTGACACTGAGGACAGATGACTTCACTTGTTTGTGCCCTCTGCTTTGGAATGAGAAGACTGGACTGTTGCCAGCACCCTTAGCTTGTCGAGGGGTCCCACAGGAGGTGGAAATGAGAAGCATGGGAAGTATAAGGAGCCAAGCAGGTTGGGTGCTTCTTGGGGTTTCCTCATCCTCAGCCAGAACAGTGCCTCTTTTGTCTTTAGAGATCAGGCCTTTGTGTAAGATTTTTACTAGAAGAAATGCTTCACTGCTATAAAAACATTGAAAAAACTATCAGGCTATATGACTGCCAATGTCTCATCTAGTTTTTGTTTTCCTGTTGGCATTGCACAATTAGTGGCAGATGCCTGGCTTATACTTATAATGTCTAGGTGGAGGGGTCAAAAACTCAAATGTATAGGAGGCAGGCAAGCTATCTAAATGAAGAGGTCTGGGCATAAGCTTCACAGGGAGCAGTAGGGACTGTGATGAATGCAGAAGTGCTTGTCCTGTCTAAAGGGAACCTTAGAAGTTCAGCTCCTGCCCCTTGTTGCCGTGTGGAGATGTGGGCCCTGCTCTAGGGCCTGCATATCCAGTGTGTATTTTGAGAGCTCAGTGTGACTCATCTGCCTCCAGACTGTGGCTCACCTGAAATTCTTAGAATTTTTTTAAATGCTGAATAACCAGCGCACATGAACTAGCAGGCTGCTAGGCCTAATCATCTTGCTAATTGTTTAGCACTGTATCTGGCACATGGTAAACAGACTATGAATGTTAGCTATCATTATTGTTATAATCATCATTACTTCATAATAATGGATCTGTTAATAATTGCCACTAAACTGTGACATAATTATACAATTTTGTACTATTCAAGTTTAATTCCTTTGAAAGTCATCATAAAACTGGAGCATTTTGGAGAATTACTGACAAGAAGAAAAGGGAAATAAGTGATGCTTCCCTATGAACTTGAGTCATGTTCAAGGTGGGTCCTGTGCTATTCTGCCAAGTGTGGCCTTTCAGACTCATCATGGCTCACAATGAAAACTGGGTGGCTGTCCAGCACTGGGGACACTTGGATGCACTAGCTCCTCAAGTCAGACGTTGCATTGGTAATAAAACAACATTCACACTCAGATTGGTGTCTGGATTTCTGGCTTCTTTCTCACTCCCATGATTATCATAGCTTTCAAAGAAGTTATAATGTCTATAGAATAAGGGCTCTTTCCTTACTTTTTTCAAAAATGTCTTGGCTTGTCTTTTAAGTTTATAAATTTATTTTTCCAGATAAACTTACTTACTATTATGGGGCATAAATGCCAAGAGCCTGGTTTTAGATACCATGGTGAAATCCTCTCCAGGCAACTGGTACTACCTTAAAAAAAGATAAAAAAGTGTTGTAAAATAAAATATAAAATAAAAAATGTTTAAAATACTCTGAGTTCTATCAGCTTAACAAAATTATTGTCATTTCTTTGCATTTGCTCTCATACGTACTTGTACGCTGTTAAATAACTAAATACTCGTGATTTCACTGAATTTATCAGCAGCTGGTGAAGGGGTAGGTGGTTACGACGATGAGTAGGACATGGTGTCTACATTCAAAGGAGAGTAGGCAGAGGGGTAAAGAAGAATCTTAAAATGGAATGAATAAAACTGGATGACTTGAATGGGAGGTGGCTCAGGAACAGGAAGCGTGAAAGAGAAGGGTTAATGGACTATGGAATCACTGACTATGGAATCACCTAGCCCCAAATTTCCTAAATTACCTTCAAACCCATTCTAGCAGAGGGATTCTAATGCTGGAGTCTCATCTGGGTCTGGGGGATAGAGTTATATTTATTACTATGGACAGTTTGTGTTTTCCTTTTATTAAATTTTATAAGAAGTAACCCTAGATGGTGTGGCTCAATGGATTGAGTGCCAACCTGTGAACCAAAGGGTTGCCAGTTCTATTCCCAGTCGGGGCACATGCCTGGGCTGCGGGCCAGGTCCCCAGTTGGGAGCTCTTGAGAGGCAACCACACACTGATGTTTCTCTCCCTCTCTTTCTCCCTCCCTTACCCTGTCTCTAAAAATAAATAAATAAATAATTTCAAAACATTAAAAAAAAAAAGAATAAAATGGCCCTGGCAGTAGCTCAGTTGGTTAGAGTGTCATCTTGATACACCAAGGTGGCATGTTCCATCCCAGGTCAGGGCATGTGCAAGAATCAGCCAATGAATGCGTTAGTAAGTGGAACACCCAATTGATTCCTTTCTCTCTCTCTCTCTCTCCCCTACCTTCTCTAAAGTAAATTAAAAAAAAAATTTCTCATGTTGCTATAAAGCCTTTAAAACTAATTTTTGAAATCTATAAAAATATTCCCTTGGGATTAGGTATATGATAGAGCCAATCTGTCACTATGATAAATAAGTGACCATAATATAAAATAATAATATAAATAAGTGACAAACATCTTTATACATATAGTTTTTTTTCATTACAATGCTTTTCTTAGGATAAATTCTGTGGAAGTGGGAATATTGGGTTTAAAAGGATAATTACTATTTTGACTTGTGTTATATTGTCCAATTGTCTTCCTAGAGGTTTGCATAAATTTCTATTACTACTTGATTAAATGGAGTTTCAATTATTCTGTAGATTTCTGAGAACTGGATTTTATAAGCTTTTGTTCTCATTGTTTTAATTTTTGTGTCTTTGAAGACTAATAAAATGGATGATGTGTTAAAACTGCTTGCTTATTACTTTTTTCTTTTGTTAATTGCCTGCTGATATCTCTGACCATTTGTCTGATGAGGTTGAAGTAATGTTCATGTATTTGTATATATTTACTTTATATAGATTTCTATATGTTTATATTAGGTTTATGTAGATTTATATCTACCTACTTTTATATAATAGCTCTTTGGAAATTATTTTTCACAAATGTACTGGTCAGGTTTCAATCTCAGTTTCCCTGAGTTTGCACCAGATTTCCTTGGGCCTCCAGGTGCGCGGTCCCTGCCTCACACGGTCCTCCTCAGGTGGGGCTACAGGGATTGGTTTGCATGTCTCTTTGCTACTGAGCTGCATGCCCCTTTCCACGTGCCCAATACCCTAATAGAATGTGGTACATAACATTTTCTCCAACTTGCTTGCTAAGGTTTGTTAGAAAAAGAATGTTTGAGTGAAAGAATTAAATGAGGGAGCATACCACAGTGGTACCGCCACTTTGACTTTCGAGACTTAGAGGGAGACCAGAGTTCTCTGCTTTCAGTTAGGGAGACAGAAGGATAACCTCTGGCTGACCCTGTGCAGAGGCCTTCGCAGTTGGAGAACAGGTCTTCCTCTCTCATCTGGGTGCCCCACAAGACTCAGGTCCTACTTGGAGAGCCCCTGGGGGTCTGGTGGGCAGCTGCTTTCCTTTGGCGCCACTTTCTGGGCAAAAGGTTCCTGTGTTTGGATTTTATTAGCCAATAAAATTAAGGGAAAATGCTGGAAAAAAATCACAGTACACTGTTGTTACTCTTGTGAATGAATAACATAACTTGCAACTAGACTATTAATGTCTAAATGGATTTTCTGTGCTCCAAGCCAAAACACATTTCATAAACTTACAGAGAGATGGACGGAATCCCAGTTAATAAAAACAGTCGTGGGCAGGGGGAGGGTGCCTGGTCCGACGGAGGGGGAGCTGGCGGGTGCTCTGTTGCTGGGATTCTTGCATTTAACTGTGAGATTATTTTTAAATTGAAACAAAACATTTTATTAAATAGTTGAACTTACCTGTTATTACTAAACCCTAACTCAAAAACATGAATTTACTGAGCAAGTATTTGGAGATATAAATAGATAGTATTTGATGAGGTATCTTGAATAATTTTCAGCATTGTATTATCGACCAGTTTAATCCAATACATTTTATCCCTAGTCATAACTAAGGGTGTTTCTTTTTAGTTCCCATTTTTTGTTGGAGCAATATTCTTTGCAGAATTGAGGCAGAGTTCTAAGATTTTAGTCAATACTTAAAAACAAACATCAACATTTCCACAGATTCTAACAGCTGTATATACCTTAGCTCAAAGAATTATTTCTGTGATCATCTTCCTTCATAATCTACAGTGATAATGTATTTCGAAGGTTAATTTCTTTAGAGTCTCTATTATAGTCAGCTAAAAGAAGAAAAGAAAGCATATAAGTGCTTTACTGGAAGCTGGGAAAAAGAGAAAAAGCCCAGGATTTAATCTGAAAAAGGCAACATTTCATCCTAGTCTTATGAATCTTCCTCATCCCATTATATCTCATTAGTGGGGGATAGAGTTATATTTATTACTATGGACAGTTTGTGTTTTCCTTTTATTAAATTTCCAGTGACATCCAGGCACGGTAGCTGGTGGCTGGATGTCCCTGGGAATTGGCAACTGCCTCTTCCAACAATGCTGTTGGTAAATGGCTGGGAAAGATGGGGCACAGGACACACACAGCTTGGACAAAGTAGTCAGAATCCTATAGACATAATATATATTTCTCTTTTTCACATGTCTAGTACAGGTACAATGTAGACAAATGAGAAAACATGAAAAATAAATTCAACGTGTAAGTAGAATTATGCCGAATGTGAACAGTGGGTTGCTTCTGGGTCATGGAATTAGGGTGATACTTATTGCTCGCACTTTTTTTTTCTGCAATAAGCCCGAACTTCTTTTCTTTTAGCCTGCACTTCTTATATTACGAAAAAATGACCTATTTTTCCTTTTGTTTAATTTTTTTTTATTTTGGAAAAATTTAAACCAATGTAAAAATAGCAAGATGACCAATCAACCAAGACCGTCACCTAGACTTGAACACGGGCTTTTAGACTGTGGCTTGGGGCCCTGACCACTGTTTTCTTCTGTCTCCCTTGGGACTGGGAAGGCCCACCCCATGCCTGTCCACCACTGTGTTTTGGAAGCAGATAGCCTGTTGTCAGGTTTCACAGGTCCACGGATAACGAGGACTTTGGTTCCAGGATGTAGCATGCCCGAAATTTCGCCCATAAATGATTCAGATGATGAGATGTGGGCCTTCGTGAGCTGATGACATTTAAATGAAATTTTGGAGTTGGTGCTGGAATGACTTAAATCTTTTGGGGATCAGGTGAATATATTTTGTAGATGGGACCGATGTGAATTTGGGGGAGCCAGATGACATACTATATACTGGGTTGGCTAGTGTCTCACAAAATTCATAGCCGTCCTGGAACCACAGAATTTGACCTTATTTGGAAATAGGGTCACTGCGGATGTGGTTAAGATAAAGTCTTACTGGAGTAGGGTGGGCTGATAATCCAATATACTGGTGTCCGTGTAAGAGGAGAAGATACACAGAGACACACACGGAAAAGACCGTGTAACAAACATGGCAGAGACATGTCTGGAAGCCAAGGAACACCAGGGATTGCAGATAACACCAGAAGCAAAGAGAAAGGCATGGAACCAATTCATCCCTGGAGCTGTCAGAGAGCATGGCCTTGGGGACGCCTTAACTTCAGCCTGCAGCCTTCAGAACTGCGAGGCCACAAGCATCTGCTGTTTTGAGCCATGTAGGTTGTGGTGCTCTGTTACAGCCCTAGAAAGTACTAGAACTCATGCATATGGTCCTGTATTGATACATTTTGCACACTATAAAACCTACACAGAAACAGATATTTTAAAATCTGTAAAGATGACAAAAAAATGAATGTTTAAAAAAATCATTTTATCTTGTTTAGTTATGGTGTACAAAGAGTTTGAGAACAATTATATTGAATATTTGCCATTTTTTAACTTTTTAATTTTGGAATAATGTTACAGTTACATAAAAGCTGCAAAGTTAGCACAGAAAGTTCTCCAGATCCTTTTCTGGTGTGGAAGGGGGAGGGGGAAGGGTAGACAGTGCCTGCCCGGCCAACAGTCAGCTGTGATACCTTGGAGACAGCTCTGACCTTGGAGCAGGAGACCACTGTTCAAGTATAATCCTGCTATCCACCATCTTCCTGCCTCAGTTTCCTCATCTGAAAACTGGGGTGATGGCACCTACCTCACAGAGTTGTATAAATCCTAGCTCTGCTGCAAGCTGGCTAAATGACCCAGGGGAAGGAAGGCTTTGAACCCTTTAAGGCACAGCTTCCCCCTCTGTGAAGTGGGGAGGGTCCTACCTTCCCTGTAAGGTTATAAGGCAGTGGAAAATTTTCAACTCTAGGCTACCAGGACCCTGTGCTTCTTTTTCTTTAGCCCTTAATGGTGTTTTCCAGGCTCTCCTTAAACTGAGTTCTCATTTGCAGTTGTAAAAACACCAAAAGACAAATCAAATAGCTACAGGGCATGTTCAGACCACACCACAAAAACTTACTCTGAAACCTACAGCTCATAGCACTAATGGTGTTAAGGGGTGTGTGTGTGAGTGGGTGTATGTGTGTGTGTGTGTGAGAGAGAGTGGGGGTGATGGTGACCCTTCAAGGGCCTTCCACCCTTCAGATTCTTTGTATCAAGATAAGCAGAATCTGAGTTTGATGCTTTTAAGCTGGGAGTAGTCCTCAGCTCTCTCTGGAAAATTCCAGGAGGAGGCTTCTTCAGTACACATGTCTAAGAAGAGCTGATGTGTTCTAAAACGAGCAAGTGCGTGGGTTGCTCCGCACCTCACTCCTCAGCGCCCGCCCCCCGCCCCCACTTCCACCCACTCCGGTGCTGCCTTCAGCTGAGGGGCCTCTGCCATCCCTGTTCCTTCCTCCCAGACTCCCTTGGGGTGGGGGGCCCTCCCCTCCCCAGGGTCTTGACATCAGGACCTCTCTTCTTTGGCCTTGACGATGAAGATCCCGGAACACCCATTTAGAGAGGGTGGTTCTTCCATCATGGAGTTAAATTTTCTCAGCTTGGCCGTGCTTTAGACTCTCCTGGGAGCATCACAGATCCCTGTGTCCCTTCCCCAGAGGTCCTGGGGAGAAGTCTCGGCTTTGGTATTTTTTAGAAAAGCTCTACAGGTGATTCTGATGTCCACCCAGAACTGAAGTCCAGTCCAGGATTTTCAGACCACCTCCTACTGAAGACAGAGATGTTGCCTGTCCCATTTACCACTGAGTCTCCTAGTAACACAAGTATTTGTTGAATGAACGATCAAACTCACTTCTCAGAGCCCCAAGCAGCTAACCAGATGCCTTGGAGGGTTGGGAAAGGAGGGTCACTTCTTTGGGCTCCAGACCCCCATCTGTCTGTCAGCCAGAACCCTCACTTTTTAGCCATTAATATTTACATATATACTTCCAGGTAAGATGTGGAAATCCTTGTTTACTGATAAAGTCTGTGTTCTCAACACAAGAACAGGCAAAGCTTCTCCTGATGCAGCCAAATGACCTGAGAACAAGTCTTCTCATGTTAAAGCCCCAACACATGTTCATTAAAAAGTTAAATTTTGTAGTTTAGAAATAATTTCCTTACACATTTACGGAATTCAATCCAACATTGTAGCCATTTTTCCCAACAGACTTTCTTTTTTACAGCAGTTTCAGATCTGCGGAAAGATGGTGGAGATAGGATGGCATTCTCCTGCACCCTGTGCAGTTTCCCCCCACTTACATATCTTACATTTGCTACAGTTGATGAACCAGTACTGATACATATCATTAACTAAAAATATATTCATTCATATTTCCAATTTTTACCCAATGTCCTTTTTCTGTTTCAGGATCCTATCCAGGATAGCACTTCACACTTAGTTGTCATGCATTCTTACACTTAAAAAGAATCCTTACCTGAGGATAAGTTCCCTGATATGTAGGGGGTGGGTGGGGAGAGAGAGAGAGGCATTGGTGTGACAGGGACACACCGATCGGCCCTTTCCCCTGTCCCTATTACGTGCCCTGCTGGGGATCAAACCCACAACCCAGGTGTGAGCCCTGACTGGGGATGGGGGACCGAACCTGCAACCTTTTGGTGTGGAACAGGAAGACGTTCCAACCAACTGAGCCACCCAGCCAGGGCATTGTTATACTTTTCTTGGTTGTGACAATTTCTCAAATTTTTATTTTATTGAATGAAGACTGCAGTTTTGAGGAGTACTTGTCAGGTTATGTAGAATACCCCTCTGTTGAAATGTTTCTTTTTTTCTCATGGTTAGATTGGGGTCGTGGGTTTTGGGGAGGAAGGCCACAAAGGTAAAGTGTCATTTTCGTCCCACCATGTAGAGGGTGCATCCTCCTGTGCTGACCTTGATCACCCGGCTGAGGCACCGTTGGCCAGGTTTCTCCGCCGTACAGTTTCTGTTCCCACCCCATCTGCTCTCTGCTGTAGCCTTTGGAAGGAAATCACTATGAGCAGCCCACACTTAAGGGTTGGGGAGTTATGTAACCCTCCTCGAGGGAGCAGTATCTGCATAAATTATTTGGAGTTCTTCTACTTGGAAGACAGATCCATTCTCCCTCCCTCCCTCCCTCCCTCCCTCCCTCCTTCCCTCCCTCCCTCCCTCCCTCCCTCCCTCCCTTCCTTCCTTCCTTCCTTCCTTCCTTCCTTCCTTCCTTCCTTCCTTCCTTCCTTCCTTCCTTCCTTCCTTCCGACTCATTCAATCATTTACCAGTATTTCTGAGTGTGGAGTCTAGATACTTATTTTATACTTTGGGTTATAATCCAATACCTCTTTGTTGCTCAAATCATTCCAGCTTTGGCCTTTCGGAGCTCTCTCAGTTGGCTCCTGTGTCCCTCTGACATGTGGCCATCACTTTTTTAGCACTTCCTTCCTTGCTTCTTGGCTCTACAACATGCTAAGGCTCATCACGCCTATTTTCTGCCCTAGAATGTTGCCATTGAAAAATGTATTTGAATTGTTTTTGTGTATTCCTTTATTTCAGATTAACATATGTTTTTCTCCAAGTAATTGAAAAAAATTAAAGTATTAGAGAAGTACATCAGACAGGGATGTTTTGTGATGTTGGTCAGCTTTTAAAATTTGTATTTTGCTGATTTCTTGGTTGAAATAATTATTATTTCATCCCTAGTTTGCTACTCATGATTTTATATATTTTACTTTAAAAATTGCCCCCAATTATGAGCATAATAGGTCCTGGTGCCCCTTGACTGCATGAGCAAGCCAAACACTTGAAAGTGAAGTCTTCAGCAGTCAGGTAAAAGAAAGAATGGCAAAATAAGGACACAAACAAGCTGGCCTACCCCATGGGCCAGGACAACTGAGCCTTTCCTTAAACTGGTTGTTGGCCATGGGTCTTTGC
Organism: Artibeus jamaicensis; assembly: GCF_021234435.1. Classification (NCBI taxonomy): domain Eukaryota; kingdom Metazoa; phylum Chordata; class Mammalia; order Chiroptera; family Phyllostomidae; genus Artibeus; species Artibeus jamaicensis. The sequence goes on along the minus strand of NW_026522046.1, from coordinate 4,799,738 downwards.
TAAAAGCCCTTTGCCAATAATGTAACTTCAGTTGTTGTATTTGTTATTGTATTAAGCACATGATACTAGTAATTCATTCAATAAGCATTTCAGTAAGAACATCTATGTGTTAGGGATTTTATTGGGCATAGCTGGTGATAATAAGTCCCTAACTTCAAGGAACCTACAATGCAGAAAGAGAGATAAAATCGAAGGGTATATGGATCATTACAGAAATTAACAGGTGTTCTTGGGCCATAAAGTTCTCCAGGAGAAACATATTCTTTCTCCTGGGAAGATTTTGGGAGGGATCAGGGAAGGCTCCACAGGGCAGGGATATCTGGGTTGGGTCTTGACAGATGAATTGAAGTTTTCCAGGCAGAGAAAAGGTCGATTTAGGTGAGAAAGTAGTGTGGGGCTCATGCATAAAATAGTAGTGTTGTGACTTCTGGGTCTCATGAATAAGACAAAGTGACTTCAGGAACCCTAAGGAGTTCAGTGAACCCAAAATGTAATGATAATTTTTTCAGGATCCTTTCTTAAATTAACAGTTCCTGAATCAGATTCAACTCCGTAACTCTAGCACCTAGAGAGTTCGTGGTGAATAGTAGGCTCCCCAAAGCAGACAAATGGATAAAAGAAAATACGCAACACTTGTTCTACTTTGACTTCCTCAGTGTATGTGAGTCTATGGCTGTAAAGCTACCCAATGTAACATTATGTATAATAATAAAAATCTCAACAGAACTTAAATTTTCAACAAAAGTAAATTGGTTAGACAAAGTATAGTAACTTTATTTATTAAAAACAATAATACAGAAATCTATATTAATGACCATATGACTATTCTGAATATGGAACAATATGTAATATGTGGAGTGGGAATAGGAAGTTACAGAAAACAAAATATACATTATGAGCCCAGTTTTATAAATTATATATATAATGTGTATATACACACACATACAAACATATACACACGTTTGAAAATTTGGGGAGATGTTTGCAAATAAATGATAGATTATTTCAATTGTATCTTTTTTGTTTATTTACATTTCCTAATTTTTCTATAAGTGCATATACATTAAATATGTAACAAGAAAAGTGTTTTTAGAAGACTCAAATGGTGAGAAAAATTATTTACTGAAAAACCATAAAACAGTAACCAAAGAGATTGCCTATTAAACTGCAAATACTTGTATACTCATGGGTGTGTGTGTGTGCACGTGTGTACACGGGTGTATATGTGGGTGTGTGCATGTGTGTGTGGTATAAGTATATTAATATTTTAACACCTTTTTGCCTCACATTGAATGGTCTTTTCCTAACCATTGTCTCATTTAAGTCTCACTGCCATCTTGGGTTGTAGGCCAAGCTGTGGGTGAGAAGGTACAAGTACTGGGAACTGAAGCTCACAGCCTCTGTCTTGCCTCAGTCATTATCCATACATAGCTAGCAACTGGCTGAGCTGGGACTCATTCATAGGCTTTAACTCCAGAATTCTTCTTTCCTATTTTAGAAACTATCCTGGGGGAGGCAGAAATAAAACACAAAAAAACCTAGGCATATTTGTGTCCCAGGACTTTTTCCTGACATCATATCCTCAAAAAATCACTCTCTAGAAGAATATTTGATGATATGCAAACGTGTCCATAAAAAATTCTTAAGCAAAAAATGTTAGTAAAAAATGTTTGCATAAACAAATGAAAAAAATGTGAACTAGGATATATTTTCAAGCACAAAATGCTACGTGTAGGATATGTGGTATGTGATCTCTTGTAGGAAGAAAGGTAGAAAGTTAGAATTTATGCTTGTGCTTATGTTTGCATTGGGAACACTGGAAGGACACGAGGCCGACCAAAAGACTTTACCTGGGAGTGGATATGTGATAGGTAGATGGGGGTCAAGTGGAGACAACACATCTCAAAGAATATCTTCTTAATACCACTTTGATTTTGAACCTTTCAAAAATCTAAAATTAAATTTAAAAAATCTAGTAGACCTATTAAAATTCTTATTTGTGAGGTAGTGGAGAAACATGTAATATGTATTCCTTATTTTTGATACATGTGTATTTTCTCTATGTCTTATGTATATAAGAAAAGGAGTTATTTTAAAACCTTTTTTTCCTAAACATGTTAAGTGTACCCATGATTGAAAAGAGGGGATGCCCTGACTGGTGTTGCTCAGTGGGTTGGGCATCACCCTGCAGACAGGGAAATCACATTGGGCATCACATTGCTTCCAGGGAAATGGGAAATTGCTTCCAGGGAAGATCACCAGTTCGATACCTGGTCAGGGCACACTCTTGGGTTGCGGGCTAGGTCCCTGGTTGGGGGTGTGTGAGAAGCAACCAACTCATTGATGTTTCTCTCCCTGTTTTTCTCCCTCCCTTCCTCTATCACTAAAAATAAACAAATAAAATCTTTAAAAAAAAAGAAAAGAAAAGAAAAAATGGTCGAATGAGATTTTTCAGGGATTTGGGGTGAAAAAGACTGGCTACCACAAATGTGAATCCCTTTTTTACCTGAAACTATTTATTACATTAGGGTGCCAGGATGCAAAGACGCAGTCTGGACCTGGTTTCCATGGTAAGAAAAGCAGAGTTCCCAGAATTCCCTTTGGAATTGCATTCAAAATGACTCTGGCTAAAAGATGAAATGCCCATTTCCCACTGCAAGACCAGTCCCACCCTCTACCCCAAATGTTGATTCAGATGATGCTTTTTAAAAAGTCCTACTTTCAGAGAAATGGAAGAAGTTTGGTCTAAAGATATTCTCTGGGCCTTTAGCATTCTTGACTGATTGTGAATTTAATATATTTTTAACTCAATTCAAGTGCTTTTCTCTCCAGAGACGGCTCCTCTGTTTCTCGTCTGCTATGGCTGAGTTTGTAGGCAGGGAAGTTTGGCTGGGTGTTTGTTGACACGTTTTCTGGGCAAGGCTATTTGAGAAATACTGACATTTCCCCTAACTTCCTCTTTAGGCATCAACCCAGTTTGTCTCCCCATCCCTGTTGGGGCTCTGTCTCTTTCTTGGAAGAAAAGAATCTGTTTTAGTCTTCACAATTACTTGAAGACTTTTTTTCTTTCTTTCCTTCTCCAGATTTGTCTCTGTTCTGTAGCCTGGGCCTCTGCCCAGTCAGCTTCCAAACCGTGCTGTCTCCCTAAGCACAGGGTCCTCTGCTGTAAAATTTGGACGGGACCTCAGAGATCTTTGAGTTTGCAAATCAGGAATCTCCTCTGCTACATCTTTGCCTGAGAGTCATTCACTGTCTTCTTAAACACCCCCAGTGACTTGCTCACTACGCTTTAAACCAGTTAATCATCCATCACTGGTGTCAGAAAGCTGTTTCCTAAGAAAGCTAAGAGCAAGCTTGTGGTCCACGTGCTTGCTCTTTAGTTAATTTCTAATCCAAGTGAAGAGTGGCCTGAGAGAAGGAGGATGAGGATGTGGAAATCATTGCCCAGCCTGAACCAAAGGGAGCAGGTACTTAAAACCAGCATTTGCCCTTAGGCAATAGAGAAGGGTTGAAAGAGCTTTGGATTTGGCCTCAGAAGACAGGCTTTCAACCCAGCTCCATCTTCCAATTACTGATCCAGTTATCCAAGGCAAGTCATTTGTATTATGAATCTAGTTTCTCTCATTCATAAAATTAGAGTGTAATAACGACTTCATGGGCCTAATGGAAAAGAATGAAATAATGCAGGAGAAAATGCTTTGTAACCCTAAAGAGTTTTACAAATAAGAGCACTTATCATCTAAGATGCTAGATGTCTAGCTTAGTGAGATATGAACCAGCTGAGCCAAGGAACTGACACAGTGAAGGGTTTGGGGATTTTCTCTGCGTGCACCTGTGTGTCATTGGCAGAATCAGATCCTGACCACTGCTGGCCTCCTTTCAGGGGCCCACCAGATGTGATGACAGAATCTGGGCAAGTCACAGGCTGAAGGGTGGGAGTTCCCATCTGGTATAAAATGCTGGTTTTCCAAATGAATGAGGAGGATTGGTGACTTGCCCAGTCTCATAGCTCAATAATAGTGGGTTGGACCTTGACCCTAGAAGCCTGATTTCTAGGCCCAGCACTCGTAAGGCTTTCTCACAGAGGTGCAGTTGGTGTTTTGGACAGTATAGTCTTCATTGTGCAGGACTCCCTGGACCACTGTAGCAAGTTCAACATCTTTACTCCCTATCTACTAAATGGCAATAGCATCCCCTTATCTTACGATGACCAGAAAGGCTCTCATACATCCGCCATTGCTTCCAGGGAAAGTATCTCCCCAGGTTGACAACCACTAGGCACTTCAGTGATAGGTTCTATAAAATGGAAAGAGCATTGGACCAGGAGTTAGACAACGATGTTTGCCCTTAAACTAGCTCTGTAATCTAAAGAAAATACTTCTGTGTCTCTAAACCTTAGTTTCCCCACCTGTGGAATGAATAAGCAACTTCAGAGGGCCTCTGAGGTCTCTCTAGGCCTCTGTCATCCGGGCCTCCCCCTGGCCTCCCTGCCCTTGACATGCCTCTAGCAATGAACTTTCTTATTAGGTCTTGGTGTGATGGGTGATTTGTATTCTTTGATATATACAAGGTGGGGGAGTGTATTCTTTTTTTTTCAGGGTACAGTGTTGAAATTTTATCTATCAGAACTTACTATATTTATCCGATTTTCTATATTGAACATATATTGTTTTATAGTCACAAGCACCTCTTTCAATTCTCTCTCATTCTTGGGCTCTCTCTCCCCCATTCTTTTCCTTCTCCCCTCTACTGGCATCTTCCCATAGGTATTGAAGTATGCTCAAGTCTCTGTCATTAAAAAAAAAATCCCAAACCTTTGGCCAAATTGCCTCTCCTTCCTCATCACAATAAAAGCTGTTTAAGACATTTAAAAAGGGAGGTGGGGGGCAGGGGAGAATACTGGGGGAAAATGAGGACAACTGTAATTGAATAACAATAAAATTTTTTAAAAAAGAAATTGCAAGAATAGTATAAAGAATTTCCATATACTTTTTACCCAGATTTCCCAAGTGTTTATATTTTACCACATTTATGCTTGTGCACACTCTTACTTAATTTAGAAAAAACATATAAATATATGTTTTATATTGTATTTTTTCTTAATTTATTCATTGTTCTTATTCTTATTCCTACTCTTTTTCTGTTTTCTAACACATTGAGTTATTCTTTTTCCCCCTATTCTCCTATAATTTATTTGTTGTTCTTTTTAATTATGGAGCCAAATACTTAATTAAGGTTTTTTTTTCTATTTTAAAAATCAGTATAAATAAAGATATGGATTTTTTTCTGAACACTGTCCTTTGTTTTTGTTAGTATTATTTTTACATAAACTACAACTTTAGTTACTTTTTCTTAAATCCAAGAAATGTTTGAGACAGAATCTTACATTCTATTTATTTTCTGAAGGTAGAAGAGTCTTTTTACTTTCTGATTTTCTTGTTGTTACTGGTTTTATTGTATATTTGTCTGAGAATGCTTCCTTATGGCCTCATAACATGGTCAAATTTTGTGAATGTTTCATGTGCCTGTGGGGGGAGGGGAGATAAGTTCTTTTTTTTTTTCAGGGTACAGTGTTGAAATTTTATTTATCAGAAATTCCTTACTAATAATTATCTTTATAAGTTCTTTTCTCTTATTGTTTATCTATGTGGCCTGTCACAGACTAAGAGGTGAATTAAAGCCTTCTACTAATGTGTTTGAGTGTCTTTCTTCTCATATGCTTTATAATTTATGCTATATATGGTCATTGCTACATTATGTGCTGTATAGATTTTCATTGCTATTATATCTTCATTGTACATCTTCCTTATCTCATTCAGTATGGCACTTTTGATGTAGAAAAGCTTTTAAGATTTTATGTGGTCAAATTTTATCAATATTATCCTTTATGGTCTCTATATTTTGTGTTGTGTTTAACGAGGCCAGCTCTGCTTCCAGCTTTGAAAATTATTCAGTCATGCTTTCTTCCAGCACTTTTGTGGTTTTGTTTTTCACGTAAAAGTTTTAAATCATCTAGAATTTATTTTGATGTAAAGAGTGAGTAGGTGCCTAGCTCCACTCCCTGCTGTCCAACCTTGGTCTTTTCAGTTGCCTTATTAGATATCTAAACATTTTTATTAAAAAATCAGTTATAGGAGACATCTGTTGTTTTTGCCTTCTGCCCAGAATCCTTTGCCTCTTCTCTTAATAACAGTCCCTCTACTTTCCTTGGGTAGCCACCTCTCTGTCCAGAGGGGTTTTTTGGGAGCTGATACTCTAGTTCCTGCTCCAGCATCGGGTGTATAAATAAACCTTGGTATCATCTCCCTGGCCATAGCCGTCGGCTCAGGGATGGGGCATGACCAAAGCTAAGACAAGCAGAATCAAGAAGACTCAGCTCTAAGACTTTTATTGGTATTATTTCACAGGCAATAGTTTTTTTCTGTTGGACTTGAAGTTATAAGAGTGTAAGTTTGGGCTTCCAGGGACCACCCCCATGTGTAGCTCATGAATGAGACAAACACAATGAAAAGCAGAGTCTTGTGTGATGGACAGACACTAGGTATTGGTGAAATCATCTGAGTCTTTGGATCCAACTATATTTTACCCCTGGATTTTTCAGTGATGTGAGCCTATATGTATGTGTGTGTGTTCACGCAGGGGTGAGCAAAAGTAGGTTTATAAAGAACATTGTGGGCCCTGGCTAGTGTAGCTCAGTGGATTGAGTGCGGACCTGTGAACCACATGATCGTGGTTCCATTCACAGTCAGGGCACATGCCTGGGTTGCAGGCCCATCAGGGGACTCACAAGAGGCAACCATACATTGATATTTCTCTCCTTCTCTCCTTCCCTTCATCTTTAAAGATAAATAAAATCTTTAAAAAAAAAAAGGACATTGTGCCACAGTGTGCTTGAGTATATATAGCAAGTAGACTGCAAGAATGTGTAAATAATGAAGGCCGGCGATCTGAGCACTAAGGAGATTGTACATAAGTTCACTGTGTCATTATGACATTCTTTTGAGTTAATAAAGCTATTGTAATGATCATAACCTACATACCATTACATGTCTTTTTCCATAGGAACAACTGTAAACCTACTTCTGCCACCTTCTGTATGTGCCCGTGCCTGTATATATGTGCACACACACACACGCACACACCCTGTATATACATACATACACATATTTGGGGTTTTCAATTGCTATCAAAAGACACCTAACTGAGATAAATCCACTGCCTTGAAATATTCTAATTATATGGAAAATTCTCATAGAAACTTACTCCTTTAATCTTTTCCATTGACCTATTTATTCCAAGGGTCATAAATTAGAGAAACTTGGTTTTCAGATGTCTTTTCTTCAGTTAGCTCAGTGTTTAAAAATATTTTGATTTTCAATGTTTGCTGTGAGTATTGGCTGATAACAGTTTTTAGCTGCCCCCTTCTTCAGGAAATTGCTGTTGCCTGTACCGGAGCCTTCCTGCAAGGGAGGCTATGCCCCCAACCATCCCAGGCTCTGCCAGCAACTGGGTGGCATCGAATAAAAAAGGCCAATTGTTTTTTCTCAAAGTGGGGCTGTACTCTAAAGTCTTCTTGTTTAGCTTTTCCTTCTTGCCCTTTCTTACTTCCTTTATTTGCTCCTTTATCTTACTCCTGTCCAGAGAATATTTTCCAATCACTTGATCAGAACTCCAATCTCAGGCTCTGCTTCTGGGGAATCTGACCTAAAAGGGCAGGAATTCTTTTCATCTGTTTTCATCAGTCCTCCCTAGGAGCTGTCACTCACTGAAAGGAGTGGCCTCTCTGACAACTGAAGCAATGCAGATGAAGGGTGTTGATTTTTTAAACTCTATCTGCGAAGTTTTCTGGATCAGCTCACTTTTCAAGATGTATTAGATAATCAACATTGGGCAACCACCCATGTGTATATTTATTTATTCAGGCAAGATCATCAGGGGATGATAAAACCATTGGGTGAAATCTAGTTGGTGAACAGGTTACTTATTTATGATATGGGGGAAGTACTTTTGTAATAGAAAGAACTGGCATCACCACCTTAACTAAGTGATCAAATTCAGCATCAGTAATATTGGAGCAAACTGATACTATGTTCATCTTGAAGTGATGTGCTAGGAAGTACACAATAACTTTTAAGTTGTATTCTTGTCAAAAATGTTTAATCTGAGTCCAATCATGAGAAAATATCAGACAAATCCAGCTTGTGAGGCATTTTACCAGACAATAGGCTTGGAGAAATGTCTTTGCACTTTTCATTAAAGTGCAAAATGACTGAAAGCTGGCAGAGACAAAAAAAGTATTTAGTGAACATTTTTTCATTAAAAAGTATATAGGTAGATAGGAGGATAGATGAATTTAAGGGAAATGTTTACATGTGTTCATTATATTGTTCTTTTTAAAAATATATTTTATTTTATTTTAAAAATATTTTATTTATTTTAGAGAGATGGGCAAGGGAGGGAGAAAGAGAGGGAGTGAAACATCAGTGTGTGGTTGCCTCTAGCAACCCCATACTGGGAATATGGCCTGCAACCCAGGCATGTGCCCTGACTGGGAGTCAAACTGGTGATGCTTTGGTTCACAGGCCTGCACTCCACTGAGCTACACTAGCCAGGGCCTAAAATATATTTTATTGATTATGCTATTACAGTTGTTCCATTATTTTTCTTCCCTTTATTCCCCTTTGCCCTATACCCCCTCCCACCAACATTCTCTCACCTTAGTTCATGTCCATGGGTCACACATAATAAGTTCTTTGGCTTCTCCATTTCCCATACTAGTCTTGACCCCTCCCTGTCTATTTTGTACCTACCATTTATGCTTCTTATTCCTTGTACCTTTTCCCCCATTCACCCCACTCCCTCTTCCCACTTATAACCCTCCATGTGATCAACATTTATGTGATTGTTCTTGTTCTAGTTATTTGCTTAGTTCATTTTTGTCTTTGTTTTTTTTAGGTTCAGTTGTTGACAGTTACAATTTTGTTGTCATTTTACTATTTATAGTTTTGATCTCCTTCTTTTCCTTAGATAAGTTCCCTTAGCATTTCATATAATAAAGACTTGGTGATGATGAACTCCTTTAACTTGACGTTATTTGAGAAGCACTTTATATGCCCTTCCATTCTAAATGATAGCTTTGCTGGATAGAATAATCTTGGATGTAGGTCCTTGCTTTTCATGACTTCGAATACTTCTTTCCAGCCCCTTCTTGCCTGTAAGATTTCTTTTGAGAAATCAGCTGACAGTCTTATGGGCACTCCTTTGTAGATAACTCCTTTCCCCCTGCCATTTTTAAGATTCTCTACTTATCTTTAATTTTGAGTAATGTAATTATAGTGTGCCTTGGTGTGTGCGTCCTTAGGTCCAACTTCTTTTGGACTCTCTGAGTTTCCTGAACTTCCTGGAAGTCTATTTCCTGTGCCAGATCGGGGAAGTTTTCCTTCATTATTTGTTCAAATAAGTTTTCAATTTCTTGGTCTTCCTCTTCTCCTTCTGGCACCCCTATGATTCAGATGTTGGAATGTTTAAAGTTGTCCCAGAGGTTCCTAAGCCTCTCCTCATTTTTTTGAATTCTTGTTTCTTCATTCTGTTCTGGTGAATGTTTCTTCTTTCTTTCTAGTCCAAATGGTTCATTTGAGTCCCGGTTTCCTTCCCATTACTCTTGGTTCCCTGTATATTTTCCTTTATTTCACTTTGCATAGCCTTCACTTTTTCCTCTATTTTGTGACTATACTCAACCATTTCAGTGAGCATCCTGATTACCAGTGTTTTGAACTCTGATAGGTTGGCTATCTCTTCATAGATTAGTTGTATTATTTCGGGAGCTTTTATCTGTTCTTTCATTTGGGCCATGCTTTTTTGTCTTGGTTTGCCTGTTACATAGTAAGGGGAGGAGCCTTAGATATTCACTAGGGCAGGGCAACCCACATTGCTGCATTGTGGCATGTACGTGGGGTAAGGGTCCAAGAGGGAACAAAGCCACTTGTTCGGCTATCTGCAAGCTTTCAGTCATTTCCCCCACTACCCACAAGCAAATTGGACCCTTCTGGTGCTGAATCCCATGTGGGTGGTTTGTGTATATTCTAGGACCCTGTGGGTCTCTCCAGTGAACTCTCCTGTGAGGCTGGAAGTTTCTCCTGCTACCTCAACTCCTACAGGTTTTTTCAGTCAGAGCATTTGAGGCTTTATTTCCCTGTGCTGGATCCCTGGGTTGTGCAGTCTTCTCACTCCCCAGTTGTTCATCCCAGTTTATCCACACACAAATGTGGGACCGCCTTTGTCCCCCAGCCACTGCCTCACGTGGTTTACCACCTGCTGCCTTGCCATAAGTCCTCTCATCACTTCTACTGGTCTGTATGAATGTTTCTTTTTTTTTTACTCCTTGGTTTAAACTTCCATACAGTTTGATTTTCTGTTGTTTTTTTTTTTAATTTGTTGTTGTCCTTCTTTTGGTTGTACGAGAAGGCAACGTGTGTCAACCTATGCTTCTATCTTGGCTGGAAGTTTCATTATAGCATTCTTTTGACCTTTCATAGATTTGAAAAATTTTAAAAAAATTTGTAAACAAAATAAACTACCTTTCATACAAGCACACAAAATATATACTACATAAAATCTCATGTGTTTTGAATTTTCTGTGCGTCATTCAATAAAATAGTTCAAAACTATTCTGTCAAATCATACTGTGAAATGTGCATTGCAATTAGAGTCAATACTCATCTTATTTTAGCTTATAATAAGATTTTCCAGTTCTTATTAACAAAAAATAAAATTATATGCTAGCTTCTGGACCAATTAGTTTTAGCAGTATATACCTTTCTTTTTCATTAAGTACATGGGAAACTTAATCATAATGTGTAATGAAATTAATGGAGCTATTTTGGCCTTTTAAATGCATTAGCCCCGAAAGCTATTCACCAGAGTTCACTGAGCACATGGGCACACATTACTGAAGCAGTACCTCATCACATTAGTAATAATTGGGAACTTTAGCCACACATCACTCTGGATAATTATGATATAATGAAGGCTTCCACTATCATCGTGTTTTGGTAACTAGAATATGATGAATTGTGTTAGATCTGCATCAGTTTGATCTTGACCTGACTGCTTTTAATAATCTTTCTCACATAATATGCTGCAAATATATTATTTCAAACTGATATATCAGTTTGTATTTTTTGTATTATGAAGTTTTTTGTGTTATTCTTTATATTAAAATATTTATTTGAATTAAAAATAACATCAGACTCTTTCTGATCGAAAATAAGTTGTAGTCTGTTTTGGTTGATTGGTTTGAACATGAGGCCTAGCTTTGCCAAAAATATTCTAGTAAACATTTCTTAGAATGTTTATAATTGAATGGTGTAAATGGAACCTCCAGAGTTTTGATAAAATAGAGTTAAAACATGCGCTAAAAGAAAGGCATTTAAACAAAAACTGTTTAGTGATGTGGCAGATAGAGGCTAAGGTGGTCCGATGATCTTGCTTCCTGGTATTCTCACCTTTGTGTTATCCCTTCACCCTGAGTGTTGTGGGCACTCTAGGAGTTACTTTTAACTAGGAGAATATGGCAGAGAGGATGGGATGTATATACTCATGTTAACACTTTTGGAAACTATCAAATTAATCCAACTCTGAGTGAAAGAATTACAGGCATAGTGTGCAGCAGTGACTCTCAACCTGGAGCATGCATCAGAACCATCGAGAGGGCTTATTCATAAAACACAGATTACCAGTTCCATCCCCAGAGTTCCTGATTCAGTAGGTCTGAGTAGGGCCTGAGAATTTTCATTTCTTACATGTTGCTGGATGTTACTGAAACAGCTTGCCTGGAATCCGCACTTCGAGAACCACTGATGTAGAGTCACTTGGCAGCTAAGACTTGTTGAAGTTCTTTTGATATACTTGGAAATTGAGAAAATGATTAGAGTCTGATACTGGTAACTTCCATTTTTATAAGTATATATATATATATACACACACATATATATATGCATATATACACACACACACACACATACATACACACACACAAAATGGAAGGAGGACTTAACAGAGTTGTCAATTAATAGATCACTTACAATAATATCTAATGAAAGATAAGTATGTGATTTTTGATATGTAACTTGGAAGGACTTTCAAGAATGGCATGGCATTTGCATTTAGAAACACATACATACCTCCTTCTATTCCTAAGTACTCGTTAAAGTGAATAAGATATATTAGTTAGGGTAGGTTAAACTGCTGCTACAAATAGACTCAAATATGGTTCAAACTTAATCAAAGTTTATTTCTTAATTGGCAGATGCTCTCTAGCATGTGGTGAATCAGAAACTGAGGCTTGTGACACCATCATCATCAGGGTCTCATCGTCATCTACATCCAGCTGGAAGAGTACATGCAGGTGGTACACCTGCTTTCTTAAAAGCTCCGGCCTGGAAATAGCACACATTATTTATGTTTAGAGAGGGCTAAATAACATGACCACTGTGTCTATATGGGTTCAATGAGGAGAAAAAACGACAAAGTAATTGAAAAGGGAAAGTTTAATATGAAGAATTACTAACTGTAACAAGAGAGTGGTAAAACAAGGAATCAGCCCTGCAGAAATAAAGAAACAGCAGGTATAATGGACCTTGCCCTTAGGGCTGGGATAGAGTGCCTAAGGAAGAGTCTCCACTCTCTCTTTTTCCCTCAGGGCTGAGTTTCAAACTTTATAGAGATGTGTTTTAGGTTTCTCAAGTTCAGGCATAGATTTGATTTGTGAGGACACACAGAACTCAGAAAAGCTGTTATACCCAGGGCTATGGTGTATTACAGTGAAAGGATACAGATGAAAATCAGCAAAGCACAAAGGCATACAGAGCTGAGTCCAGTTGCCAGCATCCGGTTGCCCTCTTGGAGTCATATGACAATGATGTGTGAAAACTTTCACAAAATATTGCCAACCAGGGAAGCTCACCTGAGCCTTGATGTTCAGAGATTCTACTGAGGGTTGGTCCCGTGGGCATGCATGGCTTCCTGACCATATGGCTGACCTTAGTTACTTGGTCTCCAGCCCCTCCAGAGGTCAGTTGACACCATGTGGCCCAAGGCCCCTACTACAAATCACACTTAGCATAGACTAACATAGCACAGGCCCAAGGTCCTAGGCAAACAAAGACACTTCTCCAGCGGGATATTCCAAGAGTTTAAAAGTTTTCGCCCAGGAGCCAAGCAAAGGCCTTTTTTTTTACCACCCCCCCCCCCCCCCCCGTTTTTGGAATGTGCAGGAATAGGAGAATATAAGTACAGTGAGTTAATCCTTTACTGTGCCAGAGGGCATGGCTATGACTCCCTGAAGGACAGAGAAATACTGTTCACGGCACTTTCCTACAAAAGTGTCTGGGAAGCTGGGCTGCTAAGCATTGCAGCAGCTGGATGCTGGAGAAGCTGTGGGTCACTGCGGGAACCTGCACTCAGGAACTGGAAAGTAAAACGCTTTTCTCCTTCAAAGTCATTCCTTCTACTGACAAAGCTTCAGTGCCAACTAGGAAAGGAAATATTTTAAAGGGCCCAGATCCATTTCACAGAGCAAACAAAAAGGGTGAATATGAGCTGAGAGGTAAGATATTGATAACCAACAGTTACACTGCAAGGGAGGCTGGGGAATACAGCCAGTCACACAGCTGGCTACAGTCTTATTACCAAGTGAGAAAAAAATTATTTTGGTCAACAGCTAGCGTTCTCTGTCATATGGTTCATCTTAGCCCTTACTTAAAATTGTAATTGGGAATAGAACTGAAGCTAAGCCCTACCTCATTATTCTAGTGAACTTATGGAAAAAGCCAGTAACACTCCTATCCCAGTAAGATTATGAAGAGATTAATTTCTGTCCAGTTTTTACTTTGTATGTTTAATAATTACATATCAGATTTGGTTGTATATTTATGCTGTTTTGATCAATTATGAACTAATAATTGTAATAATCACATAATAAAGAATAATTTTTAACTTGGAAAGTCTTATCATCAAAGGAAATTATTTTAAATAATTTGTTGTATATAATTATGTGAGAGTAAAATGAAAGAGTAGGATAAAGACTTCCAAGCACAAAAATATGTTGTATTAAGGTAAAATTCTTTTGGAGACACACCTGGAAATACTGATTCAAGGATAGGAAGGAGTGACATAAGGGGGTAGGGCTCAGTGGAGATGGGCAAACAGGAGAAAGGGGGACATCTGTAATGGTGTCAACAACAAAAATAAAGTAAAAAAAGAAGTGACATGAAAGTATGTTAAAGAAGAGATTGTGAAAAAATAAAACATTTTTAACAAGAGTGTGTATTTGGTGATAATGAATGGTGATAATTTAGAGATGGAGGTAATTAAATTGCTAATGTATATAGAATCTGCTGTTAAATTGGAATAATTGTATTTTAAAATGTCAGAGTCTGCAATAAATTGGACTTTTAATAATATGATGGAAGATATTAAATGTCAACTTAAAATAATGCTAAAGGGTACCTAGCTTTTCAAAAATTCGTTTATAAGGTATGTAAGCCAAAAATGTAAAAACAAATGATCTAATTCATTACTGAATTCCCAACATCTGGTTTGGTACATGGTATTAATAGGTGCTCAATATAAATATTTGAATAAACAAAGTAAAGAAAAGAAGGAAGGAATGGCAAATAGGTGCATAAATATAAATAATGCTCAGCATAGACAAAGTTTGTAAGAACCAGGTACTCTCCCACTGATGCAGGTACAAATTAATAGTCTTTTTGGTGGGCCTTTGCAGCTCATAAAAATAGCCTTAAAATGTGCCTACCCTTTGCCCAAACAATCTATCTTCTAGAAACTTACCCTGAAAGTCACAGATAAAATAAAGATGCTCATTACTATGTTGATTCATCCAATGAATATTTCTTAATTACCTACTTGGTATTGGAGATAAAGAAGTTAGCCAAAGAGATACGGTCCTGCCTTCACAGAATTTACAGTCTATTGGAGAAGAAAATCAACTAACTTTGCAAATTAAGTGAATAATTAAGGATTGTGAGAAGTACTGTGAAAAAAGATAGTGAGTGCTGGAAAAGAGCACTCATACAATAGGAGGGAGACAAGATCATGTATCCAGGAAGGCCAGGAAATTGAGTTTATTCACTTATTTGCAAGATTAGTTGCTTGTCCTCCCTGGGGCTTAGAATTGAGGTTAACAGAATGGGTGGGGGTTGAGCTGCTTGGGGTTAGGGATGGCAGTGTCACACTTCAGGTTTAGGGAACAGTTTGTGTCAAGGCTGCTCCGGAGCAAGAGGGAGCAACGTTGAGCTGAGACACCAGAAGGCGGCAGGGCTGCTGGAACATGCTGTCTACCAAAAAGGAGAGAATGTAGCGAGATGAAGCTGAAGAGACAGGCAAGGACTCACCTTGTAAGGCCAAGTTAAGGTTTTGGTTTAATCCCAATAAATGACTATAAATATTATGTGGAGAAATAATTAATGCAAAATAAAATACACAGATTTTAGACATTTAGTTTGACAAATGTAGACAAGCATTCATGTAACAATTACTGAAACCAAGATGTAGAATGTCCCTATCATTCCAGAACCTCCCTTTTTCCTTTTCCAACCAGTTCCTGCCCACCCATCCCATTACTGCCTTCTGATTTCTAGCGCCATAGCTTGTTCCTTTTTTGTTCCTGAGTAGTATTTTTATGTGGATACCACAACTTACTTGATCTTTTGTTGTCATACATTTGGGTTGTTTTGGGTGGGAATTGTGAATAAAGCTTTTATAAATGCTCTTACAGAGATCTTTTTGTGAACTTATGTTTGTATCTCTCTGAGGTAAATACTTAAGATTGAAATTGCTGCATCTTAGAGTAGATGTATATTTACCTTAATAAAAAACTGCCAAATAGTTTTCCAAAGTGGTACCATTTTAGTCTCTCCTACCATTGTGTTTTTGCCTACACCTGGCATTGTTAGTTGTTTTCTTTTTAAATTTTAGGTATTCCAGTGGGTATTAATGAAAAGTCTCAAGTGGGAGAATGACTTGGGCTTAAAAAAAAACTCACTCTAACTACAATACAGAGAGACATGAGTAGCTGTGGTCAGACTGCTATGTGGTGATGGCAACAGTCCTGGTGAGAGATGACGATGGATTGGTTATGGTGCCAATGGTGAGGGTGGATTCGAGAGATATTTAGAAGGTAAAATTAATAGAAATTTGTTGCTAGTTGGGGACATTAGAAAAGGCACGACTTGTTATTTTTTGTTTGATTTTGGGGGATGGAGACCACTTGGCTTGGTTTGGGGTATATATTTGTGGTACCTTTATTTTTAGCAGAGGGGACTGCTTAAATATCCTATATTACATATGTACCTTGGAATAGCATGCAGTTAGGCGTTGTAGAATACTTCCTAATATGGAAAGGTGTTCAACTATATTGTTTAAAAAGTATGTTACGAAGCTTTGTATGATACAAATATGACCACATTTTTAAATTTAAAGAACAGTATTGAAAAAAAAAGCCATTTGGGAAGATGTAAACTATTAACTGTGATCTCTAGGTTGAGTTTCCAGAATAGTTTTGAATTTGGGGTATGGTTTTTTGTTTTGTTTTGTTTTTCTACAAAGAACATAATGCTAATTGGGTAACATGGAAACGAGTTATTTAGAAAACAACATTTCAACAAAATTTTGAGGTTAAAACAAGAATAGAGTCCCACAGGGATGGAAAAGGTGGTAATCCCAACTTCATCGCTCATTTATGCTCAAACAATGCACTCTGTACCTTCCGGGCAGGACACCTGGCAGGGAGGGGCTCCTAGGCCTCTTTCGGATTTTGAGATTATGAGAATGGACTCCTAGGCCTTGTGAGAGAGGCTGGCCTGAGCTCAAACTCAGGATTTTGGAACCATGGAGCTTCCTCTGACCTGCCCCCAATGAGAATAAACTCCAACCTCCCTTGAATTCCAGTAGTATTTATTGATCAGTTCTGTTCTCTCTCTATGGAAATAGCTTGTGCAAGTAATTCATAACCTCCGTGTTGCTAATTCAGCCCCAGTCCTCACCCCCCTTGACACATGAGAAGCATCTGTCAGAGTCGGCCTTCCCATCCTTCTGGAAATAGACCCCTGGTTATTTCTACTTCATTAGCCACTCTTTTTCACTCTCCTCTGATGGTTCTTCATCTCTCCTACCTTGGGGCTTGGTCCTAGAGATTTTTTAAAATTTCACTTATACTTATTCCCTTAGTGATCTCATCCAGTCTCAGCTTTAAATGGCAACTTCAATGCTTGCTTATGCTCAGGTGAAAAACCTTGGAGACACTACTGGCTTCTTTGTCTCTACACATGGAAAACCTACTGGCTGTACTATAAAAATATATCAAGATTATGACCTCCTTATATCCTGGACCAAGCCACTCTATCATTTTACCTGGATTACTACAGTAGCCTACTACTTGGTCTCGCTCCCCTGTGATCTATTTTCCACTTCAGACCTTAGGTCAGGATGGCCCTCTGAGATCCTCTAGTTAATCCAATCAGTCTCAGGGCTGGGGCCAAAACCCTGTCCCTCCTCCCAGTGTCTAGTCCTCTTTCCAGAGTGGCTGCTATGAACACTCTAAGAACGTAATTTTGAGGCTAACAGCCCTGAGTATTTTCAGATTCAATTTCAACAAAGTGTTGCCATTTTAAAAAGCCTGCCAAAAAGATAATGGGAATGAAAAAGTACTCTGTAAACTGTAAAGTGCTATCCAAAGGTCAGCTATGTGAGGTTCACTGCCAAGGCCAACAAACCCAGGTCTGGGTGTAGAGCCAGCTCTTAAATTGGAGGAGCTAAGGAAAGTCTGGTCATGCAAGAGGCCCCTTCTGAATGGAACACAAGTGTTATTCGCTCAGATCAAAAGGACTCAGTGGCTCATCTGTGGCACTCTCACCCCCACCCCCTACTTTAAGTACAATGTACTTATGCTGAATAAAATCGGTACTTACCTTGTGTGAGAACTTTTTTGTTTTCCAGAAGCCACAAACTGAGCTCCAGGCAGTCACCTGTACCAGTGGGCAACAAACTGTCCAAGGTTTCCAACCAACTGGAAACACGATTATTTTTCTTCCACATTTGTTTGTCCCAGCTACATTAGAATTTAGATTCTACACATACTCTGGCTCTCAAAAGCACATTCTTTTGCTCACACTACTTCTTTGTCATTGAACAACTGAATAAGCATTGTTTCCCTGGCTTAGCTTGTGAAAAGGGACCTCGATGAAGAGTAAACTTCACATTTTCTGGGTTTCTTTATCCTAGCACCCAGCACCAGAAGGGCGGCCCAGTGTTTGGTGACCTCCTGAGTTAGGTTAACGATCTGGGTCTGGGCCCAGGCTGGATAATGAGCCCATGAACAATGGGGTGCTGACTGTCAAAGCCTTATCTTGGTGAAGCTGAGAGGCAGAGATCGCTTTGTCCTGGGCTCCCCAGCCTTCTCCCCAAGCATCTTAATCTGTCCCAGCTAATGGGTTTGTGTGGCCGACATTCATTTCTCACAGGCTCCCATTCAAGCGGCTGTGCACCGATTTGGTCTCAGATGTTTTTACACTTAAAGGCTTGTAAAATGGTCAGAGAGAGATAGGAGATAAACTTACAGAAAGCCTTCTGTTACAGGCTTTAAAAAAGGCTCTACCTACTTCTCTACTGAAATAGGAATCCTGAAAAGCCCAAGGTGCAGAAGGATGAAATAACACCAAAAGGCCTAATACTACATATGACTCTGCAAACTTTATTTTCTTCCAGACTTTCCCCAAGTGAACCCATGAGGAGACAAATTTGCAAGATTTTCACTGCTTTGTGGTTGGAAAAAACAAAACAGGCAAGATCTTCCTTAGTTTTCCTGCAGCTATTCTCATGGGACCAACTATTTGTAAATTTTTTAAAAACCTTTATTTTTAGAGAGAGGGGAGAAAGGGAGGGAGAGAAACATCAGGGTGGTTGTCCCCTCATGCGCCCCCTACTGGGAACCTGGCCTGCAACCCAGGCATGTACCCTGACTGGGAACTGAACTGGAGACCTTTTGCTTCATAGTCTGGCACTCAATCCACTGAGCCATACCAGCCAGCGCCTATTTGTAAAATTTTTAAGTGCTTAAATTTCTACTGCTTTTCAAAGTATCCATCCATATAAGAAGCTGAGCTAGAATCGTTCTGGAATCCCAAGTCCTATCCTAGTCAATAATCTTTTCACACAACCCAGAGCCCAACGTGAGCTATGCTTCAAAAAACTTAGTAAGTGTTGGTGAGTAGGTGGGCTCCAAGGGATGGGGTGGTCTCAGCTCATCACTGGCTGGGAAGAGAACCTCTACCTCCACTCCTTTGGATTAGATTCTCAGCCAGAGTTTTTAAGAGCTGTGAGCCCAAAGAGTAGCTGTGCTCTCTATCCTAGGTAATGGTTCCCTCAACTACTCAAGTCCACAGTCCTTGGTAAGGCTCAACAGTTGAGACAGTGAGAGAAGCAGAAAAAGAGGGAAAGCCAGGTGGCTTCTGCTCACTTTAAAATCATACTACTGAGGGCAAGAAAGAGGCGTGTCTGGGGCACTTGGCAAACTGAAAGCAAACTTCTTTATTGTACACAGTACAGAATATGACGCAGCTTGGCAGGATGCACACGGCCCTGCGGAGGGTGAAGTATTTCAGATCAACTGGCAGGTGAAAGCCGTTCTGCACTGTCGACGTTCCACACTCTGGAAAAGAAGCGAAACCAAACACACACACACAAAAATAAAACCATCCAGGGGGCGCATGGGTCCGATGGGAATGCAGCGGTGACGCCTCCATCCTACGTCCCGTGACAGCGGGGAGGGGGAGCTCAGGCTATGAGGGTTATTTTCATTCTTGGTAATGGAGCGTAAATCCATTAAAAAAAACAAACTCAAAAACCCAAACCAGGGTAAGTAAAGAAAGGAAAAACAAATCCTATACAGCATTTACAACAAATAACTCTCTAGCCAGCTGGGGATAAAATATGCATCTATGTATAGACTATACGTAGGTTAGAAAGCTATAAATATGGTTTGAAAAAAAGAGTCCTTTGATTAGAGTACAGTGCTAATTAAGGCCCAAGCTGTAGGTTCAACACCTTTGTGGGCTAATTAGCTTCCAACAGAGGAAAACTTTTGCTTCCATAGCTATAAAATACTCCCATTATGCAGAAAACCTCTTCACAAATGTGCTGCTGGTCAGAAGGGGCACCATTCGAAACTATGGAACGCTCCACCAACAGAAAGACAATTCGAAGCACACGCTGTGCCCTCGCCAAGCCAGCGGTGTCCTTCACGTGTGAAGAGCAGCACAGCCGTCCTTCACCTGCTGGTGCGGCAGGGAGCGCAGGGTGCCGTCGACACAGCGGGCCTCGAGGGGCTGCCACGTTACAAGGGAACTTTTCCTCTACTTGAGCTTGACTTACACATAGCTTTAGCTGGGGTGTTTAAAACTTCTTCAATATAATACAGCAATTAGATAAGCTTTTTCTGTTGTTTTTTTTTAAGGTGGCAGGAAACGAAAATGCTAGCATCGTTTTACCTGTCAGTGTCACACGTAAGTCTCAAACCCTATTGAATCATATGCAGGGTTTCAAGTCCAAGAGTTAAAGGAAAAGGAAAACAAAACGAACTGATGAAATGGAAATTGTCATCAGTCATAACCAGGGAAGAATCCCCAGGGTTCCCACCAGGTGACCAGGTTTCAAATGGGCATGACATGTATTATGTACATTTGCTTTCCAGGGAGGGCATATTAAGGACCAGGGGGACTGTACACACAGAATCTGAGCGGTGTGTCCGGGCTGCCCCACACACCTCAAAAATGTACAACTCAGGTGCAAACGTTCTGTCAGGCTGTCTGGTGCAGAAAGCACAAAGCAGGCAGTACGTGGGCTTGTGCACGGCTAAGGGGACGCGCCACCAAGCCCCTTTTTCAAGCTGCAGCGTCTTCATAAATCGGCACTACCCCATCTAAGGGACGCAGTGCAGTTACCAAAAGGTTTATTTTTTTCACTTTAAATACCAAAACTACAAAAATCAGTTTATAAACTGTTTTTCCAAAACAACCACCAAAACAAAACAATCCCCTGAATCAAAGCAAAACAAAATACTGTCAAAAGTGTTAATCAGCCTTCTCCTAAAATTAAAGCCATCCACACACAGCCATGTGACTGGGAGGAAAAAGGGGCTTGTTCTACTTGGTGACACAAGGCCAGAAGGTCCCCAAGAGTAGCAATGGTTTCTTATTTGAGAACCATGTAGTGGGGAACAGCTGTTCTGACCCTCCCCCTTCTTTCTAGACCAAGGGGAAACATTTCAGATTGAGCTAGACAAGCTCTCTGAATTTTAAGATATATTTTTAACCCTTCATGGTTTGAGCCTTCCCAACTTAGCCTACCTACTGTCCTACGGGTTGGTGATTTATTTTTCAATACATTGTGCAAATCAGAGCCCTTCCAGGTAAAGGCATTTTGCAGTCTGTGATCAATGCAGATTGTCACGCACTCGGTCCCGGTTTGTGGGTACCAACCTGAACAAGGTATTGCTTTGCACAAATAGTCCATGGGAAGGAGGCCCCACTGCAGTCTCTTCCCGGAAACCTTGTCAGGATCAGAGCTGAGGCACCAGCCGTTTGGTGGGTTTTCTGCCCCTCCCTGTTCCCACTCCCCAGCCGAGGTGTCTGTCTTTAAGGGTGCCAATCCAGAGACAGCTTGAGTTCTCCAGATAATACTCAAAGGGCAAGCTTTAAAAACAGCCAAAAACACAAACAAAACCACTGCCCTCATTTGCCTGAATGGGAACTGCTAGCTCTAGGGTTTGGCTGCTCAGCCACTCGGACACTTAGTAAGCAAAGCCTTCAGCATAGGGCAGGCTGCTGCAGCGATCCGTGTCCAGGAGGTAAGCAGGGCTGTCTTCAAAGTGGGTCAGCGGCAGGGTGTCCTCCTCGTTGAGGTGGCACTCGGACTCTGCTTTCAGGAACGGACGCTGGTTGTCAGGGAAGGCCATGGAGAAAAGGGCATCTGGGTCACAGACAAATTTGTAGACATATCGCTCCCCGGCCACCTGAGAGAGAAAACACACCTGCTAAGGCCCAGCTGGTGGGACATGGTGGGAACTAAGGGAAGAACAATGAGGTATTTGTAAGTCGCCAAGCTCTCAGGAAGCCAGAGACCGAAGGAGGCTCACCAGTAACTGATTATCCAAATCATTCAATTTATTTTGACAAATCTTGGGGACCTGCTACCTGCCAACTGTTGTGTGGACAGCACAGGCCAGCAGTTGAGATATTTAAATTTCAAATCCATACTAGACAGGTACTTTTACAAAATTCTCACTGTCTTACAGTCACAGCTAAAGACAGAATGGGTATGCTTTTGTTGGTGCACGGTGTTACAAGGACTGAAATGTTCAATGCCAAAGCCAGGCCATGATTTCAGTCACCTCCGGAGTTCACAGTTTCCACGGTAAGCTTTGTTATTTTGAAGGGCTAGGAATTTGATAAGAGAGCCTAGGTGTAAATTTAAGTTTGTTCCAAAGCCGAAGAGAATTGCTTCTTGGCTTACCTACAGTTTTAAATTACTCATTCCATGGTCCTGTTACACAGAGGGACTGAGAGCTACTTTATATGGATTTTATGTATGGTAATATTATTAGCACCAAAAGGCCTCATGATGTACTGATGAGCAACCTAGGTCACTGGGAACCCATTCTTTGCTCACTGTTTAGCATCAGCACAAGAGGACACATACCACTGATAACCAAAGCTGATCATTGTCTTCACTCAGGTAATGCAGAGGGGCAAGGGAAAGTGGCTAAAGTCATCTGTAAATACTTTGGACTCAAAAATTCAAAATGTTGAGTTTATCCCGCCCTTTAGTCATTCCATTGGTATTCTAAAATCTTTTTGATCGTAGAAATATGGCTTTGCTTCCAAATTGTGGGTTTAAGAAGTCTGTTGTTACAGTGGCAGGTTGTGGAGGTAATGGTACAATTATGTTAACAGATGTTACAGCTTATTTTGTGGGGATGCTTTATGTCCAGTGACCGGAAATTGAGGGTCTGCACCAGTGTCCCTTAGAACCCAAACACGACAAACCAGCACTGTGTGTAGGGTACTGGATGATAAGGATTTTCAAACGAGTCATAAGGTGGCAGACACGTACACTCAACTGTCCCTACATAGTTTTTCTAAGTCACAGCTTTACGTTAAATCTCTGGTTCCCCACCTCAAGAGTCAGTTCACAAGTGGAAGAACAAGGCAGGATGACGTAGTGGAAATAGTACTAGATCAGAAGCCAGAAGGGGATGGCTTCCAGTCTTAGGTCAGTCATTAACAAGTCTCCAAGCTCTGTAAACCTCAGTTTTCCCTTTCAAAGACAGAGGGTGTGGGCCTATAGGTTTTCTAAGTCCCTCCCCCACATTGGCGTGCTGCCGCTCACCTTCTACTTAGTTTTCACTTACTCACAGGTCATACATATGTAACAGTAATCCCTTACATTGGATTGCACATTATTTTTTTCTGGAACATTCTCACATATTATTAGACTGCAGATTAGAGCGGGGATTATTATCTACATTTGTATTGGAAACAGAGACTTTGGGAGGTGAAGTGACTTTCCTCAAAGCACACAACTAATAAATGGGAGTATTAGGATTTGAACCCACCCAAGCCTTATTCTAGTCCCTTCCCATCTCTGCTTGTTTTCATCTCAGAAATAAAGCTCTCTTCTAGTTCCTTAGAAAACCTAGGAAAACTAGCTCATTGCTGTCAGTTCAAGCTATTGTGTCTTGGTTACATCCCCTCAGATGGGAGCTGGAGTTGAGAAAAGTAAAGGAATAATGGCTCCCCTCTCTGAATTTAGGGTTCTACCTGATAATATTAACACTAAAAGGCATGTGTATGGGGGAAGGGGGTCTACCAAGGAATTAGGATTTCTTTTTTGGGTAAAAAGTGTTATATAAAACTTATTGTGATATTGGTTATACAACTCTGTGAATGCACTAAAAACCACTAAATTATACATATAAAAAAGGGGGAATATAGGAAAGAGGGTGACCCCCCATTCTGTGGTATCTATGAACCTTGTGCCAGGCAGGCCCTGAAGTTAACCCCCCCCCCCAATTCTGCCCAAAGGCACTCACACTCCAGTGGATGAAACAACAAGTAATGGAGAAATGTACAATACAGAGAGAAGGGCAGCAATACAGGTGAGTGCAGGTGCTGATAGACAGGAGCATAAAAGGGGAACACGTAACTCAGCCTGGGGACTCAGATTCTTGGGAGTGAAAAGGTGATTCCCGAAACAGAAAACAAGTAAAAGCTGGCCAGGTATAGAAGGCATTAGAAATGTTCTAGTTCTTAAGTAGGATGGTGCTATAACAGGTGATTTTTCATTGTATAGTATGCAGTCACTTATATGAATGTGGTATGTATTCTTTAGTAAATAAATATTCCATTAATTAAGAGAAAAACAGCAATGCTAATGAAAGTGGTCAAGTATGAGGGAGTAAACGGGAGTTAAATGGTGCCTGGACTGGAAACAGACTTAGAACCTATACAAAGCACTTAAAAGTCTGGATTTCATCCAGACGACCATCCATGAAATGCTGTTTATTTTTCAGGGTGCTAAGAATATGGGGTCACATTACCACCTACTTATGAAAAAGGTTAGCCCGGTTTTAGTGCAGACAAGTTCTCAGCAGCAAGAATCATATGCTTCTGCTGAGTGTGTTGTGGCAGCTACTACCATGCAGACTGTCTACACATGTAAATCTCAGAATCTGGGTACAGATTAAAATCAGGTGGCTAACAAAGACCAATCAAAGATTTGCCATTTCCATCTTTTGCCTATCCATAGAATTTTAAGATTGTGGTTCTTCACTTCTATTCCAATAAAGATTTTGTATTGTTTTCCTCAAAATACACTTTATCCTTTATTCTACAAACTGCTACCAGGTGATTCTGTTGTCATTTTACAAGCCTTGGGTCATTAACCGGAGTTCCAGTTTTTATAGGTTCTAAAAGAGAAAGATTTCTTACTCCTCTAACACTTTTGAGAATATTAAGCCAACATATTTGGAGGTTTAGAGGTAAAGACTTCAGTGAAACTCTTGTGGGAGCAGAGATCTTCAAGTCGATTCCCACACGCTCCTTTATGGATACAACAGTTGACCCAACTGTCTAGACATTTTCATAATTAGAGGTAGAGAAAAAGTAAAGAAAAAGAGCCTAATTTTCCAATGGTATGCTCCACCCACAACCTCTTTTCACATACATTCAAGAGCATTAAAGTTAGTCTTATATCTCATTTGACTCTTGTCTTCAGTTTGCTTTTCTAAGACTTTTTCCTACCACAGAATCATTTATGAGGATAAACTTTTTCTTCAGTCAGCCATTATAAACAATCTTATTATACAAGCCCTTGACATTTTCTTTGAAAGTGGTCAGAGTGGTCTAAGTGTCTCTTGCAACTGCTCACCTTCTGCATGATGCCCTTTTCGTAGTAATAGCGTAGAGAACGGCTGAGCTTGTCGTAGTTCATGGCTGGCCGGTTCTTCTGGATGCCCCAGCGCCGAGCAACCTGGAAGAGACAGAAAAGCAATGGAAACTCATTCCTTGGGCCTAGTGGTTTTCTCCCAATTCCAGGAGAGCTGGTTCTATAATCTGACTCCTCTGGCCAATGCTCCATTTCCCTGACCTGGAAGGAAGAGCATTTAATTCCCTCAAGGCTAAACATCAACAAAGGTGATGATTCAGTCACAACTGTGGAGAGGTGAGATCTAGAGGTGGAAGAATCCTTGTACCATAAGATAACAGAGGGCTTGGCTCATGTCCCAGAGGAAGCAGGCTCTCTACTGTTTCTCCACATATGAATTATTGACCAATACCCACAGACCATTAACATGCTGCCATTAAGTGCTATGGTTTCTGTAGAAGTCAATAAGGAATAATTAGAACGGTCATTCCTGAAATATTAGAAACACTAGTGAGTAGCTAATGGGCCAGCAGAGCAAAAGTTCAATTCTAATAAGATTGGAGAGGGGCTGGGAGATGTTTACTCATTTCAGCTCATGGAATACGGGGGAATCAGATCGTTTCAGCCTGCTGCCATCCAATCCTCTGCTCCCGGCAGACTTGCAGAATGGACATTAAAACATGTAGCACCATTATCCACTTAATGAAAAATTAACAGGGTTTCCCAAACAGTTTTGAAGTGCATTATACCCACCCAGTCCGCCTGAGGTGCAGTGATGGGGGGAAGTAACTGGAGCTTTGGGCAGAGAAGCCTTACAGTGAGAAAACTTCCTAGTAGAGTTTCCCCAATTATTACGATGGCCAAGCAATTTCTGTTCTCAAGTACCTTAACAACCCAAATCCTACTTATAATATGACCCTGTCAAGATATGAAAAGAACAACACTGGAAATTAAGTCTTTTTCGAGGTCTTAAATGTATGTGAACCAGGGATCATGTTTTGAACATTTTAAGTTAGTTCTGAAAACTTTTTTCTAAAGAAATGAAGTAACTATATTGCTTTGATATTTAGAAAACCAAATGTGAAATATGGAATGGGAAGAAGGAAGAGTGCAAGTGGAAAGTAGATCATAAAACAGCATTTTGCTTAAAATATTTGGACAGAATAAAAACAACATCTGCATTCAGGACTCTAAAATGACCTTTAATAAATACCAGAAATGATCTGATAAGTGAGGAGGAATGCATCCGTCCTAATTACATTAGAACAACTAACTAGCTGTGACTCCACTCTGCCTTGCAAGAAACCTGTGAAGAGCAGCTTTGCATCTGTTTACTTCCTGCCCCTACGGCACACACCACGTCCCTGGGTCTCCTTTCTCCATAACATACCCATTCGACCCTAGCTTTGAAATAGCCAAGAGGGCAAAATTAACCAAAAATTACATCTGCAAACAGTGATATAAGGGAAATCTGCTAAACTAACATGTCCATCAACTCTGTTCAAAAGAAAACAACACTGTGAAACTGTACTTAAATTACTGTCAGCCACAAGTGATGCAAGGGCCCTTAAAAAAAGTCCAGCCTCACCATTTTGCTATATTTAGTGGTAGAAAACAATTCTTGAATATTCTTCCACTTCAGCCACAACCCCTCTCTGCTGTCACTTGCTTATGCAATAGCTTACTGGAGAGGCTTTGTGTATGCACAGCCTTCAAAGCATCTGTAGTGACCATAGTTACTGACTCATCTTCTTGGGCCAGGGCCCTATGATTCAGTAGCCCTCACTGGGGCTGTTCCTTCTACAGTAATGCGTAATGCAGCACAACTGCAGAGCAGCTGGAAATGAGGGCTGGGTGAGGGGAGCAGGCAACGGTTTGTTACCAGTTCTTTCTGCCTTTCATCTTTCCCAATCGTTTCTTTGATAGCAGGCTTCTTGAGGAGGGAGGCTGAAGGAGTTTAAAAAAATTCCACATAGCTTTTCTTCTCCTTTTAAGAGAGCAACCACAGCACAGGGAGCAGCTCTTTCTGCAGCTCATCCTTTTACACCTCCCCATGGCACCAGTTATCTGCCACATGTTCAACAAACAACCCTACCCCCAAAATATTCATTAATGCAGATTCACAGTGAAAATGGCTCCAGATTAAAGCCGAGTCAGTCATAATTGAGAGGGTGCTAAGCTGGATGACTATCAAAAGACATTTGATTAGGGAGCCTGCCAAAACGCAGTTCTAAAACCACAATTTCCATGCACAGTGTAATGGATATTATGGATAATTACCCAGAGTGCACTACTCAGCCACACAGCTGCCTACAATTACGTCCCAAACAGCTTCCTCCTCCACTTCACCCTTCAAGCTCCCCACAATGACGACTTCTTACAGCTTTTTCGAGGAGTTGGTATCTTCCTGACATTAACAAGACAAGGGCCCGCGAGGAGTGGAGTGGAAGAAAAACACAACGAATGCTGCACATCCCGAGGCTACAGTGCACAGACGGAACAGAACCATCCTGGATGAAAAGGATGCACATTCGGAGTTCATGGGGTGCATGGGGATTTCAAGGTGGAGTGGAAAGAAGTGCTTCCTGAAGAAACAAAGCCGTCCACTCAGCTGAGGGAGGCTCAAGGCCGCCACAGGCCTGTCACACGACTTGGACGCTTGGCATTTATGAGCATTTCTGGATTAATATTAGTTTCTGTATTAAGTAAGAAAGCAGGGCCCTTTGCCATCTGTTCATCATTTTCTTTACCACTGGTAGGAGAGCAGAAGATTCAATAATAGCTTTACAAAGGGTCATAACCAGGTTTACCTGCAGCTGTACAGCCTGTGCTTAGGCCTTAGGCAATGGCAATAAAGCGATAAAAGCTCCTGTTTGTAAAACGGGATAAATCAATAAGGGCTGCCCACATGACAGATTTACTTTCAAAAAGCCTCTGAGCCTAGGCGACATGCTTTTCACAAGCCTCACATAAACCAGGCCGATTATGAGGAAAAGAATGTGTGGCCAATGGCTCTCCAGCATGGCTGCGAGCCTAAAACATGACAGCCATAAAGAAATGCTTCGAAAAACACAAGAGTACCAAACTCTGGCTTTGAAGGTAGATTGAGGCTTAACAGAAACTTTACAATATGGGATGTTGACACATTTCCAGTTTCATGAATGGTACAAGATAAGGAACACCATATGCATATCTCCTGTTATAACTGCCTCCAATCCACATATTCTCCTCTTAACTTTCAGACCATTTTCTTCTTCCAAACCAAGTGCCAGGTTGCCACCCCCTGCTGTTAACCCCCATACCAACTTACCCTCTCTCTTAGCGTGCTAATGTGAGCCTTGGTATTAATGGAACAACATTTAAAACTGCAGTTCTTACTCAAACATCTACTTTCAATTACACATAATCCAAAGATACCTCTTGCTCTGTTGGTTTAATATCTAAAACCTAACCACATGCTACTAAAAGCAGCATATGTCAGATTTTCAGGGCTATTGCTTTTTCATTTACAATCTCTCTAGATTCTAAACCAAATAGAAATTAAAAATCAACCCCTTCAGAATATGTCGAATTGAGAGCCTAAAGTGATTCATTTTCTTATGTGATATTCAGGAAAGGGATTCTATGATGTGTCTTCTCCACTGAAGAAATGGTCCTGGTTCTGTCCATAGGCCTTTCTGTCAATGGTTCTAGGCAAATGGACAGTAACAAAGTTAACAATGTTTCTTTTCTATGAACAAATAATGAAGGTTTGTGTTATCTCTCAATTACTGTGATGTCACATAATACACTTAAAAATCTGAGCTTATAAGATTAACTTATCTCTCATAATTTTATTTCTTTAGGTTAGAGCCATTTGAAATACATAGTGGGGTAGCTGCATTCTATAACATATTACCACAGTGTCATAACAATGCTCTATAGCCTTACATGTAGGCTACAGCATACGAGGGCCAACCTAAAAATGGGTTTATCACTGAAACAACATCAGGAAAAGACTTTCCAGAAGGGACACCAGACCATATTTGGGTATAAGTCTTTATGACTCCAGACTTTGCAGGTACTTTACTATGTGTCCTATTGTATAGTGGAGAACTCTGCCTGTCTGAAACCTGTCCTATTCACAGGAAGGGCACTGACCAGGCCAGAATCTGAATGACAAGAGCACATTTAATACAGTAAAAAGCCTCAATGGAGAACTAAACAAGAACAAACCTCATCACCATCAACAAATAAAATAGTCATGCAAGTCCAGCATCCCATGCTCACCTCCTCAGGTTCTATCAGCTTGAACTCCATGCCTCGGCCGGTCCAGGCAATGAAGTGGGCATTGGCTGGGTCATCAAGAAGGGTGACCAGGAACTGCCACAGCTGAAGGGAGCCTCGCCTCTGGTAAGGGGGCCCCTCTCGATACATGGTGGGCTCTTGTTTGACTTTGCCTGTTTGGGACAAAGAGACATATGTACTGCTTTAGTTTTAAGTTTCTTGGGTGAATCGGGCAAACGAAGTTAACGCCAATTTAGCATTAGGACTGATAGGGTGCTCTGACATCTCCAACCCGCCAGCTTCGCAACAAACTGGATGGGGCTGCTTACCTTCCAGTCGCTCAGGAACAACGCAAGTGTCATCAAAGTACAACCGGGGATCTTTTTCATATGAAAAACCTGAAGAAGGATTTAAAAAGAATGCTGCTTAACAAACCCTCGCTGTGTTCTACTAAAACTCTGGATTTATGAACTAAAATGGGATTCTACCACTCTGGGTCCTAAGCCGTCTTAACTGTAATATCTACGCCAGAATGGATTTGGGGGGACTTGGAAAGGACTTAGGCCTTGGCGCTTCCATCTAATCACCTGAGCCTCAGTCAGAGAAGCATCGATTCCTGATATTAGAGCTAAGACTGCAGGGAAGTGCTGAGTCACCAGTAAGTTCCTTCACTTCTTGCTTATGTCTACATGGACCAGTGTTGCTGTGACTAAGACCTTTATACCTGAAAAGACATCTCATCTGTCTCAGTTGGCCTAGCTGCATAGATTTCATTGATCTGTACACAGTCTTGCCATTTTCAACCTTTCTTACAACTTGACCAAGCTGTCTACATACTTCATTTAATTATTAAAGAGCTTGGAGAAGACAGAACGCCAAAATGAGTAAAGACTTGGGAATGTGGAGGTCTGCGATGAGCAATAACTTTAAAAGCAGGTTGGAGTTCTTATCACCAAATACAGTGGAAGGAATCTGAAGAGACTTTCTAGCAATAAAACTTACTCACTGTATAGATAACAAAACAGAGATCAAGAAAGGGGAACTGACTGGTGCAACAACACATGTGCGTAGAAATGAGAGGAAGCTAGGGCAACAAGTAGAAGGGGTAAAGGAGGAAGGACGGCTTGACACTCAGTCCACAAACCCTAAATGTGCGTTCCGAGCTGATCACCATATCACCAGGCACCCTGACAAGATCAGCAGTTCAAATCCAAGCTGGTTAACAGACAGACCTGATGAGACCACATCCTTCTCTGTGGTCTAGCCTGCTTCAGGTGTAAGCATTCTAGTGCACTCTCCCCCGCCAGCACACTTCTCAGAACAAAGCACCAGAAGCTCCATCTGGTAAATGAGGCTCCCTGTGCTCAGTTCTCTGGTCCGTTCACCTGGCTGTGTAGTACAAGTGTATGCGTGTCGGGTATGCAGCAGGGACGGGCAGGGGAAGACACTCTGCACTGAAGGGCTATCATTAAATCTTGAGAGAGTTTTGCTATAACTTGAAAAATCCACAGATAAAGGCGCCAGGAAACGATCTGCTGTTCTTTCTTCGAGATCAGCCCAGATTAAGTTCTTGGCAGGACCAGCACCATTTTTAAGAGGCTTGGGACTGACTGGGAAAACACTGCCCAAATTAAAGAAACTGAGATTGTTCTGAAGTTTGAATTATTTGTTTTTGTTTCCTTGGCTCCAAGTACTATCTCTGTTTGCTTAACTACCTAAAGGATGTATATTTTATTGTCATTTATTATTTAATTCAATAAATATTTTTGCCAGGAACTAACAGTGCTAGAAGGAGGTAGATATTGAGAAAATAGAGACTCGGTGCTTGTTCTCACGGAGTCTGCATCCCAACTGGTGAAGACAGACAATACAGTAGGGGAAAAATGAGCCACGGTGTAGTATTAAACATTAAAGAGTGTGGGCCATGCCCTAGTTGGGCAGGTTTGATCCCTGGTTGGGGCAACCAGTGGAGGTTTCTCTCTCTCCCCTTCTCTCTCTGAAGTCAGTGAACCTACCCTTGGATGAGGATTAATAAAAGGACAGCTTAAAAAAAATATATGGGTCATGGAGCCAGACTTGGATTAGCAGTGTAATCTTAAATAAGCTAATTAACTTCTCAGTGTTCCAGTTTCCTTATCTGATGACTGGGGAAGATAATTCCTACACTATCAAATTGTGAGAACTTAACGAGTTATAGTTAATTGCAGGTGGTGACATTAAGAAGTTAATTGGATCATGTAAGACTTTTATGTTATATTCTCTCTCAAGATTCTAAATTTCTTGAGGATAAGGACCATGTTCTAATATCTTAGGATCCTCATAGCACTCAGTACATAAGCATTCAATAAATGTTTAAATGAAAGAATGTATTATGTGCCCTGGCTGGTGTAGCTCAGTGGATTGAGCGCAGGCCTGCAAACCAGAGGATGGTGGTTCGATTCCCAGTCTGGGCACATGTCTGGGTTGCAGGCCAGCTCCCTGCAGGGGACACACGAGAGGCAACCATACATTGATATTTCTCTCCCTCTCTCCTCCTTCCCTTCCCCTCTAAAGATAAATAAATAAAATCTTAAAAAAAAAAGAGAATGTGTTATGTCCATTGAAAGATTTAAGAATACAATGCTGTTTGAAGGCAGAGATTCAGTGTCTCCTATAAATTTATTTTCCAATTTGATACTAGAAAGCTGACTTTTATGATAAACTGTTATACTTTATATCAACAAGAATTACATAATCTATCATGCTTCATGCTTTTTGCCTTACTGCCAGAAAAGTATAAATTTCCTGACTTTCCATATGGATTTTGACGACTCAAACGATGTCTGACTGGCCATATTATAGTCACTATAAGTATAATACTTCAAAGTTCACACATCTGTTAAACTTGCCGTGTTATTTTTAGAACTTTTCTTCCTGTAAGATAAAGATAATAATGCAGACATACATAGTACATAGAGGAAAAAATGTACATCTAGATTATGTTCTAGGTTTGGTTTTCAAAGTAAACAGATGAAGGCCTGCCCGTAAGGATTGTTTTGATATATTTTGTGGTTTCTAGTTATTGCCACATGTGGTTCTCTAAAACATCTGGAAGATGCTGTTGGTTTAAGTGAAATTTAAGTCAGTTGAATTTGAGCCAGGAGTTACATCAGTTGTGGCCACAACTATCTAATCGCTCAAGTAAAGGTGTCAGGAAGGAAGGACCTGTTCAAGGAGCAAAGTAGAAATGAGAGATTCAAACAGCACACAAAGATTCCAGGTGAACACTAATGTAAGATGGCTGTCTTAGTAATCACAGGTACCAATCAGAAACTCTTGTTTCTCTAACTGTTTCACTGGCACCTGTGGTCAAGCCTACATATGGAGAGAAAAATCATGTTAAGAGTAATTCAGAGCAAGTAAGAGTGCAGGTCTCTTTGAAATGAATTTCTCTGTGTGTGGGGGAAGGGGAAATAATGGGAAAGAGTGGTGGAAAAGAATATACAAACTCACCAAATATTGTGTGTAGTAAGCAGCCCAATGCCTTACTAAAAATATTTCCTTTAAGAGCATGCTCCTTTCTAAACGTTGTAATTATGCAAAATGTTTTCTTCCCTCTTTTCCCCCACTCCCTCTTAGTTTGCTTGATGCAGACATCAACTGCTTCTGTAGAAACATTCAGGAACCTGGAAGAGAGCCCCACACAGCTGCGCCGATCACAGCCAACAGTCCAGGAGATAGCCCTTCCTTCCCAGGGCTGGACACTCACTCTGAATACCCCCAGTGCTCAGGGCAACAACATCTGGTCTCCCCTCTAACGAAGTCAGTGAGAAGCAGCTACTCATTGAAACCACACTTGTGAACCTATCACTTCCAAAAACCAGCCAATTCTTTATAGTGCTGTTTATCAGTTCTTTCAACCTTCCTCTAAAAACTCTAGAGAACAATGGTTGTCGGTTTTGGACGCACATTAGAATCGCGTGGGGAGCGTTAGAAACTGCTAACCCCTGGGTCCCACCCCAGAATTTCTGATTTAATTGCTCTGGGTGAGGTCTGGACACCAAATGTTTTAAAAGCTCTCCAGATGACTCTGATGTATAGCCAAAGCTAAGACTCTACAGTAGTTCTGAGACCTGAGTGTGCATCCGATCACCTGGCTTGTCAAAACACAGATCGCTGGGAGTTTCTTATTCAGGAGGTCTGGGGTGGGTGCTGAGAATTTGCATTTCTAACAAATTCCACGTGAAGCTAATACCATGGGAGAATCACTACCCTAGATTGTTACGGAAAGTTAGGGTCGTTGCCATGGAAAAGGATGGTGGCCCTCACAGTGCTCAGGAGCATGCCTCGAACCCTGTGTGCAAAATAACTGAAGATGATGATCAGTTAGCTCTCATATTTATGAGCTAAGGAAGGCTTAACCTATGATCTCAAATCTCAGCCTGGAAACTGAGCAATTTTCAGCTTCCCTTAATGTACTTTTTAAAAAAGCTACTTACCTTCGTGGCTGTTGGAGAAATAACCCCCTCTCATGTAGGATGACTGGCAGTTAGGCACTTCTGAAAGAGAAATAGAAACATATACACTCTCATCAATAGTGTCTGCAGGTGAATCAGCACATCAACTCAACTGCAGCTCTGCAGTAAAGCCTGAAACCTTTTCCCGCTCCAAAGTCATGTCTTTTTGGCCTTGTCCTGGGAAAGAGGCATCACCCTTTTTCCCTTCTTTGCTAAGAAGCAACATGGAAAACACTATATAACCCACTATCTGAAAATAGGACTCCTGACTTCTAATCAGGAGAATTGAGAGAAAAAAAAAAATGAGGTCTCATTCTCACAACTTGCTCATTTTAGAAATTAGTTTAACACCAAACCTAGTGAGAGAGTTAATGGTAGAAGAAATTGGCTTTTAAAAGGCCAAGTTGGCTTTCTGCCTATAATGACTCCGAGGCTTTAGGGTTTGGAGGGGGAGGAGGGTCACTTTAGATCTTCCCAATTTGTTCTTCTTTATAGTTGACGGTCACGTCCAATTCTGCTGCAAGAGGTTAAGGTATTCTTAGGCCAAAGAGATTAGGGGATCTGAAGCTATGAAGCTAGGACAAGTACTGGCAGGAGTGGGTTTGGCAAGTACATTTTTACCATACTGGAACTGTTAGAATGAAACCCATGCAGAAGTGATCTCTTCTGCTGGCATCATGTTATCAAGTTGAGTTGTGCCCGTGTAGGACAAGCCTACACACCAGGAACACCACTCAGATCAAAGAATTACAGATATGGTAACATCTGCTGAGTGTGTGGCTGTAAGGGAGTGGGGCAGAGTAAAAAACTCACCAGCACAGACTAAATGCCAATCCCAAAGGAGTAATGCTGCTGGTCATGCCTGCTTCTGAGAATAATACATCAAAGCCTTCAGAAGGGATGCCAGTGGAAATTTTATAAGCTATCAATTCCTACACTTGGTAATTTTTCTATCATAAAGCAACAGATGTCTCCCTTCTGCTTACCTCCCCAGCCTTTCCCATAACCAATTTCTGCATGAATTTAGCAACCTATGTATTATCTCACAAAAGGCTGAGAATAAATTCTATATCCTAATCTATTTGCAAAGCCATTCAAGTACATACTGCCTCGCCCTTCCCTAGGGTCTTCAAGAAAAGCATGCTCAGGGAAGGCTGAAAACCTACCCACCACCCTTTAATTTCTTTAGAACCAACAGCAAAAAGAGTAAAAAAATTTAAGTCATTTCTGAAAGAAGGAAAAATGAAGAGGAGGAAACAACTTCTAAATGTGCAAGCTGCAACCAACTCACCTTTGCCTTAATGATCTCGTTTAATAAGCCTGGCCTATAAGATATGTAGTCAGTGAATGACTATACATGTGGGGAAGGGGGATGGGACAGCCCCCAAGTACAGCTTAAATTCTTGCATTCCCAAGGTTCTAGACAGGAACCCATAACCAAATAATAGGCACTCTAATGCGTTCCTCTCCCCGTGTACATCAGCAGCTACTGAAGGACACAGGAATTTCCCCAGATCTAAGCAATGCAACAGAGCAGCAAATCTCATGAACCAACCAACAGGACACCTTTTCCATGGCATACCTGGCACCCCATAGAGCTATGACATACTAGGTGCTTTCTTGGAACATCATTAATTTCAAGAACAGAAAGAATTCCATCCTACGTGTGGGCTGTCTTCCTCATTTTTATATTGAAAGTTTGAGTCTGTTGTATTCAAAAAGAAAGCCATGGAACTAGGAATGTAAAACTAACATTCGCTGTGGCTGTGACCCTAAGATAACAGGCCTTACAAAGAGCATTACCAAGACTGGACCCCCAGTGATCTCCAGGCTTGGCCTCAGAGGTTTACTCTGTACCACTTCTGAATGCCACCTGCATTCTCTACCACTTGCATGGCTTTTATGCTTTCTTTTGTATTCAGTTATGCATAAACATGTCTGCTTTATCAGCTCCTAAGTTCTATGAGGGCAAATTTTATAAAACTATTCCCCAAAGTCCTGTATGTAGAAGGCATTCAGTAATGCCCAGAAAGATGAATGAGAAAATGAAGAAATGGCATGGCCTCATACTAACCTGAATCAACGCAGTAATCCCGGGGCTCCTGCTTGATTCCCATTGGTGACTGAAACCCATGTGCTGGGGGGCCTGGCATGCCTGGGACCCCATGTTCATAGAGTGGGTCATGGTATTCCTGTTTGAATCCCTGAGGGGGCGGGGGAGCAGCAGGGACAATGGGTTCTGACATTTGCCGGTGGTAACTGGGGCGATTATCTCCAGGAACTCCTGACTGAGGAGGGAAGGGGTGGCAGGGTTCAGACAGTTGTCTCTGAAATCTGCAAGAAAAGAGTTATGTTGTTTAATTAGGAACATCACTAATACCTACTATATAGTTTAGCATTAAGGACTAGATGTTCAGATAAATGAAATTATTTGCAACGTACTTATTAATAGTTATTTTTAAAAAACACTTATTTCTGAATATTCTATCTACTTTCCAAAATTATATCACACATTTCAAACCTCTTGAGTCAGAGACCGGCAAAAACAGTCGGAACAATGACATGGTAGCTTCTTATTTTCCATGCATGTTTGTTTCATACACCATCGGTCAGAATTATGTATCTGAACACATAAAAGCAATTACTTGCTAATGACCCTAACATAGAGGTATATGTTTGTTTGCAACTGCATTTACTCTCTCACCTGTAGATAAAATTTTTAAAGACCAAAGAGTACAAATAAACAATTCAGAAATGTAATTAAAAAAATAATCTTATATAATAATCAAAAATAAAATGTCCCTAGGAATAATCAGTAAATGAGCATGCCATTTAGGAATAAAAACTGAAACCTGATCTCTGAGAAATAATAGAGAAGTTTAATTTAAGAAAATATTTAGGACTTCGAAGCTGTTGATTCAATGTATTATTTTATAAAAGCAATGCCTTCCCAAACAACTTGAAAAAAATGACCTTAAACTTTGTTTGGAAGATTAAATAATTTTTGAAAAGAAATAATGATATATTCATATTGACAATTATAAAACCACAATAATTAAAACAGGAATACAAGAAATGAAAGATAGGCATGCCAAAAGAATTAAACGGGAAGTCGAAAACTGTCATATATATTCCAAAATTCACTATTTGTTAAGGCAAGCATTCCAAATTAGTGGGGGGGAAAGGCTGAACTGCTCTTTTATACCATACACTTAAAGAAATATCATATGGAATAAAGATTTAATATGAAATCATGACAGTAAAGTGAATATATATAAAAACATATAACCTTGTAGAAAAAAACCTTCTTACATATCACAGCAACAGCAGAAATCATCAAGACAAATATGGACATGCCTCATTTTATAAATTTCTATATATCAAAAAACACCAGAACAAAAGCAACAGAGAAACAACAAGTGGGAAAGATCTGTAACAGAAAACACCAGAAACAAACCCCCAAATTAAACTAATTGGGAAAAAATTCTCTTACAGCAATGTTAATATTGCTGACATAAAGGGCTTTAAAAAATTAATAAAAGGTGACATCCCAAAAGGAAAAATGGTTCAAGGACATAAATTGAGAAAATCACTGAAGAAGTAACACTGACAGAAACGAACAAAAAGTTCAACTTCATTAGTGATCATGAGGAAAGAGGATAAGCAGGCACTTAATAAATCTGTGTCTGGCACATAAAAAATGCTGAAATCATAGATATGATTAGATAAAACTACAAAGATGGTCACCAGTGCAAATGTCTAGCAAGGTAACTGGCTAAGAATGTGGTAATATAGCCACTTCATTGAATCACCAAATATGATGCAACATACAAATATGTAAGGACCTGCAAAGGCATTTGTGATATATTAAGGCAGGCTGTGCAAGAATGCAGAGCATCAAATTCTTACAAAAATAAAAAACAATATTTATGGTGTTATATAAAAACCTGGAAAGATTTCACTTAAATGTTTACTTAAATGGTGGTGACAATTTTTGGTGATTTTTTTTGCTTATCAACAGTTTAATAAACATGCACTGTTTTTTAATAAGACAGAACAATAAAAGCCTTTCGTTATTGTTATTTAACCAGCACCATTAACATCCTATAGCTGTCAGGGAAATCCGCATGAGTGCCACTGCCCCTGCCCTGCTGGGAAGGCAGTGCGGTCAGGAAAGCCTGAGGTCCTGAGTGAAGCCACGTACTGGGGAGGTGATGAAGGGCAAACTGTCTTGGTTTCAGTTTCCTCATCTGTAACATGGGGATGTATTACATGCAAATGCTGCTGCAATGATGAAATAGAATTATGTGTACAAAAGGTTTCTGACATAGCTGTAATCACTGACGGACTGGGGTAGACGTCAGGAGAGTGGGTGCAGGAGTCAGGGTAACCCTCAGTGTGAGGCTTTAATTCATGAAACATGCATAAGGCAGTAATCTGTGTGTATAAAGAAAAGCATTTGTAAATATATGCTCTGAGGTAGAAAATATGAGCCATGGTTCTGAGAAAAAAAGTAAAGGATTTTAGAACTAATTTCAGTAAGTTTTTTAAATCAATAATATAATCCTGTAACAGCAAGGTCTTACTCTCTACTTTTAACTTGAATCCTATTAATAGCTTGATTTGAATCAATCTGTGGCAACAGGTGGCCAACAGATTTCAGGATGTCAAGATTTAAAATCTTAAACTGAAGAGATTGTGTGCAGATAAAGCACTGCTTAGATCAGGGTAGACACTAAAAGCATCAGAATCTACCTCACCAACGTATTAAATAAGTTTTCAAAACTATTTAAGGCTGACTGGGTTGACAGCCTTAAGCTGAGGCACAGAATGCATTACAGTGGAACTTCATAGGAATGAGATTTTCTAGGTTGCTGTTATTTAAGGAAAAACTTGTATACTCTTTGAAGAAGTGTAAAACTGAAACTCAGGGTTAGACTTGACATTTAAAATAGAGGTACCAGCAGCACGCAGAAAACCTGAATTTTTGAACAAAATTCTGAAGCAGTGGGCCAAAAAAGAAAGATGAAGATACTCTGAAGGCCTTATTTTTATCAAGCACTCAAAGCTTACACTAGCAGGAGTGACCAGTAATAAGGGTCCTGTTCCTTAGCTTCCCCTCTGCCAGCATCTTAGCACCTTCAAAGGTGACCTCCACACATCACTTCCTTTGATGGCTGGAGATGGCACAGAGCACTCAGTTCTGTAACCAGATCCTCTCCAGCTGGCAAGCCCTATCGCTCCACTTCCGCTCAGTGCTCATCTTCTCACCTTCCAGAATGAAACTCTAGAGCTGTCCTGGTACAGCCCCTTCAGGAAAAGGCACTTCCATATGGGCACCGGCCAGCACCCTCCCCCCTCCTCCCAGTGTGACTTTTGAGGATTTGTGAAATTTAGGGGCCTGAGATGCGCAGACAAATTCTATAATTGGGACTGTTCTGTTTTGGTTTGTTTTGAGGGAACAGAAGTGACGAAGGGGATCTTGAGGGTAGGTCACAAAACCAACATGTTGGGAAGAAAGATTCTCTCAAAGCTTGCTGCCGATAATGGCTTTATTTGCAGAGATTAGTGAAGTGATTCAGTTCTCCTCAAAATACATCCTATGAACTTTACTCACTGACCTTCATTTGAACTCCCTTCCCCTGCCTGCAGTCCTTTTGAAGTGTCTAAGAATGTGTTGTGTACACAATACAGTTATGACAAAGATGCCTGTTTACTGAGGCAGGCAATCGTTTTCAATGGAAAAGCAGCCTGGTCCCTAACAAACCTCTTCCCCCTCCCAGTCACCCTCCAACCCCCACCAGCCTCATTTCCCAACAGAACTCAGGCCACAGTGAGCTCACAGTTGATGAGCAAAAGGAGACTTCTGACTACTGAGGGAGCCTAAATTCAATACATTACAGATTAAGGCTTTTTCAATGCCAGTTTATTTAAAGAACCATTTATTTATTTATTTGTCAGATTTATATAGCG
Source organism: Artibeus jamaicensis (assembly GCF_021234435.1). Classification (NCBI taxonomy): domain Eukaryota; kingdom Metazoa; phylum Chordata; class Mammalia; order Chiroptera; family Phyllostomidae; genus Artibeus; species Artibeus jamaicensis. The sequence goes on along the minus strand of NW_026522046.1, from coordinate 4,759,503 downwards.
CCTTTCCTCCCAAGAGCTCACCCACGCTACCAACATTTGGTTTACGTTATGAAAACCGTTCGATGCTTTTTCTGCATTTCCTTTTCTGTTTCTGCTGCCAACACACACACAGTAAACACAATGCTTGGAGGAAAAAGGAGAAAAGGGTGGATTCCGTGAAGGCTATACAGTGGCTGTGGGCGCCAGGTGAAGCAGTGACGGTTCGGAGGCTAGCCGAGAGATAATATGTAAGATCAGCTAAGACACTGTGACACCAAGTACTTTGTGTTTCCGTCAAGGGTAAGAGAAGACAGAAAACAGAGAAGCAGCATAGCTGGGTAAGAGGCTCTGGCTGTGAAGTCAGAACATCGTAGGCTGAAATCCAATCTTTACCACTTACTAACTGTGTGACCTTGGGTGAGTTATGTAACTGCTCTGAGCCTCAGTTTCCTTCTCACTAAAATAAGGACAACCTGGACACCTGCCCAGAAGTCTGTTGTAAAGATTTTTATGTAAGATAATTCATGAAACAGGGCCCGGCACTCTGTTAGGTTTTTGATTACCTTTAAACATCATCATCAACTGTACCACCACCCACCCCCAGCCCACAGCAAGCCAAATGGAAGTTAAGCAAATATTAGGAAATGTCTTAAGGAACTGGGAGAGAATATTATCACACACACAAGGCATGGAGTTCACTAGTTGTTTACCCAATATCCAGTTTCCTTTCTCAGAAAAAAATGCTGAATTTTAATTAATTAATATATATATATTAAATCCTCATCTGAGGATATATTTATTGATTTGAGAGAAAGAGGAAGAGGGTGGGACTGGGTAGGGGGTGGGGAGGGAGAAAGAGAAACACTGATATGAGGAAGAACCAGCAACTGCTAGGCACCCTGACAGGGGCTCAAACCCACAACCATTTGATGTATGGGACTATACTTAAGTCCACTGAGCCAGCCGGCCAGGGCTTGAGAATGCTGATGTATATTCTGGGTGGCAACGTGCTACCCAACTTCACATTAATGTTTATTTTTCCTGCCACATACCAAGAGCCAGACACCGTTGCAAAACAAAACCCAAACACTGTCCCTAAAAGCACACCAAAGAGCTCTGACACAGCTCTCAGGGCTCCGTAAGGCCGGTCAGCTCTTAGACTCAAAGTGGCCCATCTAAGCAGTGATAAAACACTCAGTGATAAAACTTTAAAGGCCTAGAAGCTTGTTTGATTTCTCAAGATCAAATATGGAAGAAGGAAGGTTATGTAAATATGAGATGCCCCCAGTATAAAATAGTGAAACCATTAGTTTTATGTGTAAACATTAATAAATCTGATGATAAAGAAACATGATTAGGAATAGAGTGCTTTTTACATTTTCAAAACTTGCAATTTCCAGAATTGTGGTATCTATATCATTTTAGGAAGTTTCCTTAAGTATAGTTTCCTTTAAGAAATATAAAAGTGGTTCGATTCCCAGTCAGGGCACATGCCTGGGTTGCAGGCCAGTTCCCAGCAGGGGCCAGTTCCCAGCAGGGGTCGCATGAGAAGCAACCATACAGTGATATTTCTTTCCCTCCTTCCCTTCCCCTCTAAAGATAAATAAATAAAATCTAAAATAAAAAAAAAAGAAAGAAATATAAAAGTGATTTTGCAAAAGCAAAATTGTCAGAGAAATTAATGTTTAATAAGTACCTTCACTGTGCCAATATGATTTCATTTAATCCACCCAATGATACTACGTGGTATCCACTGTTCTCCATTTTCAGCCAGAAGACAAAGGAACCAACACTTAGAGAAATTAACACCCCGCCTGAGGTCATACAGATAGGAAATAGCAGAGCTGGCATTCAGTCCCGGGTCTGTCTGTCCAATTCCAGAGCCACTGGCCTATACTATTTCTAGTTATTTCTGTAATTGTTTTTTAAATGCTCTCTTGATGACATTTAAAAAAAAACATATAGTCCAGGCAACTAGAAAACTCTCGTATGTTTAGAAATTAAGAAATATATTTTTAAAGAATTTCAAGACTGAAAGAAATAACAGAAAACAGTTAAAACTGAATTTTTAGACTACCACAAATCAGAACATGTGGGGTACAGCTTAAGCAGGATTTGGGCAGGCAGAAATAATTGACTGTCCCAACCAGGATACTTTTGGGAGAAAAAGGGGTGGCTATTACCAATCACACCCAGACAAGACATGAACCATAAGCGAACAGTGAAAAACAAAATGGATGGTCACCCAGACTTAGGAGAAGTTTTATTTGGTTATATGTTTATATGCATATTATTAAAAAAATCTGTAAATTAATGAGCTAATCATCCAACCAAAGAAGTTAGAAATAGAAAAATGGAATAAACTGAAAGAAAATAAAACTAAGATATTTTAGTAAAGGCAAAAGTCAATGAAATAGAAAACATCCAATAGAGAAGATGAGTAAAGCCAAAGTTAATTTGTTGTAAAGACGAATGATATTGTCTGCCAAGACTAAGAGAGAAAAAAAGGTCTAGATCATTATCAAACATGAAAAGGGGATCACTGCAGATGCTATAGAGGATTTTTAAGAAGAAAATATTATAAACAACTTTATGCCAGATAATTAAAAAATCCACAAAATAGAAAAATTCCTAGAAAAAATAATTTAAATTCACTTTTAAATAGAAATCTCAGAACAAGACAATAAATAGTAAAGACGCTGAATCAGTAATTAAACATCTTCCCACAAAGATAATATTAGGCCTAAATGGTTTTACTGATAAATTCTCCCCAAAATTCAAGGCATAAAGAATGCCAATTTCACATGAACTATTCCAGAATATATAAAAAGGAGGACACCCTCTACTCATTTGATGAGTATCACCTCAATGCTAAAACCCAACAAGGACAATGCAAGAAAAAAGTATACGTTCTTCTCAATTAAGTGTTGCAGAAGTCCTAAATATATATGAGAAAACCAAGTCCAGCAATGTGCAAAAGAGAATACATAACGACCAAGTTAGATTTATTGCAAGAATACAAGGTTGGTTCCATATAAATCAATGAACTCTCCACAGTAAGAAATTAAAGGAGGACTTCTGGCCAAGATGGAGGCATAGGTAGACACAACTGTGCCTCCTTGCACAACCAAAATTAAGGACAACAAAAATTTAGAAACAAAAAAGCACCAGAACTGACAGAAAATTGAACCGTATGGAAGTCCAACAACCATTCATCCAGACTGGTAAGAGGGGTGGAGTCGGTGGCCGGCGGAGAGAGGTTGTGGTGAGAAAAAGTGGTGATTGGCTGACCTCGGTCACACATTCTTACACATACAAATCCGGTGAAATGGGCAGTGAGACAGACAGCGCAACCCAAGGCCCCAGCACCGAGAGATAAAGCCTAAAAGCATTGATTGAAAACACTTGTGGGGGTTGAGGTGCCAGGAGAGACTCTCAGCCTCACAGGAGAGTTCGTTGGAGAGACCCACAGGGTACTAGAATGTACACAAGCCCACCCACCTGGGAACCAGCACCAAAAGGGCACGATTTTCTTGTGGGAAGCGGCAGAGGGGACCAAAATCCAAGAGAGAGCAGACCAAGTGCCATTGTTCCCTCTCAGACCCCACCCCCACATACAGCATCACAATCCAGCAAGTGGTTGCCCTGCCCTGGTGAATACCTATGTGCCCCACCCCTCACTAAGAGGCACGACCTGACCCCCCCCCTTAAAAAAAAAAAGGCTCAAACAAAAGAACAGATCAAAGCTCCAGAGTCAATATATCTAAGTGACCAAGAGATAGCCACCTATCAGATGCATAGTTCAAAGCACTGGTGATCAGGATGCTCACAGAATTGGTTGATTTTGGTTGCAAATTAGATGAAAAAAGCAAGGCACACTAAGTGAAATGAAGGAAAATGCACAGGGAACCAATTGTGATGAGAAGGAAACTGGGACTAAAATCAATCGAGTGGACCAGAAGGAAGAAAGAAACAACTAAACAGAAAACAATGAAGAAACAAGAATTCAAAAAAATGAAGAGAGGCTTAGGAACCTCCAGGACATCTTTAAACGTTCCAACATCCAAATTACAGGGGTACCAGAAGGGAAAGAGGAAGAACGACAAGTGGAAAACTTATTTGAACAAATAATAAAGGAGAACTTCCCCAATCTGGCAAAGGCAATAGACTTCCAGGAAGTCCGGGAAGCTCAGAGTCCCAAAGAAGTTGGACCTAAGGAGAAACACACCAAGGCACACCATAATTACATTACCCAAGATTAAAATGAAGGAGAGCATTCTAGAAGCAGCGAGAGATAAGGGGACAGTCACTTACAAAGGAGTTCCCATCAGACTGTCAGCTGTTTTCTCAAAAGAGACCTTACAGGCAAGAAGTATTCCAAGTCATGAAAGGCAAGGAGCTACATCCAAGATTGCTCTATCCAGCAAAGCTTTCATTTAGAATGGAAGGTCAGATAAAGCGCTTCTCAGATAAGGTCAAGTGAAAGGAGTTCATTATCACCAAGCCCTTATTATATGAAATGTTAAAGGGATTTATCTAAGAAAAAGAAGATAAAAAATCTGAACAGTAAAAAGACAGCAAACTCACAGTTATTAACAACCACACCTAAAACAAAAGCAAACTAAGCAAACAAGTACAACAGGAACAGAACCACAGAATGGGGATTACATGGAGGGTTAGCAACAGGGGACTGGGAGGAGGAGAGAGGGGGAAAAGCTACAGAGAATAAGTACCATAGATGGTAGGTAGAAAATAGGGGGAGGGCCAAGAACAGTATGGGAAATGTAGAAGCTAAAGAACTTATGACACATGGACATGAACTAAAGGCAGGGGATGTGGGTGGGACAGGGTGTGTAGGGTGGAGGGCAATGAAGGGGGGAATGGGACAACTGTAGTTGCATAATCAATAAAATATATTAAAAAAGAAATTAAAGGAGGAAATTTCTTTGATCATCTCAACAGAGGAAGAAAAGGCATTTGGTAAAATTCAATATCCATTATATTAAAAACTCTCAGTAAACCAGGGATAGAAGGAAATTTCTTTTATCTTAAATAAAAGGTAACAAAAAACCACAACCCTACAGTAAACATGGTAGAATACTAAAAACAAGCTCTCTTAAGATTCAGAACTAAAAGCACCCTCACTCCAACCATTCATTAGAAGTACATTATTGAGTCTGTTAAAGAAGGTTCCATTAAGCATCTGTGAAACTTGGTTTCGGATCTCAAAGTGTGTTTGTGCTGCCATACCTAACGTGCTATTAACAAGAGTGCATGGAGAAAAGATGCATCAGACACTTCATTCCAGACCAGGATGCAAATGTGACTCACAGTCAAGTTCTTCCCTCTCTAAAAGCTACAAAAGAAAAAATGAACAGCAATTTATCAGGGATAGACTTTAAAGGAGGAAGTAGAAACAGGAGAAAAACTTGAATTTATTAACTCTCTTAGTCTATTAGAGAATGACCTACTAAATCACAATTTCAGAAGACTTAAGCTCACCCTTTTAAGCTTTGAAGCTTTGATCATAACCAAGGAGAGAGAACGTAAGCAGGTTAGGCCATCTGCTCCTTCAGAAGATGCCCGATCCTTTCTAGGTGACTCTGGGGCACCATATTCTATCAATTTGGCAGGACAGTCTATTATAATACACCCTCAGGGTGTACCAAGCAGCAGAAAAATTTTTCCACCTGTAGCAGTATTTTTAAAAATTTTGTGTTTTCTTGAATTTTTGCTTCTTGATACCAAGTGAGTGAGAGAGCAGTATATTCCAAAAATCTTAGATGATTAATTTCTTAGTGCACCCTCTTTAGTCGACTTGTGGAGACCCAAGATGTAATGAGAAAGAGTACAGTCAAAGGCAAAAACACATCGGGCCAGTACTAGGGGCATAACGTAAGAATATTTTCTGAGTTCCACCACTGAGCCCACGTAAAAACGGTGGACAGCGCGACGAAAAACCTGCGAGACTGGGATGGCCGGATGGAAAACACTCCTCAAGAAGCAGCTGTGGTCTTTAAGGGTAAATGGAACATATCTCAACATGCCAAGTTACATGTTCCCCCCCCTTGAGAGGAAATGAATATATATCATGCTTGCAAACAAGTATTTATCTTCTAAAAATAAATTTTGAGTTGTGAAGAATTATATGCTAAGACTGTATAAAACATTAAGAATGTACTTTTGACTAGATTATATTTTAGTTGTTCAAAGTATAACCACAAACTGCCATCACTTTGTCAAAACACATAATGAAGACAAGTAAGATACTGAGCTAAATGTGGTGTAAAAAAGGGGGGATCTAAATCATGATTTTTAAACCTCAAATGGTTTGCTCTACTCAACTGAAGCGGTAAGGCACACTGAGCAGAACAAAACAGATGTGCTACAGCATGAGTTTAGTTAAGTGATGAAGGAACTTACTAGGATTTTATACTTTAAGAGATGACTAACATTATGGTAGTTTAAGAGGTAAAGAAATGGATAAAGTTCAAGGTTAGAATGATTTTCTTTTTAGAGCAAGCATAATTTTATTTTGGACAACAGCCAAACTCTGATTTGTCCCCAATAGATTATTCATAGATTTACCTTTTTAAAAAATTTATTTATTTTAATTGTTGTTCAAGCAGTTTGTCTTTTACTCCCATCCCAGCCCACCCCCCCAGTGCTCCCCACCTCCCTTCCATTTCCACCCCACCCTAGTTTTTGTCCATGTGTCCTTTATACTAGTTTCTGTAAATCCTTCCCCTTTTCCCCTAAAATTCCCTCCCCTCTCCCCTCTGGTCACTGTCAGCCTGTTCTCTAGTTCAGTGTATTTGGTTATATTTTGCTTGCTTGTTTGTTTTGTTGTTTAGGTTCCTGTTTAAAGATGAGATCATATAATATTTGTCTTTCACCGCCTGGCTTATTTCACTCAGCATAATGCTTTCCAGTTCCATCCATGCTGTTGCAAAGGGTAGGAGCTCCTTCTTTGTTTCTGCTGCATAGAATTCCATTGTATAAATGTACCATAGTTTTTTGACCCATTCATTTACTGATGGGCACCTATGCTGCTTCCAACTCTTGGCTCTTGTAAATTGTGCTGCTGTGAACATTGGGGTACATAGGTTCTTTTGGACTGGTGTTTCAGGGTTCTTAGGATATAATCCTAGCAGTGGAATCACTGGGTAGAACCATTTCTCAAGGTCACTTACTCAGTAGACAGTGAATGAATGTTAGCAACCCCCTTCCCCCAATCATAACCAAAACATATGGGCCGCCTAAGTTAATGGTTTGGTTTCAAAATATAGAACCCTTTCTTTGGCTACAGAACATTTTAGGAAGTCCTCTAGCTGCTCTAGGCCTGATTTTCTTAACTGCAAAATAGTTTTTTTCCACTCTGTCTTATTTACAGAGCTGTTAAAAGGCTCAAAAGAGACTGTATTTCCTTCTATCCCACAAAATACTATGTATTTTTGTTGAGGAGGTTAGTTTTTTCAAGTAATATCCCTTCTAATTCAAACAAAAAAATTAGCAAAGAACAAACTACCATTACTAACAGGAGTAATCAGTCCCGCTTTCAGGCAGGCATAAAGGTGGTTAAGTAAGGGATTATTAAACTTGTTATCACACATGGCTGTAACTACTATTCCTTTTACAATATCAGATCAGGGATTTCAGTTTGTTTCACTTTCTGTGAGCTATCCAGTATCTATATGCAAACTCACGTTGTTTTTTTTAATGTATTTTGCACCACACAGAGATCACATCATCTCAGCAACAGACAAGGGCAGTAAGGGTAGAATTCAGAGTACTGATTACTTGTTACTTAAAAGAAAGGTCCATGGGTTGGAGTAGGGATAAGATTGAAAGAAAGGGCTGGATCATGATTTCTCAAAGTGTGACAATAATATACCCAGTCCTTGTTCCAGACCCGCCAAATCAATCTCTGGGGTGCAGCCGGAAAGCTGCATTTTTAATAAGCCCCCGTGGGAACTCTTGTACACTCTCAACTTTGAGACTACGGTGCTCCAATGTACAAAGCTGATCGCTCCCGTGTTTTTATTTATCAATTCAGGACTTCACCCTTCTCCCCAAGTCTCTCTGTACCATCCCAGTGTGTGTGAAGTCTTTTTATGTTAGACTTAGCCATCTTTGTAATGGCAGAGGGTAAGAGGAAGGATGTCCAAGATGGACAAATTTCAGGGAGGAAATCACCCCCAAAAAGAAATACCTCCTTTTTGGTTCCTGCTTCTTTCTCCTTGGATACCTGAGGGCAGGAACCTCTGGGATCAAACCTCTTCCTTTTGGGAGGAGGCTTCATTCCCTGGAGACAGACCTGCTTTATTATGGAGAGTAAGGCTCCCAGTCTGCCAGACCCGCCTCAGGGCCAATAACCTCCAGCAGAATTAGGGTATTTGTCCCCAGTTCAGTTAACCACTGACATAATCATCTAGGAAACAGGGATTGGGGGGAAATACAGTCATGAGACGTATAATGTGGTCCATAATGTAGTGACCACACAAAAGATGGAGATCATGTAAGATTAAAAGGAAGCTCAAAAATTCCCATCATCTAGTGATGTTGTGGCCATTGTCATGTTACAGTGCAACACGTTATTCACATGTTATGGTGACACTGGTGTCGACACACCTATTGTGCTACAAGTCAGATGATAGTATAGCACACACAATTACGTACACTGTAGGACATTTGAAAATAATAAACGACTGTTCCTGGTTTATGTATTTACTATGCTTTTTTACCCTTAGAGTGCACTCTTTCTACTTACAAAAAAAGCAGTGTGTTGTGAACAGATGCCATGTTAACACCAGCTGCAGCTCCATACATCCCATGTTTACTGTGCCTCTTGATTGCATCACTGATTTAATCTCACGTTGTTTTATAAGTTTAGTGCAGCCTAAGTGCAGAGTGTTTGTCAAGTCCACAGTAGTGCGCAGCAGTGTCCCAGGTCTTCACCCTCACCCACCACTCACTCACTGACGGCCCCACAGCAACTCCCAATCCCTGCAAGGGCTACTCAGGGTAAGTGCCCAGATGGATACACCGTTTTTAATCTTATACACCTTATTTTTACTGCACCTTGTCTAAGTTTAGACATTCATATACACAAATACCATCTCATTACCACGGCCTACAGTATTCAGTACAGTAACATGCAGTGCAGGTTCGTAGCACAGAAGCAATAGGCTACAGCATCTAGGTTTGTGTGAGTGCGCTCTGTGATATTAGCACAATGACAAAATCGCCTAACAACAAATTTCTCCTGTGGTTAAACTGTATGACTGTAAAAATAAAAGAGATTTAACATAATTTTCCTTTACATATGGTATAATCAATACAAAGTTCACTAAGTATTTGAAATATTGAATATATGTCCCACTCCATCCCTCCCCTTCAATTAATAATCCCTGCAGAAAATCAGGAGAATGCTATTTAAAAGCACAAAAGCAAAAAATTGTTGGAATAAAAATGGCATCCAGGCCTGAGTTTACAAACTGGGAGGCCTGCAGGGTAATTTTGCCCACAGAGAGGTTTTGTTTAGTCTGCAAAGTGTCACTGTTGTTTTTAATTTGAATTACTTGCCAACTTTAAAAAAGGCAACCTGCAATTTTTACATGAAAATCCAAATTTCCAAATTCTCCTGAAAAAGTGCAAGGCTGTTAACAAGGTAATAGCTGGCAAAAAGCTCAGTGGTGGCCACATCCTTTAGATGAGCTCTCTGTCAAATGGGGAGGCCCGCTAGTGAGCCAGCCCCTTACTGATGCTCACCCCTTGGGCCCTATGTATCATTGGTGTTAGTGGCATTTGGCCTCACCAGGGAATCAACACTAACCAGCCTAATTATGTAGTTCTTTATGGCAACATTCACAGCAAGGGGGTAAGGGGATCAGAACCAGATTAAGAGTGCTAATGTTTTTCTGCATTTCATCTAGAAATAAAGAAAGTGACCTCCGAGAAAACACTGGGAGGAATTTGGGTTTTGGACCAGGCCTGGGGAAGGTGCGCGCAAACATCCTTCCTCTCTTGCCTCTCGTCCTCACACCCACCCAATGCAGAGCAAGAAAAATAGAAAGGAAATGCAATGGTCACCATCTTGCAGCCCTTGGTAACCTAACTGACAACTAGGTGCCTACATTATGTCCTTATCCCAGAGAGACGTGAAATAAAAAAAGCCCCCAAACACTGTATGTAATGGGAGGCATCCGCTAGAACACGGCAGATGACAGGGTTAGAAGAATGGGACCCAATTTTGGTGTTGTCAGAGTAGGTTCCCTTCACGTTAGTTGGTCTAATGAATAAATGACTCTGGGCCAGTTATTCCTGGTGCTCTAATTTCCATATTGGAAATGTAGAACTACCTGGAGTGAAACCAGGAGATTTCTCTCTCAAAAGTAGACAGTTATAAATAAATAACTTAGTTAATCTCCAACTGCTAAAATCTGTTATAATCAGATGAATAATGATACCTCCTATAATTCAGCAATCTTCTCTAATATGTAAGTCAAGTGCTGATAAATTGTTTATGTGTGGCATGAACCAAGGTTCAATTCTAGCATCTAGTCAGGAAATCTCTCTGAGTGAGGGTCAACAGACCATGTATTCTGGGAAAGCCGCTCTTTCCCTGGCTGTATAATGGGGTCACAGTTCCAATTATCTCCTCGTTTCTACTTCATAAGGATGTCATAATGTCTACAAACCACTTGGAGTACCTCAGGAACAGGGTGATGTATATAAATAGATCATATTCATATTACTATTAGTCTTACCTCACAAGATGCCTCTGTGGAATGAGAACTTTACAGTTACCTGGTAAATAAGACTAACTGCTTCCCCTCTGCCTATGAGGAAATGGGGAGGGGCAAAGCCCAGATCAGCACCCACCTCTGTTCCGAAGGATACTGGTTTTCAGGCATCATCTTTGGCATCTGCAGGGGCTGATGTGGTGGCCGGGGGACCGCAAAGGTTTGCTGCTGTGGTCCAGGGTCTGGAAGCGAATGAGGGGTGGGGGCAGGGCCCACACCTTGTACTGGGCCAGCTGCAGCAGGGTGCACAGCGGTGGGCAGAGTTGCCTGAGGTGGGGGAAATAGGGAATTCTGATGGGTGGGTGACAGGGGTGTGGTAGGAGGGGTTAATGGCTTGAACCCAGAGGGAGGCTTCCTATCATAGGCACTGTAAACAGAAAAAGAGAAGGAACCATTAAGCTGCAATGAAGCCATTAGCTTGGTCACCAGGTCCAGCAGAATGTAGCAGAACTCGTTACCAGGAAATGACAGCATTAACATAGTTAAATTGCTGGCAGCCCTGAGGGAATATTTGTACCTCTCAAAGTGACAAACACCCTGCGTCACAGGGACTTATTTAACACTTTTAGTGATTCTTCTCAAAGATAATTTTAGCCTCTGCTTCCGGTTTCCTTCCTCCCCCCTTCCAACAAAATTCTCCATGTATGTGTTGTGCAGAGGTGGATAGATCGGGGGAGAATTTATGCATTGGGAGTTTTCTAGCCCCTCTCCCAAGTATTCCAAGGTTCCCAGAAATTAGTCAGAATCTTTGTTCAAGAAAAATTTCTGCTGTAACATCGCTTGAATTAACAACTCTTCTCCTTCCCCCTTTCAGGCTGATCTATGTTTAACTTCTAGAGCAAAGAGTGCTTTAAAATTAAAGCTTCATTCCTGGGGCCTGGATATTCTTAAGTAAAGGGCACAAGCATCAGGGCTTTTTCATATATTCTGATTCGAAGATTACTTTTTTGATGCTTAAAGTTCACATTAACATATGACAGACATGAAGAAGTACATACTCCCTCCCTCGAAGCCACAGACCAAATATCCTAGTACTCAAGGTGTGTTCCCACAGCGGGGCTCAGTACCCCACCGACTCAGTCCCCCCACCCCCCAGAGCCGGTTTAACAGTTTTGCCCTTCACGCTCAGCACAAAGGCCGCATCTGAACCAGCCTACACCTAGAGGACTACACTGCTGGGAAAGATGAGGTGTGCTGTCCTGAGTGATTTGCTGAGTAATGTCTGAAGCAGCTTGAAGGCTACTTTCTGGTCAGCCTTCTCCAGCTCCACGTACCAATAGTTGTAGAGGCACTTTTCTCCATAGTTAGCACCGAGGGCCTGCTCGTGGCTGCAGGACGACAGCTCGGAGGAGGGGCTGTGCAGCTCCCGTTTGATCTTGGTTGGTGGTGGGGCATGAAGCACCACTGAAACGAGAAGAGGGGCGAGGGAGGAACAGGGCCGATTAACAGGGAGCACAATGTTTCCTTCTGCAAACCCTGGATCCGGCCGATTGTTCTGGGGACTCATGTCAGGCCACAAGCCAGAGAAAGTCCAACACTTAAACACAGGGCCTTCCATCTCAAACTGATGAAACACTCTGTAAACTCAGAAATCATCCATCATCGGACACTTTCATCAGCCAAGTCTTTTCCCCAAATTTCTTTGGTGTTCGTCTGCTTCCCAGAGGCTCTGAAATCCTTATAAATCCTGCAGGTGATGGTCCCCCCACCCCACCCCACAAATGCAATGTCACAGAAAACCAAGAACTGCAGGCATGAAGAATTTTGTATCCCAAAAGGAATAAACAGCCAAAAATATATTGGGAGACATTACACATTAGCTTATCAAAGGCTTGAAATTCCTCTGGCAAATACATTTCATATTATAGAGGCATATTTACAAATTGAATATATGACTTTTTAAAAGTCCTTTCTCAAGCAACTCAAAATATCAGGTCTAAGGAAGAGATACTCAACTTTAGGGGCATTTCAAAAAGTTTAAAAGCAAAAGAATACAACAAAGAACTAAGCTACAAACTAGAAAGAGCTACGTATATACAGGGAATGTCCTGGAAACCTCTGTGTTTAGGTCTTCCTTTCTTAGTGACCAACCAGGAAGGGTAGGTTTTTATAACCAATCTTTTCATGGATGGTGCCAATTACTATTCTTACACTGATGGAATAGCATATGAAGCTGCTGATTTGTGTTTGGGGGTCAACTACATATTCCACACACGCTTCTGATGGGGCAAAGGAACAAGAGTTTTCCAGGTCAAGGCGACTTACCAGAACCAGGTTTGCCTTTTCTGTCTTACCTAGGAGCTAGCTAACTCATTTTAGAGGGGACGTTTTACCCAAAGCGGGGCAGTCTCCAAAGATGCTGCACTAAGAGAGGGCTGTTTTCTTCTGGTTCTAGATTAGAACTGCTACCTTGTCCAGCTATTTTGGGGGCAGTGGGGGAGAATGAGTTAAGCTTTTGTGTCAGTCACTGTCCAGTGTATCAAAGGTCTCATTAAATAGCAACCACAGTCAGTGCCTCGGTAACCTGCTAAAATTTTGTTTGACTCAATGTTTACTCCTAAAATATTTCCAGGAGCTTGGTTAATTCTCAGTGATTAAACTAAGTCGGCTTAAGGCTAAATAATCACCCCTTTCCTGTCTGGTAAGACTGAACGATCTTCAGGTGGACAGGTTTTCCGGTGCCTCCTCCAACCCTGAATTCTGGTCCCAGAAGTGAACAAATGAGATCAATGAGTCTATCACAGATGACAAGTTTATACAGCAAAGTCCTGCCAGTGACTGACTGGAAAATATAGGTTTTCATAATTCTTTCCTACATAATGCCAACTGCTGTTCCTAAATACATAAAATTAAGTTCAGAACTGGCAGATTATATTTAGAAGTCATTAGAGCCTCTCTCATGATTTTTTGATGGTGACATCATGGCAGCCAAGTCCCAATTGTTATCGAATGTTTTCAGACATTCAGACACAGAAAATGGCTAAGCCTGTTGTTGTTAAAATGTTAGTAAACGAGAAAGGAGAGTCAGACAACTTGACACGGAAAACCACTTCCCTGACGCAGAGGATGTCCGGGTGCTTCCAAGTGCTGCCCCCTTGTCTCTGCCTCTCCTACCAACCTTCTGCCATACAAGTTTTGTCAAAATAGGCAGTGAAGGGGGTTATGCCTCAGTGTAAACAAAAAGTCTACTTTTCTTACTTTACCTAAACAAAATAACTTATAATCACTGTTTGACCTAAGTTTAGAAAGTAAACAATTATAGTATTATTCCATTTTCTCACTTCAAGTTTTAGAATGTCCTGACATTTTCATATTACTAGAAAAATGACCAGTTCTGCTGATGAGACTAACACCAAAGCTGCCGGAAAAGAAGAATTTTATAATGGCTTCAGGAACAGTGATATGAGGATTGTAATTCTGATGCCTTGATTTCTTTAAATCTACACAGTACTCTCAGTGAGTACACCTCACCATTTCAGCTCTAAATTACATACTTCCTGCACCCCCAAACTGTCTTAGACCTGGAATCTTATGCTCTCTACATGAGGAGCAATTCAAGAAATAGCTGCTGGCTAGAGCTACGTTCTGAGCGTCTGTGTCCCCCCACATCCATCCGCTGAAGTTTTAATGCCTGACATGACGGTGTGAGAAGGTGAGGGAACCTGGGAAGACAACTAAGTAAAGAGGGCAGAGCCACAGGAGGACGCCAGCTAGAGCCTGAGACCCAGAAGAGAGCCCTCACTCGGCCAGGCCTGCACCCTGATCTCAGACTTCCAGCCTCTAAAACTATGAGAAATAAATTTCTGGGTTTTATAAGCCGCCCAATCTACGGCATTTTGTTAAAGCAGCCTGATTGGACTAAGACAGTAGGTGACTAAATGGATTGTATTTCCAATTAATTCTTAACCACATCTACCCTACAGGGCTAGGCACAAGGTTAGTCATAAATATTTCTTCCCCAGGAAGAACCATTTAAATGAGAAAGAAGGGAATGGAGCACAGCAGGAATGAGAATTGAAAGTTTCACAGATCACTGGTGGGAAAGCCATTAGGGACCGTGTGAGTGGTAAGAAAGAGGGCTCAGCTCTCCGGAGGGGCTGCTGGGCCAGAGAGTGTGTGAAGGAGCCCGACTCTGGCATGTCTTAGTCAAAGACAGTGATGTATGTTTAAAACAGGAATGCAGCAGCCCAACAAATATTCCTTGCGTTTAAGTTTTCTCTTCTTTGGAAAATGAGGTGTGTGATGCTGCTTTGAGAAATAAAGAAAATAGCACAGCACCTTGCAGACGGTGCTATGATGTTGTATAGTTATACACTGTGCTTTCAAAAATAGAGTATTTACCCTCACACAGGCGACTTACTAAATGATGACAGAGACCTAGGATTATACAGCACAGCCAGAAATTGAAATTGAGAATCATGAACTCCTGAGAAATTCATGAAGTCTGAATTCCTAAGTTTTAAAAGAAATGCTAAAAAGGTTGACATTTGTAGTGATGAATATTTTCTACAATTAGAAATATTGAGTTTAAGTTCAGAGTTACAGAAGAAGGGCCCATTAAAGCCAGTGGTGCTATGAAAAGAGCTCCTGGCGAATATGAATCACCTTCCTTGTCAAGATTTCAGTCACTCACTTGCTGAGCATCTTCTATGGGCCAGGTACCCTGAGGGTGTGGGGGGTATGATGATAAGCAAAACATATGTGTTCCTTCATGGCAGGTACAATTTAGTGAGGAATCTGACTTTCAGCATCTTTTCAGAGAAACAATTAGAGTTAGATGAGGGCCTCACAGTCCACTTAATCTAGGCCCTTACCTTTATAAACATGGACCCCCAAGGCCCAAAGGAATGAAAGGAATTGGTCTTGGTGCTGCTGCTTAGAGAAGGGAGAGGCGGCAAGGACTCCCCACTATCATCTCAGTAATCTCTCCCCCTGACAGAGGTGGCGGGTATTTCCCTCACCTGAGTTGTACATTAGAAAGGATATAAAACTTTTTTCAACACAACAAAAATATCACATTGCACCTAGCTGAAAGACAAGGGAAAAATAGATGAGAACTAATATCTCTGGGAAACAAAGAGGCTGACAGACCAAGAAAGAGGCAGCCAGATAGACCCTTCAGCATTTACTTTGTGCTAAGTTGCTCTTACATATTATTTCATTTGATCTTCCCAATGCAAGGAGAAAGCTATTTCCACTGTCTCCATTTTATAGATGGGAAAAATCAAGGCTTAAAAAGGTAAGAAATCTGTCCTGTTTGCATAGCTGTTAATTGGTCAGGACTGCCGCCTAAACAGTTCTTAGTCATTCTGTCATATTGCCTCCCAGAGGGAATCTGAGAAAAAAGACTACATTAAAAAGGAACTGGCCCATGGCTCAGTGAATTGAGTGCAGGCCTGTGAAGCAAGGGGTTGCAGGTTCAATTCCCAGTCAGGGCCCATGCCTGGGTTGTGGGCCAGGTTCCCAGGTGGGGGCAAGTGAGAGGCAACCACACGCTGATGTTTCCTTCCCTCCCCTTCTCTCCCTAAACATTAATCTATGGTGTTTAAAGTCAGATAGAAGTTATTCCTGAGTCTGGGGGTAGTGCCCATTCAAAAAGCAAAAGGAGTCTTCTCATATTCTGGGTCTTCATCTAAATACTTATACAGTTTGTGGAAATTTATCAAGCTGTACACTTATGATTGCTATATGTTATTTCAATTAAGTTTCTTTCTTTCTTTTTTTTTTTAAGGAGCCCTGTCCTGGTCAAATAGTATCATTGAGTTAATAGTTACCAGGGTTTCTAAAATTTTAGCAAATCTTTCTTCTTTGATGGTATAGAAGCAGTCTTCCAAAGAAATAACCCAATTATTTTAAAATAAAAAATAGACAAACTGGCCCAGTCGAAAGAAAGAATGATTCCCTTTGTTGACAAAATCTGTTACTTGCCACAAATACAGGCCTGTGGAATCTGTCCAAGGAAGCTGCCCTATGCCACTGCCGGCAGTGACCTTCACTATTTACAGCACCAAGTATCAAAACGAGGAAAAACACATTGAATGTTAGGATGAACTATTTAAATGAAAAGAAATTTTTTGAAAGACAAAAAACACCCTGTCTAATAAACCTTTTCTTTGGTATTTCATAATCCTCAATGTTGCAATTTGTCCCAGACTTCATTGTGAAGACACGCAACACACAGCTGTGTTGTTTCTGAGTGTTAAAGAAACTGCCGATCGGTTATACTGCCGCTCGAGGGGGGAAGACTAAGTCCATCCCCATTTCCCCCACTTCACACCCAGGCTTTGCCTGCCTTCCGCCGGTTGTCATCATTCAGATTTTGTTTGGGGGTTTTCCTCCTCCCTTCTTCAGTTTCACTACCTTCATCTGGTGCAGACTCATCTTTCCCGTATCAGCTGTGCAGGCCTGACCTCAGAGGAGACCTTATTTGGTCACACTCGGGGGCCCTGATCTTACTTTACATGGAGAGTTGTGTCCTGTGCGGAAGTTGATCAGAACGGCTGTGGCTCAGGTGGCCAGCCCCCATCCCCAGAGCCTCTCCCAGCACTTGGGAACCAACACGACCTGCACTGCACGAGGTTGTGGTCAGAGACGTCTCAAGATTCCAGAGCCGTAACCTTGAGGTGAAGTCTATCCCTAAGCTTACCTCCCTTGCCACCAGCTTTAGCTCACTGTTTCTCTTAGACCATTACCACCCATTTCCCTCCACACTAAGAAATATGTGCTGTTTAGTTCAAGAATGTGGGGGTGGCCCTGGCTGGTGTAGCTCAGTGGATTGAGTGCGGGCCTGGGAACCAAAGTGTCACTGGTTCGATTCCCAGGCAGGGCACATGCCTGGGTTGCAGGCAAGGTCCCCAGTGGGTGACCCATGAGAGGCAACCACACACTGATGTCTTCCACTCTTTATCCCTCTGTTCCCCTCTCTAAAAATAAATAAATCTTAAAAAAAAAAAAAGAATGTGGGAGTGGAGGCGCCAGAGACATTTGCCCATACGATATGGCAGAGGGAAATGTTAATATAAAAATAACATTGGCAACAGAGCTGAAGACAACCTACCAGACAACCCCTGGTAGGTAGGTGTGGCTTTTCTGATGTACCCCTAACTTGTCAGAGTGTCCCACTGCCAAAGATTAGCGGGGCTTACGTCACCAGATGCAGTGTCACATGGGCTCTTCAATCTGAAGAGGACAACAAAGCCAAAGGCCAACTTCCCAGTACACTGCTGTCTTTCCTCAGCTCTGGACCCTTTGTGGACATGTTTTGAGACAAAGCTCAAATAGCTAGGTAGATAAAATGAAGTTTATTTTTTAAGTTGTACCATATTATCAGAAGAGGTCAGAAATATGTTTTTATTCTAGGGCTGAGATCAGAAATTCATTTCAAGCATAAAATATATTCCTAATAGTTCAGTATTCTTTGTAAATTGCTACAGCAGCACTAGTGAATGACAAAGATAAGATCCCCTGTTCGGGGAAACATGGAGGTTCGAGGGAGATAAAGTAAGTGGATCTGAAGCTTAAAAAAAGAACATCTGGAAAAGGAGATGCCTTCGGATTTCCAAACCAAATAACAGATATGCTCAAACCCATTTGAATGGTTAACACTGATTCTGCCTGGCAACAGTTGCCAAAAACAAAAATTTGAAATGCTGTCTAATTTAGTTAGGGGGCATGAGTTCTAAAAGAACTGGAGGAGGTATAGGGGAATATACCATTTTCTTTAATATCTAATACAGTTAAGGTATGTGAGAGTAGATTTAAAAATTGAATATAGCGAGCCCTGACTGGTGTGGCTCAGTGGGCTGGATGTCATCCCACAAACTGAAAGGTCACAAGTTTGATTCCCAGTTGGGGCACAAGCCTTAGTTACAGGCTGGGTCCCCAGTGGGGATGTGCGAGAAGCAACGGATCAGATCTGTTTCTCTCTCACATGGGTTTTCTCTCCCTCCTTTTTCCTCCCTCTAAAAGTAAATAAATAAAATACTTAAAAACCCTTTTGGTTAAAAAAAAAATGAATATAGTGAAAAAAAATCACCCATAAATAATAAAACCAGCTATTTAGTAAGATGTGCTAAACATTTTTTTAAATGAGTCCCTCAAAAGCCTTCCCCTCCAACACACGCAAACTATCTCTGACTCAAGTACCTCCATCTGACTCACTGAGCTTTCAGTAGTGTTTTAAGGTCAACACATATCAGACGTGAGACAACTGACAACAGACGTCCAGGCCTAAGACCCGCCTTCCTGTAGGTTATTTGCATTTCTGTACATCCTTTAAAAATGTACCCTAAAGAGTCAACAACTACAAAACAACCAACCAGGCCTCTGAAAAAACCTCAAAAATCCCTCAATGCTACAGGAAAAAATGTTAGATTATTATAGATTTAAGAAGATGGAAGAGGCATGACAACAAATGCAATGTGTGGTTCTTAATTGAATCCTAAATCAAAAACAGTTATCAGTATCAGCTATAAAACACATTTGGGGACAGCTGGGAAATTCTGAATAGTAGTGAATAAAAGCTCATTTTCTTAGGCTACATAGAAGAATGTCCTTAATCGTTGGAGAGGCACACTGAAGCATTCGGAGGTGAACGTCAGAATGTCTGAACTTGCCTTCAAATGGTCTAGAAAGAAAAATAAATCTGTACAAAGAAAAGTGCAACAGACATAGCAACATATTTAAAAAATAAATCTGTGAAGCAGATATAATGTTCCCATCTCCAAGATACTTCAAAACCATGCGTTTACACGTGAGGAAAGTCACCCCTGGCCTATCACCAAACTGAAAGGACGGTGTCCTGTTTATCCTGTATCTTTACCATGTTTGGATAATGTCGCTCCAGGAATCTGCAATCACACAGGACAAATGTTCGTTACACTCTAACATTCATGCCGGTGGTTCTCAATCTGGCGGCGGGAAGGCAGTTCTGGCCCACTCAGAAAGGAGATGAGCACACCCTGGAGGGGACAAAATGAAAGCTGCCACTCCCATCGCCATGACTGTCGCCCACGGCCACCTGTACCACTGCCTGCATGAAATGACAGCCATCTTATAAAATCAACAAAACTAAAATCTCCCAGTAATCCACATAGACGTTAATATACACATAATAGAAACTAAAAAAATACATCTGGTTCAGGACTACTAAGCGTCCTTGGAAAGAAACTGGAGAACATCCACCCCTTGTGACTATGCACAACAGGTTCAGAACACCACCAGAACAGCTAGCAGAATCCTCAAGAGGTTACAATGCAGCCATTGCCAACCTGTGAAGGTTGGCAAAACTGCAGAATTGAAGTTCTGCTCTTTGGGGTTCTCCTTCCTGCTCTTCCCTCCAAAGCAGCTGGTCTGGCTCCTTCTGTGCATACAGGCTGAGCAGGGCCAGGGCCAAAAGCTTGAAAGGGGCGTGGCCCGGACTTTTGGTGCTCTGTGCCTTAGGGAAAAATGACACAAGAGTTGCTAGGGGCTCCAACTGGTCCAACCTAGCAGATCAGAAAGGCACGCGTAGCTGAAGACCTAAACTGTGTTAAAAGAAATTATGTTGGATTGGAAAATATTCTGGGAATCAAGGATGGCAGGACTCTGGTGTGGAATCAAGGCTCACCATGCAACTCATGGGAAATGTGATAAAACATCTGGTACAGCTAACACTTGGGTGAGCATACCACACGCAGGGGCTGAAATTTCAGGGCAGGCTCATTCTGCAATCTCGAACTGCAAGGGTAGCTGAATTTGCTGGGCAGAGTCCCACAAGAAGAAAGCAAGGCTTCTGCTCTGGGATGGAATTTGCTATCAGTAAATATACGTAATGATCTCTTCAAGACTGACACAGCAGCAGTATTCAGAATTTTAGAACAGTGATTAATCATGGTGATGGACTGGGGGTGGGGACTGGGGATGAGGTGGAGGGGGTCATGGTATTGATTATTCCAGGTCATTTCCCACTTGTCCTATTTCTCAGCAAGGACTAAAAGACTGATTATCATCCTGGTAGTATATTTCAGGGCCCTAGGGTTTAGGATCAAGCATGAGGTAGCAGAATTCATTAATTAACAATTATGGAAGTCCTTCCTATATGGTCAATATAATCTGCACAATAACAAAAGAGCCAAATTAGCAACAGATAAAGCTAGTTCCTGGAACATCTGGCTCCAGGAATCAGGTTTCTCCTATGCAATGGGAAAAATCTACAGTCAGCAAAACAGAGGCTTTAGGAGTTGGTGTGTAGACAAAAAACATGCTATTTTTCATAATTGAGAGCTAGAAACTTGTGGTAATATAATCAGCTTTAAAAAAAGGACTTGGAACTTATGACATAAAATAAGGGAAAGAGAGATCCAATGGAGAGGGTTCAGGTTACATTGATATAGGAACAGGACCAACCCAAGTGCAAGATTTAGTCTTAATGACCCTGCGTAAAAATGGCTGGGGAATCCCAGACTGAAACAATAACCATGAGACTAGAGCAGGCCTTGATACAGTGCGGTAGGAGGTGAGAGGAGAAGACATCTTCCTTGCACATAAGAGTAGATGAATTTATACCAAGTATTTGGAAACTCAAGAGGTGGAACCTGATTGGGACAAGCCCAGGAATAGTGTGTTGGTGAGCTTCTGTTAAAAAAATGATACAGCACTTTGAAGGAAAGTGTGGAGACTGTGTCTCCAAAGTGCCCTCTCTCAATTCACAAAGGGCATGGTAGAAAAACAGGATCAGCAGGGTCATCAGAAGATCATTTCAGTATTCTGAAAATGAAAACCCAGAAGCCTTGAATGTAAGTGTTGGAAATTAAAGGGAGGAAAAGGAGCTTAGAAAAAAACTGGCCTGACCTTGAAACTATACAGAGGGCAAAAGTAGTGAAATTTATACAGAGGGCAAAAGTAGTGAAACTATCAGTCATCATCACCCAAAAGACAAATCATAAGGAGGAGTACAAAACGATTACAACAATAATAAAGCAATTAGTACAGATAAATACTATTAATAAATAAATAATAATACAAGGTTGAACTTGGTGTTTTTTGCACTCACAACTACAAACCTACTATTGCCCACCCCTGTATGAAGATCATTAGCAGAGTGGTATAGAAAACAACTCTAAGAGGCCGCCTGCAAAGGCAGTGGAACTTCTCCCAGGATACAGGAATTAGAATTAGTGATAGTGTTTCTCCCACCTGGGTTTTAAATTAGACAACAGAACAGACACCATGGAGAAGTTAAAACCATGAGGCTGTGCTCTGTAAGCCTCGCTTCCGTTTTCTGTTTATCTTGGATAAGCTTAAATCTCTGCTACCGACTCAGGCCACACAGGTCTAGGCGGAGTAAGGGATAATGTATCAGGCTCATAGACCTCTTTCTCGGGGGAAATGCTGCCTGTCCATAGGACTAGTGCTTCAATGACAAGTTGCTGCAGTGTCCACATTAGCTCTGGACAGTGAAGTGTTTGTAAATTTTGTTTCCATAGGGCTGGTGTTATAGTACTTTATGCCCTTACTGCTCTCTGAAATGGGGAATTTATATGACAAGACAGGGTCAACAATGGAGAAATCCAGTTCCAAAGATATCAAAGCACATCAGCAGTTCCAGCTTAAGGGGCCCCCAGGTTGCAGCTTCCATTAGACCCCAAAACAAAGCCCTTCTGGCTAACGATGAAAATATGGTTTTACACTTATAAAGGGATTTCAATTTCTCTGTGAGAATGGGGCATTGATTTGACAGGGGGGCTATACTTTCCGAGGCTTTATGGGGGGCATTCTTTACACTGCTGGGACTGTATTATTTGAACTGTAATGTTTACATTATCTACTTGCTTCATATAATGGGGAGAAAAGGAAGTGATATGGAGGCTTGCTTCTGCTAGTCCTGGCCCAATGATTACACCACCCCACCAGAAATTCCCTCCTTTCCTCCCTCCTCCTTCCTTCACCTCTTTCAACAATGGCAGCAACTGGCCAGCAGAACCAGCACACGGTATCTCAGAATCAAATCAGCACCTGAACTACTACTGGTCAGAAGATAAAAAGCTAAATTTTCCCATGAAAGTCAATTTGGGAGGTCACTGTATAGTGTACAACTGCCGCCCAAAAGGGGGGGTAGTACTACTCAGGCTGACCACTTGAAATGTGTGTGGAGGGTGCCCTTCCCTTCCTGGGGGCTCAAGGTTTCCCCTACCTGTTCACTCTCCCTCCTGAGAGGAAAAAAATGTTGATATGAAAAATACCAACATGGGTGCCCAGGATGACAGTGAGGAAATAGCTTTGGACAGGAAGAGCAAAACTAGCCCTCAAGGCTATTTAACCTTCAGTTGCAAGGAGCTGGAAGTTGCTCTTGCCCTCCCCCGCCTACCAAAACTGAAAGGGCCATGGGAAGGGCTCAGGATAAAAATGGGTCTATGCACAGGGAGGCAGACTGTCCTGCTGTAGGAGCAGCAGGATCCTTCAGCTGACCCGTGGTCCCAGGGCAAGTCCATCAGGGTAAAGAATTTGGCTGGTCATATCCTTGGTCATTAACTGGGAGGGCCAGTTGCTAAATGGCATTTGGGATACTGGTCTTGTCCTCTCTTCACCTCTATCACAGTACTAACAGTAATGACAACGGGTGATTTTTAAAAGTTTCTATTTTAAGTCTGGCTAAAATAGAAGGATAGAGATTCTTTGTATTAATACGCCCTCTCTCCTCCTCCCAAAGGAAGTGGTCATGTAGGTCAGAGACGGCCACCTACGTACTAAAATCAGGGGGACCTGGGTAAAAATGAGTGTCCGTCACAGAATAGCTGCATCTTATTCTTGGTACAAAACTGCAAATCTTTCAAATAGTCATTTCCAAACAAAAGTCTGTTATCAATTAAGGAAGATAATTTAATACCAATGGTAGTAGAGAGGATTGGGGTTTTTTTTGACCCAGATAAACTGGTTTCAGATTCACTTCCTTCAAGTACACACTCTCCACACTTCAGAACTGTTTTTGCAACAGCTTGGATTTGTGCAGTTCTTCAAAGGACTCATTTCTTCTAACAATTCAGGATTGCTACTTTAGAATTCTGAAAATGGAACCTGGAGGCCTTGAATGCTAGAGTTAGAAATTAAAGGGAGGAAAAGGAGCTTAGAAAAGAACTGATCTAACTTGGATGGAGGTAGGGCTTGAGTGTGAATAGATACAGAGCTGTTTCATGAAATATTTCGTGCAGAATGTATACTTCTAATTGCATGAACAGTGTCACACCCTAAAACTCACAGGCTACAGAGAAACTAAAGCATCTGACAGCCAAGTAAAAGGTTTGTCTGAGTGTACAGGGCAGACCATGAGAAGAGTCAAGGTAAAAATAAGTGGTTCTCTGTCTTTGAATGCACCTCCCCCTTTTGACTGCCACATGGTGGATCTTTTTAGACCTATAGCTTGGAGACCTTGCTTCCACCCGGGGCACTGGTTACTTTTCAAGTTTAAGACACTGGTAAGATGGAAAGGTAACTGACTGGCCTGATTATGCCAAAAGGAGAATGTGAGTATAATTTCTACCAACTACTTTCTTGGGGCAGCTATTCAAAGAATTTTAACATCCAATTTTTACCAACATGATAAGACAACTATGTTTAATTTTCACAGGTCAGAAAGAGGTCTAAAAAGAGCCCCACCCTCAAATTCTGTTACAGATGACAGGACAGATTCCTCTACTACAGGCTTCATGTCAACCACCCCAGATCTCACCAAGACGGGCTGCTCACTGGGAAACATACCACCAGTAGGAGCAGAACAGGGCACTGTCCCTGAATGGGAAAAAAATGCAGACCTAAACCTTCTCTAACATTCCTTCTGTAATTTACTCCCAATTTATAGAATTCTCATTTAAACTGGCATTAAAGAAAGTGTTAACAATATCTGAAATAGGATTTAAGCACTGTGGAAAAACTTATCTTCAAATTTAAAATTCATCTTTAAAAACTGACAGGAGAAGACTCAAGCTGGGTGAATCAGCGTCCTACTGAGAACCACACCCTTTACCTCTGGCGTCCTCCTAAAAGCAGACACCCGACAGGCTTGCAAGGGTGCGCAAACAGTAGCTTGTTCTCCAGCGCACGCTCACTGGGAAACAGAGCATTCGCTGCACCAAGTCTAAATGCAGCCTGGGGAGACTTGGCTGGTGTGTGTGCTTAAAAGAGGAATCAGAAAATGAGAAAGAGCCCTAAATAGTTGTTTTCTATTTATCTCTGAGGTCATCCCAAGGACACTTGGAACTCAGGTCTCAAGACACTCTACAGAGTTACTTCCCTACCAGCTAGAGGCTGGTGCTGGGGCTGTTGAAAGATGGAGTGGGAAGGGAACATAATAGAGAATGTGGTAGGGTGCAAAATAACATTCAGCAAGTACTGGCTGGTGCAGAGCATGGTGCCATGGCTGAGCAAGACAGAAAGAAACATAAGGCAGGGGGGTTCTCTGCTTTTGGAGACATTTAGATCCAAAGAGAAATTGTTTCCTGTTTCAACAGAATGGAAATTGGGAAGCAGGGACTAAGTTTAATATTTGTCAAAATACAGAATACTACACATTAAAACCTATGCTGCTTTCTCCTTACTCCTCAAAGAAATAAGATTCCAAGGCTGAGAGGAAGGAAAGGAATCAGAAGGGAGCCGAGAAGGGGTGCAAGTGTTCTGACCTGAGGTGTCCCTCTGCACGGCGAACTTGTCACCACTAAATTATTCTCTACCAAAATTCAGATTAGGAAATTTAGGGTAGGCATTCCAGGATCTGGTCTTTACTGAGGGCGGCCACGTAGAAGAGATATCCCCCCTTTTCTCTTCTACCTTTTCTATGGGAAAAGTATAAAAGACCCTCATTAAGTGTCCTTTCAGGCAATTACAAAGCATTTCCAGGCCCTTGGCCGAAAAGTGTTTATGAAAGCTAAAGTCCTTCTCAGCCCCTCTGGAGAAGCACAAGTATCAGCATCCTCTTAAACAGCTGGTATCTAGGGTTACCTCCTGAGAGGTTTCAGACTCCCTCACAAAAGGGCAATCTGCCCAGGCCTGTCCTTTTTTTAATAGGGAAGGGCCAATTTATAGCATGGGAAATATTTCAGAAAAAAACTCTTTACAACAAAAACACAAATGCAAACAACCTCATTTTGGTTGTGAGAATAAGGAGTAGGGACTAAGGAAGGCTCTTTTAAAAACTCTGAGGAAAAGGCACTGGATTAACTTTTGTTTTACTTTTTAACCAATTGTCCTTCTTATACTTATCATACAGCCCCAGTCTAGCCCACACAGTCCTTGGTTTAGGGCTGCCTGTGAGGTCTTAGTCAAGATGCTGGAGGATATTTGGGGTGGGTGCTGCTGAGACAAGTGTACCCCTAGAACCTGACCTCATCCTGGGGGTGAGGCTACTCTGGTTTGGGGGTTGCTCAGAGGCTGTTCTTTCTGGTACTTGCTGGGTTAACTCATTTGAAGAAGCAAGGCATTTGAAGGGGTACCCACTGGAAGGGTCGCAGCCATAAGTGAGGCTCCGGCAAGTGTCATTTTATGGCACATACTCGGCCACAATAGGAAATTAAATAGAAGAGGGAAGGCCAAGGAGGAGAGAAATTACAGCTCGGTCACTCCCGTGTTGAAGTGGAAGCCTCAACAAGAAACATCTGCACTGGCGCAGCAAGCACCCGTTCGTTCTTCAGGCCTGGAATCAAGACTGGAGCTTGCAACAGAAGGGCAGGCAGGACTCTTCAATGGGAAGCTAAAGCCGAAGCCCCATGGGAAACAGCAGATAAAAGGGTAATATCCTCAGATCGAGTCTCAACACCTCTCTCCCCAGGGAAGCTAAACCACCTTCTCCTATTATCACTGCCTTTAGACAGCCACAGTCTAAAGTGGGAGACCAAGAAAGGGAGGCGGATAGGTCAGGAACTGCTCTTCCCCATAAATGCAGGCCATCCGCCTGGCAGTTGGAGGGTTAAAGTCAACACTTAAAAGAAAACTCAAACCCCATTAAGTCCAGGCCAGGAGAACAGGGAGCAGCAGGAAAGCCAAAGGAAACTAATTTTGGAGGTTCTCCAAGCTGCCAATCACAAGCACATTTCTAACAGTCCCCGTGTTGTTTGAGTTGGTTGTTTTTCCACAGGCTACACAATGGGGTCTGGTTATTCATTGAAAAAGTCTGCAAGGGAGCCCCGCCCTCCATTCACAACTAATTTGGAATGCTCCATTCGGCAAGAGGGGGACTCTGCAGCTCAGTTTGCTCAGGCACTCGGAGCAGAGCCCAGCTGTCGCCGCAGGGATGCTTGCTTGCCCAGCGAGCTGTGTTTATGTAAGAAATTCAGACACTGCAGGCTCCTGCCTGCTCCACACCCTCCCTAAGATTCAGATGGCCAAGACTGGGGCTGAAATCTGCAAGGGTGTGCAAGTCTGCTGGAAGTGAGGTCGCAAGTGCCCTCTGGCAAAAGAGGAAAGGCAGAAGCAAACTATCTTGTACAGCCTGATTCAGAATCTGACTGTAGCTACCAGCTGAGGGAAACAGACTTCAGTGGTATTTCTCCTGCCCCAGGGACGAGCTGGTTTGCATTAGACGACAGCTTTCTCTGGAAGTTGGCCTTTCCAGACTCCCTGGCTTTTGCATTCATTGCCAAATGCTACAACAGGAGCCACCTGGCTTCCTCCCCAAGGGAGAGGGTCTCTGGAGACACTCCTAGATTCTCTGGCTGCAGGAGATGGGGGTAAACTACCTCTTAGGAACAGATTCACAGTTCCTTTTCCTAGATCTACATCCAGCCTATAAGGCTTCTAATGCCTCCTGAATGCCCATGGGACATCAAAAGGGAAGACAGAGGGCGAAATCTACTCCAAGAGCAATGTAAATAAAGTACAGGGCTAAAAACTGGTTGGTTTCTTAGATTTTTTCCCAACCTTCAATAATCACTCTTAAGAGTGATCTGATAAAGCCAGTCTGACAACCAAACTTTATTTCAAGGAAAAGCACACCAACTTTGTGAAAATCAAATCCAGGAAATAAATTTTAGTTGTTTCCTGTTTTTGTAAAATATTTGGCTATTTT
Source organism: Artibeus jamaicensis (assembly GCF_021234435.1). Classification (NCBI taxonomy): domain Eukaryota; kingdom Metazoa; phylum Chordata; class Mammalia; order Chiroptera; family Phyllostomidae; genus Artibeus; species Artibeus jamaicensis. Next base: position 4,731,687 of record NW_026522046.1, on the reverse strand, counting down.
CAAATGTCTGATGTTTACTTTTCTCACTGCTGCTGCCACCCCCACCCCCAGTGGACTCAGGAGGTGACTGGGGGAGCATTTCTCTGAAAGTCTCTCTGACCAGAATCAGATTTGAGGTCTTGGCTGTTCTGCAGATGGGTCTCAAACTCCTGGCCTTTTAAAGCCAGCTCTTATCCTGCTCCCTAGCATCTTGCACCCTCTGCCTTAACTTTCTGCTCCATGCTTCCTTCTCCTACACAGAGGAGCCTCCTTTATTTGCTGTGCAGGATCCTTTTACGTGGGAGCTCTTCTCCCTGAGAAGAGTTGCAAGTCCATTATCTAGCTGCCAGGCCCAAAGGTGTACTTACATTCTGGTTACACACACACACACACACACACACACACACACACACACACACTATTCTGCCCCTCCTTTAAGCTGAGCCTCTGAGAGGGATGGGACAATGATAGAAACTGACGACCAAAAAGCCTCTGTTAAATGAGCTTGATGAGTTCACAAACTGAATTTTTAAAAAAGCAACCTAATCTGGTATTGGCATCAGCATGCCTGGCCCCTGTCCAAGAGCTGGGAGCTGCAACAGACAAGACTGCACTCTCTGGATTCCAAGTGGAGAAGTACTGTGTGCCAGGGCACAGATGGGGCCCAAGCTGCCTCAAGGGCAACCATGTGCCCAATGGGGGACAGTGGGTCTCTGAGCCTGGACGTACTTCATTGTCACTAGAACTTGAGAAACATGTGGAGGGAATGGTCCCTTGGTACAGAATCACACACTCCATCTAACCCCACCACATGGTACCACTAGATGATAGAAACTGCAGACAGCACGAATTCTTGGCTTTATCAAACTACTTGTCTCAATCTCGTAAAAGTGAAGAAAGATGAAGGGGATAGACAGTCATCTCATGAATGATGCCAGGATTCTGTTACCTCTGGAATCTACCTGGGTGATCTACCAGACAATCCAAGTTTTTCTCGCCAAACTCAAAGGACTGTCAAAGGTTACTAGGTTTTATTAGAGGACTACAGGCAGAAAGATTCTAAGAGGCAGAGAAAAATCCATGGTTTTTAATAAGCCAATCTGAATTAAAGTTATAGAGGAAAACATTTTGTATGAACATAGGGCTCTCACAGATAAATGGGATCTCTAGGTCTTGATTTCTTAAAAGTCTTGAGTCTAAGGACCTTGGAGGCTATCAAAACAGGAAGGATTTCCAATCATTTAGCACCCTCTCAGTGGTCAGGCGTGGGTGAGCCTACTGAGCCTTTGAAAGCAGCGCTGTAACCCTGCAGTGAAACAATCTCTCCCCACCCCAGATTCTCCTCCTGCTTCCTTCAGCCCTCTTCTTTCTCCTCCCCACCTCCCCAACTACTGACTCTAGAAAAGGACAAACTGATAGCTTTGACTCTGTCAACACTCTCATTTTTTAAAGTGCCTATCATTTTCTTTTTTACCTTCTATAACTAAAAAGACTTTAGGATAATCCTTTCACATTGAAATGGCCCAAGACCACGGAGCAAGTAAACCTTCAGTTGTACACCCACCACCTCTGGGACCAAAACAATGAGTCTTCTCCAGAAGGAAGGCACGGTCTCTACAGTACCGACCTCATTCATAGTAAAAAAGAAAAACACCCAACTGAATAATCTCATATTGAAACAGGATTAAGATCAATGTGTTTGAGGCTCAAAGGCTGTCACAACAGTTAATCCTATTCCCCAGCCATCTACTGCAATGTCTTTATGAAAAGTCAATTTCATCAGTGAATTAGACAGTCCTTAGAACTCGTACTTTCTGCAGTCCACTCATTCTTTTTGAAATACATATCTAAAAGGAACACTTCAACGGGAAAATAAGATCGCTGGATTTTAAAATAATCCTCTAAACTATATTTGGTATAGAGGCCATGGTTTTAAAATAAGATTTTCTCATGCCTTCTCCCCAGCATAAAATATTTTATTTATTTGAGATGTTGGTAAACATTCACAATATCACAACTGAAATAATGATTTGTAAAAAAAATTTGGAACCTGCATTAAAAAAACACTATTTATATATGCTAAAATCCAGTAATATCCTTAAGTGCCCAAGCACTCAGTTTGGAAAAACGAATGTAACCCCCACCCCACCCCACCCTACCCCACCCCAAATCTAAGAATTTTGAGTTCCAATCTTACCCATGGTTTTGGTTTGTAGTTAATTCTGTGAAAATGTGTACGCATCTATCTACTGACACATTCCCTGGTTTGGTAGTTCTATGTGTTAATTAATGCACATGTTTAGCTACACACTCATTTATATAGATATGCACACACTCATTTATAATACACTGGCTATACAATACAGTTTTATCTGTACACACACTAATATGTCTTCTAGGAAACATGTCAGCTTTATGACTTTTCTATTATATTAATTTCTCTCTCTCTTCTGAGTCCTACATGGAACACACTCAAAGTACCAAGATATTCAGTAAGTTTCTCAGGGTCACAGAATGAAGAGCATTGAGGTTTTGAACTGGACAGCTGGAGTCTCCCTACAGCTCTCCCAGGAGCTGTCTTAAGGCGCCTGAAATAATGAGGGAGAGCCCGGAGGGTACCTTAACATGCCAAGTATCCCCTGGCTCTGTAGCTTCATGATGGCTTCTTTAAGGGTATTTTATAATGTCTTCTTCTCATTTCACCTAACCCCTTCTATTTGTCCCTACCACACTAGTCTGTCTCTCCAGCACTGGACCTTGTATTATCCCCTCTGTAAAATGAAGGGATTGGACAAGACTTATCTCTGCAAGGGAGCTCCAGCTCTAACAACCTGGGATCTTCAAGGTTACTTCTCAGGACCAAGGGACAATTGGGGAGGAGGGGAGGGCAATGGCAGAATCCCTGTAGGCTATAGCTTACATTTTTTTTTATTTCCTTGAATTTGACCTTTAAGAGTTTCCAGATGGGGATACTTAATCAATGCTTATACTATGTGTGATGTAGGGTGAAATCTATATAGCTAGAAGTAAGCTTGGCATTTATATGGCTTATAAGAACAATGGTTTCATTTATTCAAATCACACTGGATGGATGTCTATGGGTAGGAACCTAAATCTGGAACACTGACAAGATATAATCTCTTTAGAAGTTGGCCATATAAGTGTTTACTGAAAAAAAGTATGCCATAATCTTCAAAACTGACATGCTAAAATAAAATCAGTTACCCAAATTACTTAATAATTTTCTTTCTCTCATATAGGAAAAAGGTAGACTATTACAAGTAGTAGGCCACAGAGTATTTGTTCCAAATGCTTCTGCTACTGTAGGGAAAAGGTTTTCTTTACCAGCCAAGTGCCAGTTTGTTTTATAGTTTGTGGATTGATCGATTCAAACCAACTTATAGGGTTTCATTAAATCCGAATGAGTGTCTCCCTCCCCTGGAATAATCATAGACTCTTCCAAAAAGTGACAGGAGCAGAAGCTGATCCTCAACTCTAGACTGAGAGATACAGAGAAGAGTGGGCCCAGTCCTGGGCTCTGCCAGCATTCATGAATCTACGTTGTCAGTTTCAACAACAATCAGACCAGTCACACGTAAAAGCAAGGATGGATGGATGAAGGATACACCATCTCATATTTGTATAATCTTCCTTAACCTCTAAGGCAAGGGGATCTATTTCAATCTATTCTTCTTGACACTCCATCTCCGGAAATAACAGTCAGAGAGGGGGGGAAGGAATTATTAAAATACTTTTTGAGGCTACTCAACCATCTGTTTTATCCTTAAAAGACAGAAAAGCTCAACCTTAAGAAGTTAAAGCAAAAAGCAAACAAAGTAAAAAACAGAGCACACTTGGTAAGCATAAATATCTCCCAAAGCTCCTCCATTTTAGGTATGGCAATTTAATTAAAGAATTTAACACATTCCATTCACTGAGCAGAAATTACTTCTAAGGAGCCAGAACAATTATTGATTTCTTCCCTTTAGCTTATTCCTGCAGATAAATCTCTTCAAATATAAATCCTGGGTGCTGACATCTTTCTCTAAAGAACATAACTCTGCTTCAGCACACAAAATCAATTTGAAGGCAGTCATCTCACCTCCCTTTTAATTCTTTTGAGTTTCAGAGAAACAAACAAGCCCTGGCCAGTGTGGTTCTCGGAGTGTATTCCCCAATACACCAAAAGAACGCTGGTTTGATTCCTGGTCAGGGGGGCACATACCTAGGTTGCCAGTTGGGGAGTGTATGGGAGGCAACCAATCAATGTTTCTCTCTCACATGGATGTTTCTTTCTCTCTGTCTAAAAACCAATGGACATATCCTCAGGCAAGGATAAAAAACAAAGTGTCATAAAAGCATTTCAATGAACCTCTGCCAAGAAAGCCACCTCCCAAACAGATCGCAGTTTATGCTGCTCTAAGCAAGAACTAGAAAGGCTGTGTCAAATTGTCAACACAGAACAGAATGGGATTGCAAAAGCCTACCTTTTATCTTACACATATACACACACATATGCACACTGCAGGTTATCTTTACTTAGTTTTTCAGTGGCAAGCTTCCCAATCACTTAAAAGCAATTAAAGGGCAAAAATTAACATCATTTACTTTCCTGAGGAAACATCCACAGCAAGCTGTGACAAAGTTAAGGTGACCAAACATCCATGGGTTATAGTTTATCTCCTTTTAAAGTCTCGTGGCATTGTGGCTTGAATACGAGACCTGTCATTAGAGAATGTTTAGCTGGTACCCTCTGGTTTTTCATGATTTAGAACACCCAGCTTTTACTGGGACCCAAAGACACCTTCTCTCCCAGGGCACTTTCTCGCTCTCTCTTAGGGTCTCTTGTCTCTCTGGATAAAACAAAGCTGGGAAAAATTTGTTGGTACAAAATGAGAAATTGAATCCTTGCCTGGCTCAGGTGCTTGCTATTATAAACTATGACTAAGAGACATGAATTTCTCTATGATGCAACTCTCAAGAGAGGCAGCATTTTCTCCAGGCCTCTCTTAAACCTGCTCATTCGCCAGTGACTAATGCTCTCTAGAGCTGCCCTGTACTGCTCAAATTTCATCAGCCAGCTTTGTCCTTGATAGCTCTGCCTGGACCATAAAAGCTCCCAAAACCTGTTGAGAGCAGCTCTGAAAGATCAGTGCAAGGCTAACCACACCCCTGCCAGCTTGGAGAGCAAGCTGTCTTTTGAGCTTGCCATTGCATTTGTTATCTCAAGGGCATGAGCATTTAATGACCATCTCTTGAAAGTTTTTACTATTCTCTGAACGATAAAGTCCTGACAACTACATGAAAAATAGGAGTAAATCAGGTCACCCTGTAACCACTCTTTTCAACTCAGAAATAGGAATAAAACTGACAGTGTTAGGTGAAGCCTCAATTAACTGAGTCTTCGATGAACAATTTTCTGCACCTTTCAAAGAAAAAAAATGTCAGCCTCATGATCTGCATCAAGGGCTTAATTTGTAAAGCAAACAGAAAACACTGTAAGATAAAGTCTGATTAATGGATGTTTGGTCCAATATCTTACTATATACAATGTCAATTAATTTACAATTTTGAGCTTGAAGCCTTACAATATTCTCAGGGGAAAAAATTTTAGGGTTAAATCATGTCCACTAAATCTTACCTGCAGCAGAATAAAAAGTACTTTAGAAATAATTACAATAGGAATGAAACAAAAATTTTGGGGATTAACTTTTAATTATTAAAAGAAACAAAATGTATTTCATTATCCAAACATGCTGATAAGAGCAATCTAGACATGTATAATCCAAGACCAAACAATTTCAGAAGAAATGATCTACCACCAGAAAGATACTCACAGTTATCAGACTGAAAATCTGGGACAAACTGTTCATCATCAGGAACTTGTGCTGGAAAAGAGATTTTTATTTTAAACCTTTCAGTTGCATTAAAAAGCAAAGTAAAATGTTTTATATGGAAAATAGGACAGCCAAGAAACTTGCCTTCAGCTAACCAAGCCTCTTGAAGTTGACTGAGATCCTGAAACAACTCTAGAAGTGAAAACAGAAGACACCAGAATGAGAACTCCTCCGCTAGGGAAAAGAGTCTACGCACTGCTTTCACTGGGAGCCATTTGAGGAAGCCACAACGCGGAGGGGAAAGCTTCACTACCTTCAGAATCATGAGCCAGATCTGTGTCCAAAAACTTCCTCTTTCTGTCAATCACAGGCCGCCCTCTACATTCCTCGGATCTAGATTTCTGAAAAAGGCAAACATACAGTGAAGACTCAAGTGTAATAAAGGGGTCTTGAAAGGGGGTGGTAGCACTACACCAATAAGGAGAAGATTCGAATTTGAAGGGGGAGGACAAAACAAACCAAAAGCCACGTAAACTTACCCCTGGGACCATAAAAGGGACTTGCTGGTCATAAAACCCATCCATGGTGCTTCCAACGTCTCTAATATCACTTTGAAAGGTTTCAGCATTGAGTAATTTCGGGGGGGTAAAGGGTCCTCCTGTAATATGAATTTGGGAGATTTTAACTGAGGGGAGTGAGAAAAATGAAATAATTTTATACTGCTCCTTCTTTAGGGCCTGTGCAAATCACTGCCTTTCTTTGAGATACTTAAAGCCCACTCAAGGTGTTAGCTTTGCAGACTAACACTAGGTTTAAGGGCATCAAAGATTCATCATGCTGCTCAGTTCAAATCCATTTACTTACTCATCCTTTTCTCTTTCCCATTCTCTTGTTTGAGTATACAGGTTTGCTATCATCCGTCCCCTATTTTTTTTTTTTTTAAAGAAAGAGACCTTATTTTCATTATAAAAGGGTGTTTTCAAGTTCTCTCCTGTAGAAAATTCTCTAGGGTATTTGTAGTGGCTGGGTTTTGGGGTGTTTTTTTTCACATAATTTAATTTTGACAGTACAGTGACAGGAAGTGGAAAACTGGGTTTAAGCATTCCAAATTATTGCCAATTAAGAGTCTGACATACATAATGTTTCTAAAAGTATTTTGTAGGTCAGTGGTAAAACCCTATATATAGTTCCATGAATGTATTGATCAGAGGTATACTTATCTTCACACACTCTTTTCTAAAACCTAAACCTGTCCAAACAGGTGTAGTGTCTGTAATGCCACAAATAATCTCTATGGCAACTCAGAGATACCTAAGACTATCTCCAACTTCTAAAAGAAAAAAAATAGCTATAAAAAGTAATAGAGAAAACTAAATTCCATTGCACACATTTTAAATGCGTCACTACCATACTCTTTGAAAAGCATTAGAAGCAAAAGATCCATGGAAAGAAAATTGTTTTTTCCTTATAGTTATGTCAATATTTCCCAAACATGCCAAAAAAATTAAACTTGTTCCAGTACTGTCAAGTCTTAGGGCTAGAAAGAGAGTTTGGGGATCAAAATGGAGAAGAGGGATTTTTTTCTAATTTGGGAGGAATAAAATAACAATTTTAGGTAGGTACTATCTTCCAGAACACTCAGTTTTATTCTCCAAATTTAAAAAAAAAACCAGTTAAGTGAACAAAATGGGGAAAACAATTTTATTACTCCAACTTTAAGCAATGTAAAATGCTTAAGGATAATTCTTTTGCTTAAATTGTATATAAATTTTAAATAGGGAACTTTTTCTCACTGGGTAATTCCATCCAATTTGTTTTTCACACTGTGTAGTGCATATCAAATTTTGGTGAACAGGATGCAAGGAAACCCTTAACGGCCAGCCTCCTCTCTCAGCACTTTGGCCCAAGTAATCAGATATTTTCCAAGTCAAAGAGGGAGAGAAGCAAAACTGCACACAGTTCATAGCTTCCTAGAAAAACACTCCCGCTAGCCTGCTTGCTTGCCTTCCTCAGAATAAAACCTTTCTCAAATGTCACCAACCCGTTGTACAACACAATCTGAGAATCACCAACACTGAGTTGAGGGTCATGAAAACGAGTCTTCCGTGCCCTTCAAAAACATGTCCCATTAAACTGTGGCCTTAAAAATTCTGTAAGTGTCTCTTGGGGAAGGGGCAAGGAGATCGGAGGCAGAGAAATTTTCAGTCTCACAATGAAATACGTTGCAAAATACTTCACCATGAAGAGCAAAACTGTTTTTTTAAAAAATTAAAAGAAGCTGTCATAAGCGAATCCAAAAAAAGGCACTGAAGATCTTTAATGCAGCCCTCAGAGTTCAAGGGCTAGAAAAAAATCATGTTCAAAGTACTTATATACATATTTTTAACCCTGAAGGGAAGACTCCAGCTCATCCAGGAGTTAAATCACTTCCTTTGCACCCCCCTCCCTTCCTGGTGCCCCCAGGAAAACTTTAACACAGCGCAGCGGTGCGATTGAGGCCCCTCCCCCGCAGCGCACAGCGGGCCTGGTTTTATGAATGGGAGAGCAAGCTGCAGCCGACACATCAGGTAAAGGCTGTAACTGGATCCCTCGCGCTGGGCCCCATTCACAAAACAAGACACACTTCCACCCAATTCCCAGCCTTCCCCATTCATGAAAACTCCTTCGGATGCATCCCTGCCCCCACTCCGAACGCACGCCCAGCCTCCGACGCAGGCCCCTCACCCCAGCGTTTTAGGAAGCTCAATGCTTCATTCACAAAAAAAAAGGGAGGGGGGGGGAAGCCGCAGGGAGCAACCGAGCCAACGAAAGAAACCCGCTTCATTCATAAAGTCGCCCACATTCATAAAAACGAGCTGCGGCACCGGACGCTACCAACTGCCTCCAATTCCTCCCCCCTCCCCGAAAGACATCTCCAAACATCTCTCCCTGGCACCCACCCTCAACCGGGAGTTCAGTGCCCTCCAGAGGCCCCCTCTCCTCCGAAAATGCAGTTAGATCCCTAATCCAGCGCGAAGCTCCAGCATCTCTCCATCCCCCCTCCGCACCGGTTTTTTTTTTTCTCAACTATTCCCAGGCGATGCTCCCCGATTTCTCGAGAACCGACCGCCGTGCAGCCCGACGCTCAGTCCGCTGGGGGCTTGGGTGTCTACTTTCCACAACCTGAAACTTGCAAGGCCTGCATAAGTTCCGGGCCGACCCCCAACCCCGCAGGCTGCACATGCCTAATGTCACTTAACCCCTCCTGGTGTTCTGGGGGCATCACCTCTCAAATATCCCCCCCCCCCCCGCTTAAGCTGCTTCGAGCCCCCTCCTCCCCACTGCAAAGCTCCCCCGAGCGTCTCTTCTCGCGAGCCTCCAAGTCACCCAGGGACCTCAGATCTCCAGAGACTGTAAAACCCCGCAACTCCGAGCCCCCCATCCCCGCCCGGGAGCCCCTTTACTTCGAGTTTCGGAGAGCCTCCCCCGCGATGTGCGGAAACCCGCTCTCCGTGCGCTCCCGAACCTTTAGCCACCCCCGCCCGAAGGCTCCCAGGAGCCGAACCGGACTGGGACACGTGAGGAGGGGGAGAGGAGGAGGGAGGTCAGCCTCGGGGGTGGGTGGGGGTCAGCCCAAATTAAAAGTGCACCCCGATTTGAAGATTCTGAATCAGCCCTTAAACTCTCGGGCCCTTCGCACCCGTTCCTGGAACCCCCTCCGACGCCCCGATGCCCCCTCGACGCCCCCTCACCTGAGGAGGCGGCTCTCCCCGCCTTGCAGCAGCCCCGGGCGCAGGCGCGCTCACGCACGCGCGCACCGGGCCTGGGCGCCTCAGCAAAAGGTAGGGCCGAACCGGTCTGGGGACACTGAACCGCTCCGCGCACAATCCGCTGGACTCTGCGCCGCAGCTGCCAACCAGGCTGGAGCGCTGGCCCGGCCCCGGCGGCCCGCTGCTCCGCCCGCTGTCATTGGTCCACAGCCTTAGCTCAGCTGCGTTTCCATTGGTCTAAGGCTGCTACTGCAGCTGTCCATCACCTCTTGTTTACCCTGTCTGCGGGCAAATCCAGCCAAGCCGCCCCATCAACTCCAGCTCACATTGGTCAACAGCGCGTCCCTCCCCACACCTCAGGGGTCTGTTTTACATAATCTATGCACTGGGGTCCAATGGCCAATCAGCACAGGCTGTTTATATAATGAATGCGAGGACGTTTTTCATTCATAAAAAACGCGACCTGAGGCGGGGAAGCTTAGCTGAGTCAGTGAAGCACTTAAAGGGGCCGAGGCTCGGAGGAACTGCAGTTACTGCTCTCCTCGCCGCTCTCCCAACTTTTCACCGAAGCACAGCTTTTACACATTCACCCATTTCTCCCACTAGCAACGCCATCGTCAGGATTCGGCCGCGGGGCGACAGAAGTTCACAGCTGCGGCACCAAGCAAAGTTATCATTTTAGAAGTCAGGCTAGAGGAATTCATAATTCCACCCAGAGAGAAACTCGCTGACCGACCTGGGCTTTCGGCCCACAGAAACACAGAAAACGGAAACAGAGCCCTCTAATCTTAGTTACCTTTAGGAGAGGCCTTAATTTCCTTTAACCAGTTTTCCAGCGGGGAAGAATAAGCAGTATCTCTCTTTAAAATCTGAGCTCTCAAACAGATCTTAGTTACTATTTTATTCCAGCAAGGCCTAAGGCAGAACCAAATCCCGTTTTCTCCCCATGTTTAATAGCGGTTTATAACCTCGCCAGTGTGTGTTTTGGATCCGAGATGAGAGAGGTCGGCGCTCAACAAAATCCTCTCGGGACGGCACCAACCAGTCAACCGACCTAGAAACATAAAATCCTCCGAAAAGGGCTTGCAAGAGTTAGGCCACCTGCCTCCCTCGCAGGGCTGCTTGTTTTCCATTTAAGTGTTGAATACAAGATGGTGCATTTTCGAATTAGATCCCATGCAGCTGGGAACGACGAAAGGCTGGCTGCTCTGCTTGCCAAACGATCGGGCACTAACTGCAATTGCTGAGATTCTTAACAGGGTGTTCCAGGAAACAAATAAATAAGCAATCCTCTCCCATCTTCCCCAACTCCCGTACCCCCTCCTGTGAAAACCTCGGGGAAGCACTCTGCTCTCCCTTAGGATTCTGGGGCTTGCGAGGGAGTTATGTTCTACTGGCTTGCCCTGCCATTCCCCCCGTATGCTAGCGGTGGGGAGGAACGATGCCGAATGTTAGGAGAGAACCCCAAGCAAAGGGGTCCCCTGGCTAGCGAACTCTGGAGATGCTCCCCGATCCCATGATAAAGAATACAGTGTGGATTTTTAGAAAAAATTTTAAGTCAAAACTTGCTCATCTTATTTTCTGCTTCCACTCTTTTGTATCTCAAACAGAGTGAGCAGGCACGTGGTTTGTGGTTATAGCCCAAGAAAGATGGGAATTTGCCTAAGGAAGGAACCTGGAGTACCTGACTGAGTCGTGGGCCCATCACTGACTAGGCACAAGCTACTGACTTTACAAGAGACTGGGGTGGGCATGAGTTGATGGGTGGGAAAGTGCTCAGCACTTTTAATAAACAGTTCTGAAATACCTCATTTCCTACTAGAGCATTTTGCTACTGCCCCCGATACCCTCACGTTTCCCCCCCCCCCGCAGTAAAAATTTCCCTGAATGCCTCTCTTCATTCCTGAGCACCATTTCTGTTTGTTGCATGGAGGGGTTACCCTAGTCCAGTCGTACTCGCAGGGTGTTGCTGGCATCCTGAAGGCCCTATCTGTTCACCTAGACGCAGGGGGCAGGTTAGCTTCCTGATCTTGTCTGCTCCCCATCCTGTCCCATCTCTTCTCAATCTTGTCTGCTCTCTGATCTATTTTCTCCAAAAGTGCTTTGGTGGTCCTCTTCGCTTCTGTCTCAGGCTCCAGCCCTTTGGAAGGCCTGCAGCCCACGGGGCCATATATCCATACCATATATGTCATAGCACTTTATAACTCTACATACAAGGATACAGTGTAGGACTCTCTCCATGGGGTTGAACTTGGTGCCTGGAGTGACTCTCGTGAACTTTGCCTCAAGCCAAATTTCCCCATCGCATCTTGGAAAGAGAAGGTGAGTATTTCTGGATTAAGTAGCAATAATTGGTGACTATGATGGGGGCACAGGAGGAGTTGGGGAATGAATGGGTTTTTATGAGAAGGTTGTTGAAAACATAAGATCATATTCAGGATTTATATCAGAATAGAGCTCTTGCCAATTAATTATTTAATCATTCAGTAAACATTTTTTTATACTAAATACTCAGCCAGCCCTGGCTGGTGTAGTAGGGGGGGTAGTAGGGATATGGGGTTGAGGCCTGCAGTTCCCACAGGGGATGCACAAAGGAACTACATTGATGTTTCTCTCCCTCTCTCCTTCCCTTCCCCTCTAAAAGATAAATAAATAAAATCTTAAAAAAAAATTCTAAATACTCAGCCAGACCCTGTCCTAGGCAAAAAAAAACCAACAACATTACAGAGAAGAATATGATATAGTCTGTCTTGGAGGAGCCCACGGTCTATTGCACAATTTCAGCAGCTGAAGTTTACTGAGCACTTAATATATGATCTGCTCATGTCATACATAATTCTCTACAGGTTATCTTATTTAGTCTTCATAATAACAGCACTGAAGTGATCTCTGCAATTATTATCTGCACTTTATAGACAAGAAATTGAGGCACAGAAAGATTAACTTGACAATGGTCACATAGCTTGCAGCTTGTGGAACCTGAAAAAGCCCTAAGGCAGGAGATCTGGCATATACCTTTGTTACCCAGAAAACCACCAGGAAATATCATTTGAACCCCGTTTGCCCAACAGAGGACAAAACTGACTGAAGTCACAGGGAGGCAGTTTTCTCAGTATAGTGTTAGGAAGGATTCTGAAATGTTTGAAGTGCTCTAATGAATGAATGTAATGAGTCTCCTGTCACAGGACGCATTTACACAGAAAGATTTAGAGAGAGTGCACAGGGTAGGATAGGTGAACTCAGAGGATTGCTCCAGCTCTAAGAGTCTGTGATTCAGAGAATTTGGAGCTTGTGTTAGACAGGGAGTTCAGGCCCAGGCCTGGGCACCTTGGCTGTTCGTTGAAATGTGTGGGTTATAACTCAGGATGATTCGTCTTGTCAGACTGACTTCTGGGCCCAGAGCTGCCTCCTTATTGCCAAGTGTTCGCGGTGTCTTCTCTTTCTGCCTTTCTTCTTTCCCATGTTTTTCCTTCTTAGTGACTTACTTGCCCTACCCCCAGTGCCACTCCATTCCCCCATCTTCCTGTTACCTTTACCTTCATAAAAAGTGTCAGTATTTGGAAGTTCTTTGTCTCTTACATGGAGTCTTTCCTCCGAAGAACATTGCTTAACACTGGAGATTTTGTCCAGCACATCTTCTAATGTATCATTCCCTCTCCTCCAGGGGAGAAACAGGACTGCAAAAGATAACCAAAAGAGAGACCCGCCCTTGGGAGCATTCATGTAGAGTCAATCTAGCTTTTGTCCTCTGGCAGTGGCAAAACTCACTCAATCACAGTAGAATAACTAGCCCCTTGTTCTTCAAGTTGCAGTGTATCTACAGAGAAACAACACAGAAGGATAGAAAAACGAGTCTCATACCCCAAGTCTGAAAGCTTCTGTTTCCCTTTAGGGGTCCACGATTAAAAATTTCCCCTAAAATCCGAAAAGCAAGGTAAAATGTAAAGCAGGCAACCCTGCCTTGAACTGATGATCACCAAAAGGGCAGCCGGAAAATGAGACAGCATGGCGACCTTGGTCCTCACATTAGGAAAATACCTGTGTTCCTTTCTTAGAAATGCTGTCTGTGGTGACTGTGGCCCTGTCTGGAGCCTGGGGTGGGGGCTACATGGCCCCAAGGATCCTTTTCTATTCTTATATCTTAAGGAGGAAAAGACTTGAAGACAGCGTCAAAAGGTACTTAAATGTTTTTCTTGTCTTTGAGGGATAAAGAATTTTATCTGGCTGGCATTTTCTAAAATTCAGAAATAAATATTCTAAAAACTGAGGAGAGAAAAGAAAATCTTAGATTCAATGTCTCTTTAAATAAATAGGGGCCATCTCATCTTCAGAGGTCGTTATAGCCAGGGAATAATAATAATTGACAGCCCTGGCTGGTGTGGCTCAGTGGACTGAGTGCTGGCCTGCGAACCAAAGGGTCACTGGTTCGATTCCTAGTCAGGGCACATGCCTGGGTTGTGGGCCAAGTCCCAGTTGAGGGCGTGCAAGAGGCAACCACACATTGATGCTTCTCTCTTTCCCTTCTCCCTCCTTTCCACTCTGTCTAAAAATAAATAAATAACATCTTAAAAAAAATAATAATTGCCCTGGCTGGGGTAGCTCAGTGGATTGAGAGCGGGCTGTGAGCGTGGGCTGTGAACCAAAGGGTCGCAGTTCGATTCCCAGTCAGGGCACATGCCTGGGTTGCAGGCCTGGTCCTCAGTGGGGGCCACATAAGAGGCAACCACACATTGATGTTTCTCTCCCTCTCTTTCTCCTTCCCTTCCCCTCTCTCTAAAAAGAAATAAAATTAAAAAAAAAATAATAATAATAATTGACAGTTACTCAAAAGCTTTTCTAAACACTTTTCTAAACACTTCCTATGTATTAGCACATTTAGTCCTAACAATAGCCCTCTGAAGGAGCTACGATTATTATCACTTCTACTTTTCCCAGATGAGAAAAAAAATGTAGGTACAGGAAGGCTACATTAATCGCTCCAGACCCCATAACTAGCACCCAGTAAGAAGAGGCATGTACCCAAGGGGCCCTCTCCAGAGCCTGGCCAGTAACCACTCTGCTGGGCTGCCTCATCCCCAGGGAACAGCCAACACTGCAAGAGCACTTCATTATGCCAGGCCCTTTGGAGCCTTGCTTATATTAATCCACCTGATCCTCCTAACGCCTTGTGATGTAGATACCATCATTACCCCTATTTTATAGATGAGGAAACTGAGGCACAGAGAGCTTAGGTCATTTGCCCAAGACCACATAGCTGGTAAGAGCTGGAATTGGGAGCCCAATGCAGATCTTGAACAGAGCTCTTGCTCTGAAACACTTTACTTTGTGTCTCCTGCAGTCTCCCACTCTGCCGGTTTCCTTTGTCTTGCCTGTGGGGCTCTGGCTGCTCACCTGCTTCTGCCACCAGAGTCATAGTGCTGTGCTGGGAAAGTGCTCCAGCAACTGCAGCCAGATTTCTGAATTATTATCCAGGGAAGCTAGAATTTGTCTTCATTAAAACCACCTTAGAAAGAGAAAAGAAATTGCTTTTACTGAGCATCCCTTATGTGCCAGGCTCTGCTGGACACTTGACGTACATCATCTTATTTAATACTCCCAGTCCTTCTCAGAGGTAGTAATAATACCCAATTTGCAGATATTTAAACAGGGGATCAAAGTGAGGTTAAAAAACACATGAGTTTTCAGCTAGGAAGGAGCAAGCCGGACCTCTGACCAAATGCATGTTCTTGACCCTCTGACCCACTGGCCTAAGGAGGCCTATCCTTCTCCCAGCTCCTTTCCTGAGCTTGAGGACATTCTCTCTCCTGCCTCTTTCTCTTGACTCTCCATTCCTAGATTCAAAAAAAAAAATCCACTATCAAGAAAAGCTGGTATCTCAACAACATTTAGGTTGTTGGGAGCTGAGGCATTTCTTCCTTAAGCCCCAAACCTTAAAAAAATAATAGAGTAAAAATCTTTAGAAACTTCCCATGGCTTCCCATTGCCTTCAGAATATAGTCCAGTTCTGCAGCGGGATCCTCGCCCTGGGAACCCTGCAGTCTCTCCCCAGTCTCCCGCACCCTTCAGTAGCCATACAGATCAGAGTCACCTGCTCCGCAAGCCAGTCCGATGCCAGCATCCTGCTCTACCTCCGAGGCCCATCAAGGACTGCCTCTACCCACGTGTACAAAGAAGCTTTAGGCTACTGGGTTTTTGAGGGAACCTGTGTCTGATCTTTAGAGTTTTCCTGCTTCTTTTTTACGTTAAGTTGGCAATCAGAATTTCTCAATATATTAAGAACACGTTTCTCCAGCAGCCCCTCATGCCTGCTGTAATTTTCCACCTCTGACCCACTATGGGGTTGGAAACCAGCAAATCAAGTGAGTTTGCAGTGGGCATCCAGGAAGACTCCATGGGTCCTGAGAGCTAAAGGGCCCCCTCCAATGAGGAAGTAAATGAAGTTGAATGTGTAGACTTGGCAAAATCTATTTTGACCATTCAGAGTCCTCTTTTTGCTTCCTTTTATGCCCTTCGTGGAGAGTTTCACATGGACAGGGGTCAATGCTTGTTGTGACATGCTCAGACTTTAGCCCCCAAAGTCTAAGCAGCAGGCCAACTCAGAACTTGCCCAACTTGAGCTGTGGAAGTCCTCATGTTGGCACCACCAGACAGCTCCACTGGAGGAGCAGATTGCGGGGCTGAGTGGGAGGTGGGGGCTGGAGTGCGGATTTTTTCATGGGCCTGCTTCATTCAAGCATGGCAGCTAAAGAGCAGTGGTAAAGAGGGCAGTTCTTTCAGCTCTTGACTGAGTTTGTAAACCCCCACCCTGCTTCAGCTCCATAAGACCTATGGGGGAAACTGTATTTATCTTGAGTTAGAGAAAGAGAAGCTCAGCCATGGCCAGCTGGTAATAGAGTCCGCAGGTGAAATGTTCCATCAGTGGATTTCATCACATGGCTTCGGACTTCAATCGCCCCTTCTATTGCCCCTTGAAGCCAAGCAGTGTTTACAAGCATGTAGATGGCCTCTTCTGCCCTGCCTACACCATGATTCTTACTGATCATCTGCCTCTGGGACCTTACCTCCGGGGCATAACTCAGCTTCCATTTAAACCAGAGCCCACCTGAAAACCTTTTCTTGTCCCTGCTCCTCACACTTCTCTGAATTCTTTCCCATTAAGAAGCCAAACTACATGGCTAAAAATGCAAACTATGCCCTGGCTGGTGTAGCTCAGTGGATTGAGTGCCGGCCTGCAAACCAAAGGGTCACTGGTTTGATTCCCGGTCAGGGCACATGCTTGGGTTGCAGGCCAGATCCCCATTTGGTTACACACAAGAGGCAACCACACATTGATATTTCTCTCCCTCTCTTTCTCCTTGCCTTCTCCTTTCTCTAAAAATAAATGAAATCTTTTAAAAAATAAAAAAAATAAAAATGCAAACTATGAGAACACCACCCCATCCTGGAAAGCACAGCAGAGGTGTTCTCAGGTCTTCTGTCCGTTCCTCTCTGCACACAGGCTGTGCCTCAGGGAAGGACGCAGGGGCTGCTCACCATTAGGGACCGCAGTTTAGCTCCCATCTCTCACCACTGTCCCAGGGCTGGGTATCTGGGCAGCTAGAAGGTCAGCATCTGACTCTCACAGGGATTATCTGTTTAATGTAAGGGAATGCTCGGGCATCTCAGTTGTGGCCTATTTTGAGTTTGTTTATTTTTTATGGAAGTTTAACATGCCTAATGGAAAAGTACACAAATTGTAAGTGTGGAATTTGATGAATTTGCACAAAGCAAGCACCTCTGTATGTCTATTGTCCAGATTTTAAAACATTATCAGTTCTCCCCTCCAAAAGACCCTCTCAAGCCCTCTTCTAGTCCCTAATACCTCCTCCCATTCCTCAAAAGGGGAGCCCCGTCTTGGTTTCTAACATCACAGATCGATTTTGCTTGCTTTTGTACACTATATACATGGAGTCCTATAGTCTACCCTTTTGTCTCTGGCTTCTTTTCTTCAACATTACATTTGGAAGAGTCACCTATTTGTAGTGTGTAGCCATCTCTCTCTCTACCTCTTTGCCGTATTCATTCTCTTTGCTGTATAGCATCCCATGGTATGAATATGTTACAACTGACTTATCCATTTTACTGTTAATGGACATTAGGGCAGTTTCCAGTTTTTGCTATTATTAATGACATTGCTATGAACATTCTAGTGAGACTCCAGTATGTATCTTTTGGGAAACATCAATCTAATTTGATTGTTTTTTAAAGGTATAGTTACAGTATTCATTTTCATGTCTCATTTATTTGAAAAGCAACAGAGACTCAGATCAAAAATCTCAATATCACAGAAAGGTGTTGAATGGAAGGTAAAATCCCCACATCACTTCCTAGCCTGTCTCCAATCTCCAGAAACGTGCACTATTAACTACTGTGTATCATTCTAGATGTTTTCTATTGCCTAGACAATCACATTTAAGCATATGCATTACAACCTTAAAACCCCCCGCAAATTGGCGTTTCTTATACAATATTTCTGCCCCCTGCCCCTACCGTCAACACTAGGTGGATGAGAGAGTTTGGCTGTGGGATGTGAATGTCTCTTTCCTCCTGTTGGATGAGGCTATCACTTTTATTTATTTACTTATTTTATTTAAAATTAAAAAATTATTTTAGAGAAAGAGAGAGGAGAAAGGGAGTAGAGAGAGAGAGAAATATTAATTTGTTGTTCTACTCATTTATTCATTCATTGGTTGATTCTCATATGTGCCCTGACCAGGAATTGAACCTACAATCTTGGCATATTGGGACGATGCTCTAACCAACTGAGCTACCTGGCCAGGGAGGGCTGTCACTTTTAATAGGCCATTAGCAAGGTAAGACAGACACATAGGAGTTTACACAGCAGTACATTCCATTTCCACTTCCATAAACATTTGTTGACTGGCTGGTGTACTCAGTGTAAGGCTTGTCCCAGGAGAGCTCCCAGCCTGGTGGGAGGTGGGTGAAAGGCACAGGAACAAATAGCAATAATACAGTGTTTACAGGTGCCATAATAGAGATCTATAAATGGGTTCTGGGAGTACACATGAAGGAGCAATGAGTAGTTCCTGGTAGGGTCAAGGAAGGCACTTGACAGGGGCCAGCCTAGAATGATTAGTTACTAGGACTTCAATGGGCACAGCAAGGAGGGAAAGGCCTCCTAGGCAGAGGGAACAGCATTCACAAACACACGGAGGCGTGGCAGCAACTGGAATGGCCAGGGACTGGCAGTTGTTCCTGTGTGGCTCAACTCTGGAATATTAGGCCAGGAGGAGACAAGACTAAGTGGGGTGTGGGTGACAGGTCTGGGGTCTTATTCAGTCATCAGAGGAGTGATCATTCACATTTTGGAACCATGGGGTACATCTCATAGGTGTTTAAAAACTACTAACCAAAGGACACAGAAGGGCTTCCAACATAATATGCCTATGATGCCCTTGATTAGAGCATACATCACATTGTTCATATGTCTGTGTTTGCCCACAGGACAAATTCCTCTAACAGGCGCCCTCTTGGATGCTGGTCTCAATTACCCATCCCCAAACACAGCAGCTGGCACTTAGCTGATGGCCACCAAAGGATGAACAGATGTGTGAATGAGCAAGTAATTTCTACTGCACAGCAAAACATGCTACTTGAGAAAGCAGGGAGCTGGGTTACCTTCTTTTTGTGGATTTGTGTTTATGTATGCCCAGCTTCTGCCTGCCCACGTGGTGGGAGAGGAATAGGAGCTAGTTATCCAGCCTCTGCAGTTGGTCGGGGGTCACACCAAGGGAAGGCTTCACTTCCTCGTCAGCAATACCTGGACCCTGGGATACCGAGCTTCGTTTCAGCCAGGTTTGGAGTGGCGTGGAGCCTGGTGGGACCCTACAGCCTTATCTCAGCTCCCTGCACCTCAAAGGTGTTCGTACCGCACCAAAATTCCCAAATCTCACATTTCATTTCAGAAATGCAGGCCTGTGCAGCAGGTGGGGCTCAGCCTCCTCACCGACTCATTCTGCCTATACCCTCCCCTACAGGTGCCCCCCTTATCCTCTGGGCTGGTAATCTTGAACAGGTTGAAAAAACCACTCTATTTCTCCTCTTCCCTGCCTGGTGCTCCTAAATGTGGTAGCTCGCTCAGATAGACCTCAGTGCCTTGGAGGGTTTCCTTTAGGCAGCCAAGAAAGATCAACATTTTGGCTTGATGACTGAGAAATTTTCTTCACCAGGTAGCATCTTGGTTAGGAGAATTTCACATGCCGTTTGACTTGAACCACCTTTGAAATCTTTCGTTACTTTTCTTGCTCCTTTCTCCAAAGCTTAATTGCTTTGTATATTTATCTGGGTTTCATCTGGACCTTCCCACTTAGGAATGTTCATCTTGAACCTGGAAACTGACCTCAGGGCCTGTTCAGACAGGGCTGTCTCAGCCACCTTGGAATGTAAGAGCTAAATAAGGCCTTCCTTTTCCTCTTCTTCCTTATGTGTTAAAACTGATTTCAATGACACGGTGTAATTTTTCATTACAGAATCTGTGTCTTACCCTTTCCAACCCACACATTCCTGGCTGGAATGTAGGTAGAATTCATTTACACCTATGTGCACTCCTTGTAAATGTGAACGGTAATGAAGTAATCCATATGGTGATATGGTAATAGCTATACAGACGTATGTCTGGAAGAAGCTCCTTATTTATTCAAAGATCTTTTGTGGGTTAGACCACACCCCTTGCTTTCCAGCTTCACTGCCTTCTCTCACAGTTACTGAGTTACACCTGCTCTCCCTTGTGTGAACATGGAGCCAAAGCTCCATCTCATGTCTCAGCTACATCACTCCCCTGTGATGGTTGGTCCTGGTCATTTCACTTCTCTGCTCATCAGTCTCCTCTCTGAAAAATGGGTGTAACAACTCCTGCCTCACAAAGTTCTTTGACAACTCAGTGAGTGTGTACGTGAGTTCCTAGTGGGTGTGGGCAGTGTAGGTTTCCATCTTGGCTCTGCCACTTGTTAAGTGGGTGAATTTGAGCAAATTTGATCTCTTTGAGCCTGTTTCATCATTTGTAAGATAGGAATTTTAAGGTTTCTGAGGAGAAATAATAGAATATTTAAAAATCATCTAGTGGAGTGTCTAGAAGAAAGTATAAACATAATACACCTTGCTCCCTCCCCTTTTCTCTGTATGAGTTGAGGCATTTGCTGCTAACATTTCATGACCACTAATGACCTTTCCAATATCCCCTGGGATAAATTAAAGAGTTCCCAACATCTTGCTTCTCAATGAGATATTTTCCTCTTGTAGATTTCACTTAGTGTTTTTTTCTTAACTAATTTTCTCTGAAGTCTAGTATTCTCTAGAATACTAGAGATTCTAGTATTCTCTATTTCTCGCTTCTTCATTGGTTTCTGAAGGAGCTAAAGGAGTTCTGTTGGCTCTCAGGACAGAGGGCAGAAAGACCTACGTGCTGTGGGAGGGGAGAGTGCCGGGCAGTCTTTGTCGGAGAACAGGATGTGGAGATCACACGAGTGTGTGTTGGGGAAGAGGGGTGTACTGTGTCTGAAGAGTGGTTCGCAAAGTCATCCTGGCGTCCTGCCTCACAGAAGCCATCATTTTCTTTTTAAAAAAGATTTTATTTATTTATGTACTTTTAGAGAGAGGGAGAGAAATACTGATATGAGAAAAACACATTCTTCAATCGGCAGCCTCTCATGGGCTCTGCAACTGGGGACTGACCAGGAATCGAACCAGTGGCCTTTCCCTCTGCAGGATGACACCCAACCAACTGAGCCACACCGGTCAGAGCAGCAATCATAGTTTTCTTGGTAGACCACCGAGATGTTTTTAAAAAGACTATCAAAAGCATGTAGTACGCAATTCTATCACGTAAACCAAGAACAATTTATTAGAAGGAAATGATCATTTGTTTTGTGTGTGCATATAAAACTGCAACCGTGAGCACATGTCTGTGAAATGAACAAGCTGTTGAAGACATGTGATGGGCTGGTGCTGCGGCTCTTCCACGATTTTATCCTTTGCCATCCGTGAGCTCTCACTAGAGATAGGCAAAGCTGCTGAGGCCAAAGTTTAACGAAAGTTCATGGGAGAAAAGTGAACATTGAGAAAATTGCATCTTTGAGAATAATTTGGACGAAACACCAGTATTGTCTCTCAGTGCAGGGACGATTCTTTCCAACTGATGGGACTAATGAGTGTCCCCGAAGTGCAGCTGGCAGGCCAGGGAGGGCTGGGCTGGTGCTGGGGTGGAGGGTGGGGAGGATGGGCTGTGGGGGTTGGTGTAGGGCGGAGGAAGGTGAGTTTGGAAGAGTAAACTGTGTTCGGAAATTTGAGGAATTTTGCTAAGTCCTTGAGCAAGAGGAAGCCAAGGTAAGTTCTGGAGTAGGGGAGTGAAGGGTGGAAAGGGGTATTTTGGGGAAGACAAATTTCATGGGTATGACGGGTGGCTTGCAGTACATCAGAGTACAGAGATGAGAGGAAAAGAGTGCAGATTCTGGATGGAGAGAAGGGGGTGTCAAAAAAAGTATGTGTCAGCCCCCTCTTTGTATTGGCCCTGAACACTCTGAAGTGCAAATAAACATGATTGGGTCCATAGAAAGAATGGGGACAGCTGTCTAGGGGCTACTGGCACTCTGAGCGCCTCAAAATGATTGGAATCAACCCAGCAAGTCCTGCTTTTCACCTCTCAAAACTTGTGTAGAGCAAAGAGAACCAAGTTCTATACGCCCTCAGGGAGTAAGTGACTAAGCTCACACATGGCTGGGGAGGAAGCTTGTGTTAGCTCCCCCCCTGCCTCCTTTCCACCTCCACCTGAGATTTCTTCCAAAAGCTCTTCCTCACGCTTGACCGTGAATGTTAGAGGTCCGTTCAAGCCATTTTGAGCCCAGATCTAGGGCTGACAAGTAACAGAATCCTGTAGACTGTTACATTTATTTTACAAGACTTGTCACATTATTCCTTGTAAGAGAGTAGGATCTGAAGTAGAAATTGTTCTTTCCACTGGCAGACGTGTGTATCTATCATGATACTTCAAAAAAATTTTTAACTTTATGGCCTAATTATAATCAGAAACTTTTCAGATATTTAACAGTATCACTTGTTTTTTTCCTACAACTTTTCCAAAATTGTTTTTGTTAATTTTTTATTATTCTTAATTCACCCAAACTGGGAATTTCATCTTTGCAAAGTTTTAAACATATTTCAAATCATAAAATCATTATATACCCATTGTGTACAATTGGGAAAATACAAAAAGAAATTAAAAACAAACTAATAAGCACCTATAATTCTAGAAATGATTACTGTTAACATTTAAACATATTTCCTCTCTTTTTTCTTAGCTGTTTTACATAATGGAGATACTGAATTTTTTGGACTGTAAGACACACCGGAATATGAGACACACCTAGGTTTTAGAGGACGAAAATAGGAAAAAAAAATTTGAAGCAAAAAATGCGTTAAAATATTTAATAACATAAATAACATAGGCTGCCGCCCCTCCCCACTAGCAAGCCAGGTACGCTGCATTCGTACTACAAGACACCGCAGCCTCTTTTCCCTCCCAAATTTGGGGGGGAATGCATCTTATAGTCGGAAAAATATGGTGTATTTTTTAATATGCAACTTTGCATTGTGTATAGCATTATATTATCACCATGTCCCCAGTGCATTAAACGCTCTTCATAAACTACATTTTTAAGGTTTGACTGATATGCCTTCTTATGGCTATAACATCATTTAGTTAATTGTTTTATCGTTTTTCTTCTGTTGGGTCTTAGGCTGTTTACCATTTTTCTGAGGTGGGGAGCACGGGGGGGGGCTGGGATGGGAGAAATAGACAAAAACTGTACTTGAAAAATAACTAAATAAAAAAAAAGCAGCACTACTATGAACAGCTTCATGTGCGTGCGCACGTGCACCTCGGGGTGTGTTCATATAGACGTGGCTGTTGGAGATCTGGCCGGACTTTGCTGCCCGTTTCAGATGAGGGCCCTGTCAACTGCCCCCTTCCCACTGTGAGTGACAGCTGTCAGACAAAGGAAGGATTGCTCCAGCATCCATCTGGCTCCTGGGAGAGGCAATAACACTCAGAGCACAGGGGTGTTGTAAACACATCAGAGAGGTCTTGTAATTCTGCTTTGTAATGGGGGAATCTAAAAGACAATTCATTTTCAAAGGAAACAGGTTTCAAAAGTCTTTTGAATTGATTGCGTTAATATTGTGTGGCTTTTAAATTACAATGCATGTGTTAAAAAAATAGAGGATCTAATAAGGTAGAGAATAGCAGGTACTTTGAATAACAAAGTAGTAATATAGCAGAGATGGCTTCTGCGTAGGCTGGCTCCCCTCGTGAAGTAGTCCCCCTGGAAAGGAGCTTCACAGTCAGCGAGTCAGAATTCTGATTCTAGCTGGGCTTTCTTGGGTGAGTTACTTGGCCTCTCTGAGCCTCAGAATCTCCAGTTTTAAAATGAGGTAGATGATGACACCAGTATTTTTTAACTGCAGTTTTTTTTTAGAGGATTCAAATACCAAGTAAGAGTGAGTAAATGGCAGCTAGGATTGCTGTATGGAGTAGCAAAGACTTGTTCTTGACCCAGAATTCTAAACAGGCGTGCCTGTTCAGGACGGCTCAACCCAGAAGACGCACTGTTAAGAGAACATGGAAACGAAGGAAGAGTCCCAGCTTACATTTTCAGAAAGCACGGTGGGGGTCTGAAGTGGTCTCTCTTCAGGCATTTAATAAATGGTTTAATTCGCACACACTGGATTTCCATATCTGCTAGTTCCATGTAGTGTTGTTTCCTGTTCTGGACGGTAGGCAGGGACAGGGCTGGGCTGAGGGAACACTGCAACATTGCATTCCTCGGTCAGACGCTTCCAAACCCTGCAATCAAACTTGAAGCTGTATTCGGAAACAACTGTATCGGATGTCAGCTTATTATGGAAGGTTCTGAACTTCTAAGAATTCCTCAGTAGGAAGCAAACAAAATACAAAGATCTCTTCCTAATTTTCTGCCACTAGGAATTTTGGTCCCACTGATTTCTCCAACCATTTAGCATGTTTGTTAAAATGTAAGCACACAGATCCCTGGCCTGTAATGGGCAGAAGGCTACCTGCTGTGGGATTGGAGATAAGAAAGCTTGATTCAGTTCACACACATTTCTGGGCGATAGGCTTCTCCAGTAGTGAGTTAACCATGGACATAAAGTAAAGGTTGCTGGTGTGAGTGTGTGTCAGTGTGTTTTCAAAGCACAGGTGTGGCCCTTCTGGATCTGTAGAAAGATACGAAAGAGACTCTTGTCATCACCTATCACATCTGGGGTCCTGACAGGCCCACAGGAGGTTTTATTCAGAAAGGTTCAAGGGGGAACTTGTCATCCGGTCTTCATTTCCCCTCTTCTCCGGGAAGGAAAGAGTTACACTTTTCCTGCTTCCATGTGGACATTTTATTCTCACTGTTCTTTGAAGTGCCCTCAGAGAGCTAAGCATCAGGCTGAAGGCAGCTCTGTGTATCTTTGCAGCAGATTAGTACATATTCTCATTTTATTTGCTCACAGAACAAATATTTCCCTTGGAATGAAACCGAGGCAGTGGAGCAGGATCAGGCAGGACCAGCCACCAGAGACGGCAGTCCTCAGCCCCCAGGGCCAGGCCAGCGCAGGGCGGGTGTGATTGGTTTCCCTGATCCTTTCATTTAGGTCCTATGGACCCATCTGGATTGACTGAGTCATTGGGAATTCACATTCCATTCACTTGGAAATAATGACTGAGCCCCAACCATCTCCCAAGCATTGTGCAGGTTACAGAAATAAAAACAGAAGCAGATTCTGTCCTCAAGGGGCTCACAGTCAAGTTAGGGGCGATAAGAGATGTTTGTATATGAGTGACTCTAATCCAGGTGAAAAAAGGTAAGTCTTCAGAGTCCAGGAGATCAGATGTTCTGAGGTGGGTAATAATTCTGTTTGTGTGTTGGGTGTGTGCACGGGTGGGGGACCAGTGGGAGGTGTGTGGTGTAGCAGGCTGTGGGATGTGCCACATGTATGTGCCTCTGTGGAGGGGGGAGTATGTGTATGTGGTGTGGGGGTGTGGTGTGTGGGGGGTGTGTATGTGTGTATGAGGTAAGTGAGGGTGGTGGTGAATGTGGGTGTGAGGGTGTGGTGGTGTGTATATGTGTGTTGTGACTGTGTCTGTATGGATCACGGTGGTGGTAGAAATGAGGTAGGCAGAGGAAGATGGATAAGGTATGTATGGTGGTGGGGTGTGTGCGTGTGTGTGTGGTGTGAGTATGTTGGTCACGGTGGTGGCAGGGCTGAGAGAGGGAAGGCCTATTGGCAAGTGAAGATGGGGAGGAGCGGGACTGGTGGGGGCAGAGCAGGAGGAGGACCCGGCGGCAGAGGGACTGCCCCAGTAAAGGTGGGCGAGTCTGGAGAGAATGTGCGAGGGAGGGTGAGGGGTAGGAAATACGCCGGGACAGAGTGTTTAATTTTGATAAATACTTTCTGATTAAGACAATGGCAGTTTTGCAACCCCCATCTGTCCTTCTTCCCAAGCTCACATGAGGATCTTGCATAAAAGGAGCTGTTTTCTTCACCACGGTTCAAACGCCAGCTAGGACTCAGGCCTCATGACACACTGTGTGTTTACTGGGCCCCTTCTCCACCTGGGCTGCGGCACCAGGAGTGGTTCTTAGAGTCTGGCCTCTCAGGCTCTCCAAATAGCCAAGGTGGATTCTACTGGGTTTGGGGCAGAGGCTTAACTGCTAGAATCCCTGAGGGGCAAAGGTCAGAAGAAAGTGCAGTGTGTAGGCATCTACCTGCCTGGGCACCGGTTCCATAACGTTGTATGGGCTGCCCTGGCTAGACCTGCATTTTGTGGAGCTTTTAAAAGAATATACAAAGAGGCAGATGGTAGGAGCTGGCTCCCTTTCTCAATTTTGTTTTGCTTTTCATTACTTTTCCCTCCCTAAATAGGGTCAAAGCTGCTGCATGATTAAACTGTGGCCAGATAAGCATGTTTTTTTCCGTTTTATTAGACAAGGAAAGGAAACTACTATTTATAAAAGTCTAATGTTCACAAGATACATGTCATCATCATAGTCCCCATTTTGCAGATGAGGAAATGAGGGCCAGGAGAGGTAAGGTAATAGTACAAAATGGCTCTAATAACCTACGTAGTGACCTCCCCATCACTGGTCACCTGGCTGAAATTCAAACCCAAGTCTTTCTGGGACTAAAGACCATGCTCTTTTTGTAATGCTTCCTGAAGTTTAGGAGGCAGCATGATACACGAAGTGATGCATTTTATCATCAGATAGACAGAGGTTCAAAGCCAAGCTCTTCCTTATACTGACTAGGTATGTGAACTTGTATGTCTCCCTCCCTTGCTTGCTTGGCAAATCTTTTCTGGATTTTGAAGACTTAGTATAAAAAACTGTTAGGTATTTCATTAATATAATAATTTTATATTGATTACAGGGGAAATGATAAATTGAGCCTCCTGTTCAGCCCCCCTTGAGGATTCCTTAGTTTTTGTGAGATAGTTGTTGCAATCCTGCTTCTCGAGAGGGAGTTTTGTAATCCTTTCCCTAACTTCCCAGCTCAAAACAACAATAACAACAGCAACGAAAATGGAGCTGACATTCAGATAAAATAAATGTTGGTGATTGCCATGGCCCCATAGCCATCTTTGCTCTTCTTTCTAGAAAGAAGTTTTGTAGAAAAAAGTCAAGTGAAATATTTTGAATGAAGTCTAATGTACAATAACTTCATTGGATTGAAAGAGAAGATGAACCATTGAATTAACAATAAGGTCTTTTCTAATCTGATTCATAAAATGGGGGAAGGTCTTAGAAATTGACTGGTCCTGCTCAGATGCCCTGTCCTTGGAAAGTGGAGCTCTGAGCGACCGAGACTCTTGTCTAGGGTGACAGACCAGCCCAGGTGGACGGGGCCGGCACCTGGGCTCTTGACCCCCTCTTCAACAGGCACCCGCCACACCACACTTGGGGCCCCTTTTTTCTGAGATGCTTCCTTCCCAGGTACCCCCCACCCCCAGTTTGGTACTTCATCCTCCTCTGCTTTGTCTCTCTGCCCCAGTGTGTCCCCTTTAGTATAAGTGGTGGCAGACATGGCAGTCAAGAAGATCCAGACAGGTTAAAGGATAGGCAGAAATTAACAAGATAAAATGGAACATTAAAATGAAAAGATTTTGAATAACCACTAATGAATGGAGCTAGGGAAACCTTCTTGGCCTTTAACAGAGCTGCAAGTGAAATGACAACGTGTGTGTTTGGAAGAGAATGGATTTGAACTCACAGCCTCAGGGCTTCAGGCCTGGGCATGTGGCATTGGAAAAAAACCTTAGTTTCTTCATCTTTAATTAACCTCAGCAGACTGTTGTGAAGAGTGAGATCACGTTTCTGAAAGGACTCTGTGATCTGTGAAGCACCATACCCATGGTAGTTATTAGTATTCATCAGGAGCTAGATGTTTGGCTGTGAAAGCAGGATGAATTAGCAGGGTGACAAGTTGCCAAAGAAAGCTAATGTGACATCCAGAGGAAAGGATGTGGCTCTGCACTTGTCCCCCTGTTTCTGGGGCACTGTGCTGCGTTTGGTTCTGGGAATCGCACTTTAAGAGGGACCTTAGCAAACTGTCCTTTTTCCAGAGAAAGTTGCAAGAATAGGTCATGGTCTGAGAGGCATGACATATCAGAGACGACTGAAGGATTTAGAGGATGTTTAGTCTGGAGGGAATAAAAATAATCCTTAGAACAAGGTAGCTGTTTCTAAATATCTAAAAGCTGTCTTGCAGAAGAGAGGTGAGATTTTATTTTGTCTTGCTAGTGGCCAAGTCAGGGCTCAACGATGGGAGTTAATGACAGGCAGATTTGAGTGCAATAGGAGCTGATCTCAGGCTCAGAGAACTGATCCCAAACAGGCTCCTTGGGAAGGTGGTGGTCTGCCCATCAGCAGGTCTTTGAGCAGAGGTGACTGTGCACACACAGGTGCAGTGCAGGGCAGTCGGCCGAGAGGTCAGGCCAACTGTTCTCTGGGATCCCTCCAGTTCAGAGACCCCGGTTATCTGCTCCGATCTCTCTGATCTTTCTCTCTGATCTATTTCCCTCCCCATTTTTCCTGCCTTTGACTTTCCGTTCCCTGTGAATAGCTTTAGGGTTTTAGATTTGGAAATATTTCTGTAATGATTGATAGTCCAGTTTAATGGAAAGTAGGAGGGAAAGAACATTGAAAAACAAAGGCAGTTTTGTTACTTTTAAGGACACACAGTAACCTGTTAGGTTGGGGAAGGAGCAGCACCAAGCCCTGTGTGTCAGAAAGTCTTGTAAATGCTACAGCAAATGGCTTACTCTTTGCTAGTGTTTAAAATGCAAACACAACTGCCAGAGGCCTTTGTTCTTGAATGGCCCAGGATCCTCCTTGTTGAAGCACTGCTTTCCTTAGCTACAGACTTCCAAAAACATTGTTACTGTAAGAATTCTGTATCATAAACTACTTTCTGGATTTATAATGTTAGTGTTTTTGCAAATTTGGTTATATTAAATTTGGTGTGGGAGATTTAAAATTTTTTTCTTGACTGCAGAAAAGCCATTTTCTTGAGGAAAATATTTTTCACGTATAGTTAGTGTCGCTGAAGCTCCCCAGTGGAGTGGGCAGCTGAGCTATTTCCAGTATTTTGTCCTGCCCCTGAGTGGCAATTATGTTTCTGTCTCACAGTGCCCCACCTCAGACATCACAACCTCCATTTCAGAAACCTCCACCTAGACCGAGGCACAAAATAGAACTCAGCAGACCCAGGTGGGAGGGGGAGGGAATGGGTAGGAGTGAGTAACAGTTTGGTTAGGATCCCTGAGGCAGCGTCCTTGCCCAGCCTGGAGGGTGAGAGTAGGGGTGTGGAGAAGACTGAGGGTGTAGTGCCTGGGTTCCAGGGCTTTTGGAACCTAGGCGGTCAATTAAGGCAGGAATTGCTGAAGAGACAACAAAAGTGGCTCTTCACACCCTGGGGACTGGCCAGGCAGGGCAGGAAGGCAGGAGCTGAAAAGGCGGCAGGAGCCTGCAAGCAGCTGCAGAGCACCCGTGGCCTCATCCTCCCAGGGCTGCTGCCCCCTTGCAGGCCCCAGTCCCTGAGGCAGCTGTGTGGAGCCCACACCTCCTTGTCTAGCCCCACCCAGGTGTGACCTTGACTGCTAGGCTCGGGGTGGGGGGTGGGGGGGAAGCATCAGCCTGAGGCCAGATAATAGACTTGTTCCTGGAGTCTAAATTTTGGGGAGAGGGGCCAGCCAACTGTGATGTAAAGTCCACGGCTTCACTTTCCATTTGCTCTTTCATTCCAGACCAGTATCCTCTCCCGGCCTCTTCTGTTTCAGGTTGCTCTTCGACAGGCTCCAGTTTCTGAGCTGTTCTAAAGCTCCAGCTTGACCCTGTCCTCCAGCGTCCCTGCCCTCCGGTGTGGTGCGTGCAGTGGTTCTCAAACTTTTCATGAACATAAAATATCAGACAGCAGGGTCCCACTCTCAGAGATCCTGATTTAGGAGTTCTGAGTGGGGCCTAGGCATCTGGACCTCAGGTGTATCTCCCCAACCCCACCCCAAATATTTTATTTATTTATTTTTGGAGAGAGGGGAAGGGAAGGAGAAAGAGAGGGAGAGATACGAGAGAAAAATATCAGTGGGTTGCTTCTTGCACGCCCCCACCCTCGGGACATGGCCAGCAACCCAGGCATGTGCCCTGACTGGTAATTGAACTGGTGACACTTTGGTTTGTGGGATGATGTCCAATCCACTGAACCACACCGGTCAGGGCTGGACCTCAGATGTTTCCGATGTAAGCAGTCCATGGGTCATGTTTGGAGAAGCACTAGTTTAGAGGAGAGAGCATACATGTTGGAGTATGAGACAGAACTG
Source organism: Artibeus jamaicensis (assembly GCF_021234435.1). Classification (NCBI taxonomy): domain Eukaryota; kingdom Metazoa; phylum Chordata; class Mammalia; order Chiroptera; family Phyllostomidae; genus Artibeus; species Artibeus jamaicensis. The sequence goes on along the minus strand of NW_026522046.1, from coordinate 4,701,190 downwards.
AGTCACTGATTGTATACCTTGTTGAGCAAGTTAATTATCATGTCTGAGCCTTTGTTTCCTCACCTATAAGATGCTAACTACTTCACAGGCGAGTTTTCAAATGTCAGTGAGAATATATGGACATATATATGTGTATATGTATCTATACAGTGTTTAGCAAGGGCTTATTTACTACGATTTTTGGCCTCCTTTCTCCTTGGTTCAACACTAGGAAAGTGGCAATGGAGAGTTTCAATTCCTCCCAGTTCTGGAATATCAGTGGCACCTCCCTGGCAGTGGGTAACTGTGGAAAGGTTCGGAACAGTCTAGAGGAGCGTGCATGTATTCAGCGCGCTGTGGCAGATCAGACAGTCTGGATCTCTCAAGCAATGGCATGAAAAGAACCCACCAGGAAGTCAGAGGTCAGCCATCTGCTGTCATTTTTATTTGCAGTAAAACTAGTCAGGACAGACATATACACAGTGCATTACAGAACGAGTCCACGGCACTCTATGCAGGCAGATGGGCAGGCTGGAGAAGGCAACCATTACGGAACAACATATCTATGGGTGGGGAGGCAGTGGAGGTGGACGAGCAAAAAGGGAAGGACCCCGGCACTGTGCTAACTAGTTACTGCCTCAGTCTCGGCTGGTAGAGCCTACATTTATGGGCCGCAGTGGAGGTGTGTTACAACCTGTAGCTTCACCTTCTGTCCAGGGTCACCCCCAAACACTGAGGGTTAGCTAAGTTCCCTAAAAGGAAGCAGTGCTTTTCCATTAGTGGGATTGAATTCCCTCCAAACACACTGGCAGTTACAAAGGGTAAAATAGATTTCACACATAGAATGGAAAATGCTCACACTTTAGGAGTTGAGTGTGTGTGTCTGTATTTGTGTATGCAAGTGTGTGTATAGGAGGAGGGCTTATCAAAGAGGTTCCCTGTAGTGTTTCTTTCATGATGGCCTCCACAAAGCCATTGATTTCTGAGCATGATCAGTCCTCAAGAGGGAAGATCGATTCTCAGCAGAAGGGCTGGCAGTAGCCCTCCTAGGTCAGCGGGGTGGGGGAGACCCACGAGAATGAGGACCCTGCCATCTCTCCGATGGACGCAGCATTTGCCCTGGGTGAAAGCAAGGTCACTGAAGTGGGAAGGTCTTTAGAGCCTTCTTGTTTGGTAGATCAAGAAAGAGATCTCACAAGGCTAAAGGACATGCCCAAGGTCACGTGGCTGAGCCAGGCTATAGCCTACTCCTCCTGTTGCTCTTGTTTCCCAGGAAGGTTCCTCCATTCCTCATACCACAAGGGAATGTGGAATGGCTCCCTTCCTCAGCAGCCTCTAGGGAACATTTGTCAGACTCTTCCAAGATAGTGGGGTCTTACTTGTTTTCTTCAGAAAGAAAAGCATCCATAAGAACCCCCTTTGCTGGTGGCTTCTTGGAATTATGATTACTTGCTAGCAATAACAACTTCTCTGAGATATCTGCCGAGCATTGAGGACAACGCTACAGAGAGGCACAAAAGGTTCTTTCTCCCATTCTACGGAAGAGGGCAGCTGTGCCGTTAGCTGGGTCAGCAACTTGCTGTAGGATCCTCTTCTTTTCCGTTCAGTCTCCTGCCTCTTGCTATCTAGGGAAGGAATAAATAAATAAAATGCTGCATGTTTTGAAATCTGCCTCCTTGCGAGGTGACTTAGTCACTAGACACAAAGCCTCTGTCAAGATTGGAAGCTGCCTTGGCCAGTTCCCACAGATCAAAAAGGGCAATATCTGGACTGTCAGGCACTACCCAAGTGTAGACCTGGCCCAAGGGTCTGGGAGAATGGCTTTGGAAGGGAATTCTGTACACGGTGACAAGGGAAACAATGCTGAATGACTACCATTTGTTTTTCAACCACAATGGTCAGAGCGCAGATAATTAGGCTATGCTGGATACCAACGCTGTGTGCAAGGTTAGACCCACCGTCTAAAGAAGGGCCTTTCCGACAAGAGTGGCCTGTGATTCCAGAACTCCCTGCTCAATAGACTTTTCATGTTAATTGAAATAGTTGTATCAGAATTGTGAGTCTGGCTGAGTTACGCTTACTTGTTCTGTTTTGGTTGATTTTACAGAAAGTAAATCCTCTTAACTTCTATGGCCTCTGTCTCTTCTTGGTTTCTGATTCTGCTGTTTGTACATGGAAACTAACTTCCTTATGATCTGGATGTTCAACTATGTCATTTGGGTTAAACTTCCCAATGAAGGTACTTTATGCCTGAGATATGACTCAGAGGTAAAGAAAAAAAAGAGTAGTATTGGACAGAGGGGTTTGAGTTAGACATCATGGATAATTTGTTGAAGAGAGAATTTGTGAGACACTCGAGTGAATCCTGGAACTGGGCTGTGAACAAGGTCCTCTGATCTTTCTTGGACCTTTTAAGCACAGACTTGCCTCGAGATAACAAAGTGGGCAGATGTTCCCTTAAGATCCCTTAATGCTCTAATTTTATGTGTGAACACTCTAAAAATAGAATCATAGGGGGCAGGGAGAGAACCATCATGAGAATAAAAGGAGAAAAAGTGAAAGAAGCAGGCACCGTGGTGGGTGGAGGCTGAGAAGAGCAGCTGCGATGGGAAAAGATGGAGAAGTAAGAGGACTGCATTGAACCATGTGCATTTAGGGGACAGTGCCTGGTAAACAGACATTATTTAACAACAAAATACTTACTACTGAGTAAATAATAGTTGCATTAATCATCTTCTCCAGCCCCATTTTACATGTAGGAAAACTGAGATATAGTATGACTTGCCTGAGTGTCTGTTGCTAATTGGTGTTAGGATGGGAAGCAGAGCTGGCCCCACGGGAGAAGCCGTGCAGGGCTGAGCAGAGGGTGAGGAGTGCACTTTCCGACCTGATGCTGTGCAGGCAGGAAGTGCCCCTGGGTCTCGGTCTGTGAAGCTCAGGAAGGACAGTGAGAACAGGCACAGACTCACACCCCGATCTTCACTGGCGCTGGCTCCAGCTGCCCAGGTCTGGAGTGACTGAGGCAGCGGAGAAGAGCCTTACTGCAGAGGGCCTTGTGGGGCCTCCCATCACCCCAGTGGATGGAGGAAAACCAAATCCTCACCTGCAACCTTCCCTCTCCTCTTGAGAGCCTGGCCCTCCCTCATTTCCTCTGTCTTTTCACTTCTTTTCAGTTTCCTGAGTACAGTCCCCAAAAGTTTCTTTCTGCCTTCAAGAAAATGGAGGCTGGAAAGGCAGGATCGACTTCCTGCAGATGACCTGCCTTTACTTTTCCTTTGGAAGGAAGATGGGAATTTTCGTCTGTTTCATCTTTCTCTGCCCTAGACCCTGTTCACAAATATCTCAGAAGGCACATTTGAGCTGGAGTCCTCCGAAATATCAAGGAGGCTTCTGTCCTCGGGTCCCATTTTATTTCTCTCATTGCTCCTCTGGGGTGATCCAAAGAGCTGAGACAAGGGGCAGTGCCATTATAAAGGGGGCTCAACATGTGCAAGTGAATTTGGTCTTTTGAAGGCTTATTTTCTCCCATCAGGAAGCTGTGCTAGGTTGAATCACTGGGATTTAGGAGGGAATGCTGTGCTTTCTCGACTCCCTGCTACAAATGACTAAGGCACAGCAGTACAAGTGAGCCTCTCTGTTCCGAGGGGGTAGAGAAAAGAGAAATCTTATTGCCCAGGCAAGGCAATGTGAGTGTACTGAGCCCCGGCCGCCATCCATCTCCCTGGAAGGGCTGCCAGCAGCTCTTACATAAGCTCCAGTGAGCTCATGTGTTTTCACGCCCATCAGCAGATCCTGGGCTTCAGGGCCAAGGGTTAGGCTGGAGGAGGGAGCTCAGAAGAGATTGTGCTCTTCCAAAGAGGGGGCGCTTTGGGAAGAAAACAAGTTCCTACTCTCAGGATGGTGAAAACAATTTTCATTTCCATGTTAATTAACAAAGACGTTCATCCTCATGGCAGCAACGTCAAGAAGGGGAGGGTGATGCGTGATCTTATGATGCCATGCTGTGGGGGAAGGGAGGCTGGGGTGGGGTATTTAATGAGTCAGGGTATGCAGATGTGCACTGGGAAACATGGTTAAGAAAGCTTTTCCTCCTTATGTGTGGGAAGCCAGATGGGTGCTCAGATCTGCCAGCCACAGGCTGGGAATCAGGCCATGGTTTCCATTTGTTGCCATCAGCTAGGTTGTTCTTGAACAGAAGACAGGTTGAATATTCTGGAAACTGCAGTCACTCATTTACCTGCTTCCCTTTTGTTTGGCAGAATCACCGAGTCAGCAGAATTTGCAAGCAAACCAACCGACACCTTGCCCTCTGTCTTGTCCAGAACATCTGCAGTCAGCTTGCCCTGGCCACAGCAGCTAAACACAGAACAAGTGCAACGATACCTGCCTCCCTAATACTTTGCCTATTGAAAATAAAATCTCACCCCGCGTAAGTGAGCCAGACGTTCTCCCGGGGGTTGACACACTTCCAGTTCTATTACGCCCTAGTGGAGGAGAGGATCTGTGTGCACATCTCAGCAGCCCACCCCTCCCTCAGTCTAGTTTCATATTCTTCACATATGGGGGCAACAGTGATAACGATCTTTTATATGATTAAATGAACACACAGATATGAGGTTTCACTGTTTGGCCTGCCCCAAATAACACTGTTTCCAGTCTTTTTGTAACTGCTAATGCTTTAAACGATTTTTATTTCAAAAATAACATGCATCGTTCAGGTAAATTTCTAACTCCTTCAAGTGCTTTGCATTTTCTGGCAACATTAGTGCTTGTAGCACTTCCCAACTTAGTGTCTTTTGAGAATTTAGTCAACGTGCTGTTTATCTTCCTCTTTCCAGATCAATCAGGAACATTTTGAATATTTTGAATACAGCCAAACCTTCCTTAGGTTCCTCTTTCTTTTATAAATGATTCAGTCGGTTGAGAAATGACTGAGCTCATGTATACACAACACGCTGAAATCCCTCTCCAGAAACATGGAGGGCACACACACACTTTAACTCTTTAGAGAGGGTCCCCCATAATGATGGACGTGTGATATTTTGGTGTGAGACGCATGTCATGGCATCTGTAATTCATGTCAAAATATTTTGGTGAAAGAAAAGATAAAACAAATATGGCAAAATGATAACACATTATACTCATGGCTCTAGCTTTCCGTATGTTTAAACATTTTCATAATAAAAAAATTATTCCCAGATGTTCTAATTCCAGGAAGTATATTTAACTGGGGAGTGGGGGATGGGAAGCTTTAAAAGGCTGACAGAGAGGGGATGGGAGGTGGAAATTGCTTAATCCTCTTAGGTTTATTATTATTACCTTAATGCCTGATAATAGCAGAGTCTGATGATAGCAAACCCTAAATAACAATTCAGTGACACCCTCTATTATTAAAACCCTCCATGAATGTTCGGTTCTCTAAGCTAAAAAATCTAGTTCTTAATCCTTTTACCTCAAGAATGTTGGGGAGAGAGGAAATATTCACCAGTAATTTTCTTCTTTTCTTGAAGATCATGCCATTTTCTGGTAACCAATTGGTACCAGTTTTCTTTTTTAAAAAAAGGACAAAAAATAAATTCATTCATAACTTTGAAAATACTGTTGTCTCATCCTTCAGCAGAAAATGCTACTTTTCTGGACTTTTCTGGACTGACACTTATATTGTGAGGTTTATAAATTCCTTTCCTTTTGAACTAAAGTAAAAAGAAATGACCATTTTATTATCCCTCATCTTGTAATTCTTAGTAAGATTTCATTAAAAAAAACTTTTTTGGAAAGGAAAAAGTTCATTTTTTTTTTGCATTATGTTAGAAGCAGTCTTATTACCCCAGATTATGATTGATCTAACAGATTTTTAAAAGGGCACTTTGAATTTCCATTCCATCTTTAGATACCAGTTACTAAATTGGATGTGTGACTACCTGACCTCATTTCACTGCTCCTGATCTTTAACATAGTCTGTGTATCTTTTAATGTGACCTTTTATATTATGTGAATACTCTGGTCTGGTAGAGTTCGTCAGCAGGTGTCTATTGCTGGCCGTCTATTCTCTGGGTAATGTCTTAGGATATGGCCAAGCCGGTGCCTTGGAGAGAAGACTTAATACAAAGGGGGGTAAACTGTGCGTGCGCCTTCTGCTGCCCGGATCTGCTCCTCCTCAGCGTACCTGTATGTGCGGATGAATGGTATTTGCCACTTCTGCTCTGTGGAAGGAGAGAGTCTTGGATTTTCAGTCTGAAGGGGAACTAAGTCGTGTACAGGGGGCTGGTTTGGGTAAATCCCCGTCACCGTACTTGCAGCTCAGAGGAATCGGTGATGGCACTGCATGCATGAACATGGACTTTGAAGGCTGATGGTGACAGATCTAAATCCTGGATCGGCTGCCTGAGGTTGGCCCTGGTTCTGTTTCCTCATTTGTCAGAAGGGGAACCACGCAGCAACAACTTCATCAGGTTCTTGTGAAGTTTAGACGTGCTCATAAAAGTAATAATAGTCTTTGGACTGGACAATAAATCACAGTTGTTATTTAGTAATAATTTCATCAATGCCTGGGCATTTTCATTTTACCATTAACTCAACTTTAAGCTTAAAAAATAGTTTTCTCAGTCCTTTCTACCATTTTTGGACCAGAGTGTCCATCCTCATCTCCCTTGCCCAAATAAACCTGCTAAAAAAAATCCAGTTTTCTATCTCTTTTCATCTCACGAGTCTGTATCTTATTATTCGGATCTTACTATGTTGTAGCTCCGCCTCCGTGCTGTTTTTTATTCTTTGTCAATTCTGACTTGATCTCTAAGAAGTAGAATGCAAACATTTCTGTCTTTCTGTCCAAGTTGAATTTCATATTTTCTGAATCATGAAGCTGCCCTCCATGTGACCTAGAAAGCCCTTTGATGATCCATATTTAGCTGTATCCATCACTCAACAGATGTCTGGGTAGTTAAAGGCCCCCATGAGCTCCCTCTACATCCTGTGGTTTCAAGTTCCTGACTTGTTAGTTAAAAAGCTTTCATCTCCACTCCCCCCACCCCCCTCCCTTTATCCATTCCAGGGTAGAAGGACAGATACCCACTATATTCACTGTAACTATTACTTCATTGAACAAATATTTACTTATTACCTACTACACATTAGATTCTGGGTTTGATGTTATCCTCTTTACTTCCAAATTGCATTTTCCTGATTTGACCTCTTTAGAGTAGTCCTCCACGTTTTCTGATTACTTCTCTAGAAGCTGCATTGAGCATCCAATTAAATGGTGTCTTCTATTTGCAGTGTATCCTGACCCCTGGGAGACTTAAAGGCTTAATTGCAAACTCTGAGGCCTTGCTGTAGTGCACCTGCCACTGCATCCACAAATTTCAGGATAACATAGGTTTACTGTGGGTTCTACCTAAGGGAGTTTAGTTCGCAGGAAAGGCTGCAGGGCTCTGCTTGCCATCCTGCACCGTGGATGTAAAGAATGAAGTGATAGCTACAGTGGAATCCTGTAAGTTAAGCAGCTAATTTCCAAAAACCTTTGGTTTTGTGTCTGGTTTCCCACAGAGATGCCCATGAGGAAAATTCCTCTCTGTTTTTTGAGCTTTCTGGATCTTCCCATTAGATAGCATCTCTTGGCATCTGAAAGGCCGCCTGCCATTCTGTTCTCCTGTGGAACACAGATGGCCCAGCCCACGCCTATCACTAATGAGGATCACATGCAAACCCTTCTTGCTGGAGGCTCCCTTTCCCAACCCTCACCCTCCTTCCCCAAGCAGGCCAATCACTGCTGACCATGGCATTTAAGTCTGAGAAGGGTGCTTGCTGCTCTCCCACTCATGGAGTTAAATAGAAAATCTATTATGTCGGCCTTGGGAAATGAGTCCCATTCAGCTAACATCTGAAACATTGATTAAGGGATGGCTGCCAATTTGATTGCAGGAGTGAGGTACTGGGTTCCAGCTGTCCATGGAGGTTGTTGAGTTCAAATGTGGACAAGCACTGGAAATTCTTAAGTAGGAACATGATTAGATGGCTACACAGGGGTTGACCAGATAAGAGATCAATCACTCAGGATGATAGTAGGGGGCGGGGATCACTATTTAAGAATGTTAAAGGCACTAACATATAGTAGAAAAGCACACATTTTGATGTGAGATAGATCCATGTCCAGTCCCAGCTGTATCACTTTCTATCTGTCTGACCTTGGACAAAGTACTTCACCTCTCCATATACTAATTCCTTAGCTGTGAAACAAGTACAGTGGCTACATCATAGGCTACTCTAAGGATTAAATGGGACAGCACATGAAAAGACCTAGACAAGATGCCTTCCAACCAATAAATAATAAGTGGGAATTCCCTTTGCTATCTCCCCTTCCTGTTTTCTCTTTGTAGCGGAAAGTTAACGATGCACTCCAATGTGGTGGACTGTCCAGTGAGCTAACAGTGATGGCTCCATGTGAAATTCTGTACAGGCCTGTTTCTCTTTCTCTCTCTTTTTATCTGAAACTTGATTGATATTTGAGATGTGGGATAGTTTATTTTTTATTGTTGCTGCAAGTCAGATGCAGGTCTGGTATTTATGACTAGGAGAAGAATTCCAAACTACTAATGTGGACCCTGATAAAATGCAAAATTTCTTTTGTTCTTTCTTAATACATAAACTCATGCTTTTAATTCTTACAGCTACCAAGGAGAGATCACTACCACTGGCTCCCCTTGAGGGTACCAATAAGTCCGATCAGTCCTCCCATGTGTAAATGTGGTCTAACTGGTCCAGAAAGCTCTCTGGGAGTCGTTTTTCACCCTTTCAGACAAGAGACACAGAGGTATGTTGTCCAAGAGGAAGTAGTAAACCTACTGATTTAACATTAACACCTACAAAAATACTTCAACAGCTTTTTGGACAAGGTAGATCAACCACTGCTTGTTTCCCACCCAACTGGGTCAAGGCTTTCCCTGTAAGAGATGGTGGCTATTCATTCCCCCACAAGGCAGCACTTTCCTTTTAGGTCAGGTCTAAGAGCAGTCATTAAATTGAATAAAAATAGATCTCTTTACAACTGTGCTCTTTAAACCTAGTTCTGTTCTGTGGAGCCACATAGAAGAAGTCTGACCCCTGGCAGCTCTCATGTTTTCTCCTAAATTTCCCCCTAATCCCTTCCCCACTCAGGGGACAGAGTCTTTGATTCTTGCTCGAAGACATAGAGAACAATTGGAACATGGAAACAATAAAAGTAGTCAAACAATCATCCCTGTGTGGCTCAGTGGATTGAATGCCAGCCTGTGAACCGAAAGGTCACAGGTTTGATTCCTGGTCAGGGGACATGAGAGGCAACCTGTTGATATATCTCTCAGATATTGATGTTTTTCTCTTTCTCCTTCCCTTCCCCTCTCTAAAAATAAATAACTAAAATCTTTTTAAAAAGTAGTTAATCACATAGAAGAAATAAGAAAGAGTATCTTAAGAATGAAGACTTCTCATCCTAGAAAAGTGCTTTTTGGAATGTTATTGCAGAGGATGGCTATTGCATGTTCCCATCTTTCCTGAAAACAAAAAGAAGTGGCGGGCATAAGCCAGTGTTTCTAACCTGTCATTGTTGGCAGACAGATAAAGGCCTCTCTGGCTCTTTACTGTGAGTTCTTCGAGTTAAGCCTCTTTATGCAACTCCTCGAAGGAGATCTAGTACTTGACCACAGGCCTCTTTTTTTTCATGGGACATTTCATGGTTACTAGTATTCTGTGAAACACCTTTTAAATAAACATGGCTTCAGATATGCTGTTTGAAATAACTTCCTGACAGATTAATTAGCGTTGGGTCCTGGAACTGGTGGCGAAGAAACACTCCGAAGTTTCCTTGCTTGGAGGGTCGGCAGGCTCTTCCCCCCTCCCTCCCGTTCTCCCCTCCTTTCTTCCTTTAACATTAGCACGAAGCACCCGCCTGCCTGCAAGTGCTGAGGAGTAGGCCTGTGACAGGGGATCTGGGAGTCTAGATCCTTCCCATCCCATGATTCTATTTTTATGGATCCCAATTTGTGGTAGTGTTCCACAGAAGGTACTAGCTGGGACAGGAGGTAACTGAGAGTTTTGGCCAGCAGGAAAGGGGGATAGAGATGGGAAAAGTTGATGCAATTATTTTTGGCAGGAGCTGAAACCAAAGCAGCAGGAGAGAGTAAGTTTTAAGACTCTGGCAAAGAAACTTCCTAATCTGTCACTGAGTATGTGTAAAAAAGTGATTAGTGTGTCTCTATATTTATCATGATTACTCACAAATATGCAATTTACATAATATATACAGCACATTAAGTACTATGTTACCTTATATAATGTGCATATGTATAATGTATATGTATGTTATGTAACGCCAGTCTGGAGGTTCTTCCAGGTTCTGCCAAGTATTTCCTAATTTATTTGGCAATTTTCACATATCTTTTCCATCTGTGGAAAGAACTCTTTTGAGAGGGGCTGGTCTCTAATCTGAAATATAATCATCCTACTAAGTCTATCTTAATTCTCAACTCAGTGGAGGAAACCCACAAAGACCAAGCTTTAATGAGGCACAACTCCTAGCCCATTAGTCCAGGGACGACACAATGTGTCAAAGATTTCCTGTTTTATTCTTTTTATTGCCAGTGGGGTAGAAGCACGGGGGCAGGTGAGAACATGTCTGTGGCATGGCCAGAATCAAAATAAGATGAGGAATCAGGACTGGATTCTCCCCTGACTGCCTGTGTGATTTTGAGAAGTTACTAAACCTCCATAAGCCTTGCTTTCCTCATTGTCAAGATTGGGATGATAATAATACCTTCTCTGCCAAACTCAGAGGTTTCTGTGAGGTCCATTCTGATGAGTTACTCTCTAGTAAGAAACCACAGTCACCGTACGTAAGGGATGAATTGCAAGGTGAGAATAAACAACAACACTAGACTTACTGAAATTACCAAATTGGAAGTGCAATTCCACCCACATTTGTTATACTCTGACTCTAAGAAAGACTTAGGACATGTCTCTTAAGCAACATTGTAAGTTCCATGCACTAGAGTAGAGGGGGCAGAGGGCCAGTCTCTGACTTGTGAATCTTTGAGAATCAGTTTCATCTGTTTGTAGTGCTGAGTCTTAACAGCCTCAGTGTTGGGGGATCAGGGCAGAAACACATGCAAAACTTCCGTAAGTGCCATACAGTAAGTGACCCTAAACCTAAACCTCTGTCTGTTTCAGAACCAAGTGGCTTCCAAGATAGTACCTGTTGTCATTCTGGAGCTTGGTCCCATCATCATGGATCCCATCACTCAGGAGATTCTTCGGGCGGCCCGGTTTTCTCCTTGCTGAGTGTTCTGCACTGTTAGGTTCAGCAGGATGGTCCTTGATGTCTGTCCTACATGGTCCTAGAAGACTGCTTCCTTCACAATTAGAATCAATTTGTACACACAATCTTAATTTTCTCTTCCTTGTGCAAAGCTCCTGACCCAGTGCAAGGAGGTTAGAGGAAGCTCAGTGGGGCAGTGTCCAGTGGGTCCAGGTTTCCCCTTGAGAAATCTCAGAGAGTGTGGAGGCCTGGGGGAGCAAAAGTGCTGAAGCAAATGTTTCTTTTACCAAAGAAGTTTCATAGGCACTGGCCCTCGGGAGAGGAAGGCAATGCCACCACCTGCTGAATGAAGCCCACTGAACTCTGCCGAGACCCCTCTGGGTACTGGCTGGAAGTACCTTGCAGAAGGTACCTCAGTCCTTTTGTGACTCTCCACTGAGGTTATCCCAGCAGCCAGGGTTGTTTCCATACTGAGAGACTCTGATGACCACAATGAAGTGATAAGTGGAGAATTTGATGATCTGTTCAGGGCCTTCAACCCCAGACCAACTTCTTACCAGTTCGGGCCGGAGAGAATCTCTGGGGAGCCTCGTGAGGCCTCATTTTCTCACGTGGGCTTGTCCCGTCCACACATGTGCTGCACATTCGTTCTCCCCTGGCAACCTGGATCCAAGTGGAGTCATTCTCAGCGACCAGAAATGACCCTATTCCAAGGAGTGTGGGTTATTTTCTCTACTGAATGTCTTAGGTGGCACCTGTTCCCAAACCCCATTAGCCAAGATACCGTGGACAAGTCTCTTAACTGTCCTAAGACTCAGTTTCCTTATCTGACAAATGGGAGAATAAATCCTGCCCAGTATCTATTTCATGGTTGTTCAGAGGATCCGGAACAGAAACTCTCAGTCTCTCTGTGACACAAAGTTACTTTCATTTTCCTTAAATCTCACAGCCACCGTGGGACAATGTGTCTTGACATGGAAATGGTGGAATGAGGGAGTAAAAACCTTCTTTATCTTTCCCATTTTCTGTTCTTATACTACATATTTTGTTTTCAATCGGGGAAAGTCCATTAGTAAATAAATACTTATATTTATAAATATATATGCTACACATATGTACACGCACAGAAGACGGTCATCAGCAGGGGCTTCAGGCCATACATACTCTGGGAGTGCTAGGTGCAAAGAGGTGGGGGGCGGGGAGGACCCTCCCAGTGCTTTGTCTGCTGGTCTCCTCAGCAAACGGCCCTTCCCTCCTGACTCCCTCCCTGCCTTCAGGAACACACTGCCACCAGGGTTTGCAACTCAAACAGGAAACACGCTTTGGCTTGAAAAAGAAAGAAGCTGGGGGTGGTTTTTTTTCTTCCCTTTTTTACACAATATTATGACACCAATTTGAAAAATAAATCCCAGTTTCTCTGCTTTCCCTCCCAGGTGTTCACAGAACTAAGAAAATAAATACCACATTTAAGGTGTCCTGTGCAGGCAGCTCTGGGGGCTCTTGGAGCCGTCTCTAAACAAACACAGCCACCAGGAGAAGGAGAAGGCTTCAGGAAATAACAAGTGCCCACGGACAGTGCAGGGAACCAAGAATGGAAGCACAGCTTTCCACAGCCTTTCTGCCTCCTCAGCAGGTTCAGAGAGAAGCTGTCGCTCGAAGGACAACCAAGAAACCAACGTGCACTGGCCGGGCTCTGCCAAGGGTTATGTTCTGAGTGTCGGAGACTGTTTGTCTCGTTACAGAGGGACCTTTGTGTAAGTTGTCTGGAATGGGAGCTCATTCCCTTGGCCACATCCGATCTCACCACCAGCAGGAAACCTGCAGCCTGCTCCTTGCGAGTGTCCATGAGGAAACTTATAGCACTGGTGGGAAGAAAGGGGGGTTTCTCCTTCAATCTCAGAAAGTCTCACGCAAGGCCTTCTGGGAGTGGGGAGGTTGCTGCATGAGCTAACCTTCATTCAGAATGTACTGCAGGACACGGGCCCTACATCCATTCGAAATGTTTTGTTGTCACTGGCTCTGTTGGGGTATGTCCATCGTTGAAATCGAGAGAATGTTGGCAGGGTGAAGGTTTCCTCCCAAAGAGTGGCTTCATTTCCACTGGTTAGAGAGGAGAGTGTGTATATTTGTATGTTTGTGTGTGTGTTACAGTTTCTTGTTTTCTCTCTTCGTTTAACTGGCAATTGGCACACTGTTTAGTCTTTTGAACGGCTCTTCCTCCTCAGCGAAAAGAAGCTGCTCTTCTGGGGAGGTCCCATCATCATGGGTGCTTGGTTCTTATGAGTAATTTTAATCTAAAAGCAAAGAGGCAGAAATGAATTAGTGGTGCACAAAGCCCAGTAGCCTGTGGAAGAATGAGTCTCAGAGAGGAAGGAAGGCCAACTTCGGGTTGGAAGGAGCCCCGTGCAGAAGGACGAATGTCCTTGAACAACTTCAGAATTGGCAGCTGGACCCTGAGTAGGCCTGCAGTTTGGCACTGCTGGAAGTGAGGGGCGGAAACACTGGGGACAGACAGGTGTGAGGTTCCCACGTGGTAATCTGCTCGCACCTGTCTCATATCCTTACTATTCATAGACTTTCAGAATGTCACAGCCGGAGAAGACCTCAGGGACCATCTCATTCAATCCCTCTGCAGGATAGAGGCCTAAGGTCACACAGAGGGGGGCAGAACAGCCAGAGCCCAGTTCTTCAGATTCCCAGCCTCCACTGCTCCTAGCCATTCCTGCTTAGGCAGTGCTGAGATGTCAACCAGTAACTCAAAGCTGACTTCCTGTCTGACCTCTGACCTAAGCATCATCATCTGGAGAGTTTCCAAGTGAGTCTCTTAGGTCTTTCCTCTTTTCTTTGCCTTCCAGGAAAGACCTGAATTTTTAAAAAAGCATGTGTGTTTCTTTTCTACTTTCCTTTTTTTTCTTTTTTGACTTTCAGGTTTTATGAGTATTTTCTCTTGTAAACTTTAAGTCAATTTGAAGTGAAAGATACTGGTGAGTTCTCATTGTTGCCTTTCTTCCCAATCTTATCCCTAGGGCATGTCTTCAAAATGCTTAATTCCTATTTGCACATGGCCTGGTGACATTGCCACATCACTAACCTGCATTCTTAGTACATCAACAACATTTATCAAGTATGACATGTGTTCAGAGTGTAGAAGGACGATGTGGAAACAAGAGGTACTTAGGGTTCAAAGACCTGGGTTTGGGTCCCAGAACTCCCACAGCTTTGCTGTGAGCCTTTGAAAAAATTGTTTAACCTTCAAAACCAGGTCTCACCAACTGTAATAGGAGGATATTTGTCCTGTTTTTCTCACAAATTTGTTGTGAAGACCTAAGGATAGGCTGTCAATGAAAGCCCATTGTAAAGTGCAAAATGTAAAGTTAAGGAATTGTTATCTTATGCCAGCGCTCTCTCATGCCAGCAATTTGTGGCACACTTCCTTGTGGTGAGCCTCCTCGTACTCCCTCTGCACACGAGTCCCCTGAGGGGACCCCTGATGAAGCACTTCATCATAGTCACCTCAGTATGCCCTCAGCCAGTGCAGTGCTTATTCAGAGCACATGCTGTGTACGTACTAACCGGTTAGCACACCAAGAAGAGAGAGAATGTCCTGGCATTGGGGAATGGCTACGCTGGGGGCAGAGTGGCAGCCGGTGCACTGCCTACATTTCCCGCTGATGGAGCCCATTTTTTTTAGATGATAGGAGACCCCGGCTTCTCCTTTTTCTCCCTCTAGCCCAGCTGTTTATTTGCTTGTTGGCACCTCCAGGGCAAAGAGGAGGAAGTGAAACTCAACTCCCTCTCATTTGGTTTTTCAGCAATTTTGACGAAGGGCTTGGGGTAAGTTTGGAGATCCTGGATAACGTGAGATTTCGATATGGTTTATGATTCTAGTAATACAGATAACTGAGAGCTGACTATACGTATATACACTGAAGGCAAGAAATAAGAGATCACATACTTCTTTGGAGTGAAAGAGATGTCAGTCTCTTAATCCCTCATCCCCAAATTGGGAGGAGCTAGTGTAGTTAAGTAGCGAAGATCTCATTTTAGAAGATAGTTGAACGTGGTGAAAACTGACTTTTAAACCCCTGATGGAAAGAGAGCATTTGTGTTTCTACAGTTAGAACTCAAATTTCTCTGGTAATTGGGCAGGTCAGGCAATTAACCAAAGTCTCTATGATTTTCTTAAACACCTGTCATAATATTTAGAACATCTGACAAGCACTAGGGATAGTAGCCCCATGTTCTTAGTTCTCTGCTCTATTATACAGAAAAGTGGTACAGTAGACTCTTGTGTGATAGCTCAAAATTCACAAAACGACTGCAGCATATAATTCCCCCTTTAAAATGGAGTAAATTTTAAAATTTAACTAGTGCTGGGAGTTGACTTTGTTTGGGGGGCCATCTTCTGGTAATCACCACACTTTTATTACTTCAAGAAAAGCAATAAACTGAGCGACTTATTCCTGAATGTTGTCCTCTCAGGGCAAATAATTCACATCATGCCCAGCAATATGGCCAATAACTGCAAGTGTGGGCCCTTCCCCGATCACCGGGGAAGTACCCAAGCCTGCCCTAACTTCAGTTAGAGATAAATAGCAAGGCACGAACCTGAAAGGTGTCCACTAGTCTTCGTGACATTTTAAACAGCCAAGGAACTATTTCTGCCTAAAGTGAGCCTTGGGGAGGAGAGAGGGGTTTGCACAGTCTCTCAGGTCTTAGCAATTCCTGGGTTCTCCAACTCCTTAGGGTGCCCTGCTTTATAAGAGTGTTTCCTGCCAACAGAACCTCTCAAATGTAGCTGGACATTTGGGCTTTGCTAGGGGTGGAGCAGAAGTCTGGCATTTATCGATGAATTGGGAAGTTGAACAAAATGATCTGTTCGCAGTGTGGTCCCTAGATCAGCAGCATCAGCATTTCCTGGGAACTTGTCAGAAATGCAGGTTCTCAGGCATCCAGGCCTACTAGACAAGAAAACCAGCAAGCTGTGTTTTAAAAGCTCTCCGGGTTATTCAAATGCACACTCGAGTTTGGGAATCACTGAACTAGATAAGTAGAATCTTTTCAACTTTGGGATTGTACTATCTTTTGGAAGATTCTTAATTTCAATGTTCCAATGATGCCACCTCACTGTGATGTTAAAGCATGAGAGATCATCTTACAGTGCTGTGAGCAGAAAGGCAATGGTTTAAATTATGTTTATTTTTATATATGTATCTTAATAAACAAATATATGCTCATCTTTGAGAATTTAGAAATTATGGATGAAAGAACAAACTGACAGTTACCAGAGAGGAGGGGGGAGAGGAATAACGGGAAGGGCCATCAAGAAGCATGCATAAAAAACACAAGAACAAAGCCAAAGGGGGTAGGTTCACGGGTGGGAGGTGGGGCTGGGTGGGGTGGAGGGGGTGTGGTGGGGTGAAAAGGGAGACAACTGTACTTGAACAACAATAAAATTTTTTTCCAGAAAAAAAAGAAATTCTGGAAAAAATTTAAAAATCATCTTAAGGTAACTGCTATTAACTTTTTGGGTATTTTTTTTTTTAGTTTGTTTCTGTGCCTCTGTTTTTAATAACATTGAAATCAAATATTTTCACTTAACATTATTTTGCAAACATTTCTAGTGTTATTAAAATACATTAAATATAATTTTCAGGGGCTGAAAGTTATTCCGTTTGGGGAATCTCACGGCTGATCTAACTCTTTCCATAAATGTTGGGCTTTTAGGTAATTTCCATTTTTCTGCTATTATGAATAATATAGAAATTGACATTTTTATACATTGGTTCCTATATTCCTGGTAACCTGTGTTTTACTTAGAATAAATACCAAGAAGTATTTGAACAATTTTAAGGGTGCAGGCAAATGAACTGGATCAATGTGTATTAATATCTGTAAGGATCTTCTTGACAACATGGCTCCAAGTGCTCCCCAGAACGGCTGTACCAGTTCATCCTCTGGCCTCACTGGTTGATGTGTCCGCCTCCCCACACCCCTGACAACAGTGAATATTATAGCATCTTTAAAAGAGAAACAAATTGTGCTAATTTGGTAAGTGAAACATGACAGGACTCTCACTACTTCAATTTGAAATTCTCTCCTTTTTTCTTAATTCGTTATATTAAATATTATTTCATAGGTTTATTAGCCCATGGCATTTTTTCTGTCAATTGTCTGTTCACAGCTGCATTCCTCGTATTTCTCCTGCTGGTTTCGAAGAGCTCAGTATACATTATGGGAGTTAACCTGTTTGTTGAGATTGCTGTTGCAAACCACTGGTCCTTAGCCTTTTATTTTATTTTTTTTTAAGATTTTATTTATTTATCTTTAGAGGGGAAGGGAAAGAGAGAGAGAGAGGGAGAGAAGTATCAGTGTATGGTTGCCTCTTGAGTGTCCCCTGCTGGGAACTGGCCTGCATCCCAGGTATGTGCTCCCCTGACTGGGAATAGAACGGTGGTTGCTTGATTCCCAGGCCCACGCTCAATCCACTGAGCTACACCAGCCAGGGCTGGTCCTTAGCCTTTTAAAGATGTATATTGATTCTTGACTTGTAGAGACTTAAATCTGTTAATATTCGACTATGTCACATTTTCCTTTCTAGAAAGTCCTTGCTCACAGTGTGATTATAGTCACCTATATTTTCCTCCTAGATAATAACATTTAATTCTTTAATAGAATTAGAGTTTTTCTGTTTTGTTTCTGGAGTATAGTTTGAGGTGAGAAGTCAGTATATAATCACATTTTCCCAAACAGGCAATTTCTTGGGTAGCATATGTTAAAACAGTCCATTCCTTTCAAATTCGTTTATGATCTTCCTTTTTTCCTTCATTAGTTTTTATGTGCTAGGGTCTCCTAGGGCCCTCTTCTGTACTGTTGATTTATCTATACAATATTGTGCCAACTGTTGTGGCTTTATAGCTGTTTTAATATCTTGCGGGAAGCCCTTCCTCATAGTTCTTTCATTAAATGCCTTAGCTATTGCACTGTTTTTTTTAAGTTAAAAAACAATTGACTTTTGTTTGGGATCCCTATTTAGAGATATGTTTCTAAATTCAAATCTTTTTTATATGTGTTAAGTCTTTAAGTCTTCATTTGTTTTTATATTTCTCTTATTATGTAATATGTTAAAATGAAATAAAACCATTACTACATTTATATATATATTTATTATGTTTATTATATATTTTTATACTTTAATATCTATGATCATTGGTTTTCTCTTTTTAAAATTAGGTTTTCAAACATCTGACATGTTTAAAAAACCAGATCTATATTTTTCTTTTTTAAATTATTTAATTTCTACTTCTATATTATTTCCTTGATTCTGCTTCTTCTAAGTTTGTTTTATTTTTGTTCTAATTTTGGAATTATTATTGCTTTTTTTATCCTTTGAAAATGATGGATGCATATGAGACTCTGAATATACCTCCAAATACAACTTAAACTATATTTTCTGTTTTGAATGAGAAGCTTTAAATTTTTATTATTTTTTAAATAGTCACTAATGGTGGTTTTGATCTCTTGAACCTATTGTTCTTAGAAAATTTTAAGATCTCTGAGTAATTAAATTTTGTTTGTTTATTCACTTAATCTGTTATTTCTAGTTTTATTGCTTCATGGTGAAATAAAATAACCTTTGTAATTTCTGCTTCTGGATTTTATATAGATGTTTTTTGTAAACTAGTTTATGATCTATTAATTTATTTGTAAGCTATTGAATTATTATTTCATCCAAGTTTTATGTCATTTATTGTTTTGCTACTTGACTTCAAAGGCAGAAACAAATATTTTAAAGCCTCTCAATACCTGTATTGCTATCAACTTTTTCTGATATGTCTATTTTTTTCTTCAGAATATATATTGATACTGTTCTTCACATTATATATTTTGATTCTGTTATCAAATACCTAAGATTTTATGACCCTTACATCTCATATTTGAGTGTACTTTTTATCATGTAAAAGTGACCTTTTTATTCCACTGTATGTTTTTGGCATGTTGGAAGGTTAACTTTTCTAAAGTTAATATAATTAATAACATCATTTATTTCTTTCAAATTATCTATGCTTGATAAAAAAGATGATAAATAGATACATATGTTCTTTTGTTTTAGGTATATCTCTTATAAAAAGCATGTCATTAGAGTTTAACCCAATATGAGATTACTGTTCTTTATTAAGAGACTTGAACCTTTATAAAGGGACTACATTTTTGTCATTATTGATCTCTTTAGTCTTAACCTTTTCATCAAACTTAAAAATTTTTAAATGTGCCCTGGCTGGTGCAGCTCAGTAGATTGAGCAAAGGCCTGCAAACCGAAGGGTTCACTGGTTGAATTCCCAGTCAGGGCACATTCCTGGGTTGCAGGCCAGGTCCCCAGTAGTGGGTGAGTGAGAGGCAACCACACATTGATGTTTCTCTCCCTCTCTTTCTCCCTCTCTTCCATTCTCTCTAAAAAATAAACAAATAAAATCTTTAAAAAAAAATTTACTAGTTATTTGCTTTCTGTTTTTGCTACACTAATAAGGTTCATACATTTTAAATTCTCCCAGATTTGAAAGGTATATGCCTTGTTTTTAGTTTTACTAAGTGACTATTTAGTTACTAAATTTTTTTTCTGAGTAATATTTTTAATTATTAAAATAAAGAGATACAATAAATATTTTAGCTTATTTTTACTAGTCCTTCAATAATGTCTCCTAAATGCTTTCAGCCTTAGTTAATAGAACCTTAGGTTTGGGATCCAGGCTACTAATGTTTACACTATGTATCTTCTCTTGCAAGGAATGATTTTTGCCATCTGCATTTATTTGTATAAGTGTATTTAACAGTTTTTAAAAACTTCATTGTACTTTAACTAATTTCAATGGTTGCCAAAAGTTCTCTTGTGCTGTGATGTCCCACCATTAATCTTTTTATTCCAAACCACTTCTGTGCACCTTCGGGAAAACATTTCAGTAAGTGTGCTTCTGTTTTAATCCTTGCGAGTTTAAGAATGACTTTATATTACCTTCTGTTGTGGACTGAATTGTGTCTGCCAGTCTCCCATTTCTATGTTGAGGCCCTAACTGACCACGTGACTGTGTCTGGAGCTAGGACCTTTAAAGAGGTAATGAAAGTTAAATGAGGTCATGAAGGTAAGACTCTAATCCAGTAGCACTGGTGTCCTTACAAGAAGAGGAGGGTGCCAGAAGTGCATATGTACAGAGAAGGGACCATGAGAGGAAACAGTGAGGAGGTGGCTGTTTGTCTGCAAGTAAGGAAGAAAGGCCTCACCAGAAAGCAACCCTGCCAGCCCCTCGAAACTGAACTTCCAGCCTCCCAAACTGTGAAAAAATAAATTTCTGTTGTTTAAGCCACCTGGTCTCTGGTACTTTGTTATGGCAGCCTGAGCAGACTGCTGTACCTTTACCTACGGGTTTCCATGGATTACATACCATCAACTCACTGGGTTATGATGTTTTTCACCGTGAGTTGCAGTCTCTCAGGAGCGGTGTGGACAGAGGGTGGAGGTAGGGCCTGGAGAAGTATTTGGCTATTTCAAAAACCGGTGCTTGGGTTTCAGGGAATGGTAGCCCAGTTTTCACTGAACCAGGTGGGACAGGGTTTGATTTCTTCCAGGTTTTAATTTTTTTTTTTTTGAGACAGGAGGAGCTTGGATAGATTTTT
Organism: Artibeus jamaicensis; assembly: GCF_021234435.1. Lineage (NCBI taxonomy): Eukaryota > Metazoa > Chordata > Mammalia > Chiroptera > Phyllostomidae > Artibeus > Artibeus jamaicensis. The sequence goes on along the minus strand of NW_026522046.1, from coordinate 4,680,255 downwards.
TTCAGTTCGGCTCCATCAAAATCATAAGTAGTAGAAATTTCCCCCCTCTGGTCTAATTCTAACAAGGTGGTAAGCCATTATTAGTTTTTGGTATAGCGTGTTTTCTTTTTCTCAGTCTTCATAGAGACATGAGATTGAGGTAAGATTTTTCAGAAAAATTTCTGCTTTTTATGGAAGATGCCATCACTACATTCTGTCTCTAGGAGCCAGTTCTATGCTTTGCAGAAGTTACATGGAACAAAGAGTTATAGAAACACACCTGCAGCTTAGGCCCACTAAAATCTCATGGAGACCCTTTTCATGTAGAAGACCACTTGATGTTCTCTGAAGGGCTCAAAATAGCAGGTTATTGAGGTATCTGAATACTCCACCAGGGCGAGAAAGCTTAGAAACATTACTTTGGTCTTTTGAGATCTGTACACTGAAGACACTATAGAGAATATCACTAATGTAATATCCTCATGAACACCCTGGGCCCTGAACACCAGGATAATGGTCTCTCTTCACCACCGAGTTTCTAGCTGGGTTTCCAACAGAGAAGCAACTAAGAAGAAAGGATGCATGGCTCCTGTAGTAGTGCTAGTGGAGAGCTAACATGAGTACGATGAGTCAGGGGGTTAGGACGTCCCCTTTGTTTATGTTTGTTCATTTGTTCAGTCTTTGGTCACTGTTCAACAAGTATTATTGTGTAACTATCAGAAAAGCAGGCACAGTGGTAGGTGCTGGGTAGACACCATAAACAAAATAGACAACTCATGTGGTTACTCTTTCAGTGGTTTTTCAGATAGGTCCTCGGGGCTGTGGTACTCCCAGGGTGACTGTGTCCATGCACTGTGGGAATTCTCCCCCAGGAACTCCCACGGGTGACTGGTTGGAAGTTGTAGGTTAAGTGTGCAGATCTCAATTCCATATAAAGAAGCCCTTCCTAATAATGAGACTTGTTCATCAGCAGAACAGTCTTCCTTTTGGAACGGTAAGTTCCCTGTCGCTGGAATGATTCAAGCTGAGGCTCTCAAGGATACTGTAGATGAAGTCTCAGAAGAATTAAGAATTCTTTGAAGATGGGTCCACTTCTCATTTTGGAACTGGTGCCTCACAGTTTGGCACATAGCACATGTTCAATGAAAGGTCGGCAGGTAAAAGAATGGATGGATGAATAAAGTGGAAGGGGGTTGCAATGGATGATTTCTCAAAGCTCGTGCAACTCTGAGATTCAGCAATTTCATATTAAGTCATTGCTCCAAAAGGACCCAAAATAAAGCTACCCACCCTCAGCTCAAAGATTGGCAAACTTACTGTGCAAGGTGGCTGCATCCAGGGCTCTCCGTCCACTTGCATCGGCAGCAGCTTGTTTGTCCTGGAACCCCGAGAACCGAGATAACACAGTGAGCTTCTTGGAGTCAGAGAATCGGGGTTGTCCCTTCCAGGGAAACAGAAGTGGGAAGACCTTATCTGCCCAGCTAGGAGTGGTTCTCCAAGATTCTCCTGGGGGATTGTTAAAAACAGATTCCTGAACCCACCCAAAGATATTGACTCACCAAGTCCAGGAGTCTGCATTTTGATAAGTACTATGGGTGATTCTGTAGCTTTGGTTCTCAGACCCTACTCTGAGAAACACAACCCTGGCTGAGCAGAGAAGTCCACAGAAGCCTGGGATACAGTGGCCAGCAAGTATGGCAGCACTACTGCTGAGCAGACCCTCAGTCAAGCAATCAGCTGGAAGGTGTGCAGATGACGCCAGAAACTTCACTTTGAAATGGGAAAGGTTATGAAATGGGAAAAAGCCTGGTTTCCATGTCGTGTGAGATTTTGCATCATATCAATGATATAATGTCTCCAACCTGTATAAAGGATAGATCAGGTGTGAGTGTGTCTTGCCCCAGATCCTAACCATTCCCTCTTGTACCTCTTGAACAGCACTGCACTCTGTGGTTGCATGAACCGTGGACTTGGCTTAGCTGGGAAATAAGGTCATTGGGAATATTGTCCCCATTGGCAGGAGGAGAGAACGTGTCCTTTCTTGCTTGGGACCAAGTTTCTCTGGCATACGGATTGTTAAAAGGAGAGACACGAGGTCTTCTTACTCTCTTGGGTTGAAGAGTTGTGAACTGGTACTACATCGGCTTCAGGAGAAAAGGCAGGTCCTTTCAGAAGCCTCTGGTCTGGGTGAGCAGGGAACAAATCCTACCCACTGGCCAGAAAGCCCTCACCTGGCAACTTCCCTGTTTTTGAAATTATAGAACAAAGGAGGCAAGTTGTGTTTTAATGCAGATGATTCTCTGACTGACCCTGGGGATAGTTAATTATTAAAAAACAATAAACCGAACAACAGAACAAATAAGAAGAGGAGAGAGTGGATTTTTGTTCTAGGGACTGGGAGAGTATCTGGAAAACACCCAGGAGGATGAGGCTCCTGGCTCACCCTCTCTGTTTCTATCTGGCAACGGGTCCACTGAATAGAAAGATAAATCCCTCCCTCTTTTAGAGGCTGTGTTTTTTATTCTTCCAGGATCAAGATGTTACATTCTCTGTGATCTATTTAAGTTATAGCTTAGATGTATAGCTGACTAGGCCTACTCAGTGTTAGGGTCATGGAGACTGGGCGGGGAAGGGAGTACAGAGATTAGTCTGGAAAACAGGGGCCCCAGCCGAGCAGCATCCCAGAGAGAAAGAGGAGCAAAGCTCTGGGGGAGTAATAGGAAAGACAGAGAAGCTACAGAGAAAGAATGATGCAAAGGGGCTAGTGGGATAGACCTTCACTAAGAGACACTGGTGAACAAGCCCAGGGGATCATTCTGTGGGATGCAGGGGCATGTGAAGAGCAGTTTCTCTAAATGTGCTCTGAGGTCACTTGCCCAAGAAAGGGGTCTGTGGTCAAATAGCTTTGGAAGACCTGCATGCTGTGGTCCCTTCTAGGAGACCCCCAAGGCATGTCAATAGATTGGACCTGTGGAAATTGAATGGAATAGGGAAAGGAATAAAGACTTCTGAAATAATCAGGTGGAGAAGAATCTGATTAGTTGCATTGATGAAACAGAAGCAACTGAAATCAGAGGATCCTCCCCTTTAGGCTCCTTTCCTTCCAGGGGCCTGCAGTGGCTGACCTGTGTGGTCCATACCCTGAAGAGTCATCATCCTCCTAACCAGTTAGGATGGGTTTCCTGCTGTGGGTGGTTTAGCGCTACAAAGACATATAGGAAATAAATAGTGTTGCTAAGGCCATTATCCAAAAAAGAGCAGAGCAGAAAACCTGGTTTTTGTCAGAGTGTGCCCTCTGGCATACATCTAATGTTTTAATTTGTAAAGATTAAAAAGGCAAGGAGTCTCAGGAATCCTGTTTAGAGAACTTTACCAATTCATTCTAAAATTAACAGCAACCTGGTTACAGTGGTCCCACTAGTTTATGTCCTGGGTGATGGCATTATATCCAGTTTAGGAAATGGTCTCCAAAGAAAGACATTCTTTATAAGAAGCATCGCCAAGCTTCTGCCTCCCCCACCCCCGACCCCAACCGTGCTTCCTGCATTCAAATCTAAGAAGGCTGGGGGACGTGGAGGCTGCTGGGTAGTGAGGAGGCATACCTGATGGTGACGGAGGAGCACTGGGCCAGCCTCCGGCCCGCACTCTTCAGGCCGGTGTAGATCTGCCCCATTTCCATGGCTCCCTCCAGCCCCACCACTTCAAGCAGCTGGTCACTGAGGTCTGCAGATGAGACAAGCAAAAGCAGCACACACACACCTCTGTGTTCCTCAGGCAGGTTTTGGTCAGAAGGTCTGGTCGCTAGTGGCCAACCCAGACCTGTTTATATCTCTTCATCTCCCACCATGCAGCATTTTCATACTCATGCTGAATAGGGAATTTCATCAAAGGCCATTACATGTATCTTTTCATGAACAGAAAGCCAGTTCTAGTGCAAAAAAAGGTTATGATTCAGAACATTAATATGCACCTAATGGGTAGGTTGGCATATCAAGAACTTCTTCAAAGGTGGAGTAACATAAATGATGAACCCTCTGTTTCCGAAATTATTTTCAAGCTAAAAACACATTGGCTTAGGATGAATATAGGAAGGAATGTTGATGAAGTGGTCGTTATCCATAGCTGGACCAAGTTTCTCTTCTCTGAATGTCTGAATAACATCTTGGCCCTCCGATGATGCCTGATGCAGCTCTGGCCTGTGGCGAGCTGGTGGTGAGCCAGTCTCCTTGGACATCCTTGGGGAAATCAATGACCTCCTTCAGGACACCAGGTGCCCCATGCAGGCCAAGGAAAAGAATATTTCACCTACACCAGATTATTCTGTGTCAGCAGCAGGAAAATAGGAACAGAAAATTCTCTGGCCCAGAGTCACATAGTATTGGCGGCCTCCCACAGAGGCGGTTCCCTCTGATTCAGCCCCTGGAAGGTGCCCTTCTCCTTAAAGTCCCTGAGGCTTAGACTGTGCCTGCTCAATTTCTTGTGAGAGCAATAGCAGGATTAAGATTCAATGTTGGGCCCAAGACTCACTTTTACAGCACAATTTTTATTTATTTAAAACAGAAGCAAAATAAAAGTCAGATTCTTTAAAAGCCTCAATTCCTTTGGCTACTAGGACAAACGTAGGTACTTTTTCTCATAGGTTGTAGTTAATCACTAACATCCTATTAATATTCGCAAACTAGAAAATTGTGTCTATGTAAATGTTTTTTTAACAGATAGTTTCTGTCTTCTTAGGAACCTCCTGATATGTTATAATAGTGTTTATTAGCACTGGCAAGTAGGTATTTGGGTTTGTTTCTACTTCTTTTTGTTTCAAAGACTATTGGGTTTGTTTTTACTTTTTTTGTTTATTTAAAAAACATTCTCTTGATGGATGTATTTCTAGTGAAGGCAGTTAAACAAACCACTGGGCTGACCACGAATGGGTCAACATTGCTAATGTCTAATTTACTGTGGTCCCTGATGAACATCGACTGCCAACAGATCCAGAAACTACAACAGTCTTTCTGTGGCAGGTACATAGCTTTCCCCCCTCCATACATTGACATTCCTATTCTTCTCTGGTACTCTTCTTTTTTTCACATCTGTGAAAAGATGTTGTCTCCTTAAAGCCTCCATCTCATTTGGACTTGGAACAAGAAGTCATGAAAGGGCAATGTTTGTTTAGGAGAATGCTCCAGGCTCTCCCAAGGACTTGACTTCCAATAAACAACACATGTCTGAACCTCCAGTCACTTAATTAGTTCCCTTCTTACCAAAGAGCGTTAAATAGGCATTGGATACTCCTAGTTTACTGTGTCATTTCAACAGTGTCTGTGAAATCAACATGGGGGAGAGAGGGAGAGAGAGAAAGGAGGAGGAGGAGGAGGCAGAGAAGGAGGAGAAAGAAAGAGGAGGACAAGGAGAGAAGAGAGAAATATATAGAGTGTCTAGGGGTGAGGAGTTAGTTATACTGAGGTAGAAGAAAGGAGGAGAAAAAAGAAGCAGAACTTGAAAGTTTCTCTAGTAGCAGAGACAGACAGATGTCTTATAAAGTGTTGCTCTTTGTAGCGGCTTTGGTAACTGGCAGAGCTGTGGTAGTTCAATGCTTTCCTTCTTTGAAACATTCCCTGGTAACAAAATGTTCTAAGAAGCAGAGGACTTAATGGACTCAAGTTTTTCCAGCTTTTACAATGCCTTGGTCTCTTAGCAAATTTTCCTGTTGAATGGCTTTAACTCTAAAGTTGTTATCACTTCCCACACATTACCTTGCAGTTATCACTTCCCACACATTACCTTGCTTCCTGGCTCTAGAAGAGAAGTAATGAAGGCTGATCTCATCAGCATGGTGGGTGTGTGGGGGGTAGGGGCTTGCACAAATGTGGGACTGAGGAGATAAATGTAGGAGCTAGGCTATTTGTACACTTTTCTGCTGTTCTGCCTTTGAATTTGTGCTCCGAATAGTCTGGCATGAAGGGGCTAGGGTGACTCCTGTCCACTGTTGAAGAAAGACTCTGCTGCTCCTCTCCTTCTCCACCATTGCTCAACTGATTTTTCTTTCAACTTCCTAAATACAATGCCTAACAGGAAGCTTGGAGGTAAAGAAACCTACGGTATTTATCTCTGTTTCCCAAAACTTACTGGACCACGAGACTCTTCTTTTGTGTGATACCTATAAACTGTCCGTGGTAGTTTTCTTTGGGACATATTTTAGGAAATTCTGGCATCACTGAATTCCTTTTACTCTTTCTAGCACAGAGATACTTAAGCACAAATTAAATTTGGTATTAAAATGAAACAGAACAGAGCGCAAGTCAATGACCAGGCACACAAAACAACTAAATGTTCCAAACTTAGAATCCAGGAACAGGACAACTGGTATACCAGGTTTTTACTTTAGGTACCAATGATTCAGAGTGTGGTTTTGGCAATTCATACCTCAGTATTGTCTTCACACTCTTCACCTTATTAGTATTTAAGATGAAATGTGCATGTACCTTAGTAAAGCAGAAATTAATTTATTCACTCATCTATTCATTCAACAGTTACTGAGTAGCAAACAACTGCTAAGCACTCTGTTAAGAACTACGAATACAAAATATTTTAGTTTTGAAGGCTTTTTAGCCAAAAGGGAGAAAAGGGTTAGGTGGAGAAAATGCTGTAATTGAACAATAGGAGCAAGGAGGCCTGGGTAATGGATTTTGACTGGCCAAGGTGTGGAAGGCAGTGTAGTCTGGAGCAGCAGCCGCAGCATCACCTGGGAACTTGTTAGAAATGCAAATGCTCAGGCCCCTCCCCAGACTCATTGAGCCAGCAACTCTGGGGCTGTGCCCAATAGTCTCTGTCCTAACAAGCCCTCTGGGAGATCTTCAGGCATGCTCAAGTTGCCCCAGACATGTGCAGGAGTTGGCAGGGAAAGGAACATCAACAAGTTACTTCCTAATTGCTTTGATCTAGAGCTTCCTCACTTGAAAATTAGGAATTAGGAGTAAAACACTGACCTCAAAGTATGGTTATTTGATTAAATGGTGGAGCTGTACAGGAAAGAGTGGGCAGTAAAAATATATTAGTTTCACTTTCCTTTTCTGCCACATCCATTCTGATTACTGGCAACAATCTCTAATTGTCTATCTATCTTCTAAGAGCTGTAAACAAGAGGCCCCAAACCAAAATATTTGGGCTAAAACATTAAAGAAAAAAGTCTTCCGTGTTCCTCATAGTTTCATATATTCAGAGAGGCTGCAAATCCAGGTGAGCTTTAGATTAGGTGGACATCCTGCTCAGTCTATTTTTTTCCTCCTCTAATCTCTTCCCAGATTCTGCTCCTTTGCCTGCTTCTTTGATCTCAACAGCCCTGTTTTGCTTTTATGGTTTTAGTCCTCCTCACTGTCTGGAGGAGGGGCTGGAGCTCAACACTGACAGGTAAGGGCTGGCAGAGCTCTTATAGTCAGCAGGCACATCCGACCTATTCCCTCCCCTCTTAAGACTCTTCGGTGGCTCTGGAAGTCCAAAGGACAATGTCTTAGTTCCTTAGCCCAGTGTGCAAGATTATTTACTGTCTAGCCCTGTTCCCTGTACAGGTATTCCTCTGGCTGGAGAAGTCCCCTTTACCCTCCCAGGATACCCAGGGCACCATGCTTCTTCCTTCGCCTGTGCTCAGGTGGTGGATCTCACCCACAACAATTGTTTCTAGTCATCCCACTCTCCCAAATCCACTGAAAGTTGTAGGCAGGGCTGTGTTCTTTTTTATTTCTTTGTATCCCTAACAACTAGCTCAGCTCCAATAAATGTTTATTGAACAAACTAAAGATACATGCTTTAGTGTCAAAAACCTTGACAGGTTTGGCCTAAAAGAGGTAAAGATAATGATTACTAATTAATAATAATAATGATAACTATTTGCCTTGACTGAACCGAGTAATAAGCTTTCTTCCGTGAATTAATTTATTTAATCTGCATATAACACATAATGGTGACCCAGGCTGGTTTTGCCTCTCTCCCTGAATTCATAATGTTTCTCTTCATTCTAATCTTGGCTGCTGGTTCACATTATGAAAACTGTCATTTAAGATGCAAGGGAAACATGGCTACCCTCAGTCCAACTTCCACCCGGTTTCCCTCTCTATCAGCGCTCCGGGATTTAGGTCTGAGGGCTGCGGTGGGCCAGCCCAGGAAGCCCAGCAACTGTCAGTGGGGGTGCTGAAACCCTGACCATGTGGTAGCACTGGAGTTTCTGAACCATCCCACTACAGTGTTGAGGCAGCACGCTCTCTACCCTCGGGCAGCTCTGTCACACCTGCGGGCATGGTCCCTTCACCTGGGTTACAGGGGTACAGGTAAACTGAGATGTTAGGTGTCATTGCTTTGGGCTGGAATCGTAACAGTTTGGCGGGCAATACTAGTTAGCCAACACTGATCTGAAGCTCTTAGGGGCAGGAGTGTGTGCCAGACTCTATGAAATTTGCCATAGATATCTTGATAGGAATTGTGTTGAATCTATAGGTAGTTGTAGGTAGTATGGACATTTTAATGATGTTAATTCTTCCTGTCCATGAGCACTATGTGTTTCTACTTATTCTGGAGTTGTATCTTCTTCAGTTTTTCTTCAGTGCCTTATAATCTTCTGACTACAGGTCTTTTACATTATTGGTTGTTTATTCTAAGGTATTTTATTAATTTTTTAATGCAATGGTAAATGGGATTGTTTTCTTAGTTTCCTTTTTCTGACATTATTGGTGTATAAAAATCCAACTAATTTCTGGATCTTTATTTTGTATTTAGCTCTTTTAATGAATTCATTTATTGGTTCTAATAGTTTTTTTGTGAAATCTTTAGAGTTCTCTCTATATAGTATCATATCATCGGCAAATAATGATAGTTTTACTTCTTTTCCAATTAGGATAACTTTATTTCTTCTTCTTGTCTGACTGCTGTGGCTAGGACTTCTAGTGCTAATTTGAGTAAGAGTGGTGAAAGCAGACATCCTTGTCTTGTTCCTCATCTTAAGGGAAACAAAGGAAACACTTAGTTTCTGCCCATTGAGTATGATGTTGGAGGTAGGTTTTTTGTATATGACCTTCATTATGCTGAGGTAAGTTTCCTCTATTCCCATTTTGCTGAGCATTTTTAGTATAAATGGGTGCTAGATTTTATCCAATGCCTTTTCTGCATCTATTGATATGATCATGTGATTTTTACCCTTCCTTTCGTTTATATGGTGTAATACATTTATTGATTTGTGAATATTGTACCAACCATGCATCCCCAAAAGAAATCCTACTTGGCCATGGTGTATGATCCTTTTAATGTATTGCTGGACCCAGTTTGCTAATATTTTGTTGAGGATTTTAAAAAATTATTTATTTATCTTTAGAAGGGAAGGGAAGGAGAGAGGGAGAGAAATATCAATGTATGGTTGCTTCTGGTGCATCCCCTGCTGGGAACTGGCCCCTGCTGGGACCTGGCCTGCAACCCAGGCATGTGCCCTGACTGGGAATTGAACCGCAATCTTTTGGTTCGCAGGCCCGTGCTCAATCCACTGAGCTATACCAGCCAGGGCTTGTTGAGGATTTTAGCGTCTATGTTCATTGGGGACATTGGCCTATAATTTTCTTTCTTTGTAGTGTCCTTATCTGGTTTTGGAATTAGGATGATCCTGGCCTTGTAAAATGAACTTGGAAGTCTTCCTTCCTGTTGAATTTTTTTGAAATAGTTTGAGAAGGATAGGTGATATTCTTTGAATGTTTGGTAAAATTCACCTGTGAAGCCATGTGGTCTGGGACTTTTGTTTGTTGGGAGTTTTTTGATTATTGCTTCATTTTCATTAGTTGTAATTGGTCTATTCATATCTTATGATTCTTCATGTTTCAGTTTGGGAAGATTATATGTTTCTATATGTTAAAAAGATTTTATTTACTTAGTTTTAGAGAGAGGGAATGGGAAAGAGAAAAAGAAGGAGAGAAACATCAATGTGTGGTTGCCTCTTGAGTGCACCCAACTGGGGACCTGGCCCACAACCCAGGCATGTGTCCTGACTGGGAATAGAACTGGTGACCTTTTGGTTCACTGGCTGGCACTCAATCCACTGAGCCACACCAGCCATGGCTGTTTCTAGGAATTTATCCACTTTGTCCACATTTTCCAATTTGTTATCATATAATTGTTTTTAATATTTTCTTACAATTCCTTGTATATCTTGGTGTTAATTGTTACTTCTCCTCTTTCATTTCTGATTTTATTTATTGGGTCCTCTTTTTCCTTTTCTTGATGAGTCTGGCTAAAGGTTTGTCAATCTTGTTTATCTTTTCAAAGAACAAGCTCTTGGTTTCACTGTTCTTTCCTATAGTTTTTTTAGACTCCTTTCCACTTATTTCTGCTCTAATCTTTATTGTTATTTTTTTCTCTACTCTGGGCTTTGTTTGTTGTTCTTTCAAATTTTCTCTTCTTAAATGAACACCAATCAGATTAGATCAGGGTCTACCCTCACTGCCTCATTTTCATTTAATCACCTCTTTAAAGGCCTTATTTCTAAATAGAGTCACATTTTGAGGTGCTGGGGATTAGGGCTTCAACATGTTAATTTTGCCCGGAGATGGACAAAAATTCCCTCCGGGGACAGGAACGACAGTAAAACCTACTTCATGGGTTATTTTGAGGGTAAAAGAGTTGAAGAATGTGAAGGTGTTCTGTAAATAGCGATTAGTAATGTCCTTATCACCGTGCTACCGAGAAGCTGGTGTGCACTGGGGTTGTGTGGGACCTTCTTGCTCTCCTCAGAAAGGAAAGATATAAGCCCTGCTCTGCCTTGTGGTGGGGCCAGGTTTAGTCCTCACAGTCTAGACAGGCGAGCATAGTTATCCAGCCTCTCTCAGGCTTGGCCTGCAGACACTGTGGCTGGTGTCACCTTGGGCTCCTCTCCTGCCTCCAGATTTCCATGGAGATGGGCCACGTGCCCTTGGTGGCTCAGTCACCCAAAGCCCAACAAAGCCACACACTGATTTGCCAGCCTAAGCTTCCCACTGGGTCTGGTTTGTGCAGATGAAAGACTGCTCCTGGCTAAAGAGCTTCAAAGCTGCTTGGAAGCACCGCAACCTGAAAATAGCCTGGGGGTGGGGAGATGTGAAGGACCCCAGAAGATGGTTTCCTGATCTTCTGAAGGGGAGGGGTCTTTGGGATTTCCTTGCGCCCAAAAAGCGAGTAAGACAGGAAGACTGTAACTGGCCACACAGGAGCCCCCCGCCCCCCCACAGTGTTCCCACCTGGCATCTCAAGTATCCCAATCATAACTAACTTGAACTATAATCTATGACCAATACTTTCTCTAGAGATTTTAACTCAGACACAAGATAAGGCAGATGGCCCCTGGCCAGCCAACTACCCAGGTAGGAGGGCTGATTCTAAGGCATCCTGTAAACATAACATAAAGAATGACCTCCTGACACAGGTGCTGAAACTTAGACTGTGGGCTTCAAACAGACTTGAGTCTGAATCCTATTGCTTGGCATTCACTGGTCTTATTATCTTGGGAGAAGTCACTTAACCTATCTTGAGTCTTTTATCTGGAAACTGTGGATATAACAGCTCACTGGCAGGGTTGTCGTGAGGCTCAGAAGTGAAGCCAACAAGTGCCCTGCCCAGAGAGCAGCACAGGCCCTCAAGAAACAGTTGCTGTTATTGTGGTGTTTTGTTTTCTTAGAAAGGGACTTCCTCTGGGAATCTGATTTTGCTACATGGTAAATGCTTGGCCTTCTGCAAATGGTTAATTAATGTAACCCAGAGAAAGTAGTGCAGGAGGAGGAAGGGGGAGGTCAGGAAGAGGGTGGGGGGGCAGGTATAGGAAGGAGGAGGAGGAGGAGGAGAGGGAGGGGGAAGAATAGCGTGCTGAAAAAGAGAAGTGTAGGGATTCTATGAAGATCAGAGACATTGTGACCTTGAGATTTTATGGTGACTGCCCCTCCTGGTGAGTAAAGTATCCATATTTTTCTTCTTTTATTCAAAAACAAGGAGGATACTGAGCTTTTTATTTGGAAATGAAGTCATTAAATCCTTTCCTTTCCCTTTCCCTTTCCTTGTGTGTGAGTGCACACTATAATCCCACAATGACCAGGCCCGCCCTTGTTCTTGGGCTGACCAAGGGGGCAGCAGAGTGGGGTCTCAAGATCTTTCAGACATCGATTTGACACCCCTACTCCAGCTGGGCACCCCCTCTAGGGGAGTTGCCTTTGTGCCCTGCCCTCAACACACTGGCTGTAGGTTTCTTCTACTCCCAGGGGTCTGTAAAACCCCATCAGGGCATAGAAGTCTTGGACTCTGGATAATCCAGATGGAAGCAGGCAGAAAAGAGAACCAGCAAGAGCATCTGCTTTCTGAAGATGAGAGAAGCTGCAGGATCAGAGAGAGAGGAAATGTGTTGCCCCAACAGGAAAGAGTTGGGATTTTGGTCTCTTCTCTGGCTATCTTGTATGATCTTGGGCAAGTCACTTCTGTCCTCAGGGCCTCCATTTTCCCATATTGGGGGTTGGGGTGTTCTATCCTTAAAGTCTGTCTGAGCTCTTCCAACGATGGCAGTGGAGGCTGCATTTTCTGACTGTCTGGGTCGAGAGCAGACTGGCAGCAGTTCTTGCCATTCCTCACACCGTGCAGAAGACAAAATGTTCAGCACTGCCCTATGCCGAAGCAAGTGCTGGCTCACAATGACCAGTGTTGTGGCTTCCTGAGAGCCTGCTTGAAGGGTGAGGCTGGAGTCCTCCATTCCCAGTGGCTTTCTCTTCTGGGGCTGGGCAGGCTTCTGATGAAGGCTCTGTACATTGGGGAAGGGGCTTCTAAATCTCTCTATGCTAAGAATAAGGTGTTTCAGAAGAGGAGAAGGAGTGTGCTGGCAGGGGTTGTGCGGTGGGAAATTTCTCAAGAAGACAGGATCTCCTGGAAATGGCTCTGAAGTATGGGTCTGGCAGCATCATGCCTCTGAGAAGAACAAAGGGCGAGACTGTCTCATGAGGCCTGGGAAACAGTGGAGCCACCGGAAATCTTGACCTGGTGGTCCCAGCGAGGACACGGAGAGACTGACCATTACTGGGCACAACTCTAGGCCAGTCCTGGAGCTTTACAAAAGTTATTGCTCTTGATCATTGTGGCAAGCCTGTTCTGTAGAAACTATTATCCCAATTTAAGAAAACAAACAAACCAGCAGCAACACCATCCTTGGGGCTCAGAGAGATGGAGGAACTTGCCTAATATCACAAAGCTGGCATGTGGTAAAGCTGGAATTCAAACCTGTCTGACTCCAAAAATAAGCTTTGTATAAAGGACTCAAGGCAGAACCAAACTCTTAAAGTGATAGGGTGTCTGAAGCCAGGGAAGTGAGGTTGGGCTAAGCTTCATCTCACCTTCTCTCAGGATTCTTGGCAACAGTCTTATTGAGTGGAAAGCTGAGTTTCTTCACCTGATGGCAAAAGACCAGATGGTTTATTATCTGGCATTACTTTGCTCACCGAGCTCAAGAAGCTTCAATTTCAGGCGTAGTGTATGTAATAAAGTCAACCAATGGTGAGATTTTCTAGTTCAACTCAAACCTGATTCTCAGGCATGACACACATAAGGTACATTATAGAGATACACACCGACAAAATGCATCACAGCTCAGAGAGATGTTCACACTACCCAGCTGCCCCAGAAAGGCAAAGCTAGAAGGGAGCTGCAGTTGGGAGGGGTGTTTTCTGGTTGTCAGCTCAGGACCAGCCAGAAATGTGGAGGTGGCAGAGAGTGCCGTGGTGTGTTCAGAAAGAATGCCATGTTTGGAATTCTGGGACTTGGCTCTAGTTCCAGATCCACCAATTAGTGTGGCCTTGGACAGGTCAATTAACCTCCGTGGGCCTCATTTTTCTAATTATAAAGTGTCTCTGTAGGGAATTAAAGTAAAATGATGAATGTAAAATGTATCTAGCATCTAGTGCTAAATTCAAGTAGGTGCCTAACAAATGTTGAATGAATTGGCCTGAAAATGGGAAGAGATAGGCCCTGGCAGCATGCTGAAGCTGGAACAGATGCAGGCCCCTGTCTAAGGGCATCCACTCTGTGAACAGGAGCTGCTGGCATTGGGGAGGGAGGCGGGTGTGGAGGCAGACAGGAGAAGGCTGAGCTTGCGGGTAGGCGCTGGGATCCTGTTGGCTGGTTTGTGGGGGGCAGTGCATCTCCCACATGACAATGTCCCCTTTGTCTGTCTCCCACTTCCTGTTGACTTTGTCCACTCTTCCTTTTTGGGCATTGACTCCCAGTTCAAGGTCTTAGAGAGCTATATGTCTGTCTTCTGCACTGGCTTCTGCACTGGTCTCCTTGCTACCAGTTCCTTTCCTTTTCCTCTAATCCAAACCCTCCTACTAGTCCTACTCTCACCTCCTGTTGCTCCTGGCTTAAAACCCTTCATCACTTCCTGTCATTCAAAAGATCATATACAAATTCCATGGCCTTGTTTTTTGCTTCTTCTGTGTGCTGGTTTCCTGGCCCATCTTCCCCTTCTCTTATTCACTGTCTTGTCACATCCTTGTGAGCTTTAGGTATTAGCACACACAGCACATTCTGTCTTGTTCCTTCATTTCATTCATTCATTCATCAGATGTTTATGGATCACCTTCTAGGTGCATGGCACAGTGCTAGACAGCTGGGGATAGAGTTTCTACAGAGGGACCCTTTTTCCCTGATTTTCCATACTCTTATGATACGTTGTTTCTGCTGCTCCATGCTGCTTGCCTCTCATGCCAGTGTCAACATGATTGTTAACATGAAATATACATGTATTTCCTATGTGTGAACCACTGAAAGGCTAGACCATGTGGTACTCTTGTTTGCATCCCTACAGCACCTGGAGCACTAGGTTCTTGAAGGCCAGAATCTACTGTGTATTGTCTCTGTGGTCATTAGCCTCGGTGTCCTCAGCCATAAGACAGATTAAATTTTTTAAATATGCAGTAGGGTTGGCCCATAAGTAAGTGCTCAGTGAATAACATACATATTCATTGGTTAATTAAGAAGATGAAACACTTCTTGCACACATTAGAAACAGACCAAGAAGAACACTAGCATTCACGCTGTGCAGAACACGTGGCCAGCGTGGAATTTCGCTGTGGGTTGGGTCTTAGGAGGCAGCTGATATCAAATGGCTGAACAGTTGGTCCAGGGGAACAGGGGCTGTGCATGGACCAAGATGAGGCAAGCAGGAGAGGGAAAATGTAAGATGTCTAGGCCTGCCAAGGAGACAGCCTGGAAGTTTCTTCTGCATGTGAGAAATGAAAGGTTCCTTGGCTCTGTGGTTCTGTTTTGAGAAGCAAACCTCCTAAGGCAGGAATTAAGTTGGAGTTTTAACTAGAGGTTGAACCTGCGTGAGCAAGTTTCCCCTCTGCAGATGCGGAGCAGCCTCTACCTCACCAGCCCCTCCCAGGTCTTTGGGTGGTGGGTAGTGTGAGTTTGAGTCCTCTTGATTTAGAAGTCAGCTGGAGAAGAATGAATGCTTGCTTTACTTTGAATTTCCAGTGAATTCCAATTGGGTCAGGGTGTGTAAAAAGAACTGCGTGTTTAAACAGTAGGACTTAGCTCTAGTTTCAGAACCATCTTTTCATGTGACCTTTCTAAAGTATTAAGTTTCTTCCTGGCATGCTTCTGGGGAGTGGCCCGCCCACCAGTGTAGTGCTTCTTAGACTTCAGTGTCCCAGGGAATCTTGTTAAAACACAGATTTGGCTGCAGGACATCTTGCCTGGGACTTGAGGGTCTGCATTTTTGACACTCTCAGGTGATGCCAGTGCTGCTGGGTGTGAACCACATGAGGCTCTAGTACAGGGTTTGGCAAACCACAGCTTGAGGGCCAAATTCAGTCTGCTGCTTGTTTGTGTGCGTAAATGAGCTGGGACACAGCCATGCCCACTTGTTTATATATTCTCCATGGCTGCTTTTAGGTTAATGGACAGAGCTGAGTAGTTGCATCAGAGACTCTATGGCCCACAGAGCCTATTTTAATAGTTACTATGAGGCCCTTTATAGAAAAAGTTGGCCAATCCCTGCCTTAGTGGACCTAGGGCTGGCTTGTGTGACCTAAAAGACTTGCATTTCAGTCTGGGTTTGGCCAAGGGCAAGCAACTTTACCTTGCTAGTTCTCACTTTCCTTACCTACAGGATAAAATGATCTCTAAATTTCTGAGAGACCCGTGACTCCAGGATTTCAATACTACATAGAAAACATCATAATTTCTATAGAAACATGCATCTGAGAAACAGATTGTGCAGCCTTTATTGGGAAGATGCAAAAATATACCTGGCCTCACCTGCAGAGTCCAGGGGGCAACCCTGCCAGATGCCACAAAAGCAACTGATGCTGGGTCAACTGAGAATAGATACGGGCTTAGGAGACTGAGCACAGGAGGCAGGTGGGAGGCAGACCTCCAGGGCCAGCTAGAGACTGTGGGTCTCTAGCTTGGGCAACAAGTGAGGACATTAATAAGGCAGGGAATGTGGGGTGGGGGGCAGTGGGTTGTAGAAGAGGGGGTAGAGTATGCAAAGAGGGGAAAGATAATGCCTACTTTGGGGAATGTCAACTGCAATATGGGCACCTGAAGGACTAAATGACAATGCTGTGACTTCCTGTAAAAAGCAGAACGAAGTCTCTGTAGGCCTGTAACTGTTTGAGAGGAATGACATATGTGTTGCCACAGTTACTTCCCAGAGCTGAGGGGAATCCCAGTGCACACAGTCCCCCTTAAAACTCCCCCAGGTTCTTTAGGGGTCACTCACTTACTCTATCTCAGCCCCCAGGAGAGACCTGGCTAGAGAAACTTCTGTGAAACGCACACTTTCTAGGAACATTTCTATTTTTTTCTCAACCCAAATGAGCAGTGAGTGGCCGACTATGGCTCACTATGATAGTCTTTCTGGTCAGATCTGTACTGAATGGGAAAATTGGGAACCTACAATCCTGGACAACTCCTGAAGCCAACAGGTCACGTTCTATTATGCTTTCACATAAGTGAAAAGCAAGCCCCAAGAAACAAGAAACTCCTGTGCTTGCAATGGCTGTGTTGTCTGCTCTGAGCTCTAGCTCCTCATCTGGGAGTGTGACTCTCAAATGGCTGTATAGCATCCTATTCCCTTGGTTTGGGATTCAGAGGATAGTCCATACGATAAGTGAAAATCCAAGCAGGCAGAGGATACAGCAGATTGAACCATGTGTACCTACATAGTACACATTCAACTGACTGTGAAGCAGGAGGGTTTTCCCTTTGCCAGATGAGACCTTGGTATCTGGGCGAGATCCGACGACTGTACGCATTTGCCAGGAGGGAGCCTCTGTGAGTGCCTGCTCCATTGGTTTGAGTACCAGGCTAGCAAGGTGTACCTCTTAGCTACACTCTGGCCTGTTGGTCTTGCTGAGGTGCTGGGTAGCCACATGACTCTGCTTCTTGGCACTCACCACCTAATTACGTGCCTATGTGTGGGATTATTTTATTGACACCTGGCTCCCGTGCTCCATACTGGCTAAGTATAGAGACTGTGCCTGTTTTTGCTCATTATTGTCCAGTGCCTGGCACTGGGTAGGTGCTTCATAGCATGTTGAATAAATGACAGAAAGTATGTCCCCACTGCTGGGAAATGGACTCAAAGTGTACATTCTAATGTCTGCCTCCCTATCTTTGTCCACCAGGAATTACAAAAAGTATAAACTAGTGAAGCTCTAGGGAGATTTTGCCCTCTCTGTTCAGAATCTTGTCTAGAATACCACATTTGTCATTCAAGTGGGATCGACTACAAAGTCACTGAGAGTAATGTTGCTTTGATATCAAATAGCCAGAAGGGCCAAGTATGGGTGGCACAGCCTCAAGGTTGCTGCTGGCTGCAGCCTGAAGGCTGGACTGGGGCAGATGTGAGCCTCAGCGAAGAGTGTGAGAGAAGGTGTTGCGAGTCTCACATTCATCTGTAGGGTGGGGCTAGAGAGAAACAGTGGCAGAGCTGCCCAGGACTGTGCTCCCCGACTTCACCGGGACCAACCCGGTTTTGTGCCGTGCCCTTGGTGTTTCAGCGGGGTTCAAGACTTACCACGTTTATCTTCCCCTTGTTTCACTGGGCAGCCAGCTCTGGTAACCACTCTACTGGCAGCAACAGTCACACACGCTTAAGCACGGTGACAATGAATAGCCCCAGAGTTACAGGTTGTTAGGGCCATAGGTAATTTAAAGGGAATCTAGAACAAATTCCTGAAGGTCAAGAGAGTGAAATTCTTTAAAAAATCATATACTAAGTACTTATCATCTTTCACTTATCACTTAATGATAATTCTGAGTACTATTAATCAAGAGCTCACCACGTTTCAGGTACTCTGCTAAGTGCCCTACATGGATAATCTCATTTAACCCTCAAACGAGCTGAGGGAGAGAGACTATCATTGTTCCCATTTTGTAACAGGGGTTCAGTGACTCAACCAACTGTCACATGGCTGGTGGTGGGAAGGTCTGGGTCTTCTAGCTTTTAGTTCAATATTCAATCCCTTACTCTATAATGACTCTCAAGGACAAGTCCTCTAAGTTACAGCTGAATTACTTATATAGCCAGGACATCTCTTACTTATCAAATGAATTTGTCATGGTTCTATGAAGCAGAATTTGCAGCCTCACTAACACTCACATATAACTCTTTATGAGACTATTTTCCCCCCAAGATCTTTCACTAAGTGTCTGTTCCTGTCCTGCTCCAGAATTCACCGCCCACTGTGTGGGCAGACAAAGGCAAGATTCGATCTCCCTCCCCACTCCCCTCCAACAAACATTGCTGTAGGACAGTGTGAGCCAAGTAGAGTGTTAGGCTTTCAAGGGAACATGAACATGAACACATGTTCCTCATTTTCCAGGCACTGGCAGTAGATATGACGAGGATGCACATGTCTATGGACCAGGGCAACCCATCATCAGTGCACTGTCAAGACAGAAGGTAAAGCTAAATGCTCCAGGAGTTCAGAGCTGGACTGACTTCTATGGGCCCCAGGAAGGACAGGCCCTTAGGGTTGGCCCCACAGGAGGAGCAGAATTTCAACATGTGTGTGCGGGGACTTTCCCATGCTGGGTCATAAATTCTTCCCATTTTTTAGGGCCCTGGCTTTTGAAATACACACAGTAGGACCTCAAATACATTTTCTGGTTGGGTACTAGCCGCTTAGGGCTAGGCTAGAAACCATGACGTTGGATGTGAGGCCACCACTGGACATAAATTATATAAGCCACACCCCTCCCGTGGACCTCTGTTTTTCCCCAGTATGAGATAAAAATATGGATGGGAGTGGGAATACCTTGCTCATGGGTTTCTGCTTAGAATTATTTGAAGCTAATATATGCAAACTATTTATGAGCCAAAATGAAATATAAGAGACTATCTGTCACTATTCTTATTGGTGTTACAAAAATTGAAAAGAACGAATATCTACGTATGTCTCATTTATCCAACAACCTTTTTTTGACTAACTACACTGGGTCAGGCACTGGGAATATGTCCACTTCCATTCTTGGAATCTGAAAGGTCTGGGAAAGGAGACCCTGGGTATAGTACAATTGATGGCATGAGTTTAATGTGCTGGGGCAAAGGCTGGTCTGCAGTCTGGTGTGAGTTCTGCTCTTTCCTGGTGATGGTGCAAGCAGATAGAGATGCCAGAGATAAAAACGTCAAAATCAGGAATTCAACTGGTATGCTCCAGCATGAAATGGGATTAAAGGTAAGGGGAATTTTTTTAAAGTTTTGAGCTTAAATTATGCTCCAGGCACTTTCATATCCATGATCTTCATAAAAAGCTAGGTGGTATTATGCCCTTTTCAGAGATGAGGAAGCTAAGACTCAGGGAGGTGAGGTCACTTCCTAAGGTTTAGAAAACTAAAGTATAAATGTAAACCCTAGTCATTTAACTGCTTCGTGCTTTTCCCAGTTCCCTTTATTGCTTTCTAATTTATTTTTAAAATATTTTACTTATTTTATTTTTAGACAGAGGGGGAGGGAGAGGGAAAGAAAGGGAGAGAAACACCAATGTGTGGTTTTGCCTCTCGCACACTCTCTACTGGGGACCTGGCCCACTACCCAGGCCAGTGTCCTGACTGGGAATGGAACCGGTGACCTCTTGGTTTGCTGGCCAGTGCTCAACCCACTGAGCCACACCAGCCAGGGTATAATCAGTTAATTTCTTACAGAATTCATTCCATGCTAATCCTGACCCATGATCTTTCTTGGATTGCTTTTCTAAGGGCAAAGACAGATTTATAAGAAAGATTTGATACTAACTCCTTCTATTGTCATTTTCCTCTTATACTCCCTATGATATATTCCTTCCCTCCTACTACTCTCTGCTGACTCCTCCCTCACCTCCAATCCCAGTGAAATTGCCAAGGAGTAAAGAATCCCAACAAATGAAGAGGCTACAGAGAGAGACCCTTGCCTTCTCAGCTGCTGGCCTATAAACTGTGGGACAAAACACACTGAAAGAAGGAAGAAACTGGCCATACAATTATGTCCAAGGAGTCCACCTATACCAAACTTGTCCATGCCTTAGTTTTGTGGAGCCATGAAGAACCCATGATCTATAGAAATTTATATGATTGTTAGCCTCACCTATTTTATAGATAATG
The DNA here is from genome assembly GCF_021234435.1 of Artibeus jamaicensis. Classification (NCBI taxonomy): domain Eukaryota; kingdom Metazoa; phylum Chordata; class Mammalia; order Chiroptera; family Phyllostomidae; genus Artibeus; species Artibeus jamaicensis. The sequence goes on along the minus strand of NW_026522046.1, from coordinate 4,659,657 downwards.
AAAATTAAAATCCAAGAAGGTGAAAGGACTTGCCCAATGTCACACACTAGCGAGAGGCAGTATGAACCGCAATCCAAGTTTCTTGACTCCCAAGATGATGCTTTCCTACTAAAGTTGTCTCTTCAGCTTTTCTCCACTATCTCAACTTATATAAGATCGTGGCTTTTTCAAAAAGAAACTCAGTGTTAGTGTCTCTGCAAAGCCCAGAAGCCAGGGCGCCTTTCTCAGCTGGTGCTTTGATCAGCTCATGTCCTCCTCCAAAGAACAGGAAGTAGCTTCATTTTTAGCTCTGAAAGCACATTCTGGGGCTGAGAGAGGGGGATCTGGGGAAGAGAGTTCCTGTATAGAGAGTTCCTGTATATGATGATCAAGAGTGATCAGCAGACACACTGCTCTTGCTTGAAGGGGAAGAAATACGGTCAGATATGGAAGGGGAAGATGTAGGTTGTCCTTGTGTCCGAACCCGAACAGGTCCTCAGCAAGAGCTTTCCCAAGCCCCTGAGTTGGGGGAGGGGAAGAGTCTCCCCTGATTCTGTTCTGATGGGACTGGATGTCAGAGTAAGGGTTGAGGTAGGAGCATCAGGGTGGGAAAAGTTTTCAGGAACTTTCTACAATTTCCAGTGCTTCCCCCACCCTCTGCTGGCACCCGCAACTTCCCCTGCCAAGGGTGGAAGAAGGAACACATTATTCAGTTTAATAATTTATACAAATTGAAAAGTTTACTGTGAAATAAAGGGGACTTAAGAGGTCAACAGAAATAAAAATTTCTGAGTCCTCTCTTAAAGGGTGGAGTTGTCAAGATGATACTTCTCAATGACTTAACCTGGAATATGACAATCTGGTTGTCTTAATAGATGGGTTCAAAACAAGCAAATAACCCTTCCCTATATAAATGGTCAGCCAAGTTTTGTCTCCTTTTACTGGTGGGATCACATCCAGTCTCAGCACTGATAGCCTGGGAGAGACCTAGATTCATGGACACTTGTCTATGTCTGTGGTTCTCAAATAAACCTCACAATTCATCAGAGTCATCTGGGGAGCTCATTACCAGGAACCAACCCAGAGATTAATTAGGTAGATCTGGGCTAGGGCCTAGGAATCTTCATTTACAACGAGGAAGCCTGGTTTAAGAACCAATGATCTGGTTCAACCCCATCCATTCACCTATCAAAACTTTACATATGATACTGGGTTTACAGCAGAGGAAACTGAGATGTCAAAAAGTAGGTTAGTAGCAGCACTTGGACTCTAACCAAGTCTCCTCCTCCTCTTGTGATGTCTTTGCAAATGCCTTCACACATGGATTCTCTCCCCCGGCTCACCAGTCTACTGAGAACCCCTGAGGATCAGTGGCACCCTTTCCTCCAATCCACAGAGCAGCTGGAGCTGCCAAAAACTCTGTTTGAGTCCCCACTTGGTTCATTGGTGGACATAGCTGGTAAGGGGTAGAGGTAAAGGTAGGTTTAAGGGTACTTTTAGAGGGGAAGGCACAGCTGATGCTACCAAGCCACACTAACCGCTTGTTCCAGGCAGAAAGAATAGTCAGTTCATGGATGCAGCCTGTGGTGCTAGAGAAGCCAGAGGGAGTAAGGGGGAGAATAGCAGAAGATGAAGTCTCAAAAGTAATGGGAGGCCAGACCATCTGGACCCTCCAGGTCACATGAAGGTCTTTGGCTTTTACTCCGAGCCACTGCAGGATTTGGAGCAGGAACATGGCATCATCTGGCACCTTTTGGCAGGGGTACTCTGATGCAGTGGTGGGACAGGCTGCACAGGGCAGGGGTATACACAGGACATTCAGTTAGGAGGATTTGCAGTAATCCAAGGGACAGAGGATGGTGGCTTGACAAAGGTGGTAGGAATGCAGTGAGAAGTGGGTGCACCCGTTACTTTTAAAGGTAAAGTTAACAGATTTTCTGATAAATTGGATATGAGATGTGGGATAAAAAGAGGAGTCAAGGATGATGCCAAGTATTTTGGCTCCAGCAACAGGCAGGTTGGAGCTATCATCCACTGAGCTGGGGAAGGCTGTGGGTGGAGACAGTTTGTGGGAGGGATAGTTTTGGACGTGCTGAGTCACTGGCACTCACGTGGTATTTAAATAAAGTCTCACCACTGGATGAGGTCATCAAGGAGGGAGTGAGTATAGACAGAAAAGAAAAGAGGGTTGGTGACCTTGCCTGAGGACCCACCAGCATCAAAAGGTTAGAGAGAAGATGAGGAATCAGCAAAAGAGACTGAGAAAGAGTAACCAGTGGGGGAGGAGGAAAACCAGGAACGTGTGGAGTCCCAGAAGCGAAGTATTTTCAGGAAGAGGGAGTGATCAGCTGGGTCAAATACCACTGACAGGTGAAGTGAGGTGAAGGTTGAGAACTGACTACTGGAAAGAGTTATCGGAAGGCAGTAGTAACCTGGGCAGGAGCAGTGTTTGACTCCTGACCTCATGGAGTCCCACAGCTTGCCTACTGACTGTCATTAAGAGTTCCCTTATTATTCATTTTTTCTTCCCAGTTAGGTTGGAAACTTTGCAACATCAGGAATGATGAGTCAGTGTATCTGCAGAACTTGAATACCACCCACCTGAAGACCCTTTTATCAGGGCACTGACCTAGAGCCATATTCCTCATGCCTGACTTACCTTGGACGCAGAATTTCAGTTCCTTAGGGTCAGTGACAACCTTCCTGCTCTCCCGGATCATAGCTCGGTTCTTTTTGGTTTCTCCCCAGAGATTGGTGCCACCGTACATGCTGGGAATGTTGAGAATGGCGATGCCTTCAAGGAAGATGTTGCTCAGGTCCACCCCAACCCCATCACACTGAGGGACAGAGAGAAAAGACCATCTGTTAGTATCAGTACATCCCAATACAAGGTTCTGTGTGTGTGGTGGATGGTGGAGGCTCTCATGAAGGATGTGATGGGCCCTCAGCCACCAGCCTGCTTCTGTCAGAAGCCAAATCTCAGGCAGAGTTGCTCAGGCCTAGTGCTATGGCCACTGCAGTGGGATGGGGGAGTCATGTCTTGGTCATGTCTGGGGTAGATGGCACAAGGCTCCAGAGACCAGAAGGTCTATAGGTTTAAAAGGGCTTTGGGGATGGCTCACAAGACAACTGAAAAATTGTTCTGCAGTCCAGCCTCTTTATCATCAACTCTGACCCTTCCTAAACATTGTAAAGATTTGGATAGGACACTGAGTCCACAACCTAACACGCTAGTTTCTCAACAGTGACAGGAAAGTTTCATTTACCACCTCTTATCCCTCCTGTGAAAGCAGAAGACTTGAAGGGTTGGAAGGCTTTCAGAAGGTGCCTGTCTCCGCATCTGCATCCTAAGTGCAATCTTGGCACGTGTGCTTGCTGAGGTGGCACCGTTTGTTTGCCCAGTCTCCACCACCCACATCCCCTGCCAAGGACAAAAGGCCAGAAAGCTTGAATTTGCCTGTCTCATTTATCAATAAATTCAGACCTCTCTGCCATAATGTTTATCAGTGCAGCAAGGAATACATTAGCACTGATCCTGTTTGTCAGATTTGTAGGTAGTTTACTTCATTTACAGAAGAAAAAACTGGACCCAGCAAGGTGAGCTAAGATTACACAGCTGAAAAATAACACCAGAGGGTCTAAGTTTGGAATTTCACTATAAAACTCAAGCTCTTCATCTTGCTTACTGAGTCAGGAAAAATCGAAAGCATGCAGCCAAAATCCATGGTCTTCAAGGTTATCTACAAATCCAGGCTTCTAGAGATTTCTCACAGAGAAGGAATAGAAATGTTGGGCTTGTTGTCATTCACGTTGGCTTACTTTCTGATTTCTCTGATGCTCTTAATTTATGGTATCTTGTCCTCATGACTTGTTTTACCAATTACAAAATGGAATAGAGTGTGCTTCTCTGGTAACTAGGAACTTACTTCTTCATTGGGGAATTCTGACTTTTGAAAGTTTTTTTTAAGTTGAGCCAGATGCTCTTTCTTACTGCCTCAACCCATTAGTCCTATTCTCCTTTCTGAAGCCAGACAGAATGACCTTGTTCCTCCTCCATGGGACAGCTCACCAGATACAAGATGAAATCATCATCATCACTGTGCATGTGTATTAAGCATTGTCATCTGCCAGGTGAGCTTTTATATACATCCCATTCATTACCTTCATAATAATCTTGCAAGTTAGTTACTAAGACTCAAATCGTTCTCCTACTACCTGAGACCTTGCTGGAAGCCTTCTAACGGTCCCTTGGCCAGACCCATGCTAGCCAGGGCCTTGCCAGCCCATCCGTGCATGTCTGTTCCTCAGGGTTCTTGAACTGGCCATCACACAATGATTTCCCAGAACCTCAGGCCTTCTTAGGTCTCAGGAAAGGTGGAAAGGTGATGCACCAGATTTGGGAAAGTGGAGCCATCAGTGGTATTCTGTCGGCTTAAATGGATCACAGGCCCTGGGCCGCTCCCCGGCGGGTTTCTGAGCTAAATCCTCCAACAATCCCATGACGTCACCCGGTCCCCTGCGGTTGCTTGGACTCAGGGGGTTTCTGGGGAAAGCTCAAGGAGGGCGGTGGTCCCTACGCGCTCGATTAGCCATCCCTAATTTGAGACTGAGCTAGCCGGCTGCCCTCGAGGCTGCGGCTGCAGTGGAACTCAGGTATTTATAGACCAGTTCTGCGCTGAAACAGAAAGCTCTTGTTCTGGGTAGTGAGACAGGCAAGCCTGCGACCATACTCCCAGTGTACGTGGGCGGCGAGGTGCCGGCCCTCGGGCCTCGGAGTCCGAGGCAGCGCTGCAGGCACAGAGTGGGGTGGAGTGCATCAAGGCCAGTCCGCTCCTACCCCCTTGGAAGCGGTTCAGGAATCTGCCAGAGCCCCGGCCAGGAGCCTCCTGCGCCCGCCTCTTCCCAGCCCCAGCGCGCCGGCCCCCAGCTGTCAGCCACGTTCACTGCTGGTTATCCTTGATCAGAAGATACCCAGAGTTCTGGTTTCTTTCTGAGCCTGGGATGGTTTGTTTGTTTGGTGGAGGGCCAGTGTACAGGTAACCAGAGACTGGGTTATGAAGTCAAGGCGCAGTTATGTGCAAATGAAATGTCCTCGAATTCGTATTCATCCTCTTGCTCCCAATTCATCTCCCCTCCCCCTATCTCGAATCCCTAAAATCCTCATAATTGTGGGCAGAACTAGGATCCGCCAAGGTCCTCTGCGCCCTGAGTGGGACCTAGAGCAGAGGAGGTGAGGGAGGGAGGGCATTGCCGCTTCCCTGCCCGGGCTGTGGGCTTTTCCACCCTCCTCCCTTCTCTCCGCGCTACCCTCGCCCCACCCTGCGTCCGCCCGCCGCGGTGACCTGAAAAGCCTGCGGATGTGAACCTGCTCTCCCCAGAGCAAGGCCGCCTCCATTTCAGTCCTGAGGAGCCTATTTCTGAAGGTCCTCAGAGAAGGAGATCCCATAATTTATTTGATGACCTGTTTCAGTTTTTAGCAACTAGGAAATTCTCCCTTCTTCTAACCTGATTCACGGTGCCACAGTTACGGGGATTTTCTCTGGTTTAGAGCGCAGGCTGTTTTTTTACACACTCCTGCCCTTGGGCTTCGTCTGCTCGCCGGAATGATCCCCTCCCCCGCCCAGGCTTCAATGGCTCTTGGGGGTCCTTGCCCCCTTTCCGCTTGGCATTTTCTTTCTTAGGTTTCCTGCCACTGCGTTTTATTGATTTGCCCCTCCCATCTTTGATGACTCTTTCTTGGTCTTTCTCTTCGTCTTTTTATTATGGGTATTTCCAAATATAGAGGGAAGTAGAGAGAATGATAAATCCCACGTACTCAAAATCTCAGCCTCAGCAATTGGCAGTTTACAGCTAATCTTGTTTTAACTTCTCCCCAGTTTGTTTCCCCACCTCCATACTGAACTATTTTTTAGCAAAACCCTGATACTCTAGCATTTAATCTATAAATACTTCTGTATGTGTCTTCAAATAAGACTCTTTAAAAAAAGAATTACCCCAACACGATGATTACTCTTCAAAAAGTAACAATAATTCATTAATATCAATAAATATCCAGTAATTGTTCAAATTTCCTCTATAGTCTCATTTAAAAAAATAATTGGTTTGTCTGCAAGATATACAGATCAAATTTGGCTGATTGTCTTTTAGTTTCTTTTATCTATAAGCTCCTCGTACTTTATTACCTTGTTTTTTAACATGTATTGAAGGAAATGGGTCATTGGGCCTGTACACAGTGCTTCTCAGACTTGTATTTGTGCATGACTCAGTGCAGGATTATTAAAATGCACATTCAGGAGTCCTCAGGCAGGGCCTGAGACTCTGCATTTCTACCTGCTTCCTGGTAATACTGATGCTGCATGTGTGATGGATCACACTTTGGAGAAGTAAAGCTGTAGCTTTTCCCAGATTCTGAATTTTTCTGACTGCATCTCTTGAGGTGTCAAGAGACGCAAGAGATTTTAAACATTCTCAGCCTGTCTCCTCTATCTTCAGTAAATCAGTACTTTCATATCGAGAGGCTGGATCAGATCAGTTGTATATTTCCTTTGTATCTCATTAGTCGGTTTGTCTCAAGCCGAATCCATTATACAGATTAGTGGAGGATGATTCTTTCTTTTCTTTCTTTTTTTTTTTAAAGAATGTTATAGAGAGGGGAAGGGAAGGAGAAAGAGAGGGGGAGAAACATCAGTGTGTGGTTGCCCCTTGCACACTCCCTACTGGGGACTTGGCCTGCAACCCAAGCATGTGCCCTGACTGGGAATTGAACCAGCAACTCTTTGGTTCACAGGCATGTACTCAATCCATTGAGCTACACCAGCCAGGCCTTAGAAGATGATTCTTACTATAGTCCCTTTCCCTGCTTTTCTTCCAAATTTCTACGGATGCCATTTTCTCCAGGAATTCTTACCTGTCCACTCTCCAAAAAGGATCTCTCTCTTTCTTCTCTGCATCTATGTTCTCATGGAATGAAAGACCTGAAGAGTCTTGCAAGGTCATTCAATGCAACCACCACATTTTATAGATGAGAACAATAGAGGTTTAAAGAGGTGAAATAAATGGCTAAAATCACACAGGTAATCAGGGTCAGCATCTCTGGAATTAGACCTTTGGTGTTTTGGATTGATAACTAAGAGGTCATGAGTGATTTTGTAAAGAGGAATTTTTTGGCAACTGGATGAGGGCCAAAGCACAGAAAGCCAGATGGAACACTAGATTTGGTAATCTCTAATCACTGAAATGAGAACAATGAGATCTAGGGTTGGTAAGTGACCTTTCTAGGTTACGCAGCTATTTCTTGCAAGAGCTAGGGCTCAACTGGGGACTTTGGGGGTGATAGTGAGGGAACAGTCAGAAGCACCATGTGGTTGGGAGACAAATGGGGCGGGAGGGAGAAGATTGGATCTAAAAGAGTAATGCACCTGAGGAAACGGTTGTTCACAGATGTTCGAGGCAGAAAAGATACTCAGTGAATACCTGTTGGATGAATGGATAGAGGGAGAGGAAGCTGGGAATGCCTACGGGGGAAAGTAAATTGTGTACAAGAGAAGATGCTAAACATGGTGGTGAGATGGATATTGGCCTGGGGATGACACTGGAGCCTTTTCCTTCACAAGTGAGTGAAAAAATGGGTGTGTGTGTTTGAGAGAGAGGTGGGGGAAGGGAGGTAGAAAGAGAGAGAGAAACATTGATCAGCTGCCTCCTGCATGGACCCCAACCAGGGACATGCACCCCAGGCATGTGCCCTGACCAGGAGTTGAACTTGCAAACTCCAGCTTTGCGGGATGACGCCCAACCAACTGAGCCACACCGGTCAGGGTGGGGTGGAGGCATCTTTTGAAGAGGAAAAAGAGCTGGGCAATGTCTTGGAAAACAGTATGTCAATTACAGCATGGAAGGAAGGAAAAAGCTGAGGAAGACTGGATGACATCTGGACACACTTGAATAGAGGTTCTGGTAGGTTGAGATGGGGGTGGGCATGAGACAGTCGCCTCCCTCAGTGCTTGGCCTCCATGACAGAGCCTCAGATACACATTCAAGGGCAGAGAGGTGGCTAACATACAGACCTGACCAAGATCATCCCTGCTTTTCTTGAGGGATCAGGATGCTGATAGCTATTAGGTGAAGGGAAAGCACCAGTATACCACTCTGTATAGCCCCAGGTTCCAGTAGGGTCCTGGTAAGGGTGGGGAGGTAGTGTTCACTTACAGTGGGAACATTTCTGCTTTGGCAGGTGGGGAGGATGTTCTCTCTGTGACCTGGTGTGTCAGATTGGAATGTATGTTAGACTGTGGGGGAGGCCGGGCACTGGTCCAAAGGCCCTTTGATTTGGAAAGAGGAAAGTAGCTGAGGAACAGGGTTCGCCGGGCTCTAGCAAAGGCCAGGCATGGTAGCCGAAACTGATCTGCGAAATAGGCCACAGAAACAAACTTGCTTTTGTTTCTGCTGTACTCACTGCCTAAACTACGCATCAGCTCTGCTGTGCCTATTAAAATCCTACCCTTCCAGCTCAAAAGCTCTTTGCTCTGTGAGGCTTTCCCCAGTGCTCTAGCTAGAAATCGATATTCTCCTTCTTGAATTTTCATTGCTTTGTTTTTGTTTCATGGGAAATGTATATTTTGACATGTATTTTGCATATTTGCCTGTCCCATGGAGACTGTGAGCTCTCAGAGGGCAGGGCCCATATGTGGGTTACACTGCTCTGGGTTCTTCATCTTGTCTGCCAGGCCTCACCCATGTCAGATGGCCTGTATAACTATTTGTTAATCGAAAGAAAGAACGTGTGGAGAAATCCCAAAATGGAAACCAAGGTACTCCTTTAAAAACCTGAGAAGGTTTTGCTCCTTCCAGATGGTTCCCCACAACTTCCCAGGATGAGTAATATTGACAGAATAAAGTGGACTGAATGTCCAGGTTAGCGAGAGATATGGAAGGTTAATCCAAGTCTGCAAGAAGAGGTCCTCAGATCATAGCTAAGAGAAACCTGTATCTGAATAGCTGGTAACAAGAATAGGGCACAGGGACACAGTTTATATGAGAGACATTAAGAGGTAGAAGACAAAGGTATCGGTTTATCCATTGAGCAGAATGAGAATCTATTTACTCTGTTAAATCCTGGGGGTGGAACAGAAATGGGACACAATTCCTGTGCTCAAGGTCAGGTGGATGCTGAAGGCAGCAGTGTGCTGCCAAAGGCTTCACATCAGGGTCTCTGGGTGGGAGGGTCGGTTAAACAGAAGCAGCAGCTCTGACGGTGGTGTTCTCTGGTGTAAACATTCTCACTATGGCCAGTTTCAAGCTACCAACATGACATCACTGAAAAGTGTTGGAAGGACATGTGCCATCAAGCCAGCTGGCTCCAGCCCCCCACTGGGAAGGAAGTAGATATCTGCATATCTGCAGGGCCTGTGGCCAGAATACAGAAATTTATTGGGAAAGAAAGAAAAGCAGCCAGGGCAAACGATGATGTCTGTTTTCCCTAGAGAAGAAGTAGAGAGAATGTTTTCAGTGTCAGTAAAATCATGTGTCTACTGAGGGAAGAAAAGGTGATAAATCGAGTGGTGTTAATGAGTGGTGATAGCATTATTGGAAAGACAGTCCAGTACAACTTCAAAAAAAATTGGCCTGGCATGGTAAATCTTACAGGACAGTGGCTTCCTTGCATTTAGAGGGGCTGTTTTATATCATTTTAGGAGCTACTGGCTGTTGTGGGCAGGTACATACTAATACTGATATACACATTATATGGTTAACATTAATATACATCATTTATTAACTATTATAAACCAGGCAGTTTGTATATTTTATGTCTAATCCTTACAATCCTCTAGTGTTGGTATGTTTAGGCTTGTTTTTACAGATGAAGAAACATCGACTCAGTGAAATTAAGGCAGGTCCTTCTTTTCCAAATTCATGGTAGGCTTCATAAACCTGCAGGTTTCCTGCACGAGGTGCAAATGATGAGATCAAGGAGACAGCCCGACTCACGAATACAGTATGTACCCGACTCCTGTTCATTTCGTGTGCTATATAACCTATGGGGTCACTTTCGGAGTATTCTATACACAAGGGATTTGCTTCCTCATTTTAAAGAGGACACCGGAAAAAATATGGGGTCTGGCAAGACAGGAGTGGTCAGCACAGTCACAGGTCTGTGCCTCAAGTCGTAGAAGGAGCTGGCGACGTTGAGTTCAGTGAGGATCAATGAGCAACAGCACGGAGAACAGATCTTCAGCCCTGTGAAGGGCGGTCATGTGGAGGAGCAAGAAGCATGTCCCGTGTGCTGCCAGAGAGTAGACACAGCCCCAGTGGGGAGGGAATTCAGTGATACATGCCACAAACACTGATTGTGCACCTATTTTGTTTCAGTCATTGTGCTAAGTACAAGCAAGGGAAGGATATGGTGATGAACAGGACACAGGTCCTTGTTCGACAACCGAGAGGAACTTTGTAAAAGTCAGAGCTGTCCAGCAGTGGAGCAGGCATCTGGAAAAGGAGTGAGCTCCCTACCCTTGGAGTAGTCAAGAGGAGGCTGGATGTGCACTTAGCAGCATGCGCCGGAATGAGTGTTCTGAGTGGTAAGTGGGACTAAATTCCCTTCTAGATCAGGGATTCGGAGTCTATGTTTGTTCAGCCTTGCTTTGGCAGGCCAGAGTGCTGTTCTGAAAAACGTGTCATCTGACTCCCCCCCCCCCAGCCTTGCCCACCCAGCTGTGTGCTCTGCCTTTTCTGACAGTGAGCTGTGGTGGGCCAGCAAGACTGGGAAGTGGCTGCCATCTGTGACAAGGATGATGGAGTTTTGGCGGGTTTGTGTGGGTTCAAGGAATGCAGCACCGAAGCCGTGTACACACAACCTGCTTAAGAACATCCCATGGGCAGAAAATGTTTTCTTCCTCTTCAGCCCTCCTCTGTTGCTGTGCCAGGCGGGCACAATGGTGCCTTTGAGAGGGGCAGCTGCAAGGGGGTGTTGGCAGGGAGGCTGGAAGTAGAGCACTGCAGCTGGGGGGAACCACATTCATTTCCAGGAGCAAGCCTGTAACTGGGTGCCAGTTTCCAAAAACAAAACTGCTGTTTCTGAGAGCGCAGAGTGGTGGGTTGCCTCGGAGTTGGACAGAGGGCAAAGCCATTTCCTACCCTCTGCTCCACCCTCCCCAAGTTAAAGAAACCTGGTGTGTTGGGGCATTCTTGGTCTGGATGCAGATTAATAGGATTTTCAGTCTGTCTGGGGAGCTCTGGCTAACTTGGGGTGGATGGGGCTTTCTGTGGGGTCAGAATTTCCTGCAGAGAGAGACCGGGACCAATGGCCATAGGAACTGGCAGGGCTCAGAGGCAGTTAGGCTTTTGGGCCATGAGAGAGGGCTCGGAATGGAGACCCCCCCTTCTTCTGCCTTTCAGGGTCACTTTCTCTGACCTCTTAGCCGCCTGGCACCCTTGGTACCATATGGGCTCTGCCCACTCACTGTCTTAACTCTCTTTGGTGGGAAAGAGGTGGGAGAACTCTGGCATTTCCTGTCCTGGGTGCACAGTTGTCCCACACCCTCTGCAACTTTCAAAGGTCCCAGCAACAGCTCAGAGATAGGCGTGGGAGGTCTTCCCACTCGCCACACTGTTAGGAGAAGGTCTGAGTGCCCGGCTGCAGGCTCAGCCCTCTCCCCCTTTGCGTTACAAATGTAGCAAGGTGGGCCCTGACTGGTGTGGCTGAGTGGGTTGGCCATCATCCTGCAAACTGAAAGCTTGCCTGGTCCATACCGGGGCAGGACACATGCCTGGATTGCGGGCCAGGCCCCTGGTTGGGGGTGTGTGGGAGGCAGCCAATCGATGTTTCTCTCTTTCTGCCTCCCTTCCCCTCTCTCTAAAATAAGTAAACAAAAATGTTTAAAAACAAAGGGAGCAGGGCGGGTCCCTTTTATTTTGGTGGCTTCCAACAAAAAGGTCTCACCTGAGGCTGGTCATGTGGTAATTTCTATTCCTGTTCACACTAATTATGAGATTTTTCACACTTTGATTCAATTTTACAATCAATACAGAGCAATTACTTCACTTCAGACATTGTGCAGGGCATGGGGATACCAAATGAATAAGACAGAGTCCTCGCTTCAGACAGCAGGACTAATAGATATGCCGAGTCCCACAGGGAATCCCACTACCACTCAGTAGACACATGCACTAATTAGGCAGAAAGTGGCAGTGCGGCGCAGACCACTTCCTACAGGGCGTGCTGGGGCATCGTGGGGGCACTGGCTTGAGGCTCATCTGACTTTGGAGGATATATCTGTCGGAAACTCAGTTTCCTTGTGTAAATAATGGGAATGATATACAGCACGCAGCATTGTTACAAAGATTAAATAAGGTGATGCATGCAAGTGCCGGGACAGAACTAGTCACAAGGTAAGTGCTCCATAGGGGCTGCTATTGTTATTAATGTGTTGATCCTAAGGACTTGAGGTACAGCATGGACGTGTGCACAGTGGCATTCATCTGATACCTTGTTAGATTTGGTGCCCTTCCTAGAACAGTCAATTCTTCTACCTTCCCAATACCTCTTCCATAAAAGACTAGGATCAGCAAGTTTATTACCTCACTGACCAACGCAGAGAAACAGTGACCTATCTACTATAGCCAATAAGACATATTGTATATAATAATATTCTCTGTCTGTTTCATAACTCAGTTGTAGAAGTGGAGTGGGTTGAAATAGTTTTCTTCCCTGAAATCATCGAATCTCCTGAGTGTGGAAATAAAGATCATGAATTATTTTCAATATTCTAAAAAGTCTAAGAGAAAGAATACACTTGCCACTGACAGGGCCTCACAGTTCATCATTACTTAGAAGATGCATTTGCTTGGGGAAAGTTTTCTTCCACTAAGGGACCTTGGCAGTAGAAATGTTAAGCTTGCTGGGGCAGGGGTTAGGCTGGAGATCTTCCAGGAACCTTTTGAGGGATGCCTTCTAGTCCAACACGCTAAGTCATGTGAACCTGACGAGACCTCCTTGGGCCTTGTCTAGCTCCTGGGCTGCATATCTCCCTACTGCTTTGTTCCATGTAGGCATGAGAATTCATTCTTAAAAGTTATTCCAAAGTCCTTGGAAGACACAAAATATGGATAGCCAGGAGTCTGAAGACAAAGGAAATCAAAGCAATTCATGAAGAACAAAGAAAATGAAAAAGAACAGGGAAATAAAAGCATATGGGTGAATGGAGGCTTGAAGTGAAACACGGGGTTACACATTTGAAGGAAATAAAAAGGAGCGTCGTTTAAGAAAGAGGAAAAGTTATGTGTCAGAAACTGCGAGCTGACAGTAGAATTTTGTAAGAGAAGACTGGCAGAAACAATTGCTTCTTAGTAGGCTGAAAGACTTTCAGGATCAGTGAAGGAAACTTGTAGTCAGTTCATGGCTAAAGAGGTGGAGAGATAGGGTGGATGAAGCCGTGTTTAAAATGGGTAAGGATTTAAGAAGTGGGAGAACCCTAGCAGTCCTCCAGGAACCTGCTTTTGGAGAAACAAGGGCTGATATTCTTACAGAGTGAAACAAGGCCAGCACTGGAGTGGTGGTGCGATTGTGGGTTCCTTCCCTTTTGTACCTCTATAGTTTAAAATGTTCTACCATGAGTTTGGATTACTTTTATGACCAGGAAAAGACTGGAGTGGACATAGTTGGACAGAGTAGGAAGAAATGGGTGAGGGAATCAGGAACAGAGAGAACTGTAGGATGAGCAAGAAGAAGAAATCGGAAGTGGCAAGAGCTGCCTTGGGTGGTCTCACAGCGACGAGGAGGCTGGAATGCTGGAGCCAGTGGACTTGACTGAGGGAAGGAACAGACCAGAAGCAGGATATCTCTCCAAGGCCCCTTCCTACCTTCCTTTTGACTCTAGGGTTTGATGTACAATCAGGTTGCCACCTTTGATTTTCCATAAACTCAAAATTCCTTCTACTCTCTTGTCAGCTTTCCCTTCCCCATGAACATGCTTTCATGTCATCGCCCTGGGGATCACTGTGGCTGGGTTGATGGGCTGAGCATCTGGCCAGTTCCCACCTTCATTAGTCCTAGCTCTGAAAGGCCCTACCTGCCTAAGCTGAGAAGGTTTCAACGATGCCAGAAGAGGCCAAGGTGCTTGAAGATCTCTTCCCCTTGAACTGAAAAGTGCCCAATATTGCAAGTGGACACCAAGGTAGAAGAAGAGAACGCCCCTGTTTGGAGCTGGAGAGCCACAGGTTTTCTTCTGCCACTTACTGGCTGGGTGCACTTGGTCAAGCTACTTCACCTGTAAAGTCCTTGATCTCTCTCTTTTGAGAAACAATGACACTTGGTTGGATTGGAGTAACTAAAACTGTCTGTGCCACCTTAATCAGATTAATTATTTATTAAGGTTCTTTACGTGCACATGGCTGTGCTAAATGTTGGTTTCAGAGTTTATGACTCTCATAGACAGGGCCCACATCATGATATAGGTTAACTATCCTTAGCACTGTGCCCAGCGTACTCCCTTTTGTAAAATTAAACTCATCAAAATTGAGGTGAAATTTGCACAACACAACATTAACCTCTTTAAAGTTATAATTCAGTGGCATTTAGGACTTTCACTCACGCTGTTTAAAGTGTTAGAATGACACCATTATTTGGGTTGGTTCCATTTTGTTGTGATTAAAAAAAAAAAAAGGCTACACTGTACCACCTCTTGTGAGCTCAGGTGTAGCAAATTCTCTAGGTCAAGGCTGTGAATAACCTCCCAGGTCATGCGGTCCAAAAAGTCATTTTCAGTTCAGCACTTACTGCCACTGCCAGACAGAAGGTTTATCACTTACGTTCCCACTGGCAGTGCTTGAGAGGCCCCGTTTCTGCTCCTCACGGTTTGGGTGGGGTATTCACCGCAGAACGGCCGGAAGTAACGAACTAGCTCTATCAGCAACAACGCGGAGGGATCTCAAGAACATAATGGCGAGTGAAGAAAGCAAGTCGCTGAGTGCAAAAGGATTGTGGGGGCACTCCGTTCTGTCTGTAATTTTTTTTTGGTTAAGAATACTTGAAGGGAATGAAACAAAATATTGATAAATATCCATTTTAAGTGAGAGGGAAAAGGGAGAATTTGACATACTGTTTTCAAGACTTTTTAAAGTAGTAATTTTTTTAAAAATTGAAGAGGAGGAACTGATGTGCAGAGATTTCCAAAATGCTCTGGATATAACAGATTATTTTTGAGCAACTTCCAAATTTGGACTCATTTTTCCCCATACAGAGGTTCACATTACTGGATCTGGCGCGCCTTCCCTTGTGAACACTGTTTTAAAGCAGATGAAATATCAAGGAATTTTGGAAGTTCTTATTTTTAGCTGGTAAAATGAAAAATTTCCACAGCATGTAAAATAAGTGCTCGAGTCGCAGCCTGCCTCATTCGCTCCACCTAACTATGATCACATCTAAAAACTTTTGCAAGGCTATTCTGGGCCTGGGGTGCGGAGGTGACTCACTGTGTCCCTCCCTCACCCCACCCCCCTCCTGTTTATTCAGGTGAAATCAGATTAAAATGAACATCTAGGGCAGCTTTAGAAGGGAAGTCTCTCAGAGACTGAGAGACCCTGAGAGACTGCCTTAGAGCAGGGCTGATGAGAGTCATGTGGATGATGCGAGCTGGCTTCTTAATTAGAGTTGCATACAAGTCACTGAGTACCCATTTCCCAGGAACAGCACTAGTTTTCACAGACAGGCCTTCCTCTGTGTTCCCGTGAGGGGAGCATTTAGGGTGAGCATTGGCAATGTTTTTTTTAATGCTTTCTTTTTGATAAAGGTAAAAGTCTCATGCCTGCTTTTAATGTTATCTGTGTTAACATAAATAAAAGGGGATCAGATGCGCCCCATACCTGGTCGAGAATCTCTGCTCAAGATCTAAGTGCTAGCACAGTCTTGGAACTCTCTGGTTCAGGTCAAATCTGTGTTTGATGCCTGACCTGACCACTCATAGGCTGTGGACTTCAGGTGAGCATCTTGCCTTCTCTCAGCTTCTATCCCCTTCTCTGAAAAGGTGATTTGGACACCACTCAGGGCTGCTTTGCAGATTCTGCAAGGCACTTAGCACCATTACCAGTTACTTTAAAAAAAAAAAAGACAACTAACTCTGAAAACTTTAATTGGAATTATAGCCTTGGGAAGTAGGCTAACCTCCCTTACCCCATCATATAGATGAGAATACTGAGGCCCAGACACAGAGTTTAGCAAGTTACTTCACCTAATTGTAGAACAGGGCTAAGCCTCGAGGGCTTGTATGTCTAGGCCAGGCCCCTTTCGCAGGGCCAGCCCTGGCCTAGTGTCTGTGTGTGAATCTTCTCCCCTGTCCAGAGTGATCTGGCTCAGATGGCACCCTGAGACCCCTGGATCCCATTCCTTAGCACTTGTTAAGTGAGTACTATATTACCTCTTACGTGTTCTGTTAACTGGGCTGTGAGCTTAATTTCAGAGGAGACCAAGTCCCCTAGTCTTTCTCAACAAGCCACTAGCCTCATAGAAACAGGCTGAATTCCATGTGAGACACTTTTAATGGAGACCTCTGTATACCCTCATTTTAGCTCCAAGTTTCACCCCCAGCTCTTTTCTTTTTACCAGCAACACACACACACACACACACACACACACACACACACACACACTCTAATCTAATTTTCTTTTCTGTCCCCTGAACCCTTTACCTTTTGCCCTCTCTCAGGTTGCTGAAATTCTCAGTCTCAGTTTCCTCATCCATAAAGTGAGGACATCAATATCTGTCCTGCATATTCTGTGGGTCACAATGAGATGCTGCATAGGAAAACCTTGTGTAAACTTTGAGGCAGTTTTCCTCTCTGACTCTAACCCACCCTGTCCAGCCTGAACCCACTCCTTCCTCAAATGAGCAGGAAGATTGTGTCTTCTGTTCTGGAAGCCTTTGTCAGCAGACTGCCCCAGCTGCCTTGGCTGAGAGGGGACCAGGTGGTCCCACATTCAGTCAAGGAGGAAGAAACAGCACATCAGTGCTGAAGAATCCACTGAGTTTCTAGCACTTGTTAGGTGAAACTCTCTGTTGGCTTCTAAGCTAAACTCATTCCAGGAGACCTTCTCTCTTACCAGTTTTTAGCAATGAAATCTGTCAAGTTACTTAATGTATCTGAGGCTCACTTTCTTCATTTAAAAATGTGATAGTACTTTCCTCATTGGGTTACAGTGTCAAATGAGGACACATAATGGTAGGCAGGCAGGGCATGTGAATTCTTTATTTTTCTCTCTCTTCTGTTTGTCCTTCTGAACCTCTGTGCCTCTGTTTGTTTTCCCATGAAATGGGGATAATAATACCTGGCCTAGTTGTTGTGTGACTATGGAATAGAGGCTGCGGTAGGGCTTTGAGATGGTGACAAGTAGTATAAATAACTGCCTGGGGTTATTCTCCGGGTAGATGGCCTTGAACTGATGGGTGAGCTATTGTGTGCAGCGGCCACATTGAGGTCACTTAACACAGCTTCTTCCACTGTCCTTCCAGGGGCCCCTGACGCTCTCGCATCTCCCTGGGGTGCTCTGCAGCCTCCTCACACCTGCCACTCACTTGCCTCACCCTCTCCTGTCTCTCTGCTCTGGGTGACAAGGCACAGGACCTTTCAGTTCACTGCTCTCTAAATGAAAAATTGGTGTCTGCCCTAATCTTGCCAACTGTCAGGAGCTGCCTGTCACGTGACACCCTACCCCTTAGCCTCATGAATAAACACCAAAAAGACTCATTATGAAGAGATAAGGAAAACAGGAAATTCCCTTAAAAGCCACCCTCCCCCCACCAGAGTCCACCAGCATCTTTGGCAACCAGAGGACCTGTCTGCTCCACACTTAAGGAAGAGCCCTTGTGTCTTGGATCCAGAGGAGACTATGGGCAAGGCTGGCATGGGGGTGGGAGCAGGATTAGGGATTTGGGAGGGCAGGCCACAGAGGCAGGGGGACTGAGCTGCTCTATTCTGGGCACAGTTTCAAGGCCAGCTGCAGGGAGAACAAGCAGTTGCTGTGCGCCTGCAGCTGGCAGTGACTGGGGCAGGGCTGACCCTCACTTAGGGTATATTTAAAGAGACCCTACTAGAGGGTCATGCCAACAGGAAAAATGCGCACTCTGGTAGTGACGCTCTCTCCAGCCCAGCACTCTTCTTCCTGCAGCTTCTAGGCAATGAATTTACAGATCAACAGGGAGCCTGGCTCCTCGGCCTTTCCCAGATGTAGGTGTGGGGGGGACCATGGGGGGACACAGTCCGGGCCTCTAGGCCTCTCTGCCCTATAACTGAGCTGTCCAAAAATTCAGGGGGATTAGCTGGATTGGCTCCTCCCACCCTGGGGTTGGTAACTCAGCAACCAACGGGGAGAGGCAGAGGGATGAGTCAAATGCAAGCACAGAATCTCTGGCTTTGTGTTTTGTTTGTGAACACTCCCTGTGAGTGCAGACCGCCTTCCGGCAGGGAGTGGTGGGGCTTTCCCACACTGCTTCAGGCCAAATGTTGCTTCTTATAGGGATGCGCAGGCCCCACTTGATTACTAATGGAGGCTTAGGGACAAAGCCTGTGGGCCAGGAGGAGCCTATCCTCTCTGGCTTGGTCTTTCACAAGTGAAAATAAGACAATGGGCCAGAATCCCTTGGGAAGGTGGGGTTAGTAGCTGAGAACTACAGGCAAGGGAACCAATGGGCATGAGATCCTGCAGAAGAGAGACTGAGCTGATGTGCATAGAAGTTTGGGCTTCTATGGTGGCCGGAGAAGGTGGCCGGAGACCAAGGAGGCCTTCTCAGAGCAGTGAGAGCACTTTCCCAGAGCCACCAACAGAAGTGGGGTGGGAGTGGGCAGCTTATCAGCCCCAGAAGGGGAGTCGACAGGCAAACTGCCTGAGGCAGGCAGGCTGCTACAAGCACCGGAAGAATCAGTAAGACAAGAGTGGACCGACAGGATCAGCTACATAGTTTGAAGGGCTCAGTTCAAAATGAAAATGCAGGTACCTTTGTTAAAGAATTATCAAGAATTTCAAGATGGTGACAGAAGAGCATTAAATGGAGGGCCCATCTGAGCGACTACAGAGATTGCACACCTGCAAAGCCAACACTGGCTCCTTATAAGTTGGCCCCTTGAAGTAGCCGTGAAAGCCCATGTGAGTGTGCTGGGGGATGCCTGGTAATCTCTGGCCTTGACTCCCTCTCACCCCTGCTGCCCTATGACCACTAGGTGCCAGATTTTTCCCAGGCTTGGGGCGCTGCCTCTAGTGCAGAAGCAGCTCCTCTCCGTGGGCTGGTAGCAGCTAAGTCTTCGCTGCCCTGAAATGGGGGAATTGCAAGGCATAATGGGAAGAGGGCTGAGGGCAGGAATGGACTGTGGCCTTAAGTCCTCTGAGCCACTAGGCTCCAGAGCTCCAAGGACTCCCTGGACAGGCCAAGAGAGGCCAGCGCAGTGGCCAGAGCCTCCTCTGAGTGAGGCTGCGGAGGATGGAGGTAAACATGGACTTCACTCTGGATCACCAACTAAGGACCCAAGGGGACATGTCCTGAGGGTGTGTGTGACAGTCCAGGAGCAGAATCAAGGTTCAGGAACCTTTCTTCCCACTTGGGAACTTACCTCCAACTCTATGTGGTCGTGGAGTTTCTTGCAGGTGGCTGCAAAGGTCTCTGAGGTGCCAAATTCAAAGTACCACAGCTTGTTCTTCATCCTGGACCATGAAGCAGAGACACGGCTCAATATTCTGTACTTGAGATGGTCATGTAAAATAGCTATGTTATTGGGGCTGGGAGGCCTTGGCCCTCCGAGTTCCCCAAGCTTCTGTTTTCATCACTTGTTAATCAGATGAGCAAGGGTGGAAATTTTTTTACCAACTGTTCTTGCTCTGAGCTTAAAGGGAAAAACTCATTCATTTCTTAGACATCATGGCTACTCTGGGTGAATTGCCAGCTGGTCTCTGAACTTCCTGGGGGAAGTTTAGAGCAGGAAACAGGCCTGTTTGCCTCTGTATCCGAATCGAGAGAAGAGTTCCATGAAAATCTACCAGTAGTGGCAAGTGACAGCATGCTCTGGTCACTGGCCTTTCTACTACTAATGCAGAAGGCAGAACCTTCTCTTGGGAATAGTTGGGGTACAAAGGGAAGCTCACACTGCCTTTTGAGACTGGAGGGATGTACAGTCTTGGGGTGGTGGAGGGACATCTGCACAATGAACCAGCCAAGACAGGTGCTGCTTTGTGTATGGTCTCACTGGGGGAAGCAGAGTGGAGAGAATTAGGCACAGAATTGCAGGAAGGATGGAAAGAGAAGAAAAAGAAAAGTGAGTTGTTTGGTAGCAGTGATTTCCCTCACTTATTCCTCAATTGTATTTGGCTATGACCACGTTTCTTTTAGGTAGACCTTGTCATATTTGCTTCAAAGTAGGAGCTCACCATTTTTTGAGCTCTCAGTTTTTCAACATTTCACTTAGTGGGGAAAAACAATGGGGTTCCCATGCAGCTGGGGGCTTTGCAAAGTCAGATGGTATGTACTGACACTTGGTTGTTTTGATCAGATGGTCTCACCAGGAAATGTTTCTGAAGGTATTCCATTCCTTCCATCCCAACTGTTGTCCCACTATCAGGGGCTGGCTAAGAAAAGGGACACCTGTCCAGTTTATGAGCTGGCAGATTTTGCTAAGGAAGGATTAAACAAAATCACATTCTTCTTGGCACATTCTTCAGTAAAGAGGAGGCTACCTTGTGTGTTGCTGATCCTCTGTGCTCGGATTTGGGAACTAAGAGGAAAGCAGCATTCTCCAGAAGGAAGAAGGCTCTTATTTCTTCCTAGTTTTCCTTAGGCTATAGCAGATGACTCGTCAGAATAGCAGTCACAACTTTTCTGTCTGCATTTCTCTAAAGGTCCACCCAGAACTCGAAGATAAGACTATGTTTTTCCATCGCTTGAAGATTTCTAAGACCTAGTTGATTGGGAAGTAGCTTTTCTGACTCTTAGCTTGCATGAAAAGAAATGACAAATCATGAAGGAAATAAGAATAAGCAAGATTTTGGGAGTTATACCTATTGTGCTGTGTCACAGGTATGCACCTTCAGGGTGGCCAGGCAAGGGTCTGGAGCAGGCTGTTTCACAGAAGGCATTCTCATCTGTATGTACCCCCCCCCCCCAGTGCTTTTGCTTTCTGTGCATGCCATGATGTGAAAAAATGTTGGAAAACATTATTCTAGGCCACAGTCTCTCTGCATGCACAGTAATGTAAACACAAGGCAAGTTGTGATTCAGCAGTTCAGGGTTGGGGCCTAAGAATACCTTGTTTTATAACAAGCTGCTAACACTGATCCAGAAACCACACGTCCACTTGGGAGCATCTAGAGACTACATATGTGGTTTGGAAACATTAGTATTCATAAGAGTTAACTGAGGGATGTGAATAAAATGCTGCTTCCTGGGCTCCCATCTGCAGAGTTTCTCTGTGATACTTGTAGGAGGGAGCCCAGGAATATGCATTTCTATGAGCGCCCAGGTGATCATTACATAGGTGGTCAGTTGTCAGGACTTTGAGAAACACGGCTCTGTCATTCCCAGTGAACTGACAACTGAGGAAGAGCACAGACCGATTAAAGCTGGAAGAGGGAATTTCTCAGGGAGGTGAGAATGAGGGTCAGTGCCTTTCAATAAACTGATGACAAAAGACCCAATAACAGGAAAAACGCAGATTGTCATAAATGTCAAGTCTGAGCATTCCTCTCCAGCAGCAAGAACATCTCTGTAGCCAGGAGACCTGCTTTGTGATGCCATTTTCAAATATCACTGCAGGTCTGAATCATGACTTTTGAGAGTTATTGCCAGGAGATTTAGAGCTTTAATAAAAATTTTTGGAAGCCACAAGCTATTGTGTCCAAAAGTGACTCTTCTGATGAGCTAAATGAGGTTAAGAGGTCATGGTCAGGTCAGTATTGAAGAATGACTGAAAAGATCAAACAGACTACTTGTCCATTGCTGCTTAGATGTCTATTGTGGCTGTGTAATCTTTGACAGATTTTGAGGCCTCAGTTTCCTCATCTGTAAAATGGAAGCAGTAAAAAGATCTGCTTCAAAGTGCAGTTGAGAGTAGATGAGATGATTAGAAAGCACTTCACATGATGCTTGTTGCATAATAAGCTCAACAAGAATGTTCGCTACTTATTAGCTATTATTTTAATGTCTTGAGTTGGCATATTTGGATAACATAGCTAGGCAAAAGTGACAGTGCATACATGATACACTCAACATTTTCAGGAACAGAAAAATATGTGATCATATTTGTCAGGTCACATGTCTTGACTTTTCATTGAAAACATATGTTCACCACATGTCTAATCTGCTAGATTTTTCCAGAGTCATAGATCACACCCAATTCCTTGGTTAGTTATCTTGACTGGTCACATGATTGTCCAAAGATGTTGATTGAGACTATGCTTCTGAGAAAGCACTTGTTTGGTGTGAGAAAAAAGTATTAATTCAAGAAACATTTGTTGTGCCAGGACTAGATGGGGGTGTGCTAGGCACAGTGAAGAATAAAACATGGCACTCCATGGGCCAGGCACCAAAGGAGGACAGACAAGGAGACAGACCATAGTGTTGTGAGCTAAGCACGAAGCACTGTGGGTAGCTGGGAGGAGGCGACTTCCAATTCTTGATGCAGCCAGGGACAGTTAGGAAAAGGATCCCAGGCAGGCAGGGCCAGGGTTGAGTTTTGAAGGATGTGCAAGGGAACCGAGAAGGTGACAAAGGAGCATCCAAGCAGAGGAAGAAGCTGAGGCAATGGCACAGGGCAAGAGCGAGCGTCAGCCTGCTGGAGGGGACCTGGAACTCAAGGTGGGATGCAGGAGGACTGGACAGGTAGGGCTGCAGGGGCAGACCGGAGAAAGACTATAAAGGTTGGGGATGCCGTGCTTCAGTGTTTGGGCTTTATCTTAGTCTGTAGTGTGTCATGGATCATCCTTAAGTAGGGGTGGCAGTGGGAGTACTGGCAGTAGTGACCTGGTGAGATTTGTGCTTATTAAAGATCCCTCTGCCCCAAGTATGGAGGGCGGATTGGAAGGGGTGAGTACAGACGGGCGGCTTGGAGAATCGTTTGGAGGTGGTATAGGAATCCAGGAGAGAATCGGGAAGGGTCTGAAGAAAGGCAGTGACAACAGAGTTCGGGAGAAGAGAACATATTCGCAAGCTAAAATGTAGGAGGTGGAATTCACAGCACTGGTTGGGTGTAAGGAGTGAGTGAGAAGGAGCAGTCCAAGTGGCACACCCAAGTTTTTGTCTTCATAGTGCGATGGATGGGAGGTGCCACTTACTGAGAGAGGGGCATGGGAGATTAATGCCCCAGTGGCAGCCCTTTCTGTCATCAAAGGTTTTTGGCCCTTTCATTCATCCATTCATTCACCCATCCATCTCTCCATAAAACACCCATTCAGCCTTAGTGTGAGCCAGGCACAGTGTAGGGCCTGGAGATAAGTGATGAGTAAGGAGGTAGGGCCTCTGTCCTCACAGTTTATGTACTTTTAATAGCTTCACCAAGGCACCAACACTTGGCCTCTGGCCTACAGGAGACTAGGTGTTCAAAATCTCAGAGTTTTTATTTCTCTTATTTTAACTTGGGCAAGTTTAAATTAGAAGTGAACTAATTCTATTCTCATGGCACTCTGGTAGACATTTTACATATACTATATCTTTCACTTCTCAGAGGAACCCTATGTAGCAGGTATTACTGCTACAAATAAGGAAACTGAGACTATGCCTAAGGTAGCAAAGCAAGTATGTGCAGAGTGGTCACCCAACCCAGACTGTCTGACCTGAGAGCTGTGCTTTGCTATCCTGCAGCCCTGTCTTGGCATGTGTTTACATGTTGTGTGGGGTAGTGGTGTGTGCTTCTATTACACCTACCAGACTGCTGTGGTTCAGGTTGTTAAATGGATGCATTTGGGGACTGGGGTGTTAGTGGTGGCCTCACATTCTGGGAAATGCTGCCTCATGAATGAAGAGTGTCAGGCCCTCCCAGTTCCCAGGGGCCAGCAGAGTTCTAGGGGAGTTGGGATCACATTCGCCATAGGAACAAATCCTATGTCTTGAATAGGATAATCCTCTTGGTCTTGAATCTATGCAGCGTGAGGGAGTCAGGGAGACCAGAATTGGCCCCGGGCAAAACCATATGCTCCTAGGACACCCTGTACCTTTTTTCCCTCAGAAATGGGGCAGAGGCAATGTGCCCTTGAACTAGCTCAAGCACAGAGTGGAACAGAGAAACCTAGGTGATAAACCTAAATGGCTCTTCAGCCACCTCCCACTGCAGGTTCAACATAGACCGTTTTCAGCCAGTCATTATAAGAGTGAAGTGTGGCTTAAAGTAAAGACCCCAGAATAGAATCGAGGGTCCCTGGGTTCAAATTCTGACTCCGCCTTTTATGGGTTGTATAACTTGGAGTAAATTTTTCACTTTTCTGAGCCTCTTTACCATAAGACAGGCTAATACTTAACATAGTGTTAAAAATATTGAATATTGAACATGTAAAATCATCTGTAACAGGTCTTTGTCTACAGAAGGCCCATGTCCACTATACGCATTAAAAGTTCATCGAGTGAATGTTACTGATGCCTTGTCAATAATCAAAGTACTGTCTTCCTAATGAAGGTCACTTATCTGGTTACTGAGAAAAATAGCTACTAGTCTTTATCTAAAATGATATGAAGGGGAATTATTTGGTTGCCTCTGTTATAGCCACCAAATCATTGAAAATACAAAGGCAGGGGTCATGGGGGTAAGGACAGAGAAAAAAAGAGACTCCTGTGGGGATAAATGCTGATCAGGTATGGTGGTTCCCAGAACCGGCACGACTGAGGATAGCCACTCACGGTGGGCCCTGAAGTGGAGGTCGGCTTTAGGCCGAGTGATATAAGAGAAGATAAGGCAGAGCGTTTCTTTGTGTATGTTGGGGAGTTGTTGCCAAGGAGTTCACTGGCAGGCTTATCCGAGGTGGGTTCCCTGTGGGTTATGGGCTGCCCCGTCCCAGCTGCTCGGAGATTAGGAGGAAGGAAACCAAACTCCCAGCCTGCTTGCTGTCATTGCATACCAAGACACCAGGGAGCAGTAATGTGGATTCTTCTGCACTGTTCTGTCTACACTGTCAGAGCAGATCGTACAGCGGAAAGTGCTGACGGGTTCTTTGTTGATCTGCAAGTACAGAAAGCCTCTTGTCAGGGAGACTCTGGCTTTTTCGTTTCTCACTCTGCTAAACATTTTACATATACTATCTCTTTCCATTCTCAGAAGAACCTTATGAGTCCTGTTGCTGAAAATAGGGAAATTCACAGATTGAAGTGAATTCCCCTTTGCCTCATCTCCCCTTTCTTCCTTTTTCTTTACCAGCTCAGCACCAGCACGTTTCCAAAGCCTTTGGTAAAATCCTACAGACATGTGATATCTCACAATTTGAGGGGGTTGGGGAACATAGCCCCCGCTTCCTCCTCTGCCCCGCCTCTCTGCTAACAGGGGGCCTGGATGCCGGTGTTCCTTCTTCCCTTTTGAAGATGTCTCCCAGACCCTTTCCTCTTAGCCCACGTTGGAGGGCTGCTGCTGCAGCATGTAGCATTAGCTTTTGCCTGGTTCATCTTCAGTTGTCCAAGAAACACGGCATTTAGAATCTGGGAGGCTAGGGATCAGGACCAGCTCTGCCACTTTCTGGCTAGTCAAGCTCCTTAAGTGCTTTGAACCTTCATTTCTTCTTCTATAAAATGGGAACATTATTCTCTGTCCCCCAAAGTTGTGAAGCTCATGTGGCCAATGCGAAGCACCAAGCAGGTGTTTAATGCATGGTGAGTGCTCACTAACTGTCCTTTCTTGTTGCTAGGAGACACGATTACTGGAGACATTCCCCAGCGGCTGCTGGGGTGGAGACAGGAGTAGTGTGGTGGAGGCAGGAGGTGTGTGGGGGTCTATCCCAGGCAGCCAATATTTTTTGAAGAAAATAAAACTAACAGTGTTTTAAAGACTTCTGGAGTGCTTTTTCTGCATCTCTCTTTATGAGCTTTTTATGGCCCAGCATTTCTTCCCTTTTCATAACCACCTTTGAACTGGAGATGACTAATCCTTAACCAGTTGTCCTGAGGCTGGTTGCCAGGTTCCCAAAACTCCCAGGTTCACTGTCAGGCTCTAAACTCTCCAGGTGAACCCATCCTTGAGGCAGAAGACCCTCATCTGTGCTCCGAGGGACTCTCAGCCACAGGGAGCAGTGGGAAACAGCAGCGGCGACACTGCGGGTTGACTCTGTTTCGGGGTTTCTTTAATTTCCCCTTGCTTTATAAGAAGACAACATCAGTTGCACACTAGTTAGTTGATCTGTTCATTTGACAGATGAGGGATTAATTAAGAATATTCTTTTATATTTGTTAGCAATTTAGGGCTGGCTTCAGCTACCCCACTGACAGCCTGTGAAGAGCAGCCGGTTTTCAAGGACGGCCAGGAGTGAGACCAAGCTGGCTGCTGGGCATTTTTACCAGCAAAGGCAATGAGCTTCTGATGGCCCTTTTCTGATAATCTAAGGAGTTTTAAGGGCAACAGACTTTTGAAGTCATCAAAACATGAAAACATGTCTTTGGGCTTAGAAGGGTACAAAGAGGACACTACAGCTATTTCTAGAAATAGGAGCCCTTGAAGTGGAGGTAGGCTTCTTTGAGGTTTGGACTTTGATAATCAGGTTCCTTGAGTGGGTTGTGGTTCAGTCAGGCCTCCTGTGTCAGGCTGGCTCTGAACTGCTGATTTCTAGGGTTTCTCCAAGCTCCCTGAACAACTTGATAGCCCGACACGGATGGGGGGAGGGCCCCTGTGTTCCTCAGTGGGCCACATGAAGGGATGTGATGCCCAGCTAGCTCCACAGCTGCCATTTTAAAAGGAGAAAGAAATATGTGTTTTTATGTAAAAATTCCCTGATTATTAGAGTTGGCAAGTAATTCAACTTTTCAAAAGAACACCGTTTGGCCAAAAACTACCCATCTGCGGAAAACTATGCCTAGCGTACATTAATTATAAATTTTCATAAGGTTCATCTTAATGAAAAAACAAAACAAACGATCTCACTTATTACTCTAGAGCGTTTTCTTTTCTGGGCTATTGGTTGTGTTATTGCTACTACTGGTGAAGATAACAGGCTAGTGTCAGGTGATTAAGGTGAAGAATCATCTAGCCCAAATCAAGCAGCTATGAGAGCAACACAAAGGGCAAACACAACCTAAGATGGATTATAATTGAATGATGAACGTTAGTGATAATATCAAGAATGCTTTATCTGTGAACATTTGACATTTTTTGAATCTCAGGTGCCTTTGGAAGTTTAGTAATTGTGTTAACCAAAGTATAGCTCAGAGGTTTAAAACAGATGGGGGAAAATCAGGTGGGCTTGGTTCTAAGGCCAGGATGTCAAGTCCTGTGAGGGGCCCGTGGCCATCACCTCACAGGTGCTGCAGAGGCCATCTGTGTCTCCTGCACAACCAGCTGCCCTGGCCCATCAGAAAGCCTGTCACCACATCTAATCCACCCTGCATGCTGCCCCCCTGTTCTCACTGCTCATTGGAATGGGCACTCGGTGACCCTCAGGCACAGAGCCGTGGATAGAAGAATCTTTTCTAGGAGGGGCAGTGGCTCTTTGGTACAAGGGAAAGTGAGCCTCTGTCAGTCAGGAAGGAGGCTTTATAAATAGCTGTTTTTGTTCTCTGAGCGTGACTCTTGTGCCCACTGTTCTTGCCAACAGATTTGTCTTGGCTCAGTGTATTTCAGCTTCATCAGGCAAGGTATTCCCTGGCTCTTTTTTTTCATGCTGGGGACAAGTCTGGTGTTCATGGCACTCAGGATAATCTAGGGTGGTGAATGGACGGGTGGAGATCAGAAGTGGGTGGGCAGAAACACGGGGAATGAAAATGGGAGAGCTCAAGAAAGGACTAAAGAAAATAAGAAGAAACACAAAGGAGGGAGCAAGCTGCCAAGCATGTGCAGTATTTTATAGTATAAATATGGAATCCTCTTACTAATCTATGAAGATATTTAAGTCATTTTCATGTGTGAAAAATTACCTGTGAAATCCAGATGACAGATCATTTGCCCTTAAAGGACCTGTGGGGTCTAGGGATTCCCAGGCAAGAGATCACAGGTTCCAAGGACTCTTCCAAAGTATGAAAGGAGTCCAGGAGTTGCTGTCAACATTTCTTAATGTGAAATAGTGTTTGTGCATTTACTCGTAATAAAGACTGCATAGGCTAACTGGTGGGTTATTATTATTATTATTATTTTGACATGAAATGGAATTAAATCAATTACCTCTTGGTAACCAGAAGCACTGATTGAATGGCAAGTGGATGTTATTGAATAATAAAAATGGAAAAATGAATTACTACCTAGAACAGCTTTATGGCTGACAGAAATCTTATTCAGTATGGCTCCCAAGGTGGAGGGTATTAAGGAATGAATAAAAGTATTGCACTCTTTGATAGTACATGGGTGCTCGCAGAATGGCTGCTCCACACCAGCTCTGGATGGGGGGTCTCTTCTAAGGCATAAAAGCCTTCTCCTGGTACAGATTAGCAAACTGAGGCCAATCCCTGATGGTGCTCTCGCTGGGATTCAAACCCCAGCTCCTGTTGCTAAGCCCCAGAGGCATCTGAGAGAAATGGAAAAGTCAGCCAGAGCCACAAAAGCTAGTGACTACAAAGCTGAGCAATTCTCCTTCTTGCCTGTGGGCTGGCTTGGCTCACGACTACTACTCCAGACATAGCCATGCCCCCGAATCCCAGCTCTAGGATGCATGGCTATGGCTGCTCAAGACCCCTTGGCACTCTTTGCCACAGAGTCTGAGTTCTGGGCCTCCTTATTGGTCTCTGGTCTCCATTCTTGCCCCAAAGTAACAAAGGACCAAACCCACTGGCCAGAGCAGCCTCTCTACACCTTCGAGGGTAAGTTTGGGTTCTAGAGAATCTATTCTCTCTGAGCAGTGGCCCCTTTCCTCCACACAAGACAGTTTGTGTTTGTTTCCGTGGACTATGGACATATTCTCCATTGGTAGGCGCTCCTGAGTTCTGCCTGGCACCTGACAATATCCCCCCTAAGGGTGGGACTGCAACACAAAGCCTGCCATAGTCTGCAATCAGATCCTCCCACAACTCGGGGCGTGCATGTGCGCATGTCAGCACACATGCTGGCCAAACCGGGGGCTTCTCTGAGACTGTCCCTCTACCGTTACCACACACGCTCACAGACACCGCCTCTCAGAGACCGTGGTCTCTCTGAAGCCCCACTTGAGAACTGCCACAGTGATGTGACTGCTGCCACATGGTCCTGCCACTTTGGGGGTGACCCTCAGGGGAGACAGCTGGCAAGGCAGCTAGGGTTTTCCTCTCCTTAGTGCCTGAGTCTCTGGAGTGTTTTTCCAGTTAGTATCTGTCCTTGCCAGGAGAAAATAGCTCCCTTCCCCCATCTAAAAAAGAAAAAAAAAATCTCCGTGTTTGG
Organism: Artibeus jamaicensis; assembly: GCF_021234435.1. Lineage (NCBI taxonomy): Eukaryota > Metazoa > Chordata > Mammalia > Chiroptera > Phyllostomidae > Artibeus > Artibeus jamaicensis. The sequence continues at coordinate 4,630,185 of NW_026522046.1, read as the reverse complement.
AGGCTTTTAGCAATCCTTTCCTCCTTTGAAGTTTTATTCATGAAACAAAAATCCCCTTCAGGCCAATTTGGCTGAGGCTTGAGGGCTCTGAACCAGCTTGCTCTCCGTTCTCAGAGAACAAAGTCAAACATAGGGACAAACCGAAATCCTGCTCTGGAGGGAAAGGAGCAGAGACAGATGTGTGTCTCTCAGGTTCTCTAGTGACTGCTTCGCTGTCCCGTGGCTCTGTGATTCTGAACCGCGCTTCACCAGCTTTCACACACCCCTCAGCCCAGGAAGGTGGGTGCAATTACAGCCCAGGAAGGTGGGCGCAGTTACAGCCCAGGTAGAAGAGGACACCTGCTTAGAATGTAAGCCCTGAAAGCCCAGAGAGGACAGGCCACTTGGCTGGAATTGAGCTCCTGCTGATGAAGGCCACTCCTGGGTCCTGATCAAATAAGACTAGAAACTAGGAACTGCCTGGGCAAACAGGGGCAAACCCCAGAAGCAGTTTTATACCCCCCACTTTACCATAATTCCCAGGTAGACCCCGAGAGAAACAGCTAAGCTTTGCCTTCCCTCCCTTTCTGCCCTAGCTGCCCCCACCAGCTGCTTTGAATCACTTATCCAGTGTTCTCTGTGGGCTGAAACTGCACTAGTTGCTTTACTACCTTAAGCCTCTCCCATGAGGTCTTCACGTCTACCTTCTGTGGTAGTTACTACACTGCTCACTTTGTAGCTGGGTTTGAGATTGTTGCCTCTTGGCAAATGCAAAGCTAGATTGGAATGGTGTCATGGTGTCTAAGGAGATACAGGCTGATTGAGCCTCCCTCAACTCGCTTCCTCCCACAACCGGCCTTTCTGAGTATGAGGCAGAGCCCGAGATATGATAGGTCAGATTACAAAAGTTCCTTGGTTAAGCCACTTGTTTGTCACTCTGAGCACATTTCCCCATAGAAACAATGTTATGTTGACATTGGGTTCCTAGGCTAACCTACAAAAGCCAATTAACCCATTTCATATCCAGTGTCTGGTTTTGGAGACAGCTTAGTGGAACTGAAGAAGCTCTATTTAGCAGACATAAAGGCTTGGGTTCAAGCCACAAGTCAGTCATGTACTTACTCTGTGGCTTTCAGCAAGTCATTTAGTCCGTCCTTTAGTTTCTTCTTTGAATAGAGATAGCGTTACCTGACTTGCAGCAGTCGTTAGGAATATTAACTGAGAATAACATGGGTCACATGGTGTACACTCCAATAACGGTGCAATAGAACTCCACTGCTGTGTGTAAAACTGGCTGTGTGTCCTTATGGCTTCTGAATTCCAGCGTGAAATACAAGTGGCATGTCTTTCCTGCTGAATTTGGATTGGAGAATCTTTGCTTTCCTCAACTCCCCGGGGGGCAGGGAGGACCGGGCCACTCTTCCACCTTAAAATCCCTGGTGGCCACCCTGAATTCTGGGCTGCAGTTCTTCTTAGGGTGGGCCAGGATGTGTCAGGCGAAAGTGAGAAGGAGCAGAGGTAGGAAGGGGAGTAGAGAACATAATGTAAGGGTGCATCAGATGTCTTCTCCTGCTGTGGTAGAACTACAAGATGATCTGGTTACTTCTTCCTGAGTTTCCTGTGCCTCCCACACCATCAACCAGGTGGATGCCTCCTGGTCAGAATTAAGTACAGAGTATAAGCAGTTCCCTCCCTGCTTCCTCTACCTTTTCAGTCATGAAATCATTAGCAAGGCAAGTCAACAATTAATTCATTAGATGGGCAAGTGCCTGTACAAATACCCTCTTGCCGCCCCTATTTCATCTCCTTCCTATGCCAGTTTAAGAATTCTTAAATGGGAAAGCTCAACTGGAGGCTCTCTGCCTGGGAAGACTGGAGTGAATACACTGCCAGCAAAATCCTTTCATGTTTCACCCTTTTGAAAAATCTCATCCATATGCTCTGGGCTTTGCTTCTGCTCTGACATTTGTGACTTCTTATACTTGCGTATATACTCCTAACACCCATTTCAGTGACTGCGATCGTGTGCACTTGTCACCGTCCCCGCTCCTCCCCCCTCCCCAACCCTGGTGTGACATGCTGCTGTGCACTCAACCCCACCCTCTCTCTCCTCTCTCAAGGAGGTCATGCATGTCTCTCCCAATGAATGCAACCCATTCCCTTTGCTCCCTCTCTGTGCAGTTGGCAAATGTGTCCCCACCGTGGTTGTGGCCCCTGCTCCTCTCTGCAGTTCCTCAGGAGAACAGCCTGGCACCTCTTCTGCTGGGTCTTATTTCTAGCTCACACCTGCTGCCCCTCCGTAGGCTGTGATTTTAGAGTTTCATCTGAACATTCTACTTTATCCCCTTTAAATCTCATTTTAAAGCTCTCCCATTTGGTCCTCAGGACTCTGACCACAGATATTCCTCTTGGTTTTTGTGACAAGCTCCCAATTCCTTGCCAGGGAATTGGGATTGAAAATCCCAGTTGAAACCCAGCATTGAAATTCATGGGCTAGAAGAACAGTCCTTCTCGGATCAGCAACAGGGCAGCTCTCTGTCCCGCACGGCACGCCTGTTTCTTCTGAAACTATCACTCATGGCCGAGGAAGAGGCTAAAGCATTGCCTCCATCCCAGGCCCTTCAGTTTCTTGACACCAGAGTCACAGAGATGAACCAGGATTCTCTGTCACGTTACTCACTCCTGCACCCGCAGGCAGGAGGGAGATGGTGTATGGGTATATGTCTATGTGCATGCCCTTTCATCTCTGACACAGGGGTTTCACCAGTGTGAATTCAGCAAAGTAGTGGTCCCACTAGATGCTCTGGGGTAGGTGGATTCACAGTCAAGTACATGTGGCTGCTTTAACCTGCTTTTGCATGGTCTCCATAGGTGAGAATCTGTGTTAAAGGCTTTACAATATAGTACAGGAAAGGAATATATTAAATTTGGAATTTCCCAGCGTATTTGATGATTGATCCTCTACCCTCTGTCTTTCTGTGAATTTCCTTTTAACTTGTTTCAGAATTCACTTTAACCAACGCTACTTTAATAGGTATCCAAGGGAGATCACCTGGGTAGCTACCTACGTAGGTTTTTATCAAACCTCATGAGGATCTTGTTAGCTGTCTGGTTTCCCTTCTGCAGAAGGTCCAAATTTATCCTCCTTGGGTACAGTCTCATGCTTCTATTTTTATTCTCCATACAAGGATGGGACATTTCCTATTTTCATGTTACATTTGTTTAGTAATCAGGCACAGACTTTGCTTTATGTTTCTCTTTGACTTTCTGGGTCCTGTTTCTTTCTGCCTCATTTCTTTTTTACAACATCTAGGAACCCTTCCACAATGCAAATACACTGACTTCTTAAGTTTTCCTCAAGCCCATTCATTCTCTCCTTTGGTAGGAGACCAGATTCCATGTGCAGTACTGAGAATTTGTGAACGAGGTCAAGCAAGGAAAATAAGTCATTGGTCCCTATCATATCTCTAAGGGTACATTTCCTGGGCATCAATGTGACAGCATGGAGCCCCATGGATCTTTTGGGGCTTAGAAATGTGTTTATTTGTCTTGCACATTAGTGTTTAAAATGGAAAGATTTTGTATACACGTGGAGCCCAGTTTCTCTTGAGAAATGAAATCTGTTAATACTTGGTTGCTTTCTAACTTGGAAACAATTGGCTGGAGCTAAGTACTGGCTGCTTCCATTACACAGGGCGCATGCTCTCCACTTTGCTAGAGTTCCCACCACTCCTTAAAGCCTCATATCCACTCACTTCTCACACTTACATTAACTCCCTGGCCTCCGCTGGCATTTGGATGTGTGACCTCTCATATAGTCTTTTGTCATTTCCTCTAGGAATTTTCCTAGAAGTTCCCTAAAAAATGTCTCCTCTACCTCATTCCCAGTGTGATCCTTTCCATGTGGGATGTTGGCACCTTTGGTTATGAGTCCTAATATGTATTTAATTTCAAGGTCCTATCAGCCACAGCAGGGTAAAACCTGAAGCCGCTGGCATTTCCAAAGATTACATGCACAAAAATAAAATATCATTCCACATTTTCTGGAGAAAAATATTTTCAGTTGTTCTATGTTTATAAGTCAGGCACAGCCTGGTTTTATCAGCTATTTACCAGCCATGGAACACTGAGTAATGAACTTGTCCTTAAAGGACAAGTTATACTGGAGAAGTAGCTTAAGCTCATGCTTACTTTTCCTTTGAAATTTCCACTTTGCAAAATTGGATGGTTATTGTGAATATTAACATTATACTATCAAGTGTTGATTATTAAAGGACAAATTATCCAGTCCTCAAATCTCTGCTTTTTTAAACCCATTGACTATTACTGTTGACTAATTTCATTATTCTTTAGTGCACTCATCACCAGTCGGGTGGGGTGGGGAACATGATTATAAGCACAAAATCACGAACCCGGCACGAACCCTCAAATCAGAGGGCAGCCTGATGTACTGTCTTCACCCCAACCATGCACATGTCGGCAGACGCCCTGATTGTGAGCAGTCTCCATTTTTCTCCCTGCCCAGGTTCAGACACAGGAAATATGGAAAAGGAAAGGGGAGAACCTAATTAATTAGAATGCTCTGTGCCGACAGTGCCAATAAAAGTTTTACTAAACTAACCAGTTTGGGGTTTGTATGTACCCATGACATTCCTAATACCTCTTGCCCTATGGTTACCCGAAATTGGAGATTACAGACACACTTTTAGCTCATTGAGTTCAAAGGCAAGGTAGGGTACTTGGCTTGATTGGCACTTTGCAGTGCTCTCTAAAATGGCCCACTTTCAAGATTAAAGAAACTCTTCATTCAACAGAATAGAAAAGATCTTGTTACTAGACAATGAGGAATTTCAGCCTAAGTGTAGGTTCAATAAACATGAATATTGAACAATTATGGAAGTCCCTGATGCCTTGGCAATTTGAGGGCGTAAGTACATCTTGGAATGAGGAGAGCTCCTCTTTCATTGAAGAGCATTAGGAGATCAGGAAAATGTTCTTTCAGTAAAATGTGAAGTGGTAAGGCTAAAGAAAAATTAATCACTTCTACGATTTTCAAAGTAGACATTTGATGACCACTCTCTGACCCAGAGGGGTGTTAATAGAAAGAATACTTACACTAGAAAGGAAGCTAAAACCTGAAGTCCTCTCCAGAGCTTCGGCACTATGAGTTATCATTATAGTTGAGAATCACTATGCATTTAAATGGGAGATTCTGCAATGTAGTCACATAGATACTGCAGCGTGTCCTTACAAATTCCTGCAGTAACAATAGCAGATATTGTAATTACTAATATTATGATAGTAATAAATAGCAAATCCATTGATTTACCTACTCTAATTCTCATAAGTATCTTGTGAGATACCTGTAATTTCCATTCTTACACAGCAGAAAATGAAGGATCAGAGAAGTGAATAACTTTCCCAGAGGTATCAGCTAAATAAGAGGCAGGGCAGGAGCTGAAACTCAGTTCTTCTGATTTTGAACGTGGTGAAACCCGGGTGTTAGTTTCTGCACTGCACATAGGATGACACCACCTGACCTGATTCATGGTGAGCATTTGCCCAGTGTTCCTTTTCTTGAGAGACAGTTCACTTATTTCACTGAAGAGAGTTACTGAGTATCCTGGTAAGTCCAGAACAGGCAGTTTTCAAAATTTCCTTTGGCCAAATAATAATTGCATTAAGGTTTTCTTGAGTAAATATTGATTTAAATAAGGAATTAAAATTAATCACTTGAATGTTTCTTAAGAATATACCTACTCTTGTTTTTCAACTTGTTTTTAAACAAAATGTGTATGTATGAACAGTTTCAGGAGAATACGGTGAAACGAATATGCTAATATCACCAGCTCTAACTGTGAAGATGGACTTTGGTGTATCACAAAATGCCATTAAGCAAAGGACAGTAATTCTTCAAAGTTAAAATTAGTAAAGTATAACACAAGGTTAAGGTTAATAAACTCTGATATTCTTTTCTCTGGAGCTAAAACAAACCAAACAAACAAACAAAAAACATCAAGCTAAGTTTAAAAGCCACCTAAGTCAACTTCTGCATGGAAGAATCTGAAATCATTGTGTTGAGGAAGAAAGAATGACACGTGAGTTTTTTTCCAATGTGGATTTCTACCTTCACAACCAAATAACATGCTGCAGAGTTCAGGGCCTCTGTCTGACCTAATGCCCTTCACTGTTCTAACACTTCGACAAGGTTCAATATGTAACGGCCCCCATGTTTCTAGGAGCCTTGACATTTTGGCTCTGGAAATACTGTGAAGGAGAATTCATTCCTCCATCCATCTACTCAAAAAGCATTTGCGGACTGGCCACCTCACTGTTCACTCACTCTCACTCACTCATAGGATGAATGACAGATCCAAGATCCGTCCTTTGGCAGAGCACCAAGAGCTCGCTGTAGCTGACTCCTGCCTGCGTTTCCTCCTCACTTCGGAACAGCTCTCCTTTTCTCTCATGTCCGGTATCCATTCAACCCTTCTGCCCTCAATCATATGTAACCCTCTTCTGAAGTCTAATATTACCCACTTTCTCAGGTACTCCCACAACACATTCGTTATGTATGTCTTCTTGTTAAAACAAAGCTCAACATATAATGTTGTGGTTCCTTCTTTTGTGAGGGTTGGTGGGAACGCTGGTGCTATGGGCTGAATGGCGCCCTTCAAAATGTCATGTTGAAGTCCTAACCCTAGTACCTGTGAATGTGATTGTGTTTGGAAATAGAGTCTTCATGGATATAATCAAGTTAAGATGAGATCATACTGGATTAGGGTAGGATGAGCCAAATCAATGACTGATAACCTTAGAAGAGGAGGGAGATCTATCCAGAGAGACACAGAGGCACGGAAAGAGAAGGCCATGTGAAGACGGAGGCAGAGATTGGAGTGACGCAGCTACAAGTCAAGCAGTGCCAAGAATTGCTGGCAGCCACCAGAAGCAAGAAGAGAAGCATGGAATAGATTCTTCCTTAGAGTCTGGGAAGGACCCAACTCTGCTGACACCCTGATTTCAGAACTCCAGCCTGCAGAACTGTGAAAGAATAAATTACTGTTGTTTTAAGCCACCCAGTTTGTGGTGATTTGGTATGGCAGCCTTAGGGACCTAATAGAGTTGATAGTAGCTTCTGTATAAGTTCATCTTCCCAGCTACACACATGGGCGCCTGGAAATAGGGGCTGTGGTAATCCGTATTTCCTCTCGGCCTTGACATGATGTTAACACAAACCAGATGCTCAACACGTTTGAGCTGAAGGACGGAACATGCTCAGCACCGCCCTTCTGGTTTCAGTCAGTGGATCCCTCCAAAAAGGGTTCAGACCTTTCTGAGTGAGCAAGTTTATGAACAAGGTGGAGAGATGAAGTTTAGCTTCAAAACAATGACTTATAGAAGACAAAGAGGAAAAAAATCAGAGTGGGAGAAAGTGTATCAAAAATCTTGTAGGTGGGTTCACAGAGAAAGTGGAGTCAGGGCTGGGCTGGTCAGGAAGGGAGTGTTCATAACACTGTGGATGGCATTTGGAAGCGAGTCATAGGTGATGATTAGGTCCCGGAAGGAGATGTCTGAGGAGTTAAGGGAATGCGTGGGGAAGGCAAGAAAATGATAAGACTGGACTGGCTTTTGAGGAGAAAACTTGTTGGTTTGTTTTTTTAATCCTGGGATATGTTTATTGATTTTGGAGAGAGTGGAAAAGGGGGAGGGGAGAGAGAAACACTGATCAATTGGTTGCCTCTCATACATGCCTTGAATGGGGCGTGTATACACACCCCGAATGGTCAATACTAGCAACCTAGACTGGTACTGACTGGGAATTGAACCTGCAAACTTTTGGTATATGAGACGGGGCTCCAACCAACTGAGTCATGTGGCCAGGGCAAGGAGAAAAATTTTCTAAAGGTTCCTGAATGCAAGCAAAGCAGGTGAGTTTAAATTTTATACAGTGGGGTGTGGGTTGGGGCAGCAGGTTTCTGTGCGGCAGCAGGAGGACAGAAACACGGGCAGCTCCAGGTTAAGGTGGGCCTGAGTGTGAAGGGCAGCTGGTGGGCCAGGGGCTGCCGGGGAAATCCTGAGGAGGGGGCATCTTGGGGGCCCACTGGGAACTGAAAAACAGAGAAGCTGAGAGCTTTCTTAGCGGACATCCAAGTCAACTGAAGGTGGGGGGCAGAGGGCTCTCATTTGTGGAGGGCAACGAGCTTGCTCCTGGGCTCAGAGAAGACAATGTGTTTGTCATTCCAGATGAGGGAGGCAGGCTGCCTTCTGTTTTTAGAAGCCTTTGAAAGACATTCCACAACTTCTCTCCAAAACTCACTTTGGCCTTGAACATGTCCTCAGTGAGCCAGGAGATTCTTTCTACCATCCCCGCCCAAGAAGCACATTCCTCACTTGAGAAGCGCATTTCCCCCACTTAAACACTCCTAGGCTAAGAAGAAGAGTAAGGAGGTGTGGTCACCATGTCCTGTTGTGAATCCTTCACACGCTTAAGGCCCATTCCCAGTACATTTTCTGCTCCTGTCCACGAAAAATGCTTCTTGTTTATTAAAGGTTTTTTTCATGGGTCCTACTGATTGTCTTTGTGGTTCTTGCTTAGTTTCCTTCTTGGGTGCTTCTTTGGTTGTGGGGTTTCAGACTGGGTAATTAGAGAGGCAGGGAAGTGTAGCAAGATGAGCGGAGGCTATGTAGTCAGGCAGACCTGAGTTTGAATAGCAGCTCCTTGTTAACTAGTTATATGTTTTTGAGCAAGTTGCACAATCTCCTGAGCCTCAATTTTCTAATCTGTAAAATGGATCAATCATCTTTATCTCATCCTTGGACAGTTGTGCCAATTAAAAATAATATACATGAATTTCTTGCAACATTCAATAAACGATGGCTCCCATTGTTAGTCTGAGTTGGGGTGATGCTGATTACATTGGGAATACCACCTTTCTAAGCCCTTTGATAAAATCCCTGACAGTCACATGTGCTTAAAAAACTGTATGTCTGCAAGTTCAGATGGCATCTGTTGCTGCCTCTGATGGTCACATAAAACACAAAGTGATCTTTTTCAGATACAGCAAAACCAAGTACAGGACTGAGAACTCTGCTAAGAGAATGGAATCTTTTTATTTACTCTCCGCAAAAGTAGAGCTGCATAACATATCAAATAGTTATTTTGCTTGCAGAGGGACTTGAGTAATGATGTCTTTAAAACTCTCATATAACTAACCAAAATCATTGGGATTTTTTAATTGGAAAAGACTAATAAAACTCCCACTGCAGATAAACTCACTCTAATCAGCTCCTTGATATTATTTTCCTTTAATAAGTTGTAAGTGCTACTGTGTTAATCATATTTTAAACCAATATATACGGTGTAATCTCAAGTAAATAAAATTGTGTAGTGAAAGTGCTGAAGAGAAATATGTTATCATGCTAAGAGTGTTTATTTCTCAGGGGAACCTATGATTTACTTTTCTACAACAAGCCTTAATGGTATAAAGAAAAGCTATTTAAAAAACAGTAAAACAACTTTCTAAAAACATGTTATCACCAATATTTAAAAGTATGTATATCAAGTAAGCTGCTGAAATGCACCAAAATGGCAATATTATGTTTCTGAGTGATGGGACTATGAGTTATTGGGCCTTTCTTACTCTAACTTTTTTTAACTTTACATGTGATTTAAAATGATATTACAATATACTGTTTAACCATAGTATAGGATATATTATTAAATTGTTTAATGATAAATGTGTTGGTACTTTATTAAAAAACATTTTATCAAGACAAATAAAAAATGCCGTTTACTGCTACATTGATGACCCATATATTTGACTCACAGATATATTTGTTCCTCTTAGAAAATCACTAAATCAGAAAGCATGTGTGGAAATAAAAGGGTAACACGAGAAATCCTTGTGCTGATGAGAATGTTCTGATCTTGATTAGCCAATCTCAACATCTTGACTGTGATATTGTCCTATAGTTTCCCAAGATGTTACCACTGGGAGAAAACTGGGAAAAGGGCATATGTAATCTCTCTATATTAGTTATAATTGCTTGTGAATCTATCCTTATCTCAAAATAAAACATTTGATTAAAAATAAACAAAACTAGCTTCTCAGGTAAAAAAAAAAAGAAAATCACCAAATCCCAGAGTTTTAGGGGCTCTTATGTCATCTAACATAACAACTATTTGATGTAGGATCGGCCTTTGTAATAGTATTAATATTAATATTAACAGCTTGCACTGATGTACCAGTCCTCTGTAATATGCACTTCAGGTGCATTGTTTCATTGGATCTTTTAAAAATTCTATGAAGTTAGGTACTTGTGGTAGGCAGACTAATGTCCTAAAGATGTCCAAGTTCTACTCCCTGGAACCTGTGAATATGAATATGTTAGGTTACATGACAAGGGGCAATTAAGGTTGCAAATGGAATTTCAATGGACAGTCAGCTGAATTTGAGATGGAAAGATTATCCTGGATTATCTGAGTGAGTCCAGTGTAACACCAGGGTCCTTTTTGGTAGAAGAGGGGGACAGAGAGAGACTGTAAGAGGGATGTAATGTGGGAAAGTCTTGACTAGCCATTGCTGGCTTTGAAGATGGGAGGGAGGCACAAGCCAAGGAATGTGGGCAGCCTCTAGATGCAGGAAAAGGCAAGGAATGGATTCTCCCCTAGAGCCTCCAGAAAGAAATGCAGCCCTTTAATGACACCTTGATTCTAGTCCAATGAGATCTATGTCAGGCTTCTGACTTACAAAACTGTAATGTAATAAATGTGTATTTAAGCCACTAAGTTTGTGGTCACTTGTTACAGCAGCCTTAGAACACTGAAATAGAGTTGTATTCCAGTTTTACAGGTGAGCAGACTGAAGGGGTAGAAGAATAATTTGGTCAAGGCCACACATGCATGGTTAGGGACAACTCCAGCATTTGAATCCAGGTTGTCTGATGACAGAACCCACACTTATGGGCACTTGGCCCCACTGGTGCTCCCAGATGATTGTCCAGCATCTGCCTTAGCATGAAGTGTGGACTCCCTCCCCAGTAGCTCCCTGCACTTGAAGATGGTAGTAATTCATACATTGACCTTATTTACTGGGGGCTCAAATTGGTCTACCGAGTCATTTTTTCCACTTGATTGATCATACAAAAATAACCTAGTTCCTCCTTCCTGAGAAACACTTTAAAACTATCTGAGTCCAACAATCACTTCTCCCCCAGTCTTCTCTCTTTGGGTGAAACAATCCTAAATTCAGCCCTTCCTTAGAACACATGCTCTCAAGTTCCAGGACTTGACTGACCTCTCCCTTCTGGAAAACACCCAGACTGCCAACACCCATTGGAGGACCTAGTTTGTGTATTTTGATTTTCTCCCATGAGGTTATCATGCTGACCTTAACCCTTCTGAACTGGATTTTATACTATATCTTGAACTCTTTGATGGAAATGTTTCTAGAGCTCAATCAATAACTAAATACTCAACTTTTGAATTATCTGGTCTAAAAGACTTGAAAACATTGCTTGTTTTCAAGTTCCTTCTGATGTTATCACAAACTGATTCCACTCTTTGTTGACGCAAATCACACCTCTCTTGTTCTAGCCTGCAGGGGCTGGAAGAAAAGGCCTGTTAAGCTGCAGTGAGGAACTGTTTTGGTGAACGTGCAGCTTTTATAGGGAGACTTGTCACATCGCAGGTGGCTCGTGCGTATGTTCTGACATGGATGGGGGAGCCGGGGGAAAATGAGGGAAATGTTAACAGTCAATGTGCTTTTGTCATAGTTAAAACATTTTGAAATTAGGGCAGAGAGACCTGCACATATTAAATATTAATAACTGCCCCTAAAATCTTTGACCATCCACAGTTTTAAATGGTCCATGTTGCTGTTCCCTCATTTCTGCAAAAAAAAATCAAGGGCTGACTGTAAACAAGTAAGACGGCCAAAAAACAAACCAAAACCAAAACAAACAAACAGAAACAAAACCCTGGTCTTCTGCAGTTGCATAATGATGAGTATCTGGTGGAAAAACACGAACCCATATTTCATTCATTTTGCTCTCTATCTCTCTCAAGGAGGTGTGGGCAGGATGGGGGCTAAAACATTTTTGTGGGCTGGTATAGAAACACTCAAGTAATTGAATCAGCTGCTCTGTCAGAACTGACTGAGGAGTCAAAGGTATTTGAACATCGCATAAGGTTTGCATTTCCTTTATAAATACCTACAGGTGTAAGAATAGAAATAGAAAATGTCACAATTTCATTTGGGGCTTTTCTGAATCCAAAATACTTAAAAAATAGTTTGCAATATTGAGGGGAAACAGGGGCAGATAGTTTGGATCTCTGGGTGCCTAGGACCAGTCTCTCATGGGTGCCAAGTACAAGATGAGGACAAGGAAAGCCCAGGTCAGGCTGCAGAGTGCAGACTACAAAGGTGAGGATTTTAATTCTGCTGTGACTGATGCTATTGCGCCTTTATGCTCGGGGAAGTCAAACATCTGGGCTGTAACATCGGGCTACCTCACAGGGCTCCCAGAAAGAATAACTTAGAATGGTTTCATTTTTTGATTAAGAAAAGGTCTTATATAATAGGTGATACATTTTATGCTGTAACTACAGAGCATACTGTAGGTATTCAAAAGAGGAGGCCCTTTTTTTTTACTAGAATTGTATGATTTACAGACTATCTCTGTTCATCTAAAGAGGGAGAAGACAATGAGAAAAGGGCAGTCAAAGGTCAGGTGTCTGACTGCCCAGGATCACTCACCTATGCACCAACTGGGCACTCCATGGCCCCCGCTGGTAGGCCCTGAGTACCCATGGTGCACACGGCACCTGCAATGCAATCTGCCACCCCTTACTTACTCCCACTCTGTTCCTCCTGTTACCATGTCACCTAGGGTCTGTGACCCCCTACCTCTGTCTAGCTTATAGTTGGCATTTGGACTTAAAATCTCTAGTATTCAGACCCCAAAATTCTGCCCCTTGGACACTGATGGAACCGTGGAGGAAAAGTTCTACCCAGTTCTCTACAGCTTCAGTTCTAGAGAATCTAACTCTGGCTGGCTAATTGGTGCCACCCTTAGAGAGGGGTTTTGGGATTTGACGTAACACAGTTGGTCTCCTCCAGCTTTTAGTTGTCCTTCAAACCTTCAGTTCAAGGGCCATGCCAATGAGCCAACAGCCCAATGATAACTGAATCCCATGCCATCAGAAGACCTTTCATTGTTAATGCTTCATTGGTATCTGAGGCAATGCTTTCCTCATGCTTGCATTCAATAATATTCAACGACAGATGTCTACTGAGAACCTACTAAGTGTCATGAAATTACACATTATCTCATTCAATACTTGTAGCAACTTTGTAAGATTTTCAGAGGAGGAAGCAAAGGATTAAAAAGATTAAGTAACTTGCCCAAGGTCACACCATTAGTAAGTGGCAGAGCCAAGTTTTGATGCCAACTTAGACCATACCCTGCTGCCTCATTCTATAAATATCTATTCAGTGCTTAGTTATTTTCAAGACATATTTCCCACCACTTAAGAAATCAGGCTGCATTACTCCTCCCCAGCTATGCCATGGCCCTGGCTCCAGGAAAGCTAACGCTCTAGAGCCTGTTAATCACTCAAGGGCTTTTGGGAAAAGTGGTCAGCTTCTGGTTGCAATGAAGTACTGTTTCAGTCCCTTTGAAGGGACTGACCGGAGATATCTTGCTTCAGTCTAAACTGCTGAGGGACATATTCAAGTGGATGGCACTCAACAGGTTTGGAATAACACATTCTTTAAGTGCTCTGAGTTTCTGACCAACAACGAAAAAATTCTATAGTTAGACTTCTCTTTCTGGACACTCACTAACAGTGATAGTGGAATTAGGTAGCTTCTATGTATATATTACATATAAGCAAAACTCTTCCTGGAGAGTTCATGTAGAAATTCATGGGAGGCTGGTCCTTGGATATCTATCTGTAAGACTCATGGCATCTTTGGCTCATATGTGAATACGGAGAGCTGCCTGTGTGAGGCTGATAACCCCACTCCCTCCTCCCCTCAGTGAAACCCTGTTTCCACCATTTTTTTTACCTGCATTGCAAACTCCCCACTCTAAGCCTTGGCATGTGTGTCTTTTTATTAACCTTTCTCTTCCATGGGCCAGCTCCTGGATGTGAGATTTGTATAGTTTCACAGGCCCCACATTTACAAGGACCCTGGGCTTGGCTTGATGCTCTGTCGTCACCAGCTTGAAATTCTTAGACATTTTTTAACAAGGGGCCCTACATTTTGCACTGAGCCATGAAATCATGTGGTCAGTCCTGCTCCTTCCCAGGGAGGAGTCATTTCACACAAGTTAGGAGCGGTGGTCCCTGTTTACAACTCAGCAGGTACTTCCTCATGGTGCATGGGGAGGTAAGAGGTACACCCTCTTTAGCTTCAATTTCTTCATCTCTGAAATGGGGACGGTAGCACTTACTCTTGTTACTGTGAGCCCTGAATGAGATCATGCATAATGCATTCCCATCAGAATGTTCAATACATAATAAGTATTTGCTAGGTAAAATCCTTGGAAGACAGAAGGTACAGTACATAGTTTGAATGCTGCAGTTAGGAGCTGGGTTAGAATCATATCAGACTCATTGCGGTAATCATTTAACAATATATACAAATACTGAATCACTATGTTGTACATCAGAAACTAACATGATGTTATATGTCAGTTATATCTTAGTTAAAAAAAGAATCACACCTGCCCTACTGCTTAAAAAGTTGTATGCCCTCAGTTCGGTGACTTGGCTTCTCCCAGCCTTAGTTCCCTTCCCTATAAAATGGAAATGCTAACATTCACCTTTTAGAGTTGTTTTGGGATTTAAACAGCTAATGTATTTTAAAAACTGAGTTTATCACTTGCTATGTAGTAGGAGCTCAAAAGGTAACAGTTCTTAGATTGGTTCCCTTATAACTCTATTTTTGCACTTGTATGATACAACTTCCTGTATGCTATATTGCTTACTAAATGTAATCTCCTTGTATATGAAAATAATTTTGTAAAAAATAATTGAGGATTATTTTTCTTTCTTTGCTAGACCATGAATTCCTCAAAGGCAGGGACCATGTCTTATTTCCCCTTGTGTCCTAGAACACTTGCTAATTTGTTAAGTCTCAGTTGTATTAAATCTTTCTTCTGCTATTTATGCCAACAGTAAGATGATAATTTTCATAACATTCCTAAATTAGCAATTAATATTTAGCTTGTCAATGATTAGGAAGTAGAATGTATTAAAAATACATTCTCTGCCATCAAAGGCCCTTGACTTTCACACTCAGCTCATCTTCTTGCATCCCTGGGTCTAGTTCTGGCTCCATTTACAAAGCAATTCCATCAGGGAACATAATTTAGTTTTGTGCAACCAACTACCCTCTCTGGCAACAACCTGTGTAGAGAGGCCACTGCGGGGAAAGACGTTGCTGAAACCTCAGTGTTTTGATTCCTGTTAGAATTCAAACATGCCCCAGAACTGTGACTTTTAACCTTTTGATGTTTATAGATCCCTCCAAGAACTTTTGGATAGTTATGGACATTGTCTCTAGAAAAGGAGATTAGATATCTTGCATACAAGGTCAATGTGTCCTTAGAGCTCCCACAGCTCCCATGCCTCAGGTTAATTCTAATTCTTGTTAGAATAGCCTTGAAAACTCAATGAACTATGTGAAAGACTCAAGTTTCCTGATACATTCAACTTCCACTAGTCACATTTCCATATTCAAAACAAAGAAAAAACAATGACCACTCCCTGGATTTAACCTCAGGGTTATCCCTGTGGGCCCAGCACCCCAGCATTAAAGGTAAGGGCTTCCAGCCAACCAGTGCCTACTTTTCGGAAAACCTAAATTCAGCGGAGTAAAAGGAAGCCTTGTTTGATAATATCGTTTACATTTCCAAATCCCTGGTATCAAGCTTTCTTCCTATCCCTTGTGGCCCTTCCTAAGTTTAGCTGCTGGTGTAATGGGGTAACCATGGCAACAACCACCTGCCTATTTAAAACTGTCTCCAAAGCTAAATAAGGAAGCTTTGAGAAAATGGCTGCTCGCCTGCCTCTCAGTGGACAAACTGGGCACTCCTGGGTGTTTTCAACACGAGCAAGCAGGGGGGACTCAAAGAAGCAGCATGAACTCAAAGTTCTTAATATAAAGTGTTCTGGGACCTTGTAAACGAGAGCCTACCTCTACCCCACAATTTCTTCACTTATTAGTAGGCACATGGATTTATATACAAATTCCCATGCCTGTCATTCTAGAGGACCATACTACCTTGACCTCAACCAGGTGAAGGTGAGGCATGAACCTAACTGCAGAGTGGTCTTGTTAATGGGGACTGGGCAGTAGGAAGGAAAAACAGTCATTCAGAACACGGTGAATTTGGTCATTCTTCGCACTGAAATGCATAATTACGACATTTTTTCTAACAGGTGTTTTTCTAATTGTACTCAACCATGTATATGATTGCTCTATTTATGTCATATGTTGACCTATGAATTTTTGGAATATGGACAAATTTCTCCCTCCCTTCGTTCCCTTGCTTTCTAGCAGCTACAGAGGTTTTGCCTCTTTCTGAGCCAAGACAGCACACAACTGATCACAGCTTGCTCTTTCCCAAACACACTGCATTGTCTCATTTCTTGATGTCTTTGTGTACATTTGGTTCCTTCTCCTTGGGTTGCCCTTCTTTTTTTGTCAACTTAGAAAATACATACATGGTTTTCTGTGTCTTGGTTTGGGCATCTTTGTTATTGGAAAGTTCTCCACACCAAGCTGCACGCACATTGGTCACCTGGATTCACATCACTTAACGCAAATCCCATGCATTTCTGCCTTCCAGTCTGTCTCCACCATTGGACTGACCACCCCCCACTCCCACAGGTCTATTCAAAACATCTCTGGAACAGTGCCTGGTATGGGTAAGTGGTATGTTTTCAAAAGATATATTCATTTTGAATGAATAAACAGAACCCCCATGGATTTCACAAGCACACCGGATCTTAACAAGCATGTGCGCATGAGTATGTATACGAATACCTATATGAAAAGAGGACCGCAAAAGTCTGGAGTGGATGGGGTATTTTTAAAAAGTGATTTCGTAAATAAACATGAGAGTGAAAACTGTTGTGAGAAGACAATCAATTAACTGCCTTGTAAGTTTGTGACTACAGTAGGAGCGTTCTGTGAGTGTGCGTGGCCTGTGTGTGGGCGTGAGAGCAACAGAATGCATGCCCTGAGACCAGTTCAGCAATGATAGGATCCTGCAGATCACTGTTCCTGAAGCTGAAAGAGCTTCATTATGTTCACTTTCTGATCTCTGAACATCTAAAAACTTTCTTCTTCCTGGCTAAACTTTCGGGTTGGGGGTCAGGGGAAAGGAGCAGGAATTGAAATGATGGAGCTTTTCGGGAGTTGGGCTTCAAGTGAAAGCCTCAGACACGCGGGCCCCTCATCAACAAGAAAGTCAGGCCCGCCAAGCTCAGTGTGAATCTTTCCCCACTTGACTGAGGGTAGTAGAGTGGGACCCAGGGGTCATCTTGAAATGATACAATAAAGAGGAAAGAGAAGGGATGAAAATTAACTGAGATGAAAAAAGGAAGAGAGAAAGGTAACTTAACAATCGCAGGGACAGTTAACGCCAGGCCCCACTCACTTCCTGAAAATTCCCTCCCGTCAGCAGGGAGGGTTTGGTTTTATTTGCAATTGACCTGTGGTTTTTCTTTCTCCTCTCCCGTGCGGACCTAACACTGCTCACCCGGTGCGGAAGGGGTCCCGCTGCCTCTGCTGCCCTCTGCTGCCGGGGGAGGAGGAGGCGGCGACGCCCTCCCGGTCCTCCGGGACGGCTCCGGGCTGCCGCCCCCTCCCCTTCGGGCCCGAGAGAAGCTGAGGCCCTGCCATCCTGCCTGCCCTCTCCCCAGGAATCGTGGGGCCTGGGGGTGGGGGAACGGCACATTTTGGGAAAGCGGCCGAGCCCCAGGAAGGGTTCCACTCAGCCAAAAACCGACTCCACTGCCTCCGGCTGGCGCATCGCCCCACTCCTCCCGCCCCCTGCTCCCTCCCTCTGCACGTCTCCCTCTGGGAGGGGACGGGAGGCTAGGCGGCGGCAGTTTTCTGACTTTGTTTTCGTTTTCGTCTTGGACATGGAAGCCCTCCTTCCGGCAACGTGGCAGGAAAGCGAAGTCCCTGGGCGGCCGGGCCAAGAACACTCGGGTGCTAGCAGGTGGAGGCCTCGGACTGGACCGCGGCGAGCCGGGCCCGCTGCCCTCCAAAGGCCCTCTTACCTGCTGTTGAATTTCTCAGGGTGTTTCTCTCTCATCACGTGGAACCGGTGTGCAATAGAAGCATCCTGAAAGGAGAAGACACAGAAAGCAGATCCCTGGTTAGTTAGTGGCCATGACCGTGCAATGTGGATGGACGGGAAGCAAAGGTTCTCACTGGAATCCCCCAACCTCTGAGAGCCCTTCTCACAGGGGAGAGAACAGGGCCAAGGTTAGGGGCTAGTGGCATCCACGCTTGTAGACTCCTTGCAGAATTCACCCTCTACCTGGCCATGGTCCAGGGGGAGGGAAGGGGACTGCTGCTGCGGCCCTGTGTTTGAGGAGAGAGGGTATCTGTCTGGATTTGTGAGCAGTGAGAACGCAAGAAGCCCTTGTATGTGTGTGGGAGGAGGAGGGTTACCGAGGGTGAGCCTTTGGAAATGCCTTGCCATATTCACTTTTAGAAAAATACTTTTTATTTTGGAGTATTTTAAAACAAGAAGTTTCAAAAAGAGTACAGTGAGTTCCTGCATCCCTTTCACCCAGCTCTCCCAGCGATAACTTCTTACATAACTACAATACATTGTCAAACCCAGAAAACTGATGTTGGCAAAACATGTGATACATTAACTCTTAACCACCCATAATAGTAGAAACAATCGGCAGTGTTTGATAACATGCCTAGCAGAGAATAGAAAGTCTGTTTAAACTCCTGGCTTCCACTTCTTGATCGCACCTGGAAGTAGCTCGCTCCAAGGTCCACGAGAGGCTCATTACCACATCCTACGGGCACTTTGCTGCCCTCCCATTAGCACACCCCTTGCTGTTTTCCTGGCCACCATCTCCTGAGAACTCAGTGTGGACGGCTCCTGACACCAGGCTCCTGGGTTTTCCATCCTGGGACCAGACCTTCTTTGCCCCGAGTGCCGTCTGTAGCCCACACTCAGTGTGGGGGCCGTCTGGAGTTCTTATGGCTGTTGCCAGCATCTAGATACTGTCTCCACAATATCTATCTTTAGTACCATCCCTGCACTTCAGACCTGAAAATGAACTCATCTTTCCTCCTCAAACTTGGTCTTCTACGCTAGTTAATGGTCTGATTTTCCAGCAGAAGAACGTGTGATGCCCCCTTGTTCCGCAAGCCCTGTGGTCCCACGCCAGTGCATTAGGGGCAGGTGATGAACTCTAGAGTTACACAGGCCAGTTGGGCTGGCGTGAGTGAGTAACAAACACAAGAGAGCTGATTCAGATTTGTTCAGGGGGAAAAAAACCCAGAAACTCATTTACTGGAATATGTGGGTAAAAGAGAACTGAAATTCCATACAGTGAATTCTCAGCTAGTGCGTATTAATTCTGTTTCTTAATGTGGAAACTCTACAAAATATTTTTTTCTAGGAGTTCTTTTTTTTTTAACGTAGGGAGGCATAGTGCAGTGAAGAAGCATTTTTTGAGCATATGCTGTGTGTGATGAGCAAAATACAAGCCAATGGTGGGGGACAGAGAGTCCAGAAGCAAGGTAGGGGGCAGAGAGGAGCTTTTGTAGTATGTACACTTGGCAGAGGAATAAAGCCAGCCAGCAGCCAACCCCCTGCTGAAGAGTAGACAGGGTAGGTCAAGGATGTGGGCTTATTTTGTGGTTGGCAAGTACTCTGTGATGAAATCATGTCTTAGAAATTTCAAGTTTAAACTCTAGTTATTGATTTAGATTTTAGTTTAAGACACACGAAGAGTTGAAGGTCTCGGTTAGGTAGGCACCCCTGTGGATGCACGAGGGGAGAGGCACACACCCCGGGGGCCCCTGTCCTCTGTCCCCAGAGCTGCCTGGGCGGTGCTCCTGGCAGCTGTGCTCCGTGCTGCCAGACTGCGCCCACCTCCTTCTCCCTGAGCAAGTTTCAGTGAATACCCTGAACAAAATCCATCTGACATCTGTCAAACGCTTCTCTAGAATTCAAGAAAACACTCCATCTGCTTGTGTTCCTTTGAAGAACCAATTTTCTTCTGTCAGGAAAAAGAAAAGAAAAGAAAAGAAAAAAGCAATCACACGTTGCCTGGCATGATTTGTACTTCATGACTCTCCCGCCCCCAGTGCTGCTTCGACGGGCTCCTGGCTCTTTTATTCTCTGGGATGTGTGCACAGGCCCCCTCCCCGTGCGGAGTTCCTGTATCCTTGGCTTTTCCTAACTAGGTTTTGCAAGACTTCTTTTCACAAAGAGCAGCTTTTACAATATAATTAGTAAAGCATGTGGGTCCTAATTTGACAATGTAATTCCCCGGTAAATGCACCAAGTGGTGAAGGAGAATCGAGTAGTTCCTGTGCTGTTCACTCTTGAAAAGTCAATGCTGGTCAAAATCTGACCATGTTGCCCTCTCTGAGGATTGAAAAGAGAGTCAAGACTCACTTTTACCCTCTGTTGGGCTTCTCTCTGTCAGGCACTGAGCGGGCTGTCCTTATATTTAGTAGTGATCTCATTTACATTTTGGAAACCAATGCTACAACGGGTCAAAGCCTTCTTTAGTAATCATTACAGCAAAATGGGACTTCTGTTCTGAAAAGAGTGGGGTGTTGATGGGAACCGCAAACCTGTGGATGGGATGATGGCAGTTTTGAAGACGTCATTTTCTCAGGTCCCCTCTGTGAAGTGTTGGGTGAAGAGATGACGGCGGTGAGGACACATGGCTACTCTTCCCCAAACTGAAAGTCCAGTCGCACAGTGGGACAGAATATTTCGGTACCCCTTCCAAACCTAAGCAGCAGTGTCTAGACTCTGAGAGGTCGGGATGTCTAGGCCAGTGATGTGCGGTAGAAATACGTTTACAGTTTTCTAGTAGCCACATTCAAAAAAGTGAAAGGAGAGGACATTAACTTTAAGAATATATTTTACTGAAGAAATCCTACCCTTGTAATTAATATGAAAATTATGGCAATATTTTCAATTCTTTCCTTCATGTCACACTTTTGAAATTTAGTGTGTATTTTATACTTAGCGCATCTCTCAGTTTAGACTGGCCCCATTTCAAGGACACAACAGCTGCAGGTGGCTAATGGCTACTATATTGGACAATGCATTTCTAAGTCCCTTTGGCAATTTGTGAAGATAAAAAGAGAGTGAGAAGACAGTAAAACAGATCATTTGAAATTTGGATTGTTCTGAAAAATTATGGCAGATTGGGGAACTGAAAAGAGCATAGACCTTTTGTTGAAGACCCTTTTAGTGAGTTCCATTGTTTTGGTACCTTCCTGGCTCTCACAGGTGACGGAGAAAAACCTGAGGCTGAGGGAGTCCAAATGTTAAATTCTGTAATGGGTAGGATGGCTGTCACTGTGGAAACTGGGCTGCTGAAGTCTGAGAAGTATAGTCTGTAAGGTGGAAAATGGTGCGTGGGGCAGTGTGGTGGCTGTGGTCTCTCCTTGGCCCCCAGGGTTCCCGAGCGTCAAAAAATAGATTTCATCCAATCAAGGGATTAGCTGTTCGCTCATCCTGTCAAGGCTCAGTGAAAGCAGAGCCTTTGAGGCATTCAGAGTTACACATACCCGAAGAATTATTTCGCAGTCCCCAACTTCCTGTCACTGATACCTGGCCATTCTGACATTTCTGCAAATCCAAAAATAAAGAGCAGAGACGAGGAGGCCAGAGAAGTCAGAGGAAGTAGTGTCCTGGATGACTGTGTTTAAAATCTCTTGCCAATGGACGGAATCAGAGGGACTGAGAAGGCCAACTATTTCAACTCCTCACTGAGGGGAGCTGGCGTGCATGTGGGCAATGGGAACGTGGTGACAATGAGGCCACAGTCACTCCTTGGTTAGGCCAGAGTCTGTGCTGTTTATCTCCCCATCTATTAAATGGGTTCTGTTGGTAACAAAGGGACCAGTGAACGACTAGGGTGAATTCTTTACTGCCTATGGGCACCACAGCGGCAGTCATTGTCATCACCTCTGTAAGGCAAAGCGGCAGACATTTGATATTAATAGATATTCCAGGGCCTTCACAAGCTGCAAAGACTTCGCAAGGCTCTCTTTGCCAAAGAAGTCTGACTCTAATCATTGTAAGGAAGTAAAACTGTGGGTTGGTTTACATACCTACTTCTCCTCTTACAAAGTTTGGGAAATCAAATAGGGAGCAAGAGCTTCTGCAAATGTCAGCCCCAGATTTTGTTAGGGTTGTCTGTTGGCTACTTGTTTTCTCAAGGATTTCCCTTTCCAACTTTTAAAGAGGGAGCACACAAACCCTGCAAACACTGAGAGAAGGCTAAGGGCACACCAAGGAGATAAAAAAATCCTAGTTCCTCACTGCTTTGCAATAAAAAAATTAAGTACGTATGAGCTAAAGGTGTGTGTGGGGAAATTATAAGGAAAGATACTGTGAAGTTCTTGATAAGTTGAAAGATGAATAGATTGCATTATTATAAGTCAGCCTAGGGAAAAGAAATATCTTGACCACTGAGTGGGATGGAGAATCTGTTCATATGCATTTCTCAAGGGGACAATTAGTCTTCTTCCCTCCCTTCCCAGTTATTTGCAAGAATGAATTAAAACCATGATTGCCATTGGCTCTTGGGATTAGGCTTGGTTATCTAGTTGAGGGGAGGTTGTCTATTCTCTTTTACTGTATTCATTCAATTGGTAAGCTAATGCTGAGTGCTATTTTTTTTTCTGTGTAGAGGCAGACAGGGGGTGTCAGGAATCATGCTGTTTTGGGCAGCCAGAGTGTAGGTGTGTTGAGAGGATTTGGGGCTGAAGAGCCTGACGGCAGCCATGACTGTAACCTGCCCCCTAGAGGTTCCTGGGCAGGTCACCCTGTTCTGCGCTCAGCTTTCACTTTTGGCTGGTTGCTCAGAGGTGTTGGTTTTCCCCACTTCTCTCTTCTCCATGATGATTTCAGTTCTGGGTTCTGCTTCTGTGAAGAGCCACTTCCTTTGACAATTCTTTGCTCTCATAGGCTGTCTTCACTTACTGAAGACTTTGTAGGAACCATCTACATCAGAATTATCTCAGGGGCTTGTTAAAAATACAAATTCCCAGACCTTACCCAGACCAGCTGAATCAGAGTACAAATCAGGATGGGATTCCATCAGGGTGGAATTTGCATTCTGAGAGGCACAGGTGAGCTGTCTTTGAGTCATCCCCAGCACCTCCCCCCCAAATGCTGCTGTGTCTGGTGGTGTGAAGGGGAGGGGGTGTGCCGAAGCTGTGGGGCTCATGGCCCATAGGCCAGTGGGCTTCGGATCTCAACAGCAGGGGCTCCCAGCTCCACCACTCACCGGCTCAGACATGTCTCTCCACCTTTCTAAGCTAAAGTTCCTTCTTACAAAATGCGAAAAGATAATGACAATACCTACTGACAGGAAAACTCTGCCTGGTGTGCAGTAGGTACCCAAAAATATTAGCAAGTTATATCCTAGTCATTACAGGCAAGACTTAAGTTTTTGTGAAAATGTAATGATGGAAAGGCCAAGCTCCAGAAGCCCCGTGAGCACCAGGTATGACATACATGTGTGATTTGTAAGAGGAGAAGAACGCATGTTCCCAATGGGGGAAATGGCCTAGAAGGTGATCCAAAAACGAGATTGGCCTTTGAGCCAAGAAGTGGAGGGAGGAGGAGTCACTGGTGAGGGAGCTGGAAGAAACCTAGGGGAAGATGTCTCCACCAGCTGAGACCAAGGGGCTGGGGAGATAAACACGATCAGGGCACAGAGACCCCGAATTCACGGCTGGTCCAACAGCGCCATCCTCTCAGAACCTGACTGTGGGCCCAGCGATGCCTCTCTCTTCTGTTTTAGTAACAGAAAAAGAGCAGTGTATTAGGAGTCAGAAAATGAAGGCAAATTCCTTAGTCTGTCTGTTTCCTTATCTATGAAGTAGAGATAATACTACCCTTTAGTGTAGTCATAACAACCAAGAAAATAGCAGTAAATATGGAAAATTTTAAATCTTATAAATGTAAGGTATTACTATTATTAATCCTTTCCTTTTCTATGTTTCTGTTAGTCTTATTAAAAAACAAAACCTTTTCCTTAAACCTCCTGTTGCCTCAATATATCTGTCATTTCTTCTTCTTGAGTGTTCTCTCTTTTTTTAAATAACCTACATTGTCAAAGGAGGCACAGGTGAGGTTGGGTGAGGAGGCAGGTATCACATAGTCTGGGTCTGGAGGGACTCAAATGCATACGAAACTGGACAGCATCATTTCCCAGACAAGGACCCAGAGCAAAAAGTGCCTTCAGAATGAGGCACAGCATGAGTGTGCCAGTTCTGCCCCTTACTCGTCCCATGTCCTGAGTCCTCACCTGTAAAATGGGGACAGTGGGGACAAGACACCTGCTGGATTGCTGTGAGGGCTAGAATATGTAAAGGAGAGTACATAGTAGGAGCTCAATACATGATACTGTCTTTGTTGCACCTCCCTCCAAACACCAGCTTTATTTATGGCAGTGATGGATCCCTTTTCTTTCCCATCCTGCACCAACAGTTTGGGAAGCACCGTATACTTCATCTTCTTTGGGCCAGAAGCTGAGTTCATTGAAACAAAGTAACAGCACTGGGGGCTGAGGGAAGAAGAGAAAGGAGGAACCATTTCTCTGTGTGTGTGTGTGTGTGTGTGTGTGTGTGTGTGTGTGTGTGTATGGTAGAGGGAGGAAGAGACAGGCACAAGTAAACCAATCCCTTCAATCCAATTCAGACAGTGCACAGAGGGTTGTGGGAGCACCAAGACGGAGGACACAGCTCAGCCAGAGCAGTCAGCCAGGGAGATGCCCCTGGAGTGTGGGGAATGGGGCTGAGAAGAGGAGAGAAAACGGAAGAGAAGGAATTCTGAGAGCCACAGCAGCCAAACCAGCTTGGGGCCACATAGTCCTCCTTGGAGAACAGAGTTCCAACTCCTGAAGCTCATGTGAAAGTCTCCTGCTGACCTTGCCCCTTGGTTATTTCTTGGTGTTGTTTATCCAAAGGGTAAATCTGTCTTTTGAAAATGACCTGTCTTTTCTTGTGTTCATTAAAATTACAGGGGAGGGAATTTCCACTGTAGTCAAGGATGAGGGCTTGGTGTGATACAGATGTCCAGAGGCAAGATGCTTGGACACAAGTCAAGGCTGGAGGCAAAGAGTAGGGACCCAGAAGGGAACAATGGTGGATGAGAACCTCTCCGGCCCATCTGAGCTTCCTCTTCTATGCAGAAAGGCAATCCCTGGCCAACTCACCACGCCGATGGAGAAGTAGTTGTTCATGATGTCATACGGGACCTGGTCCCCATTCTCCACTTCTTCTCTGGGGATGACTTCCAGGTGCCAGCGGTCCAGCATCGCCAAGGGGCTCTGCTCGATCTCCTTCAGGATTTTCGTCAGGCTTCCTCCTTCGTAACCTGCAGAGCATAACATTGCATTTGCCTCAAAGCAGACAGCTAAGTTGTTGCTGATGTACAGGCCGCTGTCAGGGCAGGGAATCCCGTGGGCATCTGTGACCTGAAATCCCCTTAGTGTGTCTGTGGGCCAGAGACACTTAAGTTCCTGAGCCACAGAAAAGAAGAGGACAATATGGAGTAATTAGAAAGAAGCTGGGGAGATTTGAACACTGGAGTAGATGGGGTGGGGTGGGTGCAGGCTGGGCAGCGAAGGCATGACCTGGAGAATTGGTGGGCTGGGTGCTGCAAGCTGCATGTTGAAGAACAGAGGATCCATTTCCACACCATGTCGTGTTGCAGAGGAACAGGGTGGTAGGCAGAATTTTAAGATGACCCCCACGAGATTCCTGCCCCTGCTCCCCTCCCCCACCCTCTGGCCAGTGTATGCACCATTCAAACCCCCTGGGACCTGTGAATATAAGATGGGAGAGTCACTGTTCCAATTAGGTTTGTTAAATGAAACCACTGACTTTTTAGCAAAGGGAGCTTGATTGTCCTGTGTGGAGCTGACCTATCAGAAGAGTCCTCAGAATGGACTGGGCTTTTCCTTAAGAAATAGATTCCAAGCTTGAGAGGGATTTGACATGACGGAGATTCTCTGTTGCCAGCTTTGAAGATGGAAAGACCATCTGGCAAGTAATGAGGGAGGCCTCTAGCATTTGAGAGTGGTCCCAGCAGACAACCAGCAAGGAAACAGATCCCCGGTCCTACAACCATGAAGAACTGAATTCAGCTAACAACTTCGATGAGCTTAGAAGCAAATTCTTCCCCCAGAGCCTTCAGGGAGGAGCAGAGCCTGTCTAATGCCCTGATTTCAGTCAGCGAGGGCCTAAGCAGAGAACCCCGTCACCCTGCTCCAGGACTTCAGGCCTAATGGATTGTGAGCTAAAAATGAATGTTTTAAGCCTCTACATTATGATAATTTGTTATGTAGCAATAGAAAACTAACATAGAATGTGAATTGTAAGTGATAAGAGGTTAGTGGGAGAGTCTTTTCTTTCAAATAACACTTCTATTGTTTTTAATCCTCGCTGTAAGACATTTTTTCATTGCTTTTTTTTATAGAGAAAGGAAGAGGGAGAAAGAGAGAGAGAGAGAAGCATCGATTGGTTGCCTCCTGTGCATGCCCAGATCAGGGATCATATGTGCAGCCTAAGTATGTGCCCTGACTGGGAATTGAACCCCCAAACTTTCAGTTATGGGAGGACATTCCAACCACTAGAGCCACACTTCTGTGTTCTGCTTACATGTGGGGCAAACTTGAAGAGTATTTTCAAGTGGCCAGGGCTTTGCTCAGCTCTTTATGGGATGCCCCACAAGACAGCACTGGTAGCACGCATATAGTGGAGGGCCTGGAGATTATGTGGGAGCACAGGCTGGGTTTCCTGCATGAAATCTGTGCCTAGCTAGGCTGCCTAGATGCTCAGGGCCTGGGGCCACACTCTGCCTGGCCCTCTGAACAGAAGGTTCTTTTTTAGTCTCAGTGAGTGGCTGAGGACCCTGAAAACTCTTCCAGTGCCTGCCAAGTTCCTCCTAGGGCTGGCTTTCACTCACTGTGGCCCAAGCACACACCAATCTCTGACTGCTCACTGACCGCTGCCAGGCCTGGTCTTGAATCACTCTCTGAATTGCTCAGCCACCTTAAGTCCCACTCTGATCTGCCTGCCAGACTGATCTGTGTGCTGCTTGTGCTGATCTGAACTTCTCCGCCCTCTGGAATGTGCCCAGCTCCACGGGGCTGTTGCAGTTTGCAAAGGTCTCAACTTAGCTCCTGCCCATTGCCCTGTAAGGTTACTACTCTGAGTTCCCTCTTAGGGAATTTTCAAAATGAGGGCCCGTGGCTATGGGGAGCTAAGATGATCTGGATGCAGCTAACAGCCAGGGATGTGGCTTTTCAGTCTGAGTTCTGAGTCCTAATTTAGAAGATCGGTAATTTGGGAAGGGGAGATTTTATGCAGAAAACACCTAAGTGAGCCCCTCCTGGGATGGGTACTCGGGGGGCAGACAAAGGGACCTCTACCTCAAAGTGGACTTGGTCTACTAAGGAAGGAGGGAGTAAGCAGACAGTTCCAAGACAGTAATAATGTAAGGGGTAGGCATGGGCCTCGGCATGGAGTGCAGGGCAGGAAAATGCTCATGAAGTCGATCTGGCTCCAGAGTGGAGTTTGATTCTGTGGACTGTTATCCCTAAAAAGCTTAACTTTGGGGAGCATCCCTGCTGACTGGAAAGCTTATCCCAGGGCAGTGCCCCTCCCAGGCAGACTCACCTCCTCCCCAGCGGAGACACCTGGCCAGGTCATTTCCTGTTCCAAGAGGCAGGACAGCCACCGGTGGATGCTTGGCGAAGTTGGCCTTATCTGTAACCCATGCAGAGGAAGATGCCACAGGTTACAGAATGTTCATGTTATTTAGTTATCCCTCGCTTGATGCCTGAACCCCTCCATAGCGTTCCTTGTTTGAATACCTCCCATGATGGGGAGCACATCCTTTCCTAAAGTTTTTTCTTCCACCTGCAGCGTGTTGACTACTACAGTGGGTTTCCCCCGGCCTACTTAGCAAAATCGGTCTCCCTGTAACTTGCACCTCTTCATTCTAATTTCATCCTAATGTGTCCCTTTGGGATGATAGCACAGCTCAAAAACATTCGATTGCAGAGCTCTAATCCTTAATGATAACCAGCACTTATTACACTTATCCCTCAGACCAACCCTACTGGGTATTATCATTTTCCCCATAAATGAAGAAACTGAGGAACAGAGAAGGAAGGTAATGCCGGAGCCAGGATCCAAACGCAGTGCTCTCTACAGCTCCGGGGCCATGCCTGTCCTTTCTTCAAGGGCTTGGCAGGTGCATAGACAGTGACACAAGTGGGGTTTGAGACATCGGGGAGTGGCGAGGCATTTGAAAAACTGAAAACGTTACACCTAAAGTCACTCATGTTTGAAAGTTTAAACATAACATTGCATCTGACAGAAAACCTCCAGGTGTCATCTGGTACCCAGGGAGCAGTTTGCCACTTCCACCACCCCCTGGACTTGCAAATACACAGATTCCTAATCTTATTTCCCATGCTGGGGTGAAGCAGCCTCAGACTGCGTTAGAGAATGCACAGCAGACCATGTATGTTTCGATCTGGCTGAAGATCTACAGCAGCAGTTTGGCTGAGAAAGTTAAAGGAGGCACAGGCACCCAGGGCTCCAGGGGGCGCTATTTACATAACCCTCAGTTCACCTAGTGCTGGGGGACTGAGTGACTTTATGGGGGAGCAGTGGTGGAGGGACAGGGCAATGCAGGAATCAGCATCCTACATGAGGCTCATACTAGGGCTGCCCCAGCAAAATAGGAGTTCATAGGTCCCCCAGCTTGTCTGACTTATGCCAGCAGTGGCTGAGCTCAGTCAAGACCTTGGGCTGAGATGACTGCTGGGAGGGTTGAGATGGAGGATGGACAAAACAATAGACTCTCTCATCCTTCCCAGCACCTCTGGTCTGTGTTTATGCCTCCCTGCCCTTGCACATTCTGTTCCCTTTGCCAGGAAGGCCCTTGTTTCCTTCGGTCTGCTCTTTCTTCCAGAGCCTCCTTCTCAGCAGGTCAACCATCCTCACAGTGTGGAGGCTAGAAAGCTGGATGCCATCCTTGGTTTCCTTCTCCCTCACCCCACATCCATGTACTCATCAGTTTCTGCCTGCTTTCCACTCAGTAGATCTCCAAGCAATCTTTTCTACCTCCAAGGTGATGCCTGAGTTAGGTGTGATATGACCCCTTTCCACTGGTGTGGCTGCCAGTGCCTCCTCTCAGCCTCTGGTTCCACTGCCTTGTGTGTTCACCAAACTTCCACCAGGGTGGGCAGTCCTTGAACCACAAGCTCAATCATATCAGTCCACTGCTTTCACACTGTCGGGGCTCCCCTCACCCCCTAGCATGGCAACACCAGGCCCTTCCAGGCTCTGCCTTTCTCTCTAGCCTCACCCTTTACGCATCCTCCCTCCCAGCCAACATGCCAATGACATCTTAGTGTTTTCAGGGCCTTAAATCATAAGCTCTGCGTTGCTCAGCTCAGATGCTGCTTCTGAGAGGACACTCCACCTCCCGCCCCCACTGGCTGCCTTCATCTGCACCAGGTGCCTCTCCAGGATGGTTCTTTAGCACCAGGGAAGATCTCTTCACACTGCCTTGTAACTGACTACTCATTTGTTCGCTGAATGTGCTCTGACCTCCCCGGGGAACTGTACCTCATTCACCGCAGTATCTCCACACATACACAGATGCTGTGTTAGTTGCTGAGGCCCTAACAGCAAGTGAAAAGGCCATCACTTAGGCTCACATTGTACATGTAGCTGAAGGGGAGAGACAGATAGGAATGAAGTCTTCCCATAAATGAGGCATAATTTCAAATTCATACTGGAGAGGAAAGGAATGCAGTCCTATAACAAGGGGACAGAGGCTGAGGATATGTCAGGAAAGGCTTTCCCCATGAATCGACACTTTGGCTGAGACCTGAAGAAGCAGCTGACTGAGCACAGACCAGGGGAGGATCCCAGACAGGAGGAACAGCTTGTGCAAAAGTCCTGTGGTGGAAGGAACTGTACATTCAAGGGTTTGAGAGAGGGCCTGTGAGGCTTGAGTCTAGAGGGAGAAGAACGGAGGTATAAGGCTGGAAGGATGGGCAGCTGAGAGACCACCCAAGGCCCTGTTGGTCATCTGAAGAGTTTTTGTCTTTCCTTAAGAACAAGGGGAAGCTGCAGGTGTGTTACACACACACTGTGAACCCACGCTGGCTACAGAGGGAGAACAGATCAAGGATTGGGGTTGTAGAGAGCACTGCGTAATCGCTACAGTATTTCTTGAATGATGAGTGAATGAACACTGTGCAGTCAGGCCTCTTACCACTGTTCTTTCTCTCTGAGCCACTAAGCTGTGGAAGCAGATCATCTCACATGACCTTCTTTCTGTTTTGAGCAGCCTCAATCACCTGTGTCCTCTGCAGATGCACCTTCTAAAACTTTTCGTGAAAGCCTACTCTCTCCTTCATGATGGAGAGGGAACCATGCAAGCAGCTGTCAGTGCTGCAGCCATCCGCCCTCTGCTGATCAGCTTTTCCTTCCTCAGCTCCCAGGGGACGCCTCCCACAAACAGCTCAAGCCCAGGTGACAGGAGAGTGTGGGTGGCTGCTTGGCAGGGCTGTGTCCATGGAAACCAATGTGTGTGTAGGGGACGTGAAGGTGGCTGGGGTGCAGGTGCTGGTCCCACCCCTGGAGCAGCACCCCATAAGCCGACCAGGTGCTCTGCTTATGACCCCTGGAGGCTCAGCCTCCCCTGCCCTGTTCAGGGTCTATCATGGCCCATCCTTGACCCTGCTTTTGCCCTCATCTCCCACTCCAGTTTTTCAGCAAATTCTCTTGGTTCTACCTTCAAAAATACCCAAAATCTGACCACCTCTCACCACCTCCTCTGTTTCTGTTGTGTCCAAACCAGGGCCATCGCTCACTTGGATGACTGCAGGAGCCTCTGAACTTGTCTCCCTGCTTTGTCCTTCCCCTGAATCTGTTGTATCCCTACTTTGCTCAAAAATCATCCGGCACCTCGGGACTTTCCCAGTACAAAAGCCACATTCCGTGTAATGTTCTGCACTTGCTGGTGACCTGGCTGTGTAGTAGTTCTGTTGCATGCCCTGCTACTCCACCTTCCCGTGCTTGGCTCCTATGCAGTCTGCAGCCCAGCCTGCTCCTACCCCATGTCCTTTGTAGCTGCTGTTCCTTTTGTCTGAACTGCTGTCCCATCAGGTATTCTCATGGCCACCCTCCCTCCAGGTCCCTGTGCAAACGTCATCTGCTCTGCGAGGTCTTCCCTGACCACCAGGAATCATACTGCACCCCGGGCCCCCACAGCTGCGTCCCCTTTGCCCCTTCCCTGCTATATTTTTATTGCCTTCTGACATATGTTTCACTTATTTCTCTGCTTATTGCCTGTGTCTCCCCTGTAGAGGGAAAGCTTCATGAAGACAGGATTTTTGTCCATTTGCTTACTGCTGCATCTCCATTGCCTCGAGGAGAGCTTGGTACAGGGGGTGCACAGGCAAGTTTTGTGGAATGAATGACAGGAAGACAGAAGCAGCCCAGGGCTTGTTGCTCTGGGCCCAGTCTCTGACTTTGATGATGGCTCTCCCAGCTCTTCCCTTTCCTATCCTTGTTTCCACATCCCAGTGTTTACTTGGGTTCTCTGGGGTTAGATCTTAAATATACTCTCATCTCAGGATTTCAGAGTCAGTTTCTGTTATTTACTGGGAGTCAGTTATTTACTGTTATTTCCTGGGGGTCAGGTACCCAGGGAGCTGGACTAGAACCCATGCCCCTGAGTCCCAGCCTGGGCTTTCCCCCCTGCCCCTCTGACTGAGGGGTAGTGGGCACAGCCCAGTGTGGCCTTTCTTTGCTCCCACTGATCTGCGCTTTCTGGGTGTGTCTTCTGGGTGTGGGCTCCTGGTGGTCACCTCAAGGCGATTTGCTCTGGGATATGCATCTGTGCTTAGTGCTCTGGCCTTCATCCACCAGCCTGTACCTACTTGGGGTCTCAGCTCTGGCCATCCCCCGACCACCTAATCCTGTCTATTCTGCCACTGACAAAACCCCAGCCACCACAGATGCTTTTTCAGCAAGGCCAGAAACAAACTGTTACATCTGTACCTGTGGGAGACTTTCCGCTGGCCTGTTTCTTTGTTTTTCCACCCAAAGTAGGTATTTAGTCAAGCATCGGTCCAAGAGTGGAAACAAGGTTGACCGAGACTTGGCTACATTTCTCTTTCTTTTGTATTGCTGTCCTGGGACTTTAAATGTACTTACTGTAAGTAAACTGCAAAGGCCCCTCCAGCCCATTCTTACCAATGCAATCCAAAATCCAGCCGACGGTCCCATCTCCTCCGCAGGCCAGGACTCGGAAGTCTGGGGTGTCACGGAAAAAGTTCAGTCTGGCAAGTAAAAGAAAGAAATGGTCTTGTTGACTAGGCTGTGGCTGACCTTTGACACTGCTTGAGTGAGAGCCCCCCTACCTCCTTTCCTGGGAGTATGTTATGACCTTGATTCCTTTTGGGGTTGAAAGGGTCACTTGATGTTCTGAAACCAGAACTTACTAAGCAATGCCATTGAGTCTGAATCTCAGGGGCCATCCTTGTATAAGGAGAATCTGGGGTCAACACAGAACTTTGTTTTTCCTAGAAATTCTCTATTATTTGTGCAAAGGAATCCATAGTTTGCTTACTTTGGCAACCATACAACTAACCCACTACATTTTGACTTCCCTCCGGCTCTCCTGCCTGCACTGTCTCCACAACCTCCCATTTAAATCCGATGCACTGAACGACTAGGTCTTTATCCCGCTCTCCTGTGCGTCCAGACCAAAGTGGAGTGAGTACCATCCCCTCCCCTCCCCGCCCCCGCCACGGGGGCCTTAACCTTCTCAGGGACTGTCTGTGGATAGAATCCAGAACCATAAACTTGGAGGAGATAATATTACATTCTTTTCTTCCCTAAGCTCTAACGGACATTTAGCGTTTTCTTCAATTGTGAGATGTAGGCAGCAAATACAGACATATTAACAATACCTGTGACTTTGTGAGGAGTTGAAATCACAAGTATTTTAATGTTTTACTACAGATATGGAACATATTTCATGCTATTATTTATGCTCATCACTGCTTTTAATTTACAATAGTTACTAGACTTGCCTGTGGAATTTGCTACATAGAATATGTTAGGAAATCACATATATTTTCATACTGCAAATTTCTTTTCTTAACATTCTGATAACTGTTTTGAATATAATTAGTTTCCCTGGTAATCCTATGTATTTCCTTTTATGTTTTGAGAAATTGGTCTGAGAAAGGGACCTCAGGCTCCATCAGACTGCCTACGGTTCCTGGCACGGAAGGGATGAGAACCTCTGCTTTAGCGCAAACATGACTCATGGACTCCCTGGGGTGGGTTCTGGGAAACTGAAGCTCAGTATCTCCTCTTTGCCCACCCTAGTGGTCTGAGAAGACCCCTGGGGCTTTGTGAGTCATTGATGCAGGTGCAGGCAAATTCCAATCCCCTCCCTTCCCCTTCATTCCCTGCCGTCCTATAGAAAGTGGATTCTGAATGGAGGCTCCAATCACCTAGACAGCCTGCCTGATTACACACTGACCTCAGAGATACTCAGCACAGTAGCCCTAGAGATTGTCACCAGGCTTGTCACCCAGGGCAAAAACAATTTAGGAACAATGAGTTAAGCGACAGCATTGCATTCAAGTCTTAAAATGCCCCCAAAGAGAATGGGCTGGGAAAGGCATCCATGGGCTGCTGCTCAGCCGCATGTCATAAGGGAGAAGTAGCTGGCAGTCACGGTCGCACCTGTGGCAGTGTGGGTGGGCTCTGCTTTCACATTAGCGTTAAATCGTGGCAGAGGTGCTGACTCTGCACTCAGGTTTCTTTCTTCTTTTGACTGGGCCTTGCACTGCCACTTCCATACATGACAACTTTGTGTCAAAAAACTGAAGACAGAGACAGATTCCTTGTTTGGAGTCCCTCCTCCAGCCTTTCTGTGGGGCTTGCAGAACCCCATGTGGAAGAGCAGGTTAGGAGGTTGGGCAAAGTGGCTGTGTGTTAAAAAGCCCAGCCTGTGTGCACAGATCGGAGGACCTGGACCTTACACAGCCTCTGGCCAGCACGTGGTTCTAATGCAGCATCTCTGTCTGCTCAGAACAGTCTTTGGGTGCCTTCCAGGCCCGAGGTTGGAGCAGACTGATTACAGGGAGCCACAGCTCACCATGTTAGTGCCAACACAAAGATCTGTTCCTTCCGCCAGACCTTCAGCCCAGTCGCAAAGGGGCTGCCTGGTCTCCTTTCCTTGCTCTCCCTCTCTAATGAGCAGTGAAAGAGCCAATAGGCAACTGAGTGGAGAAGGGCCACAGGGAGCTTAACAATCTTTAAAACGGACAATCCAGGGAAGAAGTGATTTCATTGGATAAGTAATTGTTTTGATCCTAAAATGACCCACAGCAGAGCATGCAGCAGTGTTCTGACACTGACTGAGAGTGATAGGAAATTCTTTCCTCTCTGATGACTCAGTATCAGATACCAGCTAACATGGCCTTGCAAATAAGTTAAAATAATTTACCAGCCTGCCCTTCCTGTCAATCAAATGAATGGCATATGCAGGAGGCTACTCCCTGGAGTCAAATATGATGAGAGGGCCCGAGCATCTCCAAAGGAAGTAAGAGCAGATACAAGGAAAAGAAGAGAAAACGAGTAAAACACCAGGAAGGGCAAGTCCACAAATGAAAAACAGACAAAGAAAGGTGACAAAAAAGGGATTCTTCCAAGGCCAAAGGGGAGGGGGAGAAATAAGGAGTAAGGATTGTTCTCCATACCCTGGAGTAGGCCCCCCATTGTCCAGGTTGAAAACTTGTTTGGGGTTGAGCAGATAGTGGAATTTCCGAAGAATTCTATGGGGAAAAAAAAGAAAGAGAGAGAGGAGAGGCAGAGAAGGAGAACATCATTATGAGAAGTCACAGTGGGGCAAATAACTGTGGAGCCCATTGATGGTGGGAATGAAGGTCCATTTAAACCCCACTGGGGAGAAGACTGAAGGCAGGCCCTGCAGACCCTAAAGTCCCAGCGTCAGGTGCATCACTTACACCCTAATTCCCTGGTTCAAGGCCTTCCTGCTCTCCAAGACTCCAGCTCCCAATCCCAGAGGTATCGTCCCTTGCAGAAAAAACGGGGCAGAGAAACTCAGAGAACAGAACTTCCATTCTCCTAAAGCTTCTTCCTTCATGGACACCTTCTCCCAAATGTTCTGTATGTTCCAGGTTGTACAGTTCTGCTCTTCGTGGACTATATAAAGGCATCCAAGGACCCTCGATGGAAAGGTCACCCAAATCTCTGAATCAGGAGGAATCACAGGAGGTGGGGCTGGGGCAATGACCCCGTTGAGGCTTGGTTTCAAGGCTCCAGCTTGAGCTCGTCAGATCAGTTCAGAAGGGGCGCTCCGCCCTTTGGAGTGGGGTAGGGGTTCTCAGAGTTGTTGCTTCAACCCTACGTATTATTATTTTTAAGCTGGATTCAAGGTCACATGCCGTCTGTACATTACCCAGAGCTGAACAAGACTTGGAGGCAGAGCTGCTTTGCCCCTTCTCCCTCTCTCTTCCTACTGTCTCAGTGCTGCCAACAGACTGGGCATTTCCTTCACTGATGAGGTGACTACCCTGCTTTCTCAGGGGCTGGATAGGTCAGGAAGTTCCAAATGGTAAGTTGTGCCACATCTCTTACTCAAGAGAACACTTGAGAGATTAGGAAGGAAACAGGCGTGTCAGAGCTGACTCTGGGAGCCATAATAATGGCGCCTGTGACAGGCCCCAGGCTAAGCACTGTGTCTATTTCAGTCCTCACGACAACCCTAAGAGAGGATAAATGATCATTTATTTATAGAGGAGGAAACCAAGGCACTTGAACCAGATCATTAAGATGTAAGTAGTAGGGCTGGGATTTGAACCCAGGTCTGCTTGTCTCCACAGTCTGCTCTGGTGTGGTTAAAGGGAAGAAAGGACCCAGCTGAGGCAGTTTCAGCCTCTTCATTTTGAAAAAGAAGACAACATACCTTTCTCCTTGTCTCCCTCCACTCTTGGGGTTCACCAAGACCAACAGGGGGTGGGTACCCGGAGTGGGGATGATCTTATACTTAAAAAGGTAAAAGAAAAGGAAATTAGCTCTGTTTCAGCCAACAGGGAAACAAGATGAGAGTTTACACTAAGATAGCATCTGGGAGAGGCGGATAGAAAACGGTTACAAGCATGGAGGAGAGGAGGGTGGGAGGTAGATCTTTGTCTGCTGGCTGAACTTTTGAGGGGGTCAGTAGCTAGGTGTCTCAGTTTGTTGGTCTTTAAGTAGTGTGAATGGTGACAGGGTTTGAGGTCAAAATCAGAGAGGGGACGATGGCATCATAGCTTCAAAATAGTCAACAATGGTGAGGCATTGCGCCCACAGTACGAGATTCGGTTTTGTGAGAAATACAACTGAATGTGACCTTTGGTGGTACGGCCATCTGGTCAAACACTGAAATAAAATAACACTCGTGAAGTTAACTCTGAATTCCACCCAGCGTCGATTTTCCTTCTAGGAAAGTTCCACATTTCTCACTGTCCAGTGGGTCCCTTCCACTAGATGTCTCTCTATTAGGTCGCTCCAAACGTCAACATGTCTCGAACCTCACCTACCTTCTTTCATCATAAAACTGGTTGTCTCTCCTGGCTTCCTGGTCCAGTTTAAGTGCAGCACTATTATTCATCCAGTCACCCAGGGAAAGAAGCCCTGTTCTGCCAAATTCTTTCCCTGGAATGTCCCTTGCTCTCCGGCAGCTGTATTTCTCTCCGGCATCCTGTTACAGTATGCCACAGTAACCACACTGCTCGGGCACTTCCCAGCTCAGGTAGGTGCTGTAGGCTGTCCCCCAGGTAGTTCCTTCCCATGACATCACATTAGTTATGCCGCCCTTGCTAGAAACCTTTAATAACACCTCATTGTTCAGAGGATAAAATCCAAATCTCCTAACCTGTCATCCAAGCATCTCAGCGTAGCCCCATTCGACTGTTACCTCTCAATGACTCTAACCCTCACTGAGGTTCCAGCTAAGCCCGGCTCTTAGCCTCCAGTGAATGTGTCTCCTGCATTCCGCCCCCCGCCCCGTGGGTTGGCTCACACTGATTTCTTCTCCTGCTCAGTGCCTGGAAATACCCCCTTCCTTCTTTACAACATTTAAAAAAATTTGTCAGCCGCAGGGCCCAGTTCGAGAGTTACATCCTCTGTGAAGTTTTCCTCAATTACTGCAACTAATACTACTGCACTTGAAACACATAATACCTTCTGGATTTCTTTTGTGGTGACTTACTTGTTTTTTGTTTTCTTTAAAAATTCTATTTATTTATTTTTAGAGAGGGGGAAAGGAGGGAGAAAGAGAGGGAGGAACATTAATGTGTGATTGCCTCTCGATTGCCCCTACTGGGAACCTAGCCTGCAATCCAGGCACGAGCCCTGATTGGGAAGTGAACCAGCAACCCTTTAGTTCATAGGCCAGCACTCAGTCTACTGAGCCAAATCAGCCTGTGCTGTGTTTTATTTTCTTAGATAAATGTCTCAAAACGTGAACTGGATCTTAAATGTCTCAAAAGCCAGGTGTGTGTGTGTGTGTGTGTGTGTATAACTCTTCTACCAAGGGTCCCACAACACCAGACACTGGAGTAGGTATTCAGTAAACACTTGTGGGTTTAGCTGAAGGAAAGTGATACAGAGACATAATTCTGCTCCATGTTCATGATCTAATGCTCACTTATCCAGTGCCCATCCCCCTCTCCATTGTGAAAATTAAAACGTAAGTAACAATGATGGGTAACCTTAATAATGTGAGAAAGCTGTAGATACCTGGAGGGCCAGAGAGTCGGGTGGAGCGGACCCATGCACACTCCCACCATGAAGGCCCAGCAGCTGTTCACAGCTGGCATCTGATTGGTTATCCTGCATCTGTCCTGACTGGGCAGTGCCCATGCTGTGCAGGTTGTTAAATATTTTTGAGTAACACCCCCAAAAGTAAAAATTACTCTTCAGGTTCCAAGGTGCCTCTGGATGTCACACAGACAGTCACCCCGGAGCAGATTAGAACATTCCTAAAAGTCGTAAAGAATGGCGCTGTCTTTCCTGCAGTCCCTGGAACTTTGTGGAAGGCACAAAGAGAAGATACTGATTGGTGAACCCAAGTAAAAAATGAATTGTTAACTATACATGTAAGGATGAAGAAGAACTTTTGGGTACGTTAGCTTCGTTTTGGCCAATTGCATTCTAGAGATAGCATGGCAGTCTTGGAAAGTCCACTAAGTATTTTTAGGCCACCCTCTTGTTATTATTTAGGTGGTGAGCCTACTGACATTTTAAAAGCAAATCATTCCTAAAAAGGTGATAAAGGTCAATTTGACCAGCCCTGGGATCTACCAACCTCCCTTTCCGCCACTTGCCTACAGTACGTGGTCCAAGGTCATTCCGGGGGCTGCCAATAAAGTGTCTCGTGTGATATAATTGATCAGACGAGAAAGCAAATGCTGAGATGTGTTTCCCAAACCCTGTCTTCCTCTCCAGAGCTTGGACCGACGCAGAGTGAATGCTCAGACCCGAGCCTGCTGACTTACCTGCACTGCAAGTTCACCCTTGGCCAACGCGCTGCCATCAGACTTCCCACCTGGCCTGTCCTGTGAGGAAAGAGGAGAGATAAGCATCTTTTTGGGGGAAAAAGGGGTCAGAAGAAAAACAAATGGTTAATAAGAAGAAAGAATTAGAAAAGCAGTACAGAATGGGAAGGAGTTTTTCAAAGTGGGGCTTTGGACCTAAGAAATGTTGGCCTACTGGTTTCCCTAGGACTCTCCAGGCCTCTGTCGTCATTTGCTCTGACGTTAACTTTGAGACGCTGGAGCGAATACG
Source organism: Artibeus jamaicensis (assembly GCF_021234435.1). Lineage (NCBI taxonomy): Eukaryota > Metazoa > Chordata > Mammalia > Chiroptera > Phyllostomidae > Artibeus > Artibeus jamaicensis. The sequence continues at coordinate 4,591,039 of NW_026522046.1, read as the reverse complement.
GGGAAAGGAAACACTGACACGAACAGAAATCTGTTGTTGACTTAGAAGCTTGCACTCTGAGAAGTAAGGTCTTAAATCCAGCTTCTCTGCTCAGTACTAGCTGAATGGAATGATACTGAGAAAGTTACTTGTCTTAGTTTTGTTTGTCCTCTTTTCTTTGTTTTAAAATATGCCTATTATTTATTTTGTGGAGTTTTATTTTACATATAGTAAAATGCTCAAATCTAAATCTACAGTTTAATACATTTCTGCTTACTTGTATGCCTTTGTGACTACTGCCACAGGTCATTCTGTTGTTACTCCTGACGCCCTCCTGCTTTTGCCTGGCTTTCGAATTTCATATAAATGAAATCATAGAATATGTCTTTTTTCTTTTTGGAGTGTAGTTTTTTTCAGGATTATGTCTTTTTGATTTCCCCCTTTTTTCCATCTAAACAAAGTTTCCCTCCCCCCCATATAGTATTCCATGGTATGAACAGGCCTCAGTTTATTTTCTATTCTCCTGCCAGTGGTCATTAAGCTCATTTCCAGTTTATCACTGTTATAGTAAAGTTGCTGTGAACATTCTTATGCATGTATTTTGGTGGAATAAATGCTCATATTTCTCAGGTAGATACATAGGAGGGACTTCCTGGACCGTGGAGTTTTGCATTTCCAACTCAGTAGGTACAGCCTAATGGTTTTCCCAAGTGATTTTTCTTTAGTTTTTAAAGAGAACAGAGTAGCTGGTCAAGTCAGGGATGAAATGAAATGTGAGGAGTCAGTGGAACTTGGCAACACCCTTAAGAGGGAAGGGAACAGTTAAGGTGTTTGGTGCTAGTTTGAAAGAGGACGTGTCAGCACAGGAGACAGAGATGATTTCTGATGCACATGAAGTGAGTTGAGGGCTGAGACACTCAAGTAGAAATTGTCAGGGCAGATGTTTGGACAGAGAAGAGAGGCTGACACGAGGTTGACAGGGACAGGGAGGCCTGGGAGGCCTGGCCTACGCAGGTGGGGACTGCAGTTCCCTGAGCCGTGCTCTGCCCGCAAGGGGCTGAGACCAAATGAGCTTTCCTTGATGGGCCATTTCAGAGCATTCTGGGTGACCCGCAGTGGGAACCATCGCAATCAGGGGAGTTTTCCCTCACAATCTGGTGGGTGCAGCACTGACCTCATTTGAACCTGTGCTGAAGACACAGACCCTAAGAGCTGTGGATGAAGCCGTTTGGAGGGTGTGAGCATCCGGCTGCTGCCTGCGTCTGGAACATGCAGGGTGATGGGGGGGACCACAGCCCCAGGGGGTGGCGGCACTTACCCGGGTGATGGGGCATATCGAGGTGGGCAGCAGGATGTGGTCTTTGAGTTCCCCACCATCACACACTGTGGATAATTCACATTTGCGGTGAAACTGGAGGAAACAATGAAGATGAGTGTGAGTGAAAGTGACCAAAGAAACATCAAATAGGAGGTTTCAAAGGTTTACTGAGGAGGCAAGCTGTCTAGTGCTCCCCAAATCCTGATGGGCTGCTGGCTTTGGCAGTATAGCTGAGTGTGTGTATGTGGTGTATGTGTGTGGTGTGTGTTATGTGTGGCATGGGTGCCTGTATGGCTGTTGTGTGTAGTTAGGGCTGCCAAGTCTGCCGTGGGCAGATGAAGGGGACCAAGTGCTACCCATGGCTGCTGGAGTGAAGTGGCCACGAGCAGGCCTGTCCATGGCGCTTCAGTGTGGCACCCCCTGTGGATTCCAGAGCTCCCCCGGGTGTTTGCTCCCTGAGAGCTGAGACACTGGAAAGATGAAGATCTTGTTGAACAAATTCATAAGAGGCTGGAAGCAAATCCCTTGACTTAACCTCTGCATCTGAAGAGTCTACAGTTTAATTTGGAGCCATGTCCTTTCTGAGGCTGATCAAGGGCCTTGGTCTAGGGAACAAGACACGGCACTGAGTTTGCTGTGGCAAGGAGGTTGGGTGGGTTCCAGATGTCTAGAGATGAAGTGGACATTTGATGTTGCTGGCGGCAGCAGGCCCAGGCCCCTGGCCCAGGCAGTGGGGCCGCCATAAGGAGTGTGCCTTCCTCTGGAGCCTGGAGGAACAGGATTCTAGTGTCTAATTCCTCTCCAACTCTGGTAGAGCTGCTGGCCTCAGATGACACCCAGGAGAAAAAAGTTAATGGTCCAGCCTGTTCACCACTGACTGGCCACACAGACAGTGGATTGGCCAGCTTCTTAAGCAGCCCTTGCTGCCCTGGTTCTGGGGGTGTCCCATTTCTGGGCAGCTTGGTGATTCACTGGAGGCACAATCAGACTTAGGGCATTGAATGGGGTTCTGGGCACCCCCAGGCTTCCCTTGTCTGTGCTCAGGCCTTTGGCAGGATGTCCACTGCTCCCTGGCTGCAGCTTGAGCAAAAAACCACACTGAACAGAAGCAGGTCTGCCCTGGGCGCCAACCCACCGTCTTCCGGCACCACACGCAGTGCCACGCGGTGACACTCTGGTAGCACTTGATACTTTTGTGGCACCGGTCACACTTGACGGAGGAGTTCCCTTCCACCCACGCGTGCTGCATCACCTGCAGGAGGGAAGGGAAGGACACCAGGGAAGGCTGCAGAACCATGCCCCTGGGGCCCTGGGCTGGAGGAGAAGAGTCAGGGAGGCGCGCAGGGTGGAGGAGTGGGGACGGAGGGGTGGTTTCCTGCTCAGTTTTTGCTCATGTAGGATGCTGGGCTGCTTTGCTGCACTGCACTGCTGTGGTCTCTCCCTGCCTAACCACCATTTTGTTCATTGAGGTAGATGAAAAACCACTTTTCCTGTGCTTTGAATAGCTCATTCCCCTGGTAGTCAAGCCTCTGAGCAGCATTTGGTCTGGCAGTGCATCTGTCTGTCTTGCAGAACTCCTTGCAGGGTGATGTGCTCATGTGCTCCCTCTTCTGGAAGGCAGCCTGATGCCGGGGAAACAGGAGGTGGGCTTGGGCAGCTGACAAAACTGGTTGGAGTCATTGATCTTCCCTTTAGCAGCAGGATGAGCTTTCGCCAGTTCCGGGACCTCTCTGAGTCTCAGTTCCCTTCTCTATAGAAATGGTACAGTAAGCCCCACTTCTGTGTTTGTATGGGGGATTAAATGAGATCGTGCCCTTGGAAGAGCCTTCCTGGCACAGTTCTGCCCTTTGAAGGTGCCCACGGATGGGTAACTTCCTTCCCCTTCCCTTCTCCTAAGGGCCACTGGCTGTCAGTCTTAGCAGACCATCAGAATCACCTGGGGAGCTCCTAGAAGTTCCAAATCCCAGCACTCACTCCAGACCAAATAAATTAGAGTCTTTGGGGGATGGGAACTGCCATTAGTATGTTTTAAAGCACCCTGGGTGATTAGAATGGACAGCCAAGGTTGAGAAGCTCTTTAGAAGGAAGTTAGAGGAAAAGTCCAAAGATATTAGTGTGGGTTACTGGCTGGTGTCTTTTACATCAGTTTCCTGGAAAGCTGGCTATACTTCCTCCCTGGCCAGGAAATGCCACCAGGGCAGCCCAGGGACCTGGAAACCATGGGGATGCGTGTGTATGTGTGTGTGTGTGTTAGTGCAAAGTGACCCATGACACCAAATTCTGGGAGCCTGAGCCCTCGGGTGTCTCCCCTCTGAATTCTACAGAACATCTCAAAACTTTGCAGCAGGGCACCCTGGATCGCCGAAGGAAGAGCATGGACTCGGGGGGGAGTGGGGGGAGGGGGCCTAGTCTGAAGGGACAACCACAAGCACAATATTAAAACCACATGGAATATCTGCATTATGCCATCCATGTTTTTATTAAATAAAAGTTTCAAGTCACTTATCAGTTAAGTTACTACCCCTTCTCCCAAAAGGTTTTTGGTAAAATGCTTGTTCTAGAAGATGTGTCACTTTTATTTTGTAGCCTCTCACCTTCTGCCATTCACCCTTGAGGGTGTAAAGAATCCAGTTTGCTAATCAATGTGTCCTCTACATGGTCACATTGAATTTATTCCAAGGTTATTATTATTTCTATTGCATGGAGAATAAAATGAGGCTTCAGAGAGCTTAACTGACCGGCCCTAAGTTCCAAGGCTGATAAGTGGTCAAGCAGAGCTTCATAGCCAGACCTTCTGACTCCAAGTCCATGGCTGCGTCCCAACACCACATTGCCTTCTCCATTCTCTTCTGGGATTGGAGGAGGTGGTGAAGGACTTGAGTTGCCCCTGGAGACTCAGGTGATAGTGCCCTGCTGACCCCTCAGTGGCTTCCCTCTGTTCTGCGTGGCAAGTGGCCAGCATGCAGGCCGAGGGCCTGAGCCCAGGAAGTGCACCGTGTGTCGCGGTGAAGGCATGGACATGGAAAGCTGTGGGCATGAGGGTGGTACAGAAGTAGACAGGAGGCCATGCGGTGTCTCATGGGGCATGCACGTGTTTCCTCGCAGGTGCCCTTCTCTCATGGAGTCCTTTTGGGGACGGCTGGACATCGCTCCCACCTGCTAAGCATCTCCTGACTCCAATCCCTCATTGGAATCTTCCACGCAGGAAGCAGTGTCCTTCCCCTGCTGGTTTTGAGAAGAGGCTATTTCTAGACTTGGTGAATGGCATCACCTAATGGCCAAGTTAGAAACCTAGGAGCCATTCCTGACCTCTTCCCTTCTCTCATCGTCTACATCTCTATCACTAAGTCCTGGTGATAGTACCTCCCAAAGATCTCTCCAGCTCTCCCTGCATCTCCTCCACCTTAACCAGTGCCACAGTCAAAATACTCAACAACTGGCACGGCTGGGAGACACTTGACACAGACGCAGCCACCACCTTGCTGCCGAAAACCTGTCAGCATAGCCTGTGGGTGCGAACCCCACCCTGGTTGGGCCCTCGGGGCAGCATGCCTCCTGCTCAAACTGTGGGAAGGTTTTTTCTCCTTGGACCCCTCTCCTGCACCATGGTCAGAGCAATGAACCTAATACGCAAACCCAACATCTCGCGTGCCCAAAGCTCTTCAATGTCCCCTTAGATGCCCAGGAAACTCCTTCCCAACTCTTCAGCTGACCTCACATAACCTTCCCAGGCTAGTTCTCATCTTCAGAGCACAGCTCCTGCCACTTCCCTTTAAGTGTTCTCTGCCCCAGTCACAGCACACTAAGTACAGATCCCAGAATGAGCCACATCTCCCCCATGCCTTTGCATTTGGGGCTTCTGCCTGGGTGCCTTGCCTGCTTCGATCCCTTGTGAAGTCTTCCTGATTTGGGTTCAAGATACAACTCAAATGCCACCTGCTTTGTGAAACCTTCCCTGGCCTCCTCCTTGGTATGCCCACTGTACGTCCCACACAATTGCTATTGTCCATCTTACTACTTTGTGCTTTGATTCTGTGCCTGCTTCTCGCCCACTAGATTGCACAGTTCTCCAACAGGCTGAAGACCATCTAATAACCTGCATGCCCCCTAGCACTGCCTGGCACGTGGTGAGTACCAGGCAGATGCTGAATGGATTGATGGATGAACTAGATGGCTTAAGAGTGGTCCTCGAGGCAGAGAAGGGGCTGGATAAAGCTCCCAAAGCCCCTTCCTGCCCAGGATTCTGGTGATGGACATGTTGCCGGGGACACAGCATGCAGAAGAACAAGGCAGTAGGTGTCACCAACCTCGCCGCCCCTTTTGGCTTTTGAGTACGTTTTGACACACCCAGGAATGTTTTTGGACACACAGCGTTCGTGGACAGTATATTTACAGTCTGAAAAACAAAAGTAAAGAAAGAGCTTGTGAATGACCACATAGGAAAAGTCCAGCTGGCCCCCCACACTCCAGCTGAGGCCGGTGCCTGACCCGGGTGACCAGTCAGGGGCAGGGGACATCTGGAACTGGCCTTGAGGAACAGAAGTTCAAAACAGTCTTTGGTTGTTCATTGAGCAGAGAGTTCACGGTTACCTGCTAAACATACTCCTGCACTCTGCACCCTGCCACACTGCCTTCCACTGCTGGCAGTGAACTTGGCAAGACACCGTCCGCTGCTGGAAGGTCTTTCCACGTAAGGGCAGCATGAGGAGTGGTCCTCTTCGTTCGGCCAGCGCCTCAGTATTGTGCATCTGGGGTACTGGTGGTGGGCCCGGGCCTGAACGCTGGTTCTGCCATTTGTAACCACCCTCTTAATTCTGGGTAAATTGTTCTATATCTATGAAATTTAGGGTTTTCTACAAAATGGGAATAAAATCACCTCTCTTTCTCTTTGCAGATGTTTTGCAGCATTAAATGAGATAATTTGTATAAAACACTGCTTGCAGGGTCCGATTAGCTGTTCCCCAAATTATTATTGCTATCGTTGGTGTTACTGCCACCAATGACTGTGCAATCAGCAGGGGCCCCCAGACCTGGAGCTCTCCCGTTAGGAAAAGAGACTGGTCTGTAAGAAGTGGTGCAAGCTGGATTTGCAAGGTGCAGGGGAACACCGGCAGCCCCCTTCCTTAGCCTGCTGACGCCCTCGGTGGACACTGGGCCCATCTCTGCTAAGACGACTTTTGTGGCCGAGGTCGCCTGCTGCCTAGCTCACGCGTGTGTGTTTAGATGAAAAGGTACAGTAACGTGGGCCGCACGCGACCGTCCTCCCCGCAGCAACAGCTCCCCAGTCTCTGGTGGGCTCAGACCTGTCTGTCTGGGGGGTGACTGGCAGGACTCTGCACCCAAAAGCCTTCTCTCCGCAATCCCTGCCCCCTCTTCCTCCTCAAATCCACCCTCTTTCTTACTTCACCCCTGCTGTCTTCCTTCTCCATTGCTTTGTCTCCTTTCCAGTCTCTTGCCCACTTTTTCCTTCTGTGGTTTTTTCTCTTCTCCCACTTGACTTTACTAAACGGATTATAAAGTGAAACCAATGGATGGCTTCAATTTCCACTGCATTTACACATATATATTTTATATTACTTATTAATAAAAAGCCACCTAGGTTCCTCTGACCACCCAAAATATTCACTAGCAAAACCCAACTGAAATTAGTGTGAGATACTTTTTCATTATGTGTGAGCCTCAGTTACTTTTTTTCTAGGGCCGAGGGTCTATGGCCCAGAACAACGTGGGGGGGCCCTCAAGCTAGGAAGCAGAAATACCCGGACTGTTTCTGGAGTGGCTCCACCACGTGCAGAGCAAGGTAGTTCTGGGGAAAAGCAGCCTGAAGGCCGTTACTCACACGAGCAGCACAGGCCTTGCTTCCGAACGCCCATCAGCATGACGTGGCAGAAGTTGCAGTAAGTTGGTTTCTTGAAATGCTTCATGGTCCAGGCGTGCCTGCCATCCCCCTTGAAGCCCTGGAGGGACAGCAAGGGGATGAATGGGGTGCGGAGCAGGCAGCCCCAGCCAGCAGAAGCCGGGGCTGCCTCCTGTTATGTTTTCTTGGGAGACTTTCTTTTTATATCTGGAAGACAAGACAGGCATTTATTTTACTGGTGTAAGGACTCTTAAAGAAATGGAAATTACCAGAGGAAACTGGGGGGGTGGAAGGAGGCAGGAGAGGGTAAAGGGGGGATAAATGGTGGTGGAAGGAGATGTAACCTGAGGCGGTGAATACGCAGGGCCATATACAGATGACGTGTTGTAGAACTGCACACTTGCAGCCTATATAATTTTATTAACCAATGTAAACCCAATAAGTTCAATAAAAATTTAAAAGATGGAAATCAAACAAAGTTCTTTGTGTGTGCTTGTATTTTCTAAAATTAGCAAGCGTTAAAAATTGAGAATATTTGAGTAGGAATATGTGGGGAGGATAAAATAAGCCTTTCCTTACATGGCTGGTGGAAGCACAAATCAGAACAGACTTTCTGTGTATGTACATATGCATGTGTGATCCTTTGAAAGTTTATAGCGTTTGACACACAAATTTCCTTTCCTGGATTCCACCCTAAAAATAAATTTTGAAATTAAGGTGAGCATTTTTGTGCTCTGTCAGTTGTTTAACTTAACATTATTCATTTCAAATAATGCAAAACTGGAAATATCCTAAAGGTCTCAAAATTACCAAGTGTTCAGTTGTGGTACAGCCATATGATTTAATGTGAAGGGACCATCAGAAAGATATTTATAAGAAAGTATAATGGCCTGGGAATGCACTCATGATTCAGTGCTGAGTGAAAAAAGCAGAACGCACATCTGCGGATCGATTATAATTTCAGCTTTATATAATAAGATCTTTGATGCCAAGAAATGTCACCAAACTGTTAACAGAGGTTAGCTATGGCTGGAAGCACTGTGAATTTATTTTATTCTCTAATTTCTATTTTTTGTACTTTCAAATTTTTTACGGTCAGCTAGGACTCTCTCATCAACTTTCTGCACACAGATAAAATAGTAAAGAGACAGAGAGTGGGTGAAGACATTTCTTCCTGACTGCGCTCAGAAGCAGATTCGCCCTCACTCACTAGGTAAGCCAGGCATCCCACCATCACACGCCTTCCCTGGACACCAGGGCCCCTGCCGTCCAGCCCCTGAGAGCGCAGCCTTACTGAAGGCTGTGTCTTCGGAGACACCCCTCCATGCCCGCTGCCCTTGAACCTTTCTTATGGGCTCCATCAAAGCAGCACCACTGTTGGGCTGGTCCTTAGGGCTGTAAAAACTACGCTTGTGAGCTGGTGAGAACTGACAGATACACAGAATCCAGCGTGCCGGACTCAAACCCAGTTCTCGTGTTCTCACACCGGTCACAGCCACAGACCTCAGAGGAGCCCATATGCTTGTCCAAAAGCGGGCAACCCCCTGGTGTCCTTTCTCCTCACCACCTCAAAACCCTACTTCTGCCAAGCCCTGAGTTTATTGAATTACAGCCTTTTAATAATGGTTTCTATAAGCAAAGCTTCTAATCTAGTGCCTCATAATTGAAACTTTTATTAAGTTTGTACTCTGTGCTAGACAGTAGGGGACACAAAACTAGAGTGCTTCCTTACGTGTAAGGAGACTCAGAGAAGTTACATAAATACCCCAAGACCACACAAACAATAAGTGACTAAATCAATAGTCAAATTGAGGCTCTTGCTGGCCTCAGAGCCTGTTCTCCCTCCATCTTTCCCCCTCCCTCCACACACCAGGGGCTTTCTTCAGGAAAGGGAACTACAGCACTGTTCGGCAGACAACGTGGGGGGGCCAACCCAAGGGACTGCCATTTTACCTGAAAATACCCGTATTAGCGAAATCAGTTAGCTGACTCTCCCTTTCTTGGATGTTATTTTCAATAGATTTGAGGTAAGAAGCAAAAAGACCTTGACTTGGGATGAAGTACCCTGTGCGCTTGGGTTATAGCGCCATCATGTGGTCCTTCCATTCCTGCACATGGGCGGCTGCAGGATGTGGTAGGGACCTTCCCCGTGCACAGCAGCTTTCTGCTGCCACTGCAGTTTCACTGGGAGAGGAAAGGGTTTGTATGTGTTGCATTCAAAGATCCCTAGACTTTTCAGTGGTCATATGTGCGGTTTGAAAAAGCCAGACAAGCAATGTGACTTTTAAGACATTGAGGAATGCTTTCTCGGAACCCCTATATTACATGTAGAAACTTAACAATTTAGAACATATTTAAAAATAAATGCACGACACTGTTGGTTCAGAACTAAACTCACATTTGTTGTTTGTAGGTCCTTCCACTTGACCTTTCACGCAACAACGGGATATCAAAATCCCATGCACCCTTCAGGACCAAGGCAAACAACCCCTGGTATTTTTTTCCCACGGGTTTCTCTCCTAAGGGTGGGCCATTAGAAAGTAAAGTATCTTTGGAGTCAAGTACAAATAAACTCTGACTCCTCTTTTTGCTCCTTAGGCTAAGAATCTCAGCTTTTCATATGTATAAACTGGGGAAAAGTGCCTACTTTTTCTGGTTGTTTTGATCACTTTCTGCCTCTCAACAGATTAGTATTTTTTCCTTCTTTCCTCCCCTTCCCGCCTTCACCAACTCTTAGCATTTTTAAACTTAATTTGTGGAAAAGATGAAATTCTTCCTTGAATTTTTTCTTTTGCTTAGTTGAATATAACCTTCTGGTGGGTGAATATTGTATCTGTGTCCCCTCACAGAGCTCAGAACAGTATCTTTATTTGCTAATAATTTAGTGCACGCTTGTCAAATGAATGAATATAGTTTAGCCACTAACAGGTAAAAAGAGAGGACTTTTGGGCTGGCCTAGAGCATATGTTTGCCCACTGGAGCAGAACCAAGGTGGTATGTTGACATGAAATTCCACATAGAACTTGATGGTCCTGAACGGTGAGAGACCTTTGAACTGAGGCTTGCTGACTTACGGAGTCGTCCATGCCCAGGAGGACCAGCAATGGGATGGTGGTCATCCCTCCATGGACCCATTCCTGCAGAGACACAAAGCCGTCCCGGTCGTAGTCCATCCCCTGCAACATCTCCTTCAGTATCTGCGGAATCCACAGAGCAGCATTTGTCCGCTTTCACCTTTGACGCCTTTACCCCACCCTCCGCCCTCGTATTTCTCTTTTGTTGTGCATTGTCTGGTTTGTGTTTCTCCCCCTTCCCCTCCCATTCACAGTGAGTAGAGCAGTGAGGAGAAAAATGGGGCCCGAGGAGACCAGAGGTCCAGGCGTGGCTCTGCCTGACCTGACTGAGTGCCCTTGGGCAAGCCAGCCAGCCGGACTCCCTGGGTTCTGTTTCACTCATCTGTAAAATGGAAACACTGTTGCTGTGTACTCAGCACTGTAGTGAGGATTAGAGAAAAGGTCTATGAAATGTAACTTTATATAAAAAACAAAATGACTCTTATTACCTGATGATGGAGGAAAATCTTTAAAATTCTTTCTAGCTCTAAGTTCTTTGATTTATGAGCTTCTGTTATAAAAATTTAGCTCTGATAAAAAGGTCAGGGGAATTATTACATGAATTATGTCTGCACTTTCCCCTGCTGCCTATGATTTTTCCCATCAGCGAAGAGGGAGATCAAGGTGTAGGACCCCAGAGAAGCTGCCTACAAGAAGATGAGTCGGGAAGAGCCTGCCTATTTCTCTCCTGAGTGTGTCCCACTTTTCTCTTGAAAACTCACTCAGAAGTCACCCCGTGTTTCCAGAAACTCACAGGCCTTAACTCCGTGGGATCCCATTCAAGATACTGAGCAATGTGCAGCATTTGGGTGACAATACGATCCATCTCCTAGAAAACATCAAGGGGAGAAACCAACTGAAGATGAATTTTAAGAGCAAGGCTCAACATCAAACCGGGTGGGAAGATGGGCAGAGCAGACGTGCAAGAGGCAACCGCACATCGGAGTTTCCCACCCCCTGTTTCTCCCTCCCTCCTCCGTTCTCTCAAAATAAATAAATAAAATCTTTAAAAAATGCATTTTATCTCAATTAAAAAGTAACTCATTGCAAAACTGCACATGAGGTGGTAGATGTGAATAAGAAAGTAGGCAGAAAGGTGGAGACAGGGTTTGGCATTAGTTCCAATGGAAAGAGTCTGTGAGTCCAGTTGGGACTAAGATTCGATGAGAAAACACGATTCAGGAACTGAGAATTAGACTCATCCTTGAGCTGCGAACACGGATGGGCATTTTCAGGAAGCAGAGGGGGCAGATTTCAGGCAGACCTAGCTCGCCTGACGTCACCCGGGTCAGGCCACATGAGGATGATTAACAAGCCATGGAGCTGTGAATTCAGTTCTGTGCCACGTTTTAAGAATGGTGTTGACAAACCAGAACTTGACCAGAGTGCGTGTTTAAGCCTGCCTTATGGGAAACATCATAGTAATTGGGAAATTTGAGCTTGGGGGACATTTCAGAGGAGGTGTGGAAGTACCTCCAAATACTGGAAGGCTGATTGTGTAGAATCGGTTTTCCACCAGTCAGGTGTCCTGGTCAGCCACAGAGGGCAGAAGCAAACAAGGGGTGTAGGGAGGGATTTGGTGAGGGCTGGCTTATTTTGGCCTCACTGTTGGTGGGAAAGGGGGAGGGGAAGAAGTAGGTTTGATGTTGAAATTTCCCTGGGAGTCTAGAGGTGCCTTTTGTGCTGGAAGGAAGCCTTTCTAAGTCGCCCTCAGCAGCGGGGAGACTGTTCTGAGGCAGCGGGTGAACTCTCCAGTACTGGGAGTGTTCACCCAGTACGCTGGGCGTCCAGCTGCCAGGGATTCTCAGTGGGAAGTTGAATCAGGTAATTTGAAACTGCTTCCGTCCACCAATATTACCTTCCAAACACATCTTAAATTTAACTACTTTTACTACCTGCAATGCTTCTATCCTGGTGCAATTTACCATCACTTCCTGTCTTGCTGATTTCAATAAACCTCCTACGTAGGATCCCTGCTTGCACCCCCGCAGTCTAGACAACACAGAGGCTACAGTGATCCTGTTATAACCAGGTCACCCATGTCACTCCCCTGCTCAAAATCTCCAATAGTTAGTTCTCCACTCACCCAGAGTAAAAAGCCAACCCTTTCAATCACCTCAAAGGTTTGATGATACTTTGTAAACTTTCTCTACCCTTCATCTCACTTCTTCTCTGATCTCATCTCTAATTACTGACTCACTCTGACCTCACCTTGAACTCTCTGCTACAGTCACTCTGGCATTCTAGGTAATCTGCTAACATTCCAGGCACCTCTCAGGTCCTTTGCACTCCCTGTCCTCTCTCCTGGAAGGCGAGACGTGCTCTCCTAGGTCCCCTAGACCCAGGTGTTTCCTCAGGACTTACAGTCTCTCACCTCCTTCAAGCTTCTGCCAGCTGCCCCCTCAGGGAGACCCTCCTTAGCTCCTTTAGCTGAAAGTGCAGTGCCCTCTAACACTTCCTTCTCTCCTTTGTTTTTCTTCTAGCACACATCTCTAGCACACATTGTACTGTTTTTCAGTGTGTGTGTTTGCATTAGAATGAATGCTTCATGAGGGCTGTTTTTTTCTTTTTGTCAGTTGGCTCACTGCTTTATCCCCAGTGTTTAGCACATAGTAGATAGTTAATAAACATATGTCCACCAATGGTCGAGAGTCTGTGATTCTTTGGTTGTTCCCTCGCATGACATAAAGCACAGCATTGCACTGTGGCTGTAGGGCTCCCATAGACGGAGTTTGGAGGGCATTGGGATGGATGATTTAGTTGGTCTAGTGGACTCGTTCCCTTTCTTCTTCCCTCTGTTCTGACTCGACCCTACACACCCCAACTTCAGGGCCTTTCTGTCGGTGAGTCCCATCTTTAACATTGCCAGCCATGAAGACAAGGCCTGCATGATTCTTTCACCCTCTCCCCTCTCTGCCTTATTCCTTTTCTATTCTTCGTTTCGCTCCACAATCTCTGACCTATCTCTGCCTATTCCGGAGGGAAAGGGGTGAGTCTCAGGCTTTTTCAGGTGCAATGAGATAAGATCAGGTGTTCAAAGCAGACAGAGCCAAATTCCTAAAGTTAGTGCCCTGGAGTATGAGAGGATGGATGGCAAGGGCAACACCAGAGCACACCTGCAGTTACCTGCCCTCCTCCTGCCCTCCTGTGCTGGTCTTGCTGCCTCTCCCAGCTCCTCTCCTCTGCTCTTGGACTACAGCAGGAAATTGCAGGAAGAAGTTCTGAACCCATTAGGAAATTAAACTGGATAAGATACTAAAGCATCTCCCCATTCTGAGATTTTTATAATCCTGGGCTTCTGGAACGAAAAGACAAGTTGGAGTTCACTCTCCTGCAGGCTGGCTTTTTGGAAATAGAAGGTGGGGGGGTGTTCTACTCTTTTCTGTATCCCGTATTGAGGTATTGCTATTCTTATAAAAATAGGTCTCTTACAAAGAATTTTCAGACTCTTTCTCTATCTGTTCCTTTCTTCCTCTGCCTTTCGTGGATCCAGAAGGGCTATTTGGAGAGCTTACCGCTTGATCCAGAAGACCGTTCTCATCCGAATCATAGAGACGGAACATGACTGCAAGAAACACAGAGATGAGGCTTGAGGCGTCATCCAAGCACCAGGGACTGGCTGAAGCTTTGCTGCTGCCAGTTTTAGATCAGTTCTGACCACCACTGGGGCAAAGGCTATTGCAGCCAGCTCACCCACCCTCCAAAGGCACAGTCTGACCTCCTTCAAGAGAAGTGGGGAGAGGGAGGAGAACCAAGCCACCTGGCTTCTGGGACTGACAAGATCCAGGTTATGAGAGCAATTCCCTATAGAGCATTCAGACCTGTCAGCATCACTGGAATACAACTCAAAGCATGCCCAGCTGGTGGTGGGGCAGGGGCACCAGAAGTATAGATGGAGCATTGCTTCTGTTGCGCACAAAAGGGTGTGGAATGAGGCCAATTCAAATCTTAGTTCTTCCTTACTCCCTCTTGGGAGTCAACTAAGTCATTTAGGCTCAGTTTCTTCATCTGTAAGATGGAGCTTATAATGGTTTCTTTGTCTTAGATTTTTTGAAGTGAGGAATAATATGAAAGCTATATGCCTAATCTACAGTGCTTGGAATGTAGAAAGCATACAGCAGATGTTATTTATTTTTATTTTATTTCATTAATAAACACTTATATAAGGCATTTATAGGTACAAGTCACTTTATCATTATTAGTTATTTAATCCTCCATAGTGCTACGAAGTAGTTACTGTTATAGAAATTATCGCGTTTCTTTTTCTAAAAGAATAGCATGTCGTCGTGGTATTCACAAATATCCTCTATCATGTCTAGTAGTAGAGAGGTGATATAGGATGAAGAAGATTCGGGAGAGACATTTGAGCGAAGGACTAAATGTTCATTTATGGGACCTGGAAACTTGCACTTTGTTCACCTGAAATTGACAGCCTGTCTGTGGTCTCAGAAGGAAGCAGGGTGGGGGCAGAGCCGAGCATGTCTTCATGTTCCCCCCTCCTGTAACACCCTTCCTTGTGCCGGCTTTCTCTGTGAGCCTCCCCTGACCCGCCCTCCCCCTACGGCCACTCTGTATCTCTCAGCATGTACCCACAGGGTCACAGCACTCCTGTGCAGTTGCCCTTGGGTTGTCATGTCCTTCTATGTGTTTTAATGTCTCTGCAGCTCTTGTTTGTTCAGTGGGGCATCCCTGGTTTGAGGTTAAGTTGTTTAGAGTAGGGTCATGGGCTTCTGATTCTTTGTCAGTCCTCAGAATGTCCTGGTCAGAGGCACATAGCATATAAGTCTGACTTACCATACAGACGGCGGAATGATGTAAAGAAGGGCAACTACCATATGATTGATCTCATGTATGTGTGGAATCTAATGAGCAAAATAAACCGATGGACAAAACAGAACCAGAGGCATGGAATACATGGAACAGACTGACAGATTTCAGCGGAGAGGAGTCTGAGGGGGACTGAATAAAAGAAGGTGAAGAGATTAGCCAAAGAATATATAGACATAGCCCACGGACACAGACAATAGTGTGGTGGTGGCCAGAGGAGGGGCGAGGGGCTTGGTGCAGGTGGGCAAAGGTGGGGAGAAATGGGGAACATCTGTAGCCGTGCCAACAATTTTTTTAAAACAAAGAAGGACAGACCTCCCACTGTGTTGCTCCTGGACCCTGGGCAGGGGGCACTCTAGCACAGAGCTCTCTTAGTCCTACTGTGTGTGAGGGGTAGAAGCAGAATGTGCGAGTAAGCATCCTATATTTTAGTATCCTGGCCTGGGACAAATCATTCTGTGCTTTCTTACATTTACAAAGAGAATAATTACATCCATCTTCCAGGGCTATTATGAAGTTAAAATGAGATAATCCACTGCAAGTGCTCAGCAAATATAAGGTGTTCAGTGATGAGAGTTATTATTGTTATTACTGTGTTGGTGATAGATGGTGATTTCAGGCAATTATTTCCAATAAGATGTATATTTGGTCATTAAAAAGAAAAGCTTAACTGTTTTTAATTATTAAAGTCAGGGGAGAATTTAAATTTGTTTGGTTTAGTTATAAACAAGAAAAGGAGATGAAAACTGTACAGGACAAATGACCAAGTTTCTGCAACAAAAAATTGCAAGGAAAAAAAATAAGCAAAAGATGAAAAGAAACTGAAGAGACATAATTGATGGCAATGCACGGTCCTTACTTGGGTCCTGACTCAAACAGTTAAAAATATGTAAGATAATTGGGAAAATGTGAATACAGCCCAAATATTTGATGGTAGTAAGGAATCATTTTCTTTAGACGTGATAATGGTGTTGTGGTTATACTGAATAAAAAGTCATATTTTAGAAGTACATACTAAAATATTTACAGATCACAAATTATATGAGGTCTGGAATTTGCTTCTAAGTAATCTGAGGCAGAGGGAATGGGTGGGAGGCATAAACAAGCCATGACTGACAATAAACTGGTAATTGTTGAAGGTGGCTGACAGGAGCATCTAAGTCCATTGGACTCTCCACTTTTATCTATATTTGCAATTTTCTATAATACAAGTTTTACCATAGGCAGTGTCCTTGTATTGGCATTACTAGATAAGCCTGAGAGCCACTGATGTGAAGTGTCTGCCACACCCTCTTTGGTAGTTATGAACAAATATAAAGCCTGCAACTCCAAATCCATCTGAATGGTAGAAATAATTCGACATTTCACTTTTAACATTAGCCAGAAGGAACAGAAATCTGCTACAGTTGCTTCCAAATTAGTGTTTAAGACTTGCAAGCGTTAACGCCTCAAACCTACGAGAATGATTTTAAGATCAGTTAATGAGCAAAATTTCATCTGTTCTTGGCAAGTGTTAACCTTTGCCAGACTTTTCCTCGCTGATGTTTAAATTTTGTTGGTGTCTTACTAATTACTGGAATTTGGACTTTTGCTATAATGTGTATGTTTTCCCTTTAATGTCTGCTAAGGTTGTAAGAGAAGCCAGAACAATGTACACATATTTTTAACAAGTTCCTATCACCACCCGTTTTAAAAAGTTTTCCTGCAGGCTCACAGAGGCCAGTGAGACCATCCCTGGAGTGAATCAGCTGCAAGACTGTTTCAGCCACTGTGGGCTTTTCTTTTTGTCACCAGCTATTATTTTCCTCCCAAACGTATGTTTTTGAAACCTACTTTAGTAGCAGTGTGATTCCAAGCTCAACTCCCTTAATGCACTAGCCCTTTTTCTCTAGAAGCCAACAAATTATGGGTTAAAAAATGGCAATATGCTTTAACAAGGTGAAGGCTGATTAGATCTCAGGGAAAAAAATTCCTCATAGTAATGGAGTTCCTTGGGCACAGAATATGGGAAGGAAGACAGATGCTGAATATCTTTCCTTGAAAAAATCTAAGAGGAGGCAGCAGCTTCCTGGTTCTAGGCCTTCAGGAATTCCTGCCGGCAAAGGAAGGGAGTCTCGAAGCCCTGCGGAGATCGGTTCCATTCTAAATCCTGATTCTCAGTACCACGGTCTCAGATGCACTTCCCACTCTCTCTGCATCTGGTACTGTGCCCCAGGGTGGATTCTAGGAAACGTTCCTATCACTGCTGAAGACGGGGCAGAAAAACCTTTCCCGAGGAGGCAGGACCCATTCCCATGGCCCCGGAACAACCTCCAGCATGTTTACCGTGATGGGTGGAACACTGGATCTTCCTCTAGGAAAAAGCTGCAGCCCTTGACAGGCTGAGTACTTACACTCTAGCTTATCCTGAGGTCTGCCTGTCTCCAGCAGGGACAGGTAGCACACCACGTCCTTCAGGTGCACGGTGGGGGCGTCTGAGTCTGCAGGCTGGGCAGCAGCGTTTCCCACGGCCGCTGCAGCCACTTGGTCTTTAGCTGGCACCTGCTTCTCGGTGATCTTTGATTCTGTAATAGGCAAGAGGAAAGCATTCAATGACTTCTGTTTAGTAAATATTAAATGCTTTTCATGGCGGAGGCAGGAAGTTTGTATGTGTCTTCAAAAGCATTGGTTACATAAACACGATCAAATCAGTGGCAACCAGAAATCCGGTTTGTGGGGTTTCTACTCTGAATGGACTTCATTCTGACTATTTGAACTGTCTCTATCCTTGGAATACATTCACCTATACTCTGTCAATTTTCAGAAAAGATGACAGTAATTTTTCATAATGTCAATAGCCAACAGATTGAAATCATTTACCCAATTTGTAAAGATAATTTTGGCTTGGATTCCAAAATTCAGACAATTGGTCATTTACCAATATACCTTTTCACAATTTTCTTTTCATTAAATGAGATTTCACAACTTTCTTCTTGTTAATGATGTATTAAATGTATCATTAAATACATTTAATGATCAATAAAAAGATGATTAGTCAAAAGAGAAAACTGGGATTGACATATAATTAATTTCCAGAAACTAGAAAGAATTTCAACTAACTGCAAGCTGAATTTGTTGAATTAAGAAAATGCAGGGGTGGAGGGTATAAGGGGACTAAATGGTAATGGAAAAAAATACAATAAGAAATTTTAAATGCAGAAAGTGGCTTACTGTACCACCGAAATAAAGTAAGTTTTCCCTCTGAAGTTTTTCTTTTCATAGGTGGGAAAACTCTGCCTCTTTCACATTATTTGTCTTCTGGGCCAGAAATATAAGGTTATTACTGACTGGAAAACTAGGTGTCTATATTTCACTGTGTAATTTATACTTTTCTGAGGCCCTTTGAGTGTTCTCTCTCTTCTCCCAACCTCTCTATATCCATGCCCTCTAAAAACTATCTCTGAGTGTCCAGTGACAGGGAGCAGCAACTTACAGAAAACACTAAAAGGGCCACATCGAATGGGAATTCTTTCTGCTTGGGCAACAGGAAGGTTAGAATGTTCAACCAATGGCCTATCTTCGGTGATTCCGGAGCATGGCTCTTCCTTGCTGCGAAAGGTCCTTCTCTGTGGTGTCTGCCTGGCCCTATGATCTTTCTTCTAATGAACAGGTACAGAATCCATAAAAAGTGGCCTCTCAGAAAAAGGATTTTCTACTTTAAACCTTGAATTACAAAAGAAGATGAAAAAAGTGCTCTATACTTCCCTTGGCAACAGCCAGGTAAATGGCCTTTCATGATTGACCGCAGGACACTGATACTCCACATACACAAGCAAAAATCACTTCTCTGAGAGCAGGAAGTTGCTCTCAGACCCAGAATGATATAAATGTTGCCAGGAAGCATGGTGGTCAAATAAGTTAGCCAAGTTCCATTATCATCATCAATTATCTTTTCTCAAATATCATGTAATAACAGCATCCCTAGTAAGTCTTTGGTACCTCAGAAACTTTGGCCATAAAACAAACGACGGCCAGACAATGTGGTAACTCAGAGAGTGAAATGTAACTTCTCTTGGGGTCCTTTTGAAGTTCTGAGTACTCGGACTAGGAGAGTCCGAGCAGTATGGTCCAAGGCAGCTCTCCATTCCCAGCCATGCTCTTTCCATCCATACTGAACTTCTGATCTCCATCCATACTGAACTTCTGATCTCACCAGTCTTTCAAGTTAAACATTGAAAGCTTGATGATCCCTTCTTGTTATGGTAAGATAAAAAGATTTGAACTATATCTAGTATCCACTAGGAGAAATTCTCTCACCCTAGGTCCCTGTTACAATGAGCTCTGATTTATTTGTAGTATCTCACATCTATCCTGCTTTATATACACTTGAAGATACAGTAAAACTGTATTCTCTATTCCCTAGCCACATCCCAAGACTTGGAACTCATCCATGTGTCTCAGTCTTTACAGACAAAAATGAGTAGGCAATTAGGTCTGATTCTCTGACTCTTCGTATTTAAAGTTCCAAGAGAACCTGGGAGGGAGAGAGTCCTCGAGAGTCCTTCTACGGGAATAGGATGTCCAACCGATGCACCTGGAAACTGAAGGTGAAGATGGAAGGAGATCTTGGAAGACCATGACGAGTTTAGAGTAAAGTATACTTACCTACCTGAAACTAATATAATATTGTATGTCAACTCTAATTGAAAAAACAATTGAAAATTTTAAAAAATGCATTTCCAGAGAGTGGCTTGAAAAATAATTTTTTATGTTTATTGAACATTTACTATGTTTCAGGCACTATGCTAAGCATTTTATACACATAACTTACTTAACCTCCGTATCAACACATTATCACCTCATGTTACAGGCAGAGAAACCGTGGCTTTGAGATTGGACAATTCTGGATTGGCTCCCCAGCTCTGCAGGTCATATACTGGCTTACAAAAAAAAACTTTTAAAGCCTCAGTTCCTTAATGTGTAAAGTGGTGTGATTGTGAAGACTAAATAAAATATGCAATAATGGAGGTGCCTGGAAAATAGATCTTCAAAACAATGTTAGCCGGCTTTCCTTGCTCCTCCTCCCAACTTATTCAAACCAGTGCACATGCATGTCGCTGGAAGTCAACCAGGGCAGTCTCTTGCCTTCTTGCCCTACCTGCCTCCAGCCATCCACTGGTAGAGTCATCTGTCTCTTAGCCCAGAACTGTTACCCAGCCTCAGAATCCCAGCACATTTGTGTGGCAGGGCCCCCAGAGATGGAGGCAGATAGGATCTGCCCAGGGGCAAACAGTTACATGGAGACAAAGCTGCTGGTTAGGAGTTCCTTCTCTACCCCAAGAATGAGGTCTTCCCCATTCCTCCCCAAATCTTGTATTCCAAGGACTTACCTGTATCAGGGGCACAGGCCTCATCTGCTTTGGCAGCATTATCTGCATTCTGTATATCAGAATCTGAAGAACAAAGAGAAGATTTGAAGGCCGGCCCATGCCTCCAGCTTCTTAGATGGGCAGGTAGGGGGCCTTCCCTGGGGTCTGGATTGCTTGGGTTGTATCTGTGGCCTCATTGGTTGTCAGCAGGGCTCATGCTTACTTATTGGGCTTGGTTGTTTCTACCCTATTATAGCCCAAGTTTCCAGAAACAAGTGACCGCACCTTACCCTCCTTCTGGCTGTCCCATGCCTGGGTGCACAAGCTGACTGTGCTCCATCCACAGACTGGCAGTCTTTGTGAAAGGCTCTTTTCTCCCTGACGTACCTGAGTCTGTGCCTTCTCCTCCCTCCAGCCTTCCCTATGAGTCTGAGTGGCAGAAATTATGCCTTTCTCTATTCTTCTTACTGAGAGATCCATCACATAAGGCTTCCTGTGAGGTATAGCCCCCTGGGTTATAACCCACAGGTTGTGACTAGGTCCCCAGTCACAACCCACAGGTAAGTTACTATGCCTGTGGGAAGTGGGTTAGAGCTGCAAAAACCCTCTTCTATGATGGAGAATGTTGGTCCGTGTACCTGGGGCACCAGCCTCGCTGTTACTGGTCTCCTCCTTTGGGCGCTCAGGAATCTCCTGTCTGGGCTTCTGGCTGAAGGCCAGGAAGAGGTGCGTGCTCAGTGGCTGGGGAAGGTCCACCTCCAGGTATGCCTTCATGAACAGCTTGAAGACATCATAGCTAATTGTCTGAGAAGGAGCAAAGAGAGCAAAATCAGTGGAGAGACTCAAAGAACAGAGAGCAGGGGGAGAAAAAAAAGGAATCAGGGAGCTGGCAGGCAAAAGAAGTGGAAAGGGAAGCAGAAGGAAGTGGAAGTGGAGTGGAAGTGGAGTGGTGGGGGCAGGAAGGAAAAGGCCAGGGGGCGATAGAGAACGGCAGGCGCAGGGAGCAGGGAGGAGGATGTAAGGAAGAGAAAACAGTGGCTGCTGCATGTCAGGGCTCAGGGGGGCACGGAACCACAGGAGGCTTTTGTAACCAGACATTGCTAAATTCAAATGGAAAAGGGAGTGATGAAGAGTGAATGTTGGGAGTGGAGGCTTCAGGCCCATGTGAGGGACTTGGCTCTAATGAGCAGGACTAGCTCAGTGCCCTGGAATCCTGGTTAAGATGAAGAAGCATGTATTTGAAAACACAGTGGAAAGAAATGGCTCTTCTGTGATATGTCAATTTTCTCCTTGTGCTTTGAGTAATGTAATTCCTGAGTATTTAGGTCCTGACCTGAAAAATAGGAAAAACCTGGAAGAGAAAACAACAGGCTCCATCCTTTATGACTTTCATAATGCACCTTCCTGAACAAACCTCAAGATAATGGGGGAGGGTGTCTGGCTCCGCTGCTCTCAGAACATGTCCTTGTGAAGGTTTTAGGCACTGGGAGAAGAGCAGGAAGCCAAGGACAGAAGGCAGAACCAAGAAACATGCCAAAAACTAGAATGTCTCCCTGCTGTATCTCCCCCAGTACTGCCTGGCTTCTGGGCCCAGGCTGGGAGCAACCAGCCAGAAGAGGCTGTGGCACTCAGCAAACACTCAACAGTTTGCAGTGAGTCATCACTGGCTCATGCTTTGATGGCATCACATTCTTCATCAAATCAGCAGATGCTCCTGGAAATCTCTTGAGGAAGCATTACTCCAAGATCTGCTGTGCAGTCTTTTGTGAATAATAACAGCCACGAGGATAAAATCCCTTGTTGGGAGCCTATTTGGTTCTCCCTCCAAAATGTTGATAACATTTAACCCCTTGTCTCTTCTGGAAGTTCTGGGAATGTTCCCAGAACCAGGAGCTGTGGCTTGCATGTATACCATCAGGCTTGGGCTACAAACTCTTGATCCCGTAGTGAAGTCATAAGGCAGTTTCTACTTAGCACCAGGCCAGGCTATTCATCTTTTTTGTGGATTGGAGGAAGCTTCATTTGGTTTAAGAGAGGTTGATTCAGGCTCTTACTAGATAAAGAGATCTTTAAGCAAAGGGTGGACTCATGTTTCCTGTGACAGCTACCAGTCTCTGTCTCTATCTCTATCTCTATCTTTTCTGTACCTAAGTCTCTATGTCTCTATTTCATCCTCTTTTTGTCCATCTCTATCCCCATAATTTTATCAGCACAGGCTGTATCTTCCTCACATATCCTCCTCCTTTTTCCAAGTATGCAAGAGCAAAATCTTTTTCTTCTACTTTCCACCCACTATGACCTTTGACCCCACTCTCCCTGCCTCTGAGGGCATCTTCTAGAATCTGCTTGTCTATCTACAAGCATGTTCAAGGTCACTATTCCAAAGAAATTGCTGATTGGTAGAGCTACTACTAGCTTCCCTCCTCCTTCATTTTTCTCCAAACGGACCACATTAGGCTCCTCACCTTAATCTCATTCACTTTGGATTCTGATCCATCCCCTCTGAACTTGCTCTCTTGAAGGTCACAGATTCAGTTGTTTCTTCTTAGATTTGACCAAGTGAATGCTGATGGCACTGTTATTAATTTATTTTAAGGCTCTTTTTGCACTGTTTTTTCCTTTGCTCTGTATTAATTAAGTACTGTTTTAAAATGTAGTTTTGAGGTCCAAAATGTCTTGCTATTTTTTGGGGTCAGCATTAAATTGAATTCTATTAGCATAAAAATGTTTCTGGAAAATAGACTGTACTAAGTGATTTATAAAAAGAAATTTTACTTGAATAAAGTTTAATGTAATGCTTTTATAAAACCAAAGCTGAAAGATCACCAAACAAGATCATTGTGAGATTCAGGAGATCTCATGACTGGTTCCCCACTTTTTGAAGCTCAGTTTCTTTTGCAGCAAATTATGAGTGCTAGATTAGGAGAACTCAAATTCTAAACTTCTATTAGTTTCCTCCCTAAATCAGCTCCTCTTTCTGACCCTGCAGTTTCTGTTAATGTCAATGATGCTGTTATTCTCTCAACATTCCATGCTCAGCTTTGAACTCCCAGTAGCCTAAGACTAGGTCTTGTCTCTTCCTCCTGTGTACTGGGCGTTTGCAATGCCTGTCACATCCAAGTCTATTTGTGGCCATTGCCCAACTACCAGCACTCTGACAAGGGGGCCACTAACCCTGGTTTTAGACTTCTCTTGCACCTATCCTACCTGCTATGGTAGGGTATGTCTCAGAGATTTCTTTGCTATCCAGCTACTTGTCCTTCCATCTATCTTTCTTTGCCAGGCTGACCTTCCTGAAGCAGAGTGCTTCTCTACTCAGAAATGTCTGTGGCTTCTAGTTAGCTCATAGAAGACTTGAGATCAGTTGTCTCCAAATTTCTAAAATCATGTGTCCCTCCACAAGATTTTAAGTATGCATTCTCATTTATCTTTACTTATAAATTATGCACATGTACTACTGTGCTCCTCTACTATAATTAAAAACATACACAAAAGAGAAATTAGAAAGTAGAAATTAGATGAAATAAAAATCAGTGTAAATAGAAGGTCTAACGGGTAACGTTTCCAGAGTCCAGTGGGTTATCCTGTGCATTCCCTAAATCCTTTGGGATTCATAGTCTTCCCATAATCCCGCTCCAGCCTAGATTTGTAGCTACTTCAAGCTCCGAGACCATTCTGGTCTTTTCTCCTATCGGTGCCTATGTACACCTTCACACTCTGTCTATACCGACTTCTGTGGTCTTTTCTGGTCAACCCTTCTGCACTTTACATGAACTGCTTCTGTCTCTACCCATTACAGTTCCAGCCATCCTTTAGGGTCCAATCCAGATGATCTCCTCTGCCTGAATTGCTATACGTTTCCACCTTGGTTCCTGTTTTGGGACCCTCATATCAGCTGCCCTCTATCAATATATAGTTATCCAGCATGTGCCTTTGTTCCTTGACTAGATTTAGAACTCCTGGAAGATAATGAAATGCCTTATTTCCTCCTCGTATCACCTACACTACCTATCACAGTGTTTCCTGATAGGTACTTTAATGAATGTTGGATTTCTAACTGGTACAGTTGATTGTCAATTATTATGGGATCCATTCAGTCAACACATATAAACTGAGTCTCCTAAGTATAAGACAGCATGGGACACCACTGGGGAATACACCAATAAATTAAGCATTAAGCAAGGGTCCATACCTTCAAGAGACTCAGATATATATGGTAAAGGTACTAAAACAGAGTCCATAGTGGTGAGTACCATAGGAGAGAAACTGACAAATTGTTTAGAGAACTTCAAAAACAATAATGACTGTGAACACATGCTCAATTGTTTACGTGCCCCTCCTGTGGCACAAGATGGAATAGAATAAGCCCAGAAACTCAGGGCATTCACATCAGAAGAGTTCAGAGGGGACTAGATCTCCCCAGGTCACTGAAGCTCTAGAAGTTCAGTGATTTGTCTCCGCCGGCTAGTGGCAGAGTAAAATCAGAAGCTGGATCTTTTGACTCCTAGTCCAGTGCTCCTGCTATTGTGTTTGTTACAGGTCTTAGTGCTGATATCATGTCCCCTGCCACATCTTCTAAGCAGCCCAGTATCAGTAGGCCAAGAGATGTGACCATGTGCCATTGTCAAAATGATGTCTGGATTATGAGTGAGTAAATTCTTTATCAGCACAGGTCGGGCTCAGAGTAGCTGGCTGGTAAATTTGTGATGGGTAGGGAGTGGCTGGATACTATGTGCAAACCAGATAACTAATTGCTGTGAGGCACACTGGCAATTCTCTGAGCCCTGGAGTAACATCATAGCCACTGCCATTGTTCAGGTCTGTTTTTTTTCTCTAGAAACTGCAGCTTTCGTGCAAGAACTAGCTAGGCAACTGTTGCTGCAAGCTGTGTAAAGAGAATGTGTTAATTCTTACACAGGTCAAGAAAGGGGGGTGGAGCAAGATGGATAATTTACCTTGTGTTGGGCACTTTCCATACACATCTCTTAGTAAGTCTCAAAACAGCAGTGGGAGGTGGGACTGTTACTGCCATTTGTGGATGAAAAGATTCTGAGAGCAAAAATAACTTGCTCAAATTCATAAAGCAGTGTCAGAGCTGATCTGTGTCAGAGCTGAGGGGCTGGGCACGCTTGGCGTGGGCAGATGCAGCCCTGTGGCTCTGCAACCCCACCTCACTTTCCTAGCAACCTGCCCCTTCCTGCTGCTAGCTGGTTTCTCATTGAGACATTTTAGCAGCAGTAAGCCATCATGCTTAAGAGAAATTAAACACTGTTGTTTCCCCAACCCCATGCTGGGACATTACACCTACTAGAAGTCAGCCACGGTGTGAGAGAGAATGAAACCAGAGTGGCAGAGCTCCCCTGGGACACAGCAGTGCCAGGAGCACAAAGAGTGGGGGCCAGCATGATGGAGGTGGGGGCGGCAGCACGCTCTTAACAGCCAAGCTGCTCCCAGCTTCTGAAAGCTCCCATGGCCTTCACACCCTGGGTGGCCCTGACCAAATTGTTCTCCTCCCACTTGTCAGCCTCAGGGTGGACAGGCTGATTAGCAGCCCCCCCCCCCCCCCCCAGGCTTTGTTTCTCTTTAGAGCAGGGGTGAGGGGAGAAGGTGGGAGGGAGTTCTTTGCTGGCTCTGCCATCTTCCCCACATGGCTCCGCTTTAGGAATGTTTTTGAAATGGTGTATTCTCAGTCTAGCTTAGGTTCCAGAAACCTTCCTCTGGCTCTCTTCTCTTGGCAATTGGTGCGTTTTCATCCAAAGCCCCTCCCAGATGTACCTGGAAGGTATGAGCTCTGTCGATTCCTTCCCAGTGCCCAAAAGAGAAGTTGAATGATGGGTTTGTCTGAAGGATAACAATATGAATAAACAAGTGGTCAAGTTTATCCTGTTGATCAGTCACTTTTCTGCAACAGGTCCTCAAAAAGGACACAGGACCAGGGAAGAGGGAGTTGAGTTGAAAACATTCTGGGGAACTGGGACAGAAAGAGAATAATAAATAATGGATACCATTTTAAAAAAGTATTTATTTATTTTTTAGAGAGAGGGGAAGGGAGGGAGAAAGAGAGGGAGAGAAATATTGATGTCAGAGAAAAACATACATCGGTTGCCTCTTGCACATGGCCCGACTGAGAATTGAACCAGTGACTACTCACCTTGTAACTGGGGACCAAACCTGCAACCTAGGCATGTGCCTTGATGGGGAATCGAATAGGAGACCCCTCTCCTTACAGGCTGATGCTCAACAAACTGAGCCACATCGGTCAGGGCCTAGTACCATTTTTAAGTGTCCTATCTAAGTGTTACACACTTTGCAAAAAATTATTTCATTTAATCTATCTGCAAATTTCAAGGTCTTTTGTTGTTATTGTTCTTAACTTTAGATCACAGATGAAAAATTGAAGCTCAGACAGGTGAAACATTGTTGGCTGGCAGCAGGGGTAGGGATCTAACCTAAAACCATGTAAATACAGGGTCATGGCTCTTAAACTTGACCCTGTCAGGAGGAAATTAAGCTTCAAAGGGTAGAAACTATGTTTTCTCACCTTTATATTTTCTATAGTGCCCAGCACAGCGCCTAGATGTTCAAGATGACTTGAATATGAAGGTGGGGGAGGTCTTGCATGCATTTATTTATCCAGCCCTTATTTATTGAGTGCCTATTATGTGTCAGATACTTTTCTGGGCCCTTGTGGGAAAATGCAGTGAACAAAAATATTCTAGTGGGAAATATAGACAAATAAGTAAGTTATATAGTGTGACAGATGGTGAGAAGTACTAGGAAGAAAATAAGGCAGAGCCGGAAGATAGAGAAGGTGATATTCACTTAGAAAATAATTTGAGCCAACACTTGAAGGAAGTGAGAAAATGAATAATATGGAAGTCTGTGGGAGGCACATTCTAGGAAGAGGCAAAAGCAAGTGCAAAGGTGCTGAGGTTAGAGGGACCTTGGCTTGTTTGACAACATCAAGGGGCTAATATGGCTGGAAGGAAATGAGAGAAGGAAAGTAGCAAGAGATGGGGTCTGAGCATAGGGAGGAGGTGCAGATTGTAATGACTTTGACTTTTATTCTGAGCAGGTGGTGGGGGAAACCATTAGAGGTTGTTGAGCAGAGCAGTAAAATGATCTGACTTAAGTTTTAATGGATTGCTCAGGATGAGTGTGAAGACTAGACTTTAAAAGTCAAGAGCAGAAACAGGGAGCCTAGTTAAAAGACTAGAGCGATAATCTGGACAAAATACAGTGATGACTCAGGGTGGTAGCACTGCCAGGGATGAAATGCGGCTAGATTTTGGATGTATTTTAAAGGTAGAAATGACAGGGTTTGCAGATCGATTGGATGTGGGATGTGATGAAAAGAGAAAAGTCAATGATGGCTCCATAGTATTAGGTTGAATAACTTGAAAAATGGAGTTTTCACTTACTGAAATGGGAAGACTGCTGGTAAAACCAGCTTTTATAGACGAAGATCAAGGAACTCAGCCTAGTGTATGTTAAGTCTGAAATGCTTATTTGATTTTTAAACCAGGAGGGAAACCAGGAGAGTGTGGTAGCCTGAAAACCAAGTGCAGAAAGTGGAGGAGGATTTGACCAACCATGTCCAGTGTTGCTGAGTAAAATGGCTATTGAGTTTAGTAGCCACATGGAGATCCTTGGCTATATAGACTAACGGTGTCAGTGGAGTGGTAAGGGGCTACATGCTGACCGCAGAGCTTTCAAGAACATTGGAAGAAGAGAAATTGGAGGCAGTGAGTATAGACAAATCTTTTACACAGCTTTGCTATAAAGGGCAGGAAAGAAATGAGGTGGTAGCTGAATGTGGAAGTGGAAACAAGAGAAAATTTTTATTATAGGAGAAATGTGTATATGTTTACTAGAAAAATCAAATATATAGAAGAAAACTGATGTGAAGGAAATAGAGATAGAAATAGATAGATGATTGATAGATAGATAGATAGATAGATAGATAGATAGATAGATAGATAGAGAGAGAGAGAGAAGTGTTGCTGAAGCGATCCCTGTCAAGAGACCAAAAGAAGATGGAATTCAGTACACAGTGAAGGGACTAGAATTAAGAGCATGAAGATTTCATTTTTAGTTACAGGAGGAAATGTATGTGAGTGGGTGAAAATCTTGTGGAAGATCTCTTCTGTTTCCAGGTTCCCAGTGAAGTAAAAAACACAGTGATCAACTGAAAACAAGGGGGGTGTGTGAGAGATTTGAAAAGAGAGAAAGCATGATGTAGTCTTCTAGGAGAGTGAAAGGCTGAATGGACTTGGGAAATGTATAATTCCAGGTAACCAATGGTTTACTTGAGAAAGAAGAAAATATGTTAAGAAACAAGTTCTTCAAAGTGACTAAACTTCCAAAAGAAAACCAAATTATAGAAAGGCTTGAAATGGAAATGTTCTTACCTCATGTAATTGATATTGTTTGAGGCTTCCACTCTCATTAAATTCAGACAAGACATCCTTTATCTTCTTGGGAGAATCTGTAGAGACACAGTCCACATGTGAAACACTGGCGAAGAGCTAATGGGAGATGGGCCAAGTAAATTCTCTGTGTCTAACCTTTGCTGTGATGGAACAGCCCCTCACTCCCAGGATCATATGGGTATGTGTCACTCTTCTACTCTTCCCTCTCCTTTCCCTTTTTCCAGTACATTCTCTCTCTTGCTGTATGAAGTAACTTACAAAAACACAAATCTACTCAGGTCATGACCCTGCTCAAAACCCTTCGATGGTTCTCAGGTTCTCTAGGATAAAGGCTAACCCTCTTATCTCAATATATAGATACTTGGTCATCTGACCTAGTCTGTTTCTTAACCCTAACCTTAGCCTTCCATTCACCTCACTTTTCAGCCACATCAAACCACGTTTCCAGAAATCCCTGAATAAATCATGTACTTTTCATGCTGTTTCTTCCCTGTTTTGTAAACTTCACTCAATTCTCAGTGCCCAGCTCAAATATCAGCTTCTCTGTAAAGTCTTCTTTTACCAGTTAATCAGTCATTCCCTCCCTTGGAGTCTCATGTGACTTGTACATAACCATAACAGCATTTGTCAGATAGTGTTATTATTACCTTGTCTACCTTGCCCATATCCTAGCTTAGTTCTACATTGATAACTGCAATACGCTAGAACGTCTTTGTCTAAGATATCAAAAACATCTGAACAAAAAATTTTAAACATTTATATTTTTCTTAAATAGGATGAGTGGGCATTAAGCTGTGTGAGACTCTGTCCTTGGTGCTGAAACAGAGACTAAGAAGATTCCAGAAAAATAACGGTTTAGGAAATTCTGCTTTCCGTAAAAAATAAATTAGAAACTACTGGAGAAAACGGTGGATTCTTTGGTGGGGGTCAGGCTTATAAAGCAATTAAGAGTCCAGAAAAGAGGGTCTCTGATCATTATTAGAAACACATCCTGAGTGCATCAGTGTTGATACCAACACTCTAGACATTGAAGAAAACCAGGCTTTCTGAGTTCTCCCTGTTTCATAGTATTCTGGATAATTGAGGGCTTTTTAAGTTTCATTAATGCCACCATTTAAACATGTGAGCAAAGGGCAATGCCATTAAAAGCTGACACAGTGTTCTTTGGTGTTCAGGTTCTTTGTAGAGGGGACTATGGTCTCTTAGGCCCATGTGAAGTGCACGTGCTCATGGGTTGGGCTGTTCTCCATGGCACTGCTGACTTGGATCCAATCAAGCACAAGTTATAATCATTTCAAGATTGAGACGTATTGAAATGCCACAGGAAAATGCTGCTGATGCCTAAAAATGGACACTTCTTTCTGAAATTCAAAACAGATGTTGAAAAACTAATAGTTCAGTGAGATCCAGGCAGCAGATGCCATCAATTTGGGCTGTTTCCATTCAATTCACAAAACAGTATGGAGAATAAGATGCTGTGAGGTGTTCATGAATTAGTTGAGGAGATGATCTGAACCACTGTGGTAATTAATAATAGCCTGCCTTTATTGGAGACCTTTACTGCATATTCTCATATAGTATCCCCTACCATTCCATTAAAATTTGGTAAAATTGTCTTCAATTTACTGATGAAAAATCTGAAAATCAGGAAAAAAATGAGTGACTTGTCAGGGGATTGACTGTGGGAGTGGGGTTGGAATGGGTGGAGGAAGGCAAGGGGGGAAAATTGGGACAACTGTAATAGAATAACAAAAAAATCTTTAAAAAGCCAATATTACTTTCCCTTAAGCATTATTCATTATTTCTTTTCAAACATTTGCCAACACAAGGAAAAGCGTAATTAATGCTATAGCAATAATATGAAGCTCTAGGAAGCCTGGGCTAGAAGGGGTAAAAGAAGTGGGGAGGGAGTCAAATTAGGGTGGGAGTGGTGTTGGGGCGGAGCCTGGGGATACCCCTTGAAGAAGTTATCATTTGAGCTGGGCTGTAAAGAATGCATAAGGTTTTGAAAGACAAACATAAAATGAAGAGGGCATTTTCCGAAGGAGCAGGGTGGACAAATGTGGAGTTGGGTACCGCAGAACATTTGGGAAAAGTGAAAACCAGAAAGTAGTTTGCGGCCAGATTTGTGGGGGACAGATTTGAATGCCAAGTTAAGATGATTAATTTGAAATTGTTAAAAAATTTTGGGTAGTGGAGTAACATAACTCGGTCTCTGTTTTCTAAAGGTCACTCTGGCAGTCAAATGGAAGAGTTTAGAACAAGAACTCAGTTAACGCAGAACACAAATTATATTCAAATTATTCTATAAGTAGCTTAGTTGTTTTTTTAAAGCCATTATTTTTAGAATCTATTTTAGTGGGCGATTTTCAGCTCAGCCAGAGTGGCCAAACTGAAAAAAAAAAAAAGCACATTTTGGAACAGGAGGCCTCCTGGTGTGGCTTCTGCAAGAACAGTGTAGAGCAGCATTCTGATTGAGAACCAAGAGAGTAATTTCATTTGAATTTATACTCTTTTGATTATTGTCACATTTTGGAGATTTCACAGTTCATCCTAACAGAGATCCTTTGGTTCTAAATGCTATTGATCTAATCTCACTTTATATTTAAATGTATACTATATATCTATATGTAGATATACATTGATATGTATAGATTGTACACACCCCAACACATACATGTATATATGTATACATACACACATCATACACACATATTCATCACATGTTAACATTCAAGTAAACAGGTTTTAAAAAGAAAAACTAAGAAGTATTTATTTTATTTTATTTAATTTTTTACAAGTTTTATTTATTTATCTTTAGAGGGGAGGGGAAGGACAGAGGGAGAGAAATATCAATGTATGGTTGCCTCTTGTGCATTCCCTGCTGGGAACTGGCCTGCAGCCCAGCCATGTGCCCTGACTGGGAGTTGAACTGTGATTGTGTGGTTCGCAGGCCCGTGCTCAATCCACTGAGCTACACCAGCCAGGGCATGAGTATTTATTTTAAAATTTCTGGTTAGTATCTTAAAACTAAATAGCAAACAATGCAAGAAATTACTGGCTCTTAGATTTCCCTGAGGGGTCTTCCTCACTCCACATTTACTTGTTCTTTTATGAGCTCACAGCACCAAGGCCTTTCCCTTTTGAAAAAGAGAGACAATCTAATTCTCAAATATGATACCCATTACTTTCTCCTCAGATGTTCTTTGATACGTTACCACAGTGGCTGGTGTAGAGTGGATTGAGTGCTGGCCTGTGAATCAAAGGTTGCTGGTTTGATTCCCAGTCAGGGCACATGTCTGGATGTGGGCCAGGTCTCCCATAGGTGGCACTCGAGAGGCAACCACACATTGATATTTCTCTTTTTCTCCCTCCCTTTCCCTCTCTAAAAATAAATAAATAAAATATTAAAAAATAAAATGTCCTCATTAAAAATGATCTTTAGAGAGAGAGGAAGAGTTGGGGGAGAGAGGGAGAAGGGGGCAAGAGAGAGAGAATGAGAGAGAAAAACAGTTTGTTGTTCCACCCATCCATGCACTCCTTGGTTGGTTGTGGCCTGATGTGGGATCAAACCTACTACCTCAGTGTATCAGGATGAAGTTCTAATCAACTGAGCCACCAGCCAGGGCCTCAGAGTTTTCTTCTCAACAGATTCCTGGATTGGGTTTCTTTCTCCTGGGGAGTAAGTGGGCACTGCTCCATTTCGTTCCATCTTAATGAGGGGTTTCTTCTGAACATTGCCTGATCCTACCTCGGGCACCATCTCTGGGCCCAGTAGCTCAAGCTCAGCAGAGAACTCCCAGTCAAAGCCTGTATTACAAGACCAACACCAGACTCAGAGGAGATCAAGCTCTGTTTCTAAATGTCCACCATCCTTTGCCAACAATTCCTACTTTGTTGAGTGGTAGACATTATCTTAGTCACCTGATATATTTTATTTAAATGTCCATAATGACTTTCTAGTGTAATAATTATCCCTATTTAGAGAAGAAGAAATTGAGGTTTGTGGAATTTAAACAACTCTTTTTTGAAGGGCACACAGCAAATGAGTGGGTGACTCTGATTTTTAACATACCTAACAATGTGACACAGGTGCTGGATTCACTGGGTACATGAACACTGGGAAACGAGAAAAATAAGGCCCTTCCTTTATGACAGTGGCTCTCAAACCTGGCTGCATGTTATAACACACCGAAACTAGGTCTCATCCAGACCAGCGAAGTCAGCCTCTTTGGGGAACCCAGGAATCAGCATACTTGGAAGCATCCCATGGGTACCAAAGTACAGTCCAGACTCACAACTGCTGTTCGATGGATGGGTTTTTATTAGGAGACATGAAGAATGCCTTAAGTGGCTGAACATATTGGATAATTCTGTAAAAGGAAAAATTGTTTTTCACTCCGCTAAATCTAAAACCATGAGTGGCAGACATTCCCTGTTGTTTAGGTAGATAACACTAAAAAACTCCACTCAACAGATAGGTCAACCTACTCAGATGCTTGGCAAGGTGGGGATATGTTTTCCATTAGCCCAGACCTGCAGGACCATCAGCATGCGTTTTTAGCTCAAATCAGAGGTGTAGAAGGCTTTTCTCTGTGATCAAGGTCACTGGTGGTAACAAACACCCAAGGAAGTTTCAATACAAAATCGTCTCTTTATGCTTTATGTGCCAAGAATTCTGGGACCTTAACCAAGTACTTGTTCTTAGTGTTCAAGCAAATTCAAAGCCCTTTTAAGGAGAAAACTTGGCCCTACTCACAGGCACCTTTGCTGCCACATTTGTGTGGGACAGGGATGCCCTCTGTCTGAACACGCAGACAAATCAGGAGCTTTGGTGCTTATAGCTCATGTGCTGCCGACACTAGAACCCAAAGTTTATGGACCATCTTCCAGTTAAGAACACTGAATATTTGTAGTGGTCCTAGTTGGACCACTACACTGTGAAATAACTATAAATTAACATTTTCAAAAAGTGAATCTGAAAACCTACAGATGACAATGAAATTCTAAGGTACTCTGATAACTCTGCATTCCTCAAAGTTCCCTGAGAGCCTCTCAAACCATAACATGCACATGAATTGCCTAGGGATCAGGTTTAGAGCAGATTCTGATTCACGGTCTAGGTCAGGGCCTGAGATTCTGCACTTCAAATGAGAACCTAGGTAACATCAATTATGTCCAATAGGTCTATGGACCTCCCTTTTGATGAGCAGACTTTAAGTAACATTCCTGTATATCTGAGGCTGACTAGTAAGGCTTGCCTGTGAAAACACAGGAAAAACAACAACAAAGAATAAAAAATAAACAAACATGATGATGAGTTTAGAGGAACACATTTTACAGATTGAGAAGACCATAAATGACTCTCAGCCCATGGAGGGAGAGACACAGAGGGAGGGGGAAGGAAAGTTGGCACATGAGGAAAAACAAATGACTAGACTTTCCTTTTTCTGATGAAGGTTGAGATGTATAGGTTTCCTAAATATTCCAGGGAGTCAAGAACACAGTGAAATGCACAAAAGCAAGAAGGAAGATTTTCAGGGGTCCTGGAAAGACGGAGATGCCAGACCCAAGAGCGCTGCATCAGCAGGCCCACCTTTTCATCCAGGATGAATGGGGCCCCAGAGCAGAATATGAGGAGCATGTGTGAGAAGATCCAGCTTCCTAGGCATTGATACATTCTTCCAGTTACACTTCTTTCCCAGTTCACTGTTTCTCCCCAGCTTGTAGCCCATTGCCTGGCATAAAATTGATGTTCCATAAAGATTTATGGAATAAATGAGGGCTAGAAAAGGGATGGGTCTTGCCATTCTTGTCCTATTTGCCCAGGGGCGTAGAGAGAAAAGGTAGACCAGCAGCTGTCAACCTTGGTGGCATGTTGGAATTCCTGAGGCACTTTAAACACTACCAATGTTAGAGTCCGATGCCTACAGATTATGATGAAATGGTCCAAGGGTGCAGCTTTGTATAAGGTGTAGGCGGGGCATCAGAAGTGTTCAAAGCCTCCCAGGTATCTCCAATGTGCCATTTAAGGTTGAGGACCACTGAGACTCACTGAATTAACAACTGGCAGAAAACCTGTGGAAGTGCTGGCTTTGCCACAGTATTGTATGGAGAATAAGAGAAAAAGACTTCACACTGAAGCAAAGGGAATTTTGGGCAATATTAGAAAACCCTCTTTAGGATACTAAGATTTTCTGATTTATGATAAATCATCTGAATGGCTGGTATGACTTGTTTGTATAAGTAAAATTTGTATTGTTAGCTTGTAAAATTTCCCACTCTCCAAATAATTTGGCCTCATGAATCATATTTCAAGTGAAGGTGGAGGAATGGATCAGACAACTGGTATTTTCTTGTAATTAAAAGTGTGGTCCTTGGACCAGCAGCATCAGCATCACTTCAGAGCTTGTTAGAGATGCAGAGTCTCAGAACTACCCCAGACCTGCTGATTCAGAAACTGTACTTTAACAAGGTCTCTGGGAGATTTGTGGGCATGTTCACATTTGACAGCCATTGCTCCGCAGAAGTCTCTCCCTGTGCATAGAGCCATGGACAGAGGTCCAGTCATCACTAATGGAAAGAATGCCAGTTGTGTTGAAAGAGATGTGGAGCAGGGCCCTTTATGGGTCCAGAACCCCATGGACATTTGACTAAGTTGTATCATCTGGCCAATTCAATAGCAAGTTTTCAAGGAAGCTTACTTATAGCCTTCCATTGTTCTATAAATCAGTCCTAAACATTCTCTCTGATGCCCATATTAACATTGACAGGTCTGAATTTGGAGCTATAAATTACATACATTTTGAAGTCAGAAACTTTGCCTTGCTTTGATATGATTTGAATGAAATAAATTTCTGAATAGCACAATTTACTGATTCATTCAGTAAATTGAATTTAAAATGATTCAATTGAATGAATCATTTACTGATTCATTCTTTTAAAATGCATGTTAAAATGTTGCTTTATTGTAATTGAATTGATATGTATATATATATATGTATATATATATATATACATATTTTAACCAATATATGGTTGAAGATTAAGCTCCAGTGGGTACTGGTTTGTTTAATTTGTTGAAACTAAATTAAAGCAAGTTGGATCTGACCTGGAATTGAGAATTTTGGTTCTAACTCTTATTCTGAGTGACCTTGGGTGAGTCATTGAGGTCTTCTGGACTCAGTGTTCTCACGTGTAAAGTGAATAGGAGTTGGATATAATAGTGTCTAAGATGTCTCCCAGATTTAAAATATCCACAAAATTAAGCAACTACTAGCAGATGCAGCAAATGTTTGGTTTAATTTCTTAGAGAATTAAAAATCCAAATTGACGATTTACCTTTTTTTTCTGAATAAGCTAGTAGTTCCTGTTTTTGATAAATTATTTTAAAAACTGGGACTGTAACCTCTCCACCCAAATATCAGGATTAGAAGGACAAGAAGCCAATTATATCTCTGAAGATGTTAGGAGCTGGGTCAGTAGGAGGAATCCCCACGTGCTCATGTCCCTTGAGGTTGAAAAGCAACCTCTTTAAACACAGAATAGTCACAGGGATGTACAGTACAGCATAGGGAATATAGTCAATAATATTCCAGTAACTGTATGGTGTCAGATGAGTATAAGACTTATCAGGATGATCACTTAGTAAGTTATAAAATGTCTAATCACTGGGGTGTATACCTGAAACTAATATAATATTATATCTCAACTCTAATTGAAAAAATAAACATGATTACAAAAAGAAACTAAATACTGGAAAGGTTAATGAAGGTCATTTAATCAACAGACATCTGATGCTCTAATCTTCTCTGTAGCGTCTCAGCCAACACTGCCCACGCAGTTCTAGGGGAAAAAAATTCAGTTGCTTTGAAGTCACTTCTGCTTCATATTGGGAAGTTTTGACCATTAAGAACCAGTGCATTTCTTAATTTAAACTAAAGTCTTTCTTTAA
The DNA here is from genome assembly GCF_021234435.1 of Artibeus jamaicensis. Classification (NCBI taxonomy): domain Eukaryota; kingdom Metazoa; phylum Chordata; class Mammalia; order Chiroptera; family Phyllostomidae; genus Artibeus; species Artibeus jamaicensis. The sequence continues at coordinate 4,554,211 of NW_026522046.1, read as the reverse complement.
ATGATTTCCTCTTGTTAGTCCCAGGGCTGCTTCTCGAAGCGATTTAAAATTAGCTTAACACCTCCTCCCCACAATAGCACTGTAGCTATTTTAATAAAATTAACCTGCTTTCGCCTTTCCCTGGGTCTGCTCTTCTCCCGCACATACGCATGGTATTTTCAGCCATCCCAGGCTGTGAGGCCCCTCACTATTCTGGTGGCACTGCTCACAATAGTTACGGTTTGTTCCTGTCCATGGTAAACTGTGGTCCCGGGAATGAATTCAGTTCTCTAGAGAGGTCTGATCAGGGCAGGAGAGAATGTGAATATCAGTTTATTTTACCAGGCACAATGAGTCTATTAATATTGATGCATTCTAAGATCACAATCAGTGGTTTGGTTAAATAAAATAATGTATACCAACTAAAAAAATCTCTGCAAACACTAAAAACCGTACTTCTGAAAAGTACAGCACGGTATGGGAACACACGATATAGCCTACTGTGTGTCAGCTGGTCCCAACAGCTGGCTGTCATCAGCCTTTCCCCCCCGCCCCCCCTGGCCCGCCATGTGAGTCGTTTTCTCGAGACTCGGAGTCCTTTCCTTTACTACACTGAATCTGGGCCAGGCCCAGCACTGCTTTGGCCAATGTAATGTGGAGAGAGTTCCACTTAGAGCCTCTGAGCCAAGGTGTTAAAAAGGCCTGGCACCTGCCGCTTTTATGCCCACGGAGCCCAGAGCCACATGTAAGAAATCCTAGATACCCTGGTGGAAAGAGAAGCCAACATGGAGAGGTCCCAGCAGATGAGAAAGCCCCGGCAGGGAAAGCCCCTCTGTGGGACCACTGAGGCGCCAGATGTGAGTGAAGAGCCATGCTGGACTACATGAGGCATCCCACCCCAACCCCAAACCCTGTGGAGCTGAGGCTAGTCATTCCTCCTGTGCCCTGTTTAGATTCACGGGAGAAAACAAAATGGCTGCTTTAACCTACTTAGTTTTGAAGTTGTATTGATGCAGCAATAGATACCTGAAGCATTTTGTTAGGGTGAAGAAGACAGCATACAAATAGCCTAAAATATATACTTTTTACATAATATTAGTGGTTATCACTAGAGATAGGATTACAGGAAGCTTTCTTTAAGTTTTATATTTTGGTTTTTCAAAATTTTTACACTTACTTTTATTTTATAACAAAAATTTTCTTAGTATCATATTATCTTTTTTTTTAAAAGATTTTATTTATTTATCTTTAGAGGGGAAGGGAAGGAGAGAGGGAGAGAAACATCAATGTACGGTTGCCTTTCATGCGTCCCCTGCTGGGAACCGGCCTGCAGGGAACCTGTCTACAACCCCAGTATGTGCCCTGACTGGGAATCGAACCGTGATCGTCTGGTTCGCAGGCCTGCGCTCAATCCACTGAGCTACACCAGCCAGGGCTCATATTATCTTTTTTGACTACTGATTCCCATTAAGCTTATCCCCAATTATATACATAGGTATATACATATATGTGTGTATGTATATATACATGTAAAATAAATATATATGTCTCCAAGGGCAGTTTAACATGGCTTCTCCTGTGATAAAAGACCACCAAAGAAAGTACATTGTTTCTGCTATATAAACAGAACACACCAAGAGTAACTTGTTTTCAAATTCTTGGGCTCTCCTTCCTGGTAAACCCTCCAGGGAAAGTTATCAATTCTCAGGCTGTCCACTTCAGTTATTCCTGTTCATGTGGTTATGGAAGAGCAGTTGCTATGGCAATGCAATCTGACCGAATACCAGAATGTGTCTAAAATTGGTGTAAGTGCCTTTTTCAGGGTTTCCTCTGAGATTAATCATTTTCCAGGAACTGTTAGAACAATGGTGTCAAAACACCTCCTCTAGTCCTAGGACATGGACAGAATGAGGAAGGGTCAGAGAAGGACAAAGCCAGTGGTGCAAAGACCACACCACAAAGGAGCCATTCCTACCACATACTCTGGTTTCTTTTCACCCCCTTCCTTCTCAATGGCTTTGCCACCTTTGGGCCCCTTGGTCCCTTACCTACCTTAACCTGGTACTCTTGTTCACTAGTTGTCTTGCTGGGTTTTCTCTTTGTGTCTCCTACTAACTCTCTTCCCTTTTCTGATGCCCAGTAGTAGGCATATCCTAAATCAAGATCACCATCCTCTCAGTTCTTTCCTCGCTTTCTTGCTCTCTGAAATGTCCTTATTCTTACTTTTTTCTTTCCTTGCTGTCTCCACACATGGATTCCTGAGTCTAACCCTTCATGCCCATCTCCCTTACCGCCTACATTCCTGGGGCCCACAGGACTTCCCACTCAGAAAGCAGAATCTCTCAGGATAGGGTCCTACTTACCTTCCACTTCCTTCCCTGACTCCCCCCATGCCACCCACCAACCTGGACTCTACAGGTCCCCAGCCTTGGAACTGCTTGCAGTTCCTGAAAGCTACCTTGATGACTTTCTCACCTCGCTACCTTATCCAAGTCACGTCCTCTGCCTGGAACGTCCTCCCCATCTTCCCTCCTACCAATGTTACTGGAATCTAGAAGCAGCCCCCTCTGCTGGGCTAGATCTCCTCCTTTATGCTCCCCGCTCCTCAGCACCTATCACATTGATCATTGTTTGAGTCCTGTCTGTTGCTCCCCACTGGGCTGTGAGCTCTCTATAGCAGGATTTTCTCACTCATTGCTGGCTCTCTGGAGCCTGATACATATGAATGCATAAGTGGACATCTGTCATCATCATCTCAAAATCAACATTACCAAACCATCCTCACCAGCCCTGCATCCTAATGTTGCCATTTCCCACAGATTCACAGGCTTTGAGGTGTCTTTGTTGGCTTCCTTTTGTTCCATAAGTTTTGATGACACTTCCACTGCAATTTTCCACAAATTAGCATTTGTTCCTCGCCACATTCATCATCTTAGTTCTGTTCCTCAGCTAGACTAGACTTCACCCAAAGGCTGCTGCCAGACCTCCCTGAACTGGCAGTTTCCTCAACCAGGCCACCCTGCATACAGCCGCCAAATTCACGGCTCTCAGTTTTGCCACCTTGGTCAACAGGCCACGCCTTGACATGCAGGGCCAGGGCTGCCTGCTGTCCCCATCTCTCTTATGTCCTCCTCCCCACCCCCTGCTTCCCCTCTCCACCTAGCCCAGAAGTTCTTACTATCCCCACATGTGCCTCCCTTTGTGTCCTTCTACCTCTGCCTCCATTGTCTCTACCCCTCTCCTCCCACTATTGACTAGTCACATTTAAAATGTCTTTCCTTCATAGAATTCACCCAGTGAAACCGTTTGTTATGGGTTAAGTTATATCTACTACAATTTATATGTCAAAGGCTTAATACCTAGTACCTTAGAATGTGACCTTATTTGGAAGTTGTGTCATCGCAAATGTAGAAGTTAAAATGAGGTCACCCTTTGGCAGGGTGAGTCCATTCCAATATGACTGTGTTCATATAAAAAGGAAGATTTGTATTTTCTTTTTTTATAAGACTATTTATTTTTAGAGAGAGGAAGTGAGAGAGAAAAACATCAATGTGTGGTTGCCTCTCTTGTGTCCCCTACTGGGGACCTGGCCTGCAACCCAGGCAAGTGTCCTAGACTGGAAATTGAACCAGCGACCTCTTGGTTCGCAGGCCGGCACTCACTCCACTGAGCCACACCAGCCAGAGTGTTGAACACTAAGACACACATACAGGGAAAATGCCGTGTGAAGGGACAAAAGGAGAAGACAGCCAAGGAGATGGGCCTGGAGCCGATCCTCCCTCACAGCCTTCAGAAGAAACCAATCGTGCCTACACCTAGATTTTGGACTTCTAGCCTCCAGAACTGTGAGACACTTTCTGTTGTCCTAAGCCACCCATATTGTAGTACTTTGTCACAGTAGCCCAGAAAACTAATACACCTTCCCAATTTTTGCTGACTTTCAATTCCCTCCTCATATATGCCCTCGGTTGAGGCACCTCAGCTAGAGTCCTTGCTCACTGCCTTAAATCCGTTCTCTGCTAGTGTCGGGAGCACATTTCTGACTCCATGACGAGCGTCTGATGCCTAAAGGGTAAGCCTTTCCTTTGTGCTTCTTTTTCATCCCTGAGAGGGCCTGGTACTTTGCTGATCTATAGAGCAGACGGAATTAAATGGAGTTTACCCTGGAGGGCCACACCTTGCTCCTTGTCTGTATATTACCAAGTTTCTCTAAACCCATTGAGGTAAGACAAGAGGCCATGGGCTCCAGGGCACTAGGAGAGAGACTGGCCAGTAACTTTCAGAACTCCTATTGACCTTGGGGAGCACATGGGCTGGGAACCACAGGGAGAGATCATCTAGTCCAACTCTGTCATTTTGCAGAAGAGGATGCTGAGGCCCCGGATGGTTAAAAGCTGTCAAATCACAAAGAGCAAGAGCCAGAGCAGACATCGAGCCTGATCCTCTGACTCCCAGACCGGTGATATGGACTGGGGTGTCTGCCTTGTGGGAAGGGGGCAGGTTGCCCAATGTGCTTCAGAAGATGACCCAGGCAAGCTCTGTAGGGCAGGTCAGCATGCTGCAGATCTAGTGATTTGCAAAAGCACAATTATCGTGAAGGGAGAGGTGATTTAGAACAAAGGGGAAAGACCAGCAGTGCAGGTGAGAGCTCTGAAGACAGAAGGTAAAAAAGTGGTGCCAACACACAATCATGATGGTCACTCTGTGTGTACAGAGTGAAGCAGTCAGCTGCTGTTCTGCCACAGCCCGGGGAAATTCCTGTCACCAGTCAGGACTGGGAGATGCCTAAGGGGGGTGGGGGGCAATGGGGGTGGACAGCCGGATGCCAGCACGTGAATGTGGGTGTAGCCGCCACTGTGTCTTGATGCACTGCAATTGTTTCTGGGTGTAATGAATGAAACCAAGAGCCCCACTCAAAAAAGCCCAGACTTTTTCAGAACAAAGTCAAGAAACAGACATGCATCAGAATTCTGTATCTTACTCAGAAAAGAGGTGAGTCCAAACAGAGTGTATGTTAGAGTACGTGCTTAACATTGTGACCATGCAGACTGCAGCCCTTCAGAATTATGCTCTGAAGAGGCTCTGATGACCTGAGGATATATTTACAATAGTACGTCGGGTGGAAAATGCAGGCTTACAAGAAAAGGCAGATTTAGGAACTGAGCCCTGGGGAGCAATGAGCACAGAAGGGGTGTGTCCAAAATGTGCACAGAGTTTGGCTATGATTTTTTTCAACCTACTCTTTATTTTTGTCCTGTATATTCCCTATATCTATGCCGAGAATGTATTACTTATAGACTGTGAAGATCATTGTTTTTATGTTTAAGACATTAATTCTGTGTTTTTAAGAAAAATATAAGCTGCCATAAATGGGTGGCTCAGTTGGTTGGGGCATCAGCCATACACCAAAATGTTGTGGGTTCGACCCCTGGTTGGGGTGCATATGGGAGGCAACTGATGGTGTTTCTGTCTCACATCAATGTTTCCCTTTCTCCCTCTCTGTCTCTCTCTCACTCCCCCCACCTTCTACTCTCTAAAGAAATCAATAAATATATCCTCAGGAGAGGATAAAAAATTAAAAGAATAGAAAATATAAGCCTTCAGGTGTGACTTGATTCTCTGTGGTCTTCTGCTCTGCTCTCCAGAAATGTCCTCCCTAACCAGGGAGAAATCCCACCCCAGATGGGTCAATTAATTCACTCACATTCCAAATATTTCTGGAGTTGGTCAAATTCTTCAGGAGTGAGGGACACCCAGCGTTCTTCACTCATCTTGAAGCTGGATACGAACACTTGAGGCTGAGGATGGAGTTTTGCTCACCAGGGTGAAACTGTGGCCCAGCCCAGGGCCCGGCTCATTGCAGGTATGTGATAGACAAGCCCTTCGGGAGATGCCTCGGGGATCCAAGTGTCTATGGAGGCGGTGGGCACCTCCCAGCAGGTGAGTGAAGGCCTCTGTTATTCCTCAGGGAACATCCTATCTATAGTCAAGGCAAATTTGGAAATCCTTGCTTGTCCTGGGAAGAAATAGAAAAGACATGGTGAATAAGGGTGTTTGAACATGCAAGCCATCTTTTCTTATTAAAAAAATCTCCAAATTTTCTTGGCTGAAAGGTTTTAGGAGGTAATGGTTCTCAAGGGAAGGATGCTTCCTCAGGGAAGTCTGAAGAGGACACAGAGACCAGACCAGCAGGACTCCAGACGAGTGGCTGGACTGGGGTGGGGCTGGGTGGCCTGTGAAAGTAGGTGGCCATACTTTTAAGCTCTGGGAAATTTTAAAATATCTCCCACAGAAGGTGGTAGTAGAGACAACTCAGGACATCCTCAAGGCATGAAAATGCCTCAGGCTATTGTGTACTGTACTTGTGTAAGTACAAGTACAGTAGCCTGTGTGGGTGATATGAAAGGTGAGCCACTCTCTCCTCCGCTGACTTCTAAATTCCACCATTGAACTTCCTCTGGTGAGTCACTCTGGAAATTCAAATACCCCCAAGGCTGGCTAACATCCTAGTGACTGAAGCAGTTCTCTTTCCTCTCAGAACTACAAAAAAAAAAAAAGCAATCAGAGGGCAGGCTTGTGGGCACCAGTGCAGAAGATCCTGAGGGAGTAGAGGGGGAGGGATTCAGACAAACACTTTTCTTTGAGCCCCTCCTAGCTCCATGGCTCCTGCCATCAGTCACCGAATCAGTTTAGTGGGTTGGGAGATTGTGATGGGCCAGGCCAGCACTTAATAGCATGAAATAGATGAGGAAAGAATGGAATGGAATGAAATGGAGTTGAAGGTAAGAGTTCACCTCCTTTCAGTTACATACACATGTGTATAATAATCATAATGTAAAATGCATTTATTGTTCTGAGTTGAGGTTAAAAATGTTGAAAAGACACTAACCTAATAGGAGGACAAATTAAAGACTGATATTACCAAAGAACAAACCCAGTTTCAGTAAGAGAGGACCCATTATGGAGAGTCAGACTTCAAGGCAAGTCTGGGGAGCCTGGAGCGTATGAGGAACAGCGGAGGGGCTGGAGACCAATTTGTACAGTTTTCTGGAGGAGTGAACCTGCAAGGCTAAACTACAGCTGAGGGAAGATGTTGGCAGGAGATTTGGGCTATGCAGAGAAGACCTTCCACCAATCAGAGCTCTCCAACAGTAGGTGGGAAAGCATGACAAGGGATTGAGATGCCTGCATCCCCTTGAGCACCTAAGTCCTAGTTTCTGTCTTTAAAAAGTCCAGTTCTCTCCAGAATCCACTGACCAGCTGGATTCTGCTTCTTGGCACCTGCTCTTACCAAAGTCCCCAGCTCCCTAATTGTCAAATCCAATCAGCTCCTTGTAGGCCTTTCTTCCTTCATTTGCTCTCTCTGCCAACCTTGCCATGGCAGAAAATAGCCCTTGTGAGCCTCTTATCTTTCTGAGTGTTCCTCCTCAGTCTCTTTCTGCCTCTTCTTTTCCATCATTAAATACTAGGTGTTTCCAGAATACCATCACGAGCCTTCTTCTGCCTCTACATCACCTCCTTGAAAGCTCTTACCCTCCTCCACAGATTCAATGACTCCCTGGCATGCTGCTTGGGTCCTGCATGCTTTCCCCACTCCCATCTGAATTTACAATAGTCACCATGACTCCTATGTTTCAATGCACTCCAAACCGGCACTTTCCCAGGCCTCCAGCCTGCTTCTTGTCTGCATTCTGGTTGTGCCCTGAGAGGAGCCAGGACTCAGCTGGAGCAGGTCCCCCTTTCTTTCCTGCCAAACCACTGGCACCAGTCCCAGAGTGTGACTGTCCGCTGTGTGTTCCCTCCTCTCCATCACACTGGCAGGTTCATTAACTCAGATCCCCATCTTTTTTCTCCTGGTCTCTGGCAACAGCCTCCTCCTGGTCTTCCTGCCTTGAGTTTTGCTCTCCTCCCCTTGGCAGGCTCTAAATTGCCAACCAGATCATATCTCTCTGGGTAATAAAACTCTTTAGTGGTTTCTATTGCCTATACAATAAAATGTAATCATCTTTTCATGATACACAGAGCTCTTTATGATCTGATTGTTGTTTCAGTCCAAAATTGAGGAGTGACCTTTAAAAATGTGTTCCATCATACCAGGGAACTTAACATCACAACTGGTATTACCACTGCCACTGAACACTTGTTTTACACTGTGTTCTATGCTTTACATATGTTATCTCATGTGGTCCTCATGACAACTATGTACAGTAGCACCACCTTCCCTATTTTTAGATGAGAAAAATGAGGCAAAGGGTTTAGTGGATACGGTGAGGAGAAAGAAAGACCCCCCAGTGCTTTTGTGTGAGAATACCTTTCTGATGTATCATTCTGCAGACTTTCAGAAGCTCAGGGCACTAAGAGGGCCCAGAGACACAGGACATGATGGAACACCGTGGAACTCAAAATCAGAAGGCAGGCGACTGGAATCCTGGCTGTGACTCTTACAGCTATTTAACTTTAGACATTTTTTTTTTGCTTCTTAAACCTTGGCTTCTTTATCTCAAAAATGAAAATTCTAATACAAATTTCACTGAGTTAGTGTTAGAGTTAACTGAGTTAATATATGCAAAAAATCCTACCCCCAAACCCCACCCAGCAAAATGCCTATCACACAGTGGGCACTCAATAAGTAATGACTGCTATTATCCTGTTGCAAACCCAGTACAGCATTATGACTTAAACAACCAGTTGAAAAGCAGTGGGGTACAAAGTCTCTGTGTTGTGCCAAAGATTTCTGAACTTGATCTTATCCTGCTCCAAGTTGTGGTAATTTAGTGAAGACTCATCAAACTTTTATCCACTAGTTTAACATCCAACTGATGATGCTTGCCAGGATTAATTATTATGATGATAGCAAATTCCTAATTCCATTGTTCCCTTTATATTTATTAGTTGGGATTCTACTGCTAGAGAGAGTTTTTTCTTCTTTATTTTTTATATCAATTAAAATATTTTAATTTATACTACAAAAACTGCAGTTGAATACTGGTTGAATAGACCAGTTGAAGTTGATAGCAATCAAATCAAGATGTTAATTGGGAACAATAAACATTATACACATGGGAGATAGCCGATATACTAAAAATATCCAAATCAATAAAGTTATTGGTGAAAATGAAAATTGCATCTTTTATGTAACAGAGAAAACTAAATAGATTTTTTTGCCAACCCAATAATTAGCACCCAAGCAGTAAGAGTAGTGGCGCAGATATGTGCAGGGGAGTATGGGCCATCTAATGTGTCGGGAGCAGGCACAGGGAAGAGGGAAAAGGTTCCTGAAGGAACTGAGGAGGGGTCACAAGATAAAAAGATATGTGTTGCAGTAACTCAACAAATGTTCACATTATTATCACTTGTGTTCTACTGTAGCTCGGTGTTCAACTTCCTGGTGAATGGAGCTGCACCATTCTTTATTTCTGTCAGGGAAGGTGAGGGGCTTGCAGTGCTGCCTGGCTCTGTAAATGGCACCTGCTGACCAGGCTCTCACACGAAGGCCCCCTCCAGTTCTCTGGCCTTTGATAGAGACAACAGCTACCATACAAGAGGGCTTGCTCCTGCCATCTCCCGCATTTTCCTTTCAGCATCCTGCCCTATCGCTCCTGTCTTAGATCCTCTTGACAGAATGAACAGTCATTTTATTACCACCCCTGAACATCTTTTCTGACAGAAAAAGAATGTAATAGGGTTTTCTAAATAACACTCAGATTAGATATTGTCAGGCCTGGATGGAAGAAGAGTGTTTTCTGTCCCTGCAGCTATTCCACTCTCCACAATACTTGCAGCTCCTTGGGCCTCAGTTTCCTTGACTATAAAATGAGGGGGTGGGAATAATGGCTCCTGACTTATTTTTTAGCTCTGCAATTTCATATACTGGATCAAACTCTATTTGTTCTGAACAGATGTCAGCATGGAAATCTCAAGTCAGGAGGAAGACGGCAAATTCAATGGGTATTGAATTGCACCCCAGGTCTCTATTCATTTGAATGAATCAGCCATAGCCAATTATGCAGGAACAAACACCTCTTCATCTCCTCTTTGCTCTCATAAAAACATTAATTCATGAATATGGCATCAGATTGGGGGAGTTTATTTGTATGCCTCTGATGATTTATAACAAAATCATAATGAGCATATTTTTAAAAGATAAGAATGACTAAAAGCTAGAGAGATTAAAAAACCCACTCTTGCCAGACTTGTGAGGAGTCACATCTTGATAACTGCCCCATCTCTGGGCCTTTGCTCCTACTGACTCTTCAGCTCTGTCACTCTTATGCAGCCTTTGGAGTTCAATTCAAGTATCATCTACTCTAAGAAGCTTCCTTTATTTGTCCAGAGTGTGCAGGCACATCTTCTCTGCTCTCCAATAGCTCCTTGGGCTTTTCTCCATGATGGTACTGACTGCAATGGCCCTATGAGACTCTGAGCTTCTTCAGGGTGAAAATAGTGTCCTGCCTACTTTGTAGCTCCAGCTGCTACAATATTTCTAAAGCCTCACTTCTTGACCACTAGAAAGATGGTTCTTAATCTTTTGGACTGAGACCATTTGTGTGGGGCAGAAGATTCTGCCACACCTGTTTGTACGTCCGAGCAGAAAAAGAACTGAGTGGTAGGAAAGAACTGGAGAGGAACAAAAGACACAAGTTGACATAAAATTATTGATAATGTTATTTATGAGTCCCTTATTTTATAATAAAAAACATGAATCAGTGCACACATTTTACTAAGATAATCACTATATTAATTAACTATAAACTATAATCTATGAGCTTATAACACTTACTTTATTATGCTTGACCTTATAACATGTTGGGAGTTACATAAGTTGCTTAACCTCATCAGTGAGTTGTCGCTACTGTAGCAGGGTTACAGATGTCCCAGAAACCATGCCTCCTGATAGTTGTGCCCTTTTTAGTCCCTTCCCCTTGAGTCTGCACTGTGCCTGTGACTTGCTTTAACCAACAGAATGAAGTAGAAGTGACACTGGGACAGTGTCAGGCCTAAGACTTGAGAGGGCCTGACAGCTTCCACGTTTATGTCCTTGGGAGCAGAACACTGAACTGTAGTGCCGAGCCTCAGCCATTTGCTGCAGAGATGACAGACAGGCCACATGAACAAAGAGAAGCTTAACTTTACATAGAGGAGAACAGGACAACCCAGCTGATGATGAGACCTGAAGCCCCCCGATGTGAGACCCCAGTCAAGCCATTCCAGCCAGCTCTCAGTCATTTAAGCCATCCCAGCTGTACTGCTGGGCATGGAAGACACGGAGCTCTTTTGGATGTTACAGCCTTAGTAGACATGACAGGGAGGAGAGACGACCTGTCCCTGCTGAGCCACACTTGAGTCCTGATGCAGAGTCATGCAGAATAATAAACTAATTGTGGAGCCACTAAGTTTTAGGGTAGTTAGGTATGTAGTCATAAATCACCAGAGGAATTACATAAGCACTTTTGAGGGCAGATTACCTATGTATCTGTTTAGCAAGAAGATATGCTTGACTCATGCTTAAACTTGTGTTAAGACCTAGTAGTTGGAAAATTAGAGGCCTAAATACCTTTGACACAATTATATATCATTTCATGCTGTTGGGTTAACCAAATATCCTCTACAAACTAATATGATAATAATGAAGTTCAATGAACTATAATTTCTCATTAAAAAGCAAGAAGAGCAGTATCTGAATACCACAACCAACCCAAAACAAGTCTGACATTGCAATGATAACAATGTGACTTTCTCCTGGTTGCAGGATTCTAACCATCTGGCCAAATGAGGAGGCAGTAGTTACTGAGATTTAGAGGCAGCCTGACTTCACAGATAACTGAATTAGAGCCCCCAGGACACTTAGTAATGAGCTAATCTGAGTTCATGAATAGCAAATATGAGTAATCCATAATACCTCATTTACCAGTATACAGTCCTTATATAAACATAAAAATAAAAGATTATGTGCTACCCATAGGAATTCAGAGACAACTTATATTTGAGAACTTTGCATCCCATTAGTATCTCAGATTGAACATAAGTCATTGCCCTCAGAGAGTTGTGAAATTATTAGGCTGAACAGAGCTGCCCATGTGTGTGTGTTGAGGAGGGACGGGAGAAGGGGTGGTGGTACCCAGGAGAGGCATGCAGGCTCCTGGGAGGAGCTGAGATATGCTACCTGAAGGGGCTGCCTTAGGTGTAGGCAGACAGTGTCAGACTGAGGAGTGTCTACAGCCCAGGGCCAACACAGCTTGAGTGTGGGTCATTCATTCATTTATTCACCTGTGCAATGAATCATTATATTGTAATAAGTCAGAACAGCAATTTCCATTTACGGATTATAGCACATCTGGTGCTTTGCACACTGCATTTACAATAGTCACCAAACCTGTGAGTAAGGTATTTTTTATGCCCACTTTATAGCTATAAAGTGAATAAGAGACAGAACTGATGTTTGAACCCAAGTTTGTTTAGTTCCAAATCCTACTGTCTTTCATTTCACCATACCACTCCCGGATAAATAAGCACTGAGTACATAAGGGCTAAGCCCTGTGCTGGGTGCTGATACCATCAAGAAGACAACTGTGGAAAGCCTCGTCCTACAACTTGAAGGTAAGTTGGAGGCCAGAGGAAAAACCATGGCATGCTCTTGGAAAGCCAATAGTATTTGAGGGAAAAATATACAGTTTATAAAACATAAACACAATGAAATAGACTGTAAAATATGCAGGAAGTATGAGATAAAACCCATGACTTCAAAAAAACGTGCTCTTGCCCTGGGGCCACCTCTCACTGTTCTCAAAACGTGGGAGAATGTTCACTTGGCTTTGTCACTAGGGGTGCTACAGTGGAGATGCTAAAGGAGTGGAGTTGTAAATTGCAACACTATGATCTGATTCTGGACTCCACAGCTAAGGAACTGGTGTCAGGAGAGGATTGTGAGAGGAGATTTCCTTCACAAGATTACTAGCAGGGGAAAGTGACTCATCTCCAGCATCAGGGAGTGAGCCTTCTGCCCAAAGCATCAAGCACAAGTCGGGCGTTGGAATGAGAGACACGAGAATTCAAACTTTGGTTCTACCACTTACAGTAACAAGGCATTAAACAAGTTGTTCTTTATCTCTAAATGGGGATAATGATAACAGTAATACATGGTTCACAGGGCTGTTAGTAGAATTACTTGCATAATGTTTATGAGAATCATAGCAAGTAAAATTTTTTATCAGTGGTTCTTAAAGTGTGGTCCTCACACCAGCAGTGTTGGCATCACTGGGATTATAATAAAAGTAAATTCTTGGAACCCATCCCAGACCTACAGAAATTCAGGGTGGTCCAGCAATCTGTTTTAAAGAGCTGTGGAGATTCTGATGCAGGCCAGTGTTTTGCAAGCATTGCTTTATATTGATGTAAAGGACAGGACTAAGAAGAGAATCTTGGAATGCCAGAAGGGATTCCTTCTCCTTAAGGAAGACAGATTCTGGATCTCCCAAATCATTTCCACTTTCCCAAGGCAATAAAACATTATTGAAAAGCTTGGGGCCTCTGAATCCCTGTCAGCCTGCCTAGCTCCTAAAATTCTCATGTTATGGCATGTTCCCTGCAGAATTTTCCTTTCTTTACAATCTTAATCTATGTTTTCACACTTCCTCCTGTGACATTTTGTGCTGAAAATATAATCTCATGTGGGCACAGAACAGATAATAGGAGTTTCCTATCAGAAAGTGAAGGGACAAAAACAAACAGAAAAATCTGAGATAGTGAAAAAAATGACAGCTCTATTCTTGCCACAGCTCATCTCTATGTCTGAAACACAACTTTCCAGGGAGAGACACTGCAAGGCATGGTGTGGGGCTCAGGAAGGTCTAGAAAAGATGGCACTGGAAATGTACCAGGTATTGTGGTGACAGTGGTGTGGAATGTGCTCTTGTGTGTATGTGTTTTACCAGTAACCATGACAGAACCACACCAAATAGACAATGTTCAAGTTTGGAACAGTGAGTGAAACCACATTCAGGTTGGTAAGTTCCTGTGGGCCAGGAGGAACTTGTGACAAACTGGCCCATGAGCACTCTCTTCTTCATTCTCCTGCCCTTCCCTCTCTGACATACTCTGATCTCCCATTCTCTAGTTCCCCTTTCTGTTCCCTTCCTCCACTTGCTGCTGCCCATACCAACACAAAAATAGCAACCACTTATTGAGAATCTGCTGCCTTGTTCTTCATTAATATAACACTTAGAATAATCTTTCAAGGTGGGTGTTATTATGCCAACATACCCAGGATCAGACCCTGTGCAGACAGCTGAGCCGTCATTCAAACCCATGTCTGCCTGAATGCAAAACCCATATTCCCTCCAGTGTCTCTGCTCGTTATCAGACCTGGGAAGAATTGTAAAATGCCTGAGGATTCATTTTATGGTTCATGCCAGGAGTCCAGGATTTAGTTTGTGGAAGGCTCTGGGCAGTCATGTGCCTCTTCTTCCACTAACTCCACAGAATCAATAATATCCTAATGGGCAACATGCAGTGATTCAGCACCATGGACAACAGCACCCAGAGGCACTTACACCTCATTCTGACCCTAGCTAGACAAATATGTCCCTGGATGGCCCCAGAAGTGTCTAGGGCACAGCCTGTAAAACACCTCACTAATTATAGCTAACCTTCACAACATGATATACTATCCTAAGCAATTTACGTGAATTATCTGGTTGACTACTCACAATAGCCTTATGAGGTAGATACAAATTTTATGCCCATTTTAAAGATGAGTAAACGGAGGCACAGAGTAACTTGTTGTAGGTTATGTCACTATTAACTGATGAATGCAGGATTCAAATCCAGATAATCTGCCTTTGGAGGTGTACTTCACCATAATGCCACGTGACACAAAGATAAAAGGGGCACTGTGATCACATGGCAGAACTTGGAATAAGACAGTCATCAAGAAAATTTATCATAATCAAGAAATCCATCATGATTTTTAAATAATATGATTTGAATAAGGCACAAAATCTGAACTATTCCATAGGGGCTCATCAATCCCTGTTTCAGAGACACCATAGTTTGATGAGGTTTTGGTAAACTAGTAAGAAAGACACATTCATTTCCTGAGTAAATAGGAGAAGGTAGAGTGGTGTTGACTGGAGCCCATGGGTCTAATCCTGGTAAATGTTAATATTTAGTATGTAGGTGACTTTGAAAAAGTCACTTTCACTCTTTCTCATTTGATCATTGCAGAATGTGGAATAAGTGATATTTAAGGTTCCTTCTACCAGTAATACAATTTCTTTCCAGAATTGTTAGACATCAACTCTTTGTTCTTGCCACATAGGGACTGGTGCCACAATTTTATGCTGGGAAATGTCATTTGTTTTTCTACTCATCTGAATCATACATCATTGGATAAGAACAATGGTGAGGTATTACTGCCACCTTGTCAAACTGTTAACAAGAGAGGTAATATCTTTTATTGATTAGATCATACATCTAATATTGATTAGAAAGCAAAAAAAAAAACCCAGAAACTTTCCAACACTGCTGGTATGGAAGTAAATTAGCCAAAATAGCACTATATATCAATAGCTTAATATCAATGTACATTCAATGTAATTTTAAAAGTTTATCTTACAAAAGTAACTATGGACAATAACAACAGCACTACCTCTGTGACTACTATTACTACTTCTACAAGATTTCAACTCTAAGGATATTTTTAACAGCATTATATATAATAACAAAAAGTCCAAACAATTTAAATATCTCACAATACAGTATTGTTAAATACATTTTGGAATGTGCATCTAATTAAATACTCTGAAGTCAATGAAAGTCAGTAAAAAAATTATTTGAATCCATGGGAAAACATCTTATACAGATTAAACACCAACAACCACAAGTTAGTTAAAATGTTGAACTATATGTATTTGCAGTAGTTGAACTGTGCTAACCAGATCCTTCTGGAAAGAATGATTTACTCCCCCATCTCCTTGGGAGTCCTGCTGGCAGAAAGCTCTCTGTTGTCAACTCTTTCCAGGAGTTGCCTTAGCTGCAAAGAGCTGCCTTGCCCAAGGTCATGTCCTCTCCCTGGGCAACCTACATCCAGTTGCTGAATGATACAGAAAGGAGGGGCGTGGAGGTCTGGGCCCCTCACCCCAACTGGGAACAACTCAGCAGGACCATCTGAGTCCAACTTCCTTTGCCAAACCCCATTCTGTCCCTTCACTTCCACAAGTGCTGATCCCAAGAGCACTTTAAAATTAATGACAGTCCTACACTGCAATTTCCATCTCAAAATCTGTTTCCCAGAAAATCTGATCTGTAACAATATGAAAATTAAAACCCCCACATATTCTTAAGTAACTTCTGTTTAATAAGAAAGTAAGAAACATGAAAGGATTGCATATCATTCTAGTAAATGTGCAGTTTGCTTATAGCAATGCCTAAAGGATACCTTTTAGCCTTAAATGAATTTCTTAGAAAACAAGAAAGGTTAAAAAAAATGAGCCAAGCCTCCAACTCCAGAAGCTAGCAAAAATAAAAAAAATCTGAATAAAGTTGAGGAGGCCAGTGCTAAATACAAAGCCAGAAAATAATGAGCTAGCACACAAAACAAAAGAACTGAACAGTTAGTAAATAAAACCAAAAGCTCTTCTTCTTGTTGTTGAAAAAATAATAAAACAGATAATTCTTTGCAGGTGGTGGGAGAGAAGAGGAGAAGGAACAGAAGAAGAGGAGGAGAATCACAAATATTAGAAATGAATGGGGGACATAAGTATAAATGCAAGATTTTATCAAATTATGAAAGAATAAAATATTTAAGTTTACAGCACTACATTTGAAGGTCTAGATGAAATGAAAAATTTAAAGCAAATATAAATTATCAAAAGTGATTCGACAAACCAGTTATTCACTTCTGGATATTTATCTAAAGAAAACAAAACCATTAATTTGAAAGGACAAATGCAACCCTATATTTATTGCAGCATTACTAGCAATAGCCAAGATATGGAAGCTATGAGGTGTCTATCAATAGATGAACGGATAAAGAAAATGTGAGCCCTGGCTGGCTAGTTCAGTTGGTTAGAGCGTCATTCTCATACATCAAGGTTGCTTGCTCTATCCCTGGTCAGGGCACATACAAGAAATAATCAGAGAATACATGAACAAGTGGAACAACAATTCTTTCTCTGTCTCCCTTCCTCCTTCTCTCTTTTTAAAATAAATAACTAAATAAAAATTTAAACCCAAATATTTTAAAGGAAAGACATGATATATATACAGAATAAAATATTACTTAGCTAGAAAAAGGAATGTAATCTTGCCATTTGCAATAACACGATTGAACTTAGAGGGTATTATCCTAAGTGAAATCAGACAGAGAAAGGCAAATACTATAATTTACCTTATAAGTGAAATCTAAAGCAAACAAGCAATCAAACAAAATAAAACAGAAAGACTCATAGAAACATAGAACAAACTAATAATTGCTGAAGGGAAGGGAATAGGGATGGGTGAAAAAGGTGAAGGGAAATAAGAGATACAAACTTTCAGTTATAAAATAAATTTCACACATGAGTAATATACAGCACAGGGAGTTTAGTCAATATTATTGTAATAACTTTGTGTGGTGACATATGATTACTACCTTATTGTGATCACACTGAAAGGTATATAAATGTTGAATCACTGTTATACACCTGAAAGTAACATAAAAATCTATGTCAATACACTTTAATTTTTAAAAAAGTGATTCAGGAAGTAGAAAAGCCTGACTAGTCCAATAATAACTGATGAAATAGAATCAATATTCAAAAGTCTCCTTGTCTGACCTTCCTCATTCAGACAGTATTATGGGAAAGTTATACGAATCATCAAGGAACAGATAATTCTTCTCTTACATAAGTTGTTCCAGAGCACAGAAAAAGATGTTAAGTTACAATTTATTTTATAAGGTCAGTATAACCTGGTTACAAAAGATGAATAGGGAGAGCAAAAATAAAAACAAATTACAGATCTACCACCTTAATAAATAAAGCAACCCACCCGATAAAATAGCTAAATCCAGTAAAGAATTAAAAGAACGATACACAGACTTTATTCCAGGAAAGCAAGGATGGATCAAGATTATAAAACCTATAAATATAATATGCTTTTTAACAAAATAAAAGAGAAATTCGTATGACCATCTCAATATAGTAAAAAAAACCTCTAAAATTTCACATCAAAATATTATGGAGAAGCAAATACACCTCTAAGCACATTAGGAGGCAAATGGAGCATCCTTTACTTCATACCAGCTATTGCCCAAACTCCACAGCAACTTCATACTTAAATGGTAAAACATTATGAGGAATGTAACGTCCAACATGATGACTAGAGCTGACACTGCGATCCTATGAGTTCTCATCATAAGGAAAAAAACTTTTTCTTTTTCTTGTACCTACATGAAATGACGGATGTCACCTAAACTTATTGCAGTAATCATTTCACAATATATATAAGTGAAACCATTATGCTGTAAACCTCAAATTTATACAGTGGTATGCATGTCATACCTAAATAAAACTGGAAAGAAATAAAGCATCAAGATACTCTGGGCAAGAATACACAAATGTATACTTATATAGAAAATAAATGGCAAGTGTTAGAAGCATCACCACTAAAATTAAGGACAAAGAATGCCCATTAAGATGTCTCCTATTCGACAATCTACTGGAGATCCTGGGCACCTGAGACCGAGAAGTAAGAGGTGTCCACGTTAGAATAGGGAAGATGGAAGTGTCGCGATTTTTAAATGATTTGACAGTATACCTAGAAAAACCAAGAGAATAAAATAGCAAAAACTACTATATTTTAGCAAAGTGATCGTATGTAAAATCGATATTAAAAATGAGATGCTCTCCTTTATACAAGCCATATTCAAATAGAAAATAAAGCATAACAGAAAAATATCTCTTTCAAAATTTTAATGAAAAGTGAAGTGTACCCTGGAATAAATCTAACAGGAAATGTGTAAGACCTTTGTGGAGAAATCTATAAAAATTTATTAAAAGACCTTAAGGAAAACCCAACTAAATGAATAAATATCTTAACCATGGAAAGGAAGGCTTAGTTTAATTCTGGTACTTACAAGCTCTGTGATCTCAGAATAATTGAAAAGTCTTAAGTAGGCTGAGCCCTACCTAGTGTCCTCATTTGTAAAATGAGAATCACAGAATCTCCCTTATGCAATTATTATAATTATTAGAACTTTTAGAAGGAATTGGTATTTTTAAAAACTTAGAATTATATGTAATATTTTAATGGTGCAAACAAAGAGAGATGAAAGGATGCACACTATATAGTGGTTACCTCCAAAGAACACAGAGAAATTAGAAATTGCGATTCCATTGTCTGTAGTGCTTTAATTATTTTTTAAAAGATAATTTATTATTTATAGACTCTTTAAAATATTTTTTAAATTCCATACTTTCACCATCTTAGTCTGCTTCTTTCTATTTTCACTGGCACAACCAAGTCAATCTGCTTCGAGTTCGTCTACATCGGTTAGAGACTGAGCCTTATAGCACATTGACTTGAAGGTAGCTAGCTAAGCAGTTATTACATGGAGCTCAATTTATGTGTGCTGCATATAAATGTGTCATCTGTGTGGGCTTACAGTATGAGCAACGCACATCATATATCTTTTTGTTCCTTAGGAGTATTATATGCGTATATGTGAATTTCAGCATTTGGAACTATGCATAAATATACATCATGGTTAAATAATTACCTGCTCCTGAAGTTCTACATCGGAATTATTATTTTGTACATCATAGTGGACTTTTTCTGTCTTCTATTAATCCTATCTTTTCCTGTACAGTTTGGTTAAAATAATAATGTTCAAAAGGTAATTTTGCTTGTACATTTACCCACCTCTTGGCATGTGTAAAATACTCTTTCTATATGAGAAAAGACTTTTGTTTCCTAAGTGTACCTGACATGTTTGTGCTGGAGGGAGCAAGTACTGAAATCAAGATGTCAAGACTCCTAAATTGGGTCTAATTTAAAAGAGTTATTCTCGTTATGAGATTATTTCTTATATTTTCAATTTCAATAAAAATTATAGCTAATGAATTCCTTAGTACTAATTAGGGGTGTGCCATTTCACTTCCCCCAAATCTTCCAAACTCATGAGCCCTATTCACTCAGGGGCATGTATGGGTGAAGAGAGGCTGAGATGTCAAGAGATCTACACACCAGGGCCTGTGAGGTGAAAAGAGCTTCTCTTCAACTGCTCCTTTGTACCACTGGTGTCTGATGAGGAGAACAAAGCACCAACACTGTCCTACACTTGGAAATCTAGATCTGTCAGAAATCGGGAAAGAGTATAACCCTGAAGTCCAGCACACCTGGGTTTGCATCTCATCCAGGATATTTCCAAGATTTGTGGTCTTAAGCACATTACTCATTTGTACTTAATCTGTCTGAGTCCAAGTTTCCTGAGCTGGAAAATCAGAATAGTGATATCACCTTACAGAGAAGGATGAGACATAATGAATACGGATTTCCTAGCAGTGCCTGGCTCATCGGGTTTTATGGATGTTAATTGCCTTTCTTTCTTCTTTATCAAACACAGGTAAATGTACCATTAGTGTCTCATATAATAGAGAAAGGAGTTTAAGATTAGAGAAAGCATGAATTTAGGGATGAAAATTCTTACACCTCAGTTTAAGGAAGAAGATGGAAGGGAAAATAATGCTTTTCAGAACCATTTGTAAAAGATGAAATGATGTAAATTTTCACTTTCACCCCTAGGAAGCAATTAATGAACAAAGCAGAAAACTGCCAGGGGAGCTTCCCCCAAATCTTCCAAACTCATGAGCCCTATTCACTCAGGGGCATGTATGGGTGAAGAGAGGCTGAGATGTCAAGAGATCTACACACCAGGGCCTGTGAGGTGAAAAGAGCTTCTCTTCAACTGCTCCTTTGTACCAACTTCTGCTTGCAGGTGTTAGGAGTGGCTGCACGCATGAGCTAGATCAGGATACTGGAGAGGTTGCAAATGAGCACAGAGTTAGTCATGTGGCTGAATGTGTTTAATAAATTACAGTCCAACTGGAGAGACTGACCTGCTTGAGTGAAGCACTTTGAACTAGACAAAAACAGAAAACAGAAACCAGCCCTCACTAAAGAAGAAAAAAATTGTTTGATTTGATTGACATTGTTTTGGTCAGAGCATGAAATCACATGCTGAGTTTTATTAGGTGAGCAAGATTCTGTTGTTGATGGAATCATATGCATTTACACAGTCCCCCAACTGTTCACTAGGTGTGACTTTTAACTATATAAATAGATCTACTCTCAAACTTAATCTTCCTCCCACCTCCATCCACCTTCAAAGTGAAATAACATAGATTTTCCTCATTTTTTCAATGGAAATGTCATTCTCCAGATTCAGTATGCTTGATAATTGATATTATTTACCTCCAACCGCATTCCACCTCTAAAATTGGCATATCAGATCAGAAGTCAACCAACCAAATCTTGTTTTCTATTATCTGTCAGCTCTGTCCTTGTGACAGACCTCCAGTTTTAGGGTAACAACCTCCTCCCCTGCCTCAGCAAATGTCTCGAGTCTTTATAACTTCCTCACCCCATTTCCATCTGCTCTGCAATGAGCGATTTACAAAAGCTACTAGTTTCAATTATTCTCTTTCTCAAGGACCAACAATTGCTTCTTATTGACTATCAATTTGTGTCTAATTTTTTCCAGGCATTCAAGGTCCTTATCATCTAGACTGATATAATCTCCCACAAGTTTTGGACAAGACAGTGAAAAACCCAGGACTAGGGATAATAGTTGCCATGCATTCTTTCTGCTGACAGTTGGGATGCTGGGCTAAAAAGAAAGCAAATTGTCAATACTAGACCCAGCTTCCCGGGTCATGATTCATCATATGCTGAAAGAAAAAGCTCATGTCTAGTAATGAAAGGCTTGTATCTTGTAAGTATGGGTGGGTCAAAGAAGTGGAATCATTTCATGAATTTATAAGAAAGTGCAGATGTTTCTGGTAAAAAAAAAAAGACAAACACAAGAGGAGAAGTGCCTGATGACACATACAAGCACACACATGTCTACAGAATTATAAAGAGTACAAGAAACTATATGTATGGGCATATATGTCTACATGGCAACATGGCTTTGGACCCAAAATTGGTTTATGATAAAATTTATGATCCTAAAGCACCTATAGCACCTAGAATATCTTATGCATGAGCACAAAAGGGTAAGGAACATATGCAATTTTGCCGTGAGCATTTTCTATAGGCCACTTGGCCACAAGGAGAAAAGAGTGCATTCTTAGCCACTACTATTGTGGCACAAAGGAAGCTGAAGCAGTGAAAGAGAACTTGTACTGGCTGAACATTTACAGAAAGCCTCATTTGGCTAAAAATAGAGCATCATACAAATGTTGTCATTTCCCTTCTTGACATGGAATCATGAAGTTTAACTGGATGAACTCCTCTGCGTTTCATTCTGACCAACAGAAAGACCCTGTTTGCTGAAGTAAGCAAAAGAGATGTTTTAGGAGAAAAAAGCCATTCCAACTTTAAGTCATGATTGCCAAGAAAGAGAAGCCTGGCTATAATAAATAGCTAGAAAGTCTAGATTAAGGCTAAGACAAGAGGGAAAAGAAATGGTCCTTTCAAACACACACACACACACACACACACACACACACACACACACACACAGCCTGCAGGACTAATCCATAGTTTTATATTTGAAAAGGACATTTAGAAATACGGAGAGGAAATACACACAACCCAGGAATATATAGGAAGATGGCACAAATGTACATGAATTATATCATGGAAGAATAGCTCGAAATGGTCTGAAAATAGTAAGAGGCATAAACAAACAAAAACTATTGGCCCCCCCAAAAAAAGATTAGGGGAAGTTTGGGAAGTGGATTGGTTAATTTCAGAGCAAGAAGAGCAAAGAACAGTTTGTACTACTATTTGGGAACAAGGATGACCAGGAGAACTTCTAGTGCAGGTTGCTGAACACTTTTATTAATCTCTGAAGACTTTTGGAGAACAACAGCAAAATCCAAAGGGCTAGCAGCAAGCAAATATAATCTTATTTTCCATTATCAAAAAATGGAAGACTAATCTTAGTCAAAAATAATGTCATATTATAAAATGGCTCTAAAATAAAAATCACATATAATCTTACCACCAACCATAACTACAATTAACATTTTGCTGTAAATTCTTTCTAGAGTTTTGCCATGTATAGATGCATGCACTTAAAATTCTTAAAACTTCTTATTTAAAACATTTTTTTCTCTTAACAGTACATGGTGAGCATTATTTGGTATTATTAAACATTCTTCTATGAAATATTATTTTCCATGCTGCATAATATTTTATTGTGTAAATGGACCATAATTTATTACTTGTCCCCCATTTCGTTATTTTTTATTAGCCATTTCTAATGGCTAAGGCTATGATCTTTACTATTTCTGTTTTGAAGAACTTGCTGAGGTTTTATTTGTAACCTAGTACAGAATTAATTTTTGTAAATGTTCTGTATGCCCTGGAATAGAAATTTCATCCTTTGTGTTTTAGGTATTATGCAACACACACACACACACACACACACACACACACACACACATTGCATAATGCCTAGAATACAATTATGCAGCATGTATGCAAGTATATCTATTAAAATGCTTATGAAATATTGGGATATTTTCATCACATTTAAGTAAAACTGTGATACATTCCAAAAACTAAGAATTGTCCTGACAGTAAGCGAAAAATAAAACTGAAGCAGAGTTACTCTGAGATAATTTATTTTAGAAACTTGATGTGGTCTGTGCACATCCACCTGCCACTATCAATTCAGCCTTCAGGGAGAACAAGATCCAAGACCCGTCACTTGACAAGCAATAAGTATACAGAATACCTCCTTCTTTAAGAATGAGTAAAGGGCAAAACAGTAGCTAAGGAAAATGCAAGATAAGGGAGTAAAGAGTAGCATACAGAATGAAAATAAATGAGCTCCTCCAGTTGGACCTCAAAGGACATTTTAGGAGACTGGAATTCTCTGAAGAGGGCAAGAAGCCATAGCCTCTACAAATCAGAAGAGAGCCAGAATAGGCTGAGATGAAAATGAAAGATGGTATCCAAAGATATGAATGAGATGTGGAAGGGTAGCCAGAAAACTAGAACACAGGAACAGAATTAAAATCTATTAGGTAGAACTAATGAGCAGAGTTTATTTTATCGAAAATAAAATAATGTATCTGGAGGAAGCAATGTCATAAAGGACAGGTAATTAGTACTAAAGCCAATTTTAAAAGCTGTCTAGATAAGTATTGTAAATCCAGTTTCAAAACAGTATGCAAAAGTAAAATTCAGAGAAGATATGCATTGTTACAAAAAGTTATGAAACAACAAGTCTGAACTTGAAAACCCAGATTACATTTTGAAAAGCCTGAATAAACTGGTGTCTGGAGTCTGTAGGAAAGGATGGGACATGGCAATTGTTCTGAGTTGCTTGGTTTAACTATGAGTCATTTAATTTTTGACATTTAAATTTAGAAAATAATAGTTACATAATTCCTGTTTTCATTAATATATCTCCTACCAGGGGTGCCCAACCTTTTGGCATCTGTGGGCCACACTGGAATAGGAAGAGTTGTCTTGGGCCACACATTAAATACACAGACACTAACAAAAGCCAATGAACAACAACAAAAAGGTTTTAAGTAAATTTATGATTTTGTGTTGGGCTGCATTCATAGCCATCCTGTTGCATGCAGCCCGTGGGCTGTGGGTTGCATCCCCTGAAGTCTAAGAAAACATATTTTGTATGGCAAAAGAAAATAAAGGAGATAGCAAAGAAACATTTTAAAAAATTAGCAGCATAAAAATAATGAAATAAAAAACTTCAGTTATAAAAATGAAGAGAAATGAACTAAATAACCTATTTTAAGTAAGGTCTTCATACTAGGTCAAACTAAAATCCAACCATATTTTTTTTTACCATAGTCATTGCTAAAATGAAATTATGTGCAAAGATTAAAAGAAAAAGTGATGAGAAAAGGTATGGCAGCCAGATGCAACAAACTCTAAAACAGAAGTCATGACATTAATATGAGACAAAATTCAATTAAAGAAAAATTTCATCAAATAGGACAATGAGGGTTGTTTGCTATAACTGAAGAACCCAGTTCACAATGAAGACACACTGTGATAGAAATATATGCTTTAATAAATGTTGATAGATGAAAAGATCACGTTGCATACAACACCCAATAATGGTGAAAGATTTCAAATGCCACTCTCAGCCTTTTATTTATCAAGTGATCAAATAAGAAATAATATAAATACAAAAATTGTGTAATATAATGAGTATAAACACACACACACACAAACACAAGGTCTGTCCAGAAAAAGTCCAGCCATTGTTAATATAATTAGAGTGGTTTGTGCGACATCAATTAACCTGGCAGCCAAGGAGAGTAGACTGGAATGCACATGTGTGAACAACGATGACCTCACTGTACTAGTCAGTGGGGGTGGTAGATGTCATTGAGTGAACATGTCTACTGTGTGGCCAACACATTCAAAATAATTGAGCCAGTAGGGCAATGAATTTACTTCACATGTTGTGTTAAGCTTGAACATTCCTCCACAGAAAATATTTGGATGATTCAGAAGCCTGCAGCTAAGGGTAACTGGTGATTGGCAGCTTCATCACAACAAAGCGCCTTCTCATGCATCATGTCTCATGCAGAGGTTTTTGGCAAAACATCAAATCACACAGCTGACTCAGTCCCCATACAGCCCAGATTTGGTGCCCTGCAGATTCTAGCTTTTCCAAAAACTAAAATCACATTTGAAAGAGAAGAGATTTCAGACTGCTGCTGAGAATCAGGAAAACACAACAGGGCCGCTGATGGCCAGTATGAGGTCCCAAGGTGCCTACTTTGAAGGGGACTGAGGCATCATTGTCCTATGTACAGTGTTTCTTGTATCTTGTATCTGCTTCAATAAATATCTCTATTACAGAGATATAATATGAAGATATTTGTATATCTATATAATATATAATGTTTATATAATATCTTCATATTACATGGGTGCATACTTTCTGGACAAACCTTTATATCTATACTCTTTCTTCCCTATTTTTTTCTGTCCCATTTTATTTGAAATGACATATATTTAAAGTTAGCTTTTAACCTCACATGTCTCTTTGTCTTTTAATAGAAACAAGTAAACCAGTCACCCTTAATGTGATAATATGTCTGACCTTACTTCTAGCATCTTATTTTACACTTTCTTTTTTTATGTTATCTTGCTATTTATTAGTTTTTAATATTGGCTAAATAGTCCAAATATTCCTCTTAATTTTGAAGTAAAACATACAATTTCTAGTTTTATGTGCATTTGTTCTCTTTCTCATTTAAAATATATTTAAACTTATATTTATCTATATTAACAATGAAACAATACTCAATGTTTCCTACAGTACAAGGTGAGAAATTTAGCACTCGAGTTCTTTCTGGAGTAATCTAAGTTTTTAGCCCCAAAATACTTGAACTTTCTCATGTATCTTTTTCATTAAGAATTTTTGTGACAGTTGCATTGTTTTGTAACCATATTAATAACATTTAAACATTAGGTGTATATTTGAATGGTTTCAATGTTCACCTCATGTCTTTTATATCAATCATATCTTCTCCATTCCCAAATTTTAATGTTCATTAATTTCCCTTTGACCAGAACGTATTGAATAATTCGACACGATATTTTTCATCTTAAAGGAGGCAAAGTTTCCTAATCTCAGACTTCTCCCTTTTGACAGTTTCTGCCATGTCTCCTTAATCTCTGTAAGTATAACTTGAAGATTTTTTAAAAGTTTTTCTCTTTTATTACAGTGTCTATTTTACAGGTAGACATTACTTTTACATTTGTAGATGTCTCTCTTCTTTAGAACTACTAAAGACTATTCACTGAACTTCCACCGTGTGTTCACTGACAGTCAGTCCTGTGCTGAGTGTGGACAAGGCAGGTTTGAGGAGGCACTAATGTGACTGAGAAGTGTTTCCTATCACCTATATGCATGTGTGTGTATATATATACACATATACATAAACACACATATATGTACATACACATTTACTTTTTTAAAATGATGATAAAATATGCATAACATACAATTTGCCATTTTAACCATTTTTAAGTGTACTTCAGTTGCATCAAGTACATTCATGTTGTTGCGCAACCACCACCACCCCATCCACCTGCAGAGCTTTTTTTATCTTGCAAAACGAAAACTCTGTATGACTAATGATAACACCCCATTCCCCCCTCCCACCAGCCCTTGGCAACTACCATTCTGTTTGCTGTCTATAAATTTGACTATTCTAGTAACTAACTATAGAAATGATCCCTGAAAGTATGGTCTTAAATTTGACTATTCTAAATACCTCACATAAGTGGAATCGTATAGTATTTGTCTTTTTGTGATTGGTTTGTTCCACTTAGCATAACATCTTCCAGATCGATCCAGAAAGAGCATTTTTTTCATGTGATCATTGGCCACTTGTGTGTCTTTAGAGAAGTATCTTTCAAATCTCTTGTCCATTTTTGAATCAGGTTGCTGTTGTGTTTTAGGAGTTCTCTATACATTCTGAATATTAATCCTCTTTCAGATGTGTGATTTACAAATATTTCCTCCCATTCTTTGCAGCCCCTGCCACCTTAATTTAGAGATGCTAGTGAAGTTTTTCTAAGAGTCCCTTCCTTGTCATCTCCAGGCCAACTTTTCCTTCCACTCTGGTGACTTATAGGTTGGTTGGGCTTTCTTTCAATTCACTCTTGTGTACTATCTTCATCATGGAATGTTGTCAAATTTTCTAACATGTGGGTTATATGGTACACCTTCGGGTTGTCAGTACTGTGATAAATATCTTAAAATATTTTGGTTATTTCAAAAAATTAGGGGAGTGGGTGGGTATAAGTTAAATGTGTATTCTTCATTTCCCATTTTTAAGGCCATATTTCTCAAAAGTGGTAGACCTGAACCAAAGTCCTCCTGGGTGCTGGTTAAAATGTTGATTCCAGGGCCCTACACTACACCTTTGAATCATAATCTCTGAGGGAAAGTCTCTGAGCAATTCTAATATAAGTGAAAATGCAGGAACTGCTGGGTTGAGTGCTGTTTTGTGAGCACTTAGAAGAGACAGCAATGAACCCTTGGAACCCCCAAGGTTCACACCGAAGTCATAGCAGGTGATTCTTAACATCTTTTTACAGGCATTAAGTTATGTAACTCAGAAATGTGGTAGACAATGGTTATATCCAGGATATCTGACAAGATTTCCCATGATTCTTTTCCCCAAGGTTCTCCCGGAAGGCATGAGGGAGAAATATCTGTACAATGCAAAGGCGGTGATAACTTCAGGCAGGACCAGGACTGAAGTGCAGTGCGCAACGTAGATTCTCATGCTTTGGAGTGGTTTTTAGAGAAATTGTAATGCACTCATAGGAGATTTTCCAGAGGAGCTATGGAATTAAAAACCCTGTAATTTGAGAAAGTAGTGAGGAAATTTCTTGTTCAGTAATGTTTCTTAACTCTGCTGAACACTGTGTCACTTGGGGACCCTTAAAAAAACTACTCAATCCCAGGCCCCAACCCCAAACCAATTAAATCAGCATCTTCCCACGTGAGAACCACAACTGCTATTTTTGCAAAGCTCCCTGGGTTATTTTAATGTTTAGCTGGAGTTGACGACCACTGTTCTAGAAAAAAAAAAAGGATCATGTTTTCAAATTTGTGAAGCTCACATGCAGAAGAGGAATACAAGCATTTCTGTAACAAATGCCATGCCTGACTGTTCTCCTGGCAGAAGTGGACATTGGTCCAGCTGAGTCAGCAAATGGCTACTGCCACAGCTCACCAGCCAAACCCAGGGTCTCAGCACTATGAGTAGTTTCCTCCCCTTATTAAAGAAGCATGGGACTCCTTTGACATGGACCTTTCGGATACTGGCAATACATGGATTGAGATAAATAAAAATTGACTCTCCCATGATCTCATCTGGTCTAGTGGTTTCACCTACTACTTATGCTGATCGCTCCATAATCTGGGTCTATAGCCACATGGCTTATCTATCAACCACCTCCCCATCTGGATCTCTCACTGACGACTCACATGTAACATGCCTTGAAATGAATCGTTATCTAGCCCTGTTCTTGCTTCTGTTTCTTGTGGTTGATGGGGCAACTGCTGTCCTAGGCACACAAGACAGAGCCTGGGAATTACCCTTCGTTCCTCTGCCTCCCTCACTATCCTTGCACCTACTTCATTACCAGTTCTTTCCTGATTCTATGCCTCCCTCCATCTGAACTACCTTAGCCCTCATGTTACTTAAATTTCCAAAACAGCCTCTCAGTTTGCTCCCTGCTTCATGTCTTCTCTCCTCCCAACACTGCAGTAGAGGGAGTTGCTCTAAGTTAAAATCTGACCATGTCAGTTCCCACTTAATTACCCCCTGCCACTCTCTGTGAGAAAAGAACCACACTCTTTACCTTGACAGACAAGACCCTCCTGCTTACATTTCCAGACTCATCTCCCAACATTTCTCAAAATAACACTAAACTATAGACAAGGACTGCCTCTGAGCCTTTGTGTGCACTGTTCCTTCTACCTGGAATGCATTACCCACACTCACTTTTTCATTTAACTTCTAACCATCCTTTAAATTTCAGCTTAAGCTCATCTACTCCAGGGAGTATTATCTGACCTCTTTGGTCCAATACCTTCCTCCTCCAACTCTCATCTAGAGAAAATGCTACATGATGTCTGATTCTGACTCTGTTCCATACAGTTCCACCCAGCTTCTGGAAACCCAGTTAGTCCAAATCCCAGAAACAAGTCCTCTGCCTAGTGCAGAGCAGGTGCTCAATACCCAGGGTGGGGCAAAAGTAGGTTTACAGTTGTTCATATGGAAATCAATACAATAACAAATAATACTACACAAATTCTGTGATTTGCTTACTCCAAACTGTAAACCTACTTTCGTCCCACCCTGTATATTTGTTGACTTAGTGTTGATGAAATGATGAGTGAATCTTCTCAGGGGCACGTTTGCCATTGTTTGTGTGATTTAAGCACTAGAAACAGCGGGGGCTTCCTCAACTCTAGCAAAATATGGCTCCTGGCTTCTTAATTGTTGGGAAAGATCACTTTGTTGTCAGCCACAACGTGGCTGGACATCTGCGGCATGAGAAAAGGAAGGAGATCGACTTCCACCAACGGGTGTTCTTGGCTAGGTTCTGGGGATCATGGACATGCGGTTGATGAAACCTTGGCATGGGGACTGTGGGGGACTGGATGAGAGCACCCATTTTGTGTGCCTCTCAGAGATACTGGGAAGAACACTCTGGCCTTTTGGGAGATCGAGAGAGTTTTTCTAGTTCTTTTTCTCAGACAAGCAGAGGCCCAAGGCAGCCGGTGAGGTGCCACAGCCTGCTGTCCCGGAGCAGAGAGGTGGATAAATGCAGCCAGGGATGAAAATACTTGGGCCAAACATTTCAAGCATTTTAACATTTTAGGTTCAAAATGGCCTTGTTGACCTCTGGCTTCTTGGAACTTTCACACCAGATCAGCCATCAGGAAAATGAGAGCTTAGTTCCTATGTAGAAGATACTGTTTATGCCTTAAGTGAGGAGAAAACTTATCCAGGCAGACCACACAGAAAGGAGTGATGGGCCCAAATGATTAGCTGGACAGGCAAGGCTGGGGTCTGCCAGCTGCTATGTGGCCACCGAGTTTTACCTTTTATCCCTTATCTTGCCATAATTGACTTTTCTAGATCACAGCCGTTGCTTTGGTAAAATCACACTAGTGAAACCAGGCTGATGACATCCCTGCTGCTTGCCTCACACCTATGACTGGAGTCCGGAGGGGCGGTAGATACGAATACATTGTTTTCTGACAATGGTACACGTGTAAAAGACAGTTATTATCATTGTGATTTTAATTATTTCAACAGTCTTTCCTACTTGAACTGTTTCTTTCTGGGCTCCTGCCCTAAAATGGAAAGGGCTCCATTTCCCACTTGGAAAATAAATGCTCTCTTCCTTTCTCTGTTTAAATCATGATCAGGGAAGAATCTTTAATTGATCCTGAGGTATCAGTGACTTCAGAGGTTTATTCCAAGAGAAATAAAAATAGCCACTTCGCAGAAAACGATAAAATAAATCCTCTGGCTTTTTCAAAAACAGATGAAAAGGAGTTACGTCCTGGGGAAAAGTGGGAGACTTGGGTTTCTGTCGGAGCTGTGTGACCCCAGGCAGGGCACTTCCCCTTTGGATGGAGGATTCCTCATTTTAAAGAGGAATCAGAGACCTGGGATCAGATGCTCTCCTGACTTCTCCCCACCATTTTTAATGATGCTAGAGACTCTAAGGTTCACTGCAAATTAATACAAGTCTTTTGGAATAATTGGATAATATCCCAAGGTGCTAAGACAACATGCAACTGAGATGACTAGACTGCTCTCTGTAATCTGTTCAGAATCATAGAGTAAGGAAGACGGAGATTCAGAATCACTACCACCATCACCAGCCACCATCATCACCACCAATAACAGCTACCACTATCGCCACCAACCAGCATCCTCACCAGATCTATGACCACCACCAGCACACAATCACCATCACCACTACCACCACTACCACCCTCACTACTACCACCACCACACTGTGCTATCACCATAACCACAATAACCTCCAACCACCACCATCACCACTAATACCCATGACCTCATTACCACCATCACCACCACCACCATCACCATCACTACCACCATCGTCATTACCATCATCACTACCACCCCTACCACCATCACATTCATGGCAATATACAGTTCTATTTTTTTAAATGAGAAACATAACTTACAAAAATTTTTTAACTTGTAGGGTTGATATTAATCTCAGTAAAATTCTGGGATAAGATATGTAGTAAGATGTTAGGACTACAGTCATCAAAAAAGTTTTTGTCGGACTAACAAAATTGCTTCTTTGACAATGTTATTGGGTAGGCAGATCAGGGAAATACCAGTGATAAAGAGTATATGAACTATATTAAGACCTTTGATAAGATTTTTCTGATAATTTTTTTGAAAAAAAAAGAATAAATATGGGCCAAGTGATAGTGGAATAAATTTTCTAAAAAGAGTGTTGTTTAGTTATTGAATTAATAACTGTTTCAGGAGCATATAGTGGAATGCCTCAGAATCATGTAGTTCATCATTTTTATCGATGACTTAGTTGAAGAGGTCATGCTCATCAGATTTGAGGATGACAGGGAATCAACCAGATGGGACAATAACTAACAGAATCAAAGCCAGAAATATCTGGGCAAGCTGGCAAGACAGACTTAAATGAAGAAGATAAAATTAAAAATAAATGCAAGGGTTCTGTATTTGGGTCCAAGGCAGCATCTGTACAAGCATGGAGTGGGGGAGGGGGCAGATGATACACAGTTCAAGATCAAGTTTAAAAGAGAAATGAGTTTTGGGGTTTTTTTTTTAGTTAATACTAAACTTAACATGTATACTGGTATAGATTCCTAATTCAACCTGACAGGATTTCAACAGAATTATAAAATATAGAAAAAGGAAAGTAATATTCTTATTCTACTTTGTGCTGATTAGGCCTCCCTTGAGATTTTGTATTTTATTTGTTAAGAATGAAGACATTAGAGAAAACTGGTACCAGAGTGATAATGATAGTAATGATGCTGGAACCAATGGCCTACGAGGCAGGATGGAGCAGTGGAAAGGGCACTGACCAGCAAGTGGGGAGCCAGGCATTTGGCTGTAAGATCCTGACCAAGCAAGTACTTCTGGAGCTGACGACAGGCCTCCCTGGGTGGAAACATGGATGGTGGGAGTTGGCTGGCCTGTTCTGCTGAGGCGGTTTTGGCTCTCTGGTTAGGCCACACTACAAGTGGGTTCCTTTCTCCATACCTCACCCATTAAAGGATAGGGCCTCTTAAGCCTCCAAACAAGATTTTACACTCTTGAAATGCCATTAACATTTGCAAATTACACCAATTCTTTCCCTTGGGAAATCATAGAGGCCTGAGTTAAAACTCGGCCTGTCCTACTAGCTCTGTGACCACTTGAATTTTCGGAGACTCACTTTCCTTGTTTGTGAAATAGAGTCGATACCAGGTTCTGTATGATGTGAATATTGAGTGAGACAATGTATATACAAAATATAGCACAATGTGGGGCACAACGTAGATGCCCAACAAACGGTGTTGCTTATATTACTTCTACATTTACTACCACCATCCCTCTTTTATTTCTCCCCCTCCCCCTCTGCTGGCCAGGCACTGTGCTGGTCTTAGGGGGTACAGTAGAAAGAAAATTCATGCTTCCTGCCTGCACCAAGCTTACAGTCTGACCAGCACTGTCTAGCTGAACTTTCTGCAATAATTGAAATATTATACATGTGTATTCTCCAATATGGTAGCCAACAGCCACATGTGGCATTTAAGCACTATAAATGTGACTGATGTGGCTGAGGAACTGAATTTTAAACTTCATTGAATTTTAATGAATTAAATGAAAATGGAAATAGTCCCGTGTGGAAATAGAGAGCACAGCTCTAGACACCTTTCAGGTACATTTCTGAGACTGGCCAATAAAGATGCATCAAAAGAGAAATGCACGTAAAGCACCAACGTAGTGCCTGGAAGATTCTCTTATGTGTTCAGTCATCACATTTAATTCTACTGTGCGTAAGTCCCATCTCAGGTGCTGTGGGTACACTGCTGGCTGTACCTTCCAGGAACTCACTGCTGAGTGGGAGATATGCAGATGAATCCTTTTACCGTAAGGAAGTAAGTGTATGCACAGGTGCTACAGGTGTAGCAGAGAGAGGTCTGCAACCAGATGGGCAATTGGAAAGACACTTTTAAGACCTGAGCAATCTTGAATAAGTAGATCTCATAGTGGGGGCTCAATGGGTACTGATTCCATTTACAACAACAGATTATATTCCAGAGCCACTAAGCCCACAGCTGGTAGCACAGGTGGCTATGAGGAAAACCGGGGAAAACTCATAGCTGGGGCCAATTTGCTTTCTTAGAAAACATCCCCCATCTTTTGATATATCTGGTTCCATTCTCTTCTCTGGCCACAGTTTCATTGCCTGAGGACATTTTTTGATGATGTGCATAACCTTATTTTTTACTGTTTTGTTAGTAGTCACTAACCATGAGTGATTTGGGGAGGGGGAAGGCAGTGAACTCTGTTACACATGAAGTGACAACAACTCCCACTGTGGTTTGGCTGTGGAATTCGGATACCTACTATAAACAAATAGCTCTGTGAACACGGCCAATCTGTGAAGAAACTGCTACAGATCAGTTGGGCTGGCTGAATATGGCTGTGATAGTGATGCCTGTTCATAGGAGCGAGGGCTGTTCTAATTGCTTGGGTGGAGAAGAGGGATCTTTGGCCCATTTACATATTTTACACAATAGTTCAAAGTTAATAATGTGACATCAAGAGAGAGAATTCTGCAGCTGACATATATTCACATAAAGATAGGCACAGCTTTATATTGTATGGTTTTGATGATCATATTTGTGCATATAAAGCAAGATTATCTGTGTGGTTCCTTCTCCCATGAGACCAGAGAGATGCTCATGGAGCCTGGCTTGGTTGTGTGAGGCCCTGATCTATGTGAGACCATAGGGGGTACCTGCTTTGACTGCGGCAGTGTCGCCTTTGCTGGATGGAGGTGTACACTGACGTAGTGTTTTTGAGAAGCAGCTTGTCATATATACCAAGGGCCTTAAAACATTTATGTCCTTTGGCTCAGTCATTCTACTTCTGGGAATCTATCCAAAGGAAGTATTTGCAAATGTATACAACAAAGACTTTGCCCAGGATACTGTACAGTTATCTGTAGTTGCTTAAGACAGGAAACAACTTAAATGACTTACAGTGTGATAATGTGCAGTTATGAAGATGATGTTCACGAAGGAGTTTTCGTACAAGAAGGCAGAGAAACAGCTACAGAAGTTAAGCAGCCACCCAGAAGTCAGACAGGCTGGGTTTGAATCTTGGCTTTGCCACTTATTACTAGCTGTGTGACTTGGGCAAGTCACCTGAACCGTGTGGGGTTGATAATACATAATACTTGCCTTAGGAGGACTTCTGAGTGGCACGTAAATATAAAAATACTTAATACCTGCAAAGTACATGTGTTAGGTACCCAATAAATGTTGGATGTCTGTGGACTGTAAGATTTCATGGCATAGAAATAGATGACAAGGAAGTGTGCTGATATATCGACAGTATGGAATCTGCCTGGTTGAATTGTGGGTGTTTTGTTTAATTCTTTGCACACTTTCCAACTTCCCAAATTTCCTACATTCAATATGAATTACTTTTATACTAAAAGAGTATATCATAATGATGTAACACAATAAGATTTTTAAAAAAGAGTTTGACGACAATAAAACAGTACTTCTCTCTCCTTCCCTCCCAGGGGAAGAGCTGGAGGCAGCCTTCTGCCCCGGGGCGAGCAGGAGGGAGTAGAGCTGCTTATCGGCTTCCTCCCCTGACAGAGCTACGCACATGCGTACAGCCCAGACCCCGGGAGTAGGGGGCTGGCTGAACCCAGGGCCACTTGTCGAAGGTGCTCTGCAAGTTGGGGTGGGGGACAGGGAACAGATGTCCTTAGCACATTCTGCTATCTCTGGGAGTCTAGATTCCAAGATGCTCTGACGTTTATCATTTCCTCCCCACGTCTGAGTTAATCTGAACCAAACACTAACATAAAATTGTGAGGTGGGCAAGACTCATCTACTTGTTCCCTACCTCCAGACCTCTCCCATAAAAACACCTGTAATAACACCTACGTCTACAGCACTGTACATTAACTTTAAGTGAGACTGGCAAAGAAGAGACTTAGATTTGGGGTACAACAGGGAATAACAGGAAAGTTAGTCTAATTGAAGCTGCTTTATTTAATGAGTGTAATTAATATTGGAAGTCTTTGGCAATACAGCCATTTCTAACAGCACAAATGGCAAGGTCCCTCCCCACCTTAGGGCATATCTCTGGAATGAGAGGGTCACCAAGCATAAAGGTGTGTGTGTGTGTGTGTGTGTGTGTGTGTGTCCGTGACCAAACAGTGAGGACATTCACTTTCTGAGATCTAAAGTCTTTCATTGACAAAGAGGGTAGCCTGTGCTCCAGCAATCTCTGTCTGCTGTGTTTTAGACATTGAATTTCAGGCACCGAAATAACGAAGTCGTTCAGGGGACTGGAACCAGAGAGCAGTCCTTGGCCCTGTGTCTTGACGAATGCCCTTCTTCAGTGACACCCCCTGGTCCACACCTCCAGACAAAGGGTGCGTTCCCCTAAGCACTCAAAATGAAAGAATGACAAACAGCCCTCCCGGGCCCTCTTCCGGACAGCGAGGTCATCGTATGCTAATGAAGTCAGAAAAGACAAACACGCGGAGCCTGCCTGCGAGCTCGCCCGCGGGTTCGGGGTTCGTAGTTCTCCCGCGCACCACTGCGGCGCAGCCACAAAACCTCGCGCGCTGCTGCAGACCCTCCTGCCTCCGGGGGTGGGAAGTGGGGGGAAGGGTCTTGCCTGCCACTTTGGATCGCGCACATCTGGGTGATGCCTCCTGGTTCTGGGCCCCTGCTTTCCACTGCAATGATGGCGGGGATGGGGGCGGCGCATCAGAATCACCTGTAGGGCTTTTCGAACTCCACAGCTCCCTTCCCAAATTCTAGTCCACTCGTCCGGAGCAAGGAAATACCAGAATATGCAGGGTGAGGTGGACTGGTAGAGTTTTTAAGCCCACGGGTGATGCTATATGTGTGCCCCTCAAGACACACACACACACACACACACACACACACGCACACGCACACGCACGCATCTTGTGACTCGGAGACTAAACAGGTCAGCTTTACATTCTCTCCCTGTCCCTTCTCTTTCTCTAGCTTGCATTTGTCAACGTATCCGTGTTCTCTTCAGCTTCCCTCGAAGCTCCCCTAGCCCAGGAGCTTTTCCGAGTGCCCGAAGTCCTGAAACCCTGCGAGATGGTCAAATGTTAGGAAAAGTGTCCCCCGCTCCTTGCCGCCCTCGTGCACCCTGGAGAGCGAACTGGATACCTAGCAGCCAAGATGAGAAACCTGTCCGCTTGCTTCAGCAAACTGCCTGGAGCAAGGCCGCTTCCCGCCTGCACACCTTCGAGGTTTGGAAGATTCTCCCACCCTGAGCCACTCCTGTGCCTTCACCCTAACAGCGGGAGATGTCCTCCTGAAGGGACTTTGGAGCAGGTGGCACCGTCAGGGTGGGCGCTGTGGCCTCGGCTGCAGCTTCTTCCCCTGGCCACCGGACCAGCTCCCTCTTTGCCCTCCTTTTCCAAGTTGCTGCAGCCCACGTACCCAACCCCAAACCCCTCTCTGCTACGCGGGCCACTGTCTTACCTCTCACCAGGCAACACTTGGTTGCGCGGTTCCTCGGAGCGCTCCTTCCTCGGAGCTTATTCCCTTACTTGGGAGGAAAGAAGAACTAAGAGACAGAAAGGGGACCGGAGCCGGCGTCTGAGCGTCTTCCAGCCCGCGCAGCCCTCTCAGGGAGGGGACGGCAGCCAGAGTGGGCACCGCAGCAGAGCTCGCGTGGCGCTGCTGAGGAAAGGCAGCACTAGGGTCTTCTGCCAGCTCGGTTATCCGCGGCTCCGAAGCAGTCCTCCTCCGCTGCCGGCTACTACGGCACTGCGGCGCCCTGCCCCTAGCGGTTTGGTAAGTCCCGCTGCCACTCTCAGCGCTGAGCCCTGCCCCCGGGCGCAGAGCCCGCCCCCACCACACACCCGCGCGCGCGCACACACACATGCCACACACAAACGCGTGCGCGCACACACGCATGAATGCGGATCTGCCCTGTGGGAACCCGTGCACCTTTGGTGCAACTTGGGTTTGGGCATGGTTTGGGCACTTTTCACTGGTAGGGCTTCGGTTTGGGAGGAGGAGTTAGCTTAGGAGTTCCGAGAGGTTGCAGCAGTGGGGCTCCGAAGGGCGCCAGAGGCCTTCTGACTTGGGGACGGAGGACAACCGTTTGACAAATAAAATGACCCATTGGGCATTTCTACAAACCAAAAAAGTCCAGGCTGCCTTAAAATCTAGACCCAATAAGAAAGAAAAAAATCAAGAAATTCTCTCCGATTCCCAGGAACTGCGTGTCTGTTGCTTCCAAATTCCTCCTTGCTCAGGGGCACATTTCTGACATCTCTGACCTTGGTTGCAAGGGCCTGATGGCTGTTTGAGCTGAAAAGATTTGCCCCTCCTCAGATGTGGTGGAGAACTTCACAGGCCCATCAGAGCTAGGCTCTGAACCCCATGCCAGGTCTCAGAGACTGAGGGTTCTTAATTTCCTTCTCCATTGCTTTTAGACGATTACGGACGGTTCTCCTGCACAGCCAACAGACCACATCTTTTAAAAATGTAGACAAGTACAGAAAAGGCTCTGGGGTGAGGGGTAAGGGATGAGGGCCAACACTGGCCAAGGCACCAGGGACTTGTTGCTTCTTCTCTTTCCATGACGTGTATGTCCTCATGGGGCAGTAGTGGTGATGGTGACACTACCTCAGGCATGTCACACCAGCAGGATGACTTCTGTCCATTGCACACCACATTTAGAGTCATCGGGAATTTTGACTCTCATCTGTAAAATATGTGGAGTTTACCAGTTTCCCCAGCTGAGAATTCTTTTCCACCAGCAGGCAGTGAAGGTCTCCGGTCAGGACTGCAGCCAAGAAAAGCTTTCTGCAAATGCAGAGGCGCCAAGGGGCCCTGGGTGTCTGGGCATGTGAGGGAAGAAGCCTCAAACATGAATGTCAAATGTCCCCAAGGACCCTGCTGGTCAGTGTCCATATTGGGTCATCTGCAGGCAGGCTGATGGGACAGACAAGGAACTGAGGCTCAGAGATTTCCCCAAGGTTGCACATGGCAGTGAAGGCAGGGCCGATACCAGATGCCTGCGTCCACACTTCATCCTTCCATTCACTACTCACTTCTTGTTCTGTCGCCCTGGGTTGGTTCTCGAAGCTCCCTGTAGCTAGACTGAAACAGTCCTGGTGAAGAGGTTCTCCAGTTCTCTTATCTTTTCTTGTTTCCCTTTCACTTACTGATTTCTTCATTTCACAACTATCTATTAAATTCCTACTTTGTCTTCAGGTACTTTTCCCAACTCTAGTCCTAGGCCCTCCTTGGGAAGGAAGAGGAACTGAGAGACAGAGAGAGCGTAGAACTGTCTCTGTCCCCGGTGGAGGAGAAGGCTGATCACAGCCTTAACTGATGTATTTTCACTGTGCTAGGTGGGGTGGATGCGGGACACACAATCCCTGATTTCTCAACTTGCATTCTCTGTGGAGGAAAACACTCACGTGCATGTCACAAGAAAAACGTTCTTGCTCTGTGTATTTTTGACTCCTTCTAAAGAAGGAGAAAGGGAGAAAGAGCCTATATTTAGCTGAGCATCATAATAGATTTGCAAATGTATGCTTGCAGGTAGGGGCTGGGGCAACACTGAGTTGTTCTGTCTATTAGAACAGGAACGAAGTTGAATGCAAGGAATAGAGAAGACATGCAGACACAGGGTGCGAAGACTTGACTCGGTTGGGAGCTTTCTGAAGATTAATGAGAGAGAAACTCTGAGAACATGGGCTGCCAGGCAATGATTTAGAGAATGGGGGTGCTTACAAAGATTGGTAAATATTTTACTGGTGGGAAGGGGGGCTGTGAAGTCCCTGTTCTCCAAACTCTTGGAAATAAATGATTTGTAAAGGCAATATTGTCCCTCAGTTTGTTTTTGACTAGGGCTACTCAGGATGGTGCTGACTGAGTTCAGCATGTGGGTTGATGCAGGGTGAGTACAAAGATGCCTGTATGGACAGATGGCTTCAAGACAGTGGGCCCCTGAGTGACACGCTAATGTCATGTGGGGAAACGGTGGTAACAGAGGTCAAAACAACGTGGAAGGCAGGGAGAGCTGGGGCTGAGAAGAAGCACCAGGCAGACTAGTTGTGCTGACTGAGTCATCATGGAGGAGGTACGTTTGTGGTGGGGCTTGAAAGGGGAGTAGGAACCTGATGCGCAGATCAGCAGGACAAGGGCACTCTAGGCTGAGGGAAAGAAAAGTGCAGAAGGAGGGCAGCTCGTGGTGAGTTCTGGGCCTTCAGTAGAAGAAAGGAAGGTTGGGACATTATTATAGAGGGCTCCCAAGTGCCTTGCCAGCAGGGTGGACTTCAGGCTCTGAGTACTGAGGAACTACTTACAATGTGCATTTTTGTTGTTTTTATGTGGTTTTGACAAGGAAGGGCCTGGAAAACAAACTTGGAAGCCTCTGATGCCCCCTGACGGCCTTCCTAGTCAGAATGGGGCTTGGGGTGCTTGAGGGGAAGAGCTCGCTGCTGCCCTCATGAGGAGCCAGTGCCCAGGAAGTACAGCCGCTCACAGCACGGGGCTGAACGAAGTCCAGCCCGTGCTCCACCAGCTCAGCCTTGCAGCCTGGCAGGGCCATGCCTGCCTGGGGGAAGGGGTGCCTTTTCTCTAATTTGCAGAGGCTGGACGTGAGCTAATAGAAGCCCTGGCTGCTGACTTTGTCTTTGAAAAGGCTGCAGCTACAGTGAAACAAGTGAGGATTTATTGAGCAAACACAAGGTAAAGGGGAAAGAGTCTTGAAGTCAGGAGTAGCTGTGAGGCTGAGCACTTTCTGCTCTTCGGTGTGACACTCCGAGATGCACTCAGGGTGCGGAGGAAGAAGCTGATGTGCTCCCCTCGGAGCGTTTGCAATCTGTGTTGGCTATAAAACAAACACTCTGACCAGTTTCGAAGGAGCAGTAAAAGGCAGCATAAATCAAGTGCCAAATCGTATAGAGCACATTCTCAAGATGTGAGAGGAAAGACCTCCTCTGGGCTGGAACAGTTAAGGAAAGCTTCAGGGAGGAGGAGGTCTGCGCTTCTGAGTGAGGTGCCTATTGAAGTGAAGAGAGCTGTGAGCAAAGAGCCAGAAGCAGGGGGAGCTGGAGGCTTCTGAGCTGGGTTTTTAGACCCCGTGGCTACTTGAATGCCATTCCTAGTCATTGCCCAAGCACTCTGATGAGTCACTGTTGTTTCTGAGAGACAGGGCATTTTTGGATGTTTAACTGGCTTGGCCCTTTACATTCCCTGAGACTTCAAAGTTGGCAGCGAACACCCGCCATGTTGCTCTGGGAACACATCATCTAAGCTGGCAGAAGATGCCTGATGGCCACTGCCAAGGCAAAGCCAGGGCTGAGTCAGATACCTGTGTCTGGAAATTTTTATGTCGGACTGTCTCTGACCAGCTGGGTGAAGTGCATATGACAACACAAACGGCTGTGATCACAGAGTCTGGGTCAGTGGAGGGGGACCGGGAGAGCTGGGTTCAAGTTTCTGCTCGGGAGCTCAGTTTGCCTTTCTGGGCCTCACTTTTCTCACCTACAAAACTGAAGGATTATACCAGATTGTCTCCAAGCTGCCTTCTACCTCATATTTCATTATTTCATAGGGGATCTTTCTATTTCACTAAACAAATACAAGATGGTCAACTGACACTAGCCAAGGCCTTACTTTAATTCTCCTCTTTGCTTTGATTGTGAAGATAGGACTTGCTCTTGGTCACAGTTCTGCCATGATCAGGAGCTGTAAATCAGTCCTGGGAAAGTAGACAGGTCAGCCCCTCAGTGGGCCTCAGCTTTCTTATTGGTAAATAAGGCTTTTGGGAACGGTCTCAACAGTGCTTTCTGGCTCTGATACTCTAAGTACTGTCAACTGAGCGACTTTCAAATACTGCCCCACAACTGGCTAGAGGCTCCACCACCAGGCAAGCTGGGGAAATCCCCACCATAAAACTGATAAGCTTGGGGAAAAAGAGGTGCCCTGAGGTTTAGTCAGAGGAGACTGGAGAGGGGGCTTGGGGAGTTGGATGAAAGTAGGTGAAGGGATTAAACAAAAAAGTATATATATCTATATATATCTATATATCTATATATATATATAAAATCACAAAGACACAGACAACAGTGTGGTGATAGCTGGAGAGAAAGAGGGGAAGAGAGTGGAGGGTGGCGGAGGTAGGCCAAGGGAGGCTAAATAGGGATGGAAAGAAACTTCGCTTTGGGTGATGGGCGCACCATACTGTGAGCAGACGATGTTTCGCTGAGCTGTATACTCGAAACCTGCATGCTGTTATGAACCAGTGTCATCCCAATGAATTCAATAAAAAAAGACTAAAGTGACAAAAATAGAGTTACAAACAGACCATTTAGATACAATTGGAAGACCTCAGCCTGTGTCTAGAAGCCTTAGTTTCCTCTTCTGCAAAATGGGGATGGTCATACCTGCACCACTGGGTGGGTGATGATTAGATGAAGAGGTGCATGTGAAAATGCTTACGTATTTAGATGTACTATGCAAAAAAGTTATTAAAGATAGTCTGTTCCTCCAAGTCAGTCTGTTAAAAACAAACAAATAAATCCAACTATATTACTCACTTGTCTGCCTCCCAGGAAGCGACAATTCAAGTCAGCAACTGTCTCCACACTCCTAAGCATAGCAATATTTGAACGTGAAAATTTACCACAGGAGCTGGTAGACTTGAGCACTGACTAACAGGCTGCAGATTTGCCCCCTGCCTAGAATTCTGCACTATGTTGCTCAGGAACTTTGGGTTTATTTGAAAACAAAGGAGACAGACATGACCCAAGATCCTGCTTTGATTCCTGCCTGTCAGGAAAGGGATGGTGGAAAGAAGGCAAGGGAAGTATGAGTAAGTAGGGAGAAGGAGAAAGAGAAAAGCCTTCCTGTAATATTTTGGGCAATGGATGCTAAACTTTATGCTTTAATGAGCTTGTAAAAAGGCTAATTTTGGTGCCTCACATTACTCTGGACCCGTTTGCTGCTCTGCCTGGTCAGGAGACACGCTGTGGAATTCTTCATGGCTGTGCCTGCAGGGGAAGATTTCATGTGGGCCCCTGGGAAAACCACCAGGAGGAGGAAAAGGTTCTAATTCCATGAAACCTGCCCAACTCACAAAACTTTTGAGAGGATCGGCCCATTTTAAAAAATATCAGCCACTTCTTTACCTCCTTTTATCCAATTTGGGAGACAAAATGTCACAATGTTAACAGAGCCCCTAACTGCTGCCACTTCTCTCGTCCATTCTTCCCATGCGTTGCTGCCAGAACTACCATCTGAAAATATAAACTACGGAGC
This sequence comes from Artibeus jamaicensis, assembly GCF_021234435.1. Classification (NCBI taxonomy): domain Eukaryota; kingdom Metazoa; phylum Chordata; class Mammalia; order Chiroptera; family Phyllostomidae; genus Artibeus; species Artibeus jamaicensis. The sequence goes on along the minus strand of NW_026522046.1, from coordinate 4,510,896 downwards.
TCTCCCTTTGCACAGCAGTCTCAAATTTTTATCCATAAAATGGGCACGGTAATACTTATCAGGCACAGATTTTTGCAGGGGTCAGAAGAATATTTATAAAAACTTGAGCCCAGTGTCAGTCACATAGCAAGTTCTCAGTAAATGGAATTATTGTTATTACTGCTTTAGCATAGAGTTAATATTTTCTAAAATGGCATTCAAGGTCCTCCAGGGAGTGGCCGCGGCTTACTCATCCATTTGTTCTTCCGGTAAGCCCTTCAAGGACTCAGAATGTGTGTTGACTGGCTTCATCACCCAAATACACCTTACACTTGTCCCCTCCTCAAGCTGCTCCCAAGGCCAGGAGAACTGCCTTTTCTCTCTCTCTCTTGCTCTTTTTATAGTGCCACCACTTAAACCCACCCCTTTGAAGTTAATTATCCTCTTTCCTATACTCCCACTGAAATGTGTTTATAATTTATTCCAGTACTTACAAAACCCTGCTTCACATCCACTGTTCTGCCCCCTCCCTGGACAACGATTGATCTTCTATAGACTACAACTTAATAGGCATCCTATTACCCACAGAGCAGGGATGAATAATAATTGGATTGAATTTAAAGAAGGCCACTGGATGTCCTTATTTGGCCTCAAGTCTACCACTGAGGGAAAGTTTTTTCCTACTTTCAAACCTGTTCAAGAGCTGCCACTCACTGAACACTACCATGTGCCAGGCACTGCTCAGAACTGTGTGTTAACTCTCCCCCAAGTCGTGTGGGGAGGGCACTGTCAGCTTCGCTTTACGTGGATGTTATCTCTCAAGGTCTCCCAGCCAATAAGCACTGGAGCCAGTATTAGAAACCAGAAGGCCCCTTGTGCACTGTCTCCACTTCCTCTAAGAGAGTTTCTTCCACAGTAAGCTTGCCTGAATTTTCATTCTACAGCATTTGTGAACACATTAGACTGTATAATATAAAACTGGTTTATTGCCGCCTGGCCACATTTTTGGTGTCTTTGTCTCCATTCTCTAAGGAGCTGTAGAGCAACGTAATAATAAAAACAAGCATCTGTTAAGCACTTATGTCTTTAGCAACATACACATTAATTCTACAAAAAAAGGTGTTATTGATCTCATTCTACAAGAGTTTAATTGAGGGCAGCTACTGGCAGAGGAGTACTAAGGGTTGGGATGCTCAGTGCACAGGCTATTTTCCAGGAGCTACAAAGTTTTTTGCTGTTTTCATCTCCAGCATATCAGCTGAATCTCAGCTCTCTCAGTGTTTGTTGAATGAATGATGGTGTTTCTTTTATCTCCCTGGCCTACACTCTTACGTCTAATTCCTGATCCATACATACTTTTTGCAGGTAGTCATCGCCACTTTCTCCCACCACTGAGAAGGCATGGGAGGAGGAAAGAGGGGCATGGCACTATATAACAAACAGTCTCAGGAGATGAGACTTTAGCTTCAACAGACAAGCAGCTAGGTATGGCCTGGGTCAGACTTCCCTGAGTACTTCCTAAAATGTATATTCCTGAGTTCTCCCCCAGACCCACCTAGTCTGTCTCCCTGGGAAGAGAGGCCTGAACTCTGCATTTTAAACAAGTCCTGCAGGTGACTCACGGGGCCCCTGAGGTCTGAGCACCACTGCCTGTGCCCAGCTCCTGTCAGGGACCCTTTGTAACCACAACTGCTCCAGATGCAACTGGCTTTTTCTCATCTATAGACATCCACAATAAATTAAAAGAAGCCATTTGAAATTTCATTATATTGCTTCCTGGTAGTGTTCCTCGTCCAAAGTCTATTGTAGTTTGATGCATTCCATATGTCTCTTTTATGGTATTTAAAATAAAAAATCACTTTCCCAGTATATCTTTGTTGCTTCCTATTATTTTCCTTTGCAAATGTCTCGAGTTAGAGCTTCCTTGTCAGTTACTCTTCTTAATATGGTTCTATGAGAAACTGTATTCTGAATTTCAAACAATAGTTTCATAAATAAACATTCAGAATGCAACATGTTTCTAAGGAGGAAACTGTCCATATTTTAAAGTGTGATAGTTCTTTGTCTCTGAGAAAGTGGCATGGGGATAAGTTTCCCCAAATGGCCTTCTCACGCAGTCATGGCTAGTTTCAGAGCTGTCTTGATCTGCAACTTGTTTCTAGGTGTTTGTGGGAGTTTTGCCAGTTGGATGTACACATTTGAAATGCAAGAGATGGGCTCCTTTTTTCTCACTGGTGAATTTGTTCATTTAACAAATGCATCATGGATACCTCTGATGCACCAGGTGTTCTGCTAAACATTGCAGGTTCAGACAGGAGCCTCTCTTTCTGTCCCCAAGAGGCTCAGGGTCTAGTAGGTGGAGCAAAAATGACAGACTCACACAGCAGTCTGTGGTGAGGAGTTAGTGGTGAGAAAGATGCTGTGAGCTTAAGGTCTACAGGGGAGAGAGTCAAGGAGTTAACGGAAGGGTGAAAGAAATCCTGAGTGCCCACCAGGAGTTCTTATTATTCATTTATATACTGGGAATAGATACTCGGGACTGTGACCTCCATAACTCAGTGACCCCAACCTCTGCTGGGCTAGGCATATACACTGGCAGATGTTCCCTTGATATTTGTGACAATAGCAAAAACTCATTTCCTTCTGATGGGGTGCGGGGGAGGGCTGGAGGCAGGGGGAAACGGATTAGGGCCATTTTTCAAGTGGGTGAGGGGCAGGAGGTGCAACTGAGAGGCAGAAGGCAAGAAGGACCCCGCATTCTAACATTTTATAAGGGCTGGGAGCTCAAGGAGATGCTAAACCTGTTTCCTGTCACTTCCCTTTGCTGGTCTTAGTTTTGCCTATTTTATTTATGGGCATAAAATGCATCCCTTTTGTATATGACATCTCTGCAGATGCTTGATGGCAGCTTTTGTGTTCCTCACCCCCTTCTCCTTCAAATATTCAGTTGTCATGAATTCTGGTGTCTATCCAATAAGCATTTACTTACCAAACAATCTTTATCAGCCTACTTTCCCCAGGCACTCTGATAGGTGCTGGGGGTATGGATATGAAGAATGGGCCCCGTGTTTAATGTGAGGACTGGCATGTGGACAAATGATGACACCATGGCCTCATGAGTGATCTGGGAGAGAGAGGCACGGGGGATCCAGCTGAGGTAGGTGGGTGGAAGGGCGCTAAAAGGAGACTTCTCAGAGGCAGGCGACGATGCCTAATCTGTGTCTTCAATGCTTGTCAAGGCCTTCCATCTGCCCTTCTGTGACACTTGGGACCTACTGACAACTATGGATAGTGGTGGTCCAAGGCCCCTACCCACTGGTATGCTGGACATGATGGCGTACGTCTCTTCCCAATTCTGCATTCAGTGATATTATTTTGGTGTTTTGAAATCAGCTGTAGAAGGAGTATTTACAAATGTTAATACTCCACAAATGGAGTGGAGTATTAACATTTACTGAAATCCACAAATGTTATAAATCAGGCACCCCTACCCTACTCCATCAGAGCTGGTTTTCAAACATTTGCCAGCACATCATGGGTCCTACCATCCCACCCCATAGCTCATGTGTGCGAGAAACTAACACACAGGCAAGGAAGAGATAGAACTTAGTTTCTGGTCCTAACATATAAATCACTTACCTACCTTCCTACCCCTACCTCTCCAGGCTCCTGGTTAAACTCTTCCTGGGGGCCCTCATTGGGTCTCTCAACTGAAGCCCAACTGACCGTCTAGGACTGATGAGGTGTGCCACTGTGTTGAGAACCAGTGAGCAGATTTTTGATGGTGGTTCTCCTAAGGATAATGACATTAAGAAGGTAAATACTGCTGCCCACACAGCTCTTCTATAATGTTCTCCTTGGAAATATTACTATCATCAATGCATAAACTTATGACTTCCTCCTCAGGTCTTGAGGCAAAGCCTAAGCACATTACTGCAAGCTTTCAAATTCTGTATCGCTCTGTGTTTGATCATTAAAATTTATATAAATTTGGACTTCACCTCCATGATCTCATCATGATAGCTTAATACATAAATAAAGATCAGAAATATGTTGTTTATGCTCTTACTTTTGTGTGGTCAGTGGTGATGGAGAAGAGTCCCCAAAATGAGCTCCAGAGGCTGAGGTGCATCATTGGGCTACTTGGTTCTAGATGACTGTCCGATTCTTGTATTTGAAAGGATTAAACTCAAAACGTGTATGCACTTGGACATTTCCTTTCTCAGCTTGGGTATTGGTGTTACCTCATCTCTTCAACATCAGTAAATAAGTAAATAAGCAAATAGGAAGAATAGGAACTCGGCCAGTTTGCCATCAATCCAGAAATCCAGCGTCAGCTTATTTTGTTGAATTCTGGATGCTTGTTTTTCTGTACTCTTCTAATGACAAGTACATTTAACAGTCATTTATGAGATTGATTTATGTCAGTTAGCCCTATGCGGTTTCATACTTAATTTCTAATCTTCTCTGGAATCTCAATGCCATTGAGAAGGAAAGAAGGGTAAGAAGGAGAACACACATCATGTGCCTGCTGTGTGCGCTGTCTTGTGGGTTGTGCCATAGTGACCTTTCAAAGGAGAGAGGGTCCTGAAGCTCGGGAGAGGGAGTCGGGTGAGTTGCCCAAGATCACATAGTTGGGGTGGTAGCAGAAAGTCACCAATTCTGTCACATGCCAAGACCCAGGCTCTTTCCGCCTCATTGCTTCTCCTCATAATTCCCAGATGTCTTCAAACTCAAGGGAAGCTGATGCCAAACTTCACTTTTTCACAAACCTAGAGGGTCCTCCATAGCTCCTCAGGTGAAGATGTGTCCAGGGAATGTTCTGCAGTCAGTGCCCTTCTAGGCTATGGGCACTTGGCCAGATCGTGTTCCTCATGTCTGGGTTCCTTCAAGGGTGCAGGATTGCTGCTGTGGTTGTGAAACACAGAGAACCAAGCCAAGAACAGCTGGAAGGTAATCACAACAGTGGCAACCACTGAAATGAACTCATCACTTCCTCCCCACTCAATGCCTTGCTGGGCCAGTTCTCACCCTGTTCCTGCAAGGGGGGACCTAATGAAGAAACTGAGATCAAGAAACTGAGCCCCAGAGAGCTCCCATGACTTGGCCAATGTCACACATCCAGGCTTATCCCTGGGGTTGGAACCCAAGAATGTGAAGCTCTAAAAACTGCACTCTTTTTATTCCATAAAGCCACCTTCTAAAGGCAAATTTAAAGTCCATTTTCCTCTTTCTCTGCCATTGTAGACCAGGTTTAGGACACATTCTTATGTGTATGAGTTGTTTGTCATCTTTTGTTGTTTTTTATTGTCCTTGCTTTTAATTATTCCTAAGTTTATCCCTGACATTCTCCCCAACATTGTCTTTTTTCCTCTCTGTAACATCTGGGGTCATCTCTGACCTCTTCCTGCAGGACCCTAACCTGTTTTTGTTCCTTCCCATCAGAGCTGCTGCCCTCCTGCTCCCACAGCTGGAATTAGCAGAGGAAAGGTATAGTCACAATGAGCATCCCTGAATGGTTAAGACAATAAGAAATGGTAAATTTAGGTGTTATGCACAGTGAGTGAGATTGCTGAATAGAAAATTTAGAAGCATTTCTAGACCAAGCCATGGCTACTACAGCATCCAAAAGGACTTTCCAGGAAAACTGTCACACTGGAGGCATAATCAGATTGGTCTTTGGCTAGTTGGGCTGTTCATCTTCCTAGAAATAAGGCCTGGGGAGGCGACACCTTCAGATAGGATCTAATTGTTTGCCTCTATTGGATTCTATACCAATAAGTGGAACATTAGAAATATTACCTCCAATTCAACATGTCCTAGTCTCAACTTGTCTCCTAATGTTCAACAAATTTGCTCCTCCACTTCTGTTTCTTTCCATAGACATTGGCTCCCCCCAATCTGCAGAGCAACCCAAGCTGAAAGCTTCAGGACCAGCAGGACATCCCCTCTCTAGCGCCCTTTCTATCTTTAGTCCCTTCACAATCACAATTTATTTTGTTGATTTCTAAATCCGGTGCAAGAGAGGCAGGTTCTTCATCACTCTACTTCCTGTCTTCATTTAGATTCCTATCATCTCTTTCAAGATGACTGTCCTAGTCATTATCCCTACAAGCAGCCTAGTACCAATAGGATTTAGACCCTCTGACCTATAGCTAGAGCAAGCTTCCCAAAATGCAAATCTGATCATATTGTGCTCCTGTGATTTTGACTGTTACAATTTCCCCAATATTCTCAGTACAAAATCATAAACTCCTGTGTCCAACCTATAAAACCACTCGTGACTTGGCCCCTGCTAATCTTGCTCTGAATCATTTCTTACCTCTGCCCATCCCTGTCTATACTTCAGACATTCTGAAACACTAGATTTGGAGCTTTAAGTAGTGTGTATTTTTAAAGATTTTATTTATTTTAGAGAGGGAGAAGGGAGGGAGAAAGAGAGGGAGAGAAACATCAATGTGGTTGCCTCTTAAATGTCCCCTACTGGGGACCGGGCCCGTAACACGGGCATATGCCCTGATTGGGAAATGAACTAGTGCCCCTTTGATTCACAAGCTGGCACTCAATCCACTGAGTCACACCAGCCAGCACCAGTTATTAGTCTCTGGGACTCCCCTATTCAACATATTTTTATACCCTCTTTCAGGTAAAAATTCTGAACTTCAAATTACACAGCTGATAAATGGCAAAATCTGATTTCGAAGACAAGTCTTGCTGTTTCCGAAGAACAGGGTCTTTCCAACAGACTAGGGGAGCCTGGCATACTTTGTGGAGTTTAGCAGGTCTGCAACAGGGGAGACATTGGAGACTGAACAACCTCTACTCAGAAAGTCCTGACATTATCTTGCTGTGGCTCTGTCCTTTCTCTCTGAGCCACATGATTTTGCAGATGTGAGGGGTGACTGAGCCCCAAGATTAATAATCACTGCAAATTTCACTGTGGCCAAGGAGAAGGCACACCATTCATCATGTGAACTGTGCTCAGATTCCATTGCTTGAATTTAATCAGACTAATGAACCAGCTGGCTTCCTTTCTAAAGTAATTTCTGCTCTTTCCATTACTGAGTAACAGCACAGCAGGATTTGAAAGGGAGATGGAAGAAAATTCAGCTGGGAAGGAAAAAAAAACATCCTCTAAGTTAGCCAGCTGATGGGTTGGTTGGCTGTTCTGTGAGAGGTGGAGAAGGGTAGGCCTATAACTTCTAGGTAAATATTCCCAAGAAAGGAAGGCAGTTTTTAAAGTGTAGAAGAAAGTTCCAGGTGATTTAGAAGCCTGAGCCTTCAGGGGAGAGCAGCCAGGGTGGTAAAGGAAAGTAAATCCAATAATGCATCCATTCATCTAACATTTATTGACACCACTGTGTGCCATGGCCTATTCTAAACACCAAAGAGACAACAATAAATGAACATTGTCTCTGACTCAAAAAATCAAGGGCAATTGTTTTCAAATACATTTTAACCACAAAATCCTAACCTTATAGATAAGCCAAATATTAATCCAAAGAATTTGTAATATCTGGCTGTACATGGCCCCTGATTAGGCTCCTTTGAACCTTAGGACTAAACAGATGGCAGAGCAGGACCAGGAGTTGTGGACCCCAAGAGCTGTCTTCAGTCATTTGATGGGGGTCCTGACTTCACTGTGGTCCCATTTTAGTCAAGACTTTATTAAGAAATAGCAAAAAAAAAAAAACAAAACCTTACAAAAAAACCAAAAAGCACACAAAAAACTAAACTTCTGAATCACTAAACTGCAGAGACAGCAGAGAAATGGATGGCCCTCATAAACAACTGGGACCAGGGACTGAATGCCCCTAGGTCTTAGTCTCTCTTCTCTCCTCTCCTCCTCCTCTCACCTTCTCCCTTCCTCCTCCCTTTCCTCTTTTCCTTCTCTCTCTCTCTTTAACTACCTTTTAGTGAGTGATGATGAACGAGTGTCCATGTACTGTGCCATGAGGCAGTCCACATGGACACCTCTCATTGGTCCATCTCAGTTACCTGACATAAGGGCAGTTGACCAACCTGGAGGCTGGCCAGGAGCTATAACTTCGGCTTGTGTTGAAATCATCAGCTGAGACAAATGAATTCCCAATCTCTGAAAATGGGAGCTGAGAGACATAGAGATAAGTTGACAGCTTTGGGAAGGAAGAGAAAAAGTTTTATAGATTTAGGGTCTGGAATGGCTATTATGGATTGAATAGGTTTCTGTTTGTTCTGAAGAGTCCTAGTTTATCCCAGTAAAATTATGGGAGTCTCCTTTAACTCTCCTAAATTTCTATTTGGATGAAAATTATTTAATCACCCTAATGGTTTGTGAAATGAGAGAAAGGAAGGGAGAAGAGAGAAGACTGGGGCCAGCCCTTAATGAGCCTTGTGGTTCAGGGTAGAGAGTTATTGTTTTGTTTTGTTTTTAAGATTTTATTTATTTACCTTTAGAGGGTAAGGGAAAAAGAGAGGGAGAGCAATATCAGTGTATGGTTGCCTCTCACACGACCCCTGCTGGGAACTGGCCTACAACCCAGACATGTGCCCTGACTGGGAATTGAACCGAAATCCTTTGGTTTGCAGACCTGCCCTCAATCCACTGAGCTACACCAGCCAGGGCAGGGTAAAGAGTTTTGATTTTATGCTGAAGGCAAAGGAGATTTTAAATGTTGAACTACAAGATCAGATTTAGCTTTTAAAAAGATCAGTCTGATATAGTGCAAATAGCAGGTGAGAGCACAGCAGAAATGGAGTCAAGATCAGTTGAACAATTCAGGCAAGAGATAGTAGTATTAAACTAGGTGACTATAGAGATGAGAAAAGCAGATATGTTCAAGGACTATCCAGGAGGAAGATTTAAAAGATTTTAGGAGGTTGATTAAATTTAGAGGATGAGGGGAAAAAGGGTGTTGAGGTTAAAACGATGATACCTTTCATTAGGAAGGTGTTGCTGGTGGCAGAAAGATAGTGAACATTGCTTTGAATTCACTGGTTTTGAGGGCCATCAGAGTGACAACTAGTGATTACAGCTTGATTAGGGAGACCCACCTGGACTGGAGATGCTGAATGGGGATTGGTGGCTGGGGAGGTAGCTCATTCATGGTTGTGGGAAGATTGCACGGAAAGGATGGTAGGATGAGAAGGAGAATGAGATGGAAGAGATGACAGTGGGGGATAACACTCAGGCTCTCCATGCCTCTGTACCTCTGCCTTGCATTCTGGGTATATTTCTTCTTGTCACTTCCCACTAGAGACTATAATCTATTTGAGGCCTGATGCCCCTGTGAATGTTGAATTGCCAACCACAGTACTTTTGGGTAACAGATAATTAGTATATAGTTGGTACTAGATATGGCAAATTTTTAAAGACCCATGTAACTGAGTACCAGGAGATCATTGATAACCTTAGGAGAGAGTTTTCACATGGTGTGTAGAGGCAGATGCCAGACTGCAGTGCTCTACGCAATAAGGGATGAATTAAAAACGTCAGAAACTCCAGCTGCAATCTGGGCTGCCCCACTTCCCATGAGCCCATCCTCTGCCTCCTCACTTTGAAGGCAGTATTATTTTAAATTATTCTTTTTTTTTAAAGATTTTATTTATTTATCTTTAGAGGGGAAGGGAAGGATAGAGGGAGAGAAACATCAATGTATGGTTGCCTTTCGTGCATCCCCTGCTGGGAACTGGCCTGCAGGGAACCAGCCTGCAACCCAGGCATGTGCCCTGACTGGGAATTGAACCGCAATTGTCTGGTTTGCAGGCCCGCGCTCAATCCACTGAGCTACACCAGCCAGGGCTTATTTTAAATTATTCTTGACAGAAGACTTTTAGATACTTAGTCATTTGGAAGGGGACAAGTATAAATGGGGAAATCGGAATATCTTGGTTTTCCCCCACTAAGTCCAATGTCCCCAGAAAAATGATAGCACCATGATGTAATAGGAAGCGCTGTCCTATATTTGAATCCTGGCTTTGCCCTTCCCAGGGTGCCATTTAGATAGCTTAGAATAATGAGGAGAGCTTTGGAATTTAAAGTCTGATCAACCTGTTAATTACTTACTTAGTAGTTTTGTAAACTTTGTAAAGTCTCAACATCTCTGAATCTCCACATGCTCATCATAAAAGTGGGGATTTAGTGACTGTCTCTCAGTTTGCATAGCTGATCCGTAGGAGGTAGAAACTGAAGCTCACAGAGTAACTTGGTCAGTAAGTGATGGGGCTGGGATTCCAGCTTATCAATTTTGTTGCTTTTGTACTTTTGAGGGCACTCCACTACCTGACACATGGATGAGTTATAGATGCCCTCAACTCTTTTTTGGGGGGAATGAAGTAATACATATATAACTAGATGAATGCCTAGGTCAAGAATATGCAAAGTTCCCTTCCCTACCTCCATTTTTCTTGGGACATAAGAAACCCCCCTGTTCCTGCTGAGGTCTATAAATGGGTGGGAAATTATATAACCTACTGCACAGGCTAATTGTGTGGGCTAGACTAGTTAATGCTGACAAAAGTGCCCATCAGAGTGTTCACATAGTAGGTACTTATTAGGTGATAACTAAAGCTGATTTTAACTTTGAGATTTGGGGTTAACTCTTCTAACAAGCTTTGCTGATAATGACAATAATGGTTGTAGTGGTGGGAGTAGGTGTAGTAAGAGCAGCACTAACTAACATTTGTAGAACATCAGAAATTCTTCAAGAGCAGAAGATGACTCTCATTTAAATAATCTCATTTAAATTCACAACAACTCTTAAACAGATGTCATTATTTATCCCTATTTTTAAAGATTAAGATAGCAAAGCATAAAGAAAGATGATAAGTCACTTGCCCAAAGTGATCTAGCCAGTATGTAGTAGAACCGGGATCAAATCCAGGGCTCATGGTATCAGTGCGGTCTTCACCGCCAATGGATGCCAACACATGAATCCTGAGGTTTGGTGGGTGTTTATTTCCATAGGGAGTTTGTGAGCTAGAAAGGAAATGTGAAGACACCTTTCAGGAAGCACATGACTGCTGAATAGACAGACCCAATTGGCTCCCTGGCTCTGATTCCCAGAGTTGACCTTGGGTTTTTGAGGACAGTGCTAGCCACTGGGACAGAGGTGAGGTCGTTGTCACTAAGCCATTGTCTCTCAATGGTTCTGCAGCCTCAGCCTGTGTTCCTATAGCCCCCTGGCCAACCAGTCCCATTCTGGATGCTTTACCAGCCTTGGTGAGGCCAAGGAGATGGAGAGAGCGACCTGGGTGAAAGGCTAGCAAGAGACTCACATGGTCAGAAGGGAGAGAAGCTGAGCAAGAAAACCTGCTGAGTGGAGCTAGGAGGGTGGCCACCAGCTCCTTCATCTGTATGCTCCAGGGGTGGGGGCTGCTGCAGAAGGCACTATCTTGGCAGAGTCATTTGGATGTGGGCACTGAATCATCAAACCTCATGGGCACCAGTTCTGGGTTTCTGGGGGGTGAGGGGCTCTGATCCCATTCTCTGCTTCTCCTTGTCTTCTGCATCAATAATAGGATGGGTGTGTGTATGTGTGTGTGTGTGGTGTGTTCCCTAGTAAAGAGTCAGAGAAGATGTAAGCCCTAGAATCCATCCCCATAGGGAGAGCTCAAGACCAGAACTGTGTCCTGTCACTTCCCCTGTAGTTTCTCTGGAGTCCTCTCCCCCAGATTCTTGGCAAAGCTGCAGAGCTTCTGATTCAGTGACATTTTACAGGATCACTGTGTTCTTTCTTCATAGCCTTTGAGATAGAACTGAGAACAGGAAACCCACTGTCTCAGAGGAAGGGATCAAGAACGGGGCTCCCCGACCAACTGAAGACGGCAGGATCTCAGTGCAGTTGGGGAGAGGAGGGGAAGAACTAACACCCTTCATATTCCAGGCCTGGAATCAGATATTGTCACATATTATCTTTTCTTTTAATCCCCTCAGTAATACTAGGAAGTGGGTAAAAATGTCCCCACTTACAGGGAGAGGAAGTTAAGCTAAGAGATAAAAGTGAATCACTTAAGATCATTCAGCAAGTAAGAGGCCCGAAAGATTTTTAACACCAGTTCTTTCTAATCCTCTGTGGTGATTCTTCCTTATGTTATGCAGCCCAAACCTCTGTCACAAGCCAGAGATCCTGGGACACACCACTAGCTCATAGGGCTAAACGGAATGGTGTGAGCATGGAGGAGCTTGCGCATGCACAGTAGATCATTGTTTCTTGTCCCTTGTACTCACTCTGAATTTCAGTTCTGTCAGAAATTCTATGGAAAGAAGGTGAATACCAGGCTGAACTGGCCACCTGCATGCACACAGGCATGGATATGTACACACGAAATCATACAGACAGACACACACACCTGTCAAAGAATCTTGGAGCTGGAAGACAATCTGTAGGCAATTTAATCTAAATCCCTTATTTATGAATGATAGTGCCAGCAGCTAAACTAAATAGTCTTCTAGTCTGTGCTTGGATAGACTGTAAGACTTTTTACAAGGGGAAGAATTGTTGTAAGTGATAGCAGCAAACGAGGCGTGATCCCAATACTGTGCAGGCTTATATTTAAATACCCAGACTATGGTGGTAGAAGTCATGATGGAGATGATAAGGATGACAACAGTAGTGAAGGAGATGGTGGCATGATGGTAGAAATGGATGTGGGGATAATGAAGTTGGTGGTGGCAGAGGAGGTGGAGATGGTGGTGATGGTGGCTGTGGAGGTGGCAGCTGTCAGAGCAATGTCAGCAGAGGAGATGATGATGGCCGATGATGGTAAAAGTGCTGGTGATGGTGTGAAGGTGGTGGTGTTCAGGGAGGTGGAGGCAATAATGTGTTGGTTGTGGTAGTGCTGGTGACTGGAGAGGAAGGGGGAGGTGATACCTACAGGAGGAGGTGGAGATGAAGATGAAGGTGGTGGCAGTGGTGGTCTTGGGGGGAATGGTGTTTTACCCTCTGAGGTTTAGGGTAAGTTGAATTCATCAAAATCTGAGGAGTCAATGCACACAGGGAAAGGTGTAGGCCCAGTAATGGCCTCAGGTAAGGTTTTTCCCAGAACAGCAAACAACTGCCATATTGCCTCAAGGTACTTCATTGCTGTGAGGAAAATGAGATGATCATAGCTCTCCTGGCCTGTCCAGCTCAGGCTGCTTAGTTGGCCCGAATGGCCACCCAGGTTGGAATCCTGCTGGACACCGCCAGTGTCTTCCATTCCCAGGTGGCCCAAAGACAGCGTCTTGAGGCCTGGCAGAATTTTTGAAGCTTCTGTGGGAATGTTTATGGTGGAAACATAAGTCCACATATGCGAAAGCATTTCCTCTGATAGGCAGGTGCACCCATACACACCTAATACACTCTAACACCTATGCAGACTCACACATGGTTTCAGCAGAGGCTCATGCTGTTTGCCTTTAAAATCCATTATGCATAGAGTGGAGTGTGTGCTTAATGTGCCACACGCGCGCCTCCGCCACTCTGACCCAGGCAGGCTACATAGTGCCGGCAGCCATGCCACTGACAGTCGCTGAGACACCACCACCAGTGAAGAAGATCAGTATGTGGTTTGCGTGTTTGAAACGAGAGCTCGCCAGATGAGGAGTCACAGGGGCGGCCTTGACAGCAGCTATGGGCAGTCCTCCCGTTGATACCAGGCTTACCTTCTGTTTAGTGTTTTATTTTATTTTATTTTTCAATCACAGTTTACATTTAACATTATTTTGTATTAGTTACAGATGTACAGCATAGTGGCCAATCATATACTTTACATTGTGATCTCCCTGATATTTCAGGTGCCCACCTGGCACGACATCTAGTTATTATGATATTATCGACATACTCCCCATGCTGTACTTGGCATCCTCGGGACTATTCTGTAGCTGCCGATTTCTACTTCTTAATCCCTTCACCTTTTCACCCCTTCCTGCAACCCTTCTCCCCTCTGGCGGTTGCCAGAACAGTCTATTCTTTGTATCTATGAGTCTGTTTCAATTTTGTTTGTTCATTGATTTTGTTCTTTAGGTTCCCCCCTGTAACTGAAATTACATGTCTCTTTCTGACTTATTTCACTTAGTATGATACCCTCTAGGTACATAGTGTTGCAAATGATAAGATTTCATTATTTTTATGGCCAAGTAATATTCCATTGTATATATGTACCACTTTTTCTTTATCCAGTTGTCTATTGGAGGGCTCTTGGGTTGCTTCCAAATCTTGGCTATTGTAAATAATGCTGCAATAAACATAGGGGTGCAGATATCCTTTTAAATTAGTGTTTTAAATTTCTTTGAATATATACCCAGAAGTGGAATCTCTGGGTCATAAGACAGTTCCATTCTGAATTTTTTGAGAAACCTTCATACTGTTTTCCACAGTGGCTGCACCAGTCCTCATGCATTCCCAACAGTGCACGAGGGCTCCCTTTTCTCCACATCCTCGCCATCAATTGTTTGTTAATTTATTGATGATAGACATTCTGACAGGTGTGAAATGATATCTCACTGTGGTTTTAATTTACATTTCTCTGAAGATTAGTGATGTTGAGCATCTATTCATATGTATGGCCATCTGTATGTGCTCCATGGAGAAGCCTCTAGTCAGGTCTTCTGCCTACTTTTTAATTGAATTGTTTGTCATTTTGGTGTTTGGTTGTCTGAGTTCTTTACAGATTTTGGCTATTGACCCTTATTAGATATATCATGGGCAAATATCTCCTGTCATTCAGTAGATTGTCTTCCCATTTTGTTGATGTTTTTTTGTTTGTTTGTTTTTGCTGTGCAAAAACATTTCAGCTTAATGTAGTCCCATTTGTTCATTTTTTCTTTTATTTTCCTTGTCTGAGGAGATATGTCACAAAAAAGATGCCTTCTGTTTAGCTTTAGCAACTCTCTCATCTATCAGGAGTGACATACGATATACCTGATGAAGGAAACTACCACTCTATATTATCTGTACTAACTAGTATGACTTACTGCCTTTCCTTGGCAATTAGCTATTTTCAAGGTTAGTTTAGTATAGCCTTGACCCTATAATGACTTCTGATGTTTATCATGCTCCACAGTATCTCTTCCCCACAGAAGCATGTGCAATTCATTCTGCATACGCTCCTCCCTCAGTCGTTCCCCATTCCCCCAGCAGTACCACCCAATCACCGACTCACTAAAGTGTCTGCCTTTAGATGATCCTTTACTTTCTTAGGTGAGGGGAGTAATAATCTCTGAGGCAAGAAGGTGGACGAGCATGTTAGCATCACTTCTTGGTGTCTGCTTCTTGGGAGGTGCTTAGAAAATTAATGTTCAGTGAAGGGATACAGATGTTTTCACAGTTTTTTCAAGGCCATGTTAACTGCAGTGTGTGGAAAGGATCAACTCAGAGTTTCAATGGACAGCCTCTAGGAAGCACATGGTCTGACTCAGCACTGCCAGACCACAAAGGCAATTTCCTAGACCCATGGGCTATGAATATGGCCACCAGGCAAATCTCTACCTAGAAAGGTTTGCATAAGACAATGGCACATGTTGGTACCTGGCAGTTCTCCAGAGACCTAATTTTAAGGATTTCTTCTGTCTCCTAGTTGCCTCCATGAGCACAGGGTCAGCCCTTGGCAGCTACAACCCCTTGAGACTCTGGACAGTGACTCAGACATTGACTATAAAGAAGTAGTCAACAAATCTTAGGCACTGTGTGTACCTGGCAATGTGTATCTCTGCCACCCTACCTGGCTCTCAGCCTGCAGGCAAGGAGGGGGCCCCCAAATTCTAGCCAATCACAGAAGCAAAGGCCAGTTTTAAGGAAATTGTCTCTTTCCTTGATAAAATTATACCCAGCCCCTCTGCATCAGATTCTGTTGGTTGCCAACTGAATTTCTCCATTGAATCCTGATTTTATTCAGGCGCCCACCAATTGTCAGCGATAGCATTTCACTGGCATCTGTCACTGGTCCTGGTGTGAGAGTGTGGAAAGTGTTTCATTCAGACTAAGGAATCATAGTCCGTGCTTGAGGAAGCATCATACTTCCTCAATGCACAGGACCCATGTAGCCCTGATTGTCATTAGCAGCTATCTTAAAGCCACAAGGGAAACCAGCTCTGGGGAGAAGCTGAAATTGAGGACCACTGACTGGAACAGCAGAAAGGACCTGTGTATTTGATGCCATTGTTAATGCACAGATTGCATGGTGCCCAGGGCCTGCCTGCCCTGCCCTTGGGCTCCTGTTATGTCAAATTTCCTTATTATATCAATTAGATGCAACATATTCCATTCTTGCCGCCCAAAGGATCTTGAGGGATACATGTCGTGCAGGTTGGCTGGGGAGGAAGACTTTCCATGTGCTGACTCATAAAAACAACACAGTCCAACTCTTATTTCCAAAGATTCACCTTCCACGGTGATCTCAGAGTTTGTTACTCCTCTGAAATGTCCTAACCTCAATCTTTCCTTAGAAGTTCCCCTGTAGAAGTGATGGAAAGTGAGGCAAGAGCCAAGTAAGCGTCATTGTTCTCTCTCTGGCCCCTCCCCCACAGACAGAGCTACAACACAGCAAAGAGAGTTGCCCTGCTCTAGCAGATACCTAAGGCTCCTCCCCCTTACAACCTAACAGGTGTGCTGAGACAAAAACATATGGCCCAAATGAAAGAACAGATCAAAACTCCAGAGAGAGTACTAAGTAACAAGGAGATAGACAACTTATCAGAGGCAGAGTTCAAAACACTGGTAGTCAGGATGCTCACACAAATGACTGAGTTCATTTACAAATGAAGAAAGAAGTGAAGGCTATACAAAGTGAAATAAAGGAAAATATATAGGGAACCGACAGTGAAGGAAAGGAAACCAGGACTCAAATCAATGATTTGGGACAAAAGGAAGAAATAAATGTCCAACCAAAATAGAATGAAGAAATGAGAATTCAAAATAATGAGGAGAGGCTGAGGAACCTCTGGGACAACTTTAAATGCTTCAATATCCGAATCGTAGGGATGCCAGAAGGAGAAGAGGAAGAGCAAGAAATTAAAAACTTATCTCAACAAATAATGAAGAAAAATTTCCCCAATATGGCAAAGGAAATAGACTTCCAGGAAGTCCAGGAGGGTCAGAGAGGCCCAAAGAAATTGGATCCAAGAAGAAACACACCAAGGCACATCATAATTAAGTTACTCAAGATTAAAGATAAGGAGAGAACCTTAAAAGCAGCAAGAGAGAAGGAGATAGTTACCTACAAAGAAGTTCCCATAAGGCTATTGGTTGAAAAGAAAACTTGCAGGGAAGAAGGGGCTGGAAAGAAGTATTCGAAGTCATGAAAAGCAAGAACGTATATCCAAAATTACTCTAGCCAGCAAAGCTATCATTTAGAATGGAAGAGCAGATAAAGTTCTTCCCAGATAAGGTCAAATTAAAGGAGTTCATCATCACCAAACCCTTATTATATGAAATGTTAGAGGGACTTATCTAAGAAATAGAAGATCAAAAACTATGAATAGTAAAATGACAAACTTACAACTATCAACAGCTGAAACCAAAAAACACAAACAAAAACTAAGCAAGTAACTAGAACAAGAACAGAATCACATAAATGAAGATCACATGGAGGGTTATCAGTGGGTAGGGGAAGGGGGAAAATGGGGGAAAAGAGGGAATAAGAAGCATAATTGGTAGGTACAAAATAGACAGGGGGGTTAAGAATAGTATAGGAAATAGAGAAGGAAAAGAACGCATATGTACAACCCATGGACATGAACTAAGGGAGGCAGGGAATGCTGGAGGGTGGGGGCAGAGGGAAATAATGGGGAGAAAAAATTAGGACAACTGTAACAGCATAATCAATAAAATATACTTAAAAAAAGCGTTCCCTGTAGAACAGAGGTCAGGCTGAGTTATTTAAATAATTCTGCACCCAATGTTCAGACATACTAGCAGGAAAATAAGTGTAGGGATTAATTTGCAACTATGTAGTCTGGTTTTCAAAATATGGCTTGGTCATTTTCAGATTGTGGCTTTGGGTTTCATTCAGTCTTTATATGCTGGGAGCCATCTAACACCTAAGAGTCATGCTTTAGAAACCCATGCTTTCTGACCTCTGGTATGGCAGTGAGGGACACCTCAAGAGGAACAGGAATCTTCACTCCCTTCTACTTAGTTTTCTGGGTCAGGTCCTGCCTCTTTATAGTGATTGACTCAGGAAACCCCATCTCAACACAGGGCAATGACATGAGCACGGACATAATAACAAGAAATGGGCCATAAGGGGGACAAGAGGATTATTTGTTTTACAAGAAATGCAGTGGGTCACGCCTTTCCACCTGGCATGACCCCCCAAATCAGCTGGGCTTATGTGTGTACGGCCCAGGCAGAATACCGCATACAAGAGACATCATAATATAGTCTTTCCATTCCCATAGTGGTGGAGTGTGGTAGGAGCAGAAGACTGGGGCCCACAGCCTGGGTTTCACTCTATTTCTGTCACTTGTTTATTGTGTGAACTTAAGCAAATCACTCAGTTCTAGAGCCTCAGTTTCTTTTTTGCATAACCCTACTACATAGGTTGTCATGAGGGTTCAAAAGAAAAACTGTCTGTCACATTAGCAGCTTCCAAATACATGGTAATTAGCTTTAATTATCAGTAACCATTCAGCCAATTTCTTGCTTCCTTCAGTGACCTATTTCAGAAACTCCCCACTGTGTCTTGCAGCTCCTTCTTCTGTGGGGCCTCCCATCACCCTCAGATTTGGCACACAGTTTATTCTTTCCGAAGTCACAGTACTGGTGGCACACTATCCTGAGAATATACCACAGACATTTTTGGAGAATGGCCTCTGGCACCTCCAGGCCCACGGACTCTTTCTGTCTAGATGTGGCTACTCGGGCTATCCTCCCATCCATCACAGCTAGACAGAACCAACCCTGACAGTTTTTGAAGGCTCTGGTTGCAGCTAGATAAGACTGTTCTGTCCAGGGAAAGTGACCCCATGAAGCAGCCCCCTTGGAAATATTGGAGAGGTACATGGCTTTCACTTGAGCCCTTACCATTTCAGTGAGATGACAGCACTGAATGGTGAACTTTGCCAGCTTGGGAGGGAAGCAAGTTGGGCACTGCCAGCATAGTAAACAGTCTGATCTTTCTAAACAAGGCCTGTCTGCCTAGGGTGGACCAGAGCCCACAGAATCTCCTGGGACTACTAGAGCCAAATGCCTTTCAACGGGTTTTGCCATCAATCTTAATAAATACAGGGAGGCAGCAACTGGCATAATAAATCTGAAACAATTCTGTCCTGAAAGGCTTGTTCTGAAACCCTCACCACTTCAAATCAAGTCACCCAATATTTACAGGGCATCTCCCATGAGCCTGTCACTGTCCTAGGCACTGGGATTACAAAGATGAGTAAACTCTGTCTTTGCCCTGGGGAGGTTTAGAGCCAGAGAGATGAGGGTGTGGGGCTGCTGGGGGCCGAGTAGAGTAATAAAGTATTACAGGTTTCAAGACAGAGTCATAAATGGGGTAAAGAAGGTACACTAAGGAAAGAGGGGTCACTTTCCCTGGAAGCTGGAGGTCAGAAAAGTCTTCTCGGTGGAAGTGACCCAGCTATGAGTTTCACAAATACTACTATCAGCTGGTACTAATTCCGGTGCTAGAGGATTCACGAAAACCTTGTGAAGTCGTTATTATTATCCCTGTGATCTTCAAAAGATGAGGAGACATAAGTTCAAAGGTCACATGGCTAATTAATGATATTGGAACATTGACACAATTAGAAGCATCGGTCTGACCATCCAAGTACCAGACATCTTAATTTAGGGGACTATTTTGCTCATGCACACAAACTTCAAATGCGTAATTATGTAAGTAGATACCCAGATATTGACTCATCATTCTGGTGACAGGAAAGATTCATGCAAGTAAAGCCTGCAAACAGAGAAGCTAAGGTAACCCCCCTCCCTCATTTCCTCTTCCTTTCTCACTATCTCCCTCAGTTATCTCCCTCAGAGGCTTTAAACCTGACCAAGAAAAAAATTATTGCCTCCAGAAGTCACTATGCCACTCTTTCATCATGCTGGCTTTGAAATTGACAAAGAGCCTATTGCGAAGGATGCTAGCTAGAATCAGGTAGACTGAGAGGGAGGGACAGCAGTGGGGAGGAGGGAGGCAAAGGGAAATAGGGGGAAGTCCTGGGGAGCTATGAGGGCCTTGGGCTAAGGGATGAGAAAACAGGGTGAGTCTGGAGCCAGAGATTAACCACAAGGGGAGAAGAAGATCTGGAGAGTGAAAAGGAGATACCTCGGCCACCCAGGGAGAATGAGCAGGAAGTACAATAGCCGGGCTCAAAGGTGGCATAAAAAAGGGATTTCCATTTATTCAGTCAATCCCGGTTACTATTGCTTTGACCCTCATGTCCCAGACCTGAAGCCTCGGTGGGGGATACTGTGCTGAATACTTAAACATATAACCTCCAGTACTGGAAATACTGGGTTTTGAGGAAGGGACTCGGCAGGCCTGGTTTCACTTAGACCTCAGGCTCTCCCTCAGTGAAGGAGGGGAGTGGGAATCAGCCCAAGCGAACTTTCTAGCTCTGACTTTCCAGGATTTCAGAGCCATTCCATCTTTGCTGTACTCAGTGGAAGAGAGAGGAGGCTAAGAGCCTTAGCCAACACTGCAGGACCAAGGGAAGAGGCAGCGGATTTAAGAGAATCAATAAACAAACTGCTACTTAAGAAATCTTCTTAGCCCTACCTTCATCCACATAGTTTTCCCAAAATCCTTTTGTCAGTCTATCATAGTTCCCTTTCTCCAAGTAGACTCAGTTTTTACTGAGCAGTTACCCATAGGCAGAATACATCACCAATGTGCAATCCCTAGCCCAGGGCAGAAGGCTGAATAATGTCTTTTAAACATACCAGGTCCAACTCCCTGGAACTATACATGTTACCTTATTTGGAAAAAGGAGCTTTGCAGGTGTGACTAAGGTAAAGATTTTGAGATAAAGCGATTACCCTGGATGATCTAGGTGTGCCCTAAATGCAGTACCAGGTATCTTTATAAGTGAGAGGCTGGGGGAGATTTGACAGACAGAGGAGAAGACCATTTGAAGATGCTGGCTTTGACAATTGGAGTGACTGATACAACCACAGCTAAGGAGTGCCAGTAGCCAGAGGAAATGCAGGGAAGAGGGAAATAGATTTCTCTCCGAGAGCCTACGGAGAAAATGCAGCCCCCATGACACATTGATTTCTACCAAGTTATACTGGTCTTAGACTTCTGGCCTCCAAAACTGTGAGAGAATAAATTTCTTTTTTCTAAGGCACTGAATTTGTGGTAATTTGTTACAGCAGCCATAAAAAATGAATACAGCCAGCCTTATCCTGCCCCTAACACATTCGGCACACACGCCCTGCATTCTGAGTGTGCCACGAGCCTGCTGTTTTTCTTAGAGTAATGGGGCCATCTGTACTCTCTGATGGGTTGTGATAAAAAAGCCACGAACTTGGAAGGGCGAAGAGGACTTGAACTGGATATCCAGTTTATTGCCTACGCGTAAACATAGGACTTAACCTTTGCAAACCTGCCTTCTCCTCTGTGAAATGGGAATGGTAACCTCTGACTAGCTTATTGTCATCCTGTTAGAACAACAAAACATAATAGACTTAAAGTCAGTTTATCACCTTTAAAGCTCTGTGTACACTTACTGTTTTTCATTAAATCCTGCTTCTTGGGCACAATCCTGGGCAGATCCTTAGTGACATACAAATGAGCCAGATTGGGAGAATCTCCTGTGGCCCTTGATATTTCCCAATGCTTTGTTTTCTCTGATTCTGTGTGATAGGAAGCAGTGGGACAAGGTGTGATTGATCCTAGGGAGGATTTATGGATGCAAACCCTTTCCCAGCCCCGCTAAACTGGAGTCATTGTTCTGCTTTATTCACAGGTTGATCAAGACTATAAAAATCCTAGGTGTGTTCATGACAGCACCACCAAGGTAAAAGGACCTGGCATGAGTCTGATAAATGGTGGATAACGCCTTATTTGCTTTGTGTCTCCGGTGCCTAGCAAGAAGACCCAATATATTTTTACTGGATGAATAAAGGAATGGATGGATATATGAAAGAAAGAAAAAAAGCAAGAAAGAGAAAGAAAGAAAGAAAGAAAGAAAGAAAGAAAGAGAAAGAAAGAAAGAAATATCTATGAAAGCTCCAAATTGCAACCTTCTCCTATCTTCCAATATAATTCCTAGCAATACAGTTGGGTTTTAACCTCGCCTCCCAGTCTCACACTGCCTCCCTGGGTCTCTGTGTTCAGCACTTGGCTAGGAAGAATTCTTGGCAAGTTCCCACCAAACAGTCACTTCCAATACCAGTAAGCACTGTGTATGATCCTCCTCTAAATTACCTGGTTACCTGTAGCCACAGTCAATATGAGTTTCAAACCACTATACTGGGCCCAGTGAGAGTAGCGGCAGAGAGTTCTGGTTTCCAAAAGCTGCATCCTCTCGGTCCTGTATTCTATTTTATGTCCATATGTGCCCCAGGCCAGAAGCAGCAAAGTTAGGGTCCTCTGACTTTTATCCCACTGGGTCTTACTTCTTTCACCCTGGCTGCTAGAGTCCCAGCGTGGTTCTCTAGACTCCATTGGAGACATATGTGGAAGAGAAAGAAGGACAAAAAATTCATATAGGTCAAATGGGACTTTTGAGAAACCTGATTTTCTTTCTTTTGTACTGGTTGTTAACAGTAATACATGCTCATGGTATAGAGCTTGGAAAATACATAAAAGCATAAAGTATTAGAAAAAGTCATTGTAATTCCACCATCCAAGGCCAATCACTGTTAACATTCTGGTAAATTTCCTTTCAGTCCTTTTTCTGTAATTTTTAGGTAATTGAGATGATAAAGTATATAAAATTTAAACCATGCTTGTCAAATCTAATATTTAGCATAAACCATTTCTCATATCAAAAACCTCCATTAATATTATTTTAGTGGCTGCATAATATTCTTCAATCTAATATTAATACTGATTAATAGGTGTGACCCAGAGTTGGCTTTCTCAGTGTTCCAACTTCATCTTATTTTCTTTGTTCCCTGTACCATTCATTTTCAGAAGAACTCAGCATCTTTCAGCTCTCTAAGAAAAATTAGTTCATTCCACAGTGACAATGAGCAATGAGTAATGTTGACTTTTTTTACTGATGATTTCATAGGAAAGAGAGAAGACTTTATATTGGATATCCTAAAGCAAACAACTTTAATAAACACATCCCTTAACCACTTCTGATTTATGTTAAGCCCCTATGTGGCTGCAGCACCAGCAGAACTTTTTCGTTGTTTTTCCTGGTTCTTCCTTCTTTCTAGGTACCCCTCCCCTACCTTGGTCATATTTTTGTAATTACTATAAGAGTTTCTAGCTTCACAGACTTACATTCGTCCTGTGACTCAAAAAAAACAGTCTCTGAACTCTTGGATCACCTTCTCTAGAAAGGAACTGTGGCAGTAATTTGATACTCGAATAGATCTTTAAAAAATCCACCTTCCCACTCCCACTGACCTCAGTTATCGTCACTGAAGCATTTCTTCCATACACATAAAGTGCTTTACCTAAGAGTAAATGGCTTTCTCCATTTTGTTAAACTGATCTATAATAAAATCTCCTCGGTTAGTTTTTCATGGGATAGATTCTTTCTTATTTAGTTCTGAATAAGAAAAACCTGTTTTAAGAAGAAAATTTTAAACTGTGTATGCAAATATGGAACTTGTGTATGTGAATTCCATAGATACCCAGAAAATATGGTCGTATCCATCAACTTTAATGAAGGGATATTTGATTGGGAGAAGAAGAGAAGAGAGGTAATTTAAACAAAACAATTAATAGCCTGTAGATATATTCAGTGAAAGAGGGAGTAGGAAGGATGAGGAAGCCAAAACCAAGGGCCAGGGAGGTATTTTGCCTCCTGGGATGGTCCCCATAACTGTCAAGCCCCAGTAGGCTTGACTGGGTAGGGCCTGGAGGCCACCCCCTGCCACCCCCTTCTTCCCCCTCCCCCCACCCCTCCCCCCAGGATCCTGCCTAGAACACTGGGACCAGTAGAGCACAGCTCATTTCTGAAAAAAAACCATAGCAAATTGGAGTGTGTTCAAAGGGGAGCTACAATAACCATGGAAGGGCTACAAAGAAAGCCTAAAAGAAGAGGACAGTGGCTCCATGTTAAGCCGCTGGAGGAAGTGTGGTAGGAGGGGTAGGGGTAACACTCACTTTAACCAGGCAAAGATGGCCTGACTTGGAGAATCCTGGGAGGCTGTGTGTAATGGGAGTGGCAGAGGTCCCAGAGAAGAAAGCTCCAGGTGGGAGATGTAGCAACTCCCCATGGCTCTGTGAGCTGAACAAAATCACAGTGTTTGTGTGTGAACAGGAAAATAAACCATTCTACTGGGAGAGGTGCAGCTAAAGAGCAGCATGGAGGGACACCCCCTCCTCAGTGCGTGACTGTGCCTAGAGTGAGGGGAGGGACTGTAGGGGGAATGAAACAGAGGGTGGAAGCTGTGCCACTCCCTTCTGGAAGCCTGGGGACCTGCACAGCTGTGGTAGTTCTCAGCCCCTTGCTCCACCCACTATCTTCTCCATTACAGCAGCTTCCTAGAAGGAGGGGCTGGGGGTAAGGGTGGGGTAGGGCTGCAGATTTAGCACAGTCTCCCTTCACCCTCTCCAAAGAAAACTTACAACCATCTGTTAAATGTGAATTACAGATAAATAACTTTTTAGTGTAAATATGTTCAAAATTGTTTCACGGCCACCCTAAGATGATGACAAAACTAACGACTGCCCAAGTTTCCTGTCAATAGTAGAATAGAAAGTTAAAGAATAGGGGACTCCAGATGTTGGAGAATGAAACAGAAAGAGGGAGGGAGAGAGAGATTAAACCATCAGCACTGTCACTGGTTGAAGACAGATACTTGGGTAATTCACAAGAAGATAAAAATGGTATTTAAGAAACTTGGTTCCAGCACTTGTTTGTTGGTTTATTGATGATACCCATTCAGACAAGCATGAGGTGATATCTCATTGTGGTTTTAATTTGCATTTCTCTTTTGATATGGCATTAAGTATCTTTTCAAATGTCTACTGACCAGATGGTATGTCCTCTTTGGAGAAGTGTCTGTTTAGGTCCTTTGCCCATTTTTTAATCGGATTGTTTGTTTTTCTGGTGTTGAGTTTTATAACTTCTTTATAAATTTAGGAGTTTACTTTGTATCAGATGTATCATTTGCGAATATGTTCTCCCATTCAGTGGGTTGTCTTTTTATTTTGTTGATGATTTCCTTTGCTGTGCAAAACCTTTTCAGTTTGATGTAGTCTCATTTGTTTATTTTTTCTTTTGTTTCCCTTTCCTGAGGAGATATATCAGAAAAAATGTTGCTATGAGCAATGTCCAAGATTTTACTGCCTATGTTTTCACCTAGGAGTTTTATGGTTTTGAGTCTAACATTTGCACCTTTAATCCATTTCGATTTTATTCTTTTTTTTGTGGCATAAGAAGGTGGTCTAGTTTCATTTTTCCAACACCATTTATTGAATAAATGATCTTTACCCAATAGTATGTGCTTGCTTCTTCTGCAAAATATTAATTGACTATAAAGGCATGGGTTTATTTCTAGGCTGTTTATTCTGTTCTGCTGATCTACATTTCTGTTTTTATGCCAGTACCATGATGTTTTGATTACTATGATCTTATAGTATAGTTTGATATTAGGTAGCGTGATTTCTTCAACTTTGTTCTTGTGTTGGTAAGAATGTGGAGAAAGGGGAAAACTTTTGCATTGTTGGCGGGAATGCAGATTGGTGCAGCCACTGTAGAAAGCTGTATGGAGTTACCTTAAAAAACTAAAAATGAAACTGCCTTATAACCTAGTGACTTTACTTCTGGGAATTTATCCAAAGAAACACAAAACACTAATTTTAAAGAATATACGCACTCCTATGCAATGTTATTTACAATTGTCAAGTTGTGGAAGCAGCCAAAATGTCCATCAATAGATGAATGATAAAAACAAATGTGGTACATTTACACAATGGTATACTACTCAGCCATAAAAAAGAAAATTTTACCCTTTGAGACAGCATGTATGGACCTGGAGAATATTATGCTAAGTGAAATAAGCCAGTCAGAGAAAGACAAATGCCATACAATTTCACTCAAATGTGCAATCTAATGAACAAACTGAGTAAGCAAAATAGAGATAGACTCATAGAGAGAGAGCAGGCTGACAGCCCCAGGGGTGTAGAGGGTGTAGGACTCAAACAGAAAAGGAAAAGGACTCATGGACATGGACGATAGTGTGGTGATTGTGGGGGTGAGGGGTGGATGCAGGTAGAAGAGGGGATAAGGGGGATAAATGGTAATAAAAATACACATACAAATACAACACTTGGTTCCACTGTAAACAGAAAATTATTTTTGTTTTATGTGAATTTTCTACCATTTCTGTTTTCTTAAGATAACACCATCTTTTCTCCTCATTAAGATCTTTTGTACATACACCATCAGAACTGTGTTTTTGAGAGCTTGTTTATCCTCTCCAGCTGCCCTCTGGCCATGAAATGATACCTATTTTTGCAAAGTCTCTGATATCTACCTGTCCCGTTTCCAGGGTGGATTTTTGACTATGTCCAGCTGTCTCCCCTGCATTATCATAAACTAACTGTGAGACTACTTGAACAATTTTTGCCCCAAAGTTCTTCACAACCTGCCCCCTGCCCTCCCCATTTCCACCACAGCTTCTTCATTGATTGCAATTTGCTCTAGAAAAGTTTATCTGTTACTTTCTTTACTCCCCTGAAGATAAAACAAAAAGCAAACTATAAATGTGTCAGATGCTCTGCTTTTTGCCAAGTTATATATTCAGAGATCTGAATATGCGAGTAGCTTACTGTATTCTCCCTGGGGGCAATTTTATGATCAGTATCAGAAATGCATCCTCCACTTCCTCTCTCAGGCCATGTTCTACTATATCTGTTCTTCTCTTGGGTTTTCTCACTTACTCCTTTGTCTGGTGCTACTCTTGGGAGCATTGTGCATTTTCTGAAAGCCATAAATCTTTTTGACTCCTATCTGTGCTCTGGCCTTTTGGTGATGGGTATGCCTTCTATGAATGGTGTCTGTCCTTTAGGTATTGTATTTTAAGCCTTGAGACCCATATCAGTCTGACACAGAGAGACATACTAGAACATGTGGGCTGCCCATTGGATAACCCACTTCATTTTGTCCACCATCCCTGCACTATATTTTGTGGATGGACATTTTGGACATCTGTAAGGAGAAATATTATTTCGGGTGCCCCACGCAGGCACCTGGGAGTCTCTTACTCCTCTTGTTCGGTGGACATCTGTTGCTTTGGTCTGCCCAGGGTTCCTTTCTTTTCTTGCTTCTGGAGATAACAAGCTTCTCTTCCTTTGGGAACTGCCCTCATCCCCAGTCCCACCATCTTCTCACTTCTCTGTTGGAACCAACAATTGGCAACATTTCACCCCCTGGTTGCAGGGAAGGGCGAGTCCCTCAGGCAGTTTTATTCCATCTTCCTAGATATGCTGATGAGAAAGCACATGTGCCAGTCTGGGTCAGTCTTCATCTGGGTGTACCTATGAGGTCATTAGTGGGGTGATATAAACCAGGACTGTAGGTAACAATTCTTTCCTTTCCTCCTGCTAAGAGAACCCTGTCCTTACAGGCAGGTAGAGTTGAGAGGTAGAGAGACAGAGAGATCTGGTGACATCATTTGAGTCCTTGCATCCAGTTATGCCTGTGGCCACCTTACTCCTAGACTTTGATTTTTTGCTTTTGCTGCTCTGTGTTGAGAAGATTTGCAGCTAATGAGTCCTGAACGACATGCACTTGGTATCCACTGTTCTCCCCAGATTTAACTGATGATAAGCAGGTACCTACTTTGTTCCAGCACATGTATTCTCTCCCACAATTCTCGACATCAGTCCCATCAACTTGCTGATCACTCCCACTGTACAGAGAAAGGGAATGAGGCTGCAAGAGTGCACAGCTAGTCAAGACCTCTGCTGGAATCCAAATGCACATTTTCTGACTCCCAATTCAATAGTCTTTTTCAAGCTTTTTTAAAATTATGATTCACAGAAAGAAATTTTTACATTATGGTCAAATACACATATATTCTTTTAAGGTGAGGTATATGAAAGTGTTTTGACCTAATTAATAATAATTTTATATAGTTCAACCTCTGTATGTAATATAACAGGAACAAAAATATCATGAAACAATACTCATTATGTGTATTCCACTCTAAGATTTCTATTCTATTCTATTTCATCTTTTAAAATGCTGGTCACAACCCAAAAAACTGATTTTATGATACCTGAAAAGATGTGACCTGAGGTTTGAGAAACCATGGCATCTGACACATTCATAATTTGCTTTCTGTTTTATCTCCCAGAGAGTAAAAAAAGTAGCAGAAAAACTTTTGTAGAGCAAATTCTGACCAATGGAGAAGATGTGTGAAGAAAAGTTTTTACAAAGCAAAAGAAATAATCAACAAAATAAAAAAGACAATGCACTGAATGGGAAACATATTTGCCAATGATGCATCTGATAAAGAGTTAATATCCAAAATTTATAAAGAAGTTATAAAACTCAACACCAGAAAAACAAACAATCCAATTGAAAAATGGGCAAAGGACCTGAACGGACACTTCTCTAGAGGACATACCATCTGGTCAGTGGACATTTGAAAAGATGCTGGATGTCACTAATCATCAGAGAAATGCAAATTAAAACCACAGTGAGATATCACTTCACACTTGTCAGAACAGCTATCATCAATAAATCAACAAAAATACAAGTGTGGGAGAGGATGTGGAGAAAAGGGAACCCTAATGCACTTTTGGTGGATATGCAGACTGGTGCAGCCACTGTGGAAAACAGTAGGGAGTTTCCTCAAAAAATTAAAAATGGAACTGCCTTATGACCCAGCAATACCACTTCTGGGAATCTATCCAAAGAAACTCAAAACACTAATTCAGTAGAATATATGCACCCTTGTGTTCATTGCAATGTTATTTACAATAGCAAAGATTTGGAAGTAGCCCAAGTGTCCAACAGTGGATGAAAAAAGAAGGAAATCTTAGTTTTTGCAATATAGTATGGATGGACCTTGAGCGTATTATGCTAAGTGAAATAAGCCAATTGGAGAAAGACAAGTACCATATCATTTCACTTACATGTGGAATCTAAAGAACAAAATCAACTAACATACAAAATATAAAAAGACTCATAGATAGAACAGACTGATGGCTGTCAGAGGGGTGGGGAGTTGGGGGGCTGGATGAAAAAGGTGACTGGATATGAAAAAAATAAACCCCATAGACATCGACAAGAGTGTGGTGATTACCAGAGGGAAAGGGGGTGAGGGGAGGTAGAAATGGTGATGGAAGGAGACTTGGAATGGTAAACACAATACAATGTACAAATGATATGCTATAGAATTGTACATGTGAAACTTATATAATTTTATTAACCTCACCCCAATAAATTCAATTAAAAATACACGTGACTTTCTGAGTTTGTATTTGGGAACAAGGGTCCCAGATCAGACATTTCCACATGACTTCAGTTCATGGGTTATCAAAAATTCTTATGCTAACGGAATGAACAATTTTCAATGACAACATGTGACCTGGAAACAAACTCATTAATTTGCAAAAAGTTGCTGTGTTCTGATGTATCTGAAGCCTGGGGAAGCAGAACAGTGATCCCGACTGCAAAGTGCTTTGCAAAGTATAAAAGATGCTGAGCTTCCGGAGGCCGGGCCTGTGAGTAAGGAACCAGAACAAAGGTTAGGCTGTCACCGACAAACTCCGCTCCATTAAAACAGTGAGGAGGACCAGGAGGCTTTGCCATATGCCAGGGGATTACTCTGTGAAAAAGCACACGGTTGGCTGCCCACCAAGGCCCTGGGCTCCCAAATAGAGCCTGAGTCCTAGAGGGAGAGAGATCCAGCTAAAAATAGCTGTGACGTCCCAACATTGGTTTTCTTTTTTTTTTTTCAGCGAGTTCACCTAAAATAGCCTGGTGATAGATTTTTTCTTTTTTTCTTTTTGCCTTTTAAGTGGAAAAAGGAAAACAGGGAGGTCAAGGGCTGAAGTTAAGCTTCTAAGAAGCCTGAAGTTTCTGCCCAAACACAAGAGGTGTCAATCTGGGGCAATGGCCACGTCCACTTCCTGTGCAGTCATCTCCCAGAAGAGAGGAGCCGAGGCCTGGGGGTCTTCAGGGGGCAGCACAGACACCCCTGGCCCTGTGGGTGTGTAAAGGAGCTAACTGGAGACTGCACGGGCAGCCAGGCACTGGAGGGTGGACAGGCTTCCAGCTTGGGAGAAGGTGCCAGTCTCTGAGACCCAGCCCTGGGCCTAGCACTTCCGGAAACCTAGTGACAGTTTTGAAGTGGTTGGGAAGCAGCAGCTCAGGTCTCTTATTCAACCAGCAGGTCAGAGTCAGGATGGCCCATTGTCACTTGCAGAAACAGCCCTAACCCAGGCAAGTGGGTTTACCTGGGTCCAAGGTCAGGTGAGGGAGAAGCTCTGCACAGTAGGTCAACTGCTTAAAAATACTTGGGGAATTCCATTCTTTCAGCGTGTTTTGGATTTCTCTGTCCTTGCCTCAGATGGAAGATGGCTGTCTCCCAGTTTGCCTCCCTGACCCTGGCCTCCTGAAGTCTTGAGCTCTGCGGGGCAGCCTGACTCGGATCCCTTGTGGGAGTCCTCCCTCAGATGGGGTCTGTGCCCTGGGCACTCCCATGGAAGATAAGCCCTGGGCCATGTCTCAGAGCATCACAGAAGGAGGCAGTGCTGCTCCCTTAGAACCAAACCAACCCCAAGGACGATGTAAAGCTGTGTAATTATAATTGTGTGAGTTCAAACCATGCTTTGTATTTTGTAAAGTGCTGCCGTTTACATTTCTGTTTGATTTCTTTCACAGCTGCAGAGGGCATAAGGAGGAAGGTTCATTCATTAATTGGGCAAAAATTGCTTCAGCTACTTTACAGTTGAATAAACTGAGGCTTGAAAAAGCTGTGTGACCCACCTAAAGCTATATACACAGTCAGTGAAATTTAGAAAGGTCAAATGCAGGTCCTGTCTCCCCATCTATGCTCCTTCTCTACCTCGAGAAGTTTCTTTGTGGGATGGGGGTGGGGGGTGTTGTGGGGGGGAGAGGGGCCAGACTGCAGATGGGATGTGCCTGGGTGGGATTCAGTATAGATGGTGGTGACAAGACAGGAGGCGACATTGGCATGTGCAAGTCTGTGTCCTACTGCTAGCACTTGAGTGTTGCTGCTTAGCAGCGTGTGGCCTTGGGCAAGAACTCAGCCCCTCTGATGGAGTCCTCACTGGGTGAACCTCACACGTGGTCAGGACTAAATCAGATAATATATGTGAAGCCTGGTATAAAACAAATACTCAATAATTTTAGTGACTTTATTACTATTATTTTCATAATGTTCATGGTCCAGAGCCTAATATCATGCTGGCAGACACAGAAGTCTGGTTTTGCCAAAATACCAAGAAAAAATCTTGTCTCCAAGATTGGTATTTCAGGTCAGAAGATGGGTGTGCACTTTCCAAGGTTAAGTGTGGCCCTGGCTACAGATTGGAGTCTGTGTTTTGTCCAAGGGGGCTTCCCTCACCCAAGGCAGGTGGGTCCGAAGGATCTTGTGGGCTTGGCAGCCGATTATGTGCTCCTTGTCACAACCCCAAGGCTAATGACATTGGGCCAAGTCTGACTCAGCCACCTTCACAGTGTAGAGAGCTGCTGCCGTTCACCTACATGCTCACACATTCATTCATTCCCAAATGCTTTCTGAACCCCTACTATATGCTTGGCATTGCTCTGGCACAGGGTTATGGCAGGAAGTAAGACAGACAAGCTCCTCCTCTCCGGGACCTTACTTTCTAGGGCCAAACAGGGCAAGCTCTCTCCCTGCCCCCAACCGAGGTTGCTGGGAGTGGACAGGGCTGGCACTGACCTCCTCACTCTTGCTGATGCCAGCAGCCCTCTTTCTGGAGACACAGATGTTTCTTTGGGGGATGTTAATGCAGAATTTCCCTGTGGGTGAAATGCAGCCACTAACATGGCATCTCTCCCCCAGCTGCTGGCTGTACTGCTTTGCTGTAGTCCAGACCCAAGAACATAACCCTATAGCGTGGTGTTGTGGGGACACACCCCCTCCCCTGCTCCTAACATTTCATCCATCCACATCACCCTGCTGTGGCCCCTCCTCAGCTCCTCATCTCTGCACACACCCTACCTCAGTCTCCTTTTGCTTAACATCCTCCCTACCATGTACTCCATTTTATCCTCTCTAGCAAACCCCAAGCCTCCTGGAATCTCAGCTCTGCCCCTGGGCCTCCTCTGGCCTTGACCATACCCCTGCCCTCCCTCCCTGAGCCCCACGCTGCTCCCTGTCCCCTGGATCCTCTCCCAGGTGCAGCCTTGCTGACTGATCCCTTCCTCTATCAGATCTTGTCCCCACACCTTCTTTCTTCCTGACCTCCCAGGGAGTGGCATTCCCTCCCCTGGTGGAATTCTCATTCTCTCCAGGCCTTACCACCCCCACCCACCCACCGCCCCACCCGCCAACTGCTTTCCTCTACCAACTGCAGGCCCTCCCTACTCTTGGCCCTTATGACCCCGGCCCTCTCACTCCGGGGGCACCTTCTTTCTGGGGCCAAGATCTGCCCTAATTTTCATACGCATATTTCCCTCTTAAACAAAAGATTCCTTGAGCACTTTAAATTTTAGAAAAGTAGGGGAAGATCAGGTTAAAAGGAAATATTACATAGAAATGGTACAGAAAGTAGTGAATATTTGAAGACTTGAGAAGATGAGACAGGATGGAAGCTTGGGGGATGAATGAATACACCCAGTTGGGGACCAGTAAAATCTTCCAGACCCAAGTGCTCGACTGTCTCCTAAAGGTGGATTTCCTGTGACTCATAAGATCACCGGCCATGGGCTGATTTTAGAGTGACCACTGAGAGTGACCACTTTAGAGTGACCACTAGAGTGACCTCTTATTTCAGGTTCTTGAGGAAAGCCTCGCACTAGGGTCCAACAATTACACCTTGTCCAGCCCTAGCCAGGGGCTTCCAAACTTTTGGCGTCTCTGGGCCACACTGGAAGAAGAGTTGTCTTGGGCCCCACATTAAATACGTTGTGACACATAATCACAAAAAGTTCATAGTGTTTTAAGTAAAGTTACAATTTTGTGTTGGGCCGCATTCACAGCCATGTTAGACTGCATGCATCCTGAAGGTCCCGGATTGGACACCCCTGGGACTGTTTCTCCTAAAAAGTAGGTTTTGTTTTCGAAGTTACCTTGTAATTAAATAGGAGCTCGTTTTTCCATAGAAACTCTTAAATATAAGGTAAATAAACACCAGACCAGTGTGCAGAATGCCATCACCTACAAAGCTGTTGCCCACAGTTTTAACTGGCCTGGTGAGTCTGGTCTATGGACCCTGAGTGCCACCCTAGGCTTGTTGGCAGGAGACTGAGAACCAGGGCACAGAGGTGGTATTAGACTGACAGTTACCCAAGAGTCTGGTCTGTGTGTGAGCCATTGCCTCAAGACTGGGGAAGTCTTATTAAAAATGTAGATTTCTAAAGCCTACATGCTACTTGATAAATTAGAGTTTAAGGATAGTGGGGTTCCAGGAATCTGTTTTAGAACTAGGTCCCCAGGTAATTTTTATACATCCTAGAATTCGAAGACCCTTGGCAGCCCCCAGAGCACTCAGGGGGTGGGTGTGGATGTAGCGCCAGGAAGATTCTGTCATTGACCCTGTTTTACAGACGAGGAAACATAGGCTCTGGAGGTGTTGCCTGGAAGTGGTGTGAGTGGAAGGCTGGGTGTGAGCCCCATCCCCCCCCCCCCCCCGGCTGAACTGAAAAACCCACGCTCTTAGCCACTCTCTTGCCATTTGTTGAGTGCTGACTGGTTGCCAAAATGCAGCAAACACTGAAGCCACCAAGGCCATCTCAAGGGCTTTGAACCCCAAAGAAAATAACCTTCCCACTCCTCGCCCCTGGAGGTGTTCAGGGCTGCCTCCTCCTCATTGTGCCCTTCATCTCGCCTTGTAGGAGAAAAACGGAGAGACCCTGGGACACCCTTCCCTTGCTTTGTATCTCCCAGGGCAAATGAGAAATGACAAATAACCTGCATTTATTCATCTGTGAATTCAGAGCATCTGGCACAGTACCCAGTGGTATCTGACATAGTATACAGCACCTAGCAGGCATTCGAAAATATTAAAGGATAAGATGGATGGATACCCTGTTTGCTGGTGCACCGTGCCAGGCAAGGAGAATTTTCAGGGAGAAGAGCAGGAGGTGGGGGATGGGACGTAATCTGACGGAACAGGAGCTGGCTGATTTAGAGCACATCCGTGTGGCATTACATTTCTTTTCAAATGCAACTCAAAATCCACTTCCTCCAGAAGGAGTGCCAACTGGCGTCCCAGAGCAGGACAAGTTGTACCTTCACGGGAGACTGGGAAGCTGGAGAGTGGAAATGCCATCATTAATCCATAAGCCACAGGGGGGTAGCTGCCCTGGCCTCCACCAGGAACGGCAGGAAAAATAAACAGCACTTGAGCTGTACGCCTCCCCTGTGCCCCTGACTGTGAAGGACTAAGAAGGCAGGCAGAAAGGATTCCAGCTCATTTACAAGCCTCGGCTATTTTTAGCTCATTGATCCCTTGGGGGGCCTACAGGGCTCACTGGTTTGAGGTGAAAGCTAGGGAAAACTCTGTATTCTTTGCATCCGAGCAGGTACAGTACGCCCTTCACCAGGCACTTACCAGCCCCTCAGACTGAACTTCTCTTCACAGGGCAGGAAGGAGAGAATCAGAGTCAGGGAAGGGAGGGCACTGATAGGAGAACTGAGCCATGGCAAGACACAGTGAGGCCCGTGCCAATGGCCAAATTGGGTCAGAAAGAGCAGACTTTTGAATGCAAACCAGGATGTGTGACTAACTGCCTCAGCAGGGCCAGGTGCTTGCCCTGTGGGTGGTGGGCACCTTCCCAGCCCTGCAGAGCCCGTGGGAGAGACCTTACCTCCTGCCAGCCTTGAGAACCAACTGATGATGATACAGGGTGCAGCCAAGGGGGTTGCACCCCAAAAATAGATTTGGAATGGTGTCCAGAATTCAAAGTGTATAGGAATATTGGAGAGACATAAGATGTCCTCACCCATCCCCACCCCCAGGGGGAAGGGACAATGGAGCAGGGCCATCGAGAGCTGTTTTGCATTGCAATAGTTTTGCAGCTAACCTCTGGAATGATTATTTAACATATCTATAACCTTTAACTGGCTTCATAGATATGTTAAATAGCTGTGGCCAAGTTTTGAGCCAGGGGGAAGGGAGTGGACTTGGACCCAGGATGGAACTTGGGGCTGCGCCCCTGAGTGGGAAGGCCTGTGTGAGAGCTTGGAAAAGACTGGCTCCAGGACATGAGGGGATAACTGCCCAGGTGAGGAGAGGGCCATACCGTTTAGGGCAGAATGGAGATCCCTGCAGCCAGGTGAAGAAGAAAGCCACATGCTTTTGGTGGAGTGCGAACCCCTGCAGCTTTGGTAGAAGAGGCCCACGCGGCTTTGGGGTGCCCCCTTTGGCTGCGTGGCCTGGAAAGCAAGAGAGACTTTGACTGGAACTGGATACAAAGAACTCTTGCCAGTGGACCATGAGAGGGTACCACAGTACTTTGGATTAACTAGAGAGAGAGAGATCCTGCCTGCACGGTGACACAGCTGACGGTGCCAGCGGCCTGAAACACAGACGTGTGCTCTTTTCCTGATTTACGGTACCCGGAGTTGAGACAGTGGGAGAAAGGAGAGCTGTGTGGGTGTAGGTGTATATCCTAAAGGACTTTGCTACTTTAGTGGTGGCGTTAGGCCTGAATAGCATTAAATAAACATTTTGTTTCCTTTTCACAAATCTCTGGCATTGAGAGATGTCTTTCCAATTGGCGGCAGACAGAAGAGCCCAGTAGATTTTAGTATTCCATCCTTGGGAGGGGCCCCTGTTGTTCTGTAGCAGTTTTTGGCATCCCTAGGTGGGCCGAATATTGTATTGCTCCCCCCTCGGACCTCTCGTTCGGTAACAGTGACGCTCTAGAAGTCCCTGCTTTTCCTTCCTTTCCCAAAGCCCTGAGGTCTTTTTGTTTCTTAATTATCATCCCTTCCTAAAAGTGGTAAGGGGAAAAGAAAGGAAGCAGTTCAAATTAAGGCAGCTTTCTCTTCATCATGTCTAATTTAAAATCTAAATAGTGGGAGAGATAAAACCACCGCCTAAAAAGAG
Source organism: Artibeus jamaicensis (assembly GCF_021234435.1). Lineage (NCBI taxonomy): Eukaryota > Metazoa > Chordata > Mammalia > Chiroptera > Phyllostomidae > Artibeus > Artibeus jamaicensis. The sequence continues at coordinate 4,474,599 of NW_026522046.1, read as the reverse complement.
ATCACCTGCAGATTTTGTGAATTACTGAAGGGCTCTGTTATCCCTACTCTGTTTCTGATTGGCACAGATAATCAACACCTGGCTTTTTTCCCCTCTCTTATTCTGCAAGGGAAAATGATTGTTTAGCTTTCCCTCCCTCTAAGTATAGGCTGCTTAATTTAAGACACTTTGTGAATTACCTTTGTTCTCATGATTTCTTAGCAAATAAGTGAGTCATGGCAATAACTCAATGCATGTTAAGTTGATTCGTAACGAAGAAGTTGTGGATAAATGTAATTTTTGTAGGCCGAATCATATTTTAAACACCCCAGAGAGCTGAACGGCCATAGATCCTGTAGTGAATCCTCCAGAGAAAACTCTGAATCCAGTCCCTCCGCAGCACTGGGTGCAGCTGTCTATGGCCTGCGTAAAACAGTGGTGATTCCCTGACCCCGCACTCACCTGACTTCCCTCCTAGGTCACGGGCTGTGCTTCCCAGTGTCCTCCGCTGTCTCCTGCCTCGACCAGACCTCGAAGTACTAGAGGGACCCGGGGTTCTACCTTTGGTCCTCCTGCCTTCATTTCCCTCTTCCTAGATAATCTGAAGGGTACCCATCCCTGCATTCCGATGACTCTCCAGTTTCTAGTTATAGCTGGTGTCAAGGTGGAAAATGTTTTCTTCTACTCTTATAATTAAATTGACATACAACAGGTTAATGGGAGAAAAATTTAATTTCCTGTGCATGGGAGCCTCATAAAAATATGAGACCCAATGGCAGTCAGACAATTGAGACTGACATGCAGTCCTGAGCTAAGGAATGGGACAGGCCGGGGGCTTCAAAGGGGAGGACAGTGATTCTCAGGAAGAGCAGATCTTTGGTAAAGAGCCGTTTGCCTGTCAAACAGGTAAGTCTGATGTGTTTGGGCCACGCCCCCAACTAAATCCTTTCAGGCATTTAAGGAAGAGGTGGAGGTTTTCCTGAAGTCTGCTGGGTCTTGATTGCCTTCAGTTCAAAATAATCCACATGTCAAAGGGGCACATTTTGGGGAGGCATACTCTGCTCCCCTTGAGCAGAGCTCACTGGATCTCCCTGTGAGGTTCTAGATGGACAAACACCACTGCAAGCTAGTAACTCATTCACATATCTGACGGTATCTCAAAATTAACAGGGTGGGGGTGGGCAAAACAAAACTGTTACTCTTTTCATTTCAAAATATGTGTCTCCCCTAGATGCCCCCATCTTAGTGTCTGTAGCCTCATCAACCAAGTTGCTAAGGCGAAAACCCAGAAATCATTCTTGATTCCGTAATCTTATTGGTTCTAATCCAATATGTAATCAGAATCTGGCCCCCTCTCAACACCGCTGCAGCTCTGGTTTTGCACAACCATCGCCTCTCCCTGGGCTGTCTCTACAGCCTCCTTCCCAGGCCCCTCGCCTCCCAGTCCATCCTCCACAGAACAGAGCAAGCCTTTGAAAGTGTAAATCAAATTTTATCACTCCCCTGCTTAAAACCCACACTTGAAATAAAGTCCAGGTTCCTCATCCAGGCCTTCAAGAATCTAAATCAAGAGCTGACACACCGATGCTCTTCGGTGTCAGCAACCCGTCCACCTCCCACCTGTTTTTGTAAAGAGAATTTAATTGGACACACCCACACTTGTTTATATATAAATTATCTATGGCTGCTTTGCCACAAGGGCAGAGTTAAGGAGTCCCAACAGAAACTGTGTGGCCCTTTATAAAAAATGTTTGTCTTCCCCCTGCTCTAAATGACCTGGCTCCTGCCTACCTCTCCCGCCATGTCTCCCCTTATTCCCTGCCTTTCACAATGTTCTAGACACCCTGGCCAGCTTTCTCTCCCTTGACCATGCTTGGCCCTGCCATAGCATCTTTGCACTTGAGGTTTTTGCTAGGTTTGCTCTCTCCCCAGATCTTCGCATGGCTAATTCCTCATCATTTAAATCTTGGCTTATATGTCACCTCCTCGGAGGTTATTCTAGCCAAAGCATCATCAAACCTATTAGTCTTTATTATATTCTCCTCTTTTCTTTCCTTCATAGTCCCTCTCACAAAGGGGAAAATATCTATGTCCATGTGTATGTCCATGTCTGCCTCATAGATGCCGGTATCTGACTATGTGTATTTATGTATGTTTATACCTATGTCTGTGTCTATGCACAGGCCTCTGTATCTCTATCATCTATGTATCTATCTAGGACCATGCCTATCCCTATGTCTATGCCTGTGTCTGTTTATATTGATGCCTATGCCCGTATCTATGGTTATACCTATGTGTATCTGTGACTGCAAATATGAAACTATCTTATGAAATGACTTAATTATCTATCTTCCTCATCAAAATGTAAGGAGCTTGAGGGCAGAGACTGACTTACTTATCTCTATGTACCCAAGACCTGCTGCTGTGCTTGGGACATATACCCACCCATTAAATATTTGTTGACTAATTAATTAAATCTTTGCAAAGCAAATCATTCTTTATGATATAAATAATCAGGCTTTACTTTGTTATGCAAGTTCAGATGTTTGTGTATCAAATTTTCTTGATTTTCTATATAATTCTGTGCTGGCCAAAATTCTTTTGAAACTATATGTTGCTATTTTTGTCATAATTTCTACTATTGAGGGCTCAGCACCAGCTAGGGACTTTACATATATTATCCCATTTTACTTGTTATAACAGCCCTGTGAGAGATGTGTTCCACCTCCCTTTATAGGTGAGGAGATGGACATAGAGTTGCTAATAACTTGCCCTGGGCAACACAGCTAGAAATTTATAGAGCCAGAGTTTTAACCCATAACTGTGTGACTTCTAACCCCAGGCTCTAACTGTTACCCCAGGCTGTGGGTGAGTCTCCCCCGAAACCCCACGCTGTTCCTCCATAATCAGCAAATTTTAATGCATCAGTGGGTTAGTTTATACCATCCTGTCAGGCTCCAGGAGAAATTTAGACATCTCTACACCCATCCCACCAAAGGCATGAGCTGTTCCCATTATCTTCATATTCCTTCTCAACCAGAGAGTTGACACAGTAGACAGTTCTAAGAACCCAAACATCTTCCCGCCCAGATATTCTGTCATTAGTGACTAATTTGAGGTTTGTAGAGATTATTCTGCTTTTTAGAGTTTCTTGTAAAAGTCAGGTAATCCTGGGCAGAGCCGTACTTTATCAGAGATGAGCTGACCCTGAGTATGGAAGCCTGGAGAGTAGGATCCAGACGGAGTGGAGAGATGTGAAAGAGCTGAAGACCTCACTTGTTCATTTTGCTCATCCTCAGCAACGTAGAACATTTAATGACAGAGAACGAGGTTCTCCCCATGATTAACTAAGCAAAGGTAGGTTATAACTTGGTGTAGTATACCTGGTGTGTACAGCGTGATCCACTTTCCCTTGCACAAAAGAAGATAAGAAGACCCCATACCTACTAACAAGTTTATTATGTTTGAGTAATGAAGTTATGAGTAATTTTTCTTTTCCATTTTTGCTTTTATATGTTTTCTCCAATGTGCATGCATTACATTTTTAATAATACAAAAAACATAAAGGAAGGGAAATCTCTCCCACTGGCACCTTCTGTTCCCTCCCCAAGCCCTGTGGTAAACTTACAACCAGACTGTTCCTGTGGCTGCAAGGGGTCCCCTTCCTCCAAGCCCTCTTGGCTCCATTGTGTCTTGTACACAGCTGCTTTGTTAAAGCATAGTTCAGATCTTGTAGCTGCTCAAGCCAGCCCCTACCTAAGAAGTTGCTCTGCATGGTAACTCGCTGGTGCTTGCAGCGGGGACAGACCTAGCTCTGAAGACCAGGAAGCCCTGTGGTCTGGGCCACCCCTGCGGGGTGGCAGCTTTAGAATAGGTCCTTTTGGTCATCACCTCAGGGCCCCAGTGGTGAGTTACAGCTCTAGCCAAAAACTCCCCTCGGACACTTAAGGGAGGGAGCTTCCTCAAGTAGTTCCAGACGTCTTAAAGACTCAGCTCTCGGGTTTCACCAGCAACAAAGCTATAGTAGTCAAGTCAGGTGCTGCAAAGAGCCTCTTTCTGCCCTTGAACACAGGCACAAAAAGAGCCTCAGGAAAGTATGATGACAATGGGAAAACACTGGGTACGCATTTATCTCAGTTACACATTTTTCCTGCATTAGCTTGGAAAATTGGAAGAAGACAGTCTGCCTGGAGAGCAGGCTGCTTATTGAATCAGGCTCAGCAGTAGACATTATTAGTCTCTTGCTGCTAGGCCATTGCAGTGGGTGCAGACCAGCAGGGATCTGGGATAATGAAATACCATTAAGTGAAAAGAGCTTGTTGTAAGGTAGAGGGAGTCCATGTTTGTAAATGCACGTGAAAACTGTTTTCATACTGTGTATTTTAAAAAAAGAGTGGAACCCAAGCAACAAACATTTAAAGTGGTGATATTTATTTACTAGTATATATGTGTGCCCACATATATGTGCTTTTCAGTACTTTCAAATATTTTTGGTGGCTAGTGTGTATGATTTTTGGAAATAGGTAAAAATATTTATGCTTTTAGAAATAGAAAGAAATAAAAGGTACCAAAACAACCAAAAACCATTGCAGTTTTAGCAGTTTCTTATACAATTTTCTATTCTTTTATGTATGCGTAAAGTTTTTATACATTTAAAAAATCATAGACAATTCCACTACTTTGACATAAACATTTACATTTTATGTTGCTTACATTATTTTTACAACTATATTAACATAATTCGTACTACATTTAAAAAATTTAGACAAATGGGGGATATCTGTATGTTTGCTACATTCTTTGTTCACAACCAATACCAGGCAGTAGGTTCAACAGGTGTGTCTTTGTAAACCAACCTGCTGTGCGGTATGAACTGTTTTATGCTCTTGTACCACCAAAATACACGTTTTAAAAAAATAATTTATATTCTTGGTAAAGGCTAGGCCACCTGGCTTTAACCAAACCATAAGCAGTTTTTGTACTAATTGTTTAACAGATGTTTGAATAGCCATGAACCTGGTGAAGAATCTTGCCAAAGTCCAAGAGAGGCGGGTAGTCAGCGGGTGCAGGGGGCGGCAGCCACCCGGTCCTGGGGCTCCTGTTCTAATAGCACCTCAGTGAGCTTCTCAAAATTGAGGAGTGTGGAAACAAAGGAAAAACCAAAAATTTGTTTTTAATGTTGCGTTTATTGAGAAGTAATTTATATATAGTAAAATTGACCTGTTAATATGCAGTACTGTAGGTTTTAACAAATGCATACAATCGTGAAATGGCGAAGATAGACCATTTTCATACATGAAAATACAAAAAATCTCAAAATGAATCATAGAGCTAAGTATAAAATCTGAAACTGTAAAACTTTGAAAGCTCATTGAGGTGTTACTAAAATAGGAGCACAAAAACTGAATGTTTAACTTTATTTTTTAAAAAAACTGTCAAATAGTTTCAAAAATACCTTTGCGCCTCTTCGCAGGCAGCCCCTCCCTGCCCTTGTCAACCGCTGATCAGTGTTCTCTGGGAAGTTTCACCTTTTGTTAATGTCATGTGTAATTTACGGTGTAGCCTTTTGAGTTTGAATGCTTTTACTTACCAGAATCCATTTGAGTTTCACCCATTTTGCTGTGTGTGTCAATAGTTTGTATTGCTGATTAGTATGCATTTTGTAGAGGTTTCATAGTTTGTCTGTGTTTAAATGGTTAAAGAACATTTAAAGAACATTGTTTCTAGTTTGGGGCAATTATAAATAAAGCTATTGCAAACATTTCAATACAGATTACTGTGTGAATATTTTCTTTCTGTCATAGGAATGAGATTGCTAAATCATGTGGTTAGTATATGTTTAACTTTACTGAACAAAAGAACGCTCTCAAATATTTGTCAAAAATTTTGTACCATGTTGCATTCCCACGGGGAATGTATGGGATACATTACTCAATGTCTTCGCCAGTGTTTGTCCTTCTTTGCCGTTCTAATAGACTTATCCACCAGGCTGTGGCTATCCAGACACATTTCATTTGTATTTCCCTGGTACCTAATGTTGTTGAAAATGTTTTTAGGTTCTTATCTCCTATCCATGTATCTTCTTTGCTGAAAGGTATGCTAAAATATTCTGCCAATTTACAACATTGGGTTGTTTGCTTTCTTGTTATCACTTGGAGAGTTCTTTCTATATTTCAGAACCAGAGGCTTTATCAGATACCTGTTTTGCCAATATTTTCTCTCATTCTTGTTTTGTCTTTTTCTTTTCTCTCTAGTATCTTTTTTTTTTCTTAAAGACTTTACTTATTTTTTTTAGAGAGTGCAAGAGAGGGAGAAAGAGAGGGAGAGAAACATCAGTGTGTGGTTGCCTCTCATGTGTGCCCTACTGGGGATCTGGCCTGCAACCAAGGCATGTGCCCTGACTGGTAATTGAACCAGCAACCCTTTGGTTCACAGGTCCACACTAAATCTACTGAGCTACCTCAGTCAGGGCTCCAGTATCTTCTGAAGAGCAGGTATTTAAATTTTGCTCAGGTCCTATTTAATCATTATTTTCTTTTATGAATCTTACTTTTTGTGTTGTATCTAAGAAATCTTAAGCCTTGGCTGGTGTAGCTCAGTGGATTGAGCGCGGGCCTGCGAACCAGACAATCGCGGTTCGATTCCCAGTCAGGGCACATGCCTGGGTTGCAGGCCAGTTCCCTGCAGGCCAGTTCTCAGCAGGGGACGCACGAAAGGCAACCATACATTGATGTTTCTCTCCCTCTCTCCTTCCCTTCCCCTCTAAAGATAAACAAATAAAAAATCTAGAAAAAAAAGAAAGAAAGAAATCTTCATCTAACCTAAGGCCACAAAGGCTTTTTCCTATGTTTTATTTTTTTTAGAAATTTTATAGTTTTGGTTTTATATTTAGGTCTATGCTCCATTTTGAGAGTTTTTTCATGTATGATATGTGGCACAGATCAAGGTTCTCTTTTTTACATTTGCCTATTTGCCAAAATCACCTTTGAGTGACCTTTAACATGGGTTTACTGGACAGTTATATATATATATATACAGTTAATTACGATGTGTTTACTTATATGTCCTCAGCAAGTCCTATAATTATCCAGTTAGTCAAGCATTTCTCAAGTAACTGTTATAATCCAACATATTAACAATGAATGACCACTGCCCTTAAGGTGTTTATCATCTAGTGTAAGAGAAATGTGTCCTAAGGACTATAAAATGATGCATAGAGAAATGAGCTACATATCATCTGCCCAAACATAACATTTGAATTATATCATAATTCATGTCAAAAGCCTACTAAATTATTCAGGAAGAAGCTGTGACAGGCTAAGAATGGAGATGACTGCATAACTGACCCATCTCTTTGGACAACTGGCCCATGAAGGACATGGCAGAAATGCCAGGTCAGAATGTTTGAATGCTTCCTTATAAATGACATGGACCTGAATACCTAAATGGGAATACTATATGAAAATGCTGGAGAGCTAGTTAGAATCTTGATCTTGAAATAACTCATTTTGCAGCTTTAATCAAATCACGTCAGCATTCAGGGCCTCAGTTTCCACATCTTGAAAGTGAGAAAGGTGGACTAGATATTCTATATGTTTCTTTCAGGAAAATAAATGAGAAAACTGTCAGGTTTGGTGCTATGGCACTGACACATTGAAGTTACTGTCACATCAGGTGAGGTGATAGGTGCTAAAGGACCTGATCATCGAACCCGTAGGCAAATATAATATATGGGTGGTAAGAGGATAAAAGAATACTTCTCATATTAAAATTAAGACATGTATACACCATATTTATAGAGGGGTAAAGAGAATTCCTGAGAAAATAAATTAGTGGACATTACTGATATTTTTAATAGCCCATAACAAGATTTTGTGCCAAGTTTTTTAGAGTATTTCCCCCATATTAGTGATACCTCAGTCCCTCTATTATGTCTAGGGGCATGCCTAAGAGATAGGAAGTAAGAGATGTAGAAAAAAAAACCACTTTTCTGGGTGGTGAACTAGAAAGAGGAGCAATGCAAGGAAGGTACTGACCTTAGTTAACGTTTTTTGTGTCACATGGAAAAGAGTGAAACTGATATTAAACATCTCCGATTGGTGAATGTCAATCCAGTGGGAACAAACTCCTGACTTGGCATATAAATCTAGAAGTTTTAGGTAAGCCAAATGATATTTATAATATGATGGGCAGCCAAGGGACTAGTTAAAAACAAGGACAGTGACTTAGATCGTTCCCCAAGATGGTAATTTCTAAACTCTTAAGAGTTTGCAAGGTTAAAATTAGTGACCTGGAAACATCACTTCTCTGTGACGGACTGCAGATCACCTCCAAGCTGAATGTGGATTAGAAACATCCTGCCACTGGAACACAGTGGGGAGTCTCCAGACTAGGGAACCTTGAGTGAATCAAATCCTGGTTGTCGAATGTTAAGGAAAACAAAACGGAGCTGAAGGATTTATATAGCGAATGGAATTGCTGCCACATGAAGCCAGATGGAAAAAAATAAAGAAAAAGAGGCTCAATTTAGAAATAGTAAGACCTGATGGAGAATATGATCTGCTATAAAAGTATTAGCATTCTGAAAAGAATGTATTAATATTTGTTGCAAAATACCAGAATGAAGAGGAAGGCCCAGTGAAGCCTGAAGTGCATACACAATAGATCCTGAAGCTATGAATCTCATTACTGCAGCAGCAGACCAAAAATGATCATTTCAACAACTTAAGATAAGGATTAGCTAATAACCTTTTGGGTTCAATTGTCCATTGATTCCAAGGAAGCTAATGCTTTCAGGATGATATCATGGAAAGGCCGCTTGCCATCTTGATCTCAGGAAGCCAATAACCAAACAAATTTTCTTTCACTTCCTATGAGATCTTAAAAAGTAGTAACTTTTTATGTTGCATTCAGAGGAATCTCATGCAGTCAGCACTATAGTTTGTCAAGTCTACAGGTTTACATTTGAAGGCTATGGCTTCTGCAGGTTTACTTTCCCAGGCCAAACCAGCAGCTTCCGAGGTGAGGCCCTCCCCTCGCAGGGTTGGCTGTGGCTGCCTATCTAGGGAAAGGAGGTGTTAAGTGGCCTATTCATTAGCTGTCTATTCCTGTGTTAATCAGTCTCTTGACCCCACTGAAATATTTAGATAGTTATAATGAGCAACCAAGGGAATTTTTGCAGTCTCAACCAGATTCTAAAATAATATTGTACAATAAACGTAAAATTTAAAATTTCACTTTGAAAAGTACTGTGCGGTAATTTCAAGCCTACTTGAACAGGTGACACCAGATGCCAACAGTTTGGTGGTATAATCGCTTGAAATTTCCAACAAAGATAACCCAATGCATATTTAGGCTATTGCAAGGTAATTGTGATTCATGTAATTCAATTCACTAAATGAGTTATGTGTTCAAAATAATCCTTCTTTGGAATCCTTTAAAGAAAGAACCCTGATGGTCCCAGAAGGGTTGAAGGAATGGGTGGATAGGCAGTATGTGGCCAGTGGTGGACGTGGCTGCAAAGCAGGTGGTTTTCTGTCATGGCACAACTGGACGCACAGCTGTCCTGAGAGCTGTCTCTGTGATGGCTTTCTCTCAAAATGAGATTTCCGGAACAGCATGTGTTTCTCCAGTGTGTCTTCATCTTGACCTTTGCTAAGGGCATGGAGTACATACAAAGTAACACACCAGGCCTGCCCTTACCATAGTATTCAAATTCTAATTCTAAGCCCCAGTGGGCTACTTGTGTTTCCAGAAAAAAGAAAAGACAAGCAGTGGTATGATGGCCGGGCGGGGGTGTATTGTGCAGATACCACCTGAGTACAACTGAAGGAGATACAAGGAGGGTTGACATGACCTTGTGGCCGGCCGCACAGAGTTCAAATGGCTGCTGTGATTGTCTTCGAAAGGGACACTTATGTAAGATTCCTTTTAATTTGCTTACAATTTGCTTAAACCAACTGGGTAAATTACTTTGTTCTCACTCTAGGGATACCTACTAAGAATTCCAGGATTGATTCTTCAGCAGGGCTGATATCCAGCCAACACACACAGGCAAAGCTGCCCCAGTTGTTAAAAATATTAAAAATATTTTTGTGCTCTTTGGAAGCGAACTGCAGCCTGAACCGTGTTGAGCGCAGCCAGCTACCTTATTTGTCCTGGCTGCTCCACTGGGACCCACAGACCTCTGCCCACCCAGCAACTGAAGGGCCTTTGCTCTAGTACTGCAATGTTCACTTTCTGCCCACCATTAAATATTTCAGTTATCCTGTCTGTTCCCAGACATTGGTTGTGATTGACACTGGCGATCCAACTGGGAAGTTATTGAAAAGTGATCTAGTGCAAGATGACAAGGAAGATGGGTAGAGATGGGTGAAGAGACTACCTCCAGGTTGCTTGGTGATGGTGAGTGAGGGGCTCCTAGACCTGGGGGGCCTCGGGCGGACTGTGTGAAGGGTTCTCCTTGGTCCCGAGTGGTACAGCAGTGTCCGACTGCTGCCTCTAGGCGATTTTGGGAAGAACACCTCACAGCTGAGAAGCATTAGGAGCCCCGGGGGGGGGGAAGGCCCTCTGTAAATATGCAAGAGGATTAAAAATAGGAAGAGAAAATGAATCCAAACCACCAGTGTATTTTCAGCCTGCCAAGGTCCTGAAGACCTGCTTCTGACGCACTTCAATGTGAGTGGCACTCTTACCAAAATAAGCGGGAATTGAGCTCAACGGAGGGACCCAGAAGGAAGGTTAGGGAACAGTTCCGAGGGGGTAGTGTAATCCCTCCGGAGAGTAAATGCTGCCAGGGGCCCCAGCCGGCACGCACACGTGTGCTGTCAGGACTCGCTGCACTCACACATGGCCCTTTGGTGTGCTGTATAAAGTTTGGCCACATGATAAGATTTCGTTCATTTAGAATGTGTTTATTATGTTTACAAATTTGTCTCAGAACAGAAAAATGCATGAGTAGGCTTTCTGCAAAACTTTTCAAGCAAATGATTTATTTATTATGATTGCTTATTCCATCCATACCCATTTCCTCCACTCTTTTTTTTGTCCTCACCGAGGATATGTTTTTTTCATTGCTTTGAGAGAGAGGGAGAGATCAGTTGATTGTCTCCTGTATGCATCCCAGCAAGGGAATCAAACCTGCAACCTTTTGGTGTATGAGACGATGCTCCAACCAACTGAACCACCTGACCAGGGCCCATTTCCTCCACTCTTCACTCTCCTGTGATCAATCTAAGCCCTTCCGAGGGGCAAGTGTGTTTTTGTTTAAGTGGCAGTCCCTGTTACAGAGGAATTTTGAACTTCACATTTCATTCAGGGTTCAGAGGAGTGTATACCTACCAGTTGGCCTTTGAGCACTAGTATGATGGGTGAGGGGGGCTCTTTGGGTATTTGGCTCACTGTAATTCATGTTCCTGGTCTTGGCAGGAAAGGTCCCTGAACCAGCAGGTACTTTACATTTCAGGGGCATGTTGTTCATGCGGCCAAGATGTCTCTGTGTCTCGTCGCCAAGCACCAGCACGACAGATTTGCCTTAATCAGTTCAGGCTGCTTTAACAAACATAACGGGTGGCTTAAATGACAAACATTTACTTCACACAGCTCTGTTGGCTGGAAGTCTGAGCTGGGTTCTTGGTGAGGGCCTTCTTGCTGGTTGAGATGGTGGCTTATTGTGTCCTTGCGTGATAGAAAGACAGCAAGAACTCCACCCTCACCTGGTCAGGGCACTCACTCTCCCACTCTTGTGACTGCACCTAAACCCGATTACCTCCCAAAGGCCTCTTCTCTGAATATCACCCCACTGGGCGTCAGACCTTCAACATGTGAAGTTCCAGGGCGATACAAACATTCAGTACATAGCAGGACTTGATAGAATTCGAGCTGAAGAATGTCTCGGTTTCCTGGGCATTAACACCACGAGCTTGGTCATTGTGGAGCATGAGCCAAGGGGGCCCACCAGCGGGAGTGGGGCCAGCAGAGCAACAACATGAGAGAGGGGAACATTCAGGGGTATTTATCATTGACAAGAGAGTTGCTGGCCTATGATAATAGTAAAATGCAGATCAGCTTTAAGTTGGTTCATTACTAATTTTTTGTTCTCTGCAGACAACATATGCCTTTATTTGCTGCATGGGTGGGGCCGCTCCCACAGCTACTACTACTACCTGCTGCCCAGCTCACCGTGGCACCACAGGGTGCAGCTCTGCCTCAGGTTCCTGAACACCTGTCACAGTTGTCTCTGAAGCCTGAAGTCAGAGATGTTTTCTCAGAATAAATTGATGATGGCCAAGTTAAGAAAGGAGGTGGGGGTAGGGCAGGGAACTTGAATCCTGTACCACAAGGGCATCACTTCTGCCAGGAGGGGAGAGACGGATTCTTCTACCACCCTCCTTCCAGTCTCTGGTGACTGCAACATCACAGGAAGACCAGCTTGTGTCCTCTCGTTGCTAGGGTGATTTAAAAATAGCTTCTGCAGCCAAGGAAGGGGGTGCAGGGAGAGAATGAAGATAAGTAGCCTTTTGCAGGAAAACTATTGATAGTGAACCCTGCCTCGGCTTCATCTGGAGTGGGAGGTCTCTTATGTTTACTGTGCTTCTTGCTGTTCTTTATATCCCATATTTTCTTCAAGGGGACTTGAAAAATTCTAATATGATTTAAAAAACACATGCATGTTACCAAGGTGAAAGTTGTGTGTTCTTCCCTTAGGCACATCCCCGAGAAGGCACAATAGTAGCATGGCAGCAGAAGTGGCTTTCTCTTGCCTTAGTAACTCCCAGAGACTGTAAAGCAAAGGCAAGGCTCCTTGGAGGCAGAGGGATGGACTAAATGACCTTCTCAGCTCCTAAATTCAAAGAATTACTGCATGCTAACTTGCCCAAAATCTTTCTGAAGGAAGCTATTCAGAACCCTCTCCAAGGTCTGACATTGTCTTCAATCTAAAGGTTCTTCCTCACATTTAACCCAAACCCCTCCACACTGGCCTGCAAGATATTCTTAGCAGGCTCAGGGATAACAGAGCTCCAGGGCCAGGCACCCACCTAGAAGCAGCCTGGTACAGACACCACGTGCAGGGCACTGGGGCACGGCCTCATTGAGGAGGGGCATGGCCTCACTGAGGTGGGACACGGAGGAACACAGCCATTCGAACGCTTCGTTGCCTCAGAACAGAGCCATTCAGTGGCTCTGACCAGGCTGACAAATCTCACCTTGGGTGGGGCCTTAGTGCCTCCACTCTGTGCCAGGACTTCAGCTCCTTCCATAAAATGAGGAGTTAACCTGATGAACTCTAAGCCTCCTTCCAACTCTAGGGTTTGACAAGAGTTGTTTGGAGGTAAACTATTGCTTCTACAGCGTTTACAATGTGCCTAAACCCCATTTGCCCTTGGATCTTTGACACACTGGGAACTATCGCACATACAAGTCTAGGGTCCAGGAGCACACTGGAGGCCCAAGGACTTCCTCCTGTCCACAGAGATGCTTTGTTTGGGCTCATAGTGTTATAAGGGCACAGAATTCAAAAAGAAAAAAGTCACATTAATACTTAAAAATAGGCACATTTTGAATAAAAATCTGTATCTTTAGATTCTCCTAGAAAATTATAAAACCTGGCAGCCCTGGGTTCTCACAATAGCTGTCTGCACCCGGGGGGTGGCTGCCCCCTTTGAAGTAGATGTTGTCTCTCCCGGTGCCCACAGTTCTCATCATTTCCTACAGTCTCCGGGACGCTGAGGCTGAATGGTAGTTTCCACACTGTTCTTCTTACATCCTGTCTTCATCTGTTCATGCCACCCATGTGGCCCTTGTAAGCATCTCAGTCTCCAAATTCTTTTATAATAAAAGCCCTTTATGGTCAGATCGCCTTTGTATCCTCCATAAAGCTTAGCTAAGTAAGAACACATGGAGGTCCTCAATAAATGTTTGTCCTTGGAAGTTATTATATTATTTCTAGCTATCTAAATGAAAGGTCTGGCCGGCAAAGTCAATCAATGCCCGTTTGGGGGAGTTTCCTGTGTTCCTACGTGAACCTCTCTCCTTCCCCAGTGGCCACCACTGGCCCTCCTCTCACGAAACCTTATTTCTAGCCCTATCTCCAACCGAAGGAGATTTAGCTTAGCCCAGCTTCTCAGGAGAGGTCTTGGCAGTTATCTCCTTGGAGACAGAAAAGGGATTTTAGGCTTGCCTCACATTTCACTTTTGACAGTTCAAAACACAAGAGCTTATATTTTATGTGCCAACCATGCAAAGACAGAATCCTCATGCTGTTTATTTACACCACGGGTTTGGATAAGCTGCCAAAAAGTACAGAGATGGCAGTTTCTAGGGATATGGGGGAGGGAGGTGGTAAGAAATTAGGGTCTACTCATCAACTCCTTATCGTTACTTTCAGCAGAGCCTATTTTTCCTCAGTTCTCCACTCCTTTAATAGTTCTGTTCCTCTGAGGACTCTATCTCTGGTCAAAGGGAAGACATGCTGTAGGGGAAGATAAGTGGTTCACCGGGTAAGTCAAGAATAATCAACTAAAGTCAGTGATTTGAGGAAAATAATGTATCACACATACTTTATTTAGAAATAGGGTAGCCATATAACTTGTCATCCAAACCAGAACACTTAAGAGAGGATGGGGGGTGCTCACTGGATGGGACCCGGGGACTACAGGCACACATTGGAACTGTCCCAGGAACACTGGTATTTATGGTCATCCTATTTAAAAATCAGATGTCTTTGTTAAAACAGCCCAGGGCAGTGATTTGCATTCCTGGCAAGGCTAAGTGCCTCACAGAGAAAATATCTTGAGCTACTTATAGCGGAACTTGCTGTAGTGGGGAGAAGGAGGTCGTAGGCTATTAGGAGAAATTTCCAAGTGGCAGTTCCAGCTTTTATGGTTGTCCATTTATCCGTTCATTAGTGGTCTTGTAAAAATCATCTCTATATTGGCTCTTACCTCTCTACACTGTCATTTTCAACTTTATCTCCCTAAGTGATGTCCAACAGGTTTAAGTAGTGAAATTACCTGTAATGCTGGTATTTAGCAGTATCTTAGGGAGGCAGCAGCAGGTCGGGGAAAAGGAGGGAGCCCTCATGGAAACTGGTAGAAATAATAATCATTATCACATGGGCGTCTGCTCTGTGCTAGACCCCATTAAACAGCAGAGGAAAATGACCCACGAGATAGATATACCACGAACAATCCTAATGTCACCCCTTCCAAGGTAAGGTAATCATATGTCCACTGCTGTAGCAGATGACCCTGAGCCTCAGGAACTTCAGCACAATTAAGGTTAATTTTTGCTCACGCTGCAGTCCACTGTGAGTCGAGATGCTCTGCTGGCTCAGAGAACTACGATCTCAGCAGCCTTCAGTTTCAGCCATGGGATTGGGGGGAGAAGCAACATGACTTTGCACTGGGGCTGCGTGGCCAGGCCTGAAATTGATATTCAACACATCCACCCATTTATATTGACCAGAACTAGTCATGTGGCCTCAACCTAACTGCAAGGAAGCCAGAGAAATGTAGTCTTCTTTGATGCCAGGAAGAGGTTAGTGAGTATCCGGCCAGTTTCTGCTAACATCTGTGTCATCACCCCTTTACCAATAAGAATTTGGGGCTCAGAGGTTAATAACATTCAAAGGTGAAGCAGCTAAAGTCACAGCAATTGAGATTTAAGTGTGCCTGACTGCAAAGCCCATATTCTTTCTATTATCTATCAGTTTCTATAATCTGCAGTACAAAAGGGAGAAACATCAGCCCCAGCTCATATCCCAAGACTTGGTCTGCCTACTTCCCCCGGTTTATGATGGACCGATACAGATTTGGCCGTTTACGCGTGCTCCTGGAGGCCAGGACACGCTTGCTACCGGCAGAGTTGGGCTGCGCCTCCCCAGGGAGGTGCTCTCACTTTTGGAGGTCTTTAGTTTCTCCCAGCAATGTTTCATGGTTCGTTTTATTTTTAAATAATTTTTTGTGTTTCATTTACAGTTGAAATACAATACTATATTAGCTTTAGGTATACGACCCAGTGATTAGGCATTTACATAACTTAGAAGTGATCATCCCAAAAATCTAGTACCCACCTGGCCCCATACATAGTTGTTACGATATTATTGACTGTATTCCCTATGATGTATTGTTCTGTGGTTTTCAGCGTAAAGGCTGAAAAAGACTATAGGAAATGTCATCTTTTGTCAGATTTATTCCTAAGTGTTTCATAGATTGTGATACTGTTGTAAATGATATTAAAAATGTTCAATTTCTGATTTTCATTGCTAGCAGTAAAATTGATTTTCATGTATTAATCTGAAATCCTATAACATTGCTAACTTCCCTTATTAGTCAGATTAGCTTTTTTTGTAGATCCCATCATTTCTACATGGATGATCATTTCACTTGCAAATAAAAACAGCGTCAGCTTTCCCTTCCCAGTCTGGATATCTTTATTTTTTCATTCCACAGCACTTTTAATGTTTGTGTGTGTGTGTGTCTGCACATCATATGTATAAAGCCTGATAATGATCCTTTACATTGGCATCTAAATGTACATTGAACACTGGAATTGCAAATAGTTTTATTTGTGTAAAAAGTTAATAATATTTAGTTAAAATTTAAAAATAAAAGTCAAGTTTAAGCTTTATTTAAATATTTTAATAAACATATAATATATATTTGATTACATGTTTAAAATATATTTATTATAATTTGTATTTTATATTTTAATTTAAGTAATTTTGAATACTTTAGAAAAAATAACTTATTGAAAGTGTATGGAGAATAATTTTACTTTTTTTGTTTTTGACACTTTCTTTTTAAAAAAAATAATTTTCCCCATCACCATTTATGCCCCCAATACCCCTCTTCCATCACCATCTGCCTCCCTCCTCACCCCCTACAGTCACCACACTGTGGTCCATGCCTATGAGTTCTTTCTCTTTTTTTCGTTTTGTTTTTTTTTTCTTGTTGATCCCTCTACCCACTCCCCAACTCACACCTTAATTATATTTTATCAAATTTAATCATTTTGGGGTCATTTTAATACAATTTCATCTTAAGGTTTAACTTCTCCGATCAGTTCAGTCTGATAGACCTTCACAGTGACGGGAACGCTCCGGTCTGTGCTGTCCACAGGGAAAGCCCTGCTGAGCACCTGAAATATGGCTGGTGCAACTGAGAAACTTAATTTTTACTTTTATATGATTTTAATTAATTTAAATTTCATAACCACACTTAGTGAGTTTTTATCATACTGGACACTGCAGCTTTTGGTCATTCTTTTCCTAGAACACAAATTACGTGAAAATCTTAAGTATAATTATCTAATCAGTGACCTTGGTAGCATAAAGCAAAAAAACAAGTGTTATTGAAAGTAATTTATGAGTTCTGAATGTCTCACTTATTACTCATCCAATGCCACAGGCCCATCAACAGAAATTCTAGTATCTTTGGTAATAATTATGTTCAGTCACTTTTGATATTTTGTTAATTAGAAACCTTCAACTTCACATATTTTTTCTGTTTACCATTATAAAGATATATTTGTTAAGGGAGGATAGAAAGTGTGTTGTTCAACTGTGATTTATCACTGTTAAATGTAGGCATATAATAGATATGTAGGCCTTTGATTTAACGCTTGCCCTAGCTTTTACAAATATTAGGGCTGTAAAAGTGGCAAAACCACACACTGGTCACTGCTGTCAAGCCCCTGCAGTACCACCCCACTGGCTTCTCCTTTTAATAGCCGCCAGCTGTGCCTGCTTATCTCCAGTTTTCCAAAATCTACTGTTGACTATGAGCTGTGCTTCCAATCCTGCAGGTACCCTTCCCATCTACCTAGTATTGTCTGTCAGTCAAAGTAAAAAACTCTTGGGTCATTTCCAAGGAGCATCCTGACCCACAAATAGTTGCAAGCCACCATGCCTTTCTCTAGAAATATTTTAACTTTCTTCTCTAGGTCATGTGAGTCTGTGTGCACCCATTTCTACAGGGTAAAGAATTCTCATGTACTCACAGCATTGAGTTAATTATTTTTATTATGATCTCATATAAATATGTACAAGTAAAAAAATAAACTCCTTATGCCTATGGTACTTATTCAACTGTGAAGCTCAAATAAACTTTCTAAATTAAATCTAAACAAAACTGCAAAATCAATCAAAATTAGTTTAATGCGATAATGTTTGATGGAAACTCTTATGTTGAGTTTAACATAAAAAGTTATATTTTAGTGTCAGTTTTTAAATCTTTTTTGTTTCTGTATTTTAAATGTAATAATTCAGGGAATACCCTGAATTATTTTTAATAAGCAAAATCGTATTAACAATAACCTTTATTTTTTATTTGAAGAGAATCAGGACTTATACTTAGCCAAACTTTGCCCTTGAGTGCTGACTTCATTAGCTCTCTGGCTCTGTGTAGGAAGAGGCCCATTGCAGTATTATTGGTACTGGAAATGGGCATCTGATTCCATTAGACTTCTGGACTTGGAAATGGAAATTTTTTCATTGACTATTTTAAAATGTCTTTACTGCTAATAAACTGAGATCCACATGGTAAATCTCCTCTCTGTCATGAAGGTGGTCCTGATGGTCGGGGCCGCGCTCTTGTCCATGCAGCCTCCCTGTATACCCTGCCCTCTCCTGTCACACTTACCTCTTTGAACTACTTCCAAATGTGCTGCCACCAAAACTGGATACAGTGTAAGTGTGGGCCCCGAGGTGCATGGCTCTGTTCCACCTGTGAGGTGACCCTCCCAAAGACCCAGAGTGTGTTTATATATACATATTCTAGTTCATCGTAAAAATGAATACATGAAACTTACAAATCCTCAAGGTTATCTCAGGAAACCCCATGGTGTCCTTAGGTAAGTGGTTCTCAAAGTGTGGTATGTGGATCCCTTGGGGTCCCTGAGATCTGTTACTGGGGTCCACCAGGTTAAAACTGTGTGAAATGTCAGTAGATATAATGCCCATGAACAAAAGCTCTGGCCAGACATGCAAGCATTAAAGTCGGCATTTGCTGTCAGCGTCACAGCTTTAAAATCAGCTGACCCTACTACACAGTCACTCTACCTTGAGCAGATGACCTTATGCCCAGGTCCCCATATTCCTCCCTAGAATCTGGCCTGCAATGAATTCTGAATTGCTTTTTCTCTTCCATGGTCTGGGATTCACATAGATGCATCTATGATGAATCTATACTAACTTGATAGTCACAAGTTACCGTTGCTATGGGAACGAATTGTTTCACCCGAAGGAAATGGCAGGGATGGTGAGGGGTTATCTGAAGTAATTCCAGTTGGGTTGGAAATCTTCTAATCACTGGGTTACTCAATACTTCCCAGATATCACTCAGTTTTTCACAATTCCTGTTTTTGCCAATTAGGGCAAAAACATTTGCCCTATATAACATTTACCATAGACACTGATGTCTAGGAATTGAGCTTCTGCTTAAGTTCTGAATCGAATCAGTTTCTGATCTCATTCTGCAGCTCTTTATGAGAAGGGAAAGGGCAAAGAAACAGTACTTCCTGAATGGGGTCAGTTTCTTTATCGGCCTGGAGCAGTGCAAGCTGGAGACAGAGTCAATTCCTTTTCCAATCTTATCCATTCTTACCCAGAAACTGCATAGCCTGTGTAATGGCATTTGTGATTGCCTCCAAAACTCATCTCTGATGAGTACCTCATTTGGATCCTGAGACCAAAATATGAGGGCATAATTAACTGTTTCACTGCCAGGAACCATGGACCCACCAGCTTTCCAATCAAGTTATGGTTATTCCCACTATTCTCCATTTGGTGGCATTTTAATCTGAGTCATGTCTCCACTGAGGAACTCTTGCAACTCTACTCTTTATACTAATTTCTGTATCAGTTAGGTTTCTATGTGATTGCAAAGATTCCCTTTGGTATGGGGAATGTATATAAAGATGCACAGGATTAGTGAAGTAACAAGGGAAGCCATCTCTTTAGCTGCCTAGGCCCTCCGGGTCCACGTGCTGCTGAGTGAAAAGTGCAACGAACTCAGTGAGGAACCAGAACAAAAAAAGCTCAGGATTGTCTGGGTAATGACCTTAGTGTCAGAGATCTGCCCAGCATTTGTACTTCCTAAAATAGAGAGTTTGACTGAATCAGGTAGACACCATCCAAATGGAGTGCTTCTCTTGGGAATTAATTTATGCCAAAGCTCACTATAGCATTTAGCCTTTTTTATATTCAGCCAATCGATGGGTCCATCATTTGGGGTGAAGTCATCAGGATTGTGTTACTCGGTTCACTTGGCAAGAGCCATAGAAATTGATAAGAGGAGCCTCTTCACATCCCCTTTGCCACAGGGTACCTATTGGCCAGACATGTGTGGAGACTTCATGAACTCATGAATAAGCCCTCTCAGCAAGTTCAGAATGGTTATTTTCAGGGGACATTTTTGTGAACATTTATAGCTAAAGTCCTAGTAAGGCTAAGTTCAAAATAATGACTCCAACTTTGAGGCAGCTTATACATTCAGTGAATTGATTTTTCAATATCTCTGTCTGTTACTGAGCAATTGACTGAGAACAAATTAGCTCTAACTTCCTTGACAATTTTTGTAAGTGACTTATAAATAGCACCCCCAGAGCCATGTTAACTTTTAAAGATGCCAAGCAGAATGATTGTCTCCCATCCAAGTACTAACCAGGGCCAACCCTGCTTAGCTTCCGAGATCAGATGAGATTGGGCGCGTTCAGGGTGGTGTGGCCGTAGACAATTAATTGTCTCTAAATACAGACCAGTATTTCCTAAACCATACCCTGCACAAAACTGCTTCAAGAAATGTTAATAGGTATGCAGCAAAATTAAGTACAAAAATGAATAAAAGAAATGTAAACATTTAAATCCATGCTCAGAAAACATTGGGAAGAATTTGTTTACTACAGGGGCCTCCTCTTGGAGAGGTTTTCTCCAAATCAGCATGTTTGAAGCTGTGAGAAGTTTCATTGTAAAGAAGTATGTTATTTTATTTAACTATTTCCCTAATTTACCTGAACATGGAAATGCTTTTGATTTTGCCTCATGCTTCTCCAGCTTCTAATTTAAGGTAAGTTGACATATTTAAATTTTAGGTCAGATGTATGATTTTGAAAAATGTGTAGGACTGAAATGGAACAGGGTCGTGTATATGCCCTTGCCTTAAATCAGGCCCTCAGGAAGCAATTTCTGAGATAAGGACTAGTGTGTGGAAGTTTACTGGGTTGTGTGCTCAGGATGAACACAGGTGGGGACCCATGGCCTAGCACTGGGCAGAGGGAGAAGTTGAACTGTGTTGTAGTCATAACAAAGGCCTCACACTGTCACAGGTGCTGTTTGAAGCTGGGATGGCCCCTCAAAGTTGTCTCACCTGAAGGCAAGAGGCTCATATCCCTCATCACTAGGCTGTCTCCATGATAGCAGGCATGATCCTGGATTAGGCATCACTCTTCCGTTGAGAGGAATTCTTGAAGAAGGATGGAGCTGGAGTGGCCAGTTCTTAGAGAGGCCATGAGCAACTGGAGGGAGCACAGGAGCATCCATCACAGCCCACTCTGTGCCACTTGGAGCCAGGTGTTTTGTACAGTGAATCCTGGGAACAGCTCCTCTAGATTCCTGGTTGGTCATTTTACATGAGGAAACTTGCAAGAATAATAGCACCCTCACGATGCAGCACCTATAAAGGTTGCAACTGATGCTTATTGTCTCCTTTGACTAGCTTTCCAGATTCCCCTCAACCACAGCTGGCCACTCTGTCGGTGTAGGTGGCTTACCTGATGTGGTGACCAGATCTGTATCCCTGAGGGTCTGAGCCTCACGGCTGTCACAGCTGCACATGCCTTTATTATCAACATTGGATGCTGACCATTTTCTACCTGCCTCTGTAGGGTTATAGCAGCCCTACCTCCTCCTTATAGTGGAGCCAGTGACCTCTGCCTGGACTGTGTCTCCTCTCCTTTCTGTGTCTACTGTTCTCTTAGCACAAGTCAAAAGCGGCCCCCTGAAAGCCATAGTTAAAAGTTGAATGGGAATCTTGCTGGGACCACTGCTAGAAACATTTGCTCTCTGAAAACCAGAACCTCTGAACCCATAGAGCTCAGTTACAGGGACGAGAAACAGATTCCATAAATTGGTCACTAAGAGTGACAGTGGGTGTGGCGAGTCCTAATTCTGTCCCTTGTATTCTACTTCCTGAGGACACAGCACCACATCACAGCAGTTGATTTAGAGCAGCAGCTCTCAAAGTTTTAGTCTCGGGACCCCTTTACTCTCTAAAAATTATTGAAAACCCCAAAGAGCTTTTTTTATGTGGGTGATAATTATCAACATTATATTAAAATTTAAAACTCAGAATATTTTGAAATACTTCTTTTCATTTGAAGATAGCAGGGAGGAATCCTTTCCATGTCAAGAAAAAGAACTTCTTAGAGTAATTATTATAAAATTACTTTTAGTAATAGAATGACAATAAAAATATTTTTTAAATAAAAAAATAAGAAAGTTACTTTTACCTTATGGAAACCTGAAGCCAATCCTAAAGTAAAAGATTGTCCCAGAATATGAAGAAGCATGATAAAAAACAAGACTTGGTAAGTGAATTTTACTTGTCTTGGTTTATAATACTTGAATAAAGAAACTTGTGAAATATGTTAAAATTTTAGTAAAGTTGGCCCACTTTAATGGGCTTTCCTCCTTGATTTACTGATTAATGGCTTTGCTAACAATATAAAGGCTCCTTCTTCATTTCTGTATAATCTCTCAACATAGCAAAAATCCTTTATGTTAAGTGTGTTATATGAGGTCTATCCAGCAGGTATCCAACTATGTAATATGAAAAATAGAGATATTTATTGAAGAAGAGAGAGGATATACATAAGATACAAGAAACATTATACATAGGACAAATGACACCTCAGTCCTCTTTAAAGTAGGCACCTTGGGACCTCACACAGTTCTCCCAATTGCCATGAGCTTCCCTGTCAAATTTTTCTGAACCTCATTGGTGGTCTGAAATCTCTTCCCTTTCTGAGGTCATTTGTTTGAGAAAAGCCGGAAGTTGCAGGGTGCCAAATCTGGGCTATGGAGGGGCTGAGGCACCTGGGTGATTTGATGTTTTGCCAAAAAACTCTGCACAAGACATGATGGATGAGCAGGCACGTTGTCATGATGAAACTGCCAATCACCAGTTGACCAGAGCTGCAGCCTTTTGAGTCATCCAAATAGTTTCCACGGAGGAATGTCCAAGCATTACTACAAAATTTGATGCAGATTCATTGCTCTACTTGCTCAGTCTTTGAATCTGATGCCACACTGTGCACATGCTCACTCAATGGTGTCTACTGCTCCCACTGACTACAGTGAAGCCATCATTGTTCACACATGTACATTCCAGTCCACTGTCCTTGGCTGCCAGGTTACATTGATGTTATATTAACAATTGTTACATAATTGTTACAATTATGTAACAATTAACAGGTTACATTCTTATTATATTAACAATGGATGGACTTTTTCCAGACAGCCCTCATATTCCTGATAATTTAGGGAAAAATCTCAGTTATGAAAAAGCTTACATGTTCTTTACAATCATGTTACTTTCTATTGTCTAAAAAATGTTTTATTGTTATTTTGGTTAAGTACATAATTAAGTGTTGCTTTCAGGCACCTATCATTCCTGTCTTAATCAAATGTCCAATTCTCCTCGAACAACTTTTGTATTTTTATCTTCCCCAAATCAGATCCAAATATAGAAATAAAAAAGAGGAATGTTTCAGGATATCTTTTATACTGAAATCTATTTTGAGATTTCCCAGAGGGTCCTTGGAAAATCACAAAGATTTGTTCTTTTACCTTTTAAAAAGACAGATGCCAGAAATAATTAGGTTTAAAAAAATTGCTACCATTGTAAAGTTCCACGGGAAAAGTCGAATCCGAAGAGACACTCAGTCTTCCCCAGGTTAAATTTGAATGGGTAAGAAAACATTACCCACGTAAAGATTTCAGAAATTATGTGATTCATGGGAAGTCCTTGGATATTTGTCAATGTCCTCACTTCTCATATTTTAACTTCAGAGGAAACATTGACCAAACTCTGTTGAGTTTTTAATATTTGTCATCATCCTAGTAGTACTTGGCCTTGTATTAGACAATAATAGGGTGTTAATCATAATTCCAATTATGATTTAGAATGCTAACTTTGTCACAGTCTCCTTCTTTTGAATCTAGGATCTTCTTGTCACTTGTTTTCAACCAGAGATGTACATCAGACTTACTTACAAAGATCTATAAAAATATGAATGTGTAGGACCTATGCCAGATTTATTGAATCTCTTTAAATTATATGCTTGATATAATCTTGGTATATTATATATATAGTCTTATGATTATTATGCTACATTTCAATGTTTTCCTTCTATAAGATTATGTTTATCTATTTTTATAAGTAGATATTCTCTGACTTCTCTGAACATGGGTTTTATCATTAGTCTTAGAGACTTGTTGTCTAAAGCTGGTTTTGGAATGGCTTTAGCATCATCTTGTTATGCATGTCAATGAAGCAATCAGATTTCCTTGTCAGTTACATTATTCTTATTATGAACTCTCATTAGACCTTTACATTGGAAAATTATCAGTAATAAGTCAACCACAGCCATTTTCTCTGTGGCCTAAGATAGTTTTTATTATGCTGATGCTTGTGAAGGCTCTGTTATCAGTTATAGGCCTGACTTTGTCTTAAACAAAGGACCGACACAGAGCCCCACGGACAAGGACTGTACTAAGTATTGACATTTCAGAGACTAGACTCTTGGGTACAGGCTTCTGATGCATCTCCTAGACAGCTGTCAGGCCATGCCAGTGTGTTGAGTGAGGATTTCCAGAATCCTCACTCATGAGACTGCTATTCAAGATTCAGTTGAACAGCAATTAATTACATAGGACTGAATGAACTGATGAGAAAATTTTTATTGTGATTATTTGTTTGGAATACTGTGGATGTTAAATGTTCGATTTTCCAAATATAAAAGCAAGCACTTTTTCTCCTTAAACTCCTTAATCCAGAACAATTGAGTAGATGCTGCTTCTAGGTACTGAAATTAACATTTTAAAATTATATTGAATTCTCACTGTTCCTCCTAGAGTCAGAAACTCTTATTAAGCCTCCTTACTTATCATGGCAATATAGTTATTTACATAGGGTTACTAAAAATCTGTTTTTTTTAAAACCAGAATAAAATGAGGAAAGCAATTATGCAGCTAAAGCCTTGCCTGAAACATCATATTGAGAATGATGCTCACCTAACAGAACTTAAGGGAGCCAGTGCTTGTAAAGTCATCCCAGGAAGACTGGCCTGAACCTGGTTCTCAGGGTTCCAACCTGAAGCCAGAGGATGCACTGCCAGATGGCTTGGTCCTGTGTGTGGTGGCGGCTCTTCCCTGGCTGTTGGAACCCTGGGCCTCTCTGTAAAAAGCGAGTCTCCTCATGACATGGCAGCTGGATTTGCCTACATCCAGTCATCCAAGAGGGAAAGAGCAGGGAGGAAGTCCCAATGCTTTTTATGAGTCTCAGAGCCATGCTGTCACTTGTGTCTCATTCATTTGTTAGAAGCGAGTTACTAAGTCCATCCCACAA
Source organism: Artibeus jamaicensis (assembly GCF_021234435.1). Classification (NCBI taxonomy): domain Eukaryota; kingdom Metazoa; phylum Chordata; class Mammalia; order Chiroptera; family Phyllostomidae; genus Artibeus; species Artibeus jamaicensis. The sequence goes on along the minus strand of NW_026522046.1, from coordinate 4,448,995 downwards.
TCAAGGGGAGTGGAATTAAGCTCCACCTCTTGAAGGAATATCAAAAATTTGTGGACATATTATTAAACCCACCCCAAAGGCAAACTAGGATTTGGCAGCTTCCAAAGCATTTGCCTTTACATATTCTAGGCTCCTCCTTCACCCTTGAGTAACTAAAGGTATATTTTAATGGATGAAAACCATATTATAAGAAGTAGCAATAACATGAAGCTGGCTATAATTGTGTGTTATAATAGGAGGTACGAAAATGACAGAGAAGAATATTAGGTCCAACTGGGATGATCTGGGGAACTTCATGAAGGAAGAGCCCTTTAACATGAGTCTTGAGGAATGAGAGGATTTCAGTGGTCTAAGATTAGAAGCCAGGGGGAGGACTGTCTGGTGCAGCAAGACAAATGTTGGTACAGAGGAGGAGACAGTACAAGTTTTTTTGTGGAGAGTTGGGGACAATACAATGTCACTAAAGACAGTTAAAATTAGGAATGTTTAACTTTAAAGAAGAGAGTGGTATGGGATTATTCAGCAGGGAGCTCATGGGGGAAATAAGGCTGGCTGGGGTTAGACAACAGGAAGCCTTTTGTGTCAGAGTGAGCACATTAGAAAATCCAGGAAAGCTTTCTAGATGGGAGACTGGTATGATTGCATCTATGCCTTAGAAAGATCAGCCTGGTGATCATGTGAAGCCTGGGGAGAGTCTAGAAGTGAGCTGGCCAGATAGAGGCTGCTGAGATGAGCAAGCGTCCTGCTCACCCCACAGGACAGCTCAGAGATACTCCATCCTGGCTCCACCTTGAAGTCACCCGGGGCGCTTCTTAAAATTCACTGGCACCCAGGCCCAAACCCCTTGAGGTTCTGATTTAATTGTTCTGAAGAGGGTTTGGGCACTCCATGTAATGTGCAACCATGCTGAGAAGAATACCATGATGCAGAGAAAAGAAAGGGTGAAAAAGAAAGTCTTTGCAGCTCCAGGCAAAATTTTGAACTGTTGACCTCTCTTGCCTGATTTTCTGAATTCTTCTTCTATCCCTTTGGGTCTTTGTCCCATAGTTCTTCACATTTATATTATCTTTAAGTTTCCCTTGGAAGTGCCCCATTTTGTCTGACTATTCTAGCTTTGCAAGTTCTCAAACTGCTTATCTTCCTCCATGACCCAGTAAACTGCCATTTCTTCAGGGCAGCTACCATCCCTAAATAGTAAGGGAAAGGCAATCTGATTAGATGACTTCACACTAAGATGTGAATGATTGATAAGCCCATAGCCATTTAAGGGTATTTGATTTTTAGATTTTTTTCTAACTCAACATAATTTCACACTTTCAGAAAAGTTACAAAGAAAAGAACAGATTTCCTAGATATTCTTCTTTGAAATACATTGTTTTATTCCTCTTTCTTACTACACACAATTTTTTTCTGAACCATTCCAGAGTAAATTGCAAGTTTATTCCCAAATATTTCAGTGTGCATCTCCTAAGAACAAGGGCACACTCCTACACAGCCGCAATATGCTCACCAGAAATTAGTACATTAACACTATACCATATATGCTCTAATCTACACATTCTGCTCAACTTTGTTGATTAGCCCAATAATGCTTATTATAGAAAGACAATGACAACAATAGCAAGAATATCTTTTCTTAACTCCCTTTCCTCAGGCTCCAGATGTAATACATGATCATGTCTTGCATTCAGTTGTTGTGCCTCTTTAATCTCCTTCAGTCTGGTACCTTTCCCCAGTCTTCACTTGCTTTCCACAATCTTGACATTTTTTAAGAGAATAGGCCAGTTGTTTTGCAGAATATTCCTTAATTTGGGTTTGTCTGATGTTTCTTCATGATTAGACTCAGGTTATACTTCCTTTTTTCTTTTATTGATTCTAGAGAGAGAGGAAGTGAGGGAGAAAGAGAGGAAGAGAAACATCGATGTGAGAAAGAAACATTGATCAGTTGCCTCTCGCATGCACACCAACTGGGCACTGAACCTGCAACCCACACATGTGCCCTGACTGGGAATCAAACCTATGACCTTCAGTTTGCAGAACAATGCCCAAACAACTGACCCACACTGGCCAGGGTGGGTTACACACCTTTGCTGGGAAAACCACTGAGGTGGCATTGTGTTCTTAGTACATCCTAACAGGTGTTGCACAGTGTCCACTTGCCCCATTAATGGTGCTGTTATCCCTTAGGATAGGGATAGGACTATCCTAAGTTCTATCCCTTAGTTTCTTCCAAGTTTCTGTGTCAAGTTAATAAGCATTTTGTTAGTCATTAGTAAGAATTCTGTGGGAATATACTTGAGAACACGCAAACATTCTGTTCCTCAGCACATTCTCACCCATTTGTTTCAGCATGCATTGATAACACTTGCCTGAATCCATGGTTACTATGATGCCTACCGAGGGGAGAATATCTAACTTTGTCATGTCTTCTATACCTATGAGTTGGCTTTCTACTACAGGGAAGAGCTTCTTTTCCTTCTCTTCCATTTATCTGTTTATTTATATAAACATAGATTCATGAATTCATATTATATTCAATAGGTTGTAATAAATTAGTATCATTATTTATTTTGATACCCACATTGGCTCAGATTGACCAATTAGAATCTCTTAAAGTTAGTTAGATTATTTGATTTTTAAAAGAGGTGAATTTTTTTCATTCAAATATGTCTCTAAATAGTATAAGTAAGGTCTTAAGAGCAAATGGTTTTAAAAGCAAATGAAGTGGAAAGTTTGGGCAGTTTGCCAGAGGGTGAGGGCAAGCAGAGTTGCCTTTACGGGGTCAGTGCTCCCCAAACTGTTCCAACCTCTCACAGCTTCTTCCTTCTTCCATGTCCTAAAATGGAATTAAATTCTGGAACTCGGAGGGACCTTAGGGATCCTCAGGTCTACGGTTCCCAAACACCAGCTTGTGCCAAGGACTGTGAATAAAACAACCTGTTCAGTTGGTTTAACTGAACAGGTGCCCTCCTTTTAAAATTCTGAGACAAGAGGCAGACCCAAGGTGGGCAATTTGTGTGTTTATAAAGCTCCCCGGGTGACCCCTGTGCTCAGCAATCTCACCCCCTTACACACACACCCTCCTTTCACAGGTGACTCAAAGAGGGACATCAATGTGCTCTCTGTCACGCCGTTAGCACCAGAACTTGGAAGACAGCTGAGGCTTTCTTGGCTGGTCAACAGTCTTGCTTTTTGTCTGCATTGTGCTGCCACCTTCCAGTTCTTTGAAAGCTCCCACAATTTTGTCCACTTACAACCCTCTCAACAATAAGAATGAGGAGTTCACAAGCAAGACAGGAAAAGAATGCCTCTGTTTATTGACTTGGTAATTGTTTGCAAAGTACTTTATTTTAAGCTCATCCTTAGAGTTTTATTATTGGCAGCTTTTAATAATAATAATAATAATAATAATAATAATAATACCTGCTTCATACTGTTGTTATGAGCATTGCTTTAAAATCTATATAGGGAAAGCATAGCACTTTTGCTAGGGAATGTGTTAACCATTTCTCCTGCCCCAAAATACACACAAAATCAACCTTTAAACAATCTTTAAACCTGATAATCCAGGATTCTACATAACAGCAATTTAGTCACCTTTGCAAATCTAGAAACCACCCAGCGTTTTAGAAGCTTGGTGGCATTACTTTGAAGGAGGGAGAACATGTTACAAATCTGCTTATGAATATGGATAACATGACATAGTGGCTTATGACCATGCTTAAGACCTCAAGTAGTGTCCATCTTTTCACTTGGAATGTCATTTATTAAGCTTCAGCTCCCTGCCAGTACTGTAGGGCAGTACTCCCTCTGTAGGGCAGGCTGAACCCAGGCTCAGATTGACCAATTAGAATCTCTTAAAGTTAGTTAGATTATTTGATTTTTAAAAGAGGTGGATTTTTTTCATTCAAATATGTCTCCAAATAGTATAAGTAAGGTCTTAAGAGCAAATGGTCTTAAGAGCAAATGAAGTGGAAAGTTTGGGCAGTTTAGGCAGTGCTCCTCCAGAGCACCTCGAAGGATCTCACTTTTCCATCCTTCCACTGTCACCCAACTGGCCAGGGCCTTGGCCTCCAGAAGAGGGTGGGTTCTCCTGATGATACGAGAGAAGGAGAAGCAAAGAAGCTGTTTGGAGTGGGGCCAGCCAGAATCTAGAGAGAGACAGAGTGACTGATGGGGCTGAATCGTCCTGGGCAATCCAGATACAGATTCTTAAGCTGCTCATTGGAGGTGGAGCAAGGCAGTGACTCCTGTGTGTGTGGGTAACTTTAACAAAGGAGCTTAGCAGCGCTGCTCATTAAAAAAATTTGGTCTAGGAATGCATAAAGCAATCACAATAACTCAGCACTTAGGGGCTTACGGTGCTTTTAAAATAACTCCACAAATTCTTTGAATCTCCTTCCTTCAAAGCAAACTAATTGCTCTCTATTGGTTACAAGTCTATAGGCTGAAATGATGGAATATGACTTGCAAGGGTAGCTAAAAAGACATTGCACTTCTGCTTTGCTCTCTCTTCAGGATCATGTGCTCTGCAGGAAGTCAGCTGCCATGTCATGAGGACACTCAAGCAGCCTTGAGAGGAGGAAAGGCACTGCAGCCTCTTGCCCACAGTGTGTGAATGAGTCATCCTGCAAGCAGGCGCTCCAGTCCCAGTCATGCCAACAAATGACTAAAGTAGCCCCAGCCAACATCTAGGCACAGCTTCATGAAAGACCCCAAGCCAGAGCCACCTCGCTAAGCCAACTGTGCAATGCCTCTGAGTCCCTGACCCACAGACATTGCAAGGTAAGAAAAATGTGTTATGTAAACTACTAATTTGTGTAATATTTTGTTATATAGCAATGGATAACTAATCCAAGGCTCCTAAATTTTTCCATAGCAACTGTGATTGAATTAACTGTATCAAAAAGTAATCCAGACTTGGCTTGAACACTCATTGACAGAGGGCTTGCTTCCTACCAGGGCAGCCTTGTGCGTGGCCTGACCACTCTAAGTGTCATCAACTCTGAGTGTGATCAAGTGCTGCTCTCACTGAGCTGGGTTTGGCTTTCCTATAACTTCCATTCCTGGTTCAAGGTGTGCCCAGTGAAGCCAAAGTGAATCCTCTCCTCTTTCATGTGACTACCCTTCAGATACACGAAGTCAGGGATTATGCCCATCCTTGTGTTCTGCCACACTGGCCAAAGGAATAAGGAAGGGAGGCAGTACATTTTGAGGGGCCCAGGAAATGAGGCATAGGGGCCCTAGAATTAGGCCGAAGTCTTTCATGCATCAATCTAAGAGAGACTGGGTTCTGAGAGGTCTCTGGAAATGAGTGGCACTAGTCTGAATCACTAGATAATGATAACAGCAGTTACACTACTACTACTACTACTACTACTACTACTACTACTACTACTAATAATAATAATAATTACCACTAACATAGCACTTACTGTGTGCCAGGTTATGTTCTATGTGTTGAATCATTTAATCCTTGCAGCAGCTCATTATCATTGGTCCATTTCACAGATGAAGAAACCATGGTGCAAAGAGGTCTCAAATTGCTCCAGGCCCCAGACTTAGTAAGTAGCAAAGCAAAATTTAAAACCAGGCAGCCTGGCTTCAGATGCCATATTCCTAGTGACAACTCAGTACTGCCTTCTCTGCTGGGCCTACTCATTTCAGAGCCATGAAAAAAGCTTGTATGGAAACAGAAAAAATAATAGCTATCATTTACTGAGTGCCTGCTATATGTCAGGACCTGGGTTGAGCGCTTTGCATGCACTAGATAAAGTAAAGCTCACTGTTAATGGAATGATTCATTCAACATTTATTTATCAAGTACAGACCTTGCTGGCCCTTCTGGAGACAAAACAGTGACTCAGACCTAGGTTTTGCTCTCAAGAAGTTTTTAGTCTTGGTTGTATAAACCTGGTACATAAAATGTATACATACAGGCAATAGTTAAGAACTGCTGTCTTGGTGAAGAATAGGTAGAGCAATGAGACACAGACAAAGAGAGAGAGAGATGAGGGTATGCGCAGGACTTGAGTTGGCTTCTCCAGTAGGCAGCATTTGAGCTGGTTCTTGAAGGATGATACCATTGAGGAAGGAGGAGATGGAAGAAAGGCCTTCTAGAAAGACAGGCAGCACAAGATGATAGTGAAGCTATGCTCTAATTGAAGACAGAACAAGGAGTGGAAACATGGAAATATACTAAGGGCATTTTTAGTGTCATCCCATATCCACCGTGTGATTTGAGAAGGATCCATTGCGTTGAGGCTGCCATTTGTTTGATCATTGCAAATCCATCCCAAACTTTGCGAAGAAGGCTGAGGTCCTGCAAGGTGTCATTTGCAGGAAATAAAAACTGTCAGATCCTCGGGGCCCCCAGGATACTCACTAGTCATGGTGAGAAATATTGATATTAATAAGCCCTTCTGCCTGTCATCACCGACCCCCACCTTACCCCCAACCACCACCACCAGTTTCTATTTGGAGAATAAAACTGGCAGAAATCCAAGATTCACACTTCTCGCAGACCTGTTGGATAAACACTCATACACATGCACGGCAACCGTTTCACACCTCATGAATGGGGTGCAGGTGTCCACCCTGCACGGGATGACCTTGAGAGCTGCTTTCACGTGGATTCCCTCTCTTGTGGGCCTGGCAGCAGTGGGTAAGGCGTGACCCTGCCCCCACTTCCTGCACGTGAGGCGTCTGCATGCACTGGGCAAAGTCAGGATGCTGGTTCCCAGGCTGGGAAAAGCCCCCACCACAGTAGTGGGGCCTGCTTTCAGAAACCTGCCCTGTTTAAGATCTCAGGAAAAAGGCAGATTCAGATTTGTGAGGCCTGAAGCTTATACAGTTTGGGGGCTCTCTTAAAGAAAAAGAATACCAAGTTATGAATGCAAAGTGAGATTTGAGAGTCTGTATCTATTTATTGTAGAATGAGAAAAGAAATCACAGCGGATTTCAAATCTAAAAAATGTTGACAAAAACATGACCAAATCCAGGAAAATGATACAATATTTTCTCCCCTGCCTAACAGACTATGTTTTTTCCTATTTTGGGGGAGCCACGTACTCTTCGGATCACTTCTTTGTGGCAACAGTTTGCCGGCAGTTCTGCCCGGAGGAGACAAGTCTGTCTTATCCCAGCAGGCTTACTCAAAATTGTTTTGTACTGGTTTCACGAAGTTCTTTTCTGCTTCACAATTTATAGTTGGAAATGTCATGTAATGTTTAGAACTGATTTGTCAATTTGGGGAAAACTCCAATGAAGTTTCTTTTCTATATGATTGCAGGACTTCAGAGCATTTCAAGTTCTCTCCAGCAGTGACTAATCTTAAACACTCCTTGATTTGAGAATTACTCACTGACTCGTGAATCAGTTAGTTAGTCATACGCGTCCTCGTTGTAGAGGCGGACAGTGAGTTGTAGGTTACCCTCACAGGTGTTAGTTTATCAGCAGGAAAGGCAAATCTTTCCCCAGTGGGTTCACATGATTCATTCCTCTTCGTTAACTGGATCACTAAACAATCCAAAGTCTATTCATTATTATCCCATTGGAAAGTTATCTCTTCTTCTTACTGAAATACTGCCTTTAATATGATTAATTTTTTGGTTATAGTTCTATTCTTGCTGTCAGAATAATTTCTATTTATTTCACTGCTTTCCTTTTTTTTATTAACTTTTTTTCCCCTGAAATTTCTCTCAATTCTTGAATAAATGTATTTAAAGATGGCAAAAGAATGTACTCATAATATATAACAAAATTGGGAGTATATACTCTTATTTCTTTTATTGAAATGTTCCAGGGACTTCTGCCAAGATGGAGGCATAGGTGGAAACACTTTGCGTCCTTGCACAACCAAACCTAAAAACAATAAAGTTTTAACAACAATAAATGTAACCAAACCACACAGAAAATCGACAATATGGAGTCTGAAAATAATAAACTGCTCAGCTAAACTGGTGAGGGGGGCAAAGCCAGCAGCGGAGTGGGTTGGGCAGGGAAGATCCCCCAACTGGGACAGTGTGCAGGCAGCCCAGGGCACGGATCCCAGGTGCCAGCTAGCTATGGGCAGACACAGGGAAGAGGTGCAGCAGGCTGTCTGTATCAGTCGAGCATTTGCATGCAGATAAACCAGTGAAGAGGCGAGCACTGAGACCTCCTGGTGCAGGGCGGTGGGCTCACATATTTGCGCTCAGATAAACAGGCAGGGGGTGAGCGGTGAGGTGGACTGGGCGAGCGTAGAGGACCGCCATTTGCTCCCTCTCTGACCCCGCCCCCACATATAGTGTCTCAGACCAGCGACCTGGGTGGCCCTGCCCTGGTGAATACTTCCTCCTACATAACAGGCACAAACAGATCAAAACATGGCTCAAGAAGAACTCAGAGCCCCAGAGCCAATAAATCTAAGCGATGAAGAAATAGCCAAACTATCAGATGCACAATTCAAAACACTGGTAATCAGGATGCTCACAGAGCTGGTTGATTTTAGTCACAAATCAGAGGAACATATGAAGGCTAAACTAATTGAAATGAATGGCAATGCACAGGAAACCAATAGTAATGGAAAGGAAACTGGGACTCAAATCAAGAGAGTAGACCAGAAGGAAGGAAAAAATGACCAAACAGAAAAATATGAAGAAACAAGAATTCAAAAAAATGAGGAGCGGCTTAGGAACCTCCAGGACATCTTTAAACGCTCCAACATCCGAATTATAGGGGTACCAGAAGGGGAAGAGGAACAGTCACGAGTGGAAACCTTATTTGAACAAATAATAAAAGAGAACTTCCTTGTTCTGACAAAGGAAATAGACTTCCAAGAAATCCAGGAAGCTCAGAGAGTCCCAAAGAAGTCAGACCCAAGAAGGAACGCACCAAGGCACATCATAATTATATTAGCCAAGATTAAAATGAAGGAGAGAATCCTAGAAGCAGCAAGAGATAAGGGGACAGTCACCTACAAAGGAGTTCCCATCAGACTGTCAGCAGATTTCTCAAAAGAGACCTTACAGGCAAGAAGGGGCTGGAAAGAAGTATTCCAAGTCATGAAAATCAAAGACCTACAACCAAGATTGCTCTATCCAGCAGTTTTCATTTAGAATGCAAGGACAGATAAAGTGCTTCTCAGATAAGATCAAATTGAAGGAGTTCATCATCACCAAGCCCTTATTATATGAACTGTTAAAGGGACTTACCTAAGAAAAAAGAAGATAAAAAAGATGAACAGTGAAAGGACAGCAAACTCACAGTTATCAACAACCACACCAAAAACAAAAGCAAATTAAGAGGACAGCTAGGTCAGGAGTGAACTATAGAAATGAAGATCACGTGGAGGGTTAGCATCAGGGGAGTGGGAGAAGGAGAAGGGGGGAGAAGGTACAGAAAATAAGTAGCATAGACAGTAGATAGAAAATAGATAGGGGGGAGGGTAAGAATAGTATGGGAAATATAGAATCTAAAGAACTTGAGACACATGTTCATGAACTAAAGGGGGGGAATGGTGGGGGAGGGGTGTGCAGGGTGGAGGTAATGGAGGGGGGAAATAGAACAAATGTAATGGCATAATCAATAAAATTAAAAAATATATTTTAAAAAAAGAAATGTTCCAAAATGTCTTTCCAAATTGAATTATAATGACATGTTGAGTTTTATGGACTTTTAAGTGAACACTTGCTTCTTATTTGTATTTGTGTTTTTCATCTGAGTCTTTCAAAATATATTTGTCTTTTAAAGGTTGTTGTACCCTTGTTGCAAGATGAACAGGTTTATAATAGCAGACCAAGCCTTATCTACATAATTCCAGTGCTGGGACTGAAGGACACACTCGCACTGAAATGAACCTCCTGTTGTACACAGTTTGGATAGTAGAAACATTTCTGGAAACCATTTCTACACCAGACAGCTGTATAATTACAAATTATATGATTTCAAACCATATAATTATATCCCAATAAGTAGAATAACTAATTTAAACATGTCGCCAACTCAATTCTTCCTTAGCCAAAACCCCCAAATGCTCATGGGCATTACAACACTATTGGGTGTGGGAGGGATACAGCAGAGAAGAGGTTGCAGTGGAATGAGACAATGGTCTTAACTAATCGAAATAAAAAAAATTATTTTTAAGGGAGTACTTCACTTGAAGAAACTCCCAATGGCCAAATCTGAAAGAATTTTGAGCAATAAAATAAGTAATGATAATAATGGATTGTAACCTATAGAAAAAGTGAATATATATGTTTGTAGTGTTACACATAAAATAATTGATTTTTCATTTTTTTTGAAATATTTTATTTATTTTTAGAGAAAGGGAAAGGGAAGGAGAAAGAATGAGAGAGGAACACCAATGTGTGATTGCCTCTTATGTGCCCCCCACTGAGGTCCTGGCCTGCAACCCAGGCATGTGCCCTGACTGGGAATTGAACCAGTGACCCTTTGCTTCACAGACCTGCACTCAATCCACTGAGCTATACCAGCCAGGGCAAAATAATTGAGTTTTAAAATGAGGAAGAAGGGACAGATCTCTCCTAAAGACTTCTAATTAATACATGTAGAAGGGAAGATGAAAAATAGAAAATCACCATTTGGCAAATACCACAGTAATAATTTTTGTGGGCAAGAATCATCAATGGATACTAAAGTCAATGGGTAAAGTGTGATGATAAATATGATACTTATATAGTAGCAAAGTGTCTCCTCATCAGATACTAATTACTGGGGAAAAATATAAAACTTTACAGAGGAGACACTTGGCAGACACCACCTCAACCAAAGGGTCAAAGTTAACATCACCACTAATGAGACACATCAGCATCATGTACCACTCGAGAAGAACATATCACTGTCACATCAGTATACTCTAGGGGTCCAGTGGTTTGGGACATGCAGGAACATCTCTTGGATAAAGGACAAATTACTGCAATTCACACTTTCTACCACTAAGAAAGGAGCCTCAGTGTCTTGTAGGTGTCTTTAGGAGCTGGAGGCCACTTAGTGGTATTACACTGACCCATTTACCAGGTAGCATGAAAGACTGTCAGCTTTGAGTCACAGCAAGCCTAAGATGCAATGCAAAAGCCATACGACTTGGGCCAAATGTTTGTACAGACCCTACTGATATTAGATTTATCTGTAGTGGAAAAAGCACTATGTGCAGCCTTTTAGGATGCTCCAAGAGGAGAATCCCGATGTAGTTCTCTATGGTTCCGGAGCAAGGCCACGCCATCTGCAGAGGAGAGGATGCAGTTAACACCCTCAATCAAAGACCATTATATGGTTTGATATCTCTAGTTGGTAGAATACATAGGTCTAGAAACCAAGGGATAAAAGTAGGAAAGGCCCCACATACCTTCCTTTTCAGGGTCAGTTAATGCTTCTCATTGCTGTAGCATGAGACTCTGAAGGTCTAGGGTCCTGGTCTCCAGAGGGAATATTTGCACCAGTGAACATAGTAAGTGCACCATAAACTTTAAGTATCATCTACCACATAGTCATATTAAGCTCCTTCTGCCAAAAGAAGGAGGTGAGGAAAGGATTCCCCATACTAATGGGGGTAATTGACCCTGACTGTCAGGGGGAAGTAGAGCTGCTTTTACACAGTGACATTGGTTGATATACTGGGGCTTTTCTCAGTATGCTCCTACATCTTCTGATAGTAAATCGACAAGTGCAATAGTTGTGGTCAGAGAGCAGAATTCTGACCTCAGAGCTCAAGGGGTAATAATTTTGGGTCATTCTACCACCATAAACACCTTGACTGGCAAAGTCAACAGTGAAGAAAATGTAAAATGGGTATTGTAGCCAACCGCAGCCACCTAGATTGTAGATCATTTTTCTGGTCAGTGTTAGAGGGAATCAGCCAGAATCCCAGAAAAGTTGTTTCCCAGATAGACTGAACTTACTATACCAAGCTAGTGGGTTTGACCAGTGCAAACAGTGGACTGCATCCACTCTGTTGCAACTGCACCACGTTCCACCCCTCCGTCTGCTTGTCATCATCCTGCACACAAATGTCTGCTACAGTCTGTTTCTCAGGGATTTTGGCTCAAGACTCCAGAATTTTCTACATGCTCTTAACATGTAGGACTAGGAATGTTTGTCCTACACCATATGGCCCTGACTACTATGAATGAGTGGGGATGATATGAAGCAGGCCTCCTACCAACCCTAAAGGGGCATGTAGGGTAAACAGGAAGTAAACTTTGCTGTTTTCAGTCATTGAGAGGTCATGATTGTTACTGCAGTATACTTGAACACATTCGGATCGATAATGAATCAGTACAATAATTCTACCTTTAAAATTTTATAGTATTTTTCTCTAGTTTAGAGGTGGCTGGGATAAACCTCAATTTATGAGGTAAATGTAGGTCAGAGCTCATGGGTGACAAATTAGAATCAAGCAAGAAAGAGAGAAATGGAGTCAAAGAGGTTGAGGGCTGTCTCTTTGGAGCTTTTCCTGAGCCTGACTGAGATGTGCAGGATGGAATTCACTTTGAGTTGCTTGCAGTGATTGTTGAATGAGTCTGGAACTTGAGGATGAATTGCTAGTCATCGGGTCATAGTTAGAATTGGTTGACCAGCTCTCCATGTGGTTTCAGATCACTGCCAAGAGCTTCTTTTGGGTAATCCAGTCAGGTCTGGACTCAAGTGGGAAGTGAGTCAATGCCTGTGTTGATGGTAAAAGATCGCTAATTCTTTGTGTTTCCATGTCTTCATTCAGTGGGAGGCAGGGATCCAAGACAAAGACCTTGATACTAGACAGTGCATTCATAGACAACAGAACTAGAAGCCCTTTCCAAAGAGGCTAACTAATGGTTTTTGCTCTGAAACTTAACCAGGCATCAGGCTTTACATCATGGCCCTGTCTGTCAAGGTGGGTAATAGCACTTCCCGAGCCTGTGAATAGTTCCTTGACACCCTTGTTAATGCCCTGCAATATAATACAATGTTAACTTGCTCAGCAATGTTTCTGTTGATCTCAGTTGCTAAGTTAGAAACCAGGGTCTCACTCATTAATATTTCATGAGAGTCAAGTCTTGGCAATTTGTATGTCATAGACCTAATCAACCTAAGAGCCACAGGCAGTGTATTTGGCTTCTTCCACCCAGTTTCTGCACAAATCCTGGCAGTTTACTGTTTTAATCCCATTTTGATATTCTGTCCCCTCTGCTGACTGCAGACAGTGTGGGCATTGACAGCATTAGTGATTCTGTAGTCTTTACAACTTCAGGCCCTGACCTGTCATATGTATGTCCTTGTAGTCGTCGAGTATTCCAAACCTGGGATTGAGGGTTTTGTAGAAATGTTGCTGATCACCTCTGTATCAGCTTTGGCACATGGATATGCTTCTACCCATCTCGAAGAGACACATAAATTACTAATCATGTCCCTAAAGATAACATTTTATTTATCTGGATAAATTTAGCTTGAAAATTAATTTCAAATAGCTCCCAAAGGAGAGAATAAATTTACTTTCTTTTTCTCGACAGCTGCCCTTTCTCCCTCTTCAACTGTCAACCTGATAAACAAGGGAGTTCTCTTTGGCCAGACTAGAACATTCTGGCATATACTGGTCAAGCCTCATATTTCTCAACATTCCTTCTTTGTCCTCATGAGTTGTATTATGAGCTATGGTGAGCAAGGTAAAGAGGCAACTCCTTTTGTGTCCAAATATGGGCACAGAAGAGCCCCCTCCCTGCACCCCAGAGCTTATCTCGAAAGGTTCTGATCTGAATCTGGGACCTCATCCAAAAGTGCTCTGCTAATGAAGGTAAGGAAGAAAGATGCAGTCTGAGAGCAATGGCCATGGCTGTGCCATCAGCTAAAGCAAAATTCTTCTTGTGTAGCACAAAGACACTAGAAGTTTAATCCCTCCAATGTCAACAACTGCCCAAAGGCACAGCGAGAGTCAGACTTTGAAGAACTGCCCAGCTCAGGTCGGGGCAGCAGGTTTGCCTTCCAGGAGGCAAAGAACTGCCACAATCTCCTGTGGAGAAGAGATTGCATCTCAAAGACTAGTCCTGTTCTCTTTTTTTTGTAAACCAACTCTTCCTCACTATGTGCTAGGCACTGCTAAACCTTTCATAATACAACAGCCCTTTGAGATAATCTTATCTCAGTTTCACAGGTAGGAGAAACCAGAGCCCAGGAAGCTCACAGAGTTGCTGAACCTGGATTTTAGCCCAGGTCCTTCTGTCTTCAGAGCCCTTGCACTTCCCCTCTGCTTTGGCCCTTCTCTTCTATGCAAAACAATCTTTTTTTTTCTTTTGCAGTGCAAGCTTAAGCAGGAGACTTGCTGATGAACCCCTATGTCAAGGGAATGTGGCAACAAGAGAGAGATCTATTTTATTCATATGTTGGTTCGCTCTTTCATTTATTCCTCTATCCAGTCACTTAACCAATATTTGCTGAACTTCTACTATGTCCCAGATACTCAGCTAGATGCTGACATAGGTAAACTAATGGCCCACTGAGGATACCACATACTAAACAAGTATACAGACAAATGAATACATAATTACAAACTGAGAAAAGTGCTCTTTTTTCCAAAGTCCATACCATCTGGAGCAGCAACACTGGAAAAGCAATGTCAGTTGTGTGATTGGTGACCTGGAACTTTTGAGCAGCACGTCTCAAAAGAAATAGGATGCAAACCACATATGCAAGTGTAAATTTTCTAGTAGCCACATTAAGGCAAGTGAAGACAAAAAATGAAATTAATTTTAATATATATTTTATTTAACCAAAAATATTACTTCAACAAATATCTCCGTTAATGAAATATTTTACTTTTTTTTTTAGATCGCCAAGTCCAGCACATCTAGTTCAAAATCAGTCTCATCGCATGGCTCCTTACACACGCTGACATGGCTGCCACATCGCACAGCTCACCTGCAGGCACTGACAGTGTGGCTCTTGTTTGTGCATTGGTGGTTTTCAGCCTTGGAATGGGAATCACCAGATAATCATATATTCTCATTGAATGGGTCTGGGTTGTGCTGGGGTGTGAGAAAGGGATCGCCTAGGTATCAGTACATTGAAGAACTTCCCAGGTGATTCTAAAGCTCAACAATGGCTGAGAACCGCTGCACTAAGCAGTAGCAGATTCGCACCCAAAGTCTTCAGATTATGCCAGGTGACAGGCCTGAAGGCCCTACATCCCAAACCAGTGCCATAGCCTTCCTGCCTCCTCCTACTGCAGGCTCAGCCCAGGCTCCAGGCTCTAGGCTGAGGACCTCATTCTGGGAAGTTGGGTTATTGTGGGAATCAGTTCAGTGGATCTAGCCTTGAATCTGTCTTGTCTTTGCCTCTTCCTTTTCCTGTGCCCTGACTCCTCTGAGAATACCCAGTGCGGGACTCTGCCCTTTCTTCTACCTGTTGGGACACCTACCACCTCTTACCAGATCCTCCTGATGTTTCAAATTCGTTGCCCCCCACCTCCCTTACAAAGCCTCACATTCCCTGAATCCCTGGTCCCACCAGCCTGGCTTCTCTCTCTTTATGCTCCCCCACCTTCCCTGGACACTTGGTCCACCTTCCCTCCTTGCCCAATCCATATCAGAGCATCTCAAGCCCAACTTCCTTTAACATCCTGTGATGTTATTCATGCTAATCATAATAGGCTCACTAATCTCTGTATCTAGATACTTCAACCTTCCCAGGAAAATGGGATATCTATTTATTTCTATTTTTATTCTTTTCCTAATTTTATTTTTAATTTTACTTTCTTTTTTAGTCTCAAGTTTCTTCTCCTGATCCAAGTTTGCCAGTCCCAGAGGAGAGAGTAGAAAGTCTAATAAATAGCGAAGCTACACTATTGTGCGTCTGCTCCCGAGCCAGCTTGCTGACAGCTTCGGGGAGTGTGGACAGGACTACAAAGCCAGTGGAGAAAACTTCTCTGGGAAATTTTGTCTAAAGCTCATAGTTTTGCTTGCAGTCACTTGCGCAAGGCTTGCACGAGGTTTGTTTGTTCGTTGCTTACAAAGAACTTGAGGACAGCATTGTTATAATCAGCCCTGCTGTCCTGATATGAGGCTAGCAGAACCCTGGACTGAAAAGTTAATAATTTCCAGGCTATTTTGTATAAACTTACAGCTGATATCCCCAGAGTCAAACTTGTCAGATAAATAAAATTAAGCCTGTGAAGCTGTTACCTAAAACCTACTACAATTCTATTCCCACCAGGGATTTAGGGAAAGCAGAAGATTAAAAAGAGCGAGAGAGTAAAATTTAAATCAGTTTACCACAAGTGTAGAGCCAGGACTCGGGTGGCTCTGCTAGGATGTGAGGGTAGGAGGGATAACTTCCCCAGCTGTGGCAAATTCCAATGGCCCCGGGGCACTAGGAAGGGTTTCTGGGGGATGCCAGCCCTTTAAATGTAGCATCCAAAACACTGGTTTTCCACAAAAATGTAAATGAGGTAGATAGGCATGCAGCTTGAATGAGGTCCAGCTTGAATGAGGTCCTTGAATGAGGTAAGACTCTTGCAGTATGTCCAGTGAACATAGTGCAAGAGTCTTACAGAGCAGAGAATGGAGCAGTCGGGTGGCAGAGAACCCATGTGCCACTCAAAGGACAATCCATAAATGAAAAGTCAGTTCTGGGAAACAGTTAAAGTCATGAAGGTAAGTTTTTTTTAATTTGTAAATTTTTTCTCAGGATTCCTTTTGATATAGAGTTCTGGATCATTTATAATAGGGTCTGGTGTCCAAAAAGCCCATCTGTTCACAATATACAATGGTTGTAAAAACCAAGTGGTTTGGTTTGGTTACAAAAATGGAAGAAGACCTACTGCTCATATAGGAATGGAAAGGGAATGTCTGGTTGACTCAGGGGAGCACCTTTCCTGAAATTCTCAGAAGAGGCTATTTTCCAGAGATTGTCCCAGCAGTTTACAACAATAATCAGCTTGTAAGTAAAACAAGGAGGAAGAAATAAGAGCTGTATCATTGCACCAGCATCAAAGGTGATGGAAGATGTTAGAGATGGCCCAGGACAACTGAGGCCAGCCTGTGCTGCAATGGAGACGAGGCTTAAGCCTAGAGAGGGTCATGATCCAGGAATCGGACAGGCAGGTAAGAACCAGGGGATCCGTGGGAAGCTAAGAATAAGGAAAAGCTGTGGCGCTGAGGTCTGTAAAGAAGTGAGGTTCATGGGTTCTGAGGCTTCGATTAGCATAGATTCAGAAACTGGAGTTACAGGTAATATGGAAACTGGAGGGGTCATCCACTCTGGCCAAGGAACCCCAGGCCCTTTAGATGTGGAATCGGTGAAACCCACCTCAGAAGTATGAAATCTCTTGTCTGGAAGGTAGAGCCAGAAGTCAAGCTGTAGACAGGGACTCACATATGATGATTTATATTTGGAAGGGGTGGTGGCATAACAGCGAAAAGAACAGGAAATTAAATCTTACTCTCCGCTGCTTCCCTGTCTATCTATAGTCCCACACTCTTATCTTTCTGCAACTCTCGTTACCTGAATGAGGTATGTAGCCAACTCCTCAGGGATCAAATAAGGAAGATAAGATGATCTTTCCAAAGCCACGTTTTCCGCACATTATCAGATCGAAGGAAGTTCTCCCAGGAGGGAAATTAAATCCCAAGGACCTCAGCATTTGACTTGCCTTTTTTCTTTCCTTTTGCTGCAGATTTTGTAAGTGGTACCCCACCTTACAGAAGGCCCAAGCCACCTCCAACAATGAAGAGCAGCAGACACAGCAGCCTCTTCTGTCTGCCCTGTGAGTTTGGAGGTTTAAAAAAAGAAAAGCAGAAAAGAGAGAGAGCTCGGCACACTTTATCATTTTACCCAGAGCTGTTTCTGAGTACAAGCATCCTTAGTGGAAGGTCTAATAAGGGGAAGATGATCAAAGATAACACTTTGGAGAGGAAGCATGCATATTTGGGTTATGGGAACAGGAGGGGGTGGGGAGGGCCAGAAGCAAAGGACCTGTAGCAGACAGACAGGCATGAGCAGAGCAAGGACAATAGGCTGGGCATGGAAGGTCGCCAAGGTGGAAAACCTAGGTGCCTAGAAATGGGCAAAACTGGGCTGAGATGTTACCCCCAGGGTTACCTTTCCTCTGCTAGCATACCTCTCTCTTACCATGCAGTTTAGACTCCCTTTTTATCAGTGGAAAAGGAGTTCTTGTGGTGTCTCTCAGAAAAGAATTTCCTGAGGCCTGCATGGGAGGATTGAGTTCCATGCTAAGCTTTATTGATGATATAAAATCAAGATGGTTCCCCTCCTGATTTCCCAATATCCTATCTTTGTGCATCTCACTATGGAAAAGGTTCAACTGTGTCCTTAGCAAGGCCAAGACAAAAGCCAGAGTTTCTCTGCAGTCCAGTCCAGCACACTGCTAGCTTAGCCTGTGTTTCCAGATGCACTCCATTGCTGTGCTGGGGTATTCAGGCTTCTTCCTAGAACCTGCATGTGGAGTCTGCATGGCTACAGGCCATGTGGCTCCTGAAGTCACATGGTTATGGAGAGAGGATGCACAAGTGCATGGGATGAGTGTGGGGTTCCAGGCAAAAGAGAGAGAGAGAGAGAGAGAGAGAGAGAGAAAGAGAGAGAGAGAGAGAGAATGGGTAGTTCTTTTGGAACCCACAGGTGGCTGCTAAGTGATCTCAGTCCCCATACAGGTAAGCTTAGCTTTTTCCCAGCTTCTCCGGTGTCAGAGTCCACATGGCTCCAGCCATTTGGCTACTAAAGCCACATGACCATAGAGAGAAAGTACAGAGGGCAAGTGTATTACCAGGTTGGGGAGAGAGAGAGGGAGATTCTTTGTTTCCCTGGGATTATATTAGCTTGGGTTTGGAGAAGATGAGAAGATTTAAAAAATTGACCGATCAATTTCCCAGGCTTTCATGGGCTTTGGATGGGTCTAACCCCTTAGACTGACAGGCCTCTAAGGTCCAGCACCTCCCCCTGTGCCCTGCTACAATCAGTACCAGAGTAGAGAAGGGAGGATTATTAGTCCCCTTGGTGGAGCAAAGCTGTGGTCCCCTGGAATGTGAAGTTGTACTTTCCTGGTTAATCAATCAGGTTCATGCTCCCCATTTTATTAAGCTCAATGTTTAAGTCCCGTTGCTACTCCTTTTTTTAATTAATAATTAGTTAATTACTGATGGTAACACCCTGACCTTTCAAATTGCTGGTAATGCGGTTCAGATCCTCCCCTGACCTTTCCTCCCCTAGCATGTGGCTAGTCAGGTGCATTAGAACCCCTTAGAAGAAAGAACATTGGGGCCGTAGAACAGCCCTTAAGCATTAAGCCCCCAAGGTAATGAAGTTCTGACCTGCTTCATATACATCTAGGCCTCAGTTGTGTTGCAGCTCCAGGCCTAGAAAAGCAGCAAAACCAGACAACTGATGCCATGGCTGACATCAGGACCAGCTGTGCTGGCTAACGATCTCTGCCCCAGTGCTGACCAGTCAGTGGAGACCAAGGGTACACACCTAGAAAGCTGATGAATATTCTATTGAGATCCTCCCCTGAGATTTTCAGATAAAACCCCTCAAGACTAAGGACCCAGCACTTTCCTTCCCTGCTTCCACACCGTACCCCCCACCAGCAAACACACAGGCACTCACCCCATCCCTTCCCCTAGGAGCATTTGTACATTTTCTTTGTCTCTCTTTCTCCCCTAGGCTCCAAGGGTCCTTATTTTGCCTCTGTAACTTTTTGCCTGAGAGCTTGAG
Organism: Artibeus jamaicensis; assembly: GCF_021234435.1. NCBI lineage: Eukaryota > Metazoa > Chordata > Mammalia > Chiroptera > Phyllostomidae > Artibeus > Artibeus jamaicensis. Next base: position 4,429,297 of record NW_026522046.1, on the reverse strand, counting down.
TCTTGGCTCTGAATTCTTTCCACCAGAACTCAAGAACTGAGGTTGCTGAACCGAGGTCCAATCACTGGTAACGCCTAGTGCCATTTTTGCCTCCAAAAGACCAGCCCAGTCAAATCGTTGCAGATACTGTGTTCTCCTGTGTTAAGTAGCACCCTCCAGCAAGTCCGTTTTTATCATCGGCTGAGATAAAAACAGGAAACATACTGATGGAATCTGAGACACCATGGAGTTGTAAAGAAAAAGAAAGCATTAAACAGCAGGATTTGTGTCTAAAATCATCTTAACAAGATTTGAAAATTTGAATTTCAACAGATAAATGGAAATGACTTCACTACAGACCAAAAATCACCGTCACATGTACAGAATGAGTGAGGCATGGCTTAACAGCAAGCAAGGAGGATAGAAATACTTTGGACTTTTTAGTTGGGTGCAAAATTAGCCTGGGCCAGCAGTGAAGGAAGGCTGCCAAAACATGCTAATGTGGTCTCCTGAAAGGCTACAAGTTTGTAGTCTACTTCTTATCCATACTGACCTGAATGCCATGCCTGAATGCAAGCAGTTTTGTAAGAATGACTTCTGCAAAAGAAAAACAGCAAAGATGCAAGTGGTAGTAGGATGGTAGTAAGATTCCACACCATGCCACGTAAAGGAAAACTTAAGGTTCTGGACGCGTGGCCTGTGTGGAAGGAGGCCGTGGGCAGGTGGTCTGCACCATTTGTAGGGCCCAGTGCAAATGAAAATGCAGCCCAACTTGTTCAGAAAAGCAGGGACGAGGGCCATTAATGGTACTAAAATATTAAGCTTTTACCATTAAAAAATAAATTTTTTACCAATAAAACATAATGGGTAAGTAAATAGCAATATATGAGTTGTAACAAAAATTTACAAGTTGCAAAATAATAACATTTTAGTGTCATAATTTTATGTAATTTGACAATTATACTTTATTAAGTTGATATTTTGACTGGTCACAAGGTTTCTTCATTCATATTTATAGCAATTTTATTTCCAATCAATATAATTGAAGGCAGTATGAGTTGCTCTTGGCAGATGCAAGACTATAAACTGACAATGGATCACATTAATTTTGAGAATAATCTTCCTCATGATTCAACTCTTACTGAGCTATTAAGAGTACTTTACAAGCTGTGGTAACATGGAAATAAATTTCTGATAAATTATTTTGAAATATATCTCTTAGTATACATCTAGAGCTGTGATTCTCATGAAACATTTTTCCTAAAAAGATTTAACTCTTCATACAAACTGGTTTTATGAGGTCTGAATTTAATTTTACATTAATTTTATATGCTTGTACTTTAAAGTTTCCTCTGACATTTCCTGTACCTTAGGGACATCATACAAGAAACCAAAAATAGCTTCATGATTTTACATAGTTCAGAGCATCTATTTGTGCATTCTGTCACTGTATCTTACAAAGAAAATTTATTTTACCATTGTCTTCTTTATTAAAAATTGGTTCACCTAAACTTTGCATGAAAATTGTGGGTTTTTTCCATCAAACGCAACAATCTACATTTAATTTCTACTCTAAGGCTGCTGCAATGTTGCAGCAGTTTTAAAAACTAGAGTCTAAACTTTTTGAGGAATTCTAGTAACTCCCTGATGCCCTTATTAAATTTTAAAAATTCATTTTAGAGCGAGAAAGAAACGTCAATTTGTAGTTCTACTTAGTTTTGCGTTCACTGGTTTTATCTTTGTATGTGCCCTGATCAGGAATTAAACCTGCAACCTTGGTATATTGGGACAATGTTCTAAGCAACTGCTCATGGCTGTATATCCTTACTTTGTAATAATTTACTGACAAATTTTACTGTCTGAGCTTCGGCAGCTCTTGTCTCATGTTCATGCCAGAGAGTTGATATTCAAGCAGATGCTGCAGGGGTGGGTTCTGGGAACAGACAGGCACGTTGCCCCTCCCCGCAGTGGCCCTGTTGCGGCTCTCATGCAGAGTTCTTCCTCGCTCCCAGAGCTGGCTGCTGTGGCCACCACTGCTGCCTCTGCTGCTACTGACACTGTCTTCACCACCAGTCTTGGCCCAGGTCCCGCCCAGGGTGCCCAGCCAACCACTTGGCTCATACACTGCCCACTGCGCAGCAGACTTGAAACCATGCATTTCACACTGCTCATACACACATGCTCCATTGTCCCATCAGAAATTCATTCACAGAGCACAAGTTCTGGGATAAATGATGAAGAATTCACCACAGCAACAGCAGAGCATTAAACTAGCTGCAGAGTCCCCGTGAAGTTGGGCCCTGTTTGACTGCTTGTGGAAGAGGGTCAGGCATGTGACGGGGGTCCCATGCTGGACTTAAACAGGCCTGGGCATGCTGTAACTGAGTAGTAGGGCGGGCCCTGTACATTGATTTTCTTGTTTGTTCCCTATACAAAATGCAAAAAGAAGCTTGTGTCTCACAAGGGAGGGTTCTGGCAGAATAAGATGGATCAGTCTTCTGGACCCGAGCCTGCCCCAGGGATAGGCTTCTTACTAAGCCCTTTGCAAAGAGAGGTTGCAGGCAAAAGCTAAAAGAGCCATTTTTCTCAGGGACCTTGAGTGACGTGAAGACTCCACTGGGCTGCTTGGGGACTTTCTTGTGTGACAGCATGGCACAGAGGCACCCCATAGCTCTGAAGGGAAATCAGCCAGTTGCTGGACCACCAAATTCTCCAAGAGGACCAAGGAGCAGCATCTAGCTGCTCTAGCCTCTCCAGACTGCAACTCTGGGGATACCAGGGGCAGCTCCTTGCTGCAGAACCAGCAGCAGCAGGAGCAGAGGTACTCTGACCTCAAGGGGCTTCCTGCTTTGCACAGAAGGGGTGAGGCTGGAGAAGAAAGAGACCCAAGGAGCCCGAGGGAAATGAAGGAGGAGCAAAACCACTACCATTGGATTAGAATCATTGCTAGGACTCTATACCCAAAGGCTGCTGAGGCCGAGGGGAAACAGGTTACAGAGAGGATCCTGGTTTTAAGTATTTGAAGGTACATTGGATGGGAAAAGATACATGAGCTCTGTACAGAACATCGAAGTGTGTCAGTGGTGGGAAGACACCCTTCAGCCAGGTGTGAAGAGTGTGAAACTCTTCACATTCTAACCGTGAAAGCAGTCCCAGCCTTAATTCTGAGGCCTCTGTAACCTGGGACTAAAACTGTCCGTGGAAAAACAGGTCTTTATAGAGGCAGGAATTTGTTACTCTTAAAAGCAAACTTTTAAGATGATATGCTTAATTTTTTTTAATTCACACATTTAAATTTTTAAAAATGTGCTTAATTTTTTTGAAAATTATATGCTTAATTTCTAAAAAATTATATGATTAATTTTTAAAAATATGCTTAAATTGGTCATATATCACAACTGACCAATCATGGTGAAATCTAGAGAATATACCCAAGTTATATGAATTATAAATCTATTAAAACACTAGATTAACAAATTAAGAAACAAATAAACAAACCACTGTTTGGCCTTGAATCAGTTCCAACTGAGATTATGACTTGGGTCAGAAACTATACGTAGATCACTGAACTCCTGGTCAGGACGGAGGCGTCTCACCTCCTTGCATAAGCACAGCAAAAATACAACTAAACTACAAAACAACTATCATTCAAATTGTCAGAAAATTGAGCTGTGTGAAAGTCCAACAACCAAGGAGTTAAAGAAGCCACATTCTTCCAGATGGGTAGGAGGGAGCCAGAGAGGCAAAGACACATGGAAAGGTGCAGAGATGCGGAGATGGGGAACAGGTGCTCCCTTGCCTATATGTGGTGGATAAAAATTGGGAGGGATACCTCAGGAGCAAGGGATCCTGGCCCTATACCAGCCCAGTGCCAGCAAGATAAGTCATCATAACTTCTAGCTGTAAAGCCCAGTTCAGGTTGGGGCAGCAGAAGAAACTGGGACTCTAAGTAGTCTTTTCTTAAAGGGTCTGCAACAGACTTAGGCTCATGCAGACTCTGGGTCCAACACTGGTGCGCAGCAGCTAGAAGGGCACCGGTGGTATTTAGGGAGCAATTGAAGTGTCTGGCATCCCTGGCTGAAAGTGCTGGGGGACAGCTTCCTCCTAGACAAAACTCCAGAGGCCAGGCAGTGGCATTGTTCCCTTTCGAACCCCTCCCCCACGCAGAGTCAAAGAGTGGTGATGTGGTATCAGAGCACATGCGTTGCCCAACCCTGGTGATTACTTAAGTCTCCACCCAATCCAACTTGCAGATGCACTTTTCTACAATAGGGCACGCTACTAAGACAAGGAGTCAGCATCTGTACCTAATATGTAGACACAACACAGGGAGGCTGCGCAGATGAGAAGACAAAGAAATAGGGCCCAAAGGAGAGAAAGAACAAAACTTCCAAAGAAGAACTAAACAAAATGGAGATAAGCAATCTATCAGATGCAGAGTTCAAAACACTGGTTATTCGGATGCTCAAGGAACTTATTGAGTACTTGAAGAGCATAAAAAAGATTCAAGCAGAAATGAAGCTTACATTAAGTGAAATAAAGAACAATTTACAGGGAACCAGTCGTGCAGTGGATGAAGCCAAGAAACAAATCAATGGTATGAAACATAAGGGGTAAAAAAGCATTCAATCAGAAGAGCAAGAAGAAAAAAGAATCCAAAAGAACAAAGATAGGGTAAGGAGCCTCTGGGAAAACTTCAAACATACCAACATTTAAATCATAGGGGTGCTGGAAGGAGAAGAGAAGGCAAGAAATTGAAAATTTATTTTAAAAAATAATGAAGGAAAGCCCTGGCTGGTGTAGCTCAGTGGATTGAGCATGGGCCTGCGAACCACACGATCGCGGTTCGATTCCCAGTCAGGGCACATGCCTGGGTTGCAGGCCAGTTCCCTGCAGGCCAGTTCTCAGCAGGGGACGCACGAAAGTCAACCATACATTGATGTTTCTCTCCCTCTCTCCTTCCCCTCTAAAGATAAATAAATAAAATCTTAAAAAAAATAATGAAGGAAAATTTTTCTAATTTGGTGAAGGAGATAGATATGTAATTCCAGGAAGAACAGAGAGTCCCAAACAAGATGGACACAAAGAGGACCAACCACACCAAGACACATCATTATTAAAATGCCAAAGGTTAAAGATAAAGAGACTATCTTAAAAGGAACAAAAGAAAAGCAGAGTTAGCTACAAAGGAGTTCCCATAAGACTATCAGCTGATTTCTCAAGTGAAACTTTGTGGGTTAGAAGGGTTTTGAAATAAGAAGTTTTCAAAGTGATGAAAAACAAGGACCTACAACCTAGATTACTCTACCCAGCAAAGCTATGGTTTAGAATCAAAGGACAGATAAAGAGTTTCTGAGACAAGGTGAAGCTAAAGGAGTTCATCATCACCAAGCTGTTATTATATGAAATGTTAAAGGGACTTATTTAAGAAGAAAAAGATTAAAATTATGAACATTAAAATGGCAATAAATTCACAACTATCAACAAATGAATCTAAAAAACTAAGCAAACAAACAGAACAGAAACAGAATCATAGATATGGACATCATTTGGAGGGTTATCAATTGGGAGGGGCAATGGGGAAGGGTGGAGAAAGGTGCAGGAATTGTGAAGTACAAATTGGTAGATACAAAATGGACTGGGAAATGTTAAGAACAGTATAGGAAATGGAGAAGCCAAACAACTTATATATATGACCCATGGACATGAACTAAGCCAGAGGATTGCCAGAGGGAATCAGGGTACTGGGTGGAGGGGAAAAAAGAGGGAAAATTGGGACAATTGTAATAGCATAAATAAAATATACTTTAAAAAATAAAAAAAGAAAGCATATGGCTCTGACTGGTGTGGCTCAGTGGATTGAGTGGCCCAGGAACCAGAGTCATGAGTTCCATTCCCAGTCAGGGCACATGCCCGGGTTGCAGGCCAGTCCCCAGTAGGGGGAGAGTGAGAGGCAACCATGCACTGTTGTTTCTCTCCTTTTCTTTCTCCGTCCCTTCCCCTCCGCCTAAAAAGTAAATAAATGAAGCCTTAAAAAAAAAGAAAGAAACTATGTAGAAGATGCAGGGGGTGGAAGGGGGTTAGGGAGGGGGTTAGAGAAGGGAAGCGAGTGTTTTAGAATGAAATGCACCTTCCTGTCCTCCCCCCCAAGATTGTAATTCACTAGGTCTGTTATGGCCAGGGGATCTGCATATCAACCGATCCTAGTGTGGACCGAAGCTGGAGAACCGCTGTAGTTAGTGATGTCTTTGCGGCATGGTTCTGCTGGCCCTGCAATCACAGTGAGAGGTATTGCGGAGAAGCCCTGAGTCTGTGACCCACTGATGTCCCCGGCCTGAACAGTGCGTATTAGAGAAATAAGCAGGAGAAGCAGTAAATCTTCAACTAATTGTTTTCACATGAATTAAAGTCTTGTTTTTACAAAACCACTTCAAAGATTTTCTAAAATCTCTCTTTGCCATCCAAACCATCTTGAGCACTTGGTGTAGGCAGCTTTCCCCGCAGCATTCAAAACACTCCTCGAAGAGGACGCTCTGTACACAGGTATTGGCCAGGCTCTGAGCTGCCGCTGCCAAGTCAGCACGGAACTGGGGAACAGCCGCATTTACCCATCGCATGCCTCGACCACTCCACTTTTAATATGTTACATCTAGTCGGCACATCAGTCCGACAAAATGGGTGGTATCATCCACAATTTGTACAAGATATGAGGCTCAGACCAAGAATTGCTTAAAATTCCAGAGTAGCTAGTGGAAGCAGAATTCAGGCCAGGGAGGATGGGTTCAAATTCTGGGCCGTTCGCAGTGCCCACTTCAGGGACCGCTCTCAGTCTCTCTCTGGCTTCAGCAGAGCTTTGTGAGATGGTGCTTATTAGTCATACCTGCCCCCTCCCTGCCTTGCAGAAAGGAAGAGGGAAATTGCAGATCAGTGAGATGTTATTAGCTATAAATGCTCGTATGAACATCTGTGAGGGTCAGGCAGATTATGTGAGTGAATAAGTTAAGAAGAAAATTTAAACTTAACTTATGTCCACTTGGCATATTAAGTATATAAAAATAGTTTTTATTCCAATTGGAACTATGTTCCAGATTTTTAAAAAGTACTTGGCCTTCTCTCTCTAGCTTTTGTTTTTACCACCTTCAGGGAGACATGAGAATGAGTAAAGAAAAATATTTCACGGTCATAAAAAATAGTGTTTACCCCTGTTAATGATGGGAGGATGATAATAAAGGGCAACCAGTATTTAACCCCAGTGTTGAGGAGGCAATAAATAGTGGCTGGGGTTGGGTCAAATTACAAAGTCTATGTCTTATCTAAAAAGTCTATTATGGAATATTAGACTCAAAATTTAAAATTTCTTCATTGTGTTTTAAGAAGATGATTATAAGAAAGATGGATGATGTATTCACCAGCAAATAACTAAACACGCACTACACCCCCTTTCCCTAATACATCAAAATTACATGTTTTATTTTATGAACAAATACGAATCATGGCCCCTTTAAGAATTGCCAGCTGACCATCAGGGGAGGGAGGACCTCCTTAACACTCAAGTAAGGAAAGGAAGTCAGGACCTTAAATCAAAGGCCAGCAAGTTCTGAAAGAGCATGAAACTCAAGATACATTTGAAAGGGGAAATGAGGGCCATCCCATCAGGTAGTAAGGGCCTATCAGCCTGATGAGTCTCACTTCCTTCCTTGCCTTCCTGACGTGCAACACTGTGGTTTTGTGGATGAGCAGATTCGTTCACCTAGGTCACAGCTGCTTTCAGCTCCATTATTGTCAGTAATGACCCAAATGTTGCTAATGTTTCCTATTTTTAAGAGAAGCTAGAGAGCAATACATTTATGTGAAACTTCTAAACTTTTCAAGGTCGGCTCAAATTAAACATAAACTGATAAAACCTGATGTGGACTAGCCACAGTAGGTTTGGTGGCCACAATCAGTGCACCAGTTTGCATCCTCATGTGGACTCCAGGCAAAGTATTACACAAGGGTATTACACCAGGATATCATGGTGGGAGGGGGGCGTGTCTCTACAGAATCCCAAATCAGGGAGGAGCTGTTGTCGGAGTGATAAAGAACTAGGTGAAGGACTAGCAAGACAGAAGAAAAAACTACTCTCTGTGAAGGTTAGGTTTATCTTGTCATGTCTACGTATCCTTGTAAAATTATGATTCCTGAGAACAGGGACCATTTCTACATTATTGTATTTAAAATGTGTACAATGCACACTTTTTGCCCAAATTTTTTGAGGGAAAAGTAAGGATGCGCGTTACATATGGGTATAACGATTCCATGTCTTCCATGTATAGTGTGCACTGAAACAGTGGGTGCGCATTATACATGGCAAAAATACAGTATCTCTTCCATCAGCGTCTCTCACAGCAAATGCTCATGGGATGGAATGGAATGGAATGAATGGTATGGAGGGGAAGTATCCCACTCTGCCGACAGGCTTCAGGGGCAAGCAGGTGTGACATGGGCCCCATTACCAAGTCATGTTCTGAGTCTCACGGTCTCCTGGAGGTATGGAAATAACCCAGGTACTCTGTCTTCCTCCTTGAGGTGAAAGAGAGGAAAAATTCCTAGTGAAATTTTTCTTAGAAGAGGATCTGAGTGAGGCAGCCCCCTGACAGCAGACTAAGGGCCACTTCTGAACAATCTATGAACATTTTCCATTTTGTCAGGTGGAGATGGAGGGGCAGTGGATACCACTGGCATCTGGAAATCTCAGGGCAGCACATTGTTGGACTGAGACCTGGTCCAGCTCACTCACAAAACCAACCCTCCCTCGGGGCTCCAGCCCCTGCAGAAGCCAGAGTCAATCAGGTGGATGGAATCAGGTGAAGACAGGTCCCCAGGTTGTGCTTGCTGTTAGGGGATGTAACATTTTCCTGCAGGTCTGTTGCTCCCCATTCACAGAGGAAGAGCCACAGGGAGCCCTGGCACTCCCTGCTCCCAGACTTGGTACTGGCTGGCTGGCCGTGGGGCCTCAGAAGTTGCCTCTCTCCTCCAGGCAGACACGTCCTCCTCTGAGAGGACTGGGGCACACGACCTCTAAGATCCCTCCCAAGCCATGATTGTTTGATCTTCAGGACACAAGATGACTTACAGCACCCCTACGGAGTCCTCCTGGGGCTTTTCACCGCCCCGCCACCCCCCACCTCCCAGCCTCACCAAAGGGCTGCAGCATTTGTTGTTCCCTAGATCTGCTCCCTGTGGTTCTCTCACCTGCTGCTCCTGCCAGGCCCTCACAGGGTGTGAAACCACCTACTTTAAGGTGCAAAATTTCCAAAACCAACCAACTGGCCTGAGAAGGCATTTATTATATTCGTTTTCTCCTTCTGCCCTTGCACTTTGCTCAAAAAGCCTTTTTTAATTTCTTTTTATTTTCCTGAACACTTTTCAGATTGTATTTACAGTTCGATTGATACATTTGCCACTGGAATGGTCCCCCAAGTTCTAATTACTTCCTCTTTCCTGTAGTAAGAAGCACAACTTACTCAACATCTACCATGTGCCTGGCCCCCTCCTCCCTGCTGTCTGCCTCCTCCCTCATCGGGCGGTCCATTCACCTTCATCATCTCCCTTTTCCAAACCCCGTGAAGTAGGTATGCCGGGCCTTATGGAGGAGACTCAGAGTGGCTGGCACAGGCCCAAGGTCCCCCCAACCTCCCTCACTGTGGGATGGGGTCTGCTTGTTTCTAAACCCTCCCCTCCCTTGTCCTAAAGCCTGTGATGCATTCCAAGCATCTCAGTACCTTTGAGTGCAGCACCAGGGATTAAACTAATAAAAAGAGTTAGATCTGAATCATAAGACTTGAAAATATTTCTTCAATATATTTTTTCATATGTTCCCTTGCCTCCCTGAGCTCCAGCCCAGCGCCTGGTATCCCAAGTGGCTACCATGGGTTCCCTGCATGGGAAGGCAGGTGGCTGCTGGTGCAGAGGCATGTAGAAGTGAAGCAGGAAGGTGAGAGAGCGACAGGTTGCATTTTAAAAATCTCCCAAAATAAAAACAGCATTTATGAGGTAGTTTAATATATGTCAAGTGATATATGGGTATGTATATGCAACATTTATGGATAGACGAGTGATTGTGAACAAATGGTTCATGGTGTCATCTCTGGCTGGGGATTTTTTAAGTGACTTTTAAAAGATATTTTTTTCATTCTATATGTTTTTCAATTTATTCCAAACAGCATATATTAATTATATAAACCAACCCAGCAATAAAACTATTTTCACAGTGAAGAAAAAAACAAACAAAAAAATTGCCAAGGATTCATCATCCATGAATTTACCTAATGATTTCTTTGAAACAAAATTGTTACCAGTCCTGTCCTGGAACTGCGTTTTTATTTGACTACGCCGTGAAGGAAGTGGTGTTTCTTCACTGGATTCTAGCACTCCCTCCCTCTCCTGATGAGGAGGACTCCTTGGCATTCTGAAAATTGTTAAATAAGTGGACCTGCCTCCTTTCTAAACCTGAATCATTTCACAGATTTGGTTATTGTCTGCTCCATCCATTGTGCTATTCCTCCCACCCCACCCCCCTCCTGCAGAACAGGAAACCAGGCTGAGAGGTGCTAAAGCCCCAGGCCTAATTCTTCATCTTGCTACAGTGTGAGCTTCCATGCAAAGCCACCCTCTCCCTCCACCCTTCCTCCGGAGGGGACCGGCAAGGTCAGGCTGTAGGGCCAGGCCCCTCCATAAGTGCCCCTTGATTAGAGGACCACTGTCATTCTCCTACCAACAGCCCAGGGAAAGAAATGCAGTCCAGGTGGCCAGCTTTCACAAGTGATGATGCTGGCCGCTTTCAGGCCCTAGTCAGTGATGCAGCCTGGCTGTGCCTTCTGTGAGGCTGTTTCATCAGCTCCCTGACCAGATACATAAGCCAGTGAAAGTCTAGTATCAGAAACCACCTGGAGAACAGCCAGGCGGAGGCCTTGACGTCAGTGCTCTGAGCCCCGGAAGGGATGAGACACAGGCCAGCACAGCAGCACAGTGGTGACCAGTTCCTCCACCCTATCCCCAGCTCTTTGGATTCATTTTGCCTGTCAATGAAAATAACAGGCTCTTAGAATAATACAATCAAAGCATCTTTGAATATAGAACCATTGACTCTTAGAATCATAAACTCTTTTTTTAATGAATAAGTGAGCTAGAGGATCTTTAAAAAAAAGATTTTATTTACTTATTATTAGACAGAGGGGAAGGGAGGAAGAGAGGGAGAGAAATGCCAACTGGTTGCTTCTCACATGCCACCAACCCCAATTGGGGACCTGGCCTGCAACATAGTCATGTGCCCTGATTGGGAATTGAACCAGTGATCTTTAGATTGGAAGGATGATGCCCAACACACTGAGCCATACCAGTCAGGGAAGAATCATAAACTCTTGAGAGTGTGAGCCTGGGAATCCTAGAATCTCACACTGGAGGTTACCTCAGAGGTCATCTGGTGTTGTCTCCCCACCTAGGTGACAGAAATTTCTTTTGAGGAAGCTGAATGCAGCAATAGTGTGGCCACAAACACCTTGTGACCCTGGGGACATGATTAAGGTAGCAAAAGTAAGAAGCATTTTTCTAGCTCTAACTTCTGATGTAGTTAGTACATGAGGAGAAAAAAATGTCCCTTCTCCTTTGTCACTGTGTAACTACTGCTCCCAGAAATCTGTGGTGCTCTTGACTCTCTTAAAGCTTCGTCCTGCACTGGAGGAGGCTGGAGGAGGAAGAGGAGGCTTTGGAAGCTCTTTAAAATATGTTTATGACTTCTTCTAACCAACCAGTCCCACAGTTCATCCATGAGGAAAGCAAACAAACAAACAAACAAATGAGAAAAATGGGAAGGTCTTACCTCTCCACTTTAGAACAATGGACTATTTTTGTTGATATTTTTGCCCTTTCCCCCTCACAGTTTTGGCTCTTATACCGAAAAATAAACAAATAAAAACAGCCTGTTTGGTGAACTATGTAGAGTCTAGGCTAATTTGGTCCTTTCTTTCCCTCCATCTATTGCAGGCTCTGGCCACGGCCCGTGAGCATTAGAAAATAACTTGTCACCCACGCAACTCCTCGTCTCATTCTTAAAGAAAAATATTTATATTGTGCCACAGAAAGGGTTTCCATGGCAGTGATGATGGTAACACTGTTGCTTGGCAACCACTTGAGTCCATCTTGAATAATCTGAAATCCCCTTCAGAGACAAATAAGGAAAATCTGTCAAAAGTGCTGTTCTGTTAGTGGAGGAGCTGGAAAGATGGCTTTCTCAGCCCCTTGTCCCCTCCCACTTCTCCCTTCTCCTTCTCCTCAGGCTCCTCATGCTCATCTCCTTCACTTGTTCTCAGGAATTCGCTATATTTCCTGCTCTTCCAAGGGATTGCCTTGCCCTTTTTCTCACCCACTGTGGAGACACTGCCCAGAGCTCTGCAAAGGGTTAAGGACTGGCATGCAAAGCCACGCCAAGGATAACAGGGGGCAGAATCAACTCACACATCATCCTTTTTATAGAGCTCGCTGCTGCCCCTGGAGACTGGGAGCATGTTCTTCTCTGTCAGCTCAAAGCAGCTCAGACTGGACAGTTTTAAAGCAAAGAAAGACAAGTCGTTCCTATGGTACAGCTCCCAGGCACCCTGTGTCGGCAAGTTACCTGGTCTCTGGGTCTCGGTTTCCTCATCTGTAAAATAAAAGAGCTAAGTAGAGGGTCCTTCTGGCTCCTATATTCTAGGAATTTTTATGAATCAACGATGTTCTATCCTCTAGTTCACAAAGACATCAGAGATGTCTCTTAGCAGGAGTGCTGGGAGCACAGACAGGACATCCTGGGCTAGAGACACCCTGGAGCACAGGTGGCAAACACTAGGCCAGAGAGCCTAATCCGGCCCTCCACCTTGTTTTGTCTTGCCTGGCACCTTGTTTCTACCCAGTGGCAGTGCTGAGCTCTTGCTTAACTGTTAAGGGGTAGTTACGTTTATAGTCCTAAAATTACATTCAGCCCTTTGAAGGCAACCGCAAGGCTGATGTGGGCCCGGGTGAATGAGTTTGACACCCCTGTAAGCGTGTCTCCACCGTGTGGGTGAGTGCCTTTGAAAAGCATTACGTACACATAGAAAGGTACCGTCATCGTTATCAACCTCATTATCAACACAGTGAGCACTAAGCCACGGACCTCATCTTCAGGGTCACTCTAACTCAAAATCTTTGACTGGAGAAGGTGCGCCAGCAGAGCTAATTAAATAAATGCGCCCTCTCTGGGAAGCAGCATCTCTTCAGGAGAAACCATCTTTACCCAATTCATGCCCATCTCTGGAGTTTTCTTTGCCTCTTTCCTTACTGGAAAGCAGCTTGAGAAACTAGAAATGCTGACCCGTTTTCTTTTTGTTTGTTTTTCTTTTTTTTTCCTGCTTCTAATCAATGCAGACAAAACTTCTTGAAGAGAGGAAGAAAGTTTATAAAACAGCTTTATAATTTTACTAGTGGGCAAGGAGACCACTCTTCTAGTTTTGTATGGAGACTAGGAAGAATGCAAGAAATCGTGGGAAAAGGAAAAGAAGAAAAGAAGGAAATGTTACATCCAAAGGAAACTGAAATACCTTTTCTCAAAGCTCTTTCTGGAAAGGAGGGAGTTTACAAAGCCCCCTCAGACGTCCTCGGCCCTCCGGCCTGACTGAGAGGCAGGTGGAGCAGGAGTTAAAGGGCGGGCTTTGGACCACACACACCACCCTTCCCACCACGGGCAGGTTACTTACTCTGAGTGACTCTCGGTCTTTTCATCTATAAAGTGGGAGACCCGGTATCTACCTCACAGTGCTGTGGGAAGAGTTTTTTGGTGTCAACTTGTCTAGATTATAGTACTCACATATCTAAGCACTCATCTAGGTGTCACTGTGAAGGTAATTTGTAGATGGGATTAACATCTGTGCTCAGTTGACATCTGTCAAGGAGGTTACTCTCAATTTTGTGCATGGGGCTCATCCAGTTAAAAGCCTTCAGGGAAAACTCTGAAGTTTCTCACAGAGGAAGAAATGCTGCTCCAAGACCCAGTGCTAACTCCTGCCTGAGCTTCCAAGCTGCTGGCTTGTCCTGTGGATTTGGGACTCACCAGTCCTCACAACTGAAAGAGCCAATTCCTTAAAATAAAGCTGTCTCTCTCTGTATATGTATAAGTGTACATTATATATAGTACATATACTACTCAGTTATAGTCAGCTCACCACCCCCAAGGATATATACATATGTATATATTCTGTTTATATATTTAATATACACACATATTTCTTTCTCTGTTTCTCTGGAGAACGCTGACAGATAGAGGCTATCTGGGGTTTCAGATAACACACATGTACTGACATGTTTGACTGCGGCCTGTGTAAGGGAACTGGCCTGTCCACAAACTGTGCTGGCCGAGACCCTGGCTTGGCCCCCGCACCCGCTCTTGCCTGCTGGCCACAGCTGATTGGACTGGGCAGGGGTAGGCACCTGACCTAAAGGCCGCCAGTCATGGCCTGGCCTGCCATGATTCAAGAGGATGAGCCAGGCCAATTCTTAGGACCTTAATTAGGAACTAAAAAAATATTTCACCAGCTGGTAGAGGGTAAGTTAGGTCAGTGGTGGGACGATTGAAAAGGTTAGAATGAGACTGTCATGGGATGTGACCACAGAATGGTCTGCATTTCCATGAACCTGTAACCAGTCTTAACATTTGGGAGATTTTGCATAAAAATCCAGCCAGAATGTGAATACCCAGTTGCAGCCCTCCTGTGCTGGGGTCTGCTCTAAGCTCTGGGATAATAGCCCCCTTCCTGAAGGTAATACTTACCTTCTCTTAGAAACCTGCAGGACTGGCTCAGCCACCAGATCAGTCTCTAAGTTTGTCCCGACATTGCCTGAAATCCAGCATATGCTGCCTGAAGCCTCCTCTACCTCCCTCACAAGCAGCTGTAATGAATTCCTTTCATGTGGTCTCAAAGAGTATACCCTACAGTCAGGCTCTTTTAAAACCGGAATGTCCCCGGTGTGTCTCCAAGTCAGCTCACCACCCCCAAGTCTGCAGCTGGCAGGCCTCCTGCCTCCCTCCCACTCACACCTCTGTCTGGTGTTGGTCCCCACGCTCGACGCAGGGACCACAGGACTTCCCCTTGCCATTCCTTGACCAGCTCCAACAGCTCATTTCAGGCCAGCTGGTTCAGCATACGTTCACACAGGGCTAGGCATCATGTGATAAAATAAGGTCCAGAGACATGGATTTTAAAGAGTTGTTCATATAACAGGTCTCCCGGGAGAACATCCTTTCTTTCTTATATGCCTGTGGCCCTGAGTCAGTCTCAAATCAAAATAAACCCCCACAGTGCTTCAACCTCCAAATTAATTTCTTTTGAATAATGAAACTCTATGGAGCACCTACCATGTTCCAGGTCTAAATGGGTGTGGTGGAGAACACCGGTGATTTGGCTGGGTTTTCCATCAGCGCATCACAGGGACCCGTGATGTGAGAGTGAGCAGGGTGGGGCGCCACGGGGTGCAGGTCTCGGAATAGCAGGGAAGTGAATGAGGCCCATCGTGGGGACATCTGCTCTCCCCTGGGTTGCACGGTTAGCCTTGGAGCTGGGTCTAGAGTCCGGTTCTTTGGACTCTTTGGCCAGGTCTTTGCCAGTCCACCACGAAGGGGCAACTTTCCAGACTAATGACCCAAAGGAGTGATGTGGGCTGAATGGTGGACTAAGTTGATCTGGAGGGTGCAGACCCCTCTAAATGATGACTGCTACTTCTTAACCCTTTGTGCCTCATCCAGGTTACTTATCCACTGGGCAGGACCCTTTGCTGCACTTGGCACTATGCAGGAGGGGCAAGAGGAGGGTGAATAAAATCAGGCTATCCTTAAGCCAGTCCCTTAGCTCTGCTTGGTAAAACCTTCTAAAATTGAATTTTGTTTAAACCTTATTTGCATGGCCTAGCCAACAGACATAAGAATTGCCTTGGACATTTCTTTAAATGTGGATTCCTGGATCCTTCTTGGAGATTCTAACCCAGAACCAAATGGTTCTGATGTGGCGGCTACCCAGGTTGGTGACAGCCATTGGGGAGGGGACAGCACTGAGCTGGTCGCTGGGAGACGGGGATGTGGAGCTGGCGGGGTGAATGTGCTGTGTGACTGCACTCCTCCATGTGTTGTTACATAAGGACATTCGATGGGATAAGCCCAGGGGACCCTCCAGTTCTGTCATCTAGGGTGGTGCTATTCATCAAACCCCAGACATTCGGACTCCATGGCTCGGCTAAGCAGGTACACACAGAGTGTCTGGGGGTGTTGACCACACTTAAATCCACCTGCGTGGAGTTCCTTGGACAATACATTCTCTTGACAGTGAACCTGGCCAGCCGGAATACCCTCTACCCACTGACAACTTTTCAATATATGTGTCCTCCCCAGAGTCCCTGAGAGCAGAGCCCAGCCAAGGGGCCTATCCATCTGGGGAGGCTGGGTCCTCCAGACTCAGACACTGTCCTCTTAATGCTGATGTGTCTTAATGCTGAGGATGTTCATTCATATCCCTAAGAGGGGCCCAGCCCTTAGACACATGGTCCTCCGAGGGGTGGGAGCAGGAGTGGTTCTGGGGCAGTTGACTCTAAACCTGAGAGGTGGGGCAGCCCCGCCTCTCCCCTTTGAGCCCAGAGGCACCATGGAGGTGAGGGAAGCTTTGGGGTCAGACCTGAGTTCTAATCCTGGCTCTGCCACTTACCTGCTGTGGGTAATACAAGTGACTCCATTTCTCTGAGCCTCAGTGTTGCCTCATGTAAAGAATACAAAATGGGAATAACCAAGGTTATTATCTCCAGGGTTGCAGTGAGAATGGAATCTGATCACATACATGGAGCTCTGGACGCTTAAAAGGGGCTCAGTAATCCCCACCCCTCCCTCCTGCAGCTCTTTCTGGCTGCCACTCTCTGCTTGGGGGAAGCTGCCCCTGCCTGCCTCTTTAGCTGAGAAGTCATCAAGATAGAGTGGGGGTGGCAGGCGGATGCCTTCCCTCTAACATTATTTGAAACTATTCAGGAGAAACATGTACACAAGAAGCAACTCTGAGGAAACAAAGGGAAGTGAACAAAACAAATGTAAATCCACACAATGAAATGCACATTGCTGTTCCTATAAGAGCTTCTGATAACCGCCCCACAGTTCTCAGCGACAATGCGGCCGATTGGAGCTATGGGTGCCCCTCGCTGAAAATGGAAGCCTTGTCCCTCCGAGGGGTCCTCCGCTGCTACTGCACTGTTTTCTCAGCCCAGGAGTTGCCTGAGTCGGAGGCACAGACAGTGCTCCACTTGCCAAGATCAGCTTTGCAGCTCCTCCCTGGCTCCTGGCCCAACCTACACAACCCTTTCCCACACACCCAGTCCTCTGGTGGCCCCTAAAAGGACAAGAGCTATAGCCCCGCCTGCACAGAGCTGCGCAAGGCCTGTCACGACTCTGGGCTCAGGGTGACTGGTTCTCACTCGGGTAGGTGTCAGGTAACGGCAGCAGTGAGAGGCTGATGGCACCGCCTTTTCTGTATCTGGGCCAGGCCCTGCGGTGGGCTGCTGGGGACACAGAATCGGGAGAAGGACAGAGTGACCCAATCCTGGAATCCCTGGCTCACAGCCAAACACCTGGACTCAGTGCCACTCAGTGCCATAGGGCTGGGGGCTTGGACGGGAGGCCCTGCAGAGCTGCCCCCTCACAGGCCGAGCTGGTTAATTGCAAAGCCCTGACAAGCTTGGGACAACTGGAGATGGGCCCCGACCCACAGCTGACTGAGACTGAGGGAAGAGTAAAATCCTCGGCTGCCCAGGACTTCCAGCCAGACAAGAAGGAGTTAGCACCTGCTTGTGGGCACTGAAAGGGTTAAGTAAAGCCTCCTGGGCCTGAGAAGGTAGCAAAGATCTGCTCTGGGATCTGAACAATTTGCCAGTGAGTGATAGAGGGAGCTGAGGGTGCTTAAGTGAGGCTCCACCTGTGGAATAAGGATTTGCCATAATTAGGGACATCTCGGGACATAACTAGAACCAGGGGGTAGAAGGTACAGAAAGAATGTTCCACTACGCACAGCCATTAACAATTGAGGTTCGAGCAAGCACCGAACTGAGGTTTTTGGAGGGATGATCTGTTTTGAAGTTTGAAGAAAGATTCCCAAAGTGAGTTATGTCAATGGGCATGATGCCAGTTACACAGCCTGGTGAGCCCAGGCTGCAACATTTTGAGCAGCCTACTGGTGCACAAGGACAGTCTGAACACACGCTATAAGTATGGGTTTCCCAGTGAGAATATGAAAACCAGAATCTCCAAGAGTAAACTTCTGGACACTTGTCTTTGAACCTGAACTCTCTGACCTTATTTGGAATTGGACCTGCTCTCAGCTCGCAGGTGTCAGTTTGCAGTCAAGGCCTGGCAACTGGTGCTCTGCCTGGGTTCCCTCTGAGCCTGGGAGCATGCTGCTGGATCACGGGGGTGCAGTCCAGTCCCCACCAGTGGGGGCACAGATTCTGCCAGAAGAGGCAATGGTGTGTCACCACATCACAGCAGAGGTTCCTATGGGCCATCTTTTTGTGTCAGACCCTGGCCCAGTGGGCCCGGTTTCCCATTCAACCCATCCCCCATCTTGTCTGAATACACTGTTTATGGTGCCCTGTCTAGCAGGCCTAATTATCTATAAACAGAAGGAGTCCCACAAAGGAACATGCCAAATGGCTGCTCCTGCCCATTTCCTATGTGTCATTGTTGTTTTTCCTTGTCTCTTGGCTGGAGTTTGCCCTCTTATAACCTAAAAAATTGGCCCTAAACTCAACCCTCCAGATCTGCCATATCTTTCCATAATTCCAGACAAGGACATCTAGTTTAGACCAGACATAGGTAGAGAAGCTGTTTGTACACTGGGAACAACCAAAAGAGAGAACAACAGATTTATTGCACTCAGAGCTTCACATCATCTAATTTATCCCTCATAGCAATGCTTTTAGATGGGCTACATTCTGTGGTCTTTTTGGATCAAATAATTGTAGCAGGATATGGACCTTCAATTTGCTTTGATAAGAAACCTGAATTTGTTCAGACTTCTTTGCTGCATTGGAAGGTCTCATCTAGTTTTCCCAGGGATGGGATGGAACATCTTCTAACCCTTGCAGAAGATCTGGGTTCTCCTAACATCAATCCTCTGTGCCTTCAAAGAAGGAGGTCCTGGTTTCCTTGTTTATTTTTAAATTGCTAGAGATTTTTTTTTCGAGAGAGAGAGAGAAAGGGAGGAAGGGAGAAAGAGAAATGTTAATGTGAGAGAAAAATATTGATCGGTTGCCCCTCGTTTGTGCACTGACTGGGGATCCAACCTGCAACCCAGACATGTGTCCTGATCAGGAATCAAACCTGTGATTCTTTACTTTGCAAGACAATGCCCAACCAACTGAGCCATACCTGCCAGGGCTAAATTACTAGTGATTTGAGCTCCAGTTTTTATGGATGGAGTAGGTGTTTGATGTTTTGTGCGTATGTTCACTTTGGCTCTTCAGCATCCTTTTCCTATCTAAAAATAAAATACCCCAGTGTCTTTTGGGGGAGTAACTCCATTCCACGCCCTTTACTGTGTGCAGATTGGTGTGTTTTGCCCCCATTCCAGGAAACTCTTTTCATCAGATCCCTCCTCTGTCACTATAGTACAGCCAAGGAAGTGGGCCTATGACCTATGGCCAACCAAGCAGACTCTCCCCTGGGGCCTTGAATGTTGAGCAGAGCAACATCGTGATGCAACACTGACTGTCAAGTACCTCCTGTGCTGGTTCCTATTCTGCTTCCAGGCTGTCTTTGGACTCCCTATTACTTCCATGAGCTCCCTGGTAACTTCCCAATACATTTCCTTTTGTGCTTAGATCATGTTTTATGACAGCCAAAACCAAGGATGACTCCCTTCCCTGGCATTATTTTGATTCTTTATAACAAGCAACATGGTGAAGAATCAAGTCAACAAGCGACCAAAAATTTGACTTTCTCCTGCCTCCCTCCTTCTCCTTCTAAGACGTCACTGCTTAGTGAATGGGCTGGGAGAAGAACTGCTTCAATAGGCACATTCCAGTAAGTGCTGAGAAGCCAGATCTGACAGCTCGCAATCCACCCTCCTTATTCCCGTAAGTGGCACCTTCACATCGTCTACAACGGGCCTAACCCAACTCCTGTGTAGCCCTGAGGTGGAAGGAGCATCACTTCAGATGCCAACCAATGACAACCCTAGGGTGACACCTGGTCGCTGCTGTGAATTATTATTCTTTTCTCATTTGGCCTCATCTATGAGAACACCATGTCTAGAGCCCCAGGATGACTGAAAGTCCAGAAAGGACATGGACCTTCCAAGAGCCTAGAAGCTCTCGTGCACAGGCTCAGAAGCTGAACCGAGCCCTCTAGAGAAGCAATTGCCATGTGAGTGGAGCCTCTGACTCACTATGTTCATCATAAAATGACTCAAGAGCCAATGGGGTGATATGACTCCTGATAAACTCATCTAATCTGGAGACTCATTCCATGATGCCTGGAATGTTGGGACAGCTCTGCATCCTTCACTGAGGTCATTGACTCCAGAAGATGGAGGGAAATTAGAACCAAACCAAGAGAAGATTCAGGTGGGATGGAAGAGTGAAGTGGGCAGCTAGCTGAAGCACTGTCACATACAACAGGAGATAAAAATTTTTTTCAGCATCAGATAAAACTAAAACCCATGGGCAGAAGTCTCAGGGCAGCTGACTTGGATTGGAATAAGGAAAATCTTTTAAACAGAGCAACACGGCAGCAAAGTGGGTGGCCTGAGGAAGGCTCTCAAGAAAGTGGACAAGAGTGTGACCTTACGGGGAAGGCACCTGGGCCAAGTCCCAGGTCTATTACATAACAGTTGGGTGAACTTGGGATGTTTCTTAACTTCTCTGTACTCATCTGTAAAATGAAGGAAATAATGGTACCTACTTCGTGGGGCTGTTTTAGAGTTAGGAGTCCATGTTTGTAATGGGCACTGAATAGTGCCTGACATATGTATACACTTCTGTTAAGTGCTGGGTAGTCCCTAGAATTGTAACTGCTAGGTAGTTACACTGCTAGGTAGTGAAACATTATTGCCAGAAGCAGTCAAACCAGACTGGACGACGAGTGTCAGGGATGCTAGAGGTCTCTCCTGCACTGGCTGGAAGGTTGGACCAGACCATGGTGCAGAGAATGGAGCCCAGGCTTTTGTGGAGGAGAGCCTATTTCATGATGTGACCACTGGCCAGATTCACAGTTAGATCCAGGCCAGAACAGAGGTTGCTTCC
Source organism: Artibeus jamaicensis (assembly GCF_021234435.1). Taxonomy (NCBI): domain Eukaryota; kingdom Metazoa; phylum Chordata; class Mammalia; order Chiroptera; family Phyllostomidae; genus Artibeus; species Artibeus jamaicensis. The sequence continues at coordinate 4,408,000 of NW_026522046.1, read as the reverse complement.
CCAAAATTCCCTCAGAGACCATCTGATCACCCCTTCCCCCTGCCCCTCAGCATGCTGGTCTGTACTGGCTCCTGGAACAGGCTACTGCTCCACCTGGGCAAGTGTGGAAGGCATTTCCCCCTCATCTGGGGCTGGTCATGCGCCAGTACCCCTATCCATCCTGCCCCGTCCTATACATGTCCTTAGTGCCTGCCCAGCGACACATGGGATAGCCGTTGTCTTGACACCTCCGGAGACAGGACTTGTATGTAAGTTCCCTTAATAAACTCTTGATAATATGATGGAGTTGTCAGCCTCTTCCTACGGTCTCTTGGCCCTGGGAAGTTTTGCATAACAGCTTTGGTGGCAGATGGCTCTGGGTTTTATATCACACAGCTATCACTGTGACTTTGGACAAACCACAAAATCTCCGGGTCTCAGCTTTCACATCTGTAAACGAGGCTGACAGCGCTCCCTCCACAGCACAGTCACAGGATTAAAAAGTCTTGTGTACAGATATTGGTCTTGTTACTTAGAATATTTTTTTGTATTTTTACAATCTCAAAGAACTGTAATACTGTAAGATACGTAAAGAACGATCCCCTGTGCACAGTCTGTGACACATAATGACGGCTGGTGTCTTCTTTGTGCTCTTCACCTGCTCGGAGGGGCAGAACGCACGATTCTGCTTCCCTCTCCCCCTCCCCGAAAGCCCCGTAGCTGCCTGACACCAGAGCTGGTCTTTTTGTCCTTTTGTGAGTGTCCTTTCCTTTCAGGCAGCTTGGTGTGACTCACCCTTCTTTGCAATTAGCTGTGATGTTCTGCTGGAGACTTCCATTACAAATGATGAGAATAGCTGGTGTAGCCTAAACAGGGTCTGGCTGGTGGATTGTTTTACTTTGGGCTATACAGCCAAAGAGACTGAAGATGGGCCCTGGGCATGCGGTGACTGGCCCGCCTCTCTCCTGCTGCCCGGTTTTGCCCCCTGGGTTCCCGTGGCGTAGTCAGTCCCAAGGACTGGGCGGCAGAAGCCGGGAAGCTAGGCTGATGAGGGAGGCTGGCAAGGAGAGAAATGCTCTTTGTTCTCTTGTAGTTCGCCTTCCTTTTAATTCAGGATGCTTTAATTGAACACCTACTCTGTGCCAGGCACACCAGGGATCAGACATGGATTTGAAGGAGTCCTCACTCTGGAGAAGCTGAGAATTTACCAGGAGAGGGAGGCAGATCCATGGATAGTCCTAAGCCTCTCTGATGGGACAGAGCAACTGCTGTATAAGTAGAGGAGAGACTCTCCAACCAAAGAGGCCCTAGAAAGGCCTAATACAGTTGCCACTTATTGAGTACTTACTAAGTGCAGGGTGCCTCCCCTATTTCATTTAATCCACACAACTCTGTGAGGAATGGGATTGCTATTACCCCTATTTTACTGATGAAGAAACTGAGATTCTGAAAGGAGAAATAACTTCCCAAAGTCACACAGCCAGTAAGAGATAGATTCAGGACAAGATTCTTAGTCCAAAACCCTTTTTCCGAAAGGCCAGGCTCTGCACTTCTTAGAGGAGGCTGAATTTGACTGGGGCCCGAGAGGAGGCTGATAGTTTAGGCAGCTCTGGGGGTAGGGTTTTCCTCCAGTCCCCTTGCTTTCAAGTACAAACTGCCTGCTCTGAACCCCTCTTCTTCCCACAAGGGAAGGCTCTGATAAAGTCTCAGCGAGGCTTAGGGAAGGGTCCTTCCAGTTTCTGTCTCACGCCCCCACCTGTGATTCTTCCCTAAATAAAGAACCACACTGTTGAGACAAACGGTACAGACTGTCCACTGGAACCAACAACCAAACTGATTTAGCACCTGCTGGGAGCTATTACTCAGTTAGGCACCATTAATGACCCGTTCAACTCTCTGACTAGTCAGGCACAAACATACCCCTTGTTACCTCGAGGCAAATTTGTTCTTGCCTCAAACGTGGAATTTTAGATGGTCAGTTCTGGAGGATTATAACGAGTTTGAGTACCTCTTCTTACAGATCCCATACTGAGGTTTGGAGGGGAAGGGGAGGGCCTGGGGGCTCTTCACCTGCTGGGAGGGGCAGAACTAAGACTTGCAGAGCCCACTGAGGTAGGCGTGTGTTCTGATTGTGCTGCCACACTTCATCCTTGTCTTAGCCTCGATGAGAGGGCTCTCACTGCACCCCATTTCCAGGTGAGAAATCTGATAAGCTGAGGGGTGGTGGGACATCATACCCAAGGTCATATGTGAAGAAGCCTTCTGGCTGTCTCCAAAACCCCACCCCAGAGAGGAAGGAGGCAGCCATTTTTTTCCCCCATGACTTTTTGGGCTTGCAAAACAGGCTTTGGTATGGACCTAGGAAGTCTAGGGCCCAGTGTCTCCAGCTCAAAGGGGCCCCCTGACACTGGACCTCCCCAGTGGAAGAAGATCTGAGCTGCCTGAAATAATGACCAGCCTTGGGCAGGCACAAAGTGACACACAAAAGGCTGTTAGAAAGTGTACTTACATTTCTCCCTTTGTTCCTGGATGACTCATGCAGCCCCCATAACAAAATTAATGTCTTCTCCAGCACCAGAAAATTGTATTTCCTTCTTTAAAAAAAATCACAATCAGCCTGCAGATGGCCCTGGCTTATCCTGGAGGCATGGAGCCATCCTGTGGCCACTTCCCTGGACAGGCTGGAAGCTGAGAGCAGACCGCTGTGGGAAGCCTCCCTGATGCTGTCCCTAGTGCTGCGCTCTGCTTCTGGTCAGACCTTGTGCTGCCCTGGTAACATTTCATCACACCAGTGTCACCTCAGGACCGATGTTCCCAGCGTGAGCAAGTGTTCTGAGAGCCTCCGTCATGCTCCTTACTGGGGGCCCTCCCCCAGGGGGCCGGTTTACTCCCCTCTCATGCTGCAGCTCCATGTAAGCCCTGGCTGGTGTAGCTCAGTGGATTGAGCATGGGCTTGCGAACCAAAAGATCGCAGTTCGATTCCCAGTCCAGGGCACATGTCTGGGTTGTGGGACAGTTCCCAGCAGGGGATGTAGGAGAAGCAACCATACATTGATATTTCTCTCCTTCTCCTTCTCTTTCTTACTATTCTGAGATGTACATTGATCCCCTTGGTTTGTTACCCTTAGTTGGATATGGTCTGACATATAAAATGAAAAATCCGAGAAATAAACAATTCGTAAGTTTTCAGTTGCACGCCATTCAAAATGGTGCGATGAGTCTCACACCGTCCTGCCCAGAATGCGAGTCGCCCCCTCGTCCAGTGCACTGACGCTGTGCAGCCGCCCACCCTTAGTCACTTAGCTGCGGTCTCCAGCATGCGATGCACTGTCGCCGGGCTGCCGTGCAGCGCCCTGTTCAAGCCACCCTTGTGCACTCAGGAGTGGCCCCGGAGCATGAGAGCAGTGATGCTGGTGCTCTGGGTACGCCAGAGAAAAGCTGTAAAGTGCTTCCTGTCAGTGAAAATGTGAGTGCAGTATGGTATCTTGAGAGATCACATTCATATAGTTTTATTACAGTATATTATTATAATTGTTCTGCTTTTATTAGTTATCGTTAATCTCTCACTGTATCTAATCTATAAATTTAACTGTGTCAATGCTATGTATGTATAGGAAAAAAGAGAGTATAATAGGGTCAATACTGTCTGTGGTTTCATGCATCCACTGGGGGTCTTGGAACATTTCCCCTCTGTGGATAAAAACGATGACTGTGTATGTATATGTGCACATAAGTATATACAGCATATATGTATGCAAGTGTATGTGTATGTATGTACACACATTTAATCTTCACAATACTGTGAACCAGGCTTGGTTTCCCCATCTGTGAAATGGAGATGATGACGATGATGCTTACCAGCCCTCCAGCCTCCAGCACCCCCACTCCTTGTTTTACCTGCTGACTTCTCAGGGCCCCCTTCATTCTGTGGTCTCCTTGAGGACAGTGTTATGTCTTCTTTGTCCAGGCGAGTCTGTGTCCCAGCTCCGCTGAGGATCTAGGCCACAGCAAGGCTTCACATAGGCTTGCTGAAAGAACGTATCTTGTCTGCCACCCCAGGCAATAGCACTTCCCAGGGCTTACTGGCTTCTTTGTGCCACCTGTGTTTTCAGTTCATCCACAACAGGTCCCTGGCCCTGTCCTCTGTGCCCAAGGGTGGTTGGTGCTGCTCTCAGCCCTGGCTCTGCCTCTCTGGGACTTAGTGCTTCATCCTATGAGGGTTGGAGGATACAGTGGATGTAGACAAGTACACACCCCATTCCTAAGTTCAAGTTTTGTTTGCCTTTCAAAGGCACTAGGTACATATACCTTCATGCTAAAAACTAAATGTTGGACATCTATTTCAAATCTGGCAGTGTTCCAGGGGCTGAGAAGAGAGTGGCAAACAAGAACAAGTCCCACCCCCACAGCACTTACGGTCTAGTGGGGAGAGGCAGACTGTACCCAAACGGAAACCGAGTGTGTGAGAGGACGCCAAGTGGTGTAGGTGCCATGAAGAAGCAAGCAGGGGAAGAGCAGAGAGAGGTGGGGTGGTCAGGGTTTCCCTGAGAATACGACAGAGCAGAAACCTGACAAAGTGGGGGAGACACACTGATATCTGTCTGAAAAAGTTTCCAGGCAGGAGGAGCAGCGCGTGCCAAGCTCTGCGGTGGGCTCATGTGCAGACTGATGGAGGGAGAGCAAGGAGCCATTGTGGGGGGAGCAGAGAGTGAAGGCAACTGTGGACGCAGATCACAGATCTTTGTGGGCCATTATGGGGATTCAGGGTTGGCCTTAGACCGTAAGAGTGGCTTTAACAAAATACTACAGACTAGGTAGCTTATAAATAATAGATATTTCTTTCTCCAAGTTCTGGAGGCTGGAAATCTAACATGAGGGTGCTAACATGGTTGAGTGAGAGTCTTCCCTTAGACTGCAGACTTCATTGTGCCCTCACTTGGTGGAAGAGGCAAGGGAGCCAAGTGGGGGTCTCTTTTATGAGAACATTAATCAGAATCTGGAGGGCTCCACTTAAGTACCTTCCAAAGGCCCCACCTTTTAAAACCATCACACTGGGCACTGGGATGTCAACATATGAATGGGGGGGGGGGCACAATCATTCAGACCACAGCAGGGTTTTATGCCAAGAATGTTGGACACTCCAGAAGGGGCTGATGCAATCTGACCCATGATTTTAAAATGTGAAAGCATGGGCTTCTGTGTGTGAGACCACCCTCAGTTACCAAGATCAATAATGATGTTTAGGGTTTACAAGTAGTCTTTCTATTATGGCTGCCATTTCTCAACAGTGCTCTTCCTTCACAGCCCATATTGCATGTCCATGGACTTGAACTAGAACTTATACTCTAATAAGAAATACAACCAAATAAACAATTGCTGTGCTGCTGATTCAAGCTGCAGTAGGGCAACGTAGAAAACTGTGGAAGTAGAAAAAAGGGCTACTCAGTCAGACAAGGGCTTTATCAGTTGGAAAGTCAGGGGTGCCTTCCAGATGAGGTAGCATATGACATGAAACCTGAAGGATAAGCAGCAGTTGGCCAGGAAATGTGAGGTCCAGGTGGGGGAAACCATAGACACACACAGAGGAACCCTGATGCTATTGTGGTGATGGTTTCATCTGCACCCTGATTCCCTCACCCCTTGTCCTTCAGTACCCACCTTGCTGACTCCAAGGTTGGCTGAACTTGGCTGTAGAAATTTGCCACCACTGGTTCCAATACAAATTTATACTCTAATCCCAGCTGGACACTTGGCCACTCAGTCTTCCTTTCCTTGATAATTAACTGCCCACCATATTCCTAGCGGCACATTCTGTTCTATTCCTGCCCACCTCACTTGCTGAGGGTGGCCTGACATCATATAATGAAGTGAACTCCCAGGTTCTTGCTACAGATCTTCACCTCAGAGAATGTTTGCATCTTTAGCCCTCATGAAACAATCAGATGGTATGTTAATGGAGGACTGTTGGGAACCGCTCTGCCTGATTTTAGGAGTTGTAATTGTCCCCCATGGCTAAGGTTGAGTGAGCGACCTCCAGAATGCGAGCCACTAAGGAGACAAAGCTTGTCTCTGGCAGCAGTGCTGCTTCTGCTTCATCCCCCGCCCCCAACACTTGGTCGGTTTAGTCAGAGATGGGTAAGACCCCTCAGAGGAGGGGCAACCTAAGCCAGACACGATCACTTGGGAGGCCCTCAAGGAAGGACTTGGGGGGGCTGTAGCAAAGAGGGAGTGATAGACCCTCACTCCCTGGCTATTCTGACATAGCCTGAGCTCCTATTTTAATCTGGGAGAAGTGCTTCCTGACTTTAATCCACTTAAGCCTAAAAACCTAAGACTGGGAAGGTGGTGCATTCCTTTGCTGGCCAGAGCAGGTTCCGGGGTGATCGGGCATAAGAAAGAATTCACAAAGTCCTGTGAAGCCTGCTGTGCTAAGAGTGCTTTCCATATGATAAGGGTCCAAGCAGGAAATGAATATGTCTCCCAAAGTTTTTGGAACCCCCTTACCTGACAGACACTGACTTGGACTAAGCCCTCAGATTTCTTTGAAATGTTATCTATTGTTTGCTCCGTGCCGCCTGACATCGATTGATGAGCTTTACCTGTATTCCTGTGTATTATAACTTAATAAAAGCCATTGAAGAAGAGGTTCTTGGTCCTTCTCCTCTGAGAGATTGACCACTTCTCCTCCCCAAGCAGATCATGTCTTGGTAGTTTCATTTTCATCTGTGGTCAATGGTGGGACTTACTGGCAAAGTTGCCCCCCACTGAGGACTTTACATGGAGAGAGAAGGCTGCCACCACCTGACCTCCACTGTTCCATTTTAAAGGCATCACCAAGAATGGGTGAAATCACTAAAAATGGGAGAACCAAGGCATGGGTGTCTTGATGAGATGAGACATAGAGTAGATGGCACCTCACCTGCACATGAAAATCATTGGGGGAGCCTTAACAAGTACTGATGCCTGAGGCCTATCCCTACCAATTATGATTTAAAAGGTATGGGGTATAGCCTATGCATGGACATTTTTAAAGTGCCCCAACTGATTCTAATGAGCAGCAAGATTGCAACCACTACCACGTGAAGCACAAAATTCTACCAGTAAAGTACAAAGTACATCCTTGAACTGTGCTTGCCCTCACAAAAGTTGATCTTAAGCCATTCAAGTTAATCTCTAGTAGAAGAAATTTCTGGGTCAAACTTGTTTCTGGGGCTAGAGAAACAAGTTAAGTGACACTGTAAGGAAGCAACCAGACAAATCCAGAAGGTGACTCATTCTGCTGAGCAACTGACTCGTTTTATGTTTTCAGTAACTCAATGGCTTTAAAAGGGGCGAGAAGGAAATGTGCCAGATTAAAAGACTTTGAAGGTATAACAACAAAATACAGTGCATGAATGCACTTTGGATCTTGAATTGGACAGGTCACTTTTTATACAACTAGGGAAACCTGATTGTGCAATAGAATTAGAACGTTTCAAAGAGTGAATGACTATGTTAGTTCTGTAATTACACTGAGATAATATAAGACATGTTTTTCAAATATATATTGTATTGATTATACTATTGTAGTTATCCCAAATTTCCCTCCTTTGCTCCTCTCTACCTGGTACCTCATTCCTTCCAGCAATCCTTCTCTTAGTTCACGTCCCTGGGTCATGAATATAAGTTCTTTGGCTTCTCCATTTCCTATACTGTTCTTAACATCCCTCTGTCTATTTTGTACCAATTTTTGCTTCATAATCTCTGCATAATCTTTTTCCCTATCCTCCCCCTGCACCCTTGCAACTAATAACCCTCCAAATAATCTCCGTAACTATGATTCTGTTCCTGTTCTGCTTGTTTGCTTAGTTTTTCTTTGGATTCAGCTATTGACAGTTAGGAATTTATGTCATTTTAATATTCTTTTTCTTATACAATTCCCTTTAGCATTTCATATAATAATGACTTGGTGATAGTGATTTCTTTTAGTTTTACCTTGTCTGGAAAGCACTTTATCTATCCTTCCATTCTAAATGATAGTTTTGTTGGATAGAGTAATCTAGATTGTCGGTCCTTGCTTTTCATTACTTTGAAAACTTCTTGTTTCAGAGCCCTTCTAGCCTGCAAAGGTTCTTTTGAGAAATCAGCTGACAGTCTTGTGGGAACTCCTTTGTAAGTTACTATTTGCTTTTCTCTTGCTGCTTTTAAGATTCTCCCTTCAATCTTTGACATTTTAATTATGATGTGTCTGGGTGTGGTCCTCTTTTCATTCATCTTGTTTGGGACTCTCTGTTCTTCCTAGACTTGCATGTCCATTTCCTTCACCAAATTAGGGAAGTTTTCTTTCATTATTTTTTCAAATAAGTGTTCAATTTCTTGCTTTTTCTTCTCTTTCTGGCACCCTTATGGTTTGGATGTTCGTAGGTTTTAAGATGTCCCAGAGGTTTCTAAGCCTATTCTCATTTTTTTTAGATTTTTTTCTTCGTGCTGTTCTCACTGAGTGTTTTTTCCTTCCTTATGTTCCAAATTATTGATTTGATTCTCAGCTTCATCCACTTCACTGTTGATTCCCTGTAGATTTATTTTTATTTCACTTCATGCAACATTCATTTCTGCCTGGGTCTTTTTTATGTTGTTGAACTACCCAGTGAGTTTTAGGAGCATCCTGATAACCAGTGTTTTGAACTGTACATCTCATAGGTTGCTTTAATTTTGTTAATTCTTTTTTCTAGAGTTTTGTTTCTTCTCTCACTTATCTCCTCAATATGGCAGCCTCCACGCCATATTGTTTGTTTCTGGATATTAGGTATAGCTGTTTTGACTCCCTGTCTTTGTGGTGTGGCCCATTCTAGAAAACTGAACTTGGTGAGTGGGGCAGAGCCTTAGGTATTTGCCATGGCAGGGAAACCTATGTCACCACTCTGTTGCTCTGTGTGTGGGAGGGCTCCGAGAGGGGATGATGCCACTGCCTGGCCTCTGGAGTTTGCCCAGGAGGAAGCTGTCTCCCAGCACTTGTCCTGATGCCAGTCACTTCAATGTCTCCCTGTATACTACTGTTGCCCTTCCAGCTGTTGCCCTTCCAGCTATTGCCCTGTTGCTGAGTCTGAGAGGGAGTTAAAGTTCTAAGTCTGTTGCAGGCCCTTTAAGTGGAAACACTTGAGAATTCTGCAGTTTCCTCGGCTGTCCAACCCCTACTGGTTTTTGCAGCCAGAAGTTATGAGGACTTATCTTCCGGGCACTAGAATGCTGGGCTGGGTGGTCTGGTCTGGGGCTGGGATCCCTTGCTCCTGAGGTATTCCTCCCAATTTTTATCCATCACACCTGGATGTGGGACCAGCCATTTCCATCTCCATGCCTTTCCACATACCTCTCTGCCCCTCTCCATGCTTCTCTGTGCCTTTCCATGCCCCTCCTCAATTCTCTGCATTTCTGATGCTCCTACCTGAATGTGGCTTCTTAAATCCTTGGTTGTCAGATTCCACACAGCTGGATTTTCTGACAATTCTGGGTGATATTTGTTTTGTAGTCTAGTTGTATTTTTTGCTACAGTTGTGCATGTAGGCAAGGCATATTTACCTATGCCTCCATCTCGACCAGACTCTCAAGAAAAGTTTTAATTGCTATGTCTGTTAGGTGTAAAAAGATGAAATTATAGGTGATCTGGGATTTCTTTTAAAATATTTCAGCAACAACAAAAGGAATAGATGAAGCAAGTGTGACAAAATTTTAGGAATTATTAAATTGGGTGAGAGTTTATGGGTAGTCACTTTTTAGTATCTGTATGTTTGAAAATTTTATAATACAGTTTTTTTAAAAGGTGAAATGTTTGTTTTTTGCAGTATCAAATATCATTGTCATTTGTATTATTACATTTGTTCCCTTGCTCCACCTTCATAATAACCAGCAGCAGCATTAACACCAGCTGAGTGAGACCTGGTATTGTACCGAGAACTGCAATTCCTACCACAGTCCAGTAGGGTAGGTGCTATTATCCTCACTGCATGGAGGAAAAACTGAAATTCATAGATTGCCATTTTTCAAGGTCACAGAACTAGTAAGTAGCAATCATGATTGGAAGCTGGATATAAAAGCCCCTTGCCTTTATCACTAAGCCCTACTATTATCTTCCTTCCTCCTTCTTCCTCTCATCTTCTCTCTCTGCTTTTCCACCATCTCTTTCCCTTTCTGCCTCCTTCATTTCTCTTTTCTGAAAGGACACACACTTCAACCTTTCTGTAGCAGTCAGTTTTTTTCTCCTTCTCTTCCCTCCAATACACCACAGGGAGAAATCATCTACACTTGACCTCCTTTACCCTGACTCAACTCGTTCCCTAGTTTCTTATACACTGACTTCTACAACCCCCAAGTCCACAAAAGATTTCATGAATAAGCCTGGAGAATGTTTTCCACTTCATTCAGTCTTCCTGTAGCATGTGACCCACTGGCATGCTTCTTCCTTCTTGGAGCACTTTTCCCTGACATGCAAAGACAGATACTCCCGATAACTTCCCTGCCTTCTTCGGCTCCTCATCCTCCTTTTACAAGTGTAATGTCACCTTTCACAATGCACTAAGAGTCTGATATGCATTATCTGCAAAAGTATTTTTCAAACTTGGGCCCTAAGACCAGATTCACAATCACCTGAGGTAGATGTTAAAAACTCAGACCCCAGGACCCACTCAGACATGCTGAATCGGACTCTCAAATTCTAGTATTTTCATTAAAAAATATGTTCTCCAGGATATTCTTACATCTATAGAGTAACCATGTTTTTCCCAGTGGCCTATCCTTTCCAACGTCTCCACCTGCCACTGGCCAGCCAATTAATCTGAACACTGCAGATTTATTACCATCTCAGGCTTCTCTCCTACCAGTCGCCTAGTCTCAAAATCCCAACTTCATTTCCTAGTCCAGCCTCTCCCTCATTTCCCACATGTGGTCAATTGCTCCATCTGATTATTCTTATTCTGAACCATTTCTTGCACCCATCCTCCCTCCTTGTCCCACTGAGCCTCACTGCCCCTCCTTTCATGGAACTCTCATCCTCTCTCACCTGGCCCACTGCATTTGTTTTCTGAGAGCCCCCTTCTTCTCAATCCCCCAGAGTCTCCTCCATCTTCCCAACCTCCCTCCAAACTGCTACAAGGGCAGTGGAAACAAAGCACTGATTTAATTGTGTGGATTTCCCCATCCCATAATATGCAGTGGTTCCCTACTGCCTACAGAACAAAATTGACATTCTTCCAAGATCTAACCTCCTCCAAACTTTCCAGTCTTATCTTCTATTTAGATTGAAAAGTGATCAAAACTAAAACCACTCTTTGTTCTCCACACATACCTATGCTTTGCTCATGAGGTCTCTTCAGCAAAGGATACTTCCTTCCTCCATCTTGGATGTTGAAATCCTATCTTCTGTGGCAGCTGGTAAACAATGTGTGTTTCATGGTCATTGTGCTCTTGTGTGATCCCCTCCATTTGAATCTGGGTTGGCCAATAGAATGCAGTAAGAGTGACATTACATGGCTCCCAAGGTTAGATCATAAGAAGGTTTGCAGCTTCCCTGTTAGTCTTGTGGAATGATGCTCTGAGGGAAGTCAGCTTCCTGTAAGAAATTCAACTACCCTGAGTTTGCCATGCTGTGATGGAGCCCAGCTGGCTGAGGTGGAGAAACTGGGTAGAGATAGAGAGACTCTACCTGCCAAGGCTTCCCACCATCTCAGGCTAGGTGCCACAGAAGAGTGATGAAACTTAGATGCCAAACCCAGCTGAGCTTTTGGATGACTTCAGCCCAAGCTGCAACCTAAATGCAACCTCACAGGAAACCTCAAATGAGAACTCTGAGACAGCCCAGTCAACTCACAGAAATGAGAAAATACTAGGTCCATCCAGAAGTTCAGCCATGGTAAATATAACTAGAATGCTCTGCACAACATTGATGTAACCTGGGAGCCAAGGAGAGTGGACTGGAACACAAATGGGTGAACAATGATGACTCCAATGTACTATTCAGTGGGGGCAGTAAATGCCATTGAATGAACATGAGTACTATGTGGCCATTGCTTTCAAAATGATTGAGCAAGCAGAGCAATGAATCTGCATCAAATTTTGTGATAAGCTTGAACATTCCTTCATGGAAACTATTTGGATGATTCAGAAGGCCACAGCTATGGACAACTGGTGACTGACAGCTTCATCATGACAACACCCCCGCTCATGCATCATGTCTCATGCAGATTTTTTTTGAGAAACATCAAATCACTCAGGTGACTCAGCCCCTCTACAGCTCAGAGTTGGTGCCTTGCAGATTCTGGCTTTTCCCTAAATTAAATTCACCTTTGAAAGGGAAGAGATTTCAGACCGTCAATAAGATTCAGGAAAATGTAATGAGGAAGGTGATTGGGAGAACCATGTGAGGTTCCAATGTGCCTACTTTGAAGGGGACTAAGGCATCATTGTCCTATGTACAATGTTTCTTGTATCTTATATCTTCTTTAATAAATGCCTCTATTTTTGCACAGGATGTGGCTCAATACCTTCTGGACATACCTTGTGTAATCAACTGTTGTTTAAAGCCACTAAGTTTTGGAGTGGTTTGTTATACAATAATAGATTTCTGGAATAACTTCCTTCTAAGTGCAGCTCAAATAGCCACTCCTCAGTGCAGAGACCCCTGAGCCCTTGGAATGAATAAATTGCCCTCTTTTGTGTGCTCCTGCAGCTCTCCATGTCTTTCAGAGATGAGATTTATCACAGTCTGACACACAATTTAATTAGCAAGGGCGAAGATTGTGCCTCACTCATCTATGAGACTCTGGTGGCAACCACAGTTCATGAGTAGATGCTCAGATAAGGTTTGCTGGAAATGATTGATTTCCTTTTTCTTCTCCAGTCCTTCAAGGCAGACAGGCAAGCTAAAGACACAGAGTCAAGGACCCCAGAGTGCACAATATTGACTAGCAACTTTGAATGTGCCCAATCAGTCATGTAAAACTTTCCAATCCAGAATGAAGGAAAACCTTTGAGACTATTTTTAAAATCTGAACTGAAGAGAGATTGATGAAGCTAGAAGCTACTGTAATTTCTTGCTCACTGACAACATACTATAGACCTACACTGCTGATGCCAACAGCATACTTGCCCAGCTCTCTGGAAGGTACCTGTAGGTTCTGGGTAGAAGGAATCTAGTTCACAAGAGATATCAGGAACACCTCGGACATCCATCATGGGTCTAGCTGAGATGGACCCTGCATTCACAATCTGCTGGGCAATACCAGTCCAGGTCTTTTAACTACTGTTGAGCCTCAGAAACGGAGAGCCATCAAAGCCCTCTTGAGGGCCAGAAATAGATCTTTTATGTCACTACCATCCCTTTCAAAATACACTCCCTGCCCTGGCTATGTAGTTCAGTTGGTTGGTGCATCATCCAGTATACCAAAAGTCTATGGGCTCAATTCATGGTCAGGACATATACCTAGGTTTCAGGTTTGATCTCTGGTCAGGGTGTATAGGGAAAACAACCAATTGATGTTTTTCTCTCACATTGATGTTTCTCTCACCCCTTCCTTTTTCTCTAAAATCAAGAAACATACTTCCAGCCAAAATGGAGAGCAGGTAAACACAGCTTGTCTCCTTGCACAACCACAGCAAAAACTACAACTAAACTACAAAACAGTTATCACCCAGAATTGTCAGAAAATTGAGCTGTATGGAAGTCCAACAACCAAGGAGTTAAAGAAGTCACATTCATTCAGACAAGCAGGAGGGGCAGGGATACAGAGACTCAGAATGGGGGGTCCCACACCCACATGTGGTAAGTAAAAATTGGGAGGGATATTTCACAAGCAAGGGATCCCAGCCCCACACCAGACCACTCAGCCCAGAGTTCCAGTGCCAGGAAGATAAGTCACCATAACTACTGGCTGTAAAACTAGTGGGGGTTGGGGTAATGCAAAAAACTGCAGGAATCTCAGGAGTCTTTTCTAAAAGGGCTTGCATGGACTTAGGACTTACGCAGACTCACTCCTTCTGGTCTCCAGCTCTGGAGCAGCAGCTTGAAGGGCACCTTTTGGGGAGAAACTGAAGCTGCCCTTTATGGGGAAAAATTGAAATGTCTGGCAATAGGGCAAGTGGTGGGGGACAGCTTCCTCCTGGACAAAACTCCATAGGTCAGGTCGTGGCCATTGTCCCTTTTCTGAGCCCTCCCCCACACAGAGCCACAGAGTACCAGCACCATATGTGAGATTCCATCAGCCTGGTTCACACAGGTTACCCAGCCGAGATGATTACCTAAGGCCCCAAACTATCCAACTTATGGTGCACTTTTCTGCATTAGGCCATGCTACTAAGATAGGAGTCAAAATAGCTCTATCTGATACACAGAAACAAACACAGGAAGGCTGCTAAATTAAGGAGACAAACAGATAGGGCCCACATGAAAGAACAGAACAAAACTACAGAAAAAGAACTAGACAAAATGGAGATAAGCAACCTCTCAAATGCAGAGTTCAAAACACTGGTTATTAGGATGCTCAAGGAACTCACTGGGTACTTCAACAGCATAAAAAAAGACCCAGGCAGAAATAAAGTTTACACTAAGTGAACTAAGAAAAATTTACAGGGAATCAACAGTGGAGTGGATGAAGCTGAGAATCAAATCAGTGATTTGGAACATGAGGAAAATACATCAGAACAGCAAGAAGAAAAAAGAATCCAAAAGAATAAGGATAGGGTAAGAAGCCTCTGGAACAACTTCAAATGTACCAACATTTGAATCATAAGGGTGCTAGATGGAGAAGAGAAAGAGCAAGAAATTGAACACTTATTTGAAAAAATAATGAAAGAAAACATCTTTAATTTGGTGAAGGAAATAGACATACAAGTCCAGGAAGCATAGAGAATCCCAAATAAGATAGGCACAAAGAGAACCATACCAAGACACATCATAATTAAAATGCCAAAGATTAAAGATAAAGAGAGAATATTAAAAGCAGTGAGAGAAAAGCAGATAGTTACCTACAAAGGAGTTTCCAAAAGATTGGCAGCTGATTTCTCAAAACAAACTTTGCAGGCAGAAGGGACTGGCAAGAAGTATTCAAAGTGAAGAAGAGCAAGGACCTACAACCTAGGTTACTCTATCTGGCAAAGCTATCATTTAGAATGAAAGGGCAGATAAAGTGCTTCCCAGATAAGGTAAAACTAAGAGTTCATTATCACAAAGTCATGTTATATGAAATGTTAAAGGGACTTAATCAAGAACAAGAAAATCAAAACTATGAACAATAAATTGGCAAAATATACATATCTATCAAAAATTGAATCTAAAAAACAAATTAAGCAAACAAGCAGAGCAGAAAAAAATCATAGATATGGAGATCATTTGGAAGGTTATCAGCTGGGAGGGGTAAGGGGGCCACTGGAGGAAAAGATAAAGGGATTAAGAAGTACAAATTGGTAGGTACAGAATAGGCCAGAGGTAGTTAAGAACAGTATAAGAAGTGGAGTAACCAAAGGACTTACATGCATGACACATGGACATGAACTAAGGTGGGTATTGCTGGAGAAAACTGGAGGTATTGAGTAGGTGGAGGTGGGCAAAGGGGGAAAAATTGGAACAACTGTAATAGCATAATCAATAAAATATATAAAGATCAAATCAAATAAATAAACATCATCAGGTGAAGTTTTAAAAAAACACACACACACTCCCAAACGTTTCTCTGATCACCTTCATTCTCTTCCCATTAAACAAGCATTTTCTGAGGCCTATTTTGCCAATTTTAAGTATGTTCTATGCAAATTGTAGCTGTCACATTATGCAAATGGAAACAGTCTCCACTCTGTTATAGGACAGGATTCTAAATCTTCTATGTGACATGTGGTGAGGATCTTTCCAGGATTTGGCTTGTTACATCAGTGCTTCTTCATCTTAGCTGCATATTAGAATCCTGGAAAGTTTGAAAAGAATACCTATGTCTGGGTGCCATCATAGAACAATTAAACCAGAATCTCTGGGCATCAGATCTAAGCAGAATATTTTTTAAAAGTCCCCAAGTGATTCTAATGTGCACTAGCGATGATGTTATTCTTGCAGACCGTACACATTGGTAATATCTGGCATTCCAGGCAAGCTCAGCCAGTCTCCCCAGTCCTGTTTCTCATTTTGGCTACAAGTTATCATTTTGAAAAGTATGGCGTGTCCCAATAGGACAGGAAGGACACTAGACAGACGTGAAGCTGTCACCAAGGAAGCTGTAACTGACTTCAGAGCAGCCACATTTCATGAGTTCTATTCTGTGTCATTGAACATTGATTTACTGTCCAACTATAAAGTATGTTTTTTTGTAATAACTCTGAAGACTGTAGAATGAGAAAATATCACACTCTTAGATGAGAAAGCAGAATTGTCTCTTTTCTATGATTGCAGGTGCATAAAAGTGTTTTTCTTAAATCCTGAAAATGAAAGCACAAAATGATCATAATTAGGGTATTGAATGATTTTTTTCTTTTCTTTCCAAACCTCTTATGTGTTGCTCATTATACTCCTAAAACTTAAAGAAAACACCCAAAGTCTGCATATTTGGATTTATTTTTAAAGAGATTGCATTTAACCGACAATCAGAATGAAGACATACTGTGCAACTGAGACAAGTCTCATTCCCTCTCTGGGCCTGGGTTTCCCATCCACAGGTCACACCAGGCAGAGGCCTCTCACAGCACCTCACTCTAATTCCAAGCTTCCACGATGCTATTTCTATGAGATCAGTTAAGCAAATATTACTTAATATATTTTCTTGGTGAGGCGTCAGGGCCAAGCTGGCTCAGAGCTGAGCCTGGTTCACCTCCTGAGCACGCCCCACCCACAGCTCTGCCCTTCCCTCCGCCTACACTGTGCCTTCTTGCATGCCAACTTCCCTCTGTGGTCCCCTTCGCCCACTCACAACTGCAAGCTTCCTTCTGGGCTGCCCTACACGCTGAGCAGTTTGCCAGTTAATATACATCAAGCTGCCACATTCAAACAGCTCTGAGAGTCCCATCTGTTCTCAGGAACATTCCAGCTAAAAGGACCACCCACCATCAGCATCACACAGACCAGCCCAAGAGGGTCCTTCTTAGTGCTGAGCACTGGAGGCAGGGGTTCCCCATTCTGCCCAGTAGGGCGTGGTCAGAGAGAGCATGAGGCAGGCGCATCCCGTCACCTGGCTGGACTAAAGGCCCCATATTGCATCTAATAAGAAATTCCTTCTCACTTTGGGAGCCTTTGTGGGTCAAGGCCTATCCTGAGCCACCCACCCCTGGAGAGATCTTGGGTTGAGGACACAGCCCTGGATACCAGGACAGAGTTCAAGGAGATTTCATCTAGGGCAGGTCTGAAATGCTTGTGCCTTACAAAGCATCACATAATAAACAGTTGCTCCCATTGCTTTCGGTGTGCGCTCTGCTCCAGACTCTTCTTCCCATCAAATGTTCTCAGCTGCCCTGAATGCAGGTACTATTATTATAACTATGTTTTTAAATGTGGACACTGGAGCTTAGACAAGTTAAGTAATTTCCCCCAAACACCCAGCTAAGTGGTAAGAGAGTGTGAAATACTGTTTCTGAATTCAAACTGCTTAAATTTGAATTCTGGCTCTGTCATTACAAAGTGTGCAATTTAATTACTAATCTCTGAACATCAGCTTGCTCTTCTACTAAATGGGGGTGATAATCCCTATTTGTCAGGATGGATGTGGAAGGGTTTCATCATCCATGAAAAATGCTTAGCACAGAGTCTGGGCTCAGTGATTACAAGCTATGGTTTTTAGCTGGACCTGAACCCAGAACCATCTTCCAGGTCTCAAAAAAGTCTTTCTGTAAGTATTGAGTTCAGCTGGTTTCCCCCTTCACACAGGCTCTGGGGTACTTGGTGCCACGAACGAGGCTTACACTCAAAAGCCCAGGCTCAGAGAAAGGAATGACAAAACAGTCACACTGCATGCCTTTCATTTTTAAAACTCAGGAGCTCTACCATCTTCTACTTACAGCCTATATTATCAAAAACTTGGTTGCCCACTCCAAATGAATGAGATGAGGTGGGGGGAGTGAGTGGAGTATTTAAATGAAAGAGACTGCCCACCCAGAGATACACCCCAAAGGAGAGCAGCTTAGTTTCAGAGCCTCTTGAAATGGGTGGTCTTACATCCTACCTCCCCTGACCCATGCTACCCAATCCCTGCTCCAGTCAAATAGAGACGGGAAGAAGTCTTGCAAAGCAAATAGAAAACCACCTAATAGATAAATAAAATTGATTGTGAATACCAGTTGACCCCACTGCCTTTCAGAGTGGAATCTGTTGGGTGGATTAGCATTTTTCCTGCCCCAGCATTTGGGTGGGAATACGTAGGAACGGTGACCACCAGGAGCATGCCTAACATTGTGAACTTGTGAATTTAGTTATAGAAAATTGCCCAACAAGGGACAGAGTGTGTGTGCCTGTGTGTGACATCAGTAATTTCAGAATCCAGCCCACAAATGAACAAATCAAGTTATGGGTGACACCCCTATGGAAAGAACCTCAGAGATGTACCCTCAACTGGGGGTCCCTCTCCAGGCCGCTGGCTTATTGAATCCAGAGAAAAGGCAAGTTCATTTGTTTGGTACTAAGCATTGTGTGCACAGTGTGTGGCCAGCTGGGAGCTGGGACCATGACTGTGGTGAGCCCACTCCCATGGGGGCAGCCCAGCCGGACCTCTGAGAAAACTTTTTCCACTAACTTTTGACCTCAGAGCTCATGGGGCTTGGGCTTCTGGAAAAACAAGGTGTGTGTGTATGTAAAACTCATAATGAAAGGACTTTCTTCCTTTTTTCTGTTGCCCTGCACCCTGAGCACAACTCACTGTCCTGTGACAAGTGGATGTTCTGACGGGCGATGCATGCCTTCTGCTCCTGTTTGACTCTCTGGTGTAAAAACGTCCTCCCTTCCTTAGCTCTCATTTCTTCGGTCAGGTAGCCCCTTCAACACATCATATGCTATCTTCAACATCAGGCACTTTTTCCTTCCTGTTCCTTTGGAAATACCTGGCCCTCCCTTTGCCATTACAGACTATGCTGTGTGGCCAGTCGACTTCATTCTTTGTCCTGGGAAGGCCTGCATGGCCTTGTAAAGGAGTTCTCAGCTGGGAGCTCTGGACTCTTCCATGAGCCTCTGTGTAGCTCTCCATTCTACTCTCCCATTCAGTATCCCCTCCACCACTCTCCCCCCAGCCAGGAGAAGCTCCTGCATGTACACTGAAGAGTAGAGAAAGCTGGCCTGGGACAGGGGTGATTGCCGAGAGAGAGACACCAGCGGAGGCAGACAGAAAAAGGGCAGCAGACACAAGTGATGGGGAGATAACACTGCTGCCTGGGTGCCTTTGGTCCTCCAGGTCGTGATTCTATGATTGCTAGAATGCAGTTGAAATCAAATAATATTTTTTTTTAAGTTGAGTTAGCTAAATTTGCTTTCTATGTCTTATCCCCAAAAGAATCCTAATAAACATCTCCAGCTACCCCCAACCCCACCTCTCTAGGACTCTGCTGTGTGCATCCCCCCCCAAGTCTCCCCCAGGCAGGGTGAGCTGCTGCACCCCTCTTCCCACAGCATCTTGTACACAGTTCTGTACTCACCCGTGTGTGATAATGATCTAAGTGGCCATCTGCCCATTTTCTTTTACTACACCTTTGGGGCAGGGACTGAGTCTCTTTGCAAACCAGGGACAAAGTATCATTCATTCAGCCAAGGTATCTTCAGAAGCCCAGAACAGTGCCTGGCATGTGCTGAGTGCTTATTAATGTTGGATGAATTTATACATTGATGAAAGATTGAATTGTCAGTGAGGCAAAACACAAACAAGTTGCATAAGACTTCCTAAAATAGCTCTGGAAATTTGCATTCTTCTTGAGTTTTAAGCATACCATTTGGCCCAAGAAACATTAGACTGGCAGGGACACTGTTCTGAAAAGTGATTGCGGAAGCCCAGGAAACAGGGCTTAGTAACTGCTGCTAATCTGTTGAGAGAGCTTTCCAATCGCCCATCTTTTAGGAACAGATACCATCCCTCTGATCAAAAAGGTGACCATCCTAGCCATTAACAGTCCTCTCCTAACCTGTAGCACCAATGCTTCTCCACAAAATGTAGAGGATCTGCTTGCTGGGGGGACAGATGGAGGCTGGCATGCCACCAAACCAGACACATAGAGAGGAGAGACGGATTAAAAGTCGGAGGTAACCTGGGACCCTCAAGCTGATTCTTGTGTCTCCTTCTATTCTGGGAGCTGCCCCCGTGTCTTTACAGGCTTTGAAAACCAATAGATTCTCCCCATTCAAGCCAGTTGAACTTGAGTTATTAACACTGGCTGAGAACAAAAAGAGCCCCGACCAATTCAACATTAAACCTCCTGCAGAAATCTAGACTTGATTACCATGGCTATTCCCACCCCCTCACCTGCAAACGGCCTCCTCATGCTAGCCTTTCCCTCCCACCTCTGTCTGGTCAGGAGTCACTGTGGACTTTACCTTCCTTCTGGCCGAGTTGGGTATTTGGGGCCCAGGCGACCCCAACAAAAAAGCCTGTGAGCTAAGTTTAAGTGTGGCCCTTATTAACCTCCCAGCTGCAGTATTACATGGAAAAAGCAAGGTACAGAGAAGTGTGTATAATGCATCATGATTGCTGTACTGAAGCAGAGGGACACACGGTTCTAAAAACATAGAATGTATATTCAATAGCTGAAAAGGGAAGTACCACTTAATGTAAGCTTTGTGAGGGCAAGAATTTTCCATTTTTTTATCCCTGCTCTATCTCCAAAACCTAGAACAGGCAATCAATAAGTATTTATTCAGTGAAGAAATAGAAAGAATAGAAAGAATATTCCTGAAGAGATACTGAGGATAAGGCATAGGTGGTTGCCTGTGGGGAGGTGGGGGTGTGTGTCAGGGCTGACGAGGCATGGGAAGGAGACTGAACACCATCTTGTGCTGTGTGCATTTTTTTGCATGTATGTACTACCTGAAAAATAAAAACAAAAAGGAGTAAGAACAGGAAAGTAGGTCACCTTGGCCCTAAAAACATGTAGGAAAACATGTAAAATTTGGTCAGGAATCGAACTGATATCATTCTCCATTACAAGGGAGGGGAAAAGGGCTACCTAGAAGGTTAGCAGTACCTGCGCCCCTTGCATGGTGTCCCTGCATGACTAATCTGCTCCTGCTTGTAAATACGGCAACTCAGAGAGCTTCCTTACATAAGCAAATAAGGCTCCCAGAAATAGCACAGCCTACTTGCTTTGAATACTGAAGCAACAGGCTTCATTCTGATGGCCAGCCCTGGACATCTTGTCAACCTTACAGAAGGTCGTCTCTGCCTGTCATCTGCTCAGCTCGTTTCACTGCCACCTTTGGAAATGGTGGGCACTCTTAAAAGAAGCAAAGACCCTATGTGCTTTATTTGGGCTAATGCCTGTTTCAGCAAATATCTTCCATTTCTAGGAATATTACCAGAAACCTGGTTTCAGTTGAGCACACATGATAGAGAATTAGTACAGTGGTCCCCCCTTCTCTGTGGGGAAAAGGTTCAAGACCCCCCCAGTGGATGCCTGAAACCGTGGATAGTACCAAACCTAATATATTTTTTCTTGTACATACATACCTGTGATGTAGTTTATAAATTAAGCACAGTAAGAGATTAAGTATAGTAATAGATAAACATTAATAACTAATAGTAGAGAACAATTATAATAATATACTGTAATTAAAGTTATGTGAATGTGGTCTCTACTTTTCCCTCTTTTCTTCCTCTTTCTCCAAATATCTTACTGTGCTGTACTCACCTTTTCACTTAAATGAAGCAATTTACGGCTTTTCTCTGGTATGTCTGAATTGCCAGTATCACTATTCTTGAGCCCTGGGGCCATTATTAAGTGAAATAAGCGTCACTTGGGCACCAGCTCTGCAACACCACGACAGCAGACCTGCTAACCCGGCTGGCTAGTAAGGGACTGAGGGTGGGTCGTGTGGACATGCTGGGCAAAGGGACGATCCATGCCCCGGGTGGGACAGAGCAGAATGGCACAAGATCTCATCTCACCACTCAGAATGGTGAGCAATTTAAAATGTGTGAATGATTTATTTCTGGAATTTTCCATTTAATATTTTTAGACTGTGGTTGACTGCCGGTAACCAAAACCATGCAAAGTGATAAGGGTGGGGCAGGGGGAACTACTCTGTTCTCTGTCTTTGACAGAGAATTAGAATTTTGCATAATATATCTCATTTAAATCCCATAACAACTTTATGCAGGTAATAAGATCATCACATTTTAGAGAAATCGGGCTTAGATAAGCAAATGGGAAGCAAGGATTCCCACCAGGCCTGTCTCTAAAATGCATCTTCTTCTCCATGTTCCTGCTCCCTCTAGTTGCGTGATACCTGCAGTTTATGAAGCAACTCACATGTACTATCCCATTTAATCCTCACAACCTTCAAACCCAGGACTTATTTTTAATTCCCATTTGCTACAAACTGGATGTTTGTGTCCCCCCTAAATTTATATGTTGAAGCCTAATCCTCAATGTGATGGCATCTGAAGCTGGGGCTTTTGGAGAGATAATTAGGTTGTGAAAGTGGAGCCCTCAAAGGTGGAGGTTCCCTCTTTCTCAGCTCCCTGCTGTGTGAGAAGGCGGCCATCAGCCATTGGAAAACTAGGGTGCAGCTCTCAGCAGACCCTGGATTTGCAGCACCTTGATCTTGGACTTACAAGCCTTCAGAACTCTGTTGTTCGAGCCTCCCAGTCTATGGTGATTGGTTAGCGCAGCCCAAACAAGTTAAGACACCATTTTAAAGGGGAAACTGGAGCTCAAGATGGGCACAGAGAGGCAACAAGTTGTGGGAAGAAAAAGACTCAGATCCTGCTCTGGACTTTGTCCCTATGAACTTATGGGACCAGGGATCAGTCATGTATCCTTTTTGTTTCAGAGTTAGCTCATTGCTAGCAGAGTGACAGTCCCATGTTCCCGGCAGCTCACACAGTCTGTGATCCTACGAAATCTCTTGGTGTTCCTTGTACGGAGATTAGAGCTTCAGTTGCTAGAAGGGAGCCAACAGAAATTTATGTCCACGGCTGGTGCTGGTGGGATATTTGCATTTGTTCTTATGCTGAACTTCACACGTCTAAGTTTCTATGATTATGGTGATGTCTTAATCATACTGACACCGCTCCTAGGGTGCCCCGAACATTCCCATTGGAAATGGAAATGCCAGGCCCGGAGGGCTTCACATCCCATGCTGTCATCGCCTTAGATGATTCTTATCATATTTAAATTTATTGAAATATCAACCATTCTGTTTAGAAACAATGAAGTCTATGCCAGTGTTCACACAAGGGCAGAAAGAAAAATAAAAAACCTCAGTCCATCAGAAACGAGCCAGCCCATGAGTGTATCAGCTCCTCTGAAGTAGTGGAAACATCTGAGGAGCCCAGGTCTGTCTGGCTGCTCTAGGCGGGGGTGAGGGAAGCTTCCCTATGCTTGTGGGCAATGCAGCAGCATCTGCAGGTTGGTGCTGAGTTTTTAGCAGCAGCGGGAACAAGCATGGGTGGGGGCCCATGACCCTTCTCTGGCACGGTTAGGTATTGGGGAAAGTAGAAAGAGAATGGACCAGCTGGGTTTAAATTTGGGTGCCGTCACTGTGGCTCTGTGGTCCTGGGTCAGTTACTTCATCTCTCTGAGCTTTAGTTTCCTCATCTATTACTTCTCAGCATTTCTGTCTGAGGACTACTGCAAGGATTGACAGGGCTTGAGGTGTGGAGAAAATGATGACAGGTAGGCCACTTTACTATTCCCATTTAGTAGGTGAGGAACTTGAGGCACAGAAAGATGAAATAACTTACCAAGATTTGAGCCTCTGTTATCGGGCCCCGGAGCCTGTATGGTAACCGTTACACCAGGCTGTCTAAATAAATTCTCGTTTGTAGCTGCATACTTCCATGGTGTGTCCCCTCCTGGGGGTGTTGTCTATGTCTCAAGATTTTTCACAGAACATGTTTCATTGCTTTGGTAAGGTTGTCCAGGTCCAAGATTTGGCTTTCAGATTTGTACACCCAGAACCCAGCTGGGTCAGCACCATGAAGATGAGCCCATCCATGTTGGTTATTTACAAGGAGAAATAACTACTAGAGGAACCAAACCAGAGCCCTTGAGCCTGCTGACTGATAGCGGTCATATTACTTGGAAGCCAAGTTAGAATCAGAAGATTGTCCAAGAAGCACAATGGCCAAGATATGGAGGAAGCCTACGTGTCCACTGACAGACAAGGGGATAATGAAGCTGTGGTACGTGTATGCAATAGATCTTGGCTGTGAAAAAGAATGAAATCTTGACACTTGTGACAACATGAATGGACTGAGAGGGTGCTATGCCAAGTGAAATAAGTCAGACAGAGAAAGATAAATACCATATGATTTCATTTATATGTGGAACCTAAAAAACAAAATAAACAAACCAACAAAATAGAAACTAACTTATATAATATGAGAGAGCAAATTGATCATCATCCAATGGGAGGGGAGGTGGAGGGATGGGTGGAAAAGGTGAAGGGATTGAGAAGTACAGACGGCCAGTTACGAGGACGGTCACGGGGATGTGAAGTACAGCACAGGAAACATAGTCAGTGGTATTGTGGTAGCTGCATATGGTGACAGGTGCGTAGCAGACTTACTGGGGTGATTGCTTTGTCAGTTATGGAGATGTCTGATCACTGTGTTGTACACCTGAAACTTATATAATATTGTAAGTCAACTGTAGTTGAAAAATAAAAAAATTAAAAAGAAAGAGGGGAGTTACAGGGAGTTACAGAACTCAAGTGCCTGACAGCCGCCGACGTGGACCTGCTGCTGCAGGCTTACTGCCTGCTTGCCCCTGCACTCAAGACCGCGAAATCTGAAGGCACCAGCCCAGGCGCTCTCTCCCAAGGGCAGCATTAAGACTTACTCACCTGCTCACTGAACGTTTGTCCCTAGGACTTGACGTGGATAATCTGTGCCCGCACATAAGGGACTTCTTGCTTTCTATCAGAGTACAGTAAAACCTGGAGGATGGGGAGCTTTTTGTTTCCCTAAGATGACTTAGGGGACCTCCGCTATGATCCTTGACAAGTTATGCTTAAGGTTAGACTTTCAGGAGAAATCTCTTTCTTGATCGTTAGCCCACCATTACTGGCAACAGTACACAGTGCACCTGACACACAGGTGTGTAATAAATACCCATGTCATGACAAACCTCTGGTAACATATGGACAAGACACAGTCCTTGGCCTCACGGAGTTCACAGTCTAAAGAGGATGAGAGACATGGACAGATGACAATGACTCAGGGCACTGAGGACTGTGATAGAGGTGAGGGTGGAGTGTCACAGGACCGTGAAAAACAGCCCTGTTGGTCAGAGAAGACCCTCCCCCGACAGAAGACATCTGAGCTGTTACGAAGGATGAGAAAGTTGACATGCAAAAGGATAAATAAGCAGGGTCATTCCAGACAGGAAGCAGCATGACATCTTTGAGATTACCAGTGATTCACTAGGAGTGCAGTCGATTAGGCGTGGGCGTGAGGAGCTGGGGGAGTAGAGAGACGGTGCCCTTTCAGGCCTGGAGCTTCCCCAGGCCCCTTTCCTGGCCGTGTGTGAGCACCTGCCCTTGGCTCAATGCCTCTGCGTACACACTGCACAACTGCCCACAGATGCCCTTGGCCCAGTGTACTGTATCACAGGGGACATGTGTCACAGTCCGGGATGTCTGGATTTTATTCAGAAAACACTCAAACCTGGAAGATTAATTAGAAGCATCTAAATTAAGAAGTGACACAATCACAAGTGTGTTTTAAAGAGAATACTTTGAAAGCAGTAATGCTTGTTGGATGAGGACTGAGAGAAGGCTGGGAAGCTTGGGGTGGGGATATATCAAGGATACAGGCAGGGACACAGGCAGGGATGTGGAGCAGAAGTGAAGGCTTAGGGATGCTTGGAGCATAGATGGCACAGGGTTTAGTAACCAAGTGGACATGGAAGAGGAGAGGACGAAGACAACGATGACTGGGTTCTGAAGCTCAGGAGAGTGGCTCTGGGGACATGACTCAGGAGTCAAATATATGGGGAGGGGAGAAGTCAAATCTATTGATGAGTCTAGTGGAAAGAAGAAAAAGAACAGAATGTCAGGGAAACTTGGTATTTTAGAGATGGAAAGAAATGTTCAGGGGGAGGGCAGTGGCTGAGAACATGCTGGCCCTCCGTCTTAGCCTGTCTTTTTCCCACTAAGTAGGAGGTGGCGGTGTCTGTAGAGACCACTGTTGTGTGTGTGTGTGTAGTGGTGGCGGTGGTGGGGGGGGCACGAGCAGAGTGAGGGGCAAACAACTGCTGTGGGATGTGGGTGAGGGATTGGTTGGGGACACTAGAAGGACTGCCAAGCACAGATTGTTTTCTCCTGGCCTGACAGCTGCTGTCAGTCAGGGGACCAGATGGAATAATGAGGTGACATTCTCCCAGCACAGAAGCTACACTCTTGGAGCAGAGCAAGTCCCTTTAGGTACAGACTTAATTCCTCTGAACCAGGAGAGAGGGCCACTGGTGCCGTGTAGCCTTTGCTTATGGGAGTGCAGGATGCAGCTCCCAGGTGCCTCCCCACTCACAGCCAGGAGCGGGCCCTCGCAACATTTGCAGGTGTGAAGCAAGTGTGGAAATGGAGGCCCCTATAGCAGCTGTCTAAACATTTAGAAATGATAAATTAAGCTATTCCCACAACTGGTCTGCATTCCCATCCAGGGCCTCCCAGCCCATTCCTTGAATCTCCCTTGGCTCAGCCCTTCACCTCTGGGCCCGAGGGACAGCTCACATCTGCTGGTGCAGGATGGGTCACAGGCGCACCTGGGCTCAGGACCACCGGCTGTGACTAGGCCCTCTGAACCCAGGAGAGGCACTGACACAATCAAGGGCCTCGGGAAGCCAGGGCAGGCAGGTGGGTCTCCTACCTACATGTTATTTCGCCAACTCAGGATTTCCAGGCACTTTTAAGCACCTTCCAAAACTATATCATCCACGTAGAGAGAAGAGAAAGATCATAGTCCTCTTGTGCAAACTTCTCTGGCGAGATCCTCACTGGGTGATATGAATCAACTGTGAACAAAGCAGAACTTCAGGAAAAAAAGCCAATCTCCTTGAAATGGTAAATGGTAAAACAGAATGTACTACATCCATACAATTGAGTACTAGTCAGTAATGAAAAAAAGAATAAACTGTGAATACATACGTATCTATATACCCAACACATAAAAAGTAACTCAAAAAGCACTCAATGCTAAGTGAAAGCAGCCAGGGAGAGGAGGCTATACCCTGCATGGTTTCACCTGTGTGACATTCTGGAAAAGGTGAGCTATGGGGGGAGAAGACAGATCAGTGGTGGCCGGGGCAGGAAGAGGGGAGGGGATTAACACCAGAGACATAAGGGAATTTGACTGGGTGATGAAAATGTTCTTTATCTTGCTTGTACTGGTGGTCACACAACTGTATCTGTCAAAATTTGCCAAACACTTCGAAAAGGGTGAATTTTATGGTCCGTAAATTTTACCTCAATGAGTTTTACCCCGAGTAAATGAAGAGGTAAGTGCATGAGATCCTTTTCCTCTGGTTTCCCAGGGCAGAGGCTGGGCTGTCTCCCTCCTCCCTGGTGCGGAGGGTCATTTCAGTCCAATGATCCTCTCTCCTGTAACTGCCCTTCTCTCAATTGTTTATTTGCCAAATGAGAGAGAGAGAGAGAGAGAGAGAGAGAGAGAGAGAGAGAGAACCGATGGACAGTAAATCTTCTATGAACATTGAATTTATGTTGAAATTTTTTTTTTTTCTGTCTCTCCTCCTTTCTGGTGAGGATTTTTTTTTTTTTATTGATTATGCCATTACATTTGCTCTATTCCCCCCTCCCTTCCCCTCCACCCTGCATACCCCTCCCCCACCATTTCCCCCTTTAGTTCATGAACATGTGTCTCAAATTCTTTAGATTCTGTATTTCCCCTACTATTCTTACCCTCCCCCCTATGTATTTTCTATCTACTGTCTATGCTACTTATTTTCTGTACCTTCTCCCACCTTCCCCTCCTCCCACTCCCCTGTTGCTAACCCTCCCTGAGATCTTCATTTTTATGGTTCTGTTCCTGATCTAGCTATCCTCTTAGTTTGCTTTTGTTTTAGGTATGGTTCTTAATAACTGTGAGTTTGCTGTCCTTTCACTGTTCATCTTTTTTATCTTCTTTTTCTTAGGTAAGTCCCTTTAACATTTCATATAATAAGGGCTTGGTGATGATGAACTCCTTGAATTTGGTCTTATCTGAGAAGCACTTTATCTGTCCTTCCATTCTAAATGAAAGTTTTGCTGGGTAGAGCAATCTTGGTTGTAGATCTTTGGTTTTCATGACTTGGAATACCTCTTTCCAGCCCCTTCTTGCCTGTAAGGTCTCTTTTGAGAAATCAGCTGACAGTCTGATGGGAACTCCTTTGTAGGTGACTGTCCCCTTAGCTCTTGCTGCTTCTAGGATTCTCTCCTTCATTTTAATCTTGGCTAATGTAATTATGATGTGCCTTGGTGTGTTCCTTCTTGAGTCCAACTTCTTTGGAACTCTCTGAGCTTCCTGGATTTCTTGGAAGTCTATTTCCTTTGCCATCTTGGGGAAATTCTCCTTTATTATTTGTTCAAATAATTTTTCAACTGGTGATTGTGCTTTTCCCCCTTCTGGTACCCCTATAATTCGGATGTTGGAACGTTTAAAGATGTCCTGGAGGTTCCTAATCTTCTCCTCATTTTTCTGAATTCTTATTTCTTCATTCCTTTCTGTTTTATCATTTTTTTCTTCCTTCTGGTTCTCTCCCTTGTTTTGAGTCCCAATTTTCTTTCCATTACTATTGGTATCTTTTGTATCCCCATTCATTTCAATTAATTTAGCTTCCATATGTTTCTCTAATTTGTGACTAAAGTCAAACAGTTCTGTAAGGATCCTTATAACCAGTGTTTTGAACTGTGCTTCTGAAAGACTGGCTATTTCTTCATCACTTAGGTCTATCGGTTCTGGGGCTCTGAGTTGTCCTAGAGCCATTTTTGGTCTATTCGTGCTGTTAAGTGAGCGGAGCGAAGCCTTAGTTGTTTACCAGGACGGGGCGACCCAGGTCGCTGGTTTGTGACGCTGTGTGTGGGGGCGTGGTCAGAGAGGGAGCAATGGTGGTCCTCTCCGCTAGCCCAGCGCTTCCAGTCACTCCGCACGCCTGGGGTTTATCCGATCGGAATTGCGCGAGCCTGCTGCCCCGCGCCGGCTTCCCTTCTCACTGGCTTCTCCGCACGTAAATGCGCGCGACTGAGCGACCCACCGCGCCCCTTCTTTGTGCGCTCCGGCAGCCAGCTCGCTCGCAATCGCGCCCTTGGTTCCCTGCGCGCACCGCGCACTGCCCCGGGAATTTTTTCTTGCTAACCTGCTCCGTTGCTGGTCTCGCTCCTCGTACCGGTCCAGCCGAGTATCTAGTTGTCCTTTGGACTCCGTATTGTCGATTTTCCGTGTGGCTTAGTTGTGACTGCTGTTAAAAATAGTTGTTCTTAGATTTGGTTGTGCACAGAGGCGAGGTGGATCCTCCATCTACTTCTCCATCTTGGCGGAAGTCCTATGTTGAAATTTTTAATGTGCATTTTTAGAGTCCCATAGGCAGCCACTGTAAAGTGACTATTTCTACCCCTAATTTACCTATTTTGCAAGTTTGAAAGTTTTCATGGATTGGGTTTGCTGATAAGGTCATGTGCCTGAAGAATAAGCCATCGAGCTCCCGTTTGCTTGAGAGATCTGCTATAGGTGTTTTTCCATCACGGCAGGGCCCAGCTGGAAACCAGGAGCACAGAGATGGTACAAAATGATAGATAAACGAAATGCGTTTCCATTTGTCTTTCTGATGCCCCCTCACAGGTCCTCACATGCTCCTGCCCAGTCCAGCACTCTGGTTCCCACTTGAAATCCTAGGAGCCACTTATTCTGAAATGCTTTAGACTTGGGATACAGATCAGAGAAATGGTTTTTTAAATGATTGCATCATGCAGAAGACTTTTTGCATCAACACCTGTTACACCAAAGAGCTGCTTTAAACGATGGGGGTCCAGAAGTGTGTGATCACCCCTAAAGTCACAAAGCCTTTCAGTGACTCACTTCGTTTACATGTAAAATGGGGATAACAAGAACTCTCTTTCTGTTCTCACATAACTATGGTGACGGTCCAGTGAGGTTTTGTATGTGAAGGAGCTTTATAAACTGTGGACAGAATGGTGAATGTGAGCTCCTCCTAAGTGGCTCTAACGTAGCCAGCATGGCATGAAGATGTGACTCCCTGAGCATGGCGGCTGGCCCTGGCCTGTAGCAGAAGCCCCCAAAGCTTTGTTAGTGATCGGGATACTTTTTATTTCTAGTTTATAACCAACTTGCAGGCAGCCTCCTTCCCCCTCCTACTCACAGGAACACAGTCTAAAGATTTCTCTTTTAGTTCTGAGCACTGGATCCTGGTGTGCCAGCCTAGTCAGGTTAGGGTGAGCTGGGGCAAACCCTCCAGTGTACTGAGAAATCGCAGAGGTCAGCACTGCAGCCAGGCCCACCATTGTCTGGCTGCACGGTTCAGTGGGCAGGCTAATGTGGCCTGTTCGGGGAGGTGGGGTGTGAACAATGGGAACAAATCTCTGCCTCCTGTGCTCCCGAGGGGCAAATTGCTGGCAAGATTTTCCCCAGAGCTAATCAATTCCAGAATAATTTAACCAGGGTTTTGAGCCCTTTGCTTTCTGACTCACAAAGGGCCACACTGGTGCTGGGAAAATGGAAAACCATTTTCACTAAAGTGAAAGGAAATGAGATCATTTAGCAGAGAGAAGAGAAGACCAAAGGGGCAGCACATGCCTGGCAGAACTGAAGTGAGAGAGATTAACTTCCCTTTTCTGTGCCATTGCTTCTCCCCTCAGCTGCACGCAGCTCCCCGGCTCTCCTGCAGCGCCAACCTCTGCCTCCCCTCCACTCCCCACCCCTCCACCTGCTCACCAGACGGCACCTCCAGCGTCACTAACAGACACCTCAGTTACTGATCATCAAAGCAGGAAGGCCTGGAGAGACCAGCAGCCCACTGGTCTCCAACCTCTGCAGCACCACTAGCTGCTCCGTGACTCTTCCTGCAGGAATGCCACATTCAGGAGACTTTGGAATAGCTGCCTTAATTATCTGCTCCTTTGGGCAGTTCTGTGGGCCAAGAATTTTCCCTTATTATTTTGTCTACTGCCAACAAGACCACTGAGAAATAGGTATAATTATCTCTCTTTTCATGCCAGAAGGTTAAGACCAAGAGAGGTGTATTTGCCTGAAATCTTACAACTAGAAGGTAAGAGAGTTAAAGTTGAATCTAGGTCTGTGTGGCTTTAAGGACCCACATGCATTTAAGAAGGAATAGCTCTCATTGCCAGTAATTGTACTTCTAAGTATATACTCAAGAGAAACAAAAACATACGTCCACATATTGAAATCTTGTTTACAATAATATTATTCATAAAAGTCAAAAGGTGGAAACAACTCCAGTGTCTGTCAGCTGACGAGTGGATGAACAAAAGGGGGAATATCCCACATCGGAACGTGATTTGGCCACGGGAAGGAGTGAGCCATGGATACGTGCTACAACATGAATGAACCTTGAGAACGCTTTTCTAAGTGGAAGAACCCCGTCACAAAAAACCCACACAATATGCTATTTTATTCACAAGAATTGTCAAAAACAAGCAAATGTGTAGACAGAAAGCAGACCAGTGATTCCTCCCGGTAGGGGTGCAGCAGGGCGGGAGATAAGGCAGAGGTCCCTAAAGGGTGCTGGGCTTCTTTCTGAGGTGGCAGAAATGCTCTAAAGCTGGCTGAGGTGACGGCTGCCCTTGTCCGTGGACGTACTAAAAACCATCGAGTTGTATTAAACAGGTGAACTGTGTGGTGTGTGGGTTATATCTCAACACAGCTCTTCAAACAGGAACAGCTCACACAACAGCTGACGAGGCACCACGGCCCCGCCCTGTGAAGGTTGCGAGGCAAAAGCTACCTGGTGCAGTGGAAAGAGCAAGGGGCTTGGGCCCGGTGGCCCTGGACAACTTGTTTAGCCTCCTGGAGCCCGAGCTCCTTGTCTGTGAAGTGGGCTTGGTAAGCCCCATCTCACCTTGTTGCTATGGTGTGTGGCAAAGGCCCGGCCCCTGCAGTTCTAAGATCCCTGGAGTGTGGAGTCTGAGGCCTGAGTGAAGAGGTAGAGGTAGGAGGTGTCTGTGCAGCAGACAGAGTTTCCCTCGTGTTGAAATCACACCAATGGGAAGGGAACCCTTTTCTCCCGTGAGTGCCAAGGTCTGGAAGCCGAGCTCCACAATCCTCTGCGCTCTGATCCCTGATAGTCCCAGGGAAGAGGCAAGGTGGGAGTTAGAAAACAAGGAGTGGTTGTGTGAACACCAGGGACAACCCTGCTGACCTTGGAAGCTGGTGGTAGTGGAACCTGGAGACAGGCAAACAGGAGAGCCGAGGCCAGCCCCCCTTGAAAACGCGGTGGTGGTTAAGGCAGTGGGTGGGAGGTGGTTAAGGCAGTGGGTGGGACGGGTGATTCTGACATATTTCTGCCCAGCTATGAGGAGGCATCTGCCGGAAATGCAGAGATGCTTTCCTGAAAACAACTAGGGGATAGAAAGTGGTGTAAAAAAGGTAAACAAGTAAACAAAACAAAAAACCAAACAACTCGGTAACAGAGGTACTTAATACTAGGAAATGGTATTAACATGTTAACTGTGGTGTTAAAGTACAGTTGATCTTCATTATTCACAGATGTTATACTTGTGAATTCACGCACTCACCAAAATGTGTTTGTAATTCCCAAGTCACTGCTCGTGGTGCTCTCGAGGTTGTTCACAAACATGAGCAGAGCAGCAAATAAACCTGTGTCTGCCAGTGCAAACGTTCCCAGTTGAGGTCAAGCAAATGCTCTGCCTTCTGATTTCAGCTCTTCTATGGTAAACAAGTGTTGTGCTTGTTTGTTTTTGGTTTTTCAGTCTATTTAGTGTTATGTGTTTTGCACTGTTTTCCTTTGTTGGCGACTTTGCTGTATGGAAAGACCCTCAAATGAAGTTCTGAGGTGCTGTCGAGTGCCCTTAGCACAGGAGGCTGTGCTGCGCTTTACAGAGAAAGTGTGTGTTAGGTAAGTTTCATCCACATACGAGTGCCCGTGAGTTCAATGTTCATGAATCGGCGATATATAACAAAGTGTTTTTAAATAGAACACATATTAAAGGTTATGTATAACCTATGTGGGATGAGGTTCTAGCTAGAATTGGATTTCATTGTTAAAGGGACATATAACATGGTAGAAATAATATTTTATTCATCCTTTTATTCCTGTTTTTTAGTTCCTGGAAAATATTCTCGACTAGTAGCTAGGCCTCAATAAATCAATATTTTGGAAGTTGAAAAATAAAAAGGGTTATGTATTAATTATAAAAAATGTGACCACAGGCTCACAGGCACCGGACCCTGTATTTCTTCTAGGAATAGTTCAACGTTCACTTTTCAAATGTTACAGAATATAACTGCTGCAAATAATCAGAATTAACCATACATGCTATGTATTTTTCCATACATTATCTATTTCAATGCCCACAAAGTGTTGTCTTTGTTTTACAGATAAGGAAATTGAGGTTATATGTATAAGATTGAGCTAACCTGTGCAAGTAGCAGGATTTGAAGCCATTGCTCTCTAAGGCTCTGGAGGGAAAGAAAATTTTCTCCTTCAACTGGAACGCCAGATCTTAGTAAAGGGCCATGCCCATGTCAGGCCTAGTAGGAAGGTAGACGGAGAGCTGAGCTTAGTCAAGAACAGTGTATGTCTAAGAAAGGAGGCTGGAAGAAGGGAACACAAGCCTCCAGACGTAGTCTGCTCTGGCCAGAGTAGAGCTAGAACAGCGGGGAGAAGACAGCCTGCGGTCAGCACAGAAGGGAGGCTCCAGGACGGGCGATGGGTGTGGGAGCCAACCGCATCAACAGTGGAAACATGGGAGTCGTTTCGCCTAAAAGCGAGGGCGTAGAGGCAAACAGGAGGCATCTTTTAATACCTAAAAGTATCAACACCTATTCTTCATTCCCTCTGTTGGGAATGAAGAATAGGTGAAAAGCAGAACTAGAAGAGAGGTTGAAACTCATAGGGAGATTTTGACTCGATCAAAGAAACACTTTCTGATGTTCAGAGGTCTCCAAGAAGTCAAGATTAGGGCCTGGGGGTGCACAGACCAAATCTAGTTGCAGACACATTTTGCAGGCTCACAGTGCTTTTTAAAGAGTCATGTTTAAACGCCCTTGTGTGGAGCACGTGTCTCCAGTTTCCACAGCCTGTACCACCCCTGAGCTGTTAGCCCCATATCATTCCCTTGCTTTGCCCTTGAAGTACAGGGTTGACAGATTTAGCAAATAAAAATACAGAATGAAAATAAATTTGTATTTCAGACAAAGGACAAGTAATGTTTTAGCATATGTCCCATCCAAAACTTGGGATATACTTAACACTGTGTTTATACTTATATCTGACTTGGGTTTACTGATACTGTCCTGTATTCAATCCGGCAACCCTACCCAATCTGGTGGCTTTACTTTTTCTTTATAAATTTTATTTTCCTTGAATAAAGGACACCCGGTCACACTTAATTCCCCTTCCTTCGTCTCAGCCCCCTACCCTCTCCCCTTTGGCAGTAATCAGCTGTTCTCCGTGTCTGTCTATGGGTTTTATTTATTTGTTTTTTGTTTTTTTTTAAGATTCTACTACTGCAGTCTTTAAGTAGGTGCCCCTGGTGTTACATTTTGACAAAGTGGGCTGTATATCTGGAAGTATTCAAAGACTTGTCTCAGAGGAATGTTCAGGATGGAAAGAGGACTAAAATGGTCTAAGTATGCCATTGTCCTATTTTCTGGAAACACCCCCTCCCAATTTAGAGCAGCAAAAATTGTAAGCAGGTAATACTTCCAAATAACAACCCAGGTGCTTTTCTGGGGGTGCTTGACAGGTGGGACACTAGCTTCCAGCTCTAACAGAAGAATATTCTACCAGAACTGAGACTGATTGATAGACGAGGATGTGTTTTTGACCTCTAATATCAATTACTTTTAAGTGGGAGTTGATTGATGTGTTCACAGCTAGGGAGAATGGTGGCAATCTCTTTCTGGATCTGAGCATGAACCAAGAGACATAAAACATTCCAAAATAATAATTGTTTTATCTGTCGAAAGTCACCTTCTACTTCTGTGAGACTGTGGTTAGTCATTCTGACATTTGCTTTCCTATCCTGCTGCCAGAAGTGCTTTTCTGGTTGCTTTGCACAGACTGTGACCAGCTCACTGAGGACTGGAACATGGCAGCAGTTGATCTGGAGGACACTGGCAGTACCTCACCGTGTTACCATGCAGCCTCAGTTTCCTCTACAGAAAAGAAGAGCCGGGAACTCTGAGGTGATTCCCAGAAACTGTGCCTCTAAAGATTAGTGTTAGTAGTCTTTGAACATCAACTAGTCTTTCAGCATCTTCCTGGGCTTCAGGGAATTAGGATGCTTATGTTCGATGGGACCCAAGTGAGCATTTGGTTCAACCCCCTCATTTGGGAGATAAGGAAAATTAACCTCATGGTAGGGTGACAAAGTCCAGAGCTCTTTGCAGCTCAGCAAACGGCCTCCCAATCCTCCTCCTCAGGTTATCATGTCTTCTTTCCTCACTTCCACACAAATTTCTAAAAGTCCTCCACTCAAAACAGAATCAACAATAACAGCAACAAACAACACAACACAGAAGTTAATGAAATGAGCAACAGCGTCTGGGGGAGAGTGTGCACTGCAGACTGGAGTACAGACTGAAGTGCACAGAAAGGGAGGGTCCTCCGCTGTTCCCCTCTGTCCTTTCCGGGAAGAACTCCAAGGAGACCGGTGTGTCCAGAATATCCTCCCTTCCCTAGGATAATCAGTAAATAACTCTCGTGATTCCCTATTTCCTTCAAGATTAAATAAATAAAACTTCAAAGTAAACAAACTCCATTTCAACTATTAAAATAGGGACAAATTGTTTAACACATCCTCTCTGAACTTAAGGGTTGAGTGATACCTGACACCGAAATCTCTGGATCTTAAGGACTTCAAGGGAGTTATGGCACTATTATTTTCAATAGCCCTGTTTTCACAGGTTTTCTGCCTCAGGTTTGTGCTCTTACAGTATGCACACAGATCCCCAGTCAATATGTGTGGAATGAATATTGGCGCTTTGGAAACAGAAGTACCCTGGGCCCCTCATTCACCAGCTGGTGAACTCGGGCAAGTTTTTTATTTCTCTTTGCTTCAGTTTCCTTATTTGTAAAATACAGATAAACCACCTTTCTCCTAGGATGTTGCTAAGAGAAAATGGGATAATGAAAGCAATCAATAAATGGCAGCTATTATTATTATTGTACCTGTGAATTAATGCAGTCTTAAGCAATAAGAAGCAATACAGGGCAGTATGATTTTCTAAGTTTTTAATGTGGCCCCATTTTGTCTGGCAGAGACACAGGCTGGCACCCTGAAAGCTGGGTCCTCACACTGTGGAGGGCACTGTTTTACTGATCTCTAAGTGTTTAAGGAGAAGCATCATAGTCCACACTGGAATGCATGCCGATTGTTTTATTTATGATGCTCGCTTGGATGACAAGGGCAGCCAGCATTTGGCCCCCAGGAAGAAGCTCGTGGCCCCGTCCACGTCATTACTCCACAACACGGCGGAAAGACTGGACAGCTGGGGAAGCCGCACCCCAGTCGAGGGGCTTCCGGTACTCCTTCTTGTCCAGGAGGTACTGCCTGCCACGGTAGTTGGGTAGCTCGTAGAAGATCCAGGCGCCCTCCAGCACCTTGCAGGAGTGGACCTCTCGCATGTGAAATTGCTCCATGATGGATGGACAATCTTCAGTGGTTTCATACATCTGACCATTAAAATCCCCTTTCTCAAAGATCTGAATCTTATACTGGCCTCCGCTAGACTGAGAAATAGGAGGGAATGAACAGCAACCATTATGGAAATCACAAGCAGGTCACAAACTCAGAGAACAGTCGGGTTCAGAACCCACCACCTTGAAATCTAGATGATCTGAACTCCCATCCCCACTGTGCGCTGACTGTGCGCAGCTGGTTGTCAATAAGAAAAACTTAACTCCTTAAAGTCCTCCAGAGGTAATAATTAGTGTATTCAGCCTTGTAATGAGCTGACTAAAGATTTTATTTAAGCATTCACAGCCAGAAAGACACAGCTCCCCATGAAGAAGTAGGAAAACCTCAAAAAACTTTCACAGAAAAGAAAAAGGTGGGGGAGAGGAGAGCGAGAGCACACACCACTCACCAGATGAACTGCTCTGCAGGAGCTGAGGCGATCGTTGAGGCCCATCCAATGCTGGTATTCAGGGTACTCGCCCCGGGGCAAGATGTACATGTACCCAGCAAAGTTGGGCCTTTCATACACAGCCCAGGTGCCCCCTTCCACTCTAATGGAGTTGCAGCGATTCAGGTACAGGTGGAAATCTGCACAGTCACAATCACAGTCATAGTGGCGGCCTTGAAAATTTTTGTCTTCATAGAAAGTAATCTGAAGTACAGGGCAAGCAAAGAGAACTGAGGAGTTGGGTGGCATTGTTCATACACAAAATAAAAATTAAGAACACATTCCCCACTTTAGAAAATCCTCCCTCCTCTGTTTTGCTCTCCTTTACCTTACATCATTTGCCTTGTGGCAGACAAATTTGGTTGTCAACAATAGCAAGGAGCACTTTCTGAAGGCTTAAAGTAAAACAAAACAGAAAGTGCTTTAATACAAGTCAGCAATTTCAGACTCAAGCTCATTGCTTCCTTCCACATTATATAGTAAACTATCTACTAATATGTCTGTCTCTCCCACCAGGCTCCTAATATACTGTATCCAAGGGCAAAGAACCAAACCTATTTAAGCCAAGGACTCCTGTGCCTAGCACTGATAGACCCTTAATAAATGTTTGGTGAAGACACATGAGTGCAAATGCAGACATTCATTCTAGGGGACGTGGAAGATATGAAGGAAAAAAACAACACAGACCTTAGTTTTAGAGAGCTTATTCTAGATGGATACAGAGCATACACACATGAAAATATACCATATTTAGTTCTGTATTATGACTTTATTGCCAATTGTTGCAAAGCAACAAAATGACAAGGCAAGATATTCTTTCTTTCAAACTCTTACCAAGTTTCTAACAGAATATTGGGCTACACCTCTGAGATCTGTGATGGCCCTGGAAATACGTAGCCCTGAGAAAGCAGAAATAATGAACCTGGGCTCTAGAGCTGCATCTCCATAATCAGCTCTCCACCTCAGTCAAACCATTTCTCTGTGCTCTAATTTCCCATTTGTCAAATGAAAGGAATAGACTACACTGGAAGCCCTGTCTGTAAAGTAAAACTCAAAGCTTTTCTGGTTGAAACAGGAGACAGAATTCCAAGAAATTCCTAGGGCTTTGTGAAACAACGTCTGACAACCACTGGATCAAACAGACTAGAGTTTGTCCCTTCTATAATTGCCCAATCCAAGATAAACGCACAATGGAAATCACAGGTGTCATTGATTGGAGAAGTTAATTTCCCGGTGTTATGCCGCCACCTTGTGGCTCATTTGCTTCATTGGTTTAAAAGGAGAAAGCCTTGGGAGAAACGGAGCCAAGCAGTATGGAGAGGATCTTTGAGGTGAGGCTTCAAGGATAGATAGATAGGGGGTTTTCCAGAGGAAGAGGAAAAAGGTTGACCTGTTCAGAGGAATAAAGGAATGAAAGGTCATTATAGGGACCAGTACTTCATTAAACCTGGTACATATTAAGTATTTGAGAAGTATTAGGAAATCAAGCCAGAAAAGACACAGGAGCCATGCTAGCATCCCTTGGTGACTATGTGGGAGATGCACCCAGAAACAGATGGTTGCGTGGGCAACGTGAGTGGTGAGGGTCAAAGGAAGGTCAACTGCAATGTGAAGGATAATGAAGAAACAGTCAAAAGAAATTTAGGATTTGGTGACTAATTAGATGTAGAGAATAAAGGAGAGGAAGAAAAGAGACTTGCAAATGGACATAAAACCACATTCCCTTCCACCCCACATGGTTCTATAACATTTCCCACTAATAATTATTTCCTTCTATCTTAATCTCCCCTCACCTTTCCCATTTTGTTCAACTCTTCTGTTTCCTGTTCTGTAAAAAGCTTCCTTACTCCTTCCTACCCTTCCCAAATTTCTTCGTCCCCTTTCCCATTTTACTGCAGCACATATTTAGGGGCACAGAGCCTCATTTTACAGATAAGCAAAATTGCAGCAGTACTAGTTACTGGCCCTGTGACCCTGGACATTCTCTGAAGCTCAGTCCCTTCATCTGTAAACTGGATAACAATACTTACTGCATGAGGCTGTTCTGAGGGTCCAGTGGAATAATGTCAATAAAGCACTTAGTTTAAAAATTGGCTCAAAATTGCCAATAAGCTTTTGCTATAGTTGTTATAGAAAAAGAAGTTAAATAACTTGCCTAAGGTCACTAGCTAGTTACCAGTTAGTTGCAGGAGAGGAGACTGCAGTGCAAATTCCTGGTTAGTAATCTGTTTTTCATTTTACTTTATCTTCCCCTTTGCTGTCTTCCTACCTGCACAGCTACCTCTGTTCGAAATACAGCATCTACTCTCCTAAAAAATGGAACAAGACTGGTCCTGAGGCTTTTCCCAAAACCTGTGGGAAGATCTTTAGGAAAATTAAGGTAACTTTTCTATGAATAGATATACCCAAAGTCCTTAATTCAATTTACCTTTGGTTTTTGGCCAACTGATCACCCACATATGAAAAAGAGACTTTGCAAGGGGTATGCTGTGGGAAACTAAATTAGTATTGTCTACTTTCCCTCACCGAGTCTCACACTTACTGCCCCCTGTGCAGATGCCTGGCATTATATCTGCAAAGTGAAAATATACATGATGTTCTACATAGTCACCTTGCTGTCCACCCTCCCAGCAGAGCAGCCAAGCACCAATGTTGTCCTGGAACCATTACTGAGCTCCAGGACCAAGATACTGTTGCAACTTTTCACTTGTAGAGGACCATGAAATCTACTCTATGGTCAGCTGAGAGTATGTTTTGACTCTTAGGCAAATAAATAAATAAATAAATAAATAAATAAAATTCTGCAGAGGCGGCTAAGAAATGTGCAGACTTACCTAGCAATTATTTCGAAATTCCTTGTTTTCAAGTTTATTTTTTTTTGTAAAGTAGCTTACTAAACCAATAAAGCAGAAAGAAAATTGCCTCAAGTATTCCAGAGGTAATAAAAACAAACATAATATTCTTTTTTGCCAAGCCCGTGACTCCCCTGATTCAACTGCTAGCATGAGAGTGGGAAAGGGAGAGGTAGTAAGAACGAGATACTATCTTCTTTTGTCTGGCAAACAAGAGTTATTTACCTTAAGTTTTTTAAAAAAGCCCAGCTACAAGAAATAAAAGAGAGCAACACCATCACTACTTTGGAAAGTTCTGAAAGCAGGGATGTTTTCATCTACCACAGTTCTGAAACAGCCTTCCCTCAAGACATATGGATGCCCCTAAGGAATTCGAATTCTTTCTAGTGGGATGTGCAATGACATATGTATTTTCAGGAATTTCAGAGGACTAAAGACAGTCTCATTTTTCTCCCCAAAGTTTATGAATGACAAGTATGACTTAGTTCTATTTTCTAAATGGAAAGAAAAAATCAGGCACTAGCCAGTTCTTAAACACATGAACAGGTGTACCAATGGTGCTGTGGGAAGTACTTGGCATTGCCTACGAAGCTCTCTTGAAATTGATTGTCAGTTGAAATCTAAACACGTGGAAACAATCTGATTAATCTAGATTTCGGGACTTTCTATAAGACACCTGGTTTGGACTTTGAAGAATGTCAATGTCTCAAGAAACAACAGAAAAGGTAAAGGGACTATTCTATATAAAGGAGGCTAAAGAAACACAACCACCAAATGCAATGCACAATCAATCCTTCATTCCATCCTACATCAGGGGAAAAGCCAGCCATGAGCAAATTTTGGAGAGCAATGAGGAAAACTTGAATACAGTCTGAATATTAGGTATCATACTTATGATACATTTGGGGGACAAGATAATGATATTACGTTTATACAGGGGAATGCCCTGGTAAATATTTAAAGTGAAGGTTTTAAGATCACTATTTTCAAATAGTGGTTTAGTAAAAAGAGACAGAGACAAAATATGGCAAAACGTTAACAGAGAATATACTGGTAAGTGAAGGATATACAAGTATTCATTCACTACTTCTTTTTTTTCTTTCATGATTCAATGGGTTTAGCCCTAGCCGGTGTGGCTTAGTTGGTTGAGTGCCATCCCGCACACAGAAAGGTTGCGGGCTCAACTGCTCGTCAGGGTGTATACCTAGACTGCGGGTTTGGTCCCTTGTTTGGGGTGCCTACACGAGACAACCCATCAATGTTTCTCTCTCTCTCCCCCCTCCTTTCTTAAAAAAATTAATAAATGTACTGTCAAGAGAGAATTTAAAAAAAGATTTAATACACTTGAAACTCTTTGAAGTAAAAAAATCAGGGGGGAAAATCAGCACCAATGACACTGTCTTAAACCAACTGGTCAGCAAAAGAGCTGAACAGAGAATGGGGGTGTATTCCCTCACTCCCAAAGCGCTGCTTGAGGGATCAATACCCAGTGCAACAGTTATGAATCAAATACTCAAGGCAATTTTCCTAACTTAATAAGCACTTTATTTGGGGCAAAAGGTAAAAGTAACTGCTTGAATGAAAAGGATATGTAGGACTTAATTCACTTCACTGGTCCATCTACCTTGTCTTTTAAAAATATAAATGGTTGAGGCTAAATTTCATAAAACAAAATTTTCATTGAATACTGAAAGCTTTCTACTTCACATAATCTTCTGGTCTGCATGTCCTATTCCTGTGGAAGTTCATAGAACATGCCTTTGCTGGAAGACAGAAATCATGATCTTCACTTATTATAGACCTTGTACAGGATTGAACATAAAGATAACCCCTGAACAAACTGTGAGGTGATTCTGTTAGGGCAGAAAATAGAGTAGCATATCTTAACCTCCTCTCCCAATCCCAACCTTCTCGCCACTATCATACTCACCTCCAGGCGAAGGAGCAAAGACTTTTCTATATGCTTCTTTCAGCGTATCATTAGTGAAAAGAAAGTGGGTAGGCTAAAACTCAGCATGACCATGTACTTACCTTGGTTCCAGTTTTAGACATTTTTGGTGCATAGATGGGCTTCCCCAGTGCTGAAATCCAGGAACAGCTACAGAGCTGGAGGCACAGAGACATTTATACTGGGCTGGTTTCAAACCAAACATTTGCTTAGTCATGAGAATAGGATCCAAAAATTGAGTCAGTCTTTTAGAAGCTACTGATGGTTTCTAGAAAAACAATTGGGATTATGAAATAAAGGAAAGCTTTCAGTACCCACTTTAATGCTTACCAAGCCTTGCTGCACTATTTGCTGAGTCCGGACACCAAAACTCAGCCAAAGTTTTCAAAATAAAAAATGAAAATGGTCCTCTTATCTGGGCAATTTGATTTTCTAGAAATCAACAGATGAGTCAAAAGGATACCCTCTATTTCTGAACAAAAGTGACAGGTTGCAAAGCAATGTCACATATAAATAAAGGCAATGCATGATGCTCTTTGGTTTGGATAAAAAGTCACTGGAAAGGACATCTTTGAAACAAATAGCAAAAATTTTAATATAAACTGTGTATTAGATAATACTATTGTACCAATGTTAAACTTCCCAAATTTAATCACTGTACTATGACTAGCCAGGTAAGAGGATGTCTGTGTTTTTATCAAATACATGCTAATGTATTTAGGAGTAAAGGTCGAAGATGTCTGCCACCTATTCTCAAATCATTGAGCGGAATTAAATAATACTATATAGAGTGGTAAAGTGAATGTTGCAAAGTGTTAACACCTGGTGAATCTAGACAAAAGTTATGTAGGAATTCAGATTCTTGCACCAGTTCTTTAAGTTAGAATTTTACATACAAAAACACACACACATGCAAACACACATGCACACACACAGAGTTCTAATCCACAAGAAACGGTGCTATATATGTAGCCTGAGAGACAGAAAACTATAGGGACTCCTGAATTTGCAAAGGTTTAGCTAATTAAGCCCAATTTGCTACTTACTAGGTGGCATTTCTATGCAATGATCTCTTACTGGGACCTGTTTATAGAGAACATGTTGGCACTTTTTTAATACACCTCTGACTTTAGGGATGAGATTACTACCTTACATGTGCTCAAAAACAAACAAACGCACACACGCACAAACATCAACTGTTTTCCATTTTACTTTTCCTGGGCAATATATTTTTCTCAAAAGTCCCATTTCATCATCTTTTCACTATCCAAATATCCTACAAATATTTTTACAAATGAGATGCCCCCAAGATACATTATGGTCAATTCAGCAAATGGCAAATGTGTCTTGATATGCAGGTTACTGGGAAACAAAGTGTTAAGTTATGTGCTTAGTGTTCTGAATTTTATGAAGTTTAAAGAAAGTAATTAATATGATTATTTTAATTAACCAATAGCAATTTACAAAACATACTTTTATCACTCCTGTGTTTATTTGATAATACTCTGCTTCCTTGAATTTCATCTTAAAAACTATGAAAACCTCAGAATTAACAAATTCCAAGGTTTAATTTTCACTTTAGAAATAAAGTTCAAGCCTTTTCTTGAAATAATTAAGAATTCAATGGTCAACGAGCACATGAAACATTTATCAGCAATCAGATTCATTTTACTAATTTGATAATTATTTTATGTTAAAGAACACAGCTTTCCCAATCGAATGTAAACTGTATTTTGATATATCACAGAATAACACTGGAAACCTTTTTCTAAAGTTATAAGTGAAGCTTTATCTTTTCATCAAAAGGAAAAAATTACTTTTAATGGCATGTTTATTGAAAATCTGAAGCACAAAGTGAAAATAAAGACTTTACAATTTCATTAAGTTTTATACTTTAAGGACTAAAATATCTTTGCATAAAACTATCTTCGCTACATTTATATACCAACAATTATACTTTCTTTCCAATTATTTTTGAAAAGAGTAGAAATTTCCTTTTACATAGTTACAAAGAACTATAAAACTCTCAACCTCAGAAAGGATGAAATCCTTTTATCATACAAATTAAAATGTGAAGTTAACTTATTATAAATCTA
Organism: Artibeus jamaicensis; assembly: GCF_021234435.1. Taxonomy (NCBI): domain Eukaryota; kingdom Metazoa; phylum Chordata; class Mammalia; order Chiroptera; family Phyllostomidae; genus Artibeus; species Artibeus jamaicensis. Next base: position 4,363,650 of record NW_026522046.1, on the reverse strand, counting down.
CATTCAATCACTTTAAAATGAACATATATACAATGGGGCTGGCCTCATCAACTTTTACATTTTGGCATCACAAAGATGAATCATCCCATGTTCTATAAACAGTACATTTATATGATGGTCAGAAGTTCACCTAAATTCAACTGAAATGGTAATAAATAAGTATGCGATGGAAATCAAGGAAAGGTCTTAAACAGGAAGAAAAAGCCCTGATGTCTTTCAAGCAGCAAGCGCACCTTCCCAATTTAGTTTCAAGATGTACATCATCTTCCTTTCATCCTCATTCTTCCAGGGCCCTGAAGATAGAAGAGAAAATTTAAATTAAATTCATTTTCTATTATCTTCATACATACAATTAAGAAAAAATCTTTGCAATTACAGAATCACATAAATTATCAAGGCCAGATGAAAATCAGAAATAATAAAATATACAAAGTTTAAAGTTAATTATATTCATTTTTCTGAAGAACGCATTAGTTCATAATAAAGAAATTCATACATAAACCTTAAACATTGGCAGGTTATGAGGATTAGTTGAACTAAAATTTTCCCTGTTATAATTCCATTTCTTTATAATCTTCAACAGATTTCCTATTCTTGACTTAGCATTTACTGACTAAATGTTATAAAATTCCTTCTTAATAAAAAGTAATGCTCTAAAAATGTCAACAACATGTAAAGTAATCAATAAGTTCATGCGTTTCGAAAACAGTTGAGCAGTTAGTCAAATGTTAAAACATGTGACCTTCTACCCCTAGGTATGCACACAAGAAAAGAATAAAAACGTCTACATAAAAGTACACAGCAGCGTTATACACAAAAGCTAAAAGGTGGAAACAACCCAAATGTCCGTCAACTGACGAACAGATAAACAAAGTGTGGTACATCCATACGACGGAGTATTATCCAGTCATGAAAAGGAATGACATACTGACATATGCTACATAGATACACCTGGAAAACACTATGCTGAAAGAAACCAGATGGGGGTCACATGTTTTATGATTCCATTTTATATGAAATGTCCAGAGCTGACAAATCTAGAGACAAAAAGGTAAGTGGCTGCCAGGGACTAGGGGAAGACGAGACATCTGTAGTTGGAGGAGCAGGGAGTGACTATCTGTGTATGGGGCTTATTTTTAGGGTGATAAAAATATTCTGGATTTGTTCATGGTGATGGCTGTACAAATTTTTTAATATAATAAAAGCTGCTGCCCTGGCTGGTGTAGCTCAGTGGATTGAGCGCTGGCCTGCGAACAAGAGGATCACGGTTCGATTCCCAGTCAGGGCACATGCCTGGGTTGCAGGCCAATTCCCAGGGGGGGACACACAAGAGACAACCATACATTGATATTTCTCTCCCTCTCTCCTTCCCTTCCCTTCCCCTTTAAAGATAAATAAATAAAATCTTTAAAAAATAATAAAAGCTGCTGAATTCTTCACTTTAGAAAGGTGATTTTTATGGTAAGTCAACTATATCTCAATAAAAATTAAAAATAATTTTTCCCACTTTAGACACTGAGTTTCATTTCTCAAAGACAAATATTGTGATTTTTATATCTTTTCAGAAATTCTAAGGCATATAATTAGCATAGAAATATGTGTGATAATCCCTCTCCTTTTTCAAATACACGAGGGAACATTTTCTACACATATTTGCTCCAAACCTCCCACCCCTGGCTCAGTGATCATTTAGTATCAGCACAATCAGATACACCTCATTCTTTTTGAATATGAATCCCATGACATCACTATATCAGTTCATGAGGCACCAGCCTGCAACTGAGAAGCATTTGGGTTGTTTCCAGTCTGCAGCTATTTCAAACGATGCTGCCATGAACCAGTTTTTTATAGAGACCTTCCCATACATAAATGTTATGTGTCAGTTAAATTTAAGAAGTGAAATTGCTAAGTCAAAGACTATGTGTATTTTAATTTTGCCTGTCAAACTATCCTCCAAAAAGTTGGCAAATTTACACTCTCCCCAGTAGTCAGTGGAAGTCTTGCCAGTTTTGTGACATGTATACCATCACTTTTTGATCCTTGCCAGTCTGGTACATAAAAAATAGTTCCCCACATTTGTTTAATCAGAAATGAAAGTGAGAGTCTTTGTGTTTGTATTTTTCTATTCATTTAGGTCCTTTGTTTTTCTATTGTTGGTCTTTAAAAATATTTTTAAATGGCAAAGTAAATTTCTATAAAAATACTACATATTTAGATTAAATAACTTCCTTTTTAAGTTTTGTCTCTATTCATGTTCTCCTCCACTGAATCTGTGATCTCCTAGAGTTCACTATTCAAATCTTTGTTTGGATTAATTCTGGTAACTTATTATTGCTCAGGAGTAATGAACAAAACCCAGCTAATTCAATCATTGATTTGTGTGTGGGGTGATGGGAAAGGAGGAGGATGTGTTAAAAAGGAGGAATAAAACTTAAAGCTCTTTATGAGGAAAGTAGTCTCTTTGGACAGTACAAATTGAGCCATTATATTTGCCCATGGTTCAACAGGGTCCATGATTTAGATCAACCAACTAAATGTACTGGTTGATCTTCTCACTAAAAACTGTGGCAAACACCAGTGTGTACAGGTCTGTATATGCTGGTGGGAGTGCTGGAAAAAATGTGGCAACATTTGGTAACATAATATTCTGTGAAGGTTTTTTGTATGTTTACAGTATTTCCCCAGAGTAAAGTGGTCTGCATTATAAATGCCTACCAGTGCTCTGATGTAAGAGTCTCATCCTGCTGCTTGTTTGGAACCTGCTGCAGGGGGCACGAGGCTGTCCAGCTGTTGGAGATGTCCTGTATTAATCAACCACTCATAGAACTTATTCTCCACCAGGATCTGGAACTGCTTCCTTTGATCCCTAAAATTGCAGTGTAGAACAACAAGAATGTAAAAATACTAATTTGTGTTAATTTTACTCTAAGTGATTATAAAACACTTTGATGCAATAAATGTTAAATTGTTTTTAGTTACCCATTTGTTCTCTCCCAATAACTGTTCCATTCAGTTATGTACATTGGACTACCACCTCCAAAAATAAATTTGGTTGGATACAATGCCTTCTTTGTAAAGACTTATCAATAGCTATATAGTTTGTTCTACTGTGGTTACTTATTCGACAGATATTTGCTGAAGACCAAGTGGTGCTGGGTGGAATTCTGACTTAAGGGGATAAATGTGCAAAGAAAGGAGAAGAGACAAGGCTCCTGTCCAGGCAGGTCTGCCCTGTACGACTCCAGAGGGCACCACTCACACTATTAATCTATGTTCCACGTGGATTGTGTATTATAGTAGGGAAGACAGGTAATAAATGAAATAAATATATGATATGAAGTTAAGTAGTTTTAAGTGCCTTCCAGAACAATACAGCAGAGTAAGCGAATGAAGAATATTGGGAATGCTATTTTACAGAAAATATGAACAGAGACAGCCTGAGCTAAAACTTTAAGCAGAAGTCTAAATGGACTGATGGATTAAGCAAACTAAATTATCTGGAGAAAGCATTCCAGGCAGAGGAAATAAGAAGTGCAAAGGCTCTAAAATTAAAGCATATCTAACATGTTCAAGATAAGAAAGAGAAGACTAGCTCCTGATAGCCAGGAGCTAGCTTAGTACTATCAGCCAGCGCTTACTGTAGCTAGGATCTGGCCTGGCTGTGTCTGTTGAACATAAACAATTCCACAGAAGAAGGCCGACATTTGACAAGGCCACTTTGGGAGGACAACAGATCAAGGCAAGGACAAGACCACTCCATAATCCTATCTCAGTCCAGACAAAAATCATTTTGTGGTCCACAGCACACAAGTAACCAAATATCACTCTTCCCTGCCTAGTGAATAACTGCTGTTTCTTTACGATTATAGTTTTAGCTCCACTTTATTCCTTTGCCTTTAATAGAAAAATTACTAAGATATCAAATTATTGAATTACTCTTGCTTCCAGATAGCATCCAACTGAAACAAAAGCTTGCTTCCTAGAACCCTCTCTGAAATCACCTAACATAAGCCAAAACCCAATTATAAGATCTTTTTAACACCCTTTTTCTGAAATGAAACACAATTCTCTCCCTACTTGCAATGAGTAATAAAACCCAGCTTTGTTCTATATTTACTGTCCTGGTGGTGTCTGGCTAGAGGGCAATGACTAAGTAATAGCAAGAAGACTGTAGAACGGCAGAAGGGGAGTAAACGAGAAAAGAATAGCAGAAAATGAGGCAGGAGGAATGTTAGATACAGTAAACATTTTAGATTTTATTCCAAGATGATGGAAAGCCACCAGAGGGGTCAGAGTAGAGAAATGATACAATCTAATCACTTTTAAAAGACTGTGTTGGCAGTTTCTCTTCAAATTGATCAAAAATTCTTTTGTCTTCCTATATTCCCCAAATTGAACTGAATACTTTTCCTTGTTTTTAGTGTTATCCTGGATCTTAATGCCTTAATACACAATGATTCAGAGCCAACATTTATTAAATAGTCACCACATTCTGAACACTGCTCATGTGTATAAGCTTTTCACATGTGTAAGAAAAATCGAGCATCTAAAATAGTAGAATTAAAAGAAGTGCTTTAAAGGATACTCTGTTCAATGATCATTGTTATAGAACTATAATATAACATAACATAACATAACATAACATAACATAACATAACATAACAGTTGTTAATCCCAGCTCCTGTATAACTTTGGGTCAATTATTTAATCTCTCTGTTTCTCAGTTTTTCTATAATAGAGTAGGGTACCTGTTATAAAGCATAAATGAGTTAATACATAGAAGGTGCTTAAAATAGTACTTGTTGCACAGTAAGTGCTCAATGCATATTACCTGTTACTATAGTTATCATCATTATTCTATGATATGCTGAACTGAGAATGACCAATTTGTAGCATTAATGTCTTGGTGGCTCAATTCGCAAGATACAAACCAGGTGGAATGTTTGCAAAACATAGCAGCATCATCACGATAAATTCCCAGGCAAAGCATGAGTTGCAACCGTTAGTGATCTTTATATATTTTGGTTGGAAGTGACTACTTTTAAAGAGTCTAAATGCAATTTTGTAACTATGAATATATATAGGGCGGGACTGAAGTAAGTTTACAGTTGTGAGTATGTGAAGCCAAACTTTATCCTTGTATTTTTATTTAATTATTGTAATACTTTCTATACAAACAACTGTAAAACTACCTTTGCCCCACCCTGTGTTTCATTCATTCCTTAATCCATATTATGAGAACAAAGCCACAAGAATGCACCCAGAAAATACTGTGGCTGGATCAAGTCTTTTTCAATGACTATTTCTCTTACTACTACTATTACTATTCTAACAGGTCAGGTCTCAGATATGCTGGATAAACAATCTTACCCAGAAGATGTGTCTCACAAAAACACATCACTAAACAGTGTGTCTCACACATACCCATTACTTATTAAACCTTCACATCAATCACAACAGGAGGAGAATATACTTACGCTTTACATATAATACAATTAAAAGCTAGAGAAGTTAAATGACAGACTCAACATCACATTGTAAAGTGGCATGGTCAGTAGTAATCCCCAAGTCTGAGTACTTTCCAGTACAATACAGACACAGCTATCCAAAGAACACTGATCTTGCCCTGAGCAGTGTGGTTCAGTTGGTTGGGCATCATTCTGCAAAATGAAGGGTTCAACTCCTGGTCAAGGCACATGCCTTGGTTGCAGGTTTGGTCCCTGGTCTGGGTGCATAAGAGAGGCAACAGATCAATGCTTCTCCTTCACACTGATGTGTCTGTCTCTCCCTTTCTTTCTCCCTCCCTTCTTCTCTCTCTAAAAATAATTAAACAAAATCTTACTAAAATAAGCATCTTTATTCATATATTAAACAGCAGTCTGGATCATCAGAAATAGAAACATTTTAGAGTGGCTGCCATTTTCTAAAATAATGACAACCAAAAAAAAAATACTAGGCAAATGAAATCCAATTATTAAAAAGGTCTTTCTATCTTAAGGAAAAGTCATAATAGTCAAGATATTAGCAGGACATATGGCATTTATTATAAAGATCCCCCAAAAGAACTTTATACATTTTTTTCAAACTTGTTACAGCTCACACGTGGACAATGTTTTAATGCTGTGGAAGCAACCCTTCATCGTTTGGTACCATGTTTCCTATGCTCCTTTTCTAATATTGCTAACAAATAAAACTTGATTAAATACCAAGATACTTGTATGAACAATAATTATTTATTTTCAGTACCACTCCTTTCACAATATATATGGTATTCTTTCCAGAAGAAAGCTGATTAATGAGTCCTTGCCAGTGGGGTTCAGTGGACTGAGTGCCAGCCTGTGAACCAAAAGGTCGTTGGTGTGGTTCCCAATCAGGGCACATGCCTGGGTTGTGGGCCAGGTTCCCTGGATGGGGGCGTGCAAGAGGCAACCAACTGATGTATCTCTCACACATGGATGTTTCTCTCCCCCTCTTTCTCCCTCTTACCCTCTCTCTGAAAAGTAGATAAATAATATCTAAAACAAAAGTTGATTAATAAGTTTCTAAACTGGGCCCCAATTTTTGGAGTTAGTTACCTTTGATTTTCTTGTGTTTTTCACAAAATTTTACACTGAATCCTGCCACCTGTCAAAGTATTCCTGGTTTCTGTCCCCTTCCCCTCCATACTAGTCCAGTTTCTTAGTCTGGGCCCAGGGGTGTCCAACCTTTTGGCATCTCTGGGCCACACTGGAAGAAGAGGAGTTGTTTTGGGCCACACATTAAATATACAAACACTAATGAAAACTGACGAGCAATAAAAAGGTTTTAAGTGGATTTATGATTTTGTGTTAGGCCACATTCACAGCCATCCTGGGCCGCAAGTGGCCCATGGGCTACAGGCTGGACACTCTAGGCCATTGAAATAATATTACCCTGACTTCCCTTTTTAATCTGTCTAACCAGAGGATCTTCCGATATGCCAACCACGTTTCATTACGCATTTTAAAAACTGCCACAAAATTTAATAAAGTAGCTTGCATACTGTAGGCATTCCATAAATGTTCTTGAATAAGTGAAAAAGCTTTCTGTACTTCAGTCTACTACTCAAAACCTTTTAATGGCTCCCACTGCTTAATTCCACTTAAGTCTAACTTTCACTGCCTTGCATTCAAGTGTTTATATAACCTGTTCTGTCTACCATCCAAGATTAAATGCCACTATTCCATACGCAGAGTCCTATGTCAGCAATTGATTTATAGGATACCTAAGGTCTGCTTCCGCTTCACATCTGCTCCTCTAGTGATATTAAAAGTATTCTGCTCAGTTTTCACTTCCTATCCAAATTTGGCTCATTCTTCAAGATCCAAGTTCTACTTCCGTTAATCTTCCCTGATCACTACATGGATGTTTTCTAAATCACTATAAACCAGGAAGTGTGTCCCTGGTTTCTGGAAGTCAAAGGCCAATACTTTTAAAATAAAATTTTGTGACTGACATAATAAACCACAACTATTGCTTCCAGCCAAGATGGAGGTGTACGTAGATACACTGCACCTCCTTGCACAACCAAAATAAGGACGACAACAATTTCAAAACAAAATAACAACCAGTATGGCCAGAAAATTGAACTGTATGGGGAGTTAAGTAGACTCATTCATCCAGACTGGTAGGAGGGACGAAGTCGGGGGGTCGGGCAGAGATGCGTTGTAGCACAGTGGTGACTGGCTGACCCAGGGTACACAAGGCAACAGTGGGTAGACCCAGGATTGTGGAGGGGCGCGCTGTACAAGGTGGCTGGAGAACTGAGCAGTTCCACATTATCGCGCACAGATAAACCAGGTGAAATTGGGGAGCAAGACAGACCTCGCAACCCAAGGTCCCAGCATGGGAAAATAAAGCCTCAAAGCACTGATTGAAAACACCTGTGGTAGTTGAGGTGCCGGGAGGAACTCTTAGCACCTCAGTAGAGTTTGCTGGAGACCCACAGGGTCCTAGAACATACAGAAACCCATCCACATGGGAATCAGCACCAGAATGGCCCAGGTTGCTTAGGGGAAGTGGTGGAAGTGACTGAAATCCGGCAGAGAATGGAGCAAGTGTCACTGTTCCCTCTTGGACCCTCCCCCACATATAGCATCACAACCCGCAACTGGGTTGCCCCACCCTGGTGAACACCTAAGGCTCCGCTCCTCACTACTTAACAGGTGCATCAAGATTAAAAAAATGGCCCAAATGAAAGAACAGATCAAAGCTCCAGAGCAATTACAACTAAGCAATGAACAGATAGCCAACCTATCTTATCAGATGCACAGTTCACAACACTGGTAATCAGGATGCTTACAGAACTGGTTGAATTTGGTTGCAAATTAGATGAAAAAATGAAGGCTACACTAAGTGAAATAAAGGAAAGTGTACAGGGAACTAATAGTGATGGGAAGGAAACTGGGACTCAAATCAATGGAGTGGACCAGAAGGAAGAAAGAAACAACCAAACAGAAAAGAATGAAGAAACAGGAATTCAAAAAAATGAGGAGGCTTAGGAACCTCCAGGACATCTTTAAACATTCCAACATCTGAATTATAGGGGTACCAGAAGGAGAAGAGGAAGAGCAACAAATGGAAAAGTTATTTGAACAAATAATAAAAGAGAACTTCACCAATCTGGCAAAGGAAATAGATTTCCAGGAAGTCCAGGAAGCTCAGAGGGTCCCAAAGAAGTTGGACCCAAGGAAGAACACACCAAGGCCCATCATAATTACATTACCCAAGATTAAAATGAAGGAGAGAATCCTAGAAGCAGCAAGACAAAAGGAGAAAGTTACATACAAAGGAGTGTCCATAAGACTGTCAGCTGATTTCTCAAGAGACCTTATGGGCAAGAAGGAACTGGAAAGAAGTATTTGAAGTCATGAAAGGCAAGGACCTACATCCAAGATTGCTCTATCCAGTAAAGCTTTCACTTAGAGTGGAAGAGCAGATCAAGTGCTTCTCAGATAAGGTCAAGTTGAAGGAGTTCATCATCACCAAGCCCTTATTATATGAAATGTTAAAGGGACTTATCTATGAAAAAGAAGATAAAAAATATGAACAGTGAAATATAAGTTGCTGTCCAGCAACTCAGTTATTAACAACCACACCTAAAACAAAAGCAAACTAAGCAGACAGCTGGATCAGGAGTGGTGCCACAGAAATGGAGATCACATGGAGGGTTAGCAACAGGTGAATGGGAGGAGGAGAGAGGGGGAGAAGGTACAGAGAATAAGTAGCATAGATGGTAGGTAGAAAACAGACAGGGAGAGGGTAAGAATAGTATGGGAAATGTAGAAGCTAAAGAACTTATGACACATGGACATGAACTAAAGGGGGGGAATGTGGGTGGGAGGGGGTGTGCAAGGTGGAGGGGAGTGAAGGAGGGAAAATGGGACAACTGTAATAGCATAATCAATAAAATATATTAAAAATAAAAAAGATTAAAAGAAAGAGTAACAAAAAACTATCACAGCATGTTAATAAAAGAGTTTAGTACTCAAAAGTAGGAAGAAAATAATCTCAGAAAAAACAGTATTTTAAACTAAATTCAGCTTTATTTGACAACACTGTACGAATTAGGGAAAAATGGATTAGGGAACACCGACAAAAACTGGCATTAGTCCATGGACCAGCATGAGGAATCTGTCTGTAGTGTGGTGAAGTCAGAAAATCAGTATTTTTAACAAGCTCCTTGGATGACTCTGATGCATGACTAAGTTTGAGAACCACCAGCATAGTGTAGAAGAGTAAATTAAAAACTAAAATCAATCCATTTAAGCAGATCGTGGGGCATATACTATATATGATCTTCCATTCATATTAATATATATCTTCTAACTAAACTTAAGCTTCTTTGAAAAAAGAGTCTAATATTAGAGTTATTAGACTCTTACCTCCCCAAGCAAAGTGCCTGAAATACTGACCTGACACATAAGCCTCAACTGAGGATATGCTGTGTATTTTTATTACTTTAGCACAGCCGTAAATATGTGCAGATTAATTTGCTTTCCATAGTTTTACTGAGACAAATGATTACTTCTATAAAATACTTACTTTGTCAAATGAGCTTCCTTCACAGTTTTCTGCCAGATCTGTATCTTTTGTTCTCTTTGGCCCAGTGCTTTCTGATATGCGGATGGAAGACCCCCAGGTATTTCCGTTGTGTCCCCTTCCATTTCGAAGGGAATAATAAATACATAGAATTCACAAGGTGGTAAGAGTCGGAACACACTTGTGTCTCTGTTCTCTCTGCACAGAATCATTGGATTATCCCAATAGTTAGGCACTGTAGCAAGGCCGGTTCTGGCCATATGGTCCTCCAGCATTGGGTAATGGGTATGAAAAGGGGCAAAAGTTACTGTGTGGTTCCCAGAGAAAATAAGTGGGCGTGTAGGCGTCAGAATGTGAAAGATGCAGCCTATAGTAGAAGAGATGGACAAACGATGACAAACAGCAATGACTTTAACATTGTCACAGCCATGGAGGTGAAGAGTAGTCTGTACTGGGCCAAGAATAAATGTGCTATTTCTGCACTTCTCAATTGTCACAGATCTGAAAAACAGAACACTGAGGTAAATTCCTGTGAATAATGGTACGATAAAAATATTTGACTACAAAATATTATTTGATGGTTTAAAAAAAGATCAATCCTAGCCTAAAGAAAATGTCAAAAATGTCAGAACACTATGAAGACTGTGCTTACCGTAAGGGAGAGAGCAGGTATATAAAAGATTCGTTGCAACGATGAATCTTTACATGTGCCCCCACCAGAGTATCTGAGCTCTTAGCCAATGTCTGCTTGTAAACCTGGCTCATCACCACCATGCGGTGCATCCTAGGGGCCACATGAGTATTACAAGCAATCTTAGCTCTTTTGGTCGTCCCTTCAACTAGTTAAGAAAAACAAAAATAAATGAGATAGTTTCAAATGAGAGAAAAATCACAACCATATGATGTTACACATATCTACACATATACATACATGTCTAAAATCAGATGCATGTGAGGTTTAAAAATATTAGATCTGGGTATGGGTAAAGAGGTGTTTGTTATACTATTTTCTGTACTTCTTGGTATATTTTTAATACTTGATAATTTTTTGTCATAAAAAATTTTAATCCACTCAAGATTGCCAACATAGATCTTACCTTCTTAGATATTTGAAAAATATCTAAGATATTTTCATTTCTCCCTTCAGATTAAGTAATGTGTCTAAGGTTGTATAGCTGGTAGGTTGGAGAACTGGGCCAACTCAAATATCTTGTTCTCCAAGATGCCTTAATTTATCATTCCCACCTCTAAAAAATCTCTTTAAACTGCCATAATACTAATTCTGAATCCATCCTAAGTTACTTACCAAATCATTCTGTGAATTCTTTGGTTTTGGCATTTACTCCCGAGATCATTACTGAGAGCCTATCTCCCTCTCAAACACAGCGCCTTGCACAAACTGACAAAAAGCCTGTGCAGGTTGCACTCCTCCTAACACAGTCCTGCCATTATGTGATTGACTTCTCAGACTGTACTTCCCTGCAAGCCACTGGGACACCCTTGTGGAGACTACTGGCCAGATGTAAAAAAATCACTAAAGTATGCTATTATTCTTTTTAAAGAATACTCTTCTCATTACCTTATAATAGATAAGCAATACATGGTTGTAGAAAAATTTGAATACTAGTGGTAAAAGAAGGTAAAATTACTTTTTATTGTAGTATCTACCACTGATAACACTTTAATATAACCCTAAAAGGTTATAAATATCCTTTTTTCCCTAATGGGGCCTACCCTAACATTTAAAAACTTACTTAAATCTATATTCTTTTATCAACATGAAGGATTATACAGTATCTACTATGTATTTATGGGAGCCTTACAAATGTGAGAATCTTTGATCTCATACCAGAGCAATAGCTTAGTTGAATATAGAACTCTTAGATCAGTATGATTTTGCTCAAGATTCTGTAGATGTTTATCAACCATTTTCTGTTTTTTAACATTATAAAAACTTGATACAAAACTGATTTTTTTCTTACCTTTGCACAGAAGCTATTTTTTTCTTTATCTTTGAAATTCGGAGATTATGAAAGTATATTGTAGGTAGGTTTTTTTTTTTAAATTAACTTTGGCATTTGCCTCAGTATAGGCACCTACTTCTCTTCAAACTTATACCTGGGCCTCAGGAAGTCATATAGCACCTGAACCTATCCTTTTAGCCACCAATGGACTGCTGAGAATAGATAACTGATGCAACCAGGGTCAGACACTCTCCATGATAAATTTAAATCCTGAATTTAGAAATATCTAGTCTGCTTATGTCTGAGGTGCTAAAAAGAGCTTTAGCTCTATACCAACTCTCTGAGGTTACCTGTGGAATGGCCAAATTCTACTGTGGTGTGTAGAAAATAGGAAAGACTCAAGCAACTGAACCTATGAGAATGAGAGGAAGAATCAAAAAGAAAAAAAGCAGAACAAAAAGAGGATTAACTGAAGTTGGGAGATTCTGTTAATGGAAATCAGAAGGACTAATATACCAATTCTCTGAGACTGATGCTGCCTTGAGAGAAAAAGGCACACACGCACACACATATAAATGCTCCCCTGTTTTCTTTTATAGTAGCAATATTTTTAGGTCTTCTATAGAAGATGTATGATCATTAATATGCCAGAAAACACTAGGTTCCCTAACTGGTCATTCAATTTAATATAGATTAAAATATTAAATACCTTGGTGAGCCCAAGCCAATTTCTTTCCAGACTTGAGGCAAGCAGAGGTACCAAATGGATTCCCAGTCAAACAGGCTCTCAACCAGGTTTGCAGCTTGTAGAAAGAAAAGGTCTTAGAGATCTTTGAGAAGCCACTTTCTGTATGCAGTGGTTGCCATAGCGCAAGTTCATGAAGCGGATATATCTTCCTGGCTCTCCTCACTGTACCTTCAATAAGAAAGCTGAGTGCCACAACAGCTTCTCTAGAGACTAGACTACTATTAGTCGAATGAGAGGATGTAGTGAGTTGTTCTGGATCTAAAAGCAGCTCAAGGAGATCTGACAGATGGTCATAGACAAACGCCTGGTGACTGTAATCATTCCAGTTCTAAAAAAAAAGAAAAGGATGCACTCTTAACAGAATAAAGAGATTCTGTGAGATATGAAATTTTTATATTTTAATTATCTTGTATTTATACTTTGCCTCATACTCAACAAACTATTTAAGGAGCCGTAAAAACCTTGTAAGATTTTTTGTGTGCATGTGATAGGTATAAAGTCTCTCTCTTGATCTCAGCCAATTCAAAAATACTAAAAACTAACCCTTAGTGTGTGCCAAACACTAAGTATTACATGAAGTTTAATGTATTTAATCCTAACAACAATCTTAAGATGGCACATTTTACAGATAAGGAAAAAGACAAACAGAGAGGTTTAAAAACTCACCCAAGGTCACACAACTAAGTAAATACTTTGAAAGTTTCAGACCAAACATAAAAATAACCACATTGAGCAGTCATTCAATGAAACACTGGGTTTCTTTACTTACCTGCTCAAATTACAGAAAAAATTTCCAGTTCCACTGAATGAAACAAAGCAACCAATCTTACTGTAACTAAATTTAGGAGAGGTTATAATTTTGGGAATAAGCTTTGAACTGGCAGATGTCCCAATGACTTGGCTTATTCATTTCACAGTTATTTTTTATGATATGAACAGTGTTAAGTGATAAATTATGAAACTAACACATACATATCTCCTGTTCTCAAGGAACTATTGTCTTTTCACTATGTAGTGAAAAGAAAATATAACCAAATAATTGTAACACAATGAGTTAACACCTATACCAAATATCTCCAAAGACATTCTATGAGCATGAGAGAAACAACAAACTCAAGTTGGGGAAAAAACTGTAGTGGGTGCTGTTTGAATAGATCCTCGATGAATACTTTAGGTAAATAGACAAAAAAAGGCATTTGAGGCATAGGGAACGGCATATGCCAAAGCTCACAGAACTAAATTTACTTGCTGTGTTTGGGGAACTGGAAGTTCTAGGAGAGGTGAAGAAAGCATGCTAAGAAGTGACAGGTTAAAACAAACAAACAAACAAACAAACAAAAATAAGCCCAGCTAAAATAGTAGTTAGGGACTAATTATGAAAAGCTTTGTATGAAACACTAAAACATCTGGACTGTGTGCCAGGGACTAAAACCTACTTTCTCAAGAGCTATCCCTTTCTCTTTAAAAAAAAATTTTTATTGTGTTTTTTCCATCGTTTAACCCTCTTATACCCACTTCTCTCCTGCAATCACCCCACTGTCCATGTCTATGAGTTCTTTTTCCTTTTTACTCAATCCCTCCACACTCCCTACAGCTGTCATTCTGCTCTATGAGTCTGTCTCTACTTTGTTAGTTCACTTTGTTCATTAGATTCCACATATGAGTGAAATCATATGTCATTTTTCTTTCTCTGACTGGCTTATTTCACTTAGCACAGTGTTCTCCAGATCCATCCATGCTGTCACAAAATGTAAAATTTCCTTCCTTCCTTCCTCCCTCCCTCTTTCCCCTCTCCATTCCTTTTTTTTTTAACAGTTGAGTAGTATTCCATTCTGTAAATGTCCCATAGTTCTTTTACCTGCTCATCTACTAATGGACACTTGGGCTGCTCCCATATCTTAGCGATTGCAAATTATACTGCAATGAACATAGGGGTGCTTATGTTCTTTCAAAGTAGCATTTTGGGTTCCTTCGGATATACTCCCAGAAGTGGGATGGCTGGGTCAAACGGCACATCCATTTTTAAATTTTTGAGGTATCTCTGTACTGCTTTCCACAGTGGCTGTACTAGTCTACATTCCCACCAACAGTGCAAAAGGGTTCTCTTTCCTCCACATGCTCATTAGCACTTCGTTTGTTGATTTACTGATGATAGCCTTTCTGACTGGAGGGAGGTGATATCTCACTATGGATTTAATTTGCATTTCTCTGATGATTAGTGACATTGAGCATCTTTTCATATGTCTATTGGTCAACTGTATGTTCTCTTTGGACAAGTGTCTATTCAGGTTGTTTGCCCATTTTTTTAGTTGGGTTATTTCTTTTGGTGTGTTTTTAAGTTATTTATGAATTTTGGATATTAACTCCTTATCTAATGTACTGGCAAATAAATTCTCCATTCTGTGGGCTTTTCATTTGGTTGATGGTCTCCTTCGCTGTGCAAACACTTTTTAGTTTGATGTAGTACCATTTGTTTATTTTTCCTTTTGTTTCTTTTGCTTGGGGAGCTACATCTGATAAAATAATTGCTATGAGCAATGTTCAAGATTTTGGGGCCTATTTATTTTATTTTTATGGTTTCAGGTTCAATATTTAAGTCTTTAATCCACTTTGAACTTATTTTTGTGTGTTATAAGGTGGTCTAGTTTCATTTTTGTGGACATACCTGTCCAATTTTCCCAACACCATTTATTGAATAAACTATCTTTAGCCCACTGTACATGTTTGCTTCTTGTCATAGAAAGGTGTGGGTTTACCTGTGGGCTCTGTATTCTGTTCCATTGACCTCTGTGACTTTTTTTATGCTAGTACCATGCTATTTTGATTACTATGGCTTTATAATATAGTTTGTTATTAGGTGGCACGATTCCTCCAACTTTGTTCTTCTTTCTCAAGATCACTGTTGCTATGCAGAGCCTTTTGTGGTTCCATAGGAATTTTTGAAATACTTGTTCTACTTCTGTGAAATACAACACTGGAATCTTGATAGGAATTGTGTTGAATCTATACATTACTTTGGGTAGCACGGACATTTTAATGATGTTAATTCTTCCCACCCATGAACATGACATATGCTTCCAGTTACTTGTATCTTCTTTAGTTTCGTTTCTCAGTGACTTATAATTTTCTGAGTACAGGTCTTTTACATCCTTGGTTAGATATTCCTAGATACTTTATTTTTTTGAAGCAATTATGAATGGAATTATTTTCTTAATTTCCCTTCCTGTTAGTTCACTATTGACATATAAAAAATGCAACTGATTTCTGGATATTAATTTTGCATCCTGGTACTTCACTGACTTCATTTATCAGTTCTAGTAGTTTCTTAGTGGAATATTTGGGGTCCTTTAGGTACAATATCATATTTTCTGCAAGTACAATTTTACTTCTTCCTTTCCAATTTGGATTGCTTTTATTTCTTCTTCTTGTCTGATTGCTTTGGCTAGGACTTCCCATATTATGTTGAATAAGAGGGGTGAAAGCAGACATCCCTGTCTTGTTTCCAATCTTAAGGTGAAAGCTTGTAGTTTCTGTCCATACAGCGTGAGTCTGGCAATGGGTCTGTCATATATGGCCTTTATTATGTTTAGGTATGTTCCCTGTATTATGTTTAGGCATGTTCATTTGTTGCAAGGTATTTTTTTTTACTTCTTCCTTGAGCTCATTGTTCCATTCATTGCTTAATAACATGCTATTTAGTTTCCATGTCTTTGTGTGTTTTTCCGTGTTCTTGTGACTGATTTCTAATTTCATAGCACTGTGGTCAAAGAAGATGCTTGATATGATTTCTTAAGAAGACTTATGATTTAAGTCTTCTTAAATTTATTGAGACTTATTTTGAGTCCTAATATGTGGTCTATCCTAGAAAACATCCCGTGTGCACTTGAAAAGTATGTATATTCTGCTGTTTGGGGATGGAATGCTCTGAGGACATCAATTAAATCCATTTGCTCTAGTGTGTCGTTTAAGGCTTCTGTGTCCTTGTTGATTTTCTGTCTGGATGATATAGCCATTGAAGTAAATGGGGTGTTATTATCCAGACTATGACGGTATTTCTGTTGATCTCTCATTTTATGTCCATCAAGATTTGCTTCACATATTTAGGTGCCCCTATGTTTGGTGCACAAATGTTTACTAGGGTTTTATCCTCTTGTTGGGTTGTTCCTTTTGTCATTATGTAGTGACCTTCTGTGTCTCTTCCTATAGCCTTGGTTTTAAAGTCTATTTTGTCAATATAAGCATTGCATCACTAGCTTTCTTCCCCCTTTCCATTTGCATGAAATATCGTTTTCTATCCTTTTAGTCTGTGTGTATCTTTCAATCTGTGGTGGGTCTCTTGGAGGCAGCATACATATGGGTCTTGTATTCATATCCATTTCAGCTACCCTATGTCTTTTGCTTTAGAATTTAAGCCATTTATATTCAAGGTCGCTATCGATAGCTATGTATTTACTGCCATCTTATTTTTAAAATGTTTTCCTCCTTCTCCTTAAAGAAAGCCCTTTAATAGTTGTTGCTGTACTAGTTTGGTATTAACAAACTCCTTTAGCTTTTTCTTGTCTGGGAAACTCTTTATTTTTTGCCAATTTTAAACGATAGCCTTGCTAGGTAAAGTAGCCTTGGTTATAGGTTTGCTTTCCATCATCATAAATATTTCATGCCAACCCCTTCTGCCCTAAAGTGTTTCTCTTGAGAAATCAGATGATAGTGTTACCAGAGCTCCCTCGTGGGTAACTATCTGCTTTTCTCTTGTGGCTCTTAGGATTCTCTCCTTGTCTTCAAGCTTTGCTGTTTAAATTATGATGTGATTTGCATGGGCCTCTTTGGGTATATTGTGTTTGGTACTCTCTGAGCTTCCTGGACTTGTGTGTCTTTTTCTTTCATTATACTACAAAAGTTTTCAGTCATTATTTCTTCAAGTAAGTTCTTGATCCCTTGCTCACTCACTTCTCCTTCTGGTATTCCTATGATCCACATGTTATTAAGTTTCATGTTGTCCCAAAGGTTTCTGAAGTTCTGGTTATTTCTTTTAATTTCTTTTTATTTTTGTTGCTCTGCTTGGATGTTTTCTTCTACCTTGTCTTCCAAAATGCTGATTCAGTCCTTTGCTTCATCTAACCTGTTTTTTTTTTAATTCCTTTTAATGTATTACTTATTTCAAATATTGCATTCTTTATTTCTAACTAGTCCTTTTTGATTGTTTCTAGGTCTTTTTTCTTGCTGCTGAGTATCCTTATAGTCATTATTCTAAACTCTGTATTTGATAAATTTCTTGCCTCCCTTTCATTTAGGCCTCTTCTGGAGGATTCTCTTGTTCCTTCATTTGGGGCCGGTTTCTTTGTCTTCCCATTTTGGCTGCCTCTTTGTGTTTGTTTCTATGTATTAGGTAGTTCTGCAAAGACTGGTGTAGGCCTATGTCAGATCCTGTATGTGACTGGCTCTGGGCAGCCTGTCTGAAGCTATCAGTGATCCACAGGTTGTGGTTCGCTCGTCTGGGCCTGGGTGTGTGCAGAAAAAATCAGGCTGTGAAACAAGGCTGGCTTTAACCAGTACTGGGCCTGTGGAGGTCAGCTAAATTCTCAGCTCCCAGAATTCTGCCTTAGTTGTTAAACTTAATCACGGAGATGACAGCCAGCTGTACTCCTCAGCAGCCCAGCTTAAACTCTACAGGGTGGGGCAGAGTAATTCCTGTGGGCAGGGCTATTGCTTCCCCTCACGCTGATGCCACTTGGAGGAGGGTGCTCTGCCTGAGAAACATGGCCCCTTCAGTATGGGGAATGACTCAGCACAGGGATCCTAGTAGCTGTTCATTCTTATCTCTCCCCACAGCCACAGCCCCAGACTCTCAGGGCATCTCTAGTCCACTCTGCCCTCCCTCTGGTGGAGTCCAGGGTAAGTGGCTGCAAAGTTTTGTGTGTTGATCCTTTAAGACAGTGATCCTATACCTTTTTGGCACCAGGAATTGGTTTTGTGGAAAAAATTTTTTTCATTGACTGGCAGGGTGGGGTGGCAGTGGGGATTTGGGGATGATTCAAGTGCATTATATTTAAGCTCACCTTCTGCTGAGTGGCTGAGTTCTTAACAGGCCCCGTTTGTTACTAGTCCATGATTTCAGGTTTGGAACCCTTGCTTTAAGAGGTTCTGTGCATCTCCAGCTGTCTCCTTGGTGGACAGAAGCCCTGATGCTTTCCATAGCTGGATGGTATCTGGATTCTTTTCCTGGCTCTGGTGCCATACATTGGGGAGCCCAGCTTGGGGTTTTGATACCACACTTCTCAGGGGCAACCCCCTGGCCACTGAAATAGCCCCCTGTACTTTAGATGCTGCCTTTAGGAGCCTAGCCAGCCCTCTTGAGCCTCCTCCACACTCACTACCAGTCACATTGTGGTGAAGCGGTTTCTTCTGTCTGTCCTTGGTTATAAGGCTTTTCTCCAGCTAGTGTTCACCTGGCTATTCAGGGTGACTTCTCTTAGCAGTAATTCCAGTTTGGTTCTGGGAGAAGTTTTGTGCAGCTTCCACTTACACCTCCACCATCTTGGATCTTCTTTTTTGTGTTCCTTTGTTCTAATAAAAATCTAATTTGGATGCCAAAATATGTATAAAAGCAGAGCTGTCCACAGCCTCACCTGTTCTTTCTCCTTCTAGCCAAGTCGCCCTCCCCATAGTAGGGCCTGCAGTAGTTCCATAGAGTACTATATGAAAACAACAATGACAATTCACTGATGAAGTTTCTACAGAAAAAGGGTATAATCCATCTGTGTTTTAGAAAGTCCAGTGTAGTGGGTGGACTATAGACTAACAGCAGGGCAACAAGGTAGGACTTAATTACAGAAATCAAGCCAAAAAAATTGCATTAGGGCCTATAAAAAAGAAATAAAAGGGACAAATTTTTAGAGTTATTTGGAGGCAGAATCAGTAAGATGGTAACTAATGAGGTATGGTTGATGAGAAAAAGAACATGGATGGCTGGTAGTGACTTTCACTGGCATAGGGAATACAAGTTAATTCAAGTAAAGGGTGATTGCACTGTAGGGACACACAATCATCTTCTAAACTACAGTACAGGTAGGTTTCATCAGAAGTGTAACAGGAAAGCCATCTAGAACCTGGGTCTCAGGGCCAGTGTCTCTGCATATCTGTTCAATTCACTTTTTTTTTTTTCCAGATTACCGCAGAGTTTCTAATCCCTCATAACTCCAGGATGCTCATGAACTTGATGCCATTTGAGCTGTCACCTCAAGTACCCATCACCAATTGCTTTCTTCAGTCCCTGGGAATACTAATTAGGAAAGGTCATAATTTCAAATCAGGCTAATTTAAAGTACATAGCAATGAATTGGATGCCCTAGTCAAGTGTCCATCCCTGGTCTAAGCAGTTGTTGGTAGAGGTCACACTATAGCTCAAATGTGAATCATCATTTACTGGTGCTTACTATGCAATAAGTCTCATGCTAACATATTTCTAAATTCTCACAGCCATTCAGAAATAGGCCTTATCACCCCCATTTGGAGAAGAGAAGCCAAGGCCTGGAGAGGTTAACTGACTTGCCTAAAATCATGTGATGTTAAATGGTACAGCCAGATTTGAATGTAGGTCTACCTTAGTTCAAAACACCATCTCTAACACTTCTGGTCAAGACGGAGGCATGCGTAAACATGGCTCACCTTCTTGCACAACCACAGCAAGCATTACAAATAAATTACAAAAAAAAAAACCCTATCACCTAGAATCGTAATAAATTCAAGATGTATGGGAATCTGACAACTAAAGAATTTTTAAAAAGTCACATTCATTCAGATGGGTAGGAGGGACAGAGAAGTGGAGACATGGAGTAAGTGATCCCATACCCAAGTGTGGTAGATGAAAATTGACAGGGATACCTTAGGAGCGAGTGATCCCAATCCCATACCAGACCACTCAACCCACGGTTCCAGTGGGTTGGCTTCCAGCCAGGAAGATAAGTCCCCATAACTTCTGGCTGTAAAAACCAGTGGGGGTTGGAGCAGCAGAGGAAACTTTGGGTTCCTCAGATGTCTCCTCTTAAAAGGCCCACGACAGTCTCAGAATTTACAAAGACTCACTACTTCTGGGCTCCAACACCGGGGCAACAACTGGAAAGACACCAGAAGCATATAGGGAGAAAATGAAGTGTCTGACATCAGGGTAAGTGCCAGGGACAGCTTCCTCCAGGACAAAACTCTAGAGGCCAGGCAGCAGCCGCTGTCCTTTTTCTGAGTTCTCCCCCACACAGAGCCAGAGTAGTGGCAATGTATCTGAGTCTCCATCAACCTGGTTCACATGGGTTGCCCTGCTCACGCACTTACCTAAGGCTCCGGCCTATCCAACTTACAGGTCGTTTTTCTATAATAGGCCACACTACTAAGAGAGTCAAAGCAGCTCTACCTAATACGTAGAAACAAACACAGGGAGGCTGCCAAAATGAGGAAACAAAGAAATATGGCCCAAATAAAAGAACAAATTCCAGAAAAAAAAACTAAACAAAATGAACATAAGCAATCTATCAGATGCAGAGTTCAAAACATTGGTTATTAGGATGCTCAAGAACTCAGTGGGTACTTCAACAGCAGAAAAAAGATCCAGGCAATAATGAAGCTTACCCAAAGTGAAATCAAGAAAAATTTACAGGGAATCAACAGTAGAATAGATGAAGCTAAGAATCAATGATTTGTAATATAAGGAAGACAAAAACATTCAATCAGAATGACAAGAAAGAAAAAAATACAAAAAAAAAAATGAGGACAGGGTAAGGAGCCTGTGGTACAACTTTGAACATACTAACATTCAAATTCATAGGGGTCCTGGAAGGAGACAAGAAAGAACAAGAAATTGAAAACTTATTTGAAAAAATAATGAAAAAAAATTCCTAATTTGGTGAAGGAAACAGACATACAAGTCCAGGAAGCATAGAGAGTCTCAAAATGAATTGGACCCAAAGAGGACTACATCAATACACATCAAAATTAAAATGCCAAACGCTAAAGATATAGAAAGAATCTTAAAAGCAGCAAGAGAAAAGCAAGTAATTAGCTACAAAGGAGTTCCCATAAGACTGTCAGCTGATTTCTCAAAAGAAACTTTGCAGGCTACAAGGGACTGGTATTTGAAGTGATGAAAAGCAGTATGAAAAGCAACCTATAGCCAAGATTGCTCTACCCAGCAAAGCTATCATTTCGAATGAAAGGGCAGATAAAGAGCTTCCCAGACAAGGTAAAACTAAAGGAGTTCATCACCACCAAGCGATTATTCTATGAAACGTTAAAGAGACTTATTTAAGGAAAAAGAAGATCAAAACTATGATTATTAAAATGGCAATAAATTCACAACTATCAACAACTGAATCTAAGAAACAAACTAAGCAAACAAGCTGAATAGACACAAAATCATAGATATGGAGATCATTTGGAGGGTTATCAGTTGGGAGGGGGAAGGGGAAAAATGGGGGAAAAGGTGCAGGGATTAAGAAGTACAAATTGGTAGGTATAGAATAGCCATGGGGATATAAAGTACAGTATAAGAAATGGAGTAGTCAAAGAACTTACATGCATGACCCATGGACTTGGACAATGGTGTGGGGACTGCCTGAGGGAGTGGAGGATACCGGGAGGCGGGGCAAAGAGGGAAAAATCAGGACAACTGTAACAGCATAATCAATAAAAAAATATATAGGGTCTGGCATAAATAACACCCCTCTTTTATTACAAAATCATAAGTATGTAATTCTGTGACATAACAATATCACACTCAAGCACACCATATGACATTTTAGGTGAAATGTTCAAATTGAAACTATAAATTATTACCATGTTATTACCCTACCAACCACACCACTCAAGCAGACCTTACTTCTGCCAGACCCTGTATATTAAAAAAAAACACTGTCTCTAAATGGTGTTCATTCAACAGGAACTATGTGTGAAAAGAGTAGAAAATGGTTGGCATCTCTAATATATCTGGACTTGTACATTCTGAATTTAAGGTAGAATAGGGAATATGTCAAGATGGACATCTAGAATGGAGAAAAACTCAGGAGTCACTGAAATGATCAAGTCAAGGGAAGAGAAAGAATTAAAAATTACCACAGGCAGAATCCTAAATGAATAGTGGCTTGTAAGGGCCAGGGGGAAAGAGGCTCATGAAAAATGAGAACAAAGAATAAGAAGCAGAACCAGGAGAGAATAGCATCATGGAATATAATGGTGAAAAGATTTCTCTGAAAAAGGATATTAAAGAGTCTGCACATGGCAAAATTACTGAGATCTACATTTTACTTAAAATTAAAAAAAAACTGTATATAAACATATAAAAACATTTTGGGTTTCTTTATAAAAAAACAGAAAAAATAAGATTTTCTAAAGCTCGCAATGTGAGGCAGTTACATTTAACTTCTAGTATATATCACATTATAAATAATTACTTAAACATGCTCATCTTAAGTACTTAAGCATATTACCTAAATATATAAGATATTTTTACAGAATTTTTTCAGTAGATTTCAACAGATTTTGTAAATACTGCATCTTATTTATCCTTAATCAAAAAAGTAGATTCAAATTCATTAACATTTGCAAAAATGGGAATGCTAGTAAAAGTACAGTAAATGATTTGCCCAAAAATCACATTAATTTTTATGTCAGTAAAGGAACTGAAATCACTTGTCTATATTAAGATTACACATTGATTTTTGTTTTATAATTTGGGAAAAAAAGTAAAAAAACAAAACAAAAACAAGCCAGCAAATCAATGGCTTATATAAAGAAAAGAAATCCAACATAATTTTTAATGAAGGCAAACCATTCACCTCAATGACTGTCTCATTCAGAGAAAAACGTCAAAATTTAAACAGTACCTTATTATGACAACTGGATTTTTCGGTCAGGTCAGGAGACTGAGACCTGTTTCTGGGAGTAGGCCACTCTTCTCCAATCAAAGATGTCCTTAGGGAGACTTTATTTAACTGCTGTATATATAAGAACAGCAGAAACTGTAGGGTGTCCACTGAAAGCTGTCCAAGAAGAAAATAAATAATGAAGACAGGTCCTGAAATTACATAATTCACTAGTCTACAACTAAACAGGTATAGTAAAAAAAATTCACAATGGTTTGCTGATCCTAGAAGACAAATATGAAAACACTGCTAGCATTTGATATGTCTCTGAAACCCAGATGTAGTCGTTTCTAAAACTAATTAAAATGGTGACAAAAGGAAACTTGACTTGGGGTAGTGAACACACAATACAATATACAGCTGATGTATTACAGAATTGTACTCCTGAAACCTATATAGTTTTATTAAGCAATGTCACTCCAATAAATTCAATTAAAAATAAATAAATAAACTAATTAAACTGGAGTCACCTTCTCAGAAAGCTATGCAGCATCTATAGTCACAGATATTCTTTTCCAAAACTGAAGAAGTACATACTTCTTAAAAGTGTATTATTTCAGAAGTTTAAAGTTAGTTTTTTTTTTAAAACCCTTAGCAAAATGAGTAAATAAATAAATGAAAGAAGGGAATTTAGTTAAGACACAGAGGTCAGTTAACCTAAGGTTCACACACAGACTTATTAAGAAAGTTTAAAATATCAGTGCAACACCTAAAATTCTTTTCAATGTGTGTGTGCATTTTGCAGGGAACAAACATCAAGTTTTCATCGAATTCTTAAAGGGATGTTTGTTTCACTTAAAAATGACTGGTCTGATGGAGTTTACAAGTCATTTCTTATTTGAAGGGTATGGTTTGAAGCTCAGGTTTTAAAGCTCATGATTATGCTCATATATGCATTCCATACACATACAGGAAAGGCAAGAAAAGTAAAGTAATAAACCTGGGACTATACACTTATGTTCATACTGATTCCCAACCTGGCTAAAAACTGCTATTGCTAACAAACTTAAAAATACAGATTAATAGGATCACCTAGACCTATTCAATCAACTGTCAATGTGGAGCCCCATAAATCCATATATTTTCAAACATTTTGCTTTCTTATTTAAATTCTTTGAGATAACTAGATTCGCATGCCGTTGTAAGAACTAAGAGAGAAATCCTATGTATATTTTACCCAGTTTCCCATCTTGCAAAACTGTAATACACTATTACAACCAGGATATTAACATTGACGGTCAAGTTACAGAACATTTCCATCAACACAGAATCTTTCATGGTGCCCTTTAATAAATAAACCCACTTCAAGAATATTACATAAACAGAATTATACAGTATGTAAACTTTTGGGGTTGGCTTTTTATAAACTTAGCATAATTCCCTAATTTTACTCATATTTCCATTGAATAACTGTATGTTACATTGTCTGTTATATAACTGCTTCATATACCTACTTCCCCATGAAACCACAAGATCCTTGTCTTTTTCATTTTTATATTCCTAACAAGAAGAGAATCTACCACATAGTAAGCATTTCTCTACTGTGTGGCTAATGCATAGTAGGCACTCAATAAATATTTGATTAATGAATAACTATAATGCCCTTCCCCTCTTGGTTGCATGCCAAACCTCTTGGTTGCTTTTTCAATTTCTGAAACCTTGTTTAGATATTATCCCATGTAGCAGAGACTGGCTAGATACTAATACCTTTTCTTTTCTTCCCAGGCACATAATCAGATGTCATTTCCCAGCCTCCCTTCAAGTTAGCTGTGGTATAGCTTTGTTATAGTCAATTAAATGTGGGTGGATTCTCATACACCATTTTCAAGCTTCCCAAAAACTCTCCCAAAAGAAATGGAAGGACAGGAAGAGAAGAAATGGAAGAGAAGGGCAATGAGGCCCTAGTGGGCAAGGCTGTGACAAATTGTATTATATTTCCAACTGTTTATTTCCCTATTCTTGAAGAGGCTTACATGAACCATGGGATTTTCCTTACCTCCTGTGAGGTAGTACCTTCCCCCTCATTGATTTTAGGCATGAGCCAATGGAATGAAAGTAGTCATAGTTTATGTCATATATCTGAGCAAAAGTTTTAAGAGACATCATGAGTTTCCTCCTGCTCTGTCGCTCTTCCCTTCTGTCCCAAGAATAGATGACCTACACAGAAACTGTTTCTTCAGCCTGGGTCCCCCAAATAAGAACATATAGCCAAGCCATAGCCTGGAGGAGAGCCATAGCTAAGGTGCAGCCTACAAATAAAATAAGCAAGAAATAAACCTTTGTTACTGCAGGCCACTGGAATGACATTTTTTTGTTTGTTTTTAACTGTAGCAAAGCTGACTAACATAATAGTGGCTCCAAAAGATAGAAGAAGCCCGGATCTCTGAGTCATTGCTTGGACAACAGCAGCCTAGAGTTGCCCTGTGTTGCACTGTTGCATAAATGAGAGAAATAAACTGTTTTGTGTAAGCCACTGAAATGCTGGATTGCTTGTTACTGTAACTAGCCTATTCTGATGAATATACTTTCTCTGTGAAGTCCCTTCCAATCATCAGAATCTATCATTTTCTTCTCTATTTCTGTATGTTATGCATAATTTTATTACTGGACATTTCACACCATGAAATAGACTTTTTTGCACACCAGCTTCCCCTAATAGTCTATGAGCTCCATGAAGCCATGAAAGCAGAGATACTGTTCTAATCTTTGAATCCCCGCACACAACAGACGCACACTTAAAAATAATCAGGTGGTTCATAATGGTGGTTCATAAGCACTCAGTGACCTCAAAACACTTTTAAAGTCAATAAAAGTATTTCTTTCTTTCAATTATAGGGTTTCTGTAACATTATTGGTTTGGAAGCAGGTGAATAAGGATTGCTAAGGACTAATTCATTAAATATGCCAAATTGGAACTGCTAAAATCCAAATGGTGCTTTGGGATTACAATGGTCATTAACCTAAAACCACACACTGTATAGCTAGTATGTATATAAAAAATTAAAAATAAAAAGTTTACTTCCTAAAGTAATTAAACACATACATATACATACAAATCCATACCTGATTTCTCTGCTTTTCAACTTCATCCTCAGATGTGCAACTGGACAGAATCTCAGACCACTCCAGACGCTCCTCTGGTGTCTTCACTGTAAGACTATCAAAGATTTCAAAGTAAAGCCACGCCAGATCCTTAGCCAACTGTAGCTTCCCGCATGCAATGTGCCTCCAGGTTGACCAGTATAGGCGTGGGTAAGCTCCCTCTATGGCCCGGGTTCGCACATAGGTGGATATCTTCCTGAGGTAGTGAAGACTGAACTTGGATGGTGGTGGGACCTGTAAGGTGCCCACTATAAAGGGTTCTGCTTTCACCCAGAGGAGAACTCCGGACTGATCCATATTGTCTCTAAGGACATCTGTGTAAAAAGTCTTCTTTGCATACCTAGGAAACAAAGTTTCTTCAGAAACTGATTTGAAACAAAACTCATTTATATATTTTCTTGTAAAGTGACCCCTCCTTTAACTAGTTGTTTTTAAATGTACTATATCATTTTAAAAAGCAGATCTAGCTCATCAACCAACAGCAGAATAGATTTTTTTGGCCAGTTATTATTACAATCTACTTAAATAAGAAAAATTTTGTGATAAAACTAAATTATTTTATTGAATTGTTTGAAGTGGTTGTTTTAGGCAGTGTTTAAGTTCATAAGGTATGAATTAAGGAAAAGAAGAAATGGAAAAAACAGTCATCCTATCACAAGAAATCTTACTCTGCTGGGAAGGGGAATGCCAGTCAAAATTAAGAGAATAAAACTTCAGAGTCAAATCACTTATACATAAGGATGATTGGTTAAAGATTTGGATGTGTTAGCTGACCATATAAATGTAATATGAAGCACTAAAACAAGATGGCAGAAGGGTGCCTATGTAAATGTAGGCTACAAAAATAGATCAGGGAAAGTTAAAGTTATTCTCAGTAACAGGTATACTCTATTATGTTTAGGCGCAATATTTTTAGATTTTGTTTGTTGTTTCTTTGTTATAACATCAATACATACTTTTTATGAAATATTTATAAAATATCTAAACACAGAAAAGGAGAAAATCATCCACAGTCCCACCACCAAACAGAAACTAATTAATATTTTATTGTATTCACTTTTCTGTTTTTCTACACATAGGTTGGATGTTAGTTTTTGAATTTTCATAGTTGTGATAACACCATATATACAATTCTACATTATTTTAAAAGCTTCATAGCACTCTAAATAAATGTACCCTGGCTTATTTGCCTGTTCTCCTGTTTTTAGTAGGTTTAAAATTTTTCAGAAAAAAACAATATTGGCAAAATACTAATCACTGTTAAAGATGGGTCATGAGCAGTGGGGGGTCATTTAACTAGTCTAATTTTATGTTAAAAATTTCCATTATAAAAAGTTTAAAGAGTTTTACTATCATGAATAATACACCTTTCTGCGTATTTTCTGCATTAGGATTATTTCCCAGGAGAAAATTTTCTGATGTGTATTTGTGAAATAACGAACAATTCTGAAAGAAGCTCCTGACATATAGTTCCACTGCTTCCCAAAAGGATTGTACGAAATTGTACCTTCACTTGACCCAAGGTACTCTCTTCACCGAGAACTCCTCACATTAAGTAACATCACTTAATAAGACGTTCCTTGTATGACTGATGAAAAATGCTTTGTTATTATTTATTCTGCATTTGATTCTGAGAAAATTGTGCTTTTCTGAGGAATTATCTGTTCAAGAAATAACTGACATCAACTGAGTGCCTACTATGTGCCAGGTAGCATGCTAAATATTTTTCATCCTTCACCTCTTTTCATCCCCACAACCACTTGGAGATTAGTATGATTATCCCATTTTCCGATGAAAAAATGGAGGAGGCTCAGAAAAGTTAAGGGACTTACCCAAAGTCACATACTTGAAATGACACAGCTCAGGACTGCAATTCAAGTCTGTCTGACTTGAGAACTGTGTTGCATACAAATGTTCTTTAAGAAGTCAGTTTTGGGAAAACCTCTGAAAAATGGGAGTGAATCCAGACAAGACTTACCAGAATGAATGGCTTCAGACATGAGGCCATATATGGCCATGTTCCAAATGGATGACTATGGGAACAGGGACCCAAAGAAAGGGTGTGAGATGGTAGATGGCAGCTGTTTGCAAATATGGGAATGGTTCAGCATGGTTCCGAATAAAATCACACGATGAAGTTACTTGAAGAAGATCTTAGTTCCCCCCAAATGGAGACAGGCAGCTCTGGGAGATTCTGAGCTCCTGTGTCTAAATGGTGCCATCAAAAGCCAGAGATCCTGGAGATGAACCCTCTATATGAATTAACTCCGGGACTCGAGAGGGCTAAATTCGCAGATAAACTGGGGCTTTTTCCTTCTTCAAAGATTCCCCCGGGGTGCGCTGGGAGTAGGGTTTTTCAGGTGGGGAGATGAGAGGGAGGCCCAAGGCGGTCCTCCAGAAGGTTCTCCACCTTCTCGGGTGCTGTCCGGGGTAAGACGCTGCGTGGGCCGCCCGAGCGCTCGACTGGACTTCGGAGAAGCCTCAGATGACGGGGTCCGGAGACGACCGAGACCTGCCGAGCGCAAAGGAAGCCTCCTCAGCTTGTCGGAACCTGAGGCGTGACAAGCCCACCCTTTCCTCCCGGCGCCGGTCTGTGAGCGGTTACCTGCAGAGGAAGACGTCGCTCCATCCCACTTTTCCTCGAGCCGCTGCCGCGCCCAGCTCGCCTGGAACGCCTCTCGCCCGCCGCCGCCGCTGCCGCCTCCGCCCACGCCGCGCAAGCGCGAGGCTTCACACCACCGACACCTGGAGGACCAAATGGCTAGAGCGGCCGACCGTTTCTTAGAAAAATTTGGCGGAAGCTGATAAGCTCCCTGGATGTTGGGACCTGGAGCCATACAGGGCTGTCTTCTGGTATCGAGCCTCTCAACTCAGGGGAGTAGGAAGTTTTCAATTGTTCCACAGAACTGTGGGCAGACAGTAACAGCTAGAAAGGTCAGCACGCTTTGATCAGTAATATCGATAACGACAGTTTATATTTTAGGGTGCTTATTCTGGGTTGGACACCTTTATGTGTATTATCTCAGTCTTCCCAAGAACCTTTTAGGTTAAATACATTTGTTTTATTGATGAGAAAACTAGGGCGTAGAGGAGTGACAGTAATACACACCGAAGGGCACACAACAAGACTCCAGCCAAGATACAAATCCAGGCCTTTATGAAGCTCTCTTGGATTCTGTCCAGCAGCAGATATCACTCCTTCCTTTAAACCTGCATTTCATAACTTTTAGCCATTTCCTGCTTTCTTCATTTATGGTCTTTTTAGGTATGGGAGATGCAAAGGTAAAAAGACCATAAAATGCAATAGTTTCTCTTTTACGGAGCTTCGCTCATCTAGTAGGCATCTTTCTGAAAGCATAGCCTTATCTTTCTTTGAACTCTGCATGAGTCAAGAAGTAAAGTGCAGCGGCAATCTACTCAAACAGATCTAGGTTATGATCCAGGCTGCACCACTAAGTAGTCCAGTGACCCTGAGTACATTCTCTCTATGCCTTTGTTTTCTGCAACAGCAATTATTTGTTGAGCTCCTCTGTGTGCCTGGTGTAGTGCTAGGCACTAGGATTGCAGAATTAAACAAAAACACATAAAAGGTCCTTGCTTTGTTGGGGTGCATATTTTAATAAGGGAGAATGGATAATACATATTAAGGAAATGAAATAGGGTAACATCAGACAGTGATTGTTGGGGGAGGGAGTCGGTGTTAAAATCGAGCTGAGGCCTGAAGAATAAGAAGCCAGCATACAAAGATCACAGCCAAAGCAACATTTACTTACTGTTTTAAGGTACCTTCTATACAGCTAAGAACAGAACAATCAGTTTCATGCTCTGATAAAACTGGCATGCCACTGCACCTGACTATGGGAGGCAGGGATGGAAACAATAAAATAAAGCAAGGTGGTGTAAGAATAAGGGATTCAGCAGGGGCCACTTTTGACTGGTTGATCAGGGAAGTCTGTTTTGAGGTGGTGGCATTTTAGCTGATTATTTGTGTTTAAAAAGGAGTCACCCACTCGAGGATCTGAGAGAAGAGTTTTAAGGCAGAGAGAGTACAGCTAGAACAAAGGCCCTAGGCAGGAATGAGCTTGGTGTATTCAAAGAAGAGAAAGGAATGCAGTGTTACTGGAACATGGTAAGGAGTATATTGACTGAGTGAATGTACATATCATATAAGGTTTTCTTTGACAAAAATTTTCCAGCATTATTGAGACATATAAGGTTTTACAATCTACCATAAAGAGTTGGGATTTTATTCTAAGTGCAATGAAAAGCTATTTGAGGCCTCTAAGCAGGGGAATGATATGATCTGGTTTGTTTGTAAGAAATCATGGTGGTGGGATGGGCAGGAGTGAACATGGGATATTAAGAGTGCTGGCAGGGGGAGACCAGTTAGCCAGGTGGGGGATAATGTGACAGCCCAGAGAGAAAGTGGAAAGCAGTGGGCAAATTCGGGCTATAGTATATAGGTAAACATTTAGATAGGGGATGCAACATAGGAATCAAGGAACACACCTAGAGTTTTGTCGTGAACAAGTTTTGTGGTGCGTTTATTGAGATAAACAAAAGTAGGAGGGGGCGTGGGGAATCAGAATTCTTATAACTAATAATAGTTACTCACTGCGCGCTTACTACGTGCCAGAAACTGTGCTAGACGGTTTAAAGATTTTTCTCCTATTAAAATGTCAAAGAGTGCCCTGGCTGGAATGGCTCAGTGGATTGGTGGCCGCCGGCAAACCAAAAGGTAGCTGGTTGGATTGGTTTGCTGGCCAGGGCCCTAGTTGGGGGCCTGCGAGAGGCAACCAGTCAATGTATCTCAAACAAGATGTTTCTCTCCCTCTTTTTCTCCCTTCCTTCCCCTTTCTCTAAAAATAAATAAATAAAATCTTGAAAAAATAAAATGTCACAACACTGCCAGTAAATACATTAAATCTGTAAATAAAGAAGCTTGGGCTCACGGCTAGTAAGTGTGGAAGCTGGATCCGAACTTCAGTCTGTCCACCTTACCGGCTCTTCGCCGCGAAACCGAGACCATTTCTCCCTGAGCTGTCAGGAGCAGGTAAAATAAGAGCTCCTGTATAGGGCGTTCCGCAGTACGGAGTGTTTGCAGTGATTGTCCCCGCCCATTTCGCCCCAATCCCTTGGCCCCCGCATCGTGCTAGTAGTTCCGTATGAATGAAATTCCAGGACTGGTAAAGTGGATCAAACTTGCCTCCTACTATTGGTCAGAGCTGAAAGAGAAGCCTCGTGATTGGGCAAAAGTCAGAGGAGGCGGGCTGGGTATCTTCGGGTACCTCAGATACCCTCTTGGGGCACTCATTTCTCCAACGCTCTTTTACGTAGTTTTCTACGACTCTAGAGGGCCGTGGCCGAGCCGATTCCTGCGGCGGCGCGAATCTCTGACGTTTCCCCTTCTAATTGGCTAGAAAGTGAGACTGCAGTTCCGAAGCCTAACTGGCCGCGCGGGCCGCCTGGAAGGTGAAGTGTACTGCGCTGATTGGCTGCGCCTAGAGGGCCGCGTGTGATGTCCCGAGCGGCGATTGGCTTTCATCTGCTAGGGGCTTCTCTCACTGGGACAGGGGACACCCGGGAAGTAGACTGGCAGACGAGGGGGCAGGAGGGCCAGCTTGCGTCGCTCCAAACCCAGTAGAAGACCCCGGCGCGCGGCTGCCTTTGAGGGCCGGGTGGGCAGGAGAACTGACGCGGCGGCTGCAGCTGCGGAGACACTGAGGAGTGTGTGAGACTGGGGCCGGCATAGGGGCTGGCACGAGAAACCATGGCCCCGCAAAACCTGGGCACCTTCTGCCTGTTGCTGCTGTACCTCATCGGGGCCGTGATCGCCGGGTGAGGAACGGGCATCCGCGCGGCACGGGGCTCTTGAGTCATTTCTGGCCGGGAGAGCCTGAAGGAGGAGGAGGGGGCGTTGCTATGGTGAGACGGCAGGGCGGAGGAATGGATAGTGTGGACCAGGTTGTTGGGGTGGAGAGGAGAGCAATGGGTGACACGAGTGACAGGGACTTACTTAGAGACAGAGGCCTTATAGAGCTAGATTTGTCGGGAGGGGTAGGAGCTGGATGCAGTGCCAAACACAACGCAGGGGGCAGGGGGGCTGTTGACCTAGAGAAAAGGGCTATATAATGTTAAGCCTGCAACGAGCCATTGGGGAGTTGACCTTAAAGTAGGTAGGTTAGTGCCAGGTTGAGTGAGGAAGTGAGTAGAACAGGTAGGGAAATCTTGCTGGGACTGAAGGAAATTAAATTGAGGAGGAAAAGGCAGACCCTTTGGAGCGCCCTTGTACAGCTTCTTGAGATTCTGAGTGTAAGCTGTCATCATGCCTGTCTCTCTCCATGGTACATTTTGAGAAGCTGAATGGTATGAGCCAGAAAAGCTTTTCACCAACAGGTAGCAGACGAGGATTCTAGCCCTCCCACCCCCACCACACCTATGAATATGTGACCTTGAAGGAACCACCTAAATTCACATCTGTAATATAAGGATAATAATGCGTCTCCTGTATGAGGGGAATAGGACCACCTGAACTCTTGAAGATCCTTCTAGCCTTTAAGATGCTATAATCCCAGTGACGATAGGATATGATATACCAGGCTTATATTTTAGAATGTGGGGAATAGCAGGGTATTAGTTTCTAACAATTAATTGCTCTAAATAGAGAAAGTTTTACCTAGTAGAGCTTTGAAATTTAAGTGCTTATTTTCTTAAAGGCTTTTTGCCTGTGCATATATGCTTAAACTTTGTCATTTTTTCTTGTAAAACATCTTAACTTAAAAAAATTAATTTGTCCTGGGTCATGCTTTATTGTTTTTGTTAGTATTTTTTATACTTAAAGCAATAAGTACACTAAGGAGCTTAAGTAAAATATCAGTATAAATATTGGTAATAGTGAAGCTTTATAGCCCTGGTTGGTGTGGCTTGGTTGGGCATTGTCCTGCAAACCAAAGATCGTGAATTCAGTTCTTAGGGCACCTGCCTGGGTTGCAGGTTCAGTCTGGTTGGGGGCTGTACAGAAGGCAACCAATCGATGTCTCTCACATCAATGTTTCTCTCCCTCTCTCTCATTCCCTTCCCCTCTCTCTAAAATGAAAAATTAAATTAGAAAAACTTTCACTTTTAAAAGTGTATTATATAACTCATGAAGTTTCCTTCTCTCTCCACAGGAGAGATTTCTATAAGATCTTGGGGGTGCCTCGCAGTGCCTCTATAAAAGACATTAAAAAGGCCTACAGGAAACTAGCCCTGCAGCTTCACCCTGACCGGAACCCTGATGATCCACAAGCACAGGAGAAATTCCAGGATCTGGGTGCTGCTTATGAGGTGAGTCAGGAGAAAGGATAAAGCATGAATAAAACTTACAGCTATAGCCCTGGCTGGTGTAGCTCAGTGGATTGAGCATGGGCCTGTGAAGCAAAGGGTCGAAGATTCGATTCCCAGTCAGGGCACATGCCTGGGTTGCAGATCAGGTCCCCAGTAGGGGACACATGAGAGGCAACTACACACTGATGTTTCTCTCCCACTCTTTCTCCTTCCCTTCCCTTCTCTCTAAAAATAAACAAATAAAATATTGAGAAGAAAATTCTGAACAATCAGTTTAAAAAAAAACTTAGAGCTATAGAATAGACTTTGTAACATGGGGAAGCACTCTCTTCTTTCAGGCCATTTCTTTTTAGAAATAGAGAATAGATAAAAGTAAAAGTAATATTTGATGCTATATTGTACATTAATATTTATAGATGCCATTTCCTGCCTTTTTCATATTAACTTTTTTTTATTAAAGAGAGTAATGTTGAAAAGATGATTGAAAGGAAGTTAGATGGATAGGTTATAAGTAGATTAATCACTAGTCAATCAATTTGGGAGTTGGAGACAGAACAAAAACCTAAGTGAGGATTGCAGATCTGCATGCCTGTATGGACTAGACGAATAACATTCAGGGCAGGTGTAAGATAAAGCATGGCAGTGGATATCCTGCTTCCCATCTCGGGAATCAGTCGGGATTGAGAACTGTGACACACTGAAGCCTTCTAGACCCATTTCAAGGGAGCAGCTGTGGTTCGGCACTATCCAGTATTTGGCCAATACAAGTGCAATCACTGTTGCCAGATCATTTCATATTTCAAGAGAAGTACAAATCCAAAATCCAGGTGACTAATTCAATTTTAAAATTTCATATTCATGCAGCTCAAACAAAACAGCTGTTATTTGAACTTGCAACCTGTACTCTAGCAGTCAAAACACTTCCGTGTGTGCCATCTCATTCACTCTTCACCAGAACACTGTGGAATATAGTAGGGCTGGGCAGAGTCTTAATCCTGTTTTCTTTTTCTTTGATAATTTTAACCACATTGAGGAATACTAATTGATGCTTGATAAATTATTTACTATGTGAAAATGTGTTAGACAGAACTTTTCAACATTATGGTAGAAAAATTTTACAAATAAGGTATTGATATTTTTTATATCTTAATTTAGGAGGTAGATGGTTTGCATGTGTTGAATTCACCTTTCCTCTAGAAATAGAAAAAGTAATCTGTGGTTTTATTTTTGTTAAGCTTTACCGAGATATAATTGACAAGTAAAATTGTAGTAGTTTTAAAGTGTTCATCATAATTATTTGGTATATGTGTACATTGTGAAAGGGGATCCACTTAACACATCTATCACCTCACATATGGGGTTTTTTTGTGAAGATATTTTAATTCTGATTTCTTAGCAAATTTCAATTATATAGTACAGTGTTATCAACTCTGCTCATCATTTGTTTCCATTTTCTAAAAGGGCACAGAAATAATTGAACTCCAAACTCCATGGAGCTAAAACTTCTAAATTTGAGTCAAATTTCTATATAGTGAGAAGGCTAGAAGCAAATCTGAAAAATATTAATAGTGGAAAAAACCCAAAGGAAGGGATTGCATGGCCTCCTTGATTGAAGAAGTGAACAGACTAAAACAGAGACTTATACCTAGGTGAAACCTAGAACTACTGGGGTCCCCCTTTCTTCTCTTGGCACCTTCAGGGATTCTGTGGGATCCAAATTTCTAACTCAGGCCCACAAACTTGAGAGGGTTGGTGGACCCTGTTACATTATACATGACATTTTATTTCTTGTTGACAATATGAATTCTATATTTTTGTACTATATGTCCCATGAATATTCTCATTGTTTGCTAGGAATTAAATACCCAAAAATATTTTCTAAGAACGCTATTGCTATAAATTTACCAAGCTGTTTAAAGAATCTGTCATGTTCTTTAGCCGTAATCTAGGCAGGTTCATTTATGAGATTACAATTTATAACTCTTAAGAGCCTTTCTAAGTCACAAGTTCAATTTTATTGTTGTTTGTTTTCTTTTTGTTTTTGTGTCATTCACTTGATTGCTTTTGTATCTTAGATAAATTAGAGCTGTAAAGATGAAGACTGAACATAAATCTGTCTTTTTACTGAGCTGGGGTTATTGCATTTTAATTAGTTAACACCCTGTGTTGTTGAGCAATCAACTAATAATAGTTTTTTATTTCTTTTGGAAATAAAATAGTTTCGAAGACCATAGGATAAAATTTGCTTTCCTCAGACGAAGAAAAGTAAGGAGGAAGCGAATGATAATAGATAACTTGAAAAGTAGTTTTGGGACAGGTGTAGAAACCTCTCATGTCCAAAAAAAACTGACTAAAAATAAAAAGTAGCCTTTGTTTTGGGGTTTTGAAATGGTCTTCCTTATAAATCCAAATGATGGTTTCATTTCTTTTCTTTAAGATGAGATCAGAGAAGTATACTTGCAAGTGGAAATATTGGAAATCCAAATTGCATGATAATGTATTTTTTTTTGTTTTTAAAAATGAACTCTTACCCATTTCTGCTTTTCCAAAGTAGCTACTTATTCTTGAGGATATTTACCAAAACATTCCTTCCTCTCCTGGTCTATCATAGTGACTTTAGTCAAATACTGTAGTCACTTCTCTTGGGCTAACCCATTTGTCTTTGTTTTTAAGAATGCTCATTTTCAAAGCCCTGGCTGGTATAGCTCAGTGGATTGAGTGTGGGCCTGTGAATCTGGTTCGATTCCTAGTGAGGGCATATGCCTGGGTCGTGGGCCTAGTGTGGGTAGGGGGCATGTGAAAGGCAACCACACATTGATATTTCCTCTCTGTTTTTCCCCTTCCCTTCCCCTCTCTCTGAAAATAAATAAAATCTTTATGAGGAAAGAATGCTTATTTTCACCTACACTCAAGTTTTTTTACTCTTCTAAATGTATTTTAAATGTTAATAAATGTTTTCTGGGCCCCTTGCACATCATTTCAGCCTTGAGCCATAAGGCAATCAGATCTTCCCCCTTTTTTTTTTGCTGAGTCATCAAGCCCCATCTATTTCCACCTCTCTTCTGAGCCAGCTCAGGTATGGGTTTGCAGTAACTTTCTCTTTCAGTCTGCTGTTCAAAGAGGAGTTGAAAATATCAAGGAAGGAGTATATATTTATTTAATTTTCAAAGGTATATGTGTTCATATACTTCAGATTGCTCTAAGACAAGAAGCTTTTTATTTTGGGGGGAAGGAAAATTATGAAGAATATGGAAGCTTATTTTATTTTTATATTCTTTAGTATTATGTGTGGAATGGGCCCGATGAGAAAGCATTTATGCCTTTGACTGCATGTAGTTTTCAAAAACTATTAAAATTTCAAAAAGTCTTTTTAGGCTGTGAAATTGACCTTGAGCAACCTTCACAGAGCAGTGGCCCATTTTACTCTCTGCAATTCAAACATGGGAGATCATGAACTTAAACATGTATATGGCAGACAGCATTGTTTCACAAGTGGATTTCTATATACCCACCAAAATGAAAAAGGAGGGTCTATCATTTGATTCCCTTGATTTATCGGATTTATCAGTCTGTTGGGGACGAGGGCATGGGAAGGCCCCGTAGGCCTATGAAATTTTAAGGCTGTCCTAATTTACTGTTTCTGGCACTAATGGCAGTCCATTATAGACATATCCTCATTTGTAGTTTAGAGAGAGTATATAGCATAGTGGTCGATAAGCATGAGCACTGGAGTCTAACTGCATGGAGGTAAACGTGATGATTTCTTCTCACCTCTTTCCCGTTACTGTCCTCACTGTCATAGCCACATCATTAATCTCAGATACGATTTTTATGGGACTAGGTAAGTTTGGATAAATTTAAATGAAAAATGTAAATTGAGCAATCTGGAAATTACAAAATGAAAAATGCATCAAAGAATTTAGTCTGCTAAAGAAAAAACTTTATAAACATTCCTTAATATTGTACATAATGAAAACTACATTCACTAAAATCTTAGACACAGTATCAGAATTTTTAAAAAAAACCCATAA
Organism: Artibeus jamaicensis; assembly: GCF_021234435.1. Taxonomy (NCBI): domain Eukaryota; kingdom Metazoa; phylum Chordata; class Mammalia; order Chiroptera; family Phyllostomidae; genus Artibeus; species Artibeus jamaicensis. Next base: position 4,325,513 of record NW_026522046.1, on the reverse strand, counting down.
ATATGAGTGCACCTTATCTGAACATTACCAACTCATGATCTTTTTTGTTCCCAGGTTCTGTCAGATAGTGAGAAGCGGAAACAGTATGATACTTATGGTGAAGAGGGATTAAAAGACGGTCATCAGAGCTCCCATGGAGACATTTTTTCACAGTATGTAATTTACCCATCTGCAAAGCAGTAGTGCCTAACAATGAATCATTTAGTGATTATTAAACAGTTGTTCTTGCTCCCTTGTTCAGAAGCTTTTGACAAAAAGTGCATCTCAATTGATCCTTGACTAAAAGGTCGATCATCATCTTTCCATTTTCACAAAGCTCCAGAAAAGACGGGTAGCACTGAAAGGGCTGTTAGTCTAGCCACCTGTATCAGTCAATGGAACCTTGACAATGTTGTGGGGGAGATACATGTTGGAAATTAGTTCATCCTCATCTCCTTGCTGTCTTAGCATTTGCAAACCATTTAAAGAGAAAAGTCATTCTTGTAAGCAGAGAGAGAGAGAGAGATTCCTACTTCCATACCTAGAACTGCCTCTCTTTCATCCAGTCAGCATGAGGTCAGTTATGGTAACCAGTGTTCAGGAAAGGAATTAGGGTAGAGGCTTTTATTTCCTGCTGTGAGATGGCTTTCTGGAAGTGCTGAGTGGCTGGAATAATAAACACTTTGCCTTCTCATTCTGCCAACCCCTCTTTGTTGAGCACTTAAATTTCCATATGCTCTAGTAATGCCCTGTATTAGGAGAGCTTAATTTAGGGTTTCGAGTCAAGTTATAAACAAAATAGCCCTGGCTGGCGTGGCTCAGTGGATTGAGTGCTGCCTGCGAACTGAAGGGTCACCAGTTCAATTCTGAGTCAGGGCACATGCCTGAGTTACAGGCCAGGTCTCCAGTAGAGGGTACTCGAGAGGCAAACAAACACACATTCCTGTTTCTCTGTCTCTCTTTCTCCTTCCCTTCTTCTCTCTCTAAAGATAATAAAACGTGTTTTTTTTAAAGTTATAAACAAAATAATGTTTGAAGATGCATTTTTATGGGGAGAGGGTTTATGACTTTCTTCAGATTCTCAAAGGATTTTGTGAACCCTTCTCCAAAAGAAGTTAAGAGTCACTGTCTCATGTAATAACGTTCGGGGGTGACAGTACATTTTCAGGACTTGTGGAGATGTGTGAGTAATGTGATTAGGAAATCGTTTTCTTCCCGAGGGTCGATTGGGTTTTTTCCTGCTAGGGCATGTCCTGCTCCCCTTCACTGTTGAGAAGTGATCCCCAGGGAGGCCAAAACAGAAACAAACCTTGTTTGTACCCCCTGCCCCCTCATGAGCAAATCCTCCCTCTCTGCTTTTATTTAAGATTCAGGGAATCTATTCACCAAGATTGGTTGGCAGGGAAGTTATATAGTTGTCATCATCACTGTGCTAGCATCTGAGGCTTAATAACAGCAACAGTTAACATTAAGATTAGAACACCTGCACAGCTGGAGGTCACTGTATTAATCTGTAAGAGATGCTTCTGTTACTCACAAAAATTAGATTTGATTTTGCAGAACCCAGAACTTCCTTTTCCTTAAGGCTTAAAATTTTACTAAGGCTGATGCTTATTTAATGTATTTAATTATGTACCCAAGATGTTTGTACAGAGCAGCAGCTTTCCCAAAAGTTAGTCTAAAAATCATACAAAATGAACATTGCAAATGTTCAAAATGACCATTACTTTCAGCATAACATGGTTTATATATTCTATATCCTTTCTCAGTAAGCTCATTATTTATTGATATTTCTCAGTATTAAAACATCATTTCATTGATTAAGTCCAATTCGGAATTCACTGGTACACTATATATGTGCATAGTACTATATATCTGGGCAATGGTACATTTGTTTGTGGTAGAGGCAATATAGTTGTATAAATTACAAATTGTGTATGATATATGACTCCAATGCATTAAAAATGTTTTTTCAGTTTTGTACAGTATATTGGTAGGACACAATATTTTATGAATGTGAAGAAAACTAAATAATTGCAAGACATGAACTCTCATTTCTTTTCCTGTTGATTTTACAATTATCTACAGCTTCTTTGGAGATTTTGGTTTCATGTTTGGAGGAACCCCTCGTCAGCAAGACAGAAATATTCCCAGAGGAAGTGATATTATTGTAGATCTAGAAGTCACTTTGGAAGAAGTGTATGCAGGAAATTTTGTGGAAGTAAGTTCAAACAATACAGCTGCTCATATTGACTCCCAGAACTTGTTCTTTTGACTAAAAACAAAGGGTTTCTGGGGATCTTCTCTGTCTTTTTGGGGGTGGGAGAGCGACCAGATGTATAGAATTGCATTAATCATAGTCCTTGGTTCATCAAACACTGTTACTGGGTCATGAACTCACCCTCTAGGCCAAGAACTAAATAAAACAATACCACCATTTACATCCATCTACCCATGTCCTCCTTCACTAGTATGTTCCCCTGCCTCCCTTCAAAGGCAGCTACTAACCTGAATTTTGTCTTTATTATTCCTTTCCATTCTTGCTTGTTGTATTATATATGTGAATATATGATTACTATGTCATTTATCTTCACTGTTTTTGACTTTGTAAAAATGGTGTCATACTGTACATTATCTTTTGGGACTGGCTCTTTCATCCATGTTGTTGCTTACAGCTATAATTCTACCGAATAGAATTTCACTGTGACCACAATGTATCAATACGCAAATAGGTTATTTCCAGTTTTTTTTCGATTTCAACCAGTGCTTTTATGAACATTTTTGTATATATACCCAGGTACATATGAACCAAAAATTTCTCTTGGGTTTATATATAAGAGTGGAATTGCTGGATAATATGAACCAGCATTCATTTGTACAAGATAATAGATACCACATTGTATTCTCATTTGGTTGGTACCAGCATTTGCACCTACAATTTATAAAAGATTCTATAGATCTGCCTGCCTCTCTAATACTTTGAATTATTAGACTTCTCAATTTTCACCCATTAAATGGGTATACAATGTTACCTTATAGTGGTCTTAATTTGCATTTTTTGATTAATAATTAGGATAAGCATCTTCATGTTTATTGGCCATATTTGTTTCCTGTCTGTGAAATGCTTTTTCATGTCTTTTGCCCATTTTTCTTCTGACCTGGTCTTATTGATTGCTAAGAAAAGTTTATTCTTACTACTAATCCTTTGTTGGCTGCATATAATACAAATGTATCCTATCAGTTTGTAACCTGTCTTTTCATTATATTGAAGATTTATTTAAATGAATATAAATAATTCATTTTAATGTGGTGAATTTATCAGTGTTTTCTTTTATGGTTAGTGTTTGTGTCTTGTTTAAGAACTTCTCTGCTCTAAAATCAGAAAGCAGTTCACCTATATTTTCTGCTAAAACATTGGAATATTTTAATTGGTGGTTATTCATCTTTGTTAATTCTGGAAAATTTATCTGTACTGTATTTTCAGATATTTAAACCATTGGCACTTCTACTTCTATCAGCTCTTAACTTTCTTTTAATATTAAACATATTTTTATCCTCCCCACCTTCCTTCTAGGAGAGTGCTTCATGGTTTCCTAGCTCACTACTTCAATCCTCAGTCAACTCATATTTTTATATGTAATATTTCTACTTGGTCCTTGAATTATGTCTTATTCTATTTCATTTTGTTAATGTCTTTCCTTATCCCTATAGTATTAATTTCTTAGACTGTCTTCTCAACTAGATTTGCTCAAAAGACGCATGCTACCCGGCTCGTTACCTTTGGGGGCTGTGGTAGGTAGTTGGAGTCCTCAGGTCCCCTAGCTGTTTGAGTTCATATGGCCTCTGTAGGGATCTACCCCTTTCTTCCCTTACAGAACATAGAGGGCAAGCCTTTACCTAGTGGTTTTCTCTGTGTTTTGTTTTCTTGGAGTTTTTGTTTGCTATCTGGCGTCTATTATGTTCTGGGGAGGGGGCCAGATGGTGTCTTTCCTGAGGCAGTTCAGGAGCAAGGCCATGGCGGAACTTCAGCTGCTTTTTCCCAACATCTTCACTGCCCCTGCCAGCTCCTGTTGCCCCGTATACGCCAGTTCAGAACAGCCTTGTGTCTCTGGCATTTTCTCACACATTTTGTGTTATCATCATTGTTTCTAGGAATTCATATTTTCTTACAATTTTGTCAGGATTTTGGAGGAAATAGCAGTAGTCTAAGCATATGTGCCATCTCAACAAGAAGCAATTTCTTCTTAGTTGTGGCTTTTGGTCAGAATAGCTGAAAGAAGAGGGCTAGACAATTACAGAAGATGAAACTGGCTTGTAATACTGTTGTTCAGTCTGAGGAATGAGAGAAAAAGGATTTTATTTATTTATTTATTTATTTTTGTAAATTTATTTTTTATTTTTTTAATTTATTTATTTGTCTTTAGAGGGGAAGGGAAGGAGAGAGGGAGAGAATCAAGTTGTTGTCGTTTTAAAGTACATGGGCCATCTCTCCTTCAAGAACAGCTTAGGTTGTTCAGGTAGGAGAAGGGCAGCGAGCCTAATTAACTCCTGTGTTTGCTCCAAGACCTATTGTCTGCAGTCATTGCCAGTACACGGTACACCTCACTTTTTGCAGTTAGTGTGGTTTTGAACAAATTCTTTCTAATCTAATTATTGTAAAGGATGTAAGTTACCTTGCCATTTAAATGAACTGATAGCAAATTTTTTTTTTTAAGAAAAAAAATGCTTTGAGAGAACATAGTGGTTAAAAACATGGACTCTGGAGCTAGACTGCCTGGCTCTGCCGTATGTCAGTTATGTGACCTTGGTCATGTTACTGAACTTTGTGTGCTTCCATTACTTCCTCTGTACAATGGAAATAATAACAGTCTCATAAGGTTGCTGCTGGGATTCAATGAATTTATATATGTAAAAACGATTAGAGCATTGCTTGGCACATGGTAAGTGCTATAAAGTATTGCTCTAATTACTGTTGTGGCTATTTATTCTGTTCTGGGCTCTCATATGTTGGAAGGTGGGCTTTCCAAGGTGGGATCTGCCTCCAAGCCTTTGTGTCATGCTGCTGTGTGAGCATGTGCTTTGTGATTAGGTATTTCACTAATGAAACAGATAAAAGCAATACATTTCTCCATATATATTAATTTCCACATACTTAGAGGGATCAGAATGTTTAATAGCAGTCATCTACAAAGAGAGGATCATTGCATGTCTTATGGGCTAAACTATCTGAATTGAGATAGCACTGGAAGCAGTCCGAGACTGAGTTGCCTGAAACAAGGAATTGTTCTCATCAGGTTAATCAGAGCTAATGTTCTGGCGGCAGCCACATACCAGCTCTTAAAGGCTGTGGTTGTTCTTCAGGGGTTATGCGCGACATAGCTCAGATTTCCAAAAGATAGTAACTCTGTGGACTACTGTAAATCAATCATACTTAATTGTGACTTAGAAATGCTGATATATAACACATTTTCCTGTCCTTTTTTATTCCCCTCTCTCTCCTCCAACTTTAGAATCTGAGTCATTTAAACATCTGTCTGTTTCATTGCCGTTCGGGGGTTATTTGAACTCCGCAAGTACTTCTCTCAGCTCAGGGCTTCCTGAGGGATTGCTTACCAGAGAGGGGGATGTTCCAGCTCTGGCGCATGTGCAGAGCCCTGGTCAGTTGAGAAAGCCAAAGGCTGCTTTACATGAGAGGGAAGCTGATATTGTTTATACGCTTCTTAGGTAGTTAGAAACAAACCTGTGGCAAGGCAGGCTCCTGGCAAACGAAAATGCAACTGTCGGCAGGAGATGCGGACCACCCAGCTGGGCCCAGGGCGCTTCCAGATGACCCAGGAGGTGGTCTGCGATGAGTGCCCTAATGTCAAGTAAGTGACAGTTGTTCTCCCAAAAGACACTTTAATCATCCCATTTGTCTAATAAAATGCGAATGGTCCATTTCTAGATTTTTTTCCCTCCCTCCCCTTACTTTTCTCTGTCTCATGTTCTGCCAGAGGATAGAACAAAGAAATGTACATCTTAATTTTTTCCAAAGGTATTTCTTCTAAATATCTACCTTTATGTTTCTGAACTAATACGCAGTGGTCTATATTTCTCAATATACCTGATAAATGTTTGTTGTTTCATTTTTTCTACTTGGAATCTTAGAGCAATATTATATGTCCAGCAAACATTTCATATTAGAAAAGTACTATTTGCTAATTGTTTTTTAAATACAACTATTTAATTGAACCTTAAACTGTCTATACCATAACTTGATCAGCTATTTGTGAGATCAGGAAAAAAAGTCATATGGGATAAACTCTGCTGCTAGATTCCTGATAAGCATGACCCTGCCCCTCCAGGTGCAAATGTATGTAAGTGTGAGCAGTTTCCTCTGTCATGCATCACGCAGTTCAAAGTAGCCATTCTACGGCGGGTGTTTTGGAGGCAGCAGCCGAATGAGTGTATGTTATGTAGTAGCTTCCTCCTGTGTTGGCATGTAGAAGGTGTCTGTGGGTATCTGATAGTTTCATCAACTAGAGATACGGATAGTCTTCCAAGAAAAAGCTCTGGTAGAATGGATACAACTTTATTTGTATTTGGTTTGTATTTTCTTTTCTTTTTCTTCATATTACATTCTCTTTATTCAGACTAGTGAATGAAGAACGAACACTGGAGGTAGAAATAGAGCCTGGGGTGAGAGATGGCATGGAGTACCCCTTTATTGGAGAAGGTAAAATATTGATGTTCATGTTTTACTATGATAACTTTCTGCTTTCTGTTTGCTTGTACCTCCCACCCTTACCTCATCCCATATCCTTAATGGCCACACAGTGATGCACATATTATTTCCAACACTCCAGTCAGCCTGAGGATACAGAAAGCCTGTTTTGACCATTGTGGTTGGCCACCCTTAGCAGTAGCATTACTGTTTGTCCTTTGAATATCCTGTTTAAAAGTTTCTATCAAGTAACCTAAGTTATATCAAAATTTAGGGTGTTCAGACCTTAGTGAATTAATTTTAACTCAGCAGTGAAAAAAGACATGTAACTCTAGTTGGCATTAATAAATGATTCTGAGACCTTACCTTTGGGGTTTTACATTGAAAACTGTAAAAGGAAAAAAGAGCTTTAAGACTTCAGGTTCAAGAAATCAATGAATCATTCCCTGTTTAGGAAATAGGTCAAGTTATCTGTTGCTGCGCCTGAGGTACAGCTGATCTGAAACTTTATATAAGCAGGTAGAGACACTGCTCTCACAGATAGGCTTGATAGTTGACACCTTAGGTATCGATTTTAAAATATTCTCTCAGCTGCCAAATGGATGTGCAGTGTTAGACACGTGTGGCTCACAACCTGCTCTGATCGTTTCTGACTAGGTGAGCCTCACGTGGATGGAGAACCAGGAGACTTACGGTTCCGAATCAGAGTCGTCAAGTAAGTAATCTAATTTGAGAGGCCTTCACTTCAGCCCCTACTTTTCAGATGAGTCAGATTATAGAAATATGGGAAGTCCCTGAGGCACTGCCAGACAGACTTTTTCCTTTGTTTAATGTCCTTGATACCCTCAAGGATTACTTGTAACTCTACAAAAATACTGAAAATTTTGGGTTGGGGCCGAGGATTGAGCCTAGTTTTATGTTTACTCAGGACCTACAAATTCAAAAGAGGTTAGAAGGAGAGAATTAATAAGACAAGTAAGGAGTTGTTAAAGAGAAGGAAAGAAGAATGGGAAGTCAAGGAGACCTGAGATTTTAACCGAGGCAATACAGTCTACCGAGAATGGCAGACTTCTTCTCCCAGAAGGGGCCTTCCATGATATAATACACGCTTTTGTGCAGAGAGAGCTCTTTGTTAGCTTCTCTTTGGCCTGAAGTGCTACTTAGATAAGAATTTTGCCTGGGACTCAGGCTTTCTTGTTTATTATTTCTCTCGTTACCAATTTGGAAACCAGTGATACCTTGCTTCTTAGGAGTCTTTGAAAGAAGGTTCCCACCTGAACATGGAGAAATGGGCCCCCACCACCTAAGACTTTTCTCTCACAGTACTCTTTAATCTCCACGATCTTTTCCTTGGTGTTTTCTTCCTTGTCATTTTCATTGTTTCATGGAGAAAGTGGAACATGTACTATTACCATGTACTAAGCCTGGTACCTTCTTAAGTCTGTCTTTGCCAAAATTCCGTCTTATCCTATCCTCATCCTCCCCCTTGCCCACCTTATCTCCATCTCCAGAGCTGACCTGGCCTTGGGAGCCCAGCTCTGGAAACCTCTCCAGACCCGTTCATTATGCCGTCTCCCCAGCCCACATTGCTAGAAGTTGTCTTTCTCCCTTTTTCATAATCTAATTATGTGTAGGTTTATTTACATGCTTTGGCTTCTGCTGATTGTGAGCTTCTTAAGAGTAGGATTTAATAAATCTTATGTGCCTTTTTAGGTTACTACTACACACAAAAGGATGTTCAGTAAATGCTTATTGTTTAAGTGAGTGATGTTCATCCTTTTTTCAAAACGTTCTAAAAACGTTTTGAACTCTTTCCAAAGAAGGATGGAAGTTAATGATTTTTACCTTGTTCTCTGTACAGGCACCCGATATTTGAAAGGAGAGGAGATGATTTGTACACAAATGTAACAGTCTCACTAGTCGAGTCTCTGGTGGGCTTCGATATGGATATTACTCACTTGGATGGTCACAAGGTAAACAAACCAATTTTCCTGCTTCCTGCCTGTCCTCTTAAAAGTGGTCGTGTGTGTGGTTTCAGAATTATTTCATCCACTTCAATCACTTAGAGCCATGGGGACTTTTTTCTCAGTCTTGGCCTCCTCTTATTCTTCCACCGAAGTTCTGGACGTTTCAGCTACTCAGAGTTGATTGCACAGCCTTTGTCAGTCTTGTCCTTATAGCCTCCAATGGCAAACACTTACTATTGTGCTTGTTTATGTGTTTGGTTCTCCTTTTCCTTTTGAGAGCCTTCTCTTTCTTCAGCTCCCAGTGTTCTAATGAGTTTCCCTTTCCCCTTCATCTTTCCTGCCTCCTCTGAGATACAATGTGAGCTTTGAGCACCTGTTCACTAGAAGCTGGTGGTGCACTTTGGGAGTATCAGTCCTGCTCTAGTTCATTCCCTTTTGCTTTCCAGGTACATATTTCCCGGGATAAGATCACCAGACCAGGAGCAAAGCTATGGAAGAAAGGGGAAGGCCTCCCCAACTTTGACAACAATAACATCAAGGGCTCTTTGATAATCACTTTTGATGTGGATTTTCCAAAAGAACAGTTAACAGAGGAAGCAAGAGAAGGTAGGGGATATAATGCATATAAGTATATGTGCTTGATGTATGTGAGTATGAGAACAGAGTGGTTAAAGAAGATAGGCAATAAAAACAAAACCCACCAGTGACATCAGACATCAACCATTAACACTAGTGAACACAAGACTAGGAATGAACTTGCCTTCTGGAAAAGCAATATTAAAAATTCTTCTGTCACTATGTTACAAAGGGCTGTCTAAGGCAGGCTTTGAAACCCAGGGAGTGACAGGTCGTGTGGACATGTGGGTATGAAACGGAATGAGCACAGATGAGTGAGACCAAACTGTTCAAGGAGAGATGAGGTGTACCTGAGGGTTAGAGCCATGGGGATGATGTCTGCTGTGGCTGGTTGAGTGGAGGGCCTAGTTGGTGGGTCCTAAATAAAAGGAAGAAGGTGAAAGAGGTCAAAACTGTAAAGAGAACAAAGAAGGAATGGAAGACAGCTGAAAAGATTTCATTCCATTTCGATTGCCTTTCTCATAAGGTTTTATGGGATGTGTATGGTATGTGTGCTTGAGAGACAGAGAAAGACAAGATCGTCTGGGACGTGTGCGCATGTGTGGAGGTATCCCTGTGTAATGAAGTTGGATGTTGGTGATTAGTTTAATTCAGATCATGGTTATTGTAAGGTCTTCTGTGCGCCTGCGCATGAAACATGCTCTTTATGCTCTAGGGGAGTCACATTTGTGCTAATGGAATAATTTGTTCTTCTTTCTTCAGGTATCAAACAGCTACTGAAACAGGGATCAGTGCAGAAGGTGTACAATGGACTGCAAGGATATTAAGAGTGAATAAAATTGGACTTTGTTTAAAATAAGTGAATCAGCGATATTTATTATCTGCAAGATTTTTTTTTAGTTTGTTTTGGTTTTCAATATGCAAGTTTGGCTTAATTTTTTCTTCTAATGATCGTCATGAATGAATAAGAGGGCTTAGGAATTTGTCCTTTTTTGTTCAGAAAAGAGTGACCAGCAAAAGGTTTAATAATACCTCTCCCTTAGGGGATTTAATGTCTGGTGCTGCCACCTGAGTTTCAAGAATTAAAGCTACAAGAGGACTCCAGGAGCAAAAGAGACACGATGTAAGGGGTTGGAGTTAATTGGTAGCTATTTCATTCAAAATACCAACTGGAGAAGTCTGTTTTTAAATACATTTTGTTGTTAATTTTTCTCGACTCCTGTTTCTTGTTGGTTCAGCTACACTGTTGTCTTTTCCATCTCCCTTTTGGTCATTTTCCCTTCATTTGCCCATTTCTCTCCTTGGTGCCTGTGAGTTGGGTTGTCTTCCCATCAAGCAAGATGGATGCCCACACCTGGAAAAACCCAGTCTCCATCCCAGTCCTCTAGAAGGGAGCTTGAATAAACTGAATAAACAAAGACTGGGGTAGATGAATCAAGGTTACCCAGAAATCTCATTGTCCTTGAGAAAGTATAAGTCCTCATTTAATTTGGGAATAGAAAAATCTGATAAGGGTACAAGTCACTTTCACATATCTGACCTCACGGGACCTGATGATTAAAAAGCCTTTGTGTTAGGAACAAGGATTACCATTGGCTCTAGAAAATGAATTTAAGTAGAATTAGAGATGGCGTTTGCCTCTCCTGCAGCACCTAATTCAGATGGTATGTGGCCCTCTTCGCTTCTCTACATTACACAGTCATCACAAGCGACTTGTCCTCTACTTTCGGGCTTCCTGCCTCGGGAGTGAGTGTTTCAGTGCTGTTGACTGATTTCCGCTGCGCTGTGTGTGGAGCTGCCTCCCAGCCACCTGTGTCGTTCCAGCAGCCTTCCCACCTCCGCCCTGCGCCAGCCACTGCTCCTGGCTGCCTTTTCATTGCCTTGTGCCTGTTTTACAAAAATGAGTGGAAAGGATGAAAAAATGAGAGTTTCGTCCATTTAGAATAGTTAAGAAGAAGGTGAAAAGCAGTACACCTTTAACCTCAATCACTCTGGGCTTAAGTATTTTAACTGTTCACTTGTGAAGGAAAAGAACAAAATTAAAAAGCTTATTTGAAATCCCGAAAAACGTACCTTAGAAATGAAGTGAAACCACGTAAATACATATGTAGTTTAGTGGGCTTCTGGTACAGTTAATATTCATTATGTAATGTACTCTTACATAGTGAATATGTAATAGAGCTGCCCTATTTGAGCATTTCATAGAAATAATCATAAATATTTTCCTAACATACCTGATCCCAGGAGAGCTCTTGATCATGGTCTGCACTTGCTAATCCCTGCTTTTCCAAGATTTTTGCAAGTCAGTCACATATGAAGCTGGAGTTACTCATCTTGCTGGAAAGACCCCACAGAGATAATACTCTTGCTGCAAATAAGAGCGTTAGTGAGGCTTTGTCACTCCTGTTTATCCATGGTCCAGGCTGTTATGATTTAACAAGTTATTAAAGAATATTCCATTGTTTGAGCTTCAGTTCATCCCAAATGCTTTCTCTGAAGCACATTGTAATGTGGAAAGATTTCCATCAAAGTTCCACAGGTTTTCTTGTAATAAAACCACAGTAGCAGGGTGGGGGTGATGGAGATGTTGGGAAGATCATAAAACCAGGCTCCAAAGCCCAAGCTTTCACATTGTGGCACAACTGCATTCCCAGAAGTTAGTGCTGCCCGAAAACGGAGGTTCAGTCCCTGAGGCAGCAAGCTCCCGCCAAATGGTCTACTGCTATCCATCTGTCCAGGAATGTTGCAGCGGGGGCTCCTGGGCTTGGGAGGTTGTAGTCAATGTGTAAGTTCCCTTCAGGCCAGAAGCTTCTATATATTGCAGAGTTTTCAAGTGAAGGACTGAGAAAACGCTTCTCGCTCACTCAAAAACCTGTTGAGTGCTTACTATGGGCCACTCTGTTCAAGTGCTTTAAATGGGTGAGCTCATTTCTGTGGAATCCGGGCTGTTATCCTCAATTTACAGGTGAGGAAATTGAGTTATACCTCACAGATCATAAGCAGTGGTACCGGGAATTAAACCCAAGCAGTCTGCTCCAGAGCATGTACTCTGAACTGCTAGGATTTCATGAATTTTACTTAGAGAAAATAAATACTGTAGAAAAAGGATTTTAGGTAATGATGGTGGGAGAAGAGATGCTGTGTTTTGCCATGGATAGTGAGCACTTCTTGCCCAAATTTTTGCCGAAAAAGTAAGGATGTGCATTACACATGGATATAATGATTACCTACTGTGGATATAATGGTGAGGATAATAATCCTGTGCGTGATGCTCACAAAATGTGGGTGCGCGATATACGTGGCAAAATATGGTAATAGTGTCTTCAGTTCTGAAAGGAGAAGTGTCATTCCAGTGAGATACGAAATTAAGCAGAAAGGGTGTTACAGGCTGGGGATCAGACTCAGTCTCTGTGGCGCCCGAGAGCTGTGAATAATGAAGGGTGAGATGTTTTAACCTGAGCATTCGTGCATTTCTAACACATTTTGCCTACTCATTTATGTACGTTTACTTCCTGGTCCTCAGCTGCATTCACTATTGATTGCTTAGATTGCCAGATCCCTAAATCCTATTTCGGTGTTGGTGCTCAGAAATCACTGTTTTGGGAAAATGAAACAGGATATGGGAACTTAAAACCAATTTCAAAAGTTACGTTGGTGGTTATTAGGAATAGGAATGGAATGAGGATTTTATTGTATCCTTTGAAAAAAGCTGCCCCTAGTGTAAGAGTGATTAAAGTAAATATACAAATTATGTGGTAATTATAGAATAGGCTGTACTAACAAGCTCATAGAAGATTCATGTATTAAAAGTTTCCTTATAAGTATAGACATCAGCAGCTGCAGTTCCTGCTTAACTAAGGAATGGCCCTAACCACAGGAAACTGGGCAATCATAAGCAACTCATTGCAGAACCAGCAGAAACTGCCTGTAAATCCTGTTCCCAGCTATCGGCAGTGAAACTGCAGGTGGAGCGATGAAACTACATGGTGATACACATGGAGATAACACTGAAACCCCCTAGAACAGAGCTGAGAAACTGCATGTCTCCAGAAATTCCTTAGGTCCACTCTTCCCATGGTTCCCCTATATAAACTAGCCAGTACGCCTAAGATGCTAAGACAGGCATTGAGACAGTAGTCCCTCATCTTCCAGGTGGCTGGCACCTGAATAAAACCACTTTCCTCTACATCAGCACCTGACTCTTGAGTATTGGCTTTCGAAGCAGTGGGCAGCTGGACTTGCGTTTGGTTACACCAGCTCTAGTAACGACATCTACCCAGAACAAAAAGGCATATACGAGGACACCAGAAGATAAGCTGAGAATAAGAAACAGTTTGGTAAGTGTTCACTTTGAAAAACATTCTAGTCTTTCAGTCACTGAAGCTGTACCAGGACTCATGAGCAAAGGTTGAATACAGGTCACAGGCAGTGGGCACCAGGACACTTTCTACAGTGATTTACATGCCCCAAAGCCCAGACTCTCTGTTTTCACTGAAAGAAATCAATACGTGTGAGTGGTGTAACTGTAGGCATAGTGCCTCTATTAGTGCAGCCCAACTGGGGCAGACATCATTGCAGGACGGTCTGGTCACAGGCCTGAGTGTCAGTACAAACCCTTGCAAGCTGCATTTCCAATATGGTAGTCATGTGTGGCTACTGAGCACTTAAAACGTGCCTAGTGTGAACTGAGGGGCTATGAGTATAAAATACTCACTGAATTTCGAAGACTTAGTGAAAAAAGTATAAAATACCTCAATAATAATTTCATATCTTGATTATATGTTGAAATGATAGTATTCTAAGTATGGTGGGTAAAATATATTAAAATAATAAAATGGATTATTAAATTTACTTCAGTCTATTTTGTTCTTTTGTACTTTTTAAAATGTAGCTACCGAAAATTCAGAACTACAGAGGTAGCTCTCATTATATTTCAGTTGATGCCACTGCTAACAAGTCTCTCCCCGACTTGGAAGAAGTGCACTAGGACTTTGGGATGAAGTGCTCAAATTCACCCCTGTTCGATTGCCTCTCATTCAGTCCAGTCCAATGGTCCAGACTGTTAAGATGTTTTGGGATCCCCACTCGATCCTCCAACATTTTGTCTGTGCTTCCCCACTTGGTGTTATCTGACCCTTGTATTGGCGGAGACATCAAGATTTTCATCCAAACAGTGAATACAAGTGCTGGCCAAAAAGATGAAGGCCAACTCCTGTGTTTTTTCACTAAAAGCCTCTTCCAAGTTGTTATTCATCAAAACATGAGGGTAAAGTCATACCAACCTCCATGGAAATAACTATCTTTGTCTTTTTTTTAATCATGTCTACAAGGATATGCTGAGAGGCCTTGTCGAAATCCAGTTATACAGCAGCCTGCTAGGAAATGAGATAGGTCAACATAACTTAGTTTTACTGATCCCTTATTGGATCCTAGGGATCAGTGCTTTGTATTTAGGTGCTTGCAAGTGATGCCTAACATTTCTGTCATGCTCTTTCCTTTTAGAAAAATTGCCCATTTAGAAAAATTACTTGGTGTGCCCCTCCCCCACACCAACCAACCAGCACTAGGGTGGCCAACTCATCCCTGCCTGCCTGGGACTTGTTTGTCTCTGGTTTTAGCACTGGGAGTCCCACATCCCCAAAAGTCCCTAATCTCAGGCAAAACAGGACGGTTGGTTACCCAGAGGCCCAGCATTGAAGGGTCATTTGCATGGAAGCCCCTTCAGCTCATGTCATTCATAATTGTACAGAGCAATGGCTGAAGGAACTGCAGGGGCTAGAGCCAAGCCAAGATCTGAAAATGTTCCATGAAGGAGGAATCAATGAGCATAGAGACCGAGAAGGTCAAAGCCATAGCACAGCTGTTAAAAGGCAAGTGTGTGCAGGTGCCAGACCCAGGAGGTCCTTCCAAGCTGGCTGACAGATTGGCATGTGTTAAAAACAACATTCCCTTTTGGCCATTTATGTAGGGGAATGGGGGAGATTTTTTTTTTTGGTAAGAGTTGTATATGCCCTTCATCCTTTATACTGAAGATTAAGGGAATCATTGCATGTACTGACTACATGATTAAAATGTAAACTTAGTATAATTGTCTTTCATTTAACAGTTTTATATTTATTTTAATATATAAGTCATACTAAGAATATAGGCTATTTACTTGGTTCTGGGTTTAAAGTCCTCTAAAAATATCTTCTAAAATGTTATTTCTGATTGTATATTGACATAATTCTTCCACCTTTGTTTATTCATTCAAATGTCTTTTTATTTGTTTGTCTGTTTTTGTTTTTATTTGTGATGTGGTTATTCATTTTGTGAGTCCCGAGCCAGTCATCTTCTTAAGAAACATATTAAGGGTGTTTATTTTTGATAATAAAAGGCATTAGTTCTTTCTGTGAGCGGTGATATTATTCTGTTTCAGAATCGCAGCCACCATGACTATTGGCAGCAGGCAACGTCCAGTTGGCTCATGTCCGAATCCCCATCATGGCTGAACTTCTAGGCCTAAACCGCAAAAACACTCCAGAGGGAAAGCTGAGCACCTGCAAGGAATGTTTTTTCCAATGTTTCCTTATTTCCACGAGAGGGTGCTCTGGTGAAGGGGATGAGGCTCATGTACATCCTGTGGACTATATAAAGAATCAGAAATACAATTTCTGCTGCCAAGTTTTCAGTTTGTTCTAGAGTCATTTTAACTCCCCCTTACTGATTGGCCACAGATGCCCGCCCCTTCCCCTGTGACTCAGACAGGGTCTCTGTGCACTCTCAGAGAAGCCCACTGTCTGCTGTAGGGAGGAAGTGGGCAAGCTTACATCAGGCAGAAAGAAAGAGAGAGAACTCAGTTGTGGAACACATTACAAGATTCATTTTGGTATAAAGACAATTAGCAGCAATTGCAGACTTTTTCAAATGGAAACAGAAGGGGACAATAATGTACTCTACCGATTCATTGCACCTTTATTAAGGAGCTGCATTATACATAAATGTTGGGGAACCAAGGTGGCCCAGAGCTCAGCGCCTGCACAGAGGAGCCCAGGCAGTGCTGGTGACAGCCTTGTTCCCCTGCACCCTCCCCACTGACCCCAACACTCAGACTCCTTCCCGAAACAGAGTTCCAGGGAACTTTCCAGTCTACTGCGGGATGGGGCTGGGGGTCATCGCTGGTCCAGTGTTTGCTGAAGATGGTTCTGGTCCGTGGGAAGACCATTTCTAACCACATGCCAGGTCCAGAGTTGAGTCCTTCCCTCCACTCCTGGAGCACAGCCGCCATCATCTTCTCCCTTCGCGTCCACACACCTCTCTGAAATGTCAGTGTGTGTCTGTCCCACGGATGACACAGAGCTAGACCCTGTCACTACGGAAGCAGAAGAGCTGCGGCACAGCAGCCCCTATGTTGTCAGGGCCACTGAGTAATTTGTGGCTGCTGCAAACTGGCTCTGAAAGATGATTTCTTCCTGGTTTATGAATTTATCTTAGAATTTAAATCAAACATTTAAATAGCAAATTATTGTTATTGAGGAAAAAATCAGGCAATTGAGATAGTGGCAAAAAAACCTCCCAGCAACCAAGGTCTGACAGTTACTATGATTGTGGCACTATTTCCAGAATAGCAGGTTCCCTGGCCCTTCTACACCTTCTACACCCCCAGTAAGTGAAAGGTGTGTGTGTGTGTGTGTGTGTGTGTGTGTGTGTGTGTGTGTTTGTATGTGTGAGAGAGAGAGAGAGAAAGAGAAAGAGACAGAGAGAGAAAGACATGGCCCCCACCCCGGGGTTGTGATTGTTCTCTCCGCAGTGGGAAAGCTGCAGGAAAACTGGCCTCACAGTTAAGTGACACCCTCACAGAGTGGCAGAGCCGAGGCAGAGCTGAGGCTTCTGGGGGGGTTAGATTTCTACTCAGCAGTGAGGCTCAGGCTAACCAGACTGGGGTGGCAGGAGAGCAGCTGACAAGTCATGAGAGGCACTCGTAGAACATCCCATGTTAGCCTGAGGAAACATCAGTCATTCATACCAGAGAAAGGGCGGTGTGGTGGAAATTAGGGCATCCATTCCAGGTCACCACCTACCCCCTCCTGCCCCTCGCCTCACGTTGTCTGGTCATTACCCTTTCCCTAGACTTAACCTTGAGTTCAAGGACAGAGAACTTAGGAACAACAAACTGACTTTGAACTTAGATTTCATTATATCAGAAAGTAAATTAACCTTGAACTGTTAGCTTTGGATTTTTTTACAAAAAGATAACGCTGCCACTCTCTCTTGCTACACTATCCTGATCACGTGTGGTCTCTCAATGGTTTAAACTTTCCATGGTAATCATTCCCTATTCCTCCTTAAATGAGAGCTCCCACATTTCTTTTGGTTAAATGTCAAGTTCTCTGTTCACTTCTCAAAAGCATACAGTGCTTAGCTGTTTACATCAAGCCGACACACAGGGTCTGGCAGAAGTAAGGCCTGTGTGAGCATGGTGTAATAATTTATAGTTTTATTTTGAACATTTCACATTAAATGTTCATATGGTATGTTTGAACATACAGTGTGCTTGAGTGTGGTAGTGTTATGTTGCAGAATTACATGTTATGATTTGGTGATGAAAAATTTTGTAATAAAACAGGGGTGTTATTTGTGCCAGATCCTGTATTTTCTAACAGCAGTCAAATGACGTAGGGGCCATGATATCACCACTATATTCTGTGTGGCACCACTGGTTTCCCTGGGAACCACTGCCCGTGCCCAGGTACTGCTGGCCCTTGGCCTGGCAATGCCCTGCCTGCTGGGCACTGCCCTCTCCTGCCCAGCTGAGGCTATGGCACACCCAGGCCCACAGTGAGTTCTGTACACACTGTGGGAGAAGGTCTCTTTGCTCTTTTGTGTTAGAAGCTGTCAATGGGCATCAAAACTGAAATGCTTGAACTTCCTGAGGTCCTTCTTGACAGCACTCTCTTTAGCTCTTTCATATAATAGGACTCAGATAATAAGCTCAATGCAGAGCCAGGCCAGGAGACAAATTTGAGGGACAGACACTATTTTGTTGTTCTTTTGACCATGGGGGAGGCCTCAGTACCAGGTAGGCTTGTCACTCCCAGCTCTACTCCAGTAAAGTGGGTTCTTCCCCAGGAGGCTCCCCACCCCTCCTGCAGTTGGTGTCCTGGGGACCCATCCCACCAGACTGCAGACATGTAGAAACACAGCCTAGGAGGCAGCTGCGGCTCTAAGACTACCTAGGACCTGCTAGCTATATAACTGTCCCATTTATTTTAGGAGAGAGAGAGAAAGGGAGCTCCAACTTTCAGAAGCCATAGGGAATTTACATTGGAAAAGAAGTCATGAAGGTGGGGGGGGGATAGAACAACTGACAACTGTAATGGCATAATCAATAAAATTAATTAAAAGCATGCTGGTCAAGTGGTAAACTTTGATATCTCTGCAAATCAAGTGGGAATACAACAACAGTATACCGGTGTGTCTTTCATGATCCATGTTGTTAACAGAAATAAATCTTAAACAAATTTTAGGATAATGAGGTTGAGAATAGAGATCGTGAGATGATTAAAAGAAAAGCGGCCTTTTCCTTTCACTGTCTCTGGTTTGTGCAGTTATGACTGCACGTAATTTTGTAAGTGCTAAAGCTTGCACTGTTTTCCCGGCCACTCCAGGCTCTGCTGTGGGAAACCCATCACGGTGGGGCCCAGTGGGGGCCGTGGCAGAGTGGGGTAGTAGAAGGAGGACAGAATATGGATCCCAATTGGCATTCTGCCTCCACCACTTGTCTGCTGTGCAAATCCCTATCCAGGACTCGGGTTGTAAAAGATCAAGAGAGAGAAAATTAAAGCATGGGGGTTCCTGATGGAATGCTTTTTTGGTCTGTATTTGATCTACTATTTGACCTATTTAAGTATTTTCATTTTTATTTAAATAATCATACTTTACTTTTTAAAATGTTATTTTAAGTTTATTGTCTTTTTTAGAAAGAGAGAGAAATATTGATTGGTTGTTCCACTTATTTATGCATTCATTAGTTGATTTTTGCATGTGTCCTGATCAAGGATCAAACCCACAAACTTGTCGTATCCAGATGATGCTCTAATCAATTGAGCTACCTGGCCAAGGCAAAATAACCACACTTTTCAATTAAAATTTTCCATTTCATTCTTTATTAAATCTGCCTCTTCCTGCCACCTGCCATGCTTTGTGGTAACTATGAATAACATGGCTAAATTTAATTTACTAATTATTGGACAGGCACCTAGAAGAATCACACTTGGAGAAAAGGACTGTGAGAGGCTTTGAGAAGTCTGTCCCTAGCAGGATCAGCTGAGCTTGGCACTGCCCTGAAAGAGCTCATGTGAATCTCTCAGCAACAGAACTACACACTTCCAAGGGTTTCTTCTCATTCCCTGAATACTGTCTATACTTCTCCACCACTTTACTTTGCCAACATGTTCATTTCAACCAGACAGCCATTCTGTTATTTTTACCTGAATCTTGCCATTCTTCAAGGCCAAATTCAAAATATGTCCTTATCCATGAGGCCTTCTTCCCTCTCCCCTGCCCACCCTCAGCCAGGAATGATTCTCCCCTTCTCCCTCGAAGGCCCATTGTACATGATTAAGTACCACTGATGATTAACTGGACTACTACATGATTTCATGGCTTGAAGCAAAATGGAAATGCAGAGTTCCTTGTTCAAAAATTGTTGGGAATTTCAAGACAGCCATAGTAGAGCATTATACCAAGCACATAGCCCTTCTAAGTGCCCTAGCACCACCGCACAGGACACGTGCCCACTCAGCCGGCCAGATTACTACACCAGGACACTCCAGGGGGAACTGAGAGGCCCCTGAGCAAATGTAATCATTTAAATGCTCATTCTAATCTCTTGCCAGGGAACCTGCTGAACTGCCCATTTTCCTGAGCCCATCTAGCGCTCCAGGCCTTGGCCCCCACCTGTCTGGCCCCTCTCTGTCTTACTTACCCTTAGCTTCCTGCTGTATCAATTCTCCCACTGCCTCAGTCTCCATTACAATATGAGTCCTGGAGGTTTGATTGTTGCTTAATGCACCGAATGATTTGGCTGCCTATTGCACAATCCCAGGGCAGAAAGAAAGTTGCTCACACTCCCTACCATGGCCCTGTGCTCAACACCCTCAGTTTCAACTTGTCACCTTCTAATGTCCTAACAAGAACACTAGAAGCAAAAAATTTCCACAGTCCTAAGTGTTTTCTAGAGATCAGACCACTTGTAGTGAAGAAATGCTACCAGCTGAGAGCCTTGCTGAATTCAAGATGAATGAAGACTTGGTTCCCTATTGTAGGTCTTCTACTAGCTCATTCAAGGAGTCTAATCAAGGCCATCTATGGAGAAGAATGGCTTTTTTGTTGGTTGGTTTCATTGTTAATACTTTTAAGAGTTCAGATGAAGCTCCAGAAACCAGGAGAAATCCTCCTGTCCTACAAGTAGAAAATAATTTACCTCCTTTCCTAGTAGTTGTCGAATTGTCCTTCACTTGTGCACACCTGTTTACACACAAGTACACACCCACTTGGATAGCTATGCAATTCATTTGATTCCCAATGATAATATAATTCATCCTATTTTTTTAACCACTGGTGCCACTCTGGTCTATGTGAATAAGATGATGAGGTCTCAAAACTAAGTCACCTGAGAAGTAAAAGAGATGATGGAGGTTAGCAGGATATAACATGAATATCTCTAAATAACTGAAGCCCAACATATAGAGCAGAAAGTTCATTGAATCTGTGTAGTCCCTAAAGGAGACTCAGGATGCATTGGTAAAGTTACAAGATAGGGACATGTTGGATCATCATGGAGGAACCTAGTAACTTCTTAGTTACTAGAGTGATTCAACAATAGAATGGACTGCCAGGGTGGTGAAGAAATTCCTGTATTTGAATGTTCTCGAGGAGATACCAGACACTGGAGAAAGGCTCTGAGTTGAGTGGAAGATAGGCATAGAGCC
This sequence comes from Artibeus jamaicensis, assembly GCF_021234435.1. Classification (NCBI taxonomy): domain Eukaryota; kingdom Metazoa; phylum Chordata; class Mammalia; order Chiroptera; family Phyllostomidae; genus Artibeus; species Artibeus jamaicensis. The sequence continues at coordinate 4,304,316 of NW_026522046.1, read as the reverse complement.
CCTCAGTGATCACTCATGGGTTTCAGTCTGTGCCAGTCAGGAAGCAGGTGCTGGGGGTTCAAGATTGAAAATGACATAAACACTGCTGTCCTCTGAGAACCCTTCCAACTCAAGAGATTCTGTTCCTCCAGATTTAATGTAGGCTGAGGGTGGGAACCACAGCTTATACGTCTCTTGTGTGTTCATAGAAACTAAACAAAGTGCTATGGAGCCAGAGCCAACAGTGAGCATCTGGAAGGCAAGAATTATAGCTTCCATCTGTAATACTTAGTGCCTAGCAATATGTAAGAAATTTGTTTTGAGGTTAATGAATATGTGTCCAGAGAATACTCCATATAAGTCAGTAAGTGGATCCACTGAATCTACAATATGGACTCATTGTTGAAAGGACCCATTGCAGCTCCAGTAATGTACAAGATGGATGAAGAAGTGCCCAAATGTGCTAAGGTACAATGGGTTATTTAACTCCAGTGGCCTCATTGTAACCATACAACTCTTGTATGGTAAGGACACAGCTCTTCTGAACATCTCTGTGTCCAAGGGCCCCAGAGAGCCAACTACAGGGCTCATTAGAAGATGATTTCACCTCTCATCTTCCTTCTTGTCTGAAGAGTGCCGCTATCCTGGTTTTGAAGACATTAAAAGTTAAATGACATAATCAATAAAATATATTTTTTAAAAAGTTAATGACAGAAACCAGCGGGAGAAATGGACGTGATTCTCTGCATTGACTAGCATTCCTCTGGAAAACATTAACCAGAAATAATGTAATCATTTACTTTTTATTTACTTTCTAAACCAGAAGTAAAAATCATTTCAACACCAGCTGAGCCCTCACGAAAGTCAACAGGCAAAAGTCTCTTCTGCAATATTGATCTCCATCTATTTCCTACTGATCAAATTATGTGGATAAACAACTTTTTAAAATTCTTGTTGACCAAACTTAGTCCATTTAAATTTTTTAAAATGTTTTTTCAAATACAGTATATAGCCATTTTTCCTGTTGCTAAGAATAATAATTTGCTCACTTTTAGGCAGTGTCCAGCAGCCAGATGCCTCAACTTTCTTTGGGCCCTATATTCTTTCAATTTGGGGTTAATAGAGCAAAAGTGATTGGGCTAAATCCAGGCTTCACCACTGAGTGCTGTGGTCAAGCCCCAAACATCTCTGAGTTTCTGCTTCTTCTATGAAACACAGAATGAGAACAATACAGCTCCCGTGGAGTTATGGGAGTTGAAGTGCAATGGCAGAGTAAGGAATCGACATCAGCTGCAATGATGCTGTTTTCCTGAGGAGGAGCCATTCCAGCCTCAGAAAGCCCAAATCTCCCCATGAGTCCTTTAACCCTAACATGATTCTCTCTTTTGAGAGACAGATGTGTCAAAGCCTCACTAAATAGTATATAGTTAGAAGCCTTTCAAACAAAAGGAAATGGAAAATTCCCTAGTTTCTTTTTTTTTTAAATTTAATTGTTGTTCAAGTACAGTTTTCTGTCTTTTACTTCCATCCCAGCCCACCCCTCACCAGTGCTCCCCACCTCCCTCCCATTTCCACCCCCCTTAGTTTTTGTCCATGTGTCCTTTATACTTGTTCCTGTAAATCCTTCCCCTTTTCCCCTGAAATTCCCTCCCCTCTTCCCTCTGGTCCCTGTCAGCCTGTTCTCTATTTCAGTGCCTTTGGTTATATTTTGCTTGCTGGTTTGTTTTGTTGTTTAGGTTCCTGTTAAAGGTGAGATCATACGGTATTTGTCTTTTACTGCCGGGCTTATTTCACTCAGCATAATGCTTTCCAGTTCCATCCATGCTGTTGCAAAGGGTAGGAGCTTCTTCTTTCTTTCTGCTGCATAGAATTCCATTGTGTAAATGTACCACAGTTTTTTTATCTATTCATTTACTGCTGGGCACCTAGGTTGCTTCCAACTCTTGGCTATTGTAAATTGTGCTGCTATAAACATTGGGGCGCATAGGTTCTTTTGGATTGGTGTTTCAGGGTTCTTAGGATATAATCCTAGCAGTGGAATTGCTGGGTCAAAAGGCAGAGTCATTTTTAGTTTTCTGAGAAAATTCCACACTGTTTTCCATAGTGGTTGTACCAGTCTGCGATCCCACTAACAGTGAACTAGGGTCCCCTTTTCTGCACAACCTCTCCAACACTTGTTTGTTGCTTTGTTTATGATGGCCATTCTGACCAGTGTAAAGTGGTATCTCATTGTGGTTTTAATTGCATCTCTCTGATAGCTAGCGATATTGATCATCTTTTCATGTGTCTCTGGATCCTCTGTATGTCCTCCTTGGAGAAGCGTCTGTTCTCGTCCTTTGCCCACTTTTTAACTTGGTTGCTTGTCTTCTTAGAGTGGAGTCGTGTAAGTTCTTTGTATATTTTGGAGATTAAACCTTTGTCTGAGGTATCATTGGCAACTATGTTTTCCCATACAGTTGGTTGTCTTTTTAATTTAATACTGGTTTTTTTTAGCCATGCAGAAGCTTTTTATTTTGATGAGATCCCATTTGTTTATTCTTTCTTTAATATTCCTTGCTCTAGGAGACATATCAGTAAAAATGTTGCTGCGTGAAATATCTGAGATTTTCTTGCCGATGTTCTCCTCTAGGACTTTAATGGTGTCATGGCTTATACTTCAGTCTTTTATCCACCTTGAATTTATTTTGGTGTATGGTGTAAGCTGGTGCTTGAGTTTCATTTTTTTGCACATAACTGTCCATTTCTCCCAACACTATTTGTTATGTGATAATGAAAAGCCTACTGCAAGGAGCACTGTGTTCTTGAGGCCAATTTCACACATAGAAACTATGCATGAAAATTACCAGCCCAAATAGTAAAAGAACTTTCCTTGAAAGAGTAGGAAGATTTGTAGAAATACAAACTTGTTTTATTCTGAATTTAGATTATGCCTCTTCCCCAGGGCTGGGACTAGGGTGTGGCAAAGAAGAGACCAAACATGCAACGTTTAAGGAAGTGCAACCTTGTGAATGGGCATCTCCTTAAATTTGCACCTTCATCCTCTCCCTTGCTCCACCCTAGTCCAGGCCCCATTTCCCCCCATTTATCCCCTCAAATGTGGACCATTTCAGAGCCAGGTCTGAATGGGTATGAGGGCAAGCTTGGGAGAGCCTGGAGAGCCCTTTCTCCACACAAAGAAAGGAAGTAATGACCTCTGGTCACTGTGGTTTAATCATTTTTACCACGATATCCTCAGGCTCATGTCTCCCAACTTTGGTGCATTGGCACTGAGTCCAAAGGGCTCTTCCAAATCACATCTAGGGCAACTGGTGCTAAGACACCTTCACGAGAAATCTGACATGTCCTTGCACAAGGGTAACTTGTATTCCATTAAGTGATGTTTTACACTGGAGAAATAAATTCCAGTTTGTCTCCATAGGACAAATATCATAATTGTGTATAACTTATGGCTCTTGGCTAATCAAATGTCACTGGATCAAATAAGTTAAGATGAGCTCCTTCAGGCAGGATGGTGTCTTCTCATCACTCTGCATTGAGGCACCTAACATCACAGATAGTAGGCATTTAATAAATGTCAATATGAATGAAGAAACACCACACTTATCAGAAATTAATCCTTGGCCACTCATGGCCTAGGCCCCTTAAGTACCAGAAGGCACAGAGCCAGGAGTCTGGCCCAGTGATTTAAACACCAACCACTGCCACTTCCTCCCTGCAAAAACCAACTGTTCCTCTGGCTTCTGCTCACATGTCCTTGTCTGTGTCATATTTTGTGAGAGGCTCTCACTTCAGCTCTTGCTGCCTGGCATGATATTTCACCCTCTACTAGTTCTGTCCTTCCCCTGAGAGACCCATTTGTGCTTGGCATAGACCCGAAAGAAACAACCTCAGCAACTCTGACCCTGAGCTTTCCTGGGATTCTTCTTGTCTTGCCTCCTGACTGGCAGCCATACATCCTGAATGCTGCCTTGGAACAGTTTGAATGCATTGCCACCTTAGTGGGGAGCTCTACTGACAAATCCAGAGGCCTGGTGCCAACCACAGCTGCCATCTTGAGGTCTCCACCATCAGCCGTACGCATGGGGATTCTACCCAGCAATGCCTCCTAGGGCCCTGTTGGCATCTCCTGGAGGTGGTTGGTCCTCTTCTGCTCCTTAAGCTTCTGGGCCGGGTCTCCTCTACCTGCTCTAACGAGCCCTTGGTATCTTCCATACCCTATCAGATACAGTAGTATGAATGGAAAGAATGTTGTTTCATGTGGGCCTCATAGAAAATTGCACAGATAAGTAATTAAAATAATGAGACAAATGATGAAAAAGAGAAGTAAATGCCTATCTCTTACTGCCATGCAAAGAAGCTGGAGCCAGGGGGATGGAACTGACCCAGGAGCACTCATGGGTATGTGCACTTGGCATTTGGCAGGTGAAAATCTTTCCAAGTTTGCAATAGATGGCATCAGGCACGGTGAAATACCTATAACCTTCCTTTGGCAATCTTTGCTACAGCTCTTTTAGAAAACATACCATAGTATCCTTCATTTTCTTCTTCATTGTCAGTAAGCAAATGGTAACATTTCTTTGTGAGTTAACTGAAACAACTTAAATGAGGGACCATTTTATTCAGCTTGATATCAAAGTTATTTTAGTTTATAAGAATTAGACATATGAAATATTTGGGAAAACAAAGATATTAATAAATTACATTTTAAAGGAGTTCTGATGCTTCCCCCGTATCTAAGTTCCCACAGAAGTCAGCCTGGAAGCAGCAGCGGAGGAAAACAGGAAGCAGCCGACCCGACACAGCACACCGGGTCCATGGGGTGGAGGGGTGTAAACTGGCACAGCCTTTCTGGTAGGCAGTTTGGCCAGAGAAATTAAGAGCTTTAAAAATATCCAAATCAATAGAAAGGAGGCAATTTTACCCTTTGTTACAGTATGCATGGACTTGGAGAGCACTGCTAAATGAAGTAAGCCAGTCAGAGAAATACAAATACCATATGATTTCACTCATATGTGGAATATAATAAACAAGCGAGACTAACATGCAAAATAGAGACAGATTCATAGGTAGAGAGCAGGCTGACAGCTCTGGGTAGGGGATGATGGAAGGCTCGAGCAAAAAAGAAAAAGAACTCATGGACACAAACAACAGTGTGGTGATTGGGGGGTGGGAGCGGAGGTGGGAGAGGGTATAAGGGTTACAAATGGTTATAAAAATACAATTAAAACAAAATATTAAAAATAAAAATATGAAAATCATTTAAATCAATAATTTCACTAATAAGAATCTATCCTGAAAAAATTACTAGAACACCAGAGATTCCTACATAAATTTCATTCAAACTTTTGTATATGATAGTGATCACTTGAGAACAAACTAAATGCCAAACAGTAAGAGAAAGTTAAATAAATGATACACACAATAGAGGCATAGACAGTCATTATAAGCATGCTTTTCAAGTCTAATGAGATGGGCAGAATATTCCAGTTATAATATGAAATGAAAAAAGGAGAATACAATGTTGTATATACAGTATGATTTGAATTACATTAAAATAATCCCTTGCAGAGGAAGAAAACATACAAAATGGGAATGTACTAAAATGTCTGTTTTTGGATGATGAGATTGTGGATGAGTTTGTTTTTCTGTTTATAGGTGAGAGGATAATAGGTCAGTTATTAATTGCTTTTTGTTTTCCTAGCACCAGCAAAACTGGGCAATCCCTAGTGCTTTAGGAATTGCCACTCATGGAAGATCCAAGAATGAAGATACCAAGAGAAATGCTCCAGGTAACAGAAATGATCATAAATAATGATCAAGCAGAACTTCCTCCCCCGACCCTCAGGTTGAGGTGGCAATAGAACCACCTCAAAAAGAGTGGAAATCCCGGAGCAGAGGGAACCCAGAACTCACCATGGGGATGAGGGTGGGTGTGCCAGTAGCACAGGGAGACATCACATCACACAAAGTCCCCTGAGTAGCAGGTGGCGTCAGAGCAGTGGTGGGCCACGGCTGCGGGGTTGTCTAGGCAGATGGGCTCGAAGGCAGCTTCCCGACGTCCCCCATGCTATGGGTGGGCACAGCAGTTAAATTTCCCCAAGTTTAAGGAGCGGGTAGCATCTAGCTGAGAGAGGCCTGTAGTCTAGCAAGGGTCACTGGTGAGATTAGGGGACCCCTGACCGGGAATGCAGGAGGACTTTTTGTCTATGGCTTAGATGGGGCAAGCAGGACCTGGCTCATGAGTGGGCATGCCAGGTGGATGTGACTAAGGACAAATGAGACAGATGATGCCAGCACAGGCCCTTGCAGCCTGACTAGGCAAAGGAGAACCCCTTTCTGCCCTTGACTGAAGTGGTATTTGTATAAATCACCCCCCTGCCCACTCAGGCTTGCTCTTAATCCCAGAGGAGAGAAGAAACATAAGAGGCAGACAGTCCTTGGTGGGACATGGTTTCAACCCAAGTGACTGTGAGAATAGCTTACCTGGGCGCAGTTAAGTTTTCACAAAAGAGTGCTCTGAGTTAGAAATTCAAATGTGCTGTCGTAAATGAAGTTATAGTTTATACAGTTGAGCTTATAACACATGAAATATTTACTCCCTGAACATAGTTTTTGTGATTTTTCAGATTCAATTATTAATGGCCATATTTTATATTAAAAATGGATTTATAAAAACAAAACAATACAAAAAACAAAAGAAAGAAAAGCATAGCCTCCACAAAAAGTTGCTCATGAATCAAGACCCTGAAGAAAATGGGGCATAAGGCTGATGGAAAGTCACCCCTGGTTCTGTGGGTCACCTTCCCAGGGGACCAGAGCTTGTTTTGTGTCTCTAAGAGCCAGGACCCCCTGTCAAAGAGAATCTGGAATCCTGACCAATGTTTCTGTCATTAGGATTCTGGTGTTAGTGTAGGAGCAGTTGGGGGTAAATGTGGAACTTGCCCTTCTAGCTACTTTCTGTGCTCCACCACACTCCCCCACCTCCCTCCATCCCCCAGCAAATCGATATTAGTAAGCTCCCCCCTAAAAGGCCCCCTCCTTTTTAAAAAAACAAGTTTCATTCTCTGAAGCAATAGCAAACAACAGAACAAATCCACCCCCACACTATGACGACCTCTAAATGTTTGAAGAACATGTTGGTCTCCATGTAGGGCTTCCTTGCTCTGGGTTAAACCAAGCCAGGTCCTCATACAATATTTTCCAAGCCTCTTGCTATCCTGGCTGCCCTCCTTGGAAGTTACACCTGGGATTGTCAAGGGCCACTTTAAAGGCAGCGCCTGGAACTGACACTGTGGCCCTGTGCTCTGGCCAGAAAGACTTGAATTCTGCTATGTCTTCAGAGGACATTTAGGAGGCATTTGTGTTCTCTGCTGCCCCTGCGGTGTATCTACTGCAGTGGGGGACTCAGACTCAGAGCTTTGCCAAGTGAATGGCTGTTAGCTCAGCTCCCCTGCCTAACCCTGCCACCCGCTGTGCTGCTCTTGTGCACTTGCTGGGGGCTTGAGCTGCAGGTGGCACAGGGCCATTGGTGCCAATCACACCCAACCACCCAGGAGACCCAGGCAGTGTTGTCTGTGCTGTCACCAACAGGGCCCTGGCAGTCAGGTCTAGAGCCAAGCAGCTAAGGGGACACAGAGCACCATGTTGCTCTGCTAGCCATGGCCCTCCTCCCTGGCTCTGCTGAGGGAATCCCCTGGTCTTGCCCCCATTCCCTGCTTTGGGAAGAAACACCTCTCTTTCTTTCCTCCGAGAATCTTACCTAAGACCTTAGCATCTCCCATAGCTCTCCCTTTTTACTCTAGATCATCTGTACCTTTGCTACAACTATGGGCCTTGTCCTCCCTCTAGGGTTCCTCTTGGAGGAGATAACCCTCTCCGACATTACATGATTTTATCAAATTTCTACACATCCCCCTTTTTACCCTCACAGACCCCACGGTGTGCTCAGATCACAACAGAAGGCTCTCACTCTGCTGCCAAACTGCAGCACTCAACAGCCCACCTCGCCTCGATGCACACTTCATCATCCCCTCAGCCTCTTCTCTCCACTGCTGGGACCATGTTCCCAGACAAGTTTAGAGCATCTCCCCCACCCCATTCTCAGAAGCATTGATTTGGAAGATTTCTTGGGGGCCAGCAATGTCCTAACCTGTTTGCTTTTCCAGGGCTCATGTTTGCAGATGTTCTCTTGGAACCACAACCGAAATCACCCCCCACCCTTTTGCAATTCCTCTGGGAGGCTTCAGCAGATAAATAAAGCCCTTGGCCTCTCCATTGATCTACCTTTCCCAGCAGAGCACCTGAGTTACTTCTGAAGCCTCCAGCATCGGCTCACCTTTCAGGGCCCCTCTGGAGCAGCCATGAAGTTCCTCATTCTGGTCCTCTGCCTTGCTCAGCTCTGGGAATGCTACGCTGCCCCACCTGGCGTAGGTTTGGCCTATGGACAAGTGAATTGTGATGACCCAGAAGTAGAGCAAGTAGCTATGGCAGCTGTGGACTACATCAATAAGCACAGGAGTCAAGGCTACAAGCACACCTTGAACCAGATTGACAAAGTGAAAGTGTGGCCTCCGGTAAGTGAACCTGCTGCATATGAGCTGGAAGAACCTGTTTGTGGAGCTTAACTGGGTGTCTCAAAATATCATTTCTGCCAGCACAAATGAAACTGCAGAGGGATAAACTGATTTCTTTCCAGGAGGGAGGGAGGGGGCAAGTGGAGGGCAAGAGAGGACACATCCTGATCTGTACTTAGGAGTCACAAGGGAAGTGCTGGGGGTGGGGTAGAGTTGCAGGAGAAGAAAAGGATATTTTGAAGATCAAAGGGAAAAGGTGAGACTTGCTAGAAAAACTTGGGTGTAAGAGACTGGATTCTAGTTCCCTAATTATCACTAATTGGAAATCACTTATCTTTCTTTGCTTCTATTTTTCTGGATGAAGACTGAAAATGAATGAAAAGAGCATTTGACAATTTACCTACCATACACCAGGCCCTTTCACATGTATTATCTCCTTAACTCCTCCCATGCCCCTGTCCTGTGCCATAGGTATTGTCTTTGTCTTGCAGAAGAGGAAACCAAGGATCTGACAAATTGCAATTTGTTTGTTTGTTCCCCCCACCAAGGTCATGTAATTAGTAAGCATTGGTCTGGGATTTGATTCCAAACCTCTGTACCTTCCTCTATACAAGCTGCCTCCCAGATCCCACATCCCAGGGAGAAATCTTGGCATCAGTAAGGTTTACTTCCTCACAACACCGAACAAGAAACCAGTGTAGTCAGTGACAATAAAGAGCAAGCTAAAAAGATATGCCTAGGAGATAAGCTGAGATGTTTAGAGAGGTGGGGAAAAGGCATCGGTCTACTGACTATTTTGAAATTAAATCGTATATCTGATGAGGAATAATTCTTTCAGCAAATGTTGATTACAATCCTTCTGTGGGCAAGAACTAGTGTCAGATGCTATATTAGGTTGAACAAAATGAAACTACCATTTTTGTACATGAAAAGCAGTCAGATAGTGGCATTTTAATGGCTGAACCCAATACAAAAGTGAGAAATGACATAGTGCCCACAAGAGGTTTACCATCTAGAAAGGCAAATAAGATAAACATCATCAGATTGTCCAGATTGACTAACATCTGATCTCCTAGTGGGATAAAATATCTAAAATCAGGATAGTCCCAGATGGATTCGAGGAGCTCTGCAACCATACTGAAGTCCAGAGAAAACACGGGTTCAGGGGGAATAACACACCACGTGCACATGTGAGGAAAAGGTGTTGAACAGACGTGGTTTTCACTAAAGGCAGAGCTTGAGAATTACTTTCCTGGAGAAACCTAGGGGTGTGCAGCTCCTGTTCTCTGCAGCTCTGAGTGTTTTCAGGAAGTTAACTTGGACGCATCCGCACATCATAAAACACAGCTTTCTCCAGAAGAGATTTCGAGGCTTTGGGTACTAGTGAATAAGGCAGAACAGATATGAGAGGCAAGAAGAAATGGGGCAAAATAAAAAGGCATACTTATACCTTCTTGATTTTTCAGGCTCTGAAGAAAGGATACAGAAATGGGTGAGCTGGCAAGAACAATTCCAAGGAGTCTTACGAGCTCCCCTATCACTGGCCTGCGCTAGGGACTTAGAATACAGCTTCCTGTGTTAGAGAGGTGCGCCTCTTCCCCATTACCACCAGCAGGGGGCAGTAGAGGACACCAACTCGCATCAAGCATTTGCAGACTGACAAATTCAAGGACTTTTCTTTTAGGAAGGAAAAGGAAATGGGGAAGGAAGGAATGTAGAGGATGAGAGGGAAGAAAAAAAGAAGTTGATGGAGGGATGGAGAAGATAAAGTAGATATTATGAATAAATTAGTAAGATATTATTCTACAGTATCTTACTTTGAAGCTTAACTGAGAAAAATGCAAAGCTGACTTTTTAAAAGCTGCTTGAAGGGTGAAATTTTCAAACTTAAATCAATGTTAGCCCTCACTTTTAGCTTCTAAATAGAGCTCAGAGTGATGACTGTGGTTCCATCAACCCATCCAGGCCATCCAACCCATACCCCCTTCTTTGAGCACCTGTCCAGCCAGCAGGGGAGGACCAGGAGGCCCTGTTGGGGTCCAGTCCACAGGGCAGGGCAGGTCAGAGGTGGATGGAGTTGCAGACTCACAGTAGAAATGACTTCCCTCACCACTCCAACAGAGGGTGGGTTTAAGTTGGGCTCACACTTTTTTTTTTTTTTTAAAGAATTTTATTTACCCTTAGAGGGGAAGGGAAGGAGAGAGGGAGAGAAATATCAATGTATGGTTGCTTCTGGTGCACCCCTTGTTGGGAACTGGCCCCTGCTGGGAACTGGCCTGCAACCCACGAATGTGCCCTGACTGGGAATGTCTGGTTCACGGGCCACACTCAATCCACTGAGCTACACCAGCCAGGGCTAAGGGCTCACACTTTGACCTAATCAACAGGAACAGGGCAATATGCTACTTACCTCTTCCTTCTGTCTCCACAGCGGCCCACGGGAGGAGAAGTGTTTGAGCTTGAAATAGACACACTGGAAACCACCTGCCATGTACTGGACCCCACCCCTGTGGTCAATTGCTCTGTGAGGCCGCTGAGATATCACGTGAGTGGCACTCTTAGGGTGATTGAAGGAGGGTGGCAAGGGGTGGTGGGGGGTGACCCATGATGTCCTGGAGAGGAGATCATGGTTCTGCAGAGAACGGGCCCATTTACCCAGCTGCCCAGCTGGCCCTCATACCCAGCTAGTGTGCAGTTGCTCAAACTGCTGTTGGAAACCTCCTTCCCTAGGGCTCATCTTTTGCAACAGTTCAACTTGCTTATTGCAGCCCTCCCACAACCAGAGTGTCATGGGCCAATATCATCCACTGAAGGTGATTTTGGGAGGCTCACCTTTGACAACCATGCCTGAGGGGCCTGCTCCACCCCGGGATCGAGAAGTGAAGGGCCAGCCCCTTCTCCAGGGCCCTCACTGTGGGTTTATTTCTCCAGGCTGTGGAAGGAGATTGTGATTTCCGTGTGCTGAAACAGGATGGCCAGTTGTTCGTGTTGTTTGCAAAATGTGATTCCAGTCCAGGTAGAGATGATTCTTCTAATTTTGTTTGACCTTGTAGAGAGAGTGAGGAAGGAACCTGCATTGTTATCTACATGAGTAGTTCTAGACCCTTTGATGGCGAAGAAAAGAAGAAGCCAAATTTCCTGGGTTCTGGGATTTTAAAACTGTTTTAGGAAGCTGTTCTCATTCATTGGAGGTGAAAATTGCCCTGGTTGAGAGAGAGAGGGACTCATGACAGGAGCCACCTGAATGAAGGTTTAGTAAGAAGCAGAGAAATTGCATGAAGCCATTTGGATCATGTCTTAGCCCTTTCTAAATAAGTAGAGCTGGGGTGAATGCCGTGGAGCATTACAGCCTATCCATTTCTTCTCTCTGTGCACAGACTCTGCAGAGGATGTGCGAAAAGTGTGCCCAGACTGCCCCCTGCTAGCTCCACTTAATAACACCGGGGTGGCAAATGCTGTAGATGCTGCGCTGGAAGCTTTCAATGCGAATAATAGTGGCTCCTACTTTCAGCTTGTGGAAATTACCCGGGCTCAAATTGTGGTAAGACTGAGACCTTTTGACAAAATGGGCAATTTGGTGGCTCTTGGGGAAGAAACATGATAAAGGAGCAGTGAGGGACAGAGCAGGTGCAGGGGTAGCAATGGGAAGGCAAGGAGGGTGATGGGAAAAAAAGGGAAAAGAGTCGTGGAGAATGTGAGGACCCTGAGTGTCACATGGACCCAAAGAACACTCAGTGCCTCCTCCATGCTGAGCCACTTTAACATAAGTAGCCAGTCACTGCCTGTCCCCGGTTCCTCAGTTCTAGTTAACACCAGGGCTCACTGTTTAGTGGGTAGGCGTTCCCACATTGCCCAGAAGGACTCACGGGACCCGTGAAAATTCACGGGTCTCCACATCCTTAACAGCCATCACCACTGACCATCGACTGTACTCGCATAATCGATGCTTGTAAAGGTGCAAGCCTACTCACACAGATAAGCATATAATGGCAGGATCCCAAAATGCCTTTTGAATCACAGAAAAAAAATCTAATTGTGCTATGGATAGTGTGGCATATTCGAATGCAAAAGAATTCTAATATTTAAGAAAATGCTATTCTGGACACCACCCATGGCATACTTGGAAATGCACTGTATAGGTGGCAATTCTATCAGCCAGAATGTGTGCTTCTCAGGGCATGCCCACCCGACACTGTACCAAATAACAGAAATTTGATTATTTTAAGTGTCCATATGCTTCTTAAGAACTACAAAAACAAGCTTAAATATCTTCCATATTCTCACTTCTATTTTTCATTTAATCCTACTTGATACAATTCGTGGGAGAGGTATTAATTAATCTCTACTTTCCCTCCCCTTGGAGTAAACTTGGGTCTCAAAGTGCAGTCCCAAGAGAAAAGGCTGGGGGGTGGGGAAGCTGGGTTTTCACTTGGATCAGCATAAGGTTGGTTTCTGGGCTCCTGATTCCTATTTGAAAACTCACTCTGTCCTGAATGATGGGCAGTGGTTACCTGCACCTCCTTTAGGGGAGACCTACCCCTAACCTCTGTGTACAAGCACTTCAGAAAATGAGGCCACAGTAACCACCCCATGCAACCCATTGGGGCTGTGTTTTCTGGCCACTCACTGTGGTGCTGCTTGTAGTGTGCAATGCCATGGCCCTGGCTACTTTTCTCCAGCTTCTCCTTTTCTGCCTTTTTAATGCTGTCACGTTGCCTCATGAGCATTTTCATTTCTCATCAGCCTCTTCCACCTGCAACCTACGTGGAGTTTGCAGTGGCTGCCACTGACTGTGTTGCTAAAGAGGTCACAGACCCAGCCAAATGTAACTTGCTTGCAGAAAAGGTGAGTGGACTGGGTCCTGAGATAGCAAAGCTGGTAATAGGACAGAGCATCCTTAGAGCAAGCTAGTATCTTGGGGCTGTGGAAAGGAATCACTGCACAGAATACCCACTCCCTGTGGGGCTGCGTCATGTCAGGATCTCCTCTAGGATGTCACCTTCTCCCTTTAAGAGCTGTTCCCGAATCATCTTATCAGCTGGACTCCCCTGGAGTTAGGAGAAACAGACTGTTCCTAAGTAAGCCAAGTCATGCCCTGTTGCTGGGACTGTGGAGTCCAGATTTGCTAGATATACCTCTGATATGAAATCTTTCAAGCCCTTGAGCCAATAATGCCCACTTCTAGAATTTAGCCCAAAGAGATCATCAGAGACATTTGATAGAAATATATCTATATACACATGAAACTAATGCAAAATAATACTGAAGGTAATTGTCCCTGACTGGTGTAGATCAGTTAATCAGGCATTGTCCCACAAAATTAAAGGTCACTGGTTTGATTCCCAGTCAGGGCACATGCCTGGGTTGCAGGTTTAGTCTCTAGTCAGGATGTGTAAGAGAGGCAACCAACTGATGTTTCTCTCACACATCAGTGTTTCTCTCTCTCTCTCTTTCTCTTTCTCTTCCTCTCTGTCTAAGAATAAATAAATAAAATCTAAAGAAAGTATTAAATGTAATTGAAAAATAAAATTTAAAAATAAATAAAATAGTTTCATAATTTAAAAAAATCTATAAAGATGATTTATCACAGATACAAAATGACCCCCAAAAGATCTGAATGTCTAACAGGGGAAAGTCATTTAATAAAATATAGCACATCAGTGAATAGAAAATTATACTGACACTAAAAATCATGTTTTCAAGGAATAATGAATTATGTGAGAAAATGCTCTCATATTATAGTAAGTGAAAAACACAGAATATAAAATGGTATAGTCTTAATGATTTCATATTTTAAATTATATTTAACAGTGTTTTAAAATAATAAAGAAAGACATGGTTGTTAGTGGAAGCTCTGCTGAGTTACCACCATTTGGGGGATTATGCATGATTTTTTCCATTCTCAAAGCATTTCTGTACTTTCCACATTCTATAAAGAATTATATATTTTATATCTTCTGTAAGCAGACACTATAAACTTTAGAAAAAAAGAGTTGAAAAAAGGAATTAAGAGTTCAATTTTTTTCCCTTTGATGTGTTGGAGTATCAGTGAAACTGGGGGGAGAAATACACTTATTGAACCAGTTCAACTAATTTCTATCTTTCTGTGGCAGCAATATGGCTTCTGTAGGGCGACCATCTATGAGAAGGTTCTTGGGGGTGGTCCTGGGAATGCTGATGAAGTGACCTGTACAGTGTTCCCAACACAGGTAATGGCATCAGGGATACACTTGCCCTCATCTTCAGAATTCGAAGACCCCTTGACATGTATGCAGTGTGTTTGTAGTCACAGGGCATTTGCTGCCCTGTCCCTCTGAGCCCCACAGTGATAAATAGCACTGGGGTGTGTGGAACCATCAACAAATGGGAGGGTATTTCAGCCATTCCTTCCCTTCCCATGAGCCGGTGCCTACAGGGCAGAACTATCTTAGTAAATAGTTGAAGGGCAACCTTTTTATCTGCCGGGAGTGGGAATGGTTTTCTGTACTGCAGAGACCAGATGGCCAGCTCTGCCCAGCAGCTCCCAGTTGCTGCAGGTGTAGAAAACAAAGTGGGTGACAAGGCTGGTGAAGGTTAGCCATCAAGTGGGGTGCTTTTGCTCATGGGACATGTATGAGTCCTCAGTCCCCAAGACAATTGGTGAGAAGGGGTGACTGTAAGCCAGTTACCCTCCCCTTGGCTCTGATGATAATCCTTTGCTCCTAGGTAGTCCTTTTTTTCTTTTTGCCAGATTCCTTGCAAATAAAAATTATTATTGTGAGAGAATTAGGTGCGGCTTCACCCAGAAGCATGGGTGGCTTTGTCTGGGAGGAGAAAGATAGCTTGCTAACCTAAGGAAATGGTTCTCTCTCCAGCCTGTGGTACTACAGCCTCAGCCAGACACCAATACACCCACCTCTGGAGCAGCTTCAGCTGCGCCTCCACCCCCTCCAGCTAACCTGCCAGCGGGTGCCAAGGTGGTGGGACCCCTGGTGGTGGCAGCTCCCCCGCCATCTGCATCAGTGAACCGGGCACACCATGACCTTCGCCACACCTTCCCGGGTGTGGCCTCAGTGGAGTCAGCCTCAGGAGAAGCGTTCCAAGTGGGGAAATCACCCAAGGTGGTACAGCCCGGAGTGGATGCTGCTACTGGGCCACTGGTCCGCCCTTGCCCTGGGAGAATCAGACACTTCAAGGTCTAGATGAAGGTTAGAGATGAGAAGGATTGGCAAAAAGAACATAGCCACCATTTTGTCCAAGTCTGAGTACAGGTAGGGGCCTTGTCTGCTATCAAAGCAAGTGACACATGTGGTCTAGATTAATATCAAGCCTGGAATTCCAACTTCTCTTCACTCTTCAGAAAACAGAAGCAGAGGGGGTGACAGTTATGTCTGATAAAAGGCGTAAAGCCAGCCACTCAATTGTCATTGTTTTGATGCTAAGCCACCACCACTGCTCTCCATCTTCTTTGACCTCACAAAAATGAGAACTGTGATTTTGACAGGTGTTCTTGCCAAGCTTATATTTGCCTATTAATAAAAGTGTCTGGAGGTCCTTCCTTCATAAAGAAGGTTCTAAGCTGAAATGTGGTCATGTTCATTGCCTACTTTCTCCAAGCTCATATGTGTGGATTGTCTTTCCAACAGCCATGCCAAAAGTATTCCTAAGCAAAATCAAAGTATAAACAGAGACAAAATAGAATGAAAATCTGCTACATTACTGCACACAGGAAAAAGTGAGACTAGAATCTGCTTGAAACCCATAGGATATTCCCATTTCCTCATGAGAAAATAATTCTTTTCATAAAGTTCAAAATTAGTGCTAAAGGAGGACCAAGTGCCTGAACTTTGTACAGACAAGCCAACCATTGTTTTCCCCAATACCTAGGTAAGGATAGAATGGTACTTAATACAGGAACCTCACTTTAATGATATGTTTATCATATATGTTTTAAATAACTGTTGATCATACTGAATACACTTCATGTCATGATACGGGATTGGTCTTTCTAGCCAATCCATTTTAAGGCTTCAAGTGAAAGTTCTGGTTTGAAGAGAAGAGGACTACCTGGACAGGTAAATCCAGTGGACATTTGTAGACACTATTCAAGTGCTCAGATAACATAAAGCAATAAGCAGTTCTCACTATAGAATTGTGCCTAGACAATTTCAATTTTGGTCACCTAGCATTAGGTTGTGCTGAGCAACCCAAGTGATGGACCCCTTCATATGGAATTTTAAAGAGGCAGGACTAACAACTAGTTGAGTGGCTTCATTTGAACCAAGAAGACTGATCAAGCACTGACCCTCACCTTCTCACTCTTGCCTAGAGGTTTTGCCAATAAGTCAGTATCCAGAAGGAATGGCCAAGAAGGTGGGAAAACCATTAGATATCTCAGAAGCCAGGGAAGATGAGGAAGGTATGGTCAGCTGGGCTAAAGGCTGCAGAAAAAGCAATGAGAATGAACACCCAGAAAAGGCCATGGTTAGTTGACCTACTTGGAGGTCATGGTAACCATTGGCAAATGCAGTTTTACTAGACAGGTGGGTGTAAAAGCCTGGTTGCAGAGGGTTGGTTGGTGGTATATCTATGATAAGGAAATGAGAGGCACTTATATTCTCTTGCAAGGAGTTTCATGGTGAGGGGTGAAAGAGATAACATGTAATTGAAAAGGGTAACTGGATGGAGAGAAGACTCTTTTTCAAGAAAAAATTTTGAGCCTATTTAGAGAAAAAGATAAAAAGAGATGGAAGAAAAAAGGAAGAAGATGATGAAGCAGGATGCCAGCAAATATTTTTAGTGGAGAACTGGAAATGCAAAGATTTGAGCAACTCTGCCAAGGACCCCAGTCCTTCCTTGAGGGAGCTTGCAAGGAGATCCTGAAGAGTCACATTTCACCCAGTGCTAAAAGAGACTAACCTTCTGTCTACCCTGGTACACACAGGTGCGCGACTCTGAGGAAGCACATGGAGTATTAGTCACAATGTTTTCCATGGAGAGTGAGTGATAGATACCCCACCCAAAGTATCTTAAGTAAAAAGGGGAATGCTACTGCTTTGTGTACTAAGAATTCAAATGGACGAGTTCTCCCTAAGGAACAGCCAGATCCAGGGGTTCAAAAGACCTCCCCTCCCCTCCCCTCCCCTCCCCTCCCCTCCCCTCCCCTCCCCTCCCCTCCCCTCCCCTCCCCTCCCCTCCCCTCCCCATCTCTCATCTCTCTCCATCTCTTAGCAATGCCTGCTGGATGGCCATTGACAATCTCACACCTACATAAGCATTAGTGCCTGAGGCTGAAGAAAGAGAAAAGGGTCAGTCAAGAAGAGTCAAGGAAGGAGCTATTCCAGAATAGCAGGCATAAAGGCCTAGAGGCAGGAAATAGTTAATGTAGCCAAGAATGAGAAAGCAAGCTGGGCTGAAGCAAGCAAGAGGAGGAGGCAGAGGGCTTTAAAAGATGGGTCGGAGAAATGGATGGAGGCCAGGTCATGAGTGGCTTTGAGGTCCCCAGAAGGAGATGGAAAGTTACTCTCAGTGCAATGGGAAACCATTAAAGGTTTTAAGCAGGGCAGTGACATATTCAGATTTATGTTAAAAGATCACTCAGGTTCTATGGTTCTCAACCTGGAGATGGGATCAGGTGGGGTGAGACAGAATTACTTCCCACTCAGAAAGATGTTTGGAAGTGGAAGCATTTACTTAGGATACTACTGGGCAGAGGCTGGCAATGCTAAACATTCTGAAATGAGCAGGACTGCCTGACCAGTGAAGTCTCAACAATGAAAAGTGATTACTGATGCTCCAAGTGCCAGTACCATTCAGCTTGTTAGTTGCTGTAGGGAACATGGATTGTAGCTGGGCAAGAGCAGACATGGGATAATAAGTGACTGGAGTTTTCTAGGGGAGAAATAAATGTGCCTTAGACAGAGGTGTTGGGCAGCAGATGTAGTAAAAAAAGTATATCAATTTGCAGCTGGAACTCCTAGGATATGCTAATGGATTTGATGTGGGGGTGAGAAAGAGAGAGGTGAAGGATAACTTCTGGGTTCATGGCTTGGCTAACTGGGTAGGCGGTGGTGCCATTTACTGAGGCAGAGGACAGTGGTTCATTTCATCCTAGTTACCTAAACTTCTCTCATCTCTATCTTGAAATTATGCAGTTTATTATTCTATGTCAGGCTAATGCATGCTTCTTAAGGAAGCAGTGAATCCAACAGACCTGCATGACCTGGGCCAAGTTGCTTTACTTTTCATTTCTCATTGCCCTCCTTATACAATCGGGTGTATACAACAGCCTGGAATTAAACAGTTAGATTAAATGAGATGCTAGAAGTAGATGCTTGGAAACTTCTTGACACATTCTATGTCCTCAGTGATGGTCTTCACTCTCTGCTTCCCTCTTGCTGGCCTCTGAATTTGGTGTCTTCAGAAGGTCATATTTTTGACCTCTTAAATGTGTACTTGCTGCTTGACAAGTTCATTCTTGCTCATGATTTAAACTCTTAGTCATATACAGATAACTTTTAACTATACAGCTCCAGCTTGGGGCTCTTCTTTTGAGTTCCAACATTACACTTCCAAATGTCTCCAGGGTTTTTTCACTTGAATTTACCTAGATCTATTTCTTATGTGATTTATTTATCTAAGAGATGCATGCCCGAAGACTCAGCGTTATTCAAAGTGTGCATGTTCTAGAAAATTTATTCCCAAGAATAAACACAGAGATGATGAATTATGGATCTGTTAAATTTATTGTGCTTATTACACATTTTTGCATTAATGCTATTCTGTAGTTTCTCAAAATAATTTTTTAACATTTTGTAAACTGCTTTCTTCTAAATTAATAGCATTGCATATGTCCTACTTACTTGCCTTCTTAGTAGCTTTTTAATCACTTCTAACTCATATTCTAAAGTTATTGAATTTCAGGTATATTTTTCAATACTTGTACCAATTAACAATATTTGATGAGTGCTAAGATAATACAAACATTATTTTTCCAATTAGTGATTTTCATGAAAGATTGCTGGTCTCGACACATTCTTATCTCTGCACTGACTTTTTAGGAACTTTTACCACCATCCCTGAAATTTTCATTCTCCTCTGCCATTGGGATGCCCATTCCCATCCTTGTCATTATGACTCTGACACCCCCAGGGACTCCCCCACATTCATCAATGGCTTTAGTGTCCCTGCTTTCCAGCTGTAGTCAACTTCAACACCCCTGCTGATGGCCCACCCTTTCAACAACTCCTGCCTCCTCTACCGTTCCTCTGCTTCTGTGACTCTCTGTTCCCACCACCACACCCTCATGGAGGAGTTGACCTCATCCTGATGGCAAACTTTGCTCTACCCTTGCTCTGCCCTTATTCGCTTTTTCATCCACTCCTCAGTCACCTGTGATCAGGTTAAATTGGTTGTTCAGTCTCTTTAAGGGCTTCAGCCCCTCTATTTCTATGTATTGTGTTAGTTTACCCATCAGACTCCTCCTGGTTTCACTTCCTTGATTATGAGGCTCAGGCCCCCAGTTGGTCATTTCAGTGATACACAAGCATCCTCTATGAATCTTGACCTCTGTCCTCTGGACTAGGTGCCTTTCCAGAGCACAACTCCAGCTGGACTTTTCTATTCCTGTTTACAGCCTGCTGGGTCCAACTGAAGG
Organism: Artibeus jamaicensis; assembly: GCF_021234435.1. NCBI lineage: Eukaryota > Metazoa > Chordata > Mammalia > Chiroptera > Phyllostomidae > Artibeus > Artibeus jamaicensis. Next base: position 4,284,129 of record NW_026522046.1, on the reverse strand, counting down.
CCTTCCCACAATGTGGCCTTTAATACCCTGAAAAATGTTGCTTTCTATCCTCAGATGAGACCTTGAGGCTACTCCCCCTCATTATTCTCATTTTTATTGTATTTCCCATCCACACAATAGCTAACCCACATATTTCCCTCTCAAGTCTCCAATCACACTCCTACATTTCTCAGTAGATTGAAACTTCCAGTTTCCAAATAAAGTAAATGTTCCCAGGTAAGAAATTCCCTCCACTTCTCTCCAAAGCCATCTGTTGTTACATCCTTCTCTCTTGTTTAGATTAGATGTCTTTCTCTTCTTTCAAGCTGTCCCCCACCCCATCCTCACCCCTTGCCTTCCCTAATTACTTAGCCCTCCACGGCATCCTGTCTACTCTCACATCAGCCTCACCCTTCTTACTGACCTCAGACTTTCACATAATCTTTATCCTGAAGAGTCACTTTCCCCTTGATCCTGCATTCCTCCCAAGCCACTTCACCATCCACCCCCTTGTCTTTGATATCAAACGTCCTTTTAAAAATTTTTTACTTAGTTTTAAAAAATGATACATGCCCTTTAAAGAAAACTTGGAAAATATCGAGAAGCTGAAAGAATAAAAATAAATGCCTCCTATAGTCAAGTCCCATGTCTCAGCACTAGTAACATTTTTTCTATTGTAGTCTTTCTATCTCCCAACCCTACTCCACAGAGGTGCTTTATGAATCAGTATAATTACCCTATAGTTTCAATGGTCTATCTGACTATTAAGCTTAAAACCTAACATTATAATGTAAACATTTCTGTCACTACATAAGCCTCATAAACATAATTTGTAATGACTAGTCAGTATTTGAGCAGGTGGACATAGCATAGTTTATTTAACTATTCTTTTATTGTTGAACATTTAGGTGTTCAACATGCCACTTACAACTTTTTACAGTTGTAAGTGGCATGGCAATTATTAAACATAAGACAACAGGCTCAAAATGGAGTTGCTTTTGCTAAGCCCTATGCCACTGAACCAAGGCAACTTAATTACAGTTTGACTCTCCCAGAAATTAACTGTTAAACTAATTAATCAGGAATTGTGTGACCAGCACCAGTGAGGTAATCTTCCTAGCAGACTCCTTCCATCTTCATGCAGGGGTGTCCAACCTGTAGCCCATGGGTTGCATGTAGCCCAAGATAGTTGTGAATTTGGCCCAAAACAAAATTGTAAATTTACTTAAAACATTATGAGATTTGAGATTTTTTTGTGTACATATGTGTTGCAATGCATTAATGTATGGCCCAAGAAAACTCTTCTTTCAGTGTGATGCAGAGACCCAAAAGTTTGGACGCTCATACTTGAAAATATCTTTGCAATAACTAATTCTCTTTTTTGTCTAGTATAACTTCTTTGTTCCCATTCTTTTCTGCTTATAAAAGTCTTCCAAATGGCCCTGACCAGTGTGGCTCAGTTGGTTAGAGCATTGTCCCGTAAACTGAAGGGTTGTGAGTTCAATTCCCAGTCAGGGCATATACCTGGGTTACAGGTTCGATCTCTGGTCAGGTCATGGGTACATGTAACCCTTGGTACGGGTGTCAATTCCAATTCTGAGCATATATAGGAGGGAACTAATCAATGCTTCTTTCTTGCACCAATGTTTTTCTCTCTTCCTTCCTCTTTCCCTTCCTTTCTCTTTAAAAGAAGTGAAAAAAATGTCCTCAGATGAGGACAAAAAAAGAAAAAAGTCTTCCACGTTGTATGGCTTTTTAGAGGTCCTTTCTATCTGCTACATGAAATGTTGCCTGATTCAGACCAATTTTTGTTCATATAAACTTAAAATTTAAATATGTTTCAGTTAAATTTTTAACACAATAAAATAATTATTTTGCATGAAATTGTCCAATATTTTAGTCTTGTTGTTTACCTCCTATTTGGAGCTCTTTCTCTGTCTCTATCTCTTTCAGCCATCTATAAAAAGTTGGAGTCCCACCCTGGCTGGTGTTGCTCAGTGGATTCAGTGCTGGCCTATGAAGTAAGGGGTCACTGGTTTGATTCCCAGTCAGGGCACATGCCTGGGTTGTGGACCAGGTCCCCAGTGGGTGGCATGTAATAGGCAACCACACATTGATGTTTCTCTCTCTCTCTTTCTTCTTCCCTTCCCCTCTAAAATAAATAAGTAAAATCTTTAAAAAACAAGAATAATTAAATAGAATATTTAAAAAGAAAGTTAGAGTCCTTGGGATTTCTATCTTGGCTCTTCTTGCTTTATATGCTCTCCACCTGCCAATCTAATCTATTCTACAACTTCAGTTTACTGAGTGGTCTTATTCCATAAAATTTCCTCCTTCTGTTGTATTTTTAATCTTCTCCTTTCTGATGGCCCTAAATTTTCAGCATATGAATGTACTCAAGTCTCATTCATTTTCTAAAAAAATATTCTTTATTTACTTAGTTTTTTAATTCTCACCAATATATATGATTGTTGATTTTTAGAGAGAAAGGAAGAGAGGGAGCAAGAAAGAGAGAGAGAGAGAGAGAAACATTGATGTGAGAGAGAAACATCAATCATTTGCTTCCTGTACATGCCTTGACTTGGGATAAAACCTGCAATCTCTGTATATGCCCTGACCTGGAATCAAACCTACAGTCTTTTGGTGCATAGGATGATGCTCCAAGCAACCAAGCCACCTGGCCAAGCAAGCCTCTTCCATGTTTTTAAGAGGCTCTTCCTCAGTCCTGTATTCTTCTCTTTCATGTGTTACTTTCTTTTATTTGCAGTTAAGTTTTTTAAAAAATGGTGATGTTAACTTCCCAAACTCTCATTTATTTTTTTAAAACTTTGTTGCTAATTCCCAGCCAAGATAAAGGTATAGGTAGGTACACATTGCCTCCTTGTACAACCAAAAGAAGAACAACAAATTTAAAAACAAAAAATAACCAGAACAGCCAAAAAATTGAACTGTATGGAAGTCTGACAACCAAGGAGTTAAAGAAGAAACATTCGTTCCAACTTGTAGGTGGGGCAGAGATAGGCAGCCTGGGCGAAGGGATGCACGGCAAGGTGGTAGCTGGGGACCAATCAGTCCCACCTTTGTGTGCAGATAAACTGGGAGGAACAACTGGGAAGCAAGACAGACTGCATAATCCAGGGTTCCAGTGTGGGGAAATAAAGCCTCCAAAACTCTGGCTATAAAAATCTGTAGTGTTCTGGTGCTAGAAAAGGCTCCTAACCTCACAGGAGCATTCATTGGAGAGATCCACAGGGTCCTAGAACATACACGAATCCACCCACCCAGGAATTGGCACTAGAAGGCCCCAATTTGCTTGTGGGTGGCAGGGAAAGTGACTGAAAACCAGTGAAGAGCCGAGCGAGCAGCATTGTTCCCTCTTGGACACCTCCCTCACAGACAGCGTCAAATGAAATGATGTGGGTTGCCCCACCCTGGTGAATATATAAGGCTTTGGCCCTTACAATGTAACAGCTGTGCAGAGACAATATATATATTGTCTGCACACATATATATGGCCCTAATGAATGAACAGATCAAAGCTCCAAAAATAGAACTAAGCAATGAAGAGATAGCCAACCTATCAGATGCAGAGTTCAAAACACTGGTTATCAGAATGCTCACAGAAATGGTTGCATGTGGATGCAAAATGGAGGAAAAAGTAAAGGCTATGCAAAGTGAAATGAAGAGAAATGTACTGGAAACCATCAATGAAGGCAAGAAAACCAGGACTCAAATCAGTGGTTTGGACCAGAAGGAAGAAAGAAACATTCAACCAGAACAGAATGAAGAAATAAGAATTCAAAAAAATAAGGAGAGGCTTAGGAATCTCTGGAACAACTTTAAATGTCCCAACATCTGAATTGTAGGGGTGCCAGAAGAAGGAAAAGCAAGAAATGAAAAACTTATTTGAAAAGATACTGAAGGAGAACTTCCCCAATCTGGCAAAGGAAATAGACTTCCAGGAAGTCCAGGAAGCTCAAAGTCCCAAAGAAGTTGAACCCAAGAAAGCACACACAACAGTACATCATAATTACATCACCCAAAATTAAAGAGAAGGAGAAAATCTTGAAAGCATCAAGAGAAAAGGAGACAGTTACCTACAAAAGTGTTCCCATAAGGTTATCAGCTAATTTCTCAAAAGAAACCTTGTAGGCAAGAAGGGGCTGGAAAGAAGTATTCAAAGCCATGAAAGGTAAGGACCTACATCCAAAATTACTCTATCCAGAAAAGCTTTCATTTAGAATTGGAGGGCAGTAAAGTGCTTTCCAGATAAGGTTAAGTTATAGGAGTTCATCATTACCAAGCCTTTATTATATGAAATATTAAAAGAACTTATCTAAGAAAAAGAAGATGATCAAAACTATGAACAGTAAAGTAACAACAAACTCACAACTATTGACCACTGAACCTAAAAAATCAAACTAAGCAAACAGCTAGTACAGGAACAGAATCACAGAAATGGAGGTCACGTGAAGGGTTATCAGTGGGGAGTGGGGAGAATGGGGGAAAAGGTACAGGGAATAAGAAGCACAAATGGTAGGTACAAAATAGACAGGGGGAAGTTAAGAACAGTATAGGAAATGGAGAAGCTGAATAACTTATATGTACAACTTATGGACATAAACTAAGCGGGGGCGAGTACAGGCAGAGGGAAGTAAAGGGGGGGAATGGGACAACTGTAATAGCATAATCAATAAAATATATATTTTTTTAAAAAAGAGAGTGGGCTTAGATCTGGAGGCAGAGGGAAAACAATAAGATTTTAAAACAGTGTCATTAAGTGTATTTTTAATCTAGAAATAAAGATAATTATAGATATTCTCTTAAAAATAAAAAGTGTTGCTGTTGTTATCCTCTTATGTTGTACACAGCTAATATTTTAGAAGCTGGGATGAGTGTGAGGTTGATGACACTCTATATTAATGGACTTAAAATTTTTGCGGGTGTATGGAATGGGCTCATCGGCATGCCACACCCCTTATTATGTTCAGAAATGAGGATAGAAAATACTAGTGAGCTTAATTCATACTAGGATTCATTACATCATGTCATTTGGTAGGATATTACATTTGGTAGGATATTACATAAATTTTGTGCTCTTTCAACCTGGGCCTAACCTAATTGATCTTTTTTTCCTTTTAGCTGCAATTTAGCTTTCATCTCTACCATTCCAATGAAACTATTATTTACAAAGGCCACCAGGAATCTCCTGGGTATAAAGTCCAATGGATATAGGTTTAACTTTTTAATTTTTGTTCAAGTTCTTGGTCTCATCCGACCCTCTGACTACCCCTTTCCTTTTTTAATTCAATCCTTTCTTGTTCATGGAGCCTGACTTTCTCCTCTGCAGCCTTTCAATCTCAGGCCTTTCCTTTCCTTTCCTTTCCTTTCCTTTCCTTTCCTTTCCTTTCCTTTCCTTTCCTTTCCTTTCCTTTCCTTTCCTTTCCTTTCCTTTCCTTTCCTTTCCTTTCCTTTCCTTTCCTTTCCTTTCCTTTCCTTTCCTTTCCTTTCCTTTCCTTTCCTTTCCTTTCCTTTCCTTTCCTTTCCTTTCCTTTCCTTTCCTTTCCTTTCCTTTCCTTTCCTTTCCTTTCCTTTCCTTTCCTTTCCTTTCAACTCATTTTCTCTGTTTGTCCCTTAAATATTAGTTTTCCCAGAGTTTCACTTCAACAGTCATCTTATTACCTTACCTCCCAGAGTGAGTCCATCGCTGCAATTGTCTTAGCCTCTGTGTGGTACTGATGATGACCTACTCATCTTTTAGCTTCAGGTCCAACACCTATTATAAATTTTCACTTAGAGATCTGTTAAGCTCTTCCAATTTAACAGTCCCCAGCTCAGCTCTCCATTTCCTCCCTTCCCAAATCTTCTCCACCCTTGTGATGGCAGTATAACTCCTCAGCCCAGTCACAGGCCTGAAACCTCTGGGGTCATTCTTGATCCAGCTCTCATCCTCCCTGCCATTTCTGATAGGTCACTAAGTCTTGATTTTCTACATCCTTAATATATCTCAGATCTACCCCTTCCTCTCTGCTTACACTGTCACTCCTGTTTCTGCAGCCATACCACCTCCGACAGGTCGCTGTTGCTCAGAACTATATCAGGGTTCAACCAAATGAGGTATTACAGGGAATTGGCTCAGGCAATTGTGCCCCCCTATTGTGGGAGCTGGATAAACAGTACCCTATAAGGCTGTCTGTATATAATGCTATAGCATTAGTCCACAGGGCAGGTACTCAGAAAGAGAAGGTCAGTGTTAAGTGGGGTGACCGAGAACAGGCTAGAGTGCTCAAGTATGAACTGGAGCCCCATGAAGACTGACACTGTGTTTATTCTTTTGCCTCTGACCCTGGTGATGAGGGTGTCCTGCAGAAGCCGGCACCATTCATCACTGCTACCTGAAGTGGTCTCTCTGAGAACCAAGTCTTTAAAACCCTTCTGGGACCCCCCAGTGCTTTGAGAATGCTATGCAAATCACAGCACAGCTGGCCCCCAGGTCGCTGGCAGCCTATGTCTTTGCTTGGTAGCCTGCCATTACCTCTTCCCCTTCTTACCTCCTCCTTTTTGCCTTCTAATTCACACACACACCACACACACACCACACACACACACACACACACACACACTCAAATTGGATAAAACCACAGTAGAAAAAAATTACCCATCATATCTGGGGCCTGGTTTATTCTAACTAAACAGCATTTCTAAAGTTTGGGTATCTTAACTCTAAAAAAGTTTAAAGACTATGTCATTACCTTCTAAACTGTAGAAAAGGCTGAGGATTGTCATAAATTTTCATTGAGTCACAAGCCACGTATCCCCATATCACAGGGAGATTCATTATGAGGAGCATGACTCTGCACTCTTACACCAGGCCCTCTCTGCTGTCAGTGACTGGTCACTTGCAACCCATTAGTACCTGTTATCTGCCACATGAAACTGAAGCAAATAATTGTCTGATTGTTATGGTAGAATAGATGAACACATTGGCACTCATTTAAAAAGTCTTTTTAGTTTGTATTACTGGTGCTTAGATTCCTGGTATAATTCCCCTGAGTCTGCTTGCTCCCACTTCAAAGTCTTGAACATTGTGCTCTGCTCTTCAGGGCAAGGGGTATGTTTTCTTAATTCTGTATTTCCAGCATCTAGCATTGTGCTAATCACAAAATAATAACTTTACTAACTGGAGAAGAACTTAGTATATTAGTTGCATGGAGGAACCTCTTTCTTACCCTCCAAAGTCCTGATCTATCTGTCTACTGTAGAGCTGAGAAACCCAAGCTGCAGACATTCAAATGAAAAACATTTCCTAGTGTTATATATACTGCTGGTGTGAACATTATTTGTGAACATTTGTTTGGAAGGCAATGTGGCAAAGTATTTGCAAAACTTTAATATTAGGAATTGTCTTTAACCCAGTAATCTCGTTTTCAGGCATTTGTACTAGAGAAATAGTTAAGGGTGTGAACAAAGACTTACAAGAATGTTAATTATGGCATTGTTTGTAACAGCAGATCATTGAAACAATCTACATGTCTAACAAAAAAATTGGTTTGAATAACTGAACTGTCAATAGACAACTATGTAGTAATTAAAAATTAAGTTGTACAAGTGGGTTTATTTGTTAAGATATTCATGATTTATTGTGGCATTTTAAAAGCAAGTTACTATATAGTAGGTACAATATTATACTATTTTTATATAAAAATGTGCATGATATTTGAATAGAAGAAAATATAGAAGGTTATCCATCAACTATTAACAATGCAGTGAAATATTATCATTTTCTTTACTTTATGATTTTTAAAAATTTTTCTAAATGCACACAAATATTTGATAATATTCTTTTAATGAGAAAAATGTTTATGAAACTTGTATTTAGTTCTCTAAACCCTTCCCTCAGCTCCATTCATAGGCATAAATGCTTTTGAACCCAAAGGATGAAGAAAAAATCACCAAGTATTAAGACTTACAGTTGGGTGGGTATGTATCACAGGCATGATCACAGTTGTCCCCATTTTTATTGATGAGAAACTGAGTGTCAAAGTGTCAGAGGAAATAAATTGCACCTGTGCTTGAAGTCACTCAGCTCATGACATGTCCCACCCACTAGGCCTACCAAACTACAAGCTCTGGACTTTCCACTGCATCACATCACACTCCCTCTTGGGAGTGCCCACATCTAAGGCCATTGCCCAAATTGAGAAGGATAAAAACAAATTAGTTCCTGATGCCACTGTCCTCTCACATAAGCCCACCACAGGCCATGTACCCTTGAATTAGTAGGAACTGGATTGAAGCTGTGGGGGTGTATACTGGGTTTGCACTGCAGTTAATGAATAATAGTCTTATTTGAGTATTGTATTGACCTAACAGGACCTACAGTGAAGGATGTCCTTTCACATAAGCCCACCAGAGGCCATGTACCCTTGAATTAGTAGGAACTGGATTGAAGCTGTGGGGGTGTATACTGGGTTTGCACTGCAGTTAATGAGTAATAGTCTTATTTGAGTATTGTATTGACCTAACAGGACTTACAATGAAGGATGTCCTTTCACAGAAGCCCACCAGAGGCCATGTACCCTTGAATTAGTAGGAACTGGATTGAAGCTGTGGGGGTATATATTGGGTTTGCACTGTGGTTACTGAATAATACTCTTATTTGAGTATTGTATTGACCTAACAAGATCCACAGTGAAAACAAATACCACATACTAACTGTGAAGAGCATTGGGTCAGGATCTTGGGTCAACCCCTGGCTGGATGCATTGTCCTGGGCATGTCATCTAATTCCTCAGGACTGTGGTTATATCATTTAAAGAGAGAGGGTATTGGCCTGCCCAGTCTCTAAGTACACTTCAGTCTCCAACAATTTACAAGTCTGTGATAAGATATATATCCCACAGCATGTAGAAATGGCATCTTCTTAAGAGAAGGGGGATAGAAACATGTTTTCCACGCCTAAAAGACTTCAGTTTCAACATCCCTCAGAGAGGGATTTCCTCATTCTTATTTTCGAGAGGAGGAAACTGCTTCTTAGAAAAGTTACAGGGACAATTTTTCAAGCTTTTGAGCAGCTTCCTGTGTGAAATTTCACACCTTTTCTCCTCCCCATGTCTTTTTTTTTAAAGAATCTGTGACTTCCCAGTTTTCTAGAAATTAGTGAGGGATAAATCAGTGCTTCTCTGACAGAGAGGCAAAAAGCTGACACATTTTCCTCTGACAGAGCCACAGAATTCTGTCCAGCTCAGCTGCAAGTCCTTTAGCCTGGTTCAGGAGATCCATGACCAAATATTCCTTAAAGGGACATTCCTCAAAGCTTATTTATTTTTTACTTACAGTGTTGCAGACCATCATCTCCACCTAGGAATCTTTAACAGCCGGTTTTCTCTGTGTGCTTTGAGTACCTAGATCATGAGACTTATACCTAATACTGCCAGGATACTGCTTAGAGTCCCCTAGCACTTCTGAACTGTTTTGAAAACAAAAAAAATTTAACAAATTTTATGAACATTGAACAGTGGCAAGGTCATGCTCATAAACAAAGAAAATGCCTTCAGAAATTTTGTTCTCTGTTCTTTTTCTTTAAAAAAAATTTATTTAGTTATTTTTCAAGTACAGTTTTTTGTCTATTTCTCCCATCCCAGCCCCCCCGCCCTCCGTTCCCCACTTCCCTCCCATTTCCTCCCCCTCAGTCCTCGTCCCTGTGTCCTTCATACTTGTTCCTCCAAATCCCTCCCCTTTTCCCCCTTAAATTCCCTTCCCTCTCCCCTCTGGTCACTGTCCCCTTGTTCTCTATTTCAGTGTCTTGGTTTTTATTCTGCTTGCTTGTTTGTTTGTTTTGTTGTTTAGCTTCCTGTTAAAGGTGTTCTTTTTCTACTAACCGGAAGATACTGGTACATTGTGAAAGGGGCAGAAAATGTTAAATCTACCCACTCCTTCTCTGCTAACCTACCCTTATATTCTCATACTTCTGCTCCACTCTCCCCATTCCAGTATCTCCCCATCCACCCTTATTCTTACAGTACCAACAGAAACTGCTCAGTGTTGCTGGTAAGCAGTAATTACCTGCAACAGGCATAACAGGTGTAAACCCTGGAGGACAAAACCCTCTTTCCTGCTTCTACTGCATTGCAGACAGGGTTAATTGCTGATTGCTTCATCTTGGTGCTCATAGCTGAGCTTCCACTGGAAGAAAACGTGCCAGAGCTGCAGCCCCTCCAACAGGATGGGTCATGCAATCAGGTTCTGGTTCTGTTAATCTGGCAGATGTTACCACACCATGGGCATTGGAAAACACACATGCTGTGGGTGGCATAGTCATCAAGTGGGGATGAAGATAACTCCCCACAGGCTTCATGAAGTTTAAGTGGAAATGCCTCACTCTCAGCAGTGCTGGCATGCAGTAGGCATTCTGCAGTGTTGCTTCCTCATTCCCGTCTTTGGTCAGTGTATGGGAAGTACTGGTTAGGGTAGAACTTAGCAATAAACCCACCCACTGGGAGTGGAACCCATGAGAACCAGCACCTGTGGGTGAAGGAAACCATCTGCAGGAAAGCCTCACCCTCTGAGCTGGTTTGTAAAGGTGTTGGTGAGGTGACCTGGGAAGTGCCCAGGTTAGGCTGAGGTGCTGAGTGGCTCTTCAGAAAGAGAGTCTTTCTAATTAAAGTTTAGCCTCATGCCGAGGACCCACCTGTAACACAGGAACAAGCGTGTATGCCTGGCAGTGGAGGACATTAATGAAGGCTGTGGCCCAGCCAAGTGCATTGTTGCATGGTGTTCTGAAGTGGCGATGCAGTCTGTTTGCAGGCTATAAAAGAGTGGTGAGAGAGGAAGAATTTGCCAGTGTTTCCCTAGCTCTACTGGGGACATGCCAGAGAGACATCCCTCTACAGTGTAAATAAAGCATCAGGCTTCTGGTTTATACATCAGTTGCTGTGCGTTGGGTTGGTCTGAGTCAGCCCGCAGGCCTGAGTGACCCTGGGTTCTCAGGTGCCTGAATGCGTGACCCACAAACATTTGACATATCTTCATAAAGCAGGACTGCTGCCTTCAACCTCATTTACCACTGTGAGTACAAGATGTGGGTTTGGAGTACCTGCCTTCGCTTCTTACCTTTTAGATTCTCTTTGGCAAGGTGCTGAAGGCAAACTGTGTGCCATGTACTTTTGTGTAGGATTTCACTTACCCTCACGTCCATCCTGTGGATTCACTGTGGCCTCAATTATCAGTGAGGGAGCTGGGATTCAGAAAGAGCGAGAAGCCTTTTTGTCACACAGTGGATTAAGTGGTAGATCTGGGATTCCACAGTCTGTGCTTTAGGCCACAGCACCTTAGGGATTTTTGGAGGAAGTTCCACTTTGGAGGCCATGAGACAGATTTGCCCCAAGAATATTTTGGGAAATGAAAAATGAGTTCTAAACATTCTGAATTTTCTCATGTATTTCCTGAATGTTATTGATAATAGTTAGGGAGGAAATGAGGTTCCAGGTGCAGGGTACTTTAGAAGACAGACTGTCAAAAGGTGGCCTGAGGCTACTGGGTGGATTGGCAGTGACAAATGTCATCTGGTCTATAGACAAGACAATGGAAAGGAATGAAAGGACAGAAGGTAAACTATGTAATTCATATTTGTTGCTTTTACTGCTCTTGCTTCCATTTCCTTGGCCCATCAGGCACATTCCTATTCATCCTTCAAGCCCCAGACAGACTGTAATCTCCTCTGAGAAGTGACTTCCGCTACAGAGCTAGTTTGCCCCTCTGTTGCTTTCTTGGAACCCACTCAGTGAGGGCAAGAACTATGTCTTCTTCTCTGAAGCCACATAGGTTAGACACAAACCCTGGCTGTAAGACCTGGGGCAAGCTTCTCAATCTTGCTTCCTCAGATTTCCTCATCTGTAAAATGAGAATAACAGTGGTACCTACAGCTCTGGGTTGGTTGCGGGCCTTAAATGAGAGAAGGAACACAAAATGTTTAGCCTGGGGCAGGGAACATGCTGAGAACTCACCAGTGTTATTTGTTAAAGGGTGAGGCAAAAGTGGATTTACAGTTTTTCCTATGGAAAATAACACAATAATTAATAAAACAAGAAAAAACTCTATGTCTTACGTACTCACAACTGTAAACCTACTTTTGCCCCACCCTGTACTAGGAACACTGGGCCTTGGCAGCATAACAAGAAGATGTTTATTCAGAATTTGTGGAAGGAAGAAAAGATGAAGGAGAAAGGGGAAGAGAGAGAGAGAGAGAGAGAGAGAGAGAGAGAGAGAGAGAGAGAGAGAGAGAGAAAGAAACCAACCAGCTGCAGAGACCATTTCTGAGCAGGTCAGAGCTAGCCTGATATTTTGGAGCTGTGGCTGCTGCACAACTTTGCTAAGTACACACCCCACTGTCTTGGGTCAAGACTTGGTACCTACATTTCTAACTCCTCTGAGACCTAATGCCAGGCGCCACACCTCACCCAGCTTTGCAGCAAACAATATCTCACCTGTCCACCTGTGCTGTTCTAAAACCAATCTTAAATTGCTGCCCTGATGCATACCTATTAGGAGGAGGGCCTCCGGGAGGCCTTGCACCCTCCTGGCTCAAGGAAAATCAAGTCTCTGTTTCTGTTAACTTGGCTCACCCGGTGGTAACTCTCCATTTGGGTAGACCAGCAAAAGGTGGCCGGCAGAGTCACTTGGGATCTGCACTGTGTGAGACAAGGTAAGGACCACAACAAGCAGACACAGCACTGAGAGAAGACATTATCCCCAGATATCCTGTGTTCTGGGGCTGCACCAAGTACTTGACATTTGTTTCCCTAGGAGCAGTCCTTACTGCAGCCTCAGGAGAGGGGGATCCTGCTGCCTTCCTTTGGCCGGAAGGAGCCTGTGTCTTATGGGGTGGCCACATGTGACTGTTGAGCACCATAAATGAGGCTAGTCTGAATGAAGGTATGCCGTAGTCTGAAACAGAGAATGTAAACTATCTAAATAAGTCATATTTTTATATCAATTACAGATTGAAATACTATTTTGAATATATTGGATTGAGCAAAATATTAAAATTAATTTTATCTGTTGCTTTTTACATATTTAATGTGGCTACCAGAAAATTTAAAATAAAATTAAACATGTGACTTGCACTGTGCTTCTGTTGGAAAGCACTGGGTTAGAGGATTACCCTAAACCAGAACCCAGGTTCCAATCCAGGATGGTCTGTCTCCAAGGCCTTGCTCTTCACTTCTACGCCAAAACTTCGCTTCTATATTGGTTCTAGAATTGTCCCCACATATGATGGGCACCTAACATAAAGGTTCCTCGGGTTCAGTTCCCAGGGAAAGAGGAATTATGTCCACCTCTTTCTACAAGTGAGTGCAACTGTGTGTGTGTGTGTGTGTGTGTGTGTGTGACAGAGAGAGAGAGTGAGTACTGGCAGTGCTGCTGTTTTATGGACAGGAAACTAAACGTCATGGTGTACTCAATGTCTCAGGCCCCCTACCATGCAACGGCAGAAGTGAAATTTAAACAAGGCCTGTCTGACCCCAAAGACTCATGTGTTCCCCTGCCACCTCATTCAGGGCTCCCATACTTCACAACCTAGAAGGAGGCTGGGCTCAGGTTGTTGGAGACTGAGTTAAAACTCATATCTCTGGGCAGTGGTAAGCAAGTTTCATTGTATTGGATGCAAGGAGTGGTATCTCCTGGACATAGAATGATGTCAGGGAAAGGGAAAGGCAGGGATTCCCTCACATCAGAACTGAAGCATGTTTGATGCATTTCCTCTGTCTCAGGCTATCTCCTCCAGTTCGGGCCCTTCTCTGGTGCTGTGTCCTTGGTCCTCCTCAGTCCCTTTCCGTACATCACTCAAGCTCTGTAATGTTTGTTCACTTGTGGCTGTAAATTTTTGTTTACCCCAGAATTTGAATGTTGAGTTTTCATGCCATCTGGCTTTCATATCCATTTTTCTAGTGTTGTTCCTATTTGAAAACAATGCCTAATGCCTTTGAGAGAACTGGGATCATTAGATGTGGATTTGTAAACCAAGCCTCAAAAACTGTTATCGGCTAGCAGAAATTACTTAGGGACTGCATCTTATTAATCTAATTGGCTTTATTAACCCTTGGTTCCAGAGAGCTTGACACAGTTCCCTGGGGAGGTGCTCAATAAGTGCTTGTGGACCTTCAAATGACTACCATAATTATACTTTAACAAAACTACCACTGTGTGCCAGGCACAGGTCTAGTCCTCCCTGTACATAATCTCCTATGAGATGGGAGCTATAATGAACGCATTTAAAATATCTGGCTACTGAGGCTTATAGTGGCTCAGTGAATTTCCAAGTGTATCCAGGTGGTAATTAAATGAATTACAGTTAGGCTACTGCTAAAAATGTTTGGTTTGATAAAAAAAATTCTAAGCTGGAATGTTTCTGTACTTGTTCTGCCCCTAATTCATTTATGATTTCTGTTTAGATACTTCTTCTTCCTACATCTCAATTCTCTTGGCTGAGGTGTTGCTGATTAGATTCACTAAATTCCCATTAAGGGAGCTTTCAGTAAGACCATCTATATATTACCACTGGAAAACCTACAGTGCCATGACTTGGTTATCAGAGTTGTAAAAACACTAGTTTTCATTCAACTTTTTAATAAAAAATTAAACTGTATCGCAGTAGCTAATTACAGTAACCCTAGCTAGCAACACAAATCATTATATTTAAGTTTAGTGTGCAATTAAAGTTTTAAATAAACATAGATAACCCTGAATGCCTTGTTTATGTTTAGTTCCCTGTTATTAGTCATGGCTTACCACAAGCTGAATTTTGGTTCAGGCCAATGACATTTTTTTTTCAATCCATTTGGAATATTTTCACTTCCAGTTATCAAATCTTCATACCACTGAACAGTTTCTTATAAAAAATTTAGATAGCCATCCTTATTTACTAGTGCAATAATGCCCAAATTGTATTTTGTAATAAGTATTACAAAGACCTGTCTTACATTCAAATAATATAGGGCATTGTGGTATAAGTAGGCTTCTCACCTCAAAGCTTTGGAGAGCTTTTAACATCTACTGTGTGGGGAAACACTGTAAGACTGTACATTTGTGAATGCAGAGGTTCCCAAACTTATTGAAGCACAGAGCACTGAGGATGATGTGGAGTGGGGGTGGGGCTGGGGGGAGTGTAGAGTGGAGAACACATGTCACAGACTAGGGTTCTATGGGATAGCTTCTAGTTTTGGTTCTATTCTCTTATGACAGACTAACTCTGATGCGTGTGATTTTTTAAATAGACAGTTTAAAAAAGATATTTGTATTTTGTACAATTACAATGACTAGAAACTTCCTGAGCCTAAAAGAGAAAAACAAGAATCTCAACCTTTTGGAACTTACTGGTATTCCCAGCCTACCTGCCAATCATTATCTCTCTGTTAATTTTTTTTTCATAAGATGGCTCCAATGGTGCTTAGATTCAAAACAAGTTTGTTAGATTGTATTGTGACAGCTGTCATATAAGCATGCTTTAAAAAAACTTATTAAAATTGGTGAATTTTTGTGTAGCCATTTTAATATTGAAGATTGAAGAAAATATGCAACATTTTTGGCATATTATTCTTTATTATTTCAAGAAAGGTAAAAACACAACTGAAATGCAAACAAATATTTGTGTGGTGTATGGAGAAGGTGCTGTGACTGATCAAATGTGTCAAAAGTGGTTTGAGAAGTTTGGTGCTGGAGACTTCTCATTGGACGATGCTCCACTGTCAGGTAGCCTAGTTGAAGGTGATGGCAATCAAATTGAGACATTGTGAACAATCAACACTATATACTCAGAAGATAGCCAACATACTCAAATATCCAAATCAATGAAGTTATTGATGAAAATGAAAAATGTGTCTTTTATTCAACGGATAAAAACTGTATGGACTTTTTGGCAATAGTAGGTTTTCCCTGACTGGTGTGACTCAGTTGGTTGGGCATCATCCCACAAAGTGAAAGGTTGCTGGTCTGATCCCCAGTAAGCTCACATGCCTTGGTTGCAGGTTCCATCCCAGGTCAGGACGCATATGAGAGGCAACTGATTGATGTTTCTCTCATGTATAGGTATTTCTCTCCCTCTCTTTCTCTCTCCCTTCTCTTCACTCTAAAAAATAAAATAAAATCTAATAAAACACAACCCAATATTAAGGTTTTGGCTTCCTTATGAATTTGCTTCCGCATAGCTCCATAGAAGGAAGTGTAGATATGGAGTATAATCAGGAACTATTGATATACCATTTTTTTACTTAAATAAAGTCTCTGTTTTAAAAAACATAAATGATACTACATAGACTACTTTCTAGCCAACCCCAAAGTTCTTTATGAATCTCACTGGTCTTTTTGTGTAGATGATTTGGGGTTAGAGCATTTTCGCTGACCTAACAAGAATGGCAACATGGGAGTTCAGGCAGGAAGTATGAATTCACTGAGTACCATTGGTACCATGACCATGACCCCAGGCTCTATGCCTGGGATAACTATCAGTGTGGCTGAGGACATCAGCTGGATAAAGGTGTGAGGGGAAATGGGAGAATGGAACAGCCGACATATTCTGATTCAGATGGAGCTTGGGAGGATGCCAGGATACATATGGTCATGACCTCCAGGGGCCTTGACTCATGTGTTTACTATGATTTCTCAGGAAATGGTTAGGAAATGTAAGTTTGCTTACATGTACAAGAATATGAGGTTGCTCATGGACCTAAGGTTAGAAACATTGACAAATCCCATCCAAAATGCTGACTCAGAGAAATTCATGTTTAGAGTTCCAGCAGATAAAGTGAGATATTGTGTTTTAAATTCTGGTCACATGTTCAGATTGTGATTACAAAAACTGCTCCAGTTGGCCTTATAGAGCTGTGTGAGCAGTCCATCCTTGCAGCTCCACATACTGAATCACCCTAGGTCTTATTTCCCACAGAATGGGGCTGTTCCTAACCCTGGTGCTCTGCACCTTGGCTGCATGCTGTATGGCTAGATCTGTGCCCCTGACGGTACCCACCCCCTTCTCTCTCCTCTCCCGTGCCTGCAATGACTCAGATGTGCTGGCTGCAGCAGGCTCTGCCCTGCAAGACATCAACAGTGACCGCAAGGACGGCTATATACTAAGCCTCAACCGAGTGCGTGATGCCCGAGAACACAGACAGGCAAGTAACAGTCCTCTATCTGGGGCAGGTGTTCACACAAGCTGCATAGGCTGGCTGGGGGTGGAAACCCAGAGACACGCATTGGCAGGTGCTTTCCAAATTGGAAACCTGCTGAAAACTCTCTGTTCTCCTCTAGGTTGTGCTACATATATGCTCCTACCATCATTAGAAACAAGTGCTAACGGTATCCTACTCTGACACTTGTCCAGTGTCCCACAGTTTATAAGAAATTACAACCATGGTAGCCTTTGGCTCTGCCATAAACCAGAGACTCTTTTGGCCAGTCTGTGGGGGTTTCTGCTTCATGTGGGATGTGGTGCATTTTTTCACTCCTTCCCACAGGATGGTCTGGGATCTCTGTTCTATCTCACATTGGATGTATTAGAGACTGACTGCCATGTGCTCAGCAAGAAGGCATTGGGGGACTGTGGGGTGAAGATCCTTCATGAATCGGTAAGTGTTTGTTTCCAAGGAGCTCTAGAGGAAAAATTAGGTGTCCTCTGTCTATGGAGTGAAGATTGTTCAATGGGCGCCATCTTTTAAATGTTTTTCTTTCTAATCTCTTGGGCATAGTGCTCATGTGGTTATTCCAATTCTATTAGATAAAACAGAGGAATTTCTGAGAGTCCCACTGGGGTTATGACCCTAGAGTTGAGAAGTTTCCCCCAAATTATTTCCTGCTTCTAAGACCTTTCTGAAGACTCTAAGCCGGGTGTTTAAATTGCAGGAAAAAGAGCTGAGTTCTAGTGCTCTAGATGTGTGTTTAATAAAAGCTGTGGAAGAGCACAGGCAGAGCCTTTTGGTTTTATTTTGCTTTATTCTGTTTTTAATGAACATGGACATGAAGTTTGAGGCTGAGGAAAGGAAGGGCTTACAGTATGGGAGCTCTCAGAGATGCTGTGGAAGCATTTCCTGGAATCACAAAACTGAAAAGGCCTCAGAATTGATCTCTTTAAACATGACCATTGAGTTATTTTCATTAATTGACATAACACTTTTGAGTGCAAGATTGTGATTAGAAGTAAACTATTCAATCAAGGTAACTTTTCTAGTCAACCAGATTTGTCAAACTGCACCTATCTGATTTTGAAGAGACATTTCTGAGTCCTACTTACCCTGT
This sequence comes from Artibeus jamaicensis, assembly GCF_021234435.1. Classification (NCBI taxonomy): domain Eukaryota; kingdom Metazoa; phylum Chordata; class Mammalia; order Chiroptera; family Phyllostomidae; genus Artibeus; species Artibeus jamaicensis. Next base: position 4,265,862 of record NW_026522046.1, on the reverse strand, counting down.
TGTGAATAATTGTTAAGGTGACACATCCCCTATAAGTGTATACTAATTCCAACATGATGCAAGTTTATTTCTCACTCATGAAAACTTCAAAATAGAAAGTCCTGATCAAGAGGAGGCTTTCCTTCAAGGGTGACTTAAAGACCCAGGTTGCTTCTACGTTGTGGCTATAAACTCTGCCACCTTCACTTCCTGGTTTCTGTAGTCACCATGGTCAACTGCATCAAGCTATAGAAAGAAAAAAAGCCCTAGCTGGCGTGGCTCAGTGGATTGAGTGCCAGCTTGTAAAGCAAAGGGTCACTGGTTAGGGCACATGCCTGGGTTGTAGGCCAGGTCCCCGATAGGGGGTGCATGAGAGGCAACCACACATGGATGTTTCTTTCCTTCTTTTTCTCTCTCCATTTCCTTCTAAAAATAAATAAATGAAATATTTTTTAAAAGACATAAAGAAAGAGAAAGAGCATGGAGGAAAGATTGCACAGGGGAGATCTTCATGGTCCAGTCCTGGAAATGATTACCGCCACTTCTGCTCACCTTCTCATGGTGAGAACTCAGTTATAATCAGCCACACCTACTACTTGGGAGGAAAGGTAGGAAATGTAGCCTAGCTGTGTCCCAGGAGAAGGGTAAACCGTTCAATGATCAGTTGGCAGTTTCTCACACTCAAAGTGACCAAAATTGACCTTAAGTTTTTCATTACTCAGAAAATATAATGTCCAATTTCATTTGGGGGGTATTTTCAAAAGCTAGAGTTTATTCTATAATGTCATAAAATGTGTTTGTTGGTTCCAGGTTTATGGTGAATGCAAGGTAATATTTCACATTAACTACCCAAAAAGAGTTCTCTATTCACATGCTTATAACTGCACTCTTCGCCCAGGTAAGTGAGCACTCTGTTTTATTTATTTATTTTTTATTTTACTTTGATGAAAGATGGAAAAATAGAATTAAGCAGGGCTATACCCAGAATGTATAGGGTTCTTCTATCCTTACTTCCTATTCATACCAAGGGCAGGTTCTTAATATATATCCAATACTTGCCTCTCTTATGAAATTCAACTTTAACTGCTCTTCCCATATTTAGTCTTTTTAAATCATCTGCAATAGCTTATTTATGAGTACTGCATTAAAGCCTAGTTTTTTTAAGCTGACGTAAATGGCATCATCTCTACACTGGTCCCCAGGTTGCCTTTCTAGATGTCTATGCCATTACTTCCCTGACTACACCAACTCTGCACTTTGTTCAACTGAGTATATCTATTTTCTGAACCCATATTGCACTTTCTAATCTCTGCATCTTGCTTGTGCCTTTTCCTCTGCTGAAGATGCCCTCCCCTGATACTTCCTGCTCTTCAAACTCATATTATTCTTTAAGAATCATGGCCATTGCTGCTTCTTCTACGGTGTTCTACACGGGAAAGGAACAAGCTCTTCCGTTCTCATTCCTACAAAACTTTAACTTAACCACTCATGGAGCACAGACTATGCACTGCCTTGATTTGAGGTGTTCAATTTTGTTGGGAACCACTCTGCCTGGTTTCAGGAGTTGTAACCGTCCCCCATGGATAAGGCTGAGTGAGCGACCTCCAGACTGTGAGCCACTAAGGAGACAAACTGTATCTCCCCGGCAGGAGCGCTGCTTCTGCTTCATCCATCTCTGGCCCCCAACGCTTGGTTGGTTAGTCAATGACGGGTACAACACGTCAGTGGGGGGGCAACCTAAGCCAGATGTGATCACTTGGGAGGCCCTCAAGGAAGGACTGGGGGGGGGGCTGTGGCAAAGAGGGGGTGATGGACTCTTGCCCCCCCCACCCCACCCCCCCGCTTTGACAAAGCCTGAGTCCTCAGGCTGTCTTTGAGAAGTCTCCAAGAATTCCTTGGCTATCTGCCTCCTCTGCCTGACTTAAGCCTGAAAACAATGACAGAGGGTGGTGCAGCCCTATGCTGGGAATGGCAGGCTCCCTGGGTGATCAGGCCTGAGAAAGGATATGTGAAATCCTGCGAAACCTGATTTGCTAAGAATGCTCTTAGTTAAATGATAAAGGCCCGGGCAGAAAGTGACTTTGTTTTCCCAAAGTTTTGTAGCCCTTTAGCTGATAGACCCTGACTCAGAAGAAGCCTTAATAGTTCTTTGTATGCTCTCTACTGTTTACTGCCTGACAATGATTAATAAGTTGTACCTGAACTCCTGTGCAAAAAACCCAGTAAGAGCCTGTCTAAGCAAGGGTCAGCGCAATCTCCCTTTGAGACAGTGGCCAGGCTGGTCTGAGGCTCTCCCCCCTTGAGGGAGTAGCTGTGCTGTCCCTTTTCCTCCACAGGACTCGGTAAGTTGTGTGAATTTGTCTTGATTCTCCATCCATAATGCCGCGGGCACTGCAGACCAGTGCATGGGTCATAATTTTATTTCATGTAGTATATTTTATGCCTTCTTTCTTTTGGCTACAACCCTCCCCTAGCTCCTGTCAAGTATAAGGAGTCCATAATATTGAACAAGTATGTAAATGCACTAAGAATTAGGCTGAAACTGAGGACATTTCAAATAAGCACATGCATTCATTCTGGGTCTTTCTTTGGAAAGCAAGCATCCAAGGCTTAGGAAAATTGGATATGGCTACTTGTCAAACTGTTATGTGCATGGGACTCCCCTGGATCTTGTTCAGTTACAGACTCTGATTCCATATGTCTGTGCTGGGGCCTGAGAGTGCATTTGTAACAAGCTCCAGGTCATAACAATGCTGCTTGTTCCTTTGAGGGATAAGGCAACAGACCAAATATTTTATTAGCCACAGGTTAAGCTTCCTGGTTGTGAAGAGGCTTTCTTAGGTTAGAGAACAACAACTAATAAAACAGATCAGGACTCAGAAGTTACAGGTACTAGAGGCATGGGAGGTCAGAAAGTGACATGTGGGGGTGGTGCCAGAAGTGACAACCTATGGATATAACTCTGCACGGTACACCCAAATACACTCAGATAAACACAAAACTGATCGATTATTTTGCTCTGCAAAAACAATTTGCAGACAAGTTTCCAGCCTGACTTTCACACTAGTTTTGCTCCCCCCAGCTCCTCCTAGTCAAAAATTCTGGCTCTATCATTAGAATAATTATTCTATCCAGTTGTACAGTGACTTGGTTAATTTTTTTTTCTGGCTCACTTACATTTTCTAACCAGAGAGAGTATAATTCCATTTTTCATATATCATTCACTCATTTATTCATTCAACAAGCATTTACTAAACACATTGTGTTAGATGTTGGGGACTAAAAGGTGGAAAAAACATATCAATAATAAATCCCAACCTTTTAAGACACTCAGTTACTTTACAGAGGCAATAATGATAGAAGATACTGAGCTACTAATAGAGGGGAAAGTTTTTATAACAGTATCAATATAATTTATAAATACATATAAATAAATATAATCAATATAAATAAATATATGTTTTTGAGCAAAATTCATAGCATAATTTGTATGAGGTAAAAAACTTTGCTTTGATTTTTAAATAAATTATGAGAGAAATGCATGTTAACTGCAGAAAACTCACTGCTGACAGCTAAGTTCGCTCCAGACAATGCCTTGTCCACTCTATTCTTGCCAAAACTGAGTATCTTTTCATATTTAAAAATTTCTGCTTCTATTGTGGTCATATGCTTTGTAGGATTAAAAATTATTAAGGAGCTTTATTTTTAAACTGCTCTGTTTGTCATCAACAGTTTCTCGGAAAAAGATTTCCTTTATGTGTCCTGACTGCCCAAGCCCCACTAAGTTGTCAGATCCCAGAGTTCTGGAAACTGTTCATGAGTCTCTTGCAAAACTCAACAACGAGAGCAGCTCAAAGCAGTATTCTCTCTTCAAAGTCACCAAGGCGTCTATGCAGGTGAGGCTGAAATGCCCAGCTGAAACAGCAATGTGTTTCATGACTGGTATCAATTTCTAAACTGAGAGGAGGATATTAAGGCATGTCTTTTGATTAGAACCAAAGAGCCTTTCTTCGCTCCTTAGGTTGGTGGACCTGATGCACATTCAATCGTATTTTAGTTTCTGAGTTATTCCTTGGGATTCCCACAGTAGTTGTGGGATTTGATTTTATCTCATTGCCTTTAAGGCAAGAATGGAAATGGACTCATAGTCTCCTTGGGTTATTCATCTAGGTTCACTATTTACAGCTACAGTCTCATATCTGGTTGACCATGCATCTCATCTAGCAAGTTAACTTCCACTCCATGATAAGGCCTGAAGTGGTGTTGAGTTTTACGGGTTAGGGGAAATGAAGGCTCATTTGTTTTTTTAATTATGTTGATATCTATCATATAAAGGAAAACTAATCTAAAAACAAATCTACTTGAAGAAAAATAAGCTCACCCAAGGGAGCCCACTCAAATAGTTAAGAAGGGAAGAAAGATATGCTGATTATGTTCTCTAAATAACAAAATTACCATACCTGGTTTGGTCATGGTGGGAATTACAGGGACCACAGGAGACCTGAGTGACAATGATTATGGTTTCTGTGAAGATTATCCCGCCAAACCTCGGTTACTTCTCCACATGGAAAGGTTTGATTTTTGTTTCTCAACTTTTGTCTCATACCAGTGGGTATTTGGCTTAGGCTGCTTTGTGGAATATTTAATCAAAGAGTCACCATGTACCAAATCCCAGGCCAGCAGCTGTGCACTTCAGCCCCTTGACTCTGCGGTGAGTTTTCTTGAATGTCTTCATAATTTAGGATGTGTGTTCACAAATCATCTATGTGTATGTATTGAACATAAACTATATAGGAGCTGTTGTAATGCACGAGACACTTTTTTTCCCTGCAAGGATTGTGCTGGCCCAGATGCAGTAGTATTTGATTTTAAGTGCAGTTTTCATCAGTAATGTTATGTCTTTGCAGAAAATGATCCATAGAGGCTGTAAAATATATAAATAAATTTCCTCAGTGGTTGGTGATGGTCTTGCTTTTATCTGAACAAATCCAGTCACATTTGGAATACAGTATGGTGTTTCATCTTTTGGACCACTAAGAAGAACAAAGTGAAACAGGACATCTTTGAAAGGATGCATCAGGATGGGGAGGGTGCCTTCAAACCATTTGACACACCTGGTGGGAATGCCAGTTGGCATAATGTGTTGTAACACAATTGGGAAACGTGCATAAAAAATAAGGGGAGTCTTTTCTTCCCTTATTTACTTATTTATAATAGCTTTATTAAGACATAATTTACACACCATAAAGTTCACCTTTTTTAAGGTATCAAATTAAGTGGCTTTTTAGTATATTCTCAGAGTTGTGCCACCACCATATCTAATTTTAGAATATTTCACCAGTCCCTAAAGAAACCTCATACCCATTGTCAGTCATTCTCCTTGCCACATTACCCAAGACCATGGACACTATTTGCTCTCTATGTCTTTCCATTTGTTTAGAACTTAATTTCTTTCAACAATGTTTTGTAAATTTAGTATACAAGACTTTCATTTACTTGTACACCTAAATATTCTCTTGATGCTACTATAATGTATTTGTCTTTTTAATTTTATTTTTTGACTGTTCATTGTAAGTTTATAGAAATGCAATTAATTTTTATATATTGATGTGTATCTTGTAAACTTGCTGAACTCATTTATGAGTTCTAATAGTTTCCAGTAGATTCCTTAGGATTTTCTATATACAAGATTATGTCATGTGCAAATAGAGATAGATTACCTTGTCCTTTCCAATCTTCCTTTTCTTTCCTTTCTTCTTTTCTTTTTCTCTCTTTCTTTCTCTCTCTCTCCCTTCCTTCCTTTTCGCCCTTCTTTTCCTTTCTTTCCTTCTGCCTTGCTTTCCTTCTTTCTTTCCTTCTCCTTCCTTCCTCTCTCTCTCACTTCTCTTTCTCTCTATCTCTTTCTTCTTCTTCTTTCTTCCTGGTTAGAACTTAGAACTTTCAGTGCAATGTTAAAGACAGGTGAGGAGAATAGACATCCTTATCTTATTCCGGTTTTTAGGGAGAAAGCATTCAGTATTTTATCATTTAATATGATATTAACTGTAGGTTTTTCATGGATGACCTTCATAAAGTTTTAGTTTGTTGAATTTTTTTTCTATCAAGAAAGTGTTAGCGTTTGTCAAGGGCTTTTTCTGTGTTAATGAGGTAATTATGTGACTTTTTCCCCTCCTTTAAGCTGTTAGTATTATATATAACAATGATTGGTTTTTGTATGTTAAAACAAACTTGCACTTTGGGGATGAATCCCAGTTGATCATGGTGTATAATCTGTTTTACATGTTGCTATTTCATTTGCCAGTATTTTTTTTAAAAAAGACTTTTCATCTATATTCAGAAGAGATATTGACCTGTAGTTTTCTTGTGTTGTCTGTAGCTGGTTTTCACATGTATTTAATACTGGCCTCAAAGAATGAGTTGGGAAATTTCCCCTCCTCTTCTACTTTATTTTGGAGGAGTTTGTAAGAGAGTTGATGTTCATTCTTCTTTAAATGTTTGGTAGAATTCACCAGTGAAACCATCTGGGCCTATGCTTTTCTTTGTGGGAAGTTTTCTTGATTAATAACTTAATCTCTTATTATAAGTCTATTCATATTTTTGATTTCTTTTTCAGTGAATTTAGGTAGCTTGTCTCTTCCTAGAAATTTGTTCACTTCATCTAAGTTATATAATTTGGCAGCACACAGTTATTCATAGTATTCCCTTTTTAATGAATATTTCTGAAATGTTAGAAGTAATGTCCCATCTTTAACTCTAATTTTAGTATTTTGAGTTATTTTTTCTTGGACATTCTAACTACAGTTTTGTTAATTTGATTGATCTTTTCAAGGAATTAACTTTTGGTTTTATTTTCTTTATTTTTTTCTCTTTACTTTTATTTTTGCCTTCATTATGCTTGCTTTGGGCTTAGGTTGCTGTTCTTTTTCTTGTTTTCTAAGGTAGAAGTTAGGTTATTGATTTGTAATCTTTTTTCTTGTCAGTGATTTGTAGACCATAACTGTCAGCAGACAGGAACTGGGCATAGAATGGTTCTGCCTTGGGCTGGCCTGTAGAGTGTGATTTCTTGACTTTGTGCAGGAAAGATTTCACAACATGAGTCCAAGTGATTTTGAAAGTACACAAGTCCAGGTGATTTTTAGTGTACCTTTATTAGCTGGGGACAGTGAATCAAGGAAGGGCTTAGGATGGAAGAAGCAACAGAATAAACTAACAGAGTAAACTTAAGAAGCAGAAGCACAGATACACGGAACAGATTGACAGTTGTTGGAGGGGAGGTGGGGGCACTGGATGAAAGAAGGTGAAGGGATTAGCCAAAGACTATATATGCATGACCCATAGGGGTAGACAGTGATATGGGGATTGCTTGAGGATAGGGAAGTAGGGGCTGGGCGGAGGTGGTCTGGGGGTGAGGGAAGGCAGAAATAAATGTAATAGCATTAACAATGAAAGGCAATTTTTAAAAATTTAAAATAAAAATAAAACCTATTCATTGTACACATGTACTCATTGAAGAGAGAGAGAGAAAAAAAGAAGCAGTAGGAGAGAGCCTAAGCAGGACTGCTTTGGAAAGAAGTGAGCCAAGGTGGGGCTGCTTTGGCTCACTGGGAAGTCAGAGAAAAGGGTCCTTGGAGGCAGGTTCAGGGGATTAGCCTGGCATGAGCTGCCTCTGCCCATTGCTTCCTTGGTTGCAAGTCATGTGGGACCCTTAGAGTTTAGGAGATGCACCCCTGAGAGGGAAGAAAATCAGGGATGTCCTCTTGAGGGGGAGAGCTCTGATTTGTAATCTCTTTTCTCTTTTTAACATAAGCATTTACATCTATAAATTTCTTCTAAGCAATTCTTTAGTTGCCTCTCAATAAGTCATACATATTGTGTCTTTGTTCCCATTCATCTCAAAGTGTTTTTCAATTTTCCTTGTGATATCTTCTTTGATGAACTGGTTATTTAGGCATATATTAGCTAATTTCCACGTATTTGTGAAATTCCCCATTTTTCTTCTGCTGTTTTATTTCTAAAATCATTTCATTGTGGTTAGAGAATGTATGTTGAATGATCTCAGTTCTTAAATTTATTAAAGTTTATTTCATAGCCTAACATAGGATATACCCTGGTGAATGTTCCATGTACACTTAAGAAGAATGTGTATTCTGCTGTTGTTAGGTGAAGCATTCAGCAATTGTCAGGTTTAGTTGATTTATAGTGTGGCGCAAGACTTCTGTTTCCGTGTTAATGTTCTGCATAGTTGTTCTATCCATTATTGAAAGTAAGATTTCTGCCTGTCGTTGAATTTTCTGTATCTCCCTTGAATTCTGTCAGTTTTTGCTAATGTAATTTGCACTCTGTTGTTAGGTCATAAGCATGTGTAGGTATTGTGTCTTCGTAATAAATGCACCCTTTTTATCATTATAAAATGTTTTTCCTTACAATGGCTGGGTGGCTTGCTTGGTTGGACTGTCATTCCATATGCCAAAAGGCTGCAGGTTCAATCCTCAGTCAGGGCACATAACTAAGTTGTGGGTTTGATCCTGGTCAGGGTATATACAGGAGGCAACTGATTAATGTTTTTCTCTCACATAGATGTTTCTCTCTCTCTTTATCTCCTGAAATCAATAAACATATCTTCAGATGAGGATTAAAAAGTGTTTTTTTCTTCTCACTAGTGACAATTTTTATCTTAAAGTCAATTTGGCCTAATATTTTTATAGCCATTCCAGCTGTCTTTTGGTTAATGTTTACATTGTAATTTTTTCCATTTTTTTTTTACTTCCAACCTATGTATGTCTTTGAATATAAAGTGTGTCTCTCAAAAGCCTTTTGTAAACAGTTAGTTGAATAGTCTCAATTTTCTCAAGGAATATTTGAGAAACATCTTCACCCTATTCTGCAGGACCACTCTTTCTCATTTGTCAATGACATCTTGGGCAGATCCCTTAGCTTTCTGGTTATTTTCAGCAAGAGAAACAACTTTACTTATATAATTAAGGTTCGCTCTCAGGGATGAAAAAGTTTTGTTCAGTCAATTCTGAATCAAAATTTCTACCTTATGTTCAATGCAAAGCTTTCCCTTTCCTTTGAAATTTTTTTTTATTTAATTATTTTTCAAGTACAGTATTCTGTCTTTTACTCCCATTCCAGCCCCACCCTCATGCTCCCACCTCCCTTCCATTTCCACCCCCCTTAATTGTTGTCCATGTGTCCTTTATACTAGTTCCTGTAAATCCTTCCCCCTTTCTCCCTGAAAGTCCCTCCCCTCTCCCCTCTGGTCGCTGTCCCCCTGTTCTCTATTTCAGTGTCATTGTTTTTATTTTGCTTGCTTGTTTGTTTTGTTGTTTAGCTTCCTGTTAAAGGTGAGATCATCTGGTATTTTCTTTCAATGCCTGACTTATTTCACTCAGCATAATGCTTTCCAGTTCCAACCAAGCTGTTGCAAAGAGTAGGAGCTCCTTCTTTCTTTCTGCTGCATAGAATTCCATTGTGTATATGTACCACAATTTTTTGATCCATTCATTTACTGATGGGCACCTAGGTTCCTTCCATCTCTTGGCTATTGTAAATTGTGCTGCTATGAACATTGGGGTGCATAGGTTCTTTTGGATTGGTGTTTCAGGGTTCTTAGGATATACTCCTAGCAGTGGAATTGCTGGGTCAAAAGGCAGGTCTATTTTTAGTTTTCCCTTTTTGTAGCTCAAGCCTGATCTAGAGTTTAAGACCTAATGTGAGGAAGGGATTAAGGTCTGTTCTTTCATTCTCTTTCCCACTCCTGCAATCTTTTGCTTAATTCTGGATCTTCCAAGTTGAAAGAAGAATGAGAGAGGATTAGAGAAGAGAGTACAGTCTTTTTATATAACTAAACCTACAGTCGTAGTGTTCTCTTGGGCTACACTGGTCCTCTCTGAAACAGGCTGTAGTGCTGGTTCTGTCAGGTGGTACAGGCATGAGTTCCTCCTTCTCTTCCTAGTAGGATGGGGTGGTCCCTCGCTGATTCTCTGGAACCACCCTTTTTCAGATTCAGCCCCCACATATTTTTACTATTAAATGCCTTGTATCTGAAAGTCCCTTTGGGTGGGCACATTCAAAAGAACACTACCTGTGCCATTTGCTTGTCCCATGTAAACCTCACACATTTTTACTATGCCAGACAGTGGAGATGGGCTTCCCTTGCTGCCTTTTCTCTTTACCATAGTAGGCTGCTTTATCCAAGATCCTGCTCTGAGGATGCTCTGAGAGAAAAGCAGATCCAATCTCCATAGCCTAAATTCTAGGATTCACATGTCAAGCATGCCCTCTAACTCCCTTTCTGTGGTCCATTCTAATTTCAGCACCAGGTAGGACTATGAGTTACGGTAGCTCAGCAGATCCTAGCCTGAGTGGGAAGGGCCAGGCTCTGGTTGGTACCAGGACCTGCTGTCTCTCTAGAAAGTTCTCTTAGAGCCCTTCCCTGGGTGATTTGGTGATGAAGAGGAGGAGGGAAAGACTGAAGCACCATTCTCCAAGAATTTCCTACATTAGTGAATTTTTCCCACTTAAAACAATTTCTAATCTTTTCTTCATATAGTCTGGAGATGGGTTATAGAATAATATTCATGCAATCTGTTTAGGCACATTTTAATAAATTCTATGTGAATACTCTATTCTTAAAATTCTTTAGAAATTGAGGCAACATTTTATTTACTACTCTATTTATACTTAAAAATGTATATACTCTATGACTCTAAAATTTCTCTTCCAGGAATTTACCCTAAGGAGTTAACTGGGGACATATGAAAAGATGTAGCTTCAATGTTTAAACAGAATAAATGAAATGCTATCTAGTATCTAAAAAAGAGAACTATTTAAGTAACACAGAGGAATATTAGGTAGCCATTATAAAGGTCATAGAAGACTATTCAATGCCATAAAAGAATTTTCACAATATATTGTTAAGTGACAGAAGAGAGTTATCAAATAGTATATATAGTGTAATTCTATTTCCTAGAAGAAGAAGTATGTATGAATACAAAAAAAGATTAGAAGAAAACAAATCATTGCAGAAAAGATGTACCTTTCATGTAAAAACAGGCCTTTTTATTTTCTTTCTGTTTATATATATTCTAAATAACTATTACATGTGTGATAAGAAAAGAAAAGTATTTTATTTTTAAATAAAGAGAAGTTGAAGGAGGTACCAGTAGCTTTGTCTGATGAAAGGAAACTGAGGTGGACTGTACTTAAAGGGCTGCTTTATGTGAGAGTTGAGCACAAGTTTCTTCATTGACCCAAGAGTAGAAATAAGGCCAAAAGGTAGATACATTGTATAGACACAAATTTCCACTCAATGTAAAGAATTTTCTAATAGAGTTTGTTCCTCAAGAAGTCCTGAGTTTTTCATTACTGGAGTCCATTTAGCCTTGTTTGGGTGGTTATTTGGAGGAATAACCTACAGAGAACTGGCTCAGAGCCTGCCTATTGCATGGTGGTAGCATAAAAGTATTATTGACTGTGTGTGCTCATAAGCAGAAAGCAAGCTCATTTTCACTTATGATCACTGATAATGGTAAAACTCAAACAAAATTGTATCTTCTCTCCTTTTTTTAGCCTGTTGCTCTTTGCCAAGGTTCTCTGGCTGTGAGAGGCTTAGAAAGGCTTGTCTCCGTGAAGTGTAACTTCTTTGAATCACAGGTATTTTTTATTATCATTGTTTGTCTTCCTGTGGGGCAAAAAGATTGTATTTTAGCAGATTATCTATACTTTAGCTGTCCCTAGCCCATCCTCTCCTTTTATTTTCCTTAAATCCATGATCATCATTTTATTCAGGCTGCCCTGAGTTCATACCCATAGGATAGTTGGTTAAATACTTATCACTCTTTATTTTCACTGCAATGTGCTCCTGCAGAATAAATAAGACTCCTTCAGAAATAGGGATATACTAGCTTGCAAGGCTTAGGCCTCCGAGACATTAAATTAAGTGTCCCAAAAACCCTTATAGTGAACTGGAGGGAGAAGTTATTTCCATGGAAATATTCAGCCCCTTTCCAGAAGTATTTATGGAGCACTTACTATGAGGTAGCTTGGTGTTGTTGAAAGGGTGGTTGAGACAGGCCACCTGGGTTCCAGTCCTGCTCTGCTGCCTGTGAGCTGTGTGACATGGGCAAATTCTTACCTCTCTGAGTGATGGTTGCCTCATATATGAATGGGATTGCAGTGCCTACCTCATTTAGTTCCCTGAGAGAAGCAAGTGAGAAGACCTGGATAAGGACACTGTATTGGACCTGGCACAGAATAAACAATTAGTAAAAGGTGGTTGTTGCTGCCACTACTAGGAGCAGGGAGATGGCTCATTGGGGACTTTGAATACTCCATTTAACTTCATTGTTCCATCCTAGATTTGTGAGACTTGCAATCAAGCTTCTACCAGTCTTAGTTCCCCCTGGCCCTTATCTGTTTTGCTTCATAACCCTTTAACCAGAGGCCCATACCTCTAGCTGGTATCCCTTTGAAACACTCTGTCAGAAAGGCACAGAACACTTTAGCCTGGTACCAGGCACAGCAGAGATTTCTTAGGTGGAAAGTCCCCTTATTAAAAGTGTTATTATTTCAGGCTCCAACCCCTGGGGGTGAAACTTCTACTGCTAACCAGGGACCTGTGAACCTCCCTAATGTGGAAAAGGCCCAGGAGAAAAATGCAGAACCCACTCACTCACCCTCTAGAGCTGTGCCAAGAGGGTCTGTCCAGTACCTTCCTGAACTGGATGATAAGGAGCCTGAAGGTTCCCAGGAAAAGGGTCCTGTTGAGGCCTTCCCTGTGCAGCTGGATCTAACCACAAATCCCCAGGGAGAAACCCTCGATGTTTCCTTCCTCTTCCTGGAGCCTGTGAGTAAGAAGCTGGTTGTCCTGCCTTTTCCTCCCAAAGAGCAACACTCTGCTGGGTGCCCAGGACCAGCCCAAGACGCCAGCCCGCTTGTTCTCCCACCATGAGAACCACATGGAGAATTCCATGTGGATGCAGCACTGGGTGGGAGACGAGAGGTCATGGAGAGAAGGGAGACGGAGAGACAAAGTGTTTGAATGTAGACAGTGGCTAATAAAGTGTGTGGTTTTGACTCTTCTTGGTCTCATCATTTTGGCTGGAAGTGGAAATGACATGAAATCCTCCACTAGTACAATGAGCTGTATACCTCCTAAACCATCCAAGATATCCTTCTGTGGGTAGATGCCACTTACGTATTCCACCTTTTCCTTTGTAATGATTATTGACATTTAGCTAAATGTCTCTGATGTAGAACCTGCCATACTTAGGAATTCCCTCCTCTTTTTGGGAAAGAGCATACTGGGATTCTTTTGATCAAAATGAGATGAAATTTGAAGGGTACTAAGAGACTGAGATTAATCACAGTTTCACACTCTCTTTATTTCATAATTATTTTAACACCAAGTATTGGTCAGATATTGTCTGCACAGCCTTCAGCATGAAGGTGGATTTTTTTTTACCTGTCTGAATAGCCTCCAAGCCCAGAACTGGGTGAAGTAACTCAGCAATGGGGTACAGGAAGAGACTGTTGCCTGTGGCCTTTGGTTCAGCTTGGGGAGAATCAGATATTGTTCCAAGTTCGGGAGCTGTCTGGCTTACTTAATAGTTTTGCTCAGAGAAGAAATTAACAGCCCAGATAACATTCATTCCCAAATTTTTCACTTAAAAGAAAAAAACAAACAAACAAACAAATATATATATATAACATGTAATATTATATACATGTTATATATATAATACATTCATATGCATATATACACACAAAAATATATGTAATATATAGTTATATACACATGTATGTTTTTAATTTTAGAAAGTTTATTTCTACTATCTCATAGCTCCCCAATATTTCATTCCCTGAATATTTTATTTTATTTAAAATTATTTTATTGTTGTTCAATTACAGTTGTCTGCATTTCTTCCTCCCACTCCCCCCACCCCAGCCAAACCCACCCTTCCTTGCTTCCACCTTCCCCCTTGGTTTTGTCCATGCGTCCTTTATAGTAGTTCCTGAAAACCCTTCCCCAGTAGCTAGAGGGGAGGAGGGGTCACTCATTTTCTTATTTTTTTTTTTAAGATTTCATTTATTTATCTTTAGAGGGGAAAGGAAGGAGAGAGGGAGAGAATGCCTGCCGGAGTGGAGGGTCGAACCGTGGTTGCTTGGTTCCCAGGGGCCCGGAAGAGGGCTCATTTTCTTATTTTTAAAGAAGTTACTTTTAAAGATTCATCAAAAAGAACTTTTAATACTACGTAACTAGAAATGTCCATATCTTGAAGTTGTAGCATAGAAGATTAACATCAGCGATTTGCAAACACCAATTATTTGAATACGAGGGCCTCAAATGATTAGTGATTGCAGCATTTTGAGACTATTGACAAGACTATTGATCAGCTTGCCTGCATGAAGTTTTCAGAGGAAGAAAAAAAATCAAGCATCAAAAACTAGAGAAATAGCATCTAAGAGATGAACCAAAGAGAAACCTAAATGCCTTAGGAGAAACTGTCAGAAGGGTAGGGGAAGGACCTGGATGTAGGACAAAGTCTACCTGAGGAAATTTAAAGAAAGAACAAGAGTCAGCATTGTCAGATGATTGAAAGAGGGTAAGTGTCAACAATCATGCTTCCTTTGAATTTAAGAAGGTCAACTCAGCAACTCCTCAGTCAAACCTACTTTTCCTTCTGTATCCTCTCTGTTGATGGTACTCTTGTCCATTCAGCAAGGGACACAAAGAAAAGGACACAAAGTCCAGGGTCCTTCCACCCATTTTTACTGGAAAAAAAAGTATATGAGGGTGTTATTGAACACATTTGGGAAATTCTGTGTAGGGCTAGCAATGGTTTTCCTCTGTTTGCCCCCCGGTCCATTCTTCGTCTTTTCAGGAGGCCAATTCCTGTGGGTTGAGTAACCCACAGGCTCCCCTGCAGGCTAGTTGACTACTGGGGTCAAAAAGCCAATGGGAGGAGGCTATCAGAGGGGTGGAGAGATCAGGGTGTTTGTTCCCTGCTCTTGCCAGCTTCAGCACTAGGCTTTGGCAGTGGCTCCACCCCTCGCCCAGGCTGTTGCTGCCAAGGGGCCCCTCCTCCAACAGCTCCAGCTCCCCCTGGGCTTGGGCAGGGCCACTCTGCCTCCAGCTTTCTCAGGCCTAGAGTGGTCAAGGTCTCCAGCTGTTGTTGCTCATTTGCAGCTGTCTCAGCACCCGTTGTTCCCTTAGCTTGGCCCATAAAATTTCATTCCCTTTGATAAAGTCTCTTCAGTTAAACTATCTGAGTAAAATTGTATTTCTTGCCAGACTATGACTGACACAGGGTTTAAAACTCCACATGACACCCTACTTATTTTTCCTTCATATAGGAAGCAGAGAAGAGTAATTGTGTGTGAATATTGCCTACTCCTCTTAAGCAAATTATGCCAAAGCCTAGGTGCCTCTTCTAAGAAGCAGCTGCCAGGACAAAGGGCAATAGTTATATCTGCAAATTTCCTATCGTATTAGTTTGCTGGGGCTGCCATAACACAGTACCACAAACTGGGTGACTCAACAAAAATTAATGTTCTCACAGTGCTGAAGGCTACAAGTTGGAAATCAAGGTGTCACAGGGTTGGTTTCTTCTGAGGCTTCTCTTTTCAGCTTGTAGGTGGCCACTTTCTCTCTGTGTCCCCACATGGTCTTTCCTGTGTCCTAATCACCTCTTCCTATAAGGACCCCAGTCATATTGGATTAGATCCCTCTCTAATACCTTCATTTTATTTAATTACCTTTTTAAAGACTTCATACCCAAATATAGTCACATTCTGAGGTACTGGGGGCTAGGACTTCCTTATATGAATTTTGGGGGTCACAGTTCAGCACATAATACCTCTCATACTTCAAAAGATACATATGTGCTTAAGAGCCCTGAAGCACCAATCCAAAAAACTTATGCACCCCAATGTTCATAGCAGCACAATTTACAATAGCCACGTGCTGGAAGCAACCTAGGTGCCTGTCAGTAAATGAGTGGATCAAAAAATTATTTGAGTTTTTTGGGCTGAGGGCTGAGGAATCAGCTTAGTCCCAGCTCTGTACCCCAATTCTGAGCCCCTAGCCCAATGATATAGTCTCTCTAACTACTTCTCTGGAATGGGTGGGCATCAAATGGCTTGACTTCTACCTTAACTATGGTTTTTTTTACACATAAACCAATTTTTTGGGGCCACACTTTAAGGGCCATGGAAAACCGGGAAGATATGGGGTGTCCCCAACTTCTTCTCAAGCATAATAAGAATAACAAAAACAACAACGATAATAAGTAGTGTCATTTATTCAGCACCTGAATTCGTGCCAAGAATTGTATTGGTTACATTATGTTTTCTTATTTAATTATTATACCATCTTGCTAAGAGGTATTAACTCCCACTTTATATATGAGGAAACTAAGACTCAGAGAAGTTTCATAGCTTACCCAGAATCACACAGTAGGAGCATAACAACGTGGAATTGAAATTGAGATCTGACTTCAAAGCAACAACATCTTAATCATTCTGTTCTACCTGAACTCAGTTCCTTTTCAGTGTTAACCATCTGAACAGGGGTGTCCAACCTGCAGCCCGCGGGCTGCATGGGGCCCAGGATGGTTATGAATATGGCCCAATATGAAATTGTAAATTTACTTAAAATCTTATGAGATTATGTTGTTTTTGTTAGTGTTTGTGTATTTAATGTGTAGACCAAGACACCTCTTCTTCTTCCAGTGTGGCCCAGAGATGCCAAAAGGGTGGACACCCTGAGACCTCTCCCTTAAGTAATACAGCTGCTTTCTACTAAAGTCTTCTAGTGCTATCGTCCAAAGAGGGAACTCATAATGGTAATTTCTGGCTGAGATAGGCAGGCAGATGGAGGAAAATTACTTTACTCCTAACCCTACTGCCCACACTAACGAGGAAGTGCTTATGGTCAAAAACACACTGTGGATCTGGTGTTGACTACAAATATCCAGATTTGTGCAGATCACAGTTTCACCCACTCACCAGAACATCTCAACATTCTGTCCCCAGGACCCATTAATCATTTACAGCATGTTGACAGACATTTTAACCAGGGGTCAAGGTGAACATCCCTGGTTACACAACAAAAATTGATAAAAAACCATTTAAATAGTAGCTGTGTGTATTTAAAAGTTTGAAGGAATTTCTCTGCTGTGGTATACCATAGCAAGGGATGGTTTTCAGATTTTAACACGATGAAGGCATTTGCAGCAGCTGTGCTTTTCATCCTTTTGATCACCCTGCAGTATTCCCGTGCTGTGAGTCCGACAGACTGCAAAGCTACTGAGCCCCTGGCTGGCAAAGCTCTAGACCTGATCAATAAAGGACGTCGAAATGGCTACCTTTTCCAGTTGCTGAGGGTCGCTGATGCCCACTTGGACAAAGTGGTAAGAAAGTGCCGATGGCAGAGCTTAGTTGGAAAACCATGCACCAGGGGCAAATGTGGAGACTCTGGCCTGTAAGCCTATTGCTTTGCACAATGGAATGGCTTTGGTTAGGGTTTTCTATTTAGTTTCTGCTACTGGCTCTAAACTGCTTTATTTTTTTCAAACTAACATTTGTTATTAGTATGTCCTTAACTGTGAATCAATCTGTGAATACTTATAGCACTGATGCTGAGTCCAATCAAATGCTAAGTACTATAAGAGAAAAATTAGACTGAACTGTGGTGCTTGTCCTCATGGGAATAATCATCAGCTGACACACACATATAGACAAATTGTGTAAGGTAAGATGCATTTAAATGACCAAATGAGTGGTATGGATGCTGGACAATTTAATGAAATGTGATCTATTATAATTGAATGAGAGAAAGCTTTATTTGGGTCTGTGCAAATAAGCACAGTTTGAATATGAAGATGGCCTTGGGAATTACAGGAATACCACCTCTATGTGGGTAAGAAATTAGGAAGGATAGTATTAGGGAGTAATTAAACACAAGCAGGGGTATTCTAGAGGCTCTATATGAGATTTGGCACAGATAGCAGGGTAAATAAAAGAATGTAGGCTTATCTTGATGCAAAGCAAGCCTGCCGTCTACACTTAGATGAGCAATTTTCAACCAGTGTGTTGCAAGAGGCACACTGGTGTGTCACAAGAATTTATAAAACACGCAATACCTGACTATTTAGTTTGGGGCACTAACCTCTTTCTTCTTAGATTATCAAATTAAAAAAAAATGCTAACAGCCAACATAACAATAGTTACCTGGTATGAATGAATCAAAATTATACCATTTTTTTGTCAGATCAGCAAGAAAACTTTTTTTGGTGTGCTGTAGAATTTTAGTAATTAGTTTATGTGTGCCATGAGATGTACAAGGTTGAAAATCACTAACTTAGCAAAAGACCTGAACGGACACTTCTGCAAGGAGGACATACAGAGGGCCCAGAGACATATGAAAGGATGCTCAGTACCACTAGCCATCAGAGAAATGCAAATTAAACCCATAATGAGATATCACTTCACACTGGTCAGAATGGCCATCATAAACAAATCAACAACTTGTTAGTGCTGGCAAAGTTGTGGAGAAAAGGGAACCATAGCACATTGTTGATGGGAATGCAGTCTGGTATAGCCACTGAGGAAAACAGTATGGAATTTCCTAAAGAAAAAACTAAAAATGGAACTGCCTTTTGACCCAGCATTCCACTGCTGGAATTATACCCTAAGACTCCCAAAACACCAATTCAAAAGAATCTGTGAACCCAATGTTCATAGCAGCAAAATTTACAATAGCCAAGAGATGGAAGTAACATAGGTGCCCATCAGTAAATGAGTGGATCAAAAAACTATGGTACATATACACAATGGAATACTACGCAGCAGAAAGAAAGAAGGCACCCCTACCCTTTTCAACAGCATAGATGGAACTGGAGAGCATTATGCTAAGTGAAATAAGCCTGACAGTGAAAGACAAATATCATATGATCTCATCTATAAGTGGAAGCTAATCAACAAAACAAACAAACAAGCAAAATAGAACCAGAGACACTGAAATAAAGAATAAACTGACAGTAACTGGAGGGGAGAAGAGAGGGAGATGATGGGGGAAAGAAGGGAAAGGGTCATCAAGAACATGTATAAAGGACCCATGGACAAAGCCAAAGGGGGATAGGACTGAGGGTGGGAGGTAGGGGTAGGTGGGGCAAGGGCAAGTGGTGGTGGGAAAAGGGAAACAACTGTATTCAAACAACAATAAAAATGATTAAAAACAAGAAAGAAAATCACTGACTTAGATCATATGCTTATTTGGAGTAGATTTTAGGGCTTGACAGAGATTATGGAGGGCAGCCTCCCTCCCTAACCTCCCAAAATAAACTACCCTTTTGGAGAACCACTAAAATCAAGGAGGTCAGACAATAGAGCACCACAGAGGACAAGCAGATAACTTTATACTTGAAAGTATTAGATGTGGAGGCACTACAGGTTACTGAGAATGAGTGCAGGGATTTAGGACTCAATCAACAATTCAGTGGTTACTAGTTTTATTCCAGGCTCTCTGCCACATTGTACGACACAGGATGAATCGGTCCAGTGGTACCTCTAAATGTAGTATAAGTGAGGAGGAGCACAATGTGCCAGGGAGATGGATGCAGGTGACATGAATATGAACTATAAAGCTATTTCACATGTTTAGGGATGAGGACATGAAGACCAGACCCAAGCAGTGAAATTGAGGTCAATAAAAATGAAGAAAAGACATGAGACATTTCAAAGCAACACGTTCCACAGGGAGGGGTAGGAGGATCAGTGTTTCTCTCATTTCAATGTGTCTCTCTATTTCCAACCAATAAAAAACATATTTCTGGTGATGATTAAAAAAAAAGAAATCAAGGGATTGCTTCTATTGAAAACATACGAGGCACCCACATGTTACTCACATGTTGCTTTCTTGGAATTTCTTAGGACTCCATAGCTGTCTATTACTTAGTCTTAGATGTGAAAGAAACAGGCTGCCCGGTCCAGTCCAGGAAACACTGGGATGACTGTGAGGCAGCTATTTCTAGACGTCCATCCGATATAGTAAGTAACCATGGCACCATCTCTTCTTACATTCTTGACTTCTATCTACTCAGGGTGGTTATATGCCTAGGCTAACACTGCTATAGAGTAAGACCAGTTTCTGTGTTCTGACTCATGAAGATTATGTCAGCCTTGATTAATATTCTCTTGAGAGACGTATCTACAAACCCCATTCAAAGTAAGTCACTGGGGCTCGTGGTCCCTTGGTATAGCATGACCAGCTGTGAGACCTTGTGCAAAGCACCTAATGTTGCTCGACATCTGTCTTCTTAGCTTTAAAATAAGGGAAAGAGTTTAGAGTAGATAAACTCTAAGATCCTTTATGGCCCTGACAGTCTATGGGTTTAGGAACCTATGAACTTGTAATCGTATCTGATGAAGGCTAGTTCCATTAGCAGGAATGGCCAAAGGCATTAGTTTCGATTACCATGAGGAATGGGGTCTTGTTCTGCAAATTGAATGTGGGTACTCAGGTCCCAGGATCTCTGCCACAAGAGGAGAACACAAAGATGAAAAAGCACAGATCTAAGATTTCAGTTCCAGAAATAAGACATTTACATACCTAGAAATTTTAGCATTGCTTCATCTTGAAAATGTTTGAGATATAGCCATGATCTGCTTTAAGAGTTTCTCCCTGGTCCTCTTATGGGTTTTGGATTCCTATAGCATCTAACTCATGGAACAGATTAAGAAAATACAGGTTTTTGAAAGGATTTGTTAAGAGAAACTACAGATAGATTTAAGAGGATAGTAGGGTATGTTGTATCGCTTCTTTGTTTTTTCATATCCAACCTGAAGAAAGCAGTAAGCAATAACAAACTCCTCTTTCTTACAGGTGATTGGGCAATGTAAGGTAATAGCTACAACATGCTTGAATGAATTTCAGGATCTTAGAGTGAACGACTTCAACTGTACCACAAGCTCTGGTATGGCAATCTATTAAAATGCTACTTAATTCTAGATTACTATAGAATTCTAGATTACTATAGAATCAGACAGTGGTATTTAACACATAAAACTATGTGTACATGTTAAAAAAGATACATATTATGTATCATTGTTTCATGATACATAATTTTATGTAACACATAAAACTATGATGTACATATTTAAAAAATACCTATTATGCTCATGGAATTGATTATTGCTTATTCTCCTGAGATAAGAAACAAGAGGGGTTTCCTCTGTAATATCAGCGCACTTTTTAAAAAAGAAATTCTATATGTAAAAGGAAATCTACACAAGGCAGTATAGCATCATTGTAGAGAACATAGGCTCTAGGGTCAGATTTGCCTGAATTTAAATCTCAACCTCTTTATTTACAAGTTGTAGGGTCTTGAGGGCAATTACCCTCTTTAAGCATTCCTCATTTATAAAATAAAGCTAATAATAGTCTTATCTTTTTGGACTTTTGTTAGAATTAAATCAGATGCTCTGTGCAGTATATTTCCAAAGTACTTAGCACTTAGCATCTAAGTCATACATTGATACTACAGTTTACAAAGCAGTTATACATGTCATCTCATTTAATCTCACAACAAGACCGAAGGTTATGATATTTTCTATTTTAGAGTTGAAATAACTGAGGTTTAAAGAGGCTCAAAGACTTGGCCTCAGGCACACAGTAAAAATGTAGTAAACATAACCCTACCCCACTAGTGTTGAATACAAATTCTGCCCTCTTACTATTTACTTTCCCACAAAGAATTAGCACAGAATTCTTTTAAAAATAGCAAATCTCAACATGATTCATTATACAAAAATTCAACAACCAAGCAAATCCTTCAGGAGGTTGCCTTAAGGAAGATTGAGCTGTATCTTCTCTCTCTGGGCAAGACTCCATGTTAATGATGCTTTCACCTCCTTGACAGAGATAGGAAGCATTCATTAAAATATTAATGCTCTATGAATGATGGAAGTGAGGTATCACGAGTAGGTTCACAACAGACACTTGAGCATCAGAAGGATCTGGGTTTAAGTTTATCTCTGCTGATTTGCTGGAACAAGTTTCTTAGCATTTCCAAGCCTCAATTTTTCAATCTGTAAAATGGAAGTTTTTGTCATTCTTGCTACCATGCTTATATGTATTAAGTCACAGCATTGACATTGCTGTTTCCAACTCAATAACCACAAAACTGCCGTTTTCTTTCTCCAGTCTTCTCTGCACTGGCCAACACTAAAGACAGCTCAGTACTGTCTGATTTCTTTGAGGATACTGAACTCTACAGAAAAGAAGCAGAGAAAGCCTTTGAGAAGTACAAAATGGAAAATAGTGACTTTGCCTCTTTCAGAGTGGACCAAGTGGAGAAAGTTGCAAGAGTGGTGAGTCTGCAGTAATGCCCAGCCAGAGTCTGAGGGCCCAGGCTCCAATATTGCAGGTGCAAATTTAGTAGCACTGACCCTCTCCAGCCACCTCACTCAGCCAGCTGTTTTTATTATTATAATTAAAATTTTTTTCAGTTACATTTAATATTCAATACTGTATTAGTTTCAGCTATATATAAATCAAAAAGATACATGCATTCTTATATTCATTGCAGCATTATTTTACAATAGCCAAGATATGGAAGCAACCTAATTGTGTATTGATAGACAATTAGAGAAAGATGTGATATATATGTAAATGAAATATTACTCGGCTATAAAAAAGAATGATTTTTTTTTTACCATTTTGACAATATGGATGGACCTAGAGGATACGATGCTAAGTGGAAGAAGCCAGAAAAAGAAAGAAAAATATCAGCTGTTCTTAAAATTGAGAATCCCTGTTGCAGTATCAAGAGACAAGCAGCAGATAGCACAGAACTGCCCTCCTACAATGTTTTATTTTGGGGAGTGGTGAGGAATGTGATATCTAACAATGAGGGGAAGAAACCCAGACAAAAAAAATGAGCAAAAGACAGAAGAGCATATTAGGGTTATGTGAATCATTAAAATCACCTAGTCCTAACTTCCTTGTATTATGATGGAAAACAGAGGCTCAGTGGTATGGCTGGAGCTAGACAGTTCTTCCTCCCAGTCCAGGGATGCAAGTGCCTCCCACACGGAATGGTCTGGTAGAGAAGCTAGTTGATGTTGTCTTGTATTTTGAAAACACAAAATTAAACAGATTATAGTACATACAAGCAGTGGAATGAATACAGTGCAATCACTGAAAAGAATGTTTTGGATCTATATGCTTTGGAAAGAGTTTCAAGATACATTGCTAAGGGGAAAGGCACGTTACAGAACAATACTTAGACTATGAGACTCTTTACATTAAGTAATTAGATATATTTATATATACACAACATATGTAGGAAAAGGCTAGAAGGAAAGACACATCAGATGAATGATAGTGGGACCTCTGAGAAGAACAGGCTGAAGTGCAGGAAGAATGATTTTTCACACTATGCCTGATTATGTCTGCATTATTTGAATTTTTTCAATGAAATAGTATTCACTTTATCACTTATGTGATACATTTTAAAAGGGAAGATACAATAAGAAAAATAGCACATATTGGTGATTTTGAATGCTCATATTGCCTTTACAGTATATTAAATAGCAGGTATCTACTGCCCCCCCTTTTTTTTTAATGTTCCTGAAACTCCTTTGATCCTATTTGTTCTAGAGAGAAGGGGAAAGAACCAATTACTATCTGGACTTCTCTGTAAGGAACTGCTCTCATCACCATTTTCCCAGGCACCATAATGTGAGTATATTAGATGTCTGTGAAATACTGGGTTATATTTAGAGACTAATTATGTGCCAGATACCCTTGTAAGGGCTTTACACATATGTTAACCCATTACCCCTATGAACCAGATATTATTTATATTCCTGATTTACATATGGGGAAGCTGAAACATGGAGAATTAAGTGAACCATGAGAATATCATTTTAAATATACATGATATATACCTAAAATTAACACTGAGGTTGTTTTTTTTTTTTTTTAACTCATTAGGATTAAAGACTTAGCTAAAACTAGTAACTGGAATGTATTAAGAACCTACAGTCAGGGCTGCTTTCATTTACTGTATCTCATTTACTCCTCATAGTGATCCCATTTGATAAATGGGGAGGTAATAGGATCAGTAAAGTAAGGGTCTTGCCTGATGTTCACAACAAAGCTGGTATCAGAATCCATTTCTATGCTCAGTCCAGTGGGATTTTTCCCTTAGTAATTTATAAATTGATACTCATGTGTCTGCAGAAAGATGTTATGAATGATACACAGCATTCATACAGTAACTCATAGTTTACAAAACACTTCCATATATATTATTTCCTTGTTAGAGCCCTGTGACAACCCCATTGAGGAGAAACAAGTGTCTGCTTCCATTTCCCTGGGACAGAAGGGCCTAAAAGTTTAAATACTTACCCATGGGCCCTTAGCTAGAAAGTGTTAGGACATAGGATTTTAATGCTAGTCTGATTTCAAGTCCAGGATTTTTCTGGAGCACAACAATGTGTTCTCCAAGGCCGGAAGAGAGAAAGCATTTATTAATTCTTTTTCTTGTTGTTCAACTTTTCAACCTGAAGTAGTTCTAGAATCCTGCTTAGTGGCCACCGGAAAAGACACTATCTTTCCCACTTCCATCCCAACACACCTTTAACTGTCTCGACATGGCTAATGTAAATCCAGTGTAGAAACTTGGAGGCTGGTTAAGAGCTCAGTGCTCAGTGCTTTATAGAATTATCTTATTTAATTAAGCCCTCCCACAACCTGTGGGTAGATAGTATTGTACCCATTTTACAAACAAAGACTGAGTTTCATAAATTTTATGCAACTTACCTAAACCTCACACAACTGGTAAATGATGAAGCCAGGGTTAAAGTAGGTCTGTCTGATGCCAAAACTGTACTCATAAATTCAATGCTTAACAGTCTCTTCTAAAAGAAAGTTTTCTTCTTATAGCTGTGACAGCTGGGTTTAGGATTCTATGGATCAGAGGGGTGCCAGCCAGTTGTAACCTCTAAACTTAGGGTAGGGCAGCAAACAGTTGCTTTTTGACAAGGTCTGTAAAACTGTTTTTAAATTGGCTTTCTCCTTTCCAACTCCTTTTTCTGAGGAACTGGTTAAAGTTGTACAAATCTCTTCTTTTACACCACTCTTCATTTTCTTTAGGCACAAGCAATTCAGGTCTTCAGTGCAGGGGGCTTGGCCTAAAGTCAAGCTATTAAGGGCATAATATTCCCTACTACCACCCATGGGGAAGCCCAATGCTAGTGACCAGTCATAGAAGAGAACCACAGCAACTTATGCCCTGGCTGTTGTGGCTCAGTTGGTTGGGCATCATCCTGCAGACTGAAAGGTCACAGGTTCAATTTCTGGTCAGAGCATATGCCTTGTTTGTGGGTTCGGTCCTTAGTTGGAGACAAACAATCAATGTTTCTTTCTCACATCAATGTTTCTTCCTCTCTTTCTCCCTTCCTTCCTCTTTCTAGAATTAATAAAAAAAAAATTTAAAAAGAACCACGGCAAATTCTTATGAAGAGCTTTGGAACCTGTACTTCCCCCAAAGTGTTGACTAGGAAATATTGTTAAATACCTGGTGGCGATACTTAATAATATTACCCTGATTTTTCTAGAGCTCTCCTTCCTTTCCAGAATGTCTGGAAGTTCACAACTCTAGCACACCTACACATCACCTGCATACACGCACACACACACACTAACTGGCTTCTCTCTTATTTGTAGGTTTTTGGGTTCTGCAGATTAGATTTGTCCTATGATGTAGGAACCTCTGACATTGAAACTCCAGAGGATATGGTCATAAACTGTGAAGTTTATGACTTCAAACTTAAGGTGGGTAGCCTAAGCAGACTACTTTGTCATGGGCAATGCCAGACTAAGTGGTATTTTCACACACATAGTGTATTGTGTTCTTATGTCTGTGTGTGTGTGTGTGTCGGTGTGTGGGGGTGTGTATGAGAGAGATGTGATGTGATGTGATGGGGGAAAGGGTTTAAGAGAAATACAGAGAGAACAGCCACTGAGGGAAGGAGTGCCATTGCTGGTATGACACAACAAGCATGAAGTTTCTCCCAAGAATTGGAAAGGGTAAGATTGGGCATGAAAATAAAATATGGCCAATTTAATGAACATTTAATAAATTTGAAAATGGTCCTTGAACTCAGGACTCCAGTACTGAGACTTAGTAATCCTAGTTTTGTTATTAGGCACAGAAGCTAATGGGAATGAATTAGTTTCAAATTTATCTATAAAGATATACAAAATAAGATATGAAACAATATTTTATGAGAATATCGTTGGTAGAAACCTTTGTTCTGCACTAAAATATTCTTCACATTATTTTTTATATCAGCAAAAAAACTGAAAATAATTCAAACACTCATGTGCCAAACCTAAGAGTTGAGGTGTGGGGGAGAGCAGGTTAGTGACTGCATGAACATGGCTGCATAGATTTTCTTTAAAAAGTTAAAACTTAAGTAAGGAGAGTGAAGAGGCAAAGTGTTAATCCTCTTAGGAGTAAGGAATGCTTATACCACAGGGTCTCAGAACTCTGTTGAGAGCCTAAATTATAAGGCACTAGTTTTCTAAATACTGGCCTGCAGATGAGTACCCTGCTATAAAATAAATTTGGCACTTTATGTTGAAATGAGAAAAATAAAGATAATAAGAAAAATTTTTGTGTTTTAACATATTTCACTTAAAGAACCATTCTTTACTCTGAGATTATCTTTCTGTTGTTATCAATATTATTCCTACTATGAAATGATGGCGGTAGATGACAGTTTTTGTTTGTGTTTGAAATGCCAACTTTGGCTAGATAAAAATTTGAGAACCTTTTTTGTTTTCCTACTTTTAAAATTTCTTTGTAGAATCCAAGATGATGGTAGCCATTGGCCTAAATCAAGTTAAACATCCAATTTCTCCTTTATATGGTGATATTCACTTTTCTGTGTTTTTTTCCAGGACCATAGACACATTGGTGATGTACCACCCCACCTGGGGCCTCCTTTTTTCCACACTGGCAAGTTTCCATTTAAGAACAATGGGTCCAGAGATTTCCGCCATCCCCACAAGACACATGAGCTTGGATACCCACCTCCTCCAGAAGACGCAAATCACTTAGACAGACCACCATTTCCACCAGGACCTCCTCCACCAGGACCTCCTCCTCCATGGCCTCCTTTAAGATGTCATCACTTCCATTCTGGCATCAATAGAACCCACGTACACCCTCATAATCATAGTTCCAGTGAGCATCATCCCCAAGGGCATCCCCATCCTCATGGGCATCCCCATCCTCATGGGCATCCCCATCCTCATAGGCATCCCCATCCTCATGGGCATCCCCATCCTCATGGGCCTCATCCTCATGGACACCATCCCCATAGACACCATCCCCATGAGCATGATCCTCACAGACATCATCCCCATGGACATCGTCCTCATGGGCACCCTCCCCATGGCCATGACTTTTATGACCATGGACCCTGTGACCCACCACCTCATAGCCAAGGTCCCCAAGATCACCATCACAGGGGCCATGGCCCACCACCTAGGCATTCAGAAGAAAGAGGTCCAGGTAGAGGACCCCATCCCTTCCAATGGAGACAAATTGGATATGTTAACCGACTCCCTCCATTAAAGAATGGTGAAGTTCTTCCTCTTCCTGAGGCCAATTTTCCTAACTTCTCATTGCCAAACAACAGCCATCCTCTAAAGCCAGAAATGCAGCCCTTCCCTCAGTCAGCCTCTGAATCATGTCCAGGGATGTTTAAGAGGGAATTTTCACAAGTCTCAAAGTTTTTTGCATATACATTACCAAAGAAAAATCTGAGTTCCTGGAAAAATGAGTAATGTTCTGAATTAGAACAATAAATAAAATATAACCAGTAATAAGTGCATAATTAGAAGTTATTTTACCTTACTTTCATATTCAGGATAGGACAAAATGTGGGTGGGGAAGGTGATGGCATGAGAAGAGCAAGACAAATGGAGAGAAGAAGGAAAAGCTTGGTGTGACAAATCAGAAGTTAATGCTCTCGGTGGCTACTACAACACTCAAGACAAATCTCTAATCCTCAGAATTCTCTCCTTCTTGGACTGGACTCCTGAAATGCTAGCATCATTCCTCTATTAATACTTATTCTGTAGCTGGGCATACCAAGAAACTATACACTGTCATATAAAGGATTATTCTTATAAAAATGATTCAAATTCTCTCCTATTTTTTTTATTTCTTGTCCTCAAATTTTGTTTTAGAAAAATAAGTTCTAATTTTAATTATAAAGCAAACAAAACTCAGGATATAATGTACAAAGAAGTTTACAGACATGAATCATGATCATAAATTTAGGTGCACCAGAAATATCACTTTATTTTCAGAACACATTAATTTCTATTTCAGGTTGCCATACTACAGGTTGCCAAACTTAACCTTCTTGGAGTTCCAGCACCCTGCTGCTCCCCATACAAAGTTATGCCACATTTAAGACCCTCACATAGTCCAAGGTGGTGGGCACGAGAAAGAGGTCTGATTCTTCATTGCTGGGCCATCAGGTCCCCCTGCTGAGGGATGCTTCCTACCCTGTTTACATCTCTTTGGATGTAGTTTATCTGCTACTTCCGCATCAAACTGGAGATATAGGAGTCTTGGTAAGACTACTGATGGACATGACTGCCAAGAGATACCATGTGACTGCTTGCTCCCTGAGATCTTGCTGTCTTTTCAGCCTACATTTTCAAAAAGCAGGGCAGAGGTGTCCTCTGCTCCCAGACCCCCAGACTCCTCTGTTCTTTTCATACCTCCTTCCCAGGCCTAGGGGCTTTCTAGTCTCAGAAAGTTTTTTTTTCACTTTTGATCCTAGGGTACTCTTTTTCCACACTTAAATTCTCTTTCTTTTCTCTTTTTCCCAAATCAGGCTCAAGCATTTAGACATAAGCTAATTAGACTTTAAAATTAGGGGTGTCCAAACTTTTGGACATCTTTGGGCCTCACTAGAAGAAGAAGAGTTGTCTTGGGCCACATGTTCGATACACAAACACTAACAAAAAAAAATCTCATAATGTTTTAAGTAAATGTACAGTTTTGTGTTGGTCTGCATTCATAGCCATCCTGGGCCACATGCAGCCCACAGGCTGAGGGTTGGACACCCCTGCTTCTATCTGACTTACTGAAGCAGTTTCAGGGTGTGTGGTGATGACAGAAGGTAGATTCTAATGGGGGAAGGAAGAGAAAGTAAAAAAACAACAACTAGGTTTCAGGCTGGGAAGAAGGAGGGGCCCACAAAGATGAAGAAGCTGAAGTAGGAGAAAGAGGAGATGACTGATGTGTCTGTTCCAAGAGGAGCTGAAGAGGAGCAGAAGGCTAATCAAGTAAAGGACTCAGAAACAGGACATAGAGGAATGTAGTCAATAGACACAAACTTCCAGTTTTAAGATAAGTGAGGGCTAGGGGTGTAATTTATAGCATGGTGACTACAGTGAACACTGCTCTGTGATAGACACACAAGATGTTAAGAGAGTAAATCCTAAGAGTTGTCATTACAAGAAGTTTTTCCTTTTATTGCACCTATATGAGGTATTAAACCTGTTGTGGTAAGTCAAAGCATCATGCTGTACACCTTAAACTTACACAGTGATGTATGTCAATTATTTCTTAGTTAAAACGGGACGGAAAGCAGGGCTTGGTGGTGTATTCAGGTAGTGTAATAAACAGGAAAGAACGTAACTGTAGAGGAGGCCCACCTGGGTTCTAAGTCCACTCTTACAATGAATGGACTCTAGGGTCCTAAGAAAGTTATTAAACCTAGTTAGGCCTCATCTTCCTTCTCTAAAACATGATGGTGGTGGCAGCCCATTTGCTCCTCCCTAGACTTCATTTCCTGGAGCCACATGATGATACCAAATAATTTAATAGCCAATATGACACCAGCACTGACCCACAGAGCTGATGCAGCCACCAGTCAGAACAGCTGCCAGCCATAAACAGCCTGGGTGGCAGCAGCTGAATGTGGGCTCTGCAGAACTGACCTTCCTTCACCAGGTGTGAACACTGGGTGGGCTGCTTGGACAGAAAAACAGACAGGGAAAATCCAGGAAGAACCCTCAGACAAAGAATACATAGTTTAATAACTCACAAAAGCATGTGACTAGTGCTCTTTAATTTACATTATGGCAGACTCTGGCCAGCAGAGTCTGCTTGTTGTGGCTGACAACGAGAACGAATGCACAGGTGACAACAATCCTGTGAAGAAAAAGAAAACGGCACGACCACTCTCTCAAGGGGAGAGTGCCTCGACCCTTGCCTAGACAGGATTTTATTGTTTTCCTAGGGTCTTACATCAGGGCAAAATTTATTACCTATTACATAGAATATTATTGTCTACATTTTAGGTACAATCAAGGAAATGAAAATAACATGCAGAGGAGAATGGCGATGAGCCGATTAGCTCTGTCCTTGGACAAATTCAGACAAACTTTGGATATTGCTTTAAAGACAGACAATACACATTTGTTGTTTTAGACCAGGGTGATGGAGTTTTAGCAAGAGCAAGCCATAACAGTCTGTATGCATTTATTAGGCCTGATTTCCATGGGAGAACTCGGTTTGAAGGTCTGGCTCCTGCCCACCACTTCACTTCTGTAGGTTTTCCATACAGAGCTGAGTCACATTTCCCAAATGTAAACAAACCAGTCCCCTACAATGAAGTACTTTCAAAATATTGCTTGAGTTACTGAAAATATTACCCGGAAAACCTAGAATTGAACTTTCTCAATCTATTTCAATGAAATGCGTCTATAATATGCAAATCACATTCCTGCAAGTGAATAATGGGGTGAAAAACCATCCCTACTCGAGGGACCTTACATTGTGCTAGAGGATTAGACAGGATACCATTGATTGCTGCTTTGTCTAGATTTTTTCTGCATGATAGCTAAAAAGTGTATGAACGCTTAATGTCTGTTATGGTCAGTAAAGTGTGGGTCTGGAATTAGAACCAGATGCGCCTCCAAACTCAAGTGCTGTCCTGTTTATTTTGCCGCCTGTATTACTGCCATTTTCTGTTTCTGAGTCTCCACTTGAAACACCCACTGTGACCAGCCTGCGCCCCTTCCCAGCTCATCCTGACTGAGCACATCAGTCATCTTCTCATTCACTTTCAGCTTCCCCATCCTTGGGGTTCCTCTGTCTTCCCAGACTAAGCACATAACCAATTCTCTTTCACCCTTAGTTTTATTTCCTACACCTCCCATTTCCCCCAAACACACACTAAAATCTATCTTCTGCCATCACCGCACACCTGAATCTGCTTCTATAACTCAGAAATCTTTAACCATCCCACTCTAATATTAGACATAATTTATAAGAACTAATTACCAGGCCCTGCACAGATGGTATCTCATTTACTCCTCAAACAAAACTCGTTAGGTATTAAAAATTTTTATTTTTTCCAAATGAGGAATCTGAGGCTCAGAAAGGCTATATGATCATGATGGGCTCAGAATAACAGTCATTGAGTAGCAGCAGAGCTGCACTGGAATCAAGGTTGGATTTACTGCCAAGTTCATGTACCTGCCACTTGGCTACGAGGCCATCATCATTCAGCCCCACTGACCCCTCTTTTCAGGGGCTCTCAGGAGACAAAACTAGAGACCCTATCAACAACAACAAAGTCTTCAAACATCTTTTGTGGAGGAAAAAGATAAGAATCTACTAAGGGCTAGCCCTGGAACTCCTCTCTCTGAATCATCTGACTTCATCAGAAAGTTTACTTAGCTTTGGTGAATGAAAGACTCCCTGAGGTCAACCAAATCAGAAATGAGAAGGAAGGACAGGGTGAGTGGGCTTCACTCAACTCATCTCTCCTTATTCTTCTCCTCTGTCCCCCCTATTCTGGGGAACATTCTCCTTTCTATAAATAATACAATTGAGTGGAGAGGGGCTGGTTTGTCCACAGACCATACAGGATACCCATTTTTATTTTTAAAATGGGTATGCCCATGTTCTGGGGTGGGATTCCCTGCACTCGCTATGTCCCTGTGTGTGGCTTCCCAGGTGTCAAAAGACATTTTATTGAAAGGTGTCTGCACATCTTATTGAAAGGTGTTGTCACACATAGTGACCTTCATAAATGGCTTTGGAAAGTGATTTGGAAAAGGGAATACCATGGGGTTGGTGTTGTTTTCTCCTCCTTTATTAGTTTCTGCTCTGATCTCCTATCACAGTTGTGCAAGTACATGGAAATTTGCTCTGTGCTCCCATGTGATCCCCAAATGCAAACAAGCATGTGTTGTCACTGACCTCAGTGTTGTATAATGTACCAACCTGAGATCTGCTTGCATAACCCAGCAGAGGTATTTACCCTTTGCTTATAGGGCAAACAGTGGCTGGCAACAGGGATCTCTGAAGGATCCCAGAAGGCCCCTGAGGTGCTAAAACAAAGAAAGCACAGACACAGGAGACAAGTGGCTGAAGAGAGTCACCATCAGCATCCAAAGCAGCTCCCAAGTGTTGGTGAAACTACTAGAGGGAGACTGTTAAATCATGAAGCTCATTGCCATCCTTCTCCTTTGCTCCAGACTGCTACCGAGTTTAACCCAGAAGTACCACTGGGAAGAAATCGACTGCAATGATGAGGATGTATTTAAGGCTGTGGACTCAGCTCTGAAGGAATATAACAGTGGAAGCAAAAGTGGCAACCAGTTTGTGTTATACCGCGTAACCGAAGTCAACAAGACGGTGAGTGAGCTGTGTTCAGCTTTGAGGTCATTTGGGATTTGTGTGGTCACTTGGAACCTGAGACACACACATATATGTGCACACACACCAATCACCACAGAATTGGTGATCAAAGGTAGGAGCTTATAGCATTTACAAATGACCAATCCGAGCTCTGGGCTGGGTGGAGGGCAGGGTACAACTGGTCCTCAGCCACCAAGGTTGGCTTCCTGGGTGATCAGAGGAGGGGTATCCTAGGGTGAAATGAAAGAAAGGTAGATGGAGTCACTTGAAAGTGACTATGCAGTGTTGGACAATCCTTGAACTCAGACCTAGCAAGATTTTCTGGGTGACAAGACTCAGACCAAAATACAAAGACCTCCAGACTTCTAATGAGCAGGGGGTGACCCAGGAGGTGCATCTAACAAACACTATATAAATGTCCTTATACATAAAATTAAAAAATTCAAAGTCCCCAAAGCAGAAAATAGAAAGGTGGTTGCCGGGAGCTGTGGGGGATGGAGTGGGCAGGTGTTGGTCATGGGACAGACTTTCAGTCATAGCATGAGTGACTGCTCCTCGGGGTCTGCTGTACAGCATGCTGGTTAGAGCTGATAATACTGTGCTGTGTACCTGAAATTTGCTCAAAGGTTGCACCTGAAGTGTTTTGTCCACACACACGAAACATGTAATTATGTGAGGTGATGATGTGTTAATTAACATAGTTGTGGTAATGATTTCACAATGTGTATGTACATCAAATCTTCTCATTTTACATCTTAAATATATAAATTTATTTGTTGAATATACTACAATAAAGCTAGGGTAATGAGGGGTGGTGAAGTATATCTAAGAGGAGTCACAAACGGGATTCATGTGGTTCTGCTGCTTTTGACAAAATATCTGCTAAAAATTCCTTATTACTGGACACATAAAGGGTAA
This sequence comes from Artibeus jamaicensis, assembly GCF_021234435.1. Lineage (NCBI taxonomy): Eukaryota > Metazoa > Chordata > Mammalia > Chiroptera > Phyllostomidae > Artibeus > Artibeus jamaicensis. The sequence goes on along the minus strand of NW_026522046.1, from coordinate 4,232,206 downwards.
TAGTAGTGTTATATTTGGTTTTTAATATAGTTTTTTATTGCTGGTTGATACACTCAGGTTGAAGATAAATCCCAACAGGGTATATGATTCCAAGAAATACAAACTTTCAGACCTAGTAGAGTGGCATCTGTGGGCAGTATGGGCAAAGACCCATCTGGGTGTGGGGGGTGGGGGAAGCTTGATAATTTTCCTTGAACCTTTTCCCAGGGCCTCCATGGCTCAGTATACGCCTGTGTGGCTCTGGTCTGCTCTGGGACGCCTTCCCTCCACTGGAGCACAGCCCTATCCACCCCAGTCCTGTGAGCTCCACTCCAGTTCCAGCTCCAGGTCCAATTCCAGGACCAGTTTCACTAGTCCCAGATGAGGCAGCAAAGTCCTTTAGGTCTTTCATGAAAGATCTGCATTCTGATAAAAATTGGGAGGAATAAGATGAGGCAGAGGATAATGATTATGTATCCATAATGGAGAGACTAGTAAATAGAAGAGACAGCCCAAGTTCAAGAGTTAGCTAAAGTGTTGGCAGCAACAGTGAAAGCAGTTCTGCTACTTCCCTCTACATCATGAACTGCTGCCACCCTCGGTAAGAATCAACAAGAACCAGATTTTAAAAGTGAAAAGTCCAGTAAAGCAAAGCAAATCAGATAAGCAAGTAAAGAACGGTGAACGTGACAAAGCATACCTAGGTGAACTGGTAGAGCTTTCCAGAAGGTAAATTATGCTGGAGAAAGAAACATTGTATAGCAGTCATGACCCTCATAGAGAACACTGGACACTTTCATACCAGTAATGCATTTGACTTTGTCCTTTGTCACTAGACAAATTAATAGTCCATAAATTATAAAGTTTCCTGGAAACATTTGGAGCATCCTGAGGATGCGTCATCTGGATACATCAAAAACTATTATGGTTTTATGTTGTTGTGTAATTTTTTTCTTTATATGAAAACACTCAGAATGATGTAAAGGGAAAAATTAAAAATTAAGCCAATGTAAGCTTTATTTTTCCCCATTTGGGGAGCTTGTGACAAACAACCAATTAATGTTTCAAGGACACACCAAGGTTTCTCTCCCTCTCTTTCTCCCTATCTTTCCGTTTCTGAAAAAAAAAATTTATTTATTTATTTTTAAATTGTTAGCATTATTACCTTATTTTTTTTTAAATTTTAATTAGGTTTATTTTAAATTTATTTATTTATTTATTTATTTATTTTTAAATTTTATAGAAGTTTTAGCCACAGCGATCAGGCAAGAAAAGGAAATAAAAGGCATCCAAATAGGAAAGGAGGAAGCAAAACTGTCACTGTTTGCAGATGACATGATAGTGTACATGGAAAACCCTATAGACTCTACCCAAAAACTGCTCGAACTAATTAATGAGTTTGGCAAAACAGCTGGTTACAAAGTCAATATCCAGAAATCAAAGGCATTTTTGTATATCAACAGTGAAAAAAATATTTTTTTAAAAAAAGAAAGATTAAGCAAACCAGTCTCAGTAGACCCCTCTTCTCTTCCAGGAAATCCCTGGGAACAATTAGGCTGGATAGCCTTGAAGACAAACAAATCAAATCTAACACAGGAAAACTTAAAGAATGTGCCTGATAACATGTCTGTCTGTCTGTGGTGGTTCATTCCATAGGACAGATACATTTCAATACACCATGTTATTACATAACTCATCTACTTATTATCACATACAGATATGCCAAGGTCATGGGGAGAGTGACACAGCAGGCATATAAGTACTTGTTCCCATGGGTGCTCTCTTCTGCAGCACCTCTACCATCACAAGCCCAGGGATTTTACTCATATACTGGGCCACTCTCCACCAACTTTTTCCAACTCCTTAACTCCCGGCAGTCTGCGTTTTCCACCTTCTGTTTTCTAGTTCTACAACACAGGTGATGCAGGGACCAAATAAACACCCTGATTTTTCTCTGTGGTCTTTTTGCTACAAGTTGGGGCCCAGTCCTTGGCTGTATCCATGTAACAATCTTGGACCATGGTAGAAGAGGCACCAAATGGGATCATGTGACATGCTGTCTGGACTTTGTCAATCAACCTGTTGGACTTTTAGACAGAAGTGTTATGTTTAAACGTCCTGCATCCAGCATTGTTGGGCTGTCATTGACACGCTGGTGTCTGCTTTACTGTTACAATATTAGGTAAATATGAAGTAAAGGCATTCCACAGGATCCTCATTTTTAAAAACAAAATTCTGGAGACTATTATGCTAAGTGATAAGCCAGCTGGTGAAGGACAAATACCAAATGATATCACCTATAAGAGGATTCTAATGAATGAAATAAACTAAAGAACAAAATAGAAACAGAGACATGGGAACATGGAACAGACTGACAACTGCCAAGGAAGAGGGGACTGGAAAATGGTGGAAAGAAAGGAAAAGGACTAGTCAAGAACATGTAGGAATAACTGATGGACATGGACAATGATGTGGGGATTGACTGTGTGACAGGAAGGGTGGACTGGGTAGAGGAGGGCTAAGAAGGAAAAATTGCGAAAACTGCAAGAGAATAACAAAAAATGAAAAATAAAGGTATTCTGGTTCTGTTTTCTAAAGCACCATAGAAATTCTCAATTTGGATCTACTTAGTAGTAAGAGTTTCAGCCTTCTCAGATGCCAGTGTATGATTCATTTTTCCATAAAATCTGGAATAAAAGGACTTTGCTTGTCTATATATGATCCTCTGAGGCTTTTATATTTGGAAAGCTAAAAATCTTTCTTTGGGGCAAATTGTTATTTATTGTGCCCTAACAGGTTATGTATTAATTTGTAGATTCAGTGGTTCAATACCTGTTTAGTCACTTGCTTATATTCCAGAAGGATTTCTTGTGTTGGTGAATATGAAGATGGTATGGAAGGAGGATATTTCTGTTCTTGATGCATCCTATTTTGAGACTAGAAATCTGTTTTGTGGCATTCAAAAGAAAGCAAATTATTTTTGAAAAAAGCACAAATCAAAGTTAAAAACACAAAAACCAAACTTTTAGCAGTTTGTTTAAATGAATTTCACCTTGTCTTTGTGATAATTCACTATGGTGGAAGGAAAAAATTCAGCCATTTGATGTGATGAGATGAAAGAAAAAAGCTCAGTGGGCATTTTTTCTTTTTCTGAAAATGAAATTGAGCCATTCTATTTACAAACTAGTATAATCATGTGAGGCCTAGTGCCCTCAGCAACATTTAATGGTGTCGTCTTCATTGGCTGACATCTGTAACAAATGTGTCCTTTTGTTCTCAAATGTCCATGGAGTCACTCTTTACCTTGCTATGTACACCACTACCACCTATTCCTTCATCGAAATGTGAGACCTGAAGGAACCTCAGAGTTGACCTTGTTTGCCTCCATCATCTCCCAGATGCCAATACTCTGAGGCAGGCAGGCTCAGAGAGAGGGCTGCTCTGGGACTCAGGAGGCCTGGGACCTGGGCTGGCTGGGCCTTTCCAAGGTGGGAGGCTGCCTAAGCTATTGTGGCCTATCAACTGGGGCCTGTTTCTTCTCACCTGCAAAGTAAGGGACTGGACAACATCTCCTCTCAGGTCCCTTGCTGCTGCAACATGCCTGGACCTTATATGTAAGAGTCCATCTAACTCAGAACCCTTGAACTTTAAAAGTTTAACTTATTCTTTTGTGATATTCTAGAAACAATAGAAAACAAAACCGAGCAAATGAAAATATTAAAATTATCATAACTAATCCCATTATTCAGAGATATCTGTTAACATTGTTTTTAAAAATTAAAAAGTCCTCAATTTTTTATTGTAAAAGTAATATATTTTTGTTTTAAACAAATACTCAATCAAGAACTTCTGGCCAAGACTGAAGCATAGGTAAAAATACCCTGCTTCCTTGCACAACCAAAAGAAGGACAACAACAATTTAAAAACAAAGAAAACTGAAAATTTTCTTTAAGAACTGAAAGAAAAATTGAACTGTATGGAAGTCTAACAAACAAGGAGTTAAAAAAGACATATTCATCCTGACCAGTAGGAGGGGCAGAGATGGGCAGCCAGGTAGAGAGGACTCACAGCAAGGCAACAGTAGAGGACTGGGCAGTCCCACATTCTTGTGCAGATAAACCAGGTGAATCAAAGGTGGAGCGGGACTAACTTCACAACTCAGGGTCCCAGAGCAGGGAAATAAAGCCTCACACCACTGATTGAAAACACGTGTGGGGGTTGAGCCACAAGCAGGAGAAACTCCCAGCCTCATAGAAGAGTTTATTGCAGAAATGCGCAGGGTTTTAGAATGTAGACAAGTCGACCCACAATAAATCAGCACCAGAAGGGACCAATTTGCTTGTGGGAAGTGGGGGAAGTGACTGAAATCTGGCAGAGAGTGGAGCAAGCCCCATTGCTCCCGCTGGACCCATGCCCCACATACAGCATCACAATGCTGCAACCTGGGTTGCCTGGTTCTGGTGAACATCTAATGCTTCAGTCCTTATATGTTGTAGGTATGTCAAGACAAAAAAGATGCTTCACCCCCCAAAACAGATCAAAGCTCTAGAAAAAATACAACTAAGCAACAAAGAGGTAGCCAACCCATTAGATGCACAGTTCAAAACACTGGTAATCAGGATGCTCACTGAACTGGTTGAATTTGGTCGTAAATTAGATGAAGAAATGAAAGCTATGCCAAGTGAAATAAAGGAAAATGTACAGGGAACCAATAGTGATGTGAAGGAAACTGGGACTGTAATCAGTGGTGTGGAACAGAAGGAAGAAAGAAACATCCAATCAGAAAAGAATAAACAAACGAGAATTCAAAAAAATGAGGAGAAGCTTAGGAACCTCCAGGACATCTTTAAACGTTCCAACATCTAAATTATAGGGGTACCAGAAGGAGAAGAGGTACAGCAACAAATGGCAAAGTTATTTGAAAAAATAATAAAGAAGAACTTTCCCAATCTGGCAAAGGAAATAGACTTCAGGAAGTTAAGGAAGCTCAGAGAGTCCCAAAGAAGTTGGACTCAAGGGGGAACACACCAAGGCACACCATAAGTACATTAGACAAGATCAAAGAGAAGGAGAGGATCTTAAAAGAAATAAGAGAAAAGGAGACAGTTACCTACAAAGGAGTGCACATAAGACTGTCAGGCAATTTCTCAAAAGAGACATCGCAGGCAAGAAGGTACTGGAAAGAAGTATTTGAACTCATGAAAGTCAAGGTCCTACATCCAAAATTACTCTATCCAGCAAAGCTATCATTTAGAATGGAATCACAGATAAAGTGCTTCTCAGATGAGTTCAAATTAAAGGAGTTCAACATCACCAAGCTTTTATTATATGAAATGTTAAAGGGACTTATCTAAGAAAAAGAACATCAAAAGTATGAATGGTAAAATGACAGAACACTCATAGTTATTAACAACTGAACCTAAAACAAAAACATAAACAAACTAAGCAAACAACTATAACAGAAACAGATTCACAGAAATGGAGATCACATGGAGGGTTATCAGTAGGGGAGTGGGAGAAGGAGAGAGAGGGAAAAGTTACAGAGAATAAATAGCATAAATATTAGATAGAAGATAGACAGGGGGAGATTAAGAATAGTATAGGAAATGTAGAAGCCAAGGAATTTATATATATGACCCATGAACATGAACTAAAGGGGGAAATGGGGGTGGGAGGAGGTACAGAGGGGGAGGGGAATAAAGGGGGGAAGGGGATAACTGTAATAGCATAACCAATAAAATGTATTTTAATAATTAATTAATTATTAAATAATAAAATGACTACTAGGCAGCCCAGCTGCATACGTTTCAGCCCATTATACAGGGTATCCACCTTTTGATGGTCAGAGAGGCTCTGAGAAATTTTGGATCATTCCATGAAAGGCAGCCTATATTCTTTTGCAAGCAGCAAATGCCTAATGTTTGAAATATGATTTGTAAGGAACCTGGAACAGTTTAATATAATTTAAAAACTATGGACTTCAAAGCTTTCCTGAATTTAAATTCTGTATGCACCCTTTACTACATTCAAAAATTTAGGCAATAATGAAGAAATACTATTTGAATTTTTTAAAAAAGAACTTAAACAAGTTATTATCTGTGCCTCTTTTCTCCTCATATATAAAATAAAAATATATATAACACCTAAAAAATAGGCCAAGTCTAAGGATACTACTTTGTGACTTAAAAAACATATATTTATAAATATATTATGAACAGTCTTCTGAGTATTTATAACTTTCAATATTTAAAATAAATGTTTAGATCTTATTTAATCACATCATATCAACTATATACAAATGTACTAGTTGCCACTCAAGTAGTTGGCGGTTGCATTAGTTGGATGAAGCCTGATTATCTCTCATTGCCTTTTTTCAGGATGACCAGGAAACATTCTATTCCATCAAGTACCAGATCAAGGAGGGAGACTGTCCTGTTCAAAGTGACAAAACGTGGCAGGACTGTGACTACAAGGAAGCTGAGCAGGCTGTAAGTGGGATGCTCCAGACCCTCCATTTTTCTCCGTAGGGACTATGATTATTTATTTCACCAGTATTGGGGATGATAAGTATTGTGAGCTTGTTTGTGGGGTGTGCACACAAAGCCCAGATGTTTAGAAAAGTCAAATGCTCAATGTCTCTGTTCTTGCCTAGACAGAAAAGGCACAAAGAGGCCAGCCATTAAATGTGGAGAAAGCCCTCCCATGAGGAGGGGACTCTAATGACCAATTGGGACACATGGGCCAGGTCCCAGAGAGTGAATAGATTGATATTTGGGCTGAGATCAAAGGCTTGTAGGGGATACTGTGGGTGCTTAATTTGCACAGACCTGAGTTTGCATCCTGATCTGCCTCCAACTGGCTGACCACTCTAAACCCAAGGGATGCCTTATAAAGTGGAGGTAAAATTGACCTCACCTGTCTGTGGAAGGTTGAAAGGAAATCCACTATGAAAGGGCCTTATTTTAATAACAATGGCAATCTTACCCAAGTACCTAACATCTGTGGGTTACACCACAGCTGGTCCTTTGGCCTTAAATGAGGGAGGCTGCAGACAGTATCTGCCTGGAAGCAAGCCACTCTTTCCATAGTGCATGGTCTCACCACTTTAATGGCAAAAGACCTGTACACTGCATGTACTTGAATGTGAAGTTGAAAAGTAAGTTAAGAGGAGAGTAGAGCCAGCTGATTCTAGGGCATTGTGTTCATCTTGGTGAAAGAGAAGTATCTCCAGAGCTCCAAACATAAAGCTACCTGAAACTTCCCCGTTTATACTGCTTTGCTTCTCAATGCCTCATGAATATCAGTGTCTTGTAAATAATTTTGATTGGGCTACAAAAACATTCACTTTTGTGGTGAACTCCAGCCAGCACAGTCTGCCTGTTGTGACTGAAAGATGAGAATAAATGCACAGGAAACAGCAATCCTGTGGAGAAAAAGGGAACAGCACTCTCAAGGGGAGAGTGCCCTGACCCTTACCTAGACAGACTTTTCTTGTTTTTCTCAGGTTTTACATCAAAGGAGGATTTATAATTTATTACATGGAATATTATTGTCTACATTTTAGGTACAATCAAGGAAATGAAAATGACATATGCAGAAGAAAGAGGTGGCGAGCTGATTAGCTCTGTCCTTGGGAAAATTCACACAGGCTTTGAAGATAGATAATACACATTTGTTGTTTTTGACAAAGGTGATGGCGTTTCAGCAAGAGCAGGCCATAGCAGCCTGTATGCATTTTCTAGATCTGAATCCCGTGGGAGAACTCGGTTTGAAGGTCTGCCTCCTGCCCACCACCTCACTTCTGTAGGTTTTCCATGCAGAGCTGAGTCACATTTGCTAGACCAAAACAAATGGGTCCCCTACAATTCTTGTGTCTCCAAACTCTGTTAAAAAAAAAGCTTGACAAGTTAGATAAAGGAAATCCATACTGAGCAACAGTACTAGGTGCACTTCTCCATTGAAAGATTAACAGAAATGGTCTCTCTCTCTCTCTTTTTTCCCTCTCTTTAGGCCACAGGAGAATGCACTGCAATTGTGGGGGAAAGAGCAAATAATCTGTCTGTGGCTACCCAGACCTGCCAGATCACTCCAGGTAGCTGACATATCCAGTGGGCCTGCCCTGGGGGAATGAACCATTTCCCTGTGAGGCCAGGAGCAGAATCTAGACAAAGGCCCTTTCCAAGGGAACAGAGTGGCTGCAGCAATGCCATTTGCATGCAGCCTCGGTGGGGGTTTAGGGACTGGGGGTGGCAGAGTCCTGAGTTTGGGCCAGGCTCCTGCCAGTCATCTCCTCAGTACTAACCTGACCCTCTTCCTGGAGAGCAGTGCTGTATGTATGAGGCCTGTGTGAGAACCCTGGGAAAGTACTAGAAAACATACCACTTGTCATTGATTGTAGGTGGCATGATAGCGTGAGAAGAGCCAGGCTTTGAGGTCCAATCTGGCCTGAAATCGTGTACAAGCTCTTAACCTTTCTAGTCTCCCTCCTCCTTACCTATGAAAGGGGATTGCTACAGGATATTGCTGGAGATTGAACTAGAGGACAGGCTTGCAGGTACAATCATAATAATGCATTGAGGAAATCAGAATAAGAGTAATAATAGCTAATATTTATTGAGCGCTTATTGCCAGTCACAGTTCTAATCACTTCACATGTTGACTTATTTAATCCTCACCCACATTCTATGAGGCAAGTGTAAATATTCTCATTTTGCAGATGAGGAAACTGAGGCCAACCACAGTAAAGTGTCTTGCCCAAGATGCCACAGCTAGCACTTAGCAGAGGCAGTATACAGACCTTGTAGGATGGTGGCAGAGTGCCTGGGTGCAGAAGAATGGGCACATCTAGGTAATGCCAACCACAGAAGCAAACTCAGAACCAGCCTCCTGTAAGAGAGGGTTTCAGCACATGAGGCTCCTGAGCAGCATCACCAGCATCACTCTTGGCTGTTGGTGGAGGGGCAGTTATTCTGTCCTGGCTTCCTCATCCATGTGGAACCCACAAAACTATATCCCTTGAGCTTCAGTTCTTGCAAGAAGTGGCATTCCAAGAAATACAATGCAAATAGAAAGGACATTACAAGCAAATGAACAAGTTTTGGAGTAGGTTTTTGTTACTCAGTTGAAGAACTCTAGCTCAAAAGCAAATGTTCACATTCTCCAGAGCGCAGTCCTTATATACTATGAGGGGAAAAGCTCTTTGCCAAACTTCTAGGCCTACAATTATACTAGATCCACAATTCCTTATCTAAAACTTTTTGGCTGAATATATTTTGACTTGGAAACTTAAAATCTTTATTGTAATTTTTAAAAGTTCCCCTGAAAATGGAGGGGCATTCTGTCACCCCAGAAAAACCTCCTGGGGACCTGGCCTGATACCTAGGCATGTTCCCTGACTGGGAATTGAACTGGTGACCCTTTGCTTCACAGTCTGGTGCTCAGTCCACTGAGCCACACTGGGGGGGGGGGCTACAATGACTTTTAAATATATTTAAAACACTTATGCACAATAGTATGCATGTAAGATGTTCCTAAGTCAATGATAGGTTCTTTCCTCTGGCTGAGTGAAAAGTGAGCTTATATTCTCTTTTTCTAATATACACTAGAATTCATTAGAAAGTTTGTTGAGCTGTGGTTGGTGTGGCTCAACAGATTGAATGCCAGTCTGGGAACCTAAGGGTCTCTGGTTCAATTTTCAGTCTGGGCACAGGCCTGGGTTGCTGTCCAGGGTCCCAGCTGGGGTGTCATGGGAGGCAACCACATATTGTTTCTGTCCCTTTCTTCCCTTCTGTCTAAAAATAAAAACAAAACCAATAACGAAGAGAGTTTGTTTACTAGGGCCATTGAACTTATCTAACTTATTTAGGGTAATGTATCCCAATGTGGATTTTGCTCATTAAGGCTGCCCTTTGGCCTGTTCTTTCTCTGTGCAGCCAAGGGCCCTGTGGTGACATCCCAGTATGACTGCCTTGGCTGTGTGCACCCCCTCTCAACTGCCAGCCCGGGCTTGGAACCTGTCCTGAGACACGCCATTCAACATTATAACAACCACTCTCACCATTCCCACCTCTTTGCCCTGAAAGAAGTGAAACAGGCCCACAGACAGGTTTGTTCTTTCAGTTTTTATTTTGCACAGAATTGTTAAAATTTGTTGGGAATTTATGCTTAAGGTTTCATTTGCTAAAATATACCATTGGTCAAAAGAAATCCTGTGATTCCATGACTGGTAGTGAGGGAACAGAGGAGGCAAAGAAAGAGCTTCCTCTATAACCAAAGTGATTCGGACACTGCAGTAGGAAAGGGGAAAAGTTGGGCTAGGGAGACCCCTTGCTCTGAGATTGCTTTCCATAAGTGGGTGGTTAGCATTGAATGAAAAGGTCTTTGTGACCCTAAGGGATTCTTTTTTAAAAAGTATTTAATGGATTAATTAATTATTTCCTCACCTGAGGACATTCTTATTGATGGTAGTGAGAGGGGAGAGGAGAGAGCGAAAGAGAGAAGTATAGAAACATCGATGTGAGAGAGAAATATCAAGTACATGCCTCTCCCATGCACCCTGACAGGGGGCTGAACCCACAACCCAGGTATGTGCCCTGACCAGGAATCAAACCCATGACCTTTCAGTTTGCAGGGCCAAGCCCAACGAACTAAACAACACACCCACCAAGACGTCCTTAAGGCTTTAAGAAAACTGCATCATCACCTCACTATATGAGTCAAACATGGCTCCAAAATATTAAATGGTGCCCAAAAAGGGTGGCACAGATTTCTGAGTAGCCTTTAAAGTATAGTTTTCATATTATCGGGGAAAAAAGCACATACTTGTAAATCTGGTTTTCATTGACTCTGTTCACTAAGTTTTTCTGGATCCCGCGTATTTCAGTGTGTAATTATGAGGGACTCACTTTGGTCAGTAACATTTCCTGCTTTTAATAGAACTTCCAACCTGCCTTCATGTAAGATGCATTTTCTACTCAAATATATTTATATCCAGCTATCTGGGTATAACTAGTCCTGGATAAAGCAGAGGAGAACTGATTGCCTGACAGTCTAGGAACATGAAAACCTACCAGTACATTCCACTGACTCTCCAGAGTTTTCTTTAACCATCTACAAGAGCATTATTAGTATTTCATAAAATTCTGTAGGACATTATTTTTCTGCTACCTAGCAGAGAAAATATTGCTAGGACTTACTTAAAGAAATATGCTCCTCTGGCTATATATTGTTTGTCGTTTTCAGATGTGTAGTAGTGTTCGTGTGTGCACGTGTGTGTGTTTTGAAGGGAATTCAAGTGCTTAATATTTATTCAGTCATGATTTTTACCTATTAATAATAGTTTATTCTCTTGTGTGTTTGTGATATGCTCATCACTATTCCAAGCTCCTCATAACACTGTGAATAATGTTTAAACTTCCCTTTAACTATTCAATTCAAAATGGTTTCAGGTGGTGGCTGGATGGAAGTATGAAGTTACTTACTCAATTGAACAAACTAATTGTTCCAAGGAGAATTTTCTATTCTTAACTCCAGACTGCAAGTTCCTTCTGAATGGGGTAAGTAGGCCAAAATCCAATCATAAAGTTATTAGCATTTGGTGTTCAGTATTTTTACAGGAGTGGGAATACTCAGCCATATAGGAAGACTTGGTCACTAGAATTTCAGATGACACTTGTGAATTCACAGTCACGTTCACATTGTCACCAGTAAAGCTGCCTACCTACCTAGTTAAAAAATTCGTACATCCTGCAAAAAAGCATTTACAGATACAACCAGGGCCTCAGACAAAACGATGCCACGCCAAGTTCATCTATTCCTGTGGTCACAGTTTTTTGTCGTCCCCTCTGCCCTCTGTGCTCAATGCCCTTCAAGTCCTCCTGAGCTCTATGCAGGGTAATCCCTGACTTCAGAATTGTCTCTGCTCCTGTTCTTACCTTCTCCCACCTTCCTTTACCATTAGTAAACACATCCTGAATCTCTATCACTTTTTAGGATTATACCTTGCTATCAGATCCAAAATTATGTTCAAAGAGTGGTTAGTGCCTGTTCAGATGACTAAGGCATGATGACCTTCCCAGGAATATTTGCATTTTAGCAGAAGACTCTGCTTTAAGCAAGGGATTGCTGCAAACCCTGCAGTCTATTATTCTACTTGTAAAAATTTGATTATATGGGAAGAAAATGAGAAATCCAGACAGTAAGATACTCATTTCAGTGCTATTACTAATAGAAAAATCTTGGAAATAACTTTTTTCAACCTTAGGCACTGTTTAAGTAAATTACTGTGTATCCATACAGTAGAATATGTGCAACCACTAAAATTATGTTTACAGATTTTTAGTGACTTAGTAAATGGTTGTAGTATGTTAAGGAAAACACACACAAAACAATAGAATTCAACACTATACATAAAAACTGATTCAAATATATAAAGGAAATGTAAAGATGAAAAGTGATGCAGGCGCATTTGAGATCTTGTTCCCCATCAGTTGTTAGTTTGGCTCAAATAAACTGTGAAAAATTTTTAAGTGATGAAAAATATGCCAAAATATGAAACATAGTTAACTTTCAGGTGTAACTATGAGTGCCATTTTTTTTGATTCTTTATACTTTTTGGAACTCATTATTTAATACTTTCCAAAGTTTCTAACCAAGCATGTATTTATTTCATAATTGGAGAAAGTACTTAAGACTATTAAGAGAGTGACAAGACAACCTAGAGAGTGGGAGAAATTATTTACATCATATATCTGATAAGGATTTAATATGGAGAATATATAAAAAACTCCTACCCACCACAACAAAAGGACAATCAACCTAATTTTCAGAAGGGTAAAGGACTTAAATCTAAACATTTCTCTAGAGGAGCAATATGGCCCTGGCCAGGTGGCTAGTTGTTTGGAGCATCATCCCATAAACCAAAAGGCTGTGGGTTCGATTCCTGCTTAGGGCACATACCTAGGTTGCAAGTTTGATCCCTGGTTGTGGTGAGCAGAGGAGGCAACAGATCGATGTTTCTCTCTCACATCCATGGTTCTCTCTCTTGCTCATTCTCTCTTCATCTGTCTCTCCCTCCTTCTCCCTCTAAAATCAGTTAACACATCCTTGGATGAGGATTGATAACATTGAGAAATTAAAAAAAATAACCAAGTGTCCAATAAGCACATGAAGAGATGTTCCACATGGTTAGCTGTCAGGGCCGTGTAAATACACACCATAATGAGAGGCCATCTCATACCTAGAAGATGGCTGTAATATTTTTATTTAGAAAATAACTAATGTTGGTGAGGATGTAGAAAATTTGAAGCTTTGCTGATGAGAATGTAAAATGGTGCAGCAACCATGGAAATCAGTTTGGTAGTTTTTCATGAAGTTAAACATAGAATTGCCATATGACCCAGCAATTGCACTTCAGGTATATTTCCAAAAGAATTCAAAACGAAGACTCAGATAGATACTAATGTGCCATTATTCACTGTAGCATTATTCATAATAGCCAAAAAGTGGAAACAGCCCAAATATCCATCAACAGATGAATGGAAAAACAAAATGTGATGTATATATGAAACAGGCAAATATTCTTTAGGCATAGAAAGAAATGAAATTTTGACATGCGGTATAATGTAGACAAGCCTTGAAAATATTATGCTAAGTGAAATAAGCCAGACAGAAGAAGACAAATATTCTGTGATTCCACTTGTATGAAATATCTAATGTACACAAGTGCATAGAAATACAAGTAGATTGGAGTTTACCAAGGACAGGGAGGAAGGAAAATGGGAATTTATTGCTTACTGGGTACAGAATTTGTCTGGGGTGATGAAAACTATTGAATATAGACAGTGGTGATGGCTGCATTGTAATTAATGTCACTGAATTCTATCCTTAAAAATGTTTAAAATGGTGAATTTTATGTTATATATATTTTACCATGATACAAAAATAGTAAACAGGACAGAGAGAGACACTCTAAGAAATGTATATTCTAGCTACTCTTTACCTTGTTTAGTTTGAGTCAAGTCTGGCCTTTTAAGCATCTATCAACACCTTCTGATGTTTGTTTTTAGTTATTTGAGGGTATGTAGGCTTAAATATTATCTAACCTGGATCTTTCTGCATTTATTTGTAAGGCCTCAACTTACTGGTTTTCTCTCTGCAGCACAGAGAGATAGATGCAAGGGCTGGTTGCAGTCACAAAGCCAATCAGATTTTGGGTATCACTCCTCTGAGCTCCTGCTTGCTTGTTTGTGAAACAGGGAGGAATAATAGCACCTATATCACAGCCATGGTTACAATAATGAAAGGATATAAAATGTGAATGAATGATTGTGCCTGCAGTTGGTAAGATTGAAGGCCTTGCTGTTCAGCACTTGCTCCCTGAATCAGTAGCATCAGCATCACCAGGGAGCTTGTTAGAAAAGCAGAGTCTTGAATTCCATCCCAGGTCTACTGGGACTACGTATTAACAAGGTTCTCAGGTGACTCATTTGCACTTTAAGGTTGAAGAAGCACTGATTCAAGAGGTCTCCTAAGTAGTTCTCAGGCCATGCTGCATATTAGAATCCCTTCGCCAGGTTTAAAATAACTATTCCTAGACTCTTCCCCAGATGTTGTGACTTAATTGGTCAGGGGTGGGTTTCTAGAGTCAGAATAAAAGCTTCTTGTGAATCAAATATGCTGATAGAATTGAGAACCTCAGGACTCAGGAACTTGCAGCATCCTTCTCCTCATCCAAAATTAAGATATTATAGTGTGGCATTCCTTGTATCTTTAACAGCTATGACATCTGTTATATATGTGTTTCCTCATTGGAAGTAAAGATTGACAGAAAATTTCAAGGCAATGCAGAAACATAGAAAAGGATAATATCGAATTACATAGTCAAATACCCAAAGATATCTTGCTGTATTTCCCTCTTATCTTTTTGTTTGGAGGGGTGGTGGGGTAGGGGGCAGAGTATAAACATTTTGTGGTGATCTTTTTTCCTGGTAATAGTTGTAATTATTTCACATGCTGCATTTTTCATCTAAGATTTTTTCTATGTCATTAAAACTCCTCATAAACTTTCTCCGAAATTACTAGAGAATACTATATTACAGATAACACAGGTTGTTTCTGAATAAGTATAGTTAGACATTTGGGTTGCTTCCATTTTTTATTATCATTAACAACTCACCTAACACTCTTGAGAATAAAGCCATTTATATTTTTGGTATATTTTTCTGTTTTCAGAAAAATATATATATTTTCATATATTTGTTGGAAATTTATGAGTTGAATTTGTGAATTTTTTCTATATTCTGTGCCCATTGCTTTTTGGGATAAATCTTAATGATTTGGAAAAGTATGTTGGCTGTTAAAGGTATTATTGCTTTATCATACTTTTCTTAGTTGTTTATTTTTTAACTTTCATTGTGATATTTCTGACTTACAAATGGATTATGCTTATAGGTGGCCAAATCTAATAATATTTTTCTTTCAAATTTTTCCACCATCTGCTCTGCATTTATCCTCCCCCCAACCACCACCAAATTTGTCTAGGGTCAGTATTTTTAAACATGATTTATGAAACTATCTGGAATTAATTTTAATGTATCTTGTGAGGTGTCTAAATTGAGTTGTGGTTCAAGAGGATAACGAAGTATTTCAACATTCTTCCCTTATACATAAATTTGTGACAACATTTATCGTGTAATAGCGTCTCATGAAAAGCCTGTCCTCTATATTAGTATCACTTTGTTTTCATAGCCATAGCTTGACTGTAGTAGGTTTAAATGTGTGATTTACTATTCTAGTGTTTATATCCTCCCAAACTAGCCTTAGGATAAGTTTATAAGGTAAACTTATATTTTTGTGCAGATTGGAATTGCCTTACATTTCTAAATTAATTTGAGAAGAATTGGCATACATACTCTATTTAGTCTTTTCAGTCAAGAACTTGGTATACAGCTCTACTTAGTCAAGTTTTATTTGAAATTTCTAAAGGTGGTGTGATTTTATTTATATATATTTAGAACATTGCTCACTAAAGTTATTTCTAGTTTTGGGGGTTTATGTGTATTTATGTTTGGCTATTGCTCTTAGGAATTAAATCTTACGATTATTTAATTTCATTCTCTTTAAATGTTATTTTGTATGTAAATATATCAATTTTGATACAGTCACCTTATATTCAGCAAGTGACCTCTCTGGTTAATTCCAACAGCTTTGCAATGACTCTTTTGATTGTTCTAGTTACAAACGAAAAAGATATTATTTCATCTCCTCTTTTCCAGTGCTTATTTTTTGTTCTGTGTCTCAGTGAATTGACCCAGGGTGCCCAGAGATATTTCACAAAAATTTATGTCTTATTCCTGATTTTATTGGGAAAACCTCTAGAGTTTTGTCATTATTAATATTTGCTGTGGGTTCCAGGTAGACATTCATGTCATTTTAAAGAAGCATCCTTAAATTCCTGCTTTTAAAGAGGTTTGTTTTGTTTTTTAATAAGAAATGTGTGTTAGCAAACTCATAGACACAGATAATGGCTGACTGCTGTTAGAGGGGAGGTGGGTTAGGGGGCTGGGTGAAATAAATGAAGGGATTAAGCAGAAAAACAAACAAACAAAAACTCAAAGACAGGCAACAGTATGGTGATTACTAGAGGGAAAAGTGGGTAGGGAGTAAGTAGAAGAACGTAAAGGGGGGATAAATAGTGACAGAAGGAAACTTGACTTTGGGTGGTGAACACAAAATACAATATACAGATAATGTATTGTAGAATTGTATGCTTGCAACCTATATAATTTTACTAGCTAGTGTCACCCAAATGCATTCAAAAAGTTTAAAGAGAAAATAGTTGGCATTAGTGTAATAAATCCTTTGGATATGTATCCAAATACCATGTTCTATATTTTTAATTTAATTTGTTATGTTGTTTGAACAACTTTCCTAATAGTAATCTCTAGAATCTTAAATGCTGTTTGTTTAGTGTTATTTCTTAAATTGCATTTGCATTTATTTCTAGTGTATTTAAGAATTTTACATCTATGTCTATAAGCACAAATGGCTTGACACTTTTCTGGGTGTGTGCAGGCATTCTGTGTTTTCAAGTCTTGCTATTCAGATTAGTTTTATAGAATAAATTGGGTGGGAGCTACATGCTGCTGAATCAGCTCTGACTTGTGGTGACCTTACAGATGAGTGGTGGCCACACTGTTCTTACCTCAACAGCTCTGCTGGGTTGCCTGTAGGCCATTTCTAAGACTTCTTTCATGCAGTCAGTGAATGTCACAGTTGGTCTTGGTCTTTTCCTGCTGTGTTCTATTTCTCAGTTCAGTTGTTTGCCACTATTTTCTATATTCAGACACAGTTTATATAGCATGAAACTGTAAGTTTCTTTAATTTCAAAAATTATTCATCTATAAAACATTTATGTTGTTTGGAGGTGAGAAGTCAAAGGGAAGTTAAGAATAATGATAGCATTATCTAGTACTTCAATAATTGGCCCATATAAAGATTTTACTTTATTTTATTTTAATTTTTCCATCACCTTTTATACCCACTGCCCATGCACCCTTCCACCTCCACCCACCTGACCTCTCAATCACCACACCAATCTTTGTCCATGAGTTATTTTTTAAAGTATATTTTATTGATTATGCTATTACAGTTGTCCTGATTTTTCCCCTTCTTCCACCCCTCTACTCAGTACCCCCTACCCCCTCAGGCCACTCCCCCACTATTGTTCATATCTATGGGTCATATGTATAAGCTCTTTGACTACTGCATTTCCTGTACTGTATTTCACATCCTCATGGCTATTCTGTAACTTCCTAGTTACACTTCTTATCCCCTTACCTCTTCACCCTTCCGTCCACACCCCCTCATATCTTGGTAATGATTAACTCCTTTAGTTTTTTATTGTCTGGAAGGCTCTTTATCTGCCCTTCAATTCTAAATGATAGCTTTATTGGGTAGAGCAATCTTGGCTGTAGGTCCTTGCTTTGCAGGACTTTGAATATTTTTTTGTCAATCCCTTCTAACTTTCTAACCTGCAAAGTTTCTTTTGAGAAACCAGCTGACAATCTTATTGGTATAGGTAGAAGTTATAGATAGCTAAATTGTTTTCTCTTGTGGCTTTTAAGATCCTCTCTTTATTTTTCATCTGTGGCCTTTTATTATGATATATCTTGGCCTCTTTGCATCATCTTATGGGGGAATCTCTGTGCTTCCTAAACATTTTTCTTCACCAAATTAAGAAAGTTTTCTTTCATTATTTTTTAAAATAGATCTCCAATTCCTTGCTCTTTCTCCTCTCCTTCGGGCACCCCTATGATGCAAATGTTAGAATACTTGAAGTTATCCCAGAGATTACTTATACAATCCTCATTTTCTTGGTTCTTTTTTTGTTGTTGTTGTTTTGATTGGTTGTTTTTACTTCCTTATATTTCATATCATTGATTTGATTCTTGGCTGCGTCAACTCAACTGTTGTTACCTGTAAATTGTTCTTTATTTCAATGAGTGTATCCTTCATTTCTGACTGGATCTTTTTTATGCTATTGAGGTCCTTACTAAGTTCCTTGAGCAGCCTTATAACCAGCGTTTTGACCTGAGCATCTGATAGATTGTTTATGTCCATTTTTTTAGCTATTTTTATGGAGTGTTGTTCTCTCCTTTCATTTGGGCCATGTTTCTTTGTCTCCTCATTCTGGCAGCCTCCCTGTGTTTGTTCCTATGTATTAGGTAGAGCTGCTTTCACTCTGTGTCTTGTGTGGACTAATGCAGTAGGTATCCTGTAGGATCCAGTGGCATAACCTCCCCTATCACCCAAGCTGGGTACTCTAGGTTTGCCCTTTGCTAAGTATATCCTCCTATTGTAATTGAGCTTTGGTTGCTGTAGGCAGACCAATGGTTGGGATTTACCCAGGCTAGTCAGCTACAAGGATTGTCTGTGACCAGTAACCACCAACCTCTACCCTCTGTAGAGGATCAACTGTGCAAGGGCAGGGTGGTGGGGCTCTTATGTGGTCTGTTGTTGTCTATTGGGTGCACTGGCCCTAGGGTTTCCTGGCTGGTGCAGGCCAAGGTCAACGTCCACCTGTGTTTTGCCCTGGTCCACCCTGCCTGAACTATAAAGCAATCTGAAATGGCTACTACTTGTGTGTGTGGGCTTGGAGATTCCCAGGGGAAGCCAAGCTGTGAGTTTAGGTTGGCTGGTGCTAGTGCCAGACCTGGGTCTCACTGAGGTCAGCTGTTACTTGTTTGATAGGATTTAGGAAGTTGTTAAGCATGAACCAACACCAACCCTTGATATGGAGAAGCATCTTGGGTGGACCCATAAATTAGGTGGGGCAGAGTCTGGGAATCTCCAAGGCAGGTCAAACAATGTTAGCCAAGTTGATAAAGTCTCAGATATGGCGTCAGCTTGCCAGTTCTGTGGGGAAAGAGTCTAGAAAAGGGACAATGGCTTCTGCTCCCCTTGATGTGAGATATTTCAGTTCCTCCCTGTATACCAGTGGTACTTTTCAAACTACCCCAGTGCTGGTGTTCAGAGAGAGTGAGTCTGAGTAGGTGAGTCCATGTGTGGGTTCTTTAAGAGGAACTGCTTAGGGTTCCACAGGTTTCTTCCACCAACTCAACCCCCACTGATTTTTGCAGCTGGAAGTTGTAGGAACTTATCTTCTTGGCACTGGAACCCTGAGCTGGGGGGCCTGGTTGAGGCTGGGACTCCTTGCCCCTGAGATACCCATCTTGAATTTTTATCCACCAGTGTGGATAAAGCCCATTTCACATCTGTGCCCCTCCTACCAGTCTGAATGGATGTGGTTTCTTTAATTCTATAGATTCCAGACTTTTATTCAATTTAATTTCTGATGGTTCTGAGTGTTGGTTGTTTTATATTTTAGTTGCCATTTTGATGTGGTTGTGTGAAGAGCTGAGCTATGTCTGCCTATACTGCCATGTTGACCGGAAGTCTTCTATGAGTTCTCTCTCTCTCTTTTTTCTTTTTTGGTCAATCCCTTCACTACCCTGACTTGCAACCCCTCCCAGAGCTGTGAGCCTGCTCTGTTTCTATGAGTCTGTCTCTATTTGGCTTGTGAGTTCAGTTTGTTCATTAGATTCCACATAGGAGTGAAATAATATTGTATTTGTCTTTCTTTGATTGGCTTATTTCACTTAGCATAATATTCTACAGGTCCATACATGTTGTACTAAGGGTAAACTTTTCTTCTATTTTATGGCTGAGTACTATTCCATTGTGAAATATACTATAGCTGTTTTGTCCACTCATCTATTGATGGACACTTGGGCTGTTTCCAAATTTTGGCTATTGTCAATAATACTGCAATGAGCATAGTGATGTGGATACTGGCCTGCAGTGTCCATGGCATTGTGGATGAGATGAGACAAATTCACATGAACTACAGAAATCCTGTGGAGAAAAGGGGATGACATGGCCACTCTCTCAGTGAAAGAGAGGGCCGGCCCTGATTCTTGCCTGTATAAGTTTTTATTGTTTTTCTGGGCACCTTACATTGAGGGTGGTCCTCATTTATTATGCACAAGTCTGCTTTAGGTGGTTACCTTTTACAGAAAACAAAGGAGAGGATGTTGCTAATTACATCGAAAAAGAAGGATATTTGCAAATGTAAAGGGAGAAGTGGCTGAACTGGTTACACTTGTCCTTGGAAGGTTTAGCATAGATTTTAGGAAGTTACTTTAAAGATATACAGTAAATATTTTCTGCCTCAATTCAGGGTGAGGGATTTTTAGCAAAAAGCAAGTCTCAGAGGAGCCAAGGTACAATGCAGGCCTGATTGCCTATAGGAGAACCTGTCCGAGGGCATGGGTCCTGTGTGCCAGACCTTGCTTTCCACTGGCCTTTCCAAGTGGGAGCTGGGTTACATTTCCCATGCCCCACAGAATGGTCTTCCATAACATATAGGTGCTTATGTTCTTTTTAATTAGTGTTTCAGGTTTCTTCAAATAAATTCCCAGAAGTGGAATCACTGAGTCATAATGCAGTTCTATTTTTTAATTTTTTGAGGTATTTCCATCCTGCTTTCCACAGTGGCTGCACCAATCTGCATACCCACCAACTGTGCACAAGGGTTCTCTTTTCTTCACATCCTTGCCAACACTTGATATTTGTTGATTTATTGAAGATAGCCATTCTGACAGGCATGAGGGGATATCTCATTGTGGTTTTAATTTGCATTTCTCTGTTGATTAGTGAAGCTGAGCATCTTTCATGTGTATTGGCCATCTCTATGTCCTCTTTGGAGAAGTGTCTACTCAGGTCCTTTGCCTATTTCTTAATTGGACTGTTTGTGGTTTTGGTGTAGAATTTTTTCTATCTTTTATTCAGTGTTGGTTACTTACAGATTTCCAGAAAAGTATCCATTTTGGAGGGATTTAAATTAGCATATACTTGTTCATAAATATTCTCTTATATGGTTATTCTTCTCTGTAAACTTTGCTATGCTGACTTTTTGTATTTGACTTTTTCCTTACCTAAAGAACAATCATTTATATTCATTTATTAATGCCAGTGCTTTCTGTTTTCAAGTTTATCAGTTTTACTTCATTGTCTCTTCCTTTCTGCTATGCTTACGGCTATTATTTTTCCCCTTTTTCTAACTTCTTCAAATAATTACCCAGATGTGAGGTTATTTTATTTGATTTTGCCTATCCCTTCTTTTAAATTAAATTAAGATTTATTTTATTTTAGCCTCTCTGTTTTTAAATTTTGAAAGCATATAGAATGATGATTTAAACTCTAAATGCTTTTTTGGCAACATTTTGTAAAATTTTTAGTTTTCTTGTTTTGATTTTTTATATTTTTCCCTATTCAAGGAAGACCCTAACTCCTTAGCCAGGTGAGTTTAGATTTCCAAGTAGTTAGCTTTTGTGTATTTATTTAAAGTTATTAATTTTTAGAGATTTTAAAAAATTCTCAGATCAAAGAACATGACCTGTATTGTTTGGATTTGAAATTTTATTGACCCTTTCTTGTAAAATAATGTAAAAACTCTTTTTAAAAATCTATATCATACTTATAAAAATATTTAAATCATAAGAATCATATGAAAATATCACTTAAATAAATTACGTTGCATCAATCTTTTATGGCCTTATATATTTTTTATATCTTTGGTCTGCCTTAGATTTATAGTTGTACATTAAATTTCCCTACCACCCTTATTTTAATCTATCTCTATTCATATATCTAAGTTTTGCTGTATGTATTTTGATTTCATGCTTCTAGAACATATCTTACTGTATCTTCTATTAAAATAATTTTTTTACTAATTTCATTATGCTCTTTCTTATACCTGGGATTAGTGATGTTGTATAAATAATACTCTAGCTTTTCTTTTGTTTATATTTGTATCATATATGTCTGCTCATCCATTATGTTAATCTTCCTTTATCTTCTACAAGATACTATTCTTGAATATTTAGTATATTACTTCTGTTTTTAACATAATCTGAGGCCTAAACCTTTAAAAAAATTTTATGTACTCAATTATGTGATTATTATTTCTGTATTAGATATTCTTGTTACCTTATTTCACGTTTCTATGTGTTTGTGTCTATGCATTTATTATTGTTGATACAAAAACCTAATTGTTTCTTATGATTTCTTTAGCAATTGAATCACGTTTTGTTTTGTTTTCTACATAAAGCTGACATCCTATATTTATTTTTACTAATTACTTAATTTGAAGTTTCTTAAAAATGATTTAAACTTATGTATTTGTATTAACAACTAGGATACTGCTGAATGTACAGATCATGCATACATGGATCTTCAGCTAAGAATTTCTTCCTTCTCACAGAAGTGCAATCTTCATTCAGGTATGGGATAATATGTGTTTGTGTTCTAATACCATACATGTTGATCCCAGACAATTGGCTAGGTCTTTTCATATACATTGTGCTTTGGGTCCCATGATATGCCACAAAGTTTATAGGATCAACAGACCTCTGCACAACTGTGCTGTAGCGGATGCAGTTGAGATTGCTCTGAAAGTGCCAGAAGAGAATATGGTGACAGAAGAAAAGACGTGTTCTGTGGGCAAAGCTGGGCTCCTGATGCAATGTCATCTGGTCTTCCTTGTGTATAAGATGTCCCCGTGCCAGGTTCTGTAATCTGGGGAAACAGTATCTCATGTTTAATCACTCAAAATGGAATCTTTTCAATGAAAGACAATTTCCTCCTGCATGTTATGATGCAGGAAAAGGGAGATAGTGAGAGTTTATGGTCAGGCTAGTATTCTTACACCAAGTGTTGGCTTTTCTCATACTTGGAATATATTTGCTTAAATTACATGATGAGAAAAATTGCTGAAGCTGCCTGGTCACTAGAATCATGGGACTTAAAAGGGACTTAAAATGTGTGCACTAGATAGTCATTCCTTTTACATGTGGCATTGCCTTTTATACTTTCTATAAAAAATGCAAAAACATAGAAGCATGTAGATTGAGTCACAAACTAACACCTATCAAATAAAAGTTTCCCTAAATACAGTTGACTCTGAGGAGAGGAAAAGAGAAGGGGCAGTAAGGGGAAGGTGAGAAAGGCAACTTCTACCCACTTGCTACTGGGCTTTGGGCTGCTGCATGGCCCCCTGCAAATGCATGCTAGATCCTTAAGAGGACAGGTACTGACCTAGATTGCTCCTTCAGTCACATGCTGACATAAAGCCTGTTTCTTTCAGGGGTGGATTCTGAAGTACGCTGCCTGGGCTGCCCCAGTAAGATCCCTGTTGACAGCCCACAACTGCAGGGGCCTCTGAAACATTCCATCACAAAGCTTAATGCAGAGAATAATGGTACTTTCTATTTCAAGATTGACACTGTGAAGAGAGCAACAGCACAGGTGTGTAAATTTTCTTGCAAAAACAGTGATATCATAGTTTGTGTGCAAATTGCTTATTGACTTATCATCTGGGTTGAGAAACAGTATACCTGGTGAAAGGAATTAGAGTTTTGAGTCCCAGCCTCTCTGCATCCTTGATGTGTGATCTTGGATAAGTCTTGAGAACATTCTTTTCATTTTCTTTCTGTAAAGGACAGGGGTGAGGATCAAGTAAGATAATCTATGTCATTATATTATCTTTCCAAACTGTAAAGTGTTATATAAATTCTAGCAACTATTATATAACTAATAAAACATAGGGCTATAGAAAGCAGGACTTATTCTGTGCCTTTCCACTCTCCTTTCTTACTGTAGCATCATCTAGGGCCTTGGGCTCAGACACATGAGTCAGTCCATCATCACCCAGTCTTTTCACACTCACACCTCTGTGTCATTTCCCCTCTGGCTGGGTGTCCTTGTGGCCCACAAATGTACCTTCTAAGGAGTTGTCTTTCCTTCCATGCCCTGTTAATGGAGGGTAAGAAGAGTCCTGGTCTGGGGTTCCAGAGACCCAGTTCTACCACAGTACCTACCCCTCAGGTCCTAGGTAACCCTGGGCAGCCCTTCAGACTCACTCAGTCTCTGTGGCCCCACATGTAAATTGAGTGGCTGGATGAGCAAAGTCCAAACTGTTTCCAACTCCAACACCATATGGCTCATCTATTTATGGACAGATTCCTATTACAAACCTCAAAACTGGCCACCCTAATGATAAGCTAAAGGAAAGTAATCAAAAGAGAATCAAACTCTTAGAGCAAATCAACATGCTTTATGAGATGAAGGAAAAAAGCCTTCTCTTAAAATAGTTCATACTTTTGGCTCAGTAATCAAATTCCTAGAAATCTAAAATAGAGTCTTTAGAGACAACAACATTTATTGGAGCAATAAGTATATAAGAAAAATTATAAATTATCAATGGATTCAATTGATTAATAACAGAAAGAATGTCAAGCAGCAGTTATAAAGCATTTTTGTGAGGAGTTCTTGATGTGGTAAATTTCTTGTGTTAAAATATGCAGTGAAAAAAGAAGAGGCCATCAGCTGAATGTACATTCTGTTGTCAGTTGTGTTATAAAAACTACAGAAAACACTGCTGAACATACACAAATGCCTCCAGCTGTTGACAGTGACGGCTTTAAGTAATGGCACAATGGGCTGTTTAATTTCATCTTCTAATGTCCTATGTTACTTTTATTACTGGGAAAAATCCCTAAGTAAATATTATTAAAATAATTCAAGACTGACACTTTGATCTGTCTCCTACCCAGGCACCTGTTCCTGTCCTGGACGCCACAACCTTTTTCCCTCATTTCACAGGCACATGGCCCACATTAGGTTTACTCACAGAACACACCAATGATGCTACTCTTGAGTTTGTTGGCTTTTCTTGTCACTTCCTCTTTCTGCTCTCTTGTGAAATTCTGTTATTCTTCATGATGCAGGAATAGTCTAGTACTCCATAATACATTGTATGTCAGAGGTTTGCTGTCAGGAGAGAACTTCTCACTGTCAAACATGCCTGTCTAGTCCTCTTAGTACTTAGACTTCTCTCTAAATTAGCTAATCAACATTCTAGCATCTCTCTCTATGTGTGTGTATATGTGTGTGTATGTGTTTCATGCTGAGGTTGCCAGGGGAACAGCAGGTAATGCTGCGAATTGAGGGGAACTGGCTTTCCTTCACTTGCCAAATATGGAATACATGAGAATCTCAAACTTCCTTATGAGATGAATCTTGACCGATTTTTGTATTTAAAGAGAGCAATTTGGCTGTTCTACATGGTCATTCAAGGAAGCCCAGGCGGGAGCAGCCAAGCTACTGGAAATCCATTTACCATGTGATGAATTTGCCGAAAGCCAATCTCCAAATGATCAATTTGCCAAATTGCTAAAGATGTACTTTACAGATTTAACCTTTCCTTGGCTTTGCATATTTAGTTCTATTTGAATGCATGTCCATTTCAAGTTGGTTTCATATTTCATATACCAAATATTTCTTAAATATTCTGTTTGCATATGTGAATCATTTCAGTATCTGTCCTAGGCCATCTATGTTGCTCTGCCTCTACCTCCACTGTTGCACTATTGCCCACATTCCTCCTTGTCTCTGCTCAGATGAATCAGGCTCAGGCTCAGGCTCAGGCTCAGGCTCAGGCTCAGGCTCAGGCTCAGGCTCAGGCTCAGTTCAAGAGCCTGTGTCTGCACATTCAGAATTTCTTTCCTTTACAAAGTACTAGAAATATCAAGGCTTATATAAGTGTTGAAAACTTTTGCAAATCACCAAACCATTTGCAATTATCCAATTTAAATTCACACCACCTGGGCATAAAACATTGGAATTCTTTTTTTTAATGTTATTTAGTTGTTTTTCAAGTACATTTTTTTGTCTATTTCTCCCATCCCAGCCCCCCTGTCCCGTCACCCCACCTCCCTCCCATTCCCCCCCGCCCCGCCAGTCCTCATCCCTGTGCCTTTCATACTTGTTCCTCAAAATCCCTCCCCATTTTTCCCCTTAAATTTCCTTCCCTCTCCCCTCTGGTTGCTGCCCACTTGTTCTCTATTTCAGTGTCTTTGTTTTTATTCTGTTTGCTTGTTTGTTTTGTTGTTTAGCTTGCTGTTAAAGGTGAGATCATATGGTATTTGTCTTTCAATGCCTGGCCTATTTCACTCAGCATAATGCCTTCCAGTTCCAAAAACATTGGAATTCTTGATTTGAGTTTTATTCCTACCAACAGTGATGGACGCTGAGTGCTTCCTACACATGGATAATACCAAGCATCATTGCTTTTTTTCACCTTTGCCAATATATGTAAGATTTAAAATACTGTTGCATTTCTTCAGTGCGCATATCTTTGCTTATTAGTGAAGGTAAAGATTACTTCAGGCTTAATGAGCATTTTAACTTATTTTCTGAAATGCCTGTTCATGTCTTTTGTTCATTTTCCAGTGTTTGGTTTTATAGGCAAAGACTATGAATCGTATACCATATTTTCCCTGTTGTCTGTTTACTTTGTTTGCTATGATTTTTGAAAATCAGTGTTTATTATATGTAGAAATATTTACATTTTTCTTCCTTTAGATTTTCTTCTTGTGCTTATGTCCTAAAAATGGCCTTCCTTATCCTCAGATCTGATGAATTTTTATCTTTAGAGTTTATTTCTTTAATTTAAGTTTTTTAATGAATTTAGAATTTATTTTGCTATATGGTATTCTCTATTTTAAAAAGAACACTTCAGTAGGAGGACTTAAGCTGGGAAGACTTCTGATGAGAATGACACTTAATATTAATGGCAACAGTTAAAAAATAAAAGACAATAAATACATACCTACCAATAATCACTTTAAATATAAATGGCTTAAATGCTCCAACCAAAAGACATAGAGTAGCTGAATGGATAAGAAAACAAGACACATATATATACTGTCTCCAAGAGACCCACCTCAGATTGAAAGATACACACAGACTAAAAGTACAAAGATGAAAAGAGATATTTCATGCAAATGGAAAAGAAAAAAGCTGGCATAGCAATACTTATATCCAACAAAGTAGACTTTAAAACAAAGGCTATGGTAAGAGACAAAGAAGGACACTAAATAAGGAAAAAGGGAACAACCTAACAAGATGTTATAACCCTAGTGAACCTTTGTGCAACCAACATAGGAGCACCAAAATATGTAAGGCAAGTCTTGGTGGACATAAAGGGAGAGATTGACAGAAACAGTGTCTAGTAGGATATTTTAATATCCCATTGACTTCAGAGGATAGACCTTCCAGACAGAATATCAACAAGGACAAACTGACAGTAACCAGAGGGGAGATGGAAGGGGATAATGGGGCGGGGGAAGGGGAAGGCTTTTCAGGAACAACTATAAAAGACAAAGGGACAAAGCCAAAGGTGGGTAGAGTGAGGAGAGGGAGGTAAGGTTGGCTGGGGTGAAGGGTGTGATAGGGTGAAAAGGCAGACAACTGTACTTGAACAACAATAAAAATAAACAAACAAACAAATAAATAAAATTTAAAAGTAAAGTAAATCAACAAGGAGACAGCAGCCTTCGATGACAACACACTGGATCAAATGGCTTAGTTGATATTTATAGAATATTTCACCCCAAAACAGCAGAATATACATGTTTTTAAGTGCACATGAAGTGTTTTCTAGGATAGATCACATGCTAAGACACAAAAAAGTCTCAATACATTTAAAAAGACTGAAGTCATATCAAGCATCTTCTCTGACCACAATGCTATGAAACTAAAAATCAATCACAAGAAGAAAACTGAAAAAATACACAAAGACATGGAAGCTAAATGACATATTATTAAACAATGAATGGATCAACAATAAGATCAAGGAAGAAATCACAAGATACCTTAAAACAAATGAAAATGAGAGCACAACAACCCAAAATCTGTGGGACACAGGGAAAGAGATCTTAAGAGGGAAATTCATAGCATTATAGGCTTATCTCATGAAACAAGAAAAATTTCAAATAAATGGTCTAACTTCACACTCAAGGGCCATGAAAAAGAAAAATGAATAAAGTCCAAAGTGAGTAGAAAGAAGGAAGTAATAAAGATCAGAGCAGAAATAAGTGAAATACTATAAAAAATGGTACAAAAGGTCAATGAGACCAACAGCTGGTTCTTTGAAAAGATAAACAAGATTGACAAACTTTTAACCAGACTCATCAAGAAAAAAAGGATCCAAATAAATAAAACCAGAAATCAGAGGAGAAATAGCAACTGACATCAAGAAATACAAAGGATTGTGAGAAAATGTTATGAATAAGTATATGCCAAAAAATAAGAAAATCTGGACTAAATGGATAAATTCCTAGAAACATACAATTTTCTAAAACTAAATCAGGGAGAATCAAAGAATTTAAATAGATTACATCTAGTGAAATTTAGCAGTAATAAAAAAAAAACCCTCCCATAAAACAAAAGCCCCAGATGGCTTCACAGGTGAATTTTACCAAACATTCCAAGTAACACCAACACCACTCCTTCTCAAATTATTCCAAAATATTCAAGAGGAGTGAAGATTCCCCTGCTTCTTTTATGAGTCCAGCATTATTCTAGTTCCAAAACCAATAAAGACACTGCATTAAAAGAGAGAAGTTGTAGGCCAACATCCCTGATCAACACAGATGCTAAAATCCTCAACAAATATTAGCAAACCAAAATAGCAATACATTAGAAAGATCATAGACCATAATCAAGTGTAATTTATTCCAGAAATGCAATGTTGGTACAACATTCACAAATCCATAAATGTGATACACCACATAAACAAAACGAAGGATTAAGCCACATGATCATATTAACTGATGCAGAAAAAGCATTTGATAAAATCCAGCACCCATTCTGATAAAAACACTTAGCAAAATGGGAATAGAGGGAACATACCCTAATGTAATAGAGGCCATATATGACAAACCCACTGTCACCATCATACTCCATTAGCAAAATCTACAAGCATTCCCCTTAAGATCAGAAACAAGATAGGGATGTCCACTTTTACCTCTTTTATTCAACATAATACTGAAAGTGCTAGCCATAGCAACCAGACAAGAAGAAATAAAAGGCATCCAAATTGGAAAGAAAGAAGTAAAACTGTCTTTTTATGCAGGTGACATGCTATGGCACATAGAGACCCCTAAAGATGCCACCAAGAAACTACTAGAACTGATAAATGAATTCAGCAAAGTAGCAGGATACAAAATTCATAGTCAGAAATCAGTTCCATTTTTATATGCCAATGATGAACTATCAGAAAGGCAAATTAAGAAAACAATACCACTCATAACTGCTCCAAAAAGAATAAAATACCCAGGAATAAACCCAGTCAAGGATGTAAAAGACATACAATTGGAAAATTATAAGGCACTGAAGAAAGAAATTGAAAAAGATACAAATAAGTGGAAGCACATACTTTGTCCACGCATAGGAAGAATTAACATCAGTAAATATTACTAAAATGTCCATGCTGCCAAAAGCAATCCATAGAATCAACACAATACGTACCAAGATACAGAAGACATATTTCACAGACCTAGAACAAATACTTCAAAATTTATATGGAACCACAAAAGGCCTTGCATAGCAACAATGATCCTGAGAAAGAACCAAGGTGGAGGAATCATACTACCTAATATCAAACTATACTATAAGGCCATAGTAATGAAAACAGCATGGTACTGGCATAGAAATAGACACAGAGAGCAATGGAACAGAGTAGAGAGTCCAGAAAGAAACCTGTATCTTTACAGTCAATTAATATTTGACATAGGAAGCAAGCACACACAATGGGCTAAAGACAGTTTATTCAATAAATGGTGTTAAGAAAATTGGACAGATACATGCAGGAAAATGATACCAGACCACCTTATTATGCCACTCACAGGAATAAATTCAAAATGGATTAAAGACTTAAATATTAGGCCAGAAACCATAAAAATTCTGTAAGAAATCACAGGCAGTAAAATCTCAGACATTGCTTATAGCAATATTTTATTTGATAGATCTCCTTAGGTAAGGGAAACAAAAGAAAAATAAACAAATGGGGCTACATCAAACTAAAAATATATTGCACAGCAAAGGAAACCAACTAAATAAAAACACAACCTACAAAATGAGAGAATGTATTTGCTGATACATCTGATAAGGTGTTAATATCTAAAATTTATAAAGAACATACAAAACTGAACACCATAAAAGCAAACAATCCAATTAAACAATGGGTAAAGGACCTAAACAGACACTTCTCCAAAGAGGACCTGCAGATGGTCAATTGACATATGAAAAGATGTTCAATATCCCTAATCATCAGGGAAATGCAAATTGAAAGTGCAATGAAATACCACCTCACACTGATCAGTGTGAGGCTATCTTCAATAAGTCAACAAATATCAAGAGTTGGCAAGGATGTGGAAAAATGGGAACCCTTTTGCACTGTTAATGGGAATATAAATTGGCACAGCCCCTGTGGAAAGCAGTATGGAGATATGTCAAAAAAAATGGATCTGCCTTTAGACCCAGTGATCCCACTTCTGGATATTTTTCCAAAGAAACCTGAAACACTAACTCAAAAGAACATAAGCACCCACATGTTCATTGCAGTGTTATTTGCAATCACCAAGATATGGAAGCAGCCCAAATGTCCATCAGTAGATGAGTGGATAAAACAACTGTGGAACATTTACACAATGGAATACCACTTGGCTGTGAAAAAGAAGAAAATTTTGCTCTCTGCCACAGAATGGATGGACCTGGAGAACCTTATGCTTAGTGGAATAAGCCAGTCAGAGAAAGATAAATGCCATATTATTTCCCTCATATGTGGAATCTAATGAACAACCTGAACTAACAAGAAAAATAGAAAGAGACTCATAGAGAGCAGGCTGACAGCTATGGAGGTTTGAGGGTAGAAGGATTGAGCAAAAAGGAAACAGGACTCATGGACAAAAGTGTGGTGATTGCAGGGGACAGGGGGTTGTAAGAGGGATAAATAATAAATTAAAAATACAATAAAAACGCCAGGGCACATGCCTGGGTTGCAGGCCAGTTCCCAGCAGGGACCAGTTCCCAGCAGGGGATGCACCAGAAGCAACCATACATTAATATTTCTCTCCTTCTCTCCTTCCCTTCCCTTCTAAAGATGCATAAAATAAAATAAAAAAAAATACAATAAAAAAAGAATGACACCTGACAGTAATGGCAGTATGGCTGTGATCTTGAGGCCCTAGAACAGAAGATTTATGTCCATTTAATTTCTTCTCCTGGATGATGAATAGAGTTGAACCATCAGTTGTGGCTTGTATCATATATTGTCAAATTTCTTAAACAAAATTACCTTGATCAACATTATTCTTTAAAAAATTGGATTAAGATATAGTCTGAAATGAGCAAGAAAACTTATGATCACAAAAACTTAAATTCTAAAACTCTCCTAGACCTTCCTCCTCATTTATACACACACACCTGGAGTTTTAAGAGTTAATGATGACATTATTATTAAAAATTTAACCAGGCTTACCTAGGAAAACAATTCCAGAAAAGGTAGAGGGGAGTTTAGTTCTTCCTGCGACTCTGTTCTCTTGCTCTTCTGTTCTTCTCACCACACTTTCTCCACGATTAAAAAAAAAAAAGAAGATGGGGAAGACTGCTGTAGTTTACAAATGAGATTATACCTCCCACTGTGATTTTTTAAAATAATGGTCCTCACTGCAGATCAAGATATATTGATAAATTCTGTAGATAAGGATATAATACTACAAACACATACACACACATTTCATTCTAGAATTAAATACTGAATAGCTTGGTCTAAAAAGTGGACCATATCAACTAACTTTTTAGTGCATAATTTAAAGTCATTTTTACTGAGTATGTTTGTCCATTGTAAGAGATATAAGATGTGGCATTTTAAAATGACTTTTTAAAAACTATATTTGTGATATTGTTGACCTCAAAGTACTTTTAAAAACATGAGTTTAAAAGAATTGAATGAAATGAAATGAAATAATTTAAAAAGCATGAGCTTAATTTTTTGAATAAATAAAATGTGACTATTCTAGAAAAACATAAATAGGGTGACAAAATGTCAATTGTGGAAACAGCACTGTATAATGATTAAAACTATTGCTACAGATTGAAACGGTTTCCTAATATAAAGAAAATTAAGAGAAATAAGCTGCAAAATCAGGACAACTTTTCTAGTCACATAAGTTAACCCACATAATCTCTTTAGTGACACTAACTCAATATTTCTCTGATTCCAGATTTGGCAGGACAGTAAGTCAGACTTAAAGAAAATGTTTAAGTTTTTCATCTTATACTTTATAGATTCAATTACAACTAGAGCTTTGGAATGACTAATTAAATTTTTAGCTATTGAACAATAAAACTCAGAAAGATATAAACACAAAAATTATAGCCTGCTTTTTCTTTTCCCATGTAGAGAAAGAAACAAGAGTAATCAACAGCCAAATATTTTATACATGCATGCAAAGTAAAAGTTTAGTTTTCAGACATTTGTGCTCTTTATGTATAACTCTCAAATGGTCAGTGTGTAATTTAAATTTTAGTATTTCCCTAAGATCCCTGAGGGTAAAAACACATGTTTTATTATACAATATCAATTAAGCAGCTATGTTCTGCTAATTTATTTTCCAGGTGGTGGCTGGAATGAAATATTCTATTGAGTTCACCGCCAAGGAAACCACATGTTCCAAGGAGAGTAATAAAGAGCTGACTGAAGATTGTGAGATCAATTTACTTGGAGTGGGTAGTAATGCAACTCTCTACCTATTCCCTGCATATCTACTTGTTGTTTTAAATGTGTTTAAGTGATTCATGAATAGCACTGTTCTCTCTTTTGACTTTTTTTTCATGGATAGGAAATTCTAAGCTGCACTGCTGAGGTTTATGAGGTACTATGGTTGAACAAAACTGAATCTACTATCAAGTGCCGACCACTACAAAAGGTATGGTTCTAATTATAGTCAGCTTGGTTAAATTTTGATATTCAGAAAAGCTCTCTATGAGGTTAAAAATGAACCATTATTTAAATATTGGAGGACAATGTTAAAATGGGGAGAAATCTGGCATTTCTGTGCTGAGCTCTCTCTTTTATGGCCAGAAAGGAAAACAGCAGTCCTTTTCATCACTCCCCACACACTGTGAGGGCCCCATGCTTCAGCAGCCTCTCTCTTAGTGAAGTGCAGCCCCAGCTGAGGAGAGCTGACACTAGCTATGCAGCTTCAAGGTGTGCCAGAGACGCTCCTGTGGCATTTGCCTGCATCCAAGAAACTTGAGAGAAGTGCACATCTCAGACCCTGCTCCACATCTACTGAGTCCAAATCTGCATTTAACATGATCCCCAGGGGATGCATACCCATGTTCAAGTGTGAGAAGTATTAATTTGTATCATCTTTTGTAGTTCTTAAGAGAAACTTGGGAGGTAAGCAATTCTTTTCCCATTGTCAAGAATGAGACATTAGACATTAGCAAGCTACTGAGATCCTAGAGTGAAAAATACCATTGTCAAGTGCATCCTCTGTCCCAGGCACTGCCCTGAGGACATCACACATACTTTTCTCCTCACAACTCTATGAGGCAGGGGTTGTTGGTCTTCCTTTCTTAGGGATGAGGAGAAAAGAGAAGCTAGTGGCCCTGAGATGCAAGTCTAGGTCAAATCAGAGCCTCCACGTGCACATGATGCTGATAACTAGGGTCTGGCTTGTTTGACTCTAAAAAACATGCTCTCTGCAGCACTGAACGCTGCCTCCAGCCATCGAGTTCCTGCTAGCAGTGAAAGAGCAGGAAGAAGTAATCTGTATCTTCCATGCAAGTTACTTCTTATCCCTTTTTTCTGATTTAGGTTTCCTCCAAGCATAGATATGTGTACAGTCTAACAGAAACATGATACAAAGGCTGTGTTTGAAGTTTGTAAACATGTCCTAATGTGTTTCAGACAACAAGGCGATGGTAAATATGTGCTTCATGTCTATTCCATTTTTAAAGCCATTTCGAGTCTTTTAAAATAAAAGCAGTAATGGTGCTAACAGAAATAGTATCAATTAACAAATAATGTGTCATGGGTTTACCTAAACATAGGCCTAGAAGGAATCCTAGAGATTATGTAGTTCAAATATTCCAAAGGAATATTCCAAATTATTGGAATATAAGCAACCAATTATTCCAAAGGAAGGACAAACTCTCCATCTTAATGAACTATTATTAAAAACAATGATCAATATCCAAAAATTATCAAGTCAATGAAAAGAAAAATATAATCTCATCCTTTCTGCAATATTAACATAGCATTTAAAGACTTACTGCATTGTAAACCAAGAGGGCATTGCCAGGTCTGAGTCTTTTTACTTCAGTGACAGTGTGGCTTCATAATAATGCCTTCATCTTGATATTTTCTGTTTAGGCCTTAGTGCTGAGAAGACCTCCAGGTTTTTCACCTTTTCGATCAGTATTACAAGTGGACCCAACAAAGGAAGTAACAACTTTAAGTCCACCCCACACTTTCATGGCACCTGAACAAGATGAAGAGCAGGATTCAGAAAAAGAACAAGGACACATGCGGGAACGTGGCTGGGGCCGTGAAAAGAAAATAAAACATGGCCTTGGCCTTGTCCTTCGCCATAAACATGAGCATAACCAAGGCCATGGTCACCAAAGGGGACATGGTCTTGGCCATGGACATCAACCACAACATGTCAATGGTCATGGACACCAACGGGAACATGACTATAATCTTGAATACCAAGGGAGGCATGGTCTTGGCCATGGCCATCAGCAGGAACATGGCCTAGCCCGTGGACATAAACATGATCATGGTAATAGCCATACAAAACATAAAAATAAAAGAAAAAATAATGGAAAGGACAATGATATGGGAACAAGGCATTGGGCAAGTTCTTCTGAAGACAGTACTACATCCACACAAACACATGAAAAGACAGGAAGGTCAACACCCCTTCCTTCCCCAGCCCAGCCAGGTGTAGTTACCTTTTCTGACTTTCAGGACTTAGATCTCATTGCAGCCACAATGACTAATAATATACCACCAACTCCCACACTGACTGATGAT
This sequence comes from Artibeus jamaicensis, assembly GCF_021234435.1. NCBI lineage: Eukaryota > Metazoa > Chordata > Mammalia > Chiroptera > Phyllostomidae > Artibeus > Artibeus jamaicensis. The sequence continues at coordinate 4,196,712 of NW_026522046.1, read as the reverse complement.
GCTTGGATCCCTGAAATCCACATACAGCCAAAAAGCCTTTCATTTAACCTGATACCTGATTTTCCAGAAACCAGCTCCCCAAAATGTCCTGGACGCCCCTGGAAGCCACTTAGTGGAGTGAATCCAACTGTAGAAATAACAGACTTTCATGATTTTGATCTCTCTGGTGCTCTTTATTAATGTATGCAGCCATGGGGGTTTCTTTAACACTTCACCATCCCCTTTCCCCATTGTCCAAATACCCCACTGTAATGCACCAAAAACCATAAAGCTTCAGAACAGCCTAGAGAGAAGTGGTGAGACACCCAATGGGGACACATCAGTTCCTATGCACAACATGAAACTGTGTGCAGCATTCTAAACCCTTTCTGAGTCTTCCCCACAGGTTTTCTTAACTAGCACAGAAAATGGGCAACCAAATGTGCCTTGTGGCTTACTGCAATTTACTTTTCTAATAACAAATGTGTACATTAGAATGATATTGGTCTTCATACAAAGATTCTTACCATTTTGAATAAACTGTGGCATCTGGTCCCTGAACACCTGTGAAGTAAAGTCAAGAGACAGAATGCTGAACTTCTGAATACGAGAAAAATAATCATAAAAAGCACTAGAAGTCAAGGAGGAACAAAGAAGAAAGGCTGATATAAACTAATTGACTTCCTGTTTCCATAATGGCCTAGTTATATCAAAGAGTCACTCCCACTTGACGAAGTTACTCTGATAATTCTCTTTCTGACTGAGAGTGTTTCTCATAAGCCAGTAATTTCTGTTACCTGGTTAACTACTCTTTGCAACATGGTTTTCAACTAGAAATTCTCTGTGTGTTTATGTGTTGCTGAGGCTGGTATGAATACTCCTTAGTTTTTAGCAGCTATGCATTGAATGAAAAGAGGGAAAGCAGAGGAGGTAAGATAGAGGCAGGCTTGTGAAGGGAATCATTCCTAGTAATTGCCAGGGGAACACCATGAGATGTGTGATGCAACGTTTGTTCAGAAAATTTGGCAGGTGTTGCCTCTCCACCCACACTCTACCATCGAATCATCTTCTTTCTACAACAGTAGAAAGCACTGATTTTGGCAAAAAAAAAGTACAGTATTATTATGTTTAATATCTTTAATGTGAGGGAGGCACATATTTTAAAATACTTGCTGTGTTTTGCCTGGGGAAACAAGATCTGGCTTTAATCAACTACAGTTGCCTGTGGATGCATGTGTCCCTGCCACTTCAACTCATGGAATGATTTGAGCCTCTGAGTTTTTATTTCACTTCCAATATTATCTGTATTTTTCAATAAAGAACCAGTGATGCCAGGAAAAAGTCTCATTTTGTCAAGTGGTGCTTTTCTTTTAGTGAATGATAACATCAGATTAACAGAATTTTAATATACTTACAGAACCAACTCAGTCATTGCGAGTACAAGGGCTGACCTCCTGAGGCAGAGCCAACATCTCAGAGTGAGGTCTCTTGACCAGTGGGCAGAATGTCCATGCCTGGCACAATAGCCCCAACAACCAACCTGTCAGCAGCCTTGCATGGAAAGATAAGAAAGTGGGAGAGAATGCAGTTGAGAAGAATGCCACTTTATCATTCTGTTTCTGGATGAAATAAAGTTTGATCTTGATGTTCTGACTCCTGGTTAATTCAGAGTAGTCTGTTTTTAGCCACACCCATCCTGGAGCAAAGTCCACCAGCAATCTAAGGAATCTCTCACTTGCCTTCCTCCTTCTCCTGATTTATGAATCAAAGTTAAAAGTAATTTGTGTTGAATATTATGCTAAGTGAAATAAGCCATTCAGAGAAAGACAAATAACACATGATTTTACTCAGATGTGGAATCTAATGAATGATCCGAATTAACAAGCAAAATTGACACAAGAGTTACAGACAGCAGGGTGACAGTTAAGGGTAGGGGAGAGGGCAGGGGTGGAGGGATTGAGCAAAAAAGAAAAAGGACTCATGCATATGGTCAACAGTGTGGTGACTGTGATGGAGAGGGGAGTATAATGGGACGAAATGGCGAAATGGTCACGAAAAATAAAATTAAAATATATAATAAAAATAGTAATTTTCTTTTATTATTTTGTATGATCTAGATAGTTACCAAATAGAAAAAAATCTGTGTTAATATTATGTCCACTAACTTTTCATCAGTAAAAATACCTAACCTCAAGAAAATTTAAAGAAAATTTAAAATGATCTCTCTGGTCCAAATAAAAGACAAAATAGAAATCCAAAACAATCAAAAGTGATTGAGGTTTTCAATTTCTGTAATAAAACTCACTTACTGAATGTCCACTATAGCCCTTTTAGACACGGCTAGACAATTTCTGTCTGTGTGACTTGGTCCTGACAGCCACTCTAGGTCCTATGATCACCCTTCTACAATAAACAAACTCTAGGTCCCAGTGCCCTACTCAAGGTCATGCAGTTAATATGCTAGAGAGCTGGCACTCCAACTCAGACCTTTGAAACTTCATTGCACCACATTATGATGAGGTATTATTTTCAATGTAGTCATTACCAAAACATGCATTTCTGAATCTGAGGTGATCAGCATCTCAATACAACAACCCTTAATAAATATCTCATTGTGTCTGGTGCTGTTCTGAGCATGTTCAGGGCAAACTATAACTGAGTCAAGCACCAGCATTGGCCATTTACTGTATGCTTAGCACTGGGTACTGAAATGAAGTGAAATAAGTGTTAAAGGCATAAGTTCTCACTTTACTCAACAACATGAAGTATTTCCACTTAGACCTATGCTGGATAAAATACTCACAAGTTTCTGGTGACCCAACACCTACCCCTCACTCTTTAAATATCAGCAAGCTCTTCTCACTCTCAAACCAAAGGCACGCCATGTTTCATACCTTGGCTCTGAGACCACACAGCTTCATCAATTTGTGCTTCTTTTCAGTGCAGAAATTCCTCTTGTCAGCCCAACCCACACTCCTCATGTTGTCTAGGCCCAGCATCTCAAGCAGGCAGCCCTTCCTGGCTTTTTACCCCTTCTCCCATTTTCTACTTCTAAGCCTTTTCTGAGTCTGTTCTGTGCTCATACTTCACCCCATTTCTCCCCATGCCCTTACTGGTGCTCTGTGGGATAGGCCAGATCTCCCCAAGTTTTTCCTAGGGGAAGACTTGAGGGATTCCAGTAGATATGATAGCAACCCACTCTTCTAGAACTTTCAGTGTCTCTACCTATAATAAATTAGATGATTAGAAACCACAATATTATCTAAACAGCTGGCAAAAATGCTCCTGTTAAATTATTTATCCTTCAGCCTTTATTCTAGAAGAATCTCCATTTGACCACCACATTTGGGGTTTTGCAACATCTTAACTGGTGGCCATCTAGACTGAGGGGAGAAGCAGGTGGACCAAGAGAAGGAGAAAGTCATAGGCAGTGACCTGCTCAGAGTTGCCCTGATGATTAATGAGCACACACCTCTTCCCTGCATTTAATCTATTTTGAACATCCAGTAATACTTGGTTCTGAAATCTTATCTACCCCAAGACAACCCTATGGTAGTTATATGTGCTAGGTGAATATTAATAAATGAAAGCCAGAACATAGGACTGGCAAATATGGGACTAAGATTGAGACTATTCACATTTAAATATTTATTTAAATGTTAAAATTTACTGTTAATCATTCTCTTTTTCTAAACTATTTTGTAGTATACACTTAAATGCCCAGTGTGAAAAATTTAGAAGATATAGAATAACATAAAATAGCAAAGAAATCTATTGAAACTCACTGAATAAGTGAAACTACTGTTGAAATTTTGGTTGTAACTTTCCAGAAATGTTTTCTTCAAATATTTATAGGTAGGTGCATTCCAAATAAGGAATTATGCTATAAATATAATATAAAACCTTTATTTTTTAAAGCAACATATGTAATATTCTTATATTTGACTACCATAATTATAGTAAATGTATGAATACCTTTTAATAATATTATGTTGTAAACCAAAATAGGTAAGAAAATTTGGTAAGTATGGTATTTTTGTTGTTCTAACCCTGGCTAATATTACAAAAAGTAACATATGTAAATCAAAGCATCATGCTGTACACATATACAGTGATGTATGTCAACTATTTCTTAGTAAAACGGGACAGAAAGCAGAGCTTGGCGGTGTATTCAGGTAGTGTAATAAACAAGAAAGGATGTGACTGTGGAGAAGGCCCACCTGGTTTCTAAGCCCACTCTTACAATGAATGGACTCTAGGGTCCTAAGAAAGTTATTAAACCTACTTGGGCCACACCTTCCTTCTCTAAAACATGGTGATGGTGGCAGCCCATTTGCTGCTCCTCCCTAGACTTCACTTCCTGGAGCCACATGATGATACCAAATAACTGAATAGCCAATATGACACCAGCACTGACCCACAGAGCTGATGCAGCCACCAGTCAGAACAGCTGCCAGCCATAAACAGCCTGGGTGGCAGCAGCTGAATGTGGGCTCTGCAGAATCCCCCTTCCTTCACCAGGTGTGAACACTGGGTGGGCTGCTTGGGTAGAAAGCACAGATGGGGGAAATCCAGGAAGAACCCCCAGACAAAGAATACATAGTTTAATAACTCACAGAAGAGTGTGACTAGTGCTCTTTAACTTACAAAGTACTTTCACAAATATTGCTTGAGTTACTGAAAATATTACCTGGATACCCTAGGCTTGAACTTTCTCAATTTATTTCATTGAAATGCATCTCTAATATGCAAATCACATTCCTGCAAGTGAATAATGGGGTGAAAAACCATCCCTACTCTAGGGAGCTTACATTGTGCTAGAGGATTAGACAGGATACCATTGATTGCTGCTTTGTCTAGATTTTTTCTGCATGATAGCTAAAAAGTGTATGAACGTTTAATGTCTGTTATGGTCAGTAAAGTGTGGGTCTGGAATTAGAACCAGATGCGCCTCCAGACTCAAGTGCTGTGCTGTTTATTTTGCTGCCTGTATTACTGCCATTTTCTGTTTCTGAGTCTCCACTTGAAACACCCACTGTGACCAGCCTGTGCCCCTTCCCAGCTCATCCTGACTGAGCACATCAGTCATCTCCTCACTCTCAGCTTCTCTGTCCTTGGGGTTCCTCTGTCTTCCCAGACTAAGAACATAACCAATTCTCTTTCACCTTTAGTTTTATTTCCTACACCCCCCATTTCCCCCAAACACACACTAAAATCTATCTTCTGCCATCACCACACACCTGAATCTGCTTCTATAACTCAGAAATCTTTAACCATCCCACTCTAATATTGGACACAATTTATAAGAACTAATTACCAGGCCCTGCACAGATGGTATCTCATTTACTCCTCAAACAAAACTCGTTAGGCATGAAAAATTTTTATTTTTCCCAAATGAGGAAGCTGAGGCTCAGAAAGGCTATATGATCATGATGGGCTCAGAATAACAGTCATCAAGTAGCAGAGCTGCACTGGAATCAAGGTTGGACTTACTGCCAAGTTCATGTACCTGCCACTTGGCTACGAGGCCATCATCATTCAGCCCCACTGACCCCTCTTTTCAGGGGCTCTCAGGAGACAAAAGTAGAGACCCTATCAACAACAACAAAGTCTTCAAACATCTTTAGTGGAGGAAGAGGGAAAGAATCTACTAAGGGCTAGCCCTGGAACTCCTCTCCCTGAATCATCTGACTTCATCAGAAAGTTTACTTAGCTTTGGTGAATGAAAGACTCCCTTAGGTCAACCAAATCAGAAATGAGAAAGAAGGACAGGGTGAGTGGGCTTCACTCATCTCATCTATCCTTATGCTTCTCCTCTGTCCCCCCCTATTCTGGGGAACATTTTTCTTTCTACAAATAATATGATTGAGTGGAGAGGGGCTGGTTTGGCCAGAGACCATAGGGATACCCATTTTTATTTTTAGCCGCACCCATGTTCTGGGGTGAGATTTCCTGCCCTTGCTATGTCCCTGTGTGTGGCTTCCCAGGTATAAAAAGACATTTTATTGAAAGGTGTCTGCACATCTTATTGAAAGGTGTTGTCACATGTAGTGACCTTCATAAATGGCTTTGGAAAGTGATTTGGAAAAGGGAATACCATGGGTTGGTGTTGTTTTCTCCTCCTTTATTAGTTTTTGCTGTTATTTCCTATCACAGTTATGCAAGTGCATGGAAATTTGCTCTGTGCTCCCATGTGATCCCCAAATACAAACAAGCATGTGTTGTCACTGACCTCAGTGTTGTATAATGTACCAACCTGAGATCTGCTTGCATAACCCAGCAGAGCTGTTTACCTTTTGCTAATAGGGCAAATAGTGGGTGGCAACAGGGATCCCAGAAGGCCCCTGAGGTGCTAAAACAGAGAAAGCACAGACACAGGAGACAAGAGGCTGAAGAGAGTCACCATCAGCATCCAAAGCAGCTCCCAAGTGTTGGTGAAACTACCAGAGGGAGACTGTTAAATCATGAAGCTCATTGCCATCCTTCTCCTTTGCTCCAGACTGCTACCGAGTTTAACCCAGAAGTACCACTGGGAAGAAATCGACTGCAATGATGAGGATGTATTTAAGGCTGTGGACTCAGCTCTGAAGGAATATAACAGTGGAAGCAAAAGTGGCAACCAGTTTGTGTTATACCGCGTAACCGAAGTCAACAAGACGGTGAGTGAGCTGTGTTCAGCTTTGAGGTCATTTGGGATTTGTGTGGTCACTTGGAACCTGAGACACACACACATATATGTGCACACACACCAATCACCACAGAATTGGTGATCAAAGGTAGGAGCTTATAGCGTTTACAAATGACCAATCCGAGCTCTGGGCTGGGGTGGAGGGCAGGGTACAACTGGTCCTCGGCCACCAAGGTTGGCTTCCTGGGTGATCAGAGGAGGGGTATCCTAGGGTGAAATGAAAGAAAGGTAGATGGAGTCACTTGAAAGTGACTATGCAGTGTTGGACAATCTTTGAACTCAGACCTAGCAAGATTTCCTGGGTGACCAGACTCAGACTAAAACACAAAGACCTCCAGACTTCTAATGAGCAGGGGGTGAACCAGGGGGTGCATTTAACAAATACTATATAAATGTCCTTATACATAAAATTAAAAAATTCAAAGTCCCTAAAGCAGAAAACAGAAAGGTGGTTGCCAGGAGCTGTGGGGGATGGAGTGGGCAGGTGTTGGTCATGGGGACAGACTTTCAGTCATAGCATGAGTGACTGCTCCTTGGGGTCTGCTGTACAGCATGCTGGTTAGAGCTGATAATACTGTGCTGTGTACCTGAGATTTACCCAAAGGCTGCACTGAAGCGTTTTCTCCACACACATGAAACATGTAATTATGTGAATTGATAAAGTGTTAATTAATATAGCTGTGGTAATGATTTCACAGTGTGTAGGTATTTCAAATCTTCTCATTTTACATCTTAAATATATAAATTTATTTGTTAAATATACTACAATAAAGCTAGGGTAATGAGGGGTGGTGAAGTATGTCTAAGAGGAGTCACAAACGGGATTCACGTGGTTCTGCTGCTTTTGACAAAATATCTGCTAAAAATTCCCTATTGATGAACACATAAAGGATAATAGTGATGTTCTATTTGGTTTTGAATATTGTTTTAATCACTGGTTGATACACTCAAGATAAATCCCAACAGGGTATGTGATTCCAAGAAATACAAACTTTCAGACCTGGTAGGGTGGCGTCTGTGGGCAGTATGGGCAAAGACTCATCTGGGTGTGGGGGACGGGGGAAGCTTGACAGTTGTTCCTTGAACCTTCTCCCAGGGCCTCCATGGCTCAGTATATGCCTGTGTGGCTCTGGTCTGTTCTGGGACACCTTCCCTCCACTGGAGCACAACTCTGTACAACCCAATCCTGTGAGCTCCACTCCAGTTCCAGCTCCAGGTCCAATTCCAGGACCAGCTTCACACAGTCCCAGATGAGGCAGCAAAGTCCTTTAGGTCTTTCATGAAAGATCTGCATTCTGATAAAAATTGGGAGGAATAAGATGAGGCAGAGGATAATGATTATGCATCCATAATGGAGAGACTAGTAAATAGAAGAGACAGCCCAAGTTCAAGAGTTAGCTAAAGTGTTGGCAGCAACAGTGAAAGCAGTTCTGCTACTTCCCTCTACATCATGAACTGCTTCCACCCTTGGTAAGAATCAACAAGAACCAGATTTTAAAAGTGAAAAGTCCAGTAAAGCAAGCAAATCAGATAAGCAAGTAAAGAATGGTGAACGTGACAAAGCATACCTAGGTGAACTGGTAGAGCTTTCCAGAAGGTGAATGACACTGGAGAAAAAACATTGTATAGCAGTCATGACCCTCATAGAGAACACTGGACACTTTCATATTAGTAATGCATTTGACTTTGACCTTTGTCACTAGACAAATCAATAGTCCATAAACTACAGTGTTTCCTGGACACATCTGGTGCCTCCTGAGGATGCATCACCTGGATGCATCATAAACTATTGTGGATTTATGCTGAAGTGTGTGATTTTTTATATGTAAACACTCAGAATAATGTAACTAAAATGAAAACTTAAAAATTAAGCAAACTTAAGCTTTGTTTTTCCTTAAAGCCAATCATCATCTTTTGAGAGAGGAAAGATTAAGCCCCGACAGTCTTGGCTCATTTAGTTCAGCGTTGTCCTCCAGGGAGAAAGATCACCAGTTGGATTTCTGATCCTTGCACATCCCTGGGTTGGGGGCCCAGTCCCCATTTGGGGAGCTTGTGACAAACAACCAATTAATGTTTCAAGCACACACCAACATTTCTCTCCCTCTCTTTCTCCCTACCTTCCTGTTTCTGAAAAAAAATCTTTTTTTAGAAAAAGAAAGATTAAGCAAACCAGTCTCAGTAGACCCCTCTTCTCTTCCAGAAATCCCTGGGAACACTTAGGCTGGATAGCCTTGAAGACAAACAAATCAAATCCAAAACAAGAAAACTTAAAGAATGTGCCTGGTAACATATACCTCTGCCTGTGGTGGTTCATCCCATAGGATGGATGCATTTCAACACACTGCCTTATCACATAACTCATCTACTTATTATCACATATAGATATGCCAAGGTCATGGGGAGAGTGACACAGCAGGCATATAAGTACTTGTTCCCATGGGTGCTCTCTTCTGCAGTGCCCCTGCCATCACAAGCCCAGAGATCTTACTCATATACTGGGCCACTCTCCACCAACTTTTTCCAACTCCTTAACTCCTGGCAGTCTGTGTTTTCCACCTTCTGTTTTCTAGTTCCACAACACAGGTGATGTGGGGACCAAATAAACACCCTGATTTTTCTCTGTGGTCTTTTTGCTGCAAGTTGGGGCCCAGTCCTTGGCTGTATCCATGTTAAAATCTTGGACCATGGTAGAAGAGGCACCAAATGGGATCATGTGACATGCTGTCTGGACTTTGTCAATCAACCTGTTGGATTTTTAGACAAAAGTGTTATGTATAAACGTCCTGCATCCAGCATTGTTGGGCTGTCATTGACCTGCTGGTGTCTGCTTTACTGTTACAATATTAGGTAAATATGAAGTAGAGGCATTCCACAGGATCCTCATTTTTAAAAACAAAATTCTGGAGACTATTATGCTAAGTGAAATAAGCCAGCTGGTGAAGGACAAATACCAAATGATATCACCTATAAGAGAATTCTAATGAATGAAATAAACTAAAGAACAAAATAGAAACAGAGACATGGGAACATGGAACAGACTGACAACTGTCAAGGAAGAGGGGACTGGAAAACGGTGGAAAGAAAGGAAAAGGACTAGTCAAGAACATGTAGGAATAACTGATGGACACGGACAATGATGTGGGGATTGACTGTGTGACAGGAAGGGTGGACTGGGTAGAGGAGGGCTAAGAAGGAAAAATTGCGAAAACTGCAAGAGAATAACAAAAATGAAAAATAAAGGTATTCTGGTTCTGTTTTCTAAAGCACCATAGAAATTCTCAATTTGGATCTACTTAGTAGTAAGAGTTTCAGCCTTCTCAGATGCCAGTGTATGATTCATTTTTCCATAAAATCTAGAATAAAAGGACTTTGCTTGTTTATATATGATCCTCTGAGGTTTTTATATTTGGAAAGCTAAAAATCTTTCTTTGGGGCAAATTGTTATTTATTGTGCCCTAAAAGGTTATGTATTAATTTGTAGATTCAGTGGTTCAATACCTGTTTAGTCACTTGCTTATATTCCAGAAGGATTTCTTGTGTTGGTGAATATGAAGATGGTATGGAAGGAGGATATTTCTGTTCTTGATGCATCCTATTTTGAGACTAGAAATCTGTTTCATGGCATGCAAAAGAAAGCAAATTAGTTTTGAAAAAAATCAAAGTTAAAAACACAAAAAACAAACTTTTAGCAGTTTGTTTAAATGAATTTCACCTTGTCTTTGTGATAGTTCACTATGGTGGAAGGAAAAAATTCAGCCATTTGATGTGATAAGATGAAAGAAAAAAGCTCAGTGGGCATTTTTTCTTTTTCTGAAAATGAAATTGAGCCATTCCATTTACAAACTAGTGTAATCATGTGAGGCCTAGTGCCCTCAGCAACATTTAATGGTGTCGTCTTCATTGGCTGACATCTGTAACAAATGTGTCCTTTTGTTCTCAAATGTCCATAGAGTCACTCTTTACCTTGCTATGCATACCACTACCACCTATTCCTTCATCGAAATGTGAGACCTGAAGGAACCTCAGAGTTGACCGTGTTTGCCTCCATCATCTCCCAGATGCCAATACTCTGAGGCAGGCAGGCTCAGAGAGAGGGCTGCCCTGGGACTCAGGAGGCTTGGGACCTGGGCTGGCTGGGCCTTTCCAAGGTGGGAGGCTGTGTGAACTATTGTGGCCTATCAACTGGGGCCTCTTTCTTTTCACCTGCAAAGCAAGGGACTGGACAACATCTCCTCTCAGGTCCCTTGCTGCTGCAACATGCCTGGACCTTATATGTGAAAGCTCATTTAACTCAGACCCCTTGAACTTTAGAAGTTTAACTTATTCTTTTGTGATATTCTAGAAACAATAGAAAACAAAACTGAGCAAATGAAAATATTAAAATTATCATAACTAATCCCACTATTCAGAGATATCTGTTAACATTGTTTTCAAAATTTAAAAAGTCCTCAATTTTTTTATTGTAGAAGTAATATATTTTTGTTTTAAACAAATACTCAGTCAAGAACTTCTGGCCAAGACTGAAGCATAGGAATACACACTGTGCTTCCTTGCACAACCAAAAGACGGACAACAACAATTTAAAAACAAAAAACAAACAGAACTGACAGAAAATTGAACTGTATGGAAGTCCAACAAATAAGGAGTTAAAGAAGACATATTCATCCAGACCAGTAGGAGGGGCAGAGATGGGCAGCCAGGTAGAGAGGACTCACAGCAAGGCAACAGTAGAGGACTGGGCAGTCCCACATTCTTGTGCAGATAAACCAGGTGAAAGAAAGGGGGAGTGGGACTAACTGCACAATGCAGGATCCCAGAGCAGGGAAATAAAGCCTCACACCACTGATTGAAAACACATGTGGGGGTTGAGCCACAAGCAGGAGAAACTCCCAGCCTCATAGGAGAGTTTATTGGAAAAATGCACAGGGTTCTAGAACATAGACAAGCTCACTCCCTGGAAATCAGCACCAGAAGGGCATAATTTGCTTGTAGGAAGCAGAGGAAGTGACTAAAATCTGTCAGAGAGTGGAGCAAGCACCATTGTTCCCTTCTGGACTCCTGCCCCACATACAGCATCACACTGCTGTGACCTGGGTTTCCTGGTTCTGGTGAACATCAAATGCTCTAGTCCTTATATGTTGAAGGTGCATCAAGACAAAAAAAATGCCACCCCCCCAAAACAGATCCAAGGTCTAGAAAAAATATAACTAAACAACAAAGAGGTAGCCAACCTATCAGATGCATAGTTCAAAACACTGGTAATCAGGATGCTCACATAACTGGTTGAATTACATCACAAATTAGATGAAAAATGAAGGCTATGCTAAGTGAAATAGAAGAAAATGTACAAGGAACCAATAGTGATGGGAAAGAAACTGGGACTCTAGTCAGTGGTGTGAAACAGAAGAAAGAAACATCGATCAGAAAAGAATGAAGAAACAAGAATTCAAAAAAATGAGAAGAAGCTTAGGAACCTCCAGGACATCTTTAAATGTTCCAACATCTTAATTATAGGGGTACCAGAAGGAGAGGAAGAGCAACAAATGGCAAAGTTATTTGAAAAAATAATAAAGAAGAACTTTCCCAATCTGGCAAAGGAAATAGACTTTCAGGAAATTCAGGAAGCTCAGAGAGGCCCAAAGAAGTTGGACTCAAGGGGGAACATACCAAGGCACACCAAAAGTGCATTAGCCAAGATCAAAGAGAAGGAGAGGATCTTAAAAGAAATAAGAGAAAAGGAGACAGTTACCTACAAAGGAGTGCCCTTAAGACTGTCAGGTGATTTCTCAAAAGAGACATTGTAGGCAAGAAGGTACTGGAAAGAAATATTGGAAGTCATGAAAGTCAAGGGCCTATATCCAAGATTACTCTATCCAGCAAAGATCTCATTTAGAATGGAATCACGGATAAAGTGCTTCTCAGATGAGTTCAAATTAAAGGAGTTCATCATCACCAAGCTTTTATTATATGAAATGTTAAAAAGGACTTATCTAAGAAAAAGAACACCAAAAATATAAAGGTTAAAATAACAGCAAACTCATAGTTATTAACAACTGAACTTAAAACAAAAACATAAACAAACTAAGCAAACAACTAGAACAGAAACAGAATCATAGACATGGAGATCACATGGAGGGTTATCAGCAGGGGAATGGGAGAAGGAGAGAGAGGGGAAAGGTACAGAGAATTGATAGCATAAATGGTAGATAGAAGACAGAAAGGAGTAGATTAGGAATAGTATAGGAAATGTAGAAGCCAAGGAATTTATATATATGACCCATGAACATGAACTAAAGGGGGAAATAGGGGTAGGAGGAGGTACAGAGGGGGAGGGGAATAAAGGGGGGAAGGGGATAACTGTAATAGCATAATAAATAAAATATATTTTAATAATTAATTAATTATTAAATAATAAAATGACTACTGGGCAACCCAGCTGCATACATTTCAGGCCATTATACAGGGTATCCACCTTTTGACGGTCAGAGAGGCTCTGAGAAATTTTGGATCATTCCATGAAAGGCAGCCTATATTCTTTTGCAAGCCGCAAATGCCTAATGTTTGAAATATGATTTGTAAGGAACCTGGAACAGTTTAATATAATTTAAAAACTATGGACTTCAAAGCTTTCCTGAATTTGAATTCTGTATGCACCCTTTACCACATTCAAGAATTTAGTTAATAATTGACAAAATACTATTTGAATTTTTAAAAAAGAATTTAAACAAGTTATTATCTATACCTCTTTTCTCCTCATATATGAAATAAAAATATATATAACACCTAAAAAATAGGCCAAGTCTAAGAATACTACTTTGTGACTTAAAAAATATATATTTATAAATATATTATGAACAGTCTTCTGAGTATTTATAACTTTCAATATTTAAAATAAATGTTTAGATCTTATTTAATCACATCATATCAACTATATACAAATGTACTAGTGGCCACTCAAATATTTGGCGATTGCATCAGTTGGATGAAGCCTGATTATCTCTCATTGCCTTTTTTCAGGATGACCAGGAAACATTCTATTCCATCAAGTACCAGATCAAGGAGGGAGACTGTCCTGTTCAAAGTGACAAAACGTGGCAGGACTGTGACTACAAAGAAGCCAAGCAGGCTGTAAGTGGGATGCTCTGGAACCTCCAGTTTTCTCCAAGGGGACTATGATCATTTATTTCACCAGTGCTGGGGATGACAAATATTGTGAGCCTGTTTGTGGGGGGTGCACACAAACCCTCTAATGTCTAGAAAAGTCAAATGCTCAAGGTCTGTGTTCTTGCCTAGACAGAAAAGGCACAAAGAGGCCAGCCATTAAATGTGGAGAAAGCCCTCCCATGAGGAGGGGACTCTAATGATCAATTGGGACACATGGGCCAGGTCCCAGAGGGTGAATAGATTGATATTTGGGCTGAGATCAAAGGCTTGTAGGGGATACTGTGGGTGCTTAATTTGCACAGACCTGAGTTTGCATCCTGATCTGCCTCCAACTGGCTCTGAACCCATGGGATCCCTTGTAAAGTGGAGGTAAAATTGACCTCACCTGTCTGTGGAAGGTTGAAAGGAAATCCACTATGAAAGGGCCTTATTTTAATAACAATGGCAATCTTATCCAAGTGTCTAGCATCTGTGTGTCACATCACAGCTGGTCGTTTGGCCTTAAGTGAGGGAGGCTGCAGACAGTATCTGCCTGGAAGCAAGCCACTCTTTCCACAGTGCATGGACTCACCACTTTAATGGCAAAATACCTGTACGCTGTGTGCACTCGAATGTGAAGTTGAAAAGTAAGTTAAGAGGAGAGTAGAGCCAGCTGATTCCAGGGCATCATGCTCATCCTGGTGAAAGAGAAGTATCCCCAGAGCTCCAAACATAAAGCTACCTAAAACCTTCCCATTTATACTGCCTTTCCTCTCGATGCCTCATGAATATCAGTGTCTTGTAAATAATTTTAATTGGGCTACAAAAACATTCACTTTTGTGGTGGACTCCAGCCAGCAGAATCTGCCTGTTTGTGACTGAAAGATGAGAATAAATGCACAGGAAACAGCAATCCTGTGGAGAAAAAGGGAACAGCGTGGCTACTCTTTCAAGGGGAGAGTGCCCTGACCCTTACCTAGACAGACTTTTCTCAGGTTTTACATCAAAGGAGGATTTATAATTTATTACATAGAATATTATTGTCTACATTTTAGGTACAATCAAGGAAATGAAAATGACATATGCAGAAGGGAGAGGTGGTGAGCTGATTAGCTCTGTCCTTGGGAAAATTCACACAGGCTTTGAAGATAGATAATACACATTTGTTGTTTTTGGACAGAGTGATAGGGTTTCAGCAAGAGCAGGCCATAGCAGCCAGTATGCATTTTCTAGATCTGAATCCCGTGGGAGAACTCGGTTTGAAGGTCTGCCTCCTGCCCACCACCTCACTTCTGTAGGTTTTCCATGCAGAGCTGAGTCACATTTGCTAGACCAAAACAAATGGGTCCCCTACAATTCTTGTGTCTCCAAACTCTGTTAGAAAAAAAGCTTGACAAGTTAGATAAAGGAAATCCATACTGAGCAACAGTACTAGGTGCACTTCTCCATTGAAAGATTAACAGAAATGGTTTCTC
Organism: Artibeus jamaicensis; assembly: GCF_021234435.1. Taxonomy (NCBI): domain Eukaryota; kingdom Metazoa; phylum Chordata; class Mammalia; order Chiroptera; family Phyllostomidae; genus Artibeus; species Artibeus jamaicensis. The sequence goes on along the minus strand of NW_026522046.1, from coordinate 4,181,427 downwards.
TCTCTCTCTCTTTTTTCCCTCTCTTTAGGCCACAGGAGAATGCACTGCAATTGTGGGGGAAAGAGCAAATAATCTGTCTGTGGCTACCCAGACCTGCCAGATCACTCCAGGTAGCTGACATATCCAGTGGGCCTGCCCTGGGGGAATGAACCATTTCCCTGTGAGGCCAGGAGCAGAATCTAGACAAAGGCCCTTTCCAAGGAAGCAGAGTGGCTGCAGCAATGCCATTTGCATGCAGCATTGGTGGGGGTTTAGGGACTGGGGGTGGCAGAGTCCTGAGTTCCTGCCAGTCATCTCCTCAGTACTAACCTGACCCTCTTCCTGAAGAGCAGTGCTGTATGTATGACGCCTGTGCAAGAACCCTGGGAAAGTACTAGAAAACATACCACTTGTCATTGATTGTAGGTGGCATGATAGCATGAGAAGAGCCAGGCTTTGAGGTCCAATCTGGCCTGAATTCATGTAAAAGCTCTTAACCTTTCTAGTCTCCCTCCTCCTTACCTATGAAAGGGGATTGCTACAGGATATTGCTGGAGATTGAACTAGAGGACAGGCTTGCAGGTACAATCATAATAATGCATTGAGGAAATCAGAATAAGAGTAATAATAGCTGATATTTATTGAGCACTTATTGCCAGTCACAGTTCTAATCACTTCACATGTTGACTTATTTAATCCTCACCCACATTCTATGAGGCAAGTGTAAATATTCTCATTTTGCAGATGAGGAAACTGAGGCCAACCACAGTAAAGTGTCTTGCCCAAGATGCCACAGCTAGCACTTAGCAGAGGCAGTATACAGACCTTGTAGGATGGTGGCAGAGTGCCTGGGAGCAGAAGAATGGGCACATCTAGGTAATGCCAACCACAGAAGCAAACTCAGAACCAGCCTCCTGCAAGAGAGGGTTTCAGCATATGAGGCTCCTGAGCAGCATCACCAGCATCACTCTTGGCTGCTGGTGGAGGGGCAGTTATTCTGTCCTGGCTTCCTCATCCATGTGGAACCCACAAAACTATATCCCTTGAGCTTCAGTTCTTGCAAGAAGTGGCATTCCAAGAAATACAGTCCAAACAGAAAAGACATCACAAGCAAGTGAACAATTTTTGGAGTAGTTTTTTATTACTCAGTTGAAGAACTCTAGCTCAAAAGCAAATGTTCACATTCTCCAGAGCGCAGTCCTTATATACTATGAGGGAAAAAGCTCTTTGCCAAACTTTTAGGCCCACAATTATACTAGATCCACAATTCCTTATCTAAAAACTTTTTGGCTGAATATATTTTGACTTGGAAACTTAAAATCTTTATTTTAATTTTTAAAAGTTCCCCTGAAAATGTAGGGGCATTCTGTCACCCAGAAAAACTGAATTTGAGCCTACTCTTCTCACCCTCAAAAGGCAGCTCCATCATTTCTCTGACCCCAGTTGGAGCTGCCCTTGAGGTCAGCAAACCAGCCTCTCTTCTCTTCTCCATCTCCCTTTACCTCCCTTCTCCATCTTCCTTTCATCTCCCATGATTCTCAGTCTTTTGTTCTCCTCTCAGCAATTCTTTTGCCTTTCCCCTGCAATTCCCCTCCAGTTTTTTTTAACATTGCCCACTACCCTGATGCTACATAGCTTCTGCAAGGGGATCAGTGAGGAAAGCTGACTTGTGGAGTAAAAGCCAAGAGACAGTGGCAGAGGGTGCTGTGTTGACCTGCTGCCAACTGAGGGGCAGTGTTGTAGAGCGCTGCTGGCCTCCTGATTCTCTTTGGCTGGAATACACTCAGGCAGCCATAGTTCCCAGGTGAAGAGGCTCAGGATGCCTTCACGATTTTCCCCTCTCTATGGCTTGTGCACCAGTGGGTTAGGGCTCTCTGTTATAAACATAACTTGGTAACTTAACACAAACTCAGTCCTGTTTTAATATTTATAATTTTATTAAAAAACCCTTCAGTGGCACCCACTGTTACTGCAGACCATTCTTCATTCACATCAGTGGGTCTCTGTATACCCTGAAATAATGTGGAGAACACTGTGAGTACCTGCATTTCCCTGGAGAGGGTGCCATGGTTTTCATCAGGTGCACCAAGGAGCCCATTACCCTTGGAACAGGGTGTAACCCCTGGCCTCCAGAGTGAGGCCCATGCTCAGCAGCAGAGGGCTCTCTCTACCAACCGTTGACCCCTCAGTCACCACTGCCTGCTTCCTGCTTTAAGCTCTGGTAAATGTGTAGACACCCCGTCCTACACAGCTGCCCCTGACTGACTCATGCTGCTTTCTTGGGAGCCACTTGTACCTTCTTCTCAGGTGCCCAATTGGCCTTGTCTGCTTTTCACCCTTTGTTACTCAAGCCTTTCCTCCTTGGGAAAGTCTGTCCTGAATTCACTCTGGGCCACTGTCTTTCCAAGCTCTTGCCAAAGTATAATGGAATATGCTTCTACAGTTCTGTCTCTCCCACTCAACTTTGCCCAACTCCTTCACCCCAGTGACAATTACTAACAAATGTATGCATCTGTGTAGTCTATCTCAGTGCCTGGCACGTGACAAGAGGTGCAAAATGTGGACGTGGTTCTTGAATTGAATTGACACAGGACATATTCCACCCTGCAACAGGCTTCAAGGAGCTTTAATTAACACTGGAAAATAAATAATATGTTTAAAGTTTTACATTTTATAAGTGGATAAATTCATGTATTCTATAATTTATAATAACTTTTATTTTTGTTTTACTTTATTCAGTTTTAGAGAAGGAGAAAGGAAGGAGAAAGAGAGGAAACATCAATGTGTGGTTGCCTCTCACTTGCCCCCTCCTGGGGACCTGGCCTGATACCTAGGCATGTGCCCTGATTGGGAATTGAACTAGTGACCCTTTGCTTCACAGTCGGGTGCTCAGTCCACTGAGCCACACTAGCCGGGGGGCGGGGGGGGCTACAATGACTTTTAAATATATTTAAAACACTTATGCACAATAGTGTGCATATAAGATGTTCCTAAGTCAATGACAGGTTCTTTCCTCTGACTGAGTGAAAAGTGAGCTTATATTCTCTTTTTCTAATATACACTAGAATTCATTAGAAAGTTTGTTGAGCTGTGGTTGGTGTGGCTCAACAGATTGAATGCCAGTCTGGGAACCTAAGGGTCTCTGGTTCAATTTTCAGTCTGGGCACAGGCCTGGGTTGCTGTCCAGGTTCCCAGCTGGGGTGTCATGGGAGGCAACCACATATTGTTTCTGTCCCTTTCTTCCCCTCTGTCTAAAAATAAAAACAAAACCAATAACGAAGAGAGTTTGTTTACTAGGGCCATTGAACTTATCTAACTTATTTAGGGTAATGTATCTCAATGTGGATTTTGCTCATTAAGGCTGCCCTTTGGCCTGTTCTTTCTCTGTGCAGCCAAGGGCCCTGTGGTGACATCCCAGTATGACTGCCTTGGCTGTGTGCACCCCCTCTCAACTGCCAGCCCGGGCTTGGAACCTGTCCTGAGACACGCCATTCAACATTATAACAACCACTCTCACCATTCCCACCTCTTTGCCCTGAAAGAAGTAAAACGGGCCCACAGACAGGTTTGTTCTTTCAGTTTTTATTTTGCACAGAATTGTTAAAATTTGTTGGGAATTTATGCTTAAGGTTTCATTTGCTAAAATATACCATTGGTCAAAAGAAATCCTGTGATTCCATGACTGGTAGTGAGGGAACAGAGGAGGCAAAGAAAGAGCTTCCTCTATAACCAAAGTGATTCGGACACTGCAGTAGGAAAGGGGAAAAGTTGGGCTAGGGAGACCCCTTGCTCTGAGATTGCTTTCCATAAGTGGGTGGTTAGCATTACATGTTCTTCATAGAGATGGTAGAATGAAAAGGTCTTTGTGACCCTAAGGGATTCTTTTTTAAAAAGTATTTAATGGATTAATTAATTATTTCCTCACCTGAGGACATTCTTATTGATGGTAGTGAGAGGGGAGAGGAGAGAGCGAAAGAGAGAAGTATAGAAACCTCGATGTGAGAGAGAAATATCAAGTACATGCCTCTCCCATGCACCCTGACAAGGGGCTGAACCCACAACCCAGGTATGTGCCCTGACCAGGAATCAAACCCATGACCTTTCAGTTTGCAGGGCCAAGCCCAACGAACTAAACAACACACCCACCAAGACGTCCTTAAGGCTTTAAGAAAACTGCATCATCACCTCACTATATGAGTCAAACATGGCTCCAAAATATTAAATGGTGCCCAAAAAGGGTGGCACAGATTTCTGAGTAGCCTTTAAAGTATAGTTTTCATATTATCGGGGAAAAAAGCACATACTTGTAAATCTGGTTTTCATTGACTCTGTTCACTAAGTTTTTCTGGATCCCGCGTATTTCAGTGTGTAATTATGAGGGACTCACTTTGGTCAGTAACATTTCCTGCTTTTAATAGAACTTCCAACCTGCCTTCATGTAAGATGCATTTTCTACTCAAATATATTTATATCCAGCTATCTGGGTATAACTAGTCCTGGATAAAGCAGAGGAGAACTGATTGCCTGACAGTCTAGGAACATGAAAACCTACCAGTACATTCCACTGACTCTCCAGAGTTTTCTTTAACCATCTACAAGAGCATTATTAGTATTTCATAAAATTCTGTAGGACATTATTTTTCTGCTACCTAGCAGAGAAAATATTGCTAGGACTTACTTAAAGAAATATGCTCCTCTGGCTATATATTGTTTGTCGTTTTCAGATGTGTAGTAGTGTTCGTGTGTGCACGTGTGTGTGTTTTGAAGGGTATTCAAGTGCTTAATATTTATTCAGTCATGATTTTTACCTATTAATAATAGTTTATCCTCTTGTGTATTTGTGATATGCTCATCACTATTCTAAGCTCCTCATAACGCTGTGAATAATGATTAAACTTCCCTTTAACTATTCAATTCAAAATGGTTTCAGGTGGTGGCTGGATGGAAGTATGAAGTTACTTACTCAATTAAGCAAACTAATTGTTCTAAGGAGAATTTTCTATTCTTAACTCCAGACTGCAAGTTCCTTCTGAATGGGGTAAGTAGGCCAAAATTTAATCATAAAGTTATTAGCATTTGGTGTTCAGTATTTTTACAGGAGTGGGAATACTCAGCCATATAGGAAGACTTGGTCACTAGAATTTCAGATGACACTTGTGAATTCACAGTCACGTTCACATTGTCACCAGTAAAGCTGCCTACCTACCTAGTTAAAAAATTCGTACATCCTGCAAAAAAGCATTTACAGATACAACCAGGGCCTCAGACAAAACGATGCCACGCCAAGTTCGTCTATTCCTGTGGTCACAGTTTTTTGTCGTCCCCTCTGCCCTCTGTGCTCAATGCTCTTCAAGTCCTCCTGAGCTCTATGCAGGGTAATCCCTGACTTCAGAATTGTCTCTGCTCCTGTTCTTACCTTCTCCCACCTTCCTTTACCATTAGTAAACACATCCTGAATCTCTATCACTTTTTAGGATTATACCTTGCTATCAGATCCAAAATTATGTTCAAAGAGTGGTTAGTGCCTGTTCAGATGACTAAGGCATGATGACCTTCCCAGGAATATTTGCATTTTAGCAGAAGACTCTGCTTTAAGCAAGGGATTGCTGCAAACCCTGCAGTCTATTATTCTACTTGTAAAAATTTGATTATATGGGAAGAAAATGAGAAATCCAGACAGTAAGATGCTCATTTCCGTATTATTAGTAATAGAAAAATTTTGGAAATAACTTTTTTCAACCTTAGGGACTGTTTAAATAAATTACTGTGTATCCATACAGTAGAATATGTGCAACTGTTAAAATTATGTTTACAGATTTTTAGTGACTTAGTAAATGGTTGTAGTATGTTAAGGGAAACACACACAAAGTAATAGAATTCAACACTATACATACAGATTGATTTAAATATATAAAGTAAATGTAAAGATGAAAAGTGATGCAGGGCGCATTTGAGATCTTGTTCCCCATCAGTTATTAGTTTGGCTCAAATAAACTGTGAAAAATTTTTAAGTGATGAAAAAATATGCCAAAATATGAAACATAGTTAACTTTCAGGTGAAACTGTGAGTGCCTTTTTTTTGATTCTTTGTACTTTTTGGAACTCATTGTTTAATACTTTCCAAAGTTTCTAACCAAGCATGTATTTATTTCATAATTGGGGAAAATACTGAAGACTATTAAGAAAGTGAAAAGACAACCTAGAGAGTGGGAGAAATTATTTACATCATATATCTGATAAGGATTTAATATGGAGAATATATAAAAAACTCCTACCCACCACAACAAAAGGACAATCAACCTAATTTTCAGAAGGGTAAAGGACTTAAACCTAAACATTTCTCTAGAGGAGCAATATGGCCCTGGCCAGGTGGCTAGTTGTTTGGAGCATCATCCCATAAACCAAAAGGCTGTGGGTTCGATTCCTGCTTAGGGCACATACCTAGGTTGCAAGTTTGATCCCTGGTTGTGGTGAGCAGAGGAGGCAACAGATCGATGTTTCTCTCTCACATCCATGGTTCTCTCTCTTGCTCATTCTCTCTTCATCTGTCTCTCCCTCCTTCTCCCTCTAAAATCAGTTAACATATCCTTGGATGAGGATTGAAAACATTGAGAAATTTAAAAAATTTAAAAAATAACCAAGTGTCCAATAAGCACATGAAGAGATGTTCCACATGGTTAGCTGTCAGGGCCGTGTAAATACACACCATAATGAGAGGCCATCTCATACCTAGAAGATGGCTGTAATATTTTTATTTAGAAAATAACTAATGTTGGTGAGGATGTAGAAAATTTGAAGCTTTGCTGATGAGAATGTAAAATGGTGCAGCAACCATGGAAATCAGTTTGGTAGTTTTTCATGAAGTTAAACATAGAATTGCCATATGACCCAGCAATTACACTTTAGGTATATTTCCAAAAGAATTCAAAATGAAGACTCAGATAGATACTAATGTGCCATTATTCACTGCAGCATTATTCATAATAGCCAAAAAGTGGAAACAACCCTAATATCCATCAACAGATGAATGGAAAAACAAAATGTGATGTATATATGAAACAGGCAAATATTCTTTAGGCATAGAAAGAAATGAAATTTTGACACGTGGTATAATGTAGACAAGCCTTGAAAATATTATGCTAAGTGAAATAAGCCAGACAGAAGAAGACAAATATTCTGTGATTCCACTTGTATGAAATATCTAATGTACACAAGTGCATAGAAATACAAGTAGATTGGAGTTTACCAAGGACAGGGAGGAAGGAAAATGGGAATTTATTGCTTACTGGGTACTGAATTTATGTCTGGGGTGATGAAAACTATTGAATATAGATAGTGGTGATGGCTGCATTGTAAGTAATGTCACTGAATTCTATCCTTAAAAATGTTTAAAATGGCAACTTTTATGTTATATATATTTTACCATAATACAAAAATATAAACAGTACAGAGAGACATTCTCTAAGAAATGTATGTTCTAGCTACTCTTTACCTTGTTTAGTTTGAGTCAAGTCTGGCCTTTTAAGCATCTATCAACACGTTCTGATGTTTGTTTTTTAGTTATTTGAGGGTATGTAGGCTTAAATGTTATTTAACCTGAATGTTTCTGCATTTATTTGTAAGGCCTCAACTTACTGGTTTTCTCTCTGCAGCACAGAGAGATGCAAGGGCTGGTTGCAGTCACAAAGCCAATCAGATTTTGGGTATCACTCCTCTGAACTCCCACTTGCCTGTTTGTGAAATAGGGAGGAATAATAGCACCTATCTCACAGCCATGGTTACAATAATGAAAGGATATAAAATGTGAATGAATGATTGTGCCTGCAGTTGGTAAGATTGAAGGCCTTGCTGTTCAGCACTTGGTCCCTGAATCAGTAGCATCAGCATCACCAGGGAGCTTGTTAGAAAAGCAGAGTCTTGAATTCCACCCCAGGTCTACAGGGACTACGTATTAACAAGGTTCTCAGGTGACTCATTTGCACTTTAAGGTTGAAGAAGCACTGATTCAAGAGGTCTCCTAAGTAGTTCTCAGGCCATGCTGCATATTAGAATCCCTTTGGCCAGCTTTAAAGTAACTATTCCTAGGCTCTTTCCCAGACATTGTGACTTAATTTGTCAGGGGTGGGTTTCTAGAGTCAGAATAAAAGCTTCTTATGAATCAAATATGCTGATAGAATTGAGAACCTCAGGGCTACTTGCAGCATCCTTCTCCCCATCCAAAATTAAGATATTATAGTGTGGCATTCCTTGTATCTTTAACAGCTATGACATCTGTTATATATGTGTTTCCTCATTGGAAGTAAAGATTGACAGAAAATTTCAAGGCAATGCAGAAACATAGAAAAAGATAATATCGAATTACATAGTCAAATACCCAAGACATCTTGCTGTATTTCCCTCTTATCTTTTTGTTTGGAGGGGTGGCGGGGTAGGGGGCAGGATGTAAACAATTTGTGGTGATCTTTTTTCCTGGTAATAGTTGTAATTATTTCACATGCTGCATTTTTTATCTAAGAATTTTTCTATGTCATTAAAACTCCTCATAAACTTTCTCTGAAATTACTAGAGAATACTATATTACAGATAACACAGATTGTTTCTGAATAACTATAGTTTGACATTTGGGTTGTTTCCATTTTTTATGACTAACAACTCGCCTAACACTCGAGAATAAAGCTATTTCTGTATTTGGTATATTTTCCTGTTTTCATATATTTGTTAGAAATTTATGAGTTGAATTGACAATTTTTTGCTATATCCTGTGCCCATTTCTTTTGGGGATAAAGTTGTTTATTTTTTACCTTTCATTGTGATATTTCTGACTTACAAATAAATTTTGCTTATAGGTGGCCAAATCTAATAATATTTTTCTTTCAAATTCTTCCACCATTTGCTCTGTATTCATCCACCCCCCCCACACTGAGTTTGTCTAGGGTCAGTATTTTTAAACATAATTTATGAAACTATCTGGAATTAATTTTAATGTATCTTGTGAGGTGTCTAAATTGAGTTGTGGTTCAAGAGGATAACGAAGTATTTCAACATTCTTCCCTTATACATTAATTTGTGACAACATTTATCGTATAATAGCGTCTCATGAAAAGCCTGTCCTCTATATTGGTATCACTGTGTTTTCACAGCCATAGCTTCACTGTAGGAGGTTTAAATGTGTGATTTACTATTCTAGTGTTTATATCCTCTAAAACCAGCCTTAGGATAAATTTATAAGGTAAACTTACATTGTCATGTAGACTGGAATTGCATTACATTTCTAAATTAATTTGAGAAGAATTGGCATACATACTCTATTTAGTCTTTTCAGTCAAGAACTTGGTATACAGCTCTACTTAGTCAAGTTTTATTTGAAATTTCTAAAGGTGGTGTGATTTTATTTATATATATTTAGAACATTGCTCACTAAAGTTATTTCTAGTTTTGGGGGTTTATGTGTATTTATGTTTGGCTATTGCTCTTAGGAATTAAATCTTATGATTATTTAATTTCATTATCTTTTAAATGTTATTTTGTATGTAAATATATCAATTTTGATACAGTCACCTTATATTCAGCAAGTGAACTCTCTGGTTAACTCCAACAGCTTTGCATTGACTCTTTTGATTGTTCTAGTTACAAACTAAAAAGGTATTATTTCATCTCCTCTTTTCCAGTGCTTATTTTTTGTTCTGTGTCTCAGTGAATTGACCCAGGGTGCCCAGAGATATTTCACAGAAATTTATGTTTTATTTCTGATTTTATTGGGAAAACCTCTGGAGTTTTGCCATTATTCGTATTTGCTGTGGGTTCCAGGTAGATGTTCATGTCATTTTAAAGAAGCATCCTTACATTCCTGCTTTTAAAGAGGTTTGTTTTGTTTTTAAATAAGAAATGTGTGTTAGCAAACTCATAGACACAGAGCATAGACTGACTGCTGTTAGAGGAGAGGTGGGTTAGGGGGCTGGGTGAAAGAAATGAAGGGATTAAGAAGAAAAAAAACCCCAAAAACTTATAGACAGACAACAGAATGGTGATTACCAGAGGGAAAAGCAGGTAGAGGGTAAGTAGAAGAAGGTAAAGGGAGGATAAATAGTGACAGAAGGAAACTTGACTTTGGGTGGTGAACACAAAATATAATATACAGATGATGTATTATAGAATTGTATGCTTGAAACCTATATATAATTTTACTAGCCAATATCACCCAATGCATTCAAAAAGTTTAAAGAGAAAATAGTTGGCATTAGTGTAATAAATCCTTTGGATATGTATCAAAATACCATGTTATGTATTTTTAATTTAATGTGTTACATTGTTTTAACAACTTTCCTGATAGTAATCTCTAGATTCTTAAACCCTGTTTATTTAGTGTTATTTCTTAAATATGCATTTGCATTTATTTCTAGTGTATTAAAGAATTTTACATCTATGTTTATAAGTAAAAATGACACTTTTCTGGGTGTGTGCGTGCATTCTGTGTTTTCAAGTTTTGCTATTCAGATTAGTTTTATAGAATAAATTGGGTGGGAGTTACATGCTGCTGAATCAGCTCTGACTTGTGGTGACCCTACAGATGAGTGGTGGCCAGACTGTTCTTATCTCAACAGCTCTGCTGGGTTGCCTGTAGGCCATTTCTAAGACTTCTTTCATGCAGTCAGTGAATGTCACAGTTGGTCTTGGTCTTTTCCTGCTGTGTTCTATTTCTCAGTTCAGTTGTTTGCCACTATTTTCTATATTCAGACACAGTTTATATAGCATGAAACTGTATAGAAACATAGAAACATAAACTGTATATGTTTCTTTAATTTAAAAATTATTCATCTATAAAACATTTATGTTGTTTGGAGGTGAGAAGTCAAAGGGAAGTTAAGAATAATGGTAGCATTATCTAGTACTTCAGTAATTGGTCCATATCAAGATATTACGTTATTTTATTTTAATTTTTTCATCACCTTTTATACCCACTGCCCATGCACACTTCCACCTCCACCCACCTGACCTCTCAATCACCACACTAGTCTTTATCCATTAATTATTTATTAAATTATATTTTATTGATTATGCTATTACAGTTGTCCTGATTTTTCCCCTTCTTCCACCCCTCTACCCAGTACCCCCTACCCCCTCAGGCAACCCCCCCCACTATTGTTCATGTCTATGGGTCATATGTATAAGCTCTTTGACTACTCCATTTCCTGTACTGTATTTCACATCCTCATGGCTATTCTGTAACTTCCTAGTTATACTTCTTATCCCCTCACCTCTTTACCCTTTCCTTCACACACCCCTCCCATCTTGGTGATGATGAACTCCTTTAGTTTTTTCTTGTCTGGGAAGCTCTTTATCTGCCTTTCAATTCTAAATGACAGCTTTGTTGGGTACAAAAATCTTGACTGTAGGTTTTTGCTTTGCATGACTTTGAATATTTCTTGTCAATACCTTCTAACCTGCAAAGTTTCTTTTGAGAAATCAGCTGACAGTCTGATTGGTATAGGTAGAAGTTATAGATAGCTAACTTGTTTTCTCTTGTGGCTTTTAGGATCCTCTCTTCATTTTTCATCTTTGGCCTTTTATTATGATGTATCTTGGCCTCTTTGCATCCATCTTATGAGGGAGTCTCTGTGCTTCCTGGACATTTTTCTCCACCAAATGAAGAAATTTTTCTTTCATTATCTTTTCAAATAGATTTCCAATTCTTTGCTCTTTCTCTTCTCCTTTGGGCACCACTATGATGCAAATGTTAGAACATTTGAAGTTATCCCAGAAGTTCCTTACACTATCCTCATTTTCTGGGTTCTTTTTTGTTGTTGTTTTGATTGGTTGTTTTTACTTCCTTATGTTTCATATCATTGATTTGATTCTTGGCTTCATCCACTCAACTGTTGTTTCCCTGTAAATTGTTCTTTATTTAAATGAGTGTATCCTTCATTTCTGACTGGGTCTTTTTTTATGCTGTTGAGATCCATACTAAGTTCCTTAAGCAGCCTTATAACCAATGTTTTGACTTGAGCATCTGATAGATTGTTTATGTCCATTTTTTTAGCTATTTTTATGGAGTGTTGTTCTCTCCTTTCATTTGGGCCATGTTTCTTTGTCTCCTCATTCTGGCAGCCTCCCTGTATTTGTTCGTATGTATTAGGTAGAGCTGCTTTCACTCCGTGTCTTGTGTGGACTAATGCAGTAGGTATCCTGTAGGATCCAGTGGCATAACCTCCCCTATCACCCAAGCTGGGTACTCTAGGTTTGCCCTTTGCTAAGTATACCCTCGTCTTGTAACTGAGCTTTGGTTGCTGTAGGCAGATCAATGGGAGGGATTTACCCAGGCTAGTCAGCTACAAGGATTGTCTGTGACCAGTAACCACCAACCTCTACCCTCTGTGGAGGGTCAACTGTGCAGAGGCAGGGTGGTGGGGCTTTGATGTGGTCTGTATTTGTCTACTAGGTGCACTGGCCCTAGGGTTTCCTGGCTGGTGCAGGCCAAGGTCAACGTTCACCTGTGTTTTGCCCTGGTCCACCCTGCCTGAACTATAAAGCAATCTGAAATGGCTACTACTTGTGTGTGTGGGCTTGGAGATTCCCAGGAGAAGCCAAGCTGTGAGTTTAGGTTGGCTGGTGCTAGTGCCAGACCTGGGTCTCACTGAGTTCAGCTGTTACTTGTTTGATAGGATTTAGGAAGTTGTTAAGCATGAACCAAGACCAACCCTTGATATGGAGAAGCATCTTGGGTGGACCCATAAATTAGGTGGGGCAGAGTCTGGGAATCTCCAAGGCAGGTCGAACAATGTTAGCCAAGTTGATGAAGTCTCAGATATGGCATCAGCTTGCCAGTTCTGTGGGGGAAGCGTCTAGAAAAGGGATAACAGCCTCTGGTCCCCTGATGTCAGATACTTCAGTTCTTCCCTGTATACCAGTGGTACTTTTCAAACTACCCTAAGTGCTGGTGCTCAGAGAGAGTGAGTCTGAGTAGGTGAGTCCATGTGTGGGTTCTTTAAGAGGAACTGCTTAGGGTTCCACAGGTTTCTTCCACCAACTCAACCCCCACTGATTTTTGCAGCCAGAAGTTGTAGGAACTTATCTTCCTGGCACTGGAACCCTGAGCTGGGGGGCCTGGTTGAGGCTGGGACTCCTTGCCCCTGAGATATCCATCTTGAATTTTTATCCACCAGTGTGGATAAAGCCCATTTCACATCTGTGCCCCTCCTACCAGTCTGAATGGATGTGGTTTCTTTAACTCTATAGATTTCAGACTTTCATTCAATTTAATTTCTGATGGTTCTGAGTGTTGGTTGTTTTATATTTTAGTTGCCATTTTGATGTGGTTGTGTGAAGAGCTGAGTTATGTCTGCCTATACTGCCATGTTGACCAGAAGTCTTCTATGAGTTCTCTCTCTCTCTTTTGTCTTTTTTGGTCAATCCCTTCACTACCCTGACTTGCAACCCCTCCCAGAGCTGTGAGCCTGCTCTGTTTCTATGAGTCTGTCTCTATTTGGCTTGTTAGTTCAGTTTGTTCATTAGATTCCACATAGGAGTGAAATAATATTGTATTTGTCTTTCTTTGATTGGCTTATTTCACTTAGCATAATAATCTACAGGTCCATACATGTTGTTAAGGGTAAACTTTTCTTCTATTTTATGGCTGAGTACTATTCCATAGTGAAATATACTATAGCTGTTTTGTCCACTCATCTACTGATGGACACTTGGGCTGTTTCCAAATTTTGGCTATTGTCAATAATACTGCAATGAGCATAGTGATGTGGATACTGGCCTGCAGTGTCCATGGCATTGTGGATGAGATGAGACAAATTCACATGAACTACAGAAATCCTGTGGAGAAAAGGGGATGACATGGCCACTCTCTCAGTGAAAGAGAGGGCCGGCCCTGATTCTTGCCTGTATAAGTTTTTATTGTTTTTCTGGGCACCTTACATTGAGGGTGGTCCTCATTTATTATGCACAAGTTTGCTTTAGATGGTTACCTTTTACAGAAAACAAAGGAGAGGATGTTGCTAATTACATAGAAAAAGAAGGATATTTGCAAATGTAAAGGGAGAAGTGGCTGAACTGGTTACACTTGTCCTTGGAAGGTTTAGCATAGATTTTAGGAAGTTACTTTAAAGATATACAGTAAATATTTTCTGCCTCAATTCAGGGTGAGGGATTTTTAGCAAAAAGCAAGTCTCAGAGTAGGCAAGGTACAATGCAGGCCTGATTGCCTATAGGAGAACCTGTCCGAGGGCATGGGTCCTATGTGCCAGACCTTGCTTTCCACTGGCCTTTCCAAGTGGGAGCTGGGCTACATTTCCCATGCCCCACAGAATGGTCTTCCATAACATATAGGTGCTTATGTTCTTTTTAATTGGTGTTTCAGATTTATTCAAATAAATTCCCAGAAGTGGAATCACTGGGTCATAATGCAGTTCTATTTTCAATTTCTTGAGGTACTTCCATCCTGCTTTCCACAGTGGCTGCACCAATCTGCATACCCACCAACTGTGCACAAGGGTTCTCTTTTCTTCACATCCTTGCCAACACTTGATATTTGTTGATTTATTGAAGATAGCCATTCTGACAGGCATGAGGGGATATCTCATTGTGTTTTTAATTTGCATTTCTCTGATGATTAGTGATGTTGAGCATGTTTCATGTGCATTGGCCATCTCTATGTCCTCTTTGGAGAAGTATCTACTCAGGTCCTTTGCCTATTTCTTAATTGGACTGTTTGTGGTTTTGGTGTAGATTTTTTTTTCTTTTTAATCAGTGTTGGTTACTGATAGATTGCCAGAAAAGTACCTCTTTTGGAAGGATTTAAATTAGCATACACTTGTTCATAAATATTCTCTTACGAAGTTATTCTCTGCAAACTTTGCTATTCTGCCTTTTTGTATTTGACTTTTTCCTTACCTAAAGAACAATAATTTATATTCATTTATAATGCCAGTGCATTCTGTTTTCTAGTTTATCAGTTTTACTTCATTGTCTCTTCCTTTCTGCAGTACTTAAGGCTATTATTTTTCCCCTTTTCTAACTTCTTCAAATAATTACCCAGATGTGAGGTTATTTTATTTGATTTTGCCTATCCCTTCTTTTAAATTAAATTAAGATTTCTTTTATTTTAGCCTCTCTGTTTTTAAATTTTGAAAGCATACAGAAGGATGATTTAAACTCTAAACGCTGCTCTGGCAATATTTTGTAAAATTTTAATTCTTCTTGTTTTGATGTTTTATATTTTTTTCTCATTTAAGGAAGACCTTAACTCTTTAGCTAGGTGAGTTTAGATTTCCAAGTAGTTAGCTTTTGTGTATTTATTTAAACTTATTAATTTTCAGAGATTTCTTTTTTAATTTTCAGGTCAAAGACCATGACCTGTATTGTTTGGATTTGAAAATGTATTGACCCTTTCTTGCAAAATAATGTAAAAAGTATTTTTAAAATGTCTATATCATACTTATAAAAATATCATTTAAATCATAAGAATCGTAAGAAAATATCACTTAAATAAATTGTGTTACTTCAGTCTTCTATGACCTTATTTATTTTTTATCCCTTTGGTCTGCCTTAGATTTGTAGTGGTACATTAAATTTCCCCACCACCCTTATTTTAATCTATCTCTATTCATATACCTAATTTTGCTGTATTTGGACTTCATGCTTCTAGAATATATCTTACTGTATCTTCTATTGAAATAATTATTTTTTACTAATTTCATTATGCTCTTTCTGATACCTGAGATTAGTGATGTGTATAAATAATACTCTAGCTTTTCTTTTGTTTATATTTGTATCATATATGTTTACACATCCATTATGTTAATCTTCCTTTATCTTCTACATTACAAGATACTATTCTTGAATATTTAGTATATTACTTCTGTTTTTACATAATCTGAGGTCTATACTTTAAAAAAATTTATGCACTCAATTATGTGATTATTATTTCTGTATTAGGTATTCTTGTCACCTTATTTCATGTTTCTATGGGTTTGTATATATGCATTTATTATTGTTGATACTAATACCTAATTGTTTCTTATGATCTCTTTAGCAATTGGATCATGTTCTTTTTTTCTATGTAAAATTGACATCCTATATTTATTTTTACTAATTGTTTACTTTAAAGGTTCTTTAAAATGTTTTAAACTTATGTATTTGTATTAACAACTAGGATACTGCTGAATGTACAGATCATGCATACATGGATCTTCAGCTAAGAATTTCTTCCTTCTCACAGAAGTGCAATCTTCATTCAGGTATGAGATAATATGTGTTTGTGTTCTAATACCATACATGTTGATCCCAGACAATTGGCTAGGTCTTTTCATATACATTGTGCTTTGGGTACCATGATATGCCACAAAGTTTATATGATCAACAGACCTCTGCACAACTGTGCTGTAGCGGATGCAGTTGAGATTGCTCTGAAAGTGCCAGAAGGGAATATGGTGACAGAAGAAAAGACGTGTTCTATGGGCAAAGCTGGGCTCCTGATGCAATGTCATCTGGTCTTCCTTGTGTATAAGATGTCCCTGAGTCAAGTGCTGTAGACTGGGGAAACAGTATCTTATGTTTAATCACTCAAAATGAATTCCTTTCAATTAAAGACTATTTTCTCCTGCATGTTATGATGCAGGAAAAGGGAGATAGTGAGAGTTTAAGGTGAAGCCAGTATTTGTTAGACCAAGTGTTAGCTTTTCTCATACTTGGAATATATTTGCTTAAAACCCATGATGACAAATATTGCTTAAGCTGCCTGGTCATTAAAATCATAGGACTTAAAATTTTCCCACTAGACAGTCATTCCTTTTACTTATGGCATTGCTTTTTACACTTTCTATAAAAAATGCAAAAACTTCGAAAAAATAAAGCATGTAGATTGAGTCACAAACTAACACCTACCAAATGAAAGTTTCCCTAAATACAGTTGACTCTGAAAAGAGGAAAAGAGAATGGGCAGTAAGGGGAAGGTGAGAAAGACAACCTCTACCCACTTGCTACTGGGCTTTGGGCTTCCGAATGAAAATGCATGCTGGACCATGGGGAGGAGAGGTACTGAGCTAGACTGCTCCTTCAGTCACATGCTGACATAAAGCCTGTTTCTTTCAGGGGAGGATTCTGAAGTACGCTGCCTGGGCTGCCCCAGTAAGATCCCTGTTGACAGCCCACAACTGCAGGGGCCTCTGAAACATTCCATCACAAAGCTTAATGCAGAGAATAATGGAAATTTCTATTTCAAGATTGACACTGTGAAGAAAGCAACAGCACAGGTGTGTAAATTTTCTTGCAAAAACAGTGATATCATAGTTTGTGTGCAAATTGCTTATTGACTTATCATCTGGGTTGGGAAACAGTATACCTGGTGAAAGGAATTTGAGTTTGGAGTCCCAGCCTCGCTGCATGCTTGATGTGTGATCTTGGACAAGTCTTGTGAATGAACATTCTTTTCATTTTCTGTCTGTAAAGGACAGGGGTGAGGATCAAGTAAGATAATCTATGTCATTATATTATCTTTCCAAACTCTAAAGTGTTATATAAACTCTAACAACTATTATATAACTAATAAAACATAGGGCTATAGAAAGCAGGACTTATTCTGTGCCTTTCCACTCTCCTTTCTTACTGTAGCATCATCTAGGGCCTCAGGTTCAGCCACATGAGTCAGTCCATCATTACCCAGTCTCTTGACACTCATACCTCTGTGTCATTTCCCCGCTGGCTAGGTGTCCTTGTGGCCCACAAATGTACCTTCTAAGGAGTTGTCTTTCCTTCCATACCCTGTTAATGGAGGGTAAGAAGAGTCCTGGTCTGGGGTTCCAGAGACCCAGTTCTACCACAGTACCTACCCCTCAGGTCCTAGGTAACCCTGGGCAGCCCTTCAGACTCACTCAGTCTCTGTGGCCCCACATGTAAATTGAGTGGCTGGATGAGCAAAGTCCAAACTGTTTCCAACTCCAACACCATATGGCTCATCTATTTATGGACAGATTCCTATTACAAACCTCAAAACTGGCCACCCTAATGATAAGCTAAAGAAAAGTAATCAAAATAGAATCAAACTGTTAGAGCAAATCAACATGCTTTATGAGATGAAGGAAAAAAGCCTTCTCTTAAAATAGTTCATACTTTTGGCTCAGTAATCAAATTCCTAGAAATCTAAAATAGAGTCTTTAGAGACAACAACATTTATTGGAGCAATAAGTATATAAGAAAAATTATAAATTATCAATGGATTCAATTGATTAATAACATAGAAAGAATGTCAAGCAGCAGTTATAAAGCATTTTTGTGAGGAGTTCTTGATGTGGTAAATTTCTTGTGTTAAAATATGCAGTGAAAAAAGAAGAGGCCATCAGCTGAATGTACATTCTGTTGTCAGTTGTGTTATAAGAAACTACAGGAAACATTGCTGAACATACACAAATGCCTCCAGCTGTTGACAATGACGGCTTTAAGTAATGGCACAATGGGCTGTTTAATTTCATCTTCTAATGTCCTATGTTACTTTTATTACTGGGAAAAATCCCTAAGTAAATGTTATTAAAATAATTCAAGACTGACACTTTGATCTGTCTCCTACCCAGGCACCTATTTCTGTCCTGGACACCACAATCTTTTTCCCTCATTTCACAGGCACATGGCCCACATTGGGCTTACTCACAGGACACACCAATGATGCTACTCTTGAGTTTGTTGGCTTTTCTTGTCACTTCCTCTTTCTGCTCTCTTGTGAAATTCTGTTATTCTTCATGATGCAGGAATAGTCTAGTACTCCATTATACATTGTATGTCAGAGGTTTGCTGTCAGGAGAGAACCA
Organism: Artibeus jamaicensis; assembly: GCF_021234435.1. Classification (NCBI taxonomy): domain Eukaryota; kingdom Metazoa; phylum Chordata; class Mammalia; order Chiroptera; family Phyllostomidae; genus Artibeus; species Artibeus jamaicensis. Next base: position 4,162,642 of record NW_026522046.1, on the reverse strand, counting down.
CTCACTGTCAAACATGCCTGTCTAGTCCTCTTAGTACTTAGAGTTCTCTCTAAATTAGCTAATCAACATTCTAGCATCTCTCTCTATGTGTGTGTATATGTGTGTGTATGTGTTTCATGCTGAGGTTGCCAGAGGATCAGCAGGTAATGCTGCAAATTGAGGGGAACTGGCTTTCCTTCACTTGCCAAATATGGAATACATGAGAATCTCAAACTTCCTTATGAGATGAATCTTGACCGATTTTTGTATTTAAAGAGAGCAATTTGGCTGTTCTACATGGTCATTCAAGAAAGCCCAGGCGGGAGCAGCCAAGCTACTGGAAATCCATTTACCATGTGATGAATTTGCCGAAAGCCAATCTCCAAATGATCAAGTTGCCAAATTGCTAAAGATTTACTTTACAGATTTAGCCTTTCCTTGGCTTTGCATATTTAGTCCTATTTGAATGCATGTCCATTTCAAGTTAGTTTCATATTTCATATACCAAATATTTCTTAAATATTCTGTTTGCATATGTGAATGATTTCAATATCTGTCCTAGGCCATCTATGTTGCCCTGCCTCTACCTCCACTGTTGCACTATTGCCCACATTCCTCCTTGTCTCTGCTCAGATGAATCAGGCTCAGGCTCAGGCTCAGGCTCAGGCTCAGTTCAAGAGCGTGTGTCTGCACATTCAGAATTTCTTTCCTTTACAAAGTACTAGAAATATCAAGACTTATATAAGTGTTGAAAACTTTTGCAAATCACCAAACCATTTGCAATTATCCAATTTAAATTCACACCACCTGGCATAAAACACTGGAATTCTTGATTTGAGTTTTATTCCTACAACAGTGATGGAGGCTGAGTGCTTCCTACACATGGAAAATACCAAGCATCATTGCTTTTTTTCACCTTTGCCAATATATGTAACATTTAAAATACTGTTGCATTTCTTCAGTGTGCATATCTTTGCTTATTAGTGAAGGTAAAGATTACTTCAGGCTTAATGAGCATTTTAACTTATTTTCTGAAATGCCCGTTCATTTCTTTTGTTCATTTTCCAGTGTTTGGTTTTATAGACAAAGACTATGAATCGTATACCATATTTTCCCTGTTGTCTGTTTACTTTGTTTACTATGATTTTTGAAAATCAGTGTTTATTATATGTAGAAATATTTACATTTTTCTTCCTTTAGATTTTCTTCTTGTGCTTATATCCTAAAAAAGGCCTTCCTTATCCTCAGATCTGATGAATTTTTATCTTTAGAGTTTATTTCTTTAATTTAAGTTTTTTAATGAATTTAGAATTTATTTTGCTATATGGTATTCTCTATTTTAAAAAGAACACTTCAGTAGGAGGACTTAAGCTGGGAAGACTTCTGATGAGAATGACACTTAATATTAATGGCAACAGTTAAAAAATAAAAGACAATAAATACATACCTACCAATAATCACTTTAAATATAAATGGCTTAAATGCTCCAACCAAAAGACATAGAGTAGCTGAATGGATAAGAAAACAAGACCCATATATATACTGTCTCCAAGAGACCCACCTCAGATTGAAAGATACACACAGACTAAAAGTACAAAGATGAAAAAAGATATTTCATGCAAATGGAAAAGAAAAAAGCTGGCATAGCAATACTTATATCCAACAAAGTAGACTTTAAAACAAAGGCTATGGTAAGAGACAAAGAAGGACACTAAATAAGGAAAAAGGGAACAACCTAACAAGAGGTTATAACCCTAGTGAACCTTTGTGCAACCAACATAGGAGCACCAAAATATGTAAGGCAAGTCTTGGTGGACATAAAGGGAGAGATTGACAGAAACAGTGTCATAGTAGGATATTTTAATATCCCATTGACTTCAGAGGATAGACCTTCCAGACAGAATATCAACAAGGACAAACTGACAGTAACCAGAGGGGAGATGGAAGGGGATAATGGGGGGGGGAGGGGAAGGCTTTTCAGGAACAACTATAAAAGACAAAGGGACAAAGCCAAAGGTGGGTAGAGTGAGGAGAGGGAGGTAAGGTTGGCTGGGGTGAAGGGTGTGATAGGGTGAAAAGGCAGACAACTGTACTTGAACAACAATAAAAATAAACAAACAAACAAACAAATAAATAAAACTTAAAAGTAAAGTAAATCAACAAGGAGACAGCAGCCTTCAATGACAACACACTGGATCAAATGGCTTAGTTGATATTTATAGAATATTTCACCCCAAAACAGCAGAATATACATGTTTTTAAGTGCACATGAAGTGTTTTCTAGGATAGATCACATGCTAAGACGCAAAAAAAGTCTCAATACATTTAAAAAGACTGAAGTCATATCAAGCATCTTCTCTGACCACAATGCTATGAAACTAAAAATCAATCACAAGAAGAAAATTGAAAAAATACACAAAAACATGGAAGCTAAATGACATATTATTAAACAATGAATGGATCAACAACAAGATCAAGGAAGAAATCACAAGATACCTTAAAACAAATGAAAATGAGAGCACAACAACCCAAAATCTGTGGGACACAGGGAAAGAGATCTTAAGAGGGAAATTCATAGCTTTACAGGCTTATCTCAAGAAACAAGAAAAAGTTCAAATAAACAGTCTAACTTCACACTCAAGGGCCATGAAAAAGAAAAATGAATAAAGTCCAAAGTGAGTAGAAAGAAGGAAATAATAAGGATCAGAGCAGAAATAAGTGAAATACTCTAAAAAATGGTACAAAAGGTCAATGAGACCAACAGCTGGTTCTTTGAAAAGATAAACAAGATTGACAAACTTTTAACCAGACTCATCAAGAAAAAAAGGATCCAAATAAATAAAACCAGAAATCAGAGGAGAAATAGCAACTGACATCAAGAAATACAAAGGATTGTGAGAAAATGTTATGAATAAGTATATGCCAAAAAATAGGAAAATCTGGACTAAATGGATAAATTCCTAGAAACACACAATTTTCTAAAACTAAATCAGGGAGAATCAAAGAATTTAAATAGACAGATTACTTCTAGTGAAATTTAGCAGTAATAAAAAAAAAAAAAAACCCTTCCATAAAACAAAAGCCCCAGATGGCTTCACAGGTGAATTTTACCAAATATTCCAAGTAACACCAACACCACTCCTTCTCAAACTATTCCAAAATATTCAAGAGGAGTGAAGATTCCCCTGCTTCTTTTATGAGTCCAGCATTATCCTAGCTCCAAAACCAGATAAAGACACTGCAATAAAAGAGAGAAGTTGTAGGCCAACATCCCTGATCAACACAGATGCTAAAATCCTCAACAAATATTAGCAAACCAAAATAGCAATACATTAGAAAGATCATAGACCATAATCAAGTGTAATTTATTCCAGAAATGCAATGTTGGTACAACATTCACAAATCCATAAATGTGATACACCACATAAACAAAACGAAGGATTAAACCACATGATCATACCAACTGATGCAGAAAAAGCATTTGATAAAATCCAGCACCCATTCTGATAAAAACACTTAGCAAAATGGGAATAGAGGGAACATACCCTAATGTAATAGAGGCCATATATGACAAACCCACTGTCACCATCATACTCCATTAGCAAAATCTACAAGCATTCCCCTTAAGATCAGAAACAAGATAGGGATGTCCACTTTTACCTCTTTTATTCAACATAATACTGAAAGTGCTAGCCATAGCAACCAGACAAGAAGAAATAAAAGGCGTCCAAATTGGAAAGAAAGAAGTAAAACTGTCTTTATATGCAGGTGACATGCTATGGCACATAGAGACCCCTAAAGATGCCACCAAGAAACTACTAGAACTGATAAATGAATTCAGCAAAGTAGCAGGATACAAAATTCATAGTCAGAAATCAGTTCCATTTTTATATGCCAATGATGAACTATCAGAAAGGCAAATTAAGAAAACAATACCACTCATGACTGCTTCAACAAGAATAAAATACCCAGGAATAAACCCAGTCAAGGATGTAAAAGACATACAATTGGAAAATTATAAGGCACTGAAGAGAGAAATTGAAAAAGATACAAATAAGTGGAAGTACATACTTTGTCCATGCCTAGGAAGAATTAATATCAGTAAACATCACTAAAATGTCCATGCTGCCAAAAGCAATCCATAAAATCAACACAATACGTACCAAGATACAGAAGACATATTTCACAGACCTAGAACAAATACTTCAAAATTTATATGGAACCACAAAAGGCCTTGCATAGCAACAATGATCCTGAGAAAGAACCAAGGTGGAGGAATCATACTACCTAATATCAAACTATACTATAAGGCCATAGTAATGAAAACAGCATGGTACTGGCATAGAAATAGACACAGAGAGCAATGGAACAGAGTAGAGAGTCCAGAAAGAAACCTGTATCTTTACAGTCAATTAATATTTGACATAGGAAGCAAGCACACACAATGGGCTAAAGACAGTTTATTCAATAAATGGTGTTAAGAAAATTGGACAGATACATGCAGGAAAATGATACCAGACCACCGTATTATGCCACTCACAGGAATAAATTCAAAATGGATTAAAGACTTAAATATTAGGCCAGAAACCATAAAAATCCTGTAAGAAATCACAGGCAGTAAAATCTCAGACATTGCTTATAGCAATATTTTATTTGATAGATCTCCTTAGGTAAGGGAAACAAAAGAAAAATAAACAAATGGGGCTACATCAAACTAAAAATATATTGCACAGCAAAGGAAACCAACTAAATAAAAACACAACCTACAAAATGAGAGAATGTATTTGCTGATACATCTGATAAGGTGTTAATATCTAAAATTTATAAAGAACATACAAAACTGAACACCATAAAAGCAAACAATCCAATTAAACAATGGGTAAAGGACCTAAACAGACACTTCTCCAAAGAGGACCTGCAGATGGTCAATTGACATATGAAAAGATGTTCAATATCCCTAATCATCAGGGAAATGCAAATTGAAAGTGCAATGAAATACCACCTCACACTGATCAGTGTGAGGCTATCTTCAATAAGTCAACAAATATCAAGAGTTGGCAAGGATGTGGAAAAATGGGAACCCTTTTGCACTGTTAATGGGAATATAAATTGGCACAGCCCCTGTGGAAAGCAGTATGGAGATATGTCAAAAAAAATGGATCTGCCTTTAGACCCAGTGATCCCACTTCTGGGTATTTTTCCAAAGAAACCTGAAACACTAACTCAAAAGAACATAAGCACCCACATGTTCATTGCAGTGTTATTTGCAATCACCAAGATATGGAAGCAGCCCAAATGTCCATCAGTAGATGAGTGGATAAAACAACTATGGAACATTTACACAATGGAATACCACTTGGCTGTGAAAAAAAATTTTGCCCTCTGCAACAGCATGGATGGACCTGGAGAACCTCATGCTTAGTGGAATAAGCCAGTCAGAGAAAGACAAATGCCATATTATTTCCCTCATATGTGGAATCTAATGAACAACCTGAACTAACAAGAAAAATAGAAAGAGACTCATAGAGAGCAGGCTGACAGCTATGGGGGTTTGAGGGTAGAAGGATTGAGCAAAAAGGAAACAGGACTCATGGACAAAAGTGTGGTGATTGCAGGGGACAGGGGGTTGTAAGAGGGATAAATAGTAAATTAAAAATACAATAAAAACGCCAGGGCACATGCCTGGGTTGCAGGCCAGTTCCCAGCAGGGACCAGTTCCCAGCAGGGGATGCACCATACATTAATATTTCTCTCCTTCTCTCCTTCCCTTCCCTTCTAAAGATACATAAAATAAAATAAAAAAAAAAACAATAAAAAAAGAATGACACCTGACAGTAATGGCAGTATTGCTGTGATCTTGAGGCCCTAGAACAGAAGATTTATGTCCATTTAATTTCTTCTCCTGGATGATGAATAGAGTTGAACCATCAGTTGTGGCTTGTATCATATATTGTCAAATTTCTTAAACAAAATTACCTTGATTAACATTATTCTTTAAAAAATTGGATTAAGATATATTCTGAAAGGAGCAAGAAAACTTATGATCACAAAAACTTAAACTGTAAAACTCTCCTAGACCTTCCTCCTCATTTATACACACAAACTGGAGTTTTAAAAGTTAATTATAAAATTTTTATTAAAAATTTAACCAGGCTTACCTAGGAAAACAATTCCAGAAAAGGTAGAGGAGGGTTTAGTTCTTCCTGTGACTCTGTTCTCTTGCTCCTCTGTTGTTCTCACCACATTTTCTCCATGATTAAAAAAAAAAAAGGGAGATGGGAAGACTGCTGTAGTTTACAAATGAGATTATACCTCCCGCTGTGATTGTTTTTGAATAGTGGTCATCTCTGCAGGTCAAGATATATGATGAATTCTGTAGATAAGGATATAATACTACAAACACATACACACACATTTCATTCTAGAATTAAGTACTGAATAGCTTGGTCTAAAAAGTGGACCATATCAACTAACTTTTTAGTGCATAATTTAAAGTCATTTTTACTGAGTATGTTTGTCCATTGTAAGAGATATAAGATGTGGCATTTTAAAATGACTTTTTAAAAACTATATTTGTGATATTGTTGACCTCAAAGTACTTTTAAAAACATGAGTTTAAAAGAATTGAATGAAATGAAATGAAATAATTTAAAAAGCATGAGCTTAATTTTTTGAATAAATAAAATGTGACTATTCTAAAAAAACATAAATAGGGTGACAAAATGTCAATTGTAGAAACAGCACTGTATAATAATTAAAACTATTGCTACAGATTGAAATGGTTTCTTAATATACAGAAAATTACGAGAAGCAAACTGCAAAATCAGGACAACTTTTCTAATCACATAAGTTAACCCGCATAATTTCTATAGTGATACTAACTCAATATTTCTCTGATTCCAGATTTGGCAGGACAGTAAGTCAGACTTAAAGAAAATGTTTAAGTTTTTCATCTTATACTTCATAGATTCAATTACAACTAGTGCTCCTGAATGTCTAATGAAATTTTTAGCTATTGAACAATAAAACTCAGAAAGATATAAAAACAAAAACTACAGCCTGCTTTTTCTTTTCCCATGCAGAAAAAAGAATAAGACCAATCAACAGCCAAATATTTCACACATGCATACGAAGTGAAAGTTTAGTTGTCAGTCATTTGTGCTCTTTATGTATAACTCTCAAATGGTCAGTGTGTAATTTAAATTTTAATATACTCCCCTAAGATTCCTGAGAGTAAAAACACATGTTTTATTATACAATATCAATTAAGCAGCTATTTTCTGCTAATTTATTTTCCAGGTGGTGGCTGGAATGAAATATTCTATTGAGTTCACCGCCAAGGAAACCACATGTTCCAAGGAGAGTAATAAAGAGCTGACTGAAGATTGTGAGATCAATTTACTTGGAGTGGGTAGTAATGCAACTCTCTACCTATTCCCTGCATATCTACATGATGTTTTAAATGTGTTTAAGTGATTCATGAATAGCACTGTTCTCTCTTTTGACTTTTTTTCCATGGATAGGAAATTCTAAGCTGCACTGCTAAGGTTTATGAGGTACTATGGTTGAACAAAACTGAATCTACTATCAAGTGCCGACCACTACAAAAGGTATGGTTCTAATTATAGTCAGCTTGGTTAAATTTTGATATTCAGAAAAGCTCTCTATGAGGTTAAAAATGAACCATTATTTAAATATTGGAGGACAATGTTAAAATGGGGAGAAATCTGGCATTTCTGTGCTGAGCTCTCTCTTTTATGGCCAGAAAGCAAAACAGCAGTCCTTTTCATCACTCCCCACACACTGTGAGGGCCCCATGCTTCAGCAGCTTCTCTCTTAGTGAAGTGCAGCCCCAGCTGAGGAGAGCTGACACTAGCTATGCAGCTTCAAGGTGTGCCAGAGATGTTCCTGTGGCATCTGCCTGCATCCAAGGAACTTGAGAGAAGTGCACATCTCAGACCCTGCTCCACATCTACTGAGTCCAAATCTGCATTTAACATGATCCCCAAAGGATGCATACCCACATTCAAGTGTGAGAAGCATTAATTTGTATCATCTTTTGTAGTTCTTAAGAGAAACTTGGGAGGTAAGCAATTCTTTTCCCATTGTCAAGAATGAGACATGAGACATTAGCAAGCTACTGAGATCCTAGAGTGAAAAATACCATTGTCAAGTGCATCCTCTGTGCCAGGCACTGCCCTGAGGACATCACACATACTTTTCTCCTCACAACTCTATGAGGCAGGGGTTGTTGGTCTTCCTTTCTTAGGGATGAGGAGAAAAGAGAAGCTAGTGGCCCTGAGATGCAAGTCTAGGTCAAATCAGAGCCTCCACATGCACATGATGCTGATAACTAGGGTCTGGCTCGTTTGACTCTAAGAAACATGCTCTCTGCAGCACTGAATGCTGCCTCCAGCCATCGAGTTCCTGCTAGCAGCGAAAGTGCAGGAAGAAGTAATCTGTATCTTCCATGCAAGTTGCCTCTTCTCCCTTTTTTCTGATTTAGGTTTCCTCCAAGCATAGATATAGGTACAGTATAGCACAAACATGATACAAAGGCTGTGTTTGAAGTTTGTAAACATGTCCTAATGTGTTTCAGACAACAAGGCGATGGTAAATATGTGCTTTATGTATATTCCATTTTTAAAGCCATTTCGAGTATTTTAAAATAAAAGCAGTAATGGTGCTAACAGAAATAGTATCAATTAACAAATAATGTGTCGTGGGTTTACCTAAACATAGGCCTAGAAGGAATCCTAGAGATTATGTAGTTCAAATATTCCAAAGGAATATTCCAAATTATTGGAATTATTGGAATATAAGCAACCAATTATTCCAAAGGAAGGACAAACTCTCCATCTTAATGAACTATTATTAAAAACAATAATCAATATCTAAAAATTATCAAGTCAATGAAAAGAAAAATATAATCTCATCCTTTCTGCAATATTATAGCATTTGAAGACTTAGTGCATTGGAAACCAACAGAGCATGTCCAGGTCTGAGTCCTTTCTTACTTCATTGACAGTATGGCTTCACAATAATGCATTCATCCTGATGTTTTCTGTTTAGACCTTCGTGGTGGGAAGACCTCCAGGTTTTTCACCTTTTCGATCAGTACTACAAGCGGACCAAACAAAGGAAGTAACAACTGTAAGTCCACCCCACACTTTCATGGCATTTAAACAAGATGAAGAGCAGGATTCAGAAAAAGAACAAGGACACATGTGGGAACATGGCTGGGGACATGAAAAGAAAATAAACCATGGCCTTGGCCTTAAACATGAGCATGACCAAGGCCATGGTCACCAAAGGAGACATGGTCTTGGTTATGGACATCAACCACAACATGGCAATGGTCATGGACACCAATGGGAACATGAATATAATCTTGAGCACCAAGGGAGGCATGGTCTTGGCCATGGCCATCAGCAGGAACATGGCCTAGGCCATGGACATAAACATGATCATGGTCATAGCCATGCAAAACATAAAAATAAAGGAAAAAAGAATGGGAAGCACAATTATTGGAGAGCAATGCATCGGGCAAGTTCTCCTGAAGATATTACTACATCTGCACAGAGCACAGACACATGAAAAGACAGGAAGGTCAGTGCTCTTCCCTTCCCCAGCCCAGCCAGGTGTAGCAGTTACCTCTTCTGACTTTCAGGACTTAGATCTCATTGCAGCCACAATGACTAATAATATACCACCAACTTTCACACTGAGTGATGATGCTTGGATCCCTGAAATCCACATACAGCCAAATAGCCTTTCATTTAACCTGTTACCTGATTTCCCAGAAACAAGCTCCCCAAAATGTCCTGAATGCCCCTGGAAGCCACTTAGTGGAATGAATCCAACTGTAGAAATGACATACTTTCATGATTTCGATCTCTCTGACGCTCTTTATTAATGTATGCAGCCATGGGGGTTTCTTTAACACTTCACCATCCCCTTTCCCCATTGTCAAAATACCCCATTGTGATGCATGAAAAACCGTGAAGCTTCAGAACAGCCTAGAGAGAAGTGGTGAGACACCCAATGGGGACACATCAGTTCCTATGCACAACATGAAACTGTGTGCAGCATTCTAAACCCTTTCTGAGTCTTCCCCACAGGTTTTCTTAACTAGCACAGAAAATGGGCAACCAAATGTGCCTTGTGGCTTACTGCAATTTACTTTTCTAATAACAAATGTGTACATTAGAATGATATTAGTCTTCATACAAAGATTCTTACCATTTTGAATAAACTGTGGCATCTGGTCCCTGAACACCTGTGAAGTAAAGTCAAGAGACAGAATGCTGAACTTCTGAATAGGGGAAAAATAATCATAAAGAGGACCAGAAGTCAAGGAGGAACAAAGAAGAAAGGCTGATATAAACTAATTGACTTCCTGTTTCCATAATGGCCTAGTTATATTAAATAGTTACTCCCACTTGATGAAGTTACTCTGATAATTCTCTTTCTGACTGAGAGTGTTTCTCATAAGCCAATAATTTCTGTTATCTGGTTAACTACTCTTTGCAACATGGCTTTCAACTAGAAATTTTCTGCGTGTTTATGTGTTGCTGAGTCTGGTATGAGTACTCCTTAGTTTTTAGCAGCTATGCATTGAATGAAAAGAATGGAAAGCAGAGGAGGTAAGATAGAGGCAGGCTTGTGAAGGGAATCATTCCTAGTAATTGCCAGGGGAACACCATGAGATGTGTGATGCAACATTTCTTCAGAAATTTCAGCAGGTGTTGCCTTTCCACCCACACTCTACCATCGAATCATCTTTTTTTTTCTGCAACACTGGGAAGCACCGATTTTCGCAAAAAAAAAGTACAATATGATTGTGTTTAATCTCTTCAATGTGAGGGAGGCACATATTTTAAAATACTTGCTGTGTTTTGCCTGGGGAAACAAGATCGGGCTTTAATCAACTACAGTTGCCTGTGGATGCATGTGTCCCTGCCACTTCAATTCATGGAATGATTTGAGCCTCTGAGTTTTTATTTCACTTTAAATATTATCTGTACTTTTCGATAAAGAACCAGTGATGCCAGGAAAAAGTCTCATTTTGTCAAGTGGTGCTTTTCTTTTAGTGAATGATAACATCAGATTAACAGAATTTTAATATACTTACAGAACCAACTCAGTCATTGCGAGTACAAGGGCCGACCTCATGAGGCAGAGCCAACATCTCCGAGTGAGGTCTCCTGACCAGTGGGCAGAATGTCCATGCCTGGCACAATAGCCCCAACAACCAACCTGTCAGCAGCCTTGCATGGAAAGATAAGAAAGTGGGAGAGAATGCAGTTGAGAAGAATGCCACTTTATCATTCTGTTTCTGGATGAAATAAAGTTTGATCTTGATGTTCTGACTCCTGGTTAATTCAGAGTAGTCTGTTTTTAGCCACACCCATCCTGGAGCAAAGTCCACCAGCAATCTAAGGAATCTCTCACTTGCCTTCCTCCTTCTCCTGATTTATGAATCAAAGTTAAAAGTAATTTGTGTTGAATATTATGCTAAGTGAAATAAGCCATTCAGAGAAAGACAAATAACACATGATTTTACTCATGTGGAATCTAATGAATGAACTGAATTAACAAGCAAAATTGACACAAGAGTTACAGACAGCAGGGTGACAGTTAAGGGTAAGGGAGAGGGCAGGGGTGGAGGGATTGAGCAAAAAAGAAAAAGGACTCATGCATATGGTGAACAGTGTGGTGACTGTGATGGAGAGGGGAGTATAATGGGACGAAATGGCGAAATGGTCACGAAAAATAAAATTAAAATATATAATAAAAATAGTAATTTTCTTTTATTATTTTGTATGATCTAGATAGTTACCAAATAGAAAAAAATCTGTGTTAATATTATGTCCACTAACTTTTCATCAGTAAAAATACCTAACCTCAAGAAAATTTAAAGAAAATTTAAAGAAAATTTAAAATGATCTCTCTGGTCCAAATAAAAGACAAAATAGAAATCCAAAACAATCAAAAGTGATTGAGGTTTTCAATTTCTGTAATAAAACTCACTTACTGAATGCCCACTATAGCCCTTTTAGACAGGGCTAGACAATTTCTGTCTGTGTGACTTGGTCCTGACAACCACTCTAGGTCCTGTGATCACCCTTCTACAATAAACAAACTCTAGGTCCCAGTGCCCTACTCAGGGTCATGCAGTTAATATGCTAGAGAGCTGGCACTCCAACTCAGACCTTTGAAACTTCATTGCACCACGGTATGATGAGGCATTATTTTCAATGTAGTCATTACCAAAACATGCATTTCTGAATCTGAGGTGATCAGCATCTCAATACAACAACCTTTAATAAACATCTCATTGTGTCTGGTGCTGTTCTGAGCATGTTCAGGGTAAACTATAACTGGGTCAAGCACCAGCATTGGCCATTTACTGTATGCTTAGCACCAGATACTGAAATGAAGAGAAATAAGTATTAAAGGCATAAGTCCTTTCCTTCATGGGACTCACAGTCAGATTGGGAAGTCAGGACTAAAGCATGAGGAACAGATTTCATCCATGCCATGATGATTTGTGGAGCAGTAAGCAGACCTGATGAGTGTGGAAGATGTGGAGGGAAAAACTTGGAAAGATAAAGTCCAATTGAATATGGATTTGTAGTGGGCAGTAGAGAGCCTGTTACAGGTCTTGAGCTAAGATGTACTAACAGAGCCTGTATGAAAGCCATCACTCTGAAGCTTCTGGGGAGCACTGATTAGAGTGAGATGAGACTGGTCTCAAGCCAGTGGTCCAGGTACTTCACCAGAAGAATGACTGCTCAGAGCTGAGTTAGAAAGCCTACAGTTCTCACTTTACTCAACAACATGAAGTATTTCCACTTTAGACCTTTGCTAGATAAAATACTCACAAGTTTCTGGTGACCCAACACCTACCCCTCACTCCTGAAATATCAGCATGCTCTTCTCACTCTCAAACCAAAGGCACACCATATTTCTGACCTTGGCTCTGAAACCACACAGCTTCATCCATTTGTGCTTCTTTTCAGTGCAGAAATTCCTCTTGTCAGCCCAACCCACACTCCTCATGTCGTCTAGGCCCAGCATCTCAAGCAGGCAGCCCTTCCTGGATTTTTACCCCTTCTCCCATTTTCTACTTCTAAGCCTTTTCTGAGTCTGTTCTGTGCTCATGCTTCACCCCATTTCTCCCCAAGCTCTTACTGGTGCTCTGTGGGAGAGGCCAGACCTCCCCAAGTTTTTCCTAGGGGAAGACTTGAGGGATTCCAGTAGATATGATAACAACCCACTCTTCTAGATCTTTCAGTGTCTCTACCTATAATAAGTTAGATGATTAGAAAGCACAATATTATCTAAACAGCTGGCAAAAATGCTCCTGTTAAATTATTTACTTTCAGCCTTTATTCTAGAAGAACCTCCATTTGACCACCACATTTGGGGTTTTGCAACATCTTAACTGGTGACGTTGCCAAGTATTCACATTGGAGGCAGTGCACTAAAGTTGAGAACCTGGGTTCTGCACTTAGACAGTTGAATTCAAAAGCTAGAAATGTATGTAGTTTATTAAAATCCCACTTTCCTGAACTATTAGATTAATAATATGCTCAGATCATAGGTATGTTGTAAGATTTAGAGGAAATAATTCATTTAACTGGCATAATGCTTAGCACATGGCAAACTTTCAATGAAAGGTATCTTCTTCTGCATTACTAGGACATAAATATGTTGCTTTTAACATTTGACTCTGGGAAAACATATTTCTTCAGACAATTAAATGTACTTAACACAGCATACATACATTCCTTTTTGTCTTCATAGCCAGACACAGGTCTCAAAGTTGTAATCAGCTCATATCGAATGACCTGTAATACCTCATTTTCAATTCCATGGCTGCACATTAGAATTACCTGGGAAGCTTCAGACCATGTGAGTCCAAATATTTGTGAATTGTTCTGAGTATCAGTATTTTTCCAAAGTTCTCCATTGATTCTAATACATCTGAAGGTGAGAACAGTTGATTTGTGCCTACTCTGTTTCCTTTTAATCTTAGTTATCCAGTTCTACAGTGTTCCACATTATTCTGTTTCAAATATTTTTTGAAATAGGAGCATTGTGATACTCACAAGAGATATATGGATTGATTGACAGAGTTATGGACAGACAGACAGATAACTAAGTTTTATATGCACTAAGATTGTTGCAATAAGAATGGACAGTATGGACTTCCAGTCAAGATGATGGCCTAGGTAAATATGGATCACCTGTTTGTATGATCACATCAAAATTACAACTAAGATATACAACAACCATCAATGAGAACCATCAAAATTGAGAATTAAAAATATGACAACTGCAGAATTAAAGAGACCACATACATCCAGACTGGTAGCAGGGGCACAGATGCAGATTGGCTCACCCCAGGTTAACATGTGGGGGATAAAAATTCATGAGAAATATCTTGGGAGCTCAGAGTCCCAGCTTCACACCAGGTACATCAGCCCAGGATTCTAGTGCCAGGAAGATAAGTCCCCATAACTTCAGACTACCAAAAACCAGTGGGGATTGAATCAGTTAAAGAAATATCTGCAGTCCCAAGAAGTTCCTCTTAAAGAACCCACACAGACTTCCTCAGACTCACTTCCTCAGCACTCCAGCACTGGGGTAGCAGCTTGAAAGGCTCCAGCAACACACAGGGAAGAACTGAATTGTCTGGTATCAAGGTGGTAGCCTGGGCCCAGCTTTCTTTCAGTCAGAAGGGCAGACAGAGTTCATTGTCCCTTTTCTGAGTCCTTCACACACAGTGCCACAGAGCCAACAGGAGGGTGCCATCTCTCAGACTTCATCAACCTTGCTAACACCGTTTGGTCTGTTTGGAGATCCCCTGAGACTTCATCCCACCCAAATTTTGTGTCCACCCAAGCTGTTAATCCTGACTTGTCCATATGAATGGCAGGTCTTGGCTCACTTCACAACTTTCTAAATACTGTCAAAAAAGCAATAGCAGGCTCCATGAGCACTAGTCCCTGTACCTCTTGCTAAGTGACCCAGGCCTAGCACTAGCAGCAGCCAGCCTAGATTCATAGCTTGG
This sequence comes from Artibeus jamaicensis, assembly GCF_021234435.1. NCBI lineage: Eukaryota > Metazoa > Chordata > Mammalia > Chiroptera > Phyllostomidae > Artibeus > Artibeus jamaicensis. The sequence goes on along the minus strand of NW_026522046.1, from coordinate 4,147,581 downwards.
CTTCCCCTGGAAATCTCCATGTCCAGCACAAGTAGCAACCATCACAGACTCCTTTATAGCTCATGCAGTGTGGCCCCATGCAGGACTTGGATCGGAGCTGACCTTGGTCTGAAGCACCCAGGAAACTCCAGGGCCAGCCCACCCAGTAGACAGCTACAGACTACGTGGGAACACCACCATCCTGACCTTGCATAACTGATTTTCCACAGAGGGTGGAGGTTGGTGGTGAGTGGTCATATCCAGTCCTTGCAGCTGACTGGCCTGGGGAAATCCCTCCCATTGACCTGCCAAGAGCAATCAAGTCTCAACTACAAGAGGAGAGTATACTAACCCCACTTGAAGGATACTGCTTGGGTACTGAGCTTGGTTCACAGAGGAGGCCATGCCACTGGACCTGTCAGATACCTACTACATTAGTCCACACTCCCAAAGCAGGAAACCATAGTACTTCTGCCTAATACATAGAAAAGAAAAAATATGAATTGGTAAAGAGACTTATTTAAGAAAAAGAAAATCAAAATGATGGGAGGGAAGGGGGCAGGGTGTGAAGAAATGGGTGAAGAGGTGAGAGGATGAAGAAGTACAAACAGGAAGTTACAGAATAGCCATGAGAATGTAAAGTACAGTACAGGAAATAGAGTAGCCAAAGAACTTATAAGCATGACCCATGGACATGAACCATAGTGTGGGGATTGTCTGAGAAAGTGGGGGTTCTGGGTGGATGGGGGTCAGATTGGGAAAATTGGGGCAACTATAATAAATTGATCAGTAAAATATAATATTACGAAAGGAGGAAAAGAGTGGAGAGTAAAAGAAGGGGGTGAATGGCCTTTGACAAACTTACAAACAAACTGCTTACTGAGTGTGAGGAATGAAGAAAAGGAATAAGCCATGGATCACAAAAAGTTTTCTAGTAGGTGCCTCCGGGAATGGTAATGCCATTAACATAAACAAGGAATCTGGGAGCTGGTCTGAGCTTCCTAGTAATTTGTAAAAATCAGACTGACCCCAAAATCCCAAAATACACACATTTTAAGATATTTCAGCAGCAATGCAAACATATGAAGTTATTATGAAAATAAATGTAAAGGACTACTATGACCCACCTCAAATTATTTCATTTACTGCAGTATCTGTGGCCCCTGCCATGTTAGCAGAAGTATCATTAGATACTCATAAACTAAGCTTGTAGGAAAACTTCAATTAAAGGACTCCTTCTCATGTCAAAAAGAACAAAAAGAAAAGAAATTAGTTTCAAAAAGTGTTCTTAAATTCTATTATTGATGAGATAGAATCTAGCAAAAGATCTTCATTGGGACAGCTTTTCTGTCTCCTATCTTCTCTATGTGGCATTTGGAGATGGTACCATTCTGAGTGTGTGGGAATCCACAATTCTATCATGGCTATTAAAAGTGGATGAAAGAGTAGCTCTTGGAAAAAATATAAGTACCAGCTTTTCATGTAAGCAATATTTACCATTTGGATGATTTACTACTGTGCCAACTTGGCTAAAGGGGAATTGTTCCCAAGAAGTCCCTTCCCTCTGTGGTTCTAGGTTAGAGTTGAACACAGGAGACATTTGGGTGATGAGGAACATGGAATGAACCAGAGCCACTGCTCTCTGAGGTCACAGGTTAGGATGCCTGAGTGAGGATGCAGAGGTGCTAAAGGGCTCAAGCCTGGCCTCATAGTCCCTTCTTTTTCCCGTAGCCCTCACCCACTCCTGCCTATGTGGACCTACTGCCACACAAGACCCACTAGGACCACAGCCTTCATCAGGTTTCTTCACTAACTCCCTTTTCCAGTCCCTCTGGCAGCCAGATGTGCTTGTCCAGATTTCCCTAAAATCTTCAACTTGTCCTACAGTACCAATGCCTGAGGAAGGCTGATTAGTAACTTTTCTTTGATCCTCTAACTTCTTCAGCCTGGATCTTTCTTCCCTAGCTCCTACCACCCATGTAAGGTCTGACTCCAAAGATAAATTCCTTATACTCTAAGACTCTTAGTGTGTGTGGTTCTGCTTCCCTGATCAAACTTTGACTGACACACCAGACTTTTTTTCTGCTACCAATTTACATCAGGGAAACACATTCCATTGCTTTGAAGACAGAACTAGGCCCAGCAATGAAACTGCATTAGAATATCTCCTAAGAAAATGCATAAAGGCTCTTCCTGCCCTAAGAATTTTAGTTTAGTGTGGGAGACACAGGCAGATAGGAATGTATATGAAGTTTACAATGGGAGGTAGAGGTGTGCTTTACAAGGCAGTGAGAGCAGGATGAGAAAGTCTGAGATGCAGTAAGCAAGCTGAGAGGGCAAGGGCCTGTCTCCTGCAACATCATTTTCCCAGAACCAAGGCACAGTGACTTAAAACATTATTGAACTGATTTGAAGTAAACTGAATTTGCATATGGCACAGGGTTAAGCCTTAGGTATAGGACCCTGAACAAGACAAACACAGCTCATGCCTTCACTTAGCTCACAGGTGGCAAACACAAGGCCTGCCATGGGCCAAATCCACCCCTTCCCGTTGTCTGATCTGGCCTGGCACCTTGTTTCTACCTGGTGGCAGCACTGAGCTCTTGCTTAACGGTTAAGGGGTAGTTACATTTATACAGTCCTAAAATGACATTTGGCGCTTTGAAGGAAACAGTGAGTCTGGTGTGGCCCCCAGTGAAAATGAGTTTGACACCCTGACTTAGCTGATAATCTAGTGTGATTGTACACAAACTTTCACATTCATCCAAGTCTCCTGGCAAACTTGTTAAAACCTGGATTTATGGGGCCATTTCCACAATTTCTCATTCAGCACATCTGTGGTGAGGTCCTGAAATTTGAGTTTCTAACGAGTTCCCAGGAGATGCAGGGGCTACTGGTACCGGGACCATAGTTTAGAGCTGCTGGTGTAAGACTTCTTACTCTGCCTATACTTTATAATCACTTGGCCAATGTTTCAAAATATTTCACTAGGAACATCGCCCCAGACCAATTCAGTCATGTTTTAAGAGTTCTGCTGGTGATTTTAATGTGCAGGTCAGGGTCTAAGCCACTGAAGTAATGAATACAAGCAAGCACTTTTTGGGGGGTGGGTTACGTGCTGTGTGCCAGACTCCATGTGAAGATCCCATACACACGATCACATCAGTGAACCCCATTTCACAGATGAGAAAACTGAGGCTCAGGGAAGTGAGATCAGCTGGCCAAGATCACATAACCAGTGTTAGTAGGAGAGGAAGGATGGAACCCGGGTCTCCTTGACTGGAGTCCATACTTAGAGCCGCAGATGCCTGTGCCACATGGGCCTCACAGAAACAGCACAGTGATTTAAATGTTGAAAAATGAGTAGAAGTTCTCCAGGCAGACAAAGGAGGAAAAGCTTTTCAGGCAAATGTATGGGAATACTTTGTTTCATCGTGCTTGGCTTTACTGAGACCCACAGATGTTGTGTTTTATACAAATTGAAGGCAAGAGCCTCCACCAGCAAAAAGATTGTGACACTCACTTTATTGTCACACTCACTTTATTGCTGTAGACTGGAACCAAACCTGCAATATCTCTGAGGCTCTCCAAAATTGAGCTCCACATCTCTGGAGGTGCCTAAGTAGAGGCTGGAAGTCTGAGGTATTCTGGAATGGATTACTGAGCTGGGTAGCAGGGCAGGGCAGGGCAAGATGACAGCTCTGGCCCACCCTCCCCCAAAGTCTAGAATCCTGTAATGAGGCCATCTAGACTGAGAGAGAAGCAGGTGGACCAAGAGGAGGAGAAAGACATAGGCAGTGACTTGCTCGTATGAGCACATACCTCTTTCCTGTATTTAATCTATTTTGAACATCCAGTAATACTTGGTTCTTAAATCTTATCCACCCCAAGACAACTCTATGGTAGTTATATGTGCTAGGTGAATATTAATAAATGAAAGCCAGAACATAGGACTGGCAAATACGGGACTAAGATTGAGACTATTCATATTTAAATATTTGTTTAAATGTTAAAATTTACTATTAATTGTCTTTTATTCTTTCTTTTTATATACTATTTATAGTACATACTCAAATGCCCAGTGTCAATAATTTAGAAGATACAGAATAACATAAAACAGCAAATAATTCTATTGTAAGTCACTGAATAAGTGAAACTACTGTTGAAATTTCAGTTGTAACTTTCCAGAAATGTTTTCTTCAAATATTTATAGGTAGGTGCATTCCAAATAAGGAATTATGCTATAAATATAATATAAAACCTTTATTTTTTAAAGCAACATATGTAATATTCTTATATTTGACTACCATAATTATAGTAAATGTATGAATACCTTTTAATAATATTATGTTGTAAACCAAAATAGGTAAGAAAATTTGGTAAGTATGGTATTTTTGTTGTTCTAACCCTGGCTAATATTACAAAAAGTAACATATGTAAATCAAAGCATCATGCTGTACACATATACAGTGATGTATGTCAACTATTTCTTAGTAAAACGGGACAGAAAGCAGAGCTTGGCGGTGTATTCAGGTAGTGTAATAAACAAGAAAGGATGTGACTGTGGAGAAGGCCCACCTGGGTTCTAAGCCCACTCTTACAATGAATGGACTCTAGGGTCCTAAGAAAGTTATTAAACCTACTTGGGCCACACCTTCCTTCTCTAAAACACGGTGATGGTGGCAGCCCATTTGCTGCTCCTCCCTAGACTTCACTTCCTGGAGCCACGTGATGATACCAAATAACTGAATAGCCAATATGACACCAGCACTGACCCACAGAGCTGATGCAGCCACCAGTCAGAACAGCTGCCAGCCATAAACAGCCTGGGTGGCAGCAGCTGAATGTGGGCTCTGCAGAATCCCCCTTCCTTCACCAGGTGTGAACACTGGGTGGGCTGCTTGGGTAGAAAGCACAGATGGGGGAAATCCAGGAAGAACCCCCAGACAAAGAATACATAGTTTAATAACTCACAGAAGAGTGTGACTAGTGCTCTTTAACTTACAAAGTACTTTCACAAATATTGCTTGAGTTACTGAAAATATTACCTGGATGCCCTAGGCTTGAACTTTCTCAATTTATTTCATTGAAATGCATCTCTAATATGCAAATCACATTCGTGCAAGTGAATAATGGAGTAAGAAACAACACCTACTCTAGGGAGCTTACATTGTGCTACAGGATTAGACAGGATGCCATTGATTGCTGCTTTGTCTAGATTTTTTCTGCATGATAGCTAAAAAGTGTATGAACGTTTAATGTCTGTTATGGTCAGTAAAGTGTGGGTCTGGAATTAGAACCAGATGTGCCTCCAAACTCAAGTGCTGTCCTGTTTATTTTGCCGCCTGTATTACTGCCATTTTCTGTTTCTGAGTCTCCACTTGAAACACCCACTGTGACCAGCCTGTGCCCCTTCCCAGCTCATCCTGACTGAGCACATCAGTCATCTCCTCACTCTCAGCTTCTCTGTCCTTGGGGTTCCTCTGTCTTCCCAGACTAAGAACATAACCAATTCTCTTTCACCCTTAGTTTTATTTCCTACACCCCCCATTTCCCCCAAACACACACTAAAATCTATCTTCTGCCATCACCACACACCTGAATCTGCTTCTATAACTCAGAAATCTTTAACCATCCCACTCTAATATTAGACATAATTTATAAGAACTAATTGCCAGGCCCTGCACAGATGGTATCTCATTTACTCCTCAAACAAAACTCGTTAGGCATGAAAAATTTTTATTTTTCCCAAATGAGGAATCTGAGGCTCAGAAAGGCTATATGATCATGATGGGCTCAGAATAACAGTCATCAAGTAGCAGAGCTGCACTGGAATCAAGGTTGGACTTACTGCCAAGTTCATGTACCTGCCACTTGGCTACGAGGCCATCATCATTCAGCCCCACTGACCCCTCTTTTCAGGGGCTCTCAGGAGACAAAACTAGAGACCCTATCAACAACAAGAAAGTCTTCAAACATCTTTTGTGGAGGAAGAGAGTAAGAAATGAGGGCAAACATCTACTAAGGGCTAGCCCTGGAACTCCTCTCTCTGAATCATCTGACTTCATCAGAAAGTTTACTTAGGCTTGGTGAATGAAAGACTCCCTGAGGTCAACCAAATCAGAAATGAGAAGGAAGGACAGGGTGAGTGGCCTCCACTCAACTCATCTCTCCTTATGCTTCTCCTCTGTCCCTCCTATTCTGGGGAACATTTTCCTTTCTACCACTAATAACAATTGAGTGGAGAGGGGCTGGTTTGTCCAGAGACCATACAGGATACCCATTTTTATTTTTAGCTGCGCCCATGTTCTGGGGTGGGATTCCCTGCACTTGCTATGTCCCTGTGTGTGGTTTCCCAGGTATAAAAAGACATTTTATTGAAAGGTGTCTGCACATGGTGGCATAGTTGTCACACATAGTGACCTTCATAAATGGCTTTGGAAAGTGATTTGGAAAAGGGAATACCATGGGGTTGGTGTTGTTTTCTCCTCCTTTATTAGTTTCTGCTCTGATCTCCTATCACAGTTGTGCAAGTACATGGAAATTTGCTCTGTGCTCCCATGTGATCCCCAAATGCAAACAAGCATATGTTGTCACTGACCCCAGTGTTGCAATGTACTAGCCTGAGATCTGCTTGGATAACCCAGCAGAACCGTTTACCCTTTGTTAATAGGACAAACAGTGGGTGGCAGCAGGGATCCAAGCAGAGAAAGCACAGACACAGGAGACAAGAGGCTGAAGAGAGTCACCATCAGCATCCAAAGCAGCTCCCAAGTGTTGGTGAGACTGTTAAATCATGAAGCTCATTGCCATCTTTCTCCTTTGCTCCAGACTGCTACCAAGTTTAACCCAGGAACACCACTCGGAGGAAATCGACTGCAATGATGAGGATGTATTTAAGGCTGTGGACTCAGCTCTTCAGAAATACAACAGTGGAAGCAAAAGTGGCAACCAGTTTGTGTTATACCGCATAACGGAAGTCAACAAGACGGTGAGTGAGCTGTATTCTGCCTTGAGGTCATTTGGGATTTGTGTGGTCACTTGGAACCTGAGACACACACACATATATGTGCACACACACCAATCACCACAGAATTGGTGATCAAAGGTAGGAACTTATAGCGTTTACAAACGACCAATCTGAGCTCTGGGCTGGGGTGGAGGGCAGGGTGCAACTGGTCCTCGGCCACCAAGGTTGGCTTCCTGGGTGATCAGAGGAGGGGTATCCTAGGGTGAAATGAAAGAAAGGTAGATGGAGTCACTTGAAAGTGACTATGCAGTGTTGGACAATCCTTGAACTCAGACCTAGCAAGATTTCCTGGGTGACCAGACTCAGACTAAAATACAAAGACTCCAGACTTCTAATGAGTAGGGGGTGCATCTAACAAATACTATATAAATGTCCCTATACATAAAATTAAAAAATTCAAAGTCCCCAAAGCAGAAAACAGAAAGGTGGTTGCCAGGAGCTGTGGGGGATGGAGTGGGCAGGTGTTGGTCATGGGGACAGACTTTCAGTCATAGCATGAGTGACTGCTCCTTGGGGTCTGCTGTACAGCATGCTGGTTAGAGCTGATAATACTGTACTGTGTACCTGAGATTTGCCCAAAGGCTGCACCTTAAGGGTTTTCTCCACACACATGAAACATGTAATTATGTGAGTTGATAATGCATGTTAATTAACATAGCTGTGGTAATGATTTCACAGTGTGTATGTATATCAAATCTTCTCATTTTACATCCTAAATATGTACAATTTATTTGTCAATTATACCATAATAAAGCTAGGGTAATGAGGGGCGGTGAAGTACATCTAAGAGGAGTCATAATGAGATTCATGTGGTTCTGCTGTATTTGACAGCATATCTGCTAAAAATTTCCTATTGCTGAACACATAAAGGGTAATAGTGATGTTCTATTTGGTTTTGAATATTGTTTTAATCACTGGTTGATACACTCAGGATGAAGGTAAATCCTGAAAGAATGTGTGATTCCAAGAAATACAAACTTTCAGACCCAGAGGGGTGGGGTCTCTGGATTGAGTGGGAGAGGGTCACAGCTGATTGGGGGAATCTGGGCAGCTGTCTCTTTGGCCTTCTGCCAGGGACTCAATGGCCCAATATATCTTTGTGTGGCTCTGGACTGCTCTGGGCCACCTTCCCTCCACTGGAGCACAGCCCTGTACAACCCAGTCCTGTGAGCTCCACTCCAGTTCCAGCTCCAGTTCCAACTCCAGCTCCGATTTCAGGACCAGCTTCACACAGTTCCAGATGAGGCAGCAAAGTTCTTTAGGTCTATCATGAAAGATCTGCATTCTGATGAAAACTGGGAGGAATCAGACAAGGCAGAGAATAATGATTATGTATTCATAATGGAGAGACTAGTAAATAGAAGAGACAGCCCAAGTCCAGGAGTTAGTTAGCTAAGGTGATGGCAGCAACAATGGAAGCTGTTATGCTTCTTCCCGCTATGTCATGAGCCATTGCCACACTCATCAAAAACCAACAAGAATCAGATTCTTGAAAAGTCTAGTAAAGCAAAGCAAATCAGATAAGCAACTAAAGAATGGTGAACGTGACAAAGCATACCTAGGTGAACTGGTAGAGCTTTCCAGAAGGTAAATGATGCTGGAGAAAGAAACATGGTATAGCAGTCATGACCCTCATAGAGAAATTTGACACTTTCATATTATAAACACAGTATGTGATTTTGACCTTTGTTGCTGGACGAATCAATAGTCCATAAACTACAGAGTTTCCTGGAAACATCTGGAGCATCCTGAGGATCTGTCACCTGGATGCATCAAAAACAATTGTGGTTTTATGCTGTTGTGTGTGATTTTTTCTTTATATTAAAGCACTCAGAATGGTGTGACTGAAGAGAAAAAAATTAAAATTAAGCAACTTTAAGCTTTATTTTTCTTTAATGCCAATCATTGTCTCATGATAAAAGAAAAATTAAACAAACCAGTCAGAAGACCACTTTTCCTCTTCAAGGAAATCCCTGGGGAGAATTAAGCTGGATAGTCTTGAAGACAAAACACTCCCATACAAAAAACTTAAAGAATGTGCATGGTATTGTGTATATCTCTCTGTGATGGTTCATTCCGCAGGACAGATACATTTCAATACTCCATGTTATTACATAACTCATCTACTTATTATCACATACAGATATGCCAAGGTCATGGGGAGAGTGGCACAGCAGGCATATAAGTACTTGTTCCCATGGGTGCTCTCTTCTGCAGTGCCCCTGCCATCACAAGCCCAGGGATCTTACTCATATACTGGGCCACTCTCCACCAACTTTTTCCAACTCCTTAACTCCTGGCAGTCTGCGTTTTCCACCTTCTGTTTTCTAGTTCCACAACACAGGTGATGTGGGGACCAAATAAACACCCTGATTTTTCTCTGTGGTCTTTTTGCTGCAAGTTGGGGCCCAGTCCTTGGCTGTATCCATGTAACAATCTTGGAGCATGGTAGAAGAGGCACCAAATGGGATCATGTGACATGCTGTCTGGACTTTGTCAATCAACCTGTTGGACTTTTAGACAGAAGCGTTATATGTAAACGTTCTGCATCCAGCATTGTTGGGCTGCCATCGACATTCTGGTGTCTATTTTACTGTTACAATATTAGGTAAATATGAAGTAAAGGCATTCCACAGGATCCTCATTTTTAAGAAGGAATTTTGGTTCTGTTTTCTGAAGAAATGTAGAAATTCTCAATTTAAATCTATTTACTAGTTAAGAGTTTCAGCTTTCCTCCACTGCCGGTAAGTTATACATCTTTACCATTAAACCTGGAATAAAAGATTTTTGTTTGTTCATATATGATCCATTTAGATACTTTTATATTTGGAAAGCTAAAAATCTTTCTTTGGGGCAAATTGTTATTTTTTGTGATCTAACAGGTCATGTATTAACCTGTAGATTCAGTGGTTCAATACCTGTTTAGTCACTTGCTTATATTCCAGAAGGATTTCTTGTGTTGGTGAATATGAAGATGGTATGGGAGGGGGATATTTCTGTTCTTGATGTGTCCTATTTTGAAACTAGAAATCTGTTTTGTGGCATGCAAAAGAAAGCAAATTATTTTTGAAAAAAACTAAATCAAAGTTAAGAACAAAATACAATCTTTTAGCAGTTTGTTTAAATGAATTTCACCATGTCTCTGTGATAGTTCACTTTGGTGGAAGGAAAAAATTCAGCCATTTGATGTGATGAGATGAAAGAAAAAAGCTCAGTGGGCATTTTTTCTTTTTCTGAAAATGAAATCGAGCCATTCCATTTACAAACTAGTATAATCATGTGAGGCCTAGTGCCCTCAGCAACATTTAATGGTGTCGTCTTCATTGGCTGACATCTGTAACAAATGTGTCCTTTTGTTCTCAAATGTCCATGGAGTCACTCTTTACCTTGCTATGTACACCACTACCACCTATTCCTTCATCGAAATGTGAGACCTGAAGGAACCTCAGAGTTGACCTTGTTTGCCTCCATCATCTCCCAGATGCCAATACTCTGAGGCAGGCAGGCTCAGAGAGAGGGCTGCTCTGGGACTCAGGAGGCCTGGGACCTGGGCTGGCTGGGCCTTTCCAAGGTGGGAGGCTGTGTGAACTATTGTGGCCTATCAACTGGGGCCTCTTTCTTCTCACCTGCAAAGTGAGGGACTGGGCAACATCTCCTCTCAGGTCCCTTGCTGCTGCAACATGACTGAACCTTACATGTGAAAGCTCATTTAACTCAGAACCCTTGAACTTTAAAAGTTTAACTTACTCTTTTGTGATATGCTAGAAAAAATAGAAAACAAAACAAAGCAAATAAAAATACTAAAATTACTCATACCTAATTGTACTATCCAGGGACAACTTAACATTTTTTTAAAAAATGAAAAACATTCTCCTTTTTGTGTGTGTTTGTTTTCTAATTGTGGAAGTAATATACATTTGTTTTTTAAAAAATACACATAATACAAGAATGTTAGTGTAAAGAAGAGAGTGAGAGACATACATTTTAATAGCTTTGCTGCATAACTTTCCAGACTTTTAATGTCATATACATACTTTGTTCTTACTGGAATTGTTGAACATCATGTGGCAAATGGTAAGGTCACCAGTTTGACTTCAGGTCAGGGCACATGGCTGGATTGCATGCTAGTCCCTCATTGGGGTGATTTCCAGAGGCAAACAGTCAATGTCTTTCTCCTCTCCTTCTCATTCACCTCCCTTATTTCTAAGTGTAAATAAATAAATCATTTAAAAATTAATTAAAAAATAAATTAAATAATATATAAATGAATTGGTTTATATAAAAATAGGCCAAGTCTAAGAATACTACTTTGTGACTTAAAAACATCTATTTATAAATATATCATGAACATTCTTCTGAGTATTTATAACTTTCCATATTTTTAATAATGTTTAGATATTATTGATTTAAATCAATATCAACTATTACAACTCCACCAATTCCACTGAGATCATTTGGTGTTGGGTCATTTGAATGAGACCTACATATCTTTGGTTGCCTTTTTTCAGGATGAACAGAAGCCATTCTATTTCATCAAGTACCAGATCAAGGAGGGAGACTGTCCTGTTCAAAGTGACAAAACGTGGCAGGACTGTGACTACAAGGAAGCTGCTCAGGCTGTAAGTGGGATGCTCCGGAACCTCAAGTTTTCTCCGTGGGGACTATGATTATTTATTTCACCAGTGCTGGGGATGATAAGTATTGTGAGCCTGTTTGTGGGGGGTGCACACAAACCCTCTAATGTTTAGAAATTCAAATGCTCAAGGTCTGTGTTCTTGGCTAGACAGAAAGGACATGGAGAAGCCAGCCATTAAATGTGGGGAAAGCCCTCCCATGAGGAGGGGACTCTAATGACCAATTGGGACACATGGGCCAGGTCTCAGAGAGTGAACAGATTGATATTTGGGCTGAGATCAAAGGCTTGTAGGGGATACTGTGGGTGCTTAATTTGCACAGACCTGAGTTTGCATCCTGCTCTGCCTCCAACTGACTGACCACTGGGATCCCTTGTAAAGTGGAGGTAAAATTGACCTCACCTGTCTGCAGGAGGATGAAAGGAGATCTACTATGAAAGGACCTTATTTTAATAACAATGGCAATCTTATCCAAGTATCTAGCGTCTGTGTGTCACATCACAGCTGGTTGTTTGGCCTTAAGTGAGGGAGGCTGCAGACAGTATCTGCCTGGAAGCAAGCCACTCATTCCACAGTGCATGGACTCACCTCTTTAATGGCAAAATACCTGTACACTGCGTGTACTTGAATGTGAAGTTGAAAAGTAAGTTAAGAGGAGAGTAGAGCCAGCTGATTCTAGGGCATTGTGTTCATCTTGGTGAAAGAGAAGTATCTCCAGAGCTCCATACATAAAGCTACCTGAAACCTCCCTGTTTATACTGCCACTTCTCTCGATGCCTCATGAATATCAGTGGCTTGTAAATAATAATAATTAGGCTACAAAAACATTCATTCTTGTGCATCCAAACTCTATTAGAAAAAAGTCTTGACAAGTGTTAGTTAAAGGAAAGCCACACTGAGCAACAGTACTAAGGTGCACTTCTCCATTGGAAGATTAACAGAAATGGTCTCTCTTTCTCTTTTTTCCCTCTTTTTAGGCCACAGGAGAATGCACTGCGACTGTGGGGAAACGAGGAAATACAAAGTTCACTGTGGCTACCCAGACCTGCCAGATCACTCCAGGTAGCTGACATATCCAGTGGCCCTGCCCTGGGGCAATGAACCATTTTCTTGTGAGGCCAGGAGCAGAATCTAGACAAAGGCCCTTTCCAAGGGAACAGAGTGGCTGCAGCAATTCCATTTGCAGCCTCGGTGGGACTTTAGGGAATGGGGATGGCAGAGTCCTGAGTTTGGGCCAGGCTCCTGACAAAAATCTCCTCAGCACTAAACCGACCCTCTTCCTGGAGAACAGTGCTGTATGTATGAGGCCTGTGCAAGAACCCTGGGAAAGTACTAGAAAACATACCACTTGTCATTGATTGTAGGTGGCACGATAGAGTGAGAAGAGCCAGGCTTTGAGGTCCAATCTGGCCTGAAATCATGTAGAAGCTGCTAACCATTCCAGTTTCCCTTCTCCTTACCTATCAAAGGGGATTGCTACAGAATATTGTTGGAGATTGAACTAGAGGACAGGCCTGCAGGTACAATCATAATAATGCATTGAGGAAATCAGAATAAGAGTAATAATAGCTGATATTTATTGAGCACTTATTGCCAGTCACAGTTCTAATCACTTCACATGTTGACTTATTTAATCCTCACCCACATTCTATGAGGCAAGTGTAAATATTCTCATTTTGCAGATGAGGAAACTGAGGCCAACCACAGTAAAGTGTCTTGCCCAAGATGCCACAGCTAGCACTTAGCAGAGGCAGTATACAGACCTTGTAGGATGGTGGCAGAGTGCCTGGGTGCAGAAGAATGGGCACATCTAGGTAATGCCAACCACAGAAGCAAACTCAGAACCAGCCTCCTGCAAGAGAGGGTTTCAGCATATGAGGCTCCTGAGCAGCATCACCAGCATCACTCTTGGCTGCTGGTGGAGGGGCAGTTATTCTGTCCTGGCTTCCTCATCCATGTGGAACCCACAAAACTATATCTCTTGAGCTTCAGTTCTTGCAAGAAGTGGCATTCCAAGAAATACAATGCAAATAGAAAGGACATTACAAGCAAATGAACAAGTTTTGGAGTAGGTTTTTGTTACTTATTTGAAGAACTCTACCTCATAAGTAAATGTTCACATTCTCCAGAGCACAGTCCTTATGTACTATGAGGTGAAAAGCTCTTTGCCAAACTTCTAGGCCCGCAATTACTACTAGATCCACTATTGTTTATCTGAAAACTTTTGGGTCAAGTATATTTCAGATTTCAAAAAGGGAGAAAGGACTCTTGGACCTGGACAACAGTGTGGGTATTACAGGCAGGAAAGGGGTACAAGAGCACTAAATGATTATAGAAAAAACACAATTAAAAAAGTTTTAAAAATCTTTATTTTAATTTTAAAAAATTCCCTTGAAAATTCCCTGGGCATTCTGTCACCCAGAAAAACTGAATTTGAACCTACTCTTCTCACCCTCAAAATGCAGCTCCATCATTTCTCTGACCCCAGTCAGAGCTGCCCTTGAGGTCAGCAAACCAGCCTCTCTTCTCTTCTCCATCTCCCTTTACCTCCCTTCTCCATCTTCCTTTCATCTCCCATGATTCTCATTCTTTTGTTCTCCTCTTAGCAATTCTTTCGCCTTTCCCCTGCAATTCCCCTCCAGTTTTTTAACATTGTCCACTACCCTGATGCTACATAGCTTCTGCAAGGGGATCAGTGAGGAAAGCTGACTTGTGGAGTAAAAGCCAAGAGACAGTGGCAGAGGGTGCTGTGTTGACCTGCTGCCAACTGAGGGGCAGTGTTGTAGAGCGCTGCTGGCCTCCTGATTCTCTTTGGCTGGAATACACTCAGGCAGCCATAGTTCCCAGGTGAAGAGGCTCAGGATGCCTTCACGATTTTCCCCTCTCTATGGCTTGTGCACCAGTGGGTTAGGGCTCTCTGTTATAAACATAACTTGGTAACTTAACACAAACTCAGTCCTGTTTTAATATTTATAATTTTATTAAAAAACCCTTCAGTGGCACCCACTGTTACTGCAGACCATTCTTCATTCACATCAGTGGGTCTCTGTATACCCTGAAATAATGTGGAGAACACTGTGAGTACCTGCATTTCCCTGGAGAGGGCGCCATGGTTTTCATCAGGTGCACCAAGGAGCCCATTACCCTTGGAACAGGGTGTAACCCCTGGCCTCCAGAGTGAAGCCCATGCCCAGCAGCAGAGGGCTCTCTCTACCAACCATTGACCCCTCAGTCACCACTGCCTGCTTCCTGCTTTAAGCTCTGGTAAATGTGTAGACACCCCGTCCTACACAGCTGCCCCTGACTGACTCATGCTGCTTTCTTGGGAGCCACTTGTACCTTCTTCTCAGGTGCCCAATTGGCCTTGTCTGCTTTTCACCCTTCGTGACTCAAGCCTTTCCTCCTTGGGAAAGTCTGTCCTGAATTCACTCTGGGCCACTGTCTTTCCAAGCTCTTGCCAAAGTATAATGGAATATGCTTCTACAGTTCTGTCTCTCCCACTCAACTTTGCCCAACTCCTTCACCCCAGTGACAATTACTAACAAATGTATCCATCTGTGTAGTCTATCTCAGCGCCTGGCACGTGACAAGAGGTGCAAAACATGGACATGGTTCTTGAATTGAATTGACACAGGACATATTCCACTCTGCAACAGGCTTCAAGGAGCCTTTAACATTGAAAAATAAATAATAATAGATGTGTAGAGGTTTACATTTTTATAAGTTGATAAATTTATGTATTACTTCTATAATTTACAATGACTTTTAAATACATTGAAAGCAATTATGCATGATAGTATGCATATAAGATATTCCTAAGTCATTGTCAGGTTTTTTTTCTTCTGGCTGACTGAAAAGCAGGAGTATGTTCTCTTTTTCTAATATATTAAAACTTATTAGGAAGTTTGTCTACCAAGGTCATTGAAGTTACCTTACATATTTAGGGTAAAGTGTTTCAATGCGAATTTTGCTCATTAACACTGCCCTTTTGCCTGCCCTTCTTTGTCAAGCCGGGGGCCCTGTGGTGACATCCCAGTATGACTGCTTTGGCTGTGTGCACCCCATCTCAACTGCCAGCCCGGACTTGGAACCCTTTCTGAGACACGCCATTCAACATTTTAACAACCGCACTGACCGTTCTCACCTCTTTGCCCTGAAAGAAGTGAAACAGGCAGAGAAACAGGTTTGTTCTTTCAGTTTTTATTTTGCATAGAATTGTTAAAATTTATTAGATCTTTACGTTTAAGTCAAAATGATTCAGATACTGCAATAGGTAAAGGGGAATAGTAGGGCTAGAGAGACCCCTTGCTCTGAGATTGCTTTAATAAATAGGTAGTTAGCATTACATGGTGTTCTTAGAGATGGTGAAATGAAAAGATCTTTCTGGCTCTAAGTGATTTTTTTTCCTTTTAAGTATTTATGTATGTATGCATGTATTTATTTATTCACCTGAAGACTATCTTACGAATTTTAGAATGAGAGGGCATGAGGGGGAAATAAATGGAGAGGGCCAAAGACATCAATGTAAGAGAAAAACCTCAATTGGTTGCCCCTCCCATGTACCCCAACTGAGGACTGCACGCACAACTTATATATTTGCCCTGACCAGTAATGGAATGCTCAGTCTTTCAGGTTATGGGATGACGATCCAAACAACTGAGCCACACTAGCCAAGGCTGGCCTTAAGGTTTTAAGAAATACATTGTCACCTAGATATGAGTCAAACATGGCTCCAAAATATTAAATGGTACCTGAAAAGTTTGGCATGGGTTTCTGTGTGCCTTCTAAAGTATAGTTTTCATATCATCACACACAAAAAAAGAGAATACTTCTAAAGCTGGTCTTTCCATTGACTCTGTTCACTCAGTGTTTCTGGATTCCTTGTATTTCAGCGTGTAATTACTAGAGACTCACTTTGGTCAGTAACATTTTCTGTTTTTACTAGACCTTCAAACTTGCCTTCATGCAAAACACATGTTCTGCTCAGTTATGTCTGTATCCAGCTAACAGTGTAGGGCTAGGCCAGGATAAAGCAGAAGAGAAGTCATTTTCTGACAATCTGGGAACATGGGAACCTACCAGCAAAGACCACTGACACTCCAAAGTTTTCCTTAACCATCTAAAAGAGCATTATTAATATTTCACATAATTCAATGGAATATAATTTTTCTGCTGCCTGGAAGAAAAAATATTGTTAGGAATTAAATAAGAATATACAGTAATTCCACCTACATATTGCTTTTCATTTACAGATGAGGAGTGTGTGTGTATGTGTGTGTGTGTTGAAGGGTGTGAGAGTCATAAAGTGCTCAGTATTTATTCGGTCAGACTTTTGCCTAGTAATAATAGTTTATAGCCCTAACTAGAGGGGTTCAGTAGGTTGGGCATCATTCCACAAACTGAAAGGTCGACAGTTTGATTCCTGCTCAGGGCACACGCCTGGGTTGCCAGCCACATCCCCAGTTGGGGGTGTACAAGGAGCAACTAATTGATGTTCCTCTCAAGCCTCAGTGTTTCTCGTCTTCTCTTTCTCCTTCCCTTCCTTTCTCTAAAAATAAATAGATAAATAATTTTAATAAAAAATAATAGTTTATATGTTTGTGTACTTGTGATATGCCTGGCAGTATTCTAAGCTCCTCATAACACTGAATAATGTTTAAACTGCTATTTAACTATTCAATTCAAAATTGTTTCAGATGGTGATTGGATGGAACTATAAAGTTACTTACTTAATTCAGCAAACTAATTGTTCCAAGGAGAATTTTCTGTTCTTAACTCCAGACTGCAAGTTCCTTCTCAAAGGGGTAAGTTAGCATTTGGTGTTCAGTATCTTTATGGGAGTGGGAATACTCAGCCGTATAGAAAGACTTGGTCACTAAAATTTCAGATGACACTCGTGAATTCACAGTCATGTTCACCTTGTCACCAGTCAAGCAGCCTTACCTACCTGGTCAAAAAATCCGTACATCCTGCAAAAAGCATTTACAGATACAACCAGAGCCTCAGACAAAACGATGCCATGCCAAGTTCGTCTATTCCTGTGCTCACACTTTCCTGTTGCCCTCTCTGCCCCCTGTGCTCAATGCCCTTCAAGTCCTCCTGAGCTCTATGCAGGGTAATCCCTCACTTCAGAATTGTCTCTGCTCCTGTTCTTACCTTCCCCCACCTTCCTTTACCATTAATAAACATATCCTGAACTTCTATCACTTTTTAGAATTATACCTTGCTATCAGATCCAAAATTATGTTCAAAGAGTGGTTAGTGCCTGTTCAGATGACTAAGGCATGATGACCTTCCCAGGAATATTTGCATTTTAGCAGAAGACTCTGCTTTAAGCAAGGGATTGCTGCAAACCCTGCAGTCTATTATTCTACTTGTAAAAATTTTATTATATGGGAAGAAAATGAGGAATCCAGACAGTAAGATGCTCATTTCAGTGCTATTGCTAATAGAAAAATCTTGGAAATAACTTTTTTCAACCTTAGGCACTGTTTAAGTAAATTACTGTGTATCCATACAGTAGAATATGTGCAAACATTAAAATTATGTTTACAGATTTTTAGTGACTTAGTAAATGGTTGTAGTATGTTAAGGGAAACACACACAAAACAATAGAATTCAACACTATACATAAAGACTGATTCAAATATATAAAGTAAATGTAAAGATGAAAAGTGACGCAGGGCGCATTTGAGATTTTTCTCCCCATCAGTTGTAAGTTTGGCTCAAATAAACTGTGAAAATTTTTTTAATGATGAAAAAATATGCCAAAATATGAAACATAGTTAACTTTCAGCTGAAACTATGAGTGCTTTTTTTTGATTCTTTGTACTTTTTGGAACTCATTGTTTAATACTTTCCAAAGTTTCTAACCAAGCATGTATTTATTTCATAATTGGGGA
Organism: Artibeus jamaicensis; assembly: GCF_021234435.1. NCBI lineage: Eukaryota > Metazoa > Chordata > Mammalia > Chiroptera > Phyllostomidae > Artibeus > Artibeus jamaicensis. The sequence goes on along the minus strand of NW_026522046.1, from coordinate 4,129,036 downwards.
AAATACTGAAGACTATTAAGAGAGTGAAAAGACAACCTTGAGAGTGGGAGAAATTATTTACATCATATATCTGATAAGAATTTAATATGGAGAATATATTAAAAAAACTCCTACACACCACAAGAAAAGGACAATCAACCTAATTTTCAGATGGGCAAAGGACTTAAACATAAACATTTCTCTAGAGGAGATATATGGCTCTGGCCAGGTGGCTAAGTTAGTTGAAGTGTAGTCCCATAAACCAAAATGTTGCCAGTTCTATCCTGAGTTAGGGCACATACCTAGGTTGCAGGTTTGATCTCCGGTTGGAGTGTCTACGGGAGGAAAACAATCCGTGTTTCTCTCTTTCTTCCTCCCTTTATTTCTCTCTCTCTCTCTCTCTGTGCCTTCTCTCTCTAAAATCAATAAACAGATCCTTGGGTGAGCATTAACAAAATAATAAAAAATTCAATAAAGATAAATGACCAATAAGTATGTCAAAGAATGGTATGAGGGAAGTACAAAGTTTATATTACATATATTTTACCATAATAGACAAATAGTAAATCGGAGAGAGAGAAACCCTCAAAACAATGTATGCTTTAGCTACTATTTAACTTTTGTTAATTTGAGTCAAGTCTTTTATCAACATCTCAGTTTTTTTTAGTTAATCATTTGAGATTTTGTAGGCTCAAATATTATCTAACCTGAATCTTTCTGCATTTATTTGTAAGGCCTCAACTTATTGGTTTTCTCTCTGCAGCACAGAGAGATAGATGCAAGGGCTGGTTGCAGTCACAAAGTCAATCAGATTTTGGGTATCACTCCTCTGAGCTCCTGCTTGCTTGTTTGTGAAATAGGGAGGAATAATAGCACCTATCTCACAGCCATGGTTACAATAATGAAAGGATATAAAATGTGAATGAATTATTGTGCCTGCAGTTGGTAAGATTGAAGGCCTTGCTGTTCAGCACTTGGTCCCTGAATCAGTAGCATCAGCATCACCAGGGAGCTTGTTAGAAAAGCAGAGTCTTGAATTCCACCCCAGGTCTACTGGGGCTACATATTAACAAGGTTCTCAGGTGACTCATTTGCACTTTAAGGTTGAAGAAGCACTGATTCAAGAGGTCTCCTAAGTAGTTCTCAGGCCATGCTGCATATTAGAATCCCTTTGGCCAGCTTTAAAGTAACTATTCCTAGGCTCTTCCCCAGATGTTGTGACTTAATTTGTCAGGGGTGGGTTTCTAGAGTCAGGATAAAAGCTTCTTGTGAATCAAATATGCTGATAGAATTGAGAACCTCAGGGCTACTTGCAGCATCCTTCTCCCCATCCAAAATTAAGATATTGTAAATATGGGATTTCTTGTATCTTATTTTATATAAGATACAAGACACTTATTATATATGTATGTATGTATATATACATATATTCCCTTATCAGAAATAAAAATTGATAGAAAACTTCAAGACAGTGCAGAAACTTTGAAAAAATAATGTGAAACCACATACTCAAATACTGAAAGATATATAAGTGTATTTCCCTCATCTCTTTGTTTGTGTGTGTGGAGGCAGTGGGGGGTGGGAGCGAAATATAGACAATTTTTGGTGATTTTTTTTCCTCTTGATAGTTGTAATTATTTCACATGCTACATTTTTTCACCTAAGAATTTTTCTTTCATTAATCTCTTAATAAACTTTTTAAATTTTATCTTATTTTCTAATATTATTTTTAATGTTTTATTTATTTATTTTTTAATTTATTTATTTTAATTGTTGTTCAGGTACAGTTTTCTGTCTTTTACTCCCCTCCCAGCTCACCGCCCCCCATGCTCCCCACCTCCCTTCAATCCCCCCCTTAGTTTTTGTCCATGTGTCCTTTATACTCGTTCCTGTAAACCCTTCTTCCCCTTTTCCCCTGAAATTTCCTCCCCTCTCTCCTCTGGTCCCCATCAGCCTGTTCTCTATTTTAGTGTGTTTGGTTATATTTTGCTTGCTTGTTTGTTTTGTTGTTTAGCTTCCTGTTAAAGGTGAGATCATATGGTATTTGTCTTTCACCACCTGGCTTATTTCATTCAGCATAATGTTTTCCAGTTCCATCCATGCTGTATTTTTTTATGTTATTACAGTTGTCCCAGTCTTGCCTTCTTGCCACCCTCTACCTAGCCTCCCCCCACCCTCTCAGGTAATCCCCACACCACTGTTCATGTCCACAGGTCATGCATGTATGTTCTTTGGCTAAGCCCTTTGCCTTCTTTCAACCCATCTCTACCATTCCCTTTTCTCTTAAAGCTATCATTAGTTTATTTTGTTCATTAGATTCTACTTATAAGTGAGATCATATAGTATTTGTTTTTCACTGACTGTCTTACTTCACTTAGCATAGTAGTCTTAAGATCCATCTATGCTGTCACAAAAGGTAAGCATTCCTTCTTTTTTACTGCTGCATAGTATGCCAAAGTGTAAATGTATCACAGCTTTTTGATCCACTCATCTACTCATGGGCACTTAGGCTGTTAGAAGATTTTGGTGATTGTAAATAATACTAACTATGAACATAGGCATGCAAATATTCTTTTGAATTGGTGTTTCGGGATTCTTAGGATAGATTCCAAGAAGTGGGATCACTGGGCCAAAAGGCACTTCCATTTTTAATTTTTTTGAGGAAATTCTATACTGTTTTCCACAATGGCTGCACTAGTTTGCATTCCACCAACAGTACACTAGGGTTCCTTTTTCTCTACATCCTCCCCCAGCACTTGTTGTTTGTTGAATTGTCAATGATAGCCATTTTGGCAGGTGTGTGGTGATGTCTCATTGTGGTTTTTTATTTGCATCTCTCTGATAGCTAACAATGTTGGGTATTTTTTCATATGTATATTGGATATCTGTATGTCCTCCTTGGAGAAGTGTTATTCAGGTCCTTTTCCATTTTTTAATTGGGTTGTTTGTCACCCTGGTGTTGAGTCATATAAGTCCTTTATAAATTTTGGAAATTAAACCCTTACAGCTACCTGGTTAAATGTTCATTATTTTGTTTCTTTTCAAGGAACCAGCTCTTGGATTTATTGATCTTTCTCATTGATCTTTAGTCTCTATGTTATTTATTTCTACTCTGATCTTGATTAGTCCTTTCTTCTATTCACTATGGGCTTTGTTTGTTGTTGTTTTCCCAACCCTTTCTGGTGTGTGGTTAAATTATTTATTTTAGATTTTTCTTGCTTCTTGAGGTAAGCCTGTCATGCTATGAACTTCCCTCTCAAGGAACACAGTTTTCTCTGTGTCTCATAGGTTTTGGGTTGTTCTGTGTCTTTTTTATTTATTTCCAGGTAATTTTGTATTTCTTCCTTGATCTCATTGATAACCCATTCATTATTTAATAACATACTATTTAGCCTCCATGTATTTGAATGTGTTGAGTTTTTGCAATTGAGGTTGATTTCTTAGTATCATGCCATTGTGATCTGAGAAAGTGCTTGATATCATTTCAGTTTTCTCAAATTTGTTAAGACTTATTTTCTGTCCTAACATGTGGTATATCTTTGAGAATGATTCATGTGCAATTAAGAATGTATAATCTGTTGTTTTGGGATGAAATCTTCTGTAATTATCAATGAAATTGATTTGACCTAGGGCATTATTTAAGGTTGCTGTTTCCTTGCTGATTTTCTGTCTGGAAGATCTATCTGTTGCTGACAGTGAGGTATTAAAATCCCCTACTATGACCGTATTGCTGACACTTTCTTTCTCAAAGTCTGCCTAGATTTTCTTCTTTTATTCAGGTGCTCCTGTGTTTGGTATATATGTTTACAAGGGTTACAGCCTCTTGTCGGATCATATTAGTATTATGTATTTACATAAGAGACCTTCTTTGTCTCTTGCTATCACCTTTGTTTTAAAGTCTATTATGTCAGACATAAGTATTGCTACCCCATTTTTTGTCTCTATTGGCATGATATATTTTTTCTATTCCTTCATTTTAAGCCTGTGTATATCTTTTGTTCTCAGGTGGGTCTCTTGTAGACAGCATATGTATGGGTCATGTTTCCTTAAGCATTTGTATTTACCCTATGTATTTTGATTGGAGCACTTAATCCATTTACATTTAAGGTTATTATTGATAGGTAATCATTAATTACCATTTTTTCTTCATACCCATGTTCCTGCCTCTCCCTCTGCTTCTCCTTATTCTTATATCAATCCCTTCAACATCTCTTGCATGCTAGTTTGGTAGTGATGAACTCCTTTAGTCTTTTGTGTGTGTGTCTAGGAAGCTCTTTCTTTCAGTCTCAATTCTAAATGATAGTCTTGCTCAATAGAGTAGTCTTGGTTGCAGGTCCTTGCTGACAGCATTATGGGGGGGGCTCCCTTGTAGGTAATTAACTGTTTCTCTCTTCCTACCTTTAATATTCTCTCTTTGTCTTTAAATTTTGCCATTTTAATTATGATGTGTCTTGGTGTGGGTCTTTTTTAGTCTGTCTTGATTGGGACTCTTTGTCCTTCCTAAACTTGTGTGGTTTTTCTTTCACCAGGTAAGGGAAGTTTTCTGTCATTATTTCTTCAAATAGGTATTCTATCCCTTGCTCTCTTTCTTCTCCTTCTATTTCCCCTATTATATGGATATTGTTATGTTTCATGTTGTCCCAAATTTTTCTTAAATTATCCTCATTCTTTTTGAGTCTTTCTCTTTTTGTTGCTCTGATTGGGTGTTTTTTATTCCCTGTCTTCCAAATTGCTGATTTGATTCTCTGCTTCTTCTAGCCTGAATTTAATTCCTTCTAGTATATTTTTTATTTTAGATATTGTATACTTTAATTCTAACTAGTTATTATTCATAGTTTCTGTGTTCTTTTCCAGACTGATGTAGTTACCACTAAGTTACTTGTAGTTCTTACTAACTTCCTTGAGCATTGTTAGAACTTTGAACTCTATGTTTGATAAATTGCTTGCCTCAATTTTGTTAAGCTCTTTTTCTGGGGATTCCTCCTTTTTTTCATTAATTTTCAGGTTGTTTCTTTGTCTCTCCATTTTAGCTGTCTCTTTATGTTTGTTTCTATGTATTAGATAGATCTGTTTTGACACCCAGTCTTTGTGAAGTGGATTTATGTGGTATGAATCCTGTGTGACCTAATGGTATAGCCTCCTTGATCTCCTGAGATAGATGCTCTAGAAATGGTCCTCATGTTGGTTATGTGGGATCTACTGTTGTAATTGGATCTTGCTGGTTGTTGGCTGGTTTGCTGGTGGGATCTCCCCTCTGCCTAGTTGACTAAGAGGCTCAGCCTTAGCCATGTCTTACAAGCTGTTGTACAGATGCTGACAGAATAAAACAAAACAAAACAACTCTAAAAACAAAACAAAAACAAGCAAAAATATCCCCCAACAACAGAAAAATCAACATCAAAAGAGCAAAGAATAAGGAAAGAACAAAGATATAGAATAGTAAAAGAAAAAAAAAGAATCCGAGAAGACCAAAGGAAAGAAAAATGATTGAGTGAAGGAAGAGAAACAGTAAGATTAAAGAAAAGAAAGATGAAAAGAGCAAGAAAAAAAATGTAAAAAAGGTATAAGAAAAATATAGAGTAATAAAAGGAGTCAATAAGAGATATGAATGAAAAAAATAGAAGAAAATTAAAAAATAATAAAAAGACTATGAAAGAGAAAAAGTAATGAAAATAGTGAAAAATAATAGAGTGGAATTTATCTCGGCAGAGTTGAGTGCCTGCTTGCTGGGATCTGTCTTTGAATATAGCGCAGTGTTTTCTGAAGCTGGTGCAATTCAGTGTCAGATGCTGTCCCCACTGGGCCCTTGACAACCTGATTGAAGCTACAAAGGATTTATAGTTTGTGGCTGCCTCCACCCAGCTTGGCTATGCATGGGAAGGGCCAACTTGCCCTGCAAGGCCAGCTATTAACAGCACAGGTCTCAGGGGTGGGTCAGCAAACAACCCAAGGCATCACAGAATCCACCTCTTCTTGTATCTGCCTGCTAGTCTGCTGTCAGCCTTAGTCACTGAACCAACTAGTTCTGAAAGGGCTTCTGGTGGAATCAAGCAAATGGGACCCCCTGGATATTTCCTGGGAGGGAGATGCCATTCAGACTTCAGGAAAGAACCACACATCTGAATCTGCCCCAGGTTATTTTCCTGAACTCAGTAGTGTGGAGCTCCTAGTAGGCAAGCAGGTGGGTCCTCTGAAGTCCAGAGTTTAGGTCCATTCAAAATCCCAAGGGTGTTTCTATTGCCTTTTCTGTGAGGGGGAAGTGAAAGTCCAGTTCCTAAGAGAGCGTAAGGAATGGCCACACCCCAAAGCCAGTCTCTGACACCCCCTGAGTCTGCCTATGTTGATTTCTACTCAGCAAGGCTTAAAATACAGGATGGGGGAAAAAACAAATGCAGGATGGGGCAAGCAATATCCCACAGGGTGGGGTAATTATGTTTCCCCAGGCTGACTCCCCAGGGAAGCACTTGCTCTTCTCAAGAAAAATGGCTGCTGAAATATCTGGGGATGACCTGGCACAGGGATCCCAGCAGCACTCCCCCATGACTCTACCCCATACCTCCCACTCCAGACTCTCCTCAGGTAACTCCAGTCCACATCACCCTCCCTTCAACAAACCCCAGGGTGAGTGGCTATGAATGAAAAACCTGTGCTTTGGCCCCTTAATAAAGTAAAAACAAAAAAAGTGACTTTGTCTCCAGCAGGCCCCATCTCTCCCTTATGGACAGAAACCCAAATACCCTTTATCGCTGGATCCCATGTGGGTGACTGATCCCAGCTCTTGCACTCTGTGTCTCAGAACTCAGTTTAGGGTCCAGACTTTATTCCTCTTGGGGGGAAACTGCAACAGCCACACTATTATCCCTCTGTAACCTGGGCCTGCTGCCGGTGGGAGAAGACAGTCCACTATTGTGACCACACCCTTCTTAATGGTCTCGAGGTGGTTTCTGCCCATTGTTCTTGGTAAACTTTTCTTTTAAATAATTGTATTATTATACAATTATATAAATAATTGTATAATTATTTAAAAGATACCATAGATTGTTTTTTGAATTACTTTCCTAAGTTAGACATTTGGGCTCTTTCAATTTTTTATTATAATTAATAACTCACCTAACATTCTTGAAAAAAAGCTATTTCTGTATTTGTTATATTTTCCTGTTTTCATGCATTTCTTCTAGGTATAAACTAATAATATACTCTTTTATCTCCTCTTTTCTAGTGCTTATTTTTTGTTCTGTGTCTCAATGAATGGTCCCAAATGTCCAGAGATATCTCATACAAATTTATGTTTTATTCTTGATTTTATTGAGAAAGGCTCTAGAATTTTTTATTATTAATATTTGCTATGGGTTTCAGGTAGACATTCATGTCATTTTAAAGAAGCATCCTTATATTCCTGTTTTTAAAGAGGTTTGTTTTGTTTTGAGATAAAAGACGTGTGTTAGCAAACTCATAGACACAGAGAACAGACTAACTGCTGTCAGAGGGGAAGTGGGTTGGAGGTCTGGGTGAAAGAGATGAAGGGATTAAGCAAAACAAATGAACAAACAAAAACTCTTAGACACAGACAGCAGTTCCCAGAGGAAGAAGGGGATGGGGAAGCTGGTAAAGGGGACATAAATGGCTACAGAAGACTTGCCTTGGACTGGTGAACAAACAATAGAATATAAGAATATGTATTATGGAATTGTACACTTGAAAATCATATAATTTCATTAACCAATGTCACCCAAATACATTCAAAAATTTTTTTTAGAAAAAACTTTTGTTAGAATTTAGCAAATGCTTTTGATATGTATCATTATACCATGTTATATATTTCTAATTTAATCTGCTATGATGTTTTGGCAACTTTCCTAATAGTAGTCTCTACATTCTTAAAGTTGATTTGTTTAGTGTTAATTATTCCTTAAATACACATTTGGATTTTATTTTTAGTGTATTTAAGAATTCTACGTGTATGTTTGTAAGTGAAAATGGTTTGATAGTTTTCTGGGTGTGTGTATGTGTATACATTCTGTTTTTTCAAGTTTTGCTATTCTGATTATAATTTTATAGACTGGATTGGGTTGAGTGGATCCTGGCCGCCAGGATCCATGTGTGTTGTGGGTGCTCATAAACAAATACACATGGACTACAGGAGTCCTGTGGAGAAAAACAGACTGCGTGGCCACTGTTTGAGAGAGAGAGGGCGAGAGGGCCCTGGCCCCTGCCTGGACAAGCTTTTATCGATTTTCTGTACATTATATGGTAGACAGTCCTCATTTACTATGTACAGGTTCACTGCAGGTGATTAGCTTTTACAGATGACAAAGGAAAGAATGTTGCTAATTACTGTAAAGAGAAGGATGTTACAGATCAAGGGGGGAAGTGGTTGAACTGGTTATACTCCATACTTGGGAGGTTTAGGTCAGATTTTAGGAAGTTATAGTAAGCACTGTCTGCCTCAATTCAGGGTGAGGGAGTTTTAGAAAAAGCAAGTCTCATAGTGGTCTAGGTACAATGCAGGCATGATTCCCTAAGGGAAAACCTCTCTGAGGGCATGGTCCTGGGTGTCAACTCACACCCCACTAGTTTTCCACGTGAGTGCTGAGCTACATTTCCATGCCATGCAAGATGGTTCCCTACATTGAGTTACATGCAGCTGAGTCAGCTCTGACTCCTGGTGACCCTACAGATGAGTGGTGGTCACACTGTCCTGATCTCAGCAGCTCTGCTGGGTGCCTGTAGGCCACTTCTATGACTTCTTTCATGGAGTCAGTGAATGTTATATTTGGTCTTGGTCTTTTCCTGCTGTGTTCTATTTTTGAGCTTAGTAGTTTGCCACTATTTTCTATATTCAGACACAGTTTATGTAGCATGAAACTATATGTTTCTTTAATTTAAAAAATATTCATCTCTAAAATGTCTGTGTTGTTTCACAGTGAGAAGTTGAAGAGAAGTTGAGAGTAATGACAGCATTCTTCAGTTTTTCAGTAGTTGGTCCATTTAAGGATTTTACTTTATATAATATTATTTTTTCTATGAACACTTATTGCCCTATACCCTCTTCCACCTCCACCAACCTGACCTCTGCAATCACCAGACTGTTGTCTTTGTCCATGAGTGTTTTCTCTTTTTGTCTTTTTTGCTCAATCTCTCTAGCCCCTCAACCCTGTTCCCAGAGCTTCTTAGTTCAGTTTGTTCAATGGATTCCAGAAATGAGAGAAATCATTTGTGGAATCCAAAGAATTATATGAACCATATGGAATCCAATGAATCATATGTATATCTCTGATTGGCTTAGTTTTCTTAGCATAATGCTGTCCAGGTCCAGTCATGTTGTTACAAAGGGTAAAATTCTTTTCCTTTTAAGACTGGGTAGCATTCCATTATATAAATGTCCCACAGCTGTTTTATCCACTCATCTAACTAATGGGCACTTGGGCTACTTCCAAATCCTGGCTATTGTAAATAACACTGCGATGAACATAGGAGTCTCTATATATATTTTTTTAATTAGTATTTTGGGTTTCTTTAGATAAAGTCCCAGAAGTGAAATCACTAGGTCCTAAAGCAGTTCCATTCTCAATTTTTTGAGGTAACTCCATACTGCTTTTCATTGTAGCTGCACTAATTTGCATTCCCACCAGCAGTGCATGAGGGTTCCCTTTCTTCCACATTCTTGCCAACCTTGATGTTTGTTGATTTATTGATGATAGCTACTCTGACAGGTATGAGATGGTATCTCATTGTAGTTTTAATTTGCATCTTTCTGCTGATTAGTAACATTGAGCATCTTTTCATATGACTATTGGCCACCTGAATGTCCTCTTTGGAAAAGTGTCTATTAGTGTCCTTTACCCATTTTTAATTGGGTGTTTGTGAGTTTGGTGTTGTTTTGTTCTTGTTTTAAAATCAGTGTTGGTTGTTTGTAGTTTTCTAGAAAAGTGTCCGTTTGGGGAGGTTTAAATTAGCATACACTTGTTCATAATTAATCTCTTATATTGTTATACTTCTCTGTAACCTTTGCTATGTTGTCTTTTTTTGCATTTGATTTTTTCCTTACCCCAAGAATAATAATTTAAATTATTTATTAATTTATTCATGCTAATGCTTTGTGTTTTCTAGTTCATCAGTATTGCTTTGTTTTCTCTTTTTTCTTTTGCTTAAAGCTTTTTACCATTCTTTTCCTTTTTCTAACTTCTTGAGATAAATACCTAGAATTGAGGTTGACTGTGTTTCTTAATTCCTTGGTCGTCAGAGTTCCATGCACTTTGATTTCCTGGCACTTCTGGTTGCTTATTGATTTTAGATTGGTTGTTATCCTACTTTTGGTTACGCGAGGAAGTGAAAGGTTTCTACCTACACCTCCATCTTGCCTGGAACTCCTTTCTAAAAGAAATGTTATCCACTCAATGATATGATTATTATTTCTATACTAGGTATTCATCTTATTTCATGTTTATATGATTTGTGTATATGCATTGATACTAATACCTAATTGTTTCTTATTCTTTTTTTGCAATGAGACTATGTTTTGTTTTATTTTCTGATATCACATGTTTAATTTTATTAGTTATCTACATTAAAGTTTCTTAAAAACATGTTTAATATTGCACTTATATTTTTTTAAACACTAGGATATCGGTGAATGTATAGATCGTGCGTACATGGATCCTAAGCGAAAAATTACTTCCTTCTCACAGAAGTGTGACCTTTATCCAGGTATGGATACTATGTGTTTATGCTCTAATAGTATATGTGATCCCAGACAACTAGGTAAATGTTTTCATAGGAACTGTGCTTTGGGTCCCATGATATGCCACAAAGTTTATATGATCAACAGACCTCTGCACAACTGTGCTGTAGCAGATGCAGTTGAGATTGCTCTGAAAGTGCCAGAAGGGAATATGGTGACAGAAGAAAAGACATGTTCTGTGGGCAAAGCTGGGCTCCTGATGCAATGTCATCTGGTCTTCCTTGTGTATAAGATATCCCTGTGCTGGGTGCTTTAATCTGGGGAAAGAGTATCTCATGTTTAATCACTCAAAATGAATTCCTTTCAATTAAAGACTATTTCCTCCTGCATGTTATAATGTGGGAAAAGGGAGATAGTGAGAGTTTAAGGTCAAGCCAGTATTTCTTATACCAAGTGTTGTTTTTTCTCATACTTGGAAGATATTTGCATACATTCCACAATGAGAAACATTGATGAAACTGCCTGATCACTGGAATATTAAGATTTATCATTTTTCCACTAGATAGTCATTCATTTTATATTAAACATTGCTTTTTATACTTTCTATCAAATTACCAAAACTAGGAAAAATACAGAATATTGATTCAGTCACAAACTAACACCTACCAATTGAAAGTTTCCCTAAATACATTTGACTCTGAGGGTAGGAAAGAAGAGAGACAGTAAGGAAAAGGTAAGACAGTAAGAAAGGCAACCTTCACCCACTTGCTACTGGATTTTGGGCTGCCGCATGGCCCCCTGCAAATGCATGTTGGACTATGAACAGGGGAGGTACTGAGCTAAATTGCTCCTTTGGTCACATACTGACTTAAAACCTGATTCTTTCAGGGGAGGATTTTGTACCACTACCTACCATAATTTGCCGTGGCTGCCCCAAAGAGATACCTGTAGACAGCCCAGAGCTGGCAGAACCTCTGAAACATTCCATCGCAAAGCTTAATGCAGAGAATAATGGTACTTTCTATTTCAAGATTGACACTGTGAAGAGAGCAACAGCACAGGTGTGTAAATTTTCTTGCAAAAACAGTGATATCATAGTTTGTGTGCAAATTGTTTATTGACTTATCATCTGGGTTGGAAAACAGTATACCTGGTGAAAGGAATTTGACTTTTGAGTCCCAGCCTCTCTGCATGCTTGATGTGTGATCTTGGACAAGTCTTGTGAACGAACATTCTTTTCATTTTCTGTCTGTAAAGGACAGGGGTGAGGATCAAATAAAATAATCTATGTCAATACATTATCTTTCCAAACTCTAAAGTGTTATATAAATTCTAGCAACTATTATATAACTAATAAAACATAGGGCTATAGAAAGCAGGACTTATTCTGTGCCTTTCCACTCTCCTTTCTTACTGTAGCATCATCTAGGGCCTCAGGTTCAGCCACATGAGTCAGTCCATCATTACCCAGTCTCTTCACACTCATACCTCTATGTCATTTCCCCTCTGGCTGGGTGTCCTTGTGGCCCACAAATGTACCTTCTAAGGAGTTGTTTTTCCTTCCATGCCCTGTTAATGGAGGGTAAGAAGAGTCCTGGTCTGGGGTTCCAGAGACCCAGTTCTACCACAGTACCTGCCCCTCATGTCCTAGGTAACCCTGGGCAGCCCTTCAGACTCACTCAGTCTCTGTGGCCCCACATGTAAATTGAGTGGCTGGATGAGCAAAGTCCAAACTGTTTCCAACTCCAACACCATATGGCTCATCTATTTATAGACAAATTCCCTAACAAACCTCAAAACTGGCCACCCTAATGATAAGCTAAAGAAAAGTAATCAAAATAGAACCAAACTCTTAGAGCAAATCAACAAACTTTATAAGCTGAAGGAAAAAGACCCTTCTCTTAAAATAGTTCATACTTTTGGCTCAGTAATCAAATTCCTAGAAATATAAAATAGAGTCTTTATAGACAACAACATTCATTGGAGCACTAAGTATGTAAGAAAAATTATAAACTATCAATTGATTCAATTGATTAATAATATAGAAAGAATATCAAGCAGCAGTTGTAAAGCATTTTTGTGAGGAGTTCTTGATGTGGTAAATTTCTTGTGTTAAAATATGCAGTGAAAAAAGAACAGGCCATCAATTGAATGTACATTCTGTCGTCAATTCTGTTATAAAAACTACAGAAAACACTGCTGAACATACACAAATGCCTCCAGCTGTTGACAGTGATGGCTTTAAGTAATGGCACAATGGGCTGTTTAGTTTCATCTTCTACTGTCCTGTATTAGTTTTACTACTGGGGAAAAATCCCTAAGCAAACATTATTAAAATAAATCAAGACTTACACTTTGATCTGTCTCCTACTTAGGTACCTATTCCTGTCCTGGACATCACAACCTTTTTCCCTCATTTCACAGGCACATGGCCCACATTGGGCTTACTCACAGGACACACCAATGATGCTACTCTTGAGTTTGTTGGCTTTTCTTGTCACTTCCTCTTTCTGCTCTCTTGTGAAATTCTGTTATTCTTCATGATGCAGGAATAGTCTAGTACTCCATCATACATTGTATGTCAGAGGTTTGCTGTCAGGAGAGAACCACTCACTGTCAAACATGTCTGTCTAGTCCTCTTAGTACTTAGAGTTCTCTCTAAATTAGCTAATCAACATTCTAGGATGTGTGTGTGTGTGTGTGTGTGTGTGTGTGTTTCATGCTGAGGTTGCCAGGGGAACAGCAGGTAATAAACAGCTGTGAATTGAAGGGAACTGGCTTTCCTTCACTTTTTTTTTTAAAATTTTTATTTATTTATCTTTAGAGGGGAAGGGAAGGAGAGAGCGAGAGAAACATCAATGTATGGTTGCCTTTCATGCGTCCCCTGCTGGGAATTGGCCTGCAGGGAACTGGCCTGCAACCCAGGAATGCGCCCTGACTGGGAATCGAACCGCGATTGTCTGTTTCGCAGGCCTGCGCTCAATCCACTGAGCTACACCAGCCAGGGCTCCTTCACTTGCCAAATATGGAATACATGAGAATCTCAAACTTTCTTATGAGCTGAATCTTGACTGATTTTTGCATTAAGAGAGGAATTTGGCTGTTCTGATATGGTCATTCAAGGAAGCCCAGGTGGGAGCAGCCAAGCTACTGGAAATCCATTTACCATGTGATGAATTTGCCTAAAGCCAATCTCCAAATGATTAAGTTGCCAAATTGCTAAAGATTTACTTTACAGATTTAGTCTTTCCTTGGCTTTGCATATTTAGTCCTATTTGAATGCATGTCCATTTCATGTTGGTTTCATATTTCATATACCAAATATTTCTTAAATATTCTGTTTTCACATGTGAATGATTTCAATATCTGTCCTAGGCCATCTATGTTGCCTTGTCTCTACCACCACTGTCCCTGCTGTTGCCCATATTGCTCCCAGTCTTCGGTCAGATGAATATAGCTCAATAATGTGTATGCACATTCATAATTTTTTTCTTTTACAAAATGCTGTTAATATGAAGGCTTATGTATATGTGAAACTTCTGATGCATATCACCAAACTGTTTACAATTATGCCAATTTATATTCACACCACCTGGGTATAAGTCATTGGTCATATGATTTGAGTTAGTTCTATTCCTATCAACAGTGATTGAGGCTCAGTGCTTCCCACACATGAACAATTCCAACCATCATTGCTGTTTTTCACTATTGCCAAAATACTAAAGATTAAAAATACTATTCCATTGGTTTGTTTAATGTGCATATTTTTGATTATTAATGAAGGTAAACATTTTTTTCAGGCTTAACAACCATTTTAACTTTTTTTTGAAATTACTTTTTTATGTCTTTTGTTTAGTTTTTAGTGTTCAGGTCTATATGCATAAGAATATTAATCCTATAACATATTAGTAAACCAGTAGGACTGCTGGGGAAAGGACTGCTTTAAGGAAAGGAAGGAAAAGTGAGAGACAGAGAGGAACACAGGTACAAAAATGGCAATGAATAAGTACCTATAAATAATAACCTTAAACGTAAATGGATTAAATGCTCCAATCAAAAGACACAGAATAGCTCAATGGATAAGAAAGCATGACCCTCACATATGCTGCCTACAAGAGACCCACCTCAGGACAAAAGACCATCACAGACTAAAAGTGAAAGGCTGGAAACAAATTTTCCAAGCAAACGGACAAGAAAAAAAAGCTGGGGTAGCAATTCTCATATCAGACAAAATAGACTTCAAAAAAAGGGCTATAAAGAGAGACCCAGAAATTCACTTCATAATACTCAAGGGAAGAATCCACCAAGAAGACATTAACATTGTAAATATATATGCACCCAACATAGGGGCACCCAAATATATCAAGAAAATCTTAGAGGACTTCAAGAAAGATATGGACAGCAACACAATTATAGTAGGGGATTTTTACACCCCACTGTCAAAAATGGACAGATCTTCCAAACAAAATATCAACAAAGATATTGCAGCATTAAACAACACCCTAGATGAAATGGACTTAACTGATATGTATAAAGCCCTTCATCCCAAAGAAGCTAAATACACATTCTTTTCAAATGCACATGGAACATTTTCAAAGATAGACCACATGATAGGACACAAAACGAGCCTCAACAAATTCAAGAAAATTGAAATCATACCAAGCATCTTCTCTGACCACAAGGGACTGAAATTGGAAACCAACCCCAAAAGAAAAAACCCAAAGCACCCAAAATCATGGAGACTGAATGGTATGCTATTAAACGACGAATGGATCAAGAATGAAATTAGGGAAGAAATAAAAAAGTTTCTGGAAACAAATGAAAACAAACTCAGAACAATTCAAAACTTATAAGACACAGCGAAGGCAGCCCTGAGAGGGAAGTTTATAGCAATACAGGCCTACCTAAAGAAGATAGAAACATTTCAAACAAACAACCTAACCCTATGCCTGCAAGAACTCAAGGAACAACAACAAAGACAGCCCAGAGCAAGCAGAAGGAAGGAAATAACCAAGATTAGAGCAGAATTAAATGACATAGAAACTAAAAGCAAAATTTTAAGGATCAATGAATCCAGGAGTTGGTTCTTTGAGAAGATAAACAAAATAGACAAGCCTTTAAGTAGGCTCCTCAAGAAAAGAAGAGAGAGGACACAAATAAACACAATCAGAAATGAAAGAGGAGAGATTACAACTGATACCACAGAAATAGAAGGGATTGTAAGAAATTACTATGAAGAACTGTATGCCAAGAAATTTGAAAACCTAGGGGAAATGGACACATTTCTAGAAAAATACAATCTTCCAAAACTCAATGAAAAAGAAGCAGAAAATCTAAACACACCAATAACAGCAAAAGAAATTGAAGCAGTAATCAAAAAACTCCCATCACACAAAAGCCCTGGACTGGATGGTTTCACAGGAGAATTCTACAAAGCATTTAAGGAAGAGCTAACCCCTATTCTCCACAGACTATTCCAAAAAATCCAGAAGGATGGAAAACTCCCAAATTCTTTTTATGAAGCCAGCATCATCCTAATTCCAAAACCAGATAGAGACACAACAAAGAAAGAGAACTTCAGGCCAATATTGCTGATGAACATAGATGCTAAAATCCTCAACAAAATATTGGCAAATCGCATCCAACAATATATCAAAAAGATCATACACCATGACCAAGTGGGATTCATCACAGGGTTGCAAGGATGGTTCAATATTTGCAATTCAATAAATGTAATACATCACATAAACAAAAGCAAAGGCAAAAACCACATGATCATATCAATAGATGCGGAAAAGGCTTTTGATAAGGTACAACACCCATGTATAATAAAAAAAAACTCAGCAAAGTGGGAATAGAGGGAGCATTTGTCAATATAATAAAGGCCATATATGAGAGACCTACAGCCAACATCATACTCAATGGGCAAAAACTAAAAGCTTTTCCACTAAGATCAGGAACAAGACAAGGTTGTCCACTTTCACCACTTCTATTCAATATAGTATTGGAAGTTTTAGCCACAGCGATCAGACAAGAAAAGGAAATAAAAGGCATCCAAATAGGAAAGGAGGAAGCAAAACTGTCACTGTTTGCAGATGACATGATAGTGTACATGGAAAATCCTATAGACTCTACCCCAAAACTGCTCAAACTAATTAATGAATTTGGCAAAACAGTGGGTTACAAAGTCAATATCTGGAAATCAAAGGCATTTTTGTATACCAACAATGAATCAGCACAAGCAGAAATCAAGGAAAAAATCCCATTCAATATAGCAAAAAAAAATATCTGGGAATAAACCTAACTAAGGAGGTAAAAGACCTGTATGCAGAAAACTACACAGCCCTGAAGAAAGAAATCAAGGAAGACACAAACAAATGGAAACATATACCTTGTTCATTGATTGGAAGAATTAACATCATCAAAATGTCCATACTACCCAAAGCAATATACAGATTCAATGCAATACCTATTAAAGTACCAATGGCATATTTCAGACATAGAACAAACTCTTCAAAAATTTATATGGAACGATAAACGACCACGAATAGCAGCTGCTATTTTGAGAAAGAAGAAAAAGTAGGAGGGATCACAATACCTGATATCACACTGTATTACAAGGCCACTGTAATCAAAACAGCCTGGTACTGGCATAAAAAAAGGCACATAGACCAATGGAACAGAACAGAGAGCCCAGAAATAAACCCAATTCTCTACAGCCAATTAATATCGGACAAAGGGGGCAGTAACATAAAATGGAGTAAAGATAGTCTCTCCAACAAATGGTGTTGAGAGCACTGGACAGCTACATGCAAAAAAATGAAACTTGAGCACCAACTTACACCATACGCCAAAATAAATTCAAGGTGGATAAAAGATTTAAATATAAGCCATGACATCATTAAAGTCCTAGAGGAGAACATCGGCAAGAAAATCTCAGATATTTCACGCAGCAACATTTTTTCTGATATGTCTCCTAGAGCAAGGAATATAAAGGAAAGAATAAACAAATGGGATCTCATCAAAATAAAAAGCTTCTGCATGGCTTAAAAAACCAGTATTAAATTAAAAAGACAACCAACTGTATGGGAAAACATAGCTGCCAATGATACCTCAGACAAAGGTTTAATCTCCAAAATATACAAAGAACTTACACGACTCCACTCTAAGAAGACAACCAACCCAATTAAAAAATGGGAAAAGGACTTGAACAGACACTTCTCCAAGGAGGACATACAGAACATCCAGAGTCACATGAAAAGATGCTCAATATCGTTAGCTATCAGAGAGATGCAAATTAAAACCACAATGAGATACCACTTTACACCAGTCAGGATGGCTATCATAAACAGAGCAACAAACAACAAATGTTGGAGAGGTTGTGGGGAAAAGGGGTCCTTAGTTCACTGTTGGTGGGATTGTAGACTGGTACAACCATTATGGAAAACAGTATGGAATTTTCTCAGAAAAATAAATATCGATCTGCCTTTTGACCCAGCAATTCCGCTGCTAGGATTATATCCCAAGAATCCTAAAACATCAATTTGAAAGAACCTGTGTGCCACAATGTTCATAGCAGCACAATTTATAATAGCCAAGAGTTGGAAGCAACCTAGGTGCCCATCAGTAAATGAATGGATCAAAAAATTGTGGTACATATACACAATGGAATTCTATGCAGCAGAGAGAAAGAAGGAGCTACTACCCTTTGCAACAACGTGGATGGAACTGGAAAGCATTATGCTGAGTGAAATAGGCCACGTGTTGAAAGACAAATACCATATAATCTCACTTTTAACAGGAAGCTAAACAACAAAACGAACAAGCAAGCAGAATAAAAACAGACACTGAAATAGACAACAAGGGGACAGTGACCAGAGGGGAGAGGGAAGGGAATTTAAGGGGAAAAAAGGGGAAGGATTTGGAGGAACAAATAGGAAAGACACAGGGATGAGAACTAAGGGGGGTGGAAATGGGAGGGAGGTGGGGAGTACGGGACGGGGCGGGGGGGGGGCGGCTGGGATGGGAGAAATAGACGAAAAAACTGTACTTGAAAAATAACTAAATAAATTTTAAAAAAATCACTAACTAATGAGAGAGAAACAAAATAAATTGGGCTATATAAATATTAAGTTCATTTTTAATTGGTATTAAAATGTAAAAGGCAAGCCATAGATTGAAAAAAATGACTGAGCAAGTAGACCAATGAATCTGCTTCAAATTTTGCATTAGGATTGAACATTCCTCCACAGGAAATTATTCAGATGACTCAAAAGACTTTTGGGGATGATGCAATAAGTGCTAGTGCTTCAGAGATTGTTAAGAATCTGTTGAAAGCGATCCACATTTTGGAAGGCCTGAAACAAACAAAACACCTGAGAATATTGACCATGTATGGGCTGCAATCAACAAAAATCAGTGACTCAGGTGACTCAGCCCTTATACAGCCCAGATTTGGTGCCCTGTGACCTCTGGCTTTCCCCCCAAATAAAATCAGCTTTGAAAGGGAAGAATTGTCATACTGTCAATGATTTAGGAAAATACAGAAGGATAGCTGATGGCGATTCCAACTAAGAATTTTGCAGAGAGTTTTGAACAGTGGAAGAGATGCCTGGAGAACTGTGTGAGGTCCCAAGATGTCTACTTCGAAGAAGACTGAGGTATCACTGTCCTGTGTACAAAATGTTTCTTGTATCCTCTTCAACAAATGTCTTCATTTTTTCATATATGGATGCATACTTTCTGGACATGTCTTGTAAATTAAAAAAAAAAGAAAAAGGAAAAACAACTATACGTGTCTGCCCTGGATTGTGTAGCTCACTGGATTGACTGCAGGCCTGCAAATCAAAGGGTTGCTGGTTCAATTCCCAGTCTGCGCACATGCCTAGGTTATGGACCAGATCCCCAGTGGAGGGTGTACAAGAGGCAACCACACATTGATGTTTCTCTCCCTCTCTATCTCCTTCTCTTTCCCTCTCTCTGAAAAATAAATGAATACAATCTTTAAAAAATAAAAATAAAAACTATACCTGTCATTTTGTTATAGACAAGGATTTTTAAAAGCATGAGTTTAATTTTTTAATAATAAATCATGCCTCTTCTAGATGTAAATAAATAAATAAATAGGGCAAGAAAGTGTTCATGGTGGAGACAGCATTATATAATGATTAAAACTATTCCTAGAGATTGAAATGGTTTCTAAATATAAAGAAAATTAGGTGAAGCAAACTAGAAAATCAAAATATTGGGTTGGCCAAAAAGTGCATGTTTTTTCCTGTTAATTAAAAAACACACTTTTCACTTTCACCAGTAACTTTATTGATTTGGATGATTTGAGTATATTGGCTATCTCCTGTGTGGTATAATGTTGATTGTTCTCAATTACTGTCTTGATTTGATCACAATCAATTTCAGCTGGTCTACTGACTACAGAGCATCATCCTGTGAGAAATCTCAAGCATGAAACTTTGCAAACCATTTTTGACATGTTTGATCAATCACAGCACCTTCTCTGTATACTGCATGAAACCTTTTTTGCCTTTCAGTTGCATGTTCACATTCCTTGAGATAATAAAGCATAATATGCCAAAAGTGTTGCTTATTTTCTTCCATCTTTAATATTAAAATTGCTACACAAAAATTCACCAATTTTGATGTTTTTTTAAATGCATGCTGATGTTACAGCTGTCACAATACAATCTAACAAAATTGTTTTGAATGCAGTTAAAAACAACTCATCACTACTAGAGCCATCTTATGGAAAAAAATGAACTCAGGGCAACTCAATAATTTGTCTAATCACATAATTTCATCCTCATAATTTCTATAGTGGCAATAACTTGGTATTTCTCTAATTAAAGCGTTGGCAGGTCAATAAGGCAGACTTAAAAAAATGTTTAAGATTTTTTTCTACTCAGATTTGATTAGAACACTTGAATGACTAATAAATTTTTCAGCTATTGAACAATAAAACTCAGGAAAGTATAAAAACAAAAATTATAGCCTGCTTTTTCTTTTTCCATGTAGAAAAAGAAATGAGACCAATCAACCAAATATTTTCCACATGCATACACACTGAATGTTTAGTTGTCAAACATTTGTGCTTTTTCTATATAATTCTCAATTGGTCATTGTGTAATTAAAATTTTAATATTCTCCCCTAAGATCTCTTAGGTTAAAAACAAAATATTTATCATGCAATATTAATTGAGTGGCTACATCGTGCTAATTTATTTTTCAGGTCATAGCTGGAAGAAAGTATTCTATTGAGTTCCTGGCCAAGGAATCCACATGTTCCAAGGAGAGTGATAAAGAGCTGACTGAAGATTGTGAGATCAATTTACTTGGAGTGGGTAGTAATGCAACTCTCTACTTATTCTCTGCATATATATCTACTTTATGTTTTAAATGTGTTTAAGTGATTCATGAATAACACTGTTCTCTCTTTTTTTTTTCATGGATAGGAAATTCTTGAATGCAATGCTGATGTTATTGTGGTACCTTGGGAGGACAGAATTTACCCTACTGTCAACTGTCAATCACTAGGAAAGGTATGATTATAATTACTGTCAGCTTGCTTAAATTTTGATATTCTGAAAAGCTCTATATGTGGTTAAAAATAAACCATTATTTAAATATTGGAGGACAATGTTAAAATGGGGAGAATTCGGCATTTCTGTGCTGAGCTCTCTCTTTTATGGCCAAAAAGGAAAACAGCAGTCCTTTTCATCACTCCCCACACACTGTGAGGGCCCCATGCTTCAGCAGCCTCTCTCTTAGTGAAGTGCAGCCCCAGCTGAGGAGAGCTGACACTAGCTATGCAGCTTCAAGGTGTGCCAGAGACACTCCTGTGGCATCTGCCTGCATCCAAGGAACTTGAGAGAAGTGCACATCTCAGACCCTGCTCCACATCTACTGAGTCCAAATCTGCATTTAACATGATCCCCAGGGGATGCATACCCACGTTCAAGTGTGAGAAGCATTAATTTGTATCATCTTTTGTAGTTCTTAAGAGAAACTTGGGAGGTAAGCAATTCTTTTCCCATTGTCAAGAATGAGACATTAGACATTAGCAAGCTACTGAGATCCTAGAGTGAATAATACCATTGTCAAGTGCATCCTCTGTCCCAGGCACTGCCCTGAGGACATCACACATACTTTTCTCCTCACAACTCTATGAGGCAGGGGTTGTTGGTCTTCCTTTCTTAGGGATGAGGAGAAAAGAGAAGCTAGTGGCCCTGAGATGCAAGTCTAGGTCAAATCAGAGCCTCCACGTGCACATGATGCTGATAACTAGGGTCTGGCTTGTTTGACTCTAAGGAACATGCTCTCTGCAGCACTGAACGCTGCCTCCAGCCATCGAGTCCCTGGTAGCAGCGAAAGTGCAGGAAGAAGTAATCTGTATCTTCCATGCAAGTTGCTTCTTCTCCCTTTTTTCTGATTTAGGTTTCCTCCAAGCATAGATATATGTACAGTCTAACACAAACATGATACAAAGGCTGCATTTCAAGCTTGTGAACATATTCTAAAGTGTTTCAGCCCAAAAAGGTGATTGTGGATATGTGCTTCATGTCTATTCCATTTTTAAAGCCACTTCAAGTCTTTTAAAATAAAAGCAGTAATGGTGCTGACAGAAATAGTATCAACTAATAAATAATGTGCCATGGGTTTACATAAACATAGGCCTAGAAGGAATCCTAGAGATTATGTATTTCAAATGACCAATTATTCCAAAGGAAAAAAAACTTTCTATCTTAGTGGACTATTACTAAGAACAATAATCAATATCCACAAATTATAAAGTCAATAAAAATATCTACATTCTCATCCTTTCTGCAATATTAATATAGCATTTAAAGACTTGCTGCATTGCAAACCAAGAGAACATGGCCAGGTCTGAGCCCCTTCTTACTTCATGGACCGTGTGGCTTCACAATAATGCATTGATCTTAATATTTCCTATTTAGACTTCAATGCTGAAAAGACCTCCAGGTTTTTCACCTTTCCGATCAGTACAAGTGGAGGAAACACATGAAGTAACAAATGTAAGTCCACCCCACACTTCCATGGCACCTGTACAAGAAGAGCAGGATTCAGAAAAAGGACAGGGACCCATTTGGGAACATGGCTGGGGCCATGAAAAGAAAATAAAACATGGCCTTGGCCTTGGCCATAAACATGAGCATGACCAAGGCCATGGTCACCAAAGGGGACATGGTCTGGGCCATGGACATAAACATGATCATCATGGTCATAGCCATGGAAAACATAAAAACAAAGGAAAAAAGAATGGGAAGCAGAATGATTAGAGAGCAATGCATTGGGCAAGTTCCTCTGAAGATATTACTACATCTGCACAGAGCACACGCACATGAAAAAACAGGAAGGCCAACACCCTTCCCTTCCTCAGCCCAGCCAGGTGTAGTTACCTTTTCTGACTTTCAGGACTTAGATTTCATTGCAGCCACAATGACTAATAATATACCACCAACGCCCACACTGACTGATGATGCTTGGATCCCTGAAATCCACATACAGCC
Organism: Artibeus jamaicensis; assembly: GCF_021234435.1. Classification (NCBI taxonomy): domain Eukaryota; kingdom Metazoa; phylum Chordata; class Mammalia; order Chiroptera; family Phyllostomidae; genus Artibeus; species Artibeus jamaicensis. The sequence continues at coordinate 4,105,837 of NW_026522046.1, read as the reverse complement.
AAAAAGCCTTTCATTTAACCTGATACCTGATTTTCCAGAAACCAGCTCCCCAAAATGTCCTGGACGCCCCTGGAAGCCACTTAGTGGAGTGAATCCAACTGTAGAAATGACATACTTTCATGATTCCGATCTCTCTGATGCTCTTTATTAATGTATGCAGCCATGGGGGTTTCTTTAACACTTCACCATCCCCTTTCCCCATTGCCCAAATACCCCATTGTAATGCACCAAAAACCATGAAGCTTCAGAACAGCCTAGAGAGAAGTGGTGAGACACCCAATGGGGACACATCAGTTCCTATGCACAACATGAAACTGCATGCAGAATTCTAAACCCTTTCTGAGTCTTCCTCACATGTTTTCTTAACTAGCACAGAAAATGGGCAACCAAATGTGCCTTGTGGCTTACTGCAATTTACTTTTCTAATAACAAATGTGTACATTAGAATGATATTGGTCTTCATACAAAGATTCTTACCATTTTGAGTAAACTGTGGCATCTGGTCCCTGAACACCTGTGAAGTAAAGTCAAGAGACAGAATGCTGAACTTCTGAATATGAGAAAAATAATCATAAAAAGCACTAGAAGTCAAGGAGGAACAAAGAAGAAAGGCTGACATAAACTAATTGACTTCCTGTTTCCATAATGGCCTAGTTATATCAAAGAGTTACTCCCACTTGATGAAGTTACTCTGATAATTCTCTTTCTGACTGAGAGTGTTTCTCATAAGCCAATAGTTTCCGTTACCTGGTTAACTACTCTTTGCAACATGGTTTTCAACTAGAAATTTTCTGTGTGTTTATGTGTTGCTGAGGCTGGTATGAGTACTCCTTAGTTTTTAGCAGCTATGCATTGAATGAAAAGAATGGAAAGCAGAGGAGGTAAGATAGAGGCAGGCTTGTGAAGGGAATCATTCCTAGTAATTGCCAGGGGAACACCATGAGATGTGTGATGCAACGTTTGTTCAGAAAATTTGGCAGGTGTTGCCTCTCCACCCACACTCTACCATCGAATCATCTTTTTTTCTGCAACACTGGGAAGCACCGATTTTCGCAAAAAAAGTACAATATGATTGTGTTTAATCTCTTCAATGTGAGGGAGGCACATATTTTAAAATACTTGCTGTGTTTTGCCTTGGGAAACAAGATCTGGCTTTAATCAACTACAGTTGCCTGTGGATGTATGTGTCCCTGCCACTTCAATTCATGGAATGATTTGAGCCTCTGAGTTTTTATTTCACTTTAAATATTATCTGTACTTTTCGATAAAGAACCAGTGATGCCAGGAAGAAGTCTCGTTTTGTCAAGTGGTGCTTTTCTTTTAGTGAATGATAACATCAGATTAACAAAATTTTACTCTATTTACAGAGGCGACTAAGACATTGCGAGTACAAGGGCCGACCTCGGGAGGCAGAGGCAAAGCCAACATCTCCGAGTGAGGTCTCCTGACCAGTGGGCAGAATGTCCATGCCTGGCACAATAGCCCCAACAACCAACCAGTCAGCAGCCTTGTGTGGAAGAACAAGAAGGTGGGAGAGAATGCAGTTGAGAAGAATGCCACATTATCACTCTGTGTCTGGATGAAATAAAGTTTGATCTTGATGTTCTGACTCCTGGTTAATTCAGAGTAGTCTGCTTTTAGCCACACCCATCCTGGAGCAAAGTCCACCAGCAATCTAAGGAATCTCTCACCTGCCCTTCTTCCTCCCTCTAATTCCCAGCTCAAAGTTAAGAATAATTTGTCTTGTTTTACTATTTTTATGATGTAGATAATTTTTAAAAAGTTCTTTGTTAATACAATGTCTACCAAGTTTTTATTAGTGAAAATATTTAACCTCAGGAAGTTTAAAGAAAATTAAAAATTATCTTTCTGGTCCAAATAAAGAAGAAAATAGACATTTAATACAATCAAAAGTGATTGAGGTTTTCAATTTCTGTAATAAAACTCACTTGCTGAATGCCCACTATAGCCCTTTTAGACAGGGCCAGACAATTTCTGCCTGTGTGACTTGGTCCTGACAACCACTCTAGGTCCCGTGGTCACCCTTCTTCTACAATAAACAAACTCTAGGTCCCATTGTCCTACTCAGGGTCATGCAGTTACTATGCTAGAGAGCTGGCACTCCAACTCAGACCTTTGAAACTTCATTGTACCACGGTATCATGAGGCATTAAGTTCAATGTAGTCATTACCAAAACACGCATTTCTGAATCTGAGGTGATCAGCATCTCAATACAACAACCCTTAATAAATATCTCATTGTGTCAGGTGCTGTTCTGAGCATGTTCAGGGTAAACTATAACTGAGTCAAGCACCAGCATTGGCCATTTACTGTATGCTTAGCACCGGGTACTGAAATGAAGTGAAATAAGTGTTAAAGGCATAAGTCCTTTCCTTCATGGGACTCACAATCAGATTGGGAAGTCAGGACTAAAGCATGAGGAACAGATTTCATCCATGCCATGATGATTTGTGGAGCAATAAGCAGACCTGATGAGTGTGGAAGATGTGGAGGGAAAAACTTGGAAAGATAAAGTCCAATTGGGAATATGGATTTGTAGTGGGCAGTAGAGAGCCTGTTACAGGTCTTGAGCTAAGATGTACTAACAGAGCCTGTATGAAAGCCATCACTCTGAAGCTTCTGGGGAGTATTGATTAGAGTGAGATGAGACTGGTCTCAAGCCAGTGGTCCAGGTACTTCACCAGAAGAATGACTGCTCAGAGCTGGGTTAGAAAACCTACAGTTCTCACTTTACTCAACAACATGAAGTATTTCCACTTAGACCTATGCTGGATAAAATACTCAGAAGTTTCTGGTGACTCAACACCTACCCCTCACTCTTTAAATATCTGCATGCTCTTCTCACTCTCAAACCAAAGGCACACCATGTTTCATACCTTGGCTCTGAAACCACACAGCTTCATCCATTTGTGCTTCTTTTCAGTGCAGAAATTCCTCTTGTCAGCCCAACCCACACTGCTCATGTTGTCTAGGCCCAGCATCTCAAGCAGGCAGCCCTTCCTGGCTTTTTACCCCTTCTCCCATTTTCCACTTCTAAGCCTTTTCTGAGTATGTTCTGTGCTCATACTTCACCCCATTTCTCCCCAAGCTCTTACTGGTGCTCTGTGGGAAAGGCCAGACCTCCCCAAGTTTTTCCTAGGGGAAGACTTGAGGGATTCCAGTAGATAGGATAACAACCCACTCTTCTAGATCTTTCAATGTCTCTACCTATAATAAGTTAGATGATTAGAAAGCACAATATTATCTAAACAGCTGGCAAAAATGCTCCTGTTAAATTATTTACCTTCAGTCTTATTCTGGAAGAATCTCCATTTGACCACACATTTGGGGTTTTGCAACATCTTAACTGACGGTGTTGCCCAGTATTCACATTGGAGGCAGTGCACTAAAGTTGTTGAGAACCCGGGTTCTACACTTAGCCTGAATTCAAAAGCTAGACATTATGTACTTTAATAAAATCCCACTTTTCTGAAATATTAGATTAACAATATGCTCACATAATAGGTGTATTGTGAGCTTTCACAAAGGGTAGCTATTGTTTCATTACTAGGACATAAATATATTGCTTTTAGAATTTTACTGTGGGGAAAAAATTTTGTCCAAAAATGAGATGTGTTTAATACCACCATACATCCCTCTTTGCCTTTGCCACCATACATCGGTTTCAAAGGTTGTAATCAGTTCATATCAAGTGGCTGGCAAAATCTACCTCATTTTCAATTTCACATTCCTCAACCTTGGCTGCACATTAGACTCTCCTAGGATGGTCCAGACCATGTGAAACCAAATCTTGCAAGTTGTTCTGAGTATCTTGTTTTTCAAAAGTTCTCCATTCATTCTAGTGCACCTGAAGGTTAGAGCAATTAATTTAGGTCTACTCTGTTTCCTTTTAATCTTAATTATATAGTCTTGCAGGGTTCCACTTATTCTTTTTGAAAATAAGAGGGTTATAAAACTCATAAGGGATAAATGGATGAAGAGATTGGTGGACAGATGGACAGCAGACAGATAACTACGTATTACAAGGAGGAACCCAAATAAACAGAATAGTTATTTAAAAATTGGGTATTTATTCTTATATATTTAAACATCAGTCTCTTTCAAAGTACTCTCCATTGATGCAATACTGCTATTAAGACATTTTTCCACTGCTCAAAACAGTTTCTAAACTTGTCAATTTTGATGACTTTTAATGCTTCTGCTGTTTTTTGTTTCACCTCTTCCACATCAGCAAGACATTTTTCTTAGAGGAGTTTTTTATCCAGAGAAACAAAATAAAAGTCACTTGGGATGAGATTAGGTGAATAGGGAGAGTAGGATATGGGCGTCATGTCGTTTTGATCAACTGCAGAACACTCAGTGCAGTGTGGGTAGGTGTGCTTGTAAACCACCTATCATGACATGGGCAAATGCATTGAGTTTTCAAAAAAGTTTTATTGAAGCCGAACACAGCCTCTCACAAACAGCACCAGCTGTTACACAGATACAGATAGAGTCCTAGAATGCTCACCTAGCAGGGAAAGCCTTTACTACAAAGGCCCTGTCCTCCAGAAGATAATTCCAGTTTGGGGGGATCCCCCCTCATGTATGCACTAGGATTGTTACAGTAAGAATGAAGAGTACAAGATTGGTATAAATGGCCTTTGAAAGACTTATAAACAGCCCTGATTAGAGTGGGTCGGTGGTTTAGGCATTGTGCTACAAACTGAAATGTCACCAGTTCAATTCCCAGTCACAAGCCTAGGTTGCGGGCCAAATCCCCAGTTGGAGGTGCACAGAGGTAACCAATTAATTGATGTTTCTCTCACACATTAATGCTTCTCTCTGTCTCTGTCTTCTTTCCTTTCACTCTCTCTGAAAATAAGTAAGGAAAAAAATTTAAAGACAGAAACAAATTGCTTACTGAGTATGAGGAATGAAGGACAGGAATAGGCCAAAGATGACAACATTTTTTTAGTCTAGGTGCCTAAGGGAATGTTAATGCCATTATCACAAAGAAGGAAACTGGGAGATGGTCTGAGCTTTCTTATGACTCATAAAAAAAGAGACTGACCTAAAATGCACATACTTTAAGATATCTTAACAGCTGAATAAACAAACCTATGAAATTATTATGCAGATGAGTATAAAATGCTACAATGATCCACCTCAAATTATTTTGCTTAGTTCAATATCTGTGGCACCTGCCACATTAGCAGGAAATATCACTAGATACTTATGGACTGAGCTTGTGGAAAAACTATAATTACAAAACTCCTTCTCATGTAAAAAAGAACAGAAAGGAAAAAAATTATTTCCTGAAAGTAGTCCTAATTTATATTTCTACTGATGAGCTAATCTAGTGAAAGATCTTCATTAGGACAGCTTTTCTGCCTCCTGTCTTCTCTATGTGGCATTTGGAGGTGGTACCATTCTGAGTGTGTGGAAATACCACTATTTTCATTCAGGACATCTGCAGTGGGGCCCTGGAATTTGAATTTCTAATGAGTTCCCAGGAGATGCAAGGGCTGCTGGTACAGGGACCATAGTTTAGAGCTGCTGGTGTAAGACTTCTTACCCTGCCTATACTTTATAATCACTTGGCCAATGTTTCAAAATATTTCACTAGGAGCATCGCCCCAGACCAATTCAGTCATGTTTTAAGAGTTCTGCTGGTGATTTTAATGTGCAGGTCAGGGTCTAAGCCACTGAAGTAATGAATACAAGCAAGCACTTTTGGGGGGGTGGGTTACGTGCTGTGTGCCAGACTCCATGTGAAGATCCCATACACATGATCACATCGGTGAAGCCCATTTCACAGGTGAGAAAACTGAGGCTCAGGGAATTGAGATCAGCTGGCCAAGATCACATAACCAGTGTTAGTAGGAGAGGAAGGATGGAACCCGGGTCTCCTTGACTGGAGTCCACACTTAGAGCCACAGATGCCTGTGCCACATGGCCTCACAGAAACAGCACAGTGATTTAAATGTTGAAAAATGAGTAGAAGTTCTCCAGGCAGACAAAGGAGGGAAAGCTTTTCAGGCAAAAGTGTGGGAATACTTTGTTTTATTGTGCTTGGCTTCACTGAGCTCCACAGATGTTGTGTTTTATACAAACTGAAGGCAAGAGCCTCCACCAGCAAAAAGATTGTGGAGGTCAATAACGACAATTAATGAGCACATACCTCTTCCCTGCATTTAATCTATTTTGAACATCTAGTAATACTTGGTTCTGAAATCTTATACACCCCAAGACAGCTCTATGGTAGTTATATGTGTTAGGTGAATATTAATAAATGAAAGCCAGAACATAGGACTGGCAAATACGGGACTAAGATTGAGACTATTCATATTTAAATATTCATTTAAATGTTAAAATTTACCATAATATTTTGATCCATTCATTTACTGATGGGCACCTAGGTTGCTTCCAACTCTTGGCTATTGTAATTGTGCTGCTTTGAACATTGGGGTGCATCGGGAAACAGTGGGATTGGTGTTTTAGGGTTCTTAGGATATAATCCCAGCAGTGGAATTGCTGGGTCAAAAGGCAGGTCGATTTTTATTTTTCTGAGAAAATTCCATGCTGTTCTCCATAATGGTTGTACCAGTCTGCAATCCCACCAACAGTGAACTAGGGTCCCCTTTTCCCCACAACCTCTCCAACATTTGTTGTTTGTTCCTTTGTTTATGATAGCCATTCTGACTGGCATAAGGTGGTATCTCATTGTGGTTTTAATTTGCATCTCTGTGATAGCTAACGATATTGAGCATCTTTTCATGTGTCTCTGGATATTCTGTATGTTCTCCTTGGAGAAGTGTCTGTTCAAGTCCTTTTCCCATTTTTTAATTGGGTTAGTTGTCTTCTTAGAGTGAAGTTGTGTGAGTTCTTTGTATATTATGGAGATTAAACCTTTGTCTGAGGGATCATTAGCAAATATGTTTTCCCATACAGTTGGTTCTCTTTTTATTTTAATACTGTTTTCTTTAGCCAAGCAGAAGCTTTTTATTTTGATGAGATCCCATTTGTTTATTCTTTCCTTTATATTCCTTGCTCTAGGAGACATATCAGTAAAAATGTTGCTACGTGAAATATCTGAGATTTTCCTGCCAATGTTCTCCTCTAGGACTTTAATGGTGTCACGGCTTATATTTAAGTCTTTTAGCCACCTTGAATTTATTTTGGTGTATGGTGTAAGTTGGTGCTCAAGTTTCATTTTTTTTGCATGTAGCTGTCCAGTTCTTCCAACACCATTTGTTGAAGAGGCTATCTTTACTCCATTTTATGTTACTGCCCCCTTTGTCGAATATTTATTGACTGTAGAGTGTTGGGTTTATTTCTGGGCTCTCTGTTCTGTTCCATTGGTCTATGTGCTTGTTTTTATGCCAGTACCAGGCTGTTTTGATTACAGTGGCCTTGTAATACAGTGTGATATCAGGTATTGTGATCCCTCCTACTTTGTTCTTCTTTCTCAAAATTGCAGTACATATACACAGTGGAATTCTATGCAGCAGAAAGAAAGAAGGAGCTCCTACCCTTTGCAGCAGCATGGATGGAACTGGAAAGCATTATGCCGAGTGAAATAAGCCAGGTGTTGAAAGACAAATACCATATGATCTCACCTTTAACAGGAAGCTAAACAACAAAACAAACAAGCAAGCAAAACAAAAACAAAGACACTGAAATAGAGAACAGGGGGACAGTGACCAGAGGGAAGAGGGGAGGGAATTTCAGGGTAAGTAGGGGAGGGATTTAGAGGAACAAGTATAAAGGACACATGGACAACAACTGAGGCGGGTGGAAGTGGGAGAGAGGTGGGGAACACGGGGCGGGGTGGGCTGGGATGGGAGTAAAAGACAGAAAACTGTACTTGAAAAATAATTAAATAAAAATGAAAAAAATGTTAAAATTTACTATTAATTGTCCTTTCTTCTTGCTTTTTATATATTATTTTATAGTACATACTAAATGTATAGTGTGGAAAATTTAGAAAATATTTTCTAAAATAAATATAGAAAATTGTTATGCTTAATAACATAAAGCAGAAAATAAAAACAATTGAAACCTCACCAGCTAAGGGAAACTAATATTGAAATTTTGGTGTAACTCTCAAAAAATATTTTCTTCAAATATCTCTCGTATGTGAATTCCAAGAGAGGAATTGTGCTGTAAATTTAATAAATAACCTCTATTTTTATGCAACATATTTCATGACCATTTTTAACGTCCTTAGATTTGACTTCCATAAACCCTTTCCTAAGTATAATAAATGCACGAATACCTTTTAAGAATGATATGCTGCTGACAAACCACAGTGGGTGAGAAAATTCAGTGAATACAGTATTTTTGTTGCTGTTACTGCAGCTGATACTACAAAAGGTGGATCCATAAAATCGTGAAGCCCCATCTTCTGGTAGCTAGCTAACTGAGACTGCAAACAGTTTTTACTTTCTGAACACAGCATCTCCTTCTTCACAGGGTGTTGCTGCCCCCAAGAGGTGAAGGCCTTCATAGGTAACAAGTCCCTTGGAGAAAGTGATTCCTCCCTTAATGAATACATTTCCGTTTTCTCCCTGTGCCGGTTAACATACAGTTTCAGTTTGCCTAAGAGTTTGCTAATTGCTTTTGTTAACTAGCAGTGATTTTTTTCTCATGTGAAAGTATGGATATTGGGGACGTAGGACCCCAAATAGGATTCTAGCCTTTTTGAAGCCTTGGGCAGTAAAAACTTTGTTCCTGGGGAACTGGTTTATCCCACCTGCCACAGGGGACAGAGGACAGGATCCTTCTCTTGAGATACCTTTGAATTATATAGAATAACTCACCCTTGGAGGAAATTACAAAATTGACGCGTGCACTGGCCTGTGGTGCCTGTGGCGTCATGGATGAGACACGAGACGTCACACAGACTACTGAGTCCTGTGGAGGAAAAGGGGCAGCACAGCTACTCCCTCAACGGCAGAGTGCCTCAGAGCAGCCTGGCCACTCTCTCAAGGGAAGAGCGCCCTGACCCTTGCCTAGACAGGCTTTTATTGGGTTTAATTTGCACAGGATACAGGTACAGCTCATTAATCATTGTCAGGCAGCAAGGATCAAACAGTAGATAGCATACAAAGAACTATTAGGGCTTCTGAGTCAGGGTCTATCAGCTAAAAGACTACAAAACTTTGGGAAACAATCTCATTTTCTGCTCGGACCTTTATCATTTAACTAAGAGCATTCTGAGCAAAGCAGACTTCACAGGATTTTACATATCCTTTCTTAGGCCTGATCACCCAGAGAGCCCGACCTTTCCAGCACAGGGCTGCACTACCCTCTGTCATTGTTTCAGACTCAAGTCAGGTGGAGGAGGCAGATAGCCAAGGAATTTTCGGAGACTTCTTTCGGACTCAGGGGAGTCAGGCTTTATCAAAGCCGATGGGAGAGGGTCCATCACCCCCTTTCTCCATAGCCCCCAAGTCCTTCCCTGGGGCCTCCATGTGATCATGCCTGTCTTAGGTGGTTCCTGCCTTGGGAAATCTTTCCCATCATTGGCTAACTGATCAAGCACTGGGGGCCAGTTATGAAAAAAGGAGCAGAAGCTGCGCTCCTGCCAGGGGGCTAAGCTTTGTTTCCTTAGTGGCTTTATGGTCTGAAGGTCACTTACTCAGCCTTAGCTATGGGGATATTACAGCTCCTGAAACCAGGCAGGGTGGTTCCCAACACAAAATAAAGTCAAATGAAGTATCTCGAATTCAATAGGGCTCCTATTATTGGCTTCAAAAGACTACTAAGAATTAATATGAATATAACAGAAAGAATCATGAGAATTCTCAAGAAAAAGGTGACATTAAGCCAGGTGTGAGGAAAGGGAAATGCTCTGCTTTCACTCTGCAAGTGTCCGGCAGCGACATTACGCTTCGTTGGCACCGCTGGTAGAAGTGCATCAAGTAGGTTAAAGTTAGTCTTCGGAAGACAGAAACTTAAGAGGGTTTTTACCTAGAAAAAACCTGACTTCCAAGGGGAAAAGTTCAAGTTTAAATAAGTTAAAATAATGTCTGACCAAAATAAAATAAAAAAAATACATTTTATGATGCAAAGGTAACTAGATTATTAATAAAAATTTAAACATGTTTATTGCTTTGTAATATAGACACTGTTAGAAACATTTCTACATAAGAAAAAGGAAAATGTAACTTTTATTGAATGGCCTGGGATGCCTCTTATTAATTTAAAATTGAAAAGAGAGATAGGCAAATTGATATCAAGCCAACAATTAGTTATAAAAAGGGAAAGAAAAGACAAACAAATAAAGACCTCTTTTATTTGTAAAATGATTCATTATAAATACAGTTTCCAACTGAAAGGGCTTTAAGAAATTCTTTGGGCCAATATTTATAGGATTTTCATATTAGTTTATAAAACACATGAATAAAAAGGAAAATATAAGCCCTGGGTGGTGTGGCTCATAGGACTGAGTGCTGGCCTGTGAACCAAAGGGTTGCCGGTTCGATTCCCAGTCAGGGCACAAGCCTGGGTTGTAGGCCAGGTCCCCAGTAGTGGGTGCATAAGAGGCAAACACACATTGATGTTTCTCTCCCTCTCTTTCTCTTTCCTTCCCCTCTCCCTAAAATAAATAAATGAATAAATAAATAAATAAATAAAATCTTTTTAAAGAAAAGTAAAATATGAGCAAAGTGTTTTAGTACTACTCAAATACTTGATAAAGTGTTTCATATATTCTGGATGTGAAATATAGCTACATATCTTCTGCTTTTGTCAAGAAATAAAAATGCAGACATAATTTATTTCATGTTAAATTAAAGGTCTAAAATTTGAAACACTTGCCTTACAAATTAATATTGCTTGCACTTAATATTTTAATGTTTATTAACGTACACATGGGCATACAACTGGATTGAGTTTTTATTTGAATGACTGCTGTCATTAGAAACTGCTCTAAAAAATCTCAGTATTACAACTTACGAGACACTGTAGTGCCTCCACTTACCCTTACTATGCAAACTTATAAGATGTGGTCTCTCTGATAAAAGTTTAAAAACGGTATATATTGACCTTTAATGACAACTTACTATATTTTTCTAAAATCTCAAATTGTCTTCAGAATTTTGGACTCATAGATTATTGAGGTATTAATTAATAATCAATATTTAACTGGGAATTTTTAAAAACTCTTAAAATTCTCCCAAGAACTGTGAAGTACCTAAGATTTTACTCTGATTTCAAATGACGAGTTAGTCTTGCACAGTTTCATAGACACTGGCATCCTGGGTTACAAGACACAAGACTCCTGGGTCAGACACAATGCCATTCACAGTGATCCCAGCAGTTTGCAGTCCCCAAGCCCCAATGCCCACAAGGGGACACAAAGAAAGCCAGATGCTGTCTGTGCTGTACACATGGGGGGTTGCATTACAGGAGAGGAACCCCAAGTTTAAAGAACACAAATATTTTATAATAAGTGGTAAGACTCCCTGGTTCTTGTGCTGGAAAGAGACATTATTATAAGGGACAGTAAGTGAAACTGCCCTTTAGTCTGGGGGGAGGCACCATCTCTATCTCCCAGGGCTGTTCTTTATACAAACAGCTTTGAAAGATAGTCCAGAACAAAGTTAGTCATTGCCTCTACTCTTAAGACATGCAGAATCATGCAGAAACTCATGAAGAATTGTCTCCCGATACAGAGAGAAAAAAATAATATACATAGTTCCTACATAATATCTATGCACATGTTTATGCATGTATCCTCATTTATGCATGAACACTTTTTCCGTAAGAATACTCAAATTACGATAAACTAGGCCCTGGTTGGGTAGCTCAGTTGGTTAGAGTGTTGTCCTGCTATGCCAGGGTTGTGCGTTTGATCCCCAGGCAGAGCACCTGCAAGAATCAACCAATGAATGGGTGCATGAGTGGAGCAACAAGGTGATTTTCTCTCTCTCTCTCCCCACACTTTCTTCCTTACCTCTCTCTCAAAAAAATCAATCGATAAAAAAATTAAGATAAAATAAACACAAACATCAAATTATGATACACAGAGTGGAGCAAAAGGTAAGTTCATAGTTGTCTGTATGGAAAATAATACAATAATTAACAAATAATAATATGAGAATAAAGTGTATTTCATATACTCACAACTGTAAACCTACTTTTGTCCCATCCTGTACTTGATAAAGTTGTTTTAAAGCTTTAAGTATTGTTATTCAAACTTTTATAACCATATAAGTATGTATGTATGTACATACCAAAGCTATATTAAGGTTAATGTAATTTTTAAAATTATGTATTACAGAGGAGAGATGACATGTAGTTCGAGAGCGGAAAGTTTGCCTCTGGGTACGTCACCTGTCATCAGCATGAAGCAGGTCAAAGTTCTTTGCCTAAATTATTTCTGACATGGTAGCAAATATTGTTGTCATACTTCTGAATGTGTACTCTTACATTTCATGGGTGTGCCATAATTATGCTGATGCTTGTCATGCTTTTGAGGACCTCATGATTGAACCCAAGTAGGAAAACAATGAGGTTTCCAACTGCTGAAAGAATGACAATTTCCACCGTTACCTCTGTGTGGCTGTTATATCCACTTTTCATTTTCTGCCACCTTTGTGACTATTTTTATCAACTGTCCAGTCTCTTAGGTCTACCTTTTCATATGTTATTGATTTCTACAATTTGACCACAAACTCAGAAGGTATGGGCATTTACAGGATGTTGTTTTCGCTCCAACTGTCTTTGCAGCTTCCCACAGGGGCAAAGACTGGCTCCCTCTCCTTCTCCAAGTCAGCACTTGTCAAAAAGGAGGGCAGTCCAGGAGTGAACAGGCATGATTAGCACGATGTAGTTTTTTCCAGTATGACCCCACTGTAAAAGCTGCCCCTTCTTGTGAGCCCCTCGATGTTGAAAACCGTGTAAGACTAAGAGGCAGCACCCTCCCCTTAGGAACTTACTGAAGAGTTGTTCACATGAGCACACTCTCACGACTGTGAGCCCCTCTTTAGAATGGGTGAGTACAGGCCTGTGTAGAATAGTGGACGCAATGCCCTTCCACCAAAGACTTGTAAATGATCATTTATTCCCAGGTTTGGAATACCCCTGTCTGTTGACAACAGCTGACATTCACTCTACAGGATAGTTTGTCAAAAGAATTGTAAGGCCCTACATATCTATCAGTGCCTTCACTGGGTCTTTCATCTTAAATCAGTCAGGAATAAAAACAAGTCAAGGTGGAAATCTTAAAGAAGAAGGAGGAGGAAGTGGGGGAGAAAGGAGAAAGGAGGTGAAGAAGAACAAGGCAGAGGAGGAGGGAGGTAAAAGAGAAGAAAGGGCCAATCCACTACCAAAAAAGTATTTTTAAATTGGATTAAGCTGCCTGGAAATTGTGCTCAGAGCAAAGAAGCACATAGCAGTGATTTACCTTGGAAGAGAGGAGCTGGAGAGAAGGGGGTTTGAGGAAGATTTCTTTTTCACCATTGACCCTTTTGTGCTGTGGCATTTTATACAATGTGTATAAAATGAATATAATGCCCTGATAGGTGTGGCTCAGTGGGTTGGGTGTCGCTCCACAAACTGAAAGGTCACAGTTCAATTCCTGGTCAGAGTATGTGCCTGGATTGCTGGCCAGATCCCCCGCTGGGGACATGCAAGAAGCAATGGACAGATGTTTCTTCACATCGATGTTTCTCTCTATTTCTGCCCCCGTCCCCTCTCTCTAAAAGTAAATAAATAAATTTTTAGACGTGAATATAATAAAATAACCCTCTTCCAAATAGAAAAGCTATTCATGGCAGTGTTGTGTGTAATAGCAAAAGGTGGGAAGTATCTAAATATCCATTGAAGGGGATTAGTGAAATGAACTGTGTAGATCCATGCAATGGAATGCAATGCAGACCTAAGGAAAGTTCAGGAAGTCTTTCATGCACTGATATGGAGCTGATACCTCCAAAGTATATTAAATAACAAAGAGAGTAATGTAAAAAAGTAAAGTATATTATCATTTTCTATAAAATAGACATCATTTCCCTGCTTATGCCTTAACAAATACATCCAAAGGGTACAGACTAAATTAATATCATTGGTTGGATCTGGAGAGAGTAATTAGGTGGCTGTTAGACAAGAGTAAGAGGATGACTCTTCCTCTTATATCTTTTAAACTTTAAATCTTGTAGATATATTACTTATTTAAAAAATAAAATTTTTAAGGAAAGGAAGATAATAGTGAAATATTATCAGTTAAAAAAACTCCATCTGTATGCATTTTTTACATTTCTACCAAAGTTTGATTGATATCCCAGTAAATCCATTTAAGCTATCTCTGAAAATATTCTACAACTGTGAGCTATTTTTTAGAGATAGTTCTTGTATAATACAGATAGTTCTTGTATTCCACCTTTCACCCTGCTTCCCTCAATGTTAACATCATACACAATCACAGTGCAGTCATCACAACTAAGAAATTAACATTGATACAATACTATTAACTACACACATACTTAATTCTGATTTCCTGGGGCCTTTTAAATTATGTTTCAAAACTTACTCATTTCACCCCTGATTGGTGTGGCTCAGTGCTTTGAGTGTCATCCTGTGAATTGAAAGGTACCAGTGGATTCTAGGTCAGGGCACATACCTGGGTTGGGGCCAGATCCCCCCCATCCAGCACCCCCATCCAACCCCCATTGAAAGGCAACCAATACATGTTTGGTTGCCTATAAGCTAAACTGTAAGGGTCTCTGATTAAAATAATTGCTTTGTCTTACTTACCTGGCAGGGGAGATACCATGATCATGAAAATAATTGCTTTGATGACTCAGGTGAGGGGGGCTGAGGAGTGAGGAACTAATAGAAAAAGGGGAATTCCCAATGGGACAGTCAAATTGCCTGTTTGTTAAGAGAAAGGTCTTGTTTCAGACTCCTTGTTGTTTCTTAGAAATTACATTGTACTTTGTGTCTCCTAAGTACAGCCTACTTTTGCATATATCAAGATTTGGCCTTGGCCACCTTTGACCTGAGTGAGTTGGTTCCAGAAACTATAAAATGATTAATGTAGAACTTCTGTATTGATAACCTCTCTGCTAGAAACCAAGCAAGAAATGAGCATAATCAATCCTGGCTGGCTTTGCACAGTTCTGCTATGCCTCAGTTTCAGTCTTGTTAAACTGAGTCCAGTCCCTCAACAACACAGAGCAAATTTTAGTTATGACGGTATATTTTCTGTGAGTAATGACATTGTACAATCTCCACTGTCTTCAAAGCACCAGAAAAATAACATGTGCATCATGATCAGTGGCCAATCACATGAATTCTTTCAGTTTCTGTGCATCTGGTATTCGTGATGTTTCTGAAGCCTAGCAAAGTATGTAGTTGATTCTTTGTCTCCCAGTGCTGAACTCACATGGCATTTTACAAAATGGATGATTGAAAGAGGGAATTGTCTAATAAAGGTGAAAGTGCCACAAAGAGAGGTAAAGTGATATTGCTAGAAGTGAAATTAGATGTGATGGAGTGTTGATTAAGCTGCAATTCTGGAGACTCTAGGTGGTGCAGCCAGAGGACTTTGGTGAAGGAAAGTGATTGTGACACCAAAGGTGAAGATGTCCCAGGGGATGAGATGCCTGCAAAAACCTTCACATTAAGTCACAAAGGAAAAAGTCTTGTAAGCAAATACAAGTGGTCAAATTATGCTCTCCTGGGAGCTAGGACCCATTATATGAGTGGATTGTTAGACACTCGGGGAATTAGAGCCTGAAACAATGTCTTATATGTGCAAAATGTTAGTTCAGAGATTGTAGTTGTGTCTTGCGTAAATTACCTTTACCCTGTAAAGTTTAATTTTTTTATTGGTTGCCATGCTGAGTAAGTTACTGGTCTGGTAATAATATTTAAACTATTTTATCTTTTTTCCTGAAAGATAAAAATACATGTGTACTTTTTCTCTGAGCTAGAAAAGGATTTTTGGCTCTTCTCCAATGTTTATAGTGGTTAAAAAGGAGGCAGGGGAGGAGGAAAAGAGGATGGGGGAAGAGAGAGAAAAGGGATACAAGGAGCAAAGAGTGGAGAAGAGGAGGAGGAGCTCTCTTCGCACACCCACCCATCGCCCCTCCAAATTGTTCTTTGTATAATGTCTTACTCTTTTCTTAGGGATTCAATTCTTCTATGTCTTTGTAATTTTAAATGTTCTTATTACATATTCTCTTTCGGATAGTCTTTCTGTTGTGTGAAGCTCACAGCCACTGAGTCCTGCTGCTTGTTGTAAGTACTGACTCACATGCATGGTGAATTGTTTCTGTGTAGGTTTTGGTTATGAGCTCATCTGTAGCAGGGCCTGCTTTTTCCTGAGAGAAACCATTGGGCCCTGGGTGAAAATGAGTCCTCCTGGAGTAACGGGAAGAAAAACTGTATACCACTCTGACTTACCATGCAATGGAATTAGAATAAAATGTACTAACACACTAAAAAAAGAACTTACATATTGACAGTTTCCTTATAGGCATATTACAGGTGCCAGCAGTTCTGGTTCCTGTTTGTATAAAAAAATGGCTGTGTCTGTGTCCCTGGGTGACACAGATCACCCAACTGCAGGAATTTGGCTGGCACTGATCAATTCCAGGAGGCTGACATTAAAGATCCATACTGGGCCCAGCAAGGACACTGCATGTCAACAGCCTCTCCCTCTGATCTCTTTGTTCTGCTTTCCCTTTCTTTCCTTATAAAAACCCCTGCCTGCACTGCGATGTTAAGATGGGTTTTGAGACAAGAGTCCCTAGTCTTCCAGGTTGCTAGCACCTGCATAAAACCTGCTTCCTTTTCTCACCAGCACCTATCCCATGAGTTTGGCTTTCGTTGCAACAGGCAGCCAAATCATGGTTTCAGTTACACTGGTAAATCCATTCTCCGTTGATTTCTGCCTAGAGTCTCTGGGTAGCATGTGCTTGGACGCATTTATATGTTAAGTTCTAAGCTTGGGGTTCAGGAAACTTCATTGTAAAATAATTCCAAACCCCAAACCTATATGAAGAACTGTACTCTAAGAGGTTAACAATGGAGGAAACTGGATGAGGGGTGTATACAGGAATTATGTGTGCTACCTTTGCAGTTTTTCTGCAAACCTAAAATTATTCCAAAATAAAAAATTAATTAAAAAAATGAAGACCCTAGCTTACTGAAAACAGTTAAATCTTTAAGGAATCATAGAGTCAGCTTGTATGCTTACTGATCCAGTTTTATTTCTGGCTTCATTTTGGGTATTTGAAATAGCATTTTTCCCTATAAGTTCAGGTGGAAATTTAAAGTAATTTTATTATGATTTATCTAATATTCCTGGGAGTTACTATAGATGGATTGTCAGATCATATCAGTGCACTACATATGGAAACTTAATTCTCTACTTTCTCTTTAATCCACACAAATCAAGCTTTCATCTCTACAATAAAAATGCTCCAACCAGCCTCACTAACAACATTTATCCTGCGTGGCCAGTGGTCAATTCTTGGTAGTCATATACCCAGTCTTTCATAAGTATTTGAATAGTTGAACACACCTTTTTTGAATTCCTTCATTCTCTTGGTTTGTCACAGGCTCTTCTTTTCATTGGCTGCTTCTCAGACTTCCTTGTGGACTTACTCTTTTGCTGACCTTTAAATGTTAAATGCCTCTGGACCCAGTTTTCTACCAGGCTCTTATAATTCTACACTCACTCCCTAGACGTTACCATTTAGTTCAATGATTTTAAATTACTACACATGCCAATGACTCTTAAATTGATATCTTACTATCTGATTTCTTCCTCCTGCCCTCCAGAACCACAAACTCACATCTTCAACTGCCTACTTAACATCCCTACTTGAATGTCAAACTTAATATGACCCAAATGGAACTCTTCATGTGGTGCCAACAGTAACAGAATAGATTGGCTAGTATATGCTTGCGGTAGACCTTCGTCTGGCCTGGCGATGTAGCAGGAAATAGAACAGAAATGTAAATCACTATGGAATAGGAAAATCCTCTTTAGGCAGAGCTTTGAGTGTGAATGTGGCCCTTTCCCAAGTCTAACCACACAAGATGGTAAAACCATAGTTCTCTATGTTGACCACCAAATTTTAAGTACAGCTTCATGAGGGGCTTTAATTCAGAAACCTACTATTTTACTATCCTTGGAGAAAATTTTGAGACTAGACAGATGGAAGGAGGAAAAGATGCCTGACTACATGGAGAAGAGAAGGAATTCCTGAAGTCTGCTTTTTCTTTTTTTCTCATTTAATTTCACATTTATTCTCATTATTTTGGGCTGGGAAAAAAAGGGTCATGAGTGTTTAGAACTGCACTATTCCATTGTCTTTTAGACAGATTTGGTATCCAGATTCTAATTTTCTCTAAGTTGAGGATCTGAATCACAACTAGAGGAGGTCAACTGCTGCTGGGAGCTGGAGGCTGCTAGGAAAAAGGCAGAAAACAGAATGTACTTGACCTCCTAGGACTCAGGTTCCAGAGCTCCCATCCAGGAACTTAAGGATTCTCCATGTAGACAATGTGTTTGGGGAGGGAAGAAGGGCACAGCAGTTCCCCAAGGAAATGTGCTTGGCACAGGCCTGGGGCTGGTATTAGGAGGTGGGAGGCTGGCTGCATGTGCACAAGGAGGACCTGAGAAGACATTGGCCTGTCATCCGTATCCTAGGATCCTGTGAAGGGCCTCTCAATAAAGACAGGGCCAAGGTCGGCTCCTTGGCCTCTGGTTGTCCTCTTTAATGGCAGGATATAAACCCTACAAATTTAGGAGAATCTGTAGACATCGATGCCTCTCTTCTTTATTCCTCTGTCTTCGAGACCCAGGGCAACTGCTTTTCATCATACATGATTCTGAGACAGGTTAGTAAGAAGCTAAGAAAATTCCTTGACAAGTGGAATGGAGAAACTGAGACAGATAATAAATTGCAATGTCTTATCTTCCCTAACCAAGGACATTTAGGAGCAAATGGTACACTTTCCAGGCTGGGCTAGGTCTGGCCTGCCTTTGGTCCCAGTTTCTCTTTGGTGACATTCTTTGATGAGAAACTGGTCAGAAGAGGACCCTAACCATATATGTTCATTTTAATGAGTCAGTATATTAAAGGACACCTGGAAAGCTGATGAATATCTTATTGAGATCTTCCCCAAGACCTCCCCTAAAATTCGCACCTTTAGAAAGCAGATAAAAGCCCTTATGAAAAAGGAACTGGTGTGCGCTCTCCTCGGAGCATGCCCACGCCTCCTTCCCTTCTGTACCTAACAGTGTATCTTTGCTTTGTTTCTCCTAAGCAATAAGGGTTCCCATGAGACTTGAAACCAGGAGAGCAGTGGGCAGCAGCAGCTCATCCCAGGCCAACCCACCCTGGACCTGTCTCCAAAGGGCCTCCTTTTGCCTCTGTAACTTGTTTCCTGAGTCCAAACAGCCCAAATGGCTCAGTTCTTCTGCCTCTGTGGTTATCTTTCTAAAGGCCCTTGGCAGCCACACCAAGGCTCAACTCTTCCTATTTCCAAAGGGCCAAGGCAGCTTTACATAGGCTTGCTCCTGTTACCGTGATCTTACCTCTTATATCTTAAGCCTTTCCTTTTTTTCACTGTCCCCAGCTTTAATGAGCCTACCCTGAAAATCACCTGGACTCAGGTTGTGAAATCGTTCCTGCATAAAGTTAAGAACTCACCTCAGCTAAGGTGGGGCAGATCCACCTCAGCTCCAATCCATTTCCAATGACAATTCTTATTCACCCCTTCACATTTAAGCAATTTCCATTTTTGTACAGAACACTAGATTTTCAGGTCACTCTAAGGCTTAATTAACTGGCCTGTGGGATTTTCTCACCCCCGGGTTTATTTTTCTTCCTTTACTTCCTGGGAGGTTACTAATAATTTCAACCTGAATATCAATTTCTCCTTTTGAATACCTGAGTTTTCTCTGAAGTCACAGGATTTCAGTCCAAGCTGGGCAAAGAGCTGGCAATTGCTCTGCCCTTGTGAAATGCGGCAGGGTCTGGAGGTGCTTGAGTATAAAAACGTGTTTGCTCCTCTCTGCTCTGGCAAGATCTAATTGCTTTTTCAACATATTTTCTACCAGCGTTTCTGTTTTATTCTCACATGTCCATGACCAAGGGAACGTGGTGCCATCAATTCCTGAGTCTCTATTCTACAGTATAAATGAGGTTATCAGCTTTACCCACTCCCAGTTTAGGACTAAACTTTCTTTCATCTGCTAATTTGTCATAATTTCCCCATTTGCTTTCCAGTTTAGGAAGTTTTGTGAGCTGTTCTGTTTTCTAATTTTCCTCAGTGTTGCAGTCTTTTTAACAAGACTTTATTGTTCTTATAGTAAGCTTTAAAGAGAGGGCAGAGGTTAAATATCAATATTCTAACTTTAACCAAAAATTAAGACTTTAATATATAGGGGCAAAAATCCCCATTTGAAGGGGGAGGGCAGAGTGGAGCAAAGGCTGCCTAAAGCCCCCAAGGAGCCTTAAGAATCCACTTAGAGCACCAGCTACTCAGAGTTCCCTGGGAAGCTTTGAAACCTCAGTTCCCACACGTTAGCCTAAGGGGTCACCCAGAGGATGTCTCACCGGTTTGTTCAATCAAAGCACTCAAAATAAATCATTTAATCTCTGTACAGTACAACCCCTTCCACATTTTTCTTTACCTGTAGGCAGTGCAAAAAAGGAGAGTGACCAGAGTTAGAAGGGAGATTAGTAAATGTGAATGAATAGCCCAGGAAAAATAGTAAGTGGCATTGAACATCTCAGGAGAAATTTTGGTGTTTCTTATTGAACTTAACCAGACACAGAGACCTGTAAGTTACAATTAAATAAGACCTTTTCTCTGCCAGTCTGGTTTCCTTAACCCTAGCATTACCAGATTATCCTTCACCTACTGTGGAGGACAATGACCTGAATAATACTTTGAAAAATATTTGACATACAGGTTTCTTGCCCCCAAAGCCAATTAAATGATATTGTGACATATATCATTACTTTTATTTAGATGAAATGTAAGTGTAAAATTTTAAAATTACTTTTCAACAGGATCTTAAAGGGAAAAGAGAGATAAGAGCCTTCAGCAAGGGGACATTACCCCTCAACTGTCTTCTCCCTTCAGGGAGGACTCAAAGGTCTTCCCAGACAGACGCCCCAGAGAGCATGAGCTCACTAGGCACTGCCTCGGCCTTTTAACAGGATAGTGGAGTGGCAGTTCTAGGAGGCATTTTGCTATTAAAGTCTTATTGATATAATCAGAAATACTTTTCACTGGGAACAACTGGCAATACTTATCTGGCTAGTCCCAGACTTGTAGCCTATCATTCAGAATTTGAAACTGAAAACGAAACCTAATTTGCCTCTGCCATATTCTGTCTAATGACTATAAACTTTTGTAGGCCTTCAATCTGTCTGTACGAACATACCCGAAGCAGTCAGAAATTTCAGGTGGCATATATGGACACGCAGTATTTATTTTGATAGTTAATTCTTTTCATAGGTATTAGAAAAACACAACTAATTAAACTTGATTTTACTCAAGTGAAGGAAATGCAAGTTGACTTGTAAGAAAATTGGGTAAATAATTCAGCTGGTGCTCAAGGGTGGCAAAAATCATGAAACCTGGATAATTGAAGAATAACTGGATTTATACCAAGGAAATAAGGTCTGTAATTTTTTGCTTTACAGCTGTGCCCCAGCCTGAAATGCAAGGACTGGGTTTGAGGATTACCACACAGCCCATGTTTCAGGCCTAGCTTTAAATTTGGGGAAATTCACTCTATAAAGTTCACACATAATATCAGCAGAAGGAACAACACCTTGGCAACTAATGGAGTAGTGAACAGGAGGAAATGTCCTGCTACACAGAGCCTTGCTCCTTAATGTAGTAGAGATAGGAGAAATTTTATTTTCTTATTTTTTAAGATTTGTTTAGTTTCAGAGAAAGGGGAAGGAAGCGAGGAAGAGAGGGAAAGAAACATCAGTGTGATACATCAATCAGTTGCTTCTTGCACACCCCCAGCTGGGGACCTGCCCCAAAACCCAGACAGGTGCCCTGACTGGGAATTAAACAAGTGATCTTTCAGTCTGAAGGCTGGTGCTCAATCCATCGAGCCACACCAGCCAAAATTTTATTTTTTAAATGTCCTCTTGTTTTTAAAGTATTGCTTGTGCAGTTAAAAATAAGATAAAATTTTACAAGTAGAACTGCAATTTGTTTTGCAGTTCAGACAGTTTAAAATAGCTACTTGTTAAAAGTATCTTTACAACTCATCACCATTTCAGTAAATAAATGTAGGTCCACAAGTCCAGGGGATAAAAATGGTCATATATGCTGTAGGGAACATCAGGATGTGTCCTTTCTGGCTATGAATAGCAAGGAGTAATAGACTCTCATAATCAACATTAGAAGTCACTATAGGAAATATATAATATCCCTTCATTCTTCTAGTTATTCACCAATTCTTTCAAAAATATTTGAGTGCTTATTATGTATGTAAAGAATTGCTACCCACAATGGAAAAATCTTCTTATCTGTTCACTTGACCAAAGGATAAAAGAAAAAAATCATTTTTCCATTTTTGGATCAAAATTCACAACTTAGATGTTTATGTGGATCAACTCTAATCTGTTCTAACAATTTTCTTACTTTCCCCTCAGTCTTTCTTATTATCTTATTATTTTATATACTATTTAACAAAATTGACTGGGCATTGTGGCAGGCAGAATAATGTGCCCCCCGCCCCCCATAAAATGTCCACATTCCAATTCCCCAAACTTTTAAATAAGTTATCTTACATGCAAAAGAAATTTTGCAGATGTGATTAAGTTCAAGATTTGGGGTGGAGAGATTATCTGTATTATCCAGGCCCAGCATAACCACAAAGTCCTACCAAGAGGAAAGGAGGAGAGTCAGAGTGAGAGAAGATGTGGCTGTAATGGAAGCAGAGTGATACAGCCAGGAGCCAAGGGAGGTGGGCAGCCTGTAGAAGCTGGGGAAACCAACGAACAGGTAAATTCCCTCTAGAGCCTCCAGAAGCAACATGGCTCTACCGAGCCCTTGACTTTAGCCTTGCAAGACCCATTTTGGATTGACCTCCAGAACTGTAAGATTATTGTTTTGTTTGAGGCCATTAAGTATGTGGTCATTAGTTATAGCAACAATAGAAACTAATATAAACATGAAAGCACTGGCTTCATTTTATGGGAGATACAAAAATGAATAAAACATAATCCCTTCTCTCAAGATGCTTATAATTTCAAAGAGATGAAATACATGTACTAAACTATAAGCTAGAACATAATGGCTATTGTAAGAAAGGTACAACAGAAAGGAAAGAATTAACTTCATTTTTCGGGTAATTGGGAAGGGTAATAGTGAAAGGCAAACTTCTGAGCTTATCCTACAAAAATAAGCAAATTTTAAGAGATAAAAGGAGTGGAGAAAGCAGCATAACCTTTACAAATTAAATCACATAATACATTATTTTCAAATAAACTTATTGTTAGTTTTTTGATAACAGAACACTCCTATAATAAAAACTAGCCATGACTTAACATATCTTTCATATTTTGCAAGACAGGGTTAGATTTGCTTAAACCTGAAGAATGACATCATTAGCCTCCTAGAGCTGCCATGATTGCATATCACAGACTGGGTGCCTTAAACAGCAGACATTTACCTTCTCCCAGTTCACGAGGCTGGAAGTGCAAGATCAAGGTGTCTACAGGTTTGGTTTCTCCTAAGGTCGCTCTCCTATGCTTACAGACAAATGCCTTCTTGCTGTGTTCTCACATGGCCTTTCCTCTGTGCTTGCATACCCCTAATGTTCTCTTACTCTTAAGGGCACTAGTTCTGTTGTATTAGAACCCTACCTTTATGACCTCATTTAACTTTAATTACCTCTTTAAAGATCCTGTCTCCTAACACAGTCAGGAGTTAGAGCATGCTGGGGTTAGAGCAATTACTCTCTTTATTTTTAATTACACTTTAATTTTTATTTTGAGATCCTTGTAGATTCACGTGCAGTTTAAAAGCATACATGTACTTTTCCCCTAGTTTCCCTCAATGGTAAGTAACATCTGGAAAAACCACAGTACATCACAACCTGGATACTGACAGTGGCGCAGTCAAGATATGGACACTTGCGTCTCCACAAAGATCTCTCTTGTGCCCCTTGTAGCTGCCCTCACTTCTCCCTTGATCCTACCCCCTCCTTAACTCCTGGCAACCACTAACCTATTCTCCATTACTAATTTTGTCTTGTGAAGAATGTTTATATAAATGGAATCATACAGTATGTGACCTTTTGAGACCGGAGTTTTTCTTCCACACATTAATAGTCTAATGATACATCCAGGTTGTGTGTGTATCAATAAGCAGACCTTTCCTTTTTATTGAGTAGTATTCCATGGTATAGATGTAGTACAGCTTAACCATTCACTTATTGAAAGACATCTGTCCCCCCCCCCCAGCTTTTGGCTATTGTAAATAAAGCTGCTATAACCATTCATGCACAAGTCTTTGTATGAGCATAAGTCTTCATTTCTCAGGTAAATGCCCAGGAGTAAAGTTGCCGCATCATATGGTAGTTGCATGTTTAGTTTTTAAGAAACTGCCGAACAGTTTTCTCACGTGGCTGTACCACTTTACATTCCTATCAGCAATGTATGAGTGATGTAGTTTCTCCCCATCCTTGCTAGGATTTGATGTTGTAACTATTTTTTATTTTAGCCATTTTAATAGATGTATAGTGATATCTCATTGTAGTTTTTATTTGCATTTCTCAAATGGCTATTGATGGTAAACATCTTTTCATGTGCTTATTTGCCATCTGTATACCCTGTTATGTGAAATCTCTTTTCATGCATTCTGCTCATGCTCTAATAGGATTGTTTGGTTTTTATGGAAGGAGAATATCTGTGTTTCTGGAGTGTAGCACTGACTACTAGGAGTTAAGTCACACTACTGTGTCTGTGATTTTCAGAAAGTTCAGAAAAAAAGTCATGGATAAGTGTGAGAGAACAAATGTAGTAAACTGTTAATAGTTGGTAAGTGTGACAAACACTTTTTAAAGTTTATTCCTGCAACTTTTAAGTTTACAACTTCTTAAAATAAAAAGGTGGCCCCACCTCATATCAGATCTACTGAATCTGGGTAGGAGGACAGAGTCTACATGTATCTGCATTTCAACTAGATCGTTCCACTGATTTTCATGCACACCAATCACAGATGTACTGAAGTACAATAATGCACTTTTTAATTTTCATATTTCTAAGGAAAAAACTAGAATAATCTCTATATTTTGGTTATATAACAGAGTTTAATAAGCTTGGATTCATGGATTTAAACCCAATCCTTATAGCTCAACAGACCCTTCCATGTTTCTCACTTTTCTTCCTTTTCTTCAACTCTATTATTATCTTCACTTATCTTCATGTAAATGGCTTTAGCAGTTATTGTAAAAATGTGGCAGTGAGCCTTGGCTGGTGTGGCTCAGTGGACTGAGTGGACTCAGTTGACCTGTGAACTGAAAGGTCAACCTTTGGATACCCAGTCAGGACGCATACCTGGATTGCAGGCCAGATTCCCAGTTAGGGGTGTGCAAGAGGCAACCGATAGATGTTTCTCTCTCACATCAATGTTTCTCTCCCTCTTTCTCTCTCCCTTCCCCTCTCTAAAAGTAAATAAATAAAATCTTAATTTTTTTTAAATCTTTAAAAATCTTTTAAAAAAATGTGTCAGTGAATGTCACCCTCCAAATTGCTTCTGTGGATGTTGCCCACATTCAAGCACAATCTAGCCTCTAATTTCCTCTGGCAACTGAACAATAAAGAGGTTTCTATCCAGCTCAAGGTAATTCTTTTTAAACTCTTAAGTTATAGACAGAGGGACAGCATGTATTATTATTGTGTGATTACTAAATAATAAATGATATTAGAGTGTAATAAATGAGTTAGAGATCCAAAACACAACCTTAACATACTTTTCATATCAAGAGCTTAACAAGACACTGCTTTAAAAAGTACAGCTATCACAAAATCAACTGCTGGACTTACAATACTCCCTGAATGATGAGAATACATGGTATTTCCTATAGGAAGATGTCACTATGAACAGAAAGCAGATTCTTTTAAGGTTTCGTTACTCTCTTTCTACCTCGTACTGACAAATTTGTACTAATTCCTTGAGTCCCCTGGTGAACATTGGCTTACAATTGCTTCATAGATTTAGAATTGTCAGCTGAGGCTACTGAAGAGCAAAGCTAAACTAGGTGGCTCACATGGGGAAAGATTCTGATTTTTAGCATCATTTGCAGTATAAATGGCCTTACATGCACCAGGTTAGCAAAGAAGCATTTGCTGTTGACTTGGAGAAGTTTATCTAATTTTAGATCTCGAGTAAATAGAAAAAAATTTCTTATCCATAAAAGAGTGTGCATAAAAGAATCTTAAGGTGCACAACTTGTGTATGTTTTAGATCTTTAACTCATTAGTAAGATCTATTACTAATGCTCTTTAGTAAGCACATGCAAATGTGGTGAGCACAGCATTCTTTAAAATACATTGCAGGAGCCCTGAGTGGTGTGGCTCAATTGGTTGTGCATCATACCACAAAGCAAAAGGTTGCCAGTTTGATTCCTGGTCAGGGCATGTGCCTGAGTTGTGGGTTTGTCCTATGAACGGGTGCATACAAGAGGCAACGGACAGATGTTTCTATCACATCAGTGTTTCTGTCCCTCTCTTCCTCCCTATCCTCACTCTAAAAATAAAATCTATTCTAAAACAGAAAGAAATACATTGTAGGGTTGCAGGTAATGAGGGCTGGGATTTCGAATCTGGATTTTTACTTAATTTTGGATTATGGAGCTTTCTTACCTTAAAGCCTCTTCAGCAATTATGACCTAAATCAGAGTTTAGTCCTTGATTATTTCCTTTTAAGAGACTGGAAATCCTGCACAGCATGTAGCAGTAGTGCTAAACCTAAAGAAAACACTCTTTAGGCACCATTGTGGCTCAGTTGGTTGGCTGTCATTTCACAAAAGCGAGCAATCACAAGTTCAATTCCTAGTCAGGGCACATGCCTGAGTTGTGGGTTCCGTCCCAGGTTAGGGTGCATATGAAAGGCAATTGATCCTTCCTTTTCCCTCTCTCTAAAAATAAATTTAAATATCTTTAAAAATTAAAGAAAACAGTCAAAATTAGGTATTAATTGTTGACTGTTTTCGCCCTAAAGGCTCAAGTGTGCCTAAATGGTTACTTTTCCAATTTAGTATTTTCTTTCGTTTTTTAAATTCCCAAGAGATTTTTAGTAGATTTAAGATGTGACAATGAGGCTCTCTGACTTCCATTCTCAGAAAATGTCTGACATTACCTCAAATCTGGATTTGAACATTACAGATGGATGGATAGGAACATCACTAGCTTGAGGGCCAAATCCACTTTTTTATCTTAGTATAGTTTTTGTCAATTACTGGTACAATAATAATTTTTGAGTAAATAAATGAGTTGAAAATACATGTGATATTTAGGACCAAATATCAAATATGATATAGAAATCAGGAAGATTAAGAATCAGTTTTTCCAATTCTCAGACTTTAGGTTGGCTTCTGAATTTGTAAGAAAATATTTTCCTGAGTATTAGTGATATCTTGCAGTATGGGTAGGACTGTATTTTAAAGTTAAATGAGTAAATATCAATACATCGTTTTTTGTTTGTTTTTACCAATGGGCCTGGGTTAAGGCTACAGTTGAAAACTTCTAAATCATGCAGTTTATTCAAACACTGAGTGCTGAGTTCCTCTCAATTTTAATAAATCAACATTTGTTGCATATAAGCAATTAAAACAGTCTTTTTTCCTTTTTTTTGTACTTTTAAAGATTTTTGTTTTCTTTTGTTTTTATTTTTAAAGATTTTTATTTTTAAAATTTTTAATTTTATTTTTAGAGAGATGGAAAGGGAGGGAGAAAGGGAATGAAACATCAATGTGTGGTAGCCTCTCGTGGGTCCCCAACTGGAGACATGGACTGCAATCCAGGCATGTGCCCTAACTGGGAATCAAACCTTCCACCCTTTGGTTAACAGGCCAGTGCTCAATCCACTGAGCCACATCAGCCAGGGCTAAAACGATTTTATTTATTTATTTATTTTTAGAGAGAGAGGAAGGGGGGACAAAGTGGAAGAGAAACCTCCTTGTGCAAGAGCTACCTCGATCAGTTGCCTCTCAAACGCCCCAAAGTGAGGACCTGGCTTGCAATTTAGGCATGTACCCTGACTGGGAGTCGAACTGACATTTCAGTTTGCATGCCAGCACCCAATTCACAGGAGCCAGGGCTCTTTCTCTTTTTAAATGACCAACATAGACCAGAATCAAACCTGCCTAGTCCCAAAATAGCATGGAGCTGTATTTGTCAGAAGCCTCCATTTAAATTCCTGCATTACACGGAAAATGACTCCTCCTTAACTGTTATACGTTTGCAAAAGTTTGTAACTATTTTATCAGGCATTGCTAACACCTGTTAAAATTATTAGCATTTTTAAATAGAGGTAAAGACCAGAGGCAACATGGGAAGAATAGAGCAACTGCCACTACACGTTTTTTCGTGCCTTGCTCAATGTGGGGTAAGCTGGATTTTCTGAACATGCTGAGTGGCCTGTAATTTTCCCTAACAAGAATTTCACACTTTTAACATCTGAAGGGTTGCTAAACGCTCCAGCTAAAGGCCAGGCGACTGTTAATCGTCAAATTCAATAAATACCCCTTTCCCACCGCTATTTAACCGAGGGGAATAACCCGACCCCGACCAGTGAGTGCACAATGTAGAGGTGGCTGCCTCTGGGACACAGCGCCCACAGCGAACAACAACGAGCTCTGCCCACTCGCCCCAGGCAGGGCCCAGACCACCCGCACGCATCGCTCCTCTGACTTCCGCCTCCTGGTCCAGCCCGACTCCCCCAGCCGCCTCTGCTTCAGGGACGTGGAAACCCCGTAGGAGCTGGGTGGGAGGAGAACACGGTTTGGAGACCGCTTGCTGCAATATTCTTCCGCCGCCACGCAAAGAGTCCCAAACTCCCCCCAGAGTCCTGGGATTTCCAGCGACCCTGTAGTTTGTTGAAGTAACCAGCTTGGACTCCCCCACCGACTTGCTTAAGATATTTGCTGAGGTAAGGACCCCAGGATCACAATTTTGTGGCTAACCGAAAGAGCAACGAGAAAATTCCTCCGCAGAAAACGGGTTCCGGCCGCGAGCCTATAAAAAACGGGTGGCGCGGTCCTGCTGTCTTTTCAGTCGGGCGCTGAGTGGTGTTTTCGGAACATGTCTGGTGGCTCCGCGGATTATAACAGGTATGGGGCTTTTTTTCTTAGTGCTTGTTTGTTGTGAAGGTTATGTAGAGCATTGGAGGTTGTAGGAGCTGGCCTGGAGGCCAGGAACCCGGAGTCCATGGGCGTTTTCGCGGGATACGGTATTTCTGTGTCCTTCGAGAAGCTTCCATGATGGGTAGGGCTGCGGACGGTGGGGAGACCAGACAAGGGCACGAAAATGGAGTGGTGGTGTGTTTTCTCCTGAGGACGCTTTTTAGTCTCGGTCTTGTTCCATTTCCGGCCATATGGGACTGACACTTAGTTAAAGCAGTGGCGCAGCCCGTATTCGGCACGGTGGGAGCAGGCCCGAAGCTGTGTTTACGGCCGGCGGCGCGAGCTGGAGTGCTGTTTAAGTGGGTTGGGGGAGGGTGGCAGGGCGCCCACTCGCCACGGCTGTGAGGTGCCCTGGGACCTGCCCGGCCACTGGGCCTCGGCGAACCGTTGGCATACCTCTCGCCAGGCCTCTGCCCGCGTCAATCACCCAGCTTGCGCATTGCGAGGGGCGGAGCTCAGCGTGTGGAGCTCTCGCGAGAGGGCCAGCCGACGAGATGGGAGCGCCGGGATTGGGGGGAAGGGTCGGCGGCCGTGGCGCTTCTCCGTGCACACCGAGTTCTCAACTTTTTCGTAGGCGCACAGTAGGTACGTTATGAGCCCTGCTCCACCATCTTGCTTTCCTCTTTTAGTAGGAAGCGTACACGTGCAGGGGAGGGTAATCCGACGTGACGGGTTGTAAAGGGCCATCCTAATGGTCTGGGGAAGGGGGTGGTCTCTAACTGCAGTCTTCTTGTTTGCAGAGAACATGGCGGCCCAGAGGGAATGGAGCCCGATGGTGTCATCGAGGTAAGAAATGGGTGACGATTTCGAAACTTTAGAGAGGTGAGTTTGTTCATCCTATTTATTATTATTATTACTGTTTTTTAAACTTACAGAGCAACTGGAATGAGATTGTTGATAACTTTGACGATATGAACTTAAAGGAGTCTCTTCTTCGGGGCATCTATGCTTATGGTTTTGAGAAGCCTTCAGCTATTCAGCAAAGAGCTATTATTCCTTGTATTAAAGGTAAAAGAACTCGTTGACCCTTTTTAAAAAGTGAAATTACTGTGTTTACATAGACCTGGACCATAAGAGGGAAAAATGACTTCTGGGGGACTAGTACCTACTTGTATTCCTTAAAGTGAAATGATGGCAATCATCTTTCGGGACTGACCTGAAATGAAGAGAATACTCATTGCTGATCACTTGATTATTTGGGCATAATTCATGTTCCAAATGGAATACATAGTGTAAACTAGAAGTGACGGTTTGGTGTGGGATCAGTAAATATGTATCCTACTTTTTTTAGGGTATGATGTGATTGCTCAAGCTCAGTCAGGTACTGGCAAGACAGCCACATTTGCTATTTCCATCCTGCAACAGTTGGAGATTGAGTTCAAGGAGACCCAAGCACTAGTATTGGCCCCCACCAGAGAACTGGCACAACAGGTATTGATAGTGTAGTTCAAAAAAAAAAAAAATGCTTGCGTGTTGCATAGGTTTCAGGTTTCACACCAGAAGAATTTAAGACATAAATTGATCCTGTTAGAGCCCTCCTTTTAACTGTCCATGCATGCAGGGAGTTTTTGTTTGAAGTTAAATAGGACCTGGGTGTGCAAGTTAGATTTGCAGTGTTATATAAGAAATGGAGAAACCAAAGCTTTCTGTTCAGGGTGGACTAGATTAGATCCAGTCTCATTTTTAAGTTTGAATGCAGTTGTGCAGCGTAAAAACTGCAGTGACGTGTTAATAGTTTTTGATGCATCTGTTGTATGATATTTTCAAAGCTCACTGCTAATACAGGCTTTGACATACACATTGTTAATAAAACTGTAGGCTTTATCGAGGTCAAGATTATATGTCATTGCCCTGTGGGGAAAAATTAAAGTATCAACAATTTGTGTTAGCTGTAATTGCAACACTGGATCCACTATATCTTCCTACAGAATGAAGAATAAAGGGTGTATTTTTAGTTCTTAAAATGTAGTTGGTACCTGGGACATTAGGATCCCAAGTTTGACAGGGTACAAGAAGTCATTTAAAGGGAATTTTATGTTGAAGTAGTTACAGTCTGCATTTTAAGCTTGGAAGTATATGTGCTGTGCATGCATAAAAGCTGTTTGCAGACCAGATTTTTGCCTTTGTGCTTTGGAGGTTGAGTCACAGCCTGTAATTCTGTTGAATAATGATTGAGGCTATTGTCTTTTAGATCCAAAAGGTAATTCTGGCACTTGGAGACTACATGGGAGCAACTTGTCATGCCTGCATTGGTGGAACCAATGTTCGCAATGAAATGCAAAAACTGCAGGCTGAAGCACCACATATTGTTGTTGGTACACCAGGGAGAGTGTTTGATATGTTAAACAGAAGGTATCTTTGTAAGTATTGATGTCGGTTGGGTACAATTTACTATTATAAACTAGAAAATCAAATAGTATGAGATTCCAGAGATGATAATATGACTTATTTTGTAACAGCTCCAAAATGGATCAAAATGTTTGTTTTGGATGAAGCAGATGAAATGTTGAGCCGGGGATTTAAGGATCAAATCTATGAGATTTTCCAAAAATTAAATACAAGTATTCAGGTGAGGTTCGTTTTATGCCCTCTTATAGGTGGAGATTAGGTTTAATGCAGGTACTGTTACAATACAACTGAAGTGTTTCATTGTCGTTCCCCCTGCTTAAAACAATTGATGCATCACTATCTGTCTAGCACAATTCCATAGCAAGACAGAGACGCTTGGTCTCAAACATTTGTGTTTTTTTTTTAAATTTTTTTGAGTATTGCGAAAGTTGTGCTAATTATTTGTATGATAATATCTTTTTTAAAGGTTGTGTTGCTTTCTGCCACAATGCCAACTGATGTGTTGGAAGTGACCAAAAAATTCATGAGAGATCCAATTCGAATTCTGGTGAAAAAGGAAGAGTTGACCCTTGAAGGAATTAAACAGTTTTATATTAATGTTGAAAGAGAGGTAATTTGTCTAATTACTAAACATAGAAAATGTAGCCAGGTTTCTAACCTTCTTGTATAAGCACTGTGCTAAAATTGCAGAAACTAGGATTACATCTTGGTTTTTGTAATCATGCTAGCAGAGTACACACAAGAAGAAAAATAACTGCACTAGATTGTAAAGACTGGGGTGGACCTCTTTCTTAATGTCCAGTGTCCTATGTCTTAAGATTTGGTGCAACATGTCTTTAGATTAGCCTAACTAAATTTCTAATCATTGTAAGTTGAAACTATAAATTGTTTTAATGACTTAGCTTCCTTTTTGAAATACTGTAGGAATGGAAGTTGGATACACTTTGTGACTTGTATGAGACACTGACAATTACACAGGCTGTCATTTTTCTCAACACAAGACGCAAGGTGGACTGGCTCACTGAGAAAATGCATGCCAGGGACTTCACAGTTTCTGCTCTGGTAAGAGGTGTTCTAATAATTGTAATTTACAATGTTATTTCATTATAGCAGGATTCAAACTACAATATAGCTGTTAAGTGCTGTCTTGTCGTTCCCCCTGCTCAAAATAAAGTTGTTTCTTAACTATACCTGTCTGCTGTACTCCTGTAGCAGCCAGGGACGCTTGGTCTCATACATATCATTTAAATTAAATGATGATTTGACTGATGATTCTTGAATTAAGGTCTGTTAATTTGCAGCATGGTGACATGGACCAGAAGGAAAGAGATGTCATCATGAGAGAATTCCGATCAGGGTCAAGCCGGGTTCTGATCACTACTGACTTGTTGGTAAGTAAGTCTTACTGTTCTTTGTAATTTACCAAAAGTGTTTTTTTAGGGGAAGGTTTTTTTAATAACCTTTGCCAATTTGGGCTATTTGGGAGAATAAATGAAGACCACACTCCACAGTGGACTATATCACTAAACATATAGTTCACTACTATTTTGTGGCCTACATGGCATAGGTGTCTAGTTTGTTGATTAGAATTTGATCACACCATTGTATTTTCAGGCTCGTGGGATTGATGTGCAACAAGTGTCATTGGTTATAAACTATGATCTACCTACCAATCGTGAAAACTACATTCACAGGTGAGTAGGTGGCACCTTGATTATTAGTGTATTGGTAAAATGAATTCACGCATTGCTTTTCTACTGACTGATTTGTTTGAAAGGTAATGTCAAATCAGGAAATTGGTAGAGTTAATAGACAGTAATTTGGTAAGAATTAAAATTGTACTTGGGAAGATTGGTTATGCACAGTGGGAAAACACTTTGTAAACACTGCCCAAATTGTGGGCTTTCATACATGTATGAGTTAGTGTTTTTGATCTGTTGGTGTTAGTTTATTTTTGAGCTCTATTTTTAGTGATGCTCTTGTGTGTCCATGTGCTTTCTTGGTGATTACTCTGTAGTTGGGATTTTCTTGGTGTCATCTGGTAGCATTTTGAGCAGTCCCTGGTTTAGTTTTAGTGGCTTTATCCCTAAATAAATTGAATTGTACTTTGTTATATGATGTAAAAAAAGACTTTTTAAAAAATACAGGAGTCGATAGCAGCAGTTGATGACGAGATGGCACTCAGAAACGGCGTTGACGTAATTTAGGACGTGGAATCATAAGCGAAACAGCACACTGTTTGAATAAAGAGCGAGTCGGTATTTATATTTTTCTTTTGTCATGATTATTTGATATTTTAAGTTGTTCCAGCCAAGGCATTTTTTGTATATTAGCCTGTTAGGTGGTTTGTATTGTCTGGTTTCTATCAGGAAGGTAGTAAGTAGTTTTGGAGGTAAACACGTTTTGAGTAATTTGAGTTATATAACGTGTGAAACTGAGCAAAAAAGCAGTGATGAGTTTGGGTTACCATACCAAATACTTGTTTTCCCACTGGAAAAAGTTGTTTAGACAATAGTTAACCTTGCAGTATTTGTATTTACAGTTTACAGTTCCAGAAGTGCGTCGATATGGATTACATAACTGTTCTTTTTGTTTTATCCCTGGTGTGTTTACATCTGTCCCAGGCTGACTTCTGCTCTTGGCTGGCCCACTTTGGTATGGGCTTTTTAATTACACTACCCCAAACACAATACTGTCATCTGCTTTAAACATAATGATGCTCAAGACACTTGATAAAATCTCATTTTGCAGCCAGACAAGCCTTGAATCCTTTTGGCACTAACTGCAAAGGAAAATTTTTTTTCTCTAGATATTGATTAGCAGATAGTGCTCCAATTAGAAGCACGAACTGTAACCTTGATAAGTAAACAGCAGCTGATGGTTAACAAGTGGATCATCATGTTCAGTAGTTCACGCATTCTGTTAGAAGTAACATTCTAATTGCTGATTTCTTTTCTTATACAGAATTGGCAGAGGGGGTCGATTTGGGAGGAAAGGTGTGGCTATAAACTTTGTTACTGAAGAAGACAAGAGGATTCTTCGTGACATTGAGACTTTCTACAATACTACAGTGGAGGAAATGCCAATGAACGTGGCTGACCTTATTTAATTCCTGAGATGAGATAGTTTTGAATGCAGTGCTCGCTGTTGCTGAATAGGCGATCACAACGTGCATTGTGCTTCTTTCTTTGGGAATATTTGAATCTTGTCTCGATGCTCATAACGGATCAGAAATACAGATTTTGATAGCAAAGCGACTTACGTCGTGAGCTCTTGTGAGGAAAGTCATTGGCTTTATCCTCTTTAGAGTTAGACTGTTGGGGTTGGGTATAAAAGATGGGGTCTGTAAAATCTTTCTTTCTTAGAAATTTATTTCCTAGTTCTGTAGAAATGGTTGTATTAGATGTTCTCTATCATTTAATAATATACTTGTGGACTAAAAGATATAAGTGCTGTATAAAATCAGCCAATTATGTTAAACTAGCTTATCTGCCTTTATTGTATTTTGTCATTAGCCTGAATAGAAGGCCTTTAAAATTGAATTTTTTTTTTTTTTTTAGAAAGCATTTGAATGCATTTTGTTGGTATTTATTCAATAAAGTATTTAATTAGTGCTAAGTGTGAACTGGACCCTGTTGCTAAGCCCCAGCAAGCAATCATATCCTAGATAGGGTTTAAACCCCCCAGTAAAATTGCCATATTGCACATGTCTTAATGAAGTTTGAATGTTAATAAATTGTATATTCACTTTAAAGGTGCTCTGGTCATTTTTGTTTTAATTTATTGAGAGGGAGAAATATCATTGTGTGGTTGACTCTTATGTGCCCACAATCTAGGCATATGCCCTGATTGGGAATCAGACCAGTGACCCTTTGGGTTGTAGGCTGGTACTCAATCCACTAAACCGCATCAGTCAGGGCCTTTATTTTTTTTTATTTAAAAAAGAAGTAATGTGGTTTTAACAATTCTGAGTTAACTGCTGCATCACAGTAGCACAGAGGCTAATCAATTGGAGATGTTCATCAGCACCATCTGCTAAGCATTTATCTACTTCCTACAAGAAAAAGGAAAAGGTTAGTAAATTTCCTTTTCTAGTATATTTTGCTGAAACGTGCAACAATGTCTACTTACAGCAAGTTTTTCTGTAATAATGGACTTTTGTTTATCAGAAAGGTCATTGTTTTCTACAACTACATCATGAAATTGATTCACAAGTTGAGTTGCCGCATGACCCTCATTTATTAAGTCCTATAACAAAAAAGGACATTTGATGTCAGCATTTAATTTTCTCTCTCCCAAGTTAGTAAAATAACTACCTTTATACATTACCTTTACTACAGCTTCTAGTTTGTCAAAAGAGCCACTCTGACAAGCAGCAAATACTCCATCAATTGTCTCAGCTGGTATCATCTAAAAAGGTATTTTCAGGGTGAAGACAGTTTGGGCATACTCGGCAAAAGCTTAATGCCCACTCCCCTCCTGTTAATGTGCTTGGTTACTTCATTGGGTCCTATTATATAGGGTGTAAAGCTGTTACCCTGATACTGAATCTGTACCAATGAAGGGCCAGCTGTAAGTCTTGGCCTCAATTCTGGGCTTCAGGGAGGTGATCCAGAGTCCAGTCACTATGCAATAAGGGTGATGTATTTTAAGTTTGGGGCCTCTGGCTTTAACTTTTGGGAGGAAAGGTGTGGCTATAAACTTTGTTACTGAAGAAGACAAGAGGATTCTTCGTGACATTGAGACTTTCTACAATACTACAGTGGAGGAAATGCCAACTGTATACCTCAGAGCGGTGGTTAAACAAGTAATTGAAAAGTAATCTTAAGTGGGTGTGCCCTTTGTCCAAGAAAGGTGGCACTAATAATGATCAGTTTAAAATGTCCCTAATACTCAGAAAAGGAACTAATGCTGTTTCATTTTGTGAAAATGCTAAGGCCTAATGGGAGTATCTAAAGAGATATGACATTGTTTCTCTTAATATAGGGCTATCTTAAATCATTAACTGCCACATGCCTGAAGCACTCTACTTTCAGGTATTCACTTAGCTACTAGCATAGTACTTGGCACATGCTATAGCCTAAATGTGCCCCACTCCTCAATTTGTTAGAAAATCCTTTAAGTGATGGTCTTTGGAGGTAACTGGGGTCATGAGGGTGGAGCACTCATGAATGGAATCAGTGTCCTTATAAAATGAAGGGCCCGGAGAGCTCACTTCTGCCACAGGAAGTTGCAGGCTATGAATTAGGGGTCCACTAACTACAAAGTAGGTCCTTTTAACAATCTGTGGCTGCCTTAATCTTGGACTCCCCAGGCTCCAGAACTAAATGAATTTCTAAGCCACACAGCCTGATAACTTTGTTACAGTAGCCTGAATGGACTAAGCACATATGCATTCTGTATGTATATACTTGGATGAAAAATTTCTAAAAGCCACAAAGAGCCTCCTAAAAGAATTTCAGAATAACTAGTGCTCTTACCCCAGCAATCTCTGTGATCACTTTCTCTGTGACCTCCTTCCCACCTGTTAATCGAGTAGCACTTTGAAGAAATGTAATGGCCTTTCTCAAGTCTCCTTCTGATACTTTAACAAGACATGACACTCCCTGAAGGGAAAAAGAATTTTTGTGTTGGGTTTTTTTTTTAACCTTTGATGACCAATTAAGGCTTTTTTAATTTTAATCAAGTGAAAAAGCACTATATTTTATCCTGGAGTTACTGGGGGGAAAATAGCAGAATTCATGGAGACAGCCTCAGTCCAATGAAAGGACAGAGATCTCTTGAAAGAAATTTGCAGATAGAGATGTTCCATACTTTTCATCCTATTTTCTTGATTACATAAAGCAAAGTTCAAATTATGGTTCAATTCTGTTATAAGTAAAATGCCTATACTTTCACTACTAGAATTTCACCATACCGAATCAGATTTTGGAAATGGAGTTATTAGATAGGAGACAAAAATCTTGCCATGCAAAGATCTGTTGCAGAATTTGCATTATATGTATGAAATCTGCCCCAGTTTTGGGTCTCTAAAATGCTGACGGATAACACACTTGTAATGGCAATAAAAAAAGACAACCTGTAATTTCTAGATACTCCAACTGTTGTTCATTTAGCTTAGCTTTGCCTGAAGAATTGGCATCAGAAATTGAAGCAACATGTGACCGCTTTTCAGGGTCTTTTCATATGCATTCATCAAAGGAATTAGTAACTACAATAACATAATAATTAGTAATTACCTCATTGCTAATTTTGACATGTTCTTTATCAGCAATGTCTAGTAATCGCTGCTGTTGAATTTTATCTGACAGAGGTTTGAAGCGGAATTTAGAACATCTAGAGGTCAGAGGTTCAATTATTCTGTAAAATATTGGAAAAAGCCAGTTAAGTGTCTAAAGAAGGATTTCCCCCAAATAATTCATTTTTGTCAAGATTTGATGGAGAACATAGCTGTGAAACATTTTCTTCTTTCCCTACCCTGGGGTTATCAAAGTAAGACTGCCTAGCATCTACCTTCAGGGCAATATACATACCGACTGACATAGTTACAGATGAGACAGAATCGGGTGGTTTTAGACTCTTTCTCCATGGTCCGTCTTAGAGCTGCCTGAGCCGCTGAGGTCATAGAATCTGCTTCATCCAGAATCACAATCTTAAAAGGAGGACATGGCTTCCCACTGATTCAGAGAAACATATAGAACTTACAATTCACATCATCACAATCTAATTTTAGAACATACTCATCCTCCCCAAAAGAAACCCCATGACCCTTATGATTATAATGCTGTTTTGAACATTTGTGTACATGTTTTGAGCAGACATGTTTTCATTTCTTGTGGGTTTATGTTTAGGGGTAGAATTGCTGGGTCGTGGTACTCTGTTTAACTTTTTTAGCCAAACTTTTCAAAGTGGCTGCATCATTTTATGTTCCAACCAGCATTGTATAAGGATTCCAGTTTCTCCATCTCCTTGCCCATACTTACTATATTCTACATTTTTTATTATAGCCATCATAGTGAGTGTAAAGTATCTCATAGTGGTTTTGATTTGCATTTCTCTAATGGAGAATGATGTTGATGAATATATTTTCATGTGTAAATTAGCCTTTTGGGTATCATTAGAGTAATGTCTAGTCACATACTTTGCCCATTTTAAAATTGGGGTTTTTATTATTGAATTGTAAAAGCTCTTTATATATTCTTGAGCTACGTGCCTTATCAGATACATTTTATATGCGTTGTAAATTCAAGGTGCATATCAAAAATTAGTCATTCACTTTCTACAAATTCTTAATGTGTGCTCTGATATATTTAAATGTATCAGAATTTACCAAAAATTTAATATTGGAACTTTGCCACCTAAGGAGTATTAAGTAGTTGACTAGATGTCCCTGTTTAACTCAGGACAGTCCTATTAATTATTAATACCTTCTCTTTCACTCTTCAAGCATCTTAGCTGGGACAAGAAATTACACAGTCACCTTAATTATGAAATATACATTGAAGCGAGATAACATATATGGCTGTTTTTTTAATAACACAATAGCATAAATCAGGATTTTTATTATACATGCAAATTTGATTAATAAATATTCCTGAGGCAAAATATCAGCGGAAAACCCTAGACAACTAAACAAAATCAATTATAATAGGTCATTTCTGGCTTTAAATTAATTTAGATAAAAATATGATCTATCATGAAAAAGGACTTGCAAAATTGGCAGAAATACGCATTTTAAATCAATATAAGAGCGGACCCCAAAAAACTGGAATTATCTTCTGGAAGGTGGGTCCCTTATGGTATAGGCTTTCCCAGCTAGGTGAGTGTTTCTGTATAGTGTACCAGCTGGCATTGTTGTGAGAGGCTGTGTTTGGGTTCAGTGAATTTTTTTTAAAGACTCACTCTTTCAACACATTTGCCCACTGCATGATGGGTGACTTCTGAGCACATCTGCCCACAATGTGTGCTAAGTGTTCAGCAGTTTTTGACCAAAAATGACATGGCGCCTGTACCCCACCCTCCCTATTCACCCAATTTTGCCCCAATCGACTTTTTTTTTGTTTCTCCAGATGAAAAAATTCTCAAAGGGAAATGTTTTGCTGATGTGGAAGAGGCGAAACAAAAAACAGCAGAAGCATTAGAAGGCATCAAAGTCGATGAGTTCAAAAACTGTTTTGAACAGTGGAAAAAAAAGTTTCAATAGGTATATTGCATCAGTGGAGAGTTCTCTGAATGAAGGTGATGAAGTTTAAACATGTACGAATAAATACACAATTTTTTACAAATAAATTCCATTTTATGGGGGCGGTCTCCCCTCATACAATGACATGGTATGGAAAAGGGAAGGGTAGCATAACTTACTCTGAACGACTTCCTGAAACAGTTAATTGAGCAAAATTCTTCACTTTCTCTCTAATTACTTGTATTCCACGTTCATCAGATGCATTTAACTCAAGAACTCTTAATCGAAAAAGTTCGTGCCTATGTCAAAATGAAGGAAATACAGAACATCATAGAGCATATAAGTAACTGAGGTTTAACCACATTTTAACATTTGCATGTCCTGCGGTGGTTTAAAATCCACTTACTAAACAATATAAGGTACACAATCACTTCTATATTTTCTCTTGCAGAGATAAGCAGTTAACATTTTGCTTTTTTCCATGCTTTAAAAAACAAGTACGTGATATCACATGTTTAAAATATTAAATCAATTTTCCATTTAGTATTGCATCAAAACTACCTTACCATGTCATCAGAACCTCCAGAAATACCATTTTAATAGCTCAGGTGACATTCCATCCTATATACCATCATTTAATTTAATATCCTCATTAATTTGTACCATCATTAATTTTTAGATAGATAATTTTAAGTATGTTACAATTTTAAATAATGCTGCAATGTAGCATATTTTAAGCTATTTCCATATGGTAGCTTGCTGTAAGGAAAATTGCTAGGTTAAAAACCTGAATGGTTTTTTAAAGTAAATTTTTAAGAAAATTATTAAAAGTAGCTCACTATAGGAAAATCTGAAAAATCAAAAAATAATTTAAACTGTCAAACCCAAAGCACTATTTTGAAAACTCCCATTTTTCTAAATATTTATACATATTTTTAATGAACAACATTTATTTTCTTTTTCTGAAATAGAATATCTCAACTATTTTTTTCTATAGATATAGACGTTTAGGAAGCTATCTGCATATATTTGCTATTTTATTTGTCTTTTAAGAATCTTTCATTTATTTTTGGACAGAAGAGAAGGGAGGGAGAGAGGGAGAGAAACACCAATTTTTTCCTCTCATGTGGCCCCAACTGGGGACCTTGCCCAACAACATGTGACCTGACTGGGAATCGAACCAGTGATCCTTGATTCGCAAGCTGGCACTCAATCCACTGAGCAACACCAGCCAGGGCTCTTTGTATATATTTTCTATTTTAAAACCCTATATAGTACTAAATGTGAAATTTATACTTTAAATACATTCTTTTAGTTCTAGGATACTTTAAAAATTACATAATTTTGACTGATTCTAGAATAACTAATAATTAACTACTTAACAATTTCATTATAACTACATTGCTAAGACTGGTTCAGTGCAAGTCTGAGGAGTTGTGGAATAATCAGAAAAACTTATAATTTCCTTAGGAAACAAAAATCATCAAATAAATGTAATACTACGTTCATAGCAGTTTTGCCTTTTATCTTCACATTTGGTGGTGGCAGAGGCATCTAATTTTCATATGTAGGAATTTCATATGACCCTTTGGTCATATAGCCTGATACAAAAATTCTGGATAAATTCAAGATACTTTTGCTATATTGGAGCATGTTGCATGGGTATCAAACCTGGGCTGATATCTTTCTAGGTAAAGGGCTCCTAGACGATTGTTGGCTAAGCCACGACAGAATCTAGGAAGAGGACTCCCTCTAGGAAGACAGCCCACTGGTGCTATATCTGGAATCATACTGCATCAGCTACCACATACACTGCTTACACTCAGGATATCTGAGGCCAAGGAGCTGGCCTAGCCACTCCAGAGACAGGGCCT
Organism: Artibeus jamaicensis; assembly: GCF_021234435.1. Lineage (NCBI taxonomy): Eukaryota > Metazoa > Chordata > Mammalia > Chiroptera > Phyllostomidae > Artibeus > Artibeus jamaicensis. Next base: position 4,064,015 of record NW_026522046.1, on the reverse strand, counting down.
AGACAGAGCAAGAAGGAACTCAAGAAGAGGTGGTTTAGGTCAGTAGCATAAGACACAACAGATCTGATCACATGACACAGATATGAACACAATCATTAAGAGTGTGATGAAAATATGACTAGAGATAGGTTTGGTTCTCTAGGTCCAAGCTCATAATGAAAAAAAAAAAAAACCATGATAAATATAGTGAGGCTCCTTGTATGCAGTACATTCAAGCATTTGAATAAGGTTCAGAATGAAGGTTACATAAGATGTAGGCAAGCTAATTTATTGGAGGGGAGGAAGTGGAAATGGGTCCACTGGATTAATAAAAATTAAGAAACAAAAACAAACCCAATGACATCACAGAGAAACCAAATGCAAATTTTTGGAGAAAGAAAAGCAGTACCAGAGATTTTCAGTGTCAAGTCTAAAATAAGAGTGAGATTTCAACTTACCCAAAGAGTTCCCTAGCTGCTGCCAAAATAGTGGATGTTTTTCCAGTTCCAGGTGGTCCATAAAACAAGAGATTAGGAAGCTGTAGAAGTTAAATTTTATTTTTAAAAATTGTACACTGGCACAAATAAATGGAAATGACTGAAAATGTATGGAACAGTGTAATAATTACCCCAGTAGAGAAGGCACATATCTTAATACACAGATTTCTTCATATAACCGGTAACATAGTATTAACAGTTCTAAATCCTGCTTTTTCACATAGTACTGACTTTTGTCCCAACATGTTTTTCTAATATCTTAAGCTGAATCATATTTATGATTTCTGTATACCTAATATACTTAGGTGGAATTTTCAGAGCAGAAAATTTTTTTATTTCTGAATGGAATCCCATGCTTCTGTCGGTTTCTTACTGCACGTCTTTGCTCAGAATTGGGCAAGATTTTACATTTTGTAAAGATGTCAGTTGTTTCAAGAGGAAATAGAACAAAGGATAATTGGATTTGGCCAATACTGAGGAAAAAGAAGTGAAAATACACAGTAGGGCTTTGGATGAACTGAAGTTGCAAGAATAGAAACATTATAAGAACTAGTAAGTATCTATTAAATACCAGGTAGTACTCCACTATGATCATGTACCCTGTAGGATGCATGCATATTTTAGGGAGAATTTATTAGAGAAAGGAAGGAAAAATGAAATAACTGGTTATCTTCTTTTATACCTTAAGTCTAGCTAGCTTGGCTCCTTATCAAGCAGACAACTGATTGGTGTTATAGATGAATAAGTGTGCTAAATTCTAATAAGCTCACTTACAAAACTGTGTATTTTTCAGTACGTCCTTTCCTGTGTGAAAATAAATGCACATGGAAAACTAGGCAGTAGTTTATTTGCTTCCACTCTTGCCTAATCCCCACCCTCTACACCTACTCATCCATTCATGCTTCACCCAAATCAATGTCACTGTGCTTGCTACTTAAAACTACTCACTGGCTTAATACTCCATGTGGAAAAACAAAAACAGATAAACAAATCAGCCTGCTTACCATAACCTACAAGGACATCCATAATCTGCTCATCACTTCTCTTACCTTTTAGGCTCCAATTTACAACGACCTCGAATAGCTAAGCACTTTATGGCTTGCACATATGCTATCCCCCACAAGCAAGGAAGGATCTGACCACTCCTTCTGCCGGCCAACTCCTTGTGCATTACAAGTCAGAAGCCTTCCCTGACCCTCCAATCTAAAGTAGGTCTCATCAGTCTTTGTTGCACCCGAGGCAATTAGCAATTATTTATTTAACTGTTGGGTTTCATTGTAAAATACCTGTCTACCTTATTAGATTATAAACTTAAGAAAGTCAAGACTATATTTGTTCTTTCACACCTGTATTCTCAGCATTTTGTGCACTACTCCATATATGCCAAAAAATAAACCATAAATTTATTTATAAATATATCAATATATATTTGTGAATATTAATGTATAATAAAACATAAAAGATATTAATATATAAATATTAATATATAACAGAAATATATTCATTAGAAGATTGTTGCTGCTACATTAGTAACAAACAGCTTAAGATACAAACTATGAGATTCACAAAAAAAACAAGCAAAAAACGCCTCAGGCTCCTTTGTTTTTAAGGTTACAACTATTATTTGGATGCATGCATACCTCAAATTTAAAATGCTTCATCCAGGTAACTAGCATATATAATTCAAATTCTTTAAAACATGGCAAAATTATTAAACTTTACATTAAATAAGTGATATATATGCTGCATTCAAGAACTGTATGAGGATCAATAGTTATTAGGAAATACAGAGCCACAATGAAATGTCGCCTTAAACCCATTAGAACAGCTATTATCAAAATGACAAGAAAAAAAAAAGACAAGAAATAACAAGGGTTGGAGAGGATGTAGAGGAAAGGGACCCTTGTACACTGCTGGTGGGAATGTAAATTGGTACAGCCACTATGAAAAACAGTGTAGAGGTTCCTTAATAATATAAGAATAGAACTACCATATAATCCAGCAATTCCTCTTGAGTATTTAGCTGAAAAATATGAAAACACTAATTTGTAAAGATGTGTGTACCCCTATGTTCACTGCAGCATTATTTACAATAGCCAAGACATGAAAACAAAATAAGTGTCCATCAATGTATGACTGAATAAAGATGTGGTATATATGTACAATGGAATACTTCAGCCATAAAAAAAAAAGATGAAATACTGCTATTTGCAACAACCTGGATAGATCTTGAAAGTATTACACTCAGTGAAATAAGCCAGATGGAAAAGGACAAAAACTATATACTTTCATTCATGTGGAGTATAAAATAAAAAATAACAAACACAGATACGGACAACAGAATGTTGATAACCAGATGGGATGGGTTTTGGCAGGGAAAACAAACTGGGGAAATGGTGTCAAATACACGGTAATGGAAGGAAAATGGACTGAGTGGTGAGTTCACAATAGACTATACAAACATTGAATTATAAAGTTGTACACCTGAAATTTCTATGATGTTATTAATCAATGTTACCTTAGAAATTTAATTAAAATTTAATTAACAGACATAATGGGATTTTATTCAGCCATAAAGTACTAGGAAGTCCTGCTGTTTGTTACAACCTGGATGAACCTTGAGGGCATTGTGTCACGTGAAATAAGTCAGCCAGAGAAAGACAAATACTGCGTGATGTCACTTATATGTGGAATAAAAAAAATACTAAATAAAAAAGAGGCAGGGGCCAGGAAAGGGGAAACTGGAAGAAGGTGGTCAGAAAGTATAAATTTCAAGTTATAAAATAAATTAGCCCTAAGGATGTACTGAACAACATAATTAGTTAGCACCACTGTGCTAACTAGTTAGCATAGATGTTAGCACAGATACAGATGAAAGTTGTTAAGAGTGTTCTTCTAAGGGTGAACTCTTTTTCTTTTATTGTATCTACATGAAATGGTGAATATTAACCAAACTTACATCATTTCACAATATATATGTGAAATCATTATGCTGTATATGTTAAACTTATAGAGTGATATATGTTAATTATATTTCAATAAACCTGGGGGGGAAGAATTCTAAGCAAAGTATCAGTTCTTAAAATTGATTTTTGAAAAAAGGATTATAAATTCTTCCTTAAAACTTTTTAAAGTAAATAAAGGAATTATTTTCCTTTACTATTTAAAAATTTTAAAAATTACTTCTTCTTTAAGTTTTACCAAATTTAGCCTAAAAGGAAACATAAAATATTAACCAAGTGTTTAAAATTATTAATTCAGCCTTGTCAATTAGATGGTATAAAGTTAAGAGTTGAATTGTAATCCCACTAGATTTGCTTAGAGTTGAGAATACTAGCAATTAAAATACACCTTGTCCTGAAATCTGGGTAAATATCACCAAGCAATTAGAATTGTATACTATTAAATAATTAAAAGATAAATACCTTTTTCTAAATAGTTTTAGAAATATAACTTCTTTTAAAATATGTACTATTGTACTGTAACTCCAAGAAGAGAACAATGGCAGCAAAAACCAAAAGAACCTCTAATTCAGCCAGGTTAAGAGGAAGGAAATCTTGGGAATGAAGCAAAAATCAAATACCGCTTTTGGTTTTTTTGTTTGTTTAGATTTTATTTATTTATTTTGAGAGGGGGGAGGGAGAAAAAGAGGGAAAGAAACATCGACCTGTGTGAGAAACATCAATTGGTTACTTGTTACATGCCCCCAGCTGGGGACCTGACCCACAACCCAAGCATGTGCCCTGATTGGGAATCAAACTGGTGACCTTTAGGTTCCTAGGCTGTTCCTAGCCCCACTGAGTCACACCAGCCAGGGCCAAATACCACTTTCATCTGCAACCTTTTCTCTTCTTTCTCTAAATACTTAAAGCACTTTATCATATAAAACTTTAAACTTCTAATTCTTTATATGGGCTTATTTTGTCTCTGAATATTCTAAAATGCAAGTCACTCAAGGAAATATTATCCCACTCATCAAAGCAGGAGACCCAGTGCTATAACCAGAATTAAATGCTCAATTATTTTGTATTGTAGTTCAAACCAAATCCTAAAATTAGGTGAGAAATACTTTTTTAAATTTAAAAAAATTTTTCAATTACAGTTTTCCTCAGTAATATTTTATATTAGTTTCAGGTATACAGCACAGTGGTTAGACATTTATATAATTTACAGTGATCCTCTCCCTATAAGCCTAGTACCCATCTGGCACCATACAATATTGACTATATTCCCTATGCTGTACTTTATATCCCAGTGACAATTATGTAACTACCAGAGAAATTACACTTTCAAAGAATCTCTGACTTTTCTTTATAGCACTTATCATTATGTAGAATTCTCTTATTTATTTGGTACACATGTTTATACTATCATTCCCCACCAAAATAAAAGCTCATAAGCAAAGGGACCCAGTCTGTCTTGCTCAATGTTCTATACCTGAGGACTATAAATAATGCCATAGGATAGAATAGGAGATTCTCAACAAATATTTGTTGAACTAATCGCCCATTGTACAAATAGTCATCAAGGGCCTCCTGTATACACAGTATAATATTTAAAGGAGGCAGGAGGTTATAAAGGAAAGAAAAGGGTAAATATTATGACATTAAATATTATCCACTACTCACATCAGCTCCTTCTAAAGACTTTTTCAGCACTGCAACCACTTCTTCCTGGAAAGCAACTTCATCCACACATTTTGGGCGACTGGAAAAAACAAACAAAAAAAAAAGAGGTTATTTAGTGTATTATAGTAGCCACAGAAAAGTCTCCAAGTATTCTTTTTACCAAACACTGATGATAATTTTCATATGTTGGTAATAAAATAAGAAACTTTCATAATTGGGAAGTAGGTGGAAACTCCATTTGTATTTACCTTAAGCAAATATATACTAAAGAAGTAATTTTTCACTTTCCCAGACATACAGTTTGAATCTTTTATGCTTACAAAAATTAAGCAAAAGGATTTTTATTATACCACAAATGGTAATTGGTTAAAAACTTAAAGTGAACTCTTGCCTAGAAAGTAGTATATTTTGACAAGATCATGAACCTAAACTGTACAGGGAGAAAGAACTTTTTAGTAACCTGAAGACAGACAACTATTTTGGTTAATACAGTTATATAGTTATTGCATTGTCAACTGGTAAGTACCAATTACTTTCATTACTTAACTGCACAAAAAATGCATATCTAGTCACTTTTTGAGGCCTAAAAAGTTGAACCAATATGAATGAAATATAACATACAATTTTCATCTTAATTCATTAACTAGTGATTTTAAGAGAAGCTAAAAGTTATACTCCCAACCCTAAAATTAGGCTTTATGCTTAGTTAACCAAAGATTCTTGAGTCATATTTTTCTAATTAACTGGGTCAGCACCAGACAAGAATTTCATGTCATGTTTTCTAGGAAAATCAGTGTATGTTATAAACCAGTTTCATATTCTAATACCTGCAGAGCCCAAGCAGATAACAAGAGTGAAGGCAGTGTAAGGCAAAATAGGGAAATGGAGAATTGATGAACTTATGACCTTTCCAAAATGAGCAGTATTGAAGTCCAACTGTTATCAGGTGAGAATTTGCATCTAATTTGTTGCCTAATCTCCTAAGAAGCTGAAAACATAGTTTTCTGCCCCTTCATGTTTTTAATTTTAAAAATTCTAGATTTTTATGTGAAACTTGCCATTTGTAAATGAATTGTTGGTGCCAAAATATGGGGGTTTTGTTGGCCTGTAAGTAATATACAAACCCTTGGTGATTACTGAGGCTGCACCTGGGGTTACAACTTGTCAATACCACTTAGCTGATTGGAATTTAAGTGCCACTTTAAGTGTTGGGTTGGTTTTTTTTTTTTTTTAGACTCTACTTATCTTAGAGAGAGGGGAAAGGAGAGAGAAAGACAGGGATAGATAGATCAATCGGTTGCTTCTTGTAAGCCCCCAACTAGGGCCCTGGCCCGAAACCCAGACATGTACCCTGACTGGGAATCGAACCAGTGATCTTTTGGTTCGCAGGCCAGCGCTCAATCCACTGAGCCACCCCAGCCAGGGCTCAAGTGTTGGTTTTACCAAAAATGTATAAAAAACAAAAACTCAACAATTTCCACCTACCAGTAATGAAAAAGGAACAGATTATTCGGACTTAAACAGAACTCCTGACCAAGAGCCAGCTCATACAAATTTTGTTTTCTTCAATGCTGAACCCAACGGCTAAAACCGTAGACCTGAGTTAAATATATTTTTTAAGATTTTATTTATTTTTTAGAGAGGGAACAGGAGGGAGAAAGAGATGGTGAGAAACACTGATGGGTGAGAGAATCATCAATTGATTGGTTTGCCTCTTGCACATGCCCCATCCAGGCATGGGGCTGGCAACCCAGGCATGTGCCCTGATCAGGAATTGAACTGGCAACCTTTTACCTTGTGGGACAATGCCCAACCAACTGAGCTACGCTGGTCAGGACTAGACCTGAGTTATAGATTCTAAGGGACCTTTTATTTCTAAGGTTCTATGACATACATAATTAAGTGGTTTTCAAGGGCAACATCTGAACAGAGGAAATCATCCCCCCTTAAGTTAAAAAAAAAAGTGATGAAAGCTGGTTAGAGGTGTAATTTATTAAAAATTTCAACAAAAACACAAGAGTTCTTACTATTTTTCCACCCATGGAACAGGTTTGGCTTTCTTATTCTCACCACTGCTTCCAGCAGTGGCAGCTGTCCCTCGATCCTTGGGCAATGGTGGTTTAGTACTGATAGATGTGCCTTTTAGAAATGCCTGCATGGTTACTTCACCCTGCTCAGGTGCAAGACAGAAAAAAAAAAGCTCTTTTGAAACTGTTATGAGAAAGTACAGCCAGAAAGCACACTTACTCTTGTGCAAAGATATTCGATAATTACTTAATAAAGGGCATCACCCCATGACCAGTGACCAACCTAGCACCCTCTCAACACATTGTACTGAAAGCTGCAGAGACCATAAAAAAGGCCAAAGGGCTTATGGAACTTAGAATCTACTCTCAATGAGGGAGTTACAGAATAAAGATAAATCTAACATCAGAACATTTTTTTTAAGTTCCGAACTTTCTGATAAATATATCATTGATGGCCAAATTCTGCATTAGCCTCTATACGGTCTCTTCCATTTTGGTCATGGGCTTCGCTCTAGCTGTCTCTGGAATGGACTCAGCCGTCTGGAGTGCTGGGACCACAAATGAGAAGCTCCACTTTTGGGGAGAGAGGGGCTAGAGCTCCACACAAGGGCCGTTTTACTGGCAGAGCCCATTACTGCCTTCAGAGGCTATTTTCTGGGGAGAGCCGGTATGGTTAGGGAAATCTGTTGTTAAAATGAAAACAGCTGTTTTTGCTCATTTGAAGAAATCAAAACACCGTAGGAAAGGCTGAGTTAAAGAAATTCACACAAACTCTCACCCAGAAGATAACCACTATTACCATCCAAGTAAAGAGAAGTTTGTTTTCAGGGACATAAAAGCGTCATTAGCTTGTCTGAAAATTCTCAGCTTTAGTAGCAATTCTCTTTTTGTCAGTTATGCCCCCACGGCCCACTGCACTGACTGGTACAGGAAAGATGCTCCACAATATCTGACGACTGAATCGCCATTTATGAGACACAGGTTCCCCTTCTGTAAAAAGGGCTAAGGCCTATTCCATAAGGCAACTGAGCTAAATAAAAGAATTTTGCAAACACAGTTCTGTACTTAGCTTATGGGTATATACTCAATTAACAAAATAAAGTTAATATCTGTAAATAGCGACGTTTTTTAACGTGTTGGGTAAGTCCACTCCTGCCACAGGCTGCCAAACAGAATAGAGCCCAGAAGGGGGCTCCGACAGATGCTGTACTGGGGCACTGTTTCCCGAAGGGGTAGGCGGCAGCCAGGCCAAAGCGCTGGACCAGCCCTGTGCGCGCTTCGACGTAGGTGGAAGACAACACAGGGGCATCACCGGCGCAAAAGCAGAGGAAGGCGAGGGCGACCACTGCAATTTCTAAGGCTGGTCACCTGTGATCCCCGGCTCCCCGCGCGTGTTCCCGGGCTCTGCCTAGGCCTTTCAGCCCGTCTCCGGAGCGAAGACGCCGCCGGCTCGCTCCTGGGGCTTCCGGGACGGTGAAAGGGCGAGACGGTATCGAAGTCTTAGCTCCGCTCCCCAACTGGAAAATATCAGGCTCCGGGAGCCCCGAGCGGCCCGACAAGGTGACAGAACTGCTACTATCAACACAGTCGCCTCAGTTCCCGCCAAGGAACGGCCAGCGAAGGGCACGACGGGAACCTGCGGATGTTAGCGTCACTTCCGCTCCTCCGAGCGCTCCTCCCCGCGTTGAATTATCTGCCTGCTCCTGTGTGGTTTTGCTTAAAGGCGCGAGAAGACTCACAGGGTTTTAGGGTTGCATAGATTGGGACGAGGGTGACTGAGGAGGTGTAAAAATAGCTGCACCCTGTCCTCCTGCATTCTTCCCAGTGGAGACCACAGTGCAAGGGCATCTGACCGAGACAGACCCGCGTAGACGCGGACGCCGCGGATTCAGCACGCTCTGCGAACATGGGCGGGGAGGGATTCGCGGCGGGTCACCCGCGGTGGCTGTTGGGGAGGAGTGAGCGGCCTTCGGACCCCCCGCCCCACCCCCATCCCCCGCGGTCCACCGAAGGTCTCCAAAGGCTCACTCTCTTTGGGGGTTCCAATCTATGTAAACTGTGCCTCACTGTGAACTTAAGACCAATGAGGCATCTTGCTGGGTTTTCCGAGGCGATGCAATTCGGCTTTCAACTGCTTCGCACCAAGGACGGTGATTGCGGAGGATGGAGTTGATCTTTCACCAGGAGAGGGCACCCTTAGGATCCCTATCCTCCCTTTGCTTTCGTTTTCTCGGAGTAAACCGAGCGCGCTTTTAAAGGGCACAAACGTCTGAAGAAATGCCTTTCCTATCCTGTTTAAGTGCTTATGGCTTATACCTCTGTTCTGCTCGTGGGTGAGAGGATGGAACTTGTCATGCAGCTACGGTCATCAAATCCCAGAGTCCTGGCCAGAAATCTGGTGGTGCGATGCTCAAAAAAAGGATTGATAGTGTTTAATTCCAGGGTCCAAGTACTGCGGGTTCTAGATTTCTGTTGCACTTGCATCACAGTACAACAATTTCTGCCCAATCATGCCTCCCTGACCCCTCTCAGGTATTGGTTCCAAAAGTACCACCCAATAAAAACCCTGCATGAAAATCTCAGAATCTGTTGCCTAAGGAATTTAACCAATGACGGTTGGTACAAGAAGTGGTCCTAGAAAAAGACTAAGATGAAGTTTTGGAGTTGAGTCACCTAACAGCCTCCTGATAATGAGAACCCTGTCACTGGTGGTAGTGGAGCACTGATAGCCCCTGGAACCCTATGGCATCTGTACAGACTTTCACTAGTGGCAAATGAGAATGGGATGCCTGTGGAAGGGAGTGCACTAACGCATACAGTATCTCAGGACTTCTAGGAAATAGTAATTATAAGAACTTTGGAATTGGATGGCCATTTGGTGGAAGGCTCATTAATTCAGAATGAAAGAAAAACATTTTTAAAGAAAGACGATGAAATTCTGAGTGTGATTAATTGCCAGTATCAGACCAGGTGTGGGAGACAGAGGGTCTCTTTGGCAGCATATAAAATGATTCACACATCCTGTAGCCAGAGGGCAAATAAAATGAGGTAAAAATAAATAAAAAATCTTTGGGACAGACTAAAAAAATTAGTAGCAAAGTTCCAGAGAAGGTTAAATTTTCAACCCTATCAAGTCTGTTACACCAAGGTCAAGGCCCTGACTGAGAAAAAAAGTAAAAAGGGTGCTGAGACTTAAAATGGGATCATCTGGGTCAATGAATTTGGAAATCATAAATTTCCGTATTTCCCTGAACCCTGTTGATCTACAGAAGTAACCTTTTCTGTTAAAGCCTGATGACCATCTCTTGAGGATGTATGTATAAGCTTGGTGATATAGAGGTTTTTGCCTTCCAGTATAATACATATTTCCTGTTACCCCCACTTTCCACTTCTGACCACCAAAGCAATAACCAAAATTAAGTCACAATGCAGTCCAGCTGGAGAAATGCTGGGCCAGCTAAAGGTGGAAAAGGATTGTATGGGCAAGACTAGGCAACTGGCAAAGTAGGAGAGCATGTGTAGGACTGTTCTGGATGAAGGAGGACAGCTTATAAAATTGGAAAAGGGAGAATAGACCCTTGACACCAGATTTAATAGCTTGGCAAAGACCCCAGGTGATAGTAATTTGGTTGGCCCTTGGAAGCTTGGAAAAAGCAATGGCCCATGTTAAGTAGAAACACCAGAACTATGGTGGCAAACACTGGAGGAAGAAATCAAAAGACTCAGAGAGGTGGGATAGACTATGTAAGGCTAAAAAAACAGCCCACTTTGTCCTTAGGATACAGTATTGTCCAAAATGAGAGACAGTGTGCTAATGAAGCATCTCCAGCATTGTTAAGAAATTCAGTGCAGGATTATCCTCTGTGGGCCAAGGCTGCTGGTAGGAGATGCTGGGATGACAGTGCAGAGTTTTCTGACAGCAGTGGGGACATCAGAATTCCAAAATAACAGAGGCCAGATGGCAATGCTAAACTCTCGAAAGCAAGGTAGGTACAATTGTCATCATGCCTGGCAAGGTCACAGGTAGTCAGGGAGGTCTGATAGAGAGCTAGGAAAGTGTATAACACAGCATCCTGAGGGACATGATAGATAGGCACCAAACAAATGTATTGCTCAATCTTTGCAACCAAAATAGATCAAAGATGGATGATCAGGAGGCTTACCACAGCCGCAATAATAGAAAGTCATGAGCACTTTCTAAGTTTCCAGACCTGAGCTAGTTCTCCAACACAAATCTCACTGGGTGATGGAGAAGCTTAGGGCCTCTGGAAGAATGACCCGCAAACACCATGGCAAAAGTGTAAGGTAATGATTTCCTCAGTCTTTACCAAGAGCCATTTATTCATTGAGGGAAAGAGAAATACAAAATCTTTTAAGGTCTATTGGATACAAGGTCTGAGTTGGGATATCCAGGGACCCAAAGCAAACCTCCTGTTGGAGTGGGTGGTTAGGTGTCAGGTAATGAATGGAATTCTGGTCCAGGTCTGCCTCATGGTAGATCCACTGGCTCCACAGCTCACCTGCTGGTTATTTTCCTGGCTCCCAAAAGAATAGTTGGAATGGGCCGTACTTAGATATCAACCCTACATTGGTTCTTTGGCATTCAGGGCAAAGGCTATAATGGAGAAAGCAGAGTAGAAGCCTGTAAAACCACCCTACCATCCACAGCCAAGACGGTAAATCAAAAATAATACCATGTGAAGTAGTATGGCAAATATTAGTGTCAGCCTTAAATACCTAAAGTAGGCCTATTTCATTCATCATTATGGCCTGGGCAAAAACTAGATGTACCCTGGAGAATAACAGTGGGTTATCATAAATTCAACTAAATGGTAGCCACCCCATTGCAGCTGTGGAACAGATATGATATCTTCAATAGATCAGATTAAAATGGCCTTGGATACATAGTATCTGGTAATCAATCTGATAAATGTATTCTTTTCCATCTTCCTTAGGGAGGAGGGCCAAAGTACTTTACATAGGACAGGACCAGTATACATTCACCGGTATCCCTGAATGAGTGTTAAATCTGCTCTCTGCTCTAATAGAGCCTTAAAGACCAGGGTCATCTAGACATTATGCAGAACACCACATGGTCTACTTATTAATGATCAGATGAGAAAGAAGTGGCAAATACATTGGAGAGCTAGGTAAAGACACATGCATTCCAGAGGGCAGGAAAAAAATGGCTAAATGAAGATTTAGGGGATTACCAGATGAATGAAGTTTTTGGGGGGTCCAGTGGTTTGGGGCAAGCCAGGATATATCCTCCCATTCCCACTAAACTAAGACAAATTACTGTTTCACATCTCACCCTGGTAGGCCTTTTGGATTGTGGGGGAAGCATATTTCATATTTAGAAATACTGCTCTCACTTGTTTACTTAGTGACAAGAAAAACTGCCAGCCGAAAAGGGTTCTGTAGCTGACCCAGGCTGAGGTGCTAGCATCCCCGTTACTTGGGCAATAAAACCAGTGAGCTCTACAGACAGGCGGCCTCTGTGGCACTAGAGTTGCCTGTGGTGAGAAAAGATGTCATGTGGAGAAAATAGAACACAAACCTCTATGGTGACGAGACAAATCTGTGCCACCTGCAGCAGAGAATCATTCAGAAAAGGTATCCTCACAAGCTACTGGGCTCTCTGCCAGAGCTTGAGCACCTGACCATGAGACATTAACTGACCAAGTGTCCAGATTTTCCCATCAGGACCTGGGGTCTGTCAAATTCACCAAGCCTTCTTCAGGTTTTTACGAAGCTGTAATCAAGGCCTCGATGGGGAATGTGATATAACTGGAGATCAACTGGGGATCACTGTGGTTAGAGCCAGAATCCAGTTCCTTACAGATTCCTTTGCTGAGGTCTAGGTTGTTGGTGGGGTGGATTAGGCAGAAATTAGCTCTGTGGTTTCATGCCCACCAGAGAGCAGTTGATTAGGTGGCCGTGGCACAGTGGCTAAGCAAGTGCTTGAGGTTCTCAAGATCCAGGCCCAAGCCCAGCTCTGTCTCTTTAGACAAATTACCTACCCTCAGTGTGCCTTAAATTCTTGATCTGGTATTTCACCACATGGTGGTAACCCCTGTTAAATAAGTCTCCCTGTGAAGATTCAGTGAGTTGGAGCTCCGAGCACAGTGCCTGGCTCACATACTTTCACTCATGTCAGAGCAATGGTACCATCCAATCTTCCTCCAAAGGAAGAGGAGAAAGCCTCACCCAGGGTCAGGCCCTCAGGCAGTGAACCAGAGGCTTCTTTAAGGCAGCTTCAGCTCCCTTAAGTCAAAATGACCCTATGAGTGTACTAGAAATTGCCCTAAAATTTGCTTATATAGTGCTTACCTTCCTTTTCCTTTAGAGGAGAAAATAATCTGGAGGGAACCAAAACAAAAATATAGTTCAGCCATTTAAAATCTGTGTAGGAAAAGGTGCCTGAGATAGCAGGATCTAGAGTGGCTCCATTCCACCATCTAGTGGACAAGAAGGGAAAAGAGAAATTTACAGAAAAAGAATTGATCTCAGGATTTTGTTGTCAAACCAGTGTTTTCTAACTAGTGTAATTTAAACCCCCTACTAAGTTCACTTATTAATAGATTCATTTAACTCTTATAAAGCCAAACAACCACCCAATCTAAGCACTAATCACTAAAACTAAGATCCCTAAACCATTTATATTTACAAACTATGAATTTCGAAGATGGTCTGTGGAAGAAAGAAGAATGATCTTGAGTTCTTATCACCATGAATTTTTCTGGCCCAACTTATGCATTTATTTTACCAATCTCTATGTATCGGTTTTGCATTTATTTTGGTCCATAGACTAGGAGTAGCCTTGAGACTCTGAGCATTGTGTCTTTCCCAAAATACTGAGTGAAATGAGTGGGGAAATGAAATTGTCCCATTCATTTTTCAAAAATGCATACCTACTTAAAATGTTGGTATAGCCAAGATGAATATTTGATAAGGCCTGTGTGAGGATTAGTTTTTTGTTGTTTTTTTGTGTATATATGCACATCTTCTCCACTTTTATTTCTAAGGTTATTTTGTTACATGTATATGAGGTTATTTTGATCTGTCTAAGGGCTGGCTGACCCTTTTGAGTCAATTTTGTCTCCTAAAAATAAAACTCTTTGACTAAGGGATGATCTTTAAGGTGTTGCCTAATTCTAAGAATTCCTCTGCTAGGACCAGTGGGTTTTATAGAGGTGCAAAAGGTTTGTTCCTGCCGCTGAGTAGCCCAGAGTCCAATGGAAAAGACAGGGCTGTGGGCACACAGAGTGGGACGTTGTTATTTACAGAGCAAGTGCTCGGCGTGACCTCCCACCACCTCCTACCAAACACTTCTCTCCACTTGTCCTTGCCTTCTTTCTCTGTCCTTCCTTTCCTGTATCCTCCCAATTCCCCTTCTGAATCTTTCTTTTCTCTTTCTCCCCCTGCCTGGCCTTGAAGGGTGCTTTTTCAACTGTAAGTCTAAATCCACTAGTAGGCCAGAAACTCAATTCAGTAAATCTGGGGCAGCATTTAAAAACAAAATAACACGATGCAAACTACTAAAGGGGTTCGCTTGTAGTGAGAGTAACAGTGTGTAGAACTTGTTTTAACGTGTGTCTGTATGTGTGTGTACACTGGGCCAAGATGTATTTTAAGACATCAGGAAACCCCTGCTCCTCCACCCTCCCCTGCAGCACCATGAACTGAGGAGACCAGGTGCACTGACAGTCCCCAGCAGGGAGGTGGCTGCTGAGTCTTGGCAGTGCTGGGAGGATCCTTTCTCTTTCCAGACTCAGGCAAATCTTTACCTAGAGGTGGTGAATGGCTCAGATGACCCTGAAAAAATGCAGTCAGCCAAGTGTATGAGAGCCTCTCTGACTTGCCATTTCTGGAGTTCTTCAGCTCATTCCTGGCTTTCTCATTGATCCAGCCACTCCTTCCCACTTCCCACTCTACCATTTGATTCCTGTTTCTTAAACATCATAGGGAATGAGGAGGGTTGAGACCAGCCAGCTGTGCCATGCCAGTGACATCAGCTGCAGAGGAGGCATCAGAGAGTTGCCGCAGGGTCTCAGGGAAGCTCTGCAGAGCAGCTTTGTTGGGCTCCTGCATTAACCAATCATGACCTCCTCCATTCAGCAACTGTTGAAAGGTTGTGGGGATGTCTTTGCCAAAGTGCAGAACCTGCTTTAGATACAACCCAGGCTTGTGAATCAACAGACTGGGATTTTTAAAAACACACAGAGACTTTTGCTGCATGTACAGCACTGGCCATGTCTACCAAGTCAGAGAGAGTATGATCTATGGTGGCATATTTTCACGCTTTTTATAATACACACTTATACAGTTGGTCTCGATATAGGTTTCTTAGCAGTCTTTTCTGCTTTGGTCTCTCTAATTATCAATCACAATCTATGCATTTCTCAGTGAGGATGTATAAGAACTGGAGCTGGACAGAAGAACCTTCAGGGTTCTGACTCTTAACATAGCCAGGACACATATCACTGGGATCCTCTGAAACACATTTTCCACTGATTAGCCAGCCACTTCTAAGGAAACACAGCTCAGAGATTTCTCATTTCCTGAATTATTGAAAATGGCCACACATGATGGTGCTGGCAGAGTGCAAAGTACCCAGACCTCCTGGTCCCACAGGAAGACCCTCTCCACAAATGTCACATCACAGGTGGGCAACCAGAGGAGCCAGTTCAATACCAGCCATCGTGGCTGATGTTCTCAGGTGCTGCTCCCAGGTGCTCCAGAATGGTTCACACCGACCTTCCTCCCAGCTCAGTGGGCCTCGTATCTTCTCCAGGGCCGCACACACAGTTGCCACTCAGGAAATATTTGCCGGATGAACTGTAGTTGCAGTACATTTGTAAAGCCCTTTGAAAATAAAATAAGCAAATAATAACTCTTGTGTGGGTAAAACTTTTGTCATCTTTCCATTTGTTTAATGAGGAAAAAGACAGGTGGTTATCAAAAACCACCTATTTCAAACTGGTTTGAAACAATGAGATCAGAATCTAAAACTTTTGGAAGAATTATTAATATTCTTGATGGTTTGAAGGTATTGTCCATTGTCCCCCAGAAATAACACACTCTGGGCGAAGTGGTTGGACCAATGCCAGCCTTGATTCTCTAAAACTTGGTGGTGTTCTGAATGCATTCTAAGCACAAGCTATGAATTATGCAATATTTAGAGAAAATAGAAATCATTTAAATCAGCATGTTCCAGATGTGTCTTTCAGAACCAGCAAGAAATGAGCAATTTTATCTCCCAAGTTGCAGTTTGGGAGAAAAGAAAACATGTTGGCTCAAAGTAGTTTTATAGGAAGAAAACCGGTGTACTTTTATTAACTATTTATGTCTCAAACTCTTTTACTGCAGAATGCTTTTGTTTGCGGAGTGTCACATGCCGTGTGTATTAGTTAGCAGCTGCAAAAAAGAGACCCAATAATAGAATGACTTAAGTTTATTTCTCATATAATAGTTCAGGGCAAATCGGAAGACTGCTCTATCTGAGTTATTCAAGATTCCCAGTGCAATATGGTTTTCCACCACCCCTAGCACATCATCTCTGTCTATATGGCCAAAGCTGGGTCACAAGCCTATCAGTAATCATATGGATTGTATGCTTGAGTGGTGCCAAGAGTAGACTGTGTTCTCACCACACACACGCATACACAACACAGAATTAAGTGTGTCAGGTGATGAAGGTAGTATTTATCTTTTTTTAAAAAAAGATTTTTTAAATTTATTTTTCAGGAGGAGAAGGGAATGAGAAAGAGGGAGAGAGAAACATTGATCAGTTGTTTCTCGCATGCCCCCAGCTGGGAACCTGGCCTGCAACCCAGGCACGTGCTCTGACAAGGAAGCAAACCGATGACCTTTCATTTGGCAGGCCAACTTTCAACCTACTGAGCCACACCAGTCAGGAGAGAGGTGTTATTTATCTTAACTTCAGTAATCAGTGCACAACATGTATGTATATCAAATCATTGCATTTTACAATTTAAATATATACAATTATATTTGGCAATCATTTCTCAATAAACTTGGAAAAATCATTCCTTAATAAACTTCTTTCTATCAAATCCCCCCCAAAGCCCCAGAAAACCTTTCCCCCACAAAAGAGCATCACAGACATATCTGCATTCCAGTTCACAGGTAGAGAAGAAATCGAAGGATCACAAGTGCAATATTTTAAGATTTGGTCTGGAAATAGCACACATCACCTTCTGCCAAATTCTATTGGTGAAAACTTTGTAATATTGTAACTCCTAGCTTCAAGAAGTCATAGAAATTACAGACCCTAATAATGGAGGCCATTTGTAATCCATCAGTCCATTAATACGTATCATAGTCACCCAACCAGCTTGCAGTAAAGCAGGGACTAGAATCCAGGCCTTCCAGCTGCTGCGCCAGAGTCCCCGTAGCCGCACTAGCATTTCCGTACTCAGCCAGTGTATGGGGAATCTTCCTGTGTGCCTAGTTCTGTGTTGGAGTCTGAGAATGGAAGAAAGTTTTATAAAACACAGTCTCTTAATTACATATTTACTCTAGTATGAGGCTTTATAAGTGGATAAATCTTCAGATATGAATTTAATAGACTAATGTTGCATTATGCTGCTTTCATTGGTCAAGAGGATGGATACTCCTGATGAGAAGTAAACACTTACCGCGCACAGAGTAGAGAATCCTGAAATAAACCCCAGTGCATTTAAAATTGAAACCAAAATGTAAGTATGTGTGAAAATGGGTCTTAGGTTCACTAAATACATAGAGAAAAATAAAACTGGATTTCATTTCATTTTTTAAAACACAAGAAATTGCTTATGCAAGACTGCAAAGCTGAGGACCTTCTCTTCCCTTCCCTTCCCTTCCCTTCCCTTCCCTTCCCTTCCCTTCCCTTCCCTTCCCTCTTCCCTTCCCTCTTCCCTTCCCTCTTCCCTTCCCTCTTCCCTTCCCTCTTCCCTTCCCTCTTCCCTTCCCTCTTCCCTTCCCTCTTCCCTCTTCCCTTCCCTCTTCCCTTCCCTTTCCTCTTCCCTTTCCTCTTCCCTTCCCTTCCCTTCCCTTCCCTTTTCTTTCTTTCTTTCTCTTTCTTTCTTTCTTCCTTCCTTCCTTCCTTCCTTCCTTCCTTCCTTCCTTCCTTCCTTCCTTCCTTCCTTCCTTCCTTCCTTCCCTTCCTTCCTTCCTTCCTTCCTTCCTTCCTTCTCTTTCTCTTTCTTTCTTTCTTTCTTTCTTTCTTTCTTTCTTTCTTTCTTTCTTTCTTTCTTCCTTTCTTTCTTCCTTCCTTTCTTCCTTCCTTCCTTCCTTCCTTCCTTCCTTCCTTCCTTCCTTCCTTTCTTTCTTTCTTTCTTTCTTTCTTTCTTTCTTTCTTTCTTTCTTTCTTTCTTTCTTTCTTTCTTCAGGGAACCCAGGGCAACTTCTATTAACTTTGTAAATTTTTATACTGCAGTAAGCTGAAATGTACTTAAAGGGAGTCATGACACCTTTTAACTGCAGTTTAATGTATTTAGGAGTCCCTAGTACCTGTTAAAGGTAGTAACCCCCAAATGCCCTGCCCCACTGCTCTTACACAGCATACTCAGTACAAACCTCTTCTCAGAGAAGGGCTTGGATCTTGATAAGGGTGGTCAATTACCTTGAAGCCACACTCTTGTATCACCTGCTAGAGCGTGATGTACTTGGAAGCCTTCCTGATCCTTGGAACCACACATTTCTCTGTGAATCCATTCCTGTCCAGTTGCTTCTTGCCTTCTGTGGTCAGAATGTTGCTAATGAATGGGAGGGTGTAGCTGTAATAGTCACAGTTGTGACAGTCTTCTTCATACCTGGGAGGCAGCCAGTCCCTTGTGGTAGAGAAGCCTTCCAGGTATTTGTCCCACTGGTCCATCAGTCCAGACATGCCAGGGTGCAATAACGAGATACCTACTCTCTGCTCCCAGCCTGCTTTACCTTGCTGGATGCTGCGCATCGTATAGTTATACAGGGCTCTCTTTGTGTTGGCTATTCCAACATAGAGATCAGACCTCCCATGACACTACTGAAAAAATGTCCCTTGGATTGGCCTGAGGAGGCATCAACATTTTTCTTGATGCCATTGGTAAATGGATTGCAGATGCCGCCAGGTGCTTCCTGCAGCTTCCTTGAGCCTATGTACTGCTGGCAGAAGGGGCAGCATTGCAAAACACTGAAGCTGCAGATGTACTTCCTAGAGTGGTTGAATTTAATTCCAGATTTTCTTTCAGTTGAAGCAGAAAAACCCATATGACCTTACCCAGCCAGGAAATCTGTCACTTAGGTACCAGCAGATAGTAGACCTAACAAGGACAGCCAAATGTACTTAAAAGTCAACTAGAAAGCTTCCCTCTCTTCCAAGAATTTCACCCAACTAGAATTAGAAAATTAAAACCAAAGGCTGTTGAAGGATTTCCTCTTGCCAGTTTATAAAACTCACTCTCCTTTTAAGCCCCTTCCAGTCTCTATTGGAATAAAAGTGATGGCTTTGAATAAATAGCCTTTGATTAACTCTGTTAGGTGGTTTTTGTTCTTTTGATAAAATAATTACAGGTTGGTCAAATAGTGAATTGAAAGAAAAAGGAATAATGAACATTCCAGAAGAAAACATAGTTTAAAGGATAACTTTGGGAGGAATTCTATAGGTAAAAAACAAAATCCAGAAGCCAAAAGGAAAATAGGAAAGAAATTAGGCTAAACAAGAAGCAAAATATTTTTGTATTAAACATTTTTAGAAGCAACAGATAAATTTTCCAAACATAAAACAAAGGATTGATTTCCTTGATATATAAATAAAACTTTTAAAATTAATGAAAATAACTCAAGAAAAATGGACAAAGGAAATAAACCCCATTCACAGGAAAATAAATACAAATAATAAATATATGAAAAGAAGCTTATCTTCACACATAATCAGATAGTTATAAATTAAAATGAGATACTTAAAAATCTATTAGAATGTCCAATAGTTAAATGTTAGACAGTATGCAATATTGATAAGGGCATAAGGGAAGAGAAGTGGTACTCTCATACCATGTTGGGAGCAGGATAAATCATTACTGAATCATTCAAAATTAATTCACCACAACTATCAAAATTTAAGATGTGCACATGCCTTGATCTTGCAGTTCTACTTCTAGGAATTTATTTTATGAGCAGTGATATATATGAACAGGGGTGTTCAGGTTTTTCTGTGTGGGCGTTTGTTGGGGCACGGTTTTCATTTTGGAGGAATAAACGCTCTGGAGTGTGAGTGCTGCTTGCTTTTTAAAGAAACTGCTGAACTACTTCCCAGAGTGGCTGTATCATTTTTTATTTCCACTGGCAAATTAAAAACCTTTTTGTTGTGTCATTTCCCAAATTTTTTATTTTCAATGATTTTTTGATCCTAAAAATGTTGTACTATTTTTCTACCTTAAAAGAAACGTTCAAAGTCTATAGTTTATGTTAGGGTTTGTCCTTAGTGGTATACGTTCTATGGGTTTTGACAAATGTATAATTACATGTGTTTACCACTATATTGTTCCCTCCTATTTTCTTTTTAGCCATGCTAGCAGGTATGCAGTGACATCTCATTTGTGACTTTAATTTGCATTTCCCTAATGGCCAGTGATGTTTAGCATCTCTTTGTATGCTTATTTCATGAAACATCTTTCATGCCTGTTGCCCATTTTCTAACTGGATTTTTCTTTTTTACTGTTTAGTTTTGAGAGTTACAATTAGTCTAAAGCATGAGTGACAAAACTGATACTTAAATTAGCAACAGAGGTTTCTTTCAATGAAGTGCAAATGTAGCCAGGTCTTTGGAAGAGAAAGAGTATTTTCCTTTCTTTTTTTAAAAAATTTTATTTAGTTATTTTTCAAGTACAGTTTTTTTGTCTATTTCTCCCATCCCAGCCCCCCCCCCCCGCCCCGTGCTCCCCACCTCCCTCCCATTTCCTCCCCCCTAGTCCTCATCCCTGTGTCTTTCATACTTGTTCCTCAAAATCCCTCCCCTTTTTCCCCCTTAAATCACTTCCCTCTCCCCTCTGGTCACTGCCCACTTGTTCTCTATTTCAGTGTCTTTGTTTTTATTCTGCTTGTTTGTTTGTTTTGTTGTTTAGCTTCCTGTTAAAGGTGAGATCATATGGTATTTGTTTTTCAGTATTTTCCTTTCTTGACATTCCTAGAGATTTGGGGATGCAGTGGAAGGCCGCAGGGTATGATTACTCTGCCGTCTTGCTCCAATCTTCTGTATTAGTTTTCAAAAACAGTGACTATGCTTATTATTCGGTTAAGAGTAAGTTTTTAAAATCACAATAAGAAAAACATATAGCAATATTTGACCATACCTAATGGAAACTTAGGCATGTGACCTGCTCCTTCCATTTTCCATCTACCTGCTCACAGGGATTGAAACATGGTTACGATACCCAGGAGGAAATGATCACAGTTTTTAATTATTTCATTTTAGTAACAGTCTGTGCTGGGAAAAAGACTGACCTCAAGGCATTTCTGGCTGAATGTTTATCAGTTACAGTCTCGAAACCAGTGTGCAGCAGAATTGCTACTTCCTGCATGGTGGCCTTTGTGGTAGATGGCAGACTTCCCTGAGGCCTCAGAATGGCAAGCTTCCACAGTGTCACTGGCTGACAGCCAGACCCAGCCAGTCATGGTGTGATTTTAGGGCTAAAGTCATTCCACCTTGTGCAAGAGTTAAAGCCTGCAATAATGAGAGGCAGTTCCTAACAGCGGTCAAAAATACTTTTTATGCCAACCTCAAAGCTACCCTAAAATACATGCATGAATCTTAGGGTCCCAGAGTCCATCTGAAGAGGTAAAGAACATGAGATATTACAAAGCATACAGATTTTGTAGCCAGAGGCTCTGGGTTCAAATCTTCAATCTGTGCCTTGGAGGAGTTACTTAACCTCATTGAGCTCTAGATACTTTATTTGTACAATGGGAAACAATCATAGCTATCTCCAAAAGAACATTATAACCATTTACTTTTTCATTGATTCAACGTTTATAATTGCCTACCTTGTACCAGATCTTATTCTGGGTGCTGGGGGACACAGTGCTGAACAGGCAGTATGCCAGCTCTTTGAAGTTTGCATTCTAGTCAGGGGAGAAAGATGGTAACACAGACCAAAAAATAAATAAGAAAATGCCTCAATAAAAATGAAACAGTGGTGAAGCAGACAGTTACTGCAGTTTCTCTGTGTTTTCTCTTTGGTTCAGCCTATCTGGTAAATTGTATAGAACTTCATTTTTTTTTTCACAGGCCCCTTGTCTAAGCCAGTGAGCCCTTGGAAAAGGTCACATGACTAACTTTAATGGCCAAATGGTGGTGGAAGGATGTTGGGAACTGCCCTGCCTGGTTTCAGGAGCTGTAATCCCCCCATGGCTAAGGCTGAGTGAGCGACCTTCAACCATAAGCCACTAAGGAGACAAAGCTGATCTCCCTGGCAGGAGTACCGCTTCTGCTCCTTTTTTCATAACTGGCCCCCAGCGCTTGCCCAGTTAGCCAATGGTGGGTAAGACTCCCCATGGGGAGGAGGGAGGGGGGAGGATCTAAGACAGGCATGATCACATGGAGGCCCCAAGGAAGGACTTGGGGGGCTATGGAGAAAGTGGGTGACGGACCCTCGCTCCTTGACTTTGGTGAAGCTTGAGTCCTCATTTCTCCTAATTCCTTGGCTATCTTTCCCTGTCTGTCTGACTTAAACCCGAAACAATGACAGAGGGAGGTGCAGACCTGTTCGGAAAGGGTGGGCTACCTGGGTGATCAGGCCTGAGAAAAGATATGTAAAATCCTGAGAAGCCTGCTTTGCTAAGAATGCTCTTAGTTAAATGATAAAGGTCCGAGCAGGAAATGAGATTGTTTCCCAAAGTTTTGTAGCCTTTTAGCTGATAGACCCTGACGCAGAAGAAGCCCTAATAGTTCTTTGTATGCTATCTACTGTTTGATCCTTACTGCCTGACAATGATTAATGAGCTGTACCTGTATCCTGTGCAAATTAAACCCAATAAAAGCCTGTCTAGGCAAGGGTCAGGGCGCTCTTCCCTTGAGAGAGTGGCCAGGCCGTTCTGAGGCACTCTGCCATTGAGGGAGTAGCCGGGCTGTTTCTTTTCCTCCACAGGACTCAGTAGTCCATGTGAATTTGTCTCATATCTCATCCATGATGCCATGGGCACTGCGGGCTAGTGCACGCTTCAGAAGGACACTTGACTTTGGGTGGTAAACATATAATACATTATACAGATAACATATTATAGAGCCGTACACATGAAGCCTATATTATTTTATCAACCAATATTACCCTAGTAAATTCAATTAAAAAATTTAATGGCCTAATGTGACCTCTCTGGAAATATTTGCATATGGCACACTATGCATAGAGCACGCCGTAACTGCTTCATTCAATGTTTTGTTATGATGTTGATGAGATGCTGTAGGAACTTAACTCTTGTTTATATCAGTTACACAATGATAAAATTGATTTTGTTTTATGTCACTTCACTTAAAGTTGCAGAAACTATTGATAATGTTAAGTGAAGACTTACTTTATTAGGAGAAGGCCGAGGCCTTGGGTCCTTCTTTTACTTTACTTTGCCGGTGGACTCGAGCTCTGTGTGGCCAGTGGAGGTGGTATCTGGGGGCAAGCAGACACTTACCTGCCCAGCCTATGCCTGAAAATATTCTATTTCTGAATGTCTTTTAAAAGTTATTGCTGGGATCATGATTTAATGAAGCAGAATTTGTGGCTTGCAAGAACCAGCTTTGATCCTGCCCTTCAATCATATAATATGGGTTTGCCAAGAAAGAGTCCAAGGTGATGAATGTTGCTATTTCAAGTCTAAGCCTTCTAGGAACACCAGTGTGGGTGTCAGCCTGTGGTCCTCTGGGCCTTTCCAGCCCAATGCTGGATTCCATGATAGGTGGTTAGGCAAGCTTAAGGTACTGGTAAAAAAAAAAAAAAAACAAACCTCACATACTGAGGTTTTCAAAGAGCCCCTCTTCAAAGGCTCACTTAGAACTTTGGAACCAGAAAAATCTTGGAAGATGGCATTCTATATCACATTTTATGTCAGTTTCCTGTTATATTGAATGTGAGTTACAAAGGGGTGGGGGGCTCCATAAACTTTTGGGATTCGGGGGCCTCTAAAGTTCATAATCCGGCCCTGTCTCATACCACCCAGAGACTTCCCCTACCTGAGTTCTCAGAATTAACACACGAAGTCTCTCACAAATCTGGGGTCCAGACCAGAGGGCGGAGATGTGATCTATTTCTTAGTCTATGAAATGCCCCCCAACTGTGCTCCTCTTCTGTGTGCCAACGGCTGAGCCACGCAGTTTCATACCTCATCACGCACAATGACCAGGAGTGCGATGGTGACAATGGGTGCCTCTGGCTTTTAGGGAAAATTTGTGGCAACAGGGGGGTCCCCTGGATCACTGGGTGATTTATGTTACATGAGGAAGTTTTTCTTGCAATGCAGAAGTATACTGTTTTTCTGCTTCTGGTCTTGATTCTTACCCCATCTTCTATTGCTCTTATAGGAAGCAAAAATAAAGGCCTGGGAACATGAATGTCTGACTGAAGTTCCACTTGGCCTTCCCAAACCAAGCTGGGTTGCCCCAGTTCCCTGGAGAAGGGACCTGGGAGAGCTGCCAGGGGCACAGTGCCTGCCCATTGGTCTCTGACCCTTACTGTGTTGGCCAATGGGAAGCGACAACTCTGAGGTGGGGACTGCCTGCCTCCATGAGTACCAGGCTGCAGAGTCTGGACCATCTCCTCCTCACTTCCATCCTGATTACAGTCTGTGGGTCTGATCCCACACCTGAAGGTAAGAGCAATTGGATAACAGTTTGAGGCTGGAGGTGGGGGCAACTGCCATCAGTGGGGCCTCTGGCTGGGGTGTACCACACTCTGCTATTGTAGCAGGATGGTGATGGATACAGCAAAACTCTAGCCAGGACAGCTTCCTCAGTTCTCTCACAGCTCCAAGAGAAAAGGGGCTGTTCTTCTGGTCAAAATACTTGAGACCATCTTGAATTTTGCTCAGTTCACTAGGTGGCAAGATGCCTACCCAGAGAAAAAGTTAGGGTCAGTGTGGTGGGGGGCTGGTCCAGTGATAGAGTCCAATTAAGTGAGAGGACAAGGGGATCAACCTCTTCTCACAGAAAGAAGCACGAGAAGAGGCAACATGGGAAAAGCCTGAGCTCCCACCTCAGACTCAGTTTGAAATCCAGCTCTACCACATGATTCTACTCAGCAAATATTATTCTATGGGCCAGATACCGGGCGGGGCTCATGAGATAAAAAATGAATAAAATATGGTTGTTGCGTATAGATTTGGGGCAATCTGTAGATATGGGAATATCTATGGAGAGGAAGGGATATTTCACAGGGTAATCAAGAAGTTCAAATGAGACAAAGTGAGCAAAGGCCCTGGCATACACTGGGAGCTTACGAAAAATGTTATTTTTAGAAGACATCTTTCTGACAGAAACAACTGGATCCGCTTGGCCTTTGACAAGCTCAGTTCTGCTTGCCCCAGTGAGCACAGTGTTTGAAGCATCCTGGATGTTATCAGCTCTTGTAGACGCAGAGGTCAGAGTGAGAGGCGTTTTAGAGTTCAAACCAGTCCTCATGTGTAGGAGGGTGTGGGTCCCTGGTCTGGGAGGGTTCTGGCTTTCAGGTCCAGCCTTGCAAGGGGTGCAGCCACCTCACTCCCGGTGACTCCTTTATTAAGGGTAAGGCTGGTTCCCCCCAACAACGTTGGGGAGCAGGGGAGCCCTTCATACTGGCCGCATATGCCCAGAGGAGCACAAGGGTATCCACTTTGTGGTTGAAGCAGAACAGTAGAAAGGGAGCTCTGCAACTTAATTGGCAGGACTTGTGGCTGCTGTCCCTTAATTCTTGAGGAGTCATAAAGAAAGACAGAGGACTTGCATCTGGTCCTTTCTGAGGTCACTGCAGGGACGAGCTTCCCATCTACTCCTGTCAAGCCAGAAGACTAGCAGCCCAGACACTTGAATGAGGTCAGAACATAGAGGGTCTGCAGATAAGAAGCTCTCAATCAGGAATTCCTTCATGTGCAGAGAGACAGGTCCTAAAAAACTGGTGGAGAGATACTCTGCTTTACCACTTCTTTGAGAATATGACCGTGTGTGTGTGTGTGTGTGTGTGTGTGTGTGTATGTGATATCTGGCCATTGGGATGCTGACAGCTTTCCCAGGATTGAGTTAAAGCTTTCAGGTAGGGAGCTGAGTTGATTCCTGCTTCTGCCATTGAAATTGCCAGTATTCTACCATTTTTGACCTTTAAAAACAGAAAGTTCCTATTATTCCAACCAAGAGTTGTATGATTTCAAGCCAGCATCCTGGTCTCTTCGAGTCTCAGATTCTTCTATACAATGAAGACAAATGCAGGGCGATGGGGAGGGTGAAATGAAATAAGAATTGAAAGTGCCTCATGCAATTTATCCTCCAAAGTACTCTTTCCAGTTCCACTGTGTTCTCATGGTCCTCATCTTACATGACATCATTTAGCCGATTCAGAAGCTGAGTCCAGGAAGCCTTTTTAGAGGCAGTGTACTGTGATGGAAAGCCCATTGTTTCGAAAGCCTGACGGGAATTTTACAGGGATCATCTCCTTAATCTTTCTGTTTCCTCATTTCTAAAGGTGGGATTATTTTCATTACTTCATGGAATTCTAGTAAAGATTAAAATAAACGATAAATACAATCATGTGTAAAAGCTCCTCGAGTGGGAGCTCGTTTTGGGGCAAATCTAAGAAATGCATCCCTTTCCTTACCCTTTGCCCCCAATTTGTAAAAACAGGGCAGAGGTAGAATGGTTTCTGGGGTCCCTTCTGTCTCCCAGGAACTTTGTGAACTGTGCTTTAATGCCCTTTCCTGCTGGAAGAGTTGGCACTGGGTGACTTCTTTTCCCCATACTGCTCTGTCCCCTGCCAGTCCCAGAGGAGACCTCATCATCCTTGTATTTCACAAGATTCTGCTGTTGTGACTGAAATTTCAGCAGGTCAAAGTGGAATTTATCATACATTTTAACATAGGAAAATGATAGCTCATAATATGGCCCCTGAGAAGCCAAAGAATATCACGATTGTCCCCTTGTGTAACTTTAGAAGCGAGCAGATCCTGTGCATGGGTGTGCCATGAAAGCCAGTGCAGTAGGAAGAACTCAGCCTTTGAATTTCAAATGGCACCTCTGTGCGCTTTCACTTGTTATCCATGGGCAGAAGTCACCAAACTTCTCTGGTTCTCAGATTCATCTTGTGGGAATTGAATCTTGCCTTCTGGAGTTGTGGGGATGAGATGAGATTAAAGAAGTGGTCCATAAAGGTGGTCTGTAAGTGTGTGTATGTGTTTGCTTCCTTGCTCTTCACTTAT
The DNA here is from genome assembly GCF_021234435.1 of Artibeus jamaicensis. Classification (NCBI taxonomy): domain Eukaryota; kingdom Metazoa; phylum Chordata; class Mammalia; order Chiroptera; family Phyllostomidae; genus Artibeus; species Artibeus jamaicensis. Next base: position 4,036,475 of record NW_026522046.1, on the reverse strand, counting down.
ATATGTGGGACACTTTATAAATTTAGAAAATATTTTTTTATATTTTTAGTCAATTGGTTCATACAGTAATAATGTGAAATAAACTACATAAAGATCAGGATCATTAATAATCACTTTTTCAGGCAAAGAGTATGATGCCAAGAAGTGGGGTAGAGGCAGGTAAGTCACCCAGTGAGGGAATGGTAGAGACTAGACTCGGAACGAGGTCACTTGCACCATGATCTGGAGGTTTGTTCATGGTATTGTCTATGTCCCCTCCCATGGAGTAGACAAGTAAAAGGCGGATGGATGACCCTGATGCTGTTTTCCTCCTCTGGACTATGCCTCAGAGCCCATTGGAGGCTTTGGAAGACCAGAATTTGATTTCCAGTTCCTCCATGTGTAGTTCTGAAATCTCAGACAGTCACTTAACCTTGAAGCTCACATTCCTCATCTCTAAAATGGATATAACCAGAGCTAACATTTATTGAACACTGACATGTGAGAGACAGTGTTCTAAGTACATTATATGGGTTATGCCACATAAGCCTCCAACTGCTAAGGGCAAAGCATGTTACAAGTAAGAAGCACTGAGATCATGGAGCATATGCCCCTATGTCTGCCTAATGCTGTTTCTCAGAACAGATGTGAGAATTAAGGGAGCTATTCAGCGAGGTAAAGACTTTCTATGAAACAAAAAATTATAAGTGAAACTTGGCATTGAGCTTCATGATTCATGTAAAAGGTTTCTCTCTCTTTTTTGAACAGCTTATTGTACTTTAATGTATAATACACAGGTATAAGACAACTGCATCTTACAACATTATAAATAAAAGAGAGATCAGTCATCAAGGCCTCCTGGGTGAACAGCATCTTCTTCACCTCCATGCTTACCATATTTGCTTTCTCTATGTAATTTAATAAAATCATCTATTCAAAGAATGGTGATTGCAGCCTGTGTTGCAAACTTCAAGCCCTTAACTTTAACTATGGTTGATTCAAACAACCCTGCTTATTTTGTTGTCTTGAGATTTACTATTAACCAGATCAAGACGAACCCATTTCAGATTTTTATATTCTGGATTAACTTAAGCCTCATTATGAAAAGCTCTGAACTTTGCAGCCAGAGTAGTGGAGTCATGGACAGCATTAACTGCCAGTGAACTAGAAATAACAAGAAGAGGTTATGCAAACTCTGTAATGGCAAGCTGTTCCCGGGACCCCATGCTGGTTGTGTGGTTTTTGAGGTACATGGAAAGGGCTGCTTGTACAGAACCCCAACCTGGAACCACAGATTTTGACTTCAAAACTCTCTTCCCCACACAAAAAAAGCATCATGTAAAGAGCGTTCCATCATATCACACATGAAATCATTTGCCCCACATAAGGTAACTGATGCATATGTAACGAGGCTTAGTGCTAGTAAATAAATAAAGTGACATTCTTAAATCAATGTTTCATAAAATAAGTCTATGTAGAAATTCACTGTAAGCACTCTGACTAAATTCTGCTTACATAAGGACATAGGGCGTGGAAGCAATGTCTGGACTTTGCATGCAGAAGAGGTTAAACGGTTATTCCATTTCAGTTTACAATGGCCTGATGTTACTTTACCCATGCATACAACTGCTCATACCATTGAAAAGACTATAGCAGCAAATAAATAGGAAGTGAAAGGTTTCTTTATGCCTCGGCTGGTGTGGCTCAGTTGGTTCTGTGTCATTCTGCAAACCGAAAGGTAGCCAGCTTGATTCCCAGTCAGGGCATATGCCTGGGTTGCAGGCTTGGTCCCCGGTTTGGGGTGCATGCAAGAAGCAACAAATCTGTGTTTTTCTCTCACATTGATGTTTCTCTCTTTCTCTTTCTCCCTTCCTTCCCTTCTCTCTAGAATTGATAAAAGAAAAAGAGTTTCTAAAAGGTTTCTTTATATGCATAATTTAGTCTTATATCACACAATTTCATTTAATAATTTTCCCTGTGGAAATAGAAGTTTTTCAAAATCTAAGCATAACAAGTATTATATGTAAACAAAGAGCATAGATAATTTTAGAATAGTTTTTTGAAACTTAGGCACCTCGGCACTGACTGTCAATTGTTATCAATTACTGATTTTTTCACCCAGAACTAGGTTAGAAGACAATCTTGACTCCGATCTGTTCTTAGCTTCAGAGACTTCCTCGTATCATGCACCCATCTTCCCTCCACCCTTGTTTCAGTACCTCCGCCCCATGCCGCTGTCAGGGAACTCTGTTGTGCCCATTAGTGGAAAAATCCGTCCATCACACTGAAGTGCTGAGACAGAATGCCATCTCTTGAGCTGCGAGGATGCATTCCCTTCAACATTTTTGGGGGAGGCCCTCCATCGCCTGTGCTCTTTGGGGCCTGCCGTAGCTGCCTCCACCAGTTCTCGTATTCTGGATTCCCTCTTCATATTTGTCTGTGGGGTGAAACACACAGCTTCATAGATTCTGCCTTCCTCATTTCTGGAGAAAACAAGCCCAGAGCCTCTCAGAGGTCTTGTCAGGAGTTTTAGTGCTAACCCCATAAGGAGAAAGAATGGAAGTGAGGAATAGTGGAAAAGTTTAAAAACACATGAAGTCTTTAAAGTCTCAGAACAGGTATTCTCCAAAAATATAAAAGGGCCTGGCTGGTGTGGCTCGGTGGATTGAGTGCTGGACTGCAAACCAAAGGGTCCCTGGCCCGGATCCCAGTCAGGGCACATGCCTGGCTTGCAGGCCAGGTCCCTGGAGGGGGGTGTGCAAGACGCAACTACACTTTGATGTTTCTCTCTCTCTCTTTCTCCCCCTTTCCCCTCTCTAAAAATAAATAAAAATAAACTCTTTTTTCAATTTTTTAAAAAAGGGTTTGGTTGGTTTCTCTTCCTTGGCTTCTCACTCAACTCACCTCTTTCTTACCTTGGGACAATCTAAGCCTAAACCCCTGTCATTGTATTCCCACCTACTGAAGACACCCTCCCGAGCCCTCTACATCCAGTAGGGGGCGACAAAGTTACACGTATAGGCTAAGAGTGAGCCTTGCCTAAAGACTCATCACCACCAAGGGGCAGCATCTGTGCCTGTCAGCACCTGTTGCTGTGTTGCCTCTGCTTCTGTCTTCCTCTCCATCTTCTCAATTCTCACTCTACTTATAAGATTATATTTGAACTTGATGTCTGATAAGTGGTGCATCAGGTCACTAGAGAGGATTAATTTAAAGATGCCTTTAGCCCTGGCTGCGTGGTTCAGTGGGTTGGAGTCACCAAAAAGGTTTCAGGTTCAATCCCTGGTCAGGATATGCACTGGAGGTGGCTGATTGATGTTTCCTTCTCATATCAATGCTTCTCTCTTCCTTTCTCAAATCAATAAACATCTTGGGAATAATCATAGCATATGTAACAGAGGCCTCATGTAAAGAACTCACACACATTAATTCAAAAAGCACATTGTATCCCTTAACAACATAAGTGACTAAAACCACTGACAGAGTTTTTGGAATGAATAAGGAAGTTAAATGAAAATAGAAAATTAAATTGGAAAACAGACGTTTAATAAAATGCACAGCTTACTAATGATCAAAGTAGTGAGGACCATGTATTTTGTTCACTCAACTAACAGCAACAGAAAGTGTTTTTAATGATAATATCCAAAGTTGATGACAGTCATTAAAATAGGCTCTTTTATGAATATACTGACATGCTACTGGGTAACAATGTAAAAAACTGGAGTTTGGGAAAATGCATCAAGAGCCTTGAAAATGTTCATACCTTTTGGTCCAGTAATTTTACTTCTGGAAATATGTCATAACAGAATAAGAATTTGGGGATAAACTATATGCCTGAAGATATTTGTTACAGATTTTAAAATAATATTTTAAAGTGGAAATGAGCTAAAAGTTCAGCAAAATGGAAATGGTTATGTATATTTTGGCTGTATCCATTTGATGGACTAGCACACACACATTTAAAGTGCTGATTGTGAAAACTAGAAAAAGACAAGGCAAAACAGGGGAATAAAATAGCTCTGTAAAGTATGCTTGCACTACAGAAAAATAACAGAAAAATCCTTGGGATTGAGGATTGTTTTGTTTTCTGTAGCTTTCACATATGTTTATATTACTAGTTTTAATGATACACACACGTGTGTGTATATATGTATATGTGTATATATGTGTGTACACACATATGAAACATGAGTATACATGTGAAACATGAGGTGGTTTTGTCACATACAGCCCCAGGCAAAGGGGCTTAGGAGTGGATTCCAGACACCATGCACATCTTTGGAGGTAAGATCGCCAATCGGGGTCTTTCCTGCATCCCTCACAGAGGAGCTGTCTCCTGAAGCCAAACCCAATTCTGGAGAATTTGTGTAATCTATGAGAGGTCAGCAAACTGATGGAAAATAGTTAGTGTTTACAGTAAATAAAATACATATGGACTGTGTTTTGTTTAGAATCATGTTCTTGGGATTAATCACCTTTCAAATTCGACAGAGGGTTTTATTGATGCCTGTGATCCAGAGTCCTAGAACATGTTTCCCTCTCTTTGGAGCTTTCAGCGACCTGGAGGACTTTAGGGATGGAGACTAAGACTCTGGCAATCAGATGTGGGGGATAAGATCAGCCTAATACCAGAGGCAGAAGCTAGGAGGGTACCAGCGTCCCTAGACATGCAAAGGAGCACCTTCTGGTGCAGGTATGGGGAACCTGTGGAGGGACGATTCTGAAACAGGAGACCCTTGGCCACCTGTGCCACTTGAGCTTTTTGCTTGGGCTCCCATCATACATATTTCAAATATATTCCACCCTCTGTCTCTCTTTTTCTCTTCTTTTCTTCCTCCCTCCCTTCCCCTATACTTGTGGTTTAGTTGGGGTAAATGCACGAACCAATTAGGAATTACAGTACAGTGCAAGAAGTGCAGTGCTGGAGATAAGTGAGGGCACTGGGGAGTGCAAGGAGAAACAACCAACCCAGCTGGGATGGAGAGAACTGGAGGTGTTCCTGAGAGGTGACATCTTGATTGAGTCCTGAAGCCTGCATGGGGATCAGGCATACAAAGAGGTGCAGCTAAGGGTGGCCCAGGCAAGTGGTCAGTGGATATTTTCCCAGGACAATGTGTCCCTGGTTGTCTGAATACATGAAGGCAAGGCTGTGTGTGTGTACACTGTGCATGTGTGTGCATGTGTAGGTGCATGTGTGTAATATATCAAATGGCCTAACATCACCCAGGAGAGAGGGGGCAGGAAAAAGGGGTATGGGAGAAAAAGGAAGAAGAATAGGCATAAAAAATAAAGAAAAGGGAAGTGAAAAAGAAAATAAAAGGAGCCAAGAGAGAAGAGTTGGTTTGAATTGAATGGAATGATCCGAGTTAACATTCTTGGAAAACTCAAGGGAAAGATTCTTGACAAGGTGACTCTTGGAGCTTTCCCTGTGCGTGGGCCTGTGCTCAGGCACGAGGAAAATGGTGGGGTGGTCTTGTGCCATCACTGAACTCACAAGCCTGTTGAGGAAAGGACATTGCACACAAGAAATATGTTAAATATTGCAAATGGCAGGGCAGAAAAAGATTGAGGTGAGTTGGAATAGAAAAATCTTCCTGGAAGAGGTGAGGAATTGGAAGAGCAGGTCTCAGAAGTGAACCTGACTGAGATGGTGAGAGTCTGGCTTGGATCTTAATGCACGTGTTATGTGGGGTCTGTTCTTTCATGTCTGACCTGATTCCAGGCCCCAGGATGCTATTGCCACAAGCTGTGCTACTACTGTTAGTCCTCCCTAGTCACGGTCAGGATCCCACCATGAAGGAGCCTGGAGATCTGCCTGCCCCACCCAGCGGAGTCTGCAGTGGTTGGATGGCGGGCATCCCAGGGCATCCGGGACACAATGGGATCCCAGGCCGTGATGGCAGAGATGGCATCCCTGGCGAGAAGGGTGAGAAAGGAGATGGAGGTAAGAACAAGTTTTTGGTCTTCTCCATCAGACTTTTCCTGGGTAGAGGAGGGCTTCTAGGACTATACAAGGGTATTAGTTATTGTCTAAGGCTTAGGCACAGGGATAAAGTAAAGTTTCCTTTATGTGACTCATAAGCAATGTAAAGTCAATTTGGGTTGGCTTTCCAGTGGTGAGAAGAAGTGGTACCTGTAAAATCAAGTATCCTTTATGCTGCTCTATCCATACCTCCTTCCCTGTCCCCTTTTCCATTCCCACCTTCATCCATCCATCTCTATTCCCAACTACTTCATATTCCTATTTCTATTCATTTCTCCTTAATTCCCATTCCATCCAGCGGCATTCAGCCACACTTCATGTACACCTCCTGCAGGTCACAGTCCTCCTCCTGGAAAACTCTTGGTCTTGATAAGAAGATAAGTCTAGTGCACAAGACTCTGTGAGAGATTACTATAAAGAAGTCTGCTCAAAATATGCCAAATTGAATGTGGACAAATGACAGAATATGGAACACAGAAATAAATGCTCTCATTGCACACTTGGATTAACAATGAAGGCTTAAAGAAGGAGGAAAGGCTTAAGCTAGGTCTTGAAAGATGAGTGGACAGAATAAAGGAGGGAGGGCATCCTACACAAATGGGATAGAAGAGCAAAGGTATGGTTGATTGAGCCAGCACATAAGGAGTTGACCAGTGGAGGATCGATGATGCAGACTTATAGAACATAAGGTTTGAAAGAATTTATGGGAGCTTGCTGGGGTGATGTGGAGATAGGAGGTATAACTAACTCCTTTTTGGGAACTCCCACTGGTTCTTTGCTATGTAAGTGAAGCAGGTTGTGTGTATGGACTAACAGGACAGTGTTTTAGTTGGAACCAACTTAGCTGGGAATTATGTTTCTTGTGGTCACTGAGGTCTTCTCATTCTTTAGGTCTTGTTGGTCCTAAGGGTGACCCTGGCCAAACCGGAGTTCCTGGGTTGGAAGGTCCCCGAGGCTTTCCAGGAGTCCAAGGCAGGAACGGAGAACCTGGAGAAAGTGCCTATGTCTACCGCTCAGCATTCAGTGTAGGATTGGAGACTCGAGTCACTGTCCCCAATGTTCCCATTCGCTTTACCAAAATCTTCTACAATCAACAAAACCACTATGATGGCACCACTGGCAAATTCCACTGCAACATCCCTGGGCTCTACTACTTCTCCTACCACATTACAGTCTACCTGAAGGATGTGAAGGTCAGCCTCTACAAGAATGACAAAGCTGTGCTCTTCACCTTTGACCAATACCAGGACAAGGACTTGGACCAAGCCTCCAGCTCTGTGCTCCTGCATCTGGAGACGGGTGACCAAGTCTGGCTGCAGGTGTATGGGGCTGGGGAGCATAACGGGCTCTATGCAGATAATGTCAATGACTCCACCTTCACAGGCTTTCTTCTCTACCATGACACCAACTGATGACCACTCACACAGAGACTCCCCTGGGCCAAACAACCCAGAAGTCAAAGAACAGTCCACAGGTTTTCAGTTTGGTTAGGAGGCTGATGTTATTATTTAGTCAGAGAGTTCTGAACATTATTCATGTATTTACTCATTCATTCACCAAGTACTTTAAAAAATCATATAGTATAGTCTCAGTCCTAAAGAAGATGTGTTCCCTTTCCTCAAGGATCTAGTACATAGTGGCAGTAAAAGGATAATAGCATTTACTGGAGAGCTTCACAAACATGACAAGATAACTGACTATAAGAAAGTATTTGACAGTGTCACTCTGTGTCCACTGTTTCTCCTCATGTTCATGCCAATCCTGCGAGGTACACAGAAAAGCTTACTCTCCTCTTTTTACACTGGGGTCCTGGGGCTTAGAGAGTTAAGTGATTGCCAGTGGTCACTATGAAGGGGTGGAGCTAGAAGTCACACTCAGGGCTGTGGAACTTTTCTATTACACTGTGTCCTTTTTTTAGAAGTACTTGGCCTCTTTAGGATGTTATTTGGGGGTGGCGTCTCTCATCCATCTCACCTGAGGGCCTCTGAATTGTACTTCATCATGAGTTAAATCTTTTCCCAGTAGAGCTCCCTGAGAGAGCAGGCGGTTCTATGACCAGGTCCCATTTCAGCTGGATCACTCAATAAGCCCTGCACTTCTCTTTCCTCATGCTCTTCTCTCTAATCCAGAAAGCTACCACCAATTTCCACGTGTTGAAATCCTCCAGGTTCCTCAGAGCTACCTGGTCAGGAAGCTTCTCTGAAAGTTCTGCAACCCTTCCTTGCATATGGCACCCCTGTGCTTCTCCAGGTGTTATTCTGAATGAGAGCCCTGGGCAGGGGCATCATCTTCCCCAAGGCCAAAGACAACTTCCAGCAGGACCATGTTTCCTCCACATCCGAATCACCCTCCAGGTTCTTGGTAAATGCCTCATGAAGACCAGTCTCCTGAATCTCACATCTACCCAGAATTAACTCCATTTGAGTCTCTTCATGTTGTATAACTAATCTGTACCTTCAAAAACACTGTTATTTTAGAAACTCCCTGAGTTAAGCACTTAATCCTTGTTCTACTGTACAGTTTGAATAATTTTCATTGAGGTTAGGAATGATTGTGCTTTTTAGAACATTTGAATAATTTTTCCTCAAGGAGCTAGCTTGAGCCTGCAGTGCAAAGTCCACAAAGGAATTTGAAAACCGTTCTTACCTTGAGTAGCAGCAGAGTCTGGGGAGAACTGGGCTTTCTGAATCTACTCTTGTTGTTTAAGAATTATCAAAAAAGGAAAGAAAATAATAACTACTTGATGTGAATGATAATTAGCTTGATTGTGGTGATTATTTCATAATGTACATCTATATCAAATCAATAAAATTATATACCTTAAATGTAAAAAATATATAATTGTAATTGCAAAATATTCCTTAAAAAGAAAAAGAGAATTACAAGTAGTTGATAGCAGTAAACATCCTCTCAGGAGATAATAACTTAACTAACTAATGCTCTTCAAATTGGCTTAGCAAAAGCAGAGTTAATAGCATTCTGACTAAGGGGGGTGGAAATGGGAGGGAGGTGGGGAGCACGGGGCGGGGTGGGCTGGGATGGGAGAAACAGACAGAAAACTGTACTTGAAAAATAACTAAATAAAAATTTTTTAAAAAGTTAAAAAATAGCATTCTGTACAAACATAGAAATGGAAAACCTATTTTTTTGCTTATAGTTTTAAATTCTTAATGATTTCCTTTTATATATGCACTGCTATTCATTAAGTGATTATTATTCCTACCTATGAAACTTTGTCTTTTACATGATTTTGTATTATTATTTTCTACAAGTAAAGCTACCCTCCCACATTAAAAGCAGAAGCACTTGCATCACATGGGTTTCGTTTTCATTTTTGGAGAAAGACGTGAGGTTTAGAGAGAGACGAAGAGTAAACCTTGGGTTGGTCAGGACTCTGTGTTGTGAATGACAGGACACCCAACTCAGACAAACAAGCAAAAAATAATTTTTCTTGCATAATACAAAATACCAGAGCCAATCTGTCGACCAGAGGCTCAGATGATATCATTAAAGACACTTTTCCGTGTGTCCTTCCACTCTGTCATCAGCAGTGTAGGCCACACTCAGGCTCTACCCAGTGTAGTTCTAGGCTGTTCTTCCTGATGTCAAAAAGACGGTAGCCTGCCAGCTGTCACACCTTCTCACCACATCATCTAGTCAAAGGGACATTCGTTTTTCTGGTGGTTCCTAAGAGGAGAGGTTTTCTCTACTGGAAGGCCCGGCAAGTTTGTCCTTGCATCCCATTCGCTCTGGCTGAGTTGAATGCCCACCTCTGACCAATCACTGCAGTCAGGAGGGTAAACTGTACTTACTGATTTAAGTTGATCACGGCTCAATCTGGGCGAGGCATATTTCCCTTAAAGCAAAATCTGGATACAGTGGGAAAGAAAAGGATGAATGTAAAAACATTTGTTCATGAGAAACCGCCAATGTTATGTTTGAGTTTTCTCAGGTTTCTCAGAGAGATTGCTATTGATTTTCTCTAAAATGTCATCAAATAGCTAACGTCTGACCATGCTCGCAGTTCTGCAGCTGGCTAGGGTGGGATTCTCACAGCATCGAACACGTGTCACACTCACTCCGAACTGTCTGGAGGAGGGTCATTTCCTTGTGGGAACAGAGAGGGTCAGTGTTCATAACACCTCCTGGGAAACTGTGGCCCAGAGTTTTGGATTAATGGTCCCATGATGTTCGGGTGTAATTGTGGACTTTTCTATTTCTTTTCAGTGCTGTCGGCTTTTGTCTCATGTGTTTGGGACTGTCTTGTTAGGGACATACACATTTAGTATTGCATCTTCTTGGTGAATTTACCCTTTGTCATTATAAAATGTCTGTCTTTATCTCTGGTAGTTTTTCCTGTTCTGAAGTTTACTTTGTCTGAAATTAATATAGGTGGTCTCGCTTTCTTGATTATTGTTTGCATGGCGTGTGTTTTTGTCCATCATATTACTTTCTTCAAAAAAAGTTGATCTTTATTCTATTTTCCCCATTACCGATCAGTTTCCTTATGCTCCTCTCACCCCAGCAATCACCACACTGTTGTCCATATCCACCATCATGTTACTTTAGATCTATCTATATTATGATATATTTAAAAACGTCACGTGTCCAGTGGATGGAGTGTTGGCCTGTGAACCAAAGGGTCACTGGCTTGATTCCCAGTCAGGGCACATGCCTGGGTTGCAGTTTAGGTCCTCAGTAGCGGGCGTGTGAGAGGCAGCCACACATTGATGTTTCTCTCCCACTCTTTCTCCCTCCCTTCTCCTTTCTAAAAATAAATAAATAAAATCTTTTTTTAAAACCCCACATTTTCTTATAGATTGCATGTAATTGGGTTTTGTTTTTTATCCAATCTGAAAGTCTTTTTCTTTTCATTGGTGCTTAGACAGTTTATATTCAATATAATTGTTCCTCTGGTTGGATTTAAACCTGTTGTTTTATTTGTTTTCTACGTACCTGAGATGTTTTATTCTTTTTACTGGCTTCTTTTAGATTATTTGAATATTTCACAGTATTTCATCTTGTTTTATTTGTTAGCTTTTTGACTGCGTATCTTTTATGTATTTTTTAGTAGTTGCTCTAAGGATAAAGTATATAACTAACTTTTCACAGTATTCATAGAAATAATATTTTACAACTTTAAGTGAAATATAGATGCCTATATCCACATAGGTTCTTCATTCTCCCCCTTTATATTGTGGCTGTCATTTGTATTACACCTAGACACATTGAAACATTACAAACAATGTTACAATTTTGTCTTTCAACAGTCATACATATTTTAAAGAATTTAAGAAGAAAAAATACTCTTTATCCAAATATTCATAAGTTTTCTTGTTTTTTCTTTGTTCCTTAAGTTCTATATTTTCTCCTGGTATAATTTTCCCTTATCCAGAAAAACTTTCTTTAGTATTTATTTTTTTTTTTAAATTTTGCTGGCCATACATTCTCTTAGTTTCCTTTCATCTGAGAATGTTTTTATTTTATCTCTATTTCTGAAGGATATTTTTGCTGGATATAGGATTCTGGCAGTAGTTTCCTTTCAGTTATTTGTTTGTTTGTTTTCCTGCATTTTGAAGATATTATCTGTCTTCTGGATGCCCTAGTTTCTGATAAGAAATCTGCAGGCATAGTTTCCTTAATGTGGAATTTATTTTTTTCCAGCTGCTTTAACATATTTTCTTTACTTTTGGTTTTCAACAGTTTGATTATGATCTGTCTGGGTATAATTTTTTTATATTAATCTGATTGGAATTTATTGAGTTTCTTGAATCTGAAAACATATGTCTTCCACCAAATTTGGAAAGTTTCCTGACATTCTTCAAATATATTTCTGAATCAATCTCTTTCTTTTCTTCTCTGGAGATTCCAATGATATGAATGTTAAGTTGACAAGCCCCCTATGGTATTGTTATTTTTCTTAATCTTTTTCTTTCTGTTCTTTTTCTTATGTAACTTCTATTGATCTATCTTGAAGTCATCTCACCTCTGTCGTCTCCATCCTGCTGTGGAGCTCATCTGGTGAATTGTTCACTTCAGATATTTTATCTTACAGTTTAAAAATCGCCATTTAACTCTACTTTAAAAATTATTTTTCTCAGCTGAGAACTTTATCCTTCTATTTATTTAAAGAATATTTATCATTACCTTCTGGTTATAATAGGTGTTTTAAAGTCTGTGTCTGGCAATCCCAATTGGAGTAATACTGAGGTTGGCATCTGTTAATTTTCTCTTCTCCTGCACATTGGTCAGATTTCCCTCGTTCTTTGTGCATTAAGTAATTTTGGATTGTATCCAGAATACTTTGAACATTATGTTATGAGATTCCAGTTTCTGTTAAAATCCTCTGGAGAATGTTGAATTTCTTGTTTGCTTGTGTTAGCAGGTATTAATTGGCTTGGGTTTAGAGTGCAAGTTGTATCTCACCTTCTGTGATTCTAATGCTGATTCAGTTTTCAAGCATTTGTTATGATATTTGGGTCTGTCTGTCACACGTTCTGCTCAGAGTTCAACCTGGGGCTTCGGTTGTTTAGTGTTTGAAGCCTTTGCTATGCATGTGCATTGCTGGGCGTACCCTCTGGGTTCCCAATTTATGTAGGTTCCCAATTAGAGTTAAAAGGTATCCTTTCCTCTACGACATTTCCCTATAGTCTCCATCCCATAGGGGGGCTCCCTCTCCTGGTTCTTATGGCTAAAAAGCTAGGGTTCTCTCCAAGTTTTAGTTTCCTGCACTATTCTTGTGTTCTGTGTGAAAGGGGTTGTCTTTGGGAATAAGGCAACAAGAAAAAAGAAAGAAAAAAAGTGACAGAGTGGCTCCCATTCTTTGATCAGCACAGCCTGCTTTCCATAGAGAGATGGATTTTCTTCGGGAATTTTAGGTCCCATGTTGCCTCTGCTGCTATGACAATGCAGCCTAGTGGCTGGGCTGGTCTCAGGGCAGAGCTAGGAGACAAAGGAGAAAACAAAGCATGTAAGATAGTATCTGTGGTTTCTCTTATGCTCTCTGTTGTGCAGGGGTTGCTCTTCCTGGTATTCTGGTCACCAGGAGGTGATTTCTTCTGGTATTTTTTCAACAGTGCCTTATATACCATTCCAGGTCAGATCCATGAGATAAAGAAGAAAAAAAAAACTCTGTAAAACTCACTCAGGCTATGTGTTGTTATTCAAGTGTTGACTTTAGCCCTCAATCGACCTGACATTGTTTACTTTTCAGATGTTTTATGTATTTGGCATGGTTTTTTTTTTGAATTTTATCCTGTTTTTGGCTGTAATCACTGAAAAAGGTAGGCTAGAGTTGACTTACTTCATCTTGGCTGGAACCGAACATCCAATGTCCCATAAGACTTCCAGAGGGGAAAATAGAGGAGGAATTAAGTAACAGCAGGAGTCACAAGATGGCATAAAATGTGCCCTGAAATTGATGGAAATCAAAGAAAATAAGTCCAGAAATGGGATCCCACTGTTGAAGAGAGAATCTGAAGGGTACCCAAAACTCCTTGACCAAGGGAGTCTGGGGCCAGGTAGGGTCTTACTTGTTACTTCAGCCTTTGATTTTTCCTGTGCCTGGAAGAAATGATTAAAATATATCATATGCTGCACAAAGACTGAAGTAGTAGGTGTGGCCGCACACAGAGGGATCAAAGAGGAAATATTTACCTCCAAATTTAGAGAGAAGGGGGGTGAGGGAGAAAGGGGAGAGAGAGAGACAGACAGACAGTTACAGAGAGAGAATGAATTATGGTTCCCAGAAGCTTTCCACTTTTTTTGTTCCAGCCCTTAACACTCAGCTGTATTCCTGCCCATGGGTCTCAGAAGACATCAGTTCCTAGATTTTTGTACCATTTCCACTTTTTTCTCTTTTTGCAATTGGCTCTCAGCCTTCATGTCTGAAGAAAGTGGAGGTGGGCGAAGGAGATGGACAATGGGGAGCCTGCTCCGCCCCCAAAGAGCAGCCACTCTTCAGTCCAACTCAGTGATAGCTGCTATTATGGCATGCTATCAGATTTCAAGAGAAGTCAGAAATGTGAATTTTTATGTGAAATCTCATGACTACATGTTAATAATGCATGTAGGAATTTCCAACTGTTATAAGGACTAAAGGTTTTGTGCCCTCTGAGAGCAGCTGTCAAGGATGAGAGCCTCAGTACAGGCCACACCCAGCCAACCGCTTCCACCCCCCAGCTTCCTTTCCCACTACAGGTCCCAGCACTTAGACTTCCCATTGGCATGTTTCTTTCCCACATCCCAATAGCTGGCTATTCCATCAACTTTGACAGACAAAAACATCGAAAACGAAGGCACTTTTCATTCTGAAGCTGGAGTTCATGTATAAGAACAAATCTTTTTTACTGTTGGGAAGTCCTTTCCATTTTTTTTTTTTTTTTACTAAAGATTGAACTACTTTTCTTTAACCTTTAGTAAAAATTTATAAAATTTTATAACATCAGACTTAACAAAGAAAACCAGATTTTTCTGGTCATCAGAATGAGCAAACATTGACTCACTTAGTGGTGAGCTGATTGCTTCATTTATTTTCATTTAGAAAGTGCTGTTTATTTTGGTTCAAAAAAATGCTGAACTTTCCTTTCTCAAATTTTCCAAAGAAAAACTTTAGTAAATAAAGTTCTGCCTCATCATCAAGCATTTTGATTTTTTTTGTCTTCTTACCTACTGTTTCCTGTCTTCCAATTTCAACCTGGCCTTGGGCCTTTTGGTAAGAGTAACTTGACAAAGGATATCTTCCTCACTTCACAAAATAATAGCATTTCCACTTTTAACTTAAGCTACCTTGAGTTGATTTCTTTTACTCACATCTAAAGAATACAAGGGGTAAGGAATTAGTCTGTGGCTGTGCCCAGCAGCCAGGCTGAGGTCTAGTTACAGAGAATACTTCGTAATGGGGTGATGAAATTAAGTCATTAGGACCCATGAAATCAAACCTAGAATTCTAGTTTTATTTCTGTTTATTTGATTAGCTTGGACATTTCTTGGGGGCAGAACATTTTCATTTTTGAATTCTTTACAGAGATCATTCATTCAGCAAATATTTATTATCTATTATGTGCCAGGCATATAATAATTTAAAATAATAATAATTGTGCGCTGGCCAGATGGCTCAGTTAGTTGGAGTATCAGCCATATACCAAAAGTCTGCCGGTTAGATTCCCAATCAGGGCACCTATCCAGGTTGCCAGTTCAATCCTCGCTTGGCGTGCATACAGGAAGCAACTGATAGAGGTTTGTCTCTCACATTGGTATTTTTCTCTCTTCTCTTTCTCTCTCTCCCTCTTCCTCCCTCTCTAAAATCAGTAAACATATTCTCAGGTAAGGATTAAAAAATAATAGCACCATCATTTTGAAGTACTTGCTTAGAATATATTCTTTTATTTAATCCATATAACACCCTATAAATTAAATATTACAGACCCTATTGTCGGGTAAGAAACTGGTGCCTAGAGAAGCCCAAAGCCACAACTAATAAATTGTAGAGCAAGGATTTATACTCAGATGTGCCTGACTCCAAAGCTCATGCTTGTACAAAGAATGAAGTGCAATTTCACTGGCCTTTTCTTCTTCCTAGTTTCAAGACATCTGGGGGACAAGGTATTGACACAACCTGTGGCCCTAATGCAATCCCATAAACACGAGTAGTGGGAAAACTTGTCTTTGTAAAATGAGTCATTAAATTTGCCACATGAGGGAAAGTCTGGCTGTTAAAAGGAAATATGATGAAGCGACTCACTCATCCTTCGTGTGGATATGCTCTGGGGCAGGCACTGAGGTTCTGTGTCAGTGTAATGTAAGAAAATAGAGGGAACTTGCGAAATAGCTTATTTTGTGCTAGTTGAAATAGGCTGAGTCAATGTGCAACCACTCCTTATTAAATTATTTTATGAATTAGAAATAGAAAGGTTGTTATAAAATAGTCATAAGGATATAAAGCACAGCCTACGATAACTAGGTATGGTGCCAGGCAGGCACAGGAAATATTGGGAGGAACACTTCATAAAGCGTATGATTATCTAATCACTATGCATACCTGAAACTAATACAAATAGTATTGAGTGTAAACTGTAGTCGAAAAATAAAATAAAACAAATCAGAATAACAACAAAATAAATAGAATGCATGGTAAAGATGGACAAATTCTAAAAATGTTGTGGGTAGTAATGTATAGTGAAACACAAAACATGTCCTTGTTAAAAATGAGTACAAAACAACTACGATTGTTTTCACCATTTTTAATGTTTTGGGAGTTCCATTGTTTTATCGTCTAATCTCTGAGTTCACTCTATTTTATTCTTGTTCTTATAGTCTTCCAGAGAGCAGGCACTCATGGAAAGGATTTTTAAAAAAAATTTTTTACCTGGTTTGTATTTTTTCTCTTGGACTGAGTTCCGGGCTCCTCCTTGACATGTTGTAACCTTTTCTCTCTTTTTCTGTAGCACATCGAACTGATTCTAGCTTGTTTGAGCTGAGTGTGAACAGCTCTTCTTAGACCTTCAGTTCTCTGAGACAGTAAGGATCAATTCTCCATGACTTCCACCCCTGCTACTTGCATGTCTCACTTCCAGGTGACAAGGTAGAGCTAAAATGCTGCTTCTATCCGTTCTTCTGACACTGAGGGCAGAAAGAGCAGGAGCGGACTTGGTTGCATCATTTGGGTTTTACTCTTTCTTCCGAAATATCCAGTACCAGGAATTAACTCATCATGTTGGCTATGCATTCTGCTTTCATGATGGAATGCCCCCAGATTCCTAATAGTTCCCTGGGGCTTTTTCTGTGTCTACTCATCTTGAAATTGAGGCGTGATGAGTACTTCCTTAGGCTGCTTACTAACCTCTTGAGTCTGTCTTTCCAAGGTTGGGAAGTATTTGTGAGAATGATACACCATCTATCCAGACCCCTGGGAGCAGGCTGAGGGTGGGAAACAGGAGGGGCCACTTGGGGAGACCATGAATGGCCCAGAGCCTCATCTAGGCAGCTCCAGTTCCTGCCTACTGGGGCCATGTAGCCTGGGGTGAATGAGTATGTGTTGGAGAAAGCCCTCCTGTCACCTTCTGGTACAGACTGGGGATGGGACCAGGGGAAGGCAAGCACATGTGCAACAGAAGTTAAAATGGCATCAGGGAAAGGTTAGATCAGTCTCGCCAGGGGAAGGAAGGGATTAGGTGGAAGGTGTACCCACCCAAAGCACATGAGGGTTTGGGAAATTGGTTGGTCGTTCTGGAAAAAGCCCCTGGTCTATCCCACAGCCAAAACTAATATAAACTTAGAGGAACAAAAAAACTTTTGTTCATGGCTCTCTGCTCTGGACTGGCTGGCACTCAGATGGTGCTCTGGCCTGTCCTCTCCATGGGCCATGTGACTGCTAAGGTCACAGGAGGGACCTCCTGCTTCCAGGAGGGAGTCTCTCTCTTGTTGACCTGGTGAAGTATCTGCCGGTGCCTCCATGTGCTCTCTAGCCTGAGAGTGTAGGACCTCACATCCCTAGAAGCCACATGGCCAAGGGTGGTGCCAGTTCTACATGCAACCTCCAGAGGGGAGCCTGAAGGCTGGGCACAAGATATCCCACCTGGATGACCACTTAGTAGCTGACTCAGGCTCCGAAGGACAGTACTTTAAATTGGAGCAGAAAATTTTGTTTTGGTTTTGCTGAGGACAGTTGGGTTTTGCAGAGGAGATAAGCTTTGAGACGGGGAGTCCCCCATTCTCCCAGATGTTCAGCATTCAAATAAAACCCTTTTTCCTTTCTCACTAGCCTCTGCCTCTAGTTTGTCTTTTGGTGGCAGTGGGCAGCCAAACTTCACTCTGGTTTGGTGAGAAGAACTCTAAGGAATTTTTCCAACGCCCTTCTTTCCTTAGTATAGTCATGAGAAATCTCAGGAATTTGTCCAACCCCCACTGGTACTGAGCTAGAAGGCTATAGTGGCATTGGAAACAATAATTTGCTCTGCCAGAATCTCTTGTTTCTTTCCTCAATAGCCACATTTTGAAGTTCGTGACTTGCAGTTACACCCTTTTCTTATTTTGTTCCTACTGGTGAACTTTTAGAGGTGTTAGGTTTTTCTTTTCTGTTGGTACATGTTCCACACTCTATGGATTTGGACAAATGTTAAAGGTGTGTGTCCTTTGTTACTGTATCATGTAGAGTATTTTTACTTCCCTAGAAATCCTCTGGACTCCACTTACTCCCCTCACCCCAACCCCTGGAAACCACTCATCTTTTTAGTGTCTTTATAGTTTTGCCTTTTCCAGAATGTCATGAGGTTGGAATCACACAGTATACAGCCTGTTTTTATTGGCCTCTTTTATTTAGTAATATGCA
Source organism: Artibeus jamaicensis (assembly GCF_021234435.1). Taxonomy (NCBI): domain Eukaryota; kingdom Metazoa; phylum Chordata; class Mammalia; order Chiroptera; family Phyllostomidae; genus Artibeus; species Artibeus jamaicensis. The sequence goes on along the minus strand of NW_026522046.1, from coordinate 4,018,185 downwards.
TTTATGATTTCTCCATGTCCTTTCATGACCTGCTAGCTAATTTCTTTTTAGTGCTGTGTGGTATTCCACTGTCTGGATGCAACACAGTTTATTTATTCATCTACCGACTAGAGGACATCTTGATTGCTTCCAAGTTTTGGAAATATTAAATAAAGCTGCTGTGAACATCTGTGTGTTTCCCTCACTTTTAAAAAATACAGCTGTTTGTCTTATTATTGAGCTGTAAGAGTTCTTTATATATTACAAATACAAGTCATTTATCAATATATGTATCATAGGTATCTTCTCCCAATCTCTAGTTTCCCATTTTGTTTTCTTAGTGGTGTTTTTTGAAGAGATAAACTTTTAAATTTTGAAGGAATTTAGTTTATTATTTTTTCTTTTAGAGTTTATAGTTTCAGAGTTTAGAGTATACAGTTTATCTATATATTTTGTATCATTTTAAGCAATCTTTACTTATACCCATGTTGAAAAAGCTCTCCTCTTTTCTATTTTTAATAGCCCTATTGAGATACGATTTACATACTACACAATTCACTGATTTATAGTGTACAATTCAATGATATTTTGGTATTCACAGGGTTCTGCAACCATCACTGCAATCTAATTTTAGAATATCAGATTTTTTTGGTGTGGTGCAGAATTTTAGTAATTAGCTTACCAGTGCCATGTGATGAAAAACATCGAGAATCACTGATCTAAGCTTTTACTTTAAGAAAATAGAACAAGCTCTCTTTCTCCGCCATCATGGTGCCTGCAGTTGACGCTCCTTCCCCCTGTCTTCTCACAACACTTTCGAGATCAAGAGCTTCCTGGCCAAGAAACAAGTAGAACTGACCCATTCCCCAGTGGATTTGGATGAAAACTGGCAGTAAAGTCAGATACAACTCTAAGAGGAGACATTGAAAAAGAACCAAGGTGAGTCTAGAAAGAACTGCACCTAAGAGATGGCTCACATTTATGCTGCATCCAGGTTACCTGCGTGCTATCACGTCACTGAAATGCTCACTACTGTCTGGACAGTTGGGTGTTTTTACTGGGAAATTATTAAAAGAATAATTTTTCTATTTGCCTATTTTTTTCTGCACTAGTAGGTTGTTTCAATAATAAATATATGAAGCCTTTTTTTTAAAAAAAAGAACAAAAAGGCAAATTGAATGCAGAGTCAATATTAGAAAGAAATAATAAAAATAACAGTGAATTATTAACAAAATAGAAAATGGATAAACAATAACGAAAATGAATTTGACCAAAAGTGGCTTTGTTAAAAATAAAAAATAAAACTGACAAACTTGTAGCTAGACTGATCAGCCATGGCAAAAAAAGTATACACAAATTGTCAGTATTAGGCATAATAACACTACAGATTCTTTGACCTTTAAAAAATAAAAATATAATTGGATTAACTGTTGGTTTTTTTTTGTTTCTTTGTTTTGGTGCTGAGTTAAAAAAATAGGCAAAGGACCTGAATAGACACTTCCCCAAAGAAGATATACAGGTGGTCAATAGACATATGAAAAGATGCTCAACGTCAGTAATCATCAGAGAAATGCAAATTAAAACCACAATGAGCTATCACCTCATACCTGCCGGAATGGCTGCAATCAATAAACCAACAAACAACAAGTGCTGGTGAGGATGCAGAGAAAGGGGAACCATTTTGCAGTTCTGTAATATGTGATCCTGAAGAATGTTCCATGTGTGTTCAAAAGAAAGTTTATTCTGCAGTTTTGGGATCTATTAAGTCAATTTCATCTGATGTGACACTTAAGCCCATTATTTTATTAGTTTTTTTGTATAAATGGTTTATCCATTGATGTGAATGAGTTCTTAAAATCCCCTACTACTATTGTATAATTGTGGATTTCTCCCTTTATGGTTATTAATAACTGCTTTATATATTTAGGTGCTTCTATGTTGGGTGCATAGGTACTTACAATTATTATATCCTCTTCTTGGATTAACTTCTTTAAAATTATGTAATCCTCCCTTTTTATTTTTTACATTTTTTGTGTTTTTTTTGTTTTGTTTTAAAGTCTATTTTATGTCTATGCATGTTGCTATGCTAGCTCTTTTTTTCCATTTCTATTTCCATGGAATATCTTTTTCCATCTCTCCACTTTGAGTCTGTACGTGTCTTTCAGTTCACAGTGAGTCTCTTGGAAGCAGCGTAGAGATGGATCATGATTTTTAATCCATTCAGCCACCCCATATCTTTTCATTGGAGTATTCAATCCAACTCCATTAGTTATTGATAAGTATGTGCTTATTGTTATTTTGCTAATTGTTGTTAGGTTGTTTTATAGTTGTCCTCTTGTTCCTTTTTTCTTCTTTTGATCACTTCCCTTATGGTTTGTGATTTCTTCAATGCATTTGTTTAGTGTGGGTTTTTTTTGTTGTTCTTTGTGTATCTTTTTCAGGTTTTTGGTTGTGGTACCATTAGGTTTGTGTATATTATTATTTATCTATAGCAGTCTATTCTAAACTGATAGATGTTTAAGTTCAGATATATTCTATAAGGTCTACATTTTTACTACCCTCTCCATGAGTTGTTATGATGCTATATTTTACGTATTTTGAATTGTGTCTCACAACTACTTATTGTAGTTTTGAGTTTAGATACCTTTTCTCTTTTAACCTTCATTGTTGCTTTTTAAATATCTGTTTTGGTGTATTTATTAAATATTTAGCTTTACCTGTGAGGTTTATCATATTTTCTTATTACTGGTTATGAACTTTCCTTTTCTACTTAAAGAAGATGCTTTAATATTTCTTGTAAAGCTGGTTGAATGGTCATGAAGCCTTTTGGTTTTTGTTTGTCCAGGAAACTCATGATCTCTCCTTTAATCCTGAATGATATAACTCTGCTGAGTGAATTATTCTAGGTTGTAGGTGTCTTTCTTTTAGCATTTTTGAAGATGTTCTGCCATTCTTTTCTGGCTTATAAAGTTGCTGGTGAGAAATCAGCCAATAGCTTTTGCATGTAAGTCACTTTTCACTTGCTTCCTTCAAGATTGTCTCTTTATTTTTAACTTTTGCCATTTTAACTACAATGTGTCTTGGTGTGGATCTCCTTGGCCTCATCTTGTTTGGAGCACTCTATGCTTCCAAGACCTGGGTGTTTGTTTCCTTTCCCAAGTTAGGAAGTTTTCATCCATTATTTCTTTAAATAAAGTTTCTGTTTCTTTCTTTCTTCTCCTTCTGGGATCCTTATAATGTGAATATTTGAGTCTTGATACAATCCCAGAGGTCCCTTAAACTATGTTCACTTTAAAAAATTCTTTTCTATTTCTGCTGTTCTGGTTGGTTAATTTCCACTAGTCTGTTTTGCAGGTCACTGATCCATTTTTCTGTATTAGCTAATCTGCTGTTGATTCCTTCTAATGTGTTTTTCATTTCAGTTGCTGTGTTCTTCATGTCTTCTTGGTTCTTTCTTAAAAACTATCTCTTTGTTGCGGTTTTGTTCAGGTTCCTCTATTCTACTCTCAAGTGTGGTGAGCATCCTTAGGAGTGTTTCTTTGAATTCTTTATCAAGCAAATTACTTATTTTCATTTCCTTGGGTTTTTCTTGGGGTGGGGGGATGAGCTTTTCTTGTTTCTTCGTTGTAGAATTATTCTGTCATTTTATTTTGTTTGACTTTCTGTGTTTGTTTATAAGAGTTAGACAAAATAGCTGTCTCTTCCAGTCTTGGGAAAGTGGCCTTATTTAGAAGCATGTTCTGTGTAGACTGTCTGTGCCTGGTGGTTTGGGGAGGCCAGAAAAAGCTGAGCAGAAACCTAAGATGTCCAAAGGCACTGGCTTATAAAGCCAGAGCAGTGCTAAATGGGAATACCATGTATGTAGTAGTGCCCTATTGGCTCTTCTTTCTCCTTGTGTTTGGGCCACAATGGGCTCTGGTGGTGTGTCAGGAACACACTGCAGCAAACTTTCAGGCAGGCCAGAGCGCCTGGACAGAGCCCGTGCCTGTTCTCTACAGGTGGAGAGAGACATCAACAATGGCACTCATCAGCCCCTCTAATCCCAGAGAGTTCCTGCAGTCCCCAGAGAGTTCATGCAGCTCTCCAATCTTGTAGTCCCAGGTAGAAGAGAACCGTGTATATGCTTTGTGTGCTGGGTATTTTTTTTGGAAGCTGCTTGTAGCCAGCAGGCATTTATGGCACCTGGGGCACTAGCCTGCCAAGCCAGTACAGCTCTGGGCAGGGAGGCCAGGTGGGTGTAATGATACCTTATTGTTCTATGCCTTGTTGTTCTTGCTTATTCCCTTTTATTCAGAGACAAAAGGCTCCAGGTACTGGCTGTGAACGCTCTGCCCTGAGGTAATCTTTCAGGTAGGACAAAGCATCAAAATAAATCTCCTGTCTGTATAACAATGGCACTCACTGACTCCTCTGGCCAGGAGAGTTTCTGTAGCTTCTGGAGGGCTCCTTGGCTTCCCAGCCTTCTCTATTTTCTCTTTTTGTTTGTTGTCAGAAGCTGTTTATTCAGCAACCAGTTGTTCAGGGGAGTAATTGTTACCTATATACATTTTTTTTTTTTATTATGCTCACGGGAAGAGGTGAGTTCAACATCCTCCTATGCCGCCATCATCTGGAGCCTTTGGAGGCCACTTTTTGATGGATGCTGTGGGATGCCACCTCACAGAGTGTAGATTGGTATTTATATACCAATAATAGTCAAATATTAAAAGAATCCCTGTTCAGACTTTTTAAATTCTATCATTCTCCTTTCTCAGAATTATTTGAGAATTATTCTGAAATTCAGCCCTGTCAGCCTTCTTGAACTGTAATCTCTACCTCCTCTACTTAACCGGGACTCCCCTCCCTGTGACACAGTCCGTTTTCTGCCTCGAAGCCAAAGGCCCGGGCAGTTGCAGGGCTCACCTTGTTTGTTTCCCTTTTGTCAGGGATCACAGGCCTGCACTACATATTGTCTGATACCTGAAAATTATCTTGCCTATATTTCCTCCAGTTTTCTAGTTGCTTATGGTGAAAGGATAATTCCATTATCCTCCATTACTCTGTCAAGGCTAGAATCGCAACCCCAGAGTTTCAATAATGTTGGAGAATTACCAGTTAGACTTATAGCTTACAAATTTCTAGTTCTTTTTGCCTTCAGCTCTATGAATACGTAGCTTTTAAAAGGTTAATAATGCTATTATTGTATATTTGGTATTTCTTTGTTAATGAAGTCTCAAGGCACTTGCTTTAGTGTCAGTTGTTGGCCATTTATCAGGGGCAGAAACATTTAACAATATTTAAAACTTTTTTTTCTGATTACAAAGATAATGCATTTTCATTGCAGAAAAATGGAGAATACAAGGCGGTTTTTAAAAATTCAGTCATAATTCCAGTTCTGAGGGATTATTACAGAAAACATTTTGGTTTATTTCCATTAGTTCTTTTATGTGTAGATATAAATTGATAATGATCTTTTAAACTATAATAGTGGGGGACAAAGTAGAGTATCACAGATAATCATCAAACTATAAACAAAAGTTGTCAGAATGCTTTAGAACACAGTTAGAGATAAAATAATTTAATTCAGTAAATTTTGACAACCTACAGTATATATATATATATATATATATATATATATATATACACATATAAAATCATTATGTTGTATACCTGAAACTAATATAATATCATGTCAAATATAACTAAATTTTAAAAAGTATTAGAGAAATGAATGTAGTTTTTGCTGTAGTACAAATGTTGATAAATCTTTTCTCAGTACAAGTTGAGTCTTATTGGTTTACTTGCTCAAAAACTGAAAGGATTGTGAGCTTTCTTTGTTCTTAACAAGTCTAACCAAGTGTGATGAAAAGATAGGTGATTCTTTTTATCCTAATTTCATCCCTATAAATAGAAGGTCATCATTTCTCATAATAAAAGGAGTGTATATTAAAATAAAAAATAAAACAACATAGGTTTGGGTTCTCAATATTTTGGGGTTTATGACATTCTGATGAGTTCTGGAAATTTTGACAGCACTCTTGAAGGATGTACTAAACGAGTCAGTGCCTAACTGTATAAAAGCACTCTTCACTAATATACCAGCTATTTGATTCCTTTTCACACTGTTTTACAGTTTCAGACATCTGAGTTCCATGATTTTGCTCTCATGATTTCCAGTAAGTGGCTTTTAGAGTGAAATGTTTGGGGGTAGCATTTTACAAAATATGTAAATTTTACAGCAGGGAAAGGGGTGTTTGAATGAAAGAAGAAACTTACAGCCAGGGGGGTTAGATTAAGAATGAAATTACTTTGCCCTGGCTGGTAGCTCAGTTGGTTAGAATATCCTCCCAATACACAAGGTTGTGGGTTTGATCTCTGGTCAGGGCACATATAAGAAGCAACCAATGAATGCATAAATAAGTGGAACAACAAATTGATGTTTCTCTCTCTCTCAAATCAATTTAAAAAATGAAAAAGAATGGTATTATTCCTATAAGAGGATTCCTATGATGGGGTTAAGTTTTTGGGATCTCTCTTCTGGACTTTGGCAAAAGTCATATTTTGAGCATTTTTTTTAGCTTTGCTCTTCCCACATCATTTCCTTCGATTTCCTCAGCCACTTAGTACAGTTTTTAATGGTGGTATTGTGGACAAGAAAGGGTCAGGATGACCAAATAAGGTAAGGCCCATTTTATATTACTCTCTAGTTAGGTCCATGGAGAGGAAACAGTAACTTGCGAGTTCAGGCTTCAGAAGGGTTTGACAGGCAAGATGTGGTTGGTGACAAAGCGGGGAGATGCCACAGAGCCACTTCGCTCCCAGGAGGGCCAGCTGGAGTGACCTAAGACACTGTGCTTGCTTTTCCAGTATCCTTTTCTGGAGTAAACAGACCATTTAAAAGGGATATGGGGAATAGGAGACTTTGGTTACACGATATATCTGTTTAAAAATTGGGATCATTTCTTTTCCCAGGAAACACCAAATGGCGGATGACGCCGGTGCTGCGAGAAGGCCCAGGGGCCCTGGAATGGGAGGCCGCAGTGGAGGATTTGGCGGCAGCGTCCAGGCCCAGGTCCTGGCTGGAGTTGGGATCGGGGTCAAGGCTATGGAGCTCTCGGAGGCAAGGCGGAGGATGAGGAGTGGATCCCCGTCACCACATTGGGCCGCCTGGTCCAGCATATGAGAATCTTTTCTCCGCCCATTAAGGAATCTGACATCATTGACTTTTTCTTGGGGGCATTCCTCGAGGAGGAGGTTTTGAAGATTATGCCCCTGAAAAAGCAGACATGTGCAGGCTAGATGACCCAGTTCAAGGCATCTGTCACCACCGGGGACTACAATGGACACGTTAGTCTGGGTGTTAAGCGCTCAAAGGAAGTAGCCCCTGCCATCCTGTGAGGTCATCATCCTGGCCAAGCTCTCTGTTGTCCTGGGGCTGCGAGGCTACTGGGGAAACCCCATACCGTCCCTATTAAGGTGACCACGCACTGTGGCTCCGTGCTGGTGTGCCTAACCCCTGCACCCAGGGGCACTGGCATCGTCGGGGGCCCCTAAAGCTGCTGATGGTGGTTGGTTTCCATGAGTACTACACCTCAGCCAGGCGCTGCACTGCTACCCTGGGAAACTTGGCCAAGGGCACCTTCGTTGCCATCTCTAAGACCTACAGCTCACATCCCCAACCTCTGGGAAAAGACTGTGTTCACTAAATCTCTCTGTCAGGAAGTCACTGACCATCTTGTAAAGACCCACACCAGGGCTTCTGTGCAGAGCACCCAGGCTCCAGCTGTGGCCACTACATAATTTTTGTACAAGGAAAAAGAATGTGAATTAAGCCTGTTTAAAAAAAATGGAATCGTACAGAACATCCAGTGTTTGCCCTGCCTTTTCAAATAACTTGAATGTTTTCTATGTCATACAATATAGTTTATGTGATTTTTGTATGATACATAATGTTCCATATACAGATGTTTCTCAGTCAGTCTGGGTTGCTGTAACGGAATACTGTAGAGTAGGTGACGAAAGCAAAAGAAATTGATTTCTCATGGTTCTGGAGGCTGGGAAATCTGAGATCAGAATGGCATCATGGTAAGGTCTGAGGAAGGCCATTTTCCTGATTTGCAGATGGCTGTCTTCTTGCTGGGTCTTCACATGGTAGGGGTGGGGGAGAGGAAGAGAATGGGAGAAGTAGCAGGGAGAGAGAGAGAGAAATGATCTTTCTTGTGTCTCTTCTAAGAGCACTAATCCCTTCCAAAGGCTCCACCTCCAAACACATCACATTGGGCTTCAATGTATGAATTTTGGGGAGACACAAACATTCAGACTATAGTAGGATGTCACAGAGACTTATCTGGATAATGTTTATACCTAGAAATGACACATGTTGGCACATGTGTAGATAAATGGGGCAAATTGCCTGACTATTTTGAGGAACGATGTTAGAGCTAAAAAAAAAACTTGGAAAGCTCCACTCTGAGCTAGTTGGCGCAGTATGAATTACAGCCAAAAAATGGAGTTGAGGAAAATGTCTCACAGACACATGGATGTGTTTTCAATGATGTCATTAACAAAGTGAAATTTATAAAATCCAGGCTTATGAAAGCTTAACTGTTTTCTATAATCTGAGCTTGTAGAAAACTTCCTTAGTATTCCACGGGTACACAGAGAGAGCTGTTGACTGGCTGAGGTCTGGCAGAGGGTGAGCCAGTGTTCAGCTGAGAGTAGAAATAGCAGCTCTTTCTCAAATGCACACTATCTTTTCGATTCACTGGAAGCAAGGTACTATCTGGTTCATAGTCTTGCCTACTAATAAGACACATTTATTTTTGTAAATATGAATACTTTAAATTTGAGTCCTAAAGACAAAGGCCTTACTATCTTCCTTACCCATGACAAAATTATAGCCACAGAAAAGGAAGCATGAATTTTGGTATTCAAATGAAGAAGTTCTATTGAGTTGCTTTCCCACCCTGGAAAAGTTTCTGTCAGAGAGTGATTTCATGACGATGATTCTGTGAGGAATGATACAATGCTGTGAGTGTCTGCAAGCCAAACTCCTCTCACAAGTGAGTGTTTTCTCTGAAAACTGGAAACTGTGACATGGTCCATGCAATAGCAAGCTCCCTGTCTCCAGGAATAAACGAAAGGAGCGCTGAGTGCAGCACAGGTATAAGATAGATTGAAGATATTTCCAAGCTGTAACCTGATCAAATATAAGATAAAATACGCCATGATTTCCTAGATATAACAAAAGGAGCTACCTTTACACTCCGTCTTTTCCTCTTGTAGTGCAGTCTGGTAAAAAATAAAATTTTTGAGAGAGAGGTGTCTTTAAAATGTGGAGGGCATGACAGTTCTCACAGTGAACGTGAGAACTGAGATGTGAATCTATCGTCTTTTTTACTGTTCTTTCGTTATATTTCTTGGACATGAGCTTCTCACCTGGCTCAGTATTATCCATCATATAAGGAAAGATATTTTTCATTTAATATAGCCACTGATGTCAGCAAACTACTTTATGTAGACTCAAAATTCTTAAGGGTAATTTGTCAAAGGTAATTTTAATGTTTTTGGCTAGTGCCTTAAGCTTTGGAACTCACTGATATTTGCACGTTTCTCTATATTTTCTTGCCCTGTAGTTAGGTCTGGTCAATGGAATGTGAATAGTAATGGGTGTCTTTTCCAAGCTAAAGTACTTAAGTGTCTGATGTGCCTTCCCACACTGTGTTCTCCTCCCAGAGTGACAGCAGAGGTTAATCAGGGAAAATGGTACAGTCATGAGTGAAGGAGCCTGTATCCTGAGTCATCCTTTGGAGGAGAGGCTCCCTACAGAGCTTCCCAAATTACATCAGGCTATGACATGAGGAAGAAATAAACCGTTATTTTGTTATGATTTATTGTGTTACAGAAATTTTGGGGTTATTAATTACTGCTGATAGTGTTTCTTATTCCTTTAGAAGCCAACTTCCCACCTCTACTGTGAACTATCAAGTGAACTCGACATTCTACCTGTGATTTTTCAAGACAATGCAAAGCACCTTCCTGAGTACAGCTTTGGAAAGAAATACTTAACTGTCAAAGAATATACCTGGCATCAAGCTTTTTGTTCAAACTATTAGTTTCAGCTTTCTCATAAATTTGGTGAGAGGATTTATCCTGCTAAAAAATGGTCTTTAAAATACCTCATCTATTATTTTAGGAATATAGTATAATAATAATTTTCATTTCTGTTTATATAATTAAATAAATATATCAGTTTCACTGTGTTGTGAAATGCGTACTATGACTTTCAGGTGCCTCCTAGATACATTTGAGAAACCTTGTATTCTTCTTAGGACTAGAGACATATGTAATAACTAAATGGCCTTGAAAGCTGAAATAGTGGTATCATTTCCATTTATTCATCTATCCATTCAACAAAAAGGTATCGGCCATTTTTAGGCAAGATCTGTGCTGTATAATTTGCTAGACACTAGCCACATGTGGTTTATAAAATTTAAATTAAAATTTATGTAACTAAAATTTTAAAAATTCAGTTCTTTAAGCACACTAACTACATTTCATGTGCTCTATAGCAACATGTAAATACCTTATTGGACAACACAGAAAAACCTTACCATTTTCTAGGAAGTTCTACTGAACTGCACTAGAAAGGAAGGTTGACATATAAACTCATAATTTTCCTTTAACTTAATCATTGTTTCCATAAAAATGAATAAAATATGGTTAAGAAGAGGAGATTCTGTAGACTGCCAGAGAGGCCAGGAAGTCTGTGCATTGGGGATCACATATGAACTTGGTATTAAAATATAACAAGGCATTTGCTAAACTGAGGTGCAAGGGAGGACATTCTAGTAAGAATGAAAAGAAGATACAAAGTTAAAAAAGCATAAATAGCCCTGGGTGGGTAGCTAAGTTGGTTGGAGTGTCGTCCCATGCACCCAAAGGTTGTGGGTTTAACCCCTGGACTGGGCATATACCTAGATTGCAGGTTCGATCCTTGCTCGGGGCATATGTGGAAGGCAATCAATTGATGTTTGTCTCTAGAATCAGTAAAACATGTCCTTGGGTGAGGATGTTTTATAAAGATCTAAAAAAATATTTTTTTAAAAAGATTTTATTTATTTATTTTTAGAGGGGAAGGGAAGGAGAAGGAGAGGGAGAGAAACATCAATCTGTGGTTGCCTCTAGTGTTCCCCCTACTGGAGACCTGGCCTGAGACTCAGGCATGTGTCCTAGACCGAGAATTGAACTGGCAACCCTTTGGTTTGCAGGCCAGCACTCACTCTACTGAGCCACACCAGCCAGGGCTAAAAATCTAAAATATTTAAAATGTTACATTAAATTATTATTTTGAAAAAGCATAAATAGGCTGATAAGGCAAGGTAAGTAGTTTAATGTGACTGAGAGAAGAAACATGTAAGATAAAAGACCACCGATGAGGTTGAGGGTGTCAAGAGCAGGCAAAGAAGAAACTGGAGAATAGAGAGTCTGAACTTAATCTTTTGGTGATGGAAAGCCAACAAAATCTTTTTTCGAGCAGGAGCATGATACAATCAGATTGGCATTGTATTAAGATCACTTGGTCGCCTTATCAATTTTCGGAGACCAAATTGGAGGGTTTTCTTATGAGTCCCAGCAAATACAGACAAAAGCAGTAGTAACTGAGTTGAGAAGGAAGACTCAATCCTAGAAATGTTTCTATATTAGAATTATAAAGTTAGGATATATTTATAGATGCACTTTTTCTGTTTAATTCAATTAAAGTATTGGTATAACCCAGGTGAAAGAAGACATATGAATGTATATTGGGTGCAGGCAGGTGTCTCAGCCTCTTTTCACAGAGAATAGACAGACATAGGGTTTGGTACCATCTCTGGTACCATCTCTGTCCTGTCAGACTCAGGCAGCCCTCTTGAGAAAGTGATGTATATACCAGCTGATTCAGGAAAATCCTCTGGAACCAACCTAACATTTGGACACTTGAAGTTACAAGAAGGCTACTTCATTCTAGGAAGTCTGTTTTGTTCAAGGGACTCTTTCAATGTTACCTCTGTATTGAGAATTACTACCTTTTAATGCATTTATTTTGTCATCTTAAATTTCCACAGTGAACTCTGAGTTATTTTAACAAAGGCCTATACATTTGTTTAGGAATGATGCTATGAGTAGTGTAGAGGTGAGGTATTTGGAATTTATGTAAGTATGAGCCTTTAAAAAATGTCTTCTAAGGCTGATGAGTGCCTGTTGGTGTAGAGCTTTCAGGAATTAGTCATAGTTGATAAGAGTGTGGTTCATCAATTATAATGAGATTTCTAACTCACTTTTCTGTCTAGCCAAGTAAATTTTTAGGTCAATTATGGCTTCTCAGAAAGAGGCAGGAAGTGTTTGGTGTAGAGTCAGTTGACCTAATTAATCAGAGGCACCATTTCCCTTTGATAGTTTAGCATTGAGCTGGTTTCCTCTTCTATTAAAAGTAAACATCCTTTTCTTATCCCTTTTTTCCCTGAAAGTCAGCACTTTCCTGACGATTTCCTATTTCTGAGCAAGGTCTTCCTGAGTTCAAACATGAACTCAAATCAAGCAGGAGAAATTAGTAAGGCCTGTGTTGATGAGCAAATTTGAAGTCCTGGGATATGTCCAGGCTACTGAAAGTTCAAAAATTAGGAGAAGGGGGAATGTCTGTGGCCTTCAGCCTACCCTTCATTCTCTCCCCGCAGGCCTGTTGGTAGTGATGGCAGACACTGAGGGACCAAAAACACTCCACGAAAATTTCTACATATAACCCCGCAAAAAAAACCCAGCACATGAACCCCTCTTTTTTTCATAGAAAAGGATTATGATTATAAATAAACATTTCTCATTTGAGAATGTCAGGGAACTTCTAATTAGTATAGTGAATGTCTTCCAGATTGAAGGCTAAAAATTAGGCTAATAATTGCTTCAAAAGAATACATTTTTTTGTTTCCCCCCTTATGCCATTGCAATTTTTCCTGCACCACTGACAATATTATTAGGGGAAGAACCTTTTCCTGAGTGATCATAAATTTGATAGCTTATGTTCCTGATATGCAGAGTAAGATTTTTTTAATGATTTGTTATATTTTTATCTTAGTGTCATATGTCAGTGTCTAACAGGAAAACTCGTGATGAATTCAAACTATTTGTTGATATAAAATATTAAATAGTAAGTTTACTAATCTTTTTTTAAAGATGCATTGTATTAAATCCTGTTAAAAGCTCAACTTGTCATGAGGTTAAGATAAACACTTTATCTTGGTCAACTTATAGAAGTAGAAACAAAAGTGACTCTGGCAGTTTTCCTAAATATTAAACACAATGGAAAACCTTTGTTTTGTTTAAATTGGTTTTAACAGCCCATCAAATCATCCTTCCCTCTACTCATATTAAAACACAATGACTGAGCTGGTTATGCTTGTTGAGACAGGTTGTGCTACACAGGTAATAAAAGGAGTCAAGAGGGCATAGGCAAAATAAATGCTGTGTTGCAAGAAACTTCTGTGGGCATTATCTGGAAACCCTTCTTCCCCTTGCCTTTCATTCTGCCTTGTATCAGTTTTCTGAGTTATTGTACCCTTGGTAGGAAATCTTGAAGATATTTCACTGCAAACAAGACTACCTGTAGCAATGCAGAGATGATGAGCTCTCCAAGACTTTAAGTAGGGTTACTACACTAATTAATTAATCAATCCACTCAACAGATTACATTGAATTTTTCCTCTGGGTCTGACATTGGGATGCTTGATGGAGATCAAAAGATTAGATTGAAAATAAGACAAGGTTCATGGACAGAAAGAATCAGCGTTTTAAATAGATAGATCAATTCTTCCCAAATTGATCTACAAAGTAAATGCCAGTCCAGTCAAATCCCACCAAGGTTTTCACGGAACTTGACAAGCTGATTTGGACAAGTATATGGAAGAGCAAAAGAGCTGAAGAGAACCAAGATTCTCTGAGAAAAGAACATAGTTGGAGAATTTGTCCTTCCAGATAATGAGACTTATTATAAAGCAATAGGAATTAAGACAATGTGGTTTCGTTCAGGAAGAAACAAAGCAATACATAGAATTATATGTGAACCCATGAATAAGTGAATATTTTATTTATAATGAAATCTGTCTCACAGATCCGTGGAAAAATAATAAATAATTTAATAAACAATGGTGAAATAATTGGTTATCTAGATTTAAAAAGCCATGATGTAGACTTCAGGGTTAAGATGGTGGCATAAGCAGACATGGCTCCCCTCCTCCTACAACCACATCAAAATTACAGCTAAAATATAGAACAACAATCATTCAGAACTGTCAGAAATCAAATTGAATGAAAGCCTGACAACTATGGAATCAAAAAAACTACATCTACCCAGACTGGCAGGAGGGGTGCAGATATGGAATGGTCTGGTTTTTCACCCACGTGTGGTGGATAAAATTTGGGATAGATATCTTGGGAATGAGGAGTCCCAGCCCCACACCAGGCTCCCTATCCAAGGGTTCCAGCACCAGGAAGGTAAGTTCTCACAACTGCTGGCTACAAAAGCCAGCAGGGATTGAGTTGGTGGAAGAAAGTTCTGGAGTCCCAAGCAGTTCTTCTTAAAGAACCCATACATGGACTCACCTACCCAGGCTCACTCACTCTGAGCTCCAGCAGTGGGGTAGCAGTTGAAAAGGCACCAGTGGCATACAGGAAAGAACTGAAGTGTCTGGCATAAAGGTGAGCAGAGGCTATAGTCCCTTTTCTGAGCCCTTCCCTGACAGAGTTACAAGCTGGTGCCGTGTCTGTGAATCCATCAACCTGACTAACACTGTTTGCTCTGCCTTGGATATCCCCAGAGACTCAATCCCACCCAGCATATGGTCCACCCAAGCTACTTTTCCATAGAATGGCTGGTCTTAGCTCATGCTTCGCAACTTCCTCAATCTCCTCAAACAAGCAACAGCTGGTCTCAGTGAGTCCAGGCCCGGCACTGGCAGCAGCTTGCCTAGAGTCAAAGCTTGGCTTCCCCTGGGAATCTCCAAGCCCAGTACAAGTAGCAGCCATCTCAGATTACTTTATAGCACAGGCAGGGTGGCCCAAGGGAAAACACAGGTGGAGGCTAACCTTACAGGTGGAGGCTAACCTTGGCCTGCTTCGGCCAAGAAACCTCAGAGTTTATGTACCTAGTGGGAAGCTACAGATCACACCAGAGCACCACTACCCTGCCCCTGCACAGCAGATCCTCCATGGAGGGAAGAGGGTAGTGTTCAGTGGTCATGACCAATCCTTGAAGCTGCCAGGCCTGCATAATCTTTCCCATTGGCCTGCCAACAGCAATCAAGGCTCAACTACAAGAGGAGGGTATACTCAGCCCATGTGAAGGGCCAACCTCGAGTACTCAGCTTGGGTGATAGAGGAGGCTATGCCACTGGATCCTACAGGACACCTACTACATTAGGCCACGCTACCAAGACATGGAGTCAAAAGCAGCTCTACCTAATGCATAGAAACAAACACAGGGAGGCTGCCAAAGTGAGGAGACAAATAAATATGGCCCAAGTGAAAGAATAGATCAAAACTCCAGAAAAAGAGCTAAACGAAATGGAGTTAAGCAATCTATCAAATGCAGACTTCAAAACACTGGTTATAAGGATGCTCAAGGAACTTAGTGGGGACCTTGGCAGCATAAAAAATATCCAGTTAAAAATGAAGGATACACTAATTGAAACAAAGAATAATTTGCAGGAAACAACAGTAGAGTGAATGAAGTTGAGAATCAAATCAATAATTTGGAACATAAGGAACTGAAAAACAACCAATCAGAACAACAAGAAAAAAAAGTGATAAAAAGTGAGGATAGTACAAGCAGCTTCTGGGACAATATCAAGCATTCCAGCATTCCCATAACAGGGCTGCCACAAGGAAACAAGAAAGAACAAGAAGTTGGAAATCTATCTGAAAGAATAATAAAAAAATCTTCCCTAATTTGGTGAAGAAATAGACATGCAAGTCCAGGAAGCACAGAGAGTCCCAAACAAGGTAGCTGCTAAGAGGCCCATTCCAAGACACATCATAATTAAAATGCCAAAAGTTAAAGATAAAGAGAGGACCTTAAAAGCAGCAAGAAAGAAGCAGTTAGTTACCTATAGGAGAGAACCCATAAGACTTTCAGCTGACTTCTCAAAAACAAACTTACAGGCTAGAAGGAACTGGCAAGATGTTCAAAGTCATGAGAAGCAGGAACCTACAGTTAAGATTGTCCTACCCAGCAAAGCTATCATTTAGAATTAAAGGGGAGGTAAAGAGCTTCCCAGACAAGAAAAGGCTAAAGGAGTTCATCATCACCAAACCATTATTATATGAAATGTTAAAGAAACTTATTTAAGAAAAAATTAAAACTATGAACAATAAAATGGCAATAAATATATATCTACCAACAACTGAATCTAAAAATCAAACTAAGAAACAAGAAGAACAGAGAGGGGGGTGGGCTGGGATGGGAGTAAAAGACAGAAAACTGTGCTTGAACAACAATTAAATTTTTTAAAAAGGAAGAACAGAGACAAACCCTGACTGGTGTGGCTCAGTGGATTGAATGTGGGCCTGCAAACCAAATGGTTACCAGTTCGGTTCCCAGTCAGGGCACATGCCTGGGTTGCAGGCTAGGTCCTCAGTGGGGGGGGGGTGAGAGCAACCACACATGGATGTTTCTCTTCCTCTCTCCTTCCCTTCTCTTCTGTCTGGAAATAAATTAAAAGAAATCATTTTTTAAGAAGAAGAACAGAGATAGAATCATGGATATGAAGAGTGTTTTGATGGTTTCCAGATGGGAGATGGGAGTAGGGGAGTGGGTGAAGAGCTGAGGGGAGAAGGAAGTACAGAATAGCCATGGGGATGTAAAATACAGTATAGGAGATGGAGTAGCCAAAGAGCCTATATGCATGACCCATGGACATGAGCAATGGTGGGGGGGATTCACTAAGGGAATGGGGAGTGCTGGGCAGAGGGTGGCAAAGGGGGAAGCATCAGGACAACTGTTGTAGCATAACCAATAAATTATAATAGAAATAAATAAATAATTTTGCAATTAAAAAAAGAAGCCATGACATTAAATACTTTATTTGCACCATATACATAAGTTAATTCCAAGAAAGCTAAAGACTTAAACATCAGAGAGAGAACTTAAAAATGTTAGAAGGAATGATAAGGATGAGAACAAATGTTACAAGACTTTTAAAAAGATTTTTAAGATTCAAAAGGCGTAAACAATAAATGGAAAATTATACCTTATTACAATAACATTAAAACTTCTATTAATCAGAAAATACCTTAAAGAAAGTGAAGGGGACCAGCCACAACTTGGAAGAAGTTATTTGTATCACATATTAGTGATAATAAAGAATTAGTATTCAGAAAATATAAAGACCTACAAAATAGCCCTATAACATCAAGTGAAAGTATGAAAAAATGTATAATTGGTGACTAATATATGAAAATATAGTTATTCTTTTTTTAGTAATCTAGAAAATTAAAACTAAAATCATGAGATATTTTTAAAAATAATGTGTAATAATATCAAACTATTTTAAATCTCCATGTTGAAATTATAAAATATGTGAATAAAAATATAGATAATTCATGGAGAATACAGATATAATTATAGTATTCTTTCCATTTTTGCCCATTTTAAAAAAGTAATGAAATATTATAATTTTTGAGAAAATGTACCTCATTGCACTTTTTTATTGTGATAAAATGGGCATAATTAAAACTGAAAATTTTAACCATTTTTAAGTGTACAGTTAAGTAGTCTTAAATGCAGTCACAGTTTATGTACTTCATTTGTTTTTAATCAAGTTTATTGAGGTATCATTTATGTACAAAAATGCACAGTGTAAGTGTGTAATGAAACAAGTTTAAAGACAAGTATACTCCCATGTAGCCACCACAAATAAATGTTTTAAGCCACTAAGTTTGGGGGGGCATTTTTAAAAATGTATTTTATTGATTATGCTATTACTATCTTGTCCCATTTCCCCCCTTTATTCTTCTCTGCACTGCACACCCTTTCCCACCCACTCCCCTCCCCCTTTAGTTTATGTCCATGGGTCATACATATGAGTTCTTTGGTTTCTACATTTCCTATACTATTCTTAACCTCCTCCTGTCTATTTTCTACCTACCATCTCTGCTACTTATTCTCTGTACATTTTTCCCTTCTCTCCCCCTCCCACTCTCCTGTTGATAACCCTCAATGTGGTTCTGTTCCTATTCTAGTTATTTGCTTAGTTTGTTTTTGTTTTTGTTTTAGGTGTGGTTGTTAATAACTGAGTCTTCTGTCATTTTACTTACATGTTTTTTATTTTCTTTTTCTTAGATAAGTCCCTTTAACATTTCATATAATAAGGGCTTGGTGATGATGAACTCTTTTAATTTGACCTTATCTGAAAAGCACTTTATCTGCCCCTCCATTCTAAAAGAAAGCTTTGTTGGATAGAGCAATCTTGGATGTGGGTCCTTGACCTTCATGACTTGGAATACTTCTTTCCAGCCCCTTCTTGCCTGTAAGGTCTCTTTTGAGGAAATCCGCTGACAGTCTGATGGGAACTCCTTTGTAGGTGACTGTCTTCTTTTCTCTTGCTGCTTCTAAGATTATCTCCTTATTTTTAATCTTGGGTAATGTAATTATGACGTGCCTTGGTGTGTTCTTCCTTGGGTCCAACTTCTTTGGGACTCTCTGAGCTTCCTGGACTTCCCAGAAGTTTATTTCCTTTGCCAGATTGGGGAAGTACTCCTTTACTATTTGTTCAAATAAGTTTTCAATTTGTTGCTCTTTCTCTTCCACTTCTGGCACCCCTGTAATTCGGACGTTGAAATGTTTAAAGATGTTCTAGAGGTTCCTAAGCCTCTCCTCATTTTTTGTTTTTGAATTCTTGTCTCTTCATTCTGTTCTGGTTGAATGTTTCTTTCTTTTCTTCTGGTCCACACCATTGATTAGAGTCACAATTTCCTACCCATCACTATTGGTTTTCTGTACATTTTCCTTTATTTCACTTAGCATTGCCTTCATTTTTTCATCTAATTTGTGACCAAATTCAACCAATCCTGTGAGCATCCTGATTACCAGTGTTTTGAACTGTGCATCTGATAGGTTGGCTATCTTTGTTGCTTAGTTGTATTTTTTCTGAAGCTTGATCTGTTCTTTAATTTGGGCCATTTTTTTGTCTTGATGTGCCTGCTATATAGTTAGGTGCAGAGCCTTAGGTGTTCACCTGTGCTGGGTAACCCACATCGCTGGTTGTGATGCTGTATGTGGGTCAGGGGTCTGAGAGGGAACAATGCTGCTTGCTCTGCTCTCTTCCAGATGTCGGTCACTTACCCTGCTTCCCACAAGCAAATCGGGCGCTTCTGGTGCTGATTCCTAGGTGGGTGGGCTTGTGTACATTCAAGGACTCTGTGGGTCTCTCCAACAAACTCTCCTGTGAGGCTGGGAGTTTCTCCCACTGATGCCTCGACCCCCACAGGTGTTTTCAATCAGTGGCTTGAGGTTTTATCTCCCCACTGGGCCCCTGGGTTGCATGGTCTGTCTCACTCCCCAGTTGTTCCTCCTGGTTTATCTGTAGGGGAATGTGGGACTGCCCACTCCACGAGCCTCCTCTTTGCTGGTCTACCAGCTGCTCCCTTGCTTGCTAGCCTCAGCCTTGCACACCCCACTCCAAAATCTGCCACCTTACTGGGTCCTCCAGCCGCCACCTTGCCTGTCCCGGTCCTCTAGCTGTTGCCTTGCTGAGAGTCCTCTTCACCTGGCTGCCCATCTCCACCCCTCCTACCAGTCTGGATGAATGTGTCTTCTTTAACTCCTTGGTTGTCAGATCCCCATACAGTTTGATTTTCTGTCATTTCTGGTTGTTTTTGTTTTTAAATTGTTGTTGTCCTTCTTTTGGTTGTGCGAGGAGGCACAGTTGTATCTACCTATGCCTCCATCTTGGCCAGAAGTCCTCTCAATCTATATATATTTCACTAAAAAATATATGTAAGTATATTAGTTGCTAGAGCTGTCCTAATAAATATCAGAATTGGTACCTTAAACAACATAACTCTATGTCTCAGTTTTGGAAGCTACAAGTCTGAGATCAAGCTGTCACCAGGCTGGTTTATTCTGAGGCCACTCCTTTTGGTTTGTAGATGACTGCCTTCTCCCTTGTCTTCACCTGGTCTTTCCTCTATTTGTGTCCCAATGTCCCTTTTTTATAAGGACACCAGTCATGTTGACCTTGTTTAACCTTAATTACTTTTAAAGATCCTATCTCCAAATGCGATCACATTCTGATATACTGGGGGTCAGGGCTTGAACATATAAATACGGGGGGGAGGGGGGAATGATACAATTAAGCCCATAATATATATTATTATATGACTCTGAAATACACTATTTTTATGCCCCTAGAAGGCTATACAACTAATGGTGACCATCTCTGCTTCTATGGGGCCAGGGTTAGGGGGTGAGGATTGTTGGAACTGGAAAGAGGTAAGGGGAAAGATATACTTTGCATCCTTTTGAACCTTTTGAAGTATCCTATGCAGGTAGTACCTGTTTAAAAATTTAATTAGGGTCCTGACTGGTGCGGCTCAGTTGGTTGGGTGTTGTTTTGCAAGGTGAGGGGTTGCTGATTGATTCCTGGATTCCTGGATTCCTGGTTGGGGCATGTGCCTGGGTTGTGCGTTTGGTTCCCCCAGTGGGCTGTGTGTGAGAGGCAGCTGATTGATGTTTTTCTTCCTTTCTTTCTCCTTCCCTTACCCTCTCTCTAAAAGTAAATTCTTTAAAAAAATCTTAAAAAATTATTAGGTAAAAACAAGGGAAAAATTGGAGTCTCTCAATCTTTTCTTTTTGTCTGCATTTTAAACATTCTTTCTTCTCTTTGCAGAAGATGGTGTATGCACAAAGAGCCTGAAAGGTTTGGTCCGCATCCTTTTATGTTTCTCTAACCTAAGAAAGCATTTGTGTTGTGCAATCCCCACCAACCACCTGCTGAGACTTGTTGCACATAAACTATGTAATCTATTTTGGACAGACTTCTTTACACCCACCATATAGAAGGGCGGTAGGAATTTCTCTTATAGACTCCCCATCTTAGACAGTATAAGCCCTTTAAAGTCATATCATATGACATCTCTGTTCAAAGCCCTGCAAAAGGCTTCTGTTTCATTCAGAGCAAAAGCAAAGTCTGGCTACAACGTTGCAAAGCCGCAAAGCCGCAAAGCCAGTGTGATCTTCCCCTTGTTCACTGTGACCCCTCTGTGCTCCCTGGCCCTTGTTCACTGGCCCAGACAGCCTGAGGCTGCTGCCTGAGGGTTCTACTCTAGCTCTGGGACTGCTGGCCCCTAGATGTCCATGGGTTTTTACCTTTAAGATTTTGTTCCATGTCACTTCCTTAAGGACATCTATTAACCTCGGCCATTGTGTTTAAATTGGCAACATGCCTCCCTCTCTGCATTCCACTGACTCCCTCAGTCCTGGTTCCCCTTAATGCTCAGATTTTATGTTATTTTCTGCAGCATTCATCATCTTCCAACATACTGTCTATTTTTATTGTCTGTCTTCTCTAGAATGTAAGTTCTTTGGAGGCAACAATTTTTGCCTGTCTTAGTCACATCATATCTGGCACATAGTATGTACTCAATAAATATCTTGAATGAATGAACAAATAAGCAATGAGTAACAGTGTACCTTTCTTCATTCCTGATAAAAGAACCTCTGTGTCCTAGGCTTCATTGTCCCTTCCCTCCCACTCTGCCCCTGTGCAGTGAAACCCAAGCCTTTATTTATTATGATGAACAACCACTACAGAAACCTCATCTCAAGTGTCAGGCCTCCTGCTAGGCACTTGACCTGTTGTCTCTTTAATTCTTATCATGTCTTATGATGTATGTATTAAAAGTATGCTTATAAGACCAATAAGTCTTATAAAATAATAAGTAGCTAGCTCAGGGTTACCAACTAAGCATAAGTCCCAGGGTTTACACAGACTTTTTGCTCATAAATTGAGACTTTTCTGGAATTGTCCCTGTCCTTTCCTCATCTTATTTCTCAATCACTAACTACCTGCCCATCACCTTCCTAAAAATAAATCTGCTTTGCCCTTTAACAGGAATTCTATGAGTGATGGTGTGGTGGTTAAATGAGACCTGGGCTCACCTCAGATCAGTTTCATGATAGACTCAGATACTTGCAGAAGTTTGATTCAACAAACACTTACAGAGCTCCTGCTGGGCCCCTGGCAACAAGTTGGTCTCTGGAGTCTTAAGATGATCTTCAAGAGACTTTCAGATAACCATAAAGTTTATTCTTCATCCCCCTCTTCTAGTTTAATTCAAATTTACCTGGGCAAGAGCAAACCTGGTGTCCATGTAAGAAATGCCCAAACATGTAGAAATTTTTGTGACAATAAAACAATTTTTTATGAGTGGTCAGTGTGGCTCAGCTGGTGGGAGTGTCATCCTGTAACCGAAAGGTTGCAGGTTTGATTCCCCATCAGAGCACATGCTTAGGCTGTGGGTTCAATCCCCAGTCCAGGTGTGTAGAATCCCTAGTCCAGGTGCATATAGGATGCAACCAATTGATGTTACTCTCTCCCTTTCTCTCCACATCCCTCACCCCCCTTTTCTCTCTCTAAAAGCAGGCAAAAATATCCTCGGGTGAGGATAAAAAGCACTTTTTAAAAATATTTGTGAGTTTATTTGAGACAAACTAACAATTGCCAGGAAGCAAAACATCAAGGGATTGAGAAAATGCTCTTAGAGATGGCAGTTTTGCACCTTATTTTATAGACTACAATTAAAAGAGAAGGTATAAGTGGTTTATACAAAATCCAATGGTGATAAGTTAGGGAGATGGGAGAAAGCAAAGGGGAGGAACTTCTAGGACTGGATAAAAAGTAAAATGATAGACATATGCTTCTTTTACACAGGTGGGTGCAGGACAGTAAACAGTGAACAACTAATGTGATAAGAATAACAATGAGAGGATTGGTAGTTTCCCTCTGGGGAAGTGTCCAAGCTTTGAGGAGTCCAGAAAAAGTAAATTTGACATTCCAGAGGTATGTTATCATAGGTGCAAGAAGACAATAGGTAGGCTCAATTAAGATAAAGATTGACTTTTGTCAGGGAAGATTCTAGTCTAGGATATGAGTACCTGCCATGACCTGCTTTTAATTAGAACCTTTTTAATTTCAGACCATCCTATGTGGTTACTTAGGTCTCTGGGTTTGTAAGACTGTCGTGCAGGCCTCCCCTAAATTTGTCAGGTTTGGCATATGGCCCCTTTTGTCCACACTGGTCAGTGTCAGCTCCAAATCTGGGTGAGAAAGAGAATGTCCAAGGCTGAAGAAGGCCCCATCTTCTTAACGATCAGTACTCTTAGTTTTAGGTTGTTCCTGAAGGGGGTGAAAGTGAAGCAGGAGACAGCATAGGAGGAACTCTCAGACTGCACTGCTGTTATCGGCCAGCGTCTAGCATCCTGGTTTCAGGAATTCCCTTTTACTACTTAGGTAGAATGAATAGCAAACCAAGGCAGGAAGGAGGAGGAAGACAGGTCTCACCCAATCACTCAGCAGTCTTGAGCCCAGTCTGATAATATTGCCAGGGTTCCAACATCACAAGGAACACTATGTTAGCAAGAAAGAAAGGAAGTCCTTGAAATTCTATGTAGCGTTTCCACTCTCTGGGAAAGGCAGCCTTGAAACTGTGCTTTCATCCCAAGGCCTGGAATGCAGGAGAGGGTCCACAGTGTCCAAAGAAGTAGCCCATAAAACAACTTTGGTTGATTGTCTACCTCTGGTCACTACCTGTTTTATGAGGGAGTGCCTAATGCTTACAGAAAGAGCCCATAAATAACTTTGGGAAACTGCCCCAATTTTAATTAAGAGCCTCCTGTCACATATCTGTTTTACAACAAGATGAACAAACGAGGTTTGAAGAAAGATGAGGATTGGGGCTGACAGACCCCTATATATACCTTCCTTTGTGTAGTCACATCCCCCGGGGAAGCTGGCAGCACCTGTACCCATTAGTCAATATGTCACTTTTTTACTTCCATCCCACCAACTCTATAAGTCCTCAGAACAAAGGACTCACTCTCTTGGCTCTTTGGCCACCCAGTCTCAGGCCACTAGGCCTCTGGCCCCTTGGGCACTTGCCAACCTGTGGGGGACAGCTTTCAGCTGCCCTTACATTTGCTGCCCTGCTCTGCCCTTAACCTTGCTCCATGCCCCACCTCTCCCCAACCCCCCTACTCCAGCTAGGCCCCTCCTCTTCCATGGGAACAGATAAACTTATAATAAAAACTAATAAATGGATTGCATGCTAATAGATTTGCTAGTCTGTAATCCTTTACATGTGTCAGCAAGAAGAACTAGCTCTCTCCCGTCAACGAAAGTCTGAGACAGATAATACGGAAATAGACACAGTGGAAAACCCCCAAATATCTCTTACCAGGAATGCTGCTATGTAATTTCTTTAGAAGTAAATTCACCTAATGATGACGCCTGGGGCTACAATTACAGATAAAGAACATTTCTGGAAGTCTAAATTTCCTTCTGCTTCCTGGGCTGTCAGATCCTGCAGAGGTGAGTGAGGCGAGCTGGAAGAAGCAAGCCTGACCATGGAGGTCTGAAGCTGGAGAACAGTCCAGCACAGCAGCCATGGAGATGAATTGTCTAGACCCTTCCAAGGGAGGCTCGCTGCCCAACAGTGGGACTGGTGAGCAGACTCCAACGGTCAGCTCTGTCAGGTTCTGCCTCTGCCGCAGAATGGCCTTGCAGGTGGCCACACTCTTTCTGGGTCAGCCTGCATCCTAGAACAGAGTGAAGTCGGGGTATAAGGCCTTGGATCTCTGTACCTGATGCGAGACTCTGATGGGCAGCCCTCGCTCCAGAGCTCCCTGTCAGATTCATGATTTGTCAGGCCTGCATCACAGTTCAACTTTTTCCTGGGCCTGATCCTGCTTCTTCCACCTTCCTTTCATAGATGTCAATCTCTAATGAAGATAGTGCACCCCGAACTCCACCTGAGTGTCTACTTCTTGGAATATCCAACCTGAGACAATGGGTCAGGAGATGGGGAGTAGGCCCTGCTGTGGATACAGACAGAGGAGGTTCCCTTTGACCAGTTAGCCCACACTGGGCTCTAAGGCTTGAGTACGGGCTGTTCTAAGTGGTGGGCAGAGCACAGCAAGGGCACACAGTTGTGCCAGTAGTGCTTTGAGCCCAAGAAGGCCTATCCAGAGGCAGAAGGACTCTTCACTCCTGGTGAAGACCCTTATTATCTCTCTCCTGAATCATTTTCTAGCCTCTTGACCTCCCACCAGACTGATTCTTCTGAAACCCTTACCTGATCATGTTATTCTTTTCAAGTAAAACCCTTCAAAGACACCATAAATTCAAGATCAGGTTAAATTACTTCACCTGAATTATGAGTGACTTGAAGTCTGGCCAGGTGTGATTCTCTAAGCTCATCTCTTGCAGCTCTGAGCTCAGCCAGCACCTCACCTCCTTCTCACCAGCTGCCTAGCAAGCTGAGAAGGACTTTTCCTGTTTGTTGCTTTAGGCACCAGGGCCCACTATTGAAAACAACAGACAGTAGTACTCCTCCCTTCCCTTGTGAAGACAGCTGCCAATTTAGGCACTGCTGCCATTCTGGGGCTCATTAAGAAGTGGTAGAACCAGCCCTGCTGCCCCCAGAAACCACAGCAACTCCCCCACCCCCCTCCACCTCCTGCCCACCACAGACTGGGGATGAGGGAGGATGGTGTAGAGATAGGGGGTTGATCAAAGGCAAACAGCAGAGTAGGCTCCTGAAGGTAAAGATCAAGTGACTTCCTGGCTCCTCCCTGTGTAAAGGCTGTGCACTGTGCTCTCTCACTCAGCAGGGGGGCAGACTGCTTGGGTGCCAGCAGGTTGGGTGGGGGAGTTGAGTCAGACTGCCTCTCTCATCTGGGGGTCCTCAGAACAGTTCTCAGATGAGCCCGCTGCAGACTCACCACTTGGACACTCACCACACACCACACAGGGGACAAGTGGGCCAGCCAGCATTAGTCAGAGAGGCAGCAGTGACTGCAGAAAGGGTCACA
Source organism: Artibeus jamaicensis (assembly GCF_021234435.1). Taxonomy (NCBI): domain Eukaryota; kingdom Metazoa; phylum Chordata; class Mammalia; order Chiroptera; family Phyllostomidae; genus Artibeus; species Artibeus jamaicensis. Next base: position 3,992,108 of record NW_026522046.1, on the reverse strand, counting down.
CAGGGCTGGGTAGGGAGAGTGACACTGTCCCCTCTACCCTCCCTCCTGGCCACACCTTGCTGGAGGTGCTCATCGTCAGAAACCTAGCTGCAGCCTGTATATATGAGTTTAAAGTTTTAAACTACCTTTTAATAAACCAGAAGAGGAGGGAGAGGGACAGGGACAGAGGGAGGAGGAGGGTCAGGGAAGGGGGCACGGGGAGGGAGAGAAGTTCTCTTGCCTCTGAAGAGGGTGCTAATCCCATTAGGGCTCCACCTTCCTTCATAATGTAATTACCCCATGTTTTGCCAAGTGTAAAGTGCACCTTTTGCCCACATTTTTGAGGGAAAAATAAGGGTGTGCATTATACATGGGTAGTACTAATTCCATATCTATGTAAGTTTTTAATTCTTTTTTTAATGCTTATGCATTAAAAGTGTAACCCTAGAAAGCAATAATGACAGTCCATTTACAAAATAATGCCTGCAATAAACACTAGAATTCCTTTATAATACAAAAAAAAACAAGTATATAAATACAAACAGATAAAACATTGGATTGAAAAATTAAAATGAAAGATTTTTTCCCTTAAAGTTTGTGCCAAAAATGTGTGTGCACATTATATGCAGCAAAGTACGGTGTTTCCCTAAAGCACTGTCTTTGAACACAATCACTTTGGGGATTAGAAGGGATTAGAATTTTAATATATGAATTCTAAGAGGACACAAACATTCAGGCCCCATCATTTACCAGCTGGCAGCAGCAAGACTTGAATCAGATAGTCTGGCTCCAAAGCCATTCTGGGCTTGCCTTCTTCCTCCCCACTGTCCTCTGAGCACTTGAAAATCCTATCCTCTGATCCTCTGGCCTTCTTGGAGGGTCTTGTTCTATTGCTCATACTTCTCTTTTCTGAATTTTGAATGTCTGCTCTCCTCGGGCCTTCTTCCCACCCGTCGTGTCAATATTCCTCTTCTCACTTCTGCCCAAACACAGGCTGGTTACTTCGGAGTCACACTCGTCTGCTGTCTCCATGCCTGCTCTTCCTCTGCATTGCTTTCAGCCATTGATAGCTTTATAGGATTTGCCGCTATTGACCCTTTCCTTGTTGAAAATTCTGCCTTACTTTGTTTCTGAGTCGTCCCTCTCTGTGAGGTTTCTCTTCTCCCTGGACACTCTTTTTCTGACTCATAGATTGGTTTCAAACGGACTTTCTTGCTCTGCCTTAATGTTGGTGTAACCGTGGTCTTCATCCTGAGAGCTCTTCTCGGGACAGTTCTCTCCCTTTGTAATAGTGTTCTTTCCTGGGCCTTCAATTACTGTAGCTGTGTGTATTCAGAAACATGTACTTACTAAAAATTAAAACGGTTTGGAAATATTTATTCAAAAAACAGTACACCCGTCACATAGTAACATAAATATTTTTATGGAAATAATTCCACTTTTAAAACAATAAATTAATGAGAAGAATTGCATTGTTTTTACATTTTGCAAATCTCTTTAATGTCTGGCTTAATAGGAGACAGCTGGACAATCACATCTGCCTCTGCAGTCAGTTTTTTTCAATATATTATTTTGGCTGAAGTATTTGGAAAAAATCGAGCTTCGCACTGATAATATGTTAGAAAAGGGAGAGGATTTTTTACAGCTTTTTCGCATAATTATGTGTTGTTTTCTTTGATACCACTCTACAAGACACAAGTATTAGTTTCCTAAAGGTTAGAGGCAACTGAAATCTTATAGTGAACAATTAATACTCTCTTATATGAAAATCTTTTGGACTATTCTACAATTTGAATGGATCGTTTATCCATGTATTTTTTGTAAAATTACATACTAGGTGTTTGGAAATATTGGTCCACTGAGTTATTGCCGCAGCCCGCTGCGGCAAGGGTGGTCGTGAGGCTGAGCGAGGGACTGAAATAAAGGAGAGGACCAAATGCTCTGCTGGCATAAGGCAAGTTTATTGCGCAGTCTTCTGGCTTATATACAATCTTGGATACAAAGGAGAACAAAGGAGAAGCCTTCTGGCACGTAGCTCACTTCCTTGACCTACAAAGTTTATCTCTTCCCTTAGAGTCCGGACGTTCCCAAGCTAACATACTTTCTTGGTACATGATGCACAGGCCAAAGATATGAGTTGATGGGAGAAGCGGCTAGTTTCTCAAGGGGTCAGAGAACTGTTATAACCCAAGATAGCTCCGAGGCCGGAAACCAGGCCCAGTCACCACACCCGCAGTGCTAGACCCTATCCTCGACCCCTCACACAGGCCTCTTGGGCTCCAACATCTCCCCCTTTTTTACTTTATATAATATAGTGGAATTTTGTTTTGGTCATATCCAATTTCTGCCGCTTCAGGTTGACATATAAGCTGTTCATTTGGCTTACAAACACGCTCAGAGACAAAAATCACAAACTAGACATAGAAACACAGACACTGACATAGCCATAACAAACAAAGACTGACGCCGGCACAGACATAGTTTCTCTTCTTACACAAGCGAACCTAATTTCTTCTCATACAGGCGAACCGCGGTTCTCACGCATCCAAACCAAAAGTGACCTAGTCATTACTCCCGAGGGCGTCCCCTCCTTTGGGAGCCCCTGGGTGGACTTCTGGCAACGTCTCGCCTTACCACCTCAGGGTCAAACAGTCTAGACTTCAAATGCAAAAGAGGATCCTCGTTACTTATGTTTGCTCGAGCAGCTCACATTCAAGGAGGAATTAAGACAATTGGTTAAAATGCAATCATGACAGGTTAGATTATACATGGTATTCTGAGCAAGCTGTAAATTCCCTGCGATAAACGCGAAGGGGTCAGGTACACAAGCTATGACAGATACATTTTTCTGGGTTCCGTCTACGGAGATAGCGTCTTGTGTTCCTATATGCATCCAAACTACTTGTCTCTTGGCTACGGTGATATATTGGAGGGAGGCGACAGCCTTCCAAAGCATAGTCTGATAGGTCCGATTATTCTTTGTCCATATTCCATATAGAAGGTTTATGGGCCTGTAGGTCCCTTCTCGGTAATCACTCCAGTCACAAATCCCTTGATCACAAACGGTATGGTTGAGATGACAAATTCTCCATGCCGGGCCCCACTGGCTCTGAGAGGGCGTTCTCTGCTTGCATACCGGGATGTCAGGAGGAGGGGACCCCTGGCCAATAGTAGTGGTGCTCACATTTCTATGAAGATAAAGCATGTCCACACCCCAATGAGGTCCATCAGTGAAATTACCATCCCAATCAGCATACCTGGAGATAAGAGTACAATTTCTTGGGGTCGAAGAAAAGCAAATGGGTTGAGTAGTTGACAAGCCGGTATAATTATACTTAGCTGACACGGGCAAGATATGCCCGGAAGATGGCGGGCCTAAGACCTGGGTATTGTTCACATAAACAGGCACAAAATCATTGTCCTCCCAAGTAACTGGATGCAGGACGGGAGGATTGGGAAGAAAGGCCCAATATTCTTCAGCCTTCACTTGAGTTTTCAGTATCCACAGGAGGCTCAAGATCAGCGCTAACTGCTGGAGTCTCTTCTGGGCTCTCCGGGGATGGGTACTCCGGTTCCTCAGTAACATGACCGCGCTCGGGGTGAGCGCTCGAGCAGAGGCAGGATTGGAATCTCCGTTAAGCAAAGTAAAAAGAGGCTTAAGGTCGCCGGTGGTAAGTTTCAAAGATGGGCGTATCCAGTTGATTTCTCCTAGTAGGGTCTGAAAATCATGCAAAGTCTGCAGGTGCGAAGTATCAATCTGCAATTTTTGAGGCGAAAAAGTTAGGGGCTTAAGTTGGTATCCAAGATAGGAGTAAGGGTAAGCATTTTGGATCTTATCAGCTGCTATTTGCAGACCGAAAACGGCTAAGTCTTGTTTCATCCTGGAAAATGCTAAAATCAAGAGGTCATGATTGGAATGCGCTAGCAAGATATCATTCATATAATGAATGACTAAAACCGAGGGGAACTTATCTCTTGTTCCCTGAATAGCTTGTTGCACAAACTTTTGACACAAGGTAGGACTATTAGCCATACCCTGAGGTAAAACTTTCCATTGAAATCTTAACATTGGTTCCCGAAGGTTAGTGGAGGGAACACTAAAAGCAAATCGCTGACAATCAGAAGAGAACAGTGGAATAGTATAAAAACAGTCTTTTAAGTCAATCACAATCTTATAAGTAGATGGAGGGATGGCAGCAGGAGATGGAAGTCCAGGCTGCAACGCACCCATGAGGAACATGGAAGCATTTACTCTCCTCAAATCCTGAAGGAGCCTCCACTTTCCTGACTTCTTTTTGATAACAAATATAGGAGAATTCCATGGTGACGTGGAAGGTTCAATATGTCTGGCAGCAAGCTGCTCCTGCACCAGCTTTCTAGCTGCCTCTCATGTTATTCCAAGCCTGCGAGCAACTTCAGACCTAGCTTGTCGCTCACAGCTCTCGTGATATTCAGCAAGCCATAGCAAATAATCACCCCCAGTTAACACTGCCTTACACATAGTTTTCCAATCTTGTGGGGGAAGAGCAAGGCTCGCGATAGTTTCCATGGTAGCAATGGTGAAGGGGGGCGTAGCCCCATATTGGGCACAGGCTAATTTTAACTCCTTCAAGGTCTTGTAAGGAATAGGCTCATAATCTCGCCACTGTTGGCCCTGATCATTCTGCCTCTGAAGGACAGGGAAAATCTGTCTCTCGGGGGAGAAACCATCTATTGACTCCCCAATCTTCCTCCAAGTATTAATATTAATCGTTCCCTCTATAGGAAACCAAGGACATACTTGTTGGACAAAATCCACAAAACGATGGATTTGCCCCTTAGAGGTTGTGACACCTCGTCCCCTTAATAGGGTGCACAATACTTGTTCAAACAACTCCCTTTCGGAAGAGTGGGAATTCCCCATTATTATGCTCTCCTGCACCGCTCCCTGCTACTTTTTTACTTTTAACTTACCGGGCCCCCGTAGCAGCGGTCCTCTCGGGATCTCAAATCCTCACGATTCTGGACTCTTCAGGTCCCTGTTCTGGGCGCCACTCTGCCGCAGCCCGCTGCAGAAAGGGTGGTCGTGAGGCTGAGCGAGGGACTGAAATAAAGGAGAGGACCAAATGCTCTGCTGGCATAAGGCAAGTTTATTGCGCAGTCTTCTGGCTTATATACAATCTTGGATACAAAGGAGAACAAAGGAGAAGCCTTCTGGCATGTAGCTCACTTCCTTGACCTACAAAGTTTATCTCTTCCCTTAGAGTCCGGACGTTCCCAAGCTAACATACTTTCTTGGTACATGATGCACAGGCCAAAGATATGAGTTGATGGGAGAAGCGGCTAGTTTCTCAAGGGGTCAGAGAACTGTTATAACCCAAGATAGCTCCGAGGCCGGAAACCAGGCCCAGTCACCACACCCGCAGTGCTAGACCCTATCCTCGACCCCTCACAGGCCTCTTGGGCTCCAACAAGTTATACCCATTTTTCAAACATCGACGCACTTCCTTCCACCATCAAACAATCACATTGGGCAGGGCTGCTGCAACAAAGCAACACAAACAAAAGTTTATTGACTTAAAAAACCAGAAATTTATTCTCTCCTTTTTAGAGGCGAGCTGTCCGGAATGAAAGTGTTTGTTGGTAAGGCTCGTTCCTTCCCGAGGCACCGAAGGAGAGTGTGTTCCGTGCCTGTGTCCCAGCTTTCGGAGGTCGCCACTAATCCTTGACATTTCTTAGTTTGTGGCTTCATTGCTTCAGTCTCTGCCTCCTTCTGCACGTGGCCTCCTTTCCTGTGTGTGCCTGTGACCACTTACTCAAATCTCTCTTTACATAAGGAGTGTGAACTCCTCTTATGTTGGTTATATCTGCAAAGTCCCAATTTCAAAATAAGGTCACGTTCATTGGTACCAAGAATTAGGACTTCAATATGTTTTTGGAGGGACACAATTTAATCCATAGCAACTTACTCCTCAGAAAAATATTTAAGAACTGGGAAGCTGTTAACATTCATAGTGGGGGGAACAAGTTTCCAACATTTGAATTTTTGCCTGAAAACTCACATGTTGTCATCAGCAACAAATACAATAAATAACAAAGACTATGAGAAAAACAAAGAGCTGTTGTTTTCCTTGAAGTGGCAGGTTCACTTTGTTCATTTTTAAGAAAATGTGTCCCAAAGTTACAACTTTGAACGACCTTAGTTTATCATTTGAACGACTAAGGTTGTATGAACGACCTTAGTTTATCATTTTTTAGGCAAAAATGGAGTTCCATGAAAAAAGCACTTTTTTGATACATTGTATTTCTCTGTATAAAAGAAGTACTTTATGTGGTTCTTCCTCTTGCTGACAGACACTGAGTACTGCTGCCCACCACCCATAGGCAAATTCCAGGGGCAAATGTTTGGTGGAAATGAAAGAGTATTTTATTGAAAAGCTACACAATTTGGGAAGAATAGCAGGCTTCTGCCTCAGAACCTGTCCGCTCTAGAGCAACCATAGAAAAAGCCCTCTACCCTCTGCCAGACCAGTTCAAGGCTGTGCCTGGAGTTCCTTATCCTATTTAAAACACCATCCTTTGGGAAACCATAGGCGGCCTCTGGGCAATCATCCAAGCTGATCCTCAAGGAAGGGAAAAAGGCTGAATCTTTGCCTTCCCTCAGTTTAACTCTCCCAGCCCATAATTCCTTGTGCTCCTGAACTGTCCAGCTTCCCAGCCAATCTATTCTTTTTCAGGCTAGACTGGCAACTCTGCACCTCCCCCTGCAACCATGTTCTAGAAGGGAGTAGGAGGGTTTTTTCCTCTGTCAGTCACCCTCCTCAGCCTTGCCTAGGCTCTGTGCAAAGTCTCCTCCTGCCATGTTTCCGCCCAGGGCTAGGGAGATCTGTTGCCTGCAGTGCTAGCTTGTTTATTGTTGCCTTGGGCAACCTCCTCCTATGACCCCTCCCCTCTCCTCCCATCACCATACCAATTTCATTACATCGTACAGAGTATGAAAAATGGGTGTATTCAGAGGTCAATATTTAATGAAAATAGTATTTTTATTGCTTCATTAAGAATATTCTAAAGATGAATTGACATATTTTTCTGTGAGGGCATAGTGAAAGCAAGATTATTAGTGGATGGTCATGCTAAAAATACCAGCAGATTCACCCATCATTGCTTTTTATTATTAATTGAAGTTTACCACAGAGAAAATGCCTTAATATGAATATGAAAATAGTTTTGAATATTACTGACTTAATTTTATTATTAAAATAGTTTTGACTTTGCAGCCCCCTTGAAAGGGCTTTAGGGACTTGTCGTGTTCTGTGAACCGCACTTTGAGAACCACAGTCCCAGAAAGCTCTCCACTGACTCTGCCTCTGCCTTGGGGCCCATCAGGTCTTAGGAGGACTACTGCAATAACCATAATGAGTTCTCTGTCTCTGAAGTCATCTCTTCCAACCAGTCCTCCACACAACAGCCAGTGAGCTCTCAGAAAGGCATGTATCATTTACGGCCATAATACCTTGAATGTGCCTGATCTCATCTGATCTCTGAAGCTAATCAGGGTTGAGTCTGGTTAGTACTTGGATGGGAGAAAGGCATTGGTTACGGGGACACTCCCCTTCTTTAAACCCTTCAGTGGCTTCCCATTGAATTTAAAGCCCAAACTCTTTAGCATGGCATAGCATGGCATAGCATGGCATGGCATGGCATGGGGGGTCATCTCTGATCTAATCATGACTTACCTTTCCCATTTCTTCTCAAGCTACACTTCCACATGTCACTTTCCAGCTGCAGCAGTTATTTTAATCCATCACGCAGCTCCCCTGCCTGGAATGCTCTGCTATCTTCACCTCTTACCTGGCAAAGTTTGACTGTTTAAAACTCAGCACCCATCACCTCTTTCAGGAAGTCTTCCTTAACTACCTTTTTGGATTAGCAGCTTTTTCTCCTCTGTTTTCATGGTATCACATACTTATTCCATCGCTGCATTTCTAATAATGTACCATAGTAGCAGTGAATAATAACAATTACCATGATTATAACCACAAACATTTATTTACTAGTTATTATTTGCTAGACATGGTGTCAAGCACATTCAATGTACCATAATTTCTATCATACATTAATTTCTATTACTTACACTAAGACTTCACCTTCTTCAACACCAGGCTGCAGAAAGTAAGACAACAATGGGTTCAGTGTATGGTTCTGAAAGTATAGGAGATAAGAGTCTACATCTTAGCTTCAAGCTAAGTGAACTTAAAAAAGTTTCACAAAAATCTTTTTTTTACTAGGGTGATAAATATTATTCAGAAAAGTACAAGGACAAAAGCAATAAATGACTTTCAAGTCTCACCATTCTGAAGTAAAATTATTTGTGAGGATGATTATAGATTATCCCAAGTAGATCCATGTGTTAAAATAATACATGAAAAATAAAAAATTAAAAGAACAGAATTATTCCATATTCTATTGTTTAAAAGAAAAAATAAACCACAACAATTAGAAACTAGTGAAATGACTGAAATTCAGATGTTTCTTCACCACAAGAGGTATATTGAGATATTAGCAGTTCCTGTAAATCCCTCCAAGGCCTGTGCCCAGCGGGCTGTGTACTGACCCACAGAGGTACTTTGCTTGGCTGCACACAGTTTATTTAAAGAAATAGAAGCTGAATGCCTTGGCCGGGGAGGGGTGAACACACTAATTTGCAAGATGTCTCCTCACCTCTTACTGTCTTCTTCTGGTCATTTCACACGCTCACTGAGCCGTGGAAAAGGGTGGGGGTGAAGTACATGAGCTGGGGAGACTGGCCGTTTGGGTTTGAACTCTGATTCTATGACTTGCTAGCTTTGGGGCTTTGGGGTAGTTTAAAGGCTTTGTGTTTCATTTCCTCTTTCATAAAATGGGGCTAAATATATACTGTACTTTATGGGGTTATTGACAAGATAAAACAAACTAATATGTGTAAAGAGCTTAAAGCAGTGAGCATATAGCAAACATGCAATAAATGTTTGCTGTTAGTGCTTCCTACCTGGCTCCTGTGTAAGGTTATAGGAAACAACAACAAAAAAGGATATAAAAACCATCATGAGGTGGAGTTACTATGCTTTCAAAAACATCATATTTTAATTTTTGATACCACCAACTGATGGCCTATTAGAAAATATGAGACAGCTGTGTTCCACTTATTCCCAATGCCTTCTCCCCTCCTACCATTTCACAGTTGTTGGTCAGTATTATTTCTTTCTAAAGGTTATGGTAGTTACAGTCCATTATGCTCCCATCACTTCCCCTGTTATTTAACTTTGCTCTGATATTTACGTAGATTTGATGGGCACCACTGGTGTTTTTTCCTCTCAGAGTTTTTGAGCTTTTTATTCTGATTCAACTCTTGATCAGGTAGAGCTTATTTTTCCAAGAAGGGCTCATGCATGCGGGCTGAATATCTTGAGTTCTTGCATATTTGAGAATGTCTGCCTTTTGCATTTATACTTAAATGACATTTTAATGAAATGTAATAGTTGGGGGACAGTTTTTCTTTCCCTTAAAACTTTGTAGACATTGCTCAACTGTCCTCTGCCACTAAACAGTACAGTGGAAAATCTGATATTTAATTTTTTATCCTTCAACTTATGTTAATAAGCATATGTATAAATCTCATTTTTCTATCAATAGTATTGAAAAAAACACTGCATAGTTTTGATTAAAAAGATGAATTCTTACATTTTGGAGAAATTTTCCTCTATTACATTTCTAAACAGTTTCTCTACTTTTTGAAATTCTTCACTTCCTGGACTTCAATAATTCTTGTAAGAGTGCCTTTGTCATCTATTATTTAATTGTTTTAAATTTCAAGTCCTTTCCCTCAATATCCACTAAGATCATCTCAAGCCTTCTGTCCATAGAAATAATTTGATGATGTTCAGCTGCATTTATTCTGTTAGTTGTTTATTTTTTCTGTCATTTGTTAAATCTGAAGATGAATTTTGCTAAGTACTTTGTCTGTTTAGCACTTTAATCTCTTTTTTCTTTAAGAAAAATCACATGCTGTTATTTTATCCTTTTGTTTTTGTTTTCTTATTTATTAAAGTTATATCCTTTATTAGAATATGTATGCTTACAGAGGGATGCATTCATAGTGAGTGTTCTGTCCCTTGATTTGGGCTTTTTTCCAGACTGAATTGTTTTGTTTTGTTTTTTCTCTCTCCGTATAGAGTGCTTTCATAGCTTCTGATCTGTTTCTCCTTTTTTAGCCTGTGATGAACATGGGTTGTTGATTTTGATACTGAGCGTGGTGACTTCCCGTTGAAGCTCTTTCTGTCTTATCCAAAACTCAGCTGCCTTTCCATCGGAGCTATAATGTGAGGGCGTTGAATTGCTCCTGTTTCCTCTTCTAGAGTTTCAAGGGATGGGGGGGGGGCGAGCTACATGCAGCTCTTGCTGGCAGACCTGGCACCTCTGCTTTTCTGAGGTCCCATTAAAATGCCCAGTTCCAGGTCCCATGCCACCCAGCTGGGTGTGAATGCCACTCCTGTGGGCTTGCTTCAACCTAGCACAGTGATCTGGGAACAGCCCTTCACGGTCGTGATTGCAGGCAGGAGCTTCTGCTCCAAAATGGTTTCTCTTGACTTTTCTTCAAGCTGCTTTTTTACCGTCTCAGTCATATCCTCTCCAAACTGGAGCAGGGGGTGGAGCAATTTATTAAAATTATCAGGGCTTTTCCATTTCATCTGTTTTCTTCTATGCTGTTTCTGGGGAAGTTAAGTATGGGATTATGAAAGGAGCAGAACTCCTCTCAGACAACTTCTTTTCGCCATTTGTGGTATAAGGTTCAACCTGTTTTCTTGTTACTGTCAGTGAATTTCTAAAAATGCCTTTACTTTGTCTTTGTTTTGGAAGGATAGTTTCAATTTATATGGGTTCTTGGTTGCAAAGTGTTTCTTGTTTTTTCCCCGCAGCACTTTCAAGCTGTTCCATTATCTTCTGGTCCCTGTAGTTTCTCATCAGAATTCAGCAGTAATTTCAATGGCTCTTCCACTGTGTGGCAGACCATTTTTTTCCTCTGGCTGCTTCCAAAAATTTCTCCTTATTGAAGTTTCCAACAGTTTGACTATGATACACCTATATGTGTCTTTATTTACACTTATGCTGCTTGGGGTTCCCTGAACTTCTTAAATCCACACATTTTTGTCTTTCAACATATTGAGAAAATTTAAGCCATTGTTTCTTCAAATATGTTTATGGCCTTATTTTTTCTTTTTTCCACTTTTAGAATTTAAATTATATGTATGTAGACATTATTTTTTGTATTATTCCACAGGTCTCAGAGACTCTGCTTATATATTTCAATTTTTTTAATGTTCTTCAGATTGGAACATTTCTATTGATCTATCTGTAAGTCCTTTGACTCTTTTTTGGTCAAGTCCTTCCAGAGTATTTCAAATTTCAAATATTTTTCAGTTCTAGAATTTCTACTGGTTCTTTTAAAATAGAGTTTCTATTTCTTATTTAAAATTTCCTGCCTTTTATTCATTTCCCTTGACTTTATTGAGCATAGTTCTGAGAGCTGCTTGGCAACTCTTATCATCTGCTCATTTCAACAGCAGGGGCAGTCTCAGCTGGTTGTTTTTTCCCTTAAGCCTGGACTATGTATGTTCTTTGTATGAATATTATGTATCTGCTGTTATAGAGATTCTAGGTCCTATTCTAGCCCTCTCAGAGTGTTAATGTTTCATTTTTCCAAGCAAATAAACTTAGATGGATCCAAATTGCAAAACTCTTCCTTTTGGGGAGCAGATCAACTCTCAGCTCAATTCCTCTATCTTTAATTTAGCTTGGTTTCTTTGAATCTGCCTTTATGTGGTGTTGTTCAGGATCAGACAGAAGCTTGATCAGAGTTTATACACAGAATTTGAGCCTCTTTCTCTTTTTGGATCACTCCTTTCTAATATTTCTCCTCCCCCTTTACTTTCCAGTACACTCTGTCCTCTTGTTCTTTAGGCCAAAAGACTATGGATTTTGTATCAGAGTTTTAGCCTCCTCACAAGGTGCTGCTCTCAGCCTGTCCCCTGGCAAAGACTAGGAAAATAGGTAACTCGTCCCTTACTTACCATAACATTCTTATAAGAACTGACTCTCTCCAGTCTCTCTGTTTGCGTTTACATCCTCATGCCTTCAGGTTGTTTTTCTTGTATTTTGTCTAGAGTTGTAGCTGCTATCTGTGGGAGAGCAGGTAAGCTGGTAGGTGTTTATTTGTCCTTACCCAAAGTAGAAATTGCTGGTAATTTTTTTTGCTTTTTTTAATTGCTATTTTGTTTTTATTTTTGCTGTTCATTGTATGAAATGTTGGGGGGGGGAGAGATTCTTTAATTTAGTGTTACATTGCCACCTTTACCCAAAGAAGTTATCTTGTGCAAATGTCTTATCCTTCTTGAGCCTCAGATTTATAATATGTAAAATGGGGCAGAGAACTCCCGTCTTTGTGGAGTTCTCAGTAAATGTTAAATGGGATAGTGAAGATAAAGCTTTTTAGCTCAGCACTTGGCAGTTAATAAGATTATTACCGTTATCTTTGGTGTCAGTATCTCATTCCTGTAGTAAAGCCTGGTATATAGTGGGAGACAAATAACGATTGTTGAATAAATGAATTAGATGCATGAAAATGGATCAGGAGGAGAATGGGAGTGAAAATGATGGAATTATAGGAAAACCAAGGAGGTATGTCAAGATTGGCATTTTCCCTGGACCTGCCCTTACAGCAAAAATGCAGGCCTGTGGCCAGGTAGCTCTTCCCTCTAGCCAGGCTTCAATTGGCAAGGTGCTCCTCTAACGGGGGTGATGATTCATTATGCAAGCTGCAGCTTGAGGCCAAGCGTTCAGAACCAGGTGAAGAGTCCCCATATCCTCCTTTTTAAACTTTTCAGGAGGCACAAGGGAATTTTGGGGGACTCTGAAGCTTGAGGGGAACTTGCCTGGATTGTGACCATTGGAGGAAATGCGTGAAAACGGCATTTGTTTGGAGGAGTATCAGAGACCAAATGAAGAGGCTCGGAGACGGAGCTAGGCTCCTCGTTGTCCAGACCTGACAAGCATGTCAACGCCTTGCCTTTAGGGAGGACTTACTCCTTTTACTGGAGTGCCAAAGTGCCAATCCTCAATAGGCAGTTACATGTTCCAAAATCATACGGTGCTTACCAGGGCAAGGGGTCAGGAGTCCAGGCTCTAGCCACGGCAGCGCCTCTGCTCACAGCGCCTGGCAGCCACTCCGAGGGGATGGCAGTGTGCACCAGGGCCTAGGCTAGGGACTCTTCTTCACTCGAGAAAAATATAAGACTTTAAAAACATTACTAATTAAACTGTATGCCTAAAAATAGTGAAAATGGCAAATGTTACTACAATTAAAAACAAAGTAATAAAGTAATACCTGTCCATTGTAGACAATTTGAAAAATTAAGAAAGATTTAAAGAAACAGAATTATCCATATTCTCTCCTTCTAATAACTTTGGAATTTCTTTTCTTTCTTTTTATACACAAATGGATTTTTTACTTAGTCGATATTACACTGTCTATAATGTGGGGGGGGTGGTTGTAATTTATTATAATCTGAACATGTTCGTCTTCAAGTATTGTTTGAAAATATCATTTTCATGGATTCAAAGTAATTCATTTTATGGATTCATCAAATTGTGTTTCATTGTTTCAGTGACCATTTAGACAAAATATTTCCCGTATTTTACAGGAAAAAATAACACTTCAATACACACCTTCAATTGTAAGTCTTTGTCTAATAGATCTTATGAAAGTGTAAACATTTTTTTTCTTCCCCTTTTGTCCTACTCAGACCTTAAGCTTATTAAACACCTGGCTCAGGTTGAGCCTCTGCTTGAAAACCTTCCCTGATTGTTTTTTCCTTTATGTCCCTTGCTCTAGGGGACATAGTAGGAGAGGGGAGGGAATTTTAGAGGAAAAGAAGAAGGGTTTGCAGGAACAATTATAAAGGACACCTGGACAATAATGGGGGCGGGGTTGGAAATGGGAGGGAAGTGGGGAGGGCTGGGGGTTGGGCTGGGGTCAGGTGAAAAGGCGGAAAACTGTATTTGAACAACAATAAAAAAAAAGAAAGAAAAGAAAACCTTCCCTGAGCACATCAGTCTGCAAAAGCCCCTTTCTTCTCTGACTCCAACTGCATTCATTTGTTCATTCATTCATTTATCAAGTATCATTTAATGGCATATCATTGTGTTTCATTGTTTCAGTGGCTATTTAGACAAAATATTTCCCATATTTTACAGGAAAAAATAACACTTCAATACACACCTTCAAATGTAAGTCTTTGTCTAATAGATCTTATGAAAGTGTAAACATTTTCCATATGTCTGTGTATATGTTCATCAAATATTAATTTCTTCTCTAATGATGTGATTGCTTATATAATAATTATGGCTAAAGTCTACTGAGTTCTTACTCTGTGCTGGCACTTTTAAAAGTACTTCATATAGATTATCTCATTTCATCATTACAATGTTGTCCATGGGACAACCTATGGGAAAGTGAGGCACAGAGAGATTAAGTAACTTGCCCAAGGTTGCTCAGCTATTCCTTAGGGGATCTGGGATTCAATCACAGTCACTGTGACTCCAGAGTCCATTAATTGCATGAACAATTATATGTGTTAATTTAGCCTCAGCTGAACTGTTCTAGGGACTGGAGATGGATCATTGAACAAAGCAAGTATACCTCCCAGACTATGGAGCTTACTTAGAGCCTGGGTGTTCCACTCGGCTCTGGATCACACTGATCTTCAGCTGTTTCCTCACAGCTGGATGTGGACAACTCTTGCTTCTCTATCCTGTGAACTCTGGCAGATCTGGAGCCCTGTCTCCTTTTGCCCTGTACTCCCAAGGAGCACATAGCTAGTGCTCAAGGTTAATCAGTAATGCCTTTAAACTGATGGGGGGGGGCGAGGTAGCAGAAAGAGATCCGAGCACCTGGAGACCAGGTTTTACTTTGGACTCTATCAATGTGCAGCACAGGGGAGGTTTCTCTACCATCCTGGTGATTGTTTCTTCAAGGGGTAATGAGATAATCTTTGACATCCTATGAGTATGGTAAGATCTTGCAGTACTATAGGTTTTTCTCACATGGTAATGAGCAACCACTAGTACAAGACCCTCCTGTGGCCCTCAGCTGTCTGACCGAGTCCAAGGCCTATAATTTCAGGGTTAAATATGAGAAAGTTGTTTTCATTTTGCTTCTTTTTTGATATGCTCAGATGTAAGCAGGGATCTTTCAGAAGCTAAAAAGCAGTACTAATGTTCTCATGGACATGTGTCTATTTCATAAATTCGGTGTCTTAGTTCAGTCTGCTATAACAAAATGCCATACATTGGGTGGCTCGTAAAGAACAGAAATTTATTCATAACAGTCTGGAGGCTGAGAAGTCCACAGTCAAGTCACCAGGAGATTCAGTGTCTGGTGAGGACCCGTTTCCTGGTTCACAGGGCACCGTGTTTTCCCTGTTTTTTTATGTGGTGCTTAAGGGGGCAGGGAAGCTTTCTCAGGAAGCTTTCACAAGGCTCCACCCTCATGACCTAATCACCTCTCAACCACTCTACCTCATAATACCTTGGGCATTGGGTTTGCAGCACTAAAGTACTCAGGGCGGGGACATAAAATTTAATCTGTAATAGTGGGTGATCACAGTTACAATGTTTACCTTTTCAGTGAGATTAAAAGAAGAATGAGAGAAAAAGAAGGAGGCTTCTTATGCAATGTCATAAGCATTTGTGGTTTTTTCTGAATTGGTCCTAGGGTTTGAAATGTTAGTCGTCCACCAACTTTTGATCAGGTTCACATCTGATAGTTACCATCATTTCGAGGCAGGTTAGTAAGAAGCTAGGAAAATTCCCTGACAAGAGTGATGAGAAAACTGAGACACTAGTTGTACAAATGGCCAAGCAATTAGCTAGATAATGAATCACAAGACCTTATCTTTCCTAAGCCAGGGCACCCAGGAGCAGATGGTTTAAATCTATCCTCCCCAACCAAAGATATCCCCTAGTCAGGGGAACAGATAATAGAGACCCAATTAGTGCCAGACTAACCCAAGAACAGATAAAATCAGGGTACTAGATTTTAAAACCCTATTTGAACAAGGGAAGAACAGATAAAATCAGGGTACTAGATAAAAACAAACCTATTTGAACAAGGGAAATACAAGATAGAGGTAAAACTGACCAGAGAACGATCCCTGACCCCACTGTATACTGATTTGGACATAGCAGTATATTTAGATACACCTGGGAAGCTGAGGAATATTCTGTTGAGACCGCTCCTAAAATTCTTGCTTATAGAAAACAGATAAAACCCCTCAAGACAAGGGATGACAGTATGTGCTCTCCCTTGAGCATGCCCGTGGCCCCCTTGCCCCAGGCACGTACTTTCGATTTTTTCTCCTGAACTCTAAAGACTCAGAGGAGACTTGCAACCAGCGGAGCAGTGGGCAGTGGCAGCTAGTCCCAGGCTCCCCCTCAAATCCTGTCTGCCAGGGCCTCCTTTTGCCTCACTCTTCTTGGAGCTGGAGCAGTTCTGCCTTGGCTCAATGCTGTTTCTGTGATCTTGCTCCTTCTCTCCTAAGCCCTTCCTTTCCCTCACTGTTCCAAACAGTAAAAAATTAACTCTCACTTTCACCTGGACTCGAGTCTTAAAATCTTTCTTGCATGGGTCAAGAACCCCCACATCCCAAACCATACTTGCACATACCTGCCTTGGCTTAGTCCCTTTCCAGTGACAGTTTCAGTACCTATCTGATGTCTGGCACTATATGCAATAGAATTAAAGCTGATCTTTATTGTGATCCTTAAAGCACTATAGTAAGCTCGTTTCATAAACTCAGAGGAGTTTAGGGTCTTGCTCAAGTCACTGGCTAGTGAAAAGCAAGGCAGAGATCAAACTCCATTTTGCTTTGCCCCAAACTCTGCCCTACCACACAGAATTAGCGACTGTCTCATTAGTTATTTAGGGAATGGAGACACCCATCACAGAGGTATATCCTCCTTGCAGTTTTATTAAAGACCTTGGAGGGGATCAGAGAGGAAAATGTCAACTAATAGGAGTAAGTCTATTTCCAGGCCATGAATGAGTCTGCACTTCCCTACCCCTGTGATCCTGGGTCCAAATTTGGGGAATGGCTAAGTGAGGAGAAAAGATTCTGAACTGATTCAATTCACATCTCTAAATTTTTGTCCTCATGTATGAATTTATTTATATAAAACAAAGGGTGTTTCTATGAAATACCTAACATACTTATCTGAAATGACACCAAATGTCATTTAGTTATAAATTTAATGAATGAAAAAAAATTAAGGTCCAGAAAATTCTGCAGGACTCTTCAAGACTTTAGAGAAGGAAGAGATCATCTTGGCTGGACTTGTGGCTTCCCGGAGAAGGTTGGGGTTGAACTAGTCCTCAGAGGGGAGGTATGTTCACATAAAGAGAGTGAGAGGATGGAGGGCATTTCAGAATTTAAAAAAATGTATAAGCCCTGGCTGGTGTAGCTCAGTGGATTGAGCGCGGGCCTGTGAACCAGACAATCGCGGTTCAATTCCCAGTCAGGGTACATGCCAGGGTTGCAGGCCGGTTCCCTGCAGGCCAGTTCCCAGCAGGGGATGCACGAAAGGCAACCATACATTGATGTTTCTCTCCCTCTCTCCTTCCCTTCCCCTCTAAAGATAAATAAATAAAATCTTTAAAAAATGTATAAGCAGTTCTAGTGGCAGAAATAATGAGGAGATGAGTCAGGTGGACCTTACGTTACTTTGCCTCCAAGGCAAAACTGATGACCATAGTGGTGAGAGTCGCTTTGAAGTCATACACACGTTAGTTCACTCCCCAGCGCTGCCAATTACCAGGCGCCCAGCATTTGGCCAGTTATTTCAACTTCTTAAGCCTCAGTTATCTAGTTCCCGAATGTGGCTAGTGATGCGCACTGCACTGGGTCTTCGTGATGATTAACTACCCCATAGTTCAGGTCCTGCTTCAGTAATTTGAGGAAGTCATTATTATTTATTACATCATTCTGGAATATCCAGACCTTAATCTTGCTCTATTTCACCGCTGTAATCAATAACTGAGAATTATGATTCAGTCCAGCTCAGGAGATCTAAGAAGCAGTAAGGCTACACCTCACCCTCTGTGCCAAAAGCACTAGCGTGAAGGAAATGCCTTATCAGCGGTCCAGCTCCACACAAAGCTGCCTCAGACAGGTGGCTTCCTTCTTTGCAGCAACAACAATAGCATTCCACAGGCTGCTGGTCATTCTCCACAATCTCCATTTATTGCTTTATATATTTTCCTGCAGCCCTTTGAAGATACATGCTGAAAACTGAGCCTAATAATCCCTGACCACTGTGAAAAGTCAGAAAATAATAAGCAGGTCCTGATTCCTCTCAGGGGCCTCATTATGCGAGACTGGCCCATGGCAGTAACTGGGTTTTTTTCCCCCTCAAATCTTCATTTTTCTCTATATTTCCTTGCTGCCCTGTGGCCCCTTCATTATTAGGTTTACAAGTGAGTCAGAAGATGTGGGCTCTACTCCAAACTCTGCCACTTATTTTCAAGGTGAGCTTTGTCAGAGTGTTTGAGTCTCTAGGCCTCAGTTGATTTATCTGTAAAAACAGATCAGTTGAAGGGTGTATAGGAAAGTGCCTTGGCAGTCTTCTAAAGCAGTAACATATATTAAGTGGGTAGGTTAAAGTCAAGCAAGTGCCCTATGACCTTTCTTTCTTAATTCAATCATCTGATGAGTCCCAGATTCTGCAAATACAAATCCTTCCTGTGAGGTTCACTCTGAATGGGAACTTATGACCTTAGCACCTATTTGGGGCAAGGAAATGAGTTTCCTACTATCCACCCTTCTTGTAAGTTTGAGAAAGGCCTCCCAGAGGAACTGGTCAGAAAGATGTGATAAGTGATGCCTATTGCTCCCTTAAATGGTACCCCAAGGTGATTTGATGCAACCCTTTTTTGTACAATGACATACATTTCATACCAGCACCTGTACTCCCTAACTCCAAACCCTCAAGTCAATCTTGTGCCTCGGTGGGCCTGCCCTTGTGTTCCTGCCTTCTAGATGGAATCATTCTGAGGCCTTTTGGTGGTCTGAGCCATTTAGGTTAGAGAGGGTGCAGGCTGTTATTTTAAGCCACTTGTTCACTAATTGAACTGGATGTTCGAGTGCTTTATGATAATCACCAAGGAAGGATAAAAGGAATAATGCCGCATCATTCAGGGCCTACGCACTGCATGGAACCTTGTCAGTGCTCCTCAAATGCCAATCCAATTGCCCTTATACTTAGACCTTAGCAGAGCTGGTGACAGGTTAATTCAAATCACCAATCTCCTTACCAGCTCCTGGTAGGAGAATGCTGTAGCTCTATACTCAGGTCTCTCATGGGAAGCTACCAAAGTTTTGTGTTGTACCATATACAAAGAGGGATTGGAAAACTGAAGTAGCTTTCCAGGAAATATTTGAACTTCAGGAACTGTCCAAGTATTGGGGAAAAGTGGCCTTTTTGAAACGTTATTGCCCAGCTGTTTGTGGTCGATTAACTCTTGGTGATGCTAGCTAACAAGAAAGTGGCTGAGTCTGCAGCCATGTCTCAGCTATCTACAGCTCATACTCCTCTGGCAAAGGGTTCCTCATTATAGGCAGTACAAGGAGAGAAGGCTCCCCTGGTAGTAGAGTACTCCATGCTCAGGCATGGTTAGTGGATTTTTACCCTTTGGAAAAACTTCTCTGGAATAGCCTTAAAAGTAACATAGTGATTTGTCTGCAAATCCTGCAGATCATCAACATTTCCTGGGGAGTATGTTAGCAATTACAGGTAGTCAGGGTCAGACCCTGGAACATACGGGCTGGGAGGGGAGCAATAGAAGTTGTATTTTAAATAATGGCTGGTGTGACTCAGTGGACTGAACACTGGTCTTCGGACCAAAGGGTTGCCAGTTTGATTCCCAGTCAGGGCACCTGCCTGGATTGTGAGCAAGGTTTCCAATAGGGGGCGTGTGAGAGGCAACCATACACTGATGTTTCTCTCCCTTTCTCCTTCTCTTGCCCTCTTTCTAAAAATAAATCAATAAAATCTTAAAAATAAAAAAATAATAATTTCTGCAGGTGATTCTAAAGGTGAGCCAGATTTGTAAACAACTTGTTTAGTCCAGCTGACCTATGTCATGAAGTAGTAAAGGGGACCTGCCTTGGCTGACGTCTGCAAGCTCGATGATGAAAGTTGGGAGTAGAATTCAGGCCTGGTGATTCCTAGATTAGTGCAATGTGTGTTGTGTGGCTTTCCTCATAAAACATCAGCTGTCTTTGGGGAGAGATGTGTAAAATACATGTGGATGAAGCACAGTCAACAGTGACAGGACCCTTTGGATGTGTAAGTCACCAGACTCTGACACCGGCCATTAACTTCCTGTAATTAATCAAATGCCTTGGTCAAGAATCCAGCTTTACCACTTGTTAATTATGACTTGTGTGACCCTGGTTAAGTTACTTACCTCTTAGTTTCCTTGTCTATAAACTATGAAGTATAAAATTAATAGTATCTACTTTAGTAAGGGATCAATGACAGAATATTTGAAAAGTGATGTAGTGCCTGGCACAAGACAAGTGTTCAGTAATGGTTTGCTATTGTTGGTTGAGCATTTACTATGTGGCAGATGCTATCGAAGAGCTCACTAGATGACATCACTAATGTTCACACATTTCTGTGAAGCAGGCATTCTTGATCAAGCCTTCCTGATGAAGAGAGAAGGGAGGACTCACTGAGCTTGTGGGGGACTCACCTTCCGCTGTATCAGTCATTTGATATTAGGCATTTTGTAACCTCCATTCACATAGGTGATATGTAGAACTATGTCATGGTGAAAATATCCTCCTGGAGGTAAAGTCTGGGAATTTTTTGGAAATCTTACTGAAGCCCCTTGAGAGTGGGGCCTGTGCCTTGTGCATCATGCTGTCTTCTCTTTGTGCTGGTGCTCCCTGCGAAGCACCAAAACAAAACTTTCTTGACCTTAATGTTTTTCAAATAGAATTAAAGATCATCTCTTCAAGTTCATCATATGCCTCCCCCCCAAGGAACATTTTCCTCTGGGGTTGTTCATTCTGAATTTCTTAATTCATAACACCTTATCTTGGCATTTAGATCCCTTCACAGATTTTCATCCCCTTTTCCTTCCCTCCTGTGCAGTGAATGGTTTATCGAAGGACTATTTATACTAGTGGAAAAATAAAAAAACAAACTTACTGTCCAGCTGCAGGAGAATGATTGAATAACATATAATGCACCCATATATTGCTAATAGCTATTGCATCATGCCATGTAGTGTTCTAAGCAGTTTTCATGCAATTACCCCTTTTAATTGTTAGAACCACTTTATGATATAGATACTACTGTTCTCATTTTGCAGATAAGGAAAAAGAACCATAGAAGTTCATTAATTTGTCCAAGGTCACATAGCTAGGAGGTAGCAGAGTAAGGACTCAAACCCAGCTTGATTCCAAAGTCAGTTCTCTCAGCCACTAAACTATCTTCCCGAGAGCAGACAAATGGTACAATATACACACTAGTACCTAGCCTATGAGTATTTCCCTTGCATCTAATAAGGACTGAAGTGAATAAATACATATACATTGAAAATGCTTAGAATATACTCTAAATGGAGGAAAAAAGCAGAATATGTGTATACATTATGATCTCACCTATGAAAACTTCTAGGAAAATACACAGGACATGACAAAGAAAATAACCCAAAGGTGAATTCTGTGGCCAGAATTTTTCACCTTGCTTCTTCATACTAGTCTGACTTTCCTAAATTTCCTAAAGCAAACTCTATCAGTAAAATCAGGGAGGAAATTATTAAAAATTGATTTTTAAAAACATGAGAATGTATAGAAGAAGCAGGTTTAGGACAAATCACCAACTGGTATCAGACACTGGTTTGTTTGTTTGTTTTTGTTCAAAAAACATTTGTTAATTTCAAAGGCGTTTCATTGATCAATAGCCTCTCTTGCACAAAGCCTGACCATTACTGCAGGTTACTCAGATGGTCATTCTCAGGTCATGACTACACATCAGGCAGCTTCCCTTCTGTTCCGATAGATGTCTCTTGAGAGAAACAAATTTCCTGGATCTTTTTAAGAGAATTTATTATAAGCATCTTTGATTCCTCAGAGTCCCTTTGCTACTGTACTTCCTGCCATTCATGGTGCAGCTGGTCTCCTGGGCAGAGATTACCAGTCCTGCCTGCAGGCAGCAGGCAGCAGTTTTGGCAGCTGCAGCCTGTGAAATGTCACAGAAAGTTTGATGGGCTTGTCCAACCCTTTTTGCAGCCCTGGGGCCAGGTGTGGTACAAAGGAAAGAGGCCTCCACTTTAACACACAGCCCAACACTCACTAATGGACTTTAAGCAACTCATTTACCCCCGAGCCTCAGGGTTCTCTTCTGTCAATGGGGATGATAAAGAACCTTAACTACCTCAGAGGTTATTGTGAGTCTGAAGAGGACTGCAGCGAAATAATGCATATGCAAACCATTTACAAGTATAAACATTTATATTCCTGTGAGTTGTCTTTATTTGTGGCTTCTCACTTTCTCACATTCTTTGGAGTAACTGAGAGAAGCTAATTAAAAGTAATCGGAATTATATTAATTAACATTAAAATTAAGGAGCCTGTCTAGAGGGGAAGAATTTTGATGGGACAGGTTAGAGGAATACTATGGGAGACTGAGGGACGTTGAGGAGGGAGGTGCAGGAATGTGAGAAGGTGACTGTCAGGAGCACAGCTTTGCAGAAAGAAAGGCTGTAAGTCCTGCTCTTGATGTTTGATGTAATACCATTTTGTTTCTGCAAGAAACCTTCAGTAAAGACTTCTCTTATTTTTTCATGTTCTTAGAGTGAGGTTTTTAGCGACCCTCCCCCTTCCCCTATGCATTAATCTCATGCTAAGATTGGCCTTAAGGCAAGAACAGGAGAGCGGAAGGTGACTTAAGTGTACTAGGGTTCTAGATTGATATCTCCTCTGTTAGTGAGGACTGAATGAGAACATGCACATAGGTTGTCTTCCATATAGTAGCTGTTCAGTACACAGTGATTATTATTATCATAAACCAGGAGATATTTTGCTACAACATAAGTGATTTGATAATGGGGACTTGGTTTTTCCATGTATGTCCTAGGACAGGGCTGGATGCTGAAGTAGATTGGGCGAAGGGCAGTCCAACCATACCTTGTGCTGTTAAGGGGCACATATGAGATCATGGCCACTCAATTTGGAGGTTTGCATTCCCAGACAATAAGAACCTCAAGTCAAAGGTGAATAGTCAAGCAATTTATTAAGCAAGAGCAAAGAGAAAGCAAGATTCAAGAGCATGTATCACCAGACAGGAAATCACCAACACCCGAACAGACACTGGGGAATCCTGGACACAGCGGCCCTTGGTGTTCCTCTGGAAAAAGTTCTGAGGGAGGGGTTCCCGAGTCTCACTTTGGGGGCTCTGCTTAAATATGTTTTAGACAAAAGTGGCTACTTGCCAAGGGGCCTTTGTGACTTGACTGACCAACCATTCCCTCTGGGAGAATACCCAATTCTTCCCCAAGGGCATGATCAGTGTGTACAGGTACTAAGTTAAAAATTAGTTGTGCTTAGTCTTCCGTGGAGAAGGGCCACTTCTCCCCAGGAGACAGTGCACCTATATTTCATTCTCACAATAACGGTCATGGCTCGGGCACAACACAGAGAGGATTCTTAATATTTCTTTAACTCATCACACCTGTGCCCACATAATAGGTCCATTTCTCTCCTATCCTTATCACACTATGCTGATACCTTACACTGAGGTCTCGAAACCACCAGGCCACTGCTTGCTGTACTAGGGGCTGTGTTGCTGCCATTTCCATTATTTGTGACTGTGGTCCTCCCTTGAGTCCTGTGTCTAGTGTTAAACCTCTGCCTTCCAGTATCCTTTCCTGTTACCACTCCATTCTTCATAGGCCCCTCTGTGCAGGGGCAGCAGGAGCAGTCCTGGGTGCTTCAATTAGATAAGCTGTTACTCTGTTCTTATTTTCTGACTTAGGTTCTATAGACTTAGCTGTTTCTAGGCATCTATCCTTGAAGCTGGCAGCACTGAGACTCAAGGCAAGGGGTGAACACAGACCACAGAGCAGTTCCTGTAACCTGAAGCACACCCTCATGTTGGGTCCTAGGTGCTGAGAGTGTGCAAAGGAGAACTGGAAAGACTGAGGGCTGGGATGAGCATTGATAGTGGAGTAAGGAAGAAGAGTTTGAGAGGACATGTTTACTGCCCGAACCTCCCTTTTCTTTCCTACAAGACTTTAATAACACCTCATCCGTTACAAGAGTGCTATGAAAAAATGGTTTGCAAGTAGATTGTTGTAAATTTACATTATTAAGTTGGGCCATTATTAATTTGTATTAGCCAGTAAATTGCCTAAAACGATGATAGAGAAATGCATTACCTAAAATATCATTCATGGGCAAAAACTGAGGTCATGGGGGGGGGGCGGGGAAAGTAGGTATCTGTGCTTCCTAAGGGGGAAAAAAACTGTCAAAGAAAGGGTCTGAGGGACAAAGGATGTGTAAGCCTCAAAAATAGGCTGGGAAGGACAGGACTGTCCCCCAGCTAATGGTTCAGGTTCCTGCCTCTCACTTATAGATCAAACAGCCCCAACTAACAGGAAGACAACCTTGACACAGCAGCATGGAAGAGCCCCGCAGCTGCTCTCCTCCTGGAAGCTTGCCAGGGGCACCCCCAACTTGCCTGCTCTTCTGTCTCAGAGCTCCAGGAACTTCTTGAGCTTATTACATCCTTTGTGATCACCTCAATTCTGCAAATCAAGAATCCGGAGTGAGACATTTCTCTTGCTTTCTGCATAATTTGTTTGGAGTTCTGATAGGAACAGCTCTGGAGTGAGGACTCAACAACATTCTAAAAAAAGCTGCTCTGTTTCTTGTTCTTGGTTCCTAAGTAGCGATGCCACAAAAGTGATACCTGAAAAGGAAATGATTAAGGCTTTAATAATGGGGAAGAGGGTTCCAATTCTAGGCCTTCCATTTCCAAGGTGACTTCAGTTTTTTCAACTATACAATGGGGCTGGGGCCACCACCTATTTTATGATGAGGAGAGATGATATACAATAATTAGCAGAGTGCTTTGGATTTCCCAAATGGTAGGCATTATTTGGATACCCCTTTCCACTTCCTCTGTCATTGCCAAAGCCCCAATTATATCTCCACAGATGGTAGTTTCCAAGGTGGGCTCTGCTCTCCATGCTTTCAGTCTGTGTTCCTGCTGTTTATTTTTCAGTATGCTGACAAAGAAACTGGTGTAAAATACAAAGATGCATGTATGATCCTGCACAAAATATGTTAACAGCTTTCTATTTTCTCAGAATAAAGTCTAAAATCTCCCAGAAAGTCTTCTGAGTTTGTTTGCTTCCCCTCAGTCACACACTTTTTACTTACTGTTATGACTACCTTCTGTGTGCCAGATACTAAGCTAAGTGCTTCACAGAGATAATTTCACACAATCCTGGAAACAGCACTGCCATTAAAGAGAGGCTCAGAGAGGCTGAGGAACTCACAGCAACACACAGCTAGTTGGTCACAGAGGTTTCAATTCACTCTGCAGGGCATCCTCTCCAGCTGCTCTTTATATAGAGCAGTAAAGCTTGCCCTGCAGCTGGGAAGGGCCAGCAGAGACAAACGTAGGGGTCAGGATCTGGGGAGGGATGAAGTAGTGTTTGGAAGAAGGGTATCGGGATAAGATGAGGAGGCTAACTTCCCTTTCCCGGGTTGGCGGTGGGGAGAGGGCCATCTCGATTTGGAGAGTTCTGAGAGGCCTGGGCTTCCAGCGCTCGCAGAGTGGGTATCCCACCTCGTAAGCCCAGAAGAAGACTAGTTACCTTCTACTTTCCTGTCTCTCTCGCCACACCCCCTTCCCTCCAAGCTCAGAGCCAGTGGCCAAGAGGGCGCTCTAGAAGCATTCGGGAGAAGATTATTACCCCAGGTAGCCACATACTTTCTGTCCAAGCGGTGGGTTAAGCAGCTTTCGTCCCCGCTGTAGGGCGGTTTTCTGTCTTAGGAAGCGGCCTGGGCCCACCAAGGATGGCGGCTAGGAGACCCGCGGCGCTTGCTCAACCTGCAGTTTCCTTTCGCCTTCCTCCAGCAGCCCCAGACGCGCTCCCTTCCTTGCAGACCTGCCTACCTGTGGCCGCTGGCGCACCAGCCTGCGGTCACCCCGGGGAGGAAGTCTCACTTTGCGTAGGGATTTGTCCACACGCTTTGTTTTCTGTATCTGCGGCGTTTGAGAGCACAGAGTACATGTGACGCCCGATGTTAGGAGGTTCTTGCCTAATCCTGAGAAACAGATTTTGTTGCTTCATATTCTACATAAGAAGAATTCTAGGCTTAGAGAATTTAAGTGACTTGCTCACTCACGCACTGTAGCTCAGCCAGTATTACAATCCTCCTTCTTTAGGAGGAAAAAGAGGAGTGTGCTGGCTGGATCCAACCCTGGGGACCTGGAGATAGAGCTAGCGTTTGGGGGTCCTTGCTTCTCAGCGTCATCACTACCCCTGGTTCAGGTCTGCCCTCCCCCGGGGAGGCAGAGTCCCAGCATCACTCGGCATCTTAACCAGGCACCCCTAATCCTGGAGCCTGCTCACTAACGACCTCCGCAGGGCCTGACCGTTTTGGGGCTTCGGGGGGCGGGGGGCAGGGGGGGGGCCCGCTCAGTCCTCCTGACTATTTGCATAACGGAGACCGCTTGCTTCCCCGCCCCTCCACCACGTTCCCTTCCCCTTCTTTCCCAGTCCCTTCCACCCTTCATCCCCGGTCTCCCGCCCCTCCCCAGCAGATCCTACCCCCTTCGGGAACTCCGGCGTGGTGCTGTCAGCTCTGGGGCTCTCCTGCCCCCCCTCCTTGGACAAAGTCGTGAGGCACCTGGGGGAGGGGAGCCCTGAGCTGGGCCGGCCGAAGAAGACGTCTGGGGCTCTGCCCAGCCCTAACAAAGGGAGCCAGCTGCCGGCTGGCTGGGGTGTTGAGCTGGCGGAGCAGCCGCAGCCTCCACGAGGCCTCCACGAGGCCAGAGCACAGCAAGTGAGTAGGGGTGACGTGGGCCTTAGCGCAGCCTGGGGGGCCTCCCCCCACCCGGAGGAGTGCTGCGGAAGGAGTGACGCGTTGGGGCGTAGGAGGGGAAGGGATCGGCCGTCCCCAGGCGCGCCTAAGGCACACAGAATTGGTGTCCAAAGCCGCCTTAGCCACCTTCGCTGCGGGCTGGCCACCTTTTGGCTGGCGGTGTCAGTGTTTTTGTACTGGTCCAGGGGCCTCCCTGGTTTCTCCCCAGCTGCACGATCCTGAGGACCCACAACAAACCCACGTGCGCTTTGCCATCAGGAACCCTGCTTTCTCCACAGCACCGTCAGTAAGGAAGGGTGGCACGCCTAGCAGCGCCCAGGTTCCTTCAGATCCCGCATGCTGGGTTCACAGACAAGGAAACCGAGCACCCTGCCCCCGCGGCGGGGGGTGGGGACACAGGCACCATAACAAACGCACGTGCGCCCAGCCCTGGGCTCCCCGAGCACTGCAAACCCTTAGGAGCCGCCCTGCGGAACCGGCCATTGTCTCAGCTTCGGGGTAGGGAGCAGCGCGGGGGGCGCCACTTGCTGGAGGAGGTCGACAGAGACATTAAAAGGTACCACCTGGGCATCAGACCTAACTGCCAGACTTAAAAAGGGAAGAGAGAAATAAGAAAGCAGCTACGAAAAGATTATCGCAGGTCGAATCTGTCCCCGGCGGTGGTGTATTACTTGATGTGATCAGGACAACCCTTCACTTCCACCTCACGGAGGTTTCTTAGCGATGGGGGTTGAATTAAGGGTCTACGGGTAGCCCTCCAAAACTCCAACAACAACAACAACAACAACAACACAAAACCCAAACCACCTTGCCTGGCACACCGCTGTCCCTGCGCTCTGGTGGGAGGTCGTGAGCGCCTCTGTAGCCAGCCAGCAGAAAGAACGGTCCAATTCAAATAGCGCCCAGCACAGTCTTGGGTTTCGTATGCGCTGTGCTGTGTA
The DNA here is from genome assembly GCF_021234435.1 of Artibeus jamaicensis. Lineage (NCBI taxonomy): Eukaryota > Metazoa > Chordata > Mammalia > Chiroptera > Phyllostomidae > Artibeus > Artibeus jamaicensis. Next base: position 3,963,991 of record NW_026522046.1, on the reverse strand, counting down.
GGTCCCTGCGTCTAGCCTGCCCCGTGTCATTGGCCCCTTTTGTCTTTATGCATTTTTACTAGCAAGGCCAGCTGAGGCCTCCTGTTCTCTGTGGGGGCGCTATTATTTTCAGTTCTATTAGAGTTTGAGAGGAATTCCGAGGTCCGGAAAGACAGGCCTCTAGTTTGCTTTGCCTTTTTCTTTTTTTCCCCACTTCCTTTCTTATATATGCTCAGTTCAGCTTTGCGGGTTTTGGTTAATAAGACCTGCTCAGGCAGCTGCAAGGTGTTGGGGAGGATGAACTGGCTTTTTAGGTGATGCTGTTGGTGCAGGAGTAAACCCCAAAGACCGTGGGAGGAGGGAGGCAGGCACCACTGCTTAAGTGTGCTTGCTGAGCAGTTGGGTTGTGGCTTCACCGTGGCTAGTACCGCTGGAGATTAACTGGTCTCTGGGGGAAAGTGGGGAGCCTCCAGCCCCACGCCACTTTCATTGAGAGTCTGGAGAGCAACCACTGAACCGACTTATGTTATAGGTGGGAAATGGAGACCTGTGGAGTTCAGCAACTTGTCCATGTTTAAGCCCAAATCTGTGACAGAGACAGGACTTGGGTATGGGTCTCCCAACTCCCACACTGGCGGGCCACTAAAGGTGAAACTAGGGTTCTGTGGTCGGCTTTAAAAGCAGTGTGGCTTAAGGCAAAACAGAGTTAAACAAAGAAAGTAATTCAGATGGAAAGCTGCACCCTTCCATTATCCCTTTGAAGAGTTCGTTATTCATTTGAGAAAAAGATAGATTTAGTAATTCTTTACTCTTCTTCTAGCCTTTCATAAGCTTAGTTATTTTTCTCTCTTGGCTTTCCCCTCCCCTCAACTTGGAATAGGGCCAAGTGTGGAGACTCAGATGTTTTGCCTCCCATGCCAGCGCCAGAAGGCCTTTGTTTGGGCACAACATGGCCTGTTGACATGGCCCTGCTGGGAAGAAAGTGTCTCTTAGCAGGCTACTCCTAAGCCACTTGTGGGAGGACAAAGCTTTGTTCTCATTGACTTTATTTAATTAATTTTTTAAAAATTAGAGGTCCACGTAAGTAGCTGCTTATTTTTGTATTTGGCAGAGGACAAGTAGGAAAACAAAAAGCAAACAAAACAAAGCCAAACCCAAAAATACTTGGAGGCTGGGTTTCCCCAAAGTTAACATGCTGTTTCCCCCCGTCCTGTTATCTCCTGGCTGCATTGGTTTCTTTTCTGAGGGTTCCCAGTGTGTTGATTTTCATGGTGATTCTGCTGGGCATAAGGAACTTCAGAAATCATCTGGTCAGATGACGATTTCCTATTGTTTTTCAGATGGGAAAACTGAGGCCCGGCAAGGAGAAATTACTTGCCTTAGGACACGCAGCAAGGTGTCTGCTTTTAGTGCCTCTTTTTATGTAAAAGGGAGATGGTTGCATCGCAGGAGTTTTTCTTGGTATGCCACAGTAAAGTCAGAGTTATGATGGTTGTTGTAACAACACCCTCTAAGTCAGATAATGAATTCCTTAAGGATTTCAACAGGTTTTGGTTATTTAAAAACGCCATAGATCCCAATGGTAGATTCGGCGAGGTTATCACTGGGGATCGGTTTTTTTTACTGTTTACCAAATGGTTCCCTTTACTCTTGCCCTGTGCCCCACATACTCCTATTTCCAAGTAGGGAGCTGCTTTGAGTATAATCATAGAACAAGGGGCAACAAAAAGCCAGAAAAGACAAATCCTTCTTTAGCTCTTTGTGCTGTTGAACTTCTTGGGCTCCAGTTTCCTTCTTAGTACAGCAGGAGCCCCTTCTGCCAGCACAGGCTACTCTAGTGGAATGAGGATGCTTAGGCCTTAGAGTTAGAGAAGCAGCAGCTTCAGGCCATCCATCCTCTCCCCTGCGTTCCTTGAGAACCAGCAGGGATATTGTATGATGTGAGGGGAAGAACATGCTTGGGTCTTCTGGGGTTGCTGTGAGTATTAAGTCAGGTGACCTGTGGCACCTGACAGGCTACAGGTAACAGTTTTAGGACTGTTCAGACCACTCGGCAGGCCTGGGTGCTCTTTTTACTGGTAGAGAATTATGGGGGGAAACACCCCCAGAGTGTGAGCCCTGTGCTCAAGGAGGCCCTGCCTAGTCACAAAGGGGTGTGATTATTTGCCAAGCTATAAAGGGGGACTTTGGGTGGCTGTGAAGTGTGTGATTTTAAGGTAAATAAATTTAGTCAAAAAACAAATCAAAAACAAAAACAGAACTTTTGGTCCAAGTGGGTGAGACCTAACGTCATTCCAGTCATTCATTCTATGTTCACTGGCAATCAGGTGGGTTGGTGGGGTGTCCTGTGCTCAGTCTGGGGTCAGAAAGAACACGACCCATTCTCTTCCATTCTCTGTCCATGCCTCCCACCCCCACCACCTCAGAACACATTTGGATCTTCCCTTAGGAATTGCCCTCAGAAAATACACATAATTTATCTCAGTATTGAGCTGGGATGGGGATACCCCTTTTCTTCATGAGTCAAACAAGAGCAGGAGGTAAAATGGAAGAGTGGAAGAGGGAAGGTTTCAAAGAGAGCATAGCTCTCTACAAATGTGTGTATGAGGTGGCATTAAAAAATGACAGGGATGATTCATTAATGAAATTCATAGTAATTTCCTGGAACATTAGAGTTCGAGAATTTGCTCAGACCTGGTGTCAGTGATTTGTTCACTCAGAGCCCAACTGGGAAAAACAAAAACAGAAAGGTTTTTCTTGCTCATCTGTATGTGTGCTGCACATGTTCTGATTCTGATAGATGTACTTCTCATAGGTTTATATGTAACAGTAACAAAGTTTCACATTAAATTCTGGAGTGATTTTTCTAAGCCATTATTAGAAAGGTCGGGTTAGCCTTCAGAATTAATTTGGTGATTTAGATTTTGTCTAGCGTTCTGATTATACGAATAAAGCATGTCCATTGAAGACAATTTGGAAAAGTAGAAAAGAAGTACAGAGAAACAAAAAAATTCCATTGTTTGAAGGCAGTGATGATACACTGTGTGTGCAGTTATCTCTTGTCTCTTGCTTTTCTTGCTTAACCTTCTCATACATACACATCAGATTCTACGTCTGCATCAGAGCTCTGCCTTTTCTTTCATCACATGCATGTCTGCTGCTCAGTATCTCCAAGGCCAGGTAGTCCTACTGGATCTGATCACTTCTGTGAGGCTCTGCAGAGGAAGGGGCCTCCAGCTTCCTCCCTCACTCCCACCCCTGCCTCAAGCATTCCAACACCAGCCATTTTAAAAAATTAAATTTATGGGGGTGACATTGGTTAATAAGGTTGTATACGTTTTAAGTGTGTATTTCCATGGTACCTGATCAGTGTGTTGCATTGTGTGCCCACCACCCAAGGTCAGGTCATCTTCTGTCTGCATGTATTTGACCCCCTTTACTCTGTACTGTCTCTCTACCCCTTTTCTTCTGCTAATCCTCTACTGTCGTCTGTGTCTGTGAGGGTTCTTTGGTTTGTTTCTTTTTCCTGTTTACTCATTTGTTGCTTTCAGTTTTATATCTTGCATATGAGTGAAGTCATATGGTCCTTAACTTTTTCTGTCTGACTTATTTCACTTAGCGTGATATTCTCAAGGTTCATTCATATTGTGGCAAATGGTAGTATTTCATTTTTTCTTATGGCTGAGTAGTATTCTGTTGTGTATATGCACCACATCTTCTTTATCCAATCCTCTATTGAAGGACACTTCTGTTGTTCTCATGTTTTGGTCACCGTGAATAATGCTGCAGTGAATGTAGGGGTGTATGTATCTTTGCGAATAAATGTTTTCAAATTTTTCAGGTAGATACCCAGAAGACAGATTGCTGGGTCATATGGTAACTGTTCCTAATTTTTGGAGAGATTCCGTACTGTTTTCCATAGTGGCTGTACCAGTTCGCATTCTCATCAGCAGTGAATAAGGGTTTCTTTTTCTTTCCAACTTTTCTAACACTTGCTATTACTTCTCTCTCGCTCTCTTTTTGAACATATCCTCATGATTTTATGGGCACATAATAAAACAAAAAATGAGGGTTAGAACAGGATCACCTGGCCCTTTATCTTCGTATCTCCTCCCAGTTCAGAATGCTGGCATCTCTTAATAGCCAGCATTCCCTTAGATCTGCAGTTGGGCTCAACACACTCAAGCCTCAGCACAATTTTCTTTGTAGTTTTAGCCTTTTTTTGGAAAATCGGCTCAGTCTGTCCACCACAGCCACTCTGCTTCCTGTCACAACACTGCTTCCTCTGGGCGTACGGAGGATCCTTGCCCGTCTCGTACTGTGTTACTTTGTGGGGTTGATGCTTGTCACACTTCTTACAGAAAGTGTGGTGGGTTTTGGGTATGTTCACCATGTTTATGAGAATGCTAACAGCACCACTAACAGCACTGGAAAGCTGGTCTTGTTAATGGCCATTCTCACAGGTGCAAGAGGTGGCATCTCATTGTAGTTTTGATTTGCATATCCCTAATAGCTAGGGAAGTTGAGCAACTTTACATACACCTGTTGGCCATTTGGGTGTCTTCTTGGAAGAAGTGTTTCTTCAGGTTCTCTGCCCATTTTTTAATTGGATTGTTTGTTTTTTTGGCAAACAACAGCTATTTTTATATTTGAAGAAGTCTTTAAGATGGAGGAGGAAGGGCCCCACATACGGTCTTGGTCCTAGTCCTGCCCTTGTGACCTCCAACAGCTTATTTTCGCACCCCAGATTTCAGTTTCTATAGGTATTAAGTAAGCAACTCTAAGGTCATTTGTTAATGCATTCCTCATGTATTCAAATGCCCACTCTAAACCAAAGACGTAAAAGAGCTCAGCTTTTAAAAAGCTCACAGTACATTGGAGAGGCATCAGGGTAACAAGGCACTAGTGCAGGATGCTGTGGACCGAGAGGAGGGGCAGCCCCCCCCAACAATGGAGCAGTGGGAAAGGAGGACTTCCTGGGTGGAGGCCGCTACTGAATAGTCAAACGCTTCTTATTTTTCCCTTAATGCAACCAATTCTGAGATCAACATGTTTGTGAATAAATCTCTATTCATATTTCAGATAAATTCCAAGGGATAGAATCCTAAAATTGGAATTACTAAGATACACTTTAAAGGCTATTATCATTTAAAAAGACTTCATAGGTTTAGTCCCAGTTACCTATAAAGTCTTAAAATACTTAAGTATTCTGTGTTGTGGGAACAGTAGAAGTTAAGAGCACAAGCAATTAAGGATTTCATAAATTATCACCAGTGTAGATGTGGAGAAGGTACTTAAGCTCACTTTCTTACCTCACTGGGCCATTGTAAAAATTAAATAAAATCCTAGCAAAAGAGCCCAGTATAGTGCCAGGTATACAGGAAGCAGTCAGTAAGTGATAGCTATTATCGTTATACCTGGGATTTTCATGAACTGCAGAAACTTTTGGCCCTAATATTTCTCTTACCATGTTAACAGGCAGAAAATCAGTTAAAATGGAACCCCATACCAGATGACACATTGAGTGAGAAATGATCACTTATGTGATGCATTATTTAAAAAGTCTTATTGCGGAAAATTTCAAACATATGAAATGGTGTAAGGAACCCCCGTATACAATCATTTCTCTTTGATGGTTATCGAAACTCATGGCTGATACATAACTCCCTACTCCACCCAGATCACTTTGAAGTGCGTGTGTGACATTGGTCCAGCCAGAAATATTTCACTGAGTTGTGTGATGCATATTCAACGTATTGTTGTGCTTGACGGTCTCTGCCGTCGTTGTCATGTGTGCGTGCGTGTGTGAGAGAAAGAGACAGAGAGAGTGCCAACCTGAGAACTTAAGTTTTACTGCTTACGTGAGTTTTCCTGCCAGGTCCTGTGCCCCAAAGAGACTAGGTAAAGGGCGTTTAGAGTCAGGAGACCTGATGGGGTCCACTTTTAAGCAGCTGCAGGCTTTTGGCAAGTGACTTCTGAACTTCTTCGATAAAAAATTTGGTGAGTATTGAATGAGGTAATCCATGAGATAGCCCAGCAGCTCCATGTTAGCTGGGCATAAATCAGACTTGAACCCAGCCTCCTCTCCCTGAGAAACAGTATCCATCCATGTGGAATGGGGGTCACAGACCGAAGGCCCACACAGCAGCACGTATTCAGGTAGCATTGCCACCAGTCTCTCATTCTGAGGATGAGGTCGTGGCTCAGGTGAACACCTAGTGTGCAGAGCACCCCACGCTGCCAAATCTCTCTTATCCCTTCTCGCTCATCCCTTCACCTCTGCTTTATGGCCGAAGGTAGGGAAGTCCGGAGAAGGCAAGGCCCTGTCAACTGTGCCTGTGCTTTTCCCCCCTGGCAAGAGACAGGCTCCCCTTTCCCACTCTGATTTTGAAGAATCTTGACTCCTTCTGACTCACTGTTATACCCGAGTAGGAATTTTTGACTCGACTAACAGAAAAATGTTAGTTGATCTGATTTAGTCATTCAATAAAAGCCGTCTCTTTAAGCCACTGGGACTCCCATTATGTAAGGGCCCGCAGTGGGACTTGCGTTCTCCTGCTGTCACTGGCTGGCTGTGTGGCCTTGGCTCAGATGCCTGCCACCCTGGGCATGCTGCCTCAGGGACTCAGCGCTCAGTTCTCCAGGCCCTTCCAGCTGTGAGTTCGTCAAATGGCAAAGGGTGAAAGATATAGGTCAGGGAGCTGCTTCACACAAATAGTAAATGAAATCTGTTTGTTTTAGAATCTGCAAGTAGGGAAAAAATCACCCCCCCCATCTTTGCCTTCATTTCCCTCAGATACATTTAAAAAACTCAGTCAGTGGGTTACATCATGACTGCCAACTTTACAAATTTGCCTTTTTCATGTTACTATATTTATTAGAGGTATTTCCATTATCAGGGTATACCTATTTTTTTTGCACAGCTGCACCACATTCTATATTACAGATGTGTTTACTTCATCAGTCTTCTGTTGACAGGCATTAATCTATTTCCATAAAAAATATATTTGTAAGTGACCTTGGACATATGGAACAATGGTTGTCAATGCCTGTGCCTAAATGAAGCCAGTCCATCAAATTCCGGAAAGGGTGGAAAGAAAATGGAAACAGGGACACTGGGGACCACACCCTGGAGAGCTGGAATGAAGGGCTCCCAGGAAGTTACTAAGAGGCTGACTCTTTGGATAGGAGGCTATTTTTGGAGACAGCCTGCCTGGTTGGGTGCCCTTGGCTTCCAGGGCAAAAAACTGAGCTATGTCATCCCCTCCTCCTCCTCTCACTTGTCTCTGGCACTTCCAAGTTTGTGTCTGTTCCCAGGGTCATTGGGGACCCAATGGGAGGACTGGAAGTTGAGTGAGGGAGAAGGGAGAAGCCCAGAAGAGGAGTACTTGATCTCAGGCTCTGGAAGAGGGGCTGCCGTGCTCTGTCAGGTGGTTCAGTTCCATCTGGAGTGTTTGTTATGTTTCCCCGGGGCCAATACAGATCGTGATAAAATGAAGCAACCCCCCAGATGGGCTACTTAGAAGCCGAGGGTTTAGACACCGTATTGGAGGTGGAGTAAAAGTGGAATCTGGGACTTTTTAGTGTGTAGAAGATAGAACAACAGGCACCTTCTTCATGTGGAAGAAGAATTAGAGTCACTCTGAGTGGCTGCTGTCAGTGGGAGAACCAATTCAGTGTGGGGGAGCAGTTGCAGAATGGCAGATAAGGAAGAACTTAGCCGAACGAACTGCCCAACCATGGAACAAGCTACGTCACAAGGCAGTGAACTTCCTGTCGTGAGAATACACAAGCAAAAGTTGCAGGTGAAAGTGTTAACCACCAGAGGATTCCTGCTTTGCAGAGAGGTTGGCCTAAAATGCCCCTTCCAACTTTGAGAGTTTATGACTCTGTGACTATAGGGCAAGAAGCAGAAAGATGCAAAATCAGACTGACTGGGTGGGACAAGTTATACACATTGTAACTGGAGCAGTGTTCATAAGGCTGAAGGTCAATTACAATGGAAACCTCTAAAGGAGATTTAAACATTGTTTCCCTCTGGATCCTGGCAGTCCTCCTCCTGTCTCTCCTTGGCTTCAGCTCTGCTTGACTCTATATTCATCAATTATTTCCACAGGAATAAATATATCACATACACTTTAGATGACCAGGAAATCTGGCAACCAGAAAAGAACTACATGTCCCAGGAGATGATTGTAATTTTTGTTTCATTACAGTCTTTCTAAATTTACATCCATCTCTTGGTATTGCTAGCACAGTCCTGAGACGTCATTCAGTGTTAATTTTAAGAGCACGCTCTTTTTGGCAACCTCTGGAAGAGTCTCTGAGCTGGAGTTGACAGCACCCACTATGTTGAGTGCTCGTCTCTTTCTTTCCTGCGGATGAGGAAAAGCCTCTTGGACTTAAGTCCTAGCCAAGTCTTGGTGAGGGAAACATGACAAGGTTAGCATCCTCTGAGCATCCTCTGGCTTTTGCTGTGCACCTGGGCCTAAGGAGGCGCTGTATGTGTTCTCTCATCCAGTCCCCACAGCGACATTTGGTGTCCTCCTATCATGAGCTCCACTTTACAGTTGAAAAAACTAAGCTTTTAGAGAGTGGTAGAGACTCACCCTAAGATTCACTATTGCTAAGCAGTGAAGCTGGTATTGGGTATAACTTTCCTATGTCATTATAGGTTTTCTCACTGCTGACATACGCAGCCTTTCAGGTGTGAGAAGGCTTTGTCCTTGTGTTTCAATGGGGACTTGCCTGACTTTCTCCTTATAGGGACTATGGAAGTTTTCTACCCCTGAGAGCATATGATTGGAAAGAACTCAAGGGACAGTCACACGAATAGCATGACATTTGGATCCAGCTTACATTTGCTCATTTCCTTTTTTGGTCAGAGTTGTTTGCATTGAGTCTGGTTTCCTTTCTTTCTTTCTTTCTTTCTTTCTTTCTTTCTTTCTTTCTTTCTTTCTTTCTTTCTTTCTTTCTTTCTTTCTTTCTTTCTTTCTTTCTTTCTTTCTTTCTTTCTTTCTTTCTTTCTTTCTTTCTTCCTTTCTTTCTTTCTTTCTTTCTTTCTTCCTTCCTTCCTTCCTTCCTTCTTTCCTCTCTCTCTTTCCCTCCCTCCCTCCCTTCCTTTTTTTCTTTTTTCTTTTGCTTGCCCTTTAAAGCTCTGGTATCCACTTGTACTCATTATTTGGTTCTGACTGGAAATAAATACTGGTAGTGAGCATGGCCCCAGATTGGTGGGTACCACTGGTCAGTGACCTCAAATGCTTTTAGCCTGTAAATGGAACTCAGTATCAGCATTGTTAAAGGCTTATCTGCAGCTGTGCTTCTAGGTTCTTAAACAATTTCTTCTTTTGTAAAGTTTATTTAATATTCATTCGTCAAATATTTGTTGAGTTCCTACTGCACGGTAGGCATTGGGAACATGCATTGTATATATGCATACACATATTCAATGTGTCTAGCAGGGCCTTGGAACTTAGTGGCAGACTAACTTCTTCTATCAATCTCTTCCTCTCTTCTCAGAGTCCTTGTTCTTTTTACTTATTCAACAGACACTAAGTGCTTGCTGTAGCCCAGGCACAATGCTCATTTTTAGAATATAGACCCCAAATATTCCCACAGTTCTGTTTTTTCAAGAGGAAGGTGGACAGGCAGATATTAATTATACTATAATGTGATAAATATTATGATTTGGGTACACACAGAAGTTGGGGAAAAGGTACATTGGTTTGGGAAAGCTTCCTGGAGGAGGTGATGCCTAAGCTGGAACTTAGAGGGCTGTAGCTGTTAACCTCTGAGAAAGGGGCATTTGAAGGAGGAGAGGCTGCAGGAGCAAAGGTATGGGGTGAAGAATGGCTTGTTGTATATGTGGGAAACTCCTAGCAGGTTGATGTTCCTGGGGAGGAACATGTAAGGCAGGAAGCTGTGAGGGATGAGGCTGGAATCATTCTATGCACATCTCATATATTTTTCATAACCTTCCTATGTGGCATATACTATTATTGTCTCCATTTAATAGATGAAGAAACAAAGGCTGAGGGAGGTTTGGTGATTTGTTCAAAGTCAGACAGCGATTGAGTAGAGGTGCTTGCACTTGAATGTAGGCTTGCTCAGCACCCCCAGCAGTGCCTGCAGAGGCAGGTGGGGAAGGTTTTGTTTGCTGGTCCAGGTGCTCGTTTCTTCTCTATTAATCTATCAAGGGTAATACTCTTGCTGAATGCTTTTTCTTCCACCTGCCTCATAGTGTTTTCCAACCTATAGTTAAATCAGGATGAGCAGGCCTGGTATTGAAGCCTCTTTTTAGTCTTGTTTCTAGCTTTTTGAAAAAAGATTTTATTTATTTTTAGAGGGGAAGGGAAGGAGAAATAGAGAGAGAAGAACATCAGAGTGTGGCTGCCCCCTGTGCACCCCACACTGGGAACCCTGCCCGAAACCCAGGCACATGCCCTTGACTGGGAATCGAACTGGTGACCCCTTGGTTCACAGGCCCACACTCAATCCACTGAGCCACACCATCCAGGGCCTTGTTTTTAGCTTTTACACTCCCTTTCATTGACAAAATCGGTAGTCCAGAAATCTTAAACAAACAAAACAAACAAACAAAAACCTTTATATGCCCAACCATGTGTGACAAGGGATGGGGGGAAGTTTCATCCTCTTTCTCAAAAGTTCCAGGTTCATTTAGTAACCCAGGCAGCCCGTTAGGGACTGGAGTGAAGTAATCAGTGTGGGTTGGAAGAGGCCGAGCGGGTAGACCAGGAGCTGTCGACCCTTTAAGGATGAGTAGGATGAGGAAGATAAAAGGCCTGACAAATTAGTAAAATTATTCTGTCCTCACCCAGTGATAAATGAGATACCGCTGGCGCATCCCCAGGATAATTTCTGCATTGGAGTTGGCTCTCGGGTGGGAGAGACAATAGGGGTATTCATGCACTCATTTATTCAAAATAAAGTTTATCAAAGACCAATTAAATGAGAGCACAACGATAAGATGATGAAACTACAGAAAGAAAGAAAAAGGGCCATCACAGAGCTGAGGAACAAACTTGAGGGTACAGACAACTTCATCAGAGAAAAAGTCAATGGAGGAAAAAAGTAGAGTCCACTGAGAACTAAATTACTAACAGAGAGGAAAGGCTTGAAGAAGATTGCAATATATGCTGAGAAAAAATAAAATACATCAGAGAAAATCATGCAGAGATGACCTCTCGGAAGGTAAGTGGGCATCTGTGGAAACACATGCCACTTCCCTTGCTCCAGCCGCATAGTTACACGGACCCACTGGGCTGCAAAGGAGGCTGGGAAAATGTCTCCAGCTGGGTGGCCATGTGCCCTCTCAAAATTCAGTGTTTTTCCATTACTGAAAGAGAAATTAGGAACTGGATACTGGGAGCAATTAATTTCTGTCACAAGGAGAAAGTCATGTTGCCCTCAGACTTGATCTGCAGCAGAAGAAAAACTGGAGAATATAGAGAAGAGATATGTGGAATTTTGAGGAAAAGATGGTGTAACTGAAGATTTTACTCTTAATTAAATCACTCTGCAAGGCTGAGGCAGGCAGCCATTCTCATCCATGCGAGAACTCAGGGAATATAGCATATACCAGCCCATCTTGGGAAAACCTACTTGATGATAAAAAAGAATAATCAAAAGCAAACTTAGGAAGGCTTGGTTAAAGGTCATTTGGTGAGCCCTTTATCCATTCAAATAGAGCAAAGCTGATAAACAAGGGTGGGCAGTAAGCCTAAGAAATATAATGAGACAAGGATAACAGAATGTAAGAGAAATGAAGAGCTCTGGGGGGGGGGGGGGTGGGCTCACTTTCCTGTCTTGCTCTGACTACTAAGGGTGTTTAAGTCAGGGCTCCGACCTTTCAGATACATGTGTATATAAACTCAGACAGATCTTTAAGGATCCTTTTGGTGGGGAAATGTGTTAAAAGTTCACCTTTTCCATTATTTTTTTCTGTAGAAGTAAAATAAAATAAAGTTTTAAAATAAAAAATAGCTATTTTATAAAGCAATTTCATCCATTCTTCTTTCACACATTCTTCCATTTTCACACTTCTATCCATGTGAAAATGCAGAAACATGAAGAATAATATTAATTTATTTTTTGTATGTGTGGTTGGGTGATCTCAGGTAACATTTAGCTCTGTATAATCTAGTATTGATTGATTAAAAATAATAAGCTGGCACTTATTTGAATAAAATCACCAAGGCTATTCTAAAAGGCACTGTTAAATTCTGATACTCAGGGCATGAGGGGGGTCATGGAACAAGACAGTGTCTTTTCATGGGGAAGTTGGCAAGTCAATCACATGAAAACCAAACTGTAGGTAAAACGAAACACTTCATAAGTCAGATGAACAATTGGGTGTTGGGCCCAGAGGACAATGGGGACGGTGTCACAAAGAGAGAGATTTGCAGTGGTTTGAGGAGAGTTGTGATAGGTTGAGAATGAAGAAAGGATTCAGTCAACACACAAAGCCTGGAGGAGTGAAACGTGCAGGCTGTTTGGGTAACAGGGCAATCTGTTGTGGTTGGAGAACGAAAAGTGAATGAAAGGATAGCAACTGTTCAATAAGTGCCCGCAGGTACCAAGTACAGCACAGAGATATCTCTGAACAGCTAACAGAATGGGTATGGTTAGCCCTCTGGAACAGATGAGGAAACTGAAGTTAAGAGATAGATTTTTCTGCCCAAAGTTGCACGGTAGTGAGATTGTGATTTGAGCCCCTGGGCTGCCTGCACTCACTCCCAAGCCCATGGTTCTTCAGTGCTCTGACTGGCAGTAGACAGGGGACCTGAATTAGCTGACTTTGTGAACATGAAGTATAAAAATAGAAATAAATGTCAAGAATATTTTTATAGGTTAACATTTTATAGGTAAATATATTTTATATATTTACACACAGTAGACCTATGAAATATAAGTATATTTTACATGAAATTTTTATAGGTAAACCTTTAGGTAAATATAAAACTTAAATTTGATTCAGACTCTGCTATCCAGCAGCTGTGTAACCCCAAGCTACTTAATCCAAACCCTAATTTCCTTATCCATAAAAGGGGATAATAATGGTGGGGCTGTCTAACCCCAGATTTGTTTTTATGTATAAATTAGATCATAGATGTGAAAAGTTGAGAAAGTATAAAAGAGCGACACAGAGGGTTATTGATGACATACTCCTTGCTCTTCTGTGAACTTACAGACTTCTGTTAAAGTGCCCACAGGGGTCTATAAAAACTCCCACAGTCATGGACAGGGTCCCTGCAGGCTTGCAATGAATGCCTTGGTCAACTGGTCTCCTGACTCAGACAACGGCTGGGGGCTGTGGGGGGAGGGGGGAGGGGGAGGGAGGCCAGCAGTCTGCCTGCCTTCCTGGTTGCTGGGAAAGTCTGGGTCAGAGAGTTGGGCTGTCAACACCTGGGAGTTACACAGGGCAGAGGAGGGTGCTCCAGACCTGCCAGCCTCCAGGAAGGAATGTCAGAGCTGCCAGGCGAGCAGGCACCGGCTACGTGTGCCTGGCAGGGAGGCTCAGGGTCTAGAGAAGGGCTAGGAGGGACAAAGTTGTCTGGGGACTCTGGAGCAGTGTTTTTTTCTCCAGGAGTTCTGATGAGGACAAGGCAGGCCCTGACTTCAAAGAAATTGGGCTCCGACGCAACATATCAGGGTGGGCCTGCAGCCAGACCTCAGCCCTGAGTTAGTGTGGCCTGAGGCAACTTACATTTCTTCAGGAAGGACCAGGCTGGTTTTAGGGTCTGGGATGGGGCCTCCCATGCTGCCGAGGGTCCAAAAGCCCTGTGCATGTGCGGTGTGTTGGGGCAGTGAGGGTGGCTAGGGGCTGGTTTTTGAGAGTCTGACTTCTTACTTCTGTAGTGATCAGTTCTTTCCTCATCTTCCTGGTCTCTTTACTATGTTCCACACTGGCCTTTTAGCTCATTCTCAGCTCAGGATAAGCCCCTTAACGCTGTGACATCCAAAGGAAAGAGAAGATGTAGTCCTCTTGTACTGTGCTCACTATTATATGAAGGTAGTTATGAGAGACCATGGCCTCCTGAACAGCAGGATGCTGACTGGGTTCTCTGCACAGCCTTGGGCCCAGCACAGTGTGCAGCCTTTAGGAGGCCTCGTGGAGTGAGCTCAGCTCTCCCGATGCACACTGTCTACCCACTGAGATCAAGATGCACTCAGCCAACAGTGAGCATGAGCTGGTGGTCCCTAGGTAAGGTGGGGGCTGCAGGAACCCATGGCAGGGAACACCTGGGGCTCTGGTGGGTCCTCCCACCAGACAGTCTTTTTTTCTACCTGTTACTTCTGGCCTTGAGTGAGAGACAAGCAGCAAGATGCATTAGGGAATGTTCTCTGGGCTGATCTATGGAGCTGAGCCCTGGTGGGGAGTCAGGTTTGGGACCTTGCTCTCATTTTTCTTACCCTGTTGGAAGCCAGGGTCATGGGAGTGTGTCCCTGGTAAGAGAAGAAGACAGTGAGAGACCTCTGCCAAAGGCAATTAGGCTGAATCATCACCTGTCTGAGCAGACTGCAGGGATTGCCTTTGTCAATTGAACAGTGTTGGGAGGATGCTGGCCCAGGGCCTGGACTGGGGGTGGTTCATGACAACATTAGTATGAAATCCCCAGAAGATGCTTCCTGCTAGAGGGCTTGCACTGGTTCCTTTTTTTGCTCTACACAATACACATCTTATTCTGGCCTCTAAATTTGGAGAGGAAAGAATGAGTAAGGAGGAGATGGGAGAAAGGTACCCCCCAGGGAAATGCTTCTGCACTGGGAGAGTGCTACCTTTGTGTCCCAGACAATTCAGGTGACTCCCAGTGGGAGGGTTGGGGGACAACTCACTCCTTTTTCCATACCCTTTACAGTGTCACCTTTCTGAGAAGCCCTTCTCATATTGGGAAAACCCCCACATACTTTGCAGCCAGTAGACTTGAGTTTAATTCTAGCGGCGGCCCTTGTCAGCTGTGTGAACTTGGGAAATTCTCTGACTCTCAGTTTCTCGTCTGTGTTCTTCATGGATCATTCCTACTGCATAGCATTGTCTGAGTGCTCTCTTGTGCTTAGACTAGTGCTGCTGCATGGTTAGTGATCAATAAATGGTAGAAATTTTAAGAATATTTTATTTATTTACTTTTAGAGGGAGGGAAAGGGAGAGAGAAAGAGAGGGAGAGAAACATCAATGTGTCATTGCTTCTCACACATCCCCTACTGGGGACCTGGCTGGCAGCCCAGGCATGTACCCTGACTGAGAATTGAACCAATGATTCTTTGGTTCACAGGCCAGCACTCAATCCACTGAGCCACAGCAGCCAGGGCTAAATGGTAGTAATGTTTAATGTCATAGCACCTTTCAATAGTTATTTTCAGTTATCAGTCACCTAATGAGCCAGAAACTCTTCTAGACACAGTGAATATGAAGCTCCACAGGTCTAGCCTCACCCTGGAGGGGCCTCCATTTAGAAGGAGAGATGAGTATGTATAATCAGGATGCAGGTGCACAGGAGCTGCACACATTGCTGTGGGAAGAAGGGGCAGGGGCAGGGTGGGGTTGGAAGAGGTGAGACCCCCAGAAAAGGGGTTTGCAAATAGATAGGGTGGTGGTGGGGAGAACAGCAGGGCCAGGGTTCACACAGGGATTTGGCATTGGATCCACATGTTATGGGAGGAGGCAGGAGCTGATTGTAGGGGCTCCCACACCATTTGGCTTATACCCTCTGCCTGCATTAGAGCCCACGCCATTTGGCTCAGGGTAGAGTCTGCAGCCTTTGTCCCTCAGTTGGGTGGACCTGGACCCAGCCAGGCTTGATTTGAAGAGAGGTTGTTGAAATGGCACTTAACAGCACAAGCCCAGGGCTCAGGACTCTCTCCAGGCTCAGGGCTCGGGTCAAGGCTGGACCTTCCCAGAGGGAGCAGAACAGGTTATCAGACAAAAATTGTAAATGTGGCACCCCTAAAATGTAGGCTTCAAATGGTGTGGATTGTGGGGGGAGCATCACAAAACTCTGAAACAAAACTGTTATCAAATTGGGACATAGGGAGGCTGGGTAGGAGGGGTGGCCTATGAATCCAGTGATCCCATGTGCAATGCTCAATGTCAAACACACACCATCCCCTGCAGAGGAGACTCCTTGATGTTTGAGGATATACATTTGTGATTTTAGTTATCCACCAATGACTTCGAAATCCTGTAATATACAGAAATGGGGCGAATGGTTTGGATGAGATAAAAACGAAACTGGATTTGCTACCAGGATGGTATATGTCACTAAGCTGGTGACGCAAACACAGCCAGTTTTGTTTATTGAGCTCTTATCACGTCCAGACATGATGTACACTTTAAAGATATTTCATTAACCCTAGATAAATCCAGCTCTCTTGCTGGGGAGAGGTTAGTGTTAGGGTTAGGGTCAGCAGGTCTGCTCCACACAGCTGAACGTGACTATAGAAAAGCACACCATCCTCTGGTCTAGGCTCCCTTGAGTTCATGACCATGGCCCTTGGGTGGACTTTGGTGTAGTCAGATCATCTTTATTTCTAGTGGGTCTCGACTCTGGTTTCTACTAGCATTACCTGGGGGAGATTGTAAAGTACTGCTGCCTAAATCCCACCCCAAATTAATGAAGTCAGAGTCTTCATGGGATGGGTCTGGGTATCAGTATCTTTCTTCAGAGCTCCGCAGTTTTCCCAATGGACAGCCTTGGTCGTGAAGCACTGCCATTCGCTGTAATCCAGGTGACTGTTTCACACCTTTCTCTCTCTCTTCAATCCTTTAACACCTCTTCTTTAGCTTTAATCTCAGCCGAGAACTGCGTTACACTCTCACTCGAGAAAATAATGGCAGAAGGATACTTTTCCACTACCTTTCCACTACTAAATCAATGCCCAATATTCTACTTCTGCTTGTTAGTTTGGATGATAAATGGTTTCTGCTTCTATTTAAGACCAACCCCTCCACTTGTACTGCATCCTGTTCCCTTAATTAAGGACATGACTTCAGTAATTCTCTCTTCTTTCCAATGTTTCTCTACTCAACCATTTCTCTCTCTCTCCCCTGACACCTCCCCTCTCTCCCATACCCACTGTCTTCCTCCCTCTCCATCTATGGCTGTTGACCGTCATTCCTCCCCTCCACACACATATGCACAGGCCTATTTTCCCCGACCTCGTCTATCCCTCCAGCTACTGCCTCATTTCTCTGCTCCTTGAGTCATCCATGCTTGCCCCCTGCAGTTTCTCTTCTCTCATTATTTAAACCCAGTCTAATCACTGTTTGCATTCGTCATGACACAAAAACTACACCTGTTGGGTTCACCAGGGACCTCCATATTTCCGTATCCAATAGTCAAATCTCAGTCCCAATCTTCATTTATCAGCATCATTTTACGTAGTTGATTATTCAATCTCCCCTTCAAAAAAATATCTTCTCTTGGCTTCTGGAATACCACTCTTTTTGGTTCTCGTCTCTCACTGGCTTTTGCCTCTCAGTTTCTTTTGTTGGCTGATCTTCACTTGTTCATTTTTGAGCGCCCTGGGGAGCAGCCCTTGGACTTGGCCTCTTCCCTGTCTCCTCACTCCCTGGTGATCCTCTGCCATTCACATGCAGACATCCCTCAGTGTATAGCTCCATCCCAGGCCTTTTCTCTGAGCATCGCACTCATATGTTCACTTATCTACTCAACAAGTTTCCTTAGGTATCTAATAGAGATCTCAGTGATGACAAGTCCAAGACTGAACGGCTGCTTTTTTCTCAAGCAGCTTCCAGAGTGACAAAGTCCCTGTGAAAATGCCCCTAATGTGACAGGAGATGTAGGAAACACTTAGGAAATGCGTACACAATCCCTTGTCTACAATTTCCAAATATAAAAGTCTGTGAAAACCAAGTTTTATTTTTAACTCATTTGGTGGCAAAACTTGATCCAGACTGATGTGAGTCTATTTATAAATCTTTAACCTACTTAGTTTAAATATTTATTTATTTGTGGCATAAATATTATTTCATATAATTATGGAGAGCTGTCCAATCTGGCTGCAGATGCCATGTAACACATAATTTAGTCAGATATTGCTTTTCTACAGCATGAAGAATTCCAAATCCCAGTGCTTATTAGATCCCACAGATTCCTGGTAAGTATAATTATGAACCTGTGTCAAAACGTCTAAATGTTCAACATTTGAAACTATGCATGTAAAAAAAAGAGCTTTATTTGTTTCATCTGGTAAGTAAAATTCCTTTGAAGGATCATTCTTTCTAGGAAAAAACTCACTATGAGACCTGACTGAGGTTAGGCACAGCAGGCCAGGCTGTGATGGGCATATGTGAAACAGAGGGTGTGAATAAGTCTATGTACTGAACAATGAGGTCTCTACTCCCCAACCTTATTTTTTGTGGGTTCCCATGGTACTGGCAAGCTAGGGTTGTACTCCCTAGTTATGAGATGACAAGAGTCTCTCTGTAAACTGAATAGCTGATGAGAAAAGGCCTGTAGATAATGCTATTTAGGGTTTTAAAAATAAAATGGACAGATTATTCTCAATCCCTTTCTTGTAAAACCCACCAGCCCGGCAGTCCTGCCCACACACAGAGCTTCTGGTCAGTTTTTCAGTGTGTCACTTTTAAATAAAAAAGAGACCACTAAGGGTCACCAGATATTTGAGAAAGCTTGGAAATTAAAAGTATCATAGCAGAAATATATGAATCAGTGAAGGGTTTGGAATATAAAGTTGAAGAAAACTTGCCAAAAGTCAGACCAAAAAGACAACGAAATGAAAAATAAGAAAGAACCATTCTAAAAAATTGAACACCTGAGTAGTAGTAGGGCTTCCATAAAAAGGGAATAGGACACTAGAGGGTAAGAATCTTGAGAAATAGCACAAGAAAAGTTCTGAGAACTAAACAAACAACACAGGCTTTTATATTAAAAACTTACTTGAGTGCCCAGGGCTATGAATGAAAAAAGACACACACCAAAGCATATCATTGTGAAAAAAAACTGAGGAAAAGCTTATAGACAAAGGAAAAAAGCAAACCACAAACAATTACACAGAAGAAGAGAAATCTGATTCTACACTAACATTAGAAGCTAGAAGACACTGGAGCCCTGTGGAGAGCAAGACCAATAAAATGGGATTGGTCTGATCGAAATAGCATAAAGTATATAAAACAAAGTGGAGTCACTCATATCAACCAACATGGCTGTCAGTCAGCTATGACTCTTCGGTTCAAGATGGAAACTACCCAAGTCAGAGCAGACACATCTGGCAAGGAGACACTCCTAAAATATCTATCTGCACATGTGACCAGAATAGCCGTGTCTGACACCACTTTCAAGGTATAACAGGCAGGCTCCAGACCACTCCTGAGACTGACGAGCTCCACACACCAAAGTGCTGCTCCGCGCCACACTGATCTCTCTTCGCATTGGTCGCTGGTGGCTCTGCCCTGCTGGACCGAGGACTTTGTCTCCCCTGCTGCCCACATGGCTCCAGAGAGCTTTCCTTGCAAGACACTAGCAACTCCCTTGTCCACTGTGCTGTCTCCCAGACCTGCAGACTAAGACTCTGGGACTTGGGTTCATTATTTGCTGTTGATCTCTCTGTGTGTGTGTTTACATTTCTCCTAGATTGTTAGAGTATAAATAGGATATTAATGTATGGTGATCTACTTTGAGTGAACCTACATTCAATAAAAGCTGAGAGAGTAGCATAGTTACTGTGTGTGACTCTTGTCTGTTCCTTGGTGCCAGGCTGCTCAGCAGGCAGCTAGCCCAGCAGTTGCCTGGCTGACTTATAGGAAAGACTGTATCGCAAACATATGCTCGTGAAAAGCCATAACTTTAAAGTTCTGAAAGGAAATTATTTTTAACTGAGAATTTGTATCCAGGCAAAAATTATTAATCAAATGTGAGGATGGAATATTGGCATTTTCAGATATGAGGAGTCTCAACTATTTTACCTCCCTTAACACACTTGCTGGGGAAGCTACTGTAGATATGCTCCTCCAATGTTAGGGAGTAAATTAAGACAGAAGAAATGGATGCTCCCTTTAATAGAAAGTCACAAAGTAGCTAAGGTTTGAGTAGAAGGATGAAAGGTTCTAGAATGGAGAGCTTGAAGAGACTAATGACAACCAAAAAAAGAACTGTTGGAAAGTTGAGGGCTGAATTAGTGATAGGTACCAACAACTAATGAGTGTACATGACAGGAATTAACCGTAACATATCACGTGGCCGAGCTGTGAACAATAACGTATCTGGTCATAATTATGTAACTTCTAGTGCTGACTTAAAAATAGTATAACTATAGTAAGAGGATGTGGGAAGTAGAAGAGGTGTGTGGGATGGTAGTCAAAGAGTTAAATCCTCATTTTCTGGTGTAGGAAGTTAATGAATAATATTTAACATTGAAAAAAAGAGCCATACAGCATGATATTTAGATACATTTGGACAACTGAAACCAGGGGCTTAAATGGTTGGGCAGGAACTGAAAGCATGTATGTGAACTGCTCTGACTAAAAAAGGCTGCTGTCTCTCCATGTATCCAAGTTGGCCCCTCAGATTAGCACGATGAAAACAGCCATTGTGTGCTGTACAAAACAGTGACAACACAAAGGACCAGCTGCAGTACCTTCCCTTGGGGATTCTGCACAGGGCAGTGGCAGGAGCAGTTCCCCTTTCTAGGTCTCTGAAAAGAAATTCTTACACCATTTCTCTTTTTGTCAGAACCTGTGTATTCAGTGTTCAACTCACCTTTGATTTCACCTCCTTTATTGAAAGAGCTTGGTTTGCTTTCTCCTGACATTGGTGGGAAGAGAGGCTAGTGTGTGGGGTTCTGGCTTCGTCCCTTACTGGTTCTGTGCCTGGGTTCCTAGCTTAAGTCCTCTTTCCTCATCAGAAAATAGAGAAAACTCTTTTTGCCTCATAGGCCTGTGTGAGGAATAACTGAATGATTTAGCACATAGAGTGCCTGGCACATAGGAATTGACAAAAAAATTATAAAAGTATAAAGGAACATTGTGGTTAACCTTGGGTCTAGGACAGGAGCCCAATAAAGTTGTTCTGGGCCCCAGAGATGAACCATCCAGATAGAGCAAGAGCTTTGGGAGGGAAGGCGAGAGAGAAATGATCCAGGAAGTTTTCTGATTTTAGCAGAAGTTCTTACAGTATTTTGGGTGTCTTCTGATCCTACTGCAGAGCGCAGCAAATTTATGTACGTTGTATGCACAGGAAATGATAAAGGCTCTATGCTAATTTAGCCTGCACATCCAAACATAGTCACAACAATTTCTCACCTCCCAGGTAATGTGGAATAATGTGCCCAGGTTCACAGTTTATCTTTTACTCCAAGGCTCCTGTGTGCCTTGTGTGATCACTTATTTAGGCCAGGGACCTGGGGCCAGAGCCCTGCCCCTGCAGCAGGCTAACCCCTTCTCTGACTCAAAACAGTCCTTCAGTAATAGCCTGCTTGGAGGAGTTTCACGTCAGGGGATGCTGCCTATGAAGCCATTAGGGTGTGTGTTGTTGGCTCATTTTATGAACTTCTTTGGGTCTTGGAGTAAATCCTTGTCTGGTCTGTGGTCAGTGCCTCACACAGTATACACTGGAAGGAGACACCTGCTGGAATCTCCAAGGGAGTTAATGAGGCCAAGGCGACCTCTCACTTATCAGCTCTCTTCCTCCTTAGAATTATCTTCTGGTGCTTCTGAGGGTGGAGGAGAACAGGGATTAGCTGAGGAGCTGCCAAGGGCTGTAAGGTGGGGGACAGTGCAGATGTGAGTGAGGGCAGTGGAGACCAAGCTGAGGACAGGCCCTGAGCATGAGAAAGGAGGTAAGTTTTACTTACTTGGCTGGTAAGACCTTGGGAAAATAGTGAAACCAAATCTTTCTAGATGTCATGCCAGTAACTTTTGCAGGACTGGAGGGAGGTTAGGGAGCAGAAGACACACAGGTTACATTGGGGTCATCATTAAATAGATGCTGTATTAAAACTGCAAAGAAGCCCAAGAATATATAGGTGGTTCAGGGATAGGGGGATGCAAGGGGACCTGTGAACATCTGAATACTTAATGCTGATAGGGTGATAGGAAGAGTTGGTATTAGCCACTTAATAGAAAAAAATCTTGTAATAGAAGAATCTACAGTCTCTACAGCTCTGTTATTATTTCTCATATTTCTGCAAAGTTACACCTGCAGTCCAGCAGTATCCCTTCCAGTTGCCTCATCTATCAAAAGCCCATGCACAATCTTTGGAAGGAAGGTTTACGAAAAAATGCTTCTGAGCAGCCACAATGGGTGGGCAAAACCCTACCACAAAGCCAGGCACTGGCTCATGGGCAAGTCCCCCAGCTGGAACCCCAGAGCTGGTCTAAACCAAGTTGCTCAGAGGTTTATTGAAGAGATTCAGGGAATGCTTATGAAAATGAAAAGTAGGAAGTACAGATGAGCCTTGCAGCTACTAGAACGTCTCCCAGCATCTGGTTTCTTGGGCCACGTGGTTTCCT
Organism: Artibeus jamaicensis; assembly: GCF_021234435.1. Taxonomy (NCBI): domain Eukaryota; kingdom Metazoa; phylum Chordata; class Mammalia; order Chiroptera; family Phyllostomidae; genus Artibeus; species Artibeus jamaicensis. The sequence continues at coordinate 3,941,502 of NW_026522046.1, read as the reverse complement.
GTCTGCCTCATTCTAGGCCTCTCCCCTGTTCTCTTTGTATAACAACTTCCTCTCTTCCTGCAGGTCCCCACAGCCCCATCATTTGATCTTGTGCATGACATTTGCTTCTCATAGGACCCCTACTACACTTCCTTTAAGCTTCAGGGTCCACTGCAAGTTTGCTGTAGTCTTTTTTCATAGTTGCAATTTTGAAAGTGTCTGATTGGTCCAGCTCCCTCATTTATGGGTGAGTTGCTTTTTCTTCTTTGTTTAAAATTTTCACCTGGGACATTTTTTCCATTGCTTTTAGAGAGAAAAGAAAAGAGAGAAACATCGACGTGACAGAGAAGCATTGATTGGTTGCCTCCCATACGTGTCAGGACCAGGGATTGTATGCGCCCGGAATGGGGATTGAACCTGCAACCTAGGTATGTTCCCTGATCCGGAATAGAACCTGCAACCTTCCAATTATTATACAATGCTCCAACTGAGCCATACTGGCCAGGGCATGAGTTGCTTTTAAGTCAAAATTTTACTCTGACCATAAGGGGGGGCCGGAAGTGTGCATGGGTGGGGTGGTGGCAGGTTGGGCAGGTAAAATGATTTGCCTACTTGATAACATTGGAGGTCTGCAAGCCATCCTCCAAAGGATTGAAAAAGCATGGATGGAACCCCATGTTCCCTCATCAGTGTGTGAGTTGCTGTGGCTGGAGTGCAAGGTACATGGAGTGGAGTGGTAAGGGGGCTGGTTGGCTAGGAAGGGGTATGAGACTTGGGTCCCCAGAGTCTTTGCCTGGGTCACAGAGCCACAGAAATCTAATAAGTTTGTTTAGACAGATTAGTGGGCGAGTTATCCATCTCTCACTGAAGGTTTGGCTTGGAGTAAAAGGAAGGAGGTGAGAGGCTGGCTAGAGAGGGTGGAGACCAGGGGCCTCCTTCCTGTGAAGGAAGCAGGTGGATCAGCAGCCCAGTAGTCCCCATACTCTGAGAGTACCTTGCTGCTGTTCCCTGAGGAAGGCTCCCTGTGGCCATCAGCGGAGCTCTGTTTGCGGGTAGAGATCTCTTTCTGGCCTGGCTCACTCTCCCCGTGAGGAATCTAGCTTCTGGTGTTTTGTTGACATTAATTATACACAGCAGCAAAACGCTTAAATACTGCAGGCAACTTTTTGTTTTTTCATCTCACCTGATGCCTTTGTTATTTGTCCTGATCTGCCCTGAATCTCTGTAAGACCTTGACATTTTTGTACCCACAAGTGGCTTGCTTCAGCTCCTGTTTCATCTGACCTCAGTCAGTTTTCCTACCTGAATGACACTTGTTTCTCTTTGCATCTTTCTTCTAGACACCACCCTTGTGTATTACCATTCCTTCTCTGTCCCCAAGTGGATTTCTCACTATTTTCCCTCTCTACCACATACCCCCTCCTCAAGCTTGATTAAAGGTGCTCATTTTATCATCATGGATCTTGTCTTAGACTTGGGCTGAGCTGAGTGTGAGCATGAAATATGAAAACCCAGACTCCTGGAAGGTGGCACTCATTTCCACTAGAAATGTGACACATGAAAAATTTGGAAACTCTGATCCAACAACTTTACTTCTAAGACTGTGTCTTAAGGAAATAACCATGGATTTTCCTCGAAGACTAAGCTTTGCAAAGGACAATTTGTAATTAGCAAAAAGATGTTGGAGATGACTTAGGTATCCAGCCTTTTGGGGTGGGGTAAATTTGTGGTACAGCCACATAAATTGTCTGGCTTTATTGCATATTTGTAAAAAAAATCTAATTAATAAAATAAAACTAGGAAGTATGTGTTATCAGTAGTTATCTTGGGTGGGTGGAGAAAGAATGGGTAACTTTTCTCCTTTCTATGACTTAATTACATTTTCTGAAATTTCTGGAATGAACATGAATTCCTTTGGAACTAAGAAAAACAATTACTTTAAAAACAAATGCTGTCCACTCAGACAGCTATAATAATATATGGGTTGAAAATTTAGGCCCAGTTAAAAATGTCCCCAAAATAAATTAGAAGTTGAATTCACACTTGTAACATTGTAAACTGCTTACTATACAGGTAGGTCAAGGGGAGACTTGAGCCAGTTTAATGTATCTGTTGATTGAAATTGGTTGTCTACAACCTTATCTAAACACAACCTTGGGGCAGGAACTGTAGTTTTTTCACTTATTTTTCTTATGAATGATAGCAAGTAAATAGCACCAGGGTTTAGTGTCTGCAGTACTTTGCTTTGCTTAATCTATAGTCCACTGTGAAATGCTTCGCTCCCAAAGGGGTAGGTTTGGGTGACTAGATGGCCAGTTCGAACCCTGGGAAGAAGGTTGGCTCCTGCAGGTGAGACTGTTCTGGAAGGGGCTCTGATGTGGTAGGAGTGACCAGGGCAGGGAGTGGGAGGGGCAAGGGATCCTACCGCCCTGCATTTATTAACATGTGCCTCTGGTACTTTGCAGGCAACTTTGCTTTGTTTTTTCTTCTCTGCAGGCAAGGTAGAGCCAACTGTGCAGAGCTCAGCGGCCAGCAGCCCAGAGAAAAGCAGCCATGGTGCCCAGCTGAAGTGATCTGGCCTCCTTGAACCTGCCCCAGCCCTGGTGCCAGGTGTCTGCCCCAGCACTGAGGTAAGACCCCCTCCAGTTGCAGCCTGGGCTCAGAGAGGGCAGAATTCCTCTTATTGGGTTGGTGGTGGTATGTGAAAATCTCCTCTGAGGCTCAGGAAAGAAGTAGCAGTTTTTTCTGGTTCGGTCAAACCATCTGCTTCCACCTCAACCCATTAGGAGGCAAAGTCATTTGGTAGCCAGAGAAGCTTTAATTTTTCAGAGCAGGTCTTTTGGAATCTGAACACGGACTTGTGTTTTCCCAATTGCTGGTGAAATTTGAATTCCAAAGGCAGTAAATTTAATCGCTGGGTAAGACTGCACCTGATTTAGGTGAATGCTTAGTTTACGTGCACCTGTTCTGTTCTGCAAGAGAAGTCAAGCTCTTAGGAAACTCCGTGTCTGTCCCTGTCTGTCTGTCTGTCTCTCCAACTCAAAGGAAATAGAATAACAGACATTGTATGGGAGGGAAGTTATTGCAAAACATTCCAGTAAGCCCATTAAAAAATGACTTCAATGACTTAGGTATGTTCTGATTATAATAGGATATTTGGAAAACTACTGATGTGGAAGAAAATAAAACACACCTAAAATCTTGCTGCTGTTAATCTTCCAGGTAGTTTTTATTAAGGTTACTGTTTAAGCCTCCATAGCACGCTGGCTCCTCTTGCATGGAGGCAGAAAAAACACTCACGTCAGAGCCAGGAGAACTTGTTCCTAGTCTGGAAGCTCTTGAGAGCAGATTTTTAAATATTCAGGATTTGCATGCTGGTTGTTAAAGATTGTTGGCAGCTTGAAATTGGCTATGGTGGGAAAATTTACACCGCGGACATTAGCCAGTGCTAAAAACCAGGGCTGTTTTGTCTTGGAGATTCAGATTGCCAGCACATCCTTTGTCCCAGTGCTTCCTCTACCACCAACAGGCTGGGTGGCAGAGCATGGGCAAGGCACGTCACTGGTGCATCTCTCTGCTCAATAAGTGTTTGTTAAGTGAATGAATGAGAGGGAGATTTCTTTTTTTATTACCCCTTACGAACATTGGGAGGGTCTCCCAAGGCAGGGAAAATTAAATGTTTTGTATGCTGTGAGGCTCCCTGCCCAGGGAAGAAGGGGGTTTAGTTGATTGATAATCTCTGGGATATTGATGGGGAGCAGTTGCTGGCATTTCCCTACTTGGGGGAATCTGTGAATTACTGACACCCTTTCATAAAGACAGATGAAAACTCTCCGTTTACTGACCAACATCTGGGGCAAATTTCCTTGCTGGAAAAATCAAGAAGTGGGTCAGAGAAGTGTGAACAGGAAGCCCCAGCGCTACCAGTTGTGAGAGCCAGGACTGAAATCAGAGCTTTTGACTCATACGCTCTAATGGGAGGGGGGAGTGTAGAGGAGGGAGGAGGAGAAGGGGCATTTCCTGCCAAATGTGAATTTAAACAAAAGCCTCTTTCTTCAAGGCCCTGCTGTCAGCAGATTAGAGCTAATTAAATTAGCATAATGGAGCCCCAGCATCTGCCTGCTCCCTCTACTTCCTGAACCTCTTGGTTTCTTCTCCTCACCTCTTTCTTGGGTCCTGAAGGAAGGAATGAGAGAAGATGAGGCATCAGTTAAGCACCAGTTGACTGTAGAATTGTGTATCAGAAAATTGCAAAGGTGGAAAGGTATAGAGGCCATCGGGTTCCACACCGTTGGTTTAAGAAGCTAGGTCGCACAGCTGAGGTTTTTCTCTGGTTCCTGAGGTGAAGGTATGAGGTCCCGGGGAGGCAGGGAACCAGATGGGGGAGGGAGGTGTGAGGGTTGGGACTCTGCCCCAGAGGCCACCTGCTCACTGAGCCCTTGCTTACAGTCTCTGGGTGTCAGCCCTGCCTCTGCCCTTCTCAGTCCCCACCCTGTCTCTGCTTTCACAGCCCCAGTGCATTTCATAAGGAGGTGCCCCTCTGGGGTGTGAGAAATTAAGCCCCCACTGTCCCCCTCAGGGGCGTGGTTTTCCAGGCCAGTGAAATCAGCTGAGAAGATCTTATTCTGAGGAGCCTTAGGTATATGTATGGGGAAGGGAAGAAAAGGGTGTATGAGCTCATGATGGCTCCAGGCAATGTGCCCTTTGCACAGAATGCATGATCTCATTTAGTTCTGCAGTGACCTAATGAGGTAGGCATTTCTACCACCATGCAGCTGGAGTTTACAATGAGTCTTGCAGAGGTAAAGAGACTTGCCCAAGATTTCACAGCCCATAAGCAGGAAAGATATAAACTCAGCCTGTCTGTGACCTCTACAGCTTCTCAAAGTTAGGGGCCACTTTTAATTTGCCCATATGGGCAGGGATTCTCAAATCAAGTTGCAACAAGTAGGGTTCTTTTCCTTGAGGAACATATTTCTATCTCTGAAGCTACCTGAACAGTTGCAGCTCAAAGTTCGTGGAGATTTACAAAGGGCCACATTGTTCCTTTCTATCCTAATGGCTTTCCCTGTACAGTAAGAGAGCATCAGAGCTGGGAGCATTGAGAGTCCTTTAGTGTAGTTTCCTTATTCATGTGATACCCAGAAGTGAGGTGGCGTGCTGATAGCCCCAGGTCCCTCAGCCAGTTGGAAGTAGGGGACTTCTCAGCCTCTGGACTCACAGTGCTATCTCCAGGGGAACTTACTGAGGTGGATCTGCTTGATTTTCCTGTGTTTGGGTAAAGGGTTATTCCTTCGATAAGATGGATTTACTCAATCCCACAAATATTTACTGAAAGCCTATGGTGTACCCACTCAATTATCCCGGTCTGTTTGCCCCTGAGATCCTGACTCCTTCTTGTGAACACAGGTGTGACAAGGGGAGGACCTCCCTACATCAGGCCTGTATGTGACATTTCCTGTAACTACTCAGATCCTATCTTTCCTGCAAGAATTCTAAAGGGGGAAGTTGTGTTTCAGGTTGCTCTGTGTGCCCCAGGGTTCCCAGGCTTCTGAAAATAACGTTTTAAGTGCTTGACCTGCTACCTGGAGAAAAAAGCAGCAAACAGTGGATCAGGGTCTGTGGGAGACCCTCGCAGAGAGGCAGGACCAAGGGAAGAAGGCAGCATGGCAGAGGGAATGAGGCGGACAGGCACTGCTACCTTGGCGGGGTATCTTTTCCTGTGGAGCTGGGGTTGTGTAGTTTTGTAGATGATCAAATGTCCTTTCTATCTGTGGTACCTGATCAACTTCAGGAGAAAACTCTCCATTCAGCTGGGGACTCGGTGTGAATCAGGGTTGAAAGAGTTCTTTGGAAAGCTGTGGGCTTGTCTCCACATCTTAACATCTGGGGACATGTTGGCCCAGAAGGGGTAAAGGGCTTATCATTGACACAAGTGAAATGAAACATGCTCTTCTGAATGTCTGGTCAGGGTCCTTCACACCACACTCTCTGGCTGCATAGGGAGGAATGTTCTAGGGAGCAGGGACAGCCTACTTCTAGCTTTAGCATGTGCAGTCCTCTACCTGTGATGGGCTAGGCTTGATTGTTAGAGGAATGTGCGGCAATGGCAACCCAGAAAGAAGAGGGTGTCCTCTCACTGATGCCAGCCCTTCACCCTTCTTCTTTCAGACCCTTCCTTGAGGACTTGCATAGGCCAGGGGGCTGTCGCCTGTGGCTTCTTGCTGGGAATTCACCATTGAGGGAAGACATCAAAATACAGAGGAAAGTGCCCCAGCCCCAGAGACATTTGATCTGGGTTTGAGCTTGGCTTGACCATAGCCACACGATTAACTGGCCTTTCTGACCTAGTTACCTCATCTGTAAAATGGGCCGAATGATAACTACCTAGAGTGAAGATTAAAAATTACTTATATAATGTTTTTTTCACAAAGTAAATGACTATTAAATGGTACTCATTTTTTCATGTATCTCTACCAAAGTAAAATTGATAGACAAAAACATGTATGTTTAAATTGCACAACTTGATGAGTTTTGACATTATTTGTATATGCTCATGAAATTCTCCCCCAATCAAAGTATGGAACCATTACCTCCTCCTCCACCTAAAGTTTTCTCCATCACCTTATCCCTCCCTCCTGCCTCTCTGTGTCGCGCCTCCCATGCCCCGGCTGTCATGAATCTGCTTTCTATCACGATGGATTAGTTTGCATTTGTCTAGAACTTTCTGTAAATAGCATAATACAGCACATGCTCTTCTTACACTTAGTGTAATTCTATTAATATTCATTCATCTTCTGTTTATCAATAGTTCATTTCTTTATTGCTGAGCAGTATCCCATTATATGAAAATACCACAATTTCTTTATCCATTCACTTGTTGACAGACATTTGGGTTGTTTGCCTTTTCTTTCCTATTAAAATAAAGCCACTATAAGCATTTGTGAAATCTTTTTTGTGGGATGTATACATTGTTTTCTCTTGGCAGTATAAATACAGGACTAGAATGCTGGGCCATGTGACAGCGTATGTTTAACTTTTTGAGAAGCTGCCAAACTGTCTTGTGGAGAGCGTGTGCCATTTCACGCTCCCACCAGTGGTGCGTGAGGCTTCCAGGTGCTCCACTTCCCTGCCAACACTGGGCATGATCAGTCTTTTTAATTTTAGTTACTCTCATAGCTGTGTGGTGCTATCTTATAGTGGTTTAATTTGCATTTTCCTAAAGATTTATGATGTCGATCATCTTTTCATGTGCTTATTTGCCATCTACATATTTTCTTTGGTGAAATATCTGTTCAGATATTTTTCCCATTAAAAAATTGGGTTATTTGTTTATTCTGATTGAGTTACAAGAGTTCTTTATACATTCAACAGACTAGTTCTTTATTGGAGATGTTTGCAAATATATTTTCCAGTTCGGTGGCTTGCATGTTGTGGGTGGCATTACTAAATGATAATTACGAGTCAGTTGAAGGAGTACTATGCATAAGAAATATGAAGGAAAAGTCAGGAATCTTACTTGATTGAAGTCAGGGAAGCTTCCTGGAGGAGAAGGTATGTGAATTGAGTCTTAACGGAAATGAACAGTTAGGTAGGTGAAGGAAGGATGGTCTACGTTGAACTTTGTACATGCAAAGGCATGGAGATACAGAATGTCAGGTGTGTGCAGAGTTGTAAATAGTTTGATGGGAGCACTGGGATTTTGCAGAAGGATGTGGACTGGAATCCCAGCTGTCTCACTTATTGGTTGAGTACCTTCTTTTTTTAAAAAAATATTTTTCTTTTGAAACAATTTAAAATTCATAGAAAGTTACAAATATAGTACAGAGGCGCCAGGTGCATCCTGTGTCTAGTTTCTTTAATGGTTTCATCTTGTGTAACTATAGTACAGTGTCAACACCAGGAGTCTGAGATTGGTACATTGTCTGTATAGTTCTGTGTTATTTTCTTGTAGATGTGTAGAGTGTGTAGATGAGAGGGGCTACCACTGCAATCAAGACACAGAACTGTTCTGTCACCACAAAGATCTCCCTTATGCCACCCCTTCGTTGTCACATTGGTCCCGTCTCCTATTTTTCATCTGTATAATTTTGTCATTTTTAGAATGTTCTATACATAGAATCATAACATATGCAACCTTCTGAGACCAGCTTGTTTTCACTCATTATAATGCACCTCAGGTCCATCCAGGTGGTTGAGAATGTCAATAGCTTGATCTTTTATTGCTGAGTGCTGTTTCATGGTATAGATGGATCGCTATTGACCCATTGAAGGGCATTTTGGTTGTTTTCACTTTTTCACTATTACTAATAAAGCTGCTATGAACAGTCATGTACAGGTTTTTGTTTTTATGGGATAAATGCCCAGGAATGCAATTGCTGAGTTGTATGGTAAGTATATTTTTAATTTTTAAAGAGACTGCCAAATTCTTTCAAGAGTGGCTGCACAATTTCATATTCCCACCAGCAATGTAGGATTTACTTTCTCCACCTTTTTGCCAGCATTTGGTATTGTCATATTTTTATTTTAGTTGTTTTAATAGGTGGATGGTGGTATCTCACGGTCTTAGTGTGCATTTCTCTAATGACTTATTATTGTGTGACTCTTACTCTTCTTATGACCCAGGCCTGGCTGTGTGACTCCAGGCTGCAGCCTATACTTTTCAGATGTGAGAAGCTAGAGGACCTAGTGCCCCTCCCACTGCTTCTGGAGGTCCCCCTGGAGTCTGACTTCCTTTTTCCTTTTGTAACTGATCAAATCGGGGCCTGTTCATGTGTTACCTTGATGTGTGACCTTGATGCATGACAATCATTGTTGAAGAAAACAGATTTTTATTAACAGGGGTCCAACCTTCTGGGGGCTAGAAGCACTTCTACTCAGAGCCCTGCTCTCCCACGAGACCCAGCACTTCCCTTGCTCTCCACCTGTTTATAACCCCAAACCATGCCCAGAAGTCCCCCACATCCTTATCTGTTCTTAAGCTGGCTCAGCAAACAGGTCCCCATCTCCTCTGGAAGGTGCTCTTGTGGGTTTCAGAGCTGCCATTCTCTCACAGCAGCTCTCTCCTTCAGGGCCTGGGGTATAGTGTCCTCAGCCTCCATGTAATGATTCAGGGAAACATGTGCTGTGTTACGCTGGATCATGGTGGAGTCCAGGGAGGTACACATCCCAAGAGAATGGCTTCTCTGTATGTCCTTTAGAGAAGCCAAAGTCTACAGTCTCAGCATTCCCAGTCACAGTTGAGCTCAAGCATCTCCCATGAATCTGGGTGGTTAGGCAGGTTCCCACCACAGCTCCATCAGCTCTTTCCTTACCCTTTCCTCAGCCCACAAGGTGGAATCCTGACTCCCGGCTGGCATGGCTTCTACCTTACACACCAGCCCTCATGGCCGAATCCTGACTACAAACTGCATAGCTGCTTCTTGCTTCCTTTCTCAGACCTCATGACAAATTCCTTTTCAAACCACATGGTTGCTACCCCTTTCTCTCTCAGCCCTCTCTTATTTTAAATGCTGACCCAGAATTTCCTATATGAAATTTCCTAATTTCGTATCTGGCCTCTCCTACAATTTGCTACTTTTGCCAGTTCCCCTGTATCTTTTTAACCTTCTTTTGGCTGCCATCTATAGTCAGGGCAAGGGCAAAAGTTCCCTGTGACACAGGTCATCTGGCTCCTGCTTCTCTCTCATGCAGGTGCTGTATAAGCTCCCCTGCCTATGTCATGAGTCCCTCAATGCTCTGAAAGTCTGGGGGAGCAGCACAGCCTTTAACTTGTCATTGTTTTGCAAAGTAAGACTGCTGTATTATCCACTCCTTCTTTTCCCCAATCCAGGTTTGTGGAGAGTATGCTCCTGTTTTCAGGGGCCCCTGCTCTGTACCCTGTTACTCTTTGACCAGGTTAGGCAGTTACAGGAAATTCTTCCATCTTCATGGTCATGGCTCCAATTTGTTATAGGAAAATGAAGCAACCAGACACCGAGGGATTCTGGAGTACAGGGTTTATTAATGTGCACATGCCCAGAGGAGCCAGTCTCCAAATTCTGAGCCCTGAACAAAGGATTCTTGGGGTTTATATAGCCTACGGGGTCTTCCTGTCTAAGTAGCAAAGCAAGCTAAGCAGAATGTGGTAATTAGTTCTATCTGTGGGGCAGAAGCAGAGTACAAAAGGCTAAATGTGAAAATTAGTTCTATCAGTGGGGGTGCTAGCCCCAGTCCTTGTGACTGTCCTGCTGTTTGCTTTTCCCAGACGGCCTTATCACTCTCCCAGGGTGCCTGGGGTTTTGGGTGAACAAAGGTTTTCCAAAGCTTCCCACATCATTCCCCCCTTTGATGCTAAACAACACTAGTGCTTGTTTTAGCATAACAATATTCTTCTTGTAGGAATAAATAAGTCCCCCTCTTTCCCTGGATTCAGAGTATTAATGAGGTTTTTTTCCTCATCACTTTTCTCCTCCTGTGATCTACTATTATGGAGGAGTTCTGAGGCCTTTTTCTCCTTTTGGACTATTGTATACTTCTTTGTAGAACTACTTACATAGTTCTAACAAAGCAACTAAAGATTTAGAACAAAAAGAATACAGATGGTGTAAATACCAGGTATTTCCCTTGCTATCACCTATAATTCTAGTTCTATTATTGCAAAAGAGCAGTCAGAAACCAAGTTTTTCAACCTAAAATACTTTCATGTCTTTGTTCCTATTCGCACTGTCCCAACTCCGGGTACTGTAAATCAGGAAAGAGTACACATCTGTGTTTCAGGTTGCTGGCACCGTCAGCTGTATCAGGCAGGATCTCTAGTTAATCTAAAGTTATGTGGCATTCTTCACGGTCTACTGGCAAGAGTTCTTTTGTACCAAGTTCTAGTCAAAGTCTCTCTTGCTTTCTAGGCCATGTGGCCAAAGGGGGCACCCCAAAGCCATGTGGGCTTCTTCTACTAAAGCTGCAGGGGTCCTCACTCTGCCCTAAACCATGTGGCTCCCTCTTTCACCTGGGTAGTTATCCCCTCATGTCCTGGAGCCGATTTTTTTCTGAGCTCTTATACAGGCCTCCCCCCTCAGGGGCTCTGCTCCTAGTTACATCCTGGGTAAGTGACTTTATTCCCCTAGCTCTAAGCCTGGCCACACTATTCAACACATCCACGAAACTAGCCAAAGGCCATAGATATGTCAAATAATCACTCTAGAGGTCAGCTGCAAAAACCGTTGCTATGCAAAACAGCTCTCGATGGCCCTGCTCTATTCGTCCCTTCCCCCTGAGGGGGTGAGGACATCTCAATATTTCTTGGACACCCCAAACTCCGGACCCTATCCCAAATCTCTTCTGGCCCTCCCCCCTTGGCTGCACCCTGTATCAATATCCCTCCTTTCAGATTTATACCCACTTTATAATCATATAAAGGAAAATGGATGAAGGTCTCATCTTCCTTTAACCGCTTCCAGCTGGAAATGGATGCTGTCCTACCTACCCCCGGGTCAGGGGTGCCCTGAAAGGAGGGGGTGCAGCATGGAGGGAGTCCTTCCTGTAAAGGGAAAGATCTTACAGGGTCCTGGTCAGTTGGATGTCACCAGGAAGTTGCAGGCTTGGCATCAAAGGCTTGGCATCAAAGGCTGGCATTACTGGACTGTTGGCATATTGGTCAAGTTGTATTCTGGAGGTGACAGATTAAGCAAGAAATTGGAAGTACAATTAAATCATAACTATTAATTGACAAAGGCAGGGACTTCAGTAAAGAATGGTTTATCTAGTGGAAGGTGCACAAGGTATGCTCTACCTATCCAAGACTCTTGTGGCCTACTATACTTCACTCAGGCTGAGGGGAATACATTAAGATTTCTCTCCTTTCAGATTTTTGAGCCCTTTCTGTCTAAGCTATCAAGACAGAAAAGGGAAAATCAGTTCTAAAGTGAAGCCCACAGACTGCCCTAACCTTTTATTAACTTAACTACCTAGTTCAACCAAATCCTTGATTCTCAGGAGGGCGATGACGAAGATGGGCTCTTTAAGTGAGGCTTATATTGCTACTAATTACTGATAGGCATAGGCCGGTCATAGGCATATGTCCTGTGAAAACAGAAGAACATACAGGTTAATTAACACAACAATCTCCAAACCAGTCTCTGCACCTGTGAGACTGTCTTTTGGGAAGACATTCCATTGCAAGGTCCTTTGCACCTCTAAATTGTACATCTTTAGTGATATCACAAACTTGGTTTCAACTCTTTAATGAAAACAAACTTTCAAGACAGTTAGCTGCACCATTCTGATGTCTAGTACTGAGCATTGTGATTTTATTTGAACTACAATTTTTCTCCTTAAGATCTCCCTCACTGTTATTACAGGGACTACTTTGGGTCCTGCTTTTGATTTTGGCTGTTCATTTGCATAAACACACCAAGAGCAGCCTGGATCACTTTTGATCCTTAAGTCTGCTTTGCTGGAACTGACACAGGGAACTCTTAGATTGACTTGTCAGTCCACCCCTCAGGCCACAGAAGCAGAACCACACATCTGCCATCTGGCTTCACCTATACGAGTTGTTTCACTCAAATCCTTGATCCTCTATTGTGCCTACAGGTTCTTTTTTAGCATCTTTCAGGAAAGCAACCTTCATTCCTTCCCTGGAAAGACTGGCATGAACTGCACAACCAACCAAAGTACCAGGCTTTTCTCATGGGCTTTCAATAGCTTCACAGGTCAATCCCAGTTCCTCTGAGCTTTCTGGTAATGACCAGAACCTATATATGCCTCCTTCAGACACAACATTTCAGTCAAAGTCCTGGTTAACAAAACTACTATTAATAACTGGTTTTATGCAAAGAAACCTTATGTCATTACTTACTACTTCAGAGTGCCAAATTCTGGAGGGATCAGGTAGGGAGAAAAATACAAAGCGTGATGGAAAATCCTTTTCCTTCTGATACCCACTAAGATTGCATCTCTGTGCCTTATACCTTCTATTACTAACCCTATGTAATTCCTTTCCAAAACTTTTGCAAACTTTCATAACCTTTTACACACCCTCTTCTATCTGCACAGCTTTCTACAGACCTTCAGCAACATCCAAAAAAACTTTTACATCCTTTCATATACTTCTTTATTTACAAATCCTATACTTTCTATTGTTCATTTTCTTACAGAGTATGAAGTTTCAAATTTTTCTGGAATCCTCAATTTCCTTTCTCAGAGTAGATACAGAGCAAAACCTGAAACACAGAGTTCTGAAACAATACACAGGTAGAGGCATTCTCTTGCACCAATGTGTCCACTGGTGCCTCGCAGAGACATGCTCCTTCAGGCCCGGTCCCGTGGCAGAGACATACTGCTTTGCCTCGGGCTGAAATACTTATCAGCCCCTAATGGCCCTTCCTGGGTCCTGGGTGGCAAAGGCATCCTCTCCAACTGGCTACAGTGACCTTTTCTAGGTCTTCAGGTACACAGGGTTTCTGATCAGAAACAACCAATGGCAGAGAAATTCGCTCTTTTCCCAGAAAACAAGTAGTTGAGGTTTCCTTTATTCTAGGTTTAAAACTTTCATACGCTTTATATATATTTCTACTCATCTAGATTTAATCATCATTCTCTTTTAATCTTGGTTCCTTTCCCACACTGGGAAAGACTATACTTAAACTCAGTGCTTAAACTCAGTATGTGGCAGCTAAAAGTCCCTAGCACTTTAGGTATCTTCTACTAAAAGTCCATAGATTCGCAGGGACATTTTGCACCTTTCTGAAGCTTAGACGTTATAAATACCCTATAAATCAGGTGGTCACTCTTGGGCCTCAGTTCATGACCTTCAAAACCAGAGCCATTACTATTAGACCCAGTTACACAGAGAACCTGACTGCTGCAGTGCCCACACAGTAGTAGCATGCAGCCTTATCTAAAGAGAAGCCTTATCCAGGTCCAAGATGGCAACGCCCGTGCATTTTCTGTCCTCCAGGTGGGGCACTCACGTGGCTCATCTATTTTACCTACAATGGCAGTACCCTGACTCTGGTTCCTCCCACCTGCGAAGGTCCCAGGGCTCCAGTTTTAGGAACCCAGGAAGCCTCCAAGGCCCCTTCCACCTTTGGGTGTGGAGGCACCACAAAGCCACCCTCCACCCATTGGGGTGGTTTACTGAGGCTGCAGTCACCAGTGGAGGCGGGGCAGAGGTCCCACCCACCTCTGAAGGTGAGTGTCCTGCAGCTCCCTTTTCGGGAGCCAATGCAGCTCCTGGCAACCCCTGCTGCAGTGGGTGAGCAGAGCCTACTTGCAGAGTCTGCAAATCTATGGTAGAGACTTCTCCCACTTGCAGGGCAGGAGAAGCCATAGTGGGCCTCACCTCCCTAGAAAGCAGTGTCACCACTCGAATTACTGCTGTCTGGGGTCCCCCATTATCTATTCTGAGGATGGGAGGAGGTCTCCTAAAGACTAATTCACACGGGGAACAGCCTGAAGGGCCGGGGCACTCCCAACCCTAAGCAGCGCCAGCAGCAGCAAATCAGTCCAAGGCAGTCTAGCCTCCCGGTGGAACCCAGCCAGAACTTCCTCGAGAGTCCGGTCCATGCGCTCCACCCTTCCCGAGCTCTGGGGTCAGCAGGCAGTGTGCCCACCCTGCCCTGACCTGCGCCCCTTCTTCATGGACACCTGGCGCCCTGTCTTCATTAGCAGTTTAAACAGCTGGCAAGGCCCTTCCCAGCACCGGTCTCGGGTTGGTGCGGCTGAGAGGAGGTTATCTACACACCGATAACACTGGGTCAGTCTCCTTCTCGGTAAATGATTTTAGATCTCTGGCCAGGGCCTCTCCGAGGGGAGTGGGAGAGTTTCTGAAGCCCTGTGGCAGTCTGGTCTGGGTTGAAGCCAGCTAACCTGAGGACTATAGGCGCCTGTAACCCTGGTCTTTGTCGCCCGCCTGTGGGCTTTTCTTCTTTCCTTTTGGGGCACTCTCTTTCCTAGTACCCCTTCTCTCTGCAGTAGGCGCACTGGTCTTGTTCTGTGCTCCAGTGTGCCGGTCTATTTCTTTTCTTAGGCAATCTGGTGGCTCCCTGCTCCCGGGAGGTATCTGGTTTCCTAAAGCACTCACTGCCAGGGCCGCCAGCACAGGCCCAGGAGGTCTTCACAGCTCACTGCTGGCTCAATCACGGGGCTTGGCTGGGGCAGCCCTGCTTGTCTCCCTGGCAACCCCTTTAGCAGGACCAGGTGCAGGGGGCCATGTGGGCCTCAGCCACCTCTTGTCCCTCCAGCGGAGGGGGGTGGTCACTGCCTCTTCCTCACTGCTCTGTTATACTGGGGCATATTTTAGAGAGGCCGACCCCTTTGAGCAGGGCCTCTACTCTGCCACCAGAGACCAGCAGGAGCCGGAATTTTGGTCGCAGATGAGGGTCTTTGCTTCCCCGGGTCTGGCCAAGAGTTTCCAGAGCATATAGGGGAGGCAGACTGATAGGTGGCTCTTCCTCTGGCTCTCCTTTGAAAATGGGGGGCAGAGTGTTCCTCTTGACCGGGAGACTAAAACACTGGATTACACCACTTTTTGCCTACCGCCAGCCTTTCCCACTGTCTTAGGCTTCTGACCTGCACCCTGACAGCATGTCCTGCACTAATTCCTGCCAGCGGTCTATATAAACATACTGATTGGGGTGTCTTGGGTTGCCTGTTACTATGAGGTGGACTGTCCTAATTATACCTAAGTTTAGTGTTCCTTCAGGGGGCCAGCCTACTCCAAATGCTGGCTACTCAGAGGTGCAAAAGACCTCTAACTGACCGGCATCTATGCTCAGTTCCTGGCCCCGGAATCAGTCAGAGTTTTGCAGCATGCAATCGAACACAGTGGAAGGTCCCCCACCCATGGTGATGCTCCCAGAACGATGCAGACAAACAGAGGGAAGGGGGTTTCATTTTGCCCGCCTGGCCTGCTCCCTCGCAGGACGAAGTCGGTCTTGGCTAAGGTTGCCCCAGCAGAATTCAGGGTTAGCTGCCAACTGTTATGCCGTATGACCTGACACAGGAACTGCAGGTTGGGACCCACTCTTGCTCCATAGGACCAGCCCGTGGAGCCACAAACACAGTCACTCACACTTTCACTCTCAAGCACTCTGAGTTTAAACAATCCCTCCCCGAGTGAGGGTCAAGCGGTTGGACTCAGCATGAATCTGACCCAAATTTCTGATTTGAGGTGATCAGCCTCTCTCCGGTCTCCGGTCAAGTCCCTGGGACTCTTACTGATTTGGCACCTCTGGTCTCGGGTCAGGTCGTAGTCCGAAACCCTAGCTTCCCACCTGGAGTGTGGGCTGGCAGCCATTGCCCCAACTGGACAGGGTCTGAGAAATCTCAGGGCACGTGCACCCCCGCTTCCCCAGTTGGACCTCCGGCTGCCTCCCCGCTTATCCAGTCGGGGTGAAGTCGCCCCGAATTTGTATAAGGTCGCTTCCCGGTCAGGGAACCAAATGTTATAGGAAAATGAAGCAACCAGACACCGAGGGATTCTGGAGTACAGGGTTTATTAATGTGCACAGGCCCAGAGCAGTCAATCTCCAAATTCTGAGCCCTGAACAAAGGATTCTTGGGGTTTATATAGCCTACCTGTCTAAGTAGCAAAGCAAGATAAGCAGAATGTGGTAATTAGTTCTATCTATGGGGCAGAAGCAGAGTACAAAAGGCTAAATGTGAAAATTAGTTCTATCAGTGGGGGTGCTAGCCCCAGTCCTTGTGACTGTCCTGCTGTTTGCTTTTCCCAGATGGCCTTATCGCTCTCCCAGAGCGCCTGGGGTTTTGGGTGAACAAAGGTTTTCCAAAGCTTCCCACATCACAATAAAGTGCTATTTTATAGGCTTGCATATTTTTTCACAGAGGGGTTTTTTGCCCTCTAGATGAGCAAACAACCTGTAATGCTGTTTTTTAAAAAATTGTGCTGTGGGGTAACTTCTCTTTCCCCTGGGCCCTTCCTGGTGCCAGGCAGCTGAGACAAGAAACCTCTAGAGTTGACTCAGGATAACTGTTTTCTCAGTGTCAAAGTCTGAAACGTCAAAGGAAGCTGCCATGGCCTCAGGCCCTTTCTATAATTAACATCTTTTTATTATTCAATGTTTCCACTTCTAGATGGAGAGACATTTTAAATGCTGGAAAAAGATAACAATGATAACTAACAATTATATAGAATTTACGTACCAGCTACCGAGTGCTTTCTATATAGTGACTCATTTAATTCCCCCAAACAATCCTAAGAGTTAAGTATTATGAGTATCCTATGTATTATTAATATCTCCACTTTATAACGGAGGAAACAGGCACAAAGAAGTCTCATAGCTAGTAATTGCTGAATAAGTTGGGATTTGAACCTGAAACCAGAGGGCAGCCCAGTCCAGGGCTTGTGCTGTCTGTCACACAAAGCAGAGGCAGGGCTTGCATTATAATTGCACTTTTTATTAATATCAGAGGCTAGGAGTCTGAGAAGGTGGCTGGTAAAAACCCTAACATCCTCCTTACCTTGAGCTTGCAGAAGCAAGTTTGTATAGAAGAAACGTGGGATTTTGGGAAGGGGAAATTCCTATGGGGAGTGCAGGCAGATGTGCTGTTTCTTTTGGGAGGTGGAGCTGAAAGGGACATCACAGATTTATCCAAAGCTGGCTCCCTTTGTTCCAGTGTCATCTCTTAGTTTGCATTAGAATTCCTCTCTTCCCAGACACCTAGGGTTTTTGGAAGGGGAGGTTAGGTATAAACTATTTACTCTCAGGTATCCTTGGTTAGGAGAGATAATGTCTTGCTATTCACCAGCTGGCTGTAACAGCTCAAACTGTTTTCCTTGTTTAATTTTCTTGTCTCAGTTTCTCCTTTCCACTTGCCCAAGAATTTTCCTAGCTTCTTACTATTTTGTCTCAAACCCAGATGGTCTGACTCTCAAAGCTGTCCTTTTAGTTGCACCTTGCTATGGGAATGTGAAGGGCCTCAGGTTCCCCCCTTAGGAGCATGTGGAAGGAAGAGAAGGAGGATGAAGAGGAGGAGGAGGAGGAAGGCCCACCCTTGGGTACTCTGGGGCATCAGCAAGTTGTGATGTTGACATGGGATCTGAAGTAGGTGGGAAGTGCTTTCCCAGAAGAATGGGGTGCTGTTTGGAGACCTGCACTGGGCCTGGGTTGTCCAGGTATGGGTTTGGCTCAGGCTCAGAAGAAGGAGTTCCGTCTGGAGCCTGCTCTGCATTCCAGGTGGGCTCACACACCCTCTGGTAAGAGACTGAAAGAGAGTGATGTAGAAGCCTTGAACTTGGGTGGCAGCACTTGATGCAATGACCTCCAGACTTTCAACCACCTGCTGGCGAAGCAGCAGTAACCTGCACCTTGCACTGATCCCATGGTGACTGAGGTTAAGCTCAAAGCCATGCCTTATGGGGCTATGTCTTCTTTTTTATGGTTTGTTTTTGAATATGTTCATGACTCAGCTTATTACTCAGTCAAACATAGTGTGTTATCATGGTGTTTTTTATTTTTATATGAATTTTCTAATTTTATTTTTTATATTTAAAAAGTTTTTATTGTGGTAAAACAAATATACGTAACAAAATTTAGGCATTTTTAAGTGTATAGTTTAGTATTGTTAAATACACTCACATCGTTCTCTGATGATCACCAGAACTCTTTTCATCTTGCAAAATGGAAATTCTGTTTTCATTAAGCAACTTCTTTTAGCACTTTCCTCCAGCCCCTGCAACCACACCACTTCACTTTCATTCTACAGATGTTTTTATCCTCACCTGAGGAGCTGCTTATTGATTTGAGAGAGAGAGAAACATTAATGTGAGAAACACATCAAGCAATTACCTCCATATACACCTCGACCAGGGATTGAACCCACAACCTAGGTAGATGTCCTGTCTGGGGATTGAACCTGCAGCCTTTTGGTGTATAGGATGGTGCTCAACCAGCTGAGTCATCTGGCCAGGGCTCATTATACAGACCTTTATAAACAACTTTTATTCCATCACATTAACTTGCTTTGAGTGTAAATTCAGGGGTTTTGAGTGACTTGACTGACTTGTGCAAACATCACCATCATTCACTTTTAGAACACGCCCATCATTGGTGAGGTCATCCATACATGGAAAAAGCAAGAAAATTCTTTTTCGTGGTAATAGTCCCATAATTATTTTTTTCTGGAATTAGTTTCATGCTCACAGCAGGAGGGTCTTATTAATTTAATTTACTTAGCATTTACCAAGAGCTTGCTGGAGCCCACAGCTGGGCTAGGTGCAAAAGGCAGTGATGAGATAAACAAGCAGAGATGGCTGCCTCCCTGCAGCTTGAAAACTTCCTACTGAACATACTGTTAAATGTGACCTACTTGCATGTCTGGGTCTCCTGGCAGCTACTGTGCAGGTATTTGTTTTTTTCACTCTGTGGCTCTTAAATTGAGGACCAAGCAAGGGCCTCCCTTTTGCTATATAAGCACAACTCATTTTATTGTGCTTTGCTGTTTCGAGCCTCACAGTTGTTGTGCTTTTTATAAATCAAAAGCATTCACTTTATTGCTGTGGTCTGGAACTGAGCCCACAATATTGCCCAAACTGATATTGCACAGACATTATTGGTGGAACAGAAAGGAAAGTGTATTCTCCACCATCTGCAAATAACTCTAGACTTTGGCAAGCCTGGATGCAGACTTTGGGAAGAGATTCAGAAAGTAGGTATGCTGTTTCAGGTATAAAGATTTAGCAGGTGGAATTGGGGTGAGGGTGCATTGAAGGAAGAAAAGAGCTGGAGCAAAATCAGGGCAATAGGCCAGGGTAAATTGAGTGAGTAGTGGTGCATTAGGTGGCCTACAGCTTAGGGGCACATTTGCATGTGATGGGGGGTTGCCTGGAGACTCTGGGGTGAGGAGGGAGTGCAGTCTTCTGTGTTAGACTGAGGCTTTTGGACTTAGTGGAGTAAACATGGAAGACAGCACTTTAAGTCTCTGAGGAAGGGCTAGATCATTAAGAAGGGCTAGACTTAGGGGAGTAATTTTGCGGTGAGGAGAGAGAGGGAAGCAGGCATGGGCTAAGAGGCTATCAGGAGTGTGCTAATATTAGGTGGTATGGATCTGACTTGGGCAGGGGCAGTGGGTAAAGAAAGAAATGTGTGGGAGAGAAGATTCTGCCTGGTGAGGGGAGAAAATCTCTCTGTCCCAACCTCTTCCCTGGCAGAAAATCTCTGTTCATAGCTGCCTTGCCCACCTGCCTCTTGTGTTTCAACCAACCCCTCAAACTTAGGGTGTCCCAAGGCAGACTCAGCAATCCTTCCTTCACGCTTTTCTCTTGCCTGGCATGCTTTTCTATCCCCTTCATTTCTCTCCTTGGTCACCCCTCTTGTCAGGAGGAAGGAGAGGAGCCAGAAGGAAGCAGAACACTGAACACTGTACCTGCGGGAGGCAGTGCCATGGAAGGCAGTTGCAAGAAATTACCAGAGAAGGTGGCTGGCAGTGCCAAACGCTAATGAGGTGAGTGAGGGTGAGCACTGAAGGAGGGCTGGGGACTCAGGGCTGGTACTAGCATGAGGCCAGGTGCCTGTGAACAAAATTTAAGGAGGCTTTCAGAGTTGGGTGCTAACCCTGTACCTGCACAGTCCTGAGAGTGAGGGCCTTCTTAATTTTGCTCCCCAGGTACCTTGCTTGCCTTACCCTAGCCTGGGACTATGTTCCTGAAGAGAACTGATAATTAGTAGGATGCTGGTGACCTCGGAGAAAGTATTAGATTGAAAAGGACTAAGGACTGAGTGTGGAACTGTTTCTTCAATAGGAAGCCTCCTTAGGGAAGCTTCCTGAAGCTGCATGGGACACACCTGTCTCCCTCCTTACCCCAAGACAGCCCCTCAGGTTCTCCATAGACCACCTAGGGTGCCAGGAGCACAGTAAGAAGACCACCAGTCAAATCCAACCTCCCAACCTACCATAGAGAATTTTGAGACCCAGAGAGAGATGTGATTTGTCCAACCTTAGACCTTAGAGGTCTCTTTAGTATATTCAGTTGTTTTACATTCTCTTTTTATGGCCCCATCTTTCCCCCACTATAAGAATTAGAAACAGAGTCAATACTCAAGATCTGATTTGTATTTGAAGACCAAGGTCTAATTCTGAGATGTCCATTTACTGAGGGCTTGCTACCTACCAAGCATTATTTTAGGGGCTTTTCCTTAGATTATTGTAGTTATTTCTTATAAAAGCCCTTGAAAGTATAATGTTATTATCCCATTTTCCTGGTGAAGAGACTGAGGCCTAGAGAGAACAAACAGCTTGTTTAAATCTGCGTAGTTACTAACTGGTGCTGCTGGATCCGAAGCCTGCATTCTTCCTCTACACCCCATGTTTCTTGAGTCTTCACATGGAATGAGTGCTGTGATCCCAGGCACTGTTTTTTTGTGTGTGCTGATAGAGTATAAGCAAAAGAGACAAAAGTCCTGCTGAGACCTACTCCACATGCCTCCTGTTGGTGAGGGGAGATGGCCTTGCTCTTCATAAGGTCTCCTGTCGCAGGTGTCTCTGGGCTGCCTGTGGTGGCTGCTGTGGTTTTTGCTTTTGGTTATGCTGAGGTGAAACCCATGGCTTAATTCACTGCTCAGCCAGCAAGTCACATGGATTCCATTCTCTGTCTCATCTCTGAATCGTTTCACTGATGTCGCCCATAGGCAATATAGAAGTTTATAATGCAAGGAGCAGGGTTCCTGCCCTGCACTCCCCCACCCCCAAGGAGAACTGATTCGGTTTCATAATTTAGCCCTGATAAAGTCAGGTTATTTTGGCCTCGTCTGCCCCTAGCCCAGTGAGAATTTGGACCCAATGTTTTCACTTGTCACTTTAGACTGTTTGCCAGAGTTTGCGGAAAAAGGCCTAGATTATTAATGTCCTTGCCAGGAACAGCTGCGCCCTGCCCAGCTGTCATGTGAGCCCTCTAAGAAGCCAAGGCTGCAGCCCAGTAGCTCAGGTGAGAAATGTGATCTCATCCTGCAGGAACTGCAGGCAGCCAGGAGGGCAGAAGGCTGATTGGAAGGGACAAATCACCGTCTCTCCTAGGAATTCACAACGGCACAGTGAGCAACCTGGGGGGCTGATGCCATCCTGGAGCTTTGTGGGGAGACACAATTTCTGAAGATCTTTTTTAGTCTGAAGGCCCAGCTCCCTCCCCCGTAAGATAAAAATGAGTATATTGCCCTGCCTGGTGTAACTCAGTGGATTGAGCACGGGCCTGCGAACCAAACAACTGCGGTTGGATTCCCAGTCAGGGCACATGCCTGGGTTGCAGGCCGGTTCCCAGCAGGGGACGCACAAGAGGCAACCATACATTGCTATTTCTCTCCCTCTCTCCTTCCCTTCCTCTCTAAAGATAAATAAATAAAATCTTTAAGAAATGAATATGTTAATAACCCATTTAATAATATTTGGAGGTGTATTACTGCTTACTTGGACACTACGCTCGCCACTTGACATAAGTTACAGGCATACTTCAGAGGTGTTGTGGGTTTGGTCCCAGACTGCTGCAATAAAATGAGTATCCCAATAAAGCAAATTCCAACAAAATGAGTATGTCTATAGTTTCATTCTCAGAAGAAGTCTTTGAGATAGGCTTATTACCTTGATTTAATGGATGACTAAACAGCCTCCGAGAGATGAAGTGAATTACCTAAGGCCATGCAGGTAGAAAAGAGTAGAGGTGGGATCTAAACCCAGGTCTCTCTCATGCTCCTTTCAGGACCTTGTAAACCACCGGAGACAATAATATTTTCCCAGTTTACCTTCAGGTTATCCCTGCTGTTGTCTCACTCCTCTGCCTCCCATCTTTGTCTCTTCCCGTCCCTGTGTTTGGAGCCTGGTATTCTAGTGAGGACTTGACTAGACTTCAGCCAGTCCGGCCAGAGGTGGATGGGGTGCTGCAGGCTGACCGGGGGAGGAAAGGTGGTCTCTGGCAACTTCTCTTCTATCACTCGAAGTGGCTCTGCTTCACCTCCTCATGCTCCTTTTTAGTGCAAGGAGCTCAACACTGAGTTTAAAGGAAATCCAGTAACGTCACTGGTTCGCTTAGAAAACCTCCACTAGTCCCAATTTCTTGCAGGATAAGCTTGAAACTTCTGTCTGGAGCAGATAATTTCACCGATCCCCATTTCCTGTCACTGTGGCTCTCATACCCTCACTGCGTCTCACCATTCCTGCGTACAATGGGCCCACTTTCATGACTGATCTTTTGAACAACTTTCTGTTGGGCATGGCTTTCTCTGCCTGGAAACTCCTGTTCACTCTTCAAAACCCAGGATGAACATGATTTTTTTCTGATTTCCTCCAGCAAAGCTGGGACTGCCCAGCCCTTAGTTCTTAATGCTTTACATGGCTTTTCACTCATCAATTTATGCATATTTCTCTTCTTCTAAGGCTTCAGGAGCAGAAATTGAACACTTTTAGTTCTGTATCACATGTACTTGAGGCATATTTGTGTGAACAAATGAAGAGGGGCTCATTAATAAAACCATGTTTGGAAGAATGAATCACAGGTGGTCCCACCTTAACTGAAATACAATGTTACTTCAGAGAAAAAGAGGTGGTAATCAAGGACTGTGGTGCTGTTGATTGTTTGACAGTGGAGCCAAGCACTGTGCTGAGAACATTATTGCACATGAGCCAGGAGAGAGGCAGAGAGGCAGACGGAGACCCAGAGGAGTGAAGTAGTAATACAGTGCCTTGAAGTTGGGGAGTGGAGCATGGCTTGCCCTGTTCTCTAAGCCAGCCTCTTAAACTCTGTCCCTGCCCTACCTCCCAGGAGAGTAGCTCTTAGGGCAGGGTTGGTTGCAGACCTGGAGAAAGAGTGGGAATTGTGGATGGTCCCAAAAGGAAGGGGAGAGGGGGGGTAACATGCAAGAGAGAGGAGGAGAAGCAGAAGCAGGAGAAAGTCTAAAGCCAAATTTTTCCCCTCTACTGTGGTACTGAGGGCATCTTGCTGGCCAAAACTGATGCCTGATGGCTGCTCCTGAGGATGCAATATGGGCTGGGTCCAAGCGTGAGTTTGGAACCAGGCCCTGGATATGTAGGTCAACTGTACTACTGGCCTCCTGCCCACTTGATTTTTTCTTCTCTTGATGCTGGGTATTGGCACTTAGACTTTGGAGATGGTCAGATATGAGTTTAAATCCTGATCTCAGGCACTTTAATTGCTAATTGTATGGCAATAAACAAAAATAATACTGATGCTATTTTTCTAGGGTCACTGGGGTCAGTGATGATGACAGTATTGGCAGGCCTTGCGCTATGTGGCTTATGGCTTCTTATTTATTCCTCTGAATGCCCTATAGGTAGATGCTGTTATCATTATGAACTCACAGATATGTAGCTGAGGTTCAGAGAAGTTAAGTTGTCCAAGATCACCAAATGCAGGGGGTCCCAATCTTCTGGCTGTGGACAAGCATGGTCTGGGCCCGTTAGGAACTGGGCGGTACAACAGGAGGTAAGGTTCAATGTAATGCTCTTGAATTATCCTGAAACCATCCCTCCCCTCCCCCTGCACCTCCTCCTCTCTGCTCCCAGTCTGTGGAAAAATTGTCTTACGTGAAACCAGTCCCTGGGGCCAAAAATGTTGGGGACCACTGACCTAGTGAGTAAATGGTGGACTCATGTCTGCTACACCCCATCCATTATGCCACCAGTCTCCCATTTGCCTGATCCTAAGAGTCATCTGAGGCTCTTGTTAAAAGAGCAATTGCCAGGCTTGGTCTCAGATTCTTATTCTGACTGGGGTGGGGCCTGGGGAGCAGTGGATGTAACAGTTACCTAGAATAATATTAGAATCTTTCAAGTTCAAGAAACACTATATTGTGCCTTCATGGTTGGCCCTTAGTAAGTATTAACTAAAGAATATTTTATCATGCAAGATTTTCAGCTTTTAAAAGTCCATAGTCCTGGTCATGTAGCTCAGTTAGAGTGCCATCCCAGTATGCCAAGGTTGCAGGTTTGGTCTCTGATTTCCAATCAGGGTACGCACAAAAACCAACAAATGAATGCATAAAAATGTAAAATGACAAACCAGTTTCTCTCTCTCTCTGTCTCTCTCTCTCCCCCTTTTCCCCCACTTCTTTCCCTTCTCTCTCTAAAATTAATAAATAAAAAATGTAAAAAGTACCTTGTCTTAGAACTAGGTCTTAAAGGTAGAAGTCAAGAGCAGTAGATTCTGAATCAGCAAATCTACATTCTAAAACACTAAACTGAGAACTATCTGCAAATGGAATGAACCGCCTTCAAAGATCCCTGTCACTTGTGGTCAAGCAATTGGTGATGCCACGTGTCAGGTGTGCCAGTTGAGAGGTCAGTTCTTCAAGGACCAAGTGCCTTGTCAGTGTCTGCCCTATGTATGCATGAACTGAGGAAGACTTCAGTGTTTAAGTTTCCAGGAGAAGTGGAGTTGAGCCCCTATGCAAAGTCAGGAAGTTTCTGATGGTGGGCAGATATCTTTTTATCTCTTCATATTTCTGGGTCTTCTTGCCTTGCTTTTTAAGTTCTTGAGGCCCATCCTATGAGTATATAAATTATAGAACATAGTAGGATATATTATTGTTCCATTGGCACTTGGAGAAAGGCTTGACCCCTATTTTGGTTCATTGACTTTCTGTTTCCAACCTTAGCCTTAAAGAAAGAACTCAGCACAAGCTTCCTTATAGACTAAGAGCAGTCTATAAGACCCTGCTCAAAAAATGGAAGAAACCCTACTGAAATTATTGTCTTGGGTACTTTAATTCTAATATCCATGATAATAGCTGCCACTTTGAAACACTTATTGTATGCTGGATGCTTTATATAGTGTTTCTCATTTAATCCTCCCAACAACCCCTGATATAGGTAACAGTACCCCTGTTTTACAGATGAATAAACTGAAGCTCAGAGAATTCAGTTAAATTCAATTAAATTCTCTGAAGCTTAGAGAATTCAGTTCAATTGCCCTTTGTGACTGAGATGGTAAACAGTGGGGTTGGATTTCAAACCAAAGTCTATGTGATTCACAAATTAGAAGTTATTATGCCCGTATCACTTTGCCTCTATTGATGGAAATAAAGCTTAGGGATTAGTTATTCTGACTGGTGATAGAAAGAAAGCTGTACAGAGTATATCAAAGGGGTGGCAGATCTCTACATTTACATCTAAAATTATCCTTAACTTTTATTAATGTGGATAACCATGACATTCCTTAAGTCATCTTTTGGTGATTGCTGCAGAAGTAGGTTTCTGGTTACTAATGACTGCCAGTGAAGATACATTAATGCTAATGATGTCATGCTAAGGTGGCTGGCAATGGTTGGGGAACATGTATCTGCACTGCTGGGGCGCTACAGCAAGGGTGTCAAGGGCCAGGCATTTGGCTGCTCTTGAGGAGTGATTAGGAGAAGACGAAGTGAGAGGAAGGAAGTGTGAGCTGTGCATCACTTAATTAATCTTGAGCTGGAGACCAAAGTGTTGCCTGGGTCTAATAACTTGGACAAGGAGACCACCTGAGCCCCGTCTTTGTCTGTCAATGCAAGGAGATTGCATCATCTAGTATATAGTTTTGGTCTGTTAGAAAAACAAAATCCTCCAAGAATGGCAAAGGAATTTGAGGACTTTCTCCAACTTTAGCTTTATTCGCTATAACTATGAACAGATCTTATTTTTTTGTTTTATATCATTTGCATACTCATAGTAAGATGGAGGGTCCTCTACCACACTCCCTTTTGTGCTATCTTGTCTTCCGGCAGCTCTGTTGGCCTCCACTTCAAGCTGGGCACACTCAGACACTGCCCTTTCTCTCCTCCATTATCTCTGACCACTGATGAAGCCCCAGTATCTTGCCTCACCTCTTCACTTTCTACTAAAAACTCTGTTCATATCTCCTTTCTTTCTCGAAGACTCCTGGCTATAGCCAACCATTCTAATAAGAGTCCCTGTCTTCATCTTCCTTCTTTCCTCTTCTCTTCTCTTCTCTTCTCTTCTCTTCTCTTCTCTTCTCTTCTCTTCTCTTCTCTTCTCTTCTCTTCTCTTCTCTTCTCTTCTCTTCTCTTCTCTTCTCCTCTCCTCTCCTCTCCTCTCCTCTCCTCTCCTCTCCTCTCCTCTCCTCTCCTCTCCTCTCCTCTTTCTTTCTTTCTCTCTCTCTTTCTTTCTACCTTTTACAGTTCAATTTACTATATAGAAATCATTTGGGTTTTAGATTCGTAGTTAAATTTTACAAAATTATAATATACATTTTTAAAAAGACTATTACATTAATTCAGTACTTTTTTATCATAACAGATTGAAAATACTTATGTTTAACCTTCAGATTTATGGCAAATACAATATAGACATTTCTTAAAGCTACTTCATTCAATGTGATTTTGCC
The DNA here is from genome assembly GCF_021234435.1 of Artibeus jamaicensis. Lineage (NCBI taxonomy): Eukaryota > Metazoa > Chordata > Mammalia > Chiroptera > Phyllostomidae > Artibeus > Artibeus jamaicensis. The sequence continues at coordinate 3,914,198 of NW_026522046.1, read as the reverse complement.
ACTCTGAGTTATACATAAAATGGTTCTTCTTTAAATAGAGTGAATTGACATGCCATGAAGCTAAAAGTTGTATAGTCAGACCAAAGACTCAACATTGTACCATGTTTTAAAAGATTTGGCATTTCCAGACCCCAAAGCACAACATATTAATAAGGTTGAAGTGTTCCTCCTCCTTATTACAGTTAACAAAAAGTTGCCTGGTAACTTGGAATTTGGCATAAAATCTCATATTATACCTTGAGAAAGTCCAAGCTATGAGTGATCCCTGTTTTCATTTCTAACTTTAGCTCAGACGGCATCCTTTTCTTTTCTTTTTTGGAGCTCCTTGTATAAATACGATAAATTTTATATAGCTTGTCATTTTATTAATGTCATTATATTTATTCAGCTTGTTTATTTATAGCCTCAGGTATACTGTTTGTTTTTCAAAACTCCTTAAGGGCAGGGACAGTAGTTTGTGTGGGGGTAGTGATGATTATATTTTCATTTCAGTGTCTAGAAGGTAGTAGGTAGACAGTAAATTATTGTTTTCATTAGTTCAACTGATGTTGATTTGATACTTACCATGGCCTGGGCACAAAGGTGCTAAGGATATGGAGATAATTATGGCTTGGTGGTTGAAAGACTTACAGTTTTAAGGGAAGATAGACACCTAAGCAAATTAAAATTACATTTCAATTTCATTTGATCTATAATTGAGGCTTAAGTTAAATTTATTGGGGGCTCACATGAGAAATAATAAGAAAGATGAAAACAGATTTAAGAATGTTTTGAGTAGAAACAGTAGAACTTTGTTTCCTATTTCATTTGATTCAATACCTTTTCAGGGCTTGTAATAGGGGCAATGAGGTATCTGGATGAATGAGTGATCCAGGAGCACTCAGGGTGAGGGAGGAATTGAATATGGGGCAAAAAAAGAAGGAAAAGTTGAACATACCAAGCCTAGCAAGATAGTAAGAGATGGAGAGGGTGGGGGAAATGAATCTAATTACTAACATGTATTGAGTGTCTATTACTATGTACAAGGTAATTAACATGAATTGCTCATTTTTTCTTCATTATTACTGTAAGAGGTAGGTACTGTTATTTTCTCCCTATCACAGATGAGGAAATACACTAAGAGCAGTTGAGCCTTAGTGTATTTGAATTGAGTGATTCCAGATAAACAGCTAAGAAGTATTATAGTAGAGTCAGGTTTAAAAGCTCAGTAACTCTTGCTCCAGAATCAACATCCATGGGCCAGTGGAAAGCAAATCAGCCAGCTGTTCATGAACCTCCAAAGGGCCTCAGTGCTGGTAATGCCCACATTTTTACCTCCAGCTAAGTCTTGCTCCTGATGTCTGTGATTTTCTATTAGGCTGAGTCTTTACCACGTGGCAGTCTAATCTCAAACCCAGGATACCACAAACTGAACTCCCGATCTTCTCTTCCCTTCCAGATCTGCTCTTCCCTCATCTTACTTTTTGTTGTTGTTGTTGCTACTGTTGAAAGCAGGATCATTCTTCCAGTTGCTTGGGCCCCAAACCTGGGAGTCATCTTTGATTCTTTCTCTCACATTCACATCCAATTCACTGAACTTGATTTTTGAAGCACATCTAAAGTATATCTACTTCTCTGCTGCAACTACCTGGTTCTAGCTACCTGCATGTCTCACCAACATACTCTAGTGACCTCCTGATGGTTTGCCTGCTTTCACCTTGCCCCCTATTCTTATCCCCACATGGCAGCCTGAAGCGATATTGAATCAGATCAGGTTGCCTCTCTGCTGAAACCCTAGCAGTGGCTCTCAGTTTTACTCAGAGTAAAAGCCAAAGCCTTTATTGTGACTTATAAGGCACTACTGGATCACTGCCCTCCTCCAATTGTCTCTGTACCTCTCTGACCCCCTTTTCTTTACCTTCTTGGCTGCTCCTTCCTGCCCAGCCAGTACACATCAGTGCACTCCTGCCTCAGGGCTTGGCATAGGCCCTTCCCCCTGCCTCAAATGTTTTTCCACCTGTACTGCAGGGCTCACTCCTTCACCTCCTTTCATTCTCTGCTTAAGTGTCCACCTCCCAATGAGGCCTATTCTCTCTGCCCTTTTAACAATAGAAACCTGCCTCAAGTCATTTCTTCTGATCCTCCTCTTTCTGTTCTCTGCTACTCTGCTTTGTTTCCCAAAGCACTTAGCATCTTCTGAGATACTAAATAATTTACTGATTACATGTTGTGTGTGTGTGTGTGTGTGTGTGTGTGCCTTCCTCTGCTAGAAAGCAAAGTTCTCTGGATGTGACCATCTGGTTTATTCACTGTTGTCTCCTAAGCTGTAAGATTTGTGCTAGTGGTTAATAATTTTTTAAAAAAGAAGTAAATGTAGAGTGTAAAGTTTTTATACAGGTGGCCAGTTTAAAGACTTTTTTTTTTAAAGATGTGTTCTGGAGTTTGGGGGAGATGTCACAGGGGGCTGGCCACTGTGTAAAGGGGTACAGAGTACAGGAAGCCCTGCTGAGGCTGAACTCGTGGGATGTGGGTGTTGCAGGGCAGTCAGGAAACCCCCACCAGAGGATGCTGATGGGGAAGGAGGCAGGGGTGGGGGGCTGGGGTAGGGAGGTTGGGGGGACTCGAAGCAAGGAATCTAGGAGGATGCCTGTCAGGCTTTAGAGGGAGGGAGTTTGAAGAAAAAGAACTGAGAGTCCTCAGTGAGTTAGGTATTGGGGATTTTCCAATTAGAAATGCAACTGTATTGAAATGATATGGCTGACTTCAGTTGTTTGAGACACAAATGAAAAAAAAATTAGATACTCTGTCTTGAGGAAGGAGACATTAGGTTGTTTGAGGAAGTGATTGGTTTGAGGGTTTTTGTTTTTAGCTGTTAATAGGCAGTGATATTTTAGGTGTGTGAGTGGGGGTGGGGAAGTGACACAGTAAGCTGATAACATCCAGATTGGTAAATGGAACATTTATTTTCCTCTAGCCTCTACAGAGTAGACAGAACCAGCAGGTGAAAGCTAAGGGTTGTGAGGAGTCCAGTCTGATGTATAGTAAGTAAAACGTTTTTCGTAATGTATGTTGGGCTGCCTTGGAAGAAGATGTGACCCTTATTACAGGTGTGAAAGGAGATGTTGGCTGACAATGTTTTTGTTGCTATTGAGTGGGGAGTTCATTCAACAGGTAGTAGGTTTGCCACTTGACTGTCCGCTAAGGTCTTTTTAACTAATGGTGTCCTGCTAGGCCTCAGAGAATGCTTAGACCCCATGCAAAGATGCAAGGGAACCCGGCTAACAATCTTGGTAGTCTGATGGGATGGGGCAGTGTAGAAGGTTTGCGCTTTAGATGAGTGCTCATGATTTAAATCTTCTTGTCCTTACCTATTGCTTTTGATAGATTCTGTGACTTGAAGCAGAATGATGTATAACAAGACCAGTTTCACCATAGGCTAATTGCTACAAATAAGAGTTAAGTTCCTATGACATCTCATCAATGTTATAACAAAATGAAGTTATTTGAGAACCTCCTGTATTTGACTTTTTTCTGCAATCAATAAAAAGTTAGAATCTCAAAGTACCCACCAGGTAGCATTTTCTATTTGAAAACTAACAGAACTACAGGGCACTTGAATTTGAATGTCTTCTCCCCAGGACCTCAGGGACCTTTAGAACATCCTGATGTCCTCCCACACTTTTCTAGTCATCCAAATCCTACACATCCATCAAGGTCCAAGCCTATGTCTTCACAGGGACCCTTTGCTTACCTTCTCTTATCTGTAGGAGTGGCCTTGCCTCTGTGTGACTTAGGCATGGGCTCTGGAGTTGACAAGTTGGGTTTAAATACTAGCTCTGTAATAGTTATGTGACCTTGGGCAAGGGGCTTAACTCTTCATGTAGATATACTCATCTTTATCTACATAATGCAGGTGGTTTGCATCTACCTTGCAGTGTTATGAAAGTTGGAGAGAGACTGCCTAGTGCAGCACCTGACACACAGTTTATGTTCAGACAGCAGTACTGATATATGATTATTATTGATAGCCATCAGGCTTGACATCTGTGTTCAACCTACCCCATGGATTGTTATCTGGTATGAAGAATTCCCTGGCCAGCACCATTTGCAAATGGAGTGAGTCGCTACAATAAACCAGTGGACTTGAGATTTAAGGGGGAAAATGGTCTTATAGAATCTGTTTTTTTTGGGGGGGGTGGGTATTGATTATGGAGTCACCTGGACTTCTAGCAACCCAAAAAGAAAAGTTATTTTGTATTCTCTTCTCTCCAGCATGTCAGATGATCAAAGGTAAGACAGTATGATGTCCAGAAAAAATGGAAGTGAAACTCAATAGGGCTGCAGATTTGCAGAAGCCATCCCATGGGAGTACAGAGTGGGGTTTTCAGTTAGGCGACTCACCAGGGTTTTTTAAAAAAATGTTTTAGAAAATAAAAAGATCTTAAATAACTGTGGCTTAAAGGCCTAATTTGCATGTAGAGGTAAGAGCATGCTAAAAAGTGCTAGGCCTAGGGAGTAAGATTTGAATCTTTGTTCTGTCTCTTTGTAGCTGTGTGGCCTTTGTCAAAATCACTGTTACTCTGAGCTTCAGCTTTCTCACCTGTAAAGTAATCAACCCATGGAGTTATTCAGAAGATTTAAGATAAAATAGGAAGCACCTGGAACAGAACAGGGGCTCAGTAAGTGGTACTTGTAATAATGGTGATGGTTATAATAATAGTAACAAGTGACTAGGCTCTCTGAGCTCCATGTGCTGTATGTAGGTAGACACGGCCATGCATCTTTAGCAGAGGTTGCCTTTGTTACCTGAGCTACACTGCATGTGCCATGTTGGTCACATATTTCAATGGACTAGGATGTGATTATCTTCTTCCCCTAAATATTAACTGTAATACCAGGAGCCTTGTAGAGCTTCACGTCAGAAAAGCAGTGCATGGGTATGCAGAGTGGAATTTCAATTGAACTCTACCTACTCAGCATATTTTTTAAAAAGGGAGAGATTGAGAAAAAAGAGTAATTGAAATAGTGCCCACATTTCTGATAACTAGTCAGCATAATTAAAGGCTCAAGCAGTGCCGATCGGGGAGACATGAATAAGGGGTTCCCTTAGTCTTCCCAGGGTGAGCATCTTGGGCTTGGTGTAATCCCAGTGTTGAAATACTTGTCTTTTTCATGTTGTATGGTACTAAACTCAAGATGGTAATTCTGGTACCCAAGAAAGACTCATAATGTCCTCCAGGGCTGGAGAACAACCCAGCTGTGTTGAATTCACTGAGTGAACTTTTGTATGAGTGTTCAGGGTTGCATAAACAGATTGGGTATTCTATAGTTTCTAAGTGATTTAAGGTAGGAGGACCTAGTTTTTAACTTTCATGCATTGCACATGAATACCCATGCAAAATAATTTTATGTTAAAATACTTCTAATTCAGCTGTTTATTTTTAATTTTATCTGTAAATATTTCACTGTATATGTTTAAAAAGCATTGTTTAAAAATAAAAGTTAACTATAATATACTATTATCACATTTAAATATTGAACAATCTCTTCATATTATTAGATGTGGAGTCAATATTAAAATTTCCTCCATTGGCCCTGACTGGTGTGGCTCAGTGACTTGCGCACCAGCCTGCAAACCAAAAAGTCACCAGTTCAATTCCCAGTCAGGGCACTTGCCTGGGTTGCAGGCCAGGTCCTTAGTAGGGGTCTCATGAGAGGCAACCACATATTGATGTTTCTCTCCTTTTCTTTCTCCCTTCCCTCCCCCTCTTTAAAAATAAATAAATAAAATATCTTAAAACATCTATATACACATGTATGTACATGTATGTATGAGTATATGTGTATATACACATACACTCGTGTATATACATGGTATATATTTATATAATTTTAAAAAACAGCTTGCTTATGCAAGTAAGTATTCAAATCAAGTCCCTACATTGCAATAGGTTGATATAACTTTTAATATTCTTAAAATGTTTTTAAACGATAGTTCCCCAAGGGAGGGGGATTTTTGACCCTGGCACTGATTTTGCAACTAACCAATGGGTAAGGTGTGGCTCCAGGGTCTGTGTGCAGGGATGTCCACAGACTCACAGATGCCATCTCTGCATAGGTACTTGTGCTCTTGCTCACTGTCCCTTTCAGAAACACTCATTTTCTCATCTTAAATGCAAATATGACCTTTTGATATTTGAACACCAATCTGAAGGAGAAGTTCAGCTGCAAAAATTCAACTTCAACTCTTTACCCACGAAGCTTTGTATATTTGCTTTTCCTGGGCCATGCAAGTAGAACATTGTGTTTTCGGTAAAGTATGAGTCTGCAGTTTAACTTAACTAGCAGTAATCCAGATATTATTTTAGAATTAGGAAAAAATGCACTATGAGGTAGAGAAGCCCACCCTATCAACTACAGGATGGTGCAGCCTTTTGCTTTTCATGCTTGTTGGTGTTGGGAAGTGGAAAATAACGTGTAGATGGTAAGGTATTGAAACCAGAAAAGCCGGTGTTTGTGCTGCCTTTCACCTACCAGACCCAATAAACACAGAAAGAGATTGAATCTTTATGGGTGCTTTATTCAGATGGCCAGTGATCCAAGAAGACAATGAGTTATGGCTCCCAACTGTCTTACATTTCCTTTCAAGCCAGCCTTTTTATAGAGAGGAAAAGTGTAGATAAGGGATTCAGAATTCAGAAAAGAAGTTAATCAGATAAAAGCTGCAGTCTGACAATTTCCCTAAAATCCTTTCATCCTCTGACCAGTGAGTTTTCTTTATCTGTGTCTTGTGCTGTGGGCGGTGGACGATTTGTCCCTGGAACACAATGGCTCAGATACTACCTTCATTGCTTACAGTCTCTTCTGGAGCACAAAGGTCAATGGTTTATGGTCTCCTGAAGTCAGGATGGGCCCTCAGTTCCTGAAACAACAGCTTTTTTACATGCATTAACTACTAGGCTTATTAGCTATTACATTAAACTAAAATTTTCCAACTTTTGAGTCCCCCATTGGTATTTCCTGGCTAAAAATAGGAACAGGATATTTTGAGACAGGGCTCCCGCTCTCACAAGCCTCTTTGTGCAAATAGCTGAGGTTTGTGCAGTTGGCACCAATGGTCCTTACGTTCCTCAAGAGCTTACTGCATGCATCCCTCAGTGGGCCGTGGGCTGTGGACTGTGTGGTGACCAGGAGGAACCTAAAATAGCGAAGGCAGGAGGGCAGTGGTGTTCCATCTGCAGGAAGAACCTTTCAGCCAGGGGTCTCTCATGATAAGATTCATGCTGTTAGGTGGCACATTATACAGCAGATGCTGATGTTTACTTTGGATTAAATGCTGTAGTATTCCATGCTTGTTCATACCTTTTCATCCTTGCAAATGCCTCTCAGAGTCCTTCCAGTTGGCTCTTTCATACATCTCCCTCCTCACCACACTTCTTTGCTTTTACCAAGTAACATGTACCCTCCACCCCTTTGCTTTATGGTGCTTTACACTTATTTGATTTTTCCATTACAAGTATATTCCATGTTGTATCATCAAAATTTTCCCCAAGGCCTGTCTACCCCTGCACCTAGAGCTTCCTAAGCTTAGTGCCTGGTATACAGGGCATACTTAGTCTGTGTTGGTTTGGGGGGTCTTCCTGCAGCACTCTGTTGAGGAGTATGTGAGAAGGAAGAGTTGTGTTCTTGGGGAAACTTGTGTTTAGAGACATGGAAAATAGTTAAATAAAAAGTACAAAACCGAAGGCAGAGAATATCAGAGGTGGCAGGCAAGACTGCTCAGTCTCCTCACCCTGCAAATTATACTACTTAATTCTGGCCTAGAGAGTCCTCTCCAGTTTACCAAGACTTTCATTAGCATTCTCTCATGCCATGAACAAGATATTATTATCTCTTGTTTTGTAAATGACAGAACTGTAGCGCAGAGGAGTGAAATGACGTGCTAAGGGCTACCCAGTTGGTAATGGTAGAACCAGGGCTGGAGCCAGTCTTCCAATTCTAAATGTAGTTTCCTTTCTACTCCTCGTCACATGTCTTAGGTCGGTAAGAAGGAGCATGGAGAGAGGAAGGGATGCTTTGATACCACAGATGTACTTAAAGACTTTAGACACCGTTGACAGTGCCAAACACTCTAGGTGGCCCGTGAAGGGCCAGGGAAAAACAGAGAACTAAATTCAACAGTTACTATGTTCACTGGAAATAGAAAGTAAACCACAAGTGTGGGCTGCATACATAATTTAAAAATTTTATAATCATTAAAAAGTAAAAACTAACATGACATTTTCATGTAATCAATGTAAATCTCACATTCTTTTTCCCCGTATGAAATCTTCAGACTCTGCTGTGTATTTTACATGTGCAGCGTATATCAATATGGATTAGCCACATTTCTAAGGCTTCATAACCACGTGTGGCTAGTAGCTACTGCATTGGGCAGCACAGTTCTAAGTGGTTTATGTGTCTTTTATTTTAGCAATCACATGAAGAATTGTGTACAGCACTAACTAATAGCTGAGGAAATGAAGCCCGAGAGGTTAGGTAACTTGCCTGGGGTCACAAAATTGGAAGATGACAGAGCTGGATTCTGTCCCAGGTTGGTCTCTCATCTTGCCACTCTGATGAACGGCCTATCCTCAGGAAGGGACCAGTGCTTGATCTGGACCCGGAAGTGTGGTTGAATTGAATAGGTGGAAATGAGCAGTGGCCCCCACCTGAGGGTTCCAGCGGCTGCTGGTGTCGATAGTGTCCTGTGTGGTGGGGAAGGCAGCCCAGGGGCAAAGCAGGGGTAGCCAACTGCCAAACCATTGCTATAGTTCCGTCTGGGAGGTAGTCTTCAAATGCATATGCCAAAGTTCAGGGAGTTCTTTCACAAGGCAAGATCCTCCTTTGGGACTTAAGGCCATTAATAAGGCTCTTTTTTTAGAATTTATGTGAAAATTGCAGGTTATAGCACATAGAGCTCTCCTGGCCAGGATCAGGTTGTGAGGTGCTGAGGAAATATGTTTGCTCTCCCCTAAGCTAAGACAGGCAATCTTTTGGAGGGTGCCAGTTTTATCTTTTTTTTTTTTAAATCCTTACCCAAGAACATTTTTTCCCATTGCTTTTGAAGGGGGAGTGGGGGGCAGCGGGGGAGAGAAAGAGAGAGAAACAGAGAGATCCTTGGGTTGCCTTCGAACCCACAGCCTTTTTGGTCTGTGTGATGTCACTCCTACCAACTGATCCACACAGGCCAGGGCTGTCTCTCTCCATAAGACTACGATAGTACTCAAAAGGAGCTTAAACTGGATTAAGAGGTCCCTGTGCCTGCCCTGAAGGCAACCAAATGGGTTCTAGGATTGTTTTTCTCTTTTATTCACAAACATTGCAAAGACAATAAAGAGACACTTTTAAAATCCTGGCTCTCTGACACAATAGTGCTCATTTTACAATGTTCCCTTGCAATCATTGTCCATTTGTGAAAACAATAGTTTTTAATTATAATTTTAGTGTGGATGAAGTTGATTTTGTTTCTTCTTTTATCGTGAACATTTCATGCCTTCCCAGGATATCCCTGAATTCTGTATCATAATTTATTTGTTCCCGTGGCTAGATATTTAAGTTGTTTCAACATTCCTTGACATTTACTTGATGCTACAGCCTGCAATCGTATGCTTCTGTTTCTTTTCTACCTTTTAGAATTAGATTCTAAAAATTATAAATTTAAAAGTAAAATTGTATATTACTTATAACTATAATTATAAATATAAAACTATTTCTTTATAAGAAACAGCCCAGCTTTTGAATTCTGGACCAGAAAGCTACATGTGTTTTTAAGCGTGTTGGTTGTTCTGGTATATTACTTCTGTTTTCTTGAGGTCTCGCTTCCTTTATTTCCTCGTTTTATTGAGGTGCAGTTGACATACAGCGCTGTGTAAGTCTGTGTATAGCATAAGCCTCCCTTTACCCAGCAATGAGTTAGATGTGAGTTCATCAGTTTTGCTACAAAATCACCAGCATTGGTTGAACATAAAAATTTACTCTAAAGTTTTCCTGAATTTAACAAAGGTAAAAATGTGCCAAGTGTCTGTGAGAACACCACTGATGTAACTGACCAGTTACAGGTGAGACAGGTGAGGCCACCACTGGTGCAGTGTCACCTTCCTGGAGGAAGGTTGGTTAAATAGTTTTCCTCTGCAGACTGAGCGTGAGGGCCATGCCCACATACCCACCACCTTCAAGCCTGGGCACACACTTTTCTGAATGTGCCCAGGCTCACTTCCCTCTGTGTACAAAGGCAGGACAGAGCTCCATCCCACTGAGTGTGACCTTCCTGTTTCCTTCCTCACCCCCAAATGAACATGGATCTGGCATTGGAGGCAGAGAGATGTGTGATGCTGGGCACATTATTTTACCTTTTTTTGCTTATTTTTTTATCTTCAAATGAGGATGGCAGTGGCATCTTACTATAATGTTGCTGGTGGGATTAAATGTGTTAATATTTGAAAAGTACTAAGAACAGTACCTGGCACATAATGAGTACTCAGTGCTGTACATGTGGGTTTGAATCTCAGATCCAGCACTTTCTAGATGCCTACACCGGGCAAATTCCATCACCTTTCTGGCCTTGAGCTTCTTTATCTGTAAATGGGATTGTAGCACCTGCCTCACCGAGGTGCTGCCTGGTTTTGGTAGAATAACGAAAATAGAGCATTTAGCACAGAGTGCTGCACATAGAAGGCCCTCCATAAATTCAACTAAAAGTAAAACTTTTTTTTTTAGTTTAATTTTCTGCTCTGCAAAAGAGAGTGCTTTGGCCCCTTACATCATTCTAAGCAGCAGATTTGTTGTAATCAGTGCTTAGGTTTTGACCAAGTTTGTTTTTTGGCGGTATATTTTTCTGTCCACATTGTAAGTTTCGGACTACCCTAAAAATAATGGGAGGTAAATCAACATTTTCATGCCTCTGAAGCTTTTACAGGTTTTAAATGAAAAGCTTCATGCCCCTGAAGCTTTTACTTGTTTTTGAGGTTAGCAAGTATATAATTTTACATAGAGAGGGTGATACTTCATATACTTATTAACTCAGTGATTTCCTCCCACAGTTGGCAACAAAAGAAACTGTCAGGTTTATGGAAGGTGTGAACTGTTTCTTTATGCTCAGTGACACAGATCAAATTTGTCTAAATAATAAGGTAAAAACCACATTCTTTAGAAAATGCAAAGCAACAACCTAAGGGACACTTGAGCACAGCCCATCCCACCCCCACCTTCTGTCTGTGAAGCTCTTCCTTATCTTCATGTTTGAGTTGAGATGTCTCTCCAGGCAGCCTCCCCCAACCATCCAGGCTGGGAAGCTGGACTCTTCACGTAGTAATACACTCTGTAGGCTGTATTCCCTTTACCTGCCTCTCCCTCTGGAGGCAGAGACTTGTCCTAGTCATCCCTGCATTCTTGTTGCCTATCACTGGGCCTGAACAGCATAGCACTCCATAAGTATTGGTTGGCTGAATGGATGAACTTGCAAAATTCTGTTTGTGATGCTATGAGGTGTGTGTATAATCATCACAGGTGGATCTGAAAAGTGAGGCAACTGGAAGGTCTGCTTGGGTTGAAGAAAATAATATTTGTTTGGAAAGTGCATAGGGCTTTCCTTCCACTTTGCACTTTGTGAAGCATCAGTTGTTCTCTCATCCCAGCTGGTTCTCACCCCTAAGGTGCTTCTCTTTTTCAACATCTTGTCAGCTCCCATCTTTGCCATCTTCCCTTGCCAAGTGTTTGGGGTGAGGATAGTTTTGTATGTGTGTTGTGTCCAATTTGTAGGTTTCCTGTTTCCTGGGTAAAACCTGGACTCTGGGTGTCTTGCAGAAAGGATGAGCATTTCCTTTTTTAATTTTCATGCCAGGGCTCCACTGACTTTTCTTGAATGGCAGTAACTGGTGGAGCGGGGTTTTAGGTAGGTATAGGAATAATCTTGGTGTAAAATGAGCTTTGCTCTTCAGATATTGGCTTTGGGACCTTCTTCTTTATCACTGCTTATCTGGGAAGTCCTGTTTAACCTAGTAGTTCAATTCTTTACTGAGCTTCTATTGTATGCTGGACAGTGTACTGGAAATTTCATAAATTTTGTCTCAAGTTCACATTTTCAAGACCCACATGAGTCCCTTACATCTTCCAAGAAGCCTGGCCACATACTGAAACCCAGCATGACATGTGATAGATGGAGAATCTGAGAGGGCACCAAGTAATCTGAGTTTCATTTTGGCTGTCACAAACCAATTATGTGGCTTTCCCTGTGCCAGTGAGCCTCAGATTTCTCATGTATAAAAATGGGATGCCAAAGAATTTTTAGTGACTTCCGCCAAGATGGAGGCATAGGCGGAGACACTGTGCTTTCTCACACAACCAAGTTGAGACACAACAAAATATTAGCAACAGAAAACACATGCAGAACACAGGAAATTGAACTTTTCAGAAGTCTGATAACAACAAATTTTTCAGCCTGACCGGTAAGAGGGGCGAAGCCAGCAGCTGGAGGAGCAGGGTTGCACAGGAAAACTTGGTCAGACGGACTCAGGCTCGCGGATCCCAGGCAAGGGGTTGCAACGGATGGACCCAGTGAGTGACTCAGTGAGCTACCGGCGTACCCAGTGAGGGTGCAGGGCAGCAGGTTGACTGTGGTCCCTCATTCATGCATGGATGGGCCAATGAGAGAGTGGGCAGTGAGAAGATGGGATCGAGCAGGCCCCAGCGGTGGGAGGTGGCAGAGGGGGCCGCCATTTCCCGTTCTGACCCCGCCCCCACATACAGCGTCACAACTCAGCGACCTCAGGGGCCCTGCCCTGGTGAACACCTAAGGTTCCGCTCCTCATAATTAATGGGCACGAACAGACCAAAAATGGCTCAAGAAGATCTCAAAGCCCCAGAGCCCATAAATCTAAGCGATGAAGAAATAGCAAAACTTTCAGATGCACAGTTCAAAACACTGGTGTCAGGATGCTCACAGAACTGGTTGATTTTAGTCACAAATTAGAGGAACATATGAAGTATAAACTCATTGAAATGAAGGGAATTGCACAGGAAACCAATAGTGATGAAGAGGAAACTGGGACTCAAATCAAGGGAGTGGACCAGAAGGAAAAAAAAAATGACTAAACAGGAAAATATGAAGAAACAAGAATTCAAAAAAATGAGAAGAGACTTAGGAACCTCCAGGACATCTTTAAACACTCCAACATCCAAATTATAGGGGTACCAGAAGGGGGAAAGGAACAGCCACCAGCGGAAAACTTATTTGAACAAACAATAAAGGAGAATTTCCCCAATCTGGCAAAGGAAATAGACTTCCAGGAAATCCAGGAAGCTCAGAGAGTCCCAAAGAAGTTGGACCCGAGAAGAAACACACCAAGGCACATTATAATTACATTAGCCAAGATTAAAATGAAGGAGAGAATCCTAGAAGCAGCAAGAGATAAGGGGACAGTCACCACAAAGGAATTCCCATCAGACTGTCAGCAGATTTCTCAAAAGAGACCCTACAGGCAAGAAGGGGCTGGAAAGAAGTATTCCAAGTCATGAAATCCAAAGACCTACAACCAAGATTACTCTATCCAGCAAAACTTTCATTTAGAATAGAAGGACAGATAAAGTGCTTCTCAGATAAGATTGAATTCAAGAAGTTCACCAAACCCTTATTATATGAAATGTTAAAGGGACTTACCTAAGAAAAAGAAGATAAAAAAGATGAACAGTGAAAGGACAGCAAACTCACAGTTATTAACAACCACACCTAAAACAAGAGCAAACTAAGAGGACAGCTAGATCAGGAGCAAAACCATAGAAATGAAGATCACATGGAAGGTTAGCAACAGGGGAGTGGGAGAAGGAGAAGGGGGGAGAAGGTATAAAAATAAGCAGCATAGACGGTAGGTAGAAAATAGATAGGGGGGAGGGAAATAGTATGGGAAGAATAGTATGGGAAATACAGAATCTAAAGAACTTGAGACACGTGGTCATAAACTAAAGGGGGGGAATGATGGGGGAGGGGGTGTGCAGGATGGAGGGGAATGAAGGGGGGAAATAGAACAACTATAATGGCATAATTAATAAAATATATTTTAAAAAATGGGATGGGCAAGTTCAATCAGATGTTTTCTAAATTCCCTTCTGTTTCATATCCTCAGTGGTCTACTTCAATCTACTCTGCTCTCTTCTTTGTCTGAGCTTCTTCTAGATTGCAGGTCAGAATTGTGTAGTTTAGTAGCACTGTATGTTTCATATAAGTCTTATCTCTCAGGGATACTGGGATCTCCCTGTGACAAAGATTGTATCTTGTTCTCTTAAGTGCTTCCCAACCCTGGGCCTACCATATTGGTGAAGTATGAGGCTGTTACCCATGTGCGAGGTCCTGAAACATCCTGGATGCATGTAGATACCAGTGTAGTGAGAAAGAAAGAGAGAGAGAGAAAGACCTATAAAATGAGATTATTGCACTGAAAAGTGATAGTAGGGTGTCCACAGAAAGCTGTGAGACACAAGGAGGGAAGAACTGACTACTAGGGACCTGGAAAGTCTGAGAAAGCCTCAGATAAGTCCTTGAACACTTTGCATGGAACTCGAGGCATTTATATATTTGACAAGATGATAGGGAGAGAAATTTTGACTCAAGGTTGAAGGCAGTGATGGAAGTGGGAAATGGTAAGGTGGGATGGGTGAAACTTATTCAGTACATCTGGAATATGAGGGCTGTGGGGAAGCAGCAGCAGCAGATGAGGTTACAGATGGCAGACACAGCAGTAGAAGTCACAACAGGTCTTATGGGATAACGTAAAGGATTTGGATTTTATTCTGTGTGTATCAGGAAGACATTGGTGGGTAAACTTAAAAATGTCCCAATTCCATTTGCCTTTTCAGAGGTCACCTATGTGCAGGTAGGCCAGTCTGCCCTGTGTGGTCATGATTTAGAACAGAAAACTCAGACTCAAAGGAGGTCCAGTCCTGGAAGCCAGATTTCCTCATCTGCCGTATGTAGCTATCCTTCCATTCTGTTGCATGGCTTATTAGAAGACCCATAGAGACACATAAATTGCACTCTTTTAAGTATTTACTCAAACAAAAATTATGGTCACTTTCAGTGCCTAGTAAGTGGGCACAGAGCAAACTGTTTGCTTTTCTTTTTTCCCTCTTTGGGGTTCCCTATCTGCAGAGTGAAGTTGTAATAATGATTTTGATAATAATTGCTTGCATTTACAACATGGCATTTTCTAGGTACTTTACAACTAGTCACTCATTTAGTCTTTACAACAATTCTATGTTTTAAGCATTATTATTTCCATTTTATAGATGAGGAAACTGAGGTACACAGAAGCAGCTGACTTGGCTAAAGTCATGTATCTGACAATTAGCAAAGCCGGGACTTAGGCGAAGCCCACTCTCAACCACATATTGCTTGTTGGTTGGGTTTGACTTCATCCCAGCCATGTTCTGAACCCAGATGTTTGAACAAAAATAGACATGAAAAGATTTGGCTTTAAGTTGGATTCTCAGTATTGCCAAACTTGAGTCTTCCTTAATTCAAAGGAAGAAGAAAGTTTTGGCTGGGAGAAAGATGGCTTCTTGAGAAAAAGTGGTATTTTAATGAAGATCTGAGAGATGAGTGAAATTTTGAGAAGTAAAAATTGCTGAGAAGGAAGTGCAGCAGTATCAGCCAAGAGAAGTAATCCAACTACAACTTCTCTCTACCACCAATTACAACTAAAAATGGGGCAGAGTGCAAAAAGCAACTGCACGAGAACCTGAAATGTAACAGGAGGTAGTTTTGACTGTAGTCAAAACATGAATGATGACCCATAGTGGCCTTTGTCACATGGAACTGCATAATTGTGTGGGAGGCTAAAACTCTGAGATGGGGTCTTTTCAGCCAGAGAAATCGGGAAAAGGAGCCACTGGAAGCCAGATAGTGAGGTGATCCCTGAGAGGAGAGTTGGAAAAGGAGACCTGTTAAGTCTGGGTACAGACTAGTATGTGTCATGGGCTCATTACAAGGTGTGCCTGCATGGAACAGATGCAAAGAAACACAACAAAGGTTTTGAGAACTCACCTCTGATATGAACACTACCCAAGTCCAGATAAACCTACGCATTACCTATGTTACAGGCAGATCCAAGTGGCCTAACAAAGGCTTTGAAAACCAAACTGAAATCAGAGTTACCAGTTACAAAAGGGAAGAGAGAACTTTCCATCTGAATCTTAAGTAGGTTAATTATCTCTTAAACAAATAAACAAAAATATAGACATTTTTTCAGAGAATCTTAGCAGGATCAGAGTCTCACACCTAATATTCACAAGTCCAGTGTACAACCCAAGTTTGCTTCATAAAGAGAACCAAGAAAATCTGAACAACACTCAAGGGAAAAGACAGTATGTTCTAACCCTGATATGACTCAGATGGTACAAATACTTAATTACAATAACCTTTCCCCACTTTTTTAAAAGTATTTTTTATTGATTATGCTATTACAGTTTTCCCAATTTCCCCCCTCTGTCCTGCACCCCCAATCCTCCAGGATTCCCCTCCCTTAGTTCATGTCCATGGGTTGTACATATAAATCCTTTGAGTTCTCTGTTTCCTATACCATTTTTGATCTCTCTCCATCTATTTTATGCCTACGAATTATGCTTCTTCCTTGTACTTTTTGCTCCCTATTTCTCTCTTCCTTCTCCCCAGTGAATCCCTTCATGCGATGTCCATTTCTCTGATTCTGTTCCTGTTGTAGGTTTGCTTAGTTTTTGTTTTCATTGTTTTTTTTCTTTTAGGTTTATTTGTTGATACCTGTGAGTTTGTTGTCATTTTATTGTTTATATTTTTCATCTGCTTTTTCTTAGATAAGTACCTTTAATGTTTCCTATAATAATGGCTTGGTGATGATGAACTCCTTTAACCTGACCTTATCTGGGAAGCACTTTGTCTGCCCTTCCATTCTAAATAAAAGCTGTGCTAGATAAAGTAGTTTTGAATGTAGGTCCTTGCCTTTCACGACGTCAAATACTTATTTCCAGCCCCTTTTGGTCTGTAAGGTTTCTTTTGAGAAATCAGCTGAAAGTCTGATGGGCACTCTTTGTAGGTAACTATCTCCTTTTCTCTTGCTACTTTTAAGATTCTCTCCTTATTTTTATTAATTTATTTTTAAATATATTTTATTGATTATGCTATTACAGTTGTCCCATTTTCTCCCCTTCACTTCCCTCTGCCTTGCACACCCCCTCTGACCCACATTCCCTGTCTTTAGTTTATGTCCATGGGTCATACATATAAGTTATTTGGCTTCTACATATCCTATATTATTTTTACCCTACCCCTTTCTAATTTCTACCTAACATCTATGCTACTTATTCTCTGTACCTTTTCCCCCTCTCTCCCCCTCCCGCTCTCCTGTTGCTAACCTTCCATTTGATCTCCATTTCTGTGTTTCTGTTCCTGTTCTAGTTGTTTGCTTAGTTTGCTTTTGTTTTTGTTTTTGTTGTGGTTGTTAATATTTGTGAGTTTGCTGTCATTTTACTGTTCACATCTGTAATCTTCTTTTTCTTAGATAAATTTCTTTAACATTTCATATAATAAGGGCTTGGTGATGATGAACTCCTTTAACTTGACCTTATCTGAGAAGCACTTTATCCACCTTATCCTTCTAAATGAAAGTTTTGCTGGATAGAGCAAATCTTGGTTGTAGGTCCTTGCCTTTCATGACTTGGAATACTTCTTTCCAGCCCCTTCTTGCCTGTAAGGTCTCTTTTAAGAAAAGAGCTGACAGTCTGATTGGAACTCCTTTGTAGGTAACTGTCTCCTTTTCCTTGCTGCTTCTAGGATTCTCTACTTAATTTTAATCTTGGGTAATGTAATTATGATGTGACTTGGTGTGTTCCTCCTTGGGTCCACCTTCTTTAGGACTCTGAGCTTCCTGGACTTCCTGAAAGTCTATTTCCTTTGCCAGATGGGGAAGTTGTCCTTTATTATTTGTTCAAATAACTTTTCTACTTGTTGCTCTTCCTGTTCTCCTTCTGGTACCCCTATAATTTGAATATTGGGACATTTAAAGATATCCTGGAGGTTCCTAAAACCTCTCCTTATTTTTTGAATTCTTGTTTCTTCATTCTTTTCGAGTTGGATGTTTCTTTCTTCCTTCTGGTCCACACCATTGATTTGAGTCCCAGTTTCCTTCTCAACACTATTGGTTCCCTGTACATTTTCCTTTATTTCACTTAGCATAGCCTTCATTTTTTCATCTAATTTGCAACCAAATGCAACCAGTTCTGTTAGCATCCTGATTACCAGTGTTTTGAAGTGTGCATCTGATAGGTTGGCTACCTCTTTGTTGCTTAGTTGTATTTTTTCTGGAGCTTTGATCTGTTCTTTTGTTTGGGCCATTTTTTTTTTTTTTTTTGGCTTGATGGACCTGTTATGTAGTGAGGGGCGGAGCCTTAGGTATTTATCCAGTCTGGGCAACCCAGTCGCTGTGTTTTGACACTGTATGTGGGGGAGGGGTCCGAGAGGGAACAATGGTGCTTGCCCCGTACTCTGCCGGTTTTCAGTCACTTCCCCCACTTCCCACAAGTAAATTGGACCCTTCTGATGCTGCTTCCCATGTGGGTTGGCTTGTGTTTGTTCTAGGATCCTGTAGGTCTCTCCAACAAACTCTCCTGTGAGGATGGAAGTTTCTCCCACTGCCTCACCCCCCACAAGTGTTTTCAATCAGTGGTTTGAGGCTTTATTTCCCCCTGCTGGGGCCCTAGGCTGTGCAGTCCATCCTGCTCCCCAGTTGTTTCTCCTGATTTATCTGCATGTGAATGTGAGACTGCCCAGTTTCCAATCCGCTGCCTCGCTGGGTCCTCCCACTGCTGCCTTGTCAGCCAGCTGCAGCCTTGTGAGCCCTGTTCCACTGTCTGCCTCACTGGGTCCACCATCCACCACATTGCCCACCCCAGACCTCTAGCTGCCACCATGCTTTGAGTCTTCTCTTGCTGGGGTCCAGCCTTGGCAGGTCTCAGGGTACCTGAAGGATGGATGGCACAGGTGATGAATGAAGAGTCAGACACCCAGTTGGATGCTGGATAACAGCCACCCTCTGCAGGTCTGACAACTCACCAAGTTTGATTTAAGCTTTACTTTTATAGAGATTGTTACATAACATTAAAGGAACAGGTGCATGGCATGATCAGTTAAGCAGAAAAAATCAATACAGAGGTAACTAGGAAAAGTGCAGGAAATTCCATAAATTCAGTTATGTTAAGCAGAGGTTATTTTGACCATGCGTGCCATCAATCAGACAATTAGAAATAGCTGTATGTACAGAGTTTTAAATGTCTTATTGATGAATAAATGTTTATTCAAGTTCTTAGAATTTGGCATGGGTCAAAAGGATATGCTAGACTGAACAGTGGTTATAGAAAATTTATTACAAGGCCTTTGTGGTGTCTAACTTAGCTATCTATCTGTCTAAAATATTTCCTTATGTACTATGAACTCTAACGCTTTGGTAATTGTTTCTACGTGCTTAGTTTGTAATAGTCAACCAGCTTCTCCTTCTTTACCTGTCTAATTCTAATTAATATATATTCCTGTCCAAGATAGAGGATGGGCTGTTACTCCATCAACTTTTAGACATTCAGGGGCTACCCCATTAGGGGGGACTTTGTTCTATGGCCAACAAATCATTTTGTACAGCTTCTTTGGAATTATGTGGGTCACTGGGCTTGAAATACAGGTGTGTAAAAATCCCACCACCTATTAATTGCAAAGACAGACATGCAGGGAGAGATAGACAGGAAATACAGGCACAGTTGCCTCTGCTGTGCAGATGCATCTCATCTGTCCAGACTGTGTCAAGGGATGGCCGTTAGTTGGCTCCTGACACTCTCTGCCCAGCTGCCTATCTCCACCCATCCTATCGGACTGGATGAATGTATCTACTTTTAACTCCTTGGTTGTTGGACTTTTATACAGTGTGGCTTTCTATCACTTATGTTTGTATTTTGTTTTTAAATTGTTGTTGTCCTTCTTTTGGTTGTGTGAGGAGGCACCGTGTGTCTACCTATGCCTCCATCTTGGCCGGAGTCGATTCTCTCTTTGTCTTTAATCTTGGGTAACTTAATGATTATGTGTCTTGGTGTGTTTCCCTTTGGGTCCAACTTATTTGGGACTCTCTAGGCTTCCCGGACTTCCTGGAAGTCTATTTCCTTTGCTGGATTGGGGAGGTTTTCCTTCATTATTTATTCAAATAAGTTTTCAATTTCTGGTGGTTGTTCTCCTTCTGGCACTCCTATAATTCAGATATGGGCACATTTCAGGTTGTCCTAGAGGTTCCTAAGTCTCTCTTCACTTTTTTGGATTCTTGTTTCTTCATTCTGTTCTGGTTGAATGTTTATGTTTCCCTTTTGCTCCAAATTGTTGCTTTGAGTACTGGTTTCCTTCCTGTCACTCTTGGTTCCCTGAATATTTTGCTTTATTTCATTTTGAGTATCTTTCATTTGTTCTTTCATTTTTCAACCAAGCTTGATCAGTTCTGTGAGCATTTTGATTACCAGTGCTTTAAATTCTTCATCAGATAGGTTGGGAATCTCCTCATCACTTAGTTCTCTTTTTGAGGTTTTGCTCTGTTCTTTCATTTGGGCCATATTTCTTTGTCTTGGAGCAGCTGATATGTTGGAAGGGGGCGGGGACTTAGGTAGTCACCCAGGCAGGGAAACACTCTTTGCTGTGCTGCCTGTGGAGGGAACACTCTTTGCTGCAGGGCCAGAGAGGGAGCAGTGTGGCTTGCCTGCTCGGCTCTAGTGCACTTTCCAACAAACTCTCATGTGAGACTGGGAGTTTCTCCCACAGCCACAACCGCTGTAGTCCACAGTCACCTCTGAGTCTCAGTTTCACCTTCAGCCAGCCATACCTGTCCAGTTTGCTGCCTTGCCGAGGTTTTTCTGAGCTGGTTCCACCCTTGCGATCTGCTGCCTTGCCACAGATTTTCTCAGCCGGTCCCCCTTGCACCACGGGTTCTTAACGGTATGGTTGTTCTGGTTGATTTTTCTTTAATTCCTTGGTTGTCAGAGTTCCATGCAATTTGATTTCCCAGCACTTCTGGTTGTTTATTGATTTTAGACTGGTTGTTATCCTCCTTTTGGTTGTGTGAGGAACTGAAGGGTTTCTACCTACATCTCCACCTTGGAACTCCCCACTTTGAAATAAATAAAGACAGAAATTCTCAGCAGAAAAATAGAACCTATACAAACTAACCTGATGGGCATTTTAGAACTTAAAAAACAGCATCTGATGTAATAAACTTAGAGCATTGGTGCAGTGACAAGTAAGAGATGAAAAGGAAACAGAGTCAGTGAACTTGAAGGTAGATTAATGAACTTATATAATATTTTGTGTAATATTTATACATGTGCTTCTAGACTTTTTAATTAAAATTTTAAATTACAGTTGGCACCCAATATTATATAGTTTCAGACTATAAATGTACTTTTTATTGAAAAAAAGTGATTAGTGTCTCAGGCTACTGTGGGACAACATTAAAAATTTGAAAAATTTGTGTTCTTGGAATGCCATTCCAGAAGGTAAAGGTATTGGTGCAGAAAAAATGTTCAAAGACTGAATGGCCAAAAATGTCCCAAATTTGGTGAAAGACGTCAATTTACAAATTAAAGTGAATATGAAACAGGATAACTTCAAAATCTATTCAGCCACATTATAGTTACACTGCTGAAAACCAAAGCTAAAAAAATATTGAGAGCAGTCAGGGAAATACGGCATTTAGGCATTAAGAAAACCTATTCAAATAACTGCAGACTTCTTATCCAAAACCATGTAGGTCAAAGACCCTGGAGAAACATTTTTAAGTAGTGGAAAAAAAAAAAAAGAACTCTTAACCCAGAATTTTATATCCAGAAAAAATATCCATCAAAAGTGAAGACAAAAGAAAGATATTCTCAGGTGAAGGAAAACCAAGACTTTGTTTTTAATAGATCTATTCTTAAAGAAAGTTTTTCAGGCTTGACAGGAAATGATACCAGAGGGAAACATTGAACTTGAAGAATAAATGAAGAGAAATGATAGTAGACTCCCATTAATAAAAACACACACAAAAATACAAACATAACCCAAATCCTCTGTAATCCCATAACACAAAGCTAATAACAGAATACTGGCAATATTTTGCATATAATTCCTTCAAATCACTTTTTGCTGTGAATAGCATTTTTTAAAAAATTCTTTTTTCTCTCTCCCTCCTTCCCTCCTCCCTTCCCTCCCTTCCTCCATCCTCCTTCCCTCCCTGCCTCTCTACTTCCCTCCTTTCTTCCCTCTTTTTTATTTTTACCTACTAAGATTATGTAGTGTGTAGTTTTAGAATACTCTTTATAAATTTATGTTATATTACCTACATTTTTCTATTTTATTAAGAAAATTTAATAAATTATTTAAAATTTCTTTTAGGTTTGACAATGAATACCATTGGTTGTATTTTTACAAATAGCACCTTTTTAGTGATACATACTGACATTTTAATGGATGTAGTAGAATAATGTCTGAGATTTGCTTAAACTACCCAAGGTGGGGGGTTGGGTGGATGTCAGTGAAACAAGACTGGCTGCAAAATAATAATTGTTGATACTAGGTAATGGGAATGTGATAGTTCATTATACTACCTTTATGGTTTTCTATATGTATGCAATTTATCATTAAAAAAGTTTAAGAAATATTCATAAGTGTGATTTTAGAAAATCTAATCATATCACATCCTGTGGACATTCCATTTACATTTAACCATTCCTCTATTGTTGTGAATTGAGGTTGTTTTAGGTTATGCATGGGCTGAGATGGAACCACAGTCTTTGACAGGTTCTCTGGTTATTTCCTTTTTGGATATGAAAAGACTGAGTTAGCAGAGAATGGACATTTTTAATGCTTTGATACATTTTTCCAAATTGCCTTTCAGAAGAGAGGTTGTATGTTATTTTCACACAAGAGGTAAATGAGAGTGTCCTTGTCAGTTCTATATTATATATATTTTTAGCCTCTATTAACTTGAGGAGGGTTAAAATGGTATCCTGTTATTTTAATATGTATTTCTTTGATTTCCAGTGACATTGACTCCCTACTTGCCACTGAATTGGTTTCTACCTTCTTAGGGAGTACACAGGGGAGGAGAGTAGAAGACAGATTTATTGCCCCCTTCTCACTCCCCATTTTGAAGATGAGAGGCAGGATCAGATACAAGTAGCTCTGTGTTCAAATTCTGCCTCTACCACTTACTAGCTACTGATTTTTTACAGCCTTAACCTTTTTGAGCCTCAGATGTTTTCACCGAAGAAATAGAACAGTCACGGTGGCCTCCCGAGTGGAGTGAGAGGTGTAGAGATTTATAGGGAAAAAGCATGATCCACAGTGGTCAGTCTGAAGGAGTAGCTTTTGCTGTCCTTGGGAAGCTGAGGCTTGGGATACTGAGGGACCTATGTGCTGCCCAGAGCAGGCAAGGAGCCAGAGCTGGGATCCTCCACACTGCACAGGGAAGGCCCCCTGAAGGAACTGGGGCTCATGTTGGGTCACTGCCTCTTCACCTTTCATTCTTTGTAATCTCCCTGCTGGGTGCTCTTTTAATCACTGCTGGCAGATGGAGGCAGCTGTCTTAGGCCAGGAAATCCATCTTAGGAAAGTTAGGTTATCTTGGGGGAACAAATTCTGATTGCTAGTAAATATTTACCTGATTCAGTAGAAATGCACTTTGCAGTGTTTGGGTCAGAGGATCAGGGTAAACTTCAGGTGGGCTGTTGGGCAGTGTCTCACCTTACTCTTTAGAGCAAAATTCAGACCTGGAGGATGATCTTTCCAGGGCAGCCCAACCAAGCTGGGATCTCTTCCTCAATTCATTGCCCATTTCCCTGGCCCCTCATCTTCCTCCCGCTCTCATTTTGCATCCAGGCCCCAGAGCCCCTAAGTTGGATATGCTCTTGCTACACACACGCACCTCTTCCAGGAGACTGGCAATAGCCAAAACAGAGGAGAGGGTCATGATTCCAAATAACCTGTCTGCCTGAAGATGAAGAGAAAACTCAAAAGTATTTTTCCTCTCCTACTTTTGATTGGTAAGGGGAGAGGGTGTTGGGAGGTTGAGGAGGGTGGGGAGCCTTTAGGTTATTTGAATACCATCTGGCCCAGGCTTACAGGTGAGGCTAGGAAACCTCTACACTCTCTCAGCTCAGAGGATGGGTGTGGCTGACCGGAAGGGAAGTATTTCTCTGGAACTCCAGATTGGCCTCAGTGCTGTCAGCCTGTCTGGGTTTTGTTCTGGGACCACCGTACTGATTTTTCTGTGTTTTGTGAGTGTGTGTGTGTGTGTGTGTGTGTGTGCACATTCCAATTGCAAGAGACATAAGGGTGGGGCTGGGAGGTGGAGTAAGTTTGGCCTATTTTCTAAAGTGAGGGAAAATCCGGGGAGAAGACAGCAAGCTTTATTGTGAAGATTTGGGGTCTACTGACTGTTCCTGCCTTGGGCAGTGAGCCCTTTGCTCTGCGGAAACAAGTACCAAACTTCCCGGCTTCTCCCTGGGCTTTCAGTGGTGCACAAGCTCTGAGAAGACTGAACAATTTTATGTTTTCATCTTGATGATTATAGAGAAATGATTTTTTTAATAGTTGTGATTCCCCTCAATTCATCACTGAATGACACTTCAATTTTTTATTTCTTACCCAAGGATATGTTTATTGATTTTTAGAGACAGAAGAAGGGAAAGAAAGAGAAAGAGAAACACTGCCATGTCCGAGAGAAAGACCCATCAATTGCCTCCCATTTGCATCCCAACTGGGTACTGAACACACAGTTCTTCGGTGTATGGGATGGTGCTCTACCCTGCTAAGCCACCCAGCCAGGGAAATGGAAGAAATCTTTAGTATCTTAAGTGTTTGTCAGTCTTCCTTTTTCCTCTTTCAGATGGGGATGGGTACTTTATCTACAGCTACATTTCCTATGGCTTTCTAGAGGTGATGAAGTTAAGCCACTGTCTTGGAAAATTTTAAAATAATTGTTTTATCTGCATAGCTTAAAAGTTCCTTTTCATCTATCATTTCTCTTGTGCTTTATTACAACCCTGTGATGTAAGGATTATTAAGCCTCCTACACTGGGAGGAAACAGAGAGGATAAGTGGCTTTCAAGTACATACAGTGATTAGGCTGGAGAGCTAGAGACCTCACAACTGTGACCTGGTTTCAGACCTTCCCATGAGTTCAGCCTTCTCAGTAACAGCCTCTTATCTCTGACTCCCTTGAGGGTCCCAAATTCTTGTTCTCCTCACTGTGAAGCAGCAGTGTTGAAATCATTAACACCAAAAGCGGCAAGTGCCAGTTTTGTTAAGATGAACGTCATGTTCTATGTTTAGCCCAAGGCAAATATTGACTTGTGAAACTCTGGAAAGTTCATCTCTTACTTTCAGAAATGAAGGCTTCTTCTACTTGTAGTGGCTAAGACAGGCCCAAACCTGCTGTCCTTTCTCTCCTACACCATCAAGTCCAAGTTTACATGTCACCATTTACTAAGTACCTGACACATGCCAGACACCACAAGACCCTTCCAATCCTCCTGGCAATCCTGTGAGGTAGATGGTTTTGCACACATTTTATAGATGAGGAAATGGAGGCCCAAGGACTCATGCCATTTGCCTAAAATCACATGGTGACAAATAATGAAACTGCCATGCAAATCTAGATTTATCTGGCTCCAAAGTTGGGTTCATGTGAAATGAAGCACCATTTAGCACCATTCTTCCAAACCAGGTCTTGTCTGAGGGTCTTCTTCATTTCAGTCTTGGTTGTTTTTTAAAAAAATATATTTGATTGATTATGCTATTATAGTTGTCCCATTTTCCCCCCTTTACTTCCCTCCACCCTGCACCCCTGTTCCAACCTGCATTCCCCCCCTTAGTTCATATCCATAGGTTATACATGTAAATTCTTTGGCATCTCCATTTCCTATACCATTCTTAACCTCCTCCTGTCTGTTTTGTGCCTACCACTTATGCTTCTTATTCCCTGTACCTGTTCCCCCCACCCTCCTTCCCCTCCCCACTGATCACCCTCCAGTGATCTCCATTTCCGTGATTCTGTTCCTGTTTTAGTTGTGTGCTTAATTTGTTTTTATTTTTGTTTTTTATAAGATTCAGTTGTTGATGGCTATTTGTTGTCATTTTACTTTTCATAGTTTTGATTTTCTTCTTTTTCTTAGATAAGTTCCTTTAACATTTTGTATAATAAGGGCGTGGTGATGATGAACTTCTTTAACTTGAACTTATCTGGGAAGCACTTTATCTGCCCTTCCATTCTAAATGATAGCTTTGTTGGATAGAGTAATATTGAATGTAGGTCCTTGCCTTTCATGACTTTTCGTATTTCTCTCAGCCCCTTTTTGCCTGCAAGGTTTCTTTTCAGAAATCAGCTGATAGTCTTATGGGAACTCCTTTGTAGGTAACTTTTTTCATTTCTCTTGTTGCTTTTAGATTCTTTGCTCTTTAACCTTGGGTAATGAAATTATGATATGCCCTGGTGTGTGCTTCCTTGGGTCCACCTTCTTTGGGACTCTGAGCCTCCCGGACTTCCTGAAAGTCTATTTCCTTTGTCAGATTGGGGAAGTTCTTCATCCCCACCCCACCCCCCAATTTTTCATTTCTTGCCCTTCTTTTTCTCTTTCTGGCACACCTATGATTTGGATGTTGGAATGTTTAAAGTTCTCCTGGAGGTTCCTAATCCTCTTCTCATTTTTTTGAATTCTTGTTTCTTCATTCTTTTCTGGTTGAATGTTTATTTCTTGCTTCTGTTCCAAATTGTTTATTTGAGTCCCAGTTTCCTTTCCTTCACTCTTGGTTCTCTGTACATTTCTTTCTATTTCACTTTGATAGCCTTCACTTTTTCCCCCATTTTTCGATCATATTCAATCATTTCTGTGAGCATCCTGATTACCAATGTTTTGAACTGTGCATCTAATAGGTTGCCTATCTTTTCATTGCTTAGTTCTATTTTTGGAGCTTTGATCTCGTCTTTCATTAGGGCCATACTTTTTGTTTCTGAGCAGCTGTTATGTTGTTAGGAGCAGAGATTTAGGTATTCACCAGGACGAGGCAACCCACATTGCTGTGTTCTGGTGCTGTATGTGGTGGAAGGGTCCAAAAGGGAATAATGCTACTTGCTCAGCTGTTTGCTGGCTTTCAGTCATTTTCCACACTACACACAAGCAAATTGGGCCCTTCTTGTGCTGATTCCTGAATGGGTGGGTTTGCGTACATTCTAGGATTCTGTGGGTCTTTCCAAAAAATTCTCCTGTGAGGCTGGGAGTTCTTCCCACCACCACAACCTCCACAGATTTTTACAGCCAGAGGTTTTGAGGCTTTATTTCCCTATGCTGGAACCCTTGGTTGCATAGTCTGTCTTGCTTCCCAGTTCTTCCTCTCAATTTATCCACATGCAAATGTGAAACCACCTGGTCTGCCAGCCACCACCTTGCCTGTTCCTGTCTGCCAGCTGCCTCACCTGCCTGGTTTTCCAGCTGCCACCTTACCCGAGTCTTCTTCACTCTGGCTGCCTGTCTTTACCCCTCCTACCAGTCTGAATGAATGATTCTTCTTTAATTCCTTGGTTGTCAGACTGCCATTCAGTTTGATTTTCTGGCAGTTCTGGTTATTTATTGCTTTTAAATTTGTTGTTGGCCTTTTGGTTGTGCAAGGAGGCAAAGTATATCTACCTACACTTCAATCTTGGCTGAAAGTCTCAGTCTTGGTTCTTATAAGCACAGGGGGCTGCACCAGCTTTTCTTGACTCAAGGCCATTCTGAATTAAGATCCTGGCTCTGCCTCTTCACAGTGGGGTGATAATGGGCAAATCCTATATCTCCGTGAGCCTCAGTTTCCTCACTTGTAAAATAGGTTCATCAATTATCTGTCTATTGAGCTATTTTGAAGATGAAACAGGTGCTTGGCACAGTGCTTGGCACATAGTAGGTGCCTAAGAAGCAATGACTATTATTTGTTTGTTGGACACTTGCTTTCAGGAAGTGGAGGCGGGGGTGCTGTGGGCAGCAGTGTAACTCCTCTCCTACTGCTGAACTTGCATGGTCCCCCTCTGGCTCATCAGATCACTGCCCAGCTCTGAAGCTTTTTGTCTGTTCTTCACTATGTAGCTAATAAACTCCAGATTCTTCTACCTGCTACTCACTGTGCCACATAGGGAGCCTCAAGTACCCCTTTCAGCTTCAGTTTGGCACAACTGCTTGGGCTGACTTGAACCTCTCTCTGTGCCCCAGTGCCCTGCCTTCGCCCATTTCCCTCCCATCTTCCTGACCTTTCCCATCGCAAAGGTTTCTTTGTTCCCAGGCTAGATATGGGCCTTTCCTCCTGACCTAAGATACTTGACATTTGCGAAAGGAAACATTCACTTCTTTGGGGGACAAAGCTAACCAAAGGCACTGACCTTGATCTTGGGAACATTGAAGTAATCAGATGGTTCAGGTACTCACTATCTAGTGGGGATAAACAGACAAAGGAAATAGTGCATTAGGTACTCGGGTCCTGTCTGATCTCTTGTGGTATTTTAAACTTAGCATCTTGAGGGCAGGGGGAGTTACATTTACCTCTAGGCCCTCTGTTCTGAGCCCAATTACCTGCATCTTGGTTGAATTGATTGATCTGAATGGATGTGGTCAAAAGGTAAACTCACAGCTCTGCCAATCCCAGGCCAGCACTGATGAAGGGTTGGAGGGAAAGTCAGGAGCCCACAAAAAGCTCTCTCCCTTCCGTAGCCTTCTACTTTCCCTCCGTCCTCCTGAGCTTGCTTGTGATCGGGTCAGCATGCAGGATTTGGCACACTTTGGATGGCTTACTGTTGAGTTGTAGGGAGGGAACCACACTGGCTTTAGAGCCAGACCTTCCTGGGCATGTCACAGGACCTTCTTCAGCTTCAGTTTCCCTTTCTATAGAATGTTGAAACAATAGACTGTACATTTATGAGAGAGTCCTCTTGGGATCTTTGAGAATTCTCAACAACCTCTTCATCATTGTGACCCAAGATCTCATGAACTGAGAGCAGCCTGAAGGTGAGGCATGTGTTCTCTTGACAGGTGAGAAACTCATGCACATGCCACCAGAGCACGTCATCTCCCCCGTATATGCAGTCACACGTAAGTGGACAATTGAAGTGATTTCGGTCCTTTATGGAGTCTATGAATACAGGGCTATAGGCATTTGTAAATGTAATAAAAGAAATTTATTGAGTATTAACTTGTGGTGATATGGTCTAGCAATGTGCTTTCTTTGGGAGCTGTAGTTCATGAGCAGTTATTTCCATCATTTCCTGGCACATAAAGGTCATAGAAACCCCACATCCTGGGTCATAGCCTGGAGTGAGCTCTCTCATGCACCAAGGGACTGGCTCATGCCAGCTTTCTAGTGTACATATGTCATATTTGCTCTTGAAAAAAATTAGTTTGTTTTATCTATAGAACCTTTGGGGATGTTCTCAAAATCGTAAATATTGACTCTGTAAATGACAAAAGTCAACTGTAATAACAGCAGCCACACAGGGCTGCTGGAGGATTCAGTGAGATGTTATGTCGAGTGTCTAGCATTCTATGTACCCTGGGTCTGGAATTTTAGTACCAGTGGTTCTAGGAACTGAAGCCATTTGCTTCTGGGGTTAGGTGGACATGGTTATGGTTGAGAGTCAGAGGTCAAACAAGATGACCATTTGAATGTAGGCATTAAAAGCATGGTGTTAGGACTCAGATGGTTGATTTGAGCCATGGCACTGCCACTTACTAGTAAAAATCCTCTAACCTCTATAAGATTCAGCTTTCTTATTTACAAAATGGAAATGATAACCATGCCAACCTCCGAGGATGGTGGTTAGGATTGAATGAACAGTTACATGTTCAGGTTGAGCACAGTGCCTGGCACATAGGAAACCCCTGAAAGCAGTCATGGTGACGGCCCTTTCTCTTCTCTCTGTGCAGTGCTTCTTGTTCATTGATGTTTTCAGTTCAAGTCTAAAATCACTTTTTTTAATTTACAAATTAACTACCACCCGCTCTCAACACGCATACCACAGGACCTGGCAGTGGGCACCAGTTCGATATTGAGTACTATCTGTGTGCCTTGTGCTTGGCAGTGCTGAGAAGGAAACAGAGAAGGGGTGATGATAAAATCTATCCTCACAGAGCCCTGACTGATCAGAAGAATAATATTCTGATGCACAGCATCTGAAGGAGTATGCAAGAGATAATTTGCTTAGGCCAGGAATGTGATGGATGTCCACACAGGTGGAGGACTCCATGCTGGAGAGTCTGGAATCTTCTACTTTGGGTGCATTGGTATTCCTAAAAAGAAAGGAGGGTTTGGTGAGTATGGAAGTTTGGGGGTGAGGTTAATTAGTGAGGGCTGAGTTCTAAATGTCTAAATATCTAAAACTTCCACTTGTCAATATGCACCAATAAACACCAAATGGGTGCAGACATTAATTGATCTTTGTGTAAGTGTTGTGGAGAAGGGAAAATCCAGAAAACCAGCCCTTACCTTCTAGGAGGGAATGACTGAAGGCCAAGAGTGGAAGTTAAGTGGGAGCCCTCATCTGGGATGAATCAGAGTACAGAACACTCCTTCCCCAAAGAGAAAGTCAAGATCACAGACATGAGCTGAGAAAGGTGAAAGGTGCACCGTGATGCAAGGGTGTTATCTCTCTTTCTGGTAGTATTGACTACTCTTGGCCTCATTACAGACATGATTTATATATGTCTCCTGTTTGGGCAGGAACTCAGAACTGATGACGGTTTAGCCTGAAATGCTCAAAGACCCGGATAAAATTGGAAGGCCTTGCCAGCTACTCAGTAACTCTCAGCCATCGTGGGGCAGAAAGATCCCCCTGGGTTGGGAAAGAGTCTGTGTTAAGTAGGGACTAAATGCTTGAACCCATGTGTTGACTCATCTCCTGTGGTGACTGGAGGACCATGCAAGAGATGATTTTCCCTCTCTCCTTCCAATGAAGTCCTGGTCTCCTTCCCATTCTGCTTATGGCCACCCTCCTGTGAATTTTTACATTCTTTAAGTCCTCTGTTAATGTTTATTGGTTCCGAGGAATGAAATCACAATCTACTAAGGATGGTATTAGGCATCTACATTTTTGTTTTACTTTAAAATTTTTTATTGGGTTTTCCCATTACCATTTAACCCCCTTATGCCCATCCTCCCAATCACCATACTGTTTGTTGTTCATGTCCATGAGTCCTTTTTTTTTCTCAATCCCTCCACCCGCTAACCTTCCCACCTTCTTCCTTCAGTAGCTGTCATCCTGCTCTCTATCTATGAGTATGAGTCTGGCATCTACATTTTTAAAATGCTTCCTAGTGATATTAATGCCCAGGTAATATAAAAAAAAGTAGTGTTCAAAGTGATTCCTTTTGCCTGAGGATGGACTTGTTCAAATTATCTCTTACATTCTTCCCCCTTTTCTCTTTGTATGGTGGCCCATTTGGCTTTGGACTGGTCCTAGGAAAGACCTCAATTTGCTAAGGTGAGAGAGGTAAATAGTTTTCACCTGGGTGGCTTTAAGGAGCTGTTACTTCTTCAGTGACTGTCAAGAAGTAAAATTCTGGCCCTGATTTCCTTATGCACGGTAGAATGAACAGCTCCTGGAATGATTTTTCAGCCCAGTAGTTCCTGAAGGAAATTATGTTCAAGATAACATTAGCAGCCCTGGCTAGTATAGCTCAGTGGATTGAGCGTGAGCCTGTGAACCAAACAACAGCAGTTCGATTCCCAGTCAGGGCACATGCCTGGGTTGCAGGCCAGTTCCCAGCAGGGGAACTCATGAGAGGCAACCACACATTGATACTTCTCTCTATCTCTCCTTCCTTTCCCCCTCTAAATATAAATAAATAAAATATTTTTGAAAAGATAACATTAGCAGACAACTGTTCTATCAAAAGACAGTTAAACTGGGGTTTACAGAGAGAGACGTAGGTTATCAGACCCTTGTTATCAGGATTTAAGAGAAAATTCTTAATCTTTGGTCTTTCCATAGAATTCTTTCCCTCTCATGTTGTTCCTCCTTTGCTTCAGCCTGGGAGGACTCTGAGCAGCTTAATTCCCCTACCTAGCTGTAACAGCTCTGCTGTTTTGTTCCAGGGGGTTATCTTGCTAATGTAACTGCTGCTGTGCATTCAAGTGCTTGCTGTGTGCTGAGATGATGGGAGGGTAGAATTCTGATTTTACATTGCTGTTCTACTAATTTTTAAGTACTTAGGAGCCAGATTCTTCCAGATAAGCTTAAAATGCCTTAATTTGCCCAGTTGGGGGCAGTTCAGAGTAGTTTTTTAAGCACCCCTAGGTGTCTAGCCTACCAGTAGTACCTGTTTTGTTTTATTTTATTTTTTTTTAAGGAGGCCAGCTGAGATCAGAAAGCTATGATTGTATTAGGGTAAGTTTCAGGCTGTACAAACCAGAATTCTTTCCCAGGTCTCTAGAGATCCATCACACTTTTTGTTTTTCAAAAAGCCAGATGGGAGAAGCACATTCGTCCTGATGAACCTGCATAGGCTGAGAAAATCACCAAATTCCTTGAATCATGCTGGATATCTATCAACTGACTGTGATAACAGTGGCAATCTCATGCTGGTCAGAAGTTCTTCTTGGCAGCAATATCTTTGTTCATTTGATAACAAATAAGAATGCAAATTCTTAATTAAATTTGTCTGACAACATCTTTCAATACCTGGGGATTGTAGCAGGGGAAACAAATGCAAGAGGTATTGGTGTGAATAGATTTAGAAACTGTTGGCTTTGACTAAATTAAGAGAAGCATCAGTTTTTTCACTGTGTTAGTGAAATGGTGGGATAAGGAGAGAACTGTGTATACGATGAAAAATCTAAGCTAAGAATTCTGCTGATGTTCTTAGACCAGTAAAAACAAATATTTAGGAAGCCTCTGCTAAGTAACAGTATTATAGTAGTATTAACTGCTGTAATGGTCTCCCTTATTCATTACCTTAGCCTAGAAGTAACACGTGTTATTTTTTCTTATATGTCATTGCTGATAGACTAGTCATAGGCTACCACCCAGATGCAGGGTGTGTGCGTGTATGCATTTGTTGGAAAATGTAATTCCTGGGTGGGTGGCCACTTTCAGTCACTACTCTATATGCAACGGCCACATAAAGAGCACGTATTTGGTGGGGTGCCCAGCCATTCCTGAAATGAGGAAACAGGAAGAGGAATCATTACAGAATTAAGTGGCAGTTCAGGTGACATAATTTAAGAATTCATGCTCTTAGAGAAAGGAAACCTATCATTTCAGAGGTTTCTGGAATCCAGGGCACGTAGCCATTTCTCAGAGGTATTATGATTCTCTGAGATAGCCTCAGGGGACCACAGGGGTCAAGGTCTTGAGGGACAGAAAGTTTGGGTCCTAAGGTACAGATGAGAATGAGGTTTTCACGCTGAGAGGTTAAGAAGATGGGGATCAGGGCAGAGTAAAGAGGGGTCATCAGAAGGTCCAAGATGGTGCCTGGCAACTATCGTTGACCTGGCCATGCAGAAAGGCTCTCAGGAGCTCTTTGAAGGAACCTGAGTAGAAGGACATACGCTGAATAGCATGAGTGGCTTGCATGTTAGAATAACCTGGCTCCCTTGGAGCCTTCCGTTTTGTCATTCATAAAGAAGGAGTGCTAATAACCCAACCCCATAGGGTGGTGGTAAGGATTCAATTTGGTAACATGTAAAATGCTATTACCCAGTAGGAGCTCAGTAAATAGACTCATAGTCCTTTCTCACCTACATTGTCTCAATGGCTTCTTTTTAATTTCTTTGCACTAGTATTTTGTTATGTTTATTTTTTAATATAATCTTTATTATATACTTTCTCATTACCATTTAGTCCCCATATGTGGCCCTCTCCCCAGCAGTCAGAATACTGTTGTCCGTGTCTATGAGTCCTTTTTCTTTTTTGCTCAATCCCTCCACCCCCTAACCCCCCCACCCCCAACTAACCGTCATGTGTTCCCTATCTGTGAGCCTGTCTCTGTGGTGCTTGTTAGTTCAGCTTGTTCATTAGATTCCACATATGAGTGAAACCATATGGGGTTTATCTTTCTCTGACTGGCTTATTTCACTTAGTATAACGTTCTCTAGGTCCATACATACTGTTACAAAGGGGAAAATTTCTTCTTTTTATGGTCAAGTAGAATTCCATTGTGCAAATGTCCCATAGTTGTTTTATCCACTCATCTACTGAAGGACACTTGTGCTGTTTCCATATCTTGGTGATTGTAAATAACACTGCAATGAACATAGGGGTGCTTATATTCTTTCAAATTAGTGTTTTGGCTTCCTTTGGATATATTCCCAGCAGTGGGATTGCTGGGTCAAAAGGCAGATCCATTTTTAATTGTTTGAGATATTTCCATACTGCTTTCCACAGTGGCTGCACCAGTCTGCATTTCCCTCAACAGTGCAAAAGGGATTCCCTTTCCACGCATCCTCGCCAGCACTTCTTGTTTGTTGACTTATTGACAATAGCCATTCTGATATGTGTGAGATGGTAGCTTATTGTGGTTTTTATTTGCATTTCTCTGATTATTAGTGAGTTTGAGCATCTTTTTATATGTCTACTGGCCATCTGTATGTCCTCTTTGGAGAAGTGTCTATTCAGGTCCTTTGCCAATTTCTTAATTGGATTGTTTGTTTTTTCAGTGTTGAGTTTTGTGAGTATTTTATAAATTTTTAGTATTAACCCCTTATCAGATGTATCAGATATATTCTGTCATTCTGTGGGTTGTCTTTTTAGCTTGTTGACAATTTCCTTTGCTGTGCAAAAACTTTTTAGTTTGATGACGTCCCATGTGTTTATTTTTTTCTTTTGTTTCTTTTCCCCGGGGAGAATATCTGATAAAAACATTTCTATGAGCAATGTCTGAGATTTGGTTGCCTATGCTTTCTTTTAGGATTTTTATGTAAAGTTTTGGGTCTAACATTTAAGTCTTTGGTCCACTTTGAATTTATCCTTGAGTGTCATGTAAGAGGTACTCTAGTTTCATTTTTCCACACATATCTGTCCAATTTTTCCAACACCATTTATTGAGTAGACTAACTTTAGCCCATTGTATGTAGTTGCTTCCTCTGTCAAATATTAATTGACTATAAATGTGTGGGTTTACTTCTGTGATCTCTATTCTGTTCCATTGATCTATGTGTCTTTTTATGCCAGCACCAGGCTGTTTTGATTTCTATGGACTGATAGTATAGTTTTATATTAGGTAGCATGATTCCTCCAACTTTATTCTTTTTTTTTCAGGATCACTGTTGCTATGTGGGGCCTTTTGTGGTTCCATATGAATTTTTGAAATAATTGTTATAGTTCTGTGAAATACATCACTGGAATTTTGATAGGAATTGCATTTGAATCTATAGATTGCTTTTGGCAGTATGGACATTTCAATGATGTTTATTCATCTAATCCATGAACTTGGTATGTGCTTCCACTTATTTGTATCTTCTTTAATTTCTTTTTTCAGTGTCTTACAATTTTCCATGTACAGGTCTTTTATATCCTTAGTTAGGTTTATTCCTAGGTATTTTATTCTTTTTGAAGCAATTATAAATGGGATTGTTTACTTAATTTCCCTGTTAGTCCATTATTGACATATAAAAATGCAACTGATTTCTGAATATTAATTTTGTATCCTGCTACTTTGCTGACTTCATTTATCAGTTCTACTAGTTTCTTGGTGGGATTTGTGGGTTCTCTATGAACACTATTGTGCCATCTGCACATAAAGACAGTTTTACCTCTCCCTTTCCAATTTGGATGCTTTTTATTTCTTCTTCTTTTCTGGTTGCTGTGGCTAGGACTTCCAGTACTATGTGGAGTAAGAGAGGTGAAAGCGAACATCCCTGTCTTGTTTCAAATCTTAAGGGGAACGCTTCTAGTTTCTGCCCACAGAGTGTGATGCTGGCAGTGGGTTCATCATATATGGCCTTTATTATGTCTAGGTATGTTCTCTCTATTCCCACTTTGCTGAGATTTTTTATCATAAATAGGTGTTGGATTATTGTTTTTTTTAAGATGTTACTTATTTATTTTTAGAGAAGGGAAGGGAGGGAGAGAGAAAGGGAGAGAAACATAAGTGTGTGGTTGCCTTTTGCATGCCCCCGACTGGGGACCTGGCCTGCAACCCAGGCACGTGCCCTAGACTGGGAATCAAACTGGCAACCCTTTGGTTTGTAGGCTGTCACTCAATCTGCTGAGCACACCAGTCAGGATTGGGTATTAGATTTTATCAAAAGGTTTTTCTGCACCAATTGTTGTAATCATGTGGTTTTTATCCTTCTTTTTTATTTAATGTGGTGAATCACATTTATTGATTTGCATATGTTGTCCCATTTTTGCATTCCTGGAATAAATTCCACTTGATTGTGGTGTATGATTTTTAATACATTATTGTATTCAGTTTCCTAATATTTTGTTGAGGATTTTAGTATCTATATTCATCAATGATATTGGCCTATAATTTTCTTTCTTCATAATGTCTTTATATAGTTTTGAAACTAGGATAATGCTAGCCTTATAAAATTAGTTTGGGAGCCTCTCTCCTCCTGAATTTTATGAAATAGTTTGAGAAGGAGAGATGTTAGTTTTTCTTGGAATGTTGGGTAAAAGCCATTTGGGTAAAATTTACCTGTGAAGCCATCTTGTCCAGGGCTTTTGTTTGTTGGGAGATTTTTTAAATTACTGCTTCAATTTCATTAAGAGTAATCTGTCTATTCAAATTCTCTAGTTCTTCCTGATTTATTTTTGAAAGATTATATGTTTCTAGGAATTTATCCATTTTGTCCAGGTTATTCAGTTTGTTGGCATATAATTGTTCATAATATTTTCTTACAATCCTTTCTATTTCTTCAGTGTCAGTTATTTCTCCTCTTTCATTTCTGATTTCATTTATTTGAGTCCTTTCTCTTTTTTTTCTTGATGAGTTGATCTTGTCAATTTTGTTTATCATTTCAAAATACCAGCTCTTGAATTCATTGATCTTTTATATTATTTTTTTAGACCCTATTTCATTTGTTTCTGCTCCGATTTTAATTATTTCCTTCCTTCTACTCACAGGAACCCCCTAGCTGCTGAAATATCCCTCTGGCACTTCAGCAGTGGCAGCCCAGCAAGACCTCTCATGTCTCCTTCACACTCTCTACAAGTCATGTTGTGTTGAAGTGCTTTCTTCTGTCTGTCCATGGTTGTAAGGCTTCTCTCCAGCTAGGGTTCAGTTGGTTATTCAAGATGATTTCTCTACTATTTAGTTGTCATTCCAGATTGGTCCTGGGAGGTTAGTGTAGCTTTCACTTACTCCTTTGCCATCTTTGATGTAATAGCTTCTTGAAAGGTCTCTAATCTTCCCTTAATCTGCTGCACACCACACTCAGTTATGAATGCAATAGTCAGAATGATCCCTTTCAAACATAAGTCAGCCAAGTCTTACTCTGAGTGAAATCTACAATCCTTCCATTAGTCTAAGGCCCTACATGATCTTACTCCTACCACTTCCCTGGCCTTGCTCAGACTACCCTTTTTTTTTCCGCACAGTCTACTCCAGGCCTTTGTGTTCTCCTTGAAATGGGTCAGCCATTGCCTAGGGATTTTGCTGTTCCCTCCACCTAGGACCCTGTTCCTGCAGAAATCGGCATGTCCCTTCTTTTACCTGTCTCTAGTCTTTGCTCAAATGCCTTCTTCTCAGTGAGGACTTCTCCTGACTCCAATTTAATACTGATCTCCATCTTCTCCCCACACATATCCTGCTGTTCTCTCCATTTCCCCTGCTTTCATGTTCAGCATAGCAATTTTACCACTACACATTTATTTATTTTGGTTCACTCTTTATTTACATCCTCTCTGGGAGGCAAGTTCTGGCTGCTTTCTGCATAGCTGTATCTCCAGTTTGGATCACAGTAGACAACAAGCATTTGCTGAATATTTATGAATAGTAGTATTTGCTGTTTTTAGAGGGACCACTGCATAGTGGAGGAACTCAAGCCTCTCTGTGCCTTTCTCCCACTCCAACTCCATTAGACAACCAGGACTTAGATCCTCTTAGATATATTGTCAAAGTATTGGAAGAACCGTTGAACCTGGAACCACTGAATTTCAGTAAGTCTTGATATCTAACACTGAGTTTAGGGGAAATGGAGCAAAGAGAAGTAAGTTAACCCCATGAAAACTTTATCAGCCAGATTCAGTTCAAATGATTTAGTTTCTTGAACAAATATATGTCATGAAAAAGAAAAATAAGGGAGAAAAGAAAGTGTTAGTAAAGTAAAATAAAGTTAAGTGGCATATCATCCAAACAAAATGTGTCTACATTGTTAGGATCATAATTCAGGGAATTTAGTGTAAAAGACATTTTTGATAGAATTGTTAACACTTTGAAAGTGAATTGGTGGAGGCAGGTATAAGGGGATAAATGGTGATGATGGATGGAGACTGGACTTGGGGTGGTGAACACACAATACAGTGTACAGATAATGTGTTGTGGAATTGTGCACCTGAAACCTGTATAATTTTATTAACCAATGCCACCCCAATAAATTAAATAAAAAATGAATTGGATATTAGGTGCTAATGGCATGGCAGATGTGTGTGTATGTGTATGTGTGTGTGTGTGAAGTAAGCTCCCTAGGAAGTGATTTGAGAGCATATGTTCTCAGTTCTCCCAAGGATGGAACATAGCTAATGACATTCTAGGTGCCAAAGAGGTGAGGCTGACATTTGCTTTAAATGACTCCAGGAAAAAAAATAAGGGGGGAGAGGGTTAGATAAAATAAAATTGGTAAAATATTGATAATCTTTGGAGCTGGGTTATGAAAACAGGTTCATGACGTTATTCCTTATACCTTTGTTTTTTAATTATTATTTTAATTTTTTATTGAATTTCCTTGAGTAACATTGGTTAAGAAATTATTATATCTAGATTTTGGATATACAATTCTATAATACATTATCTATATATTATACTGTGTGTTCACCACCCCAAGTCATGTCTCCTTCCATCACCATTTATCCCACCTTTACCCTCCTCTACTTTTCCACACACCCTTTACCTCTGGTAGTCACCATGCTATTGTCTGTGTCTGTGAGGTTTATTTATATTTCATTTTTTTTGCTTAATTGCTTCACCTTTTTAACACTGCTCTGCAATCCTCCTCTCCTCTGACAGCTGTCAGCCTGCTTTCTGTCTCGAGTCTGTTTCTGTTTTGTTCGTTAGTTTATTTTGTAATTAGATTTCGTATGCGTGAAATCATATGGTATTTTTCTTCCTCAGACTGGCTTATTTCACTTAGCATAGTGTTCTCCAGGTCCATTCACACTGTCTCGAAGGGTAAAAACTTCCTTAATACCAACTGAATTCTTTTTTTAGAGATGAGAAGGTGAAACAGTTCCTCTTCCTGAAGAGGAAGGTGGCCTGGTATTTTTCCTGTCTGCTTCTCTGCTGGGTGTGCTTGTTGGGTTTGAAGGAAGAATGAGTGGCCCTGCTGCTGGGGAGGGGTGTAGTATTTACTCAGTTTTCTTGTTTGCTCCTTCTGTTCAGCATACCCTTGACTGATGGAGTGGACTGCCAAGTGGTCTCTTGTTCAGTAAGGTTGGGCAAGGTGCCTGCTGGGGCTGGGGATGGACAGCATACAGAGAGGGAACTCATGGGGTGTGAAGTGCCCACTTTTCCCCAAGCACCTGCCAAATAGGAAGGTGCTTAAAAATCTATAAAAATTTTTCTATAGAAATAAATCTTTCTAGAAATATGTGCCTATTGAAGGCAGGTAGCAAGTGGCCTGTGATCTCCCTTTGCAATGGCTCCCTTAATCCTGAGTTCAGAGCTCTCCTTAGCCATTCAAAGTGGCTGATTATGGTCAGAAAGCATGGAATAGCTGCCCCATCCACGGTGGGGACTCAACACCCCCTGCAAATTTCTGTTCTCCATGTTTTAGAAAACCTCAAGGAGATGTACTCAGGTGTGTCTGTGGACTTCAGAATCTTCCCCATCTGTGCCTGCCTGGGAAAAGATCTAATCTTTGTTAAGAGACCCTTTTTTCCCACCTAAATCTGGAAGAGTTGGGACAAGCAGCAATGAAAGCCCCATTATCTTCAGGGCTTTGATCTAGGCACAGTTTCCCCCTCCCCACAGTCATCCAGGCAGCCTGCTTGTCTTCAAGTAAATGCTTGCTAACACAGCTACTGGGGCAATTTGTAAATCTCTCGGGGCTTCTTTTCACTTGCTTCTCAGATTGAGGAAGTGACCAACTGCATTAAATACTGTTGATGGGCCGAATCAGAGGAAAATTGAACACTAGCCATTTGATTAGCAACACATAGGCTGTGGAGGTCTTTGGTGATATAGACAAGAGCAGTTTCATGGATGTGGAGAGGCCTGAAAGAGTGGGTTCAAGAGAGAATGTGAGAAGAAGGAAATTGGAAATAGTGTCTAGAGGTATTATAGGTGGTAATTAGAGAGGGTATGCCTAAAATCGAGACTGTGGGCATATATTTACTGTGGGCATATATTTGTCATTTACAAATATTTTTTGTAAATGCCAAGATCAGAGATATGACCTTGGGAATGAGTGGCTGAGATCACAGTCATTGGAGTAAAGAAAATCACAGAACGGAAAGATCAAGGGGCTAGAATGATTCTGTAGGTGGGTGTTAATATCACCAAGAGTTATGGCAGAAATAGGGTTAGAGAGAAGCATAGTGATCCAGGAGCTAAAATATTCAAGGACTTAGGTGGAAGAGGAGAGCTTGGCTAGACATCAGAGACCAGAGATAAATCTTAAAGGAGCTCTCAGTCTGGCTGGGGCAGACCTGCAAACACAAATGTCACATAGTCTGCTGAGAGCCAGAGGCAACAGTGGAGTTGTGTCCATCTCTGTGGGGTCAAGAAAGGCTTCAGAGGCCAAGTGACACTGCAGCTGGTATGGGAGGCTGAGTGGGTGTGTTCCCATTTGAGCAGGGTAGGAAAGCACATTTCATGCAGAAAGAACTTTATGTGCAGGGCTACAGGAACACGAGAGAGCGTGGGACATGTGGAATGCCATAGTTGAGTTACTCTGGGCATATTACTCATCTTCCCTGTTTCAGTTTCCATATTTATAAAATGGGGTTAGGGTATCCACGGAGCTGGTTGATGGTAAGAAGTGATATGTATATTATTTGTCACAGGCCCTATTGGTAACCCTTTGGGTGTATTCTTACTTGATTATTTAAAAAATCCTATGGGATAGTCTCTGTTTTTATTAGTTCTGATTTATAGATAAGGAAACTGAGTTTTAGGGAGTCAAGTAAGTTGCCCAAGGTCATGTAACTGGTGAGAGGCAAGAGTTTGGACTCTTGGTCAGATTAGTCTAATTCTAGGGCTCTTTACTCAACCTCTAAGCTATTGTCAGTGCTTAGCACTTAGCTAGTGCTAAATATATGGTAACTATTATTGTCATGGTTGCTAAAGTGTCTCACCCTGCCAATTGAGGATTCTGTTATTACTTCTGCAGCTGGTTTAAGATCACCCTTACTATCTCTTGAGCATCAGTGATTATTTTTGGAAAGGCCCTTGTTACCTATAATAGATTTAGATGGGCAGTTTCACTGCTTTTGTTTCATCTGGTTGATTTTTGGAATTCAAGAGTGGGGACTGATTTTTATTTTCTTAGAGGGCAAGTGATTCCGAGAAGATGAAGCTGATGTATGGGAAGGAAGATCTGGGTTTGATGTACTTCTCTGATGTCTGTGCACTGAACCTGGACTAGCCTCATGCCCTAGCAGCTCATGCACTGGGGGCGGGGTGGCAGCGAACCAGTGTTCACAGTCAAGGGGCATCATACAAAGGGCAGATGACTGCCTATCGTGTTTGCCAAGAGGTTGCAGAAAAAAACCCTTTTCCAATAATGATGCCTGAGAAACTCTTAAGAGCTGGCAACTCTCCCCTCATTGATTCATCCACTCACTTACTCACTCACTCACTCAATAAATTGTTATTAAATGCCTACTATATGCTAAACACTTATTTGGGCACTAAACACATTAAGTTGTAAAGAAAGCTGATGAGGTTTTGACTTACAGAATTTACATTTTTGTAGGAGGAAATTTGGAGACAAAGATAAGTAAATATGTAATGATATGAATACGTGTGTCATCACAAACTCTCATGCCACAAAGGAAATTTACATGACAAGAAAAGATCAATGGCAATCAGCAATATTTCTGACTCTACCAGGTAGCTGCCAGGGAGTTAGCAGCTTCTGAATTCATAAGGAGAACCCTGAAATTTCTGTCAAAGGATAGAATGGCATCTCTAACTTTTGCCCCATCAGTCATATGCAGGCCCAACTGATTGTTTCCAGTCATGAAAACCTGAAATTCCCCCAGCCTGAACCCCTTCAAGTAGGATTTTCTCCCACTTGATGTGACGAAGCCAGTTTGTGGGGCCACTACAACTGCATCTCCCAGGACAACTTAATTGTGTATTAAGTTGATACACAAGGTTGAAGTACTACATTTTCAACATTGTCCCCAACAGTGTTACTTTGATTATGCAACTAACATAATAAGAGCAAAGAAAGTCAAACTGAAATATGGGAATTCATCTCTTACCAGTTTGCTTAGCAGTTGTTGGGTCTCAACCATGTGTGTTTTTTCTAGGTTTTTGGACATGCATAGCTTTTATTCACAATGGTAACATTGTCTGATTCACATTTTTTGTTGTAATATTTTAAGCTTTTTTCTCCTATTGCTACTTAAATTTATACACAATTATATACACACATACATACATGTTTTATAATGGTAGATATACCATTGTTTAATTATTTTCCTATTCCTGGAAGCTTAGTGGTTAACAGATTTTTTACCATTATAAATAATTTTAAAATGAAAACAAATTTTTTCATGTTTATATTGCTTTATAGAACTCATTCTTTATTTCACTAATCATCTTTCAGTCTTTACTACACTGTGTAAGGTAGGGAATCATTTTACATGTGAAGAAACCAAAGTTTATAATTTTTTCTTATTTGAGTTATTTACTCAGCTTTATTTCCTGAAAGTATGATAATAGTCACGAGCTATTAATTCTACGGGCCTGATTACTTTCTAAAAAGATTATTCATTTGTAGTGCTTCCTTGAAATATAACAATTTTATTATAATCTGTCCGGAAATGAATATTATTATCACTTTGAAAACTGCTGGCTAATGTAAATTCTATATCTTATGTTTCTTAATATTCCAGTTGCTTCT
The DNA here is from genome assembly GCF_021234435.1 of Artibeus jamaicensis. Taxonomy (NCBI): domain Eukaryota; kingdom Metazoa; phylum Chordata; class Mammalia; order Chiroptera; family Phyllostomidae; genus Artibeus; species Artibeus jamaicensis. Next base: position 3,870,901 of record NW_026522046.1, on the reverse strand, counting down.
TTTAGGTTTCTATGCTTGCATATCAACTTAATACACAGTTAACTTAATACACAATCAAATTAATACAAAGCTCTATGTATCAACTTAATACTTATTTGAGTTGTCCTGGGAGGTGCAGCAGTAGTGGCCACAAACTGGCTTCATCACATCGACTGGGAGAAAATCCTACCTGAAGGCCTGGGGTTCAGGCTGGAATGCTCTTCATGACCGGGGAAGAGGCAGGTGGGTCTGCTGGCCCTGTGCATGATTGCCAGGGTCATAATTTCACACGCTTGTTTATTGTATTTTTTTATTTTGTGACTTCTCCACCAGCCCATGTGGATTACCTGTTTATTTTGAGAGGCTTTTACTGTATTAACTCTTTGCATACCTTAACTCTTTTATTCCTTTATATTACAGTATTTTTCATTGCATAAAATTTGGAGTTTCTATGCAATTGATTCTATTACCCTTTTTCTTGTTATTTTTCTACGTTTCATCAGGAAGAAAGAGAAGCTAACAAATATAGAATTGTATGTTTAGCTTTTAAAAATTACATTTTAATAATATTTTTCCAACTGTAAAAGCAATACATCTACATTTTAGAAATTTGGAAAATACAAAAAATTGTTAAAAAAATGAAACCACATTATTCTACCATCCAGGATTTCTTTTTTCCAGTCCTTTCTCTTTCTTACATGCACATTTAAAAAAAATGTAGTTTTCTGTATTTGGATAGTATACTCTGTGCTGTTTATAACCTAGTTTTACATTAACATTATATGATTAAAGTTTCACATTTCATTAAATATTATTTGATAATAAATACTTGAAAAATTTGTCTAGAGTTTATTTTGAGGTGAACTGACACCTTTCTCCTGCAAATTGCTTATGTATAACCAAATCATCCTTTCTTCCCAGGTTGATCTGTGGTGTCTGCTTTCCTTTCTAGCATGTTCTGGTATAGTGTCGGTCTTCTCCTAGGCTGTCTGTGCTGTTCTTGGGCCCAGGGCATTGCACCTGTAATAAGCTCGTACCTCTCTTTTTCCAAGCCCTTGGGCCTTCCTGGATTGAGCCATAGCCTAGGCCAGGGCCCACACTGGGCAGTAGCAAAAGTGCCTACCTATCTTGTTAATTTTTAACACTGCCTATATCAGCTCTTATCTCTTTCTTTTTTTGGCCTTTGCAGATATTTTTTCATCATTCTGAGAAAAATGAGCAGAGGCCTCCAGACCTAATAAAGCAAATACTTTTCCCATGAAGAATAGTGCTAGATCCTGAGGACCTAGTGAGCCGCAGCCCCAGGGGGATTAATCAGGTAAGAAACCCCTAGAGGCAGCAAAGGGGAACATTCCAGAAGAAAAAATGTTGCAGTAGAGTGTGCTGACCAGGGTCACAAAGTCTCCATGTTTGGCTGCAGCTTTACTGTTTCCTTCATGTATTTTTTTTAGTTGATTCAGCGAGGGTTGGGGATAGGTGGTTGCCTATTTCTACACACTATAAATATAAGGGTTGAAGTTATTCTGTAAATCAGTGCACCCCTTTTGAGCCCCACTATGTGCCAAATCCTGCATTTGATGCTGTGCACGTGGTGATGGGTAGGCTGGGGCAGGAGGTAAGAGCCCCAGTTTGTCTGGGGTTTTCTTTCTGTTAGTTCTCTGTAGGGGATAATGTAAGTTGTTATTGTATACCTCTGGAAGTCTGATAGGGGATTTAAGGATTCACTGATACAGTCTCATCTGTTCAATAATCCTTAATTGGGTGCCCTTTTTTTCCTGGGCATGTGTTGGGCACTGGGGTTTCAGAAATGAGCCAGGAGGGGTTTCCCTCTGGCAGAGGTCAGTAAAAAGCAAGCACTAGATATGAGTGTTCAGAGCAAGAATAGTGTTAAAAGGGAGGTGGGCTCCATAGGAGGTCAGAGCAGAAAGGTCATGCTGTCTGACTGTCCCAGACAGATGGACTCAGGGAGAGACTGCAGCAGTGTAAAGGCCTGGAAGCTTACATAGTCATACTGGAGTGTGATTGGCAAATTTGGAGCTTGGTGTACTTTCCTGAAGACTTTGGGGAAAACAATCTGCTACCTCTTTCTTTAGGTTGGGCTGCTTAGATTAAAATTCTTTAGTTCCCGTGTCTTTCTAGAGCAACCCAAGAGATAATAAAAAGTCTTGAAGCTTGAAGTGCCTGATCAGAAAGTCCAGAGGTTTCAGATGAGTGAGTGCCTTGAGGCCACGATGGGGCACAGACCCAAAAGGCTGAGGCTGTTTTAAAGTTGCAGGCCTGTGTTGTGTCTGGCTGTTTGGCTGACCACTTCTTCCCTGGGAAACTCGACCGTGGAGAGTAGGTGCTGGCAGGAAGCTGAACACCAGCTCCTTCTGAGCCTCAGCTCTCGGGATGGTGAATCAGGACCCACCTCTCTGCCTCCTGTTTCGTTTCACTCATCCACATACAAGTCTGAGCTCCAGTATTTTCTAACTCGTTCATGCAACTTTGAAAATTATTTACACTGAAAAATCTCAGTTTCTTCAGGCTATAAATGGTGCAAATAAAAATATCCCTGCTTCTCTCACAGGGTTGTACGGGTCTCATAAATACAATGCTGTGGAAGGGCTGCCTGGGTGGCAAACTGTGTGCACGGAGAATGGCTGCCATAGTGCTGATTGTCTGGCAGATTGAGTTTTCTCTATAGTGACCCTGATTTCTGCATCCTCTTTGGTCAGCATTCACTTTTCACTGTCCTTTATCACAGATGCTTGTCCTTTTGGCACAGGGACCATGAATTTGAGGATCAGATCTGGGATGGAATTCTGGTTGTAGCACTGATTAGCTGTTGACTTTGGAGAAGTCCTGTAATCTGGCTAAGTTTTAGTTTCTTCATTTCCTCAAATGGGGTATTTATTATCTACCCCACAGTGTTATAGTACAAATTAAATGAGAGACTGCAGGTAAAGTGCCTACCGTGTGTACAGTAGGCACTTCTTAAATGCTACTTTTCCTTCTTCTCTAGTTCTTCTTCAGCTGTCAGTCATTCGATTAGCTGTGCTGGGCATCTGAGGACATCGAGTTCCCTAGTTTTCTGATGGTATGACATCATTTCTTGATTTCAAGTTGAAATTCTTCCTCTGTGTACATTTTGCCACAACTTTCAAAACTTCAGCAGCCCAGGCAAGAACCCACCCTGCCCAGAGCTACTGGCTCTTGAGGTCTGGGGTGGTAGGAAGCACTGTTTGGTTGGTACTGCTGGTGAATTCCAAGAATGGTCTGGATGTCACTGACATGAAAGAAGAGTCTCAGCTGAAGGACCTGAAGCTCAGGTTGATGAGTCAGGGCCAGTGCTCCACTCTGGTCTCGTTCACTATCCCATGTCACCTCCACATGGTTCTCATGTGGAGGGGCTGCTCCGTGGTCTGGTCTCTGTTCAGAACACCTCCTGTGTCTTTGCATTTGTTATCCAAGCCTGATAATATCATCCTTGTTTCATCCACCCAGCACTCTGTAAACGAGATGGGGAAAAGATGATTACTGACTGTACAGAAACTTAGGTGCAGAAAGGTTAAGTGACTGTGTCACCAAGAATGGGAATGAGAACCCGGCTTTCCTGGATACCCTGTCTAGTACTCCCCCCACTTTATCCCTGATACCCTTGGGAGCAGGCTCCATGGGAAGGGGTTGTAGATCCCAAGTGGGTTAGCAAAAGCCCAGGGTGATTCCTTACACTTATTGTGGTAAATAAACCCATTCATTCAGGAAAGAGTTTAATGCTCTTCTAAAGATACAGACGTTGTTTGAGTTCAAAGTACTTTCATCTTTCATTCAATTACACAATAAATTCTGAGCAAACTAAGTAGGTTTACCCAGATCAAAGGGGACTATTCAAGCTCTATTTTTAGGGAAATCTATTTTCCAGAACTTTCAGCCGTTCTATACAGGATGTAGTTAAAAGGACATGAATTAAGAAATCAACAGTTCTGTACAGGATGTAGTAAAAAGGACATGGATTATGAATCAAATGCATTTGGATTTGAACCTCAGCTCTGTGATAGTAGACACTTAACCTCTCAGAGCCTCAGGTGGATGATCTTTGAAATGGAGATTAGAGGACCATGGCCAGTGATGGTCAGGGCCTCCGCACAGCTCAGGAGATGTCCTTCATATTTGACTGTCATATATGTAGTGCTTGCTGGAGTTGTATATCACAGGGGCCCTGGTTTATGGTGACATTAAATGAAATAACATCTTTGTGCTTAATTCATTTCTGTTTTCATTTCCTGAATTGGTCACTGTTTGCTGTCTTACTGAGGTTTCCTATCCTTTACTATGAAGCAAGCCAGCTTCCTGTCCCTTGACAATGCTCTTGCAAGGCCCTCCAGAAACCTGACTGTTTAGTTGCAAAGCTAAACCTTGCTCTTCTCACTCAGGAGTCCATCACCATTTAGAAAAGATGCATCACAAAGCTATGACATTATCTATGATGAGACAAAGAATTAATAAAATTAATTAAATAAATGTACTTTTATCCTCACTGGAAGGCAGGCTTATTGATTTGAGAGAGAGAGAAAGGGAGGGAGAGAAACATGGATGTGAGATAAAAACATCAATCAGGAGTCTCTCATGTATGCCCTGACTGAGAACTGAACACACAACCCAGGTATGTGCTCTGACTGAGAATCAAACCTGTGACCTTTCAGTTTATGGGACAGTGCTTCGCCCACCTGAGCCATACCAGCTAGGGTTCTCTCTGGAAATTTTAAAAGGGTGCTGGGCCCCATAGAATTTTAGGGAGTTTGGGTTCTTGTGATGTAGATCAGTTAGCATGCTCTTTCTTTTCTTTTTTGTTTTTTAAAGCGTGCATGCCTTCATTTAACAGGGAGTGTAAAGCCCTAGGAACCAAGTGAGATGTGGTTCTCAATCTCAGGAAGCTCAGAGTGCAGTTGGGGAGCTAGACCAAGATAAGAGGACACTGAGATTCAGGGTATAAGAAGGAATCATGGAGAACACAGGCAGGAAAAAAGCATCTGAGGACTGTTCTCTACATTCGAAACCCAGACCTGGTAGAATTTGAGTCTTGTAACTCTAAATCCGTTGCTCAGCCCATTACCCTGCCTCTTGCCAGTTACCCTTGTAGATTTTTTTACATCATTTTTTTTGCTTTGTCTTAATTTTTTAGGCTTGTTTTCCTGCTCAGAACAGAGTTGCTCCCTTGAATGCATCTTTCATTATGATTCACACCACCCTGAAGAAAAAAGTCAGCTGCTGTGTGTTGGCCTTTCTCCTGTTTGCAGTCTTCTGTATGTGGAAGGAGAAGAAGAAAGGGAGTTACTATAATTCCCTTAAATTACAAACCAAGGAATTCCAGGCCATGAGTCTGGAGAAACTTTCCATGGGGTCTGGTTCCCAGTCTGCACCTTCAAGCAAATCCCAGGACCCCCACAAGGAAAGCCAGACCCTCAGCAGTCCCAGGGGCCCAGCCAAGACCAAGCTAAATCCCTTCTTCCAGGTTTGGAACAAAGACAGTTCTTCCAAAAACCTTATCCCCAGGCTGCGAAAGATCTGGAGGAATTACCTGAGCATGAACAAGTACAATGTGTCCTACAAGGGGCCAGGGCCTGGTGTCAAGTTCAGTGTAGAGGCCCTGCGCTGCCACCTTCGGGATCAAGTGAACGTATCCATGGTAGAGGCCACAGATTTTCCCTTCAATACTTCTGAATGGGAGGGTTACCTGCCCAAAGAGAGCATTAGGACCAAGGCTGGGCCATGGGGCAGGTGTGCTGTTGTCTCATCAGCGGGATCTCTGAAGTCCTCCCAACTGGGCAAAGAAATAGGTGGGTTCTGTGGTGTTAAGATTGTTATATGAACATGATATTGTTACCTCATCTGGAGTATCTGGGTGTACAGACGAGATTGGAGACCGTGGTAAGTCTTCGTGGACCAGCAGAGCAGGCCCAGGTCAGTGTTTTTCGATTGCCCAAGAGCCAGAGCTGCCTGAGGGACAGCTAAAAGGATGGGCACCTGGTCTCCCAGCATCTGCATCAGTTAGAATAGATTTCTTTTTATCTGTCTTAAATATTAGTGTCCTGCTGAATGTTTGTAAAGAGTTTGACTGATACAAAGAAGTAAAACACTATAATTGACGTTTATAAAGAATTGGAAGGATAGATCCTGCCTTATCTTCAGGTTCTAACATTTGCAGGCAGGTTGTCTCTTTTGGCCTCAACTACCTGAATAATTTTAAGATTTTCTGTTTGAGAAGAATGAATTAGGGAAGGAATTACTTTTTTTCCTAGTACCCCCTGGCACCATACATAGCTATTACAATATTATTGACTCTGTTCCCTATATTGTACTTAACTACCCCATGATAATCTTATAACTACCAATTTTTACTTCTTAATCCCTTCACCTTTTTCACCCAGTTTCCCAACCCCCATCCCATCTGGAAACCCTCACTTTGTTCTCTAAATTTATGAGTCTATTTGTTTTGTTTGTACATTTATTTTATTCTTTAGTTTACACATAACTGAAACAATATGGTATTTGTTTATCTGTTTATTTCACCTAGCATAATATCTTCCAGGTCCATCCATGTTGTCACAAATGGTATGATTTCATTTTTTCAATGGCTGAATAATATTCCTTTATATATAGTACCACTTTTTATTCCATCATCTATTGATGGGCACTTAGGCTACTTACATATTTTGGCTATTGTAAAAAATGCTGCAATGAACATAGCTGTGCATGTAACTTTTCAAATTAATGTTTTGAGTTTCTTGAGATAATAGCCAGAATTGGAATTTCTGGGTCAAAAGGTAGTTCTGTTTTTAATTTTTTAAGAATCCTCCATGCTGTTATCCCAAGTGGCTGCACCAATTTGCAGTCTCACCCAATGGTGCATGATGTTTCCCTTTTTTCCACATCTTAGCTGGCACTTACTGTCTGTTGCTTTATTAATAATAGCCATTCTGACAGGTGTGAGATAATATCATGGTTTTAATTTGCATTTCTCTGATGATTATTGACCTTGAACATATTTTCATGTGTGTATTGTCCATCTGTATGTTTTTTTTTTTATAAATGTCTATTTAGGAGAAATGGGCAGAATTATCTCTGCTCATTTTCTAATTGTTTTTTTTGTTTGTTTTGGGTGTTAGGTTGTATGAGTTTCTCATATATTAACCCCTTATTGGATGTGTCATTTATAAATACCCTCTACTAATCAGTAGGTTGCTTTTGTGTTTTATTTGATGGTTTCTTTTGCTATGCAAAAAATTTTTAGTTTGATGTAGATCAATTTGTTTATATTTTCTTTTGTTTCACTTGCCTGAGGAGCTATATCAGAAATAATACTAAGCAATGTCAGAGAGTTCATTGTCTTTTTTTTTCAGGAGTTTTATGGTTTCAGTTCTTATGTTTAGGTCTTTAAGTCATTTTGAGTTCATTCTTATATATGGTGTAAGAAGGTGGCCTAGTTTTTTTTTTTTTTTTTTGCATCTGTTTGTCCATTTTTCCCAATATGATTTATTTAGTAGACTGTCTAACCATTATATATTCTTGCTTCCTTTGTTATAGATTAACCAGCCATATAGGTATGAATTTATTTCTAGGCTCTCTATTCTGTTCCATTGATCTATGTGTCTGATTTTATGCCAGTACCAGCCATTTTGGTTACTATAGATAGCCCTGAAGTATGGTGTGATACCAGGTAGCACGATACCTCCAACTATGTTCTTCTTTCTCAAGATTGCTGTGGCTATTTGAGGTCTTTTATGGCTGCATATAAATTTTAGAGTTACTTGTTCTAGTTCTGTAAAAAATACCATTGGTATTTTGATAGAGATTCCATTGAATCTGTAGATAACTTGGGGTAGTAAGGAAAGTTTTAATTATGTTAATTCTTCCTATTCATGAGCATAGTATCTGCTTACATTTATTTGTATCTTCTTCAATTTTTTTCAATGTCTTACAATTTTTTGAGTATAAGTCTTTTTTATCTACTTGGTTAAATTTATTCCCAAGTATTTTTTTTGCAACTGTGAATGGGATTGTTTTCTTAATATCTCTTTCTGATAGCCATTATTGGTGTATAAAAAGGCAACCAATTTCTGAATATTCATTTTGTATCCTACTGTACTGCTTTACTGAATTCATTTATCAGTTTCAGAAGTTTTTTAGTGGAATCTTTAGGGTCCTCTAGTTCATGCCACCTGCAAATAGTGGTAAGTATTCCCTATTTGTGGACTACCTTCAGGTGGGCTCCTGAGTCCCTAAGATTGTGTGCAAAATATCTGTGAATTGAATATGTATAATATGTGTCTATGTGTGTAAGTAGATCTGTCCATTTATTTTAGAAAGAAAGTTCAAAGCTTTTACTTGATTTTTAGAGGAGTACATGACCTGTGAAAGGCTAAAACTTGCTGGTCAGAGTATATCAATTTGATTTTCTTGAAATCTTTCATAGTTAATAAAGATAGATGGTCTATCCATCCTTATTGTGTACAATACAGAGGTTTGCTTAAAACTCCATAGTCCCCTTATTTTGAAAGGATGTATTTTTCATTATTGTGAAATGAATCAGGCTAAAGAAAACAAAGCACAGGAAACATTGCTGTCTGTCATGCTCTGGAAGGTGCTGGGGCAGGCGGGGTCATGTTCTCCTTTATTTCTTGCATATGACTGCCAGGAAAAATGGTCTGAAACCAAGCACAGGCTCTCAAAAGAAGAAAAGTAGTATCAAACTGGGTTTTCTAGAGCAAAAAGAAGCGATGAGGTCACATTTTGTACCTCCCCAAATAGGCAGCACTTACTAATAAAAGCTGACAAGGTAATCAGCCCCAACTCTACTTGTGCCTTTTCGGTTTATTTTGGACTGCATTTTCTAGAAACTACACGTGGTTCATTTTTGTTCACCCATAATAGGACTCAATTACTTTTTTTCTTCCTCATTTTTGCTCTATCATGGTGATGTTTGGAACATTCTAGGTGTTAGCAGATCCTCTTCTTCATGTCAAGTTGTCAGCGTCTGACCAGCTAGGATTGTGTTGAAGTTTAGGCAGTCTGAGACTTTCGTGAATTGGAACTATGCTCTTTTTTTTAAAATAATGCACTCTGTAAAAGTTTGGAGTGATGTAACAAAACTTTAATTAAAGTAATCTTTTTTTGTAGACCATAGCTATAATATTAAATATGTGTTTCCATGGGAGGACTTTGATTCTGAGACATAAAGTAATTGCATGTTAGTCTTTAAATGTTCTGCATTATATAGAGTATATGCTCTGGGCATCTAGTTTAAGTAAGAAATTCATTCATTTATTCTTTTATTCATTCATGAATTCATCAACAATACTAAACAGGAACATAGAATACAAAGAGGGAAGGGAAGGGAAAGGCCCTCTGTTGAAGGCCTGTGAGGACCAGGCAGCATGCCAGGTCCATGACCTTCCCACTATAACTGGGGTTTGTCTACTCTATTCCCAGCTATTGAACATATCAGATGGTTTCAAATGATTTGCTCTTACAAACAGTATGGCTGGCACAGTTTTGGGGTACATAACATAAGTGACTATTCCTTCCATCCCAAGGGGAAATATCCTCAGGAATGAGATAAGAAGACCAAATTAAAATAACTTTATCATTTTTTTGGTTCATTGCAAAACTATTTACCAGAAGATGGTAATAATATGCTGTGTCTCCAGCAGTCCTACAAACCAGCTGATGTGAGGGCAGGGCTCAGTCATTTTCAATTATTTTTGATGGGTATACATGTAAAGTATCTTAGATTTGTATGAATTTTCATTTCAAACAATAGCATATTTTTTAAATGTTATAACCAACAGGAGTGATGCTTGCCATGTACCTGCCGTGTACCTAACATGCCTTGCTTTCTCTTTTCTTCTTCCAAGCAATCTTGGGAGGTAGTTATCATTATTGTTCCTATTTTACTGATGAGCTAAGCATTGAGGTATAAAGAGTTTACACGACTGGTTAATAACAGATTGACACTTGAAACCAAGTCATTGACTCAAAGGCCCTCATACTTAGCCCTTCTGCTCTTGTGCCTCATAGTGATTGTAGCTTTATAATAGTCTTTGCTATGTCATATCCCTTGTCGGGTTAAGAAAAATCCCTTGATATTCTTGCGTACTTGCTCTCCTAGAGGAAAGGAGGGTCGAATTCAAGTTGAGGCAAAAGCAAGAGAAGCAAAGGCTGCATGGGAAAAAGTGCAGAGAACACTTGGGCATCGCAGATAATCCTGTTTGGCCAGGATGTAGGTCCTCACACACTATAAAGGGCTGAGAAATGAGGCCAGGAAGGTGGCCAGGGCTCAGCTCTTAGTGAATGTTGGGTGTCACAGTAAGGACTTTGGGTTTCATTCGTTGAGTTATGGAAACACCTAGAAGACTTTTTAAAAAGATTTTATTTATTTATTTATTTTTTAGAGAGAGGGGAAGGGAAGGAGAAAGAGAGGGAGAGAAACATCAATGTGTGGTTGCCTCTCACATAGTCCCCACTGGGGACTTGGCCCACAACCCAGGCAAGTGCCCTGACTGGGAATCGAACCAGCAACCCTTTGGTTCGCAGCCCACTCTCAATCCATTGAGCGACACCAGCCAGGGAACCTAGAAGGCTTTTGTGCGTGTGAGTGATAGGATCCTGTGCGGTTGCAGAGATTTCTCACTTCTCTGAGTCCCCTTCTCTATGGGGACTGCTATATTATCTTTCCTTTCTTAGGGACTATTGCCACATCCAGGTGAGGTGGGCCAGGCCTGTGTGAGCAGTGGTAGTAGTAGTAGAAAGAGCAGGTTTGATCTGAGCAGCATTATGAGGTAGGAGACATACAACTTGGTGTCTAACTAGAAATGACCTTGATTGAGAGGCAGAAGTCAGAGTTTCTCCTGGGAGCTGGCTATACCGTATTTCAGGGAAGCATGCTTCTGGAGAGGACAGGTTCTTTCTTGGATGTGCTGAGTCTGAAGTGTTTGCAGATTTCCCTGGGCAGATGTCTGTGCAGTTGGGTATTTGCTTTTGGAGAAGGGTCAGGGAGGGAGATCAGATTTAGGAGTCATTTGTATTGAGGTGATAGTGGTAGTCCAGGAAGGAGGGCTGATGAGAAAACCTAGAAAATAGCTTACATTTAAAGGGAAAGAACAGGCCAGGCAAAAAAGATCAGAAGGGCTGGTGAGAGGGGCTGAAGGAAAACCAGGAGGGGAGCACACGATGGAAGGGAAAGGGCTGGGGCTGGGGCAGATGAAGCTCTTTGGCAGAGTGAGGACTGAGAAGACACCCTTTGATTGAGAAGCTCAGAGAGCCTGGTTATTTATGTCAGGGCTCAGCAAACTTTTTCTGTAAAGGGCCAGAGTAACTATTTTTGGGTTTGAAACCATATAGTATCCTTCACAATGACTCAGTTCTCCACTGTAAAACAGAAGCCGGCATAGGCAGTAGTAAATGAATGGGCCTAGCTGCCTGTTCCAGTAACACTTTACAGATTTGGCCTACGGGCCCTAGTTTGCCAGCCCTGACCTATATATTTGGTTTCCCTAACCAGAGTCAGAATGTAGTCTTCCACAGATGGTTAGGTGAATCATTAAGCTAATTTGAAAATATAAAAATGTTTGGTCCAAACTGTGATAAAATTTCTTTTATTATAATTTCCAGCTATTTATAGTTCCTATGTCTGGAGGCAGTGAGTTTTGATGTATTTGTGAATTTTATAAGGAGCTGATTCTGTTGAATCGTCTAGGCCTGCAGTTATGTCCTGTGCATATATAATGGTGAATTTTCCTTTTCTAATTTGCATCTTTTCCTGCTCTCTAATGCCAAGTTAAAGAGAAGTGGTGGCAACTGTTTTCTACAGCCTCCCCTGCTGCAAGGCTTGTTTGCTGGCATCCTGGTAGCTATGGATTTCTCTCAGTGATTTCCTGGAGTCCTGTTTGAGTTTTAAAGCTCTTAAGCCTTCAGTAGCAAAGGGAAGCTTGGCAAACAAAGATCCCATTCTCTTTTCTTATTGCCCAGTTTAATAGCCTGTTTTGAAGTTGTCATCTATGATTGACTTTTTTTTCTCTTAGAATCAAACCCAAACTTTCTACCTGGCCTCCACAGCCTGTGTGACCTGGTTCCTGCCAACCTCTTTAACTGCATCTTTTATTCTTCTTCCTCTCACTCGTCTGTAGCCAAGTCCTTGCCCTCTTTGGGTCTTGACACTCTCGTGTCCTCTGGTTGAAATGTGCTTCCCTGGGCCCTCTCCGGCCTGGCCACCATTTGGGTGCCAGCTCAGAGGCATTCCCTGAATCATCTTCCTATCTCAGCAATTTTCAACCTTTTAAATCTCATGGCACACGTAAACTAATTACTAAAACTCTGCAGCACCCCAAAAAACGTATCTTTTGCTGACCTGACAAAAAAATAGGTACAATTTTGATTCATTCACAGTAGAAGACTGCTGTTGTATTAACTGCTATAATTTTTTAATTTGACAATCTAAGGGAAAAGAGGTCTGTGTCCACAAAATAGCCAGGTGTTGCATGTTCTAAACATTCTTGCAGCATGCCGGTTGAAAATCGCTGCCCTATCTAACAAAGATTCCACTGGGTCTCAGTTACACAGCTCAGGTTATTTGTGTCATAGTATTAATTACAATGAGTAATTATCCTGAGATAGGTTGTTGTGCTTCTTTACTGTTTATCTCCTTGCACTATTACTGGATCTCCATGGCCAAGTACCTTGTCCTTGACCACTTCCATCGTCTGCAGCACCTAGAACTGTACCGGCAGAGTGGGTGCTTAATCAGTATTTGTTGGATGAACAAAAAAATCCTCCTTAGTTATGGTGGACGCTGAGGGCCTAGTCTCAGCCTCCTGTGCTAGGGCTTCTCCTTTTGCCTTTCTAAGTCCACTCTCTCTTTTTCTATCACACTCTGCACTCTGGAAAAGTAAAAGTTGGTTCTGTGAGCTTCTTTACTCTTCTGGTATTTACTGGGGACTGGACAATAGAGTCACTGGTATGAAGCTGAGAAGAAAAAGAGTGAGGTGGGGCTCCCATCTTCAGGGTCTCTCCTGGCATAGTAACCACAGGCTGCTTCTCTCCCTTGACTGACAGCCTCAGCCCTTTTCAAACAGCCCTTGCTGTCTGCCTTTCCCCTTCAGAGCCTTGAAGTCAGCAGGAAGAAGGAAAGAGAGGTTGGAGTATTGATTCCTTTTTTGCAGGCAGGCATTAGCAGTAGCTGTGTTCTTCTGAAAGCCACAGTTCCCAACAGGTGGCCTGCTTTTTTTGCCACCTTAGCTGCAGGGATTGTAATGGCCTTTTGCTGTCACCAACACTGGTGTCACTCCTTTCTTTGTTGATTTCCTTAAACTCTACCTACAACTCTCTAAATAGTCCTTTTACTCAACTTTAGATTAGTACTCCATTTGAGCTTGTCTTTCTTTCCTATTGAGACCCTCAGGTAAATCATTTATCCACCTGTGAAACAGGACAGTTGACTAAGTGAAATTTCCGATAATCTGCATTTCTAGTGTGATTGCTACTGGTCACTTGTGAAACCAGGGCTGATTCTGACAAAACTTATTGCAATCTGAGTTGCGTAAAGATGTACCTCTTCTTCTATTTGAATTTCAGTGTGCCTGCCCTGTAAACTGATAGTACGAACTATGCACATGTTTTTTATAAGATTTTATCCAAAGATTGAGCATAGAGTTGTTCTTGTGAAAGAGATATGTAGATTCCTGAGGTTTCGTATACATGTTAGAATTGAAATAAAGAAGGAGGCTTTAATTTCTTAATTCTGTGGCTATTCACCTTTCAGATCATCTTGCTCTGAGCCAAATACCCACCCCACCCACTTCCTCTTGATGCTACCTTTGTGGGCCAAGAACCATCCAAAATAAACCCCCACGCAAAAATAAAACCATAGAGGATTGGGTTGAGTTCCATCTCTGTGTAGATTTCAGTGATGAACCCAACCTTTCTTGATCAAGTAAGGGTGGGATGAACTCACATAGTATCACAGAGGCCTGGGGTTGGGATGGATCTTAAAAGTCATTAGTTCTTTCCCTCATTGAATTGGTCAATACCAGTAAACATCTCCAGGTCTTCCAAACTCTGCTTAAACAGCTGCATGGACTGGAGCCAGGGAGTGAGTAGATTTTGTAAGATGGTCTGTTTGATTTTGGCTGGACTTAGAACATTGTTTCTAACAAAGAGCTTTTTAAGTAGAAAATATGAGGTTTAGTTTAGCTTGATGACCTTTTGTCTTATCTCTGCTACCACCAGGTTTGTGACAATACCTGGGCTTCAGGTTCCAGAATAGGTCCCCTGGAGGGTGGTCCTGGTTGCCATAGTGAATCCTTTCCATTTGCTGAGGGCTGCAAGTTTTTAAGAGTGCTGTGGGGTGTTTTGCACTTATAGGTTAGACCAACCTTATGATAATATCTTTATTTTTCTGACAGTGATAAAAGTAGGACCCCTTGGTTATACAAAGAGAGTATTTGGTTTTGCTCCATTGGTAATTGGAATTATGATTCCGCCATACCTAGGTGTACTGGTATTATTGAAAGGATTTCAGGAATGCCATGATACAGACCTCTTGAGACCTTGCAGTGGCCAGGGAGACAGGTGGTCATCTCTGTCTATGAACTTATGCTTGATCTTTGGATAAAATCTTATAAAAAACATGTGCATAGCTTGTACTATCAGGTTACAGGGCAGGCACACTGAAATTCAATTATACTATACAAATATGATAATTTCTTTCTGTAGACCAGGATGGACTAAAGCTTATAAAATAACATTCTCTTGCCCCTCTCCTACCTCTTCCCCCTCTTTTCCTCCTCAACTTCTCTCTTTTTATATATTGCTGGTACTCATGACCTCTTGTTTCCTTGTGGTTTGCAGATGAGCATGATGCAGTACTGAGGTTTAATGGAGCACCTACAGCCAACTTCAAACAGGATGTGGGCACAAAAACTACCATTCGCCTGATGAACTCTCAGGTAAAATTTCTTCTGTGCAGATAGAGTTGTTTTTAGGGATAAGTGAAAAAATCCATGCAAAGCACTAAGAACCTGGCACATATGTCAGTAAATGTTAGCTACTCAAATATTTATGAGTACAGACCCTGAGATGGATGTGGAAGATACAGTGGTGAGCAAAGCAGACTTGGCCCTCTTCTCGTGTTGCTAACAGATACAATCAAGTAGTCCTATGAAGACATTTTAAAGTTGCAATAGAGTGCTATAAAGGGGAGGGTCAAGGTGCTACCAGAACCCATAAGAAGGAAATTTTTAATAATCAAGGAAGTCAGGAAAAGTGAGGAGGTGATACTTAGCTGTGTAGGAGGAGAAGGAGAAGACAAAAAGGCTAGGATAAGAGCTTTTCAGGAAGAAGCAACAGCGTAGGAAGGCCAGGTGGAAGGAACATAAGGACCTAGAAGGAGATGGGTATATGTGGCGTGGGTGATGGGTGTGTGCTGAGAGATGAGGTTGAAGGTAAGAAGGTGCCAAGCCATGAAGCTGCATTTGAGTATTTGTAATTTTATTGAACTTATTTGGGTGACATTGGTTTATAAAGTTATATATGTTTTAGTATACAATCTATAATGTATCATCTGCATATTGCATTGTGTGTTGAACACCCAAAATCAAATCTTCCATCACTATATTTTTTATCCCCTTTACCCATTTCTACTGTCTTTACCTCTGGTAACCATCCATACTGTTTAGTCTGTGTCTATGAGTTTTGTTTGTTTCTCTTGTCTGTTTGTTTGTTGCTTTCAGTGTTATATCCCACATATGACTGACATCAAATTATAGGGTGTTGACTTTTTGCATCTGACATTTTGCTTAGTATGGTATTCTCAATATTCATCCATGTTGTTGAACTTGCATTTTGTAAACATCCCTGGCTTCCATCTGTTCAGAAATCTTACAGTGAGTGGAAATACACAGTTTGGAGGCTCTTGGAGGACCCTTGATTAGAAATGTTGGTAGTTGCACCAGAGTAGACATGAAGGTAAATTTGAAAAAAGACTGGATTGGAGAGCTATTTGGTATGTCCAGTCAATAGGCATTAGTGTTGGATTGGATGCGGGAGGTGAAGGAAGAGCAGGTCTATGTCACAGGTGTAACGGACTTCTGGTTTGTGTAACTGGCTGGCTAGAAGTCCCTGAGATTGGAAGCACTGAAGATGTTTTGGGTAATGGGGGCTAGGGTCAAAGAGGAGGGTAGAGATAAAAATGTGGTTCTGGTCATGGTAGAGCTGAGGTGCCTTTTAGATATCTGTGAAGAGGTGGCAAGTAGGAAGTTGTATAAATGGGACTGGATTTCCATGGAAAGGTCTAGATGAAATATAAGAGTATGAATCATCTGTATCTATGTGGCAATGAGGCAATGGGACTGAATGAGAGCACGAGAGAGAGTCTAGTCTAGAGAGGGGTGAGGACCAGTCCTCTGCAGGGAATGAAAACAGAGCACTGTCAGATGCTGCTGAGAGACCAATCGACATGGAGACTGAAAAACACTGTTCTCTCTTTAGCAAAATGGAGGCCACTGGGGGCCTTAGCAACAGCTCTATGGGAGAGTGCTGAGGCCAGACAAAAGCCAGTTAGGAGTGTTTACCAGAATGAGTGGTGAAAGTGAGTGGAGAAGAAAATTGTGGATAGGTCTTTAAAGAAGTCTAGCTCTTGGTATGGGTGGACCTGGAGAACATTATGCTAAGTGAAATAAGCCAATCAGAGAAAGACAAATAACATGATTCCACTCATACGTGGAATCTAATGAACAAACTGAACTAACAAGGAAAATGGGGACGGACTCATAGATGGAGAGCAGATGACAGCTAGTGGGTTGGGGGAGGTTAGAGGGTGGAGAGATTCAGCAAAAAGAAAAAAGGACTCATGAACATAGTCAACAGTGTGGTGATTACAGAGGAGAAGGTGTATAAGGTAACTAAATGGTAATGGAAAAGTACAATATGATTAAATAAAAATAAATAAATAAAAGTTACTTAAAAAAAAAAAAAGAAGTCTGGCTCCGAAAGGCAGGTGAGAAATCAGGCAATCATTCTAAAAAGTTAAGGAACCCAGGGCTAGATCTTGTTATTTTTATTTTTTTAGATTCGAGAGAATCAAGTGTGTTCAACAGTCAATGGGAAGATAGTCACAAGAGGGCAAATACTGTATGATTCTGCTTCTGTAAGGTACCTAGAGTGGCCGATGCATAGAGACAGAAAGTAGGCTTTGCAGAGAGGGAGCGTTTATTGTTTAATAGGCACAGAGTTTCAGTTTGGGAAGATGAAAAGGTTGGAAATGGATGGTGGTGCTGGCTGTACAACGGAGGGACTGTACTTAATGCCACTGAGCCATATACTTCAAAATGGTAACAATGGTACATTTTATGTATATTTTACCACAATAAAAATTTTGACTCAGTGAGGAGAAACTGGATATATTAAAAAGAGGAGATAAGTAAGTGAAGGGGGTGAAGGAGCTTGGTCAAAAGCCCTGCCCAGGATTAACCCCAGCAGGATGGAGTGCAAAGGAAGAAGGATGGGAGGGGTGTAGCTGGGGGCAGTTCATAGTGGAAGCCTGGAAGGGCTTCTGTTGTCTGCAAAGTGGGATGCAAGGTCCTGTTGGAGGAAGGCTGGGGGGAGAGAGGTTTTAGTAGGGGAGATTTAAGCCAAGAAGGGTTGAAATTTTCTTTGGAGAGAGTAGAGGAATGGAGAAGGGTTTCCAGGCCATGCTGGCCACGCTGGGGTTGGAGAGCATGAACTCAGAGAGAGGTCGAGCTCTGTTCAGTCAGGGGTGGTATGATGAGTAAGCAGCAGCAATAAAGAGAGGCAGCGTAGAGGGGTGCTGGGAATTCTCTCCGATGTTGGGCATCTCATGGTGTGTAGTGAGGAACTAAATCTCTATCCTATGAAGATTCTGGAACTTTATTTAAAGATGAGGTAAGGTTGCCTGGGAAATCAGAGACTGACTTTGATGAAATTCCTCCTTCCCCACTTCCTTTGTGAGTGACTGGAGCAAGTTGCTTCATCTTTCTGAGCCTCAGTTCCCTTGTTTGTAAAGGGGAATAAGAAAGGTTACCATGCAGGGTCTTCATGGGATCAAATCAGGTTACTAAGCACAGAGCGTTTGTTTCACTCAGAGGCTGGTACGCAGCAGCAAGTACTCTGCAAAGGATGGTGAAGCTTGCCTGTGTCTGTTGGGAAATCACTGTGCCTTCCAATCTCAGGCAAAGGGGTGCCTCTTGCATTTCAGCAGGGAGTCAGCTGCCTTGGAGCCATTTGGAAGGTGTCCTGCAGAAGGGAGACAGGACATCTGTTAAAGGATAATTTTTAGGAAAGATGTAATGTCATGTAGATATAACAATGAACATGGGTTAAGCAATCTGTTTTATTCATATGAGAGGACCAGGCAGATGTCCTAACCAGTTCAGAGGAAAAGTCAAAAGAGCACAGATTCTGAATAAAGAAATGAAATTTTTTTTTTCTGTTAGGTGGGAAGGAAGAGGGGGCCGTCAGTGAAACTACTGGGCAAGATTGAATAAGCCTGTCTATAGCTGCAATTTGCAGAGCTGTAAAACAGCTCCCATAGCATCAGAAGCTGATCAAGAGAAAGGGTGTGCTGTGGACAATGCATAGTTTTGTCACGAGTACTGCACTTTTCCCTGCACCACCAGAGCATTGTGTTTCCTCTGCCAGGGCTGAGGGGAGTGTGACCACACTGTCCACTCTCAAGAAAGCCTTTCCCACTCCTCCTCAGACACGCCCTCTCCTTCCTCTCCTTCCTCTCCTTCCTCTCCTTCCTCAGTGGCACTACACCTGTGGGCCATTTCTTTATTTAGCATTTTTGTCACAGGCAGCTCCCTAACAGTGCTTCTTATGATACTGATCTGTGACTGACAGCTTTCTATCATTGCCCTTTCTCATTGTCTAGCTTCACTATTTTTTGTCTTGGTTACCCCAGCTATTCTGTGTCTGTTTCTGTGAATGAGCAAAGTGAGTCCCACCATTGCACACAGAAAGTAGCTGGCACCCAGAACTCACTAGGAATAGCTCTTGCTTTGGTAAATTTTGCCAGCGAGTGGCTCAGTCTCTTTCTACATGGAGAGGTTCACCTGATGGCAGCTGTGTTCTGACGAGGGCTGGGCCTGAGACAAGGCAATGGAAAACAAAAAGGTGGTTTTGTTATTAAGGAGGTAGCTTTTTATAGAGATTGGTCTTATACTTTGAAGTTTCAACAGACCTATTCAGGCATATATGTGTCACGTGTAGTTAGGAGAGTCAACAGGAAAACCATATGCAGCTAAATGTGTCTTTAAATAAATTCAATTCTGACTTAAGTGTAAGAAAGTTTCTTGAGACTCAGCTGGGCCCCTGTTGTTCCCAGTGGCCTTGAGGGGAGAGACAGTGGGACAAGAAGGCCCAGTGGCTTTTTTGGAAGCTCTTGTACAGGTTGGAGAGAGAAACCTTGGTCCTATGCCTAGTGTGTGCTGACTGGACTTGAACCAGACATTCTCAGATCAGTTAATGGGGCTTATCCTGAGATAATAGCTATTGTTACTTACTAAACACTTCTACAGTCTAAGGGCCACTGATGTCCTACCTTCATGACAACCATGGAGGTATGATTATCAACCATTATCTTAAACGAGAGCACTGAGGCTCACAGTTTGTGTGTGCTCACCACCTGCAGATCAGCCTACCTCCATTATCATGTACTATTTGACCCCCTTAGCCCCTTCACACAGATGTTACATTGTAAAATTGTACATCTGAAATTTATACATCATTAACCAATGTTACCCCAATGCATTTAATAATAAAGAACTTATGTGAGTTGTTTTGGGTACTGTAGAGAGCATGTGATATCCGTGGATTTGGGTCTCGCTTTGTTTGCCAGTAGTACTTTAAATCCCCTAAGTTTTCTTTTAAGTTCCAAAATTTTCTTCTCAAAGTGTTGACAGACAGTCTGGATAGGTGGTGGTGGTGGGTGGTTTCTCTCAATAGATCTGAACAGTGCAAGGGTGAGCTGGGTAATTGTGGTGAAAGTCCCTTGACAGGGTACTTCAGCATCACGGTTTAGGAGCTGAACTTTAGAGACGATGGATATCATCATGAGTTCCAGGGCTTCTTGATTTTGGCCAGCAGACACAATCTAGGTGGCCGATATTTTTTGAAACCAGAGAAGAAGCTGTGGCTTGATACTGGACTCAGCTTATTTCAAAGCTCATGGTCAAGAGTAGTTTTTTAACATGTCAGAGCTGTTCTCAGTGTTTTCCTTGTGTGGCCCATTCATCAGATGTGTAGCCAGCTGCCCAGATTCCATTCAATCAAGCAAATAAACTCTCATAAGACCCTGCCTGGTATGGGGGAAGAGTGAGAGAAGGCAAAGAGCTTCCATTTAGTTGAAGAGGAAAGACACCCCCCCATTCTTCCTCCACCTACACACATGAAGTCATTGAAAGTGCAGTGCAAAAGCAGTGTGTATTCTTTCTCTGTGAGTCTGAGTATTTTAGACACCTCAATAAGTGGAATTATTCAGTATTTGTCCTGTGTCTAGCTTATTTCATTTAGCACAATGTCCTCCAGGTTCATTCATGTTGTTGATATGTTAGAATTTCCTTCTTTTTTGAGGTTGAGTAATGTTCTATAGGAAGAGATATTGAATGGTGATCGCTAGGGGCTGAGGTGAGGGGGAGATGGGGAATTGTTCAATGGCTATAGAGGTTCAGTTATGGAAGGTGAGTTAATTCTAGAGATCTGCTGTGCAACATTGTGCCTATACCAGGTCTGTCCAGGAAGTGTCCAGCCTTATACTATGAAAAATGGAGACCTTCACTGAAGAAGACACAAGATACAAGAAACATCATAGATATGGCAATGATGCCTCAGTCCCCTTCAAATTAGGTACCTTGGGACCTCACACAGTTCTCCCAGTCATCATTAGCTGCCCTATCATATTTTCCTGAATCTCATCAATGATCTGAAATCTTTTCCTTTTCAAAGGTGATTTCAGTTTTGAGAAAAACCAGGAGTTGCAGGGCACCAAATCTGGGCTGTAGGGGGACTAAGTCATCTGGGTGATTTGATATTTCATAGAAAACTCTGCATGAGATGTGATGCATAAGTGGGTGTGTTGTCATGATGAAGCTGCCGATCACCAGTTACTCATTGCTGTGGCCTTCTAAATAGTTTCTGTGGAGGAATGTTCAAGCTTAATGCAAAATTTGATGCCAATCTGTTGCTCTACTCACTCAGCCATTTTATATACAACAGCCACACAGTACACATGGTCACTCAATGGCATCCATTACCCCCCACTGACTAGTACAATGAAATTGTCATTGTTCACACATGTGCATTCCAGTACACTCTCCTTGGCTGCCAGGTTATATCAATGTCATGCAAACCATTCTTGTTATATTAACCATGGATGGGATTCTTCCAGGCAGCCCTTCCTATATAAGGGACAACAAATAAGTGATTTACCCCAGCCTCACCATTTATAAATGGCAGGACGTAACTATTCTGTTCTCCTGAAAGCATCCCCTTCTTACTCCAGCCCTTTGGCATATAAACTCACCTAGAGATGTCTCTAAGCTCCTGGGCCTCTTTCCTCCTGGAGTCTTGAAATATTTCTATATTAATCTGTAGATACAGTGTAGACTATATCTATAGATATATAGTCCATTTGGTTTCTTGGGGAAATAGGAAAAGTTTTATTATGTTTTGAATCAGAGTAGAGCAATTAACCAGACAAATAGCTACAGATTTTATTCTCATGGTAAATGAAGAGTTTCAGGAGTCTAGTGCTTTTTTCAGGAGCCCTGCAAGACACAGGATAGTTTTATTTCTCCATACTATTCTACCCTACCTCTGGGATTTATGTTTTCTAAGGAGCCCTGGTTCCTTGAAGTAAAAATGGTATAGGAACTGATTATCTGGGCAATAGGTGTGTTCAGCCTACTAAGGTGTCTGTTTTTTGGCCCTTTTAACAGGTAGAGCAGGGAATTATATGCATGTATACACACACACATACCCTCTACATACACAATACATATCCACATGTTCTCATTCATTTTCATATATAAATACATGTACCTGTGTGTGTATATGCATCTATACAGATGCATACAAATATGCCTGTTTTAGAAATGGTAGGCTCAAATTGATATCTTCAAATTAAGTCTATCCACGTAAACATACGTCTTGCCTTCCCCGTTCTACATTTGTGTTCCCCCTTCTTTCACAGTGAGGATTCTGCTTCTAACCAACCTCAGCACATTTATCTATTTGCTCAAATCTGTTATACATCTAAAATAGTTTGCAAATTGTTTTGCATATATCTAGGTAGAACAAACCTGCTGAAGAGAGTTCAGGATTTGTTTGGAGTTCTCCACACTCTGCCCAGGACTGAGGTTACATAGTCAAATTATATGCACCTAAGATACCAGGAAGAGCCCTTCTGTGTCTTTTCACCAAAATTATTGTATTCATTTGAAATTCAATTGTGTTCATTTTGTTTCAGTTTTATTTTTTTAAAAAATATTTTATTTACTTTTAGAGAGAGGGAAAGGGAAGGAGAAAGAAGGGGATAGAAACATTGATCAGTTGCCTCTAACCCCCCACCTGGGGACCTGGCCCACAACCCAGGCATGCGCCCTGACTAGGAACTGAAGTGGTGACCTTTCAGCTTGCAGGCTGGCACTCAGTCCACTGAACCACACCAGCCATTGCTGGTTTCAGTTTTAGATTTTTCTTTTCATTCCTCTTTTTAAAATATGCAGAGTATGAACATGCTTCCAAAATTCTAAACTATCCAAACAGGCATAGAATTACCCTGTACCACCCACCACCACTTTCGCAGGCAGCCAACTTTACTTTACCCTGTGGTGTTTCTATTTGTAAAGACAAATCATTGTATTTAAATTCCTCTCATTTCTTACACAAAATATAGTGGACTATACTGTTTACACTCTGCTGTTTTTTCCAGTGTCTCCTGGAAATCATATCAGTTCATAGAAATCTCATTCTTTATTATAACTGAATTGTACTCCTTTGTGGATAAATTTTATAGATTACTCCATCAATTTTTTTTTTTGCTTGGACATTATGTACTTTCCAACATTTACTTCCTCTAATACTTTTTAGTTCTTTTGACAACTTCCTGTGACACCTGATAGAATTGCAGGCCCTTATCCTTGGGAGTTTGTGGGGGGCTTCAATTTGTGGTGCCCTTCTCTTTGTGAGAACACCTCATGTCCAATTTATAATCGTCAGGCCTTCTCTTAAGGCTCAGAGCCCCCTTATAATTTTAATCTCTACTTAAGACCCTGACCCCCTTTTGTCTGTCTTTTAAAAAAATTTTAGGTAATTATTTTTCAAGTACAGTTTTGTCTGTCTTCTTATAGCACTGACTCACTTTTTAACTCCAGCAAATTTGCAAATCTGGCAGCCAGAACACACACCTTGTTTTCTCATCACTTACCATTTTTGAATGAAGATTACCTAGTATAGTGGGAAAAGATGATTTGCATCCCAGCTCCATCCCTTCCTTGCTGCATGATCTTGGGCAATTACATAACCTCTGAGAGTTTCCTTTTCATGCCTGATCAGGGGTTAGAAATTCTGTGAGGAATAAATGAGAAGACATTGACCTGGTTTGTTGTTTAACAAAGCCACGAAGTCTGGACTATAGTCAAGATATATCAGTGTTTACACATACACACACATGCATGGAGAGTGTACAAAAGCCCTAAGCCTTCTGTAACAAAATACCACGCATGGGGTGGCTTAAACAACAGAGATTTATTTTCTTACAGTTCTGGGGTCCGGAAGTAAAAGATCAAGGTGCCATCAAAGTTGAAATCTCCTTCTGGCTCATGGATAGTTGCCTTCTGTCTGTGTCTTCACATAGCCTTTCCTTTGTGTGCATAGGCAGAGAGAGAGAGCTCTCTGGTGTCTATTCCTTATCTTAGAAGGACAACAGTCTTATGAGTTTAAGAGTCTCATCCTTATGATGTCATTTAACCTTAATTACCTCCCTGAAGACCCTATGTCCAATATACTCGCATTGGGATTAGGGCTTTGACATAAGAATTTGGGGAGCAGGGGACACAATTCAATCCATAAGAGGAAAAAAGGCCAACATATTCACAGTGTTAATATCTGAAGAATGCAATTATGGGTGGTCATAATTTCCTTCTCTTCATATATATATATATAGATGTGTGTGTATATTCTTGTATTTTCCTTTTGCAGTGAGCATTTCTTACTTAATGACTGGAAAGGTTACTTGAAACAAGTTGCGAAAATAGCAACACTCCATGTCCCTGGTGTAGCCTTTTCCTGGCAGGTGTTCCTTGGGGATCTGTTGCTCTGGCAACGACTTACTCTCCTCATCACAAGGAACCCAGGGTTTCCTGAACTCAGGCCAGTCTCTGCCCCTGGGTAAGTACAGGTGCATTTAAGAGGAGCTTTATTCTCTTTCAAGTCCTTTCTGTTGTATTAAAAAAAAGAAACACAGACTGAGATGTTCTCTAGGCACAGCTGGTCACCTGGTTAGGAAGGCAGTGTCCTATAAAATAAGGCACCTGAGACCTGGAGAGTGGGAGTGACTCACCTAAGACCACAGTGAGTTAGACTCAACAGTCTCCCAAATCCCTGAGCAGTTCTGAGGTTTTTTTGTTCTTTTTGTGTGTGTGTGCTGACTTTTTTTTTTTTTTGAGTCTCAAAGTGTTCCTCAAAGGAACTGCCAGAATTAAGGGCTGCCAGAATTAATTCAGAGTCATGTCTATTTAAAATTGAGGGATGCCTGTTGGCTTCTCCCCTCTTTGTCCACCAGATCCCAGCCCTGGCCACTTTCTATTCCTTCTTCTGGGTAAAACTAGCATTTATCTTCACCTTTTCCTCAGTTCTATGAAGTATGTTTTTATTTGCTTCAAATAGCCAAAGTGAATGATCATTTCCCCTTTGGGTACAGTGAGAACTGGGCGTAGCCCAGATCCTGATAGAGTGCTGGCTTGTTTTAACATCCTGTGGTTTATGAATGTAAACATAAACCTCTCTGGGAACAGAGAGAACTGTGGTAGGAGCTGCCCTCTAGTCCTAGCTGTGCCTTAAACTTACCTTGAAGCCTCAGATAGTCTCTCTTCTCTCTGGACCTCAGTTTCCCCATCAGAAAACGGTGGTTTTGAATCTAGTTCCTCAAGGATCTTCAGTCGTGACATGTGACAAATCAAACGAAAAGCAAAATACTCATGACACTTTCATACCCCTCATCACAAGCTTCCTTTGCTATTTCCTTGAAGAGCCATGGGTGTCCCATCCCACCCTCCTTGTATGAGGCAGTGCTCTATGTAGATTAGAAGTATGGATTCTGGTTCCAGTCAAAAGGGTTCAAATTCAGACTCTCCAGCTTACTTGCTAACTTGGCTTGGGCAAGTTGCTTACATCTTTATTTCATTATTTATAAAAATGGGTGTATTAATAATTGCCTCCTGGGGCTGTTGTGAGAATGAATGGAGAGAATATATGTAAATATCCGGCTTGGAATGAGCACCATTAAATTACTTTTGTTGTCATCATTGCTGCTTGTTATCCTTTATTAGAAAGGTGGAAATTTTGTGCCTCTCTCTTGAGATTTCTGAGGACAGTGGAGCCACAGATCCTGGGACAGTCTCAGGGTGCCAGAAGTTGCTGCTCCTGGCCTCCTGCTTTTCACACCAAGCAAATTGTTGGAGAGAGGCTATGGCTTTTAGAAGGAGACACTTAAAAAAAATCCCAGTTGTCTCTAATCCTCTTGAGTGCTACAAATCACCAGGCTTGGTTGGTTTGATTTCTGTCATTTGTTCCTCTCAGTTTCTACCCAGGTAACATCATCTCGTGCCTGCTTTTTAAGGTGAATGCCAGCTGATCTCATATATCAGTTTTGGAGTTCCTAAGAGGGACCTGGCTTCTTTCACTGTAAACCTTTGGGTCCTATTTCTGTCTTTCTCATTCACTCCTGTACCCCATCTGATGAGTATGAAGGCTGAGGGAGGCTACCCAACTTGGTTATGGTCACCAGATAAGTTAGTGGCAAAGCCAAGAAAGGAGCTCAGGTCTTTCTGTGTCCAATTCTAGTGTCTTATCTGCTACCACCACATATTTGTTAAGTTGGTAAGTAATTTAATTAACATTTCTGTGCATGACTTTCCCCTCGAATTTAGATTCTCTTAGGATAAATGCCAAAAATGTGAAAAGATTGAGTCAAAGGGTATACATACTATTTTTTTAAGGATGTTAATACATTTTGCAAAATCATTTGGCACAGTTGTCTCGGGAGTCTTACAAGAGTCACATTTTGCCCCAGCTGGGTTTAACTACCTCATACAGACCAGCCTGGGAGCCCCAGGGATGCGGGGGAGGAGAGGAGCAATGGCTGGTCTCCAGCAGGTTATGCACGAGCATCCTGCCAGCCTGGTGAGACTCATGTTTAGAGGTGTACACTTTTGCGTGTGCCATAGCCCCTGCACACATGCTGATGACTTGGTGTGATGCTTTACCATAGACACAGCCACCTGCTCCAATGCTGCAGAGATCGTTGGCTGTGTTGGGCTCATCAGGGGTGCTATGTCTGTCTCCATCATCATGTGCTAATATTATGTACTGGACTTATAAGCAATTAAAAGGATTTCCAGAGATTATTTTGATTATATGAGATTCTGACTTTCAACCTCATCCCCTTGGCCCTCCAATGAAATATAACTGTAGGGGACTATGCTCAAGCCATTTTCACTGTACCTTTGCCCTAGTAATCTCAAAGTCTGAGTGGAGCCTTCTGCTCTCTGGTCACTGATTATAACAAAATGCCCTTGGGGGCCACACGATGCCTGCATCTTTGCCTTCATCTCACTGAAGTTTAGTGCTGCAAGAAAACTTAGAAGTCTCATGGGGCTCCGAGGCCTCAGGTGGTCCTAGTGATGTGCTGCAAATCAAACATTATAAATGTCCAAGTGACAGTTTGTCTGTTTCTTCTTGCAGTTGGTTACCACAGATGAGCAGTTCCTCAAAGACAGTTTGTACAGTGAAGGAATCCTAATTGTGTGGGACCCATCTATTTACCATTCAGATATCCCAAAGGTAAGTGAGTGTCCTTTAGAAACAGCGGCTGAGTCTCCTGTCTGCCTACAGTTTTTCCTGAGTCCTTGGGTTTTTCAAGTCATGGCTGACCTGGGCCATTCCCGAGGACTGGCTGTTTCAGTTTTAGGGCACCCTACTTCATCTGGACTGGCAGTTCAGAAGTATCCCTGTCCCATACTTCCAGTTTTCAGAATTCTCCCTTCACTCCCATAACAATGTGAGGAAGTAGGTAGAAGCACGGTTGGTCCCACTTTACACATAAGGAAACTGGAGTATGGAGAGGGAAAACCACCTGCTCCAGGACTTGATTTCCTAAGCAAAGAACCAGATCTATAACAGCAACTCATTCAGGGAAGAAGATGGGAATTTCAGGTCTGCTGGACTTTCAGCCTCTCTGGGATGGCCCTCTCACTCTTTGTCGTGCGGGTCAGTTGGCCGCTTTCTCTGATTGGGCTGCAGTGGCCACAGGAGAACGGCTTTAGGGAAGACAGAGAGAACTGTTCTTGGGACACTGAACTTTGAAGTTGGACCTGCAATAGCTGACAGGCTCTGGTGATCCTTTGCCCCCTCTCTACCTCAGTTTCCAGTTTTGTGCTGTTCTAGCTTAAAACTGAAATTTGCATGGGTCAGAAAAAAGACTCTGAATCCACAGTTGTGACGAGTTGTGTCCCGGTTTTCACCCCTTTAAAAATGAGTGGGATGGTGCCAAGGGCCCCTTTCTGCACTGATATCAGTCTCAGATTCTATGATCTTAAAGCCTGAAGGTGTCTTAGGGCCACTAAGCTCAAAATTCCCTGTGAGCACAAGCTTCATGATAGGTCCCCCTGCTATCGAGCGAGAGCTGTGATGTGTGATGTGGAAGAGAAGTCTGGAATCTGTTTCAAGGAAGGGGCTCTGTCTCTGGATTCTGCCTTGTGCTTCTTGACCTCCCCACAGTGTCCTCAGACAAGGGTGACTGTCTGCGGGCAGCAGGGGCACTGGCCTATTTCTCTCCTAAAACCATTTCTTTCTTTTTCAGTGGTATCAGAATCCTGACTACAGATTCTTTGATAACTACAAGAGCTATCGTAAGCTGCATCCTGATCAGCCCTTTTACATTCTGAAACCCCAGATGCCTTGGCAGCTGTGGGACGTCATTCAGGAAATCTCCACAGAGGAGATTCAGCCAAATCCCCCGTCCTCTGGGATGCTCGGTGAGTCCACGTCCGGGAAAAGGCCTCTCATGTTTGTTTCTAGGAGAGGTTACCTTTCTTCTGGGGTCTCATTCATTCATTTACCAAACAGTTGCTGGGTTTTTGCTGGGTTTGTTCACTGTGTCAAGTTCTAGCTAAAATATGAATTAATAAGAGAATCCTCTTGTGATGGGAGAAACTTTGTTCTTCTTGCTGATGTAGTAAAGAATTACAGATCATCAAGTCTATTGGCATGCAAGCAGGGTTTATTGTGATATGTTCCCATGGAAGAGAATGGGACTAGCTAAAGCAGGGGGCGGTAAAAGGCATAGGGTCCAGGGCATGGCAAGGTAAGGGCAGCAAGAGCATCAGGTCCTTTATTCTGAGGACTTAAATAGCGGACAGGATGGAGGTGAAGAAGTTACATATTGTTTGACAGGTAAAGGTGGTGCCAGTTTTCCCAAGGCGATGTGACTACCCAAACTTAAGTATGTGTGGAGTTTGTTAGTTCAAATCTTTATCTTGCTTCAAACCCTATTTGTTCATCTTGTTGCAAAACAGGTACATGACAGGAGGCAGCTAATTAAAGTTGAGGCAGTTACCCAAAGTTATTTATGGGCTCTTTCCGTAAGTACTGGGGACTCCCTTGTAAAACAGATAGTGACCAGAGGCAGACAATTAACTGAAGTTGTTTTATAGGCTTTTTCTTTGAACACCGTTGGCCCCCTCCTCTTCCCCATTCTAGGCCTTGGGATAAATACACAGTTTCAAAGCCTTTCTTCCCGAGATAGTGGAAATGATACATAAAGTGTCAAGGGCTTCCCACCTCCCTTATTAGCATGGTGTTTCTTGTGATGTTTGGAACCCCTGGCAGTATCATCAGACTGGGCTCAGGACTGCTGAGTTGGTGGGTAGAACATGTCTTCCTTCTTATCCCTTGGTTTACTATCTATTCTACCCAACACTTTTTCTTTAGAGAGTTCAGTCAGTCGTCTGAGACAGCACTCAATTCATGCCAGCAGAGAGCAACCACTTGGTGCCACAGGAGAGAGGACCCCGTCTAGGTGGACAGTCCGAGAGGGTTGAGGAGGAGTGGGTTCGGGTCAGGCTGGTGAGAGGGACGGATTTGGCAAGTGGAGATGGAGTAGAGGAAGCACAGACAAGAGGTGGGGCAGGAACACAGGAGGAGCAGGGCTGGGTCAGGCTGCAACCGAAAGGGGTGCCAAAACGTTCAGCAATAAGATAGTACTTAATATAGTATCTTTAAAAAAAATCACAATTCACACAAAAATGTTAGGAATGAAATATCAAAATTTTAAATAAAGAGAGGATCAGTAATAATAGCTTGCTGAGCCATATCGAAATCTGAGAGTAAAAAGAATCAATAATCCTTTGTTCAAAATTTCAAAAAATTGTTCACCCTGGAGAACTCCTTAGCTGTGGCCCTGATAGAACGAGCAGTGAGGCTTAACTGGTTTTGGGAGCCCTGACGAGAGCTGTGGGAGCTGATGGGAGGTGGGCTGGGGTCAGAGTACAGAGGGCCCTGAATGCTAGCTGCATACTTTCTTCTTGGACTTTCACTAGTCCTCTTGGCCCTTGTGGAATGTCTGCCCATCCTCCCTTTCACTTTAAATTTGGCTGGACCATGGGCAGTGTCCACAAGGCTCTAGGCTATGCATGTGCACAGGAAGGGTACCTCCGTCCTCCAGGCCCCTGCATGGACCACTTTCTCCTGATGGCCCCAGTCACTCACGTGTAATCTGCCCATCCACTTCCCTTGTTAGAATGCAAACTCCCTCAGGGTGGTGACTGTGACTCCTACCTCATTAGACCAAAAACTCCCTTAGGGTGGGGACTGTGGTTGACTCATCCTTCCTGTGTCCAGCCCAAGATAGCCCTTTGGTAGATGTTCCCTGAGTCACCGAACAAATATATGTTTAATATTAGAGGTACTCCTTAAAAAACAAGATGAGCCCTCTTTCCATTTCACATCTTCATATTTTTCTTTTCAACTTTTAGGTGGGTACATCTGAAGCTCATCCTGGAGTCCTTTTGAGCAGAAATAGTTAGAAAAGCATTGTGGGGGACTTACTTTCTCACCATTCTACTGCCCTGCCTTGGGTGCTGCCTCACCCCCACCCCGCACCCCCACCTCCTCTCTCCACCAGCAGTCCTCCCTTCTCACCCAGCCCTCACAGCCGCAGCCCTGCTAGGCCCCATCCCAGTGCTCCCTCCAGGAGGTTTTCTGGAGCCCTGGCTCACAGGAAGTGCTCTGTACTGTCATGTCCAGAAGCACTCCTGCTGTGCCTACACCCCCCCCCCCTTAGTTGCAGAGATGTCTTTCCTCCCTCACTGGACCAGGGGCAGCCAGAGGGCAGACAGAGGGAAGGCTCTCCCCATAACTGGTTCTTCTGGAACAAAGTCACTGCTAGCAGTTTATTGTGTTGCTGTTAGCGGGATATTTATGGTTGACAAAAGGGGGTCTTAGACCCATGAACTTATTGCATCCTAACAATATCCTGCATGGCTGGAGTAGATAGATCACCCTCTTGGGTTAGATGATGTACCTGAGGCCCAGAGAAGTACGTGTCCTGCACAAGATGTCTGAGTTGGTGGGGACGAGTGTGGGTGGTAGCATAGTTTCCTGCCTCTTGTTGGTTTGCATCTCAGCATCTGCACTTCCTGCCTCTTGTTGGTTTGCATCTCAGCATCTGCACTGCCTTCCAGAGAGCACTCACCTGGCCCCACCCCCTTGGCTCCAGTCCCCGGCCTGAGTGAGCAGAGCCCATCAACACAGACCTTGGCATGCTCCTGTTCCAATGTCCCTCCTCCCAGCTGAGGAAAGAACAGTTTGCCTCTCTACACTGTTTCCTACAAGTGCAATAAGAAACACCTTTACCAAATAGCACCATCTAAGAGGTTCCTCTGGGATGTAAAATGCTAGAAAGTGTTATGTATGTGTGATGGTACAGTAACAGAGCCCCAGCCTATGCAGTTCTGAAATGGTTGTGTGGGCCTGATTGCCTGCCACCGAGAAGCGTGACTCCCAATGCCAGAGTTCAGTGAAAAGGAAAGGCATTGCTTATTTAAAAGTTATACAGATTTAGAATAATGGTGGAATTCTGCCATTAAATTCCACTCCCTCTAAAACACCCATGAATGCACACACACTCTAGCCTCCCTTTTGACAAACAGGCCAGTTTCAGAATATGCCAGTCAGAGGTGCCCTCTTTGGGGAGGGGGGTCCGAAGCTTAACATTTCCCCAGTCTCAGTTCAGCATTGCTGGCTTCTCCCAGTGACCCGTGCTCGGCTAGGCAGGATCTGCGGTTCCCGGCATCATCATCCTTGACACCACGTCCTCCGGCTCTTAATCCAAAATGCACCCTTTTGACCCGCATGACCAAGAGAGAGAATGGCTGCCTGTGCTTAGTTTAAATACTCACCTGAACTCCCAGTGTCTTACAGAGGCTCCTGCCTCGTATGGGGCTTCCTGCTTCTTGCACAGGTACAGTAAGCTTTCCCATCCCCCCAGCCAGGTTTGTGGGGGACTTCTCCATTTTGGGGGAACCTCTAGTTCAATACCCCACTTCAGTACTATCTTCTCAGTCACCTTGTCCTCTCTCTTCACACAGCTTATTCACATTGGTAAATTCATTGACTGATGGATGGAGTCCTTCAGTCTGCTAGTGTTTAGGGAGGGCCTACCATGCACCAGGTCTTAGCCTGCGTGCTGGGGACACAAAGGTGCACCTGGCTCAGTAACCTGCAAGGAACAGCCTGCCAGGTTGGCTTATCAGAAGGACTCGGGTTGGAATCAGTAATAACTAGAAACTCCAGATAGACATCTCCCCAGATCGGGGGCCATGAGCAGTGAACTCGTTGGGCAGAGCTCTGAGGTGTGGCATGGGTTGTGGGGCACGACTTACCTCTGCTCCCTCCCCAGGTATCGTCCTCATGATGACATTGTGTGATCAGGTGGATATTTATGAGTTCCTCCCATCCAAGCGCAAGACTGATGTGTG
Organism: Artibeus jamaicensis; assembly: GCF_021234435.1. Taxonomy (NCBI): domain Eukaryota; kingdom Metazoa; phylum Chordata; class Mammalia; order Chiroptera; family Phyllostomidae; genus Artibeus; species Artibeus jamaicensis. The sequence continues at coordinate 3,838,610 of NW_026522046.1, read as the reverse complement.
CCACTACTACCAGAAGTTCTTCGACAGCGCCTGCACCATGGGCGCCTACCACCCACTCCTCTTTGAGAAGAACATGGTGAAGTACCTGAACCTGGGCAGAGACGAGGACATTTACCTGCTTGGAAAAGCCACACTGCCTGGTTTCCGGAGCATTCGCTGCTGAGGCGCCCTCACCTTCACTGGGCATTTTACAGCCCACCTCTTGGCCACCCTGGGCCTGGGGAGACCATGTTCCTGAATAATCCCTGCCTGCTCCTTGCACTCCAGACCTTCTGTCAGCAAGGGCCCTGTGCTTCAGGAACCCGAGGGCAAGGAACCAGGTCCAGTCTGCCCTGTAGCCATAGATGTGTGTGAGCCCAAACCTCCTGCCACACACGCACACGCACACCTAGCACTCTTTCCAGACAGAGTCCTCCCCTTCTTCCACACGGGTAAATGTAAGACCCACCTTTCCTACCAGGGCAGCCAAAGCTTGGCTGTTTTCTTCACCTGAAGGGTGTTATTCTCACAAACCAGCACTCTGTACTGCTTAAAATCTGTACCTAGACATTGATTTCATGCTTTAAACAAATTATCCCAAGTTATGATTGTGCCTGGTAAGGGCTGGCTCTGGGGGGAAGGGGGCAAGTAAGTGGTACAGGGTGTAGGAAACATGCTGCTCGGTTCCTCCAGAACACAGGTGCCCCTGAGGTCTGCGACCCTGGGAGAGGCTGTGTTCCTGTCATGCAGGCTGGTTTGGCTGGTCCTTAGCCTGGATGCTTATGTGCAAAAGGTCTTGGTGAACTCACATTCCTTTCCGCATGGAGACGGGGGGACAGAAACATACAGTCCCCATCCTCAAGTTGCTCTCAGTTCAGTGCGAGTGACAGACAGGTGGGAGGCAGTGAGCTTAGTGCTCCGGGGGCCTGGAGAGGGCTTGCTGTGCGGTCTGCCGGTGCACCCAGAGAGGAGGGGTGCACACTTCCTGTGTCTGTGGGCCACAGGGGGCTTCACAGAGCTAAGGTCACAGAGCGGGCTTCAGAGGAAGAAGAGAAACATGCCAAACAGATTTTCTTAGTCATTTAAGTTGTGTTTTCCTTCCTGCCTTGATTACCCATATTTATTCTCTAAGGTCTGCCTGAGTTTACAGGCTCAAATTATTTTTTGATGAGAACCCCAGTCCACATTTGAGGGAGTGAGTGCAGACCCACGATGGATTCTAGACAAGAATGTTGCCAAAACTCTGATTTCTCCAGGCTCAGCCTGGTTGGCCCTGACTCTGTCCTACTAGGTGGGTTGGTGTATTGTGTCCGCCTTTTCCTTTTTAATGCCCACTCCCATATCTCCCCCTACCTGCTGTCTTGGCTTTCCCCTTGAAAGTGGTCTCCCCCCCCAGATTACTACTAAGCATTTTCTCTCTTAAAAGTATCCTGACCCAATTTCTTTGACCTTTGTGGGCCTTCTGTGAAAGGTCTCTCAGGGAGTGGGGATGCGATTCCCCGGAGCTTAAAGTCGCTCTCAGAGGGCAGAACCTTAGAGACTACGGCGGATTCTCACTAGGTGGGTCAGATGGCTGTGCCCTCTGCCTTTCCAGTGTTTGGAGAGGCCCTACCATGCACCAGGTCTTGGCCTATGTGCTGGGGATAGAGCTTCACAGCAGAAGCCCCTCCACTGCACCGCAGACAGGCTTTCTGGATGGCTTGCTCATCCCCGCCCCCTGGTGGAGAACCGTCCTGGACTGTTCCAGTGCCTGGTGTGGAGAATGTAAAGCAGGGGTCTCCTACCCCCAGGCCATGGAACAATAGCAGTCTGTGGCCTGTTAGGAACTAGGCCAGACAGCAGGAGGTGAGTGGCATGGAACAAGTAAAGCTTTATCTGTATTTATAGCTGCTCCCCACCACTCACATTGCCACCTGAGCTCTGCGTCCTGTCAGATCAGTGGTGGCATTAGATTCTCATAGGAGCATGGACCCTACTGTGTGTGAACTGCACATACAAGGGATCTAGGTTGCATGCTCCTCGAAAGAATCCAATGCCTGATGATCTGAGGTGGGGCTGAGGTGGTGATGCTGGCACTGGGGAGCAGCTGCAAATACAGATTATCATTCACGGAGAGGTTTGACTGCACAGAGACCATAATGAATTGCTTGCAGGCTCATATGACAGTCCCGTCAGTGAGTGGCAAGTGACAATTAAGCTGTATCTGGTGGAGGTTATAAAGCCATCTCCACCACTTAGTCTGGAAAAATTGTCTTCCATGAAACCAGTCCCTGGTGCCAAAAAGACTGGGGACTGCTGAGGTAAAGGACTCACTTAACATTCCTGAGTAATGCTGTAGAGCCAGGCTTCCTAATTTCAGGCTTCTGGACTTGGGAAGCTGGCCCCTCATTCTCAAGGGCTTCTACCTTTTGAGCTCTGGATCAACCACCTGGGAGCTGGAGTCCTCATCTACGGCAAATCGCTGGGCTTTGAGAGGCGGTGGACAGAGCCTGGAGCAAGAAGTCCTGGGTTTTCAAACTGAAGTTCCCCTGTTCACTAGCCATGCCACCATGGGTAAATTATCTGAGCCTGTTTCTGCATCTGTAAAATGGGGGTGATGGGCCTATTTCACAGGGCTCTTGTAAGGGTCACATGGAACACCCTCTCTGACCCTGTTCCTGGCACATAACAGGAGCTTAGTACATGGCGGTTTCCTTCCTCCCCTTGGTAAGGACCTGCTCTGTTCTCACTCCTGGGCAGCTCCCTGCTTTGGAGGAGGCCAGAGCTGGAGCCCTGTCCTTAGGGAATTTACTGTACTGTCCTATTGAGAGACAACAACCATCTCATTTGAAACACCCAGGAAACTATTTGAGGCAGTGGATGGGGCAGGCCATGACCCTCCTTCCTGCTCGCATCCCAGGCCTGAGTCTGCTTGGGGATGGGGGAAAGAGTGCGTGGCCTGCTAGATGCCGTGTGGAACTAGTCTCGTCTGCCTCCTGGGGCCCATGAATTCTTGACTCGCTTTTTATTCTTATTTGATACACTCATTGCAATGTTTGAATCATGAACATGGAGTGTAGAGGAAAGTGTCATTCCATCAGCAGGGATAGATGTTGGTGTGGACACTGAGACGACACTGGGTAGAGGCTAGCTTTTAGTTATTAATATAAGGGATCCAATTAATTTAAGTGATTCTGTGCTCTACATAGAAACTGGTAAAATGCAAATACTGTTGTACTGTTGGTCTGACAAGATGTTTAATATTTGTTATAGATAACTTAAAAATTAGGAAAGCCTCTGTCTCTAAGGGCTCATCTCTTCATCCTTTTTCATCAGATCCTCCAATCCTTTCACCAATCAAATAGTTATTGACATAGTGTGGAGTTGGGACATCAATCTTGGCAACTCATGAGAAATGCCTAAGCTAATTCTGAATCACCCAAAGATTATGTAAAAATTTAAAATAAATGTGTGTGTTTTTTTAAAAAAGCTTGTCCTTCTTTTCTTGTCATCTCTCGTCTCCAAAGAGGATACCACTGGGGTCCTGACTCCCCCACTAGCTCCTCTTCGGTACTCTAGGAATGCTCGCTTAAGTGGCAGCATGGCATCTGTGAAATATTGACTGATTTGATTTTCCTTCCTTTTGCTTTTGCTTGGGTTCAAATGACTAAGCTGTTGTTTGCGCAGCACCTTCGGGAGAAAGCAAACTAAAAGGAAAGCACTTACCTTGTTTCCAAAAGCCTAAAACCCTTAAAGAAATGATGTCCTAAGGGGATAGGCTAAATGTTTGAATAAAAATCCCAAGGAGAAGCAAGAATAAGGGGAGAAGGAATAATTCTGTTATCCTATGAACTGCTCACCTCCCATTATGGGTTGAAGATGTCCCCCTAAAATTCATATGTCTAATCTCTTCAGAATTAAATGAACTTATTTGGAAATAGGATTGTTGCAGAGGTAACTAGTTAAAATGAAGTCGTATTGGAGTAGGGCAAGCCCCTAATCCTATGTGACTGATGTCTTTACACAAATTTGGGGTTAGACATGCACTCTGGGCAAATGCCATGAGGAGACAAAGGCAAAGATCAGATCAGATCAGAGATGTTTCTTAAAACAAAAGATTGCCAACATATCACCAGAAGCTAGGGAAGAGAGGCATGACGAGTTCTCCCTCATAGCCTACAGAAAGAACCCACCCTGCTGACACCTCAGTCTCAGACTTCCAGCCTCTGGAACTGTGAGGAAATACATTTCTGTCGAAGCCACCTAGTTTGTGGTACTTGGTTATAGCAGCCCTAGCAAGTACCCCTGCTTGTAACCCCCACCTACAAACAAGTCGCCTGGAGCTGGAAAGAATAGTGAAAGGAGCTGGGCTGAGGGCCTGGAGAGAGTGTCCTATGCCCTGCTCGGCAGCCAAATCTCTGGGAAGAACCTGCAAGTCCCTGGAGGGTGAGGCTTCAAGGGGATGCAAGTCCAGGCAGATGGGACCTTAGGCAGCCTTGAAAAGATCCCATGCCTGAAGACATACAGAAGGTGCTGAGTGAATGCTTTTTCCTGATGAGATCGTGAATGAGGGGCACCCGAGTAGTGTTGAGTGGCCTGATAATGCCCAAGACTGTCTTCCTGATCCCCGCACCCAAAGCCTTACTGTTTTAAGTTCCTTGGAGCTTGGATGTAATACCCGTGTTGACTGAGACTGCTTTTCTGCCTGGATCCCAGGAAAATGGGAGCTCAAAACAGAAGTGACAGAAGAACAGATTTTGTTTGAGAACTGAGATTCGTGCTTGCCAAATTACAGTGGCTGTAAATCTCCGTAAGATCCTTTCCACTGGTGAGCTGGCTGGTTTGGACCCTTCTGTCCAGGTCGGGAGGAAAGCTTCTGCAACCTCATTGGGCTGCTTTTCCCCTGATTTCTACTCTTTCATCTGCTGATTTTTTAAAGGTGTTTATGTTGGGGGCAAGGGGGGAAAAGTGAGGCTCTGGCTCCTCTCTCTCTCTCTCTTTAAAGATTTTATTTATTTTTAGAGAGGGAAGAAGGGAGGGAGAAAGAGAGGGAATGGAACATCCGATCGGTTGCCTGTCAAATGCACCCTAGCCAGGGACCGAACCTGCAACCCAGGCATGTACCCTGACCGGTCATTGAACCAGTTATCTTTCATTTGGTGGGATGATGCCCAACCAACTGAGTCACACCAGTCAGGGCCCTGGTTCCTCTTTACCTCACCAGCCACTAGGGAGAGGAGATCCCCCTCCCATTTGCCTGTGCTTTCTTTTTGTCGCCATTTTTGTGAAATAGCATTTTTCATCCCTTCACTCCCGGGCAGTGTGTGTTCTTAAAGCTAAAGTGAATGCGTTGTAGGCAGCATAGCATTAGACCTTGTTTGTCTGTCATCCATTTATCTATCCTGTCTTTTTAATTAACGAATTTAGGGACTTCCTATTACCATTTTGCTGTTTTCTGACTTTTGAGGATCCTTTCTTCTTTGCTTTTTCTCTTGCTGCCTTTCTTTGTGGTTTGATGACTTTTTTTTTTGTGGTGGTACTCACAGTCAGATCATATTCCTATGTTGTAAGGTTCAAAAGTTAGACTGCAAAAAGCCCACATAATTAAAATTTCTCTTGAAAAATTTCTTAAAATGTCCATAATCCCCAACCTGTGCCCCTGAAAACTCAAAACCCTAGTATTATTTTCTGTGTTCTGCACTTCTATTTTGTTGTTTGTTTTTTGCCTTTGGGCTGAAGTGCCCCTTTCCCAGGGTAGTGAAGGCCTAACATTTGCTGGCCAAAAATAATTTTGAAAGTGGACTTTGATTAGGCACAACACGAATTATTTTATGTAGTTACATAGATTGCTCCCGAAGGCCTACATAAGTCTTTATGCTTATCATGCTCTTAGCGAAGATTGCCAAGCGAAGCTAACTCTGACAGGTCAGCATCTTCTCTGGGAAGCCTCTGTGAGTCCACACATTCCTCCTTTCAAGGCTTGGGTAGGCACCGCTCCTCTGTGCCTGCCCTTTCCATTCTGTAGTTTTTCCACATAGACTGTATTATAGTGAAATTAAATGTTGTATTATAGGCTCCCTTGGGTTTGGGTCTCATTTGTCTTTATTCCTCCTATCTACTACAGAGCCCGATTCCCACGATAAACATTTGTTAAATTGAAGAGGAAGATTCAGTATTCTGGAAACAATACTAACCAATGTATGAGGTTGCATAATAATAAGATAAAAATTTTAACTGGGCGTAAGTTGTGACTGAGAAAACTAAATTTCATATTAAAAACAAATCTGTAGGGAACATTTCCTCTCTGGATGTTTCACGCCCTATAAGGGGACTGGTAAGAAACCCAGAGTACTATGCATCAATAAACCCATTTTGTGTCTAAAGCAAATGCTCTTGTTCTCTAGGAGCATAGTTTTATTACCCCAGCCTTCCAGAAGAACAAAGTTAATAGGAAACTTGATAAAATAATGAAATACCGAGTCCCTGATGATGGGGCTTTAGTGGTCAGAGAGCACCTGTGGGTTGGTTTGCCCTGCTTCCTTTACGGCTTCACATCTCGGTGAAGCCTTTGTAGATTCTTGCACCAGAGGTAGCAATCACCTATGTTATCAGCTTTAGCCTGTAAAATTCTTTACTTCTTTAAGTGCATAAGGAAGGAATTTCAGCAAAAAAGAGAAATACATCCAGAAGATGTGCCATATTTTACTTTCTTTTAGAAACACCTTTATTTTATGGTTACTGTAGAAAACTATAAAAAATACAGATAATAGTAAAAGAAAAGTACATTTTAAAATACCTCCTCCCAGATTGAAATATGACATGTCTTTCTGAAGGTGAATTAAACCAGCTTCCTGTTAAGTGTCACATTTTCCACAGCGAGGGTGGCACAACAAAGGCCAAAGGCTCTTAGACTTTAGGCAGCTTGAAGCAGGAAATTAGTGTTGAGGCATGCCAGCTCTTGCCTGCATTAAAGAAATCAACAGTTCTGTTGAGGTAGAGCTGACACACAATGAACTGCACATACTTATGGTGGTAATTTGACAGGTCTTGACTCGTGTGTGCAGCTATGACACTATCACACAATCAAGATAATGAACATGTCTGTCACATTCTAATGTAACATATGGCCTGGGTCATACCATAGGCAAATATTTAACTTTTTAAAGAGTTGCCATATTGTGTCCTAAGTGGTTGTACTGTTTTACATTCCCATCAGCAATGTATGAAGATTCTAGTTCCTCCACTTTTAGTAGAATAAATAATTTTAGACATTCTTAAAGGTGTATGGGATTCTCTTATTTTGATGTTAATTTACAATTCCAAAATGATATAAGATTAATCATCTTTTCACTTAGTTATTTGAATAAGTAAAGAATATATTCAATCAATTTGTCCACTTTTGACAAATTGTTATCATATTACTAAATTTTAAGTGTTCTTTATATATTCTGGATACGCTTTTTTTGGCACTTGTGATATATAAATATTTTCTCCCAATCTGTGGGATTTGTTTGTTTGTTTGTTTTTGTATTCTCTGAACAGTGTCTTCTAAAGAGCAGACGTTTTAATTTTTTATGAAGTTCAATTTATTACTTTATTTTTTCTGGATGATGCTTTTGATGTTAGAGCCAAGGCATTTTGCACAATCCAAAGTTATAAATCTTTTTAAAGTTGTCTTCTAAATGTTTTAAACCTTCAGGTTTTACATTTAAGTCAATGATCCCTTGTGAGTTAATTTTTGTACTGGTAAAATGTATGAATAAAATTTCATTTTTTTGCATATGGATATCTAGTTGTTTCAGCACAATTTGTTGCAAAGAACATACTTTCTCCACTAAATAACCTTTTCACCTTTACCAAAAAAATCAGTCGACCATATGGGTGTGGATCTAGAACTGGACTACTACATTGCATTGGTCTGTTTGTGTCAGTACTAATTCTACACTGTCATGATTACTGTACTTTTAAATTTGCATATTTTCAAAATTATTTTGTGCATCTTAAGTCCTTTTCGTTGCCATATAAATGTTAAAATTAGCTTGTTTAGATCTACAAAAAAAAGACGCTGCTAGATTTTGGTTGGGATTGCACTGAATCCATAGATCATTTTGGAGAGAACCGACATCTTAACAATATTAAGTTTTCCTATCCATGAATATATCTTTCCACTTAAGTCTTCTTTAATTTCCCTCATTAATGCTTTGTAGTTTTGAGGGTACAAGTCTTTCAAGTCTTTGGTCAGATTCATCTCTAAAATTTTCTTATTTTTATGCTATTATAAAATTTAAAAATATTTTTACTTCTGAATCTTTGTTGCCAATATATAGAAATCCAATTGCCTTTCTGTATACTGTAGTCCGATCTTTCTAAATTTACTTCTAGGAACTTTATTATAGATTCTTTGGGATTTTTTTACACAGGAATCATGTAATGTATAAAAAAAAAAAAGGACAGTTTCTTTTCACATTTTTTCTGGTGAAAAATCTCCTGTCATTCTTTTGTTTGTTTCTGTATTAATTTCTTTTTTCCCTTTATTATTTTGAAGATTTTTTAAATTACTAGTTTTGAGTAATTTGATTATGTTGTGCCTTAGTGGAGTTTTCTTTATGTTTTTATGGTTGGAATTATTTGGACTTCTTGGATATGTGAGTTTATGATTTTAATCAAATTTCAAAAATTTTTCACCATTATTTTTAAAACCTTTTTTTCTTTCTTTTCTTCATTGAGTTTCTAATAACAGGAATCATAGGTTGCCTAATACTATCTCATAAGTCAGTGATGCTCTATTTTAAACTTTTTCTGTTTTATTTGCATAGTTTCTAGTGTTACATCTTTAAGTTCACTAATTCTTTCTTCCACATTGTCAAATCTGCTATTAATCCAGTCCAGAGTATTTTTCACCTGAGGTATCATAGTTTTCATCTTTATTCTGCCTTCTTAAATATATAAAATACAGTTTTAGCAACTGTTTTAATGTTCTTGTCTACTAATAATGTCAATGGTGTGATTTTGGGGTCAGTTTTGAATAATTTTCTCCCTCATTATGGGGAATATTTTCCTGCTTCCTTGCTTGCCTGGTAAATTCTAATTGGATGCCAGGCATTATAAATGTTTTCTTTCTGGGTGCTAGATATTTTTGTATTCTGATAAATATCATTGAGCTTTGTTCAGGGATGCTTCCTGGCAACTATTTGTTCTATTTAGGTAATGCTTCTAAGCTTGTTTGTTTCGTATTTCTCTGGTTTAAAAAAATTAAATATATTTTATTGATTATTCTATGATAGTTGTCCCAGTTTTCCCCCTTTGTCTTCCTCTGCCTGGTACCCACCCCCTCTCTAGCAATCCCCCTGACTTAGTTCAGGTCCAAGGGTCATGCATATAAATTCTTTGCCTTCTCCATTTCCTATACTATTCTTAACATCCTCCTGTCTATTTTGTATCTACCAATTATGCTTCTTAATCCCTGCACATTTTTCCCCATTCTCCCCCTTCCACACCCCAGCTGATAACCCTCCAAATGGTCTCCTATGATTCTGTTCCTGTTTGCTTAGTTTGTTTTCTAGATTAAGTTTGATAGTTGTGAATTTGTTGCCATTTTAATGTTCATAGTTTTAATATTCATCTTTTGCTGAAATATGTCCCTTTAACATTTCATGTAATAATTATTTGGTGATGATGAACTCTGAGCTTTACATTGCCTGGTAAGCACTTTATCTGCCCTTCCATTCTAAATGATAGTTTTGCTGGATAGAGTAATCTAGATTGTAGGTCCTTGCTTTTCATCACTTTCAATACTTCTTGCCAGTCCCTTCTTGCATGCAAAGTTTCTTCTGAGAAATCAGCTGATAGTCTATTGTAACTCCTTTGTAGGTAATTCTCTGCTTTTCTCCTGATGCTTTTAAGATTCTGTGTATATCTTTAACCTATGGCATTTTAATTACAATGTGTCTTGGTGTGGTACTCTTTATGTTCAACTTGTTTGGGACTTTCTCTGCTCCCCGGACTTGTATGTCTATTTCCTTCACCAAATTAGAGAATTTTTCTTTCGTTATTTTTTCAAATAAGTTTTCAATTTCTTGCTCTTCTTTTTCTCCTTCTGGCATCCCTATGATTTAGATACTGGTATGTTCAGAGATGTCCCAGTGGCTCCTTATACCATCCTTGTTTTTTAAAAATTATTTTTCTTCTTGCTGTTCTTATTGAATATTTATTTCTTCTTTGTGTTCCAAATTGTTGATTGAATCCCAGCTTCCTCCCCTCCACTTTTGGTTCCTTGTATATTTTTCCTTATTTTGCTTAGTGTAATCTTCATTTCTTCCTTGGTTGTTTTTATGTTGTTTCTGTATTCAGTGAGTTCTTGGAGCATCCTGATCACCAGTGTTTTGAACTCTGCATCTGGTAGGTTGGTTATCTCTGTTTCATTCATTTCTTTTCCTGGGGTTTTGTTCTATTCTTTCATTTGGGCCATATTTCTTTGTCTCCTGAATTTGGCAGCTTTCCTTTTTTTGTTTCTGTGCATTAGGTAGAGCTGCTTTGACTCTCTTAGTACTGTGGCCTATTGTAGAAAAGGCACCTGCAAATTCTGTGGGGCAAAGACTTAGGTAATCACCAGGGAGAAGCAACCTGCTTCACTACTTTGTGGCTCTGTGTGGAGGCAGGGCTCAGAGAGGGGACAATGCTGCTACCTGGATTTTGGAGGTTTGCCTGGCACTTGCCCTGTTTCCAGTCACTTCATATATTCTCCATATATGACTGACACTCTTCCATTTGTTGCCCTGATGCTGAATTCCCAAGAGGGTGGGTTTGTGTACATTCTAAGTCCACATGGGCCCTTTAAGCAGGGTCTCCTGAAAATCTGACAGTTTCTTCCATTGCCCGAAACCCCGCTGATTTTTATGGCAAGAAATTCTGGGGATTTTTCTCCCGGCAGTAGAACACTGGGCTGTGCAGTCTGGCCTGAGCCTGGGATTGCTTGCTCCCAAGGTGTCCCTTCTGATTTCTGTCCACCACACGTGAATGTGGGACTGCCTGTCTGCAGCCACCACCTGTCTGTACCACACTGCATCTCCGTGCTTCACAGCCTGTCTTTGCATCTCTGCCCCTCCTGCCCGTCTGGATAAATGCAGTTTCTTTAAATCCTTGGTTGCCAAACTTAACAGCTCAGTTTTCTCATGGTTCTGGGTGTTATTTGTTTTGGAGTCTAGTTGTAATTCTTTCTGTGGTTGTGTGAGGAGGTGAAGCATGTTTACCTATGCCTCCATCTTGTCCATAAGTCCCTGTTTCCCATTTCTCAAAGATCACTGTTTTTGTTACTTAATTTACAATGTCTTAAAAACTATTATTTCACCTTTTATTCTAGTTCTTTAGCTGTTTCATGTAAGTGGGTATATCAAGTCTCTTTTACTCTATCTTGGTCAGAAATTGACATCTCTCTTCATTCAAAGTTGAAGCAAAATATGTTATAGGAGTTTTTCTTAAGTTGAATCTGGGTTCATTCAACCACATTTGGCTGTGCCTCAGAGACTGGAGAAGGGATCCCATGGGTCTCTGTTTGCTTCATCGGTAAAGAGCCACCTGAAAAAAGCCTTATGCAAAGGGAAAGCGACAGAGCTGAGGTAAAAAGGCCTCAATAAGGCTTTTTTTTTGGCTCAAGTTCAAAGGGCCACAATAAAAAGGGAAAGGGATACTGATTGTTACATAGCTCTGTTATGGAATAGGAAGAGAGGACTATAGTGGAAGTATGAGAAAAACCTATTAGTTAGTTTTCCCTAAAATATCTGTGGGCTATTGAAAACTCAGTGTATGGCAAGCAGTCTGCAGCTTCAGCAACAGTGCCTACAGTGGTAAGAACAGCAGCAAGAATGGCTGGTGTCTGGCACTGGTGCTCACAGAAGGAAAAAAGCAGAGGAGGAAAGTGATGGCTGTCATGAAGGCAGGCCTGTTTGGGCAGAGAGATTCGAGGGGGCTGGAGTTTCAATTAAAGCATGAAGTGAGATTTCAGGAAACAGAAATGGCCTGTGACAGAGAAGCCACTGCCACCTCATGGAGTGTGTGTGTATGTCCACACACAGGCCAGCCAGGAGTGTGATTGTGGGAGACGCAAAGCAGCGTGGTTGCTTTGAGTAACTGTATTTTTAAAGCCGTTAGCTACAAAAGTGACCCACTCTTTCCAGACATGAGATCTGGTCTGTCTCTCTGTGGTGAGGAGGTCTGTGTTTGTCTCTAATGACAACATCTCTGTGCTGGGGCAGACGACAGGTGGGCTGGTCCAGCTGAGCAAACAGAGCCAGCACCGAGGCTCAGGTCCTGGCATCACCCAAAGCTCTCACTGTGCTGCTTCCAATGTTTGTTTTTACCTCTTGCCAAAGAAAGGTCAAAGGAGCCTTAAAATAGGGGAGGAAAAGTTACATAAAGTTCTTTATCAAGGCACTCCGAAATCCACTTGCCAAAGGTCTACCTGAAGTCATGATAAGATGAATGGAAAAGAAAGTTATAGGCAGAAAAGAAAGTGATAGGCATGGGCATGAAAATAGCTGAGACAATCTATTAAACTCTGCAGCTCAGGATGAGACAAGGCTGTGGGCCTTCACAAACCTCTGTGGGAGGAGATCAAAAGGGAAATACCTGCTTTGTCCTTACATAAATACTTTTCCAAATGAGAAACACCCCGTTCTTGGAACATATTGCACAGGGAAAAATGTGTGGCCCTGGGCAGCGCTAAGTAATAAAGTAGTGTTCAACTGAGAATTCTGGATGGAAATAAAAACATAGAGAAACTCTGAGCAGCCGCTTTTACAATAAAACAATCCAATCACAGAAGAGTGTAATGGTCCAGGCAGTGCTCACTGAGAGAAGGGAAGTAGTGGCTTGGCCTGCAGTGACCGTGCTGATCTCACTGTCTGCCACACTTGGCCAGCAAGTCATAATTTCAGCTTCTTTTCCCAGCCAGTCTCACTCATGGGAGCTATTTCTCATTGGGCCCTGGTAAATTCCATCAGAAGCCACATAGCAGTATTTCATGTTTACCAGCTGGAAGGATACCAACACTGCCAGCCCACTATTCAAGAGTGGTAACCCTTTTTAAAGTGCTCTTACATTGAAGTTTTTACTTTTGCCTAACTAAGCAACATTGACTTAGGACAGACTCTCTAGTCTATACCTGAAGTTCATTTTATACTCTTTAAATCCAGTGTCCACTATTCCTGACAGCTATATCTTTGCATACTCTTCTTTCAGAACTTAAAATATATATTCAGGTTGTTCTTCATCCATTTATTGATCCATCCAATCACCTGTCCATCAAACTGAGAAATATTGGTGTAAATGCATTGTGTCCAGGCCTGGTGTCACTTAATGGGGTTATAAAAATGTAGTAACAGTAATGACAGGGACAGTGACATCACCAAAATGACAACATAGAAGACCCCAGCCTCTGTACCCACACAAAGATCAATAACTAGACAGCTAGCCGTGAGCAAAAATAACTTTAGAGAGCTTTGGAATCCACATAAGAAATCTTAGCAACACTGCGGAACAAAAAGCTTAAGAGTAACTGCACAAGAAAAAAAGGAAGACAGCTTTATATTGCATGCATCGTCTTGTCCCACAAGCTGGCATTGTTCAGGGCCAGGAGGGTACTGCCAGGCTAAGAAGAGCTCTCCTCCCCAGGAAAAAAAAGCAGGGTGAGCGATCAGGTTTTTCAGTTTTTCAGGGCACCACACAATACTGATGTCAGACTTCAGGTCAGACTTCAGGTAGATTTTTTCAAAGGCAGTGGACACGTGACTCTGATTATTGTAGTAGTGAGGGCATCACAGTTACATTTAGTGGGGATGTCAGTAGTGACTCGGACCAAAAAGAGTCTGAGGGAAGGGATTAGAATCAGGGGTGTCTAACCTTTTGGCATCTCTGGGTCACACTGGAAGAAGAAGAGTTGTCTTGGGCCACACATTAAATACACAAACACTAACAAAAACAAAAACAAAATCTCATAATGTTTTAAGTAGATTTATGACTTTGTGTCGGGCCACATTCATAGCCATCCTGGACTGCATGTGGCCCAAGGACCGTGGGTTGGACACCCCTGGCAGTAAGTAATTGGTATTGAGATTCTTTAATACTTTCTCTAGAGTTAGGCTGGAGAAAAACTACATACCCAAATCACAAATATCACAAACATGTGTGCTCGCTCATTAATCTCTCCTTTATATCTGTTTCAAGTCCTCTTCTAGAAAACATCTTTGGGGAGGTAATGCTGAACACATTGGCTTAATTTTCTACCTCCCCAGCACACTCCGTAGTCCCTTTTCTTTTACATTTCACACTCTCCTCTGTGTATTGGGTGCTGCTCACCAGGTTAAGGGTTTTAAAGCAAGACACTACTTTCTCTCCTGAAATGTCTATATTAATTGAACATTTACTATTCCCCTGCATCTTCTGGGGGCTCAGCATTTTCTGAATGTTTCAAATCACTGTTGTTTAATAATACAAAACAAAATATGATGAGAGGACATAAAAGTGTAATAGATTATGAATATGAAAGCTCAGAAGACAATTTTGTTCAAGCAAACAAGGATGACTTTCAGAAGACTGTGGGAGCAGATTTGAGTGTTAGAATATGATAAGATGTAGAAAAGGTGGAAGGGAATTATCTTCAAGAGAGCTGAGGTGTGTGAGTAAGGATATCTGGTATGGTGGAAAGAGACAGGAGAATGCTTTGCTAGTGCTTCCTTAGATCACAACATCAGTATCAAGACACTCACTCATTCTCCATTTCTTCTCTCCCATCCTACATCTCCATTCCTCTTCCCCAGAGGCAACCCCTTTTAAATATCTCAGTTATTTACTATGGTATTTACTCCCATTTTTCTAAAACAATGTGTTTATACTGCCACTTTTGATTTTTAAGATTGAAAATTACTTACTCTGATGGCAGATGAAAATTTAGCTATCTTACAATTCACTCTTCACCCATACACACTTGCCCTATAACCCAATCCTGATATAGTCTTACTAGTATCACATTTGGTTAAATCAGTATTCAATGAGGTTGGTTTCTTCTGGAGGCTGTCTGTTAGTGTTCATCCCTCTCTCCTGGCTTCTGGTGGCTGCCACAGATCCATTTTCTTCTTTGGTTTGTGGATCATCACTGTAATCTTTGACTCCATTTTCACATTATCTTCTTTTCTGTATGTCTTCTCCCTTTCTCTTCTAAGGACATTTGTCATTGGAACTAGGGCCCAACCAGATAATCTAAAATGGTCTTCTCTCAAGATCCTTACCTTATTTGCATCTGCAAAGACCCTTTCCCCAAACAGTTACATTCACAGTTTCTGAGTAGTCATCTATTCGGGGGGCAGGGGGCACCATTCAACCCACTATAGCACCCAAGGAAGAATAGGCTAAACTCAAAATTCAGTGACACCAAACAAAAAGAAGCAAACAACTAAAAAAATTAAATGATGTAAAACATAAAAAGAGTCAGGAAAAAAATCATTGATGTAGATAATAGACAAAGCAACATAGGTATAATTGGAGTCACTGAAGAAGAAATAAAAAAAATGGAACTATTGTTTAAAACTAATCAAAGAAAACTCAGACATAAAACATAAAGTTGAAAATAAAAATAAATCTTCAAGTTGAAATGATCTACCAGATAGCTGGGGAAATTAATCTGAAATGATCAGCTCCAAGATGACCTAATACAACTATCTTGATCCTTCATTTTATATGCCTATTCTTTAACTTTGTCTATACAGGCTTGATAGCTTCATAGTAAGTATAAAAACAGGTATTATGAGCCCTTCCATATTGTTCTTGTTTTAAAAGGTTGTTCTGAGTATTCTAGGTCCTTTGAATTTCCATATAAATTTTAGAATCCACTTGTCGATTTCCATATGAAAGCCTACTGTGTTTCTTATTTGGAATTATGTTGAAAATAGATGAATTTGGAGAGAAATGATATTTAACAATATTGAGTTTTCCATCTATGAGTACAGTATATCTTTCTATTTATTTAGGATTTTACTTCTTTTCTTCACTATTTTGTGGTTTTCAACATACATGTTTTGTTAATTTAAAAAAACATATATTTATTTGTTTATTTGTTTATTTGTTTATTTATTTTTAGAGAGAGGAGAAAGAGAGGGAGAGAAACATTAATGTGTGGTTGCCTCTCATGTGTCTCCCATTGGGGATGTGGCCTGCAACCCAGGCCTGTGCCCTGACTGGGAGGGTTTGCAGGCCTACGCTCAATTCACTGAGCTACAGCAGCCAGGGCTGTTTTGTTAAATTTATACATAAAAATATCATGTTTTATTGTATATTATTAAAAATAAATTTCCAATATTCATTTCTAAAATATAAAAATTCAATGGATTTTTGTATGTTTTTATGTATCTTGTGGCTTGTAGAATTGTTTGTAGACTCTTTGAAATTTTTAATGTATAAAAACATTTCGTTCATGAATAAAAAGGTTTTTTCCCCCAATATGTATGAAAATGGTTTTTCTTGCCTTAGTGAACATCTGATGTGAATAGGAGCTTTAGGAGTAGATATCCTTGCTTTGTTCCTAATCTTACCAGCAAAGCACTCAGTCTTTCACTGGTTAAGTGCAATGCTGCAGGTGTTTTTGTAGATTTCTTTATTTCAGGAGGAGAATTCCCTTTGAGTCCTAGTTTGCTGAGTATTTTTTTTTTACCATAAATGCTTATAATATTTTGTCTGTTACCATGACTTTTAAAAATTTCATTTCTACTTGACTTTTTTATAATTTCCATTCCTCTGCTGAAACCTTCCCCCATATTCACACATTATCTACCTTTTTCACTACAGTCTTTAGTATATTATAGTTATTTAAGTCAGCAATTTTCAACCATTTTTAAAATCTCGTGGCCCACATACACTAATTAATAAAATTCTGAAGGACACCAAAATATATACTTTTTTGCTGATTTGACAAAAATAGGTATAATTTTGATTCATTCACACTAGGCAACATTTATTGTGTTGGCTGTTTTTAATTTTTTGACAATCTAAGGAAAAAGAGGTCAGTGCCCCTGACTAAATAGTCAGGTATCATGTTTTAAAAATTCTTGTGGCACAATGATTGAAAATCACTGATTTAATGTACAGTTTAAACATTATCTGGGTCATATATATAAACTTTCAATTATATATATATATATATACACACACACACACATATATATAAATATAAATTTATATATATATATATATAAATTATATATATATAATTTTCTATTCTAGTTGAAAGCCAGACATTGCTTGTAGGGCAGTAAAAACTAAGATAAATAGTGTTCATGGAATTGGGTACTCTTCTTCTGCTAGGCCATAAATATGTGGAATGTTAAATCAATGTAGTCAGGAATTAAGCTGGACTGGGTCTTTGTTGTTCTATAATTTCTTCCATTTCATCATTAACTTTCAGTTCTAGTGTTATCTTGTATTGAATACTTATTATAGGTCACGGTTACCTGAGAGTTTTTCTAATTGTTCCTGCTTCACTTTTAGCTTAAGGCCTTTACTGTTTGTCTTTGCCTGTGTTTCACAGGATGTCTTTCCACCCTCTTGCCCCTTCCCCAGCATTGGATTACAGTTGCTTCTCACTTATTGCCAATGCTTGGTAGCTTGGTTGGGGCAGAATGAGTCTCTGTCACTTTGGTCCCACCTCAGTCTTAGGTAAACCCTGCATCCCCATATTTTGAGGATGAAAGCTCCTCAGTGATCCTGACCTCCTCCAGCAGTAGGAAACCTATTGTGGTCTGACTCATAATTACCTTTTTCATTCTCTTTCTCTCAGATAAAATCAGTTTTCCTCTTTGCCCTAAGAGTAACGGGGATTTCCACCCTTGGTCCATCAGTGTAACTCTTCTGATATGGAAGAAATAAATTTCCAGACAGGCTTCCTGCCTTCTTTCCTGCAGTAGAGACTATTTAATCCCTGCAGGCCTGTACAAGGTATGCTTTCTCCTCTAGTCTCCTGCTCTGCCAACCAGTCTTTTTTTGTGGGTGAATACCTTGTTGGGGTCCATCGAGGAAAGCCTGCAAATAGACATAAAATTCCTTATTTCTTCGGCTCAGAGAAATCATATTCTCTCAGATTTTCCCATATTCACATTCAGACTTGGTTTAAAATGTTAGCTGAATTCTTTGCAACTTATTATCTGGCCTTATCTTCTTCCTGTGCTTTGCTACAAGTGAGTCACTGCCTGTATCTTGTCTCTCTTTAGAGACTCCAGTACTTTGAGTTCCGAGAACCAGTTATCCTGTAACCTCAGCTATCTAATTAATTTAAGAAAAGTTGTGATCATGCAGATTGTCCTCTGGCTTCTTTAAGGATTTTTTATCTTTGATTCATCTGTAATTTTAAAATGCTTTGCTTAGGTGTAGATTTTTTGGCATTATCCTGCTTAGTGTTCTATTGACTTCCTAGATCTGTGGTTTGCTGCCTGACATTTATTTGGGGGAAATTCTCAGTCATTATTTCATATATTTTTTCTGTTCTGTTCTTTTTTTCCCTTCTGACATTCCCATTACATGTATGTTACAACTTTTTTTGTAGTTGTTACACAGTCCTTGGATATTATGTCCCCCCCGCCCGTTTTGGTCTCTTTCCTTTTCTGTTTTGGAGGTTTTTGTTGATAATACTTAAGCTCAGAGCTTCTTTCCTCTGTCCAGTCAACTAATAAGCCCGTTAATGGCATTTTCACTTCTGTTTCAGTGTTTTTAATGAATAGCATTTCTCTTTGGTTCTTTCTTAGGATTTTCACCTTTCTACTTACATTGCCCAACTCTTTCTGCATACTACTTTATTCATTAGCATCTTTAGCGTATTAATAATAGTTTTTAATTTAAATTTCCTGGGCATATAATTCCAATATTCTTGTGATGACTCATTCTGATGCTTGCTCTGTCTCTTCAAATTGTGTTTATTGCTTTTCAGTATGCCTTGTAATTTTTTCTTGATAGTTGGATATGATGTAACAGTTAAAAAACCTGCTATAAATCAGTCTTTTAAAATATGATGGTAAGTGTAAAGAAAGAGAAAGTGTTCTCAGTCCTGTGATTAGCTCTTAGTTTTTTAGTGGACTTGTACCTCTGGCTGTGAAATTTACAAGTGTTTCTCAGTTTGGTTTTTTTCTCCCCACTTAAGTGAGACACAAAGACTAGAGTAGGCTGGAATAGCGTAATTCTCTTCCTCTATGACAGCTAGGCTCTGGTTAACTAGTTGTGCCTGAGGTCAGACCTTGTTAAGAAGAACAGAGTGCTCTGGCATAATTTTAAATGGTTCCATTTTCCCATTCCCTGATGGAACTGTGAGATTTTTTTTCAATATTTACTGTCTCATAAAATTATTCTCTCCCTCCATGACTGGGTCCCTCTGGATTTTTTAACTCTCAGAGTTGTCCACACTAAGCTTCCAGCAGTTTGTCAATTACAGTCCAGGTTTTCCACCCCGACACTGGCTGTCATGGTCCTTTCCACTTAGGAGACTCCCTGTATTGAACTTCTGTTTCCCTAATTGTGGGGACAATAGTTTACCCTGTGTCCTTCCTTCTATTGTGGATCAGGAGGAACTGTCAATTTTTCAGTCTGTTTAGCTTTTTACTTATTCAGAGTGAAGACTTCCAAGCTTCTTATACACAAAACTAAAAATTGGAAGTCTGTAAGTTTTTAATGTATTTAACCGTAGATCTAAAACTTCAAGCTTGGGTTGAGAATGATATGTAATTGTTATATGCTCTGACAAATTATAAGTAATACAATTAAAAATGGAAACAGTAGAGATGAAAGTAGAACTTGCCTATTGTTGTATAGGCAATTCATAGAAGTTAAGGGATATCAATAAAAAAGAAAAGTAAATGGGAAAAGGTTAAATAAGAAAACGGAGGACTAAGGTCATTCAAATAATACAGCTACAAAGATAACCTTTAAATAATACCAATCTTCCTAAGATAAAAAATAAAAATAGTACATTGCACAGAGAAACACACTAAATATAATATGCATGATAATTATCAAATAATATTAGAGCTGAGATCAAATATATCAGTCATATAAATAAATAAAAATAGTTTACTTTTTCTATTAAAAGAAAAATATTCTCGATTCAGCCTGGTACAGATCTAATTTAACCCTTTTTTAAAAAAAAGAGTTTATTTATTTATTTATAGACAGAGGGGAAAGGAGGGCAAAAGAGAGGGAGAGAAACATCAATGTGTGGTAGCCTCTCATGCGCCCCCTACTGGAGACCTGGCCCACAACCCAGGCAGGTGCCCTTAATGGTAATCAAACTGACTACTCTTTGGTTCACAGGCCACAACTCAATCCACTGAGTCACACCAGCCAGGTAGTTCAATCTTTTTAATGACCACGTAATAAGTCATGGTTCGGCTGTACAATCAAACCCCTATTGATGGGTATTCGCTTTGTTTCTAGTTTTTAATTTTGTTTTATTTATGTCATTATGAACACTGAAAATTCTTTTGCATAAGTTCTTGTGTCCTTAAATTTTATAGGATATTTCTATAGGATATATTTCCAGGAATTGGTATTTATGTTGTCTCCAGTATTGTAATCACAAACAATGTCACAATATTCTCATGACACATATTTTCACATCGTTGGAGGTGTAATTTCTCACAAGTGGGTAAATTGCCAGAAATGGGGTTGCTGGATCAAAAGGTAAACAGTTACGAACTTCCAGCAAGATGGAGGTGTAGGTGGAACCACCTTGCCTCTGTGCACAACCAAATCTAAGAACAACTATTTTTAACAACAATAAACACAACCAAGCCACACAGAAAATCGACAATACGGAGTCCGAAGACAAAGAAATGCTCAGCTAAACCGGTAAGAGGAGCGAAGCCAGCAGCGGAGCAGGTTGGCAAGAAAAAATCCCCGAACGGGTGGTGCTCGAACGGGTGGTGAGCAAGCAGCCGAAGGCGCTGATCTCGGACTAGCTACAGGGGCACACATGGAAGAGGCGCGGCGGGCTGTCTGCGGTTGGTCATGCATCTGCGTGCAGATAAACCAGTGAGGAAGGAAGGCTGCGTGGGGCAGCAGGCTCGCACAATTCCGATCGGATAAACAGGCCAGGGGCGAGTGGTGTGACTGGACGGACTGGGCTAGTGGAGAGGACCGCCATTGCTCCCTCTCTGACCACGCCCCCACACACACACACACAGCGTCACAAACCAGCAACCTAGGTCGCCCCGTCCTGGTAAACAACTAAGGCTTCGCTCTGCTTACTTAACAGCACGAATGGACCAAAAATGGCTCTAGGACAACTCAGAGCCCCAGAACCGATCGATCTAAGTGATGAAGAAATAGCCAGTCTTTCAGATGCACAGTTCAAAACACTGGTTATCAGGATCCTTACAGAACTGGTTGATTTTAGTCACAAATTAGAGAAACATGTGGAAGCTAAACTAATTGAAATGAATGGTAATACAAAGGAAACCAATAGTAATGGAAAGGAGATTGGGACTCAAATCAAGGGAGTGAACCAGAAGGAAGAAAACAATGATCAAACAGAAAAGAATGAAGAAATAAGAATTCAGAAAAATGAGGAGAAGCTTAGGAACCTCCAGGACATCTTTAAACGTTCCAACATCCAAATTATAGGGGTACCAGAAGGGGAAGAGTCACGAGTGGAAACCTTATTTGAACAAATAATAAAAGAGAACTTCCCCATTCTGGCAGAGGAAATAGACTTCCAGGAAATCCAGGAAGCTCAGAGAATCCCAAAGAAGTTAGACCCAAGAAGGAACACACCAAGACACATCATCATTACATTAGCCAAGATTAAAATGAAGGAGAGAATCCTAGAAGCAGCAAGAGCTAAGGGGACAGTCACCTACAAAGGAGTTCCCATCAGACTGTCAGCTGATTTCTCAAAAGAGACCTTACAGGCAAGAAGGGGCTGGAAAGAGGTATTCCAAGTCATGAAAACCAAAGATCTACAACCAAGATTGCTCTACCCAGCAAAGTTTTCATTTAGAATGGAAGGACAGATAAAGTGCTTCTCAGATAAGACCAAATTCAAGGAGTTCATCATCACCAAGCCCTTATTATATGAAATGTTAAAGGGACTTACCTAAGAAAAAGAAGATAAAAAAGATGAACAGTGAAAGGACAGCAAACTCACAGTTAGTAACAACCACACCTAAAACAAAAGCAAACTAAGAGGACAGCTAGATCAGGAGCGGAACCATAGAAATAAAGATCACATGGAGGGTTAGCAACAGGGGATTGGGAGGAGGAGAAGGGGGGAGAAGGTACAGAAAATAAGTAGCATAGACAGTAGATAGAAAATAGATAGGGGGAGGGTAAGAATAGTAGGGGAAATACAGAATCTAAAGAATTTGAGACACGTGTTCATGAACTAAAGGGGGAAATGGTGGGGGAGGGGTGTGCAGGGTGGAGGGGAATGGAGGGGGGGGGGAATAGAACAAATGTAATGGCATAATCAATAAAAAAGTTTTAAAAAAAGGTAAACAGTTATGTAGTTTTGTTCCATATTAAATTTTCTACACAACAGTTTTTTTGGGTTGCAGTTTTCCCCACAACATATTAGTAGCTGTTTTCTCATAACCTTGTATTGAAGTGTTACCACACCCTATAATTTTCCCCAATCTGAAAGGTAAGAAACAGTATTTCACTGTAATTTCCACTGGTAACTCTCTGTTTGAGTAATGTTGGATATCATTTCATATGTTTAAAGACCATTTTTATACCTTGTGTGTGTGTATGTGCGATTTATCTACTCATGTATTTTTGCCAATTTTTCCTATGATTTATGTGCTCTGGTCATTAGAACAGTCCATGAAAATGAGAAAACTTTACCTGGAGCTTCATGAAATAGAGAAATATACCATTCATGAGAAGCAAAACTATTTTTTGTGTGGAGACAAGAAAACCTCCAAATAGGTCGTTCCAAATATATTGATATATTCATATTTATATATTTAATGCAATGTTTATGAATATATAAAGTGTACAGTCATCTATGTATTCCTGTATACTATGTATATTACATATATTCATATGTACACACACATATTCATACCTAGTAATTTTTGCATTTCTTTAATAACATTGTAGGTAAGATTATTTTATTTCTGCATCATCTCAATTGCTTGTTCCTTATAATTTCCCTTTTCATTCTCTACTGGATGAGATGTTGCTTTAAGTTCAAGGCAGTTTTTGTAGTTTCGGTCCAACTTTGGCCTAGTGATAACCACCTTGTTGGGTGAATGCTCACGTTGATGGTAGTGTCATTAGCTTTCTCCCGCTGTACTTGTTCAGCATGTGTGACATGTCTTCCTGTCACCTGGACTGATGCAGACTCTGTCCAGTGGGGTTTGTGTGTTGTGGATGCAATGAACAAATTCACACGGACTGCAGAAGTCTGGTGGAGAAAAGCAACAGCATGGCCACTCTCTGAGAGAGAAAGAATGCCTCCACCCTTGCCTGGACAGGCTTTTACTGTTTTCTAATAGCATACATCAAAGAATGTTTTCATTCATTATGCTCAGGTTTGCTTTAGGTGATTATTTTTACAGATAACAAAGGGAAGGATGTTGTCAATTACTTCTTACAGATTAACAAAGAAAAATGTTGCAAAAGCAAGGGAGCGATAAGAGTGATTGGTCTGGTTACACTTTGTCCTTGATAGAATTACACAGACTTCAGGAAGTTACTTTAAAGATATGCAGTAAACATTTACAGTTCAATTTAGGGTGAGGGAGTTTTAGCAAAAGCAAGACTCAAAGCAGCCTAGGTATAAGGCAGGCCTGGTATCCCACGGGAAAGCCAATCTGTGGGTTTGGCTCTTGTGTTCTGACTTATGTCTGCCGGTTTTCCCATAGGGCTGGACTACATTTGCCATTGCCAGGTGGACCAGTTCCCTATCTTGGACCACCTTGCCAATTTGCTGACCTTTGTAGTGTTCTCACACAAACTGAACTCAATGATCTTTTGGAAAGATATGGGCCAAACATTGTACTTTTATCTTAGCAACTTTGCTTGTGGGGGAAGGCAATTTTCCTGTGAAGGTGGGAAGGTGGATTTGAAAGGCTTTTTAGGATTCTTGCTCTAGTCAGAAGTTACAGAGGGATTAAACTTTGTTTTGACTACTATTGCCTACTATTTGACTACTATGGTCAGTAATGACCATAAGAGGAAAAAAGGGGCTGACACAGATGATTTTATTATCTTTGCCACAGCTTTCTGTGATCCTTACTAGCTTGAAATATCTGTCAGAGA
The DNA here is from genome assembly GCF_021234435.1 of Artibeus jamaicensis. Taxonomy (NCBI): domain Eukaryota; kingdom Metazoa; phylum Chordata; class Mammalia; order Chiroptera; family Phyllostomidae; genus Artibeus; species Artibeus jamaicensis. Next base: position 3,814,361 of record NW_026522046.1, on the reverse strand, counting down.
AAGAGGGCAAAGGAGGCACTGCACCTGAGGAGCAGGCCAGGCCAGGGTGGTGGACCAGTCCCGTGTGGGGGCTGTGCTGCCCAACAAACCAGCAGCCAAGGAGAAGGGAGCTCTCTAGTGCATCTGTGAAGCTTGCTGCTAGTGCCTGAGAGTTACCTTGACTTTATGGGACCCATCAAAAGAAGAAATGATCCTCTCTCACCAACCACAGATTTCATTAAGAGACAGAGATCCTGGGGTCAAAACATAACCTGCCTGATTCAGGAAACTACTTATTGTCTTGAGCCTGTATGACAACTTATTTAAATTTTTTCAAACATCAGTGCCAGATTGCAGTCAAAGCCCTTGTCCCAGCTGAAAGACAGGTGAACCCAGACACCCCTCAGAAACAGACGCTTCCAAGGTAGGGGTCCAGCCAACCCTACCACCTTCTCCCAACTCAAAGTTAGGACTTTGAAACTCTGAAACTCAAAATTTCACTTAAAAATGACTTTTTTGGGCCTCACAGTTTACAAATGTTTTCTCAACGTCTTTTAGAGGCTCGCAACAGTGAGGAAGGCAGCCTCCTCTTGCTTTCAGATGAAATAATTAAGGCTCAGAGAAATCGGCTCCACTGGTCTGATTACAACTGTTGGGAAAGAGCCTTGACTTTAAGACACCTGGCTCCTCATCCCCTGCTTTTCATTTCTGGGTTCACTCTGGCAGGATTCTTCCTGGAAGCAAGATCACTCCCATCAGCCGAGAGTCCACGATTTCAAAACTGAGTCTGAAAATTTCACATTATAGGAGCACAGCTTTGTTTAATTAGCCAGATTCAGGATACAGAAACCAATACAGAATTTTATATATGGATTCCTTTTTCCTCCACCACAGCTTTCCTCAATATGATACTCACAATATCCATCACCCCAGTTCAACCACCAGCATAACGCACATGAGCAAGGCATTCCCCCCACTGTCTCACCACTGGGTTGTCTTTACCCACTGGGTACTAGATCTGTATAATATTGTTCTAATTTCTGCAGATGCAGGATCTCTCTTTAGAAAATATCTCTGTCCCCCCAACTATCTATGCCCTAGAGCTGCTTTATATGTCTTTTTTTTCTAAACCTACAATTACAGTTGCTCATGCCTATGACATTCACCTCAGATACATTTCTGTGCCCAGGGTAGCTATACGTTTGTAATGTAGAGCCTTCCATTCTATTGGGAGAATAGGGAATTCCCTTCCAATATCAAAGGAAAAGATGGGCTGACCTATTCGACAGCTTGATACGAAGAAAAACATGCCCTTATTCTGGGCAGATGTAGCCTTGCACAAGGGTGTGGATTGGCAAGGGGAGTTAAAGTAGAGTTTCATTCTGCATTAATTTTCTAGGCTGGGCATCTTTGTGCAACATTCCACATGCACAATCTCACAAGGTAGCCCAGGGCTTAGGGTCAGGAAGAGTATCATCTTAAGATTTTTTAAGTAGCCGACAAAACAAGTACACAAGCTCATCTCACAGTTTGTAATTACGTTGGCAAGGTTTAATATTTGCTCCCAGTCTAACAAGTTACGTACATGGGTGCAGGGACTGTGTTTTTACTCACTCAGTGAATAAAATGCCAGTGCCTACTTCTTATGTGTGACCTGGCCCCTACTTACCTCTGCAAACTCGTCCAAGTTACTATCTGCTTTTGGTTCTCTAGCCATCATCCTTTTACTTCCTCAAGTCTGTAAGTGCATTGCTTCTCAGGGCCTTTACACATGCTGTCTATTCTGTCTCAAATACACGCTCCCCAACCATAATCATCACTTACTTGACTTTTGCCCCTCCTACAAATCTCAGCTTTAACAAAGTTCTGAATGCATACTGAGTGCATAATGTAACATGGATGTCTCCACTTGCCCAGTAACTCCACCTCTCAGCAGTCTGTTTATGGTCCTTATCCCATTGTGTCCCATTTTATACATCTCTATGATCTGATTAGCATCTATCCCTCCCACCACAGAAGGTAATTCCATGAAGATATGTTGGGCTCGCTGGTATATTATTATGCAGGGGTTTGGCATATAACTCAGATTAATAGAATAACGAAAAGTACAGCTTTCAAGGACCAGAGAGACATGTTAGCATAGGACAGGATAAGGTAATGTGAGGAAGTAAAAGCAGGCAACAAAGACCATGCCTGGAATCACAGCTAGGGCTCGTCGTCACACAGGTTCCACAGGCAGCTCTGGAGTGCTTCGTGAGCCGCAGCAGTGCGAGTCCTCCAGCCATGACAGTCTCAGCGACAAAAGCAAGCACCCTTTGGTTCCTGCTGTTACTGACATGCCTGCTGTTCATTTCTTAGAAATGCTCTTCTGCTTCTTTTGTTAAATTTCCATCAAGAAGAACTTTTTCCATCTTTTAAAAAGATGTTCTTATGAAAAAGTTAGCAGCTCATTACAGAAAGAATAAAAGCAATAGAACACACAAAAAAGCTATTATCCATTTATCTAGGAAAAAAACAATAACAGCTTGATGTAATAGCCTTCCAGATCCAGATAATAGATAGGTACACAGAGAAATAATCTTTCAAATGATTTAAAGTGATACATTTGTAGATACCATTTTGTAAACACGATTCAATTAAGCAATGTACTACTTTGGAACTTCGTAAGTTGTTGCAATAACCTTTTATATTTGCAACCTTAAATCTGTTCCAGTGTTATAAATAATACAAAACTGGAATAACTGGCTGACAATAAATAGGGATCTAAATATAAAATAATTCATCTTCATAACACAAAATATAAATCTACATTTAGAACAGGTTATATGTTGTAAAACCACCTACTGGTATATTCATATTACTATTATTTTAAAAGCCAGTAGCTGTCAATGCTAAAATTTTTAAACTGAGTGCCAAAATTGACCAACTTGCTGTCCACTGAGCTGCTTTCAGATTGTGTGGCAACACTCCCCTGGAGGATCTCCTTCTGTTAATTAGAAACGTCAAGTTCTGAACTTGGGGCAAAAAGGCACGAATTGTTATTTTTAAAGAATTTGGGTGCAAAAAAAAGTCTAAGTTTGAGATGATGAGAGCAGTTAAATTATGGCAGCACGGTTTCCCTGCATCAGTGTTGGAGAGCAGTACGGGCCTGTGAGACCCGTCCTGACCAAGGGAGTCTCCTTTCCAGCCCCAAGGTGGTGGGGGTGGTGACAGCGTGCCAAAATTATAGCATGAAGCCAGCAGCCTGGCCAGTCTCATGATCAAGAAAATGATTAACTGCATGTTGGCCGAGTATTGACCAGTGTGTAGCTCCTGCTATTTCCTTATTCCTCCACTTTTAAAACTCTTCTGCTTGGTTTGGAGCTTCAGAGATGGTCTTTGAACGTCAGTCTGATCATCTTCCCAGGCTGCCAGCTTTCTGAAGAAAGCGACCTTTCCTTTCAACCCAGTACTTGTTTTTTAAGTATTATTTTTCAAGCAGCAAGCAGCCAAACTTGAGTTTTTATTAACGATATTATTCATCAAGTGCTTGGAACTTGACAGTAAAAAAATCTGGGCCTTTCATATGTTATCCCAGACAGAAACCTTCCTAGGCACAAGAATCTAAGCCATTTAAAATCCCTAAATTTGGTGTTTTCATCCTGGTTAAAGCTATGGAAAATTTAAATTTCATAGAAAGTGCCACGAACTGTGAAGTAGACTTTGTACTAGGCACATCTCTGCATTTTTTTGAGGATTTCCAAAGCTGTAGGAGGCATTTCTCAGAACCCACTAGTAGATATCAGAGCATTCTGGAGAGGTTAAAGGTCACAAACATGCAACCCTGGGAATCTTTTCACAAGGAGAGGTTTTGTACCAAATCATTCCTGTGTTTTCCATGTCTGGGTAAAGTTGTAAGCTAAAAACAGAACTTTTTAGAAATGATATAGTAGACATCCACGAATTTTTAATGCTTTGAAAAAAACCACAGTATTTTGAAATAAAATGCCATGCATAAAAAATTTGTTTTTCAGATTTCCTATTTCTGGTAATGATGGCTTAAGTTGTTTGTATCAGTCCTACAGCTGAAAACAATGAAAGACTGAATAACATATATTTAAAATAACCTTTTTAAAGCATCAAAGAGATTATAAAATAATAAGGAATTATTAGGCCAAGAGTAAAGCCAATCTAGAGAAATAAACAAGCCTGAGGCACTGTCTCTCCGAGAGCACCCACTAGTCCCAGAAAATTAGACCTTCCCTTCCGATGGCCTTTTGGGTCATGGAAGGGAATAGGAAACCAAACCCTGGGTCCACACACCTGGAGAGTCTGAGAGGAGACCTTCCCCCATGACAATCTGGGCTCCAGGGTCCCAGAGTGAAGGTGGGAAAGAACTGAAATAATCTGAAGAGAATTTAAAAATAGTAACAATCCCCTGGGTTGTCCAGGAAATATTAACCATCGAGCAGGTGGTATAGACTGGTAGGCCCCCCTGGGTGCCTGGCAGAAGCAAATGCAAATACTCTTTGGAGCAAAGTCTTTTCCTTATGGGCCTCACAATGGTTCCTACACAATAACATTTCAAATGGAATGACTAGCATAGAGTTAAATAGACCAAAAAAGTTAGAGTTAGTGAATAAAACAGAAACAGCAGGCAGTTATCAGAAACTCTAGGTGCAGGGCCCAAGATCTGTGTTTAAATAGGTCACCTGGGTCATTCTGATGGATGCTAGGGTTTGTGAATCCCAGATTTATACTTTAATCACATTTCATGCACCCTACAGAAAAATGTATAAGGGTATTAGGCTGGGGAAAGGCCCAAGAATTTGCATTTCTAACAAGTTTCCAGTTAATGCTCCTGTCAGACCATACTTTGAGAAACACTGGTATAAAAAAAAGGAATTACTATGCAGATCAGAACTGTGGGTCACCTGTGGGGAGGAGAAAGGCTGCAATTTCGAAGCAACATGCAGAAATTTTCTGCAATGCTAGCAATTTTCAATTACTCAGTCCTGGAGGTGATTACGTAAGTGTAATCATTAAATTATATGTTTATACTCTAAGGCATAATGAGATCCCTCATTGTCCTTTCCCCATTCAATCATGGAAGTCAAATGCCACTGTACTAATCCCATCCACCATCATCCCACTACCCTTAGTTATAATCAACTCCAAAGTAAAAAGTGTAAAAGGTTGTAAAGCCCCAAGACGGAACTTCACTTTAGTTCTTAGTGTAATTAGCTCACAACATAAAATAGCTTTAAAAGTTAAGACAACACAAATTCAGTCTAAGTTCCTGAAATCCCTGATGAAAAAGTTGCTAAATATTTGGAGATAGTCTTTGTTCTTCATCCCCAATGTAAAAATACCTGCAAAACTAAAAAACAACTATCTCAAGCTTTTTTCAAGAAAAAATGTCTAATGTAAAATGTTACTATTTTAATTTGACCCCCCCCAAGTTAAAAGAAAGGGGGGAAGCCTACATTTACCAGTTATAGGAAAACTAATATAGGGGAGGAGCATGTGAACTATATAAATTAACTAAAATCAAAGGAAGTTAATTCAGGGGCCTGCCACCTGCTGCCTGACATGGGACTCAGCTGACTGAGGTGCAAGTAGATCACAGAAGCCTCTGGACAAAGAAAATTCTTACAAAGATCAATAGCTACTTAGCAATACATTATCATTTATCCATACCATAAAGGGAAACACAAGGCCACAACACATAGCTTGTAAAGGTTAATGTTAATTCCAATGTTTTCCCACCATTTTCCCATTCCAGCGATTTCCCATAGAAACTACAAACAGATATAAGCTCAACCTCTAGAGATGGTGGGGTCTCTCTTCCTTCTCCTGTGAGGACAGTCCACTACTGTGTCTATGGAGTAGCTTTTCTTGCTTGTCCTCTCTCCTCAATAAAACCAGCTTTTCCACTTTAACCTCTTGTGTGGCTCAAGTCTTAAATTCTTTCTTGTGTGAAGCCAAAAACTCAGGCTTGGAGCCTGACTAGAGTCTTCACTAGAGATTCACTCCCCTGGCATCAGAACTTCCCACTCCAAAGAGGCAAAAATACTCCCAGAGGTGGTTACTATTCTTTTTGTTAGAAGCCATTTCTGTACTCAGTCTCCTTTTTGCTCCACAAAACAACCTGATTGATTTTAAGCTTCACTCAAAAATCCACAGGAGATGCTCATCTGTTCAGAGGAAAGTCCAAACATGGTGCTAGCTGAATGTTGAGCAGAGAGCTGTAGAAAGAACAGCGGTGAATCTACCTATTCAACCAGAGCTCATTTAAGTAATCAGATAAAACTGCTGCTGACAAATAAAAGAATAGTGGAGGCTAAATTCATTTCTCTGTTTGAGGAAAACTTCACAAGCACACCTCTGCCTAAGTAAGAAACAGATATTTCCCCACTTTTATAATATCTCCAGAACTACTCTTGTTCAGATGTAATATGCATGAATATTTTAGGAATGTGGCTTCCATCTAGGATACACAAATCCAGAAAGAGCATTGCTCTCATCTCAAAAACTAGAAAAAGAGAAAAATAACTTTTCTTGAACCTGCCAGAAAATGAGTTTAGGGTGACCAAATGGATTTTTCTGGTTTTAGTGCTGAAAGTCCCATGTTCCTGGAAACTCTTCAGTAACAGATAATCTGGTAAGGTTGGCCACCTTATCAAGCATTGTGGATCAGTTAAGTCACCTGAAACCCAAAGAAAGACTTGACCCCACCAAGGAGAAATAGGATGAGAATGTTGAAGAAGAGACACCAAATACCAGCAAGGTGGTAAGAATTCAGCTAAAATTGTTAATGAATTGCTAAAGGCCAAGTGTGGACTAATGGGAGAATATAGAATCCTTGGGAGCCTCAGACAAAAAAAGTTTATTCCCACCTTTTCTCCATGTTCTGTACTGGGTATTGGCACGGGAAATATTTGGGACAAGGCAGGAGAGCACAAAAGCTTCCATTGGTGCTGAAGGCTAATTATAGGGGAATGAGGACAGAATCCTGCTCAGACCTTTTTTATACCTATGAATAATAGCTTCAAGCCACTGGGGTAGGAACAGCAAACTCTTGCCTTCAGGGCCCAGGTTAAGGACCTTTGATGTCTTATACATCAAAAAGTAGGTAGGGGTAAGGGTAGGTGTAGGGGAGAACAAACAAACAACTTCAATTCCTGGTAGAAGGGACAGAAAATAGTCTTGGGCCAAGGATTTCATGGCAGTACAATTACAGGATGCAGAGGATTCTCGTTATCAAGACTCATCAAAGATACATGGCAAAATTTTGTCTGCCACAGGGAGACTGAGGGGCTGAAAAAAGCCACACTCTCAAAACCTAAACATATAAGGCTTGTCTGAGAGAGACTGGACCAGGATGAGGGAGAGTCCTCTGGCCTCCACTGCGTCAAGCTAGCAAGCACTGGGTAACAACAAGCAGAGGGAAAGGCAAAAGCATGGAGGGTGGTCTCTCGGTGGTGCATGTTCACAGGGAAGGCTGGAAGCTGACAGTGGAACAAGAACATTGAGAAAGGCCTTGGAGTACACACCTTAAAGCATAAGGTAACACTGAAGGAAATTGAAACCACTGGTGTACTGAAAGTGCAATAAAAATAACCCACTTGAAGCTTAACTACTGATTAGACTGAGTCACTACCCCACATTACTGACGTAGAAGAAGAAACATGCCTATTTTGAGGCAAACATTCTCTTTATCTTAATCTCTACTGTTGTACACAAGATGCCTGGCATTTAATTTTAAAAAATAAGAATCATTTAAAAAGAAAATTACCGAGCCCTTATTATATGAAATGTTAAAGGGACTTATCTAGAAGAAGATCAAAACTGTGAACAGTAAAATGACAACAAACTCAAAATGATCAACAACTGAACCTAAAAATAAAACAAAAACAAACTAAGCAAACAACTAGAACAGGAACAGAGTCACAGAAATGGAGATCACGTGTAGGGTTATCAGCAGGGAGGGGAGGCAATGGGGGAAAAGGTAGAGGAAATAAGAAGCATAAATGGTAGGTACAAAATAGACAGGAGGAGGTTAAGAATAGTACGGGAAATGGAGAAACCAAAGAAGTTATATGTATGACCCATGGACATGAACTAAGGGGTGGGAATGCTGTAAGAGGGAGGGTGCAGGGCAGAGGAGAATAAAGGGAAAAAGTGGGACAACTCAAATAACGTAATCAATAAAATATACTTTAAAGAAAAAAACTTTGATTAATATGTTAATCATATATATGAATGGTTGTGGCAGAAAAACTGGATAACATAAATGAACAGACATTTTTTTCAGAGATAAAAACTATATATGTCAAATGAAAATGCTACAAATGAAAACATGGTAACAGAAATTACCGAGGCCTTCAAAAAGCTAATCAGTACACTTGATACAGTTAAGAGAAGAGTCAGTGAACTTAAAGATAGGTCAAGTGAAATTACCCAAAGTAAAATACAAGGAGAAAACAATGTGAAGAAAATACAAAAGATACTCAAGAGTTGTGGAATAATATAACAACAGTGAATGGGAATTCCAGAGAAGAGAGAGATAGTAGAAGAAACATTTGAAGAATGGCTGAATAGTTCAATAGCCATAATCCAAAAAGCTCAGAGACAACACAGATTAACCTAGAGGGTATTATGGTAAGTGAAATAAGTTAGAGAAAGATAAATACCATGTGATTTTACTTATATGGAGTCTAAAAAATAAACAAAACAGAAACTGACTGATGGATACAGACAACAAACTGATGGTTGCCAGATGAAAAGGGAGTTGGGAGCTGGGTGAAAAAGTGAAGGAATTAGGAAGTATAAATTAGTAGTTAGTCATGGGGATATAAAGTACAGCTTAGGGAATATAAGTCAATAGTATTGTAGTAACTATTACCAGGTACCAGGTGAGTATTAGACTTATTGGGGGGTGGTCATTTTATTAAGTTATATAAATGTCTGACCACTGTGCTTCTACACCCGAAACTAATATAATATTTAATGTCAACTGTAGTTGCAAAAGTAATTAGAAGCCTCCTAAAGCTTATAGATTCCTAAACAGAATAAATACCAAAATATACACCCTGAAACATCATATTGTAACCACTGAAAAATCAAAGAGAAAATTTTGAAGGTAGCCACAGGAAAAAAGATATTACAGAGAAACAAAGTTAAGAATAACAGCAGACTTAGAAACTATACAACCCAGAATACAGTGGAGTGACATCTTTACAACAATGAAGGAAAATATTAACACAGAATACGATGCCCAGAGAAAATATCTTTCATATATGAAGGAAAAGTAGACTTTAAAAGATAGACAAAAAAGAAAGAAAATTTATTATCAGTAGACCTGCACTGAAAAGGGTAAAAAAACTTCCTCCAGCAGAAAGAGTATGATACCAGCAAAATTCGCATCTACACAAATAAAGAAGATCTCTGGAAATGGTTAAAATGGGAGTGACTTCCAAGGCTTTTCTACTTTTTTTAGATTAAAAAAACTTTATTTAAAAACATTTTAAAATATTTTATTTATTTATTTTTAGAGAGAGGAGAAGGGAAGGAGAAAGAGTGGGAGAGAAACATCAATGTGTGGTTGCCTCTCATGTGTCCCCTACTGGGGACCTGGCCTGCAACCCAGGCATGTGCCCTGACTGGGAATGAAACTGGCGACCTTTTGCTTCACAGGCTCATGCTCAACCCTGAGCTGGTGAGCTACACCAGCCAGGGCTAAAAGAATTTTTTAAATTGTTGTTCAAGTAGAGTTTTCTACATGTTCCCCCCACCCCAACTCACCATCCCAGCCCTCCCCACATTCTTCCCCTGTTTCCAACCCCACCTTGTTATTGTCCATGTGTTCTTTATAATTGTTCCTGTAAACCTTTCACCCCTTTCCCCTATTATCCCCTTCTCTCTCCCCTCTGGTCACTGTTAGCCTGTTCTCAATCTCAATGCCTTTGGTTATATTTTGCTTCCTTTTTCATTTTGTTGATTAGGTTCCAGTTAAAGGTGAGATCATATGGTATTTGTCTTTCACCGCCTGGCTTATTTCACTTAGCATAATGCTCTCCATTTCCATCTATTCTTTCACAAATCGTAGGAGCTCTTTTCTCTCTCTCTCTCTCTGCTGTGTAGTATTCTATTGTGTAAATGTACCATAGTTTTTTTTGATCCACTCAGTTACTGATGGGCACTTAGGTTGCTTCCAGCACTTGGCTATTGTAAATTGTGCTGTTATGAACATTGGGATGCATAGGTGAAAGTTTTCTTAATCTCTTGCCTAGACATGTCCATATGATGGTGGATCCTTCCACACTGATGGGGCAGAACCTCACTTCAGCCATCCATAGGCGTGTAATGGAACAGAGAAGCATGTTCTGGGCTTTGGTCAAATAGCGTGGCTGATGGAGAAAAGCGATTGAAGTACACAACTGAGATTGAGCTTCATGGTTGAAGGGGTAAAGAGTGGAAAGGCAAAAGAAACTCTTGGGTAAGGTAGCTCACAAACAAAGCCAAATTGGGAAGACATGAACCTAAAATTGAATCACTCCAGAAAATGTGAGCAATATGAAAGCAAACACAACCATGCCAGTGAAGCTGCACCCAAAGGTTGGGAGCATGGCAGCAAGGGCTCTGGCTGCAACCATCGCTGCTGGGCAGAGCATTTCAGAGTATTCCTTCAAGATAATCCATTTAGTAATACATCTTGTATCACTTCTCGGCCTTTTGGCTAAGATCAAGTGTAGTAATACGTCTTGTATCAAGAATCTCATAACTTAACAGGTTGGGGCCACAGCTCTCTTAAGAAGACACAGGGCCACTTTCCAAAAAACTAGAGGCTCTAGGAGAATTGGTTAGGACTAGTACTTAGTACACATTAATTTAGAGCTAATATCTTTACTCAGGGCTGCTTCAAAGAGCCATTTAAGGCACTGAAGATTAAGATATTGGAGTTCCCTCATTGTACTTTCTACAACTATAGGAAGTTGCTCAAGTGAGAGTTTAAAGCGACAGGTGATTTTCTGTTCCTATCTATACTCCAGTCTAGAGAATTGGGCAATTTCTTCACCAAAGTCGATTACATTTTAAGATAGGGTGATTAACAAAAAGAAGTCAGGCCAAGTTGGCTATAACCCAATAAATAGTAACAATGACTTGGAGTGAAGTGTGGTGAGGTGACCATCCTCTCTTGCTCATTTCTTCCTTCCCTTCTTTGCAGTTTCTCTACAGTTCATTTCTGCAAAACCAGACAACAAGTCAAAGCAGGAGAAACAGCTCTCCCAGCACCTTCTGTCAATGGCAACTGCTAACAGAAGTTTGAAACTCCTGTACAAGTGACTACAACCTTGCAGATGTGGTCTGTGTGTGGTTCAGCTGCAGTTCTTTAAACACTAAGGCCTTTAGTTTGAGGTTAGTAAGCTCCTGGGTGATATAGATGGTAGAGTAAGTGTAAACTGGGATACCTTCTAGCAGATGAAGGGCAATGGGAGTTTTGGGGGGAGAAGCAGTTTTTCTGAACATTTTAAGTAGTTTCCAATACTCCAAAATCTTAGGAACAGTGTTCTCCAAGAGAAATATAGTGTGAATCATTATATAATTTAAAATATTCTAGGAACCATATTAAAAAGTAAAAATGAACAGTGGTAATCAAGTTTAATATATTTTATTTAATCCAACATATCCAAAATACCACTTCAACATGTAATCAATATAAAAATAAAGCATTTAATATTAAAACTGAGACTTGAAAATCTGGTGTGCACTTTATACTTACAGCACTGGCCATATTTCTGACTAGCCATTTTCAAGTGTGCAACAGCCACTTGTAGTTTGCAGCTACGCGATGGGACAGCACAGCTTTAGAAAGCCTCACCTTCCTTCTCTAAGTGACTTCCTCCACATTGTGTCTAACAATGCAGTCTCTCTTCTCTGCACCCCTACACCCACCTGCTCCTACCTTTTCAGGGCACCTAGGAAGCAGTCCCAGAGCTCCCATTAATACATAGCCAGCTGAGTCCTCACCTGCATACTCTCTCTTTAGGCAAAGAGCCAAACATTGTTGCCCTCAGAGATGTGGTACTTCCACATTCTGCACATTCTTCAAAGGCCCTGAAGTATAATGGGGTTGGAAGTAGGGGGTGAGCTCTGGATCACAAAGGTGCAGTGATTTCAACAACTCAGTTAACAGAACCATCCTCCCTCTGTCTCTTGATGTCTTGTGGTTATTGAGAGGTCTAGAGAAGAAAGAATTCCTTTTAACTACATTAAAAAAAAAAGGAATGTCATCAAAGAGGACTTCAGGAAAAAAGAGTTGGAGCCAGTACCAGGTGCATAATTTGCTGGGCCCAGTGAAAAATGAAAACATGGGGCCCTTTGCTCAAAACTTGAGAACTTCCAAATTGTGCCCACAGAGCATTAAAACAAGCACAGTGACCTCTGAATACAGTGTCCTCCTGAGCACTGATCCCACCCTGCTACCCCACCCTGACCTCCATGAAACTGGTCCCAGTCAGTGCAATAAGTCAGAGGAAGCAAGGAAGCCGAGAGATTCCCAGGAACTGGACTCCAAAATCACATGTACTGGAATTCTCTGAGAAAGAGGTTTTGAGCCAGTGTGGACCCCTCAGAAAGCAGCAGTGAGCAGATGAAGCAGGTAGGTAAGATGCTTGCTTTGCTGATTAAACCACTGATTAATCAGTGTCACTCGTATCCGGATATTCATCAGGTCAAGCTTCTGTGGACCTTAGTTGGGCAACATCAGACTGACACCAGCAAAGGTGACTTGCGGGCCTAAGCAGAAATCCTTCCCAGGCTACTTTATAGTCAACTTTCCCCCTCCTCCAAGCCAGAAACAGGTGGTGGCCATGCGTGACCTCCGGAAGCTACTGTTGTGGGAATTTGAGCTGTGGCATGGTTCCCAGCCACTGGCCCTGTTTGGCCAGACTTGGACTGTTTCTGTGGACTGTCCTTGCCCACTTTCCACAGTGGTTGTCCGCGTTTCTGCTTCTCTCTCAGTAGGGAGATGCAGATCTGTAGAAGATAGAGGGTGAGGGGGGGACGGGGACTGCCAGTTGGCCAAGTGGACCCGAGGCACCACTAGGTCCAGGAGCAGCCCATCTGAACCATACCCATTGCTCCTGAAATCCATGTGGCGCCTCAAAGGGAGGCTGGAGACTTGTCACTGCCCCAGCTTTGGCCCAGTCATGGCCACGCTGTCACAGGGACCTCAGTGTCCCTGAGCCATTAAGACCCCATGGCCCTACTAGTGTCCTGGGTCGCAAGCATGGAGAGCATCCATTAGCAGCGGCTCAACCAAGACTGGGGCCTGGAAGGAAGGGGCGATTGGCCGGTGGTTTCTGGGGCGACAGGCTCTGCCTCTGGTCTGCCCCCGCCCCTCCGAGGAGCAACTGGTGGGGCAGCGGTGGGGTGCGGGGGCGGGGGTTAGCGGCTGATTGCGGGTGTAGATGCACTTTTGGTTCTCTTCGGGCTCCCGGTTCTTCCCCGATTCTGTCTTGCTGCAGCGCGTATGTGAAGCTGGCAAGGACTCATTCAGCATGGCTTGATACTCTCGTATTGAATAAATGAGTAAGATTGAAAAAACCAGCAAGGACTGCACAAGCCTCCAGAGGGGTGCCTGCTCATCCAGCAGAGCAAGTGTCAGGCCCTCAGAGCCCAGGACCTACAACATTGACTTCCATCTGTTTCTCGCTCACAGTTTGTTCGATTTCCTGCCTGGTGGCAAGAAGCCATTCACGCATCAGATTAAAATTTTTTTTTATTTATTGATTTTGAGAGAGGGAGGGAGGGAAAGAAACATCTATTTGTTTTTCCACTTTCTTATGTAGTCATTGGTTGAGTCTTGTCTGCACCCTGAGCAGGGATGGAACTCACAGCCTTGTCCTACTGGCAGATGCTCTGATCAGCTGAACTACCTGGCAGGGGCTCACATCAGATTTCTTATGCAACAAAATTTTAAATGACTCATTCTATTTAAAAATATTGACAAAATTAATAAGATTCATTCTAATACAATATCTGCATTTAGTTCTAAGTTTAAAGGAATTGCAAATCTCTGTTACATATTAGCAATTTACCTCTTGCTTACTTTTGTAGTAAGTGCAATGGTACATTGCAACCTGCTTCAAACAAGTATGTAGTTGGAGATGGTTCCAGTGTATTTTCTTTCCAAGTAAGTGTATATGAAAGTTTAAATTACATCTAATGTGTTTCCAATTACCCTGGCTATGATGGAACAGGTATCTTACCTACCTACGTTGTCTAGCAAATATTGCCTGAGGTTGTTTTAGACCATCACAAATGGATTAATCTCACCTATCTCACATAAATAAAAAAATGGAATGATCTTCTGGAGGGCAGGCCTGTTTGTAGGACAGGCTTCCCTCACAGGTGAGTGTTCTAGGAACTCATCTATATCAGTGCACCAGCTGGAATTGTGAGAGGCTGCATTTGACTTCTGTGAATTTTTTTTTGAAGCCTCTTTCATGACAGGTGATTTACAAGTGCATCTGCCCACACCACTAAGTGTTCAGCAGTTTTTGACCAAAAGTAGCATGACCCCCATGCCCCACCCTTCCTATTCACCCTATCTCCCCCCCAAGTGACTTTTTTGTTTGTTTGTCTCCTTGCACGAAAAAGCCTGCAGTAGAAGAGGTGAAACAAAAAAGGTCAGAAGCACAGAAAGGCCTCAAAAATCGACAAGTTCAAAAACTGTTTTGACCAATAGAAAAATGTCTTGATAGGGGTATTGTATCAAATGGAGAGTACTTAGAAGGTGCATGAAGTTTAAACATGTAAGAATAGATACACAATTTTTTATAAATAAATTCAGGGTATTTTGGGGGTCCTTCCTCATACATTGTGAAAAGTTTTCCTTCATCAAGTTAGTTAACAAATTTATTACATATTTACTTTTTTGGGGGGTGAGAACACTTAAATTCTACTCTCTTAGTAAATTTTAATAATATAATACTGCAGCCACTTTCAACCAGTGCGCCACGGGAAATTTTAAAACAAGCAATACCTGTGTACTCAGTCAGGATCACACACCCCTTCTCCCTTAGACTGTCAAACAAAAAACTGACAACAGCCAACACCACCATAGCTGTTTGGTGTGAATGAGTCAAAGTTATACCTATTCCCTTTTTTTGGAAGGAAAAAAATACAACACTTTTTTGGGTGTGCCACAGAATTTTTTAAATTAGTTATCTATGCCATGAAATGAAAAAGGCTGAAAATTGCTGTAATATGTTGTTATCAATCATATCTACCACATTATACATTAGATCCTCAAACCATATTTGTTGTGTAACTGGAAGTTTGTACCCTTTTACCAACTTCTCCCTATTTTACTGTTGAGTTTAGAGAGTTCTTTATATATTCTAAGTACTAAAATTTGTTGGTATGTGTTTTGAAAATACTCTCTCCCATTGTGTAGCTTGCACTTTCATTTTCTTAACAGCATCTTTCACAGAACAAATGTTTTTAACTTTGATGATGTCCAATCTATCACCTTTTCCTTCTACACATGATGCCTTTAATGTCAAGTCTATGACTTCTTTGCTTAGCTCTAGATCTTGAAGATTTTCTCTGATTTTTTTCCAAAAGTTTTATAGTTTCATCTTTGACATTTAAGTTTGGACTCATTTTGAGTTAAGTTTGTGTAAGGGTCTAAGTGTTAGGTCAAGATCCTTTTTCTTTCTTTCTTTTCTGTCTATGACGTCCAACTGCTTCAGCACCAATTAAACCTCTATCGTCCTTTTATTCAAACTTTGTTTAAAAGGAAAAATTGTAAACTCACTGAAACAACAAAATTCAAGATTTTAATAGTAGATCCTATTAAAACAATGTCAGTTATAGAAAAATTAATACTACTTTTGCATTGAGTATGACAGCCAGAGAAGAGGATATGTTTAAGCTAGTTGGCTTCGTAATGTATCTTGCATAAATAATCCAAAAGGAGGGGAATTTTTTATGTAGCATTATTTATGTTAGTAAACATATATATGCTTATTCTTATATATCCTTATCCTAAAAGTATAACATTTTAGATACCTTCCCTAAATGCTAGTTTATGAAATCATTAAAAGGAATATATATGGAATTATTACAGCAACGTGAGTCATGTAAACTGTTTTTTAAATTGAAATATAATTGACATATCATATCATATTAGTTTTAAGTACTCTACCATCTTTTAATCTCTTAAATTCTTAAGTGGGTGAAGAGCAAAGCTTCATTATCATGCAGTATCATTCAGGATGCTTTCATGAATAGTAATGAAAATTGGCTTGATTGCAGTTTATTTTTGGATATCTGTCACCCTGTCATTGCTTCTTCAAAAAACCATTGAGTAATAAAAAAACTTCATTACTCAAGACAATACAAGAAAATATTTAACTTGTATTTCCTTTGTTACCCTGGTATACACTTGTACAGTGTGTAAAGTGAAATTTTATCCAGTACTGTGGGATTTACATTTATATTTTATTCTTGGTTTTAATAAGGAGGTTTCTAATCTGTCATCATTTAGTATAAGTGCTGCTTTGGGGATCAGGAGAAATATGTTTTGTCACATTAATGATATACCAACACTTTACAGTTCAAAAGATTTTATCCAGATAGATATTCAATATTATCTAATACCTTTTAGTGTCTAATGAAATGATAATATATTTATATGTTAGTATTTGATATGTCAATATATGTGATCAGATTTTCTTATATTAAACTAATATTTTATTCTTAGAATAAACCATGTGTGGTCATGTTATATTAGTCTTTTAATATGCTTCTTTGTTTGCTAATATTTTATTTATAATTTATGTTTACATTCATAAGTGGGGTTGTTATGTAATTGTTTTCCTTCATAGCATCTTTCCTTGGAGGAAGTAGTTCCAAAACATAAACTCTCTCCTTTTGTGTGCTCTGAACAGTATAGGCAGCCTTGGGGGTCACCTGTTTTTCAAATTCAGAAATAGTCCCCTTTCGGGGAAGACAGGTCTTTGACAAATTTTAAATATATTTGGTGGCAACTGATCTTGAAGACTAATTTCATTGAGTTATATTTTAGTAAAATTAATTTTTATTAGTACATTATATATTTTATTCAGGTTTTTAAATTTAGTTGCACAGTGTTTAGCAAAGTAGTCTCTGATGTGTCAAGCTCATCTTTCTATAATGATTCCTCTATTATATCTCATTTTATGTTATTGTAATTTCTCTTTTTAAAAATTTTTATTTATTTATTTTTAGAGAGGGAAGGGAAGGAGAAAGAGTGGGAGAGAAACATTAATGTGTGGTTGCCTCTCATGTGTCCCCTACTGAGGACCTGGCTTGCAACCCAGGCATGTGCCCTGACTGGGAATCAAACCACAACCCTTTGCTTCACAGGCCTGTGCTCAATCCACTGAGCTACACCAACCAGGGCTTGTAATTTTTATTTTTAAAAAATGATATTAAAAGCAAATCTATTTTATTGCCCTACAAAGAGCCAGTTTTTGGACCTTAAAAAAATTCTACTTTTTTTCCCTGATTTTGAATTTATAATATATCTACTTTTTCTTTCATTATTTCATTCCTTACTATATTTATATTTATTTTTATAGTTCTATTTCTAATTTCCAATGTTGGATACTCGTTGAATTATTACATTCTGTTTTGCTCATTATGGAATAATTTAATCTATACAACTTCTCCACATTGCCATAGTTATATCCATGGATTGAGATATGAAATTTGATAATTGTATTAGTTTTGATATATGCTGCAATTTTAGTTTAGTATTCTCATTTGACTCAAGAATTGTTTAAACATTATAAAATTAAAACATCCAGATGGTGAGATAATTTTGTTTTCAAATTTTATTATACATATTTGGTTTTGTTCTTTACAAATTTTATTCAGAGAATGTTGTCTGTAGTATTTACCCATATGAAATTTTTTCCTTGTGGCCTAGTATGTATTCAATTTTCATATATCTTCCCTTCCATGGTTTCTTGGAAAAAAAGATGAGTTGTTTTGTTTTTGTTTTCCAGAATGTTATTTGATATAAAACATATCAGTAAATTATTATGCTACTTAGTCTTCTATATCTTTATTTATAATATTTTTTTCACTTAGAATTTCTTGGGCTGAGAGTAATAAAATCTCTATTTACTAATGCATTTTTAATCTGTTTCTCCTCAAAACTCCTGCAATTTTGTTTATGACATTGATGCTTGGTGCATACATATTCATAATTGTTACTTCTATTGTTACTTGTGTGCTTTATCATTATAAAGCACTCTTGGAGACATCTCATTGGTTACTGTCTTCTTTAAACTCAGGTTATCTCATAGTGACATACTATGGATAGTGACCCCATCCCTGTTTCTTTGCCTTTGCCTAGTATATATTTGCCCACCAATTTACTTTCAAAGTTTTCTTTTTTTAAATTTTTAAATTTATTTTTTATTGATTATGCCATTACAGTTGTTCTATTCCCCCCTTCATTCCCCTCCACCCTGCACTCCCCCGCCCCCCATTCCCCCCTTTAGTTTATGACCATGTGTCTCAAGTTCTTTAGATTCTATATTTCCCATACTATTCTTGCCCCCCCCCATCTATTTTCTATCTACTGTCTATGCTACTTATTTTCTATACCTTCTCCCCCCTTCTCTTCTTCCCACTCCCCTGTTGCTAGAGTGGAAACATAGAAATGAAGATCTCAAGGAGGGTTACTTTCAAAGTTTTCAACCACTGTGTTATTAAGGTCTCCTGAGTATAGTACTAAGTTGGTTTTGCTTTGTAATACAATATGAAAGTTTCCTCCCTTGCTCATTCAAATGTACAACAGTGGTGCCCTCCAGCCAAGGCGTACTGGCTCACCAGTTCCCAGCCTCATGTTCAGTGATATTAGACTTGTAGCTTGAAGTTGGACATGTACAGGAGTCTTTACACCATGGAAATCAGCAAAACATTTTGTTTTCCTGAGTTCTGTTGTTAAATATATTTTCAGCACACCACTGGTTATCACTGATATGTTTAGCTTAGTTCTGCCACCCTATTTATCTTATGTTTCTATATATTAATATCTACTATGCAATGTGTTCTGTAGCTGTTTAAGTGTGTATTTATTCTAATACTTTGGAAAGTACTTAATTTTGATCTAAGGATTACTGTTATAACCATAACTTAGGATAAAATCTTTAGACAGTTGCTAATTAATGTATTTTCTTTTCTTTCCTTTAACCCCTCTATTCAATTTTAGTAACTATTTTTGTTAGCATTTGCCATTGTGTTGCTAAAGAAACCTTCATTATTTTTACTTGATTTATTACCTTCCAATGGAATCTTTTGACCCCTTGCTATAAAGGATGAGTGGATCCCTTGCTATAAGTACATTAATATTTACTTGTTCTCCCAATTATTTTCTCAGATCTGTTAGACATGTCATTTACACACCATCAGGATTACTACATTACATTTTGTGTTGTTACCATAACTCCTGTGTTTGTTTTGATCTTTGTCCTACAGTCACGTAGGTTCAATCTTAATGCCAGTTCTATTTTGTTGTTGCAATTGACTAAAAGTTTGTCTCCTATTATTTTCTACAAAAAGAGCTCATCAGGTTTTTATAGCGTTCATTTCTTGCCTTTATAATGGAATGACATTTTGAGTGACTAATATATTCCTCGGTTACATTTCCTCTTACTGAGCATTTTATCAGCATTGCTGCATTATTTTCTGGTATGGAAATTTGCTCTGGGGAAATCTGAGGTCAGTTTTATTTTTTTCTTTGGTAAATGACTTAATATTTTGTCATTGCTTTCCAAAGTATTTTTTGTCTTTGAAGTTCAGTAGCTTTATTACAGTATTTCTCTGTGTGACTTTTTCTGGGACATTGTGTGTCCTTTCAATTTTGTAATCAAATTCTTTTTTACTTTTGAAAATGTCATGATGAAATACTCGTGGTTTTCAAGTTGTCCAAAGCTACATTTCCCCTGATAAATACACTTCATAATCTGTTTCTTTTCTTTTTCTCATTTGTTTTTATAGCTCTTTGCATAGATAATTTGCTTTTGGTGATCTAATTTTTTTACTAAGGTGACTTTTTCCCACACCAGATATTTATGGGGGTTCGTATGGAGGTGGCGCCAAACCTATGTTTTAAGGGAGAAGAAAATTTCTTTTGATTCTGAGTTTTGACTATGAGTTTTTAGAGTCTTTAGGTCTCCCTAATAATTGGAAAAGGCAGCTATAGGGCTCTTCACTCTTTAAGTCTCTATTTTCCCCCTACAGCATGGGTAGACCGAAATGATGTTTGTCTAACTCTCCCTTGTCTCCTCCACTTTTCACATCAAAATCAGGTCCAGAGGCCCTGCCGTGATCTGAACACTATATCCCTTAGTGACAAAGAAAAGATTTAGGTTTTATGTTTCAGAGTGTGCTCCTTTCTGTAGATAGTGTACTGTATGATGTCTTTCTGAGGCCTACAGCTACAGACGTTTTCCCTCCATTTCTTCCTGTACCCCACATGGACTTCCAGTGCTCTCCAGAACCCTTCCTGTTTTCTCTGGTTTCATGAGTGGAGGTTTTATCAGTCTCCTAGTTTCTCTGAAGGAAGAACTTGCATTTCTGCTTCTGATTTTGCTAGTTGCTTTAAGTAGATTTCCAAGAAAAGGAAGAAATGGAAACCTCCCACCCATCTCCAAACCAGAGGTCCTCAATCTAAACCATTCATTCTCTTGCTAAAGTTTAGTCAATTGTAGTTTCCCACTTCCAACCACGAGAACTTGCTAGAGATTTTTCTTTGATTCACAGAGAGAATATGTGAGAAAATGTGGCCTGTGAGGAATTTGAACTTGCAGTATGAAGATTCTTCCCTGACCTTTGACCTAATAATGAGCCCTTCTAGCCGTAGCCTGCTTCATAGCCTAAATGGACACAGGCTAATTTTTCCAGGCCCCCTGTTCCCTGTGTGATACATGTTATCTCAGTCTCATTTGTTCCCATCTCACTTGTGAGCCACCTGAAAATTCCCCGGCATCAGCAATGAACTTGATGTACCCCCAGTCTTCTTCCTATAATAGACTTCAGTGTTTTCTATCTCCTGGAAACACTGGAAATGAAACCATACAAATACACCTTTACATTGTGACATTGGAAGAAAAGTCTTGCAATCCGCTTGTCATGAAGAGATTTCTGTTCCACAGAATCCTTCTTTGGCTGCTTTTTGGGGAAATGGATTTCCTCACATCATCAGACTCAAGTCCCTTCCTCTTTCTTGTGCATTGGATTCTGTTTTCTGTGCACTCAGATGTTCCTCTTCCTTGATTTATTCTCTTGTTTTGGTGTAACCACCTCTAGTGGTTTGCTGAGGATGAGAGTATGAGAGGAAAAAATATTTTGAGACATAATGTATTAAAATATCTCGATTTTCCCATTTTAATAAAAACCTCAGCTGGATGTAGACTTGTAGGTGGGAAATAACTTTCTTTCATAATGTTGAGAGAAATCTCATCTCTACCTGATTCTTGAACTTGTGTATGTAACCTTTTACCCCAATTAACCTCTGAAATTTGAGGATTTTTTTCATCATTATTGCTGTTCTCAAATTTCATAATAATGTCTTCTTGTGGTTCCTGTTATAGCCATTACGCCACACCTCTGCTGGCTCCCTTAAATCAAGAAATCCATGTTTTTACTTTGGGGAAATTATTTTTTTTACACTTTTTTATAGTGGAAATTTTAATATTCAAATATTAAATTTCTTGGGTTAAAAATATTTTTTCATCTGTGGTAATTATAATCTTGATTTAGATTTTTGGAGCCAAGTGGGAGAAGAAGCCACTTTAATAAGCAGGTTCTTTACACTCTGTTTTGAACAGTCTGACTCATTCTTAACCTCAGCCATTTCTGGTTCATCGGCTTCATTATCTTCTGGATGTTAACCTCCTGTAAGTAGAATGATCTGGTTGTTCAAATGAAAAAAAAACAAAACAAAACTGGAGTTTCAACCTGTCTTCAAACAGAGTTTTAGCCAGTTTTTTCGAGGTCTTGCCTCACTCTGAATCCCTGTTCTTTGATATACCAGGTACTTACAATTTCCAAGACTGGTTTTGGACACCCTACTAACTTCAGCCCTCTCCTAACTTCGGAGCATAAAAATCACTCGAGGAGCTCCGTGAAATACAGCTGTCTGGGCCCCACCCCCAGTGATTCTCACTCAGTAGGTCTGTGGTGGGGCCAGCGTCTTTGCATTTCTAACAGTCTCCCAGGTGATGCTGACCCTCAGGTGAGTGATGCGCCTTGCTTCCACCTGCAGACGTTTTACCTCCAGTTTTCTAATTACTTATGATCTACTTTTTTTCTAATACTCATCCAACCAATTCTATTTTCCAAAATTGTATGAAATTATCCTGGAATTTGTAGTTTCACTTCCCATTCTTTCGGTCCTTGTGGGTTTGCATATTTGAAAGAGTTTTTTTATTTTGTTTTTATGTGGTATGGGAAGAAAGCAGGAATAAAAGCAAGTGTTTTTTGCTTTTACTTGCTGCCATTTCCAACCAGAAGTTTAATTTGATTATATGTAAGCTTGGGGCACATCCTGACAGAGTCTCTTCATCCTCACACACAGCTAATCCTCTATTCCCAAAAGGTTGTTTCAAACCGTCATTACTTCTCCTCCAGCCTTCACCCTACCTTTTTGTACACATCCTCTGCCCAGTAGAACCTCCCCTTCAACCTACCTGCAATCCTGAAACTTTATTTAGTTATCACTTCCTTTTTGTCTAAGCCCAGAGGAATAAAAACTCATTCTTCTGCTCAGGAAAAATCCTTTAACTTCTACCATCATTCATTTTTTTGGAATGCTGTGTTCAACTCCATTTTCTCTATGGGTGCTGTAAACTTGTGCATGTCTCTCTCCTATTTATAGAAGAAATAAAGCAACAACTCTCTAGCACCCCAGTGAATTGTTCCTCGAACCTAGGTTTTCCTCCTGCTTGTTTTCATCCATTCTTTCTTGGGTCTGAGGTCTGGTATTTTGAGTTGCTGGGTAATAGATGGCCACAGACACCAATAAGATCAATAACTGACAGAGGACCCAGTAAAGAGAAGCATGGACAGGGGCTGGGCTTT
Source organism: Artibeus jamaicensis (assembly GCF_021234435.1). Taxonomy (NCBI): domain Eukaryota; kingdom Metazoa; phylum Chordata; class Mammalia; order Chiroptera; family Phyllostomidae; genus Artibeus; species Artibeus jamaicensis. The sequence continues at coordinate 3,791,252 of NW_026522046.1, read as the reverse complement.
GTGGGCTTTGAGAGGGGATACACGGACTAACTAGCAATATGTTCTTGGGTACAATTCCTTTCAGTTATTTTTCAAGATTGGCAAAGTGCATGCTTTTCATCATAACATAAACTAGTTCAGCACACATGTAAACTAAATGGAGTTTTATTTTCCTCACATAAGTGTAAAGGAAGGCTCTGGCTCGGTGATATGAGGATAAGCAACTATCTGATGCTTTTGGCCTTTTCCTCATGGTTGCAAGTTTCCTGCTATCTCCTGATGAACACAGAGGGTGTGCGGATCTCAAGGAATGAGAATAGAGAGTGTTAGGTTCAGCTGTGTCTCCCAAAGAGTAGATTCTCCCTCATCTAAACAAAGGAAACACTTCCCCAACAACCATCTCTGGGCATTACTAAGGCAACTGTGGGCTTCCTGCTTCTGATCTGGCACTCCACTGTGGGGCATTGGCTATTTGCTAACCACTGCCAGCCTTAGGCTCTACTGACACTCCTTCTGGTCCTGCTCTTCTCATTAATTCTTCTGCACACTGTCCTTGCTGCACCCTTTTTTGTGCTTGCTTTTTTCTGGACACTACTCTCTTTTCTCAGGAATAATCCTCTCCCACTAGGTACCATATTATACTCAGCACTGCTGCTGCTCTTCTCGGTACCACAGCTCCCACTGAGACTGGCGACCATGACACAGTGGAGATATTGTGCCAAAGCTTCGTGACATTCAACGGGGGAGAGCACCCCTTTTCTTTGTACATTATCTTTGGTAACTGGGCACCATGACCACAAGGCCTATGCCTGTGTTCAATGATGATTAGTGAAATAGTTCTTTAATTTTTATTCCATGTTCTACTCCACCCCCATTCTCCAGGATACATGATAAATACTTATACTCAGAATGGTCCCTCCCCATCTGATGTTACTAGATTATCAAATTTCCTGTCGAAACCTTCTGCTTGCACTGCTTTTAATGACATAATTTAGCCTATTCACCATTTACCCAGATACCTACTAATCTAATATATTGAGTCCCCAGTATACTGAGTTCACCAAAGCAGTAGACTCCCAAGAGTTTCCTTAGGAAAAGATAGTGTCCAGGTGTGCCTCAGGGAGTTAAAGGACCTACGTGGCTGATTCATCCATGAATCAATCCTGCCTACTTCTGCTGTACCTTGAAGCAAACTTCCTCATCCAGTGGGATGACTGCTGAGCCCTCGATAACTTTGTATTTTACAATCTGCTGAAGGTAGCCACGGGCTGGGATCTTAGTGCCTCAGCTGCACGATGGTTATGACACACAGAGTCCATGGCCTGAGAACAGGTACTGAAATGAGAGCAGGCTTGAAGAAGTCCGGTTGGGCTCAAGAGTTTTTAAAACATTTCAAAAGGCAACAGATGTCATGAGCTCTTCAACCCTCAATGCATCTTTGGGATCCTCCTCAGGGTTGCCATCTGCCCCATCACTCATTGCAGCTTAAATGTGTCAGCCAAAAATGTCTGTCTGGCAGCTCACATCCTGTGAGGTCCGTGCAACTGGAGGTCTCACTGTTGAGTGGCAACTGCTCACCTGAGCTGCTTGGCTGTCACCAATGTTCTTTGTTTCCTCTCTCTCCTTCCTCTACATTGGCTTCTTTTTTCCATTTTTCCCCCTTTTTTAATCTTATTCCTTTACTTCTTTGTCTCTTTCTTGTCTACATTTCTTTTTTTCTTTTCTGTGTGCAACTTCCTTGTGCATACAAGTTCTGTATCTTCCCATCTCTGATTGTGTTTGTTTAATCATTTGAACACATTAGATGCGTGCTCTGTGCCAGGGCGTGTGTTAGGTGGTGGTTATATAAAGATGAGGAAAACAGATCTTTGTTTTCATTGGGACTATAAATACGCAAAATAAAAAAATCATCAGAGGATGACAGTGTTTCAGGTGCTTCACATATGTTGTTGTATTTGTCACAACAATCACGGAAGTAGGCATTCTGTTTCACGTTTGAGGAAACTAAGACCCAGACGTGATCAGAATCAGATGACTAGTGGACAAAGCTACTGTATCCTGTTTCTGACACAACCCTTTCTCTTTTGTTCCCCTTTTTTTCTGTGAATGTTACCCCTTTCCACTTCCTTCTTCTCCTTAGCACTACCCCATTGTCTACACTTTCCCTCCCTCCCACATGCTTTCTCTTCGCTTGTTGTTTCTCTCCATTGTTGAACTTTTGCCACTCCATTCTCATTTCCCTCTTCTCATTTCCCCTCCTCCTCTCTCCCTGCCTCCCTTCAGTTCTTTCTGGCATTCTGATGTTGTCTTTCCTCTTTTTCTCTTTTCTTCATCCCATTCTATCTCCCTAGTCTCCAGGATTCTCCATCCCCTTTCCTTTTGTTTCTCTGTCTCAGTCTCTCTGGGTTTGTCTTTTTCTTTCTTCTCTTTCTATGTTGACTTCTCTTAGTTTTTTTTCTCCTTACTGTTCTTTTTCTATCTTTCTTGCCCAACATATTTTATTTTTGTACTTTGTCTCTTTTGTTTTTTGTCTTGTTATTTTCCTCTTTGTGCCCTTGCTTCACATCTTCATCTTTTTATTGATAGATACCTCCCCCTCTATTTCTTTCCCCAATTCCTTGCTTAAGTCTTTCTAAAGATTCCTTCTTTTTTTCCTCCATCTCTCTATCCCTTCCTTTTTAAAAATTAATTAATTTTTAGTGAAAGGGGAAGGGAAGGAGAAAGAGTGGGAGAGAAACATCAATGTGTGGTTGCCTCTCATGTGTCCCCTTATTGGGGATCTGGCCTGCAACCCAGGCATGTGCCGTGACTGGGAATTGAACCGGTGACCCTTTGCTTCACAGGCCCATGCTCAATCCACTGAGCTACACCAGCCAGGGCTCTATCCCTTTTTTTCTTCCTCTTTCATCTCTTTTGCTATTTACCACATTTATTGGATTTTTTTCTTTTCTCCATCCACTCTCTGCTCTCCATTTTCTTTTTTTATTGTCTCCCCTGCTATGGCGTGGTTTCTGCCCCACCCTCCCTAGTCCAGAAAATAGAAACCCTGAGGCTGGGCCCTCCCTCTCTCTGGCTGTGGGTTTGTAAAGCTGGGGCTTCTTCCTGCCTGGAAACTCTTCCTCCCCTCGGGTAGTGTTGTGAGGTCCTAGCTTACAAGGACAAGCATCACATCCCTGAATTTTCTTTTTGACTGAGAAGCTGGGGAAATGCCATTGCAGGGGATGGAGCTTTATCAGGGACAACAGGTTCCCAGGGCAATTTTCTAGCTGTACTCGCTTCCTGGCCCTGAAAGGCCCAGAATGCAATCTACCGAGTGGAGAATTACTGTGGTCAGGATCTGTTAGCTTGTTCATGTTCATTATTATCCACCAAGTGTAAACTTTTAAAAAGACAAAACAAAATGGAAAAGCAGAAATTCCACTCCTAAGAGAGTCTCCAGGGGGTCAACTCCATAAATTATTTTCATTTTCATTTGGGAAAACTGACAACAAAAACATTCTGTGTTGACACTATTGCAGATGTCCCCACTCCCCACCTTTGGCCCCCTCCTCTCAGCCCTGCGCCCCCTTCCCTCTGGCCATCTCCACACTGTTATCTGTGTCCATGGATTTTACATGCGTGTTCTTTGGCTAATCTGTTCACCTTCTTTATTAATTTAGGCAGGTTATTAATTTTTTGCATTGTGTTCCTTATCTTCAGGAATTATCTTGTCATAATACATTGCTTTGTACCTATGTTTATAGTGGTTACTTTCTTTCATACCACACCTTCTTTTCTAGTCCATCTTTCCTTTAACCAATCCCCCAGAGGCCCTGGGCCTACCCTTACCCTCAGCCAGCCCGCCTGGCAGGGCTCTGACTTTTCTCTCAGGCACTCTTTTTCATGAGACTGGTTGGTCAAGATGTTTCTCAATCTCATTTCATCTACCTCATTCCCTGAGAAAAATGCCTTCAAGTTTCTAGTCCATTGATGATGCTATTTCTTGTTGTCCAGGGCTGTTGCAGATGATCACTGGATATTTACATACTTTTCTGTGGTTTCAAGTTTTATTACCAAACAGCAAGTGAGATCCTGCTGCCTGCCACCTGTAAATTCTGGAGGCTGGTATCAGTTTGGGTGGAAGAGATGATAAGAGTGTGAACTCCAAAATGCATTTTGGCAGACACCTTGGCAGAACCTTAGCCCCACAGGCCCGAGGGGTGGTAGTTGGATTTAAGCTTCTTATAGTTCTGATTCCAGCAGGAGCTCCACTTCCTGCTCAGAGAAGCCCATCCTCCTTTGTGTGATCTCCTCACGAAGCTCCTGATGGCCCTAGAGAGGACACAAGTTGTCTGCCTGGTAGCACCTACACCCTCACTCCTTGGCCAATGTGACCTTTTACGGCTCAGGCCAAGGTTTTACGTTTAGCTAGAATTATTATTAGATTCCTTTAGGAAAAAGGCCTCACAAAACAAATCAGAGTTGGGATTCCGGTCCTCAGAGTTGTGTCTTTGGATACAGTTCCTGTGTGAGGAGGGCACAATTTGGCCAGGAGAATGTGGCAGAGTTTATCTAACTCTGATGAGAAGTAAAAATCACAAGGTTTAGACTCCAATCCTTAATAACACTTGGAAATTTCTCAAGCCATAGAATCATTTGTTTCAGAGAAAAGTGAGTAGTGACAGGGTGCTGAGAAGGGTACCTAAAGTCCCCACTTAATGGATCAGTTTACTGGCTCGTGATGTAATTTTGAGTGAACACCCTTCTCTGAGCAATGGAGTGGAATGTACTCTAGTTGCACCACTTTTCCCCCTGAAGTGGAGACTGTGGATGTCTCCAGCAGTGTATCAGCAGCATATCCGGCATGTTCCCTGAGGTCCAGGATTCCTGCCAAGTAACCAGGAGTGTGGGGATGGGGATGGGGATGGGGAAGTGGAGGGAAAGTTATAAACCTGAAAGTAGTCAGGCAAAGAGAGAGTACTGGTAGAGTTTACATAAAAGTCTCCAATGAGACAGGAGTTCGAAGTCTTGAGTCCATGCTTTGGATGCATGTTGGGCATCATCACCCCTGCTTTCACCCCACCCCAGTCTTTCCCAGTGTAGTCTATCTCATACACGTCTACAGTCGAAGAGTGCTTTGTTGACCCTGAGGTCTTTGGCATCTTTCTTGGTCATTGTCACATTCTAGTTGCAGCCCACTGCAAGACGTAGTCTGCCTGAAGGCTCAGTGTTAATTACCCTGACTCCTTGTGCCTCTGGATTTTGATTGACATTCCTGCCCAGTAACTCTGTGTCTTCATCTTTTAGATGTGTTCTGTCTTCAACCCTCTTCATATTTTTCTCTTCAGCGTATTTTTCTTCTTTCATCTTTTCTCTTTCTTTATTTCCTCTTTCCTTACTAACCGTGGTTACTTATGTATTCTCCCTCATACATTCTTCTTTTAAAAATTTCTTTCTAGCCCTGGCTGGTGTAGCTCAGTGGATTGAGTGTGGGCTGTGAATCAAAAGGTTGCTGGTTCAATTCCCAGTCAGAGCACATGCCTGGGTTGCACGGCTAGGTCCCCAGTGGGGGCCATGGGAGAGACAACCACACATTGACATTTTTATCCTTCTTTCTCCCTTCCTTCCCCTCTCTCTAAAAATAAATAAATAAAATTTGTTTTTAAAAAGATAAATAATTTCTTTCTATTTTTTAACTTTCTAAAAATTTCTTTTCTATTTTTTAAACTTTTCCTTCTTATTTCTATTTCTTCCCCATTCTCCCTTTTGTTCCTGCTCTTAGCATCTCTCTTTGCATTTTATTTTTTAATCTCCATTTCTACCAGTCTCTGTGTTTCTCTACTCTTGCTCACTTTCTTACCATTCTTTCTTTCTCTTTTCCATTCCTTCAAAGGCATTGTAATGTGAAAACATGTGTACAAGGAAGAGCACAAACCATTAATGTAAATGTTAGCAAGTTATTATAATGTAGGCACCTGGTGACCTCTGCAAAGGTGAAAAATAGGTTATTGCTAGGACTCATAGTCTTTAATATGTGCCATCCTAGGAGCCCTTCGGTCCCCACAAACCTCTCTTTTGTGACTATTACTCTCTTGCTTTTCTTTAGAGTTTGACCACCTATGCATGCCTCCTAAACAATGTAGCTTAGTCTTCCTTATTTTTGAATGTTATGTACATGCATGCAATCATATCATATGTATTCTTTTGTGTCTTGATTCTTTCACTAAACATTATGTATGTAAGATTCATCCACATTACTGCTTGTAGCTATGGCTCATTCATTTTCATTGCTGCTCAATTCTCACTATAGGGACACACTGAAACTTACGCAATCTACTGAACATCCTATTGTAATTAACAGTACCTGTCTCACTTTTTAAAATAGGAGTTGGATTTGCTGCCCCCTTGTGTTTCACAACAACTATAACAACATTATTGTATCTTACTCCTTACAGGCAAATAAAAGGCTACAAAAACCAGCTCCAGTTTCAAGAAAACAGCTTACTCAAATTACAAGTAGGGGCTGAGAAGACCACACCTCTCATTGCAAAAGGCTCTACTGAGGGAGAGGCTTTTTATTACTGGCACCAAGCTCAGCTCTTACTCTATGGAGGTTTGAGTCACCAGAACAGAAAGGAATTTGGCATAAAGTAGATTTGCCAAGATACAGTTGGGAGGTGCTCAGGAGCTTAGAAGAATAAAAGAATTAAAGGATAAAAGATATCCTTTACAATATTGTTAATTCAAATACCTAGTTCTACTGTGAAAGTGGGCTGGGGAAATGTATTTCAATGGGTATTCCATTCTTTTATTCAACTGTTGTTTGAGTGCCAGACATTGTTCTGGGAGCTAGAATATAAAACTAAACAAATACAGTAAACAAATAGGCAAATAACTGTTGTGGTGTGCTGCTAGTTAGTGATAAGTATAAAAAAAAAGACAAATTAATAGTAAAGAAATAGAGGGTAATGGATTGGTCCATGGAGAACCACTGGGAGAAGATGATATGCAGAAATGTGAATGAAGTAACAGAGCAAGCCATGTGGAGGCCAGGGGGAAGAGTGTAGGTAAAGGGGACTGCAAGGAAAAATGTGTTGAGGTGGGAAAGAACTTGCTATGCTTGAAGAGCAGCAAGCACTTCAGTATGATAAGAGCATAAGAGGGAGGCTGAAAGTAGCAGGAGATAGTTGAAGAGATAGGCAGAAGACTGTAAAAGGGTAAAAAAAATGGATTAGACTCTGAGTGATAGAAATCCATTGGAGACCTTGAGTAGGGGTGGTGATATGATCTAATTTATATTTTTAAATTATCACTCTGGTTGCTGAGTAGAAAAATGACTCCAGGAGAACAAAAGTAGAGGCAGGGTAGTAAAATAACTACTACAAAAGCCCTGCAGTAAATGGGATGGTGTGGGAGTGGATGAAATGGTGGAGATTTCAAGAAGTGGTTATATTCAGGGTGTGTTTTGAAGATGAAGTACACAGGACATGCTGATGTATTGGATACGTGGAATGAGGGAAATGGGAGTCCAGGATGACTCCTGATTTGGGCTTAGTTGGTGGTGAACAGATAGAGGTCAGAGTAGTCAGAGGGAGGGGCACATCTCAAGTTCTACTGAAGTGCTTTAACTCTGAAATGCTTATTTCTCATCCAACTGGACACGTCCAGTGAACAGGTGCTGCATAGGTCTCAGAGAGATTAGAACTAGGCGTATACAGCATAGAATAAAAGGAATTTAATAAGATTACATGGGAGTGAAAGCAGAAGAAAAGAAGGCTGAGGACTGAACTCTGGGGCACTCAGCATTTAGACAGTGGATACGGGGCGGGGCCAGCAAAGGAGACTGAGCAGGAATGGCCAGTGAGGTGTAATGCAAGCCAGGAGAGTTTAGTGTTCCAGAAGCCAATTTTTAAAAGTAGTTTTTTTTTTAAGCAATAAACTGCCCCCCAAATGCTATTGAAAGGTCAAATAAGATGAGAATTGAGAACTGACCACTGGATTTTTCCAAGATCTAAATCATTGATGACTTTGGCAAGAATCATCTTGTGACAGGAGAGAAGCATGGTTGGGAAGGATTGAGTTGAGACCAGGAAGAAGAGATGTAGAGATGTTGAGTAAAGTTTTCTACAAGTTTTCAAGAAAAGTCTGGCTTTGTTAGCTGGTGAGATGGCACCCGTGTACCACCGACGGAGCAGGTGCTCTGAGTGTGGAAAGGGGCCGGCTTGGAGACAAGGGGATAATTGCCCTCACTTCTTTGTAAATAGATATTTAAAGATAAGTGACTGATCTTGTCCTAAAGGTCCACAAAAAAGGGCTGAAGGAAATAAGCGATGGGAGTTAAATGTAGTTTAGGATGACTCAGAGGAATAAGGTTAATGTTTTCAAATATCTGAGGGACTGTTTTTCAAAAAAAGAAGGGTTAGAATTGTTTTGTGAGTCTCCACATACAGAGAAAAATTAGAAAGATATGGGTAGTAGTCACAACTGTAAGCAAGAGGGAAGTTTTTGTCAGTCCTAAGAGTAGAGTAGGCTGCTTTGTGGAATGAGCTCCCATTACCGGAAGCATCCAAGCAGAGATGGGAGGCCTCCTGGTGGATATGCCAACTCCAAGATGGCACTCAATGATACTTGCCTCCTGATAATCATGTGCTGCATGGTGACATCCAACATGAATAGCATTGACATAATCAAACAATAGAATGTTGTGAGAATGACAGTGTGGCTTCTGATACTATGCCATAAAAAACAGAGTGGCTTCTACCTCACTCTCACTTGGATCACTCTTTTGGGGAAAGTCAGTCATCATGTCATAAGGACACTCAGTAGAGGTCCATGTGACAAGAAACCAAGGCCTCCTGCCCAGAGCCAGCAACATGAACAAGCCATCTTGGAAGGGGATCTTCCATCCCCACTCAAACACTCAGACGACTGCAGCCGGGCCAACATCTGCGTGGCAATCTCTGGGAGACCGTGAGGCAGAAGGACTCAGCTGAGCTGTTTGTTAATTACATGATCTCACATAAGCTGTTGTTACACTAGGAACTTTTAAAATAATTGGTTATACAGCAATAGATAAGTAATTCAATGCTGTACAAGAAATCCACACATCAGTTGAAACTTAGATAAAATGGATTCTGAAGCTACTAAAATGGATTCTGAACTTACAGCTTCCTGACAGCTGCTTCATTTGAAAAAAAGTGAAGTTAGACTCCGCTTCTGGGCATTCGCATGGTATGCCCACCTCTTTACCCTCTTGCTAATTTTAGCAACCCTCCAGCACAAAGCCAAATGTTTCTGGCTAACTAGACAAGGCTGGCTTTGAAGAGACTTTTACCACTTACGTGTTGGTGTGGAGTTCGTACAACTACTTCTTCAGACGCTAAGAATAAATAGTGTTATTGGATTTTAGAAAATAACATCATGGATTAGACATACACCTATATACTTATGTGTAAATTATACTTTGTATATATACATAGATATATGTTTACATGTGCAAGTATATCTCTAATGGCATACATGCATTTAAACAAATATTTCACATGTATATATGTGCACATATAAAACAATACATATAGACATGTTTCTCTAGAAGTCTGCCAATTCTGAAAGTCAACTCGAAGGACCAAATTCATCTCAAGAGCCTGACAAATGTTGTTGAACAAACCTAAGCTTCTGCTACTATCTTATTGATTAATCTTTTAATCTTTAAATTAGTTTTACTTGGAGGGGAAGAATGATTACAAAGATGTCCTTGGACTCAATGACTATCACTGGCCATGCAGGTTTCTGTGTAATGCTTCTGACTGACAGGCAATTGTGAAGACCTGTTGAATGCTGGTCACCATACTCACTACCATAGAGGGAGTGTCGACCACCTCTGTGCATTTTCTCTTTCTTTATGTGGAGTGATCCTCCACCCCGCAGAAGTGGCATTAATGCCACTCTTCAAAGAACATCGTAACTTGTCCTGAGAGCCTGAAATTTGAGTGGCAATTCCCTTTACTCCCAGAAATGCCATGTATCCTGCTCTCATGACATGTATTGTCTTTTCCCAATCACATGATTGTATGAATGACAGCCTTTCCCCAGAGGCTCTGAGTTCTCTGAGTGCAGAGACTGGGCTATTTATTAGCACATATTACACTCCTAGCACACAGGTGGAAGTACAGCCTGTTGCAACAAATGCCTCTTGAGTGACCAGGGCATGAGTCTTTTGGACTTACAGTCCAGGTGGTCGAGTATGAAGTAAAGGCTTTAAACATGTGGTGAATCAGACTGAAAAGAGGCCTAACACCATACCTCTCAGAATGGCTAGATTAAAGAATAATGATAATGCCAAATAAGGGCAAGGATGTAGAGAAATTGGATCATTCATACATTGTTTGTGGGGATGTAAAATTGTATAGTCACATGGGAAAATAGTTCATCAGTGTCTTAAAGAAATTAAACATTCAACTACCATAGCATCCAGAAATTGCATTCATGAGCATTTATATTGGGGAAATGAAAACTGATGTTCACACAAAACCCTGCACCAGAATGTTCACGGCAGTTTTATGTTTAATAGTTGAAAACTGGAATCAGCCTATTGTTTTACAACAGGTGAATGATTAAGCAAACTGTGGTATAATACCCACATTATGGAATACTACTCAACAGTAAAAAGGAATGAATTATTGATACATACAAATACTTGAATAAATCTCCAGGGAATGGTGCTGAGGTTTTTTTAAAAGCCAACCCTAAAAGTTTCCATTTATATAACAGTTTTGAAATAATAAAATTTTAGAAACAGAGAATAGATCAGTGATTTCCAGGGTTTGCTTCATGCCGGCAGCCATCTTGCAACTACCAGGGCAGCCAGATTTAGTTTAAACCCCTGCCACAGAAGATGGAATGGAAAGATGGAAGGGAAAAGAAAAACCCAAATCATACCAAAACAAGACAAATTTCAATGATTTCATCAAGCCACCTGGTCGATCTTTCTTGAAACTCAATCTATCTGGGGTTGAGGGTACCTAAAATATTGATTTTAAGTAAAATTTTTTTAATCGCTTAAACCACATTGTGTGAGAGTTATTATTACTTGAAACATACTATAGGAGCTTCTATAAATCTTCCTCCAACTTTGCCCTCTCTGCTAAGAATAAAACATTGATTCTAGAGACAGAGGCAAGGCTGAATGTCCAGTTGACTGGTAAAAGGCCCCAGCTACAGCTCACAGATTGTGCCTTGCTGAGCAAGATACTCAACAGAGGGACCATGTCTGGGAACCTTGGAAGAAGGGGTTCCCAGTGTTTGGCAGGAGTGGAAAGGAGTTCTCAGAAAGCCTGGCCGATATCAGAAAGGAACTGACTGTACATTTTGGAAAGAAGATAAGGCATATAGAGTTTACATAGGCCTCTCTTACCCTCCAGAATCCTCAGACTATTAAGAATAGGAAAGCTCTGGGTGGATTCTATGGAGGCAGGTATATCAAAGCTCCAACCCCTCAACTGCATCAGCCTGTTCACAATGCCAATGATAGGTGGAGCCAGGAACTGACATGGGAAAATGTAGACAAATTAGGTAACATCATCAGGCTTACTTAAGGAATTGGAGTAGCCTGTGTTACACTTCTCTTCAACCCTCTTCCTTCTCTTGCAGGAAGCATCCCTGATCCTGATTCATGGGGAATGCTGCTGAGGCTTCTTCAGAACTTGGGACTTGGCAAAATATTGGATGCCCTTCAGCCCTCTTCATCCTCTTCCTGTACCTCATAAACAGTTCTCATTCTCCTGCCCTTCAGTTCCCTGCAGGTCCTCTCTTTCCAGAACTGTCTTGGTTTCATGCGAACATTGTTGTGCTTAGAGTAGGTGATCTAGGGTCCGAAACCTAGTTCTGCCCTGTGGTAGCTCTGTCATCTCTGAAGTTACTTTACCTGTCAGGATGCCAATTTCCTCACCTAAGGAAATAACTGAGAAGGAAGAGCATGATCAAAGACATATTGTGGGCTTGGACATCATGTCCAGGAAGTGAAGAGTTCAGATCTGGCGTTTCTTGGAAACATTATAAAGCATCCTGAAATAAATATATCCTTGTATCTAGATCACTATTTTCTCTGTGCAGTCTTTGTATGCATGGCAGACTTCTCCAGATTAGTGTTCATTATGGCCTTTCAATGCACTTCAGTTTCAGCCACCATGAAAGGTGATTATTCTTCCCTTTGTCACCTGGGGATCTTTGTAACTTTTATATTTGCCAGTCAGCCTTTAATTTAGATCAGACTATTCCAAATAGGCCATTCAAGTTTAGCAAAAATTTATTCACTTTGATCTGAATTCCATAGATAGGATCTTCATTTTAATTTTTTAACAATAGAAAATATGGCTAGACAAATTGCTTCAGGTAAAGAGCATGTTCAACATATTTCAAACAGAGCTCAGTCTGGAAAAGTGAGAGTGCGAAGCATTTGAGCCCTTAGAGAGGTTCCTTAATAATCCAGTCTTCATTTATTCATTCGGAGGGTATTATCAGGGACAACTATGGCTTCTGCAAAAAGTTCTCAGTGGGGAAAAACAGAGTGCTGTCCCAAGCACTTTTGAGAAAACAGAGGGAAATGAGTGGGTGATATGTCTACACTGCTTCTCACGGCTGAGCTGTAGGCATTTCTGAGGGCCACGGTCTCACAGAACGAAGAGAGCTAGATGGTGAAGTGCAACCCGGGAGGTCAGTCACAGTCCCAGGGAAGCCTTCCTGGGTTTGTTGTGAACATGTTGTTGAGGATGATGCTTTTCAAGGCACCTCTCAGTGGCTCTCTAATGAAGACCCATAGGAGACCATAGGTTTGGCTCAGGACTCAGCGTTAGGAATGGTGCTCTACCTGAAAGTCTTTGTTTCTGCTGTATAGGCACTGATAACCTTCTTCTGCTTTTCACATTGATGGCTATAAACACAGAGCCAGTTTTGTGGCCACCCTGTAACATGTGTACAGAAGTACACAAAATTCATTTGTGTGCAAACTTCAGTCCTGGATCCATCTTATTTACAGTTTTACTCTTCTTTACCCTCTGTTTGTTTTTACTGATTTTATACTTTTTTAGTATGAAATTTCCAAGTAGAGAGAATAATACAATAAGCCTTCATATACCCACCCCCCAGACTAAAGTTATCAAGATTTTGCCATATTTTATGCATCATTTGTTCTTTTTATTTTTTGTTCATGGCTGGAGAATGTTGAAGCCAGTCCTAAATACCATGCCATTTTGCTCTCATATACTTCTGTGTGCCTCTCTAAAAATTTTGCACAAGTTCTTAAAAATCCACAATGATATTATCACATCTAACAAAATTATAAATTCCTCAGACTCATCTCAGTCCATAATCTCATTTCCCATGTTATCTCAAGTATGTCTTTTTTTATAGTCCATTTGATCCAAACAGTTTCCAAAGAAGGTCCACACATCACATTTGGTTGTACATCACAATTTTCTTTTGAGTTATAATACTTCCCCTCTGCCTTATTTTTCCTTTGCTGTTTATTTATTTTGTTTTGGGGGATCATGTTTTTGTAGGATTTTTTACATTTGGGGCTTTGCCAATAGCACCCTGGTGTTGTTTGCGTTATTGCTGCCTGTCCACCCTCCCCCCACCACCCCACCCCTGAATTTTCTCTAGAGGTCTGGTCAGATTCCTACTTAATTGTTCGATGTGAATATTTCATCACCAGTGCAGTCTAATTCCTCTGGCATTACATCAGGAGGCACAGAATGTCCAGCTATCTTTCTTTTCATGATTGAGCCACCCTGTTCCCTCCTTTCCTTCTAAGCAAGATTGTTCTTCTTCTTGTCTTTTAATCCTTCCATTTGTCTTTAATACAAGTAAATATTTATCTCCCATCTTAAACCAAAGGTAGCAACCTTTATATACAGTTCTGCTCTTCAGTTTTTTCTTTTTATTTTTTTAAGATGAGAGCATATCCTGACAATTGATCTATAACAGCTCATAGAGAAAACCCTCATGCCTTTGTTGAGCTCCATATCTCTCCATTGGATGGATGGTCCATATTTTATTTATTTAATGTCCTACAGCATTTAGGTTGTTTTCAATCTTTGACTATGACATAATGTCACAATAAATAGCTTTTTGTGTACATCATTTTATATTTTTGCCAGTGTATTTTAGGCAATAGATTTCTAAACATGAGCTCGAACCACTGAAAGACAATGTCATAATTATTTCATCATATGTTTTTGGTTGTTTTTAAATGTAGAACATATTGTTATATTTATCATGTCTTTGAAAGCTACTTTAAACTCTTTTTCAGGAAAGTTGGGGCATAAAATACTTTTTATTTTTATTATTATGCTTTATGAGGCATTAAACAAAATAAACTTATGATTGTATCTTTATCTATCACAAGCATAAAACTGTGTTGTGAAAACTAATATTAATTAGGAATTATCCATACACTTTCCTCTCCCTCCAGCCCACCCAACTGAACACCACGATGCCAGATCAACATTCCCAATTTTCCCCCAGGCTTTCCCCATCCCTCGCACTTTGCCAGCCCAGTTCCTAGACTTTTGTGGGAAAAGAACTTCTCTACAGAGAAAATGACCTAGGGAGAAGGGTAGAGGACTGACAGCTGAGGAAGCTCAGGCACAGGGGCTGGAGGTGGGCGAGGTGGTGGAGAGGTGGAGGTAGCGGCTGAGAGGAGCCAGAAGGCACAGAGAGAGAAAGCCGAGGGAGAAACAGGCATATGGAGAAATGTTGCTTGTGACTTTCATACTTTTGTCTCATTTTGGAAAAGCAAGTGAATAAAATTCTCCTCTAATTATTTGTTCGACTCTCGTAGTATTCATCCTGCATCCAACATTACACCATGTCAGGTTGGACCCGTGTTGAACAATAACATCAAGCCTTCATAATGTAAACACCTCAAGTGTTTGCAGGTAATACCATATTGAGATTTAACTTCGCTGTCAGTGTGAAATCAGTTATGTATGAATTAATATGTATGTACCAGCCTAGGTCCTGACTGAAGTCTATCCACATGTCTACGATGTAGGTATGTCTTTTTCTAATTGGAAGACAAGACTGAGTCACCAATATCCACTACATCCTAATGTTCAAATCCAGGTCTTCTGAAGTGAAACTATGTGAGTCACTGGCATCATTTCTAAAAAAGAAAAGAAAAACATAGTTACAGAACATATAGCCTGACTCTACACATAGCCATGGCATTAGCTAAACAGAAACTTTGCCCCATGTGGCAGTTGTCTAAAGAGAAACTGAGGCTCTGTTGCAGCCAGTCAAAGTCTGAGGAGCATCTGCTTTCATCCTGCACAGGATTCTTTCACAGGTAAGGAGTCTTCTGGGTTTGGTGGCTGAGGCATTGATGACTGACTGGAAATCCATTCCCTGAAGGTAATGCTTTGTCCTCTTCTATTTAGTTGATCTCCAACAGTGGAGAAACTGGGGCCTGAATTTAGGGTTCTTTCCTCCAGAAAGGACTTACACTTCTATTTGCAGTAGCTTGTGGAACTTGCTGGCCTACTTCCAAAATGTACAAAAACACACAAAGGACACAATTACCACAGCCCTGGGGAAACAGAGGTGGTGATGGACTATTTGCCAGTGTCTGGGAAATTCCATGCAAGGTGAGAGGTGGGGAGGCTTATAATAAATTTCCCTCCCTGCATTCATCTCTCTAGGCCATGCCAACCCTCATCTCTAGTCACCACATCCCCTGGACACAGCAATTCCCTGGGAGAGACAACAGAGAGGAAGAGTCTGCATTACTTCTTCCTGGAACAACATGTAAAAATAGCCAAGCAGAGGAGCCTGGGAGGAGTACACTTGGGCCTGGTTTTCTGAGAAAGCACTGCCCCGCTCCTCTGTCTTTGCACTTGTCTTGTTTTGCTCAAGGAAGTAAAGGAGAATTCAAAAGTCAACAGGTTGTTGCAGGAGGGACTTGGCAGAGCCAGCAAGGGATGGGTTTCTGTGTGGCTTATGTGGAAGAGAAAGAAAAAGATTTTAAAGGGATAGCTGCTACCCTAAGTGGGAAATGGTAAGCTTTCTTTTTGGATGAGAAGAAAGTTTAGAACACTGTTTTATGTTATATGAAGTATTATAACTCCACATCTGACACCTCTCTGAAAGATGCTAATAAAAATATATTCCTTGACACTGTTAGATATAAATTCTTATTTCCAGGTCACATGATAAAATTTCAGCCAAAGTAATTGAATGCAACTGAGATCCAGGATTATTATGTGGCTGCTGAGAAATATGCATTTGTTCAGAACAATTTCCCCACAATACCAAAGGGGAGAACCAGATTTTATCTTCATTGCTTTTCTTGGAATGTTCATGCTTAGAGGGAGAACAGTGTGTGGCATGATGCAATTTTCTTTCTCCTTTACTGTTATTTTGTTTTTTCCCTTTAACTTGATGAGTAGAGGGTCTTTAATAGGATGAAGTGAAAGAAACTTGCTAATGAATCAAAGTTATGCAATGGTGTATGGTTAGTGTCAATAGAAGAAAGGTTTATTGGTTTGTAGATACTCCACTTTGAAGACTGAATCAGGGGCCTGAAGGTAAACAGATGTGCAGAAGAGACTGAAAAGGAGAAGATAGAATAAGGATCAGAGAGAGAAGAGAAAGTTCTGGGTACACATCTCAGTGTGCTGATGGGTGACTTAACGGAAAAATAAAGGAAAGTTGTGCACATGGTGATCAAGAATGCAGGTATGGAGGGTGGTAGTGGGGGAATGAATACCTGTGATGCTTTTTTCCTGTATTCCAAGGTGCACAGCCCTAGTTTCTTGATCTGGCTATATTTTGGGCTTAGGCTTGCAGGATTTAGTGTACTCTTTGGCAACTGTGCCTCTCTGATTCTTAACTTACTATTCTACAAAATAATGTCTCAATCTCTACTTACAGAATTTTCCATAGTTGTCTAAAAGCAGTAAACTTTTTGGATGATAAGGAAAAAATGATTGGGCACTGTGGTAGATGATCTCCAAAGATGGACACTACTAATTCCTTCCCTCCCTGTAGGCACACACAAGCTCCCCATCAAGAGGTGGAGTTTATTTCCCATCCTCTTAAATCTGGCTCTGTGATTGCTTTGACCAATAGAATATGACAGGGGTGATATTCTGGGATTTCTGACCCTTTACTTAAGAGGACTGGTAGCTTCCATTTTCTTCCTCTTGGAATTCTCCTTCTTGAAATCAACCACCATGAAGTGAGGAGGCCAAAACAGGTAAGTTGAGAGATCCAAGTGGAGTTATACCATTATGGTGAAAAAGGCTTTCTGAAAGTTCACAAGTGGCAGAAGTATTGTAAAGAGGGAAGGCAAACCAATATCCCTAGCAACTGTCTACTCCAGTGAGAACAAAACTGTGCCTCTTCCCTGATGGAAATAGTCCAGTGTAATCAAACTGTATGTTCCCTCACTGAATTGTGCCCCTATCAAGGATTCAGTGTTGATTTCTGCTAATGGCATTTGGACACCCAGCAGTGGACTTAGAGAATACTCTACCATTACCATTACCATTACCATTACCATTACCATTACCATTATCATTACCATTGTGATGTTCTGTAGAACACTGCTTCTGACCAGGAACTCATTAAAGCAAATGGAATCTGGCAATGAGATCATGGAACTCATTTATCTTACCTTATCCCCCATCACCCTGAAGCAGCTTTCCTGATTGAACAGTAGGGTCGCCTTTGGAAGACTCAGTTATAGGACCATGTAGGTGATGGCACATTGTAGGGTTGGTGTAGTGTTCTCCAGGATGCAGCATATGCTTTGACTTAACAGCTGGAAACTTAACTTGGCTGGAAAACAGCCAAGGTTTGGTGCTGTTTTTTCCAGCTCCAAGAATTAAGAGGTGGGAAAGCTCTCTCAAAATTACCCCTAAGACACACTATTGATATATACTTTTTGTATTTTGTTTTATTCTTTGTTTCCTATCCCTACAACTTTGGACTCTGCTGGTTATGATGGTTCCCTAGGGAGGAATGTTTCCACCAGGGAACAAAACAATGGTTTCATTAAAGTGAAAGCTGAAACTACTACCTGGCCTCTTTGAACCACTAAACTGATAGGTCCAGGAGGAGCTTACTGTTCGGGCTCAGCAAGGGAGGGGCGTTTTGAGAAGTATTTTGAGAAGATTCTTTGTTGTGGAATTGTCAGACACAGATTTTGTTTCCCTGGGTACTGAGTGCCGGTAGAAACTTCTGATCATTGATCTAGCCACCAGAAGTGCTCCCCCACTCCGCCCTTCCAAATGCCCTCTAAGAATCTGGAATTGTCCCTATATAAGAATTGCTTTTCATTAATGCATCATTTCAAGAGTCACAATGTTTGTTTCTGCAACATTTTGATAAACAATAATAAAAGAATAGGCTTTATGAAATATTTCTCATTGAGCCAAACAACATATTAGAGGCATGGTTTTCTTTCTGCTATTTTTCACCACTTTGTTTTCTAGTTGAAATTTAGTTTTAAAACATTTTATGGATTTAAATTATTCATATCACAACCTTTAAGAAATTAGCCAAGGTGAGGCCATTGGCTTCAAAGATGTCTATCAAGACTGGAAAACTCAAGTAGATTTCAGGGCATTGGAGTTTTTCTAATAGAGGGCAAGTTGCGATACCATAGAGTTATTTGTCTTGATAGGGATATTATTATTGTTAGATAAGACATTCTGCTATACAAAAGGATGCACTGCATTGGCCTCTACATAGCAAGCTCAGGTTCTAAATTAAACCTAATTTGTGCCAATGGGGATTGCATCAGCTGGTTACACACATACATGCACAGCTCTGGTGATCCTTACTTTCTGTGTTCTTGTTTTTCATCATAATGTTTACTGTAGCAACTAATGCAAAATACTTCCAGAGAATTTGTTCCCGGTGTTGGGTTATGCAGTCAGGCTCCAGGACAAGTTCTATAAGCTTCTCTGAGCTCCACACAGTTTCTGGGAACGTCCTTAGCCTCCATTCTCATCTTGGCCCATGACTGCAAGCTGAGACATCTCTCCTCACACTTCTGAGGCTGGTTAAGTCACTTCTCTGGGCTCTGACTGTCTTAATTCAGAGGCAAAAACACTGACTTGAAGGATAAAAAATTTAGGGAACTTCAAAATCCTTTACAGGGTTAGCATTCAGTGGCTCTGATTTAATTTTCATCCTTCTCACTGTGTCCTGTACAAAGCTAGTGGAGTGACACCTCTCCACTTTTTAGCTATGTAGCAGCCCCCAAAGAGACAGACCCTGACTCAAGGCACTGCCTGCAACGCCTCATTAAAAGCTGTCCTCCTCCATGCAGTAACCTCCATCCTACTTCCTGCCCTTCTAGGATTCAGATTTCTAAGTATAAATCTCTTTGAAATCACATATGGTCACAGTCAGAGGGCAGATGTGACCACCTACTCTAAATCTTCACTGAACAGATGAACAAACTGAGGCCAAGAGAACTGAGTTGCCCAAGGTCACAGAACCAGCCAAGGACAGAGCTGAGACATATATTCATATCTTCTGACTTCCAGTTCAGTGCTCTGTACAGTGAACCAGGATGCCTGTCATCAAGTGATTATGGCTTTGCAGAAATGGTGAACCTAGAGATGGCTTTATGCACTGTATAGTCTTTGGTAAGATTTCAAGTTGAATTTTCGTTTCAGCTCTAAAATACTGACACTGCACATCAGGAATCTGTGGACTCTGTTGCTCCCTTAGGTTCAGCAGCGGAGGTGGCATAATAGGAACAGGGAGCCTGACTAGTCAAATATAGCTCGCTCCTCTTCCTGGGGGCTACGGTCTCAGCATGGCCTAGTGAGCCATTTGCTGAATGGATACACGTTTTAATTTTTGGAGTCTGGAATGACAATATCCAGCTGATGAAATGTAGAAAGATACATTTATTTAGCACATATTTTTAGATTCCATGCTGGGCAGTGCAGTGATTAAGCTGGAGCTTTGGAGACACTCATATGGGTTCAAATCCCAGTTCCATTAATTATTAGCTTTTGATTCTTGTTCAAGTTATATAACCTCTCTGCTTAACTTATGCATATGAAAAATGGAGCTCTCGCTGCGGTTACGACCTACAGAGGTTATTGGGATAAAACAGATTAACATGCACTCAGAACTTAGGACAATGCCTGATATCTAGTCAGTACTATGAGTGGTTGCTGTTCCTATACAATTTAGAAAATATATTTACACAAAACAAAAGCACCTGTTTTGCCAGAATGAATGACACACATTAAATATATTAGAATAGCTACCTAGGAAGATATAAGGGGATTACAAAGAACAAAACAATCTCTCTCCACCCCCACCCACGCTCAAAAAGGAGAAAACAAGCTAACAAAAACCCAGGCAAGGGATTCCAGAGCTCCTGCTTTTAGTCACTACAGATACTGCTTCCTAATCACCCTACTGCTAAGATGAATACACTGAGGCTAAAATAAAGGACATCGAAGCATCAAGCACTCATATAGAGGCAGGGCGAGCATTTGGAAGGTGGTCTCCAGAACCAGATGGGAGAGTTAGACCCTTCTTTACATCCCTAAACTTCAGGAGGTACAGGCTGTCCCTAGTCATGTTGTTTGAAGTGCCAGCTCAGATTCTTCTAGCCACACAAAGCTTCTGCAGAGAGTAAAGTGTTTTCCAACTGCAGAAAGCATTGTCTCTGATGCCTAGAATGCACACCCATGAGTCTCCTATGTAAATTTTATACAAATAGGTAGCAAGAGTGTAATTGTGAGAGATTAAAAAATGTATGCCTCCAAATAGAGGACTGACTAGATAAATTATGCTCAAACACGTAACAGGACATAGGCACCAGACAGGTGGAATAATGTTAAAGACCTAGAGAAGTATTCATGAAATATTGTTACTTAAACAATAGATCACAGTGTGTATAGAATGTGTGTATGCACACCCATGCATGCATACACACACGTACAGAAAATGGCAGGCAAGGTGTGTATATCATAATATTAACAGTGATGATCTTGAGCATGGCTATAGGGAGGAGTCTTACTTTTGCCTTATTTTATCTATATTTTCCAATTTTTCTACAATAAACCTGAATGACCTTTATAAAGGAAAATAATTTATTAAAAAACAGCAGGAGAGGCACCTAGAGTAAAGGCTGCTTTCCCCATGGATATTGTGTTCCTCCTCTATAGTGAAGTTGAAAATCATCTTTTCTGCTCCTGCCAGGCTGATGCAATGGCTCCCACCCTTGGACGTAGGGCTCCTCTTGTAAAGGGGTGTCACAGCATGGATCCTGTTGCATTCGGTTAGTGGGAACATTCCCAGTTACAAGCAGTTGGCAGAGGGCCTGGCATATGGGTACGTTTGAAATGAGTAACAAATTGGTAGGGGCTTAATAACTTGGATTTGGATACAAGCTCTGCCATTTATAAGATAGGTGAGTCCCAGGCTCCTGGTCTGTACAGTGGCAATAAAAATTGTGGATCAACAGACCTCCAGTAGTTTTTGTAACTGGCAAAGTGCTGTTCACAAGATGGGTAGAGGTGAAGAGAGAAAGAGTTTATTATTATTGCTGCGTCTATTAACAGGTTTGATCTTCTCATCTCTTATTTCTCTTTGGCTCCCTAAGGCATCATGGTTACCATAGCAGCCAGATGCTGATGATTCCTCCAGGGGCAGCAAAGTGGAGCTGAGCAAGCTCCCGGGTCCACATCTCTGCATGCCCTTCGCAGGCCAGAGTGAGATAGTCTGACACTCAGCCTCCTTTCAGGACCCCCATTCTGTCTTGGGTCATTAGACACACAAAGCTTGCCTCCACAGCCTCAGGGCTCTGAAACACCCTTTCGGAGATTTTCTTTTCCCCAAGCTCTATCTCTGGCGCCCTGCCTGGTTGCCGTGGAAACAGGTTCCTCTGCGGACAAAGGAGGGAGCTGGTCCTGCTTCTTCCTGGTCCTGTAGATGAGGATTTTTAGACCGTGGAGGCTACGCTGCCCTGCCCTGCGCCTGCCATCGCTTCCTGTGTTCTCACTCAAGTGCAGCTTTCCCTCCCTCACCACCGACACTGACGAGACCATGTGCAAAAGTGTGACCACAGGTGAATGGAAAAAAGTCTTCTATGAGAAGATGGAGGCAGCAAAGCCGGCTGATAGCTGGGACCTCATCATAGACCCCAACCTCAAGCACAATGTGCTGGCTCCTGGCTGGAAGCAGTACCTGGAGTTGCATGCCTCAGGCAGGTGAGTAGTTTAATAAATAGGGGCCCCACAGGCAGCTACTGGGGCACCTTCCAAGAGGAGACAGACACATGGGGAACCCAGGTACTAAGAGTCAGTCTCGCTCTTGGGTGCATTCAGGCTGGAGGCAGAGAAAGAGTCCCTAGCTGGGAGTCGGGACACTGAAATTTGGTTTCTGCTCTTCCACTGAGCCCCTGGGTTAACCTTCCCTACTTGAGCCCAGCTCGTCCCTTCTATAAAAGAGGTGGAATGTATTAATTAGTTCTAAACTCTACATTTTACATACTCTCAGGTTTTCATCATCACTTAACATGGTTAAGAGAAGGAGGGCTGGAGATTTATTGGGGGTCAAGTATTCTTTTCCTGGGACAGTTTTATTTTAATCTATTTAATTTAGCTTGACTTAATATAAAATACTGAACACAAGAAGTGTGCTAGAAACTGGCTCTACTCTTAGCTCCAATGCACCTCAGCAATTCAGTTTCCTTCTTGGATCCCACTTTCCCATTTACAAAAGGAGGGGTTAGCCTAGATCCTTACTTTGTGCTTCATGGACCAGCTGCATCAAAATCACCTGGAACTTGTTAAAGATGAAGAGCTTGCATCCCAATCTAGTCAAAAGTCATCAAATCTACTGAGTCAAAAGTCATCATTTTCATAAAGGCCCCTAGGTATTACAGTATATTGTACAATAATATCCAAGATGATTCCATCACTCTTGACTGGGGGTCTATTATGTAAAAACTTACCTTTTGGACATAAGACAGGGAGGCTAAATGGTGTTGCCAGAGGGTCAGAAGCAAGACCTTCCTGCCCTGGTTCAATCTATTCAACTCAATTCAAGAAACATCTATCGGGCACCTGCAATGTGCTAGGTACTGGCTCTGTGTCTAACAAACTACATGTTTACAAATTGCTTTCTTATTCTCTCTGCCTTAGAGTATAACAAAGGTCTGGACATTTTCCAACCCAAGTTTTGTAGTTCAGTCTGAGAGAGGGCAAACAGCCCTCAAAGGATGTGAGTAAAATAGGAGATGAGAATGAAAACTTGAAGCCCCTAAATTTGTTGATAGAAGGTGTGTAAATGACTGGACACTTGGGGGTGCTAAAGGCTGGACACTTCCTGGTAGGGCCCAGGAGCTTCTACAAGAGTGGGAAGGCTTGTGGGGCTGAGGAGGGCTTGAGGTCCTCCAGACTGGCCGGTGACCTGTGATCTCCAGCTGGCCCCAGCTAGCTCACTCTGGAGGCTGAGAAATGACAATAGTATCATTACCTCCTTATTGGATCTAGCCAGATTTGGATTGGCCAATGTTGACTAACACTGGTAAGAATGTGTGGATAGATCATGCAATTCCTATATGATGCAGGTTACCCCCATTCATGTGGTGCACTGGCATGTTTTACAGATGAGGAAAGATGCCCAGAGGCAAAAGCCCATGGGCAAGGCCTGAGTGCACTGGGGTGGAGGAAGTTGAGGCCTCTGCAGCACACAGAGGAGGTGGCCCTGGTGACTGACGGAGAGTTGCTGAATGCTGGGTGCATCCTAAGCAGCTTGCTCTGGGCCTAGCAGCACACACACGGGGACCGGCTGGGCAGCCTCCGCAAACATAACGCCTAACCCGCTAACTGCAGCTGTTGCCACTGCTTCCACTTGTTCTCTCCTCAATCCCTGCAGATTCCACTGTTCCTGGTGCTGGCACACCTGGCAGTCGCCCCATGTGGTCATCCTCTTCCACATGTACCTGGACCGTGCCCAGCGAGCAGGTTCAGTGCGCATGCGTGTTTTCAAGCAGCTGTGCTACGAGTGCGGCACGGCGAGGCTGGACGAGTCCAGCATGCTGGAGGAGAACATCGAGACCCTGGTGGACAACCTCATCACCAGTCTGCGTGAGCAGTGCTACGGTGAGCCTGGTGGTCACTACCGCATCCACGTGGCCAGCCGCCAAGACAACCGACGGCACCGTGGCGAGTTCTGTGAGGCCTGCCAAGAGGGCATCGTGCACTGGAAGCCCAGCCAGAAGTTGCTGGAAGAGGAGGCGACCACCTACACCTTCAAGCCACCGCCTAGCCCCTCCAAGCCGCAAGCCGAGACGGGTTCTGGCTGCAACTTCTTGTCTGTCCCCTGGTGCTTGTTTTGGGCCACAGTTCTACTGCTGATTATCTACCTGCAGTTCTCCTTCCGCAGCTCAGTCTAAGATTCCTTTCGTGGGCCCCAGGGAACTGTAGGGACCCAAGGCCAGGGGGCCAGCCAGCTAGTGGGAGGGGCGAAGAGAGACCTGGGCTGGGAATTTGGTTAGGCCCTAACACTGATGCCGCTACCGACTCATTGGATTCCCTGGAGAGACCACCCAGCTTTTCCATCTATGATATCATGGGGTTGGGCTAGAGCGTTGGTTTTTCCAAGTGAAACGCAGGGCCCCAGGTTTCTGCACGGGTGCCTCAGGGACTTTTGGATTTGGAAGGCAGACCGAGTGCGTGGGTCTTCCTTCCTGGGGAAATCACCCGTCCCCAACTTCTGCCGCCTCCTCCTGTTTCTCTGATCAGAACAGCTCCATCTTAGATGAAGTTCCATTTAAAATTTTGTTTAAAAAAGATGAACTGCTTTAAAAAAGTTTGAAGATTACAGGACTAGGAGATCTCTAAAGGCCTTTCCACAGGGATGAGTGCAACCTTGTTTCCTTGTTAAGTCCCACCCCTACCCCCTGTTATCTCCATCTGGAGATGCAGCCTTAGATTCATGTCTGCCTAGTGTACAAGCCTCATCCACAGCTCTGCTTTCATGCACACAGCAGAAGTTCCTTTTGAAGAAAGAGAGGTGGGGTCACTAGGTTGTCCTTTTGCTGCTGGGTCCACAGGGTCCCTTGCTTCTCTTTTCCAGGCTCCCAGCTTCCAGCTTCCTTTCACTCTGGGTGAATTCTGGGGTCTGCCTGGCTCAGAGATGTTGCTTGGGGTGGAGTCCCATAGACCTAGGCTTCCCACCCATTGTACTTGAACTGGCAGAGAATTTAGGGGAAGATTAGATGGTGGAGTGTTAGAAGCAAAGTACAAATCCCTAGGAAACAAATACAATGAATTTCAATTGTAACAGGCTTTTCAGAGTTCAGGAATCAAGTCTGACTGATTCTCAGAAGTTCTGATGGCTGAAACACTGGACCAGGGGCCTGGTCTCCTGGGCTCTTTGCTGAAAACCCAGTTCAGAGGTCTTCTCACTTTGGGCATGCATGGGCTCTCTCACCAAGATCAGCTGTCCACCTAGAACTACAGGGATGGGGGTCATCAGCAATAGAGGCAGCATGAAAGATGTGCCCATACACAAGTGCTTAGATATGTGGCAGGATCTTATACCTTTCTAAAATGGGATGTAGTATGGTTTAGAGTGGCAGGAGAAAAGACTTTCTGATAATAGGGTTATAGAGTGGGGTGTGGTGGGAGGCAGAAAGCAGGAGATGGTGTGCCACCCTATACTTTTGAGGTTCCTTGTTCACTTTACCTCTCTTAATTATTTGGCTCTTTTCCCCCTGTCCCCCACTGCTCCCCTTTATGATGAAAAGTCACCACCATCTACAGCAGTGGAGGGAAGAGGGCCACTTATATAAAGATGGGATATTTTAATAAAGATGGGATATCTTCAATTGGGCTTAGTAGTCATTAATGTGTGCTTCAGAGTCACCATACTGTCCCTGATCTGTAATGGGCTGTTGGACACATCCCTTCTCCTCTCTTTCCTTTCTGGGATCCTCACATAAGGCTTTATCTTCCATCAACTTCAAGGTCTAGTCCACATGTATCCATAGTGAAGAGGGATGCAGGCAGCCCTTGGTCAGGGACTCATACAAGGTCATTCTTATTCCTCCCTTTACTCTAATTCTAGTAACTGTCTGGTGACTTCTTTTGCTTCAGTCACACACAATTCATCTCTTTGTTCAGGCCACATATCCTGAGCACCTTGTATCTGGCAAGCCCTGACTTGGTTGTTGGGATCCAGTGGACACTAAGGGGCAGAGCCTATCTTTCAGAGATCTCTGCTTACAAAAGTTCTCAGCCCTGCCTGCACTGGATAAATCCTGGGGAGCTTTTAAAGTAATATCAGGGCCCAGGCTCCACCTCAGATCAATAGAATCAGAAATTTTGGGAGTGGGCCCCATGTAACTGACTTAAAATAAAACTCCCAGGTAATACACCTGTGCTGTCTGGTATAGTGACTTCTAACGGAGGAAGAGGCTTCCATTGGCAGCTGGTCTTGTAATAATGAGCCCTAAGATTTTTTTTAAATGACCTACCTTGGATTCTGTAGGATTAAGGTTCAGCTTCCCCACTCATTCCCCCTCCTTACCCTGGGGACTTTACCCTTTCTCAAACCTTCTTGCTCCTGCCTGCTACGATAGCTTTCTCTTGCTCTCAGAGCCTCCATTACTGGCTCTACCATCCTTGCCAGATGCTTATCAAACTTTGTTATAATCACTTGTCTATGGCTATGCTCCCTGCTGGAATGTGACCCCAATGTGAAAGCGACTTATCTCAGGTCTCACTGCCAGATGGTGTCAATAACAATGAGTTAACCCCTCACTTTGTTTTAGTTTTAGCCTAGAACTCTTTCCTAAAACATTAAGGCTCTTGCCGTTCTATAGGAAGATGTCTACAGTCTATGGAGACCCACTCTGTCTCTTTTATTGTTCCTTAAACTTGCTATAGATGGAAGGGTCTAGGCTTGTTCACCAGCTTAGCCTTGTCTTGCCAAAGACTTCTTTGGAGCATTTTTTTTCTTCTTTAATTTTTCAAATTTGTTTGGGACAGTTCTTTATTTGCACACATTGCCACATGCCACATAATGAACTTGTTAGATATATTCTAGGTGTTAGAAATTAACTCTTCAGGGACATTCCAGGATCCCAAGCCCCTCCCACTGGAGCTTCTGTGCACTGGTCTTGATGTTCAAACCAGGAGGAGACCTACAGGCACTGAATTGTGGTTCTAGAGTCTGAAATCCTCTGCGTGGGGTCAGCAAGGAGTGCTGCCTTGATCATTTTCCTCAAACTTGTTGGGACCATGGACCAGCCAAGAGACTCTTCCTTTCTAGGGGACAGGAGCATTGAGAACCAGGAAGATCACTAATGATGGTCAATTCCCAACATATTAAGTCCATAGACTATCAGATCAGTAAGATGTATTAGAGATACCTCGATCTTGGGCCCTTATGTCATGGAGAAAGTAAAGAACTTGACTAGCATGGTACAGCATGAATTAAAGGAAGACCATGAAATTTGGGGCTAAGAAACACTGGATACTTGGTTTTGCTATTTACTAGTTGTATGGCCTTAGACAAGTTACTTAAATTCCTCAAACCCCATTTTGCTCCTCATCAAAATGGGAATATACTATGTGCACTGGAGGGCTATGGTAAGAAATAAAACATTATCTGTGACTGATCAAGAGCACATGCTCCTTCTCTTTCTCCCCTTTTCACTTTCAGTTGACAGCCCCTCCCCTCTTTGAGTCTCAGCCTCTTTGAGTCTCAGAGTCTCTTTATGACAGACTCTTTCTCTTTATGATTTCAGCTCTGTAGGCAAATGCTTAGGAAAAGCATGGAGAGCAAGGTTTAATTTTTGTATCACAAGGCTGAGACCGGGTCTATTTTAATATATGTACAGTCTTTTCTGTTCCTCAAATGTATTTCAAAGCAATGACTTTATTTTCTATCAGCATTGTAGCCCCTCTTTATTCTTCAAAAATAGATATTTTAAGAAATTTCCCCAAACAGAAAACACCAGTGATTTTGGGCTCCACTCCATTGGCTGAAATACTCCAGAAGAAATTTAATTCTTTTCCAAGTGTCATTCTGGTTCTCACTAGGGCTCCCAGCTAAGGAATTTCCTTTGGAGTTATTTTTGGCATTCTGTGGGTGCTGCCACATGTACCAGGGAAATGAAATATGCCTGCTGTACGGCTATTTGGTGACAGACCTTCCTTGTGAGGGGGGTGAAGTAGGTATAGGAGACAGGTAAACCTGGGTTTCAGCCTTACTGTAGCCATTACATAGATATCTAGGCTGCTGACTTTGGGTGACTTATTCTTTTCCCTCTTCTGGATCTCAGTTTTCTCATTTGTAAGGCAAAGATGGAAGGTGATCTGAAGGATCTCTGCTAGCTCTGACCTTGTCACAGACTGCTGCTTGGCCCTATTTGTACTTGAGTATTTGGGGTGGTGCCAAATACTGATCTCTCCAGCGGGTCATCTAATTGTAACCCCAGGATTTTAAATTGCCTAGTTCAGTTTGGAATTTGACCCTCTTAACTTAGTAGTCATAACATCTTTCTTTTCTTTCTGGAAGCAAACTTTTTATAAATCTTACTCTGATTAGACTTCTCTAAAGGTGTTCATATTTTGAAAGGAATACCTGCTTCCTTGAGAAGTGCTGCCTTACACAAGGACTTGGGTGGTAGTGATGGAATTTCAGTCTGTATTTTATCTCCTCATTTCTAACATTAGCCCAATATTTTCGCTTCTATCTTAATAGGGTCATAGTGATATTCTGAGGACATAATATATTACCTATTTTCAAGATTCACTTATTCGGCAAATGTTTATTGAGTTTCTATTATGTGCCAGACATTGTTCTAGGCACTGCGGATATAGTGAAGAGCCAAGTGACTGAATCGATTGAACTTATGGATCCTGGAGGAACTAGGCAATAAAGACAATAAACAATGTAAGTAAAATGTGTGGTATATGAGATAGTGGTAAGTAGTAAGGAGAAGAATATAGTAGGCAGAGGGGATAGGAAGGGCAGGATATAGAATTATACTTTTAGATTTGGTAAGTAGGGAAAGTCTTGCTAAGTGACATTTGAAAAAAGATGAAAGAACTGAGCAAAGGGAATGACATGTTCGAAGGCCCTGAGACAGGAGCAGATGGGCTGTTCAACCGCGAAGAGGCCAGTGGCTTCAGTTCAGGCTTAATGGTCATTATTATGTGGTGACGGGGGGTCAGAGCCTGTAAATCATACATTACTGTCAGGACATTGGCTTTTAATTTGAATGAGACAAGAAACTACAGGTGGGTTTGAATCATAGAGTGAAGAAAGAGGTGTGTTCCAGGGCAGTGGGCTGCCCCAGGGTGGTAACCACTGGGGTTGAGTCTGGATCTATTTTAAAGATAAGCTGAGAAGATGTGCTGGTGACTCAGACGTGGAGTCTGAGAGAAAGGAGTCACAGAGGCCCCAAGTTGTTTTATGGCCCAGGGCACCTGGAAAGATAAATATAGTTGCCACTTTATGAGGTGAGGAAAGTTGTATAGGAAAAGATTTGGGGGCCATAGGAGAAGTTTGGTTTTGAATGAGAAGTAAATTTTGAGGTACGTTTTAAACATTTTGTTACAGATTAAATGTGAGAAATGTCAAGATGGCAGATGGCTCTTTATACCTGCAGTTCAGGAGAGGCCCAAGCTGCAGATAATATTGAATATCACAAGATCAGGTGGGCTAATTCATACAGAGCCCTGAGGCTCTCCCTGTGGAGAGGCTGAAAAGAAGGAGAAACCCACAGGGAAACTGTGGGAACTGAGGCACAGAGGGCATGATTCACTTGAACTTTCAGAGCCAATAGGCAGCAGAGCTTGGCCTGGAGCCCAGGTCTTCAGAGTTGAGCATCAGAGCTCTTTCCACTGGCCCAGAGCACCTTCTCTCTGATGGTACAAACTCACTCCTTGGACTGGAATTCTGTTCATGTCCCTCCCTGGGACATGTTTCATCAAGTCTGAGCAGGACATGGATTTTTGACTCTCAGTGTGTTTGAAGTATTTCATTATTTCAAAATGCACTAAAATTAAAGGCTTGGTGGGAGGCCTAGAGTGCCAACGTGGATTTAGGCACTAGACATGCAAACTTAGACCAAAGGGAGATGTTGTCGGAGTTGTTTAAAGGGAAGATTCTGTTGTCTTGGATCCCACTGACAGGCCTGGGCCGCATGTGAGCGTTTAATAAGCCAGACAGTCCCGGTAGAAGGGAAAGATGGAATTATGTCATAGAATAAACAGCTCAAGGGGAGAAGAGAGTCCTCACTTTCAATGTAGGTCAATGTCTTCTGAAACTTGGGCCTGGACTGCATCCGCACATACCCCTCGGGTCTCCTGAGCTTGCCCTGGTTGATGCTGGCCCGTCGGTTTGGATTGGGGATCATAACCTGTTACTTTGCAGAGGCCTCCACTGAGACTGGCAGATGTTGGTGGGGAGATATGTTTCCACCCACACTGATCTGTTCATCATTCCATATGCTCGCCCTGGGCACTGTCCAGTCTTGACATATTTTCTTGTCATAACACTGTCTTGTCTTAACACCCCATTCCTCACAGGGAACTCCCTTGGCATCTTCATGAGCTGCCTAAGTGTTGAAAGGGTCCTGGCTTCTTTTCCTGTGATCAGAAGCTCATTGCTGGGAATTGAGTCTGTGTTTTTGCATCCAAATGATAGTTTCCTTATCTTCTGGGGGAAGCTTTTTGCTAACACATACCAGATGCAGGGGATGGCTGTAAAGGCCTTGTTTGTCATTTTCCCTTGAGTTCAGATAATGCTGTTCCTTCCTTTCTGGAGACAAGCACTGACGCCAGCAGGCCACAGAAAGACCAGGGGCCTCAAAGCCATTACCCCTTTTGGGTTTCGGTCCCTGCCCTATTTCCTCTCTATTTCTCTACAAGTTCACCCTGGAGTGTTAACAGAGGCTGGAAATCTGTTGACACTGGCTTTTTTTTTTTTTTTAAGGGCACAGCCCTTGGTTCTCAGAGGCAAAGGAAGCAGATTTCTGTCTTCCCTCTTCATGGGCCTGCCCTAGTTCAGGGCCAGAGGGGTCCCTTGCCTGATGTTCGTGAGTCATCTTAAGTTTTCCTGCCTTTTGCCCCTTCTCCCTCAGCTGACTCTGCACTGTTGCTTCATTTGATCATATCATGTCTCTCCTTGGTCCCCAAACTTCAAATGTCTTTCCATTCCCCAAACCGAGCTGAGCATCCTAGGAGAGATGCGAAATCTTCCTCGTGGAGTTCTTTTTTCCTCCCAATCTGTCTGGCTCTCCAGGGACACCAAGTCATTCAGTTTCCCACAAACCCACTGCCTTTTCATCTCCTTGCTGTCACAAATGCTAATCCCCCGCGCCTGGAATGCCTTCCCCTTCCTCAGTTTACCACTGCAAAGTACAAGAGACTGTTCTTTCCAGGAAAACACCAATGCAACAGAAATTTCTGAGTGGGGGTGTTGCTGGGAGTCACGGGAAAGTTCTGGATCATGGCCTAGAGCCTCAGGGCTCCCACATCATCTCTGCTCCTCACCAACCATGTGACCTAACTCCAATACCCAAGCTTGAGTAACAGAGGCTGCCGATATTCTTTAGGGGTCTCATACTAGCAGGGTAGCCTAGACACATGGTTCTCAAAGCGTATGCACCTTAGAATTATCTGCAGAACTTTACCCACCTCCCAACCCCCCATGCTGACTAATTATATTTGAATGTCTGGGGGTGGGACCCAGACATCAGTAGTTTTATAAACTTCCCAGGTGACTCCCATGTGCAGCCCACTTTGAGAAGCCAGGGTGTAGAACCAGTGCCCTGAGGGCCTGGGCTCCAGAGTCTATCAGAACTGGTTTCAAATCCCAGCCCCCTCACCTCCTGAGAGATCTTGGATTATACTTTTTAAATATGTGTTTAATTTTAGAGTGGTTTTAGATTAACAGAAAAATTATAAAGATGGTACATAAAGTTCCCATATAACCTTCACCAATTCCCTGTATCATTAATATTCTACATTGATGTGGTTCATTTATTATTCTTAACTAAAGTCACATGATGATCCCTCCTGTTTCTGTGTCTCGCATCTCCTCTCCTTATAGGGACACCAGTCGGATTGGATTACGAACCTACCTTACTTGAGTCTGACCTTCTCTTAACTAATCATAACTGCAATGACCGTATTTCCAAATAAGGTCACATCTGGATGTACTAAGCGTTGGGACTTTAACATTTTTGGAGGGGATACGATCCAACTTATTATAGGCTCCTCTGGGCTATGACAGTTTCTCCAACTTTTCTTATTGTTGATGACCTTACATCTGAGGAATATTGGTCAAGTATTTGTAGAATATCCCTCAATGGGATTTTTCTGGTAATGTTTCTCATGATTAGATGGGGGTTATGAGAGTTGGAGGGGAAGAAAAAAATGCAAAGGTGCAGTGCCACTTTGATCACAGCATATCAAGGTCACATGCTATCAACGTGACTCATCACTGTTGATAGTAACTGTGATCTCCTGGCTGAAGTAGCGTTTTGTCAGGTTTCTCCAAGTTACTCCTCCCCCTCCCCCATTTGGATATTGCATTCTTTGGAAGGAAGTCACTCTGTGCAGCCCACACTTAAGGGATGGAGAGTTATTTCATCTCCTTTAAGCAAAGTATTTACATAAATTATTTGGTATTCTTCACAAGAGGTTCATCTATTCTTCCCTGTTTATTTATTTATCATATTAGTAATTTATTCATATAAATATATGCTCACAGATATTTACTTTATACTTTGGGTTATAACCCAATACATTTGTTTTCTGGTTTATATTACTCTACATTTGGCCACTGGAGCTCTTCTAGTAGCTCCTGTGTCCTTTCAACATACTTTCATCATTGTATGACTTCCTGACTTTCTAAAACAAGATGCTTTAGGCTCATCTTGTACCAGAAGTACACTCATAATATGGCAGGGTATATTTCCTGCCCTGGCTTCAGAATTAGCCATTTAATCAAGAAATTTATTTTATTGAAAAATACTATTAGAAACCAAACTTTGAATACTATGTGTGCTTGTTGCTATGGGGTGTTATCTTTTTAGGCTGGGCCACATTTTTAACCTCATTGCGCTTCAGTTTGCTCACCTGTAAAATGGGGATACTAAAGTACTTTCATCACAGGCCATTGTGACAATTAAATTTGAGAATCATGTAAGACCTTAATGTAGTTTCAATCATATAGTAGTAAGTGCTCAAAAATGTTAGTGACTATTTCCTGTAGAATTGTTTGTATGTGAGCTAAGTTAGTCGCCAAAGTTCTTTCCCATTTGCTATTTTTTCTGATATAGTAACCCTCAAGAGGGGTAGGGCAAAGATTTTTTTGCTAGTTTATAGATGGAGAAATTTAAATGAATAAGGGATTCAGCTTATGGTGCCTTGGAACCTAAGTGTCTTGGTTTCAAGGCCCATTCTAGATCAGACTGGCCACTCTCTTTGCTACCTGAGTGGGATAACTCTCCTATCCCTGAATCTTGCTTAGCTTTTCTTGAAGGACTTCTTGGTGGTGCTGATTCCTAGATCCATGTCACTATGAAATATTAAGTCATAGCAGAAAGAAAGTACTCCAACCCATAACAGGCCACTTGTAGACATGGTGGCATATTTTCTGAACTAAACAATTGAATACATAATCCAAAAAAAATTTATGTTATATATGGATGGCAATCAAGAAATACAATTTGGATGCTGAAAAATTGGCATCCTGATATTTTGATAATTTACTGGAACAGTAGGACAAGCTATTTAATCAGAACTGACATGCAAAACTTAAGACATGCTATTGTATTGACAGTATGACCTTCTCATCATAGTCTCTCTCTTCATGGTACAGTGTTCCTAATCAGATACAGAGAAATGTTGATGAATGAAAACAAAAGTCACCAGAATCATCAGTGCATGCAAAACATAAGCCAAACAGGATGCTTTGACTCAATGCAGATGTTTATTGGAACAAATGCGTAGTCACCCACAAGAACAACAGCTTCTGTTGCTAATGAAATTGGCATGATCTTTATGACAATAACAACCTTCATGGTATAAAGTCATAGCTTTACATATAAAACTATAGTCTAGGGAGGTGGATTTGGTTGCATAGAAGTGACTTTTGGAAGAGGCAGCTCCTGTTGAAGTGGGAATGGACTGCATTTGGAGGTCATGGATTTCCCATCTCCAGAAATGTTCAAGAAAGAGGTCATGGATCAAGACAAGATGGTCCTAATAGACATGCCAACCCTCTGCTTCTGTGGCTCTGTGAGAGATTTAGGTTTCTTGCACCTTAGCAGCAGTGTGGGGGCTGATAGATCTTTATACAGCACATTTAGATGTTTCCTCGGGAAAAGAATAAAATTGCAATTGGAAGAATAGATGGGATAAACTGTGTCCACTCTGAAGTTGGTACAGACAGATATCCTCTGCTTTTTGAAGGTTTGATTTACTGCACTTCACTTTTACAAAAAAGTGCATTACATTAGTACCTGTTCCACTAACCAAAAGAAATCTGAAGCGGATTTTCAGTTTTAAGGAAAAAAAGGTGAAAAGCAAAAGTAGGGTTCAGAGTTTGTTTTGCAGCAAGCTCTTACAGAAACATCGCACACTCTGAGTGGTAATAGCAGCTGGCCAAGCTCCTTTCCCGGGAACCAGGCCCAGCCTCTCAGTGTCAAGGTGCCATAGCTTTGAACGGTGTCTTTGAGCACCTGTGCTTTACCTGGATATATTTTGTGCATCAATTAGGAAGATGTGTCCTAAGGTAATTGTTCCTTCACTGTACGCTATTTTGGCTTATGAGAGGCTTAATAGGAAGGCTCTCCTTTTGATTAGTGGGGGTGGGGGGACCAGTATTTGTATACAAATCTTGAGGCCAAGTCTCACTGTTGTCTCTGACTTTAAGGAGAAAGTCCCCTTAAATGTTGGTTCTGATTCCAGAATCAGAACATGAGTCTACTAGACGTAATTTTTGTGAGAGAAGATAGTATAATCTGAGGAAAGCCTCAGGGAACATTTGTTTGCTCTGCTCTCTTTCCACCTGGAAGGCCTCCTTGTCTTACCTGGGAATGCCCACCCTCTTCAGAGTTCAGCTCCAGCATCACATTGTCTGGGGTGCCTTCCTGATGTTCCTTCCTCCAGGGCCTCTGCGCTGCTCCGACACATCACAGTGATGGGGTGTGGCAGGGGGGTTCATTCTGTTCAAGGTGGGCACCTGTGTATGTGTCAGTTCTGCCCCTTTGGAGCTTCTGGAAGGTAGGAATCATGTTCCCCTCATCTCATCAGTCTCTGGAGCAGTTAGCACAGCCTGGTACATGAGCACTCCCAGGCAGTGCTGCGGATCAGGGAGGAATGGAGTTTTGGAATGTTCTAGGACAATTCCAGAGGAATTTCCTAGATCACAATTTCCAGCATCACATTTCTTCTTTGGCGCATGAAAAGGATCTCAAGCTTGCTGGACAAATGTCTGATGGAGTTGAGTCTCACTGTCATCTTCCCTTTTCAGAGTAACTTGCAGGGCACAGAGAGGTAGAATGACTAGCTCATAGAAGCAGAAGCAGGCTGTGACCTGCTATCCCTGAGCATTCAGCCTTAGGCTTAGTGTCCATAAGTCTCATTCAGTCTCACTCCTTGTGCTTTCTTTCAGCAAGAGACCCTGAATGATTCCAGCAGCACCAGTGCAAGTCAAGAACTGAAGTCTGCTGCGAAGACCAATTTTCACAGAACCAGACAGGGACTTGGGACTTCTGATGCCTGGATGGGCTTAAATCTCAGCGTTCTGCAGGGGCGAGTTCTCTAGGAACTTCCTGAGACAGGAGCTGGTTCCCTGAGGAAATTCTGCATAGGAAACTTATCACTGTGTGGGGCTAGAGTGTTCAGGGTAAGGAACAGGGGTGAGGAATCGGGACAATGGCTGTGTGGGGGCAGCTGTGGACACAGGGAAGGAGGGTTCAGGGCCCCGAGTCTAGCCTTTCAGGGCTGACCTTGTGTAGCTCAGATTCTCAGAAAGGGAAGGGGGTTGGGGCCTAGGACTAATGCTATGTTTAGGAATAAGGGAAGATTCCTTGACTGGCACTTTGCCTGGGCTATGTCTTCGGGAACCAAGGCGTGGTGAAGGGTGGAGGTTACTGCAGCAGCAGTATTTTCTCTGCATCAAAACTCTATTAAACTCTAAGGTAGTCTTTGCCTTTTGGTTATTTGGCTTTAACTCATCTCATCAAGGAGAAATGGCTTCTTTGGATCTTAGATAGTCAGAGCTGGAAATAGCCAGATAGTCCTTTGGGAAGAGGGGTAGTCCTGCTTATAGTCACACGAAGAGCTGGGGGCAGAGCTAGTTCTAGGGCCTGGTGTCTGGCTTCCCAGCTGACCATTCCCAATCTCCCTCTCTGCCCTGCTTCTTGCAAAGTTCTCTCGCAATTTGGTGTCTAGCTCATGCATTGCTGTGGGACTTTTCTCTTTTTCTTTTATTATGGGGGGTAGGGGTTGGGGTTGGAAAAGGTGTGTGGTAGCACAGAAGCACAGCGTTTGGGGGCAGTTGAAAGAAGTGGTCAAAGTTGAAGGGAAGGGTACACACTGGTCATCCTTAAGAACCAGCCAGGATTTGTAAGAGAACTTTGCCTTCCTGGTAGACACACTGACTGCTAAGTTACACATGTTGGGCCCTTAGTTTATGCCTGCACTGCGCTAAGTGCTGTATATATACTGGTTAATTCAATACTCATCAAACTTTTATGAGGTAGGTAAGGTATGTGATTTTCAGAATACAAAGAGATTGAGGTTCAAAGAGGCAAAGTCGCCTGCCCAGCATTACAAACGTATTGAGTGATAGAGGCTGGATTCAGCCCTCTGTTCTGATCACTCAGCTACTCCGCTGCTTTAAAGAAGGAGAAAATGGGGCTGAGATGGCCCCATTATTGGCCAGTAATGGGCTGAATGAGGTGGGCGAAGGGCGAGGGTGTCTTGCATCAGATAATTATCCTCTGCTGCTGACTGAGCACGGGCAGGTGGTGCAAAACTGAATTCAATTTCTCATACTGGTGACTGTCTGGATCCAGTTCTTGTTGCTGTAGATGTAGGAATATACTCCGTAGCGGTCCTTCTTTCCACAGTCGTCGCCCCAGGACACCGTGCCCACCAAGTACCAATGGCCTCTCTCTTTATCCAGGGTTACCATGGGACCTCCAGAGTCACCTGCACAGGAGTCTTTCCCCCCTAGATCAACAAATGAAAGAGATACTGAGGTTAAAGTAACTGGTCTCCTTCCCTAATCCCCAATCCAAAGGAGCCTCCTTCTTCCCACTGCTGACTTGCACTTCAGAGAATTGGGCACGAGGGGGCGCAAGCAGATTATTTGACTCAAATCTGGGCTCAAAAGTTCTAGGTCAGGCCTCCTCAGAGCCCAGTGATTTTAGGAAGGGCAGGTTAAGAACTCTCTTGTTTCATAGATGAAAAGTTGAACTTGGAGAAGGGAATAATGGAAATTTCTTAGCACTCTACTCTCTGACGCAGCTTCTCCAGCAGAATCCTTCCTTTCATGACCTTCCTTCCCCTCTCTCACTGTTCAGGCTCCGAGGTCTCCAGGCTTTCCATTGCTGGTCTCCGCACCACTTCCTGGCATGAGGTGCCCTATTATATGCCAGCCTCTTCACTCACCTTCCTTATCCCCAGCACAGATCATGTCCCCGGTCACTTTCTTCTTCACTGGGGCATAGGCATTCTGGCAAGTGCGGTGATTAACAATTGGGATTTCAATCTGAAACACAAAGCCATTGTTGGTCCCCGGTCCAGGAAGAGGAGTTCCTGCTGTTCTGACACCCCCTACAGCTGGCTCTTCCCCATCCCCATCCCCATCCTGGATGAGCCTGGGACTCCCTTAAACCAGGTCTCAGAAACTGCCCTGTGGTACAGGTGAAGAAACACTGAATGGAGAATCAGGAGATGCACGACCAGATACAGTCTCAGTCATGAACTTGCTGTGGAACCTTGGGCAAGTCATTGGCCCTCTTTGAGTTCCAGTTTTGTCGTTTGTAAACTGGTGATGATAATACTTGTCTGGCCATTCCAGAGCATTTCACATTTTTCCATCATCACATTTATCACATCAAAAACTACATTGTGTACTTGACTATCAGCCCCAAGAGGCCAGGGACTAGGGCAGTCCTTTTGTCCCCCAGCGCACCTAGTAACTAGCACAATGTCTAGTACCTGGGAGGCACCAAATAAACATCTGAGAGTTAATGAATGAAGGATGGATGGTTGTTGTAAATTTGAAAATTTTAAAGTACATTAAAATAACAAATGTTGAAGGATTTAGAAACTAGCCACGGCAGTCATAGGATCCAGTCATGTCAGAGACAGGCAGCTCTTGGAGAACGTCCAGTGTTGCCCCTGACTTTGCATCTTGAGATACTATTCTATCGTGTAGAGAGACAAATTACTTGCTACCCAGCAAGTCAGTTGCAGCCAGGACTTGGAGCCATGGCTTCTTATTTCTAGTTCAGTGTTCTTTTGTTGATGTGATGTGAATGTAATGTAATGATGTGAATGTGAAGTGCTAAATGCAACAGTCAAGTATATACTGTAAGAACTGCAGCTCTCAAGAGCCTATTCTTTGGCCCATTTGTGTTTAATCTGCTATACGAGTCTTCATCATATACAGATGGACCATCCTTTTGGATCTTCTAGTCTGATGTTTTCTGTAAGAATTTCCATGAGCTGAGCTACAGAAACAGCCAACAATGTTTAGAGACTGGAGACCCATGCTGTACAGACTAAACAGATCAAGCTTGTTGGGATTCACAGTCCCAGTGAACTTTGAGGTGAGTGTGAGCCCCTGGTGTCTTCCTCAACCACCCTCTGCTCAAGCCTCTAAGTCCCTGAGTGGCGACATGGAGCAGGAAGGTCCCATTCAGGGCAGAGATGTCACACTCTGTAGGGCATAAGTTGAACTTCACCTCCATCAGGGTCTCTGGGAACCTCTGTAAGAACTGCTTCCCCCAGCCACTGACGATGACCATAGCCCCTGGAGGAGAAAAGAAACAGTGGGAGCAGAGAGGCTATCTGTGGGGTTTTCAGAAGGTAGCATTCTGCAGCCCGATCCTCCTCTGCCTGAGGAGGAAGGGCTGCATTTGTACCCTCTGAGAAAGGCAGCTTGGTGAGGAGGAAGACTGCTGGGTTGGAGGTTAC
Source organism: Artibeus jamaicensis (assembly GCF_021234435.1). NCBI lineage: Eukaryota > Metazoa > Chordata > Mammalia > Chiroptera > Phyllostomidae > Artibeus > Artibeus jamaicensis. Next base: position 3,752,067 of record NW_026522046.1, on the reverse strand, counting down.
CTGCAACAGCAGTATAGGAATTTGTTTCTATGAATTGTTAGCTGGTTTGCTTAGTTGTCTATTCTCCTCACTGCCAGCTGGCATGGACCCTGGGCTCCATGAAGGCAGTCATCTCCTCTGTCTTGTGCACTGCCATACCCCTATGCCTGCAACAGTGCTGGCACATAGTAGGTGCTCGATCAATAATTGTGGGGATAAAAAAAGTCTAACTTAGTCCACGATATATTATGCTACCTTTAGCAAGTCCTCACTCCTTCCTCCCTCCCGTTCTGAGCCTCAGTTTCTCTATCCATAAAATGAAGAGGCCAGACCTGGGATCCTCTTACTTCCCCACCTCCCAGCTCTGATATTCTAGAAGTCTATAAAGTTGTCAAATCTCAGAGTGTTGTAGAAATGGGTTGTGCATTGAGAGAGAACTTATTTATTTATTTGAAGAGAAAGCCTGGATCCTGAAAACAGCAGTGGACTTTTAAGCTGAAAAACCTGGATTCTAGCCCCTGGATCTGCTCTTACAAGCTGTATCTTGGGTAAGTCACTTCACCTTGCTGACCCGCCATTTTCCCATCTGGAAAATGGGACTACAATACCACTTCACAAGGTTTTTATAAGTGGTAAATAAGTTAATGAATGTAAACCTTCATGTACGTGCTACCTTGGAACCAGTTCTGCCGTTTTAGGGGAAGCAGCTGAGGAATCATGCAGGCACTGTCAGCTACTTTCATTGGCACCCGAGCCTCACTGATGCCAGAGAAGAAATCTCTGTGGAGGCAACTGCTATTCTGCAGAGGCAAGATCAGGGGTAGAGAGAGGTACCTTCCTCCGGGGGCCGGTCTGGCAGACAGATGGGCATCACAAAGTCATTCAGCACCGGGCCCTTTAACAGCTCCACCAGAGCCACGTCATTCTCAAATGTGTTGGGATCATACAGGGGATGGAGGAAGATGTGTTTGACCATGAGATGCTGTTCAGTCTCATCTGACCGGGACCTCCAATGCTTACCTGGGCAAGAATAAGGCGCATGAGACATGAAGATAATGGAGGCACAAAAAATAAGGTCTCCTCTTGCTCCCTATAGCCCCCTGTCCCATCCAGCTTGTGTTTCCAGCCTTAACTCTTTTAGTACTTTCCTTCCCACCTTTCCCAGCTATCCTGCCCTACCTTCTTTTCCATACATATTCTCATGGGCTTCCATGTCTGTCTTGCTTCACGAGCTAATCTCATTGCCTTAAAATACTCATTCCAGTGCTCATTGCCACATGTTTTAATCATATAATCACCCTTCAGTGCCTAGATCCTGTGTTGCCACCTTCACGAAGCCTCTTCAATTCTTGAGTTGGATTCTTCAGTTAGAAGTCTTTTTTCTCTGGAGTCCCAAGACACTTTGTCTGTTTTCTCTCCCACAGAATTTACTGCCTTTTTTCTTATACCAGGGGTCTCCCTGCTCGTATTGTATTCCTTTATTAAGCTGTAAGCTCCTTGTGGGCAGGAACTAGATCCTAAAAAATACTTGTGTCCTTAGATCCTAGCATAGTGTCAGTAGGGGACTGAGTTGAACCAGCTGATGGTCTTGGGGAGGGGAAGCTTGGATTCTATGTGTATGGTCCACTTGAAACCATGAATTCATAGAAGCCTGAAGCATCTTTGGAAACTAGACTAGGCCCTTTATTTTCCCATTATAAAACTGAGGCCTAAGATTCACAGACTTGCTCCTGGCCCCTGCACCTGGAAATCATTGCCTTGAGCTTGGACTCAGGTCCCTGGACTCCAGTCTCAGCCAGGTGTCATGCCCTGATGAATGAGTTCGTGGACATACCCCTTTCCCAGAACCACAACTGGCTTCAGTAATCAGTTTGCCCCTCACTCACCAACGATGATTTTGAAGTCAGAAGGGGTGAGCCTGTAAAAGTCATGGAAGACTGGGTCATCTGGATCCAGTGAATGGTGGAGGCAGTGAGCCGCGGTCAAAATCCAGTTGGAGCCTGAGAAGAGAATTGTGCACACACACTGCCCTGCACTGCCCCCACCTGTCTTGAGCTGAGGGCCTTCAGACCACTCTAGGATACCCTTCTCTACTGCATTTCAAGGCCCCTAGTCAGACACTCATATCCTAATCTAAAGAAGAGCAGTTAAATCTGTGATTTTATCTGCCTATTCCAACCAAAGCCAAAGCCGAACATCTTAAACTGGGTTTCAGGTCTCCCTTAAACCCATGAGGTTGGTGAGCTCCCATCAGCCCAAGATGGGTCCACACAGAACCTTGTGCTTATTGCCCACCTCTCTGGCCTTGTAGTTCCTGGACCAGCATCAACAGCCTTGTCTGGAAACTTCTTAGATATGCAGACTCTCAGGCTCCCACCTCAGATCTACTGAATCAGAATCTGCATTCAGTAGGAAACTCTGGGAAATTTAATAAGATTCTCAAGTAATTCCTATGCACACTAAAGTTCGAGCACTGCTTTAGCATGGTGCTTCTGAACTGTGGATGAACCTTAGAATCACCTGGGGAATGAAAAAGACAAACACCAAAACAAAACAAAAGTAGTACCTGGGCCCGGAATCAGACCAGCTAAGTTATGGGAGTATGTCCCAGGCACGAGTATGTTTTAAAAGTTCCCCAGGTGCCCCTATGTCATCACTGCTCTGATCCTAACCACTCATTTTGTAGATATAGATCCTGAGGCCTGGAGCAAAGCAGAGAAGTCTAGGGTCACCCAGAAGGTTAGTGACAGGCCAGGGCCAGACCCTAGGTCTCCTGACCATTAGCCTAGAGCATGTCTCCTATCTTGTCTGTCTCTTCCACTCAATGGACAGGTTCCTTCCCTTTGTTTAATATGTGGTCAGGCTTTGGTTCACCCTGTAGGTGAAGCAGGTTATAAACCCATAAATAACTAAACCTAGAGGTATAACCAGGATGAACCAAAGAGAAAAAAGGCACCAGGGTTTGGTGGGGGGGTATCAGGTCAGAGTTCAGAGTCCCAGGCAGAGGCATTTTTGGGAAACAGGTCCCAGGCCCTACTTGGCTCCCTTGGGACCCACTCTGTGCTATGGCTACTAGGTTCTGAGTAGAGCTCCATGTAGGCCACCCTCTTTCACTGGAGACATTTTTTATTTCTATCCATAGCCAGGGACTGTTGACCAAAATTTCCAGGTGGATAAAGCGGGACAAGGTAGCTAGGTAGGAGAGCCTGTTTCAGAGCAGGGCTCTGGGCCATTTAAATAAACCCAGGTGTGTGTTGTGGTGAGTCCAGAGATGTGACTTTACCTCCCAGCTCTGCAAGAGTCCCTGAGCCAGGCTCCCTCTACCCAACTTTCACTGTGGGCACCACAAATGTAGTGCTTTCCCTCTTTCCTCCATCCCTTGGCCCCTTTCCTGCCTCTCTGCTTCCTCTCCCACCCCACAGTCCCTCTACAACAATGAGTACCAGGAGGAAGAGAGAGATTCTAGGTAGGAGAGCCAGGCAGTGTGGAGCATGAGAGAACGTGCAGCTTGGCCAAGGATAAAGAAGCAGAATTCTAACAACTTCAAAACATAATAGGGAATAAACATGAAGTAGGTACAAATTAGCATTGAATATTCTAGCACTGAACTTAAAAATTCGAGGCTTAAGAAAACTGAATTCTTAAAACCATGGGCACATAATCCATCTCTTTCACTCACATTCTAATGACATCGGCAATGGCTGACGAAGCGGTCTTGCTTCCCATTCTCCCCCCTGCTCCTCCTCACCATCTCTCTGCTTCTCTTCTGACCTCTTCCTCACTTCTGGTTCCTCCATGCTTTTCTGTCTTTCCTGATTTCTTCTTTCACTTGGGCATCTTCTGTCCTACCTGTCTCTCTTCCTCTCATCATATTTGTTTATTTTTATTTTCTCTTTTACCTCTCTCGAGTTCCCTCTCTCTTATTTTCCAAACCTGTCTCCTACTCTCCATGTCTCTTTCTGTACTCTCTATCTCTGTCTCTCCATCCCCGTTGCAGTTTCATTTCTTTGGTCCTCTCCTCTGTCTAGTCCCCACAGGGCTGCCCCTGTCACTCGTATCACTATCTGTGCCCCTTAGAGAGGCTCCATAGAGTGGGAACACTCAGCTTGGTGTGTGGCACTGCTAGGGTCACTTCCTCCTCGAGCAGTGCTCATGCCTGGTTGCAGTTTTACATCTCCCAGGGTGGCTGGTGCCTCCCCTTAGGTATGGGTCCCTGATGGGAGCTGTCCTCACCTGACTGAACCCTGGAGGAGGTGGGTCAGTAAGGGGTGAGGCCCACAGCCCTGGGAGCTGTCCAGGCTCACATGGACCCATCCAGACCTTTGTTCTCTGTGACAGGATCAAACCAGGAACTGGCTGTAGGCTCTAGAGTGCTATTAATTTTTCTATGATGTCAGAGATGGAATTGACCTTAGACAAAAAATTGCAGTAGGAAGCAGCTGCCAACCATTCCTTTCCTGCCCTTACTCCTACTCCCACCACCTTTAAACCATTACAAAATTCTGATGCTTTTGCCCTAGACAGGTGGCTCAACCAATTGATGTTTCTCTCCTCTCTGTCTCTCTTTCTTTGTCTCTCTCTCTCCTTTTTTCTCTCTCCAAAATTAAGAAACATAACCTCAGGTGAGGACTTAAAAAATCCTGATGATTCCACTTTCCAGTGCTTTTCAATCTGCCTCATTTCCATCCTTTGTCCCCTTATTCTGAAGCTAATGACTTCCCTCCCACTATTGCACTAGTCACCTTACCAAACTTCTGGGCTCCTTAGTCACCCTCCTTTTCAATCCATATTGGAGATAACTCCCTGGAGAGTCCCTGAAAAGAACTTTCCAGAGAACATGCTCATCAACCTGCCTTCGTGTTCAGAATAAAATTTAAATTCCTAAGGAGGGCATTTGAGGCCTTTGTACATCTCCCTTCCCTAACTTCTCTAGGGTGGATTTCCTTGTTCTCCCTGATCCTGTAGCCCTGGTACACCCTTCCTTTGAATCACATGTTGTTATCCATGTTTGAGGGGCTGACTCTATGACCCTTCCGAGTGCCAGCGACTGGCCAGAACTCTGTAGGTGTTTGTTGACTAAAGGAGGCAGCTAGAATAGGAGTACACGTCTCCTGGAACCAGCTAAGGGCTCTTTCTACAATGCCGTACTTCTGGGCCCTGCTACTAGTGTAGACAGTGTTTCTTTATGAAGAAACGTTGATCTGTCTCCAGAAAGAGGGTTGGGTACTTTCGCTTCCACCCTGGCCCCTAGACTGGGTCTCCTACCCCCTTCCACCTTCTCCTTACCTATAAGGGAGCCTCCACAGAAGGGCTGCCCACTTGGGTGCGTCAGCATGGCAATCCAGGGGGTAGTGCCTTTCTCAGCTGGGCGTCCATTGATGATCCTGGCTAACAGCTTCCTGGAGAACTTGGGGAGCCCACACACTGCAGTCAAAGGAGGGAGGGACACATCATACTCTTGGCTCCATCTTGCCCTTTGTCAGAGCTACCAGTTCATTTCTCTCTATTAGGAACAGCATCACCCTGGCTGGTGTAGCTCAGTGGATTGAGCATGGGCCTGCAAACCAAAGGACTGTGGTTCGATTCCCAGTCAGGGCACATGCCTGGGTTGCAGGCCAATTCCCAGCAGGAGACCCACAAGAGGCAACCATACATTGATATTTCTCTCCCTCTCTCCTTCCCTTCCCCTCTAAAGATAAATAAGTAAAATCTTTTAAAAAAGATACAGGAACAGCATCGCACCACCTATATATACCCTGACAGATTTCAGATCAGTGTCTCAATCTGCTCAATCCTGTTAAATAGCTTTTCTTTACATCTCCAGCTGGATTGCTCATAAATTTCTCAAGCATAGCAAAACCAAGCCCTTGTCTCTACCCTTCACCAACCTTCTCCTCTTTGTTATTCAGATATCTGTTATTGCCTGCACTGGCCTCTCTTTGTTGCCTCCCTTTTCTTTACTCCCATATTCAGTAACTAAACCAGTTTTTAAAAAATGACCAGGAGAAGTAGAGAGTAGTGTGTGTCTTCTCCGCCATGTGACATCATGACCCCTCGGTGTCTCAATATGTCAAAACACACAATCCAAACATCTAGAGGAAAGTCAAAATCTGAAATGTAATAGAACATAAGACATGGTAATCCTTGAAACCAGCTACGTATAAACTGTAAAACATAATTTAGAATTGTTGTAGTTCCAATGTGTAAAAAGCATGACATTGTCATTATAATATAAACTCTAAACAAAGGCACAGCATGACTGCATCCCATGGAGGGCCCTCACCCACAGGCTAGCTTGTGCTGCCCCCGCACCCTGCACCTCCACTCTTTCTGTGCCTAGACACCAAGCCCTGCTGAATACATCACTGAAATGTTTTTAAACTCCTCACCCTTACACTTGGGCCATCATAGCCCTAGGCTTAGTAGATTTTCACCATCTCCCTCCAGAATGATTGCAGTAGCTTTCCAGTCTCTCCCTCTAGCTCAGTCCCTCCCCACAAGTCACTTTCCACTCTATGCTGCCCACCTTCAGCCCTGCTAATTTTAGAATTTCCTGGGAGAGACTCAGGAATCTACATCTCTGAAATGGATCTCAGGTGATTCTCAGATACCCCAAGTTAGAGAATCACTAATTACAGGACAGAGTGCAAACATAGTATGGCTTTTAGGGCTATTTCTGCTCTCCCTTGATCCCCACTGCTCCCACTCTATGCACACACGTTTTCCTGCTTCATCTTTGCCCACTCTGCCCTGTCTTTCTGTCTCCCAGTGCGGCCTTTGCAGACCCGCTGCAGAGCTCCCCAGGCCCCCTCCAGCCATATGGACTTCTTGTTCTTTTTAAGTTTCCATGATACTGGAATCTCCACTTCTCTCATGACACTCACCTCCTTCTAGGCCTGTGTGAGAGACCTAGAAGCACAGAACCTTGCCTTGCATGTTAGTTTGAGCTCTTTGAAGTTAAAGACTTGACTAGCAGGCATTGCAATGAAGGGACGTGCAGGTGTGAGGACACATACCGGTAACCAACCCCATTCCTCATCACTTTTTCTTGGATGCTCTCTAGATGACAAAAAATTGTACTTTCTCTGTAATGTGAGGGGTTTTGGCTTTATGAGAGGCAAGTTTCTTTTTACAGAGTCAAAACAAACAAATACTAACAATAACCAAACCCCCAAATAAAGGCTGTTGATTATCCACAGAGGTTTTATTTCCACTTTAGACCCCTGACAGAAGAAATGGAGTGCAGAGGCACCTTACAGAATAGTGAGCTTGTGATATATAATATACAATATATAGCATCCTGTACATGCACTGCTCATAGACAAAGGAGTGTGGCTTCATGAACCTATTAGAAAAGTGGACACTCGCCAACTGTTATCTTGAAATCCCTCTCAGGGCTTCTCTGGCTGCCTTTCTCTGGTGGAAAGTCCCAGGAGGACCATCATCTTTGTGAGGGCCAAGCAGAGGCTGTTGGTGATTGGCAGCCCTGAGTGATGGAGCTAGAAGGACCCTGAAGGAGATCTAATACCTTCCTTTTACAGATGGGGAAACTGAGGCCCCCAAAGGGGCCTTTCCCTTTCCAAAGGGGAAAATGATTTGTCAAAGGTTATATAGCTCGTTGGAGGCAGAGCTGGGGCTAGAGCCCAGGACTCTTGGCTCTCTGTCTCTTCTCACTGCCTCTCACAGGCAAGTCTCTGCTGCCCTTTATGAAGATCCTGGAAGCCGGAGGAGTGCATCCTTCTGAATATCCATGCTGGGTGGATTCTCTGAAGAGCTCAGACTCCAGGTATGCTCGGCAGCCTTGGTGGGGTGAAGTCACTTCGAATGTCCCTAGCCCACTCTTCTTCCATTTTCCTGCCAAGAAGCACAGCAGGGCACATCAGGGGCCTTCTCTTTTTCCAAGCAGTCCAGATGACTCTCCATGCCTGGGCCTGGGGCTCAGGAGAGCTTTTCAGATGATACATTTCCAGGCTAGAAGTTTGCTTCATGCTTGTCTGGAGCAGCAGGTATGGATACCTGACTGCTGCCAGCTGGTATTTTAGAATGACATATGCTCCCAAGTGACATGTTCTGAGCTGACAAAAGGAATTTAACAGGGTTGGGGAGACTTCAACTACTATCATCCTCCCCATGTTACCCAAACTTTCTCTTTTTCCTTTGAAATCCCTTGAACAAGAAAGATTCAGGCTAAGGCTTAGACTGCAGGAAGCTTTTGGGAGATAAACCTCAGGGCAAGGGTTACCCTGGGAGAGAGGGGCCTTGGGGTATGATCTCCATCTTCCCAGACCTGAATGGTTTTCTTCTAGAGGAGGAATCAGACTTGTTTGTGCCCAAATGACAAATATATGGACTCAGAGTTCAGTTCAACAATCAGGCCCAGTTAGGCCAACAGTGGGTTTGATAAGTGCATAGGAGTGAATGAGGCCACTAGGTTAAAGCAGTCCTGAGAGGAAGGAGTGCTAGGACTGGCCCAGATATCTAGCTCCCTTGTAGTGCTGAGGACAGTGAGGCCTGGAGAGGGCAAGGGACTTGCCCAAGGCCACGGACCCAGGTCTCCTGTGTAGAAACTTTCCCCTATACCACTCTGCTACCTCTCAGGGTCCTGGGGCTGCCTCAGGGAGATGGGAGCAGCAGGTTCCATTCCATTTGGTCTGGTGAGTAACATGGAGTGTGCTGTCGGAAATGTGTGGTCAGCCTCACTCGGGCTGGGGCAGGGCAGGCAGGCCCGGAGGAGGTCAGTCAGATCACCGCTCCACCTGGAGCGCCCCCAGACCTTGTGGGGAGCCCATTTGCTCCCACACCCAGTTCACGTAGTTGGAGACCTTCGTGTAGACCCCATAGACCTGCTTGCTGCCACATTCTTCAGGGCCTCCCCAGGACACCAGGCCTTGGGCCACCCAGGTCTGGCTCAAGTCATCAAGGATGACAAAGGCCCCACCACTATCTCCAAGGCATGTATCCTTGCCACCCTCATAGTATCCAGCACAGAACATATTCTCAGTGACGCTGTAGTTGCCCAAGCGGGACTCATAGCTGGTTTTGCACTCGGCATGTGGTACCACAGGTAACTTGACATACTGCAGGACATCTGACAAGGTCCGAGTGCCACTGCTGATGATCTCATCCACTGTCACATTAGGATTGGAGATACCCCAGCCTGCCACTAGGCCTAGCATGTGGGGCACTGGGCCTGCGGGCTCAGGCCTTGGCAAGCAGATGGGCATGACGTGGGGTCCCAGTGGCACAGGTTCCTGCAGCTGTACCAGAGCTATGTCATGGTTGTAGTTCTGGATGTTGAAGTCTGGGTGGAGTACCACTCGGGCAGCTGAGCTGTTCACAGCACCCGATTTGTCCCGCATGTCGTGTAGGCCCAGGTAGACAGTGATGTGCTCCTTGGAGACTGGTGTCACTGTGTTGTCTCTGCGCTGGGAGCGCAGCACATGGGCTGCTGTGAGTATCCAGGACTCAGAGAGCAAGGCCCCACTCCCAAACCACTTGTCATTTGGTACCCTTGAGGTGTCCTCCACTACTATCAGAGCTTGCCATGGGAAGAGGCCGGGCTCGGCATTCCGGCCCCCAATGATCCGCTTGACCAGGTTTGGTAGGGAGCGGGAGGGCTGACCACACACTGTAAGGAGAAGGAGGGAGTGGGGACAAAAGACAGAGACTGGTTAGGTCAGCCATGTGAAGAGAGCCACTAAGAGAAATTCACATCTCACCCACTGTAGATTATACCACCACAGAACCCTACTCTACCTACATCATGGGGCCACACTAGCCTGGGAAAACTCTGTGTGGGGTCACGTTTGACCTAAGTCTTTCTAGCCTGGCCAGCCTGTAGTCTGGACTTTCTGTAGCTAGGGCCATCTATAGGTCTGACCATTTCATGCATGGACTGTCACCACCATGAACCATTTCTAGCCAGGATCATTTCTGGCCTAGACTTTGAGCCAGACCTATCTCTAGCAGTGGTAACCTCTTCCATTTTTTCTCTAGAATGGCATCTCACATTCAGAAGTGGTCCATACTGTGGGCACTCAGAAAACTTCTGAAAATTGTAGGTCATGGGCTTTGAGAGATAAAAGGAAACTAAAAGACTATTTAGCAGGTCACAACAAACACTGGACTGGGAGCCAAGACCCCGGAGGCCTTGACCTGGCTTTTCTCTCCTATGTCTTGTGTGACAAGACATAGAAGTAAATAAATTGCCCTTTCTAGATTTTAATTTTTGATTTGCTAAATGAGGCAGTTGATGGTCGCCATGGATATTTCAAATTCCTTTCATTTTTAGTTCATTTGCCCTGGCCACCTCATTTTATAGGTGAGTAAAACTTTACAGAGGATAAGTGACTAGCCCAAGGGCACATGGCTAGTAAGATAAGTGGCAAGGGCCTAACTAGATTCTAAGATTGATGTACTGGCCTATATCTTACAATGCCTCATTACATGTAAAGATCATATGGCAGGCCCCTCTAATCTTTTCGTTTCTAGGACAAAGGACTAATGCTGTGAAGGATGCCCAGGGCATCTAAGGATAGGGAAAGGTGGCATAATCTACAAGCAATGATGCATGGGCCTGTTCGGAGCCACGCATCATTGCACCCAGGAACCCTGTAGTACCTTCAGGGGAAGAAGAAAGGTCTGATCAAACTTCGTTCCACTGAGTTGTACCCCGAGCATGCACATGCACCACCAGCCTCCTGCAGCCAAACACCTTTGGCTCATGAACAGAAGGTCTTCAACATCAGACCCTGCTGGCTAAGAACGAGTTCACATGGGCCCTTCCCAGCCTGGTGCTTGGGGCTGGGAGGTAAACCTGGTATAAACATTGGCCTCCTCTTTGTTCAAATGTTCAGGCTACACTTCTTGGCCTTGGAAACTATCAACAGTCCTTTAAAGACCAAAAAGCATTTGCGTATTCTTGGCAACTTTGGTAGGTCAGGCTTTCATAAACTTAATGCTTTTCAGATGTTCTTCTTCCTGATGCCAAATGTGTCTTATATAATCCTGAGGCACCCTGTGTTCACCCCAGGCCAGATGTAGCTGGCCTTTGCTAACTGTCTGTGGTGTGGCCTTTCACAGTGGAAGGCCAGACTCCCAAATACAAGCAGCAGCCTACAAGTTGACACCTCAAGGCAGGTCTGTGATTAGCTCACAGAATGACTCATCTAGTGCCAAAAGGCTCTCATCTGGTGAAAGACAGGCCTGTGGCTTAGTCCATGATCATAACAAAGCCAGTGCTGAATGGTGCCTTTTTCCAACTAAGGTGCCAATAGCATAACTCAGGTCACAGAATGTCAGAGTTGGGGAAACATGGAGAACAGCTAATTTACAGATGGAGAAACCAAAGTTTAGAGAAAGTAAGTGACATATTCAAAGTCATTAGTGGCTAAGCCAGAAGTAGAGCCCACGTCTTATGACTGTAGCTTCATTTTCTCTACAAAAAAACTGATTTTTTTGATATGCTGTTATACTTTTGAAAGGTTGAATAGTGAAACACGCTTTTGAGAGAGCTCATTGACATGGGGCTATTCTTTTAGGCCGACGCCATTCTATATCCTGTCTTTCCTGGGAGAAAAGAATTTTCTTGACATCCTATGGCTTCTGTGCTGAAGTCAGACTTGGGTTCTAGGGGACTGGAGGCGCTGAGGGAGGACTTTTAAAACAAAAATTTGATAGTCTAAAATTTTGGGTTCATGAGGATGTCATAAAATATAATCAGAATCAAGAATGGCTCAGGGTTGCTTGTGCTGACATCAAAAGTCTTGGGCTCGCCTTCTAGGTCTGCCCCTGACTTTCTCTGGGTATCCTTGCATAAACCATACCTCAATTACTCTTAGTTTCCTCGTCTGTAAAGTAAGGGACAAATACTATTTGCTTAACAGTGTTCTTGGAAAGGTACATATTATGATGACCAATAAAATGGTTTTCTCCATCCTGGCTTCCCTCTGGGTTCAATCTCAGTGTTTTAGGAGGAGAGAATTTATATATCTCCAGCCTGGTACAATGATATACCATGTTTCCCAATGATATACCTTGGTTTTCCCAACACCAAGTGTTAAAATAGTTTTATGACTCATTATATCTAAGATATTTTGTATAAATATAGAGGATAATGACCACTAAAAGTTATAGAATGTCATGGATCACCTGTTTCTGCTCCCTCCCTTCTGGGGTATGGAATCCTAGCCCCAGAGAGGTGATATTACTTACCAAAGATCACAATTAGGAAAGAACAGAAGCAGGACTAGGACCCAGGCCCCTGACTCCCAGCTCAGTGCCTCTTCCCCTTTCAGAGGTTGCAGCCTGGCTGCCCAGGATGGAATCTACCTGCAGTGCTGTTTTATTTGGCCCATATGGTATTTTAGCAAAATAGAGATTTGCCCCTTCAGTCTGTCACAGTTCCACCATTCCCCATTTTCTCTGAGGCTTGACCAATGGTAAAACTTTGAGTATCTTTCTGGCTAAGCCTCAGTGAGATGATGGGGATCAGTAAACTGTGGGTAAGTTGACCTTTCTCCTGTTTTACCACCTCAAGAATTCTTTCTTGAGCGTAAGGCCCTCCTAAGTGAAGTCTTCCTAACCGGCCCTCACCCCTCCACTTCCAGACAAGCGCATGCCATTACTTCCTCCTTCTCTGGGATCTCATAGCTCCTGTGATGGCCAAAATGGAATCCCAAATGCCAACACTTTCTTCAGTTCTTAAGGGTAATGGTAGATGATTCCATAGCCTTTCCATTTTAATGTCTAGAATCCTACTGAGTGTTATTGAGGGTTATTAAAACATAGCAGTCAGATAATAACATTATATCATTCTACCTAACACTCAAATTCAGTAAAATACCAGTGCTACCCATTACTTAACCACACCGTGAAGCTCCTTATAGGAGCAAATGAGCAGACAGAATCAGTACTGCTCTTCATGCTGTCTTGAATGGTTTTGTCTTTCAATTACTGCTATTCTTGCTTTTTTAAAAGCATATATTTCTGTGTTGTGAATATTAACTTCAATTTTTGTGGGTTATTTGTTTAACCCTACAGTGTGCATTTAGGACTAGGATTTTCTAATAAGTTGATTGCAATATATACATATGTGTACCATGATTGTGATGCAAATCATCCATACTTTTAATGCTGATGCAACTATCTACAAAATATCCCCTAAATCCATATGCATGGTGATGCTCTTTGTTACCAAAAGTCTTTTTTCCTTTTAAAGTGGGTCAGTAGGTAAGCTACAAGGAGGCAGCAGTTAGTAGAGTTGAATGCATTGATCTTTGAAAGAACTTACTCTGTTGGTAGTTGTTACCTGATGCTATTTGTTTCCTCTATAGCACAGTGAGTGCTTGAGGATGGGGTGCCTACTTTCTTGATTTTTCCAACACATGCAAACTGTGTGGGATAAAAACTGGGTGTTCAGGGAGTGGAACTGCAGAGAGAAGAGAAAGAAAGGCTCCTAGCCTGATATAACAGGTTGGTTTGAGAAGGTGTGAGGCTGGGCTTCTCTGACCTTTGACCCACAGAAGGTAGCTTTAAAAACAATCAAAGCATCATGCCCTTTACTCCCCTGCTACACTAACAGCCAGAGCACTCAAGGCCCAAAGGCCTTGAATAGGAGACCATGAGGCAGAGGACTTGAGCGTGAGGTACCTGGCAGGCAGGTGGGCTGGTTTCTTCCAAGTACTTCATTTATCCAGATTCCTTGGGCAGAACAGGTATATATACCTGGGAGAGTAAAGAAAAAATGAAGTAAAGGGAGAAATGATTGATGTAAAGCACATGAATAATTGATCTGTGTTCCTAATTCCTGTATTGTGGATCATTGCAAGTCTTCCAAAATGTCTTTCTAATGCCGTTCCCTCTGAGCCAGTCCTCTGCAACATGAAGGTTCTTTCTAAAAGGAGATTCTGCCCATGTTCTTCTTCTGTTCAGTATCACCAAAGCTCCCCATTGCCCTCAGAAACAAACACCACACACTTCAGCAGGGCCTGTGCAAGGCTCTGTGCAATCTGACTCCCACCTGGCCTGTCTGGGGGCTGCTCCATCCCCTCCTGGCTCTGCTCAGCCCCTGGCAGGCACTTCTCATCATTAGTCACACAGGCCTTTGTTCACACAGTACTCTGTGGTATACATGCCCTTCCCTTCCTTCTCTACTTAACAAACTCTTTAATGAATCACACTCATGTCTACCATCTCATTTGAGTGTTAAAGTAGCTTTGTGAGCTATATCACTGCTCCCTTTTTGAAGTGAGGACTTGGAGGCCTTGAGAAATTGGGAGAATTTTATTACTGCTAGTCTGTGGCAGAGGCAGAACTGATCAGCCTTGCCATCTCCCTGAGGGTTCCTTCGCTGTGGCGGGCTGTGGGTGTGTATATGTGGATATAGGGTTGGCATATGGATACACTCTTGTGGTGCAGGCTTGAGCCAGGGAGAGGCAAGGCATGTCTCCAAGTGTTTTTTCCTTCCCATTCCTCCCAAACTGTGGCCAGCTGACTGGCTGTTTCAGGTCCAACCTAACCCTGAGGCCCAGAAGGTGTGAGGTGGGAGGGGGCTGATTTAGCATGCAGGGCTCACCTGTGATATTGTGGTACATCTTATAGTAGGGCTGCTGGCAGGAGTATCTGATCTCAGATTTGTATGTGGTGAGGTTGTTCCTTGTAGAGAAGGTGACCAGCCCATGTTCCAGCTCTGCAGGGGATCCACAGTCAGCAACTGAGAGAAAAGAGAGTGAAATCCTTCAATTACCCTTCGTTCTTCCTGGGGCTATCTGGTATGTCTGTCTCATACAGGTGTATAGGTTGTGCCCTGCACACAACTTCAGTAAGCTATGTTATAGTGCATGAGAATGATGCTTTAGGGATTGTGGAGGGCACAACCTGTGCAATCACCAGTGGCCTTGCTTTGGGGGCCTTTTCCATCTACCATGTGATCAACTCACCTGGCCTGATGTCAATTTCAGGGCAAGGGCAGGTCTGCTGAGATTTAAGCAGCCCCATCTTCTTCCCCCCAGGACCCTTTCCTTGACTTCCAGGTCTATTGTGCAATCCTCTTCGTCTCTCCTGCCTAAGCATAAAGCCTACAGCTTAGCCAAAAACTTCTGGCTGACAAGAGCCAAAGAATATTCAGTTCTTCCAGATCCAACCACATGCTGAGTAAGAGCCATTAATGTGCTCAAATAAGTTTAGCCAAAAAAATTGACAGAAAGAAAACCACCATAGTACCACCGTGCTGGCTCTCTATAGACACAGAAGTCAGGAGGTAGGATCAGGGCAAATCAGCTTTTAGTCTTCACCCGCTTCTTTTCTCCAGTCATTGGTGTTTGGACATTGGGCCTGGCTACAGGATGAGATCAAAGATGCCTGCTCCTCAGAGGTGGTCTTAGGGGAGATCATTCATCCAGCCATGTCTTGGGGAAGTTTCCAGCACTGGTAGAGTCCAGTAAAAGTCTGCCAGGAGCCAGGTAGAGGCTGAGGACCCAACTTGTCAGTGTTTCTTCATGAGGGTGGTGTTTCTCCACTAGGGTGTGGTGTTCATTTCCAAGGAAATCCTTATCTTGGGTCTAACAACCCCTATCAGAGTTGAGGAATCATAGAGGGATCACAGAGCTTCATAGTTGCCAAGAAACATTAACACAGGTAATCTAGAATATCATCTTCACTGTAGAGATGAGCTCAGAGAGTAGACTTGACTCATCTAAGGTCATATAGCATGTATGATCAGGGAACTAGACCTGACCTTATACTCAGTGGTTTTTAAATAAACCAAACTGGCCATTCTTAAGGATCTATTTTCTAGTTGAAACTGCCTATAATCATATTAGCTGGATAATGATAGACATCGGTTGTAATCTTCTGATAACCTCAGAAGACTGCATTCCAAGGCCCTGTTGGTATTTCCAGAGTTTCCTTCTTGCTGAATTTTACCTGCTCATTTTGGAAAGCAGAGAGGGGGCAATTTACTCTTGAAATACTATATTTAGATATTATGACTTTTAACTTTAGCACTCCAGATTCAACTGTTTGATTGAACAGAGTTGTCAAACTTAAAGTGTAGTTAACTTCAATGTCCTCAAGGATGATGCAGGGGGTGAAGGATAGGAGTAGATGGAGGTCCCTCCTACCCATGAGGAAAACAAAAGCCAGGAGAACTGGGGAGTGTTTTGTCCTGGCCTCCAACCTCTCTGGACAAATTGTTCCAATTTGTGTCCATCACCAGTGTAGACACACTCTTCTAGTCTGTGAGGAGAGCATGTGAAGGTCAGCAGTAGGACAGCAAGAAGTGATTGTATTTATTATTGAAATCTATCAACGGTTTTAAATGTATTTTCCTGCTGAGTCTCAAATTATATTTTTCTTCCCTTTTTAGGAAATGCCATTGATTCGTGCCTGGATGTTGGTATTAATCTTGTCTACCTTAACTTTGTTCTATCAGTTCATTTTGCCTAAGGTAGCCTGAAGACCTGATACCTAGTTCCAGGTGGAGAAATTCCACGGTGGTCCTAGACATGGCGAGATGGTCAGGCTATATGACGTGGCCAGCACTAGTGTGGAGAAATTTTCTGGGTAGAGGATCTGCTCTGCTTTCACATCACTCCAGAAAAGTAACTTTGCCTACAGTTAAAGCTGGTTCTATAACTGTATAGAAGAGGTGAATGGAGTGGAAAATGGAGGTCACTTCAGCTTGGGTAGAGTGAGCAGGGAAGGGGGTGACAATCTCCCCCAGTCTATGTGGCAGGCAAACGTCCATGTCTTTGTGTGGCCTGGCAACAACTTCCCTTTTTGAGAGTTCTGGCACCATCAAAGATGCCATATCCAGACCCTGCTTTCTTAGCTACTCTACTACCTTCTTGGCTTTAGGAATAGTTTCATCCTTTTCTCTAAATCTTCCTCTGGCCACTTCCATGCTCTGGAATTAAAGTGTCCCTTCCCATTATCTTGGCTTCCCTTTCTCATTATTCTCTGGGATGGGATACACCACCCTCTGTCTTGTCTCCATTGTCATTTTTTCTTGACATTTATTTTCTTTCAGACACATGTTTCTTGACCTGCCACCTTGAGCACTCTTTGCCATAATTTGGGGGCTTCCTAAAGAATCACAGCTGTTGGCTCAACTCAGGGATGGTCCACTCTCCCACCCAGCCTCATCTCTGTCCTCCCTTTTGGTGTATGTATGCTCCAGCATCACAGACCCTTTCTGTACCTCTCTCGCCTGCTGTTTTCCCCACATGGGAAACTCTGTGTGTCCATGCTATGGCCACCCTCCAAACCTTACAGATTGCTTTTTGTTGAAAGCCTTTTCTTTCTTTCTTTTTTCAGTTTGTTCAGCTAGTTTCTTTTTTTGAAAGCCTTTTCTTATTCTTCTAATCAGATAGGGCTGCTTCTAGATTTCTCTTTGCAGAGCACTTTATTTATTAACCTCTCTCTGATGGATGCACCTTATGTTGCCGGTATTACAATTATTTGGGTCTATTTCAAACCTTCTGCCTAAATTATAATTCCCTCTAGCACATTGAGTACAATATTTGTTATACTTTGCGGGCTTAAAAATACTGATTCAACTGGCACTTGTATTTTGTGCTATCCCATGCCCTGTCTTAGGGGCACTCCTGCCGTGCACTGGCTCCTCAGTCTCTGGACTGTTCCTTGTCCATCCTTGCAGGATTCTGCCCTCCTCAAGAGGCCATTTCATTACCAAATTGACTAGTAGTCACCATGCAATGCAAGGCTTCTCTGATGTGTGTATCCAGGTTTTGTTCAGGCTGAAGCAGAGATTTCCAGCATGCTGGCTGCCACCTGCAGCCCTTGTCACTACTTATGACCAGGGGTGTCTCATGGCACCTGAGCTGAGGACTGCTGCTTTCAAGTATGATGCCTATTTTTTTGAAAAACTTTAATCAGTGAATTTTCAGAAATGCAAAATGTGTAAGCCCCAGAAGAAAGAACCCCTGATGGAGGACTCTCAGCCCTGTGTTTTGTATAGGTGGAAGGGAAATTTTTAGGCAAGAGGATATATCTAGACTCCCTAAAAATCTAGGCTACATGAATTATTCCTAGTTCCACCTACTTATGTTAAGAAAGTGGCAACAGGTAAAAATAGTAAAATCATAAACTCATAGGCATTCTGGCCCATTTAAACTTGGAGTGCAGAGTGGATTGGACAAACCAGGACCCACTTTGACCTGGTCAATCTAAGGCCATGTGATTGTATATTATTAAATCTTGTGTCTCTTGGACTGAAGTAATTTTTCCTTTGGGAAGAATAAAGTCCATTTAGAGATGCTAAAAACAATCTCCCATTGTCTTTTCACTATGTTCTAGAGTAATATTTGAATAATGAGTGAAACCTCAGAAGGGATTATTCTTATACACACACAGGAGTTTCAACTGCTTAAGACTATGTTGCCTTATTTAGCATCCTTTCTAATCCACACTGAAATGGGGAATGGAGTGTTGGTGGGTAGGGAGGGGTGGAGTAGCTCTGGGACCCTGGGGGTCTCATGAGTGGTCCATTCCTGGATGTCTGCATTGTGTAGGGGTCCAGTCATTCACTCGGTCACTTGCTCTGACTTGCTCTCCACATCCATTTCGGTATCTGCCACCATGGTGAAGATCAAAGAGGGATCAGTGGGTCCAGAGAAAGAAAGCAGGCAGAGGAAGGGAGAGAGAGAAAGAAGAGAAAGAGAAAAATTAGCAAGCAAAGCAGAAGCAGTTCATGCAGGAAACACAGAAATCACTCCACCAGGATTGATTGAGAATGCACAGTTCAGGCACAGCCAGTGTGAAGGACAGTTTCATATTGTGGAATTTGTGCCATCCAGAGAATTTGCACAGCTGTAAATGCTGGCTCAGGAAGATTATAACATTCTACTGCTGGAGCAAGCTTCTGATTCATCTGGTCCCAACCCTCATTTAACAGATGGCATTCAGAGTGGAGCAGGGCTTGTCTGGGGTCACTGCAGCAAGGTGGTGGCAGGGCCAGGACAACCAGTAATGTCTACTTCCTGTTCTGGTACTGGTTTACTCCCAACACACACACTTCCTGTATGTTCCCAACCCCTTTCCCTGAAATCCCTATGGACTCACAACTTCTGAGTCTTGCTCATCTTTGCATCTCCCCTAGGACCTGGCACATGTCCGGGACAGAGAGATATTCAATAAATACCAACTCAGTGAATGAGCAGAGGTGCCAGGTTTGTCTAAATAGGAATTCTCATAGTCCTAATCCAAGGTGTTCTGGGAGAACCAGGCCATATTGGGGGGGGGGATATATTTTTTTTGGTACAGAATGACAGGCTCTTTTGTACATTAACAAAAGTCACATAAAAGAGTACCATTGAATATAGTAGTGCCTTATTCTATCAACACTTCTGTTACAATAAAAAGTGTTCCATCAGGGAAGAAAATTGTTATTAAAGTTTCTTATTCTCCAAAAGCATGAATGAGAGAAACCAAAACACTTCCTAGTGAGGGAGTTGAGTGGGGGAAAATAAACTTTTATTGTATTTTTACTTATTACTGGTGCTCTTCAGTAATGATATGCACATTAACACAGTCCTCAGAATAATCAAGAATGTAGAAAACCAAATCCAAAAGAGTGTGAATACACTGCGTAGAGACCTTCAACTGTCTGAGTCTGTATTTGGATCTAGAACTTTCTGACTCCAAAAACACGTTCTGCCATCTATATTGCGCATCTTCCTTTACCTCCTCCTTCTGAACACCCTCTTGTTTGGGTAGCACTCAGGCACAGCACTACACACGAGTCACATGCTGGAGGAGGTGGCAGATGTGTCTGTTGGCATTTGAGTTCCTCCATGTCTGAACCTGGTCTTTCCCATATGATTTCCCTCTAGATCTTGGCATAGGCATCTAGTAAATGTTCGTATAAACATTTTGTTGAAGCCATAAAATGACCAATCCCCCCTTGCCCACACTGGTCTCTGACTCCATCCACATCATCATATTAAAAAAAGAAACTTAAAAACAAACCTGCTCTGTTCCAAAGTTATGCCTGGGATTTGTCTCAGGGGAGCCCCACCCTGACAGTATCCCCTTAGGGCAGTGGGAGTGGATCTGCCAGCTCAATGGGTATGAGCCACTGAGGAGACAGGGGACAGGGACACCACCCCAAATTTTGGATGGAGTCATGAATGAGGAGTGGGCAGGACCCTTCCTAATTCTTAACTTCTCACCTGTTCATTCTAAAGCAAATCCTTCTTCCCTTCCTCCGTCTCTCCCTTTCCTTCCCTTTCTGTCCCTGTGACTTCTCTTAGTACTGTTGACATAGATGAGTTTCCTAGAACTGTGGTCCTTACAAGCCTTGCATCAAAATAACCTGGGGAGGGGGAGAAGGGGTAGTGGCTAAAAATTTGTATTTTCACAAAACTCACTAGGTGACTGATATGAGCTACATTATGTTAGAATCTCCAGGATATATTCTAGAATATTAAAGCTAGTTTAAACTCTTTTATTTTACCACTAAGAAGGACCTTGTCGTCCATGGTCACAGGGTGTGTTGTGATCAGAGACAATGCAAGAATTCTAGGGGCCCCAGGAGCCATGCCAAACTGTGTCCCCTGCCTCATACATGCCCACTGTGCTGACACCACAGCCCTAAAACATAAGCTGTCTCAGAAGACTTAGTGGCTATGGCTGATGGCCACATAAAGACTGGCAAGGTCACTTGGCCGTGGGCATGGGGGACAAAATAGTTTCCTGAATTAGCTGTTACCAGAGCTAGTTTCAAACCTGGAGACATGCTATTTGTTTAGCAAGTTTGGCAACCTAGCTGCAGGCAGAGGGAAAATTAGTATTTAGAAAGTACATTGGGACCCACAAGAAGTTTCTTTTGGACTCCTAATGCCTTATTGCTGAAAGGAACATTAATAGTCTTTTCTGTCCAACTCTCATGTGTCTGTTGAATTCCTGGCCCCTTTCTCTTAAAGTGCACCTGTCAAGCTGTCTCCCTTGTGAGGTCTCTGCTCGAATCCTACCAGTGCTGGGGATCTCATGGTCTTTTTAATCAACCAGTTTTGTTTTCTTACTTTTACAGGTGGGAATCTTGTTACTCCATGTGCCATCCTTCAGACACTCAATCTGGAATGTGTCCATTTCCACATTATCCTAGGAAGAAACATGAAGAAGGTGTGGGGAGAAGGAAGAGAGGTGGGGTTGCTGGTGGTTTCCCAGTAAAACCAACTCAAACTACAAACCTGGGTGTCCTAAACTGAGATTTTCTAACCAAAAGCCTCCAAGGGCAAGCTTGACAATAAGGAAAGGATGCTGAGTTTTATTTCCCATTCCTACCCTGGAGAGAGTCAAGGGCTGGCTGTGGGAAGGGGTTTGGGAAACTCTCCCTGAAGGAAAAACTATACCCTTTGGCCATTGTTTCAGAGCAGTGGCTCCCACACCTGAGCAAGCAGCGGCATCCCTTAGCGCTTTTGCACAGGTTGCTGGGCCCTGCCTCCCAGTTTGGGATTCATTGGGTCTGGCCTGGGGGCCCAGCCTTTACACTTTTAATAAGTGAGGTGATGCTGCAGTGGGGACCCCACTTTGAGAGCAGTGATCCTCTAGCTTGGCTCATGTCAGACTCGCCTGGGCAATATACAGAAACACCGATCACCGGTACCATCCCAGAGATTCTGCTTTCATTGAGCTCAGGTGGGCCTGGGGGGGCAGCTCTGCTTATTAAATGAAGCAGGTGATTCCTAGGAAAACCACTGTTTCATCGGGTGGGGGAGTAAGCAGTGCCTCTCTGCCACCTCTAAAATCTCTGGTTTCCATCCCCATTTCCCTCAGCAAGCCTCAAACTTGTTAAGGGTATTTGTCCTGATGGTAGGGCTGAGCAGATCTAGATTATTTGAAATTCAAACCAGCCCACGACCTGACAAAAGACTTCATACCACTTCCAGAAGTAAGAGCCTCTAACACATGCTCTAAATTTTCAGAAGACTGGAATTTCTGAAACATCTTGGAGATTTATGGGGAAGCTAGAAAACACCATAGTGAAACCATTACAAGCTCCAGAAGCCTGTGTGGTCTGGGAGGCTCTGGAGAATTTCTCTGGCCTGGTGGGTCCCACTCCCCAGGCAGGACCCTGTACCTTCAGCACTTTGTAGCCTGTGTCACAGCTGATGAGCACCTGGTCTTTGAAAAAGTACTTGGCTTGCAAGGGCTCAACTTTCCCATGGACTGGAGGCTGTAGCTCTGGGCACTCCTTCCCTGGTAGGGAACAATGGAAGAGCAGCGTGTGAAAAAACAAGCAAAAGACCAGCAATGAGGAGCCAGTCCCTAGACTGCCAGGTGCGATGGAGGTGAGAAAACCACACACAGAACTGGGCATTAGGGGCCCGGACCTAATAAGCCATGAAAAAGTCTTACTGGAACCTTGAGTAGGTCACTTTTCAACTTGGACCTCTGTTTCCTCATTTATAAAATGAGGTGTTGGCCAGAAGATTTCATCAAAACTCTGTGTTGGATAGCATATTCAATGTCATTGAGTGCAACCCTTGTCTTATTCTTTTAAAAAAAGTCTCCCAAAGTAGATGTTAAACATATTTGCATTCGTACAGTGACAGGGAGCTCAGCACCTCCCAAACCTGTACCTTTTATACTGGATTTCTCTGATTAAAGTAAGAGGAGTTTCATATTGAACTGAAATCTATACCATTGTCATTTTTACTCATTGGGTGTAGTTTGCCCTCTGGGGGAACTCAGGAGGATTCTGATGGCTCTTTCTTCCCAAGACCATCCCTCAGTGATAAACTGTGATCATATGCCTCTGAGTCCTCTCTTCAAAGGCTAAATCACAGAGGATTCCAAGGTCTGGGGCTACACCTGACATTTTTTCCTAGACAAACTCTCTTTTGTTAATATTCTCCTCACTTTTGGGCACTGAATTTGATAATGTAGGCCAGGCCAGGATATTGGAGTTTATGAATTGAATTAGTCATGCCCATCTGTGGTCTTGTCACTGAAGTCCCACCTCTTCTTTTTTAAGTTATTGCGTACCCCTGGGGTCAAATGGCTTTATCAGCATTTGGGCAGGGACTGGCTGCCTTGGGGGTATTGGGGGCTGTGGGCTTGGCCAGTCTGGGAAGCACAGGAGGTGAACTGCCATAACAGAACATGTTGAGCTGCAGGCCCATGCCCACATTCCTGCCCAGACTTACAAAAGGCTGGAGCTGGAAGGGTCCTCTCCAGGTCCAATGAGTCACAGTATGAGCGGGTGCAATTTAAAAGCCAAGTTTTGTTTTTTTAATCCGCATGTGATTCTGAGAAACAGCAAGTCCAAATGCATCACCATTGCTGTCCTTAACCCCATTTTACAGATGAGCAACAGAGTCCGAGGAAAGCATGTGCCTTGGTGTACTTGGTGGCAGAACTGGGAGTCCTGCCACAAGCTCAGAGGAGTCCCAGGCCTGCACCCCCTGTCCCTCAGCCTCTGCTCCATGAGGGTTGAGCATGATGACCAAGTTACCTGTCGCCTTGTACGAGATTTTCCAGCCCCGGTTCTCGCCTGAGTTGTCACTGCGGAACAGGATCATGATGTTGTGGGTCTGGGTATTGATGGGTTCTGGGGCTTTCTCTCCACAGAAGGGTCCCAAAACTTTTGGGCCAGCTTTAATCTGCAAGAGGCAGGAGAGAGAAAAAGAGGGTCAAAACAGAGCAGTAGTGGCTGATGCAGGGACCCATTCTACACTGCACCTGGGGTTTTCTGGAAGCCTTCGTGTGAGCCTTACTATATATTTACATTTATAGTGGGCGTTACTATTCACAAGATTGTTCTACCTCCACTTTCCCATTTACAGTGTACAATGGCCCTGACAGTGGACAAGGTAGGCTGATAATCCTCTGTTCAAAGATGAACATCATGACTCAGAAAGGTACAGAATCTTGCCCAGGTGCATAGGATAGAAAAGGCCTCTGCTCTCAAAGAACATGGAGTCTAGTTTGGGGATCCTGACAATAAATATATGCTATATGTTTTTAATTTATGTAGTAAAATCTATGTCACCTATAAAATTCATCATTAGTATGATAAACAATAACTTTAAATAGGTGGTCAGGGAAGGCCTCCTTGAGGAGGTGACATTGGATTTGAGACATGTAGGATGAGTAAGAGCTTGTCATTGGAGGAGGAGGGAAGAATACTTTCCAGGCAGAGAAAACAGCATATGTGAATGTGAAGGCCAAGGGAGGGAAATATCTTGGAAAGTGTTAAGAACAGAGAGAAAGCCAGTTGGTTGGAGTAGAGGGAGTACCATGGCATGCATGAGATTGAAAGGCAGGCAAGTGCCACAGTGCGTTGAGGAGTTTATGTTTACTCCCAAGAGCAATCTTGATCTAATCTGACTTTCATAAAGATAAGCCTGGATGCTATAGGAGAACAGAAGAAAACCAGCTAGGAAGCTTCACAGTCGCCCAGGAAATGATGGGGTTTCCACTAGGATAGAGACAGTGGGATAGAGGAAAGGGAATAGGCACTATTAGCTGACCCAGATTTCCCAACTCCCAGTCCTGGGTCCTTCCTATGTCTTTAACTCTTCTCCTTCCATTTCTATGGATGAGAACTCTTTAACCTTCATTCAGTGACTTCTACAATCCTGGGTGATATCTTCATCTTGTCACCCTTAATGTAGAGAGAGGAAAAAGTAAAGCCCTAAGAGTTTAAGTTCCCGGATAAAGCTTACTGCAGAACCCCTGGAAGTTCTGCATGGTGGGCAGAATTCTGAGGTGGTCCCCATGACCTTCAGCCCTTGTGTTACTTCATGATGATCTTATGTTACATGATAAAAAGGATTTTGTGGGTGGCCAGGCAGCTACTTTTGGATTAAGGAAGATCCCTAGACTGTATCTGATTAAACTGGTAGATGTTATTTTAAATAATTACTCTTTGGGAAATGAGCTGCTTGGCCCCCTATCCTAGGAGAAGGTAGAGTGTAAGAATATCAATTTTCCCAATTCAGCAAGATTTTCTAGCATTCCCAGGGTAATGTTCCATTGCAGGCTTACCTTGATGTAGTCATAGGGACAAGACACCTCTGGATGGTCCTCAATGTCAAAAATGTCCTCAAACTGCAGGTTGATCATGAAACCTTCCTCCAGTCCAATCACATACAAGCATTCAGAGCTCTTAGGGTAAGGGTTGGGGAAGTCAGGGCTGGTGATGACTCCAGTTCTCTGGGTAAAGAGGTTGTCACTGCACTCCACTGTGGGAAACACACCCGCGCAAAGTGACACACCACACCATGGCCATAGACACTCCTTTCTTATCTGTTACTGCATGGTTTCCCAGTGGTCCCAAGAGGCGATCAAAAACAGGAATCATTATCCCCATTTCACAGATGGGGAAGCTGAAGCTCAGTGAAGTCACATGCGTAGTAATTTGCTGAATCAAAACTTAAAGGCAGCGAGTGTGATAAGCTTTCTCATCAGATACTCTGACATTGGTGGGAGGGAGGGGAACTAAGATGGAAAGATTTTGAGATGGATTGGTTGGTGGGGGGATGTCTGGACTGCTTTTGTCCTGCGCTCCCCTCAGCTCAGAATTCCATTAGGTTTCTGCTTAAAGCCTGCCTTGATCTTTCACACACACCCTCTCTCTCCCACCCCGGCCTTGCTTTGTATCCCTTCATGCTGCTGACTACTACTTGCCATTATGTGATGCATTTGTTTGTGGACTCCCTTGCCCCCACTAGACTGTTCCTCTGAGCTCAGGGATTCTGCTGTGTCCCCACTGCATTTGCTGCACCAGAGAGTTAGTGTCCTGGGATTCTGGCCATGGCTTAGTGCTGCTGAGGTTTATTTGCTTGTTTGTTTGTTTATTTTAATCCTCAGCTGAGGATATGCTTATTGATTTAAGAGAGAGAGAGTGATCGATTGCCAGTCAGGGCACATGCCTAGGTTGCAGGCCAGTTCCCAGCAGGGGACACACGAGAGGCAACCATACATTGATATTTCTCTCCCTATCTCCTTCCCTTCCCCTCTAAAGATAAATAAATAAAATCTTTTAAAAAAAGAGAGAGAGAGAAACATCAATGTGAGAGAGAAACATTGATTGGTTGCCTCCTGTGTGTACCTTGACTGGGGATTGAAGCTGCAACTTAGCTATGTGCCCTGACTAGGAATAAAACTTGCCACCTTTGGGGGTATGCAATGACACTCCAACCAACTGAGCCACCCAGTCAGGGCATCTACCAAAGTCCTTCTATTTGCTACTGAACCTTTGTCCTTGGGCTGACCCATCCTGGATCTAGGATGTCAATTCTATCTAAGCACTTGTTTATCCTGTTCATTTGCAAAAGAGTAAACTATGGACCAGAAAAGGGGCATAACTAACTTGAAGTTCTACCACTCTAGCTGTAGAACAATGTTTAGGATGAGGTTACCTGAATTCCCATCTGTTTTTATTTTCTGCCCCAGGCATTCTCAGGGCGATGATATTGCCCCAAAGGTGGTTAAAATTGGTCCTTGGTTGGGGGGCAAGTCTTACTCTTTCTATGGATTTACATAGATAGGTATATAGTATATAAATAATACACACAGCATATCTGTTGTATTAACATTTCATGGGGAGGGGCAGATATTAGGGAGATTAGGAAGACAATGTTTTAAAAAGCTCCTGGAGGCACAGGTGGAAATAAGAAAAAAGGTCAAGAAACCATGCTCATTTTTAGCCTCCATGTACTGACCACATAGTAGATACTGAGTAAGAGCTTACTGAATGGAAACCATAGAAAATATAACTCTCTAGTCTAGAAGGTAATTGCTCTCTATGTGCCTGCTCTCTACTGATGAGTCATACAGTGGTTTTATTCAGAAGAAGGTAGAAGTGTTTGAAGGAGAAAGGAAAAGAATTTTTGTTTCAAGCCTTGTCTTTCTCCAGTGATACCTCACTCAGCTTCCAAGGGATTTTTCCAAAACACAGATCCTTATCCTGCACTTACACTAATCTGTTGGTGATTCCCCAAATATTCTAAACTCTATCAGAGCTTGGAAGGTTTGCAGAAGCTATTCTCCCTGCCTAAAATGCTCTCCTTTTCCTTATTCTTTTGTGTCCATCAGGGTCACCATTTCTGGGAAGAGTTTGCCCACTCCCCAGGCAGACTCAGTTCTGATCGTGCTGTGGCCGCACTTCTGGTACAGCATTTACTACTTTTCACCATTTGCTTGTGTCACCCACTCACCAGGATGGTCTTCCCGGAAAGTAGCTGAACCCCTTTGTGTGCCCAGCTCTGCCCAGGCAGAGATTATGGCTGAATAGGCATGTTGATAAGTGATGCAACAGCAAGAATGAGATGTTTTCTCATTCTCTCAGTCTTTACTTCCCTCCTCCCTCTTCTTTCCTTTGGACCACGAGGTTCTCTTTGTCACAGGGGCACTTGGGGACCAGGGAATAGAAGAGAAAAAACTACTTCTGATGAGGCCTAGTTCCTGGTCAGAGCGAGGGGACTGGGAAATCTTTTCTTCTTAACTTGGCCTGACTGATGACCTGCAGTGGGAGAGGAGAGAGGGAGAAAAGGGCAGAAATTTCTGCTGCCCAGGAAGGAAGAAGGCCTAGTGGCTAGGGCTGCTGGGCATTTCATCAGCATCTTCTACGTAGTACCTGGAAGCACAGCTTCCTGACTTCATTTTTAATTGTTCCTACTTCGTATCTGTCCTTCCTCCAGGCCTCCCTCATCTGATTAGAAAGTGTCACATAGTGGTGATGAGTAGGATCATCCCTGGGCCCCACCTCGGCAGGTCCTGTTGTCCGTGTGGAGGATGTAGCCAAAGCGGCAGGAGCAGTAGTAGCCGCCGATGTAGTTATGGCAGTAGTGGTCGCAGGACAGCTCCTCGTCCTCACGCTCGGTGCACTCGTCCACATCTGTGGGACAGGCAGAGCCTCTCAGTGAGTCCATCCATGTGGGATGATGAAGACAACAGCCAACATACACAGAGCACCTAGCATGGACTATTCACTACGCTAGGAGATACAAGCATTTTGTCATTTACTTCTTGCATGAAGCCCAGAAGTAGCCCTTATTTCTGTTTACGTGAGCAAACTGGAACTCAGAGAAGTGAGATGCTTACCCAAGATTACAGAGAGTCAGGTTCAAATCCAAGCAACCTGACTCCTGATGGTACTACTATCCTCTAAGAATTGTGATAACAGTAAGCAGGACTCTTACTATGCCTACTCTATAGATTATGAAACTGAGACTTAGAGGCATTAAATAACTGACTCCCAGGCACACAGATAAAAGTGGTGGAGAGAGCAGGCACTCAAATCCAGGGGCGCTGGCTCCCAAGTGCAGGCCCTTAACTTCTACCCCATGCCATCTCTCCCTTTCTATGTTGCTTATAGGGATCAAGCCCTGTCATGAGCATTGGAAATATAAAGATAAAAAGGATGTAAGTTTTCAATTCAGTTTAAAAATTCGAACATGCATTTTCCCCCAAAGGATATATAAATGGCCAGGAAGCACATGAAAAGATGCTCCATGTCACTAGTTACGAGATGAATAGATACATAATAGAGCAAATGCAGTAAGACATTCATGGTAGAATCTGTGTGCCGAGTGTACATATGTTCATTGAGAAGAAGAGAGCACACAGCACTTATAATCCTCAGTGAGAAAGGGAGACCTGGGGATGAGCACCAACTTCTCACTTACCCACAGCCACGTAGTGGGCTTCAAAGCCTGTGAATCGCTCCTCATCAGAGAAATCTGACTGGAAAGTGATGGACATGAAGGAACCAGGGGAGAGGACCACTTCCTGGCCAGGGGTATGCTCAGTGTCTGTGTTCTCACTGCCACAGAAGATTGCCAGCAACTGGTCTTCAGTTTCTACCTTTGAGGTCAAAGAGAAAGGGAACGAGATGAATAGCTTTTCAAATTAGCTTCTCTGCTGGTCTCCTGTAGAAAAGAGGGAGGGGCTGCCCATGAGTAGACCAGGCAGCCTAGGAAACCCACAGAGTGGGGATTAGGGATATTGGGATTTAGGGAAAGACACATACTAGGTTAAATCAAAGTGGCCATTCAATCACTGTTTCATTCATTTTGTTTAGATCCATAAGGAGTAGCTTGACCTTTGTCATTCCCATTGAGAACCAAATGGCTACATCATTCCTGTTGACAACTAAATGGCTTATTTGTTGATAATAACTCCATTTTAAAATTCAAAAGAGTTAAATAACCTAATAGATGGATTCGATATACAACAAAAACTTACCACATTTCCAAAGAAAAACACTATATACAATATGTCATTCATTGAGCATTCAGAGTGTGTCTGACACTGGGCAAAGCAGATAGTGGGGATAATAAGAATGAGATAAAGAGCTGTGCATGGGGAGATAGTGTTCAGACTGATGAAAACACACGTAGAGCTGTTATACAATGTGATGGGAGGTTTAATGGAAAACTAGCTCTGGAAGTGCACTCAGAAGGGGAACTATCCCCATCAGAATGTAAGCTGCAGGACAAGAAGACTTTTTCTTTACAGATGTGTCTTTGGTGCATGGAACAGGACCTGGCACATAGCAGTTATTTGTTGTCAAGAACTCAAAGTACAACACTCATTCTGAAAACAATGAGAAGCCATGTAGTCTGTGGGGGTTGTAGGAAATGCACTTAGAAGGATAAGCTGAAATTAGATTTGGGTTGACCTTGAATGCCGTAATGATAAGTGATTTTCCTTCTGTGAGTAAAGGGAAGACATCAAAAACTTTTGAACAGGAAACTCATGTAATCAGAACTATATTTAATAGGAAGTTTTAATAATACCAAAATTACTGGAATCATCCAAAAATAGTGCATTTTTGTGTATGTTTGTGTTAGACCCAAGTGCAAAAATTGCCTGTTTGCTGAAGGAATTCACTACATTGGAAGAGCCAGAGGCCCTGTGTAAATTCAGAGATCCAAGCAGAGATCTTAAACTAGTTGTCTAAGCTGATTGTGTGTGTTGGTTTGGGAAGCACAGTATGGCAGCTGGTTTGTATTATTTATTTGACCACAAATACTTGGCTTACTCAGGACTCTATCATTTACACCTATCACAATTCTTTTAAGCTTGTATTTGTGTTTGCAACTTCTAGACTGATGTTTTAGGCAAGATGCATAAGAAAATCTCTCACCAAGAATGGCTTCTGCTGCATTCCAAAGTCATTAAAGGAACGTTCTCAGAGGCTGCCGATCTCTAGTAGATTCTAATGAATTCATTGTTTTGTTCTTTAGTTTAGTATGCCAGATTATCTTGACATTTGGCACTTCTGTTTTGAAACTAACGATTTATTTATTTAAAATAAGTGGATGTTTTAAAGGAAAACAATTTGCCCTGGCAACAAAACACGAGGACAATTAATCACTAACTTTGAGAATTGAAGTGTAAACAGAAGATGAGATCATGGCTTTGCTATTTATTTCTTTCTTCTGCAGACACTGGCCAAACTTGCAACAGACTTTTTACTGTATAAAGTGCCTATCTGCACGCAGCTGAGATGTCACTTCCTTGAACATCGCAGCTGGCTTTTTCATTTTTGTTATCTGAGTTTTCCAGACAGCTAAAGTTTTACTTAACTATAATTAACAAATTTAAAGCAGTTTTTGTTGTAATACTATTTAAAGTGCTTTATACATTTTATATATATACATATATATATATGAAATATGTATCTTTATATTTCCAATATAAAGATTTATAAATCTGCTTTCTTAGGTGAAACATACTAATCCATTCTTGCAGATTCAGGGACACTGTTATGAACATCAACCATCTTGGGGATATTGTGTTGCATAATGTTGTTTGGCCTGCATCGAACATCCCCAGACAATAATGCTTTAGCAATTCTTATATCTTTTTATGTGCTGTTTTATTTCCTGTATTTTTATGAGTTTATTAGCTGTAATATGTTATAAAACAGGAAACAGTTAAACTGCTCTTCTAAGAACTTAATAAAAATAGGACTAAGTAGGTTTAGGATGCAGTACTGGGAAAGTGTTTTTGCTATGAGTGACTGACTACATGAGCTAGAGTGGACTGTCAAAGTGATGGCCACTACTTTGGAATAATGGAAGGTGTGGCTGGAGGTCCTGAACCCTATTCCTGATCGGCAGTTAACTATTGTATGGCCATCTCCTCTTTAGTTCTCATTTATCTACCTAACAAAACAAGGGTTTGAAATAGTTAAGCTCTGTGTTCTTTTCCAATTCTGACATACTAGTATTTGAACAAGTCATTATTATACCCATACATACAGATCTATACATACATACTAGAAGATGGTGAGCAGGAGTTTCAATACACAAACTGTTTCCTGCTGAAGGATCTGATGAGCTTAAACTTGCTTGTGGTCTATAACCATATAACACAAAATAAATTACTAATGAATACTGATGTCCTAAGTGTTAACACTTCGAGACACCATAGCCTCCTTCCTATAATTTGGGATCCTCAATGTCTTTGGGCTTCTATAATGCCTTTAACATGGACACTTTCAAGGGAAACCGATCAGAGATCATTTGCATTAGAGAGAGACCTTGTCTTCCAGGTTTAGGGAACTTTTCAAGTGGGCAGATAAATTGTCATCACCTGCAGAGCAACGTTATTTTAGACAACGTGTGGTAAGCATGCCACAGCTGAGACCCATGGGAAAATCTGAGCCATGTACACCTTAAGCAGAAAGAAAAAGAAGGCCCTGGGACTCTGTGAATTCAGCCTGCAGTTCATAACAGAGTTCTGGAGAAAGAGGTATATTTAAGAGGTATTTCACATGCCCTTCTAGAGGAAACTGAGGTCTACAGAGAGGAAGTGGGTAAGTGACTTACTTAAGAGTAGAGAGATAACTACAAGCATTTTCTTATATCAATTGTACTTTGGGAATGGTTCTGACCCTGGAGAAAGAAACCCACCAATCCAGGGCATCCATGACAAAAGACATAAACACTTTGACAAACAATTTTTCTGGCTCAAGGGCTTCTTGAAACCTTATCGTGGGTGCGTGAACTATCTCCCAGAGAGGATGTGGCTCAGTGACAGTTCCAGCCATAACCTAAACAGAGGGGTGTCACTGGCCCTGGTTAATATTTGCAGCTGCTGCTATGAATTGTAAAATTTTATAAACATCATTTATCTCTGAGTACAGGTGAAAAATTGAGCCCTGGCTTCTCTTTGGATTGTTCCATTTCTAGGGTCTTCATGTTACCATGATGGAGGGAAATACCTTATCACATGAAGACATAAAATTCATAATAACAGAGAACTAAGAACCATTCAGTTAGGGATCACAGACTCTTCATTTTTTAATACCTTATTATGGGCAACTTTGTCCTTTTAGGTATTGTTATTTAGGGCAGTGATGTGTGGATGCATGTCCTCAATTTGGTTTCTTTCAGCTTAATTCAGAAATTATTTATACACCAAGGTCTGTCTAGACTATAATGTGGAGAATGCCAAAAAATACTTATTTGTTGCATGAGCTTAATATGCAAGTCCCCTGCTTCTTCCAATGTGAAATTTAGTAGGACAATAAGATAAGCACTCAAGTGTATATGTGTTAGGGCATGTCAGGATAAAGCTATTGCAATGAAAGATAGGAAGACCCAGGTGTTTTAAAAAGGGAAAAGATATCACCCAGCTGAAGGGAATCAGAAACATTTAGGAAAAAGAAAATGTTCTTTGAACTGGGGACTGAAAAGTGAGTGGGGTTTAGGCTCGTAGAAATAGTAGATGGAGAGTTGAGGGATCATAGAGAGAATATCCAGGCAGAAGGAATCAATGGCCCGGAGACATCCAAAGCCTCAACCATCCCTCCCTTCCCACTACCGCCTAATGTAGGAAAGAGCTTCCACTGAGGACAGAAGAAAGCTGGAGAGAGAGAGAGCTAAGGTGGAGAAGCCCAAGTCTGTTTTCTATAAATTTTCTACTTCAGCAGAATTGGCACAAAACTCCTACAGAACTAAGGCAGGGCAGCAGAAAAGTTGGCCAAATTTCTGTGGGAGAAAAACTACAGCTACTCTCCACATGTCCATAAAGTTATCAGAATTTAACAAATACATTGATGGCTACCCATTAGTTCCTCGGAACAATGGATAAAGAAGGTAGCTTAGAAGTGATCATTCTCATTTTGTAAATAAAAAACCTGAAGCCTAGATGATGCTTAAATGAATCAGACAAGGTCATTATTTAGTGAGCGAAGGCTCCTGGTCCACAATTGCAGCATCTTGATTCCATAGACAATGACACTCGTGTCTTTTTAAGGCATGAGGCCAACCAACAAAGGCTGTCCTACAGACCCAATGGCTCAAGGCTTTGTTGGTCATTGTTTAAAAGCTATATCCTGGAGCCCCTCTGATAATTTCTCTGGGCCCTTGAAAAGGTTTTCAGAGTTAATTTAGGAAGACATTCAGAGAGTGTAGTACATTGTCCAATTGTCTGTTAGTTAATCTGGAAACGACATTCCCAGAGTCTCCTTCACTGTATAGTTCCAGGGCAGGGCTGGCCAAAAGAAGAACTTGTGTGAATTGAGAATACAACAGTTTTTTTACTCTCCAAAGATTCTTACATGATAAGATACAGAAATGAACAGATGTAGATGTACCAGATAGGTCATAACTCGTCCTCACTCTCTTCTGCACCCAGCTCTTTTTTTCAATTGCTGTCTCTGATGACAAACAGTAGCCCAGACCTACCACCTGGTGCTTACAGATGGACCCACAGCCGTGGCAGCTGCTCAGAGCCAACAGCATCTCATAGACCTCCCCCCATTACTCCCCTTTCACAGCCCTATTTTAGTTCCTTAGATGGGCTTAATTCTTGGATTCCTCTGCAGACACCCATGCCAGGGGTTCAGGACAACTGATAAGGAACCTTTTTGTGGTCTTCCAACTCTCTATCTATGAGAAGCTGGGACCCTCACTTTCCCAGCTCCTCCTATAATTATATGAGTTCTAATGCCCATCAATAGCCATTATCTCAATACTCACAGAGGCTGTTTCCCTGACTGTACTCTGACAGATACCTTTGTTGACATCAGAAGTAGGATGTCAATAAAGGTGTCAAAACTGGCATTTGGTGGCTTCAGTTTGGCTATCAGTGAGGAAACTGCTATAGAAGACTTCACAAAAGGTGACCTGAGTGACACAGTGGTGAAACAAGTGGCAAAACTTGCCAGTTACCACTTAGAAGATGGAAAAATATGCAGTAATAAACTCGTGGATCTGGCTGAGGAGATCTTTATGCAAAATGTTGTGAGTGTCAGTGTATGCTTCTAGCTGTGGATGGCAAGGTACTTCAGGAAGAAGTTAAGTCTTTGGTGCACAAGCAAAAATTCGAGGAAATACAAGGGCCCAGGACCAGCTGGGTTGAAAAATTAATATTATTTCTCATGTCTAGTATCTATACCAGCAAAGCATTTTAAAAACAAAAATGGCCTAAGGATAAAAATCATGTCAAATCTCTCTTTGTATGATCCTTCATTAAAATGTAGAAGATTTAAGGCAGTGCTAGAGCTCCCTATCAGCTAGACAAACGGATACTGAAGAATCTTAAGAGCACTGTCCCATTGCACCTAAACATGTTCTTCAAAGTGGAGAGAAAGGCCTATTTTGAAAAGAACCATGGGTATTGTTTTTGTTTAGTTGAGTGAACTATAGTCTGATATGTGAGACACCAAAAAGTTTTAAAGAGAGATGAACCAACCAGCTGGGACTAGAAATGACTGAGACAATTCAAAATAGCAAGAGGCCCAGGTTCAAAGCATAAGAAATAGATGGAAAGGACTACTCAGCTGCAAATGGGCCATTTCTTATGGAAAAGGAAGGCTGTCTCAGCAGATGAAGCTGAGAAGCCATGGGGCAGAGTAAAGAGCCACAGAGAGCAATAGACTGGGAACCGCTCTCAGGGAGCAGAACTAGGCTGTAATCCAGAACTGGGCTCTGGAGCAGGCAACATGTGCCTGGCTGGATTTCAGATTCCTATGGATCATAACTGTGATATGCCTCCCACTCCTCCCATTTTTCAATGGGAATTCTATTGTGGTCATCTTGTGCTTGTGTCACCTAGACAAGGAGATGATGGGTGGGTGTAAGTGGATGCATGAGGGGAAACAGAGGAATTCCTTGGTGTGGAATTCATGAAGACTTTGGGGGTAGGAAGAGTTGAGAGAGAGAGAGAGACAGATAGAGAGAGATCAGTGAGGGAGGGATCGAACATTTAGGAATGTCATAAAAACATCTCCCCTTTATTTTTTGTTTGTTTCTCAAAAGAGTAATTGAATTGTGTATTGATTTCAATATTTTATATTTCCTGTTTTTTGCATGTAACTCCTTACTGAGACCAAATCATGTGAAACGTCATCGTTATATGAGTTGAACATGAGTCTTCACCAGTTATTAGATATCTGGGAAATAAATTATCTTTGTAGGTTGAATTGTATTCCTCAAAAAGATATCTTCAAGTCCTAACCCTTGGACTTGACCTTATATGGAAATAGATCTTTGCCTATGTAATTAAGGTGATAGCATACTGGATTCTCTTGGATCCTATTCCAGTAACTCCTGTCCTTATAAGAAGAGAGAAACTTGAACACAAAGACACACAGAGGAAAGTATAAAGACAGAGGCAGAGACTGGAGATGTGCTGCACACTTAGGGAATGCCAAGGAGTGCCAAAGCTAGAAGGGGCAAGGAAGGATTCTTCCCTAGAGACTTCAGTGGAAGCAGGGTCCTGAAAACACCTTGATTTCAGACTTCTGGCCTCCTAAACTATGATAAAATAGACTTCTATTGTTACAAGCCACTTGGTTTATGGTTGTTTGTTACGCCAGTCCTAGGAAACTAATAAACTCTGAATTCAGGTTTTCTGATCTGTAAAATAGTGAAAGAGTATTTGTATCACAGGAATGTTGTAAACACAGCATGAGTTAATATATGTAAAACATTTAGAAAGTTACCTGAAATATAGTCAGCACTCAGTAAATTAGTGAGAACAGGATTGCTGAAATCCAGCCAAGTGAAATGATAGCTTTCTGAACTTGCAGCTGTCCCAGTAGGATGTGGGTAATTTCATGCATTTAAAGAATTAAGAGACTGGAACTGGCCCTGGATATATCTTTTTGTTTCCAAGTTCTACTCCATTACTGACCTCACTGAAGCCGTAAGCACTGACTTCCCTTTTTGTGAGACTCCCAGGTCCCAGTCTGATGGAGCAGAAATGGAACCCAGAGATCCCTCTCAGCCCAGCCTCCTTATTTGACAGGTCCCTTTGCCTCTTAGGTCCCTTAGGTCCCTTTGCCTCTCTGTACTTTACAAGCTTCCTCACAGTCCTGAGAGGTGGGTGGCACAGTGAGGATCTTACCCTTATTTCATGAGAGAGGATGAGAGTAATGCAAGGGATCTCTAAAAGCTTCCACCCAAAAGAAAACAGTATTAAGTCCAGGAATCTCTTCACTTTCTTGCGTTTCAAAGAGTTTTGCTAGATGCGTGAATTTAGGCAATGACTCAGTGACAGCCCTGGGCCCAGGGCTCCTGACTCACATGTGAGTGCTCAGTGCTCCTGAGGTCACCCTCAGTCGCTTCCAGGGACTGCGCCAGGGGTTAACAGCCCAATTTTGCTATTTTACCCAGTTCAAATTACAGGCAAAGATGATGAAAAGGAGCAAATGAAAGGTACTGGATGCCGGCCAGACAAGAACCTGGGACTGGAAGAAAAGAAGACGTGTGTGCATGTGTGTGTGTGTTTTGTATTTCAGAAGCTCTTGAAAGCCATGTAAGTAAAAATAGCTCTTGAAAGTCATGTCAGTAAAAAAAAAAGTCTAAGATGCAAGATGGCCTTGGTTGATGCTTCTTAAGTTCTGGCCCAAGTCATTTAGCCACAAAAACAATGAAAATAATAATAACAACAACAGTTGTATTATGTTAGCAAAAAGTCTGTTTAGTTTTTTTTCTGTAAAATAAAAGACATATTTTTAATTTTCATCAATAATTTGATTTGGATATTTTGAGTATGTCAACCATCTCCAGCTATTGGCTTCTAGTGGGTAGAGGCCAGGGGTGCGGCTAAACATCTTCCAATACATAAGACAGCGTCACAGCAAATAATTATTCAGCTAAAATGTCAGTAGTACAAGAGACTTTGCAAACTCCTTTTGACACATTTGATCAGTCATAGCACCTTCTCCACACAAATCTTCTCTGCACAAATCTTTTTTTGTGTTTCAATTGCCTTTTACCTTTCTTAAAGTAATAAAGCATAATATGCCCCAAATGTTGCATATTTTCTTCTATCTTCAATATTAAAATGGTTGTGTGAAAATTCACGAATTTTGGTAAGTTTTTTTAATGCATGCTGATATGACAGCTGTCACAATACAATCTAACAAAATTGTTTCAAGTGAAGTTAAAGACAGCTAAGCACTACTAGAGCCATGGTACAGAAAGCAGGCATTTTGGCCAGCTCGTTGGTAGTAATAGGACCCTGTTCTGTGTGAAACTTTCCACTTAGCAGGTTATTTTCATGTTTATATGATGGCAGCCTTGAAATGAATGTACTTCAGGCAGTTGTGATCTGGGCCCAGAGAGGTGATGTGAGTGCCTAAGCCCACATGTCCTAGGAGTAATAGACCTGAGACAAACTCCAGATGTCCTGTCCTCCAGCCCTGGTCAGTCACTGGAATCAGACAACCACAGAATGTCGGATACAGAAAAGACATTAAAGGCCATCAAGGCCATCTCTTTCCTTTCTTAGGTGGGGAAGCTGAGGCTCAAAGAAGTAAAGTAAACTGGTTCAAAGTCACAGGGCCAGATAACAGCAGACCAGGATCAAGACCAAGGTATACTGACCGACCTAGTACAGTGTTCTGTTTGTTAGTCAGAGTAAATATCTGCAATGTGGAACCCCTAAGAAGGTCCTGTGTACAGGCACATGCTAACAACGTTAATGTTCTGAGGGTCTGAGACACAGACCCTCAGAGCATCCATCCCTTCCAAGTCCTTAGAGTCGGAGGTGCCCACTACTATGTCAAGGATTGCCCATTTGAAGGGAGGGCTCTGGCCAGAAAAGGGCATGGTCTCCAGGCAGCATGAACAGGGAGAAGAAAGAGCTGGCTGGGGAGGAGTCACTGGGAGCCTGGGAAACAGGCTTCCTGCAGGTGGGAAGCTGGCAGTGCCCACTGTCTCAGCATCTCAGCAGGAGCAGGGTTGGAGGCGGGGCCGGGGGAGAGTTTAGGAATGAGGCTGGGAAGGCAGGCCAGGAAGGATTCATACCCTTGTGGGCCTGTGAATGGTTCAGACCCCCATCTGACCCCTCGATGACTTCAGGCCCATTCACATGCAAATTCCCTCAGGGACTGGAGGCTGAGCCCAAAACAGTGGGAGACAGGAAAATTGCTGGAGGACAGCTTAAAACAAAGCCTGGCTGTCTCCTTCCACAGCAGAGGCAGCCAGGCTCAAGGTATGTCACAGTCTGGACTGGATTAAGTTAAGTGCCCAGTAGAGAGAAGGGACCTGCCAGGTGCCGATGTCAGCCAGCAGTTTCCAGGAATGTGTGAGCTGGTGTGTCTCTCTGCCACCTCCCTGGACAGCGCTGCATCCTAGCCCAAATGTACCTACTCAAATTTTCCCATGGAAATCCTCCCGGAGAGCCTCCATGGGGACTGAACAACCTGGGTTCTGGTCGCTGCTGAGCCGCTCCTGTGCTATGTCAAGTGTCACTTTAACCTCCCCAGTGCCTGGAGCTGGCTGGCCCCAGCTCCCAGGAACCCACTGCCAACGTTTCAGGGCTTTTTGTGACCCTGTTGTTAGATACAGCTTTCACGAAAAATTAAGTTCCATAAACTTACATATAAATAATATATGTTAAAAACAAATTATATACAAACTCATCACCTCCTCACTATTTTAGCATTCTACTATTATCCGTGCTCTTGAGATACCAGTGTCTGGTATATGAGTGCTGAGCAGTGTACCCTTCTCCTCACCTTCCCAGCCCCTTCGCCCTGCACTGCCCCATCCAGATCCAGTTGTTAATCACTGACAAGCACACAATTGTGTTCAGGCTCAGTTTTCATAAACATACATGGTGGACATTAATTCATTCCTCAAAGAGTCAAGAGGTCAAATGAAAGAAACATTGGTGTGAAAACAGCTTGTAGAGTCTGTCACTGCCTGTCAGCATTTAACAGGGACCCTATTTCCCAGCCCTCCTGATGGTCACTCTCCACCCCTGCTCCCCACCACACCTCTCTCTCTTCCTTGCCCCCCTGGTCCAGCCACACCGCCACCCCTGCTGTTGTTCAAACACACCAGGCACTTGGCCACCTTGGGGCTTCTGCCCCAGCTGTTCTCTCTGGTAGAAATGCTTTTTTCCAGAAAGTCACACATCTTGGCTCAGAAGCTACCTTCTCAACGAAGACTACCGTGACCAATGTATCTCAGTCATAACCCCCACCCCAACTCGAGGGGCTCCTGCTTTATTTCATTTCTTTTCCCATCACCTTATGACACACTATATAATTTACTTATGAGTTATGTTTAATGTTCATTGTCCCCCAGTGCAATGTAAGTGCCCTACGGGCAGTGATTTTTTCTTTTTTAGTTAGTGTTATACCCCAAGGTCTGATAAATAGGCATTCAATAAATAAATTAGTGGAGTGAATGAATACCTCCTATTCCCTAATTTTTTCCTCTGTGAATGAGCACACCAGAGTAAATCCAAGTTTTGCTTGGTGTGTCTGAGGTGCATCTGAGAGCAGCCTGTGTGCCCACAAGCGCACAGGCTTGAATGCCAGGTGTATCCACGCCCCCAAGCACTCCCACCTCACACCCCCACACTCGAGCACACTCTCTGCCCCAGCACTGTGACCTTCCTTCTGTTTTTCATCACACCATAGCCTGTGCTGTTTGCACTTCCTGCATAAAATAAGCTCCCCCCACACGTCTGAAGCTCATTTTCACTTCTTGATTCTTCCAAATTAGCTAGAATTGGTATTTGGGACTTGGTATCACTGGAGTGAAAGAATTCCACCAGGAAATACAATTAACATTCACGAGAAACATTTACCCATTTCTCATTTCTCTTTTTTTCAGGATTCAAGGCCTCCTGTCCACTCCCATATAATTAGCAGAACTACTGCAGTAGACGGGGTCAGCCACAGCCTGAAGGTTGAGGGCGTGAGAGTTCTGCACAGAAATCAGGGGTGGGGTCAGAGGAGTCAGTTTAGAGCTGGAACTCAGCTGTTGGTTACGCAGCAGGATGCAGATTGACCCATGAGGCCTGGGGCAGGGGCAGGGGCAGGGGTGGTGGCCTGGGAGGTGCAGACCATCAGGACTGGGTGGGCTTGCAGAGGCCAGCCAGTCCAGTGTTCTCACTGGGCAGGTGGGGAAGCTGAGGACCAAAGCAGCAAGATGACTTGCCCAACATATCAGCAGAAGTCAGTGGCTAATTTCTAGACTAGAGCCCTTTCCCTGATGCTCACTACAAGGAGACATGAATTTTTCTGTTCTGCCCCAGGACTGTGCTCACTGCTGGGGAAAAAAAAAAACACAGACATGGGACCTGAACTCATGAGGCTGATAGTCTGGTAGAATGACCTTAAGTTCACCCTGAGAATTTGTGTACCACAAACAGATAAATCTGGCATTTCCCATCCTTCATAGCACAGACTCCATTTCCGTCTTTTTCTGTAAAATATTTTTTCTTTCAAAATCTGAATATGAGTTCTTTAACAAAATCTAGACAACAGAGGACACTCGATCTTCTTCTGTTTTAGTAAATTTTACTAAATTACTGTCACAGGCAGTATTGCCTTGGAAAAAATGCATAGCGAGAAAGCATATCAAGGCCTCCTCCATGATAAAAACCTGTTCTGAGAAGGGCCACATGATGATAAAAATCATGACTCGGGAGTAAGAAAACCAGGGACTGAGACATGTTTCTGTGGAGACTGGGATAAGCCCATTTAGGTTTTTCTGTGCTCAGTTTTCTTTCCTTTAAATTAAGTGTAATGATCCCTGCTCTTCCTATTCCATGAGAATGAAGCAGTAGATAAGAAACTGCCATAAATTTGTGCACTACAAGGTAACACACAGGAGAAATAATCTCCTGGATTTGGACAGTCCTTTCAAAGTACCTTTCTATAAACTGTGTGTTAAGAGTGAGGTCGTGGATAGTCAGTTGGTGGTAGAGTCATAGTAGATGAGAAAACTGACATTTACTGAGCATCCAGTGATACCAGCAGTCACTCTATCATTCACACCGTTGCCATCATTACCACTATAATAGTATTTATGCAGCTAAGCACACATGTCTTGGACATGTATCATTAAAGCGTTGATCTCCCTTGGCATTCACAAGAAGCCCATGAGCTAGGCATTATTATCACCTCATTTTACTCTAAGACGAGGAGGCAGGACCTGACCCCAGGAGTCTGACTGGCTCCAGAACTTGACTTGTGAACCACTGAATGTGACTGCCTTTTGCAGTGTTCATTCCACTTACCACCATTATCTCATTTAACCTTTGAGAAAAGTGCTGTATCATTATAAATGTTTTTTCTGTACTCATGACAAAAGCAGTGCTTAGGGAAATTGAGAAGCTTATATAATTTCACTCTTGAATTCCTAGTTACCCCTCAAGACTTTTCTCAAACATTAACTATTTCCAAAGCCTTTTCTGAACACCCAGAAATGACCACTCCCCAACTTATATACTGCTTTATACCCCTTGTGTTAATTTCCCAGCTTAAATTTACTTATGCACTTGTCTTATAAAACACTGCAACAGTGTGAATTTCTTGAGGAGAGTACATCTTCATGGGCCCCATCTTTGGTGCAGTGTCCAGTTCATAGTAGGTTTTAAGTAGGATTCTTGGACTTCACTCCATTGATATTGTGGAGACAGGGAAAGATTTTGGGAGTGGCACAGTCAAAGCAATATTTTTATTTTGGACACAGATAGAGGGTGGACTGGTTGGGGAGAGACTGACAGTTGGTAGACATTTAGGAGACTATTACAACAGACTAGGTGAGAAGAATAAGAATTGTAACTATGGTGCCGACAGTGGAAAGAATAGAAGAAATGTTGAATACCTCAAGGATACAGAGATAACAGAAAAACAGTGGTGTTGCATCATGAGCACTCAACAGATGCCAACTGGGCTATATGAACTCAGTGAGTAACAGAGAGAAGAGAATAAAAATAGAATGCAGGTGTTTATTGTCTCCCTTTCCAACCAGCGGATGTCATGGAGTAAACTCAGAAGTAGGATGTATACATATGCTGACCCCTTGGTGGTTCTGGATTCTAAGAATGCACTTCAGCAACTGCAGCTCCAGGGCTCCTGTCTCAGCACAAGTGGACCGCTTCCCCTGATGCTCAACCAGAAGAATGTAATTTGTCACATTTCTGAGGAGAAAGTCCCTTCTGGGAATATTAAAAGTCAGTATTCTACCATATTTAAGAGACTGAGTAAATTTGACTATAGACAATA
Organism: Artibeus jamaicensis; assembly: GCF_021234435.1. Lineage (NCBI taxonomy): Eukaryota > Metazoa > Chordata > Mammalia > Chiroptera > Phyllostomidae > Artibeus > Artibeus jamaicensis. The sequence continues at coordinate 3,709,619 of NW_026522046.1, read as the reverse complement.
TTTGCTTTTCATTATTCTTATATTACATTACCCTTAATATAAAGTGTAATGTAATGTATTTAAAAAAAACCTAAGTATCCACAAAATGGGACTCCACTGTCATTTATTTTTTTAAAGGAAAAGACTGAGAATCTTGAGATACCAATTTTGGTGCCAGCGTGACCCTGGCCAATGTGATGCGCTTCCCTAGGCTTTTGATCATAATGTTGCTAGAGCGGAACTATGATTTTTGTCGTCTTAGATGCATACATATGAGGGCTAGATGGGCCTTAGAGACCATCGTGTTCAACCTCCTGTGTTTGAGAGAGGAGGAAACAGAGTCTTCTCTAGAAGTAGTCACTTGCCCATGGTTTACGTAGTTAGTAGAGAATGGCCACAAGAATGCAGGCCTACCGACTCCCTGGCCAGCATTCGTGCTCTGCCCCTCATCTGCAGCATTAACCAGCTATGATTTGTATGCTTCATCTGTGCACTACAGGAATTCACACACTGTAGACATATTCCAAAAATCAGAAGCTGTCGTGCAGATGTGCATGCACCTTAAAGACCAAGGACTGCGGGAAATCAGGCCAGACAGAGGAAGTTTCATAAAATGAGAGCATCTGGACCACAGCCTCGGGTCCTGCTCTTCTTTAAGCTACTGCTGTGCACTGTCAGCAGTGTGGTCATCAGTACCCCTGATGGGCCAGGGTGGGAAGGAAAGTCCGTGGGCTGGGGCTGCGCTAGGTTCCTGTGAACTAGAGCGTTTTTTAAACCCACTTTAAAGCTGCCAAGGTGATTAAGTCACAGTACGATAAAGCCTCAAAACAGGGGATATTATCACATCAAATGGAAATCAGTGATACCTGAAACTGCTTGGAGAAGGACAGCAGTGGCACAATGTGCTTACACATTTTCTTTAAATGGCCTGTCACTAAAGCGCCCCCAGCAGACTGCAGGCTCTTATTGGAGTGCTGACGGCCATGGAACTGTGGGAAGTGGCCGTTGTGACATATTACTGTCAGTTTCTGGCCTTATCCTAACTAGGAAAATGGGAGTTTGGTGGGGTCATCTGGAAAATTCTGGCAAGGAGGATTAGGATTATAATTCTGGAATTCAAGGGACTTTAAGAATCATCCCATCTCCTCCCCTCATGGAACAGATGAAAAAACGGAATGTGGAGAGAAGTATTGACTCACCCAGGCATGGGGCAGCATACCCGTATATAATGCAGATATAAAGGGAAGAGCTTTCTTCTTATTTGTAGCAGGGAAGATATATATTCTGGGGGTGAAGTGTGGGGGGACATTAGAAAAAATGAACAAGTTTCAACTCTATGTGGAAGGTTCTGGGTTTAGCAGTCCAGAAGCCAGAGTGCTAGTCTCATTCCTGAACACTGAGCTTCAGTCTCCTTTTCTGTCCGCCGGGAACTTAAGCAATAGTCTAACTGTAATTCCTGAAAGGTGTGACCCTCAGGGTGACCAGAAGGATGAGTGAGCAGAGTGAACTTCAGAGCCCCTGGGGAGATAATATTTGAAAAACAACAATAACAAGCAGCAACATGGGACTAAAGGTGTCTCCAGAGGGCCCCGGCAGCCTGCTATTCAGTGAGTTCTCAACTCTAGGAAGGGGACTCTGATGGGGCATGTGTAGCCAAGGACACAAGACCCACCTCCACGTGAGCTCTACTTGTGAACTGACCAGAGCATAGTGTCCGGCAAAGGAAGGCCCTCTCAGGCCCCATTGTTGCTGGATCCCTTGTAGGGAGGCCAATGCTGATGCTGGGATGGCATCTAGAAGGCAGTTAGCTGGGCAAGTACAAGAAGAGAAATGCATCTTGCCCTCCCAGCTCAGTATGTTATTACCTGCCTCCAAAGATTTTGGAAAAATGTATCAGGATCAGAGATACAAGGATTGTAGGTAGGCACTACAGTCCTTGCACTTTAGGTAGGCAAATCAATCTCTGCATTGCTGGTTGCTCTTTTGGTTACAAGTCTGATTTTGGAGCAGAGAAAGTGCTATAAGATTTTCTTGTCCACTCACAATCATTGGGGAATTACTGGCAGACATGGGACCAGAACAGGCAATTTCTGAAACCCAGGCAAAAACCCAAGACTATGTTCCCTGTCCAGAAGGTCTAGTTCCATCTCCTTGGGCTTTCATGAAGGTGTTTCACCTCCATGGTTAGAAAACATCAATCAATTTCCAAAATAGTCTCCAGTCAAAAAGGTCAAGCTTTGGGTAGAAATATATTCCAGTGTCCTTAATTCAGTGTCAGAAAAGTTCTTCAGATTCTGTTCATGCCCTTGAAAAGTACCTTGTCATTTTTTCCACTACCAGATGCAGCTGATGTCATCTCTTTAATCTGCTTTGCCAGGAGACTGCATTTATTTGGGGCAAAGGAATAAGTTAAATCCTCTATTGTGTGTTTATCATCTTGATAAAGGAGACCTAACAAAATCAAACCCAGCATCTGTCTAAATAAGAGGAAAGCTTGTGAGGAATGACTGCTCAGTGCATATGAAATGATAGTCAGTTCTGGGGGTGGAGAGGGAAAATAACAAAAATAAGCCATTGTTATAGCTAAAGAAAAAAATTTGTAATTTCATGGTCGTGAGGTTGCAGCTACCAATAAAAGTGAGTGTTTCCACTGACACACTTTCTAGGTGGTTGACATGTTTGAAAGTAGAGGGGGAAAGCAGTTAGAAAGTTCACATCTGGCCTTGTCCAAATCTATGGAATGTACTGTCTTATTAAGGCAATATTTGGTCACTTTCCTGCTGGTTAAGTCTATGTTCCAACCCAAATATTTAAGAATGTCTTGGTTTTATGACCAGCTGTAGTTGGGGAAATGGGCTGGGGGATTCTGCCAACCTGATGTCCCCACCCATAGTCCTTCTTCTCTTGGAGTTTGGTTCTGGCAGAGGCTAGATTATTTCCTAAAAGACATAAATGACTTGTTTGTCAGAAATTTTAATTTAGGATGATGAACCCTTACTTGGAGAAGTGCCCTTGCCCTTTCCTTGTGACACAAGAGGTTGACTCCATTTTTCAGTCTTTTATTGTCATCACTCTTTTCCATCTTGTGCAATGGCTATTTTTCTGGGCTCATCTCTCTCTGTAAGGGGCCAGACCTTTTGTACCTATAAATTCTCACAGTCCCCAGAACAGAACATTCAAAGAGGAGCAGCATCCCACAGAGCAGAGGCTCTCAGATGGGGACATTTTGCCTCTCTGGAATGCTGTCAATGTCTGGAGACATTTTTTGGTTGTTAGAAGTGGAAGGGAAAGTGCTATGGGCATCTCGTGAGTAGAAGCCAAGAATGATGTTAAAAATCATATGATTCTCAAAACAGCTTTCCTCAGCAAAGAATTATCTGGCTCAAAATGTCAATAGCACTGAAATTGAGAAACTTTGCCATGGAATACCAATTTTGGAAGGTTTTGAAGTCACAGAAACCTCATTTCAAGTGAGATTTTTGATGCAGACCCAATATAAATAATAAGTAACATCCAGCAATTAAAATGAGTTTAAGCAGGGTAGGTGTTCACAGCCCTGCTTACCAGGCCTGCCCTGCCCCTAGTGGCCCTTGTAAACCCCTGTAGTATCCAGGGGCTCAGGGGAGCACAGCTTGTAGAGCCAACAAAGCATGGGATTGACAGTCATAAGACATGGGCTTAGACCGTGATTCACCACTTTCTAGCCATACAACCTCAGGTGAGTTGCTTCATTTCCTTGGGTTTGTTTCTTGGCCTGTTAAATGAGATAGTAGTACCTGTCTCATAGGATCGTTTTAGAGGTTGAATGAGATTATAAGTGTAAAAGCACCTTGTAAAATCTCTACTTTGCTGTTGATCAAACATTGTGGTTAATACAAGGATAACTTGCTGAATTTCTGGCTGTGGGAAAATGAGACAACGATAACAATATGCAAAGTCAACTCTAGTGTGGTTTGGTGAGAACTTCTTCTAGGAAGTCAGAGAAAGTATAGAAAGTAGGTAGTCATTTTTATGAATCAGATACAACCTTAATTAATTTGATCTCTTAAAAATACTCCAACCATATTTTTTCATTAAAAAAAAAAAAGAACTTCAACCTTTCTCAGCACCACTTTTAAAGAACAGTTTCCCATCCATAGCCTTGTTTCTGGGTTTTCTCTAAATTCCCAGGACCATGGGAACCGGATAATGTGTTGATTATTTTCTGCCCCTCTTCCATGTTTTTTATTAACTTCACCTCTGTTAGTGACCTCCCTCCCTTGCCTATATACCCTTTGCTCATAAAATACAAACTCCTTAGCATCACATTCAAGGCTCTTCTGAATCTCTCCCCAATCCAACCTTCCAATCTCACCTCTCACTATCTACCACCACGTACCCGACACTTCCCAAACACTTGATCGTTACTTAGGGCACTGGGCAATGCTCTCTGAGGCCTCAGATTTGGACATAATCATGGATGTGTTTCAGTCTGATTAATGTTTACTCTGGGGTCCCTGCTCTTTTATGCCTTTTTTTTTAAATTAAAGGTGTCCTTGGAGCAGAGATTAGTGAAAACATTAAAGACTTTGAGAACAGTAGTAAAAAGGGGAAGCTGTTTGGCTGAGCTACACTTTCCCATCCTCAGTTTACTTCGTGGTCCTTTTTAGGTTTATGTACTCAGACTGTACCTGGCGTGCCACCCACACCTTCATTCATCATGTGCAACCTTGTGTATCTCCCTCACTGGGCTCCACCTGGGAGGGTAAACACAGAGTCTAATTCACCTATGCTTCCCTAACTCCCAGCAGATTCTCCAGTAGAGATCCTGGTCCAGTTAGAGAACATCAGGGGTCTCACCTTCACATAGTCATATTCACAAAGGTAGGAGGATTCCAAGTTGAAGTGCATGAAGTAAAGCTTGATCCGAAATCCCTCTGGGACAGTGATATTCCAAGTCACTCTTGAATCACTCGGGTAGGAGTCTGGATAGCCAGGCGACTGGATCTGGCCAAACATGTTGTTAAGTTCCACAGTGTAGGCCAAAGCCTTCAACAAGGAGAAGCACAGAGCATGATACAGAGGGAGCCACCTGGAAGACACAAATGGTTCTGCTTACACTCATGGACACAGGTACCTCACCATTGAACTGATCAGCAGCCCAGAGACCAAGTTCCCAGCATGTGTCCGCCACTGACCTTCTGTCACTACTTTTCCCCCGTTGGCCATGCATGCTCGGTCTAAAACACAGGAAAGTGGTAACTCAGTGATTCCTAAGGTTTTTTCCAGTTGTGCTCTTTTCAAGATTTGATTATAGTATTAAAGTTTCCCAGCAAGTACTGCATTGGGGACTCTAACACATATCATTTTTCTGTTAAAAATGTAAATTTCATAATTAGGTGAAAGTTATCATTTCTTCAACTCAGCTTCATTTAAAACTCATAAATTCTTCTATTTTCTAAAACATAAGTAATAGTAATGTAGTAATATTGGGGTGAAATTTACACTCACTGATCGGATCTGCAGTACCTTAAACAAAGTTAACAAAATTAATCAAGGTATGGCCCCCTCCAATTTTTTTTAATGAGAGGTATTTTCTGACCAAACAGAAACTCTGCTGGCTTTCGGAACACTGCCAGGAAAGCCCTGGGAACGGGCTGCAAAGAATATTTGCAATTGCTGGTCCTGGTGCCACATGTCATAACACTCAATGCCAGGGCTTAGTCTTAAACATTTGATGGAAAATGTCACTGGGATTTTGGCTATCCCTAGGCAAAACTGTGTTTTTCAAAGTTTCTGGAAGTTTCTGAGAAATGGTCTGAATTCCTGCCACTGAAGAGACATCACAGTGACTTACGATGATGGAGTTTTTAGTTCTTCAGAGAATTCTTATTGAGGGCCTCTCTCAGCACTTCCTTTGTCTGGGAACTTAGCTGCTGCGGTGCAGGGTTCTGGTCTTTTCATATGAATAATGTGACTGAAGAGCTCTACTGTCTAATACACCAGCCACTAGACACACGGAACTATTTAAACTTAAATTTAGATGAACAAAAATGAAAGGGAGCTACACATTCATCTCAGTTTCATTAGCCACATCTCAAATTCTCAGTAGCCACATGTGGCTAACAGTTGCACATTGGATGACACAGATTTAGAGTATTTTTATCATTGTGGAAAGTTCTTTTGGGATGATGCCGTTAGGCTGTCTGACTCACCTGGGACATCCCTAGATTATACGCATCGATCTGGTATAATCATTAATAGCACCCTCTTTCACTCTTGTGGCTCACTCTTGATGTCTTGGCTGGAAAATATAACTTAATAATGAAGATGAACTTGGCCACCATCTCCACATAGCTCCCCGAGCCACCAGTCTTTGCCAGGACTTCCCTGAGACACAAAACCTTTTGTCTTGATGAAGTTGGCGGTGTCAGCAAAGCCCCTGTCATTTTTCCTGATTCTTCTCTGCTTGTCAAATGTAACAGTGTTAGTAACAGAAAGAAGAAAAAATCCAAGTGAGGGAATTATCCGTTCTCCCAAAATGTAGGATTTATTTGTGAGCAGTTTCCATTTTGCTTTTTATTTCCCCTTGCCTCAAAGAGTTAGGTTAACTCTTTTGCCCTGAAAGATGCCAATGGGTCACGGAAGAAGGGGATGGACCTAACTATGGCTTTTCTTCTGAGCTCCCAGGCCCAGTGTCAATTCCAGGACACCTTAGCTCATGGCCACAGGCCACCAGGGCCATCCTTTGCAGGCCTTCACTCTTGTCTTGCCCGGCAGAGGGCATATGAGTTTTTTTCTTTTTTAACTTTAATATTTTTAATTAATATAGAATAAGTAGCCATGACCTATGTGGCTTAGTTGTTTGGGCATCAGCCTGCAAAGTGAAAGGTGGCCAGTTTGATTCCTAGTCAGGATGCATGGCCCGGTTTCAGGTTCAGTCCCTGGTTGGGGCGCACATGAGAGACAACAGATAAATGTTTCTCTCCCTTTCTTTCTCCCTCCATTCCCCCTTCTCTAAAAATAAATAAATACAATCCTTTTTAAAAAAATAAAAAGAATGAGTAAAACAAGTTTTTTTTCTCTCGATGCATGTTTTTATAAAAGGATCAAAATCCTATCATTGATTTCTAGTTATAGGAATCAAAGATAATGGACTATTACAAGAGTTGCATAAGGGATGAGTAAAACTCAATAAAACTCACAGAACGCGCTTAAAGTGGCTGATGCAATAAAGAGGCAGAATGTCCAAGGTTGGTCAAAGCCCTGATAGTCAATATACACCACACCAGGGATCTAATAGATTGACCTCCTTTCTCCTGCAGTGAGACCTAAGGACCTTGAACTCAAACATCACAAACCTGGTTCATCAACTTCTCTTGTAAGTTCTATTTATTCTGCTACCCATGGTCAATTAATTTAAATGTTCTAATGTAGACTAGTGCTACTGCATCCTCAGTGATTTCCCTGCCCCCACTTGTTACCATTCAGCAATCTTCCACAAAGTTGATTTTCTAAAACCCAGATGTGACCACGCTGCTCCACTGTGCCTGCAGGGTAAAACATCTGCTCCCAGGGTGGCTGAGGAGCCCTTTTTGATCTGGTGCCGATGTGCCTGACTAGCTTCATCTTGGTGCCAGTTGTGTTCTGGCATGCCATTCTGGCAGCATGCCGTGCCCATCCATGCCTCCATCCCATTGCACATGCCAATCACTCCTCACTCGATGGTCTTATTTGTCCTCCACCACTGAGCTCAAAGCTTCCCAGCCTGTGGAGTACCTTTCACTCCACAGCTCTTGGCAGTACACGCTTCCATGAGAGCATGTACCAAACTGCACTGCTTTAGAGACACACCCCTGAAGTTAGATGTATTTGGGTTTAAATCCCAATTCTACTACTTACTGGCCATGAAATCTTGGGTAACTAGTCTCTCTGAGCTCCAATTTCGTCATAGATGAAATTGGGACTATAATCTCTAGTTATAGGACTCACTTGAGCATTCAAGATTTTATATATGTATAACTATATATGGTACAGCCTGACATTCAGTTGATGACTGAATGACTAAGAAGATGAATGAATGAATGAATGAATGAATGAATGAATGAAAGAGGGGCCACAGTCTTGCATAACCAAAAAAGTCAATGCTGGGAAATGAATGAGCATTTTAGGACTAATAGTTGCATCTTTGCTAATCAGGAAGCTGTTTCTCCCCAACCTTCTGTACCAAGTGTACAGATGCATATACATGACTTTTTGAGTGTGTAAATACAAGATAACTATATATGTATATATACACATGTATATATTATCTAGTTTCTCATACAATATTTACATAAAAGGTAAATAGGTAAGTGCAAAACACCTAGAAGGATATCAGCAGGGTGTGAACAATGGTTATCACTGAAGTGGGAATATGAGTATTTTTAAGTTTATTGTTGTGTATGCAAAATATTAAAATCTATTTAGAAGGACCTGTACTATTTTTTCAATAAAAAGAAAACAATAAAATTATTTAAAATTTTTCCAAGTCCCCTACAATAGCAACATGTGAGATGCAACTAAAGAAACAAAATATTTTAATCCAATTGCCAGGGTCACCATTTTTTAAAGCACTTTGTTGGAGGAAGGGCCTAAGAGGCAGAGAGAAGGGAAGGCATGAGCCCAGGTCTCCCATGGATTCACAGGAAAGCTGAGTGTTGAAACTCTCACTTTCAGGGCCCAGGCAGCCCCACTTTCAAGGGAGGAAATGTACCAGTGTCAGTAGGGGAGGGAGCTCTTGGTCGGTGCTGCCTGGGGTGGAGGGAAGGTGGGGGTGGGGGGCAATGGGGAGAGTGCTGGGTCCTGGGTCGAAAGAACTAGGTTCAAGTCCAAGCTTTGACTTCATTTATCTGACTTATTTTGGGGAGGTCATGTAAGGTTTCAGTTTCTTTATCCATTTGGTGATAATAATGACTTCCCACTAGGGCTGCTTCGGAGTAAAGGAAGGTTAGAAAGTATTTTGTTAACTGTCCAACCCTGGGCAAACATTAGTTATGATTACTTTATCATGCTGCTTCCCGAAAAGCAAGGGGTAGGAGTTAGCATTGGCTCCCAAAGCGGATTTCCCTGCAGTGGTGACATCCAGATTATGCAAGGCTGAAAGGTCAGCTTTCTTCATCTCTGCTTTTCCAGACCACATGGAGGAGACTCTGAGCCTCCTAATGCAGGTCTGTCAAGGGCTGGCTGCTGACAGCCCCAGAGGCCCTGGACCGTGCTGTGTAGACAACTGGTTAGCGTGGGAGGAAGGCCTGTGAATCTTTCTGTTCTATTTTGTTTGCATCTCAAAACAGTTGAACATATGAAACAAATATCTCCTTGCGCATAATGGGCTTGAACATATGTTGCCTTGCTTTAGGGTCTGCAAATCAAAGAATGCAAGTGGCGGCTTTCATTCTGCATCACGTTCTCTGAGAGTTTTTGGCTTCTTATGCACCAGGCACCGGCTGTACAGTTTCTGACACCTGCTATCTATTCTCTCACTAATCAAAAAAGTTTAGCTACATTTGCTCAAAATGTCAAGAGCAACGTCTAAAGCTGAAATTTCATTGGCTCCACTGCCGGAGCAGGCTACTGGGAATGCACGAAAATGCCTGCCTAGATCAGTGACTGTGCAATGCATGGTAGTTTCTATCCTCTCCACTGAGTCCCCTCATTTCAACCTACACTACACCCAGACTGTTTCTGAATCGAAGAGTTGAAAGGGGCTGTATGGATCCCTTTGACAACACCCTTAGTTGACAGATGATGAAAAGGATACCCCAAGAGGTGACATGTCATACCCAATACCATATGGTGAATTAGCTTCAACAGAAGAAGGGAATAACCAAAGCTCACAGAGGAAGCTGGGTCCATGCCCATATACCCAGGCATCTGGCCAAAGCAATTAATCCTGTGAAAAATAACTCAAAAAACCATTGCTTTATGTGAAAAAAAAATTTAAGATACCAATACCAAAGCCCCTGCCCAGCAGATTCTAGTTTAATTGGTCTGAAGTCAGGTGTAGTCCTTGGCACTTTAAAGCACTACAGATGACTCTAATGTGCAGTTAGGAGTGAGAGCTGCCAGTATAGAATATTACACTTGGTTGAGAGTCTGATAGAATATAGCAGAAAAAATCCTGGACTGGGAAACCAAAGATCCGAGTTTAGGTCTGAGCCTTTCAAAAACCATCCATGTGGCTTTGGATAGATTGTTACCTGCTTTTACCCTCACTTTTCCATAAATCCTTACCTTATCCCAAATCTGAAGACCAGATGAGACAGTGTCTATAAAAAAAGTGTTCTGTAAACTCTGAAATGCCCTTCTATGTAAGGCAAGATTCCTTGAGAACTTCTAGTGGAGCATTTTTTCAATAGCACTTTTACTATTTAACAACCGAATTCAATTCAGCCGATATTTATTGAACGCCTAATAGAAAACAGAAATTATGCTAGGTACTGGGCATACAAATATGAACAAGACATAGATTCTGTACTTTAAGAAACATTCAGCCTTGGAAGGGGTGGCAGACTTTTATACAAAGACAGGAAGAGATGTAGCCCCAAAGGGGAGAGATAGCACAAAGGAAGGGATGCTTACTCCGGGGATGGTGGGCTAGGAAAGAGGAGGTGATGTCTGACTCCGCTGGGACAATCCCATCCTTGAGGTAGAAAATGAGGGGAAGGGGTGTTTGGGGTTAAGGAAAGAGTAAACACAAAGACACAGAACTGCTGATGGGCCCTGCAGTTTGGTATGACTGAGGCGCTGGGTGGTAGGGCGGGGTTCAAACAGTGACAGATCAATCAGATCGTCATTGCATGGAGATGGCATAAATTTCCTCTCTTTTAGGAGAAAGGAAAATGAAGTTAGATGGCAGATCTAAAATTACAACGGATTTAAAAAGAACAGAATGATTGAATTAACCTTAAAAACCTGATAACCCCTCTGAACTATGGGTAACCTGAGTTCCAAGGGTCCACAGTGACCCCAGAACCGGGAAAGTTGCTAGGTGACTTTGCAAAAGAGAAACAAACAAAACCCCTTTTTCAATTGAGAAGAAAATTAATGGCAAAAGAGGTGATTAGGAACCTAATAAACCTGAAGTGTTTTTCTTTTCTGTTTTGGGGGGTATTTTTAACAGCATTAACACTTATAAGTAGTAAAAATAATTATAGTGTTAGGGTTTTGAGACTTGCAGAGGAAAACTTATAAAAAATGTCTAGTAGAAAGGATCCAGTAACTATAACTATGGGATGAGGAATAGGAAATGTTGAGGAGCATAAAAAGAATTAGAATTTAAAGTCCTAGGTTCAGAACTCCAAAGGCTTCTTAAAAAAAATTGTGGTATCCCTTTAAGAGCCATTTGGTGCAATTGGTAGCCTGATTCATGCCACCAGCTGCCTCTGATTTCAGTAAGAAATTTAGAAATTCATAGGAAACTGTAAAATGGGGACAGGGTTTTAGTTTTTTAAACTGAGGCTTTAACTGGCCAAGTCCTGCAGGTTTAAAAAACCACAGAGCTGAGCTGTGGGAAGCTGGTTTCTTTTCCGGTCAGAACAAATAAACATACAAACACATACCTAACTCACAAAGTGTTGGGGGAGATAAACCAATGCTCTTTGCAGAGGAGGAAAACAAAAAATGAGCCTTGTGGGCAACAGGAGGAAAGCCACATTCACCAGCCGGCAGCACCCCACGCTGGCAGGGGGAGAAATCTGAGCCTCAGCAGCCCCGAGCAGGATTTGCACAAAGTCTCCCGTTTCAAGTTGCATGTCTCTGGCGTCCCGGGGAAGGCACTCCAGCCCACGTTAGCCTCTCAGAGCCCCAAGAATTGATAAGAAACCCTTTGTATTACCCACAGGACACGAAGGTGAGTTAGCCCAGAGACAAGGTCAGATCCTGCAGGGCTACTTGACAGCAGGTCCCTGAAGGGACACCCATGCCCACTCCTGCCCTGGCACTCACCTCATTTTCCTGTCTTGGGTGCTCCTGGCTGCCTGCCTCTGGTCCCCCCGACCTGAGCTGTCTGTGAGCTCGTCCCCGATGTGTCAGCGATGCCTTATCTTTGTTCTGAGGTCCCTGTGTGTCTCTGGAATTGGCTGGCATTCTCCATTCAGGTCACGCCTTCCCCTGCCTGCAACAGATCCCCTCTCCCCCTCTCTCACTCTGCCTTTCTCTCTCTCTCTCTCTCTCTCTCTCTCTCTCTCTGCTCCGACTCCCTCTTACACACACTCTGAAGAACCTGACAGAACAGAATCTGTCTTCTTTAAGAGATCTGTTCCTCCAGTTCCCTCCTTTATCCTGTGTGGCTGGCTTCAGTCCCTGAGAGAAAATAACTGAGACACTCAAATAGGTATTTTTGTCACTGTGTGTGTGTATGTATGTGTGTGGGGGGGTGGAGGGGGACAAAGTCTAATTTCTCTTCAGTCTCCCTTTCCAGATGGCTGTAGCTTTCTGCTCTTTTTCAGGACACCAGCAAAGGGACACCGATTAAACAGAAATAACCAACTAAGAAGGCACTTCTAAAGTCTACGCTAGGAAAGAAAACAGATCCCAATCCCCAAGTCTGTGGACAAACACCACAAGTTTTCATGTGAGCAGAGCCACTGGTCCAGAATGTGAGTGAGCACAGGTCCTCCACTGGGCTCCTTGTTCTTCCCACTGAAACACAGAGCTCGTGCTGTTTACCAAATCAGACTGTGTGAGGTCTGCTAGAGAGGGTCCTTCACAGCATGGACACCCCACACCCCGGGGTGCAAGGAGAGCCAGGCCTGTGCACGGGTCTGCCTGCAGGTTTGTGGGAAAATCAGCACCACATCTACTCTGAGCCAAATAAAAAGAAAAGCACTTCCTTCGTGGCAAAAACAATGAAATGGGTGTAAAAACTAGATTTCACTGAGCAGCTTTTCTATGTTAGGCACAGAGCGATACACAAATATCACCTCAATTGCTCCCACAAACTTGTGAGGGTCATACCATCATGCTTACTTCACAAATGAGGAAAATGAAGCTCAGAAAGTTTACATGACAAGATTACCCAGCTCTTTGTTATTGCTTACTGCTATTTCCACTAACAGTTAACATTTATTAAGCGCTATTATTGTCAAGCACTATTCTGGCAATGTGTTAATTCTCTCCGATCATCTTTATACCTCATATAGGTGGGTAGCAAGAGTATCCCCATTTTATAGATAATGAAAATACTCAGAGAGGTTAAGTAATTCACCCAAGGTCACACAGCTAGAAAACAATGAGGGAAAAGTCTGAGCTCTGACTGATTATATGCATCATTATTACAATGCATATGACATTTCAAGTTCTTACAACATTCACAGGAAAACTCAGTTTAAGGCATTTCGAAAACAGTGTTAGACTCAGAGTGAGAATTTGGTTGTGATCTATCCTTTCTATCAATGCCAGCTGTGCACTTTAGGCACAGTGCTAACATCTTTAATTCTGTCTTCTTATCTAGAAAATGGGGGCTGCTGTGGGGCTTAAGTGAGATTATACTTGTGACATGCTTTTCTAGCTAGCTAGGGGTGTGCTCGATAAATGGCTACCACCTGTGCTAACCAAGATTTCACACGAATGTACTCTACACCTTGCTTTGCACATTTTAGGGAACAGTTGCTTGAATCTGGCTGAAATTCTCCTTGCTCCATTTTCTCTTTAGTTTCTCTATTTTGACACATTCAAATACCAGCATTGCCAAGCCTGGCATTATTAAAAGACTGTGGTTGATAATGTGGGCACAAGTTCATGGGATGAGAGAATAGGTTTGTCCTTAGGCACTGTTTCAACGGAATGTTGCTTTTGTGTTTCAGGCAGAACAGAAAAAAAATTTTTAAGTCCCATTAAGCAGACTCACAACCTCCTTAGACATCAAATAACTTTCACAAAACAACATTTTAATGATTTAAGTGTAAATGAATTAAAAACACATGGACTACATTTCTCTTGGAATACACAAGGGTTTTAAAGCTGAAGGAGACATAACTTGGCGCAAGGCATACTGTGCTGTGCAGAGGGCTCTGCCCATTGAAGACATTCCCTCCATTCACGCTGCAGCTCAGCTGGCCTCCCCTAATTTAGGGCACATACTGGGAAGTGTAGTCATTTACCCCAGGGCAGAGGGGGAGAGCTTGGGAGCGAAAGCCATCAGCTTCTCCTTGTAAAGTGTCATAGAGCAACTGGGGCTCCTGTAATTATTTCCTGGCCATGTTTTTTCAAGGCTGCCAATGTTCAATGCGAGGCATTTGAAATATGTTCTAAGCCAAAGTTCTGCCAATGTACAGCAGATCTAATATGTGCTTTCTTGGGTGACAGCCAAGCCTCTGATGGAATCTGCATGAAAACAAGAACGTTGTGGCTCAGGAAGTTTCCCATTGGGTTGGACTACATTAGTGATACTGTCCTGGTAAGAACTCCCTGTGGTGTCATTAATAGATGTGGGAGTGGGAGGAATGGAAGCACAGGGGTCTGAACATAGGCTCAATATTGGTAGGCTAACTCGAACGAAACCTTGGGCAGGTCACCTGGGTTCTCAACTGGGAGAGGCGGAGGAGAGGCATCACTTTGCTCCACTATGAAATCGGGATTGAACTCTGTTGAAATTATGAACGCATATAAATATGGGCTGGAGGACTGTGGGATGCTGGCACAGTGAAGGTGGCCAGGTGAATTGCTAATGACCTACAAAGCAATCAAAGAATCTAGAGTCACCCTCTAATCTTGACACTGGCTTTAACTCTTGTCATAATAGCATCCCACTAATCAGCATTCAAATGCAGGTTTTCAAAACAATACTTTTTAAGAATATTTAAGAACATTTTTTAAAGTTTCACCAAGAAGTTTAAAATATGCATAGAAGTGACTAAGGAGTAACTAACAGTATGTCATTTAGGATCATAAAAGCATAGAACGGCAGATGTGGGCTCAACACCTGCAGGTTGTAGTCAGGGTGAGGGACCAGAAAACTATTCCACAGAAAGGCAATGCCACAGCATTTCTACTACTAGGAAAGACTTAGTTTACATGTTCCGCTGAAGTATTTATTACATATATCTCCTGAGACTGGACCTTCTGGAATTCCATGAATGTGTTAGAAAATGTAAGGAATCTGGGCAATGGGTTTTGTTGGCAAAGTCTGAAATCCAAGCTTCCTATAGAATATCCAAGAAACTGATAAATAGCCCCAAAGAGCACAGCTTAGAATTAAAATTTAAGTTGTTCAACACCTGACCTATGCTGAAAATCATTGCTTCGGAGCCTATCAGGTTATCTGAATAGTCTGGGGCATTTAAAAAATACCAATTCCTGAACTTCAACCCAGATTCCTGTGTAGGAGTCTGGGGTGGGGCTCCTAAGTCTGTAACTTAAAAAACTTCCACGACTCCCATGGCACAATCTTGCCATTTTGGGCACATATAACACAAATGGTGCATCTTATAATTACTGGGACTTTGGATTTGATAAAATATTCTCAGTATGTGCCAGGTAGTTCCATTACATTATTACATGTAATTTTCCCATCTCTTTACAGATCATGCTACTGAGGTTCAGAAAGACTAAGTGTGTCAGCAAGAGGGTGACCAATATTTAGAGCCCAGTCTTCCTGACCCCAAATTAAAGACTCTTTCCTCTCATCTGCAAATTCCCGATCCTCCCTGTGGACTTTGAACATTCCTGAGCCGAGTTATGTAACCACAAGTTCCCAGGGAGGAAAAAATAGGTTTTATTAAAAAAATAAACTTTTAGACTCTTTTATAGGCTGAATTATATCCTCCAAAATTTATGTGTTGAAGCCCTAACTCCATGTACCTTGGAATATGACTGTTTTGAAACAGGGTCTTTAAAGAGTTGATTAAGTTAGAACAGGGCTGTTAGTGTGGGATCTAATCTAATCTAACGGGGGTCCTCATAATAAGGGGAAATTAGGACACAGATAACACAGGAAAAACAAAACAAATACGTGAGGAGACAGCAAGAAGGTGGCCGTCTGTGAGCCAAAGAGAGATGCCTCAAAAGAACACCTTGATCTTGAACTTCTAGTCTCCAAAACTGTGAGAAAGTAACTTCTGCTGTTTAAGCTGTTCAATCTGCAGAATTTTGTTATGGCAGCTTTTGCAAACCAGTACAGGCTCTCTTACAGAAGGGTCTCCCAAAGCATGAAAGACGTACCACCAGTAGTGTCAAGCTTATCTGGGGTGCCATATACATGGAATTAACAAACAGACCAGTTAAGATTCTGTTTGGTAAGTAATAAGAGAAACCTTGACTAATGCTGAAATAGAATTTGTTTTCTTTACATAGCAAGAAGGGAGGAGGTAGTTCTGGGGCAGTTATTCAATATTTTTTTCTTTCTGTTCTGCTAGGCTTAGAATTTGGACTTTTATGATCGTGCTTGTCATCTCATGCTTACGAAATGGCTACAGTAACTCCAGATGTAGGTGTCTAAGCAGAAAAAAAAAAAAGAGGAAAAGGTAGCATTGGGATGCTTTTCTTTATGCCTCACAGGCCATAGCTAAATTCTACAGCCACTGCTAACTTCAAGAATTTGATAGGCAGTAAAGACAGGGGCTGGGAATGGGGATTGTATGGGTCAACCCTCAATGTCCATCTCCATCATATGTCCAAAAAGTCCCGCCTTTTAAACTTCTCCTTCACTCCTGATGCCGTAAAGAAGAGAATCTCAAGGCGGGGCATTTTGCCATGACCACTATTTTCCTTTTTACCTGGTGTGTCAGTTTCAGAGTCTTGTGGAGGCTAGAATTCAACATTTTTTATTCATTATTTTTATATTTGTGGCAGTACCATGTTTTCAAGTACATGGATTTTAGTTGAAAAATAAATCCAAATTCAGTTTAAATAAAAAATCTTAAAAATAATAATATAGGTGGTACTTATGTATACGAAACAAATTGTACAGGCAAATGACTGTGTTGGAATCATCAGTCTGGAGGGTGGACTCCCGGGGAAGAGGACTGGCCAGTGAGTCCAGGTGCCGGGAATGGAGGCCACATTTGCTCCAACCCAATGTGAAGCCTTGAGCTTTTCATCTTCCCTCCTGAGTTTCAAGTTTCTAATTCACACTGATAATGTTAGACTAGGAGTTTTGCTTTATTTTTTAAGTATGTTCCTACTCAAACACTTCATGGCATCTCTGTCTCCGTGTGTGGAATGATATCTATTGCATTACTATTAAGACCAGGTGGAAGCTTAGAAGATCCTAAAGTAGTTTTAAAAAGAGGGTGACCTCTAAGTCAAAACAGAAAAAGGTCTCCCAAGAAGAATGCTTCACTGTTATGACTCATTTTATTTTCAGAATAGCCAGTAGATGCCATAAATTATCACCTCTATTTTATATGCATGATTAATAATATTGAGAAGAAGTAACTTAGTTCCTGAGGAGAGATATGCATTGTGCAGGGTTGCATAGAAATTACATGGTGAGGTTGAGACTGTGAACTCAGATTTCCATAGCCCTCAATCTTTTTTCCATTTTTAAAATTTTTGTTTTTATTGTTGTTCAATTACAGTTGTTCCCATTTTCCCTCATTACTCTCCTCTGCCCTACTCCTGCCCCACATTCAATCATTCCCCCCACATTGTCTTTGTCCAAGGGTTCTTTATACACGTTCTTGACTTGACCCCTGGTTATAGACCAGTCTATTTCAGGCTAAGTATTTTAAACAAAAACTTTTTTTGAAGATCCTTGCCTGGCCAACACAGCCTGGCTCTCTACCATACAGTACTGTAAAGTGAAGAGGTTCTCTAAGGTGCTCTGACTTCTCTTGAGGAGCAAAATCTTCATGTATTCTTAGCTGCCATCAAGCTTATGGGTTATAGAACCTCCTTGTCATCTATGTAAGAGGGAATTCCTCCTTCCTTTTCCCACCTCTCAGCCTAACTTGATTTCTATTGTCTTCCTCCTTCTTCCCTTAACCAGAGTCTAATTTTACTAGTGAGCAGTGAAAATGAGTCAACCAGGCACACACACCAACTTCTGCTTTCTGCCTCATTTCATTCAGTGAAAACAAAAACTTGGAACCAGCTCCTTTTAGGTAATTCTGGCTTTCTCTTTGACCTTGTTTCTCATGGGCCTGGCCAAAGGATGGGAGGAGGGAAGATTAAGATTTAAACTAGCAGGAGGTGGGGATAGTCTACTTGAACTTCTGACCAAAGAGAGCCTTGTCATCTAACCAATCTTTACTGAAGAGCTTGACTCTGTGAACCTTATAGTAGCCTAGCTGGTAACACAGGGTACCTGGTTTATTGTTTGATTATTTCTCTTCATGGCTATGTTGGGGAAGATGATGTATAAGAGAGAATCCTGGGGTTCTTAAGAACTTGAAACATACATAATTTTTCAGGGGCTGAATTATGCCCCACCCAATTAATATGTTAAAGTTCTAACCCCTAGTATCTCCAAATATGATTGTATTTGGATACAGGAAATTAAAAAATATGACTACATTAAAAGGGGATTCTTAGAGTGGACCCTCATCCAATATGACTGATGTTCTCATAGGAAGGAGATTAGGACACAGACAACACAGAGGGATGACCTTGTGAGGACACAGCAAGGAGGCAGCCATCTGTGAGCCCAGGAGAGAGGTCTCTAAAGAAACCAAATCTGCCAACACCTTGAAGATCTTAGACTTTCAGCCTCCAGAACAGTGAGAAAATAAATTCCTGCAATTTAAGTAACCTAGTTTATGGCATTTAGTTATGGCAGCCCTAGGAAACTAATACACCATACACACGTCCCTTACCTTTGCTCGCCTAAATCCATTTTGTATCTATTATAGTTGCTCTCCATTCATAGTCAATATTCTCTCTCTCAGAGGTTTCTCAGATGCTAAGGTCCCATGGATCAAGTGGATCAAACCACAGGGTGGGTTGAACAGGCCTTAAAAAACAAATGAAGAACTGAGCTGAGACAGCGCAGGGGACAGGACTCAGACCACGGAGAAGTCAGGGCTCTCATTTCTCTAACTCCCTGTGGATATTTTCTGACCATTACTTTTCCACTTTCCTTGCAAATTCCCCTGCTCTTTTATCACTCTGGCACACCAGACTCATCTCTATGAATGACCTTCCAACCTCTTACTCCTATCTTTTGTTCTTTTCATTAAGATGTCAAGTACAGAGCACCTTGCTTACTTTTCCTTTCCATTTTCTCCTGGTGTCCTGAGTGATGTTGATCCTTGACAACCTCATCCTCAACAATGACTTTTCCTATTTCAACTTAGCCATGCACTATACCCACAGCCATATCCACCTCTGAAATCTGAAACTCATTATACCCTCTTCTTTGACCACCATCTTCTTTGTAGATCTGTGGCTCCTTCAATAACCCAATAGTTAGACTTCAACCTTACCAACACATCCAGTCACTTGACCCCACTCCATTTTCTTCCAATCGATCAGATTCTTTTGGCTTTACATATTTTCTGAACCCCACAACCAATCACCAGCATTCTTTACTAGATTATTTTTTGCTACCTGTTTCTTAGCCCTCTTCTTACTTCAGAGGAATCATTTTTCATTTTTCTGGTGAATCACTGAGAATCTAGCTAATGAAAGCTAGGTCCTCTCTGTCTGGAATACCCACCCAAAACCCTCAGAGTTCACTCCCTCAGCTCCTTTGGTTCTCTCTAAATGTGTCACCTTTTCAGTGAGTTCCTGCCCAACCACTGCTCTACTAATTCTAGTCCCTCCCACAGTTGCTATACCCATATCCTGTTTTACTTTCCTTTATGTCAATAATCACCACCTAAAATAGTATTTATTTTAATTAATTATTTATTTATTTGTTTGTTGCTTGCTTTTCACCCATTAGAATAACTCAGTCTCCAGGTGGACACATTTTTTCATACTTTTTGTTTACTGCTGTATTCCTTGTACCAAGAATTGTGTCTTTGATTTGTACATAGTAAGATCTTAATAAACATTTGTAAAATGGGTCTTCTAAGAAAAATTTAAATCTTCACATATTCTTAAAGTTGGGCATATAATTTCTGATGCTTAATGCCCTCTGTGAGGTGAGGAAGCTCAGAAACACAGTTTTAATTATTCTTTCTGAATATTTCTCATATACTCTACCACTATAGTTTTAAATACTGTTACATAGTGCTCATTTAGAAACTTATTTTTTACCCCCAAACCTTCCCAT
The DNA here is from genome assembly GCF_021234435.1 of Artibeus jamaicensis. NCBI lineage: Eukaryota > Metazoa > Chordata > Mammalia > Chiroptera > Phyllostomidae > Artibeus > Artibeus jamaicensis. Next base: position 3,689,464 of record NW_026522046.1, on the reverse strand, counting down.
GGTTTCTCATGCACAAATCAAATGTCTACTCCCACCTTCATCTGAGGGTTACAGTGGACAGAGGTTGTTATCTTTTCATTTCCAACCTGCTCATTCTCCTGCACCAACTGTGTTCATGAATCACCATCAACTCAGAAACCAAAGCCAGGTGTTTTACTGTCACCCTGATTTATATTTCTCTTTCTTCTCATATGCCATCAATCAATGCCCTATTGTTTACATATAAATATCTATCAAATCCATCGTCATGCATGTCTGCCATTCCCCATGCTCTTGCATTTGTGGAGGGCTTCATTTGGTCTCACTGGATTATTTCAACAACCTCCTAAATTGGTTTCTCTGCTTTCAGTTCCACTCTAATAAAAATACAAGTTTTATTTGTTCTTTTTCTCTGCCAGACTTTCCAGAGTGTTCCTTTGTTTACAGAATAAAATAAAAATGTCTTAGAATAGCATTTGAACCTGACTCATGTTGACATGAGGTGTCATGAGATTGAAGTAGCCTGCAGGGCTGAGTCAACATGTGGAGAACAGCTGCCCTGAAGAGTAGCCTGGGACCATGGCAGACTTTGTATGAGTTAGAAAGAATTGCTATTGGAAGCCATTGAACTTCTGGTATTCTTTGTTACTGCAGATAATCTAGCCTATCCTGACTGACACAATTCTGTTACATGGGACTGCTATTTTACCTCTATATTCTCCCCTGCAATTGGGAGAGTCAGCTTCCAGCTTCCCAGTGAGATCACAAAGGCTTCTGCATGGTCAGGATGGGTTCCTACTGCAGCCTCAGCTCCCTGTCACAGGTAGCTTCTCCTCTCCTGCCCTCCTTTTACAGACTTTCCCATTTTCTCATCCACAGATAATTCCTTTTCTCTACTCTGAGCACAGCTCTTCCTTTATTAATCTCATTTCTATGTTTTTCTCATTATTTCTATGAATTGGGTATAGGAATGGGGAATTTCCACATGTTGAAATCCAGGTTATATAGCCCATCATTTGAAAACACTGACTCTTCACTAGCTAACTTGTACTCATTCTATTCAACTTAAATACCACATCACCATGACTTGTAGACTACTTTGTATAAATTAGGCCTTTCATAGAACTTTGAGACTATAAATTATTCTCTCTCATAGAACTTTGTTCTCCTCCTACATATCACTCACCACAATTTGCAATTACAGATGCAATTGTATGTTTACCTGTCTTGAGAATGACATGGATTTTTAAAGATTAGTTAAACCTCTCATGTATTTTAAAAAGCATTTATTTGTTCAAAGGTGCAAAAATATTGTTGAGATCCTTGAATTATTGTAGTGAAAAATAACACAAGAAGACAGATGTTTGCTGTATAATTTGACACATGTAATAACTTAAAGTATGTGTAAGAAACAAAGTAGTGTTTATTCCTATGGTAGTTGATCGGGGAAGATTTCCCAGAGAAGCTGACATTTAAACAAGATTTCAAAGGTTAAATAAGGGGAAGTTCTACAGACAGATGAGGGAAAAAAATACCATTAAAGACCAAGGGAACCAAGAGAGGTATGTGAGTTCATGCAGGTATGAAAGACCATGATGGCATCTGGAATACTAGACATTAACGTGTATGTCACTGCATTGGGAGCTCAGTGCCAGGCTAGATGAGGCAAGTTTACCACTGATCCAGAATCTTGAAAGGATTGAGGATCCTTGAATTTTTAGGCAATGGGGAGATGAAAAGCTTTTAAAATGGAGGTTAATATACGAGATAGTGTTTTATAAAGTTTATGTTTGATAGCAGTGTGGGGGGTGGAACCAAGTTGGTGAGAGGCTGGAGAATAACCAGGGAGCCAATGACATCTAAGTACCCAGGCCTCCTAATCTCACACCACCCCCAGGCCGGGGAAAGATGTGATGAGACTGAAGCAGTGGGAAAAGAGCAGGAAGGACCTCCTGGCCTGGAGCTGGTCTTGGCTGAAGCTTAGCGGCATGTGGAGCACATGGGCCTTGTGGTGGGGGTAGCACTCTCAGGCCAAACCGCAGGACAAACTTGAACACTTCAGTTGTCACAACACAGCAAACCTGGGTGACAACAACTTTTTCAAAAGCTGTTTTGAAGAGTTTTAGCTCTTCAAAAGCTGTTAAAAGAGTTTTAAAATAAAAATACTTCACACCCATATACACACTACTCTCAGGAAAGCTGGCTATGCCTCAGGCAAATTTGTTTATTTTTTTGCACTTATTTAAAATTTTAGTTTTCAATTACGGTTTACATTCAGTATTGCTTTGTGTTATTTTCGGGTGCACAGCACAGTGGTTAGATACTTATTTAACTTGTGAAGTAATCCCCTGATAAGCCTAGTACCCATCTGTCACCATGAATGGTTATTACAATATTATCAACTATATTTCCTACACTGTACTTTACATCTCCACACCTGTTCTGTAGCTGCCAATTTGTGCTTCCTGCTCCCTTCCCCCTTTTCACCCAGCCCTCCAACCTCTCTCCCCTCTGGCAACCATCAGTCTGTTCTCTGTATCTATGAGTCTGTTTCTGTTTTGTTTGCTCATTATTTTGTTTTTTAGATTCCACATATGAGTGAAAGCATATGGCATTTGTCTTCTCTGTCTGACTTATTTCCCTCAGCATAATACCCTTCAGGTGCACCCATATTGTTGCAAAAGGTGGCTGAGCAGTATTTTATGGCTGAGTAGTAGTCCATTGTATATTTATACCACTTCTTAATTCATTCATCTCTTGATGGATGCTTAGGTTGCTTTCATATCTTGGCTATTGTAAATAATGCTACAATAAACAAAGGGATACACATATTTTTTTTGAAATTAGTGTTTTGGGTTTCTTTACATAAATGCCCAGAAGTGGAATCTCTGGGTCATAGGTAGTTCTAGCTTTAAATTTTTGAGGAAACCCCATACTGTTTCTCATAGAGGATTCACCAGGAAATTATTTTTATTCACCAGTTAAGAAATACTCTTCTTTCACCTGTTCTACTTTCTCAGTAGCTCATGTTATTTTATTTTTCAGACTTGCTTTTCTGAGGAGTATTTGATATCAAATAAGCTACACAAATTTAAAGTGTACCATCTGGTAAGTTTTAAAATATCCATACAGCTATGAAACCATCACTGCAATCCCAATAATGAGCATATTCATCATCCTTGAGAGTTTCTTGTATCTCTTTGTAATCTCTCCTTGTTGCTCCACCTTGTCCCTCCTTCCCTAGAAAAGAACTGATCTTGCTTCTGTCAGTCTATATGAGTTTGCACTTTCTAGAATTTTATGCAAATAGAATCATACAATATATACTCATTTTTGCCTGGCTTCTTTCACTCAGCATCATTACTTTGAAATTTACCCATATTGCATGTGTCATGTGCCATAATTTATTTATTCATTTACCTGTTAATAAGCATATGAGTTGTTCCCAGGTTCCAGCTATTGCAGATAAAGCTGCTGTGAACATTCACATAAATACCTTGGTTTGGAATTATGCTTTTATTTGTCTTGGGTCCATCTCTAGGACTGAAATGGCTGGATCATAGGGGAGATGTATGTCTAATGTTTTAAGACACTGTCAGCCAGTTTACTAAAGTGATTGTGTCAATTTTGCATTCCTACCAATAGTGAGTGAATGTTCTAGTTGTACCATTTTCTTGCTAATACTGAATCAGGTCAGTTTTTAAAGAAACATAGCCAATTATATGTATGTATGTAGGGGTATCTCATTGGTTTTTAATTGCATTCCCCTAATGATTAATAAGTAGAATATTTTATGTGTTTATTTTTTACCCTTATATCCTTTTTTGTAAAGTGTTTATTCAAACTTTTTGCCTATTTTAAAAGTTGTATTATTTGTTTTCTAATTAAGTTAGCTATGTATACTGAGTCCATTATATACACAATTCCATCATCAGAGGTATGATTTGCAAATATTTTATCCTACTCCATGGCTTGTCTTTTTGTTATCTTAATGTTTTTTGCAGAGAAAATTTTTAAAAATTTTAATGCAGTACAATTTATCCATTTTTCTTCTATATAGCATGTTTTGCTGATGTATCAAGAAAATCTTTGCCTAAACTGACCTAAGTGCCATACTAAAATACCAACTACTGAGAAAAAAATCAAGTCATTTGAGAGTCATTACAGACTCTTCCTAGGAAAATGATCTTAACCAGAAACTCTGAAGCCCTGTGAGTCCTTACAACACCCCAGAGATGTGCTTATAGAAAATGCAATCAATGAAGCTCCACAACACAGTGCGTCAGTCATGGCTAGTCACCACCACCCCAAAGTCATTCCCAGAGCCTGAGAAAAGGTCTATAAAATCAGCCACCGGGGGTGGGGGTGGGGCAGGATGGGAACTTACAGCACATGAAGGAGCCTTTCCCACATATCCTCAGGGACATGGCTGAACTGGTAGTGAGACAGGGAACAAAGGATTCTGGTTTAGTCCAGCCCTCACCACTCTTTTGGGTGGTGTAAACTATGACAAATAAGTTTTCTTCCCTGAGCCCCAGCTCCCTTCTCTGCAATACAGTGATAATAATAATACCTTTCCAGGCCACCCCTTTGGGTTTTCCTGGACAATCAAGGAGATGTAGGGCAAACATACATGTAAAGCCCTCTGAATTTCTCATTTGTTACCTCTTCCAGGAAGCCTCCCAGCATCTTCTCCTCGAAGGAGTTCTGGGGCTGGTTGAATGAACACCTTCTCTTCATATTCCTCTGTACTGAGGACAGTGGGATGAGACTCCTAGTCCCTCTGGCAGGGTGATCTTAATCTTTTCTCTTGACTTCTCAGAACATCTATGCCTTGTATCAATCTTTAGGTAATCTCCAAGGCCCCTTCCAACTCTGACATAGTCTTGATTCTAGGCGGACATTTCCTATGACTAACACACTCATATGAAAAGAGACCTGATTGATTTGGGGTGGGGCTGGGTAGATGGTATTGGGTAGACTGTTATGCTCTTTCCTCAAGTGTTCAATATAAGCATTATGGTACAACACAAAGAGCCCTGGGTCTGCACCCATGCTCTCTGGATGGATGGATGGAGCTCTAAGAACTTGAGCATCTCTTGTAAGTTGCCTGGGCCAGTTTCCTCATCTATAATGAAGAGACATGAGTTGCTGTTCTGTCTACCCTTTGGTGCAGTAAACCTGAAAAGGATTATTATTATTGTCATTGTTTTTCTGAATATTTCAGGATTCTGTACAGAGATATAGTGAAGATATTATATATCACACACAACAAAATGAAATATGCCAAAAATACATTTTGCACCAAGTTAGAACTTGAAGGAGAAATTGATACAGGGTGCAGCCAGGGGGGGGGGGGGGGGCAAAAAAAAACAGATTTAGAAAGGTGTCCAGAATTCAAAGTGTATAGAAATATTGGAGAGACATATAAGATGTCCTTACCGCCCCCCCCCCCCCGGGGGGAAGGGATGAATGGAGCCAGGCCATTGAGAGCTGTTTTGCATAGCAACAGTTTTGCAGCTAACCTCTGGAATGATTATTTAACATATCTATAACCTTTAACTGGTTTCATAGATATGTTAAATAGCAGTGGCCAAGTTTGGAGCCAGAGAGAAGGAACTAGCAGGGACTCAAGATGGAACTAGCAGGGACTGAGGATGGAACTAGGAGGACTCAAGATGGGAACTAGGGGCTGCTCTCCGGAGTGAGAAAGACTGGGACTCAGGAGGATGTAACTAGGGGCTGCGCTCCTGAGTGAGAAGGCCTGTGTGAGAGCTTGAAAAAGACTGGCTCCAGGACATGAAGGGTCCCCGCTTGGCCAGATGAGAGAGAGCCACGCGGTTTCAGCAGAGTGAGGACCCCCTCTTGGTGAGGTGAAAGAGAGAGCCATGCGGTTTCAGCAGAGTGCGGACCCCCTCTTTCCCAGGTGAAAGGGAAAAACCATGCAGCTTTGCCAGAATGGAGATCCCTGCAGCCAGGTGAAGAAGACAGCCACATGCTTTTGGTGGAGTGCGGACTCCTGCAGCTTTGGTAGAAGAGGCCCACGCGGCTTTGGGGTGCCCCCTTTGGCCGCGGAGCCTGGAAAGCAGGAGAGACTTTGACTGGAACTGGGTACAAAGGACTCTTGCCAATGGACCATGAGAGGGTACCACAGTACTTTGGATTAACTCGAGATCCTGCACAGTGACACAGCTGACGGTGCCAGCGGTCTGAAACACAGACGTGTGCTCTTTTCCTGATTTACGGTACCCGGAGTTGGGATGGTGGGAGAAGGGAGTGCTGTGTGGGTGTGGGTGTACAACCTAAAGGACTTTGATATTTTAGTGGTGGCATTAGGCCTGAATAGCATTAAATAAACATTTTGTTTCCTTTTCACAAATCTCTGACATTAAGAGATGTCTTTCCAATTGGCGGCGGACAGAAGGGCCCAGTAGATTTTAGTATTCTGTTTTTGGGAGGGGCCCCTGTTGTATAGCAGTTTTGGGCATCCCTAGGTGGGCCAAATATTGTGTTGCCCCTCCCTCGGACCTCCTCTTGTTGTTCGGTAACAAAATTACTTATCAAACAAATATTGCTACTGGGCATGTTTTGGTTTTGGATTAAATTCTTTTTAAACTCTGGCTCCATGGTATAATGGTTTTGGAATCAGTGATATTAAAATATCACACTGGTAAGGGTTTTATTTAAAGCAGGACGAAAATGTTAACCCAGTGGTGCCCAGACCAAACATAAGACTGCTAGGTGGTTACCCTGTGGGCATCAAAGGCCTTGTTCATTATTATTAACCTTAAGGTGGGTGGTGGAGCCTCACCCAGCAACCTGCATTTTACCCAGCTGTTCCACCTTACTGTTTTGTGTATTCCTTAAAACTCTTTGGGGAATATTTGCCATCAACTTTTGTTACTGGAAGAAAAACTATGGCTCCGAAAAATTGATTTGGTCCAAGTCACTCAGCTTGTTGGGAGATGACAGAGCCTTCCAACCAGTGGAGAGATCAGGGGTGGAAGTCAGGCATCAGCAGGTGTGAGCACCTGTGCAGCCTGGAAACACTTACTGCGTGTGACTGGGGATAATGCCTGCTTCATGGAGATAAAATGCATACGGTGCTCAGCCCAGGGCTGGGCACTAACCTGAGTCCTTAATAAAAGTTGGCTCTTCTCTGTCTTCCACCTCACTGTCTACTGGAGCACATGGGCGTTGAAGAACACAGCCATAGGCAACCTTCTGCTTCAATGTGGCTCCCCCAAACCACCCAGGAGCATTCACTCAACCAACCAGTCTGGAATTGACTGAGTTTTCAACTCCCTCCCAGATTCTGCATCCCGGGCTTTGGAAAATTTTCTGCGCTCCTGTCTTTCTCTCCCTCAGCCCTCACAGCCAGCACCTCAGCCCAAGCCCGACCTCACCTGGCCCTGCCGTCTTCCCAGGGGTGGGAGAAAGGAGGTTGTGAGGCTTCATTTCTGGTGGGAAGGAAGGAAAAAAGAGGAAAGACTGGAGCAGCAAACTCCTCCCTCTACCCATCTTGAGAGGGGTCCCTACTCTGATCTCCAGATGCCCTTGTTTTGGTCACCCTCCCCCAGGACTTTGTTTCCTTCTCCTCCTTGGCTCCAGCCCTGAGAGCCCAACTCCCGAGCAAGTCTGCTTTCCCTCTGGAATGTGGAACATGTGTTGTCCTCTAAGCTTGCAGAGAACCTGGGAACCTGCTAGAGAGACATGTCTCTGAAGTCCTGCCCTAGACCAACTGAACGAGAGCTCTGGGGGAGGGGCCGGCAACCTGTGATTGAACCAGCTCCCCAGGTAATCAGAAGCATCCAACATGTGGAAACCATCGTTCTGGGGAAACAACTGAGGACCCGACCTTTCCATTTAGCTTCCCGCCCAGCTAAGTTAGAACCTCCCAAGTTGCCGTTGAGAGCTGTGTCTGCTCAGGGGTCAGGGGGTGAGGATGGGGGGGAGGGGGGGTGGAACTCTGACTTAGCGCACTTGGCATCCACTGGGTCCTTTCATAATTACTTTCACAATTTTTTAGAGTTCATTTTGTTTTTCCCTGCAACCCAGATGGGGAACCTGAGATGCTGGGCTGGGGAAAAGGTGAAGAGAAGAGGGTGGGGGTCACACAGGTGCAGGGCCACAGAGTGGACCACAGGAGGGGTGTGACATATCCGTGAAGAGGGCCTTGTTCAACACCTTCATTTTATAGATGAGGACACCGAGGGTCGGAGAGGACAAAGGATTTTCCCAGGGTTACGTACAAAGTCAGTGTCTACTAATTCTTCACCCAGCACTCTGCCCCTGCTTTTAAACTTTTTGTTTTGAAGTAATTTCAGATTTACAGGAAAGTTCCCTCACACTCATCACTCTCTTTCCACTAAAAGTAACATCTTGCACATTTATAGTCTAATTATCAAGAACTTTTAGGGAGTTTAATTAAACGTTTTTATTTTGAGGTAGTTGTAGATTTGCATTTGGTTATGAGAAATGACACATCCCATACCTGGCACCAGCCCAGGAGTGGACTTGTGAACAGCATCTTTCCCTGTCTCGCTTTCCCCTGCCCTGCACTTTCACACAAGAATGTGCCGTTCACAAAGCAGGAAGAGAAACAACAGAGTTCCTGTGTGTCCGTCATGCAGTTTTCCCAATAGGAACTTTTTATCCAGAATTTTAATGCTTGTTTAAGTATTTTTGTTTTATTCTTCAGGTTCATCCTCTTTCAGGAGAAAGTTCTCAGTTCTCTTCTGAAGGGACAAAGGCAGAAAATAAAGTGAATAAGAATGGTACTGGTTTTCTCTTCAGGAAAGATGGGTACCTGCTGCTTCTACACACCCACTACCATTAGTGGGGCGGAGGGGAACTATGGCCTTGTTCCAGGAATCTACAACCTCATGGAAACTAGTACTTGGCAGAGATCTGGGAGGTCAGCCGCCCATCCTCCCGGAGTCTCTATCAACTTCTGCTTGAATGCTGCCAGAGCTGAGAACTCACCCCTATTCAAAAGGCTCGATAATGTGGAGGCTGGAAAGTTCTTTCACAAGATAGGAGAGAAGGACTGTGCTGTCTTGTTCGTTGTTATGTTTTACCCCTACTCCCACGGGGCTCGATAAACACTAGTTGAATGAGTAGAGGAATGAATGAAGTAATGAGCAGACACCCTGCCCAGCCTGTGAGGTTGGAGGCACAGTGTTCCTCTGAAGGAGGCAGCCGGGAGCTGCCTGGGATGCGGCCATCACCACCAGGCCCAGCTTGGGAGGGACAGAGCCCAGCGGGCCTGTGCCTGGCTGAGGGTAGGAGCCCTTGGAACTTGAGAGGGATGGGACAGCTCCAGGGTAAGAAGTCCTTGGGGAGTAGTGGGAGGGATGGCTCTTTCAAGTGCTCTGAGTGCTACCACCAAGTGGCAGCCCTCCTCCATGGCCCTGACTTACTGCATTCCTGGGTAAGTTGAGGGAAATTCGATCCATATGTTTCTGAGTTCTTTACACGATTCTCAGCAAGACGCTGCTGTTGAGTAAGAGCCACTTGACGTCGATGGTGCTGCTTTCTTTTTTCCATTCTGAGAAGTGTCCCTGAAGAAAAGCCAGCTCCACTGTCCCTGGAAAGGGAGGGGCAGGACCACAGGGAACAGTCATCTTGGGGCAGTGCAGGGCCTGAGAAGACTGTTTCCAGGGAGTCTCCAAGGGGAGGCTGAGGAGAAGAGGGGAGACAGGATACCTGGGCACCCTGTCCAGATGCACGCCCACGTGGGCTCCCAGCTGCTGCCGGTAGGACCTCAGTGGAGGGAGAAGAGGTGGAAACAGCTTAAAGAGTTGCCCAGGAGCGGGGCGGGACAGCTGGCACAGTGGGAGGATGGGGTTTCCAGGAGAGGCACCGGGGTTTGCATTTGGGCAAAACTTTAGGTAACTGTTTCCCTTTCTGCAAAGAATGATGCTGCATTCTGCATCAGGATCTTTGGGGTCCTAACAGCCTCTTCTAGAACCCCCTTTTTGATGTCTTATTATGAATGTTATGTGGCACTGCCTGGACAAATATTTTTCAAGAAAATATTTTTACCATTATCCTCAGTAAGCAACATTTTACCAGTAACCTAGTGTATATAACTAAACAAAGCTTTCACAAGTCCATGCTTACCCTTTCTACAAAGATAGACGTAGATCACTGGAACAGAAGAGAGAGTCCAAAAAAGAAAAAGAAAAACAACCAAAAACTGAAAAACCTCTGCACATTTACAGTCAGTTGATTTCCTACGAAGGTGCCAGTTCAGTGGGGGAAAGACAGCTTTTTAAAGTGGTGGAAGCAGAATTGAATATCCATATGCATACATACATAAATAAATACATAAACCCAGACACTCGATATGCAAAAATGAATTACAAATGACTTACAGACTAAAATGTAAGAGCTAAAATAAGGAGTCAACTCTATGTCTATATAACATAAAGGATGGTCTTCACAAACACATTCAGTGAAAGAAGGCAGACATCAAAGACAATATTTTGTGTTCCGATTTACATGAGATTTCTAGGAGAGGCAAACCATTAGAAACAAAAGATGATCAGAGGCTTTTGTGGGCTGCAGGGCTGTTAACAGGTGTGAGGGGCACTTTGTGGGGTGATGCCCATGATTCGTACCTGGGCTTACGACTGATTGCACAGCTGTAGCCGTTTGCTGAAAATAACCAAACGACACTTACAATGAACCAACTCTATGGCAGGTACATTATAACTCAAAGAGACATGACAACCAACAAACCTAAACCCAAAGAGGAAAGATGATAAATGATTTGCTCAACTGCGCTATTTTTTAGGCACGATGAGTTCATTCCAAACCACTTCTTCAGAGCATGCACAGCATCATCACACACAGAGTTTTGCTCATAGAAGACTAGTCATTTAAAAAGATTACAAAAGAATAAATATGTAGTGATTGATGTATATTGAAAACCACTTTTTTAAGACAAAGATTGTATAAACCTAAGCAAGTCTTCCCACACTTTGCATGCCATCCCAACCAATGCCTTTAGTAGACTGTAGCCAGCCCCAGTGTGAAGCATGCACGTTTCTCGTCCTCGCCACAAGCACCATCTAATGGTTCTCAGTGCTTGTGGAGCACAAGGAAGAATGTTGTCTTTCCTTAGGATGGGAACCAGATACCTGCAAAGATTTCCTACCCAGTTCAGTGGCTTCCAAACGTAACTGGTCATCAGAGGATTTATGGCCAGCCCGTCTCCACCAAGTCCCACACAGCCAGAGTCCCGAGGTGGGGAGGCAGGCTTTAGGACTCTCCATTCTCGCAACATTTCTCTGGTTGGCAGAGAGACTTGTGAGTTTCATTTGGTGAAATCAGTGTAATTGGTTTTGAGATAGATTTCATAGAACTGGTTTTTAATATAGTTAAACATCAAGGTGTGCAAAGAAGTGACTTTAAGAAAATTATAAAGCGAAGTATAGACGGAGGGGTTGGAGCAGTCATGCCACCCGCTCCTCCTCGCCTTCGTGCCTTTAGGAAAGAAGGGGTGGAGTGACAAAGAGTCGGCAGGCCAGAACTCTGCAAACCCCTGGGACTGGTCCCCAGTTGACCATTTCAGAGTCTCAGCTTTTGAAGGCCTCATAATGCCTTTTAGTCAAATGGAGACTGTCACCAGTTAATTTTTTAACTGTTGGCTGCTGTTCGGTCAAGTGCCCTCCTGTGTTTGGGGAAAGCTCATTTTTAAACCAAGCAAAGAGTTTACATGTGCACTACTGCAATTAGATTTTAGCTCTTCCCTCTTGACTCTTAATGTCTTTTGACTCTTTCAGTTATTTAACAAACTCACTATTTCTCCCAGATTTATATGAACTCTCATTTTGACAAAATGAGTCTATGTAGTATTTGTTTCCTTTGCCTCTTACTTTAATCACCCTGCAAACCTATTTTTCACTCACTCTCCCCTTTTCCCTCTCTTCTTGCCTCAGGAAAGGAGGGGCCCCCCTCCTGCTGTGGGGGGTTTGGCACATTTCCCCAGCTGCTCCTTGCTCCCCAGGGGCCTCTCTTGCTTAGCCACCTCTATCATGAATCTTCTGCTGGAGATCTTGGTCCCCTCCTCCTCCACAGCTTAGAAAGAGAGTCGTCTTTTCCCTCCAGAAACCAAAACCCTTTTCCAGCGCAATAGCCTCCTTCCCATCCAGCCTCCACCCCCTTCCCATTTCTGTCCCAGCCAAGCTTCTGGAGAGAAGAATACCTCCTGGTACAAGTGTTCTTCAACTCCAGTTACTGCCCACTCCTCTCCTCTCTGGCTTTGCTTCCCATTTTTCCAGTAAAACCGCTGCTGGGTAGAGTCATGAAGGACCATGTGGTTGCCCAAATCTAATAACCCATTTTCAGTTCATACTTAATTTAACTTTTTTGTTGAGTTTGCTTTGGGAGCCATTCTCTCTTTAAAACAGTTTTCCTTCGGTTCTTCTGGCACCAATTATTCCCTCTTTCTTCACCCCTGCCCCCCACCCGCCCCAAGCTGTTCTTTTGTGGTGACCACTGTGAATGTCTCTCTCACTTCCTCTCCCTCCCTTGTTGCCTTCTGCCCTTGGTTCTCCCCTCTTCTTATTCTCTAGTGGTTCTTCAAGTGTGGCTGTTATTTTTCCCCCAGAACACTCAAAGAGCTTGCTTCTGGCTGAAAATCCACTATTCAGATTCCTAGGGCTCTAGGCCAGACCTACCGAACCAGAACCTCTGGAGGGGCCCTGGGGATCTGCATTGTAAGCTCTGTCTCCTGGAGATTCTAAAACACAGTAAAGTTTGAGGACAACTTCTAAAGGCTTTCCCCAGGCCATACTAATTTTTCCCAATTCACTGTCCCCACTGTAGCCCAGACCCTGTCTCATAGTTCTAATTAAAATCTTCCATGGGGATCTCACTCCTAGCTCCCCTATCTCAGCGTTAAAAGGTCTTTGTCACCTGACCCCTGTGCAGCTGCTGGGTGGGGCTCCCCTCTTACCCCCACTCTCCAGTGCAATCCATACTCCAGGTATACCCTTAACACACCTGCATGCTCACGCCCCTGGGCCTGGCTGTTCCTGTTGCTCTAGTGCCCTCCTCCAAGGTTCACCTGAATTCACCTTCAAGTCTCTGAAATGACCTCGAATGTTCTGCTCTGAAACTACCTTGAGCTTCACAGCCTCACACCAATGTTCGGTCTCTGCCCTAGGGCACCCGGGTGTAAGATTCTCTGCACAATGTCCTGACAGTGACTGACCTCCCCAGGCCTGACTGGAGCTGCGCACAATAGGGACCATGTCTTGTCTCTTCCAGGACCCCAGAAGTGTAGGGGCTCTAAGGCACTGAACAGGAAGTAGTGCACAGTGGCAGGCACAGCAAGGGTGCTCCCGGCCCAGACATTTGTCATATCCCTCACCTTGGTGATGGCTGACTTCACACATAAATTCATATGTTCCAGGCCCCAGGATGGGCCCTGGGGTCCAAAATGTGGGCAGTTTCTGCCCTCAAGTGACTCCTGTTGAGTGAAGGGTACAGAAAAACCAGTTGGGATAATCTGGGGAGAGGATAGCGTTACAGAGGAAAATGCAAAGGATGGTGGGAGCTCAGAGAAGGACGGTTAGCCTAGATCTTGGCTTGAGATGGAACGTTCCTGTCCAGGGAAGGGGCAAAATGGTAGGAAAGCTTAAACAAGCAGCAGCGTTGCACAGGGTGAGAGAGACTAGAACGAGAGTATGAAGGCCTAAGCCTCCATCCGGGCTCTGCTGAGGGTAAACTGTATGACATATTGTTTATACTATCACTGAGCCACAATTTGCAAATAAATAAAGGAAGGAGTTTGAACTGAATTCAGTTTCCAAAGCCTTGAGAAGATCAGAAATAGGCACTTCGTACAAAAACTGTTGTGAAAGGTGCGTTAATAGTAATAGCCACCAGGTGGCACTAGAGGATCTCTTTCTGTGGAAACATGGGTTTGTCTTGTTTTGTTGTTTTTTTCCTCTATTATTGAAGCCTCCTCCTGGGGGTAGTTCACTAGAATTTTGGGCTGATGGGTGCCACCAGCTCCGGGTCTGGCCTCTCTATGTGAGGGTCTTCTGAGACATATGAGCAGAAATTCTCATGAAAAAAAAATCTCACTTTGGGGAACTATTTATTAGTTGCTTTTAAATACACAAATTAAAAAACAACCCATTTGGTGTTAGCTGATGCATTTGGGGGGTTATTGTGGCATTTCTATGCTACAGCTTTGGTTCTGACATAGGTTGGACATGTGAAAAGAGACATTTTGTCCAGGTCCTTGTGGGGACAACCTGCCCCTGTCTCTGTGGTGGGGGGTGGGGGGCAGGCACTGATCACTGAAACTTGCAAAGGGCCATTTCCAGAGCTTTGAGCACAGCTGGGTAATTGAGGTCATTCTAGTTCCTAATGTGGCTGTATTTGAGTCAGATACTTCTGCGAGGATCTGATAAAAGGCATGGACCCCGTCTTCTAGAATATTTATAATATGCATATTATTTCAGCATCTTCTCAGACCTCCTCTCTGGGGACCCAGGCCCTGGACCAGGCAGAGTTCATTTCAGCTATAAGAACCAAAAGTTGTGTGGTCGCTCTGATGGTCAGCTATACACATCAGCTCCCATTTTGTAGAAAGACTAAACTCTTGGTTATTTTCTTTGGAAAAGAGATGGTAGAATGATGAGTCCTCAGTCTTATTGTGGCTAATTCCTAAATAGTGGACCATGCAAGGAGCGTGAATTACTCTGATGTGTTTTGGTTTCGGTTTCGGTTTCCTGGTGAGGCGTTCAGCCCGCAGAGAGGCTGCATTCTGAAGCTCTGCTGCAGGGGAGGCTGGAGAGCTACACATGTCCTGCCAGTACCTGTCTCCTGCTGAGAGGGAGCCTTCGCTGCACAGGAAAGACTGGAGCTTCCTGCTGGCTACCTCCATGCCCACATTTCTGTCCTGAGTTTTCTTTGCCAATCTGTCTTTGTGCTGGAAAATGCCAAAGACTCTGCTTGCTTTTCTGTGCACCGTACAGCTGCTTCACACATTCCTGCCTCTGGGCTTCTTTGTTTCCAGAAGCTAGCGGCTTAGAAGCACAATGCGACAAAATAAATAGCAATGATTTTGGATTGGGAATCTCGGTCTGGCCCTAGCTCTGCCATTTATTAATGGTGAGGCTGTTGCGCTCAATTATAAAACGGGAATAGTGACTTTTCATCAAGTTCATTTATTCAACAAATACACATTGAGTGCCTGTTAGCTGCCACTCACTGCTTCAAGCACTGTGGATACACAAAGGAGACAGACATAATTTCTCTGTCTTGGCAAAGCTGATAGTCCAGAGTCCTGTGAGAATCAAATCAGAAAACATATTGAACACTTTCTGTTAAGCAGGGCAAGCCCTGCCGATTACACACTTGTCCTACTGTTTTTGTTTGCATGGTTTTTGTTTTAGCAGAGAAACAGCCTCAGGTTTACAAACATACCAAACAGAGTTAAGGCCCTCACCCCCAGTGGGTCATGGGGCTGGTTCCTCCTGTCCTCCATGTCTCCTTTGTAGTCCTTCTCCTAGAAGACAAACTGCTCAGACTGGCACCTCCACTATCCAAACAGAACACAAAATTCTTCACTGAGGTTTGGGCAGACAAAAATGGTCTTTTGGGGAACGTAGGCAGGACGTTGCTGGAAGTGCTACTGTTGACCTTGCCAGGGTTATAAACATGCCCAGCATGAAGCTCTAATTCTACTTTTTTTACTCCTTAAAGAAGGCACATAGGAAGGGGATGGGGCGGATATTACTAGAGGAACAGCCTCGATGGCCCCTTGATTCAGACAGAAAACAAGGGATCACCAGAAAATCGTTTTAACCCAGATCCCCTCTGAGCACGGCCCCAGCACTGCCCTGACCCAGAGCTGTCTGCAGGCTGTTGCAGGGGCTCAGGGCGGAGCCAAGGCTCTCTCCTGGCCACGACTGCACCCTTCTGGGGTGTCCGCAGCACCGTTCACAGCCACGTGTCTTGTGCACTCTTCCTCACAGCTCTGAGCCTCCTGGGCAAATTGATTCCTAAAACAACCAGCACAAGGCTTCCATTTCATGCTACAGTTTTAGGGGGGTCCTAAATTCTCACAGCTGTAGGTTATATATATAGTAAATTAATAGTAGTAATGAGAAGCCGGGAGACCCTGGATCCCCATTTTCTACACTGTCCCCTTTTCATCTCCAACGAGGGCCTTCCCCCAACCGGCTAGGGCTCTGCCTTGGGCTGAGGAGCTCTCTGTGGACAGGATAACGCTGAACAGCTGCAGAGTCCACAGTCCAGCAGGCTCTGGACCAGAAAAGGGGGTCCTCCTCACCCCTAGTGTTTAAAAATGCAAAATAATCTCTCTGCTCTTCCCAGGACAGCTCTCAGTCATCTGAACAGCCATCAGTCTCACTGGTTGGGCCCCAAATCCACACGGGGTCATTGGGACAAGACCTGCTGCTCCAGGGCCTGACTCCACGCAGGAGGGCGTGGAGGGGTGTGTGACACCAAAATCTGGGCTTCATGGCGGGGGGGGGGGTTAGACTTGAGATATTTTATTTTGTGAAAATTCAGGAAACAAATTTTCCTGGAAAGAGTGAAAAAGCAGGGGAAAGAGAAATTAATGGTTAAGAATTCTGAAGGTGAACTCGTTTCTTCTGAGAAAATTGAAAAACATTTGTCAGTTCTGCTTTAAAGAAGACATGTGTGTGATGTTTGGGTGCAAAAAATCTTATTTAACGCAACCCTTCCTCTGCCCCCCCACAGTCTCTGAATATAAGGGTTCCCGCGGGTCTGGGGAGGTGCCAGGAAGGCTCCCATCCTTGCTGGACCCCATCCTGACACCGTGTTGTTGCTTTTGACCCCTTTCTTTCTCTCATGCGACAGATCCAACCAGTCGGGAAATCTACTGACTCTGCTTTCAAAATGTATCTGGACCCCAGCCATTTCTCACGTCTTCCGCTGCTGCCCCTGCGACCTGAGCCATCAGCATCTCTCACCAGGATTGTTACGATTGCCTCCTAAGTGGTCTCCCTGGTTCTGCCCTCGCTTCCTGCCCTCTATTTTCAAAATTATAGCCCGAGTGGTCCTGTAAAACAACAGCCACATTAAGTCGGTTCCCTTGCAAAACATTTCATCAAAAAAATTAAAAACCATTTGTATTCTCAACTGATCATTGAAGTGTCCTAATAAGCGAAGCAGAATCTACCTGTCCTTTGTTCAACTGCATTAACTGCAGTGACTTGTGGGTTGGGGACTAATTCTTTTATTTCCTCTTAAAGGCTAAGGATTCCTGGAGATGAGGAAACAGTAGATACAGGCTGAGATTTCTCCGAGGTTGTTAATATTTATTTCCCACCAGCTAAATTAGGCCCGAGGCTCTCCTGAGGGGCGCAGAGCAGTGATTTCTAGCAGAGCCCTGCCAGGGCAGGTCCGAGGGAGACATCCAAGCTGGCACAAGGGAGCAGTTGCAGGAAAACAGAAAGAGCCCATGAAAATCAACTGGAAACAAACGAGCCCTGGATATGCTTCATTAACCTGCAAGTTCCCCGCCCCCCCCCACCTCGCCCAGCGTCTTTCCTTCAAGGGGCACTGAGCCAGCTGTGTTCCTAGATCATCTTGCAGCAAAAGCTGATCTGAATAATGGGAGGTAATATAGATGATGGTTAACAATTACTAAGCACTGATTTTGTGCCTGATACCACTGTAAACATCTTATATTCACTCAGTCAACAAATACAGGCGGGGCAAAAGTAAGTTTATAGTTGTTTTTATGGAAAATAATATAATAATAAATAACGATATACTCTGTAAACCTACTTTTGCCCAACCCTTAATTTATTGAGCACTTATTACACATGTAAATAAATAAAATAGAAAAGTAAATTTCTAACCTTCAGAGCTTACATTCTGGTACAGAGAGACAGAAAACTATATAAACATAATGAGTAAGTACATTGTATTGTATATTGGGAAGTGACAGGGAGGGAAGGTCTTCTGAGATGTGTCTGACAGCAGGTACATGGTCCAGGTGGACCTCACTGAGGAAGTGACATCTGAGCAGAGATGGGGGTGGTAAGGACATCATCTGTGTGATAACCTGGGGGCCAGTATTCCAGGTAGAGGCACCAGCCAGTGCAAGCTCTGGGGCCAGGGTGACCTGCATGCTCTAGGACCAGCAAGGAGCCCATGGAGAGAGGATGATGGAGGATAGAAGTGATGAGGTCAGAGATGTAAGAATGGGCAGAAGCCATGAAAGGCTTAGGGGGTCACTGTGAGGGCTCAACTTTCTCTCAATCAAGTTGGGAGCCACTGGAGGACTTGGCTTAATGGGCTTATGTTTTACAGAATTTCCCTGACTACTGTGTTGAGGAGAGAGTATAAGATGCAAGGGAAGAAGTAGGGAGACCCGTGAGGTAGATATTGCAGTAATTCTGGTGAAAGATGATGATAGTGTGGCAGAGGTGAAGAGAAATAGCTGGATTTCAGACATATTTTACATGTACAGTCAATAAGATTTTTAGATCAGTGGCATGAAAGATAGTGAGGAGTCAGAAATGAACACCAGGTTTTGGTCTGAGCACCTGGAAAGATGGAGCTGCCTTTAACCGAGACAAAGAAGATTGTCGGTGAACAGGCTTTGGGAGAAAGATCGAGAGTTGACTTTGGGAAGTGTTAAGTTTGTGGGATCTGTTATAGTGGGCAGTTGGTTGTGAGTCTGGAGTTCAGGGCTGGAGGTGTCAGTTCATGAATCTTTGGCACACAAACGACAATTACAACCTTGAGCTTGTATGAGCTAACCCAGGGAATATGTATAGATAGAGAGGAGGACCAAGGATAGGGCCCTGGGGTCTTTCACACCCTGAGTGTGGGAGACGAAAGTGAGAAGGACTAGTCAGAGAGGAAGGACAAAGTGAAGAGGATGTAGTCCCAGAAACCAAAGAAGTGCTTTGACATGGTGGAAATGATCTCTCACATAAGAACAGAGCTGAGGACTGACCACTGGGTTTAGCAATATGGACGTTGCTGGTGACCTTTTGTGGACTAATGGGCATAAAAGCTTAGTTTGAGTTTGTTTAAGAAAAAATAGGGGGAGAGAAATGGGAGACAGTGAGTATATCAACACAAGGATATCTGTTGCAAATGTTGCCAGAGAAAAGAGGTGGTGGGAGGCAGGAAAAGTGGGTCCCAGAGAAATAAAAACTATATATATATTTTAAGATGGGACAAATAACAGCTTGTGTGGATGCTGATAAGTATGGTACAGTAGGGGGAAAGACTAACTATTGGAGAAAAGACAAGGACTGCTAAAACAGTATCTTTGGATGGTCAAAACGGGGCAGAATTTAGTCACTTTTGATGATCAAGGATGGGTTTTGTCGTAGTTTCTAAGGTTGTCATAACAAAATGTCGCCACCTGGGTGGATTAAACAGTGGAGATTCACTGTTTCGAAGTGCTGGAGGCTACACATCTCAGGTCGAGGTATCATCAGGGTTGGTTTCTTCTGAGGTTTGTGGGGGAGAATCTGTCTCCAAACTCTCCCCTAACTTCTGGTGGTTTGTAGGAAATCTTGATCATTTCTTGCCTTTTAAGCCCTTCTCCCTGGCCTTGCCTCCTTGTTCACATGACATTCTTCCCGTGTGACTGTCTGTGAACAAGATTTCCTCTGTGTCAGGTCACCAGTCGTATTGAATTAGGAGCCCAGCTTAATCCACTCTGACCTCATCTAAACCAATTACATCTGTAATAACCCTAATTTTAAATCAGGTCACATTCTGAGGTGCTGGGGGTTAAGATTTCAACATAGACATTTCTGGAGGGCACAGTTCAACCCATAATAGCTGCAGATGGGAGATGGACAATTTATATTTGGCAACAGGAGGAGAGATAGAGCACACGTTTGAAAACGATGGCGGATTTAAAAATATGTTTGAGGACATTTGTGGAAATGCTCTTCTGATTGCTTCAGAGATGTGGAAAGCAAGGTCATTAGAGAGCGTGAGAGACGGCGGGATAAGGAGGGGAAGTTGCAAAGCAGTTTCTAGCAGGGTGCGAGCCTGAGTTAAGTAAACACAATGTGGCAGTGGGGCCAAGTCAAGGACACACCTGTGGACCTTGGTCCTGTATCTAAAGCAAGACAGTGAGTGCTGGTGTGAGTTTTTCTCAAGCTCCCCTCAGCCGCATGAGGGCAGGCAGAGAGTGTGGGGAGAGTTGTGATTCGCTAGGGTTGTGGGTTTGTCAAGCGAGTGCCTCATGCAGAGAGGTAGGAGGGACCAGGGAGTTGAGAGTAAATGCAAGGAAATTACAGTGATGCACAGTGGAAATAAAATTCAGTAAGAAGGAAGAGAGGACCCTACATGGAAATAGTAGGATTACTCTGATTGTATGAATGAGAAAGTGGTGGATAGAGAAGTGAAGTACTTTTGGGGGCTCAATCATTTGTCAGAATCAGAATTCAAACCCAGGCTGTGCAGCTCAGAGCCCATGTGCTTAGACATGGGACCAGAAAAGTGGGCAGAAAGGATAAGCATCAGATGAGAGATATGAGACTGTTCTGCCCGCCGACTCGCCTTGTAATTATAAGCAAGGCATTCCTGTTCCCATAACACAATGTTCTATGATTCCAATTATTTCCTTCTCTTTGGAGAAGGACTTTTTTCTCTTCTATTCTGACAGATAATTCTCTTATTTAAAACAACAACCCATTTCTCTACTGATCTCCTATCTTCCCATCCTTTTCTCTCTTAAATATATAGAACATTTTGTTGTTCACAAAATACTTTTATATTCATTTTTACACTTTGTGTCCACAGCCATCCTGCTATGGCAATTGTTATTTCTATTTTCAAGATAAGATCATGAGGCTTAGAAAAATAAAACAATATAAGTGCTTCTCAGATAAGATCAGATTCAAGAAGTTCATCATCACCAAGCCCTTATTATATGAAATGTTAAAGGGACTTAGCTAAGAAAAAGAAGATAAAAAAGATGAACAGTGAAAGGACAGCAAACTCACGGTTATTAAGAACCACACCTAAAATAAAAGCAAACTAAGAGGACAGCTAGATCAGGAGTGAACCATAGAAATGAAGATCCCATGGAGGGTTAGCAACAGGGGAGTGGGAGAAGGAGAAGGGGGGAGAAGGTACAGAAAATAAGTAGCATAGATGGTAGGTAGAAAATAGATAGGGGGAGGGCAAGAATAGTATGGGAAATATAGAATCTAAAGAACTTGAGACACGTGGTCATAAACTAGAGGGGGGAATGGTGGGGGAGGGGTGTGCAGGGTGGAGGGGAATGAAGGGGGGAATAGAACAAGTGTAATGGCATAATTAATAAAATATATTTTAAAAATAATAAAAATATAAAAAAGAAAAATAAAACAATAAACCCCACAGCCCCTTAATGGTAGATCTGGGTTTAAAATCTAAACATTTAAATTTAAATTCAATCTCTCTCACTTTCCTAAGATACTTTCTTTTAAAAATACTGTTTTTCTGAATTTGAAATAAGGTGAATTGGAGAGCAGGTATGTCTCTGACACTGGAGAAGTTCAGAAACCTAGACTAGCAACACTCTTCTGGGTTCTGTAGAATAAATTCAAGCAATGATTTTGGTGTTATAGTAAAAGATCCCTCACATGCCTTCCACCCTTGACTCTGGGGTAAGTCAGGGAATAAGTGTCTGAGTTAATGGAAGAAAGGCTATTTAAATGATAGTTATGGGGTTCTCTATGGTTTACATCATGTTTTACATGGTAAGTCAAGTTAAGCTTCCTTCAAGCATTCACTCATTCATTCATCAAACTTTCACTGAGCCTTTCTATGTTCCTGGATAATGCTAGGTTTTGGATCCTTGCCCTCAGGAAGTTCATAATCCACCAGGTAATATGGACCTGTAAACCAACCAATACCCTATACGTGCTGTAGAAAGAAATGTGCCTGAGCAAAGGAGGGAAGACTTCAAGTTGGAGGTGACATTTAAGCGTCTTAGAAGAGTTTGCTAGGTAGTACAGGGGAATAATTGCATAGCACCACAGCCTCTCCCCAAGACTGGTGTTAGCGTGGCCCCTACACCTGTAAAGACAAAACACATGCCACACTGACACTTTAAGACAAGTGAAGAGCAAAATGATTTCCAAAGCTCTAACAGACCGTAGAATTCAAGAGACAGTCATCGGGGTGACTAGCACAATTACGGGCAGGAAAGAACTGAGCATTCATCTGAACCTCCTGTGTGAGGGAGCAACTCTACTCAGGTGTGTGTTCCTCTAGCCAACAGGAAGAAAACAAAGTATCTTTCTGTTTCAGAGAGAAGTACAAGAGGACTGGTATGGAGAAAACTCCGCCAATGGCCTGCTGACAATTTCTCCTCTCTGGACCACAATTCATAAATTATAGAGCTGATATTGCTAATTGTGATGGGACTATGGACAAATATTTTTATTTATGCTTTTTTAATCTTTCTGTACTTTTCATACTTTTTAAATGAAAATATTTTAATTAAGCTTAAAAATAGAAAATGAAGGGACTGAAGTAAATGTTTGTTGAGATTCCAACTCAAAATCTGATTTTAAAGAAAGAGTAGAGACAGAGAAATGAGCAGGCTCTTTATGACCTTCTGGTGAGGGAACACATACTGTTAACAGGTTTTTCTTCATAGTAGCTCCTATTTATGGAACACTGTGTCTTGTGTAAAACCACTTTATGTATTTAAATATATATTATGTACAGTATAAATATTTAGATGGATAGATAGTATATAGATAGATAGATAGATACCTAGAATAAGGGGAGGCAATATGGTAAAGTGATTAAGGTCCATTTGACTTTGAATTAGGTTCTGTCTGAGTCTATATATTCCTCATCTGTCTCTGGACCCAGTGCTCCTAACACTCAAAGAGAGGCACCCTTCCTCTTTACCTGAGCATCAGCAGTGTGCTCACCTAAGTTCTATGGTCTCAAGACCCACTGCTGGGACTGTGTATCATCACTTCCTCCTTTCACTGAGCCTGGGCGAGTGCCCTTAGAAAAGGATGGGGCTAAAAGGCAGGGAGTGCTGTGACCTCTGGGACCAACTGGGAGTCCCCACACCCAGAAGTCTGGTGCAGGCACAACTCATTGCCCAGAGCATTCCCTCCCCTCCACCACGTGACTGGTGTCAGATTTCGGTAGAAAACAAACAAATTTTAAAAAACCCACCTCCACTCTCAAGCAGCCTCAAAATCAATCTCTAATACAAAGTTAAGCATTTTAACAAGAATTGCTGAAGATTTAAGAAAAACAAACATTATATAAGAAAGGCACACAACTCAACAAATGGAAAAAATAGCACCCTAGGAAAAAGAAAGTGGAGTCAATAAAAAGGACAAATTAATTAATATTTACATTTATAAAACAGAAACAGGGTGTTAAGAAAAAGTACTAATTAGAAATGTTACAAATAAAAGTTTGCTAAAAAGAAAAAGTCAATAAATACAGTACAGAGAACACTGGTTATAACTGAAGAGAAAATTAGTGTGTCAGACAGAGCTGAGTAATTCTGCCAGTTCTTAGAACAGAAAGACCAGGAGACAAAATATAGAGAGAAAGTTAAGATACTTGGAGGGCAGAGTCAAGAGGCCAAACATATCTATAATAAGAGTTCAAGATGGAGAGAATACAGACAAAATGAATGGGAATAAATCAACAATATCAGAGGAGAAAATATTGCAGTGCTAGAGAAAGACGTTTTAGATTGAAAGGGACCATTAGGCTTCTGAAAAATGTAAGTGGGCTAGTTCAGAAAAGTGAAAAAGGAATGCAAGAGAAAATCGTTACAGAGAGAAACATTCTGGAGTAAAGAAACAGAGATAGTTTTTAAATCCATCTTAATAGATGTTGTCTATAAAAAAATAAATCAATGTTATGGTAGATCCCAAATGATCCCTATGTTTAATGTGGGGAAGAGAAGATTAACATTTTTGTTGCTATAAGTAGGGGAAAATATAGATACAGGTTAAGTTGAGATTATAGAAAGTTATTTATTGTGTTGTTTTAATTGCAGTAATAGTGTGAATTGCTCTTAAAGTTTGAAAGGAGAGTCAGCAAAATATGTATAGAAAAAAAGAATTCTTCATTAAAATGGGAGTAGCATTCTTAGCTAACACCTCAGTTACTGAATGACTTTAATTTCCTTCTCATACCTATTGGTTGACTCTTTAGCTAAGATTAAGAATGCAGCTGTGTCTCTATCCAGCTGGCACCAAGCCATGAGCATCTCTCGGGACAGTTGGCACAAGCACCGCCAGACTGGGGGCAAGAGAAAGACCAATCACAGAAAGCAAAACTGTGAGTGGGGATGCCCAGGTGCCAACACTAAGACTGGCCCCGCCACGCACACACAGACTGTGTGCAGGGAAGCAACGAGCGGTACTGAGTCTTGAGGCTGGATGTGGGCAACTTCTCCTGGTACTTAGAGTGTCACACGCGCACACACATACACGGACTACTGATGTAGTCTACCCAAGAACAAAGTGGTCCATGCGAAAATACTAGTAAGGAACAGCATCGTGCTCATTGACAGCACACCTTGCCAACAGTGGTTCGAGTGCCACTATGCACTTCCCCTGGGCCGCAAGAAAGGGGGCCAAGCTGACTCCTGAGGAGAGATTTTAAACAAAAAATGATCAAAGACAATTCAAAAGAAATGGTGAAACTAAAAGGAATGCCCAAATCAGCAGTCTTCCAGAGGAGCGGTTTCAGCAGGCGGGCTTCTTGTGTGTTTCACTCCAAGACCAGGCCAGTGGCGGAGCAGTCGGCCATGTGCTGGAGGGCAGGGGGTTCCACCTGAGGAAACTCAAGGTGCAGAAAGAAAAATAATCCTCTTCTCTCCTATCTTAGCTCATGTAATAAAGGTGTTTCTTCTCAGTACTTGAATAGTATTTGTCTTTTAATACCCAGGCCTCACTATGTTTTAATTAAGTCAGAATCTCTGGGGTTGGGACCCAGACAAGAATAGTTTTTAAATCTCTTCAGGTGATTCCAATGTGCAGCAGAGTTTGCTAACCAGGGGGCTAGAGGACAGCACTTCGAGGGAAAAAGTCACACTCAGGTGGGATTAGGGGGCAGAGAACCGTGCGAGGGTCCTTGCACCCTCAGACATTTGTTTAGTCCATCTCTGAGCTGAAAGCATAGGTATGGAGGAGTTCTATGGGCCCCACCAGAGCTGAGGAACTCTGTAAGGTCAGTTCCAGAAAGAAGAGAAGTTATTTACTCCCTCCTAGAGTGTACCACATGGGACCAGGATGAGTAAATAGCTCACTCCTTCCTGGTTGTCAGAGCTGGTATCCAGGCTGTTTGCATTGTTGTATTCAAACAGAACCCCCTTCTCATTAGGAGCTTGTTAGGTGGCTGCCCATGGCCATAGGTCAAGAAGGCCTATACTGAGGCCTTCTTGGCCTGTGATGATGGTTAGCAACCTTGCTGACTACTGCCGATGGGTGCTGTGCCAAACCTACAATCCCTTCTTTTCTCCCCACCGATTCAGGACACACTGACTTCTCTGGGAAGACAGTGCCTCTTTTCTTTCAGTCCCTGCTGAATACTGTCTAAATGTTAGCCTTCCAGTTATCATTTCTTTTTAAAATCCAAATCATTGTTTGATTCAAAATCTGGTATGATGAAGAGATATTTAAACCTGAGGCCTCTGAGTCCATTCCCACCTTCCAAGGTGCAGGTTAGTCTCCTGAATCTTCCTTGTTTACATGATGAAATCCACATGCCTTTGCATGACATCTATGCTCTTCACAATGCAGTACTCATCAGCCTAACAAAATACCGTTCTCTGCCTTCCAGTAAATCCATCTCCAGCTTTGCCTCCAAGGTTCCACACCTTCACTGCTGGGAGAACATGTGACTCACGCAAGTTCTCCATTCATCTGCTCTGTGAAGCTCCTGGACTCCCCATTCACAGTTGAATTTACCTGCCTTTGTGCTCCCATGATATTGTTTTCCTCCCTCTGTGATAATCTTTATGTATTATAAATGCATTTCTAATGTGTTAGTTCCTCTTGCTAGACCAGGAGGAACCATAAAACAGACTACCAGTCCCTGTATTCACCTATGACTAACAGAATACTTAATGATTAATACTTATCAGATGAATGAATCAATGAATGGCATGATTCAAGACCCTAACTGACCTGGCACAACAAAGATCTTGAACTTGGCTAAAAATCAGAAGTAACATGAGAGTTTGTTAAAATGCTTATTCCCAAACGTCAGTCCAAATAAAAAATTAGATTTAGTAGGACCAGGGAGAGGCTTGGCAATCTGCATTTTAAGAAGCCTTCCGAGTTGAGTCCTATTTTACAGAGCTGAGGACCCCCCAGGGCGTTGGGGTTTCTTTTTGGGGAAGTAATGTGATTTTGCCATTTACCCAATGCTCACAGCCTAGAAGCACAGGGCTGAGCCTGGGTCTGCTTAGCCTCTCTCCCTCTTCAGGAAGGCCAGAGAGGACAGTTGCCCCTCCAGCATCCTGACCTCCCATTAAGAAACCTTTACATTTCTATCTGGTGTGGCTCACTTGATTTAGTGCAGGCCTACGAACCAAAAGGTTGCCCTGGGTTCGATTCCCAGCCAGGGCACATGCCTGGGTGGCAGGCCAGGTCCCCAGTTGGGGGTGCACTGGAGGCGGCAGATCCATGTATGCCTTACACATCAACGTTTCTCTCCTTCCCTCTCCCCCTTCTTCCCCCTATGTTTAAAAATAAATAAATAAAATTAAAAACATTTAAAGCCTTTACAGCTTAAAATTTTCAGAGAGCTGAGCCCCGAGCAAGGCAGAGACATGCACAGTCATGGGGCTCAACTGGCAGCAGATTTGCATTTTGACTGATTTCTGTATCCAAGATGGTTTGAGGAAAACAGAGCAGCATTTTGCTATTGGGTTCCTATCATCCTGTTATTCTTCTGATGTGACTGACAACCCTGGTATGAGCAGTCTGCTTTTTAGCCTCCGTATTCCTCTAAATGAATACTGATGCTATGTTTACCTTCAATTAATATTCATTGCGGTAAAGAAATTATACTCATTCAATTTTAATTATATCCTTCTTGCACAAACAGGCTTTTAATAACAGATTTTCTGGGGTGGAAAAAAACAAGCTTTCTGCCCCTAGCCTGGTCTGATGCCAGGAGAGCCGCCTCTGTGATTGGTAAAGGGGATTTCAATGCGTTACTTGGTGCAGTGGGAACAGCTGTGGGTGGACATCTGAGCTGTGGGTTCTTGGGTTAATTCCTTTCCCTCCCATGCTTCATCTTCATATCTGAAAAAAGGTCATTGGACCATTTTCAATCATTCTCACAATGAGGCTGCATATTGAGGTCACCTGGGGGAATTATTGAACAATAGCAAAGCCCAGGCCCCACTCCAGATTAAAACAGAGTCTCTGTGAGTTGGATACAGGCACTGGTATTTTTAAAGAGCTTCTCAGATGGGATTCCTTTAATGTTGATAACTGCAGATAGGGACATCATTGCCAGACTTTCAGCTGCTTGTGGCTTTTGCCAGGGTTGTAGATTCCACAGGACCAAGAAGGAAGGCCAGCATCGACCTCGAGATCCAGCTCAACTCTACCCCTGGTGCTTCCCTATGCTAGCAGCTCATGTCCTGGGACAGGCTGTACAGTGTTCTGTAGGAGCAGAGAGGAAGGAATAATATTCACTGAGGACCTGCTGTGTGTGTGTGCCAGATACACCCAACATCTCATCTTTCGATCATCAGACACGTGTCTCACATTTACTATGCTCTAGGCACGGGCGATTCAATGTTGGTAAGTAAGGCAGTTTCTGCTCTCAGGGACCTGATGGACAAGGAGAGAAGAGAGACTTTCAGCTGATAATTCACAGTGAAGTACATGAATTTAAAGAGCACAAAGGAAAGTACAGGCTACTATCATGGCACATAGCAGTGGTGGAGAAATGTTGGTAAGGAAACCTGGCTTAGGAAGCAGTGTCTAAGACCTGAGGCCTGAGGATAAGTAGGACTAGTTCAGTTGATAGATGAGAAGAAGAGTTTGAGTCAGAGATAGTGCTCTTACAAGGCAGATAGATGTTGGTACTCCTGCTTTATGGATGAGAAAGCTGAGCTCAGAGAGACCCTGTGCTTTTCTTAAGGCCCAAAGCAATCAGCCTGGTAGTGACTTTTCAGTTGGGAGGGGTTTTAGAAACCACTGAAATTGCACGGTGGGGCAGAACTGGTCAAAATGACCTTACCTGTGGATGGACAGAGTGAGAGTCAAGTTGGAGTGGGGAAGGAACAAAGATGTAGGTTGAAGGCCTGCCTGCTTCAGCAGGCAAGAGGCCATGTGCAGTCTTGGGAACGAAGCTGAGTCACAATGTCAAACATGACAAAAGGAGGGGTCCAACATCAGGGGTATTTGGATGACCCCAGCAGGTGGTCCAGAGCGACAGTCTCAGTCAATCGCAGGTCTCTTCCCATTAGTTTCAAGCTCAAGGACAAAACCCAGACTCTGTGAAAAACAAGGCAATGCCCTGCCAGTCAGGGCTGGATGAGCCTGCAATGCAGCTCCTTTAGAGGACAAGATGAGGCCACATCTTGATGGCTGGCCAGAGCTCAGAGGCCAGACTAAAACAGGAGATCTGAGCCAGCTTAGCACCAGGGGGTTTGCTGCTGAGCTCCAGAGCTTTGGTCTGAGGACAGAATCAGTGGTGGAGGCCGTGGGCAGGCTTATCCTGAGGCTGGAGATCAAATGGCTCCAGCCATGGGGGGAGCAGGTATATGGAGGTGAGAAGCAGGTTGGAGCCTGACTTTATTTCAATGATTTTTAATGAGCATGAGATTCTAATACTCCCTAAGAATCTACTTCAATATGAAGGGGACCCCCCAAAATGGAATTATCTTCTGCGGGCTGGGCCCCTTGTAGTATAGGCTTCCCCCAGTAGGTGAGTGTTCTGGGAGCCCATCTGCATTGGTGTACCAGCTGGCAGTGTAGGGAGAAGCTGGGTTTGGCCTCATTGAACTGTTTGGGAACACTTAATGCATTTGCCCATTTCTTGATGGGTAATTTATGAGCATACCTGCACACACCCTGCTGAGTGGTCAGCAGTTTTTGACCAAAAATAGCATGACCCTATCTATACCCTACCCTCCCTATTCACCTGACCCCAAAGTTTTTTGTTTGTTTCCTTGGATGAAAAAAGGCCTCAAAGGGAAATGTTTTGCTGATGTGGAAGAGGTGAAATAAAAAATGGCAGAAGCACTAAAAGGCATCAAAATTAACAAGTTCAAGAACTGTTTTGAGCAGTGGAAAAAATGTCTTGATAGGTGTTTTGCATCAAGTGGAGAGTGCTTTGAAGGTAACTGAAGTTAAACATGTAAGAATAAATATACAACTTTTTATAAATCAGTATTTTGGGGGGGTTCCTCCTCAAACAGTATCTGGACTGGGGTGTGGGCTCCTGCATTTTTAAGATGCTCCACGGGCAATTCTAGTGTACAGTTCTGGTTAAGAACCACTGATCTAGACCAATCCCTTCAGTTTTCAGACGAAGATGCAGGCCTAGAGAGAAGTGAGTTGCCCAATGTCACACAGTTAACTGTACCAAAATGTCCAGGTTAGCAGTTAACATCAACAGCAGCAACAACAGCTCCTTCCATGCATACCCCAGTGCCTCTAATATCATCTGATCTTCCCAGTAGGCATCATTTATGCCCACATAACAGAGAAGCAAAAGAAAGTGGTGTGAAATGCAACAGTGTGCTTGCTCACAGCCATCTGGGTAGGCTGAGATAAGAGAGTATTTATTCTTTCTTCCTAGTCCCGAGATATTTCTCATGCTTCAAACACCAGATTACAAAGCTACAGTTTAGGATTTTCTCCCAGGAGGCAGGACCTGACCTTTCTCCACCTGGACATTCTAATGGCCTCCCATCCATTTCCTGTGCACGTCCCCAACAATCCCCTAATGGAGAGTAGCAATAAGGCTAAAGAGGGCCAGTAATTAGTGGCCTAGAGGCATAAGTGATGTTTGGACCACTGGCTGGCTTGCTGCAGTGCATTTGGCACCCCAAGGGCTCCAGAAACTAGAGCCAAAGTGACCAGCACATTAAATTCAAGTGTCACCAAGGTCTGAGCCCAGCTGCTCCCTTAGCATTTGCAAAAGGTCCTGCCCATACTTTCCCCTCATGTCGTCCCTTGGCCATTTTCAGGAGCAGATGAGCTGAGGTTATATGCAGCTGATCCCAGACCTGCTGGTTAATTATCTTGGCCTGTAATTAGTGTTTTCTATTCCTCTTGCCAACTCCCACAGCTAATGTATCATTTCTTTCTTGGCAGAGACTCCACTGGGAGGGCTTCGAGGCCACAGAATGAAAATTTGTGGCAGTGGAAGCTTCTTGGAGATGTTTCATCTGCTGACCCATCATCACCCGTTGGTGTCATCCCTGATCTCTCTCTGTACCTCAAAAGTTTGCCTAAGTCACCAACTTCTGAAGATTCCTTGAACACATCTTTGTCTCCAATACATATGATGGAGATCTTTGTGCCCTTTGCTTTGCTCAGGCCTCATTCGCTCTCATTTGGACTCCTTCCTGTCCTGGTGCTACAAATGTCTTCTCTACAATGCAAGCAGAAAAATCTTTCTAAATTGTCAACCAGGCTGTGTTACTCTCCCATCTAAAGCCCAACCTTTTCATACAGTACAATGCCCTGTGCAGTATGGCCTGCCTGGTTTTCAATCCCCTCTTTCACATGGCTTTTACACTCCACTAACTCAGAACTGCCGAAATTGTCTCTTCTCCCTCCTCTACACATCCCAACATGTATGTGCATGTGCATGAACACACATGCACACCATCTATGCATGATGCTCCATGGTGAGAAAAACAGAACATTGGGCAGGAAGTGATCTGACTGACTGGTGCAAGCACCCTAAGACCCACTGTGAAGAGACGAGTGACTCATTCCATGTGAGTTTGGGAGATCAGACTAGAAGCCGTTAAGTTCACTTTAATATACTGAACAATTAGTCAACATTTGAAGCTGTTTGAGCACAAAGTGGGCTTCCCCAGGAATTAGTGAGTGTGTCACCTGGAGCATTCAGGCAGAAGCCACCTGTCCAAGATGCTGCCGGTACATTTCCTACACTGGGCACCATCTGGGAGCCTTTGGCGCTCAAATGACACTCTAATTCCAGCATTGTGTAAATCGCTAATAAAAAATCCACAGTAAGTTTTGCTAGTTCCACAAAGACTTCCTTGTTTGGGAAAAATCTCACCTCTCCGTTCATTTATGCTCAAGTCCCCTACACACACACACACACACACACACACACACACACACTCCATGCACACCCGACACGGACAATCTCTACTGGGCAGAGAGAACTTTACCACACACTGCCTCAAATTCTCTCTCTCACCTATCTGGTGCAGGCACATCTTACACCCAGCCTGAGGATGAAGAAGAGTCGGAAGATAATTTGAATAATATGGGGAGGCCACTCTATAAACAGAGCCCCTAGGACAAGCTGAGTGTGCGATGGGAAGTGAGAGCCTGCCACATCCTCAACGTGGTTTGTTTCCTACGTGCCACTCAGAGTTGTAAGGCGTCTTGAATCATAGGACTGCTAAACACACCCCAGCTACTTCACGTGAGACATCTCCAAGAAGCAGAAATCAGTTCCAGCTCTGCAGCACCAACAGGTGTTGTTGGATTCAATGAAAGACATTAAGTCAGCTCCTGTTGTGTGGGCTCCCTGAAGGAGTTCAGAGAGAAATTTTGGTGCTGTCTGGTTTTCTCTCATTTGCCTGTATTAGAGGGTACTAAGGTGCAATTCCACGGCAGGAGGCATACCACCACTTCTAGTGTAGACCACGTGATGGGAAGGGACAAAGTCTCCCCTGTTGTCATCCCTCAGCACTCTGAGGAAGCGTGGTGCCGGGCAATGTGCTTCAGGAATTGTTACTAATTGTTTAGAAAACAAAGTTACCTCAGTCTTTCAGAAATTATGTGGTAGAAGGAACATGAGTCTAATTGTTAGTGACCCTTACCGGTTTTGTGAATTTATTTGTATTTATGTATGTGTGTATTTATTTATATTTTATTTCATTTAATTTAAATTATTTTATTGTTGTTCAATTACAGTTGTCCATATTAGGTACACTTCTTTTTCTCTCTGGAGCTCAGCCTCTTTATTTGCGTGTGTGTGCATGTATGTGTGTGTGACTTGCGGGTGGGGAGCGGAGAAGAGTAGGGATTAAATGAGCTCCATTCTTCCAATGTGAATATGTTAGAATTCTTTTATTTTTCTATTTTAATGGTTGGCAGGCTTTTTCTGTAAAAAGCCAGACCTTTTAGGGTCTGCACACCACACAGTCTGTAGCAACTGCTCAGCATTGCCATCATTGCAGGAAAGCAACAATAAATGAATGAATGAGCATGGCTTTGTTTCAATAAGACTATTTACAGAAATAGGTGACAAGCTAAATTTGATTTGCTGAGCCCTGATTTGTTGTCCCTTGTTCTAGTCTATTCTATCTATTCTCCACATAATAAATAAGGCTTTCTTATTCAGTCTGAAGTAAGGGGTGGAATTTCATTCTACACCAGCCTGTCTCATGAAGGGACTATCCCAAGCCCCTGACCCTTCCTCTCCACAGTCAAGGTGTTTCAATGCACAATGAGCTTTTCTTTAGATCTTCTCAGAGTTCTGCTGAATGCAGAGCTGAGATCTATGTGCTGAGGTAATAGCAGTTGACCATTGTCACCTTTGTCAAAGAAGTCTAGATTTTCATGATTTCCTAAACCACTATGATGAGTGGAAAATTTAGTCACTGACAGGCTGGTTGAATCTTTTTAATAATGAGATGTCTAGAGCAAATGTCTCAACAACAGGAACACTGGTCTCCTAAGCTTGGCACCTAATGCCTCTTGATCTAGGATTCGTGGCTGTTACATAACCTCCTATAATCACCACCAGGCATTGTACCAATTCTATCACTGCTAAACTGTGTGACTTTAAAGAAGAAACTCAACCTCTCTGTGCCTCAGTTTTTTCAACCAAATGGAATAATTTGTTTAAAGAACTTTGCACATCACCTGGTATACAGTAAGCACTTGATAAATGCCATGTATTAGCTCCTTGTTCCATGAATGCACCTGCCTCTGGGCCTTGGCTCACCGTTTTCCTGGCACATCTGTATACTTCTCTTTCCTCAAGACCGAGCTCAAATACTGACCAGCCAGGAAAAGTTCTCTGATTGTCTTGGTAAAAAATAAACTTTCCATGTCTCAGCCACCCCTTAACTGAACTGCCTGCTTCTACTCATTATGATCATTTTATATTTTGTCATATTTTGTTGGTA
The DNA here is from genome assembly GCF_021234435.1 of Artibeus jamaicensis. Lineage (NCBI taxonomy): Eukaryota > Metazoa > Chordata > Mammalia > Chiroptera > Phyllostomidae > Artibeus > Artibeus jamaicensis. The sequence goes on along the minus strand of NW_026522046.1, from coordinate 3,656,127 downwards.
CCTATTACAATAAATATCCGAGAGACAGAACTTGTTGCCCGTTCTCTCCTGGATCCCTGACCTGGTGCTGAGTCAGGTGCCTGCACACTTGAAGGATTCTCGGTGACCGCTGGTTGAGTGACTCAGTAAACCAAGCAAGCTTTAACAGCAAGGTGGGCTGTCCCTTTCCTTCTGCATTCTGACACTTTGGTTTCATGAAAGTGAGGCTCTACAGTCAGTTTCCAGCATAAGTGTAGAAATACTCATTAGTTTCAAAATACTTTGGATATAAAACCTGACAGAACACAGTTTTTACTCAGTTTTCATTTGAGCATGGGTGGATGGTTTTTCTTGGTAACTTGTAGTCTGTGAACTCATCCATTTATACCACTTCTGGGCCCAGAACGGAGCCTTGGAGTTCTGAGCCTAGGAAGAAGAAGGAGCAGGTGGGCTTAGAGCACAGGGCTCAGGAGAGAGGCTTTGTCAAATTTTGCTAATGATGTCTGGGATCCCTCTCCCCCTCAGCCTACCAAGGTGATGTCAATGAGCTGCAGTAAGGTATTTTACTAGAGAATTCCCATCATAATTTGTTTTCTGTTATCAGTGAAAAAGAAGTCTGTGTGCACTAGCCACATATCAAAGCTACATTTTACCCCAATTTGGAATATAACATTTACTCTCACTTTATTTAAATTCATGGAGTTGAGTTTAACATCAGGGAAATCATGGTTCCCAGGCCTATGACATCTCCAAGTGCTAGAGAAATCATAGCCTTGTAGAAAATTAAAAAGGGACTCAGAGATTAATATTCTAATGTCCAATGCACTTGTCTCCCCAAACATCTTTAAGAGAGGGTTGTGCAAATTCCTTATGAATGCTTCCAGTGGCAGGGAGTTCTATCACTACAATGAGGCAGCCCATTTCTATTCTATCATAACTCTAATTCTTATTGGTAGTAGTAGTAACATTAGTAGTAAAACATTCTCATGATTTACTTCCAGGAAGGTATTTTCACATCCATAATGTTTGATTTTCACAAGGTTGTTGGGAAGAGGCCTCAGGCCCACTCTACTACCCCTACTTCACCCATCAGGAACAAAGGCCTGGCTGGTTCAAAGCTGTAAGTTTTGTGTGGGGTCTCGGACCGCACACAAGAGGTGATTCCCATTATGCTGTAAGTTCCCTTCTTAAAAATAACAGCTACTTTTACCTTCAAATTTTAGGGGGTAAAAAGATCCTAAATGTGGTAAAATTGTCTCTCAGATGCTAACACCAAAATCCATATTAAATATTGACATACTAAAGATATTTTTATTTTAGAGTTTTTATTTTATTTATCTTTTCAGAGAATAATTTTAATAAGATTCTTGGGAAGTACAGATACATGTACCAAGTTCTTACTTGTTAAGAATATCTTTTCCCCCTGACAAGTGAAAAAACTTGACTAGATAGATCTTTCAGCCTTGAATCTTTTTTCCTTTAAACTCTACACAACAGTGTATCAGCAAGAAAATGTTCCTGCTCATGGAGGAGATGATAGCAAAGTTTTACATGTCTGAAAATGTTATAGTAGAAATACCATCTGCCTTGGGAGCACATGGGATTGGCACTAAATCCAGGCACAGGGAATCAGTAAAAGGTTGTTTATCACAGAAAAGACATCTTAACTAAGACTCAAGGGATGCATAGGGTTTTCCAGGATAAGGAGGTGATGAAGGAGCCTTATAGCCAGAGAAAGCAATATGTGGAAAGGCCAAGAAACGAGCGAGCCCTGGCACTGTCAAGAGCACTCACAGGGATGCAGAAGGACTCTTTTGCATCCCTTAACGTAGGTCCAGAGCCCTGATCCAACCACAGAATGTCAGGACTGGAACTGAACTTGAAGACCATCTACTTCAATTACTTTATTCTGCAGAAAGGGACCCTGAGGCAAGGAGGTGAAGCAACTTGTCCAGATCATGGCAATCTGCCAGTGGCACAGCCAGAATTCAAGTCCAGATCCTCTCACCCCAAATCTGATCCTCTTTACGTTTATCAAATTCCCTGGAACAGCATTTTCTTTTCCCTGAATATCTGTGCCAGAATAATTTTCAGCTCAGTTCCACATATTAGAACTTGCAGTATTTATTTCCCAAACCTCGGGAGCTTAATAAGAGCCAAGAGTGAACCCCAAAATTAATCCATTATTGGGTGACACGGATTATAACAAGTACAAAGTAGGAGACAGTGCACAGAAAAGTAAAACCTGGGAGTGTTTATAGCCTTATGACATCCATCAGGCTGCAACCGAAATTGGGCAGGACAGGGCATGACAAATTGTGGGACTACAAGGGAAGAGCAAGGAGAGAAAATAGTGCAATAATGCTGATGCCTCGAGTAGCATTTATCACCTGTAATCTCCAGCGTCTCTACCTCCTCCACCTCTGGAGCGTGTGGTGTGCACAGTGGGTTTTATTTCAAGGCTGGAGCCCTCACTCATCCCTCTCTGCAGACCTGACACATGTGACTGATACCCAATACTGAAAGAGGCTCTTGGGACCAGCCAAGCCCCTCCTCATTGAAACAGGGTTATAATGGATCTGGATTTTCAAAAATAAAATGAAAAAATATCTCTGCAGAGTCATCAGGGAAAGACAGCAAGTTGACCTCTTTTTTTCCCAACAACAATGAAAAATTTAATCTTTATTCTTGTGGCTGAGGGTGAAGAGTGCCCCACAGAGATACACAAAATAGGCCGTGAAAATGACCTGTTGGAATGAACTCAGGAGAAATCAGTAGCTTCAGTGGAGAGTATTTCAGCCTGAATTTTGTGAACTCTCCTTGGGAGGACAATTCTGAATCTCTACAACATAGCTACACTGAGATTGAGATCAAGAGGCCTTAAAAACATTCAGCATACCACCCTTAGGAGAGCCTGTGGCTTTGAGCCTGTTTGAATCCTGCTACTAACCTGAGGTCTTGGCTGCTGTTTGCACAGGTTTACAATTCTCACTGACATCATGAGGGAGCTGTGGGGATCTCATCAAAATGTGAGCTGCACTCTTATGGCCAGACTGAAGCCACACAGACACGAAGTCAAGTTCTGCTGATAGGTATGACCATCAGCAGGCTGCACAGCATCTTCCCAGCTTTGCATTTCAATGGCCCTGAGTGATCTGTCTCCATTTCTTGTAGCTGTCCTCCCCGGATCAATGGGCGCTGTTGTTAATTAAATTCGTACATTAACACTGTGGCTGTCTCCTGGGCTCCATCCACCAGAGAGCAAGCAGCTTTCTCGTGCCAGGTCAACTCAGCCATTATGATTAGACTAATGAAGGCTGACCTTGCCTCCCAGAATCACAGGGTGGAAAAAAGAACGCAAGAGGGACTTACAGCACCTGGCTGCACCTCCTGCCTCTGCCATGCCTGTGTTAAATCTTAGCGAGTTGCTCAAGCTTCCTGAGCCTCCCATTTTTAATGTATAGTGATCTTTAAGCAAAAGTGTGTTTCAGTACTATTCTTGGAGTTTCAAAAAAAAATACATACTCTCCCCAGCCCAAGATGTGTTGAATCAGTATTTCCAGAGGTGGGCTTGGACAACTGTATTTTACAAAGATGCATTAGATGCCTCTATTGTGAAACATTCTTTATTAAGAATCATAAGCCATTGGGTTATTGTACAGATCACATAGATATGGGGATAAAGGTACAATCTAAGAAGTAAAGTGCTCTAAAATTTAGTCATTTGTTTTATCTGCTGCTTTTCTCCTCTATATCACACAGACACAAACACTTTCTAGGTTCTTGGTTTTAATATTTCTCTGCTTTCCATATGCAGGAACTTATGTCTTCTTTACTCTTTGAATATTAAGTTCAAGTACTTTATTTTATTCAAGTGCTACTATTTCAAGCCTCTACTTATTCTTTTTTAAAATATTTTATTTATTTATCTTTAAGGGGGAAGGGAAGGAGAGAGGGAGAGAAACATCAGTGTATGGTTGCCTCCTGTGTGTCCCCTGCTGCGAACTGGCCTGCAACCCAGGCATGCGCCCCGACTGGAAATTGAACCACGATCCTTTGGTTCGCAGGCCCGTGCTCAATCCACTGAGCTACACCAGCCAGACCTCTACTTATTCTTTTTTAATGAAATAATACTATCTGAAATTTTGTAGTTATGGTTTATCTCTATATCATATTGGATATCATATGATATCATATATGTGATATCATATCATATATATCATGAAGCCTAATGGGATGGGTATTCTTATTTCTGTTTTATAGATGAGGACATTAAGGCTGAAAGAGCTTAACTAACTCAGCAAGTGTTGCAGATGGAACATAAACCTTTGTTTTCTAAGTCCAGTTCTGAGTCACTCTAAAGAGACTAGGTGAATTTTTATTTATAATTTAAGTGTTAACCATTACCAAGCATGCAAGTAAAGAATGGAATTAAGAGAATCTTTAAAGTCTCTCCCAAGGCTTGGAGGTTATATAATTGTGGTTGTTGACATCTGTGAAGTCAACCTTTACAGATGACTGAATTCTTTATTTCTCCCTTAGATATGATGAGATAAATACAGAATCGGTCTGAACCGTGCAGGATCTGGCTCCTCTTCCAGAGAAGAACACAGGTGTGGCCCTGCCTCTTCGAGCACATGCCCTGCTTTCCTCTCTCTTCACTGCAAGTGTAATGAGCTTTGTCCTCATTACCAGGTAGAAGGGGAATCACACACAGGAAGGGGTAAGGTAGTTCCTGTGGCCCACAGTGAAGGCTAGAAGGGGTTGGCATTGGATATTCCCTCCCACCCCTAAGGTTGGTTACAGTTTTGTAATACCCAAGCATTATGCTGAAGTGAAAAAGTTTCTCTTGAGGTAAGATCTTGTTATAAAAAGAATTATGAGTATTATTTAAACATTGTCATTTTTCTCCTCCTTTGGCCAGAAGCACAAGACAATTTTTCTCCATCTTCATGGTGAAAACCTGGTGATGTTCCCGGAGGTCAAACTAATGAAAGAGTGAAAACCCTATTCAGGCTGGACCCCCCTGGATTGTCTAATTCTCACACTTTGCTTCAATGAGCCTCTAGCAATCGGCCAAAGACAATGTAAAAAACTCCCTTCCATAACTGGTTCCAGTGCTGACTTGTGCTCCTGGGCATTTGGCTCCAACAAGCTGTGATTTTTTGTGTCCACCGTCTAGCTCTTCAGTTTTCAGGGCTGCGGCTGGCCCCATGACCTGAATTCTCTGATGAATCTGAGAAAAGTTGTTGACTTTCAGTTTGTTGAGCTTTTTCCTCTTTGGTCTTTGTGCTGGTTGGGATTCTTTTGAAAGCACATTCCAAGACAAGAGCTTGCTGCTGGTAGTTACCGTGAGAGGTAATTCCTGGGGGCAGGAGCAAGGGATTGGGCAAAGTGAGTCAAAGATGGGAGAAAAGTCAGTCAGAGATGTAACTTTAGCCTGCTTGTGTGGGTGGTGGTTTGGGGTGGGTCAAGTCACTGCTTTAACGCGTCTTCACCACAGCGTTGGACTGCTACCTGGAGAGTTCTGATTCTAGACCACCTGTGCTGTCAAAGAAGTGGCTGTCAAGGATGGGAGTCAGAGACTCTATTTGCAGGTGGCAATGATGGGCTGGGCAGCCTGGGGTCGGTCGTACTTCTTTCTGGGGCTCAGCTTTCTCTAAACTCATTGAAGTTCTTTCTTCCCCCTGATATTCAAATCTTTGCGTATGGAGGCAAACCGCAGCATCCCAGACAGATAGTGTGAAGCCTGAAACCAAGTAGGTTTTCAAAGAAATTGTGAGATGAACTGCCCCTTTGAAAACTCGTGAAGTTTTACTTTAGTTCTTTTGACTTCACACATTTCTTCTGGTTCTTTCTAAGAGGTTCACTTTATTGTCCTTTTAGTGTGATCTTGAAAGGTATCCTCAGCAGGCCAACCTTTATTCTGAGCAGTACCCATCTCTGGATACTACTTTACTTCCCTACTTACAGGAGAGCTGGCCATCAAGACAAAGGCCATATGTGAGTGCTTGGGAATAGCCGGCCCCTCCCAGAGAGGTACAGAGAGTGGGGCTGAGGGTTAGATAACAAGGCGTGATAGAAATGTGTATCGCTGCCTAGGACAGATTTTGTTCTGCTCTTTGAGTTCATATATATACATATGTGTATGTGTGTGTATGCATATTTATAGTTTTTCCCCTGTGCCATAATTTAAAAAAATATTTATTTGTAATTATATTTTGCTGTATGTCTAACATGTTTAACAAAAGACTTCACAGTAAATTAGGAAGAACCATGCAACATAGCAACAAAGACAAAAACATAGCAAACACATCTATTTGCTCATTAAGTGCCAATAACTATTTTTAAACTCACTCAGGCCTCACCATGGCCCTGTGAGGTAGATGATATTATTATCCTCACTTGTAGAAACCAAGAAACAGATAAGTTAAGGGACTTGCCCAAGGCTGGTAAGAGCATACGTTGTGGGCCTAGAACTCTGCCAGGGAAGGCTGACTCCAAATCTATGTTCTCAAGTAAAAGGATAAGCTGAGGAAAGTGACATGTGGGGAAATGAAGGTGGATGCTCTCTGCATGCGTCTGTTTTGGTAGACTGTACCCTGCCTGAGAATAAGGACTAGCAGATTACAGGGATTTGATAAATGTGCTCTTTGACTTTTCCTTTTTCACAAGAGGGATTGTAATTTCACTTTACTTTTATTTTATTTTATTTTAGTTTCAGGTATATAACATAGTGGTTAGACAATTATATAATTTGTGCAGTGATCCCCTGGTAGTTCCGTTACCCATTTGGCACCATACATAGTTATGACAATATTATTCATTATATTCTCCATGCTGTACTTTACATCCCCATGACTATTTTATAACTTCTTACTCCATTCAATTTTTTCGCCCATCACCCCACCCTTCCCAGTTGGCAACCCTTGGTGAGCTCATTGTATCTGTGAGTCAGTTTCTGTTGTGTTTGTTCCTTTATTTTGTCCTTTAGATTTCACATATTAGTCAAACCAGATGGCATTTTTCTCTTCTGTCTGATTTACTTTACTTAGTAGAATATTCTCTATGTCCATCGATGTTGTAGCAAATAATAAGATTTCATGTTTTTTACAGCTGAGTAATACTTCATTGTATATATGTTCCACTTCTTCTTTATCCAATTGCCTATTAAAGGGCACTTGGGTTGCTTCCATATCTTGGTTATTATAAATAATACTGAAATAAACCAAGGGGTTTATTGATTTATTTCAAAGGCATATATCTTTGCAAACTAGTGTTTTGGATTTCTTTGGATGTATTTCCAGAAGTGGAATTGTTAGGCCATAAGGTAATTTTATTTTATTTTTGAGGAAACTCTATACTTTTTACTATGGGGACTGCACCAATTTTTACTATGGGGACTGCAACAGTGTATGAGGGTTTCTTTTCTCCACACCCTTGCCAACATTTCTTACTTTTAAGATTTTATTTATTTATTTTATTTAGAGAGAGGGGAACAGAAGGAGAAAGAGAGGGATAGAAACATCAATGTGTGGCTGCTTCTCACAAGCTCCCCCCACTGGGGACCTGGCGTACAACCCAGGCATGTGCCCTGACTGGGAATTGAACCAGTGACCCTTTGATTTGCAGGTCCACACTCAATCCACTGAGCTACGCCAGCCAGGGCTCATTTCTTTGTTGATTTATTGATTTATCTATTAATAATTTTATTTAGTTATTTTTCAAGTACAGTTTTTTGTCTATTTCTCTCATCCCAGCCCTCCCCCTGCCCCGTGCTCCTCACCTCCCTCCCATTTCCACCCCCCTTAGTTCTCAGCCCTGTGTCCTTCCTCTTTGTTCCTCCAAATCCCTCCCCTTTTTCCCCCTTAAATTCCCTTCCCTCTCCCCTCTGGTCACTGTCCCCTTGTTCTCTATTTCAGTGTCTTTGTTTTTATTCTGCTTGCTTGATTATTTTGTTGTTTAGCTTCCTGTTAAAGGTGAGATCATATGGTATTTGTCTTTCAACACCTGGCCTATTTCACTCAGCATAATGCTTTCCAGTTCCATCCATGTTGTTGCAAAGGATAGTAGCTCCTTCTTTCTCTCTGCAGCATAGAATTCCATTGTGTATATGTACCACAAATTTTTGATCCATTCACTTCCTGACGGCACCTAGGTTGCTTCCAACTCTTGGCTATTGTAAATTGTGCTGCTATGAACATTGTGGCACACAGGTTCTTTCAAATTGATGTTTTAGGATTCTTAGGATATAATCCTAGCAGTGGAATTGCTGGGTCAAAAGGCAGGTCGATTTTTATTTTTCTGAGAAAATTCCATACTGTTTTCCATAATGGTTGTACCAGTCTGCAAATCCCACCAACAGTGAACTAAGGACCCCTTTTCCCCACAACCTCTCCAACATTTGTCGTTTGTTGCTTTGTTTATGATAGCCATCCTGACTAGTATAAAGTGGTATCTCATTGTGGTTTTAATTTGCATCTCTCTGATAGCTAATGATATTGAGCATCTCTTCATGTGTCTCTGGATATTCTGTATGTCCTCCTTGGAGAAGTGTCTGTTCAAGTCCTTTTCCCATTTTTTAATTGGGTTAAATGTCTTCCTAGAGTGGAGTCGTGTAAGTTCTTTGTATATTTTGGAGATTAAACCTTTGTCTGAGGTATCATTGGCAAATATATTTTGCCATTCAGTTGGTTGTCTTGCTAATTTAATACTGTTTTCTTTAGCCACACAGAAACCTTTTATTTTGATGAGATCCCATTTGTTTATTCTTTCTTTTATATTCCTTGCTCTAGGGGACATATTGGTAAAAATGTTGTGGCGTGGAATATCTGAGATTTTTCTCGCCAGTGTTCTCCTCCAGGACTTTAATGGTGTCATGGCTTATATTTAAGTCTTTTATCCACCTTGAATTTATTTTGGTGTATGGTGTAAGTTGGTGCTCAAGTTTCATTTTTTTGCATGTAGCTGTTTGGTTCTCCCAACACCATTTGTTGAAGAGGCTATCTTTACTCCATTTTATGTTACTGCCCCCTTTCTCGAATATTAATTGACTGTAGAGAGTTGGGTTGATTTCTGGGCTCTCTGTTCTGCTCCATTGGTCTATGTGCCTGTTTTTATGCCAGTACCAGGCTGTTTTGATTACAGTGGCCTTGTAATACAGTGTGATATCAGGTATTGTGATCCCTCTTACTTTGTTCTTCTTTATCAAAAGTGCAGCTGCTATTCGGGGTCATTTATGGTTCCATATAAATTTTTGAAGTGTTTGTTCTATGTCTGTGAAATATGCCATTGATACTTTAATAGGTATTGCATTGAATCTGTATATTGCTTTGGGTAGTATGGACATTTTGATGATGTTAATTCTTCCAATCAATGAACAAGGTATATGTTTCCATTTGTTTGTGTCTTCCCTGATTTATTTCTTTAGTGCTGTGTAGTTTTCTGCATACAGGTCTTTTACCTCCTTGGTTAGGTTTATTCCCAGATATTTTATTTTTCTTTCTGCTATATCAAATGGGATTTTTTTCTTGATTTCTGCTTCTGCTGATTCATTGTTAGTATACAAAAATGCCTTTGATTTCTGGATATTGACTTTGTATCCTGCTGTTTTGCCAAATTCATTAATTAGTTTGAGCAGTTTTTGGGTAGAGTCTATAGGATTTTCCATGTACACTATCATGTCATCTGCAAACAGTGACAGTTTTGCTTCCTTTTTTCCTATTTGGATGCCTTTTATTTCTTTTTCTTGCCTAATCACTGTGGCCAAAACTTCCAAAACTATATTGAATAGAAGTGGTGAAAGTGGACATCCTTGTCTTGTTCCTGATCTTAGTGGAAAAGCTTTTAATTTTTGCCCGTTGAGTATGATATTGGTTGTAGGTCTCTCATATATGGCCTTTATTATATTGAGGAATGCTCCCTCTATTCCCACTTTGCTGAGTGTTTTTATCATAAATGGGTATTGTATCTTATCAAAAGCTTTTTCCTCGTCTATTGATATGATCATGTGGTTTTTGTTTTTGCTTTTGTTTATGTGATGTATTACATTTACTGATTTGTGAATGTTGAACCATCCTTGCATCCCTGGGATGAATCCCACTTGGTCATGGTGTATAATCTTTTGGATATATTGTTGGATGTGATTTGCCAATATTTTGTTGAGGATTTTAGCATCTATGTTCATCAGCGATATTGGCCTCAAGTTTTCTTTCTTTGTTGTGTCTCTATCTGGTTTTGGAATTAGGATGATGCTGGCTTCATAAAAAGAATTTGGGAGTTTTCCATCCTTCTGGATTTTTTTTGTAATAGTCTGTGAAGAATAGGGGTTATCCCTTCCTTAAATGCTTTGTAGAATTCTCCTGTGAAATCATCTGGTCCAGGGCTTTTGTGTAATGGGAGTTTTTTGATTACTGCTTCAATTACTTTTGCTGTTATTGGCATATTCAGATTTTCTGTTTCTTTTTCATTAAGTTTTGGAAGATTATATTTTTCTAGAAATGTGTCCATTTCCCCTAGGTTTTCAAATTTCTTGGCATACAGTTCTTCATAGTAATTTCTTACAATCCCTTCTATTTCTGTGGTATCAGTTGTAATCTCTCCTTTTTCATTTCTGATTGCGTTTATTTGAGTCCTCTCTCTTCTTTTCTTGATGAGCCTACTTAAAGGCTTGTCTATTTTGTTTATCTTTTCAAAGAACCAACTTCTGGATTCATTGATCCTTAGGATTGTGCTTTTAGTCTCTATGTCATTTAGTTGTGCTCTAATCTTGGTTATTTCCTTCCTTCCACTTGCTCTGGGCTGTCTTTGTTGTTGTTCCTCAAGTTCTTGCAGGCATAGGGTTAGGTTGTTTGTTTAAAATGTTTCCATCTTCTTTAGGTGGGCCTGTATTGCTATAAACTTCCCTTTCAGGACTGCCTTCGCTGTGTCCCATAAGTTTTGGGTTGTTGTGAGTTCGTTTTCATTTGTTTCCAGAAACTTTCTGATTTCTTCCCTAATTTCATTCTTGACCCATTCGTCGTTTAATAGCATACCATTCAGTCTCCATGATTTTGGGTGCTTTGGGTTTTTTTGGGGGGGTTGGCTTCTAATTTCAGTCCCTTGTGGTAAGAGAAAATGCTTGGTATGGTTTCAATTTTCTTGAATTTGTTGAGGCTCATTTTGTGTCCTATTATGTGGTCTATTTTTGAAAATGTTCCATGTGCATTTGAAAAGAATGTGTATTTAGCTTCTTTGGGATGAAGGGCTTTATAGATATTAGTTAAGTCCATTTCCTCTAGGGTGTTGTTTAATGCCGCAATATCTTTGTTGATATTTTGTTTGGAAGATCTGTCCATTTTTGACAGTGGGGTGTGAAAATCCCCTACTATAATTGTGTTGCTGTCAATATCTTTCGTGAAGTCCTCTAAGATTTTCTTGATATATTTGGGTGCCCCTATGTTGGGTGCATATATATTTACAATGTTAATGTCTTCTTGGTGGATCCTTCCCTTGAATATTATGAAGTGAATTTCTGGGTCTCTCTTTATGGCCCTCTTTTTGAAGTCTATTTTGTCTGATGTGAGAACTGCTACCCCAGCTTTTTTTTCTTGTCCGTTTGCTTGGAAAATTTGTTTCCAGCCTTTCACTTTTAGTCTGTGATGGTCTTTTGTCCTGAGGTGGGTCTCTTGTAGGCAGCATATGTAAGGGTCATGCTTTCTTATCCATTCAGCTATTCTGTGTCTTTTGATTGGACCATTTAATCCATTTATGTTTAAGGTTATTATTGATAGGTACTTATTCATTGCCATTTTTGTACCTGTGTTCCTCTCTGTCTCTCACTTTTCCTTCCTTTTCTTAAAGCAGTCCTTTTAGTATTTCTTGTAGAACTGGTTTGGTGGAGACATATTCTCTTAGACTTCTTTTGTCTTGGAAGCTCTTTATTTGGCCTTCTATCTTGATTGAGATCCTTGCTGGGTAAAGTAGCCTTGGTTGTAGGCCTCTGGTTCTCATTATTTGGAATATTTCTTGCCATTCTCTTCTTGCTTAGAGTGTTTCCATTGAGAAGTCAGTAGCTAACCTTATTGGGGCTCCCTTGTACGTTACTTCTTTTTTCTCCCTTGCTGCCTTTAAAATTCTCTCTTTGTCTTGGAATTTTGCCGTTTTGATGATGATGTGTCTTGAAGTGGGCCTCCTTGGGTTCCTCTTGATTGGGACTCTCTGTGATTCCCAGATTTGTGTGACTTTTTCTCTCATCAAATTAGGGAAATTTTCTAAGTCACAGTCGGTAGAGAGGAGATAGGCGATCTTTAGGCTATATATTGTGTTAACCATATTCTTCAGCCCAACTTGCCACTTTTTCAAGAGGATGGACAAAAGATAAGCCTCTTGTTGGGTAGGGAAGTCTTGTTAGTTGTAACTAGAAAGTAGTGAGGTTTCAGATGGTCAAATTTTGAGGTAAGGTGAGTGTATGGAACAGTAAATAGGTGTAGTGTGTGAGCAAATAGAGTTAATCACTACAGTGATAGAATTCAGGGACCTGTACAATGTGCTAAGATGTGGGAGATGTGTTGTGAAGTATTTACTGTTGTATAGATCAGCTATTATTTACTCTAATATTAGAGCAGCACTCATATAACAAACTCTATGTGATCTGTCTGAGTATGGGGTATAGAGCTTTAGGTAGTGTGCTAAAGGGAAACAAGTGGCGTGGAGTTTAGAGGATTAGCAAAGCACTGTGAAGGAAAGGGCAGGGGGAGCCTGTCTAATAATGCATTATAACTAGTCAAGACTGAGAAGCCTATATAGAAAGAGGAGGAATACAGAAATATTATTAAAATATAAAAGAAGTGAGAATAATGAAAAAATATGCAACACCTCGTGGCTTCTCTGCTATAGGAAGGTGAAATTTGTCTTTCTCTCTACTGTTGAGATGCCCCCTCTTCGGGTCCCATTCTGGTCCTTTCACAGTTCCTAGCTGTTTGTATCTCTTGTGGATAAAAGGAAACAAAGCAACAATCAAACAAAAAGGCAGGAGAAGGGAGGCGAAAGTGGTGAGTTTAAGAGGAAAGGAAGAAGGACTAAAACAGGGGAAAAGAAAGGAGAGGAACAAAGTATAGAAAGATAAAGCAGTGATAAAATTAAAAAAATATATAAGATTAGTAAACAAATGCACAAAAAAGTTACCTAAAAAGGAAAAAAAAAGAAAGAAGAAAAAACAAAAAACAAACAAACAAATAACAACAACAACAACAAAAACAATATCAACAACAACAGAGAAACCCTTCCCTTTTTGGTTTCAAACTGTCCAGACTGGTTTTTCTGGTTGCAGCAGGATCTCTCTGTGGACTGGGATTCCGGCGCAAGTGCGAGCACCAGCCAGGCTACCAGACTGGGATGTGGGCGCCCGCACGCTCGCCAAGCTGCTTGGGTCCCACGGGTTTTGGTAGGGTCCTTCCCAGGCCTGTGGCGGGACTCAACCACTTCTGCGCTTGTGCACACTGGCCAGTTGAAACGGTCAGGGCGCTTCCCAGTCCTGTGTGGGGACTCAGAGGCTTCTGCACCTGTGTGCACCCGCCAAGCTGTCTGGGACCCGAGAAACCAGCAGGGCGCTTTCCAGTCCTGTGGTAGCGACCCAGAAGCCTCCGCGTCCGCCCGGCTGTCCCGGACACACGAAACTAGCAGGGCGCTTCCCAGTCCTCTGGCAGTGGCTCAGAGGCCTCGGTGCCCACCAGGCCGTCTGGGACCCAAGAAACCAGGAGGGTGCTTCCCAGTCCTTTGGCGAGTCCCCAAATGCCTCCACTTTCCCCCTGGCTCACTGCAAGGCCGGGTGGGAAGCAAGCCAAGCTGTCCTGGCAGGAGAACACCTCAGTCCACTTTCAAAAAATCCCCCAAAACCCTCCAGTTAGCCTGCCTCTCAGTCCAGCCCAGTCTCCAGCGAGACCAGTGAGGCCAATGCGTCTCTCAGTTCTCCCAGGCTTGCAACTCCACAGAGTCTGCAGTTGAACCAGGCCCTGTGTCTTTGTAACCCTCCCTGATAATGCAAGCAGGCAAGCAGACAGGTCTCTGCCTGGTGTTGTCCAGTTTTGCTTATACGGGGAGCGGGGGAGCTGCTGGCCCATGCTGGTGGCCTCTGGGGCTGCTGGATGCTCAGGCTCCTGTGGCAGACACCTCTGGTGTTGGTCTCAGACCAACTCTGGTCCCTGGCTGTAGAGGCAGCACTGGGGCCACCTGGCTGGGGGCGCCGCCGCCGCTTTGCCTTTACTCTGGTCCTCAAGACCCCACTGACCTGCCGCTTTCTGGTGTTTCAGAGTCCGTCACAATCTCTGTTCTTTTAATTTCACAAATGCTGGATAACCAATGGATTAGTGGGCTGCTTCTCTATAGATCTGCCAGGGTTTTCACCCACGAGTACGGGAGCTAGAATCCGCTCCATCCTACTCTGTCGCCATCTTCCCAGCACCCCCTCTTTGTTGATTTATTGATAATAACCATTCTAACAGATGTAAGATGATATCTCATTGTGGTTTTGATTTGTATTTCTCTGATCTATCCCCTTGGGAGAAATGTCTAGTCAGGTCTTCTGCCTAATTTATTTTTCTTTTTATTTTTGTTGTTAACACTAGTACAGATATCCCCATTTCCCCTCACCTTTGCCCACCACCACCTGCCTTTTGGCACCCCTTCTCTCTAACCATCATCACCATGTTGTCCCTGTCTAGGGCTTATGCATATATTATTTAAGTAGATTGAGCTTTTGGATAGGTGGCAGTGTCAAATTGTATGAGTTTTAAGTATATTTTGGATATTAACCCTATATCGGATACATCATTAGCAAATATCTTCTCACATTCATTAGGCTCTCTTCTCATTTTGTTTGTTACTTTTGCTGTGCATAAACTTCTTAGTTTGATGTAGTCCTAAATGTTTATTTTTTCTTTTATTTCCTTTACCCTAGGGAATATATCAGAAAAAAATTGCTAACAGAAATGTCAGAGATTTGACTGCTAATATTTTGTACCAAGAATTTTATAAGAAGTTACCTTATACCATGCCTTGGCCTAGTTTCTTTTTTTTTTTTGCATGTATCTGCCCAATTTTCCCAACACCACTTATTAGACTTTCTTTTCTGCACATTCTTGTCACTTTTTTCATATATTACTTGACCATATAGGTATGAGTTTATTTCTGGGCTCTTTATTTTGTTTCATTGGTTTATATGTCTGTTTTTGTGCCAATACCATGTAGTTTTGGTTACTATAGCCCTATAGTATAGCTTGATATCATGTAGCATGATTCTGTCAACTTTGTTCTTCTTTCTCAAGATTGCTATGGTTATTTGGGATCTTTTGTGGTTCCATATAAATTTTAGGACTTTTGGTTCTAGTTCTGTGAAAAATGGCATTGGTATTTTTATAAGAATTGCATTGAACCTCTATAGATTGGTTTGGGTAGTATGGACATTTTAATGATGTTAATTCTTCTTATCCATAAGCATGGTATATGCTTCCATTTGTTTGTATCTTCTTCAGTTTCTTTCTTCAATGTCTTATAATTTTTTGAGCATAGGTCTTTTATCTCTTTGTTTAAATATATTCCTAGGATATTTTATTGTTTTTGATCCAATTGTAAAAGAGATTGTTTTATTACTTTTTCTTTCTGGTAGTTTATTATTGGTATATAAAAATACAACCAATTTATGAATGTTCATTTAGTTTCCTGCTACTTCCCTGAATTCATTTGTCAGTGTAGTAGTTTTTTGGTTGAATCTTTAGGGTTATCTCCATATAGTACCATGTTATCTGCAAATAATGTCAGTTTTACTTCCTCCTTTTCAATTTGTAAGCCTTTTATTTCTTCTTCTCTGATTGCTGTAGCTAGAGCTTCCATACTATGTTGAATAAAAGGGATGAAAATGAACAATCTTGTCTTGTTCCTGATCTTAAAAAAAATGTTTTCAGCATTTCCCCATTGAGTATGTTAACTGTGGGTTTGTCATATATGGTCTGTATTAGGGTGAAGTGTGTGTCCTCTACTTAAACTCTGCTGAGAGTTTTTATCATAAATGGATATTGGATTTTTTAAATGCTTTTTATGTGTTAATTGATATGATCATGTGCCTTTTATTTCACTTTATTAATGTAATATATCACATTAATTTGTTTGTTGATATTGAACCAAACTTGTATCCCAGGAATAAAGCCAACTTGATTGTAATGTATGATCTTTTTGATATATTGATGATTGTGGTTTGCTAATATTATGTTGAAGGTTTTTGCGTCTATGCTCATCAGGACTATTGGCCTATAATTTTTTTTAATATCTTTGTCTGGTTTTGGAATTGGAAAAATGTTGGCCCCTTAAAATGAGCTTGAAAATCTTCTCTCCTCTTGAATTTTTTGGAATAATTTAAGAAAGATGCATGTTAATTCTTTGAAGGTTTGGCAAAATTCACTGTGAAGCCACTTGGTCCAAAAATTTTGTCGGAAGTATTTTGCTTACTGATTTGATTTTGTTGGTAGTAATTGGTCTGTTCAGATTTTCTGGTTCCTCTTGATTCAGCTTTGGAAGATTGAATGTTTCCAGGAATTTTTCCATTTCTTCCATATTCTCCAATAGTTGGTATATAGTTGTTCATAATATTTTCTTACCGTCTTTCATATTTCTATGTCATTTTGTATCAGTTGTCACTTGTTCTCTTTCATTTCTGATTTTATTTATTTGCATCTTTTCTTTTTCTTTTCTTGATGAGTCTAATTAAGCAGTTCAAACTTGTTTATCTTTTCAAAGAACCAGTTCTTCGTTTCATTGATCTTTACATTATTTTTTCCTAAATCAGTGGGTTCTAGTGCCTACTGAAACCTTCCTTTAGGTGTGCCAATTGTGGAGCTAATGGAGTGGTGTTGTGTTGTGATCTGAAGCTGGCCACCCAGCACGTTGGTTCTGGGGCCTCTTGGGAGGGATTCTGGTGCATGTTCCTGTCAGACACTGCCTGAGACTGCCCTGGGGCTACCTGTGAGGAGCTACAAAGAAATTTTCAGTTGGTAGCTGCTTGTGTTGGGCTCGGATACCTGTGGGAAGGGTTACACTGAGAACCAATGCTGGCTGCCCTGGAGCAAGTTAGACCCATCTCTGTTAGACAGTCACCCATGAAGCTCAGCTACTGAAAGAGCCTCAGGTGGAACAAAACTTGGGTGAATCAGGGTCTTGAGTCATCATTGTGGAGCTAATGGAGTTCACCAGGCTAATGCAGAATTAGGTTAGGCTGTGTAGTGGGAGGTCTCAAAGAAGGTACAATGGCAGCTATTTCGTTAGCTCTCTCACTGAAGCCACACAGTTCTGTTTCAACTTATATGTCTGGCATACACAAAGCTTGACTAGATTTTTTAAAGAAAATCTTTAATGTGTGCCCAGGTTGGTTGCCACTGAAAGAGCCTTGGCCATGAACAAGTGATTGGGTAGGATCTCAGGGAGCTAATCGAGATCACCAGGCTAACACAGGTTCATATTTGGCTGTGTATGGAGAGGGCTCAAAACAGCAAAGATGGCTCCAGTCAGCAATGTAGGAGGATTCAACACAGGGACTGTGGCAGCTATCCTTCCAGCCCTTGCATCAAAGTCACACAACTCAGTCTTTCCCCTTATGTCTCTAGTGCCCCTCTCCCCAATAGCCACCATCCCTTCTCCAGAACCTAAGATGAGTGCCTGCAAGCAAGAATTTGTGTGCTGGCCCTGTAAGAGAGAGCTTGAGTTTCTAGCAGCCTTCTGTCTCACCCTCTCACTGCCTCACCAGGAAGGAAGAGGAATCCCTGCTGATTTTCACAGCCAGATGTTCTGTGAGATCCTCTTCCCGGCTCTTGTGTACCAGGCTGGGGAGCTCCATGTGCAGCTGAGACCCCTTGCTTCTCAGGAGACCTCTGCAGCTGAGATATCCATCCAGATTCTCAATTGCCACATGTGGGTATGAGGTCAGCCCCTTTTGCATCTTTGCTCCTTCTACTAATCTCAGCATGACTTCTTTTATATATCCTTCATTATAGGACTGCTGTCCAGATAGTCTTTATTTAAATGATTATCCAGGTTGATTGACCTATAATTTAGTTGTAGTTTTGGTGTGTTCATGGAAGGAGTTGAGTGCAGTGTCTACTTACTCTGCCATCTTGACCAGACCCCACTGTTCTTTGATATTTGTAAGACAACTATAACACAACTGCTTTTCCTTAAACTTCACTGCTTCTTGTTGTAATTAGTTGTGATTATCCATACTGTCCAGTATAGGGGAACTAGCTTCTTCTATTACATTCTAGAATGCTGTGATCCTACTACCTCCCTTCTCCTCCAGACTGACCTTATGCTTAGAGGTACATCTAACCGGAACAGTCATTCTTCCAATGTGCTCTGGGGCCTCAGCCCAGGAAGAAAAACTTTAGAGGAGCAGCATGAAGACCCCACTCAGATTACCCAAAATAGCTCCCTGTGCCTCCTGCCTGTTCTTCTACCATTTGCAATCCACTTCTTCTTTAGACATGTGCATGCTTCCACAGGATTTAGTGTGATATCAGAAATTTGAGTCTTTGCTCAGCTATCTATGAGAAAGGTCACCTCAGGCTCTGGGAGTTGAAGATGTATCTGACATCACCAATACAGCAGGGACTCTGAGTTCAGAATTTATTTCTCCCTATTGTGAAACCTTGATTGAAGTGGGAAAAATGGACTTAGGTAAGGAATCATCTTGCCTCCTTGTTCCCCAGATCAATCACCATGAAATTTTCTCTATCTATTCTACAAATACCTCCAGAGCTTATGCTAACTGGTTGAAGAGATGTTTAAAATATAAGTAAAATTCTTGCTACATTAAGAACTACATTCTTGTTTCTTGTTTTTTTTCCCTTCAATTAAATCAAGTCCCTCCATTCCCTATCACCTGCAAGCTAAAGTAACTATAGAAATAAATTAACAAGTGGCTGATCCCCACAGGCAGAGCCTCTACCTCCTCTTTCAGTCTCACACCCTCAATCCCTCACATTCATGTGTATCTTCCTTTACTCCCAAGGCTAAAATATCCCCAGGAAAAACACATCTGTTTTTGGTAAGCTTTGTGCTAGACTTATCTGTGAAAGATCTTGTGAAAATGGGTGCATATCTAAGATTATGAAACTGATATAGCTCTAGTTATTGCAAATCTATCTTGGCTTTGGTTTCTGAAACTTGTAAAATAAGGGAGCTGGGCTATTGCAAAAATGGCAAAAAAAATTTTTTCATTTACCAATTGCTCGGTAGTGGCTATCCAGAACTGAGATGAAAGGGATTCTGAAGCAACACCCAGATCCAGAGAGGATTCAAGCATCGATTAGCAAGGTTGGTCTTGGGCAAGAACAGGAGAGAAGCATCACTTGCCACCCCAGGATTAGATTATCCTTTAGATTTATTCCAGCTCTGAACTGCTGAAAATTTAATATTCCCATGGCCTCCTTTCACAGAATTAACCTGTGCTTTGGTGCTTTGGGGATCCTTCCTCTATTCCTACTGTCTTTTTAGGAACTCTTTGACCAACCTATGATAAGGCACCAACTGTTGGTGAGAGTCTAGAGGTCACTGCCATCACACTGTGTGACTTGGGTAAGTCACTTCTACACATTGTTTCTCAGTGACATGGAGGAAGGGTCACAAGATGCTATTTCAGGTCTCTTCCAGAAAAGCAAATCCATGATTCTATTATACTGGAGTCACAGTTCCTTGGTACAAAGAAACTAGTGGCTTACAGTGGATCCATGGGGTTTTAGAAGGGCCATCCATAATTTTCTTCTCTTCCTTTTCTTTGTAGCAACAGGGAAGGTAATGGACTCCTTTCAGTCCTCAAATCTCAAATCATACCCATAGTCTCCCCACTTCCCTGTCCATTGGATCAGGCTGGCCTAGAGCTGTTGTGCATGTAAAGAAACACATGAAGCAGAGGCAGAGGGCAATGGGCAGGGAGTGCAATGGGTCAGTCAAAGCTACATTTTGGGGAAAATGACTATTGGAGGAGTCAGGAGGCAGGGTATGTAGTCATGCTCTGAAGATAACTAATAAAGAATGGGTTTGAGTTCTTAGATCCAGCAGAAAGCAGAAGAAAACTGTAGGGAAAGTACCTATGTATGGTTGGGGCAGATGAGCAGAACTCAGAGATGGGATGTCTGGATTCTGATCCAGTATTGGCACTAATTTGCTGTGTGACCTTGGGCCAAAGACCTCTTTCCTCCAGGTCTCAGTTTTCTTTACACATACTAATCAGGGGACAAATAGTACAAGTTGATTCCTATGGGCTTTTTAGTTCTAATACTCTGTGGGTCCAATTCCAAGCTCCTATCATTGTCTGTATAGACATAGGTGCCCTCAATGTGCACAGTTATGAAAGCAGTGAGCATTTTTGTAGAACAGACTACCCTGGGAGGGAGGGAAGAAGGGGAGGGGGCTGCTGCCTCCTGAACAGAGCACGTTAAAGTCTAAAAAGCCTGAGAACACAGGCCAGTCATACCTGGGATGCAGTAACTGTAATGGGGCTTTCAAAAACATAAGTGTCCTGTTGTCTTATCTCCCCCATTTAAACTTAAACTTCAGAGAGACAAAGCTTACTCACTAGAATTTCAGTCTCTCTGAGTTAGAGCTGACTTTAAAGCACATCTAGTTTCAATCCTTTACCTCATGAACAAGAATTCTCTCTATGCCACCAAAGTATGGCTCTCACATGTGATTGTATACTGCCCCCAAGATAATTTATATAGTGAAAGGCAGGGTTAAATAATCCTTTCATTCAACCTGTGTCCTGCCCTCTGACCCCAGAGATTTCACAAGACCAAACCACTAGCTAAAGATCCAATCAAGATGGTTCTCCTAACACTGGTGAGAGTTCACTGGGTGCGTGAGACAAGCGTGGGACACATGTTCCCCTCACCCACCACCTGGGTCTGCATAAGGGTTTGAGCATCACCAGGGGTAGAAATTGCGTCTTAGTCAATGGTACTTGCCCCAGTGCTGAGTATAGCACTTTGCATGATGTGAAATAAGAGAAAATTTAAATAAAAACTAACATTGGTGCCCCCCAGAAACTAGAACAGCGCTCTGTACTCAGATGTTTCTCTTGTTTACAAACTAGCAAAACTCTGCTGCCCCCTGTCCTCAGAAAAAAGACTTGTCCTGTGTACTCAGTCTAAAGTGAAACTTAGTGGTGTCTGGTCGGAGAAACTGAAACTGTTATTTCTTCCTGCACATCAAGTAAAAGAGAGAGCTTCTCACTAAACATGAACTCCAAACCTCAAGAGAGAATAATTTTGGATGTTGGAACATGGGAAAAGATATTTCAAGAACTGATCCAGCAGGTAAAACCCCGGGCCAGATGGACCCTGAAGTTGGATGAGACTCTTCAGCCAGACTATGTGGCCCTAGAGTGGAAGCAATACCAGCAAAAAGCATTTGGCAGGTAGGTGAGAGTTTGCTTAGCAGTCAGCTTTCCTAGGCAAAGAGGCTCAGCTTAGCATTGACTGATTCCTTTGAGAGCTTGTTAAAAGGACAATGTCATGCCCTGGCCGGGTGGCATTGTTGGTTGGAATATTGTCCCATACACCAAAATGCTGTGGATTTGATCCTCAGTCAGGGCACATATCTAGGTTGTGGGTTCAATCCTTGGTCAGGGAGCCTATAAAAGGTTGATTGATGTCTCTCTCTCTCTTTCTCTTTTTACCTTCCCCTCTCTCTAAAACCAATAAACATACTTCTGCTGAGGACTTTTTTAAAAAAAGAAGCAGAAGAGCAAATACCACTAGGCTTTTCATCCTTTTGTGGTCACAGTGTTCTTTAGAATCTAAATTAGACTTCCGAGCCCCAGTTTTGCTTACCTGAGGAAGTTTCTGCTTTTATTAGATTTCCTCCCTAAATATTTCTTGGAATCTGGAGGAATATTTCCATATTTCATAAATCTGTCCTCCTATTTTCACACCATCTCATTTGTTCCAGACTGCCTCTGTCTAATGTCTTCTGCTACCTCTCCTGGCAGTTGGCTTTCCTAGGCTGTAGCAGCCCTGCTAGGCTTGTTTGGGAACAGCCCTCCGCTGGGGCCTTCCGTTAAAGCCCCAAGAACTGATGCATGCCAAGCAGTCGCTTTGAATATTGCTTTACTAAAAACCTGGGGATAATAAAAGTGAAATATGCTACAAGAATGAAATATAAACCCTAGTGTCAGGAGTCCCTAACTAACGCCTCTTTCTTACCGGCCATCTTTTGCTTCAGCCTCCAGTGAGACTCCAAGTGGCAGGAACCAGCTTCCTCGCCCATGTCAGGAGGGTGGAAATTGCTGACCTGGACGATCTTTTCTTTTGATATGGCCTTCAGGGACCTTCCCTCTACTTCCCACCTCACCCGCTTCCCTGCCTGCCTCTATCCTGCCTCAGGTATCCTCTGCTTTGTTCCTTAAGAATTATTAACCATGCCATGCATTTTCAGGCTTCTATTCCCTTGTCCATGATTTCTGCTTGTTTGGAAGACCCTTCTCTTTCTCCCTCTTTATTCATCCTTTAAGAACCAACTCAAGCTCTACCTGCTCCTTAGAGCATTTTCTGCTCTTCCTAAAGCAGAGCAAGGTTTCCTTCTCCATTCCCATATGACAATGCATATTGTCACACTTCACTTATATATAATAAATGTATTGATAACATATATGTATATGTTACCTAGAGCATATATTAAATATAGAGAATGTATATAATATTTTTAGTGGCAGAATCCATTATTGAAATGAAGCCTCTGGGGTGCTGCTGCAGAACAGTTTTCAAGGCACTGGCCCGAGCCTATGCAGCAGCCCTTCTGCTCTGCTTTTTAAGCCAATGAGCTGTGGAAGTGTCTCTAATCAGCCAGGGCTGCTTCAGGCACTTCCTCCAACAGGAAGGCACTTCTCTAGTTCAGATGAATTGATCTCATAGTCATTCTGAGATAGGATAAGCAACTTACCAATGTAGCATTGAAAAATATCAACCTGTTTTTGAAAAGCATTTTGTTGTTTACAAAGTGCTTTCACATGTGCCATCTCCTTTAATGATGCCAATATAATCCTTGAATATTTTTCACTTGATGGATATAAAAAGTGAGGCTTTCAGTAGGAAAGTGCTTACTCCAAGGTCCCCCTGATGGAAACTATGCACTCAGGTGTCCAACCCAAGTATTATGACCCCAGGTCCTAAGTTTGTTTTGGTAGGTGCAAAAGTAGCCACATTGCTCATTAGAGGTGATGCTGTATAGTAAGTAAATAAACAAGTTTCACTTTGAAATGGCTGGGGACTAAAACATGACTATACAAATCGTGTACGTTCTTGAGCAAGCTTAATCACCCTTATGACTCAGTTTCCTTATCTAGATACTGGGTTCAACAATGCCTTTGTCAAAGGACAGCTTTAAAGATGAAATGGGATAATGCCGTAAAGCACCAATTACAATGCCTGCTTCAAAATAGGCACAGCAGTTCGCTCTTATGCATGGTTTCACTTTCCGTGGTTTCAGTTAACCACAGCCAACTGTTGTCCAAAATATTAAATGTTAAATTCTGGAAATAAATAATTTAAAAGCTTTAAATCATATGCTGTTCTGAGTAGCCTGATGAAATCTTGTGAAGTCGCACTCCAACCTGCCCAGGGTGAGAATTATCCCTTTGTTCTGCATCTCCACACGGGATATGCTCCCCACTCATCAGTCACTTAGTAGCCTTCTCAGTTATCAGATCTGTTGTCCTGGTATCACAGAGCTGGTGTTCAAGAGACTTTTGTTTTAGTTCATCAAGGCCCCGAAGTGCAAGAGTAGTGATGCTGGCAATTTGGATATGCCAAAGTGCTTCCTTCAAGTGAAATGGTGAAAGTTCTTGGCTTAATAAGAAAAAAAATTATATGCTGAGTTTGCTATGACTTATGGTAAGAATGATTTTTTTTCAAATCCATGAAAATGTGAGGAAGGAAATAGAAATTTGTGCTAGTTTTGCTGTTGCATCTCCAACTGCAAATCTTACAGCCACGGTGCATGGTAAGTGCTAAGTTAATATGGAAAAGGCATTACATTTGTGGTTAAGAGACATAAACAAAATTATATCACAATTGACTGCAATGTGTTGTGCCAGAAAGCTTTGAGCCTGGAGGAAGACTCCAGCAGCCGATCCATGAAACAGTGGACATTTACTGCAAGTAAGGGACAGTCATACAGATTCAGAAATAGGTTTGGGCTAAACAATATAAACATTGCTGAAGAGTATTAATTACAATTGTTCTATTTTACTACTAGTTATTGCTGTTAATCTCTTGCTGTGTCAAATTTATAAATTAAACTTTATCATAGGTATGTATATATAGGAAAAAAGTACATTCATGGCTTGGTACCACCCACAGTTTTAGGTACCCACTGTGGGGGCTCTCGTGTGCCTGTGGATAAGTGAGGACCACTGTGCTGCATAAGAGTTTTCTTTGACCGTTGTGAGGACTAAATTTTGCTGGCAGGCGGCAGAAATGTTTTCCCAGAGATGTCTTACTGGCAATACTGGCAAAGAGGCAGACTTAGAATCATGTATGGGTGGAAGCTCAACAGGTCACAGAAAAAAAGCTTTACTGGAAACACAGTTTCTCTTATTCTCATTGGTCAATTTGTCAATATCACATATACTTTTTCAAATTGAAAGGGCTTTTAGAGACCAAGGCAGGACATTTTCCTAGGTCAACAATCAACTGAGGGAACAATGGGCTTCTTCCTTCCATCTGCAGGTTCCGGTGTTCCTCATGCAGGCGAAATTGGGCTTCTGCCCAAGTGAAGATCCTGTGTCACATGCACCTGGAGCCCCGGAAGTCCCAGGGTCAGGTGCTTATGCGGCTCTTTGGTCAGAGGTGCCAGAGGTGTTCCAGGTCTCAATTCGAGAAGCCCGAGTTCTCTTCAGATAGCACCATGAGGATTTTGAACAATCTGGTGCAGCGCATTCGGGAGAAATACTACGGAGATGGCATCAAGAAGTACTCAGAGATTCCGGTGATCCCGGAGGTGCCTCTGGAAGGGTCCCACGACACGGCCAATTGTGAGGCATGTGTTCTGGGCTTCTGTGTTCAGAGCTTACAAGACTGCACAACAAAACCATCCAAATCCCCTGTCTCCTACATGGAAATGGGGAGCTCTCTGTCCCACATCGGTGACATACGTGGACAAAACCAAGCTAGGAACCAGCCAACTGGACCAAAGGGAGCTCAGGGGAGTAGGTGTTCCTTTGAGCATAAGGTGTCGGGGCCCAGCCATGGCACTGCTGGAACCCAAGTGCCTGGGGCAGGCTCTCAGCCAAAACAGAAGATAAGCCAACAACCCACACCAAGGGCAGCCCGGCAGGCTGCACGTGGAACAGGGTCTCAGCCCATCCAAGTAGCAGGATCACTTCCCCCAGGGTGGACAGAGCCACAGCGCACACGAGCAGTAAGCCCATTACTTTCAGTGGGGGCAGATTCGCAATCCACCCTGGGGACAGGACAACAGACCCATCAGAGGACATACTCTCAGGCTCTAAGGAGGTCTGGCCAACAGTCAAAACAGGAGACAGGTTCACAAGCCACACCAGGGACAGGTCTTCAGGCTATAAAGGGGATAGACCCAAAGCCCACACAGAGAGCTAATATCACAGATACACATGGATCTGGGAGCTTCAGGGGAACTCAAGCTTCCCCCACACCAGGGACAGGTCTTCAGGCTATAAAGGGGATAGACCCAAAGCCCACACAGAGAGCTAATATCACAGATACACATGGATCTGGGAGCTTCAGGGGAACTCAAGCTTCCCCCACACCAGGGACAGGTCTTCAGGCTATAAAGGGGATAGACCCAAAGCCCACACAGAGAGCTAATATCACAGATACACATGGATCTGGGAGCTTCAGGGGAACTCAAGCTTCCCCCACACCAGGGACAGGTCTTCAGGCTATAAAGGGGATAGACCCAAAGCCCACACAGAGAGCTAATATCACAGATACACATGGATCTGGGAGCTTCAGGGGAACTCAAGCTTCCCCCACACCAGGGACAGGTCTTCAGGCTATAAAGGGGATAGACCCAAAGCCCACACAGAGAGCTAATATCACAGATACACATGGATCTGGGAGCTTCAGGGGAACTCAAGCTTCCCCCACACCAGGGACAGGTCTTCAGGCTATAAAGGGGATAGACCCAAAGCCCACACAGAGAGCTAATATCACAGATACACATGGATCTGGGAGCTTCAGGGGAACTCAAGCTTCCCCCACACCAGGGACAGGTCTTCAGGCTATAAAGGGGATAGACCCAAAGCCCACACAGAGACCTAATATCACAGATACACATGGATCTGGGAGCTTCAGGGGAACTCAAGCTTCCCCCACACCAGGGACAGGTCTTCAGGCTATAAAGGGAATAGACCCAAAGCCCACACAGAGAGCTAATATCACAGATACACATGGATCTGGGAGCTTCAGGGGAACTCAAGCTTCCCCCACACCAGGGACAGGTCTTCAGGCTATAAAGGGGATAGACCCAAAGCCCACACAGAGAGCTAATATCACAGATACACATGGATCTGGGAGCTTCAGGGGAACTCAAGCCACCCGGGGAAGCCAGGACAGGTATTCACACAGAGCGCCTGTTCCAGGCAGCTCTTCCAGGTCCTTTGTCTCAATGGCACCGCGTAACTCCGGTGGCCAGGATAGCTTACTCAAGGTGGGCTGTCTCATCTGTATTGCTGCTCTTTATGCCTGGGTTGTAGGCAGATACTTTCACTAGGATGATGAAAATAAGCTTGTCTTTTCCTCTTGTCTTAATTTCATGGTAATCAATGAACTAATATAACAAAGAATTTGATTTGAGACCAAATAGGGTGGAGTTTATAGGCTAACCCTTGGTCTCCTGGACTTCATTTGCAGGTAGCCTAAAACATGATCTAGCAGATAATAAGCCCAATAATAAATATTTGTGGAATAACTAAAAGGTGTTTGTTCATTTATTCACTCATTCATTCATTGGTATCAATATTTATAGACTGTATTTTCACCAGAATTTGGGGTCATGAGTATTATTAGAAAGTTATTGTGTAGGCTGAATAATGGTCCCCAAAGATGTTCATGTTCTAATCTCTAGAACCTACAAATGTGTTACCTTGTATAGCAAAAGGAACTTTGCAGATGTGATTAAGAATCCCAAAACTGAGAAGTTATCCTACGTTATCAAGATGGGCCCAGTGTAACCACAAGGGACCTTATAGAAAGGAAGTAAGAGGCTCAAAGTTAGGAAAAGGAGATATAATGATGGAACAGGAGGTTGGAATGATATGTTTTGAAGATGGAGGAAGGAGCCACGAGCCAAGGAATGCAGGCAGCCTCTAGAAGCTCATAAACTCAAAGGCAGATTCTCCCTTAGAACCTCCAGAAGGAGCCAGATCTGCTGACACATGACTTTAGTCCAGCGGGACTAATTTTAAGCTTCTGACCTTCCAGAATTATAAGATAATAAATTCATGTTGTTTTAAGACACTAAATTTGCAGTAATCTGTTAACAACAATAGGAAATAAATAACAGTTATCGACAGCACTGCATGGGTCAGGCTATTATGTTTTAAATATGCTCCAGTTTTAACAAGAAAAAGAGCATTTTATAAATTAATAATATTTCCATGGCTGGGTGGCTCAGTTGCCTGGAGCTTGGAGCATCATCCTACAAACCAAAAGTTTGCAGGTTCAATTCCCATCATGGCACACACCTAGGTTGTGAATTGAATGCCCAGTCAGGGAGTGTCAGGAGGCAACCAATTGATGTTTCTCCCTCACATTAATGTCTCTCTCTCTTCTTCCCTAAAAAAAAAAAGTTAAAAAGTAAAATAAAATAAAATAAAATTTATATACCCATCCCCCTGTTCCTCTTTCTCTCCTACTCATCCAAAATTTCCACCCTAAAGAGATTACCTTTGTCTTTGATCTTGAAGCTATCATATGCTCTCACTTCTTCCAGCATTGGATTGGAAAGAATTTAAGAACTTGCCAACCTTGAGATGTTGAGATGCATGGGGACGTCTTTGGCTCCTTCTTTCCATCCATCTACTAGGCATTTCTACAAGGCTGTCTTTTCATTTCCTACTAGGTCACTCTCACCAGCACTCCCTTTTTAAAAATGCCACTCTGCCCAAACCACCCTACTGAATTTCTGCATTCCTCCTGTTTTCATACTTTTTGGTTCTTTTACAGGAAACACTGGCCTGGGTACTAGACACTTTACCTCTAGCCTGATTATGCTTATGACCTGGGACAAGTCATTATCCCTCCCTGGGCTTCAGTTTTTCCACCTATAAAACAAATTAACATCTTCCAATGAAATATAGAGGATTAAAACAAATGTATTTCCTGCTGATCTCTCTTGAAACCTCACTGTCCATAAAAGGAAAAAAGGCATCAATACACAAGGTCAAAGAGAATGGGTTGAAGCTAGAAAGCTGATGAATTAATGATAGGCAAGTGACTTAGCAGAGTAGAGAGATCTGAAAGAGAAGGTAGGCAAGGGAAAACTGAGGTACAAGGCAATTCAGGCAGCACAGTTTCAGAGAGCTTAAAAAACAGTAGGCACCAAGAAGCTCTGAAGGTGGTACCTAGGAAGGTTGAAGTAGGAGGGCTGGCTGAATGCCTGTACAGGCCTGTATGCCAAGTTTCTTTCCCCCATTTCTAAGTGGCCTAGTAATCACTCTTAACTTACTCTAGGGAGATTGGAGGTTTATACTCTGAAGACATTGACACAGAGGGATTCTGGGCTCAGGGACCCAGGCATGGCTCAGCAATCAGAAACATTGTGAAAGTCTACATTGCTAAGTAGTGGGACTTTCTCAGCCCACTACCAAACCTAGGAGCCAACCTTGTGTCCTACCCACCCAACCCTCAAACACACAGGAGAATGAATGGTACCTCTTGGGAGAAACTGATTAGTTCAAGAGGAAAACAATACTTATAGTGAAATGGGAGATCATAGGAAGATTCCTCTAATGGACTAACCAATTCAGATAGCTCCAGAGTAAACCCATCAGATGCTAAGACCCTGCAGAGCCTCCAGTCAGCTTTTTAGCGTCTCACAGTTGCATTTGGAACAATAGCCAAGGGAGTATCAAATATTTGATAAATTTCCCAGTGTGAAGGTAAAGAAGGGATAAAGGTTAAAAATGGGAAATCAGAATAAAAATAGATAATTCAAGGATAAGAAGACAAAAAATATTTAAAAAGTAAAACTAGTATTGATACCTCAGAAAGATAAGAGAAGGTACAATATTTATGAAAAACTAATTGGGCATGATCCTCTGGGACAGCCTCAGGTGGGACATTTCCCTGTGGCTGAAAGCAAGTCCTTGGGATGGTCTCAGCTATAAGCCTGCAGCAGGCCATGCTTCCAGAAGCTGGGGAGATGAGTGCTCTAGTCCTGAAAGAGGGATCAGGGAGCACACCACAGCCTCCATCCACTGCAACCCAGGCTTTGGACCACTTGGATCTATTTCCTACATATATAAAGTTCTGCATCTGGGAAAAGGTTCTCCACTACTTTTATTTTTCCTGAAAATAAGAAACAAGGAAGAGGGAAGTTTAATGGGCAATCGAAGCCTCCAACCCCCACTGCTACATCTGGTCTTGGGATGGCAACTGGATACTCCTGATCTCCCTTTACTACCCATTCTTGATTCCCCTTACCTTGGCACCTCTGTTGTTTAGGTGGCTTAACTAATGGGGTTATCCAGACCTTCATCCATGAGGAGTTTGAGCCCTTGGTCACAAGGCTTTTCTGTTTGTGGTATCTGCATTTGCCCATCTGCTGTCAAAATTGGACAAGAAAGTACCAAGAGATGCCCTGGTGGAACACTTGGGTGTCAAATATATTCTTCCTACCCACACTGTGTAACAGCAGTCTATTTTCCTTTGATGATCAGGAGAGTGACTCTTTATCTTGCTGGTTGATCTCTTGGCAAAAGATCTCTGAAAAGACCAGCCATAGCCGTTCATGAGATTCTTACTGAGTTCCTTTTTTTTATATTGTTTTTTTATTTTATTGATTATGTCATTACAGTTGTTCTATTCCCCCCTTTCATTCCCCTCCACCCTGCACTCCCCTGCCCCCATTCCCCCCTTTAGTTTATGACCATGTGTCTCAAGTTCTTTAGATTCTGTATTTCCCATACTATTCTTGCCCTCCCCCTATCTATTTTCTACCTACCATCTATGCTACTTATTTTCTGTACCTTCTCCCCCCTTCTCCTCCTCCCACTCCCCTGTTGCTAACCCTCCATGTGATCTTCATTTCTATGGTTCTGCTCCTGATCTAGCTGTCCTTTAATTTGCTTTTGTTTTAGGTGTGGTTGTTAATAACTGAGTTTGCTGTCCTTTCACTGTTCATATTTTTATCTTCTTTTTCTTAGATAAGCCCCTTTAACATTTCATATAATAAGGGCTTGGTGATGATGAACTTCTTGAATTTGACCTTATTTGAGAAGCAGTTTATCTGCCCTTCCATTCTAAATGAAAGTTGTGCTGGATAGAGTAATCTTGGTTGTAGGTCTTTGGATTTCATGACTTGGAATACTTCTTTCCAGCCCCTTCTTGCCTGTAAGGTCTCTTTTGAGAAATTGCTGACATTCTGATGGGAACTCCTTTGTTGGTGACTGTCCTCTTATCTCTTGCTGCTTCTAGAATTCTCTCCTTTATTTTAATCTTGGCTAATGTAATGATGATGTGCCTTGGTGTGTTTCTTCTTGGGTCCAACTTCTTTGGGACTCTCTGAGCTTCCTGGATTTCCTGGAAGTCTATTTCCTTTGCCAGATTGGGGAAATTCTCCTTTATTATTTGTTCAAATAAGTTTTCCGCTGGTGGCTGTTCCTTTCCCCCTTCTGGTACCCCTATAATTTGGGTGTTGAAGCGTTTAAAGATGTCCTGGAAGTTCCTAAGTCTCTCCTCATTTTTTTGAATTTTTGTTTCTTCATATTTTTCTGTTTGCCATTTTTTTCTTCCTTCTGATTCACTCCCTTGATATGAGTCCCAGTTTTCTTTTCACCACTATTGGTTTCCTGTGCAATTCCCTTCATTTAAATTAGTTTAGCTTTCATATGTTCCTCTAATTTGTGACTAAAATCAACCAGTTCTGTGAGCATCCTGATGACCAGTGTTTTGAACTGTGCATCTGAAAGTTTTGCTATTTCTTCATCACTTAGAGTTATGGGCTCTGGGGCTTGGAGATCTTCTTGAGCCATTTTTGGTCTGTTCGCGCCAGTCAGGCTGAAGAATTCGTTGTTATGAGACTTTCATTAATTTGGGATGTACTACACCCTGGTAGATGGTCACTCATTTTACTGAACTGTACCAAACTGCATCTTTAAGAGGTTATATCATTAATTTCCCAGGCTGGCAGCTTCTGGGTGATGTTGTATTTGATAGGACCAGGAAATCCCCTGGCCTATCACCTCTGCTGTAACTCTTTTGCTACAGATTTGATCATTTATCTAATGTGATATTATGTGATGTATTAGTTTGTTAAGGCTGTGAGAGAATCTGTTCCATGCCACTCACCTAGCTTCTGGTGGTTTGCTAACAATCTTTGGAGTTCCTTGGCATGTAGAAGCACTACCCTGGTATCTCCTTTGCCCATCGAAGATCATTCTTCACATGTGTATGTCAGTGTTTCAATTTCCCCCTTTTATAAGGATACCAGTCAAATTGGATTAAGAGCCTACTCTACTCCAGTAAGGCCTCACCTTAACTAATTACATTTTCAACAATCCTATTTTGAAATAAGGTCATAATCTGAGATACTAGTGGGTAGCACTTCAATAGATGAGTTTTGAGGGGACACAATTTGATCATACCATGTGGAATTCTGGGTTTGTAGATCAAATACTCCATAGGTCTTTGGAGACTCATGCTGGCTGAAGTCCTACCAGCAAGAAATGCAAGCCCATATCAGAATATGTGCTGATTCTAGTAAAAATGAATTACTATCCCTTTAAGAATGGAAGGAGTATAATGCATATACCATCCTTCTTTGAGACTGTAGTGCAGCCACAGTCTGTTTTCAGCTTTTACCACAAAACCACTGGGGAACCAAGACTGACCTTCTCCTTCCCCTTCCCCCGTTGGCTTGTGTTAGGCAGTAGAACCCCACCCTCACCTCTGCCCCACCACCACAATCAGGTATGAGCTGAGGGAGAGGCACTAGTGCACCAGTGGTGGTCAACATGGGGGCTAGGCCACCAGTTCATTCAGTTCACTTGTATTCTCTAGCCTTGACCTGTGGTTGTTCTGGCTACAACACTTCCATATTATGATGAATTGTGTTGGACCTGCTCAACCTTTTAACTTAATGGGCCCTTCAGGACGTAGAACATGATGGGCATCTCTGGCCTCATCATCTTTTGATATCTCATGATCAGGAGTTTTACCTCTCCCACCACTAAGCAGCATGTAGGAGTTGTGTTTTAAATGGCATGTAATTCCCTGATGCAGATGGCATGGCCTTGCCTCAGGATACAAATGTTATAAATTGTGTTTCTCCATCTTGGTATTGCCATAAATACCACATGGCACTATTTCCCAGTACAGACAACTATAAAATCAAAGTGTCTGCTGGGTCATAAATACCACAGGGGCCATATGACAGAAATGCTTGCATAGCATTGTGGACCTGCTGCAGAGCCCTTTCCTATTCAGACCATTCCAAATTGGCAGCTTTCTCTGTCATTTAGTAAATGAATCAAAGTGTGGACTACCAGGTACTGCACTTCATTTTAGTGATGGGAGGGTCAAAATGCAATAAACGACCTTTACTTTGAAAGTGTTATCATGGCAGGTTCCAAATTATTGTACCTTCAAAACTTTCAGGATGTGGCAGGGGATCATTTTCGGATTTATTTTCCACCCTCTGAAGCACATGTGTCTTACCAAGGTCTTGGATGCATTTGCCTCTTCTTACTGATCTACTCTGACTGACATGATGTCATTGATACAGTGGACCAATGTGATGGTTAGCAGAATGTCCAGATGGTTCAGATTCTGCAGATTATATTATGATGTGCGATGAGAGAGTTAACATAGACCTGGGACAAAAGTGTAAATGCAAGCTGATATCCTCTCTATGTGAATACAAAGTACTTCTGATTATCTTTGATAGGGTTAAAAAAGAATACATTCATCAGAGTTATCTTCGTATACCATGTATCTGAAGCAATGTGCATTTGCTTTAGCAAAAATATCACTCTGGCACAACAGTCATAATTGGGACCTCTTCTTTGTTGAGTTTAAAATAGTCCAATGTTATTCTCCAGGATTTGATTGGTTTCTGAAGAGCCAGACTGGTGAATTAAATAAGGATGTGCTGGAGATCACCACCTCTGTATCTTTTAGGTTTTAAAGAGGTGGCTCTAATTTAGTCATTATCATATAAAGGGGCTGGGCTCCAGGGAGGTTGAGGTCTGAATTCACCAGGATGGCAGGTCCAGAGGGGACAAAGGGCCAGGCTGGGCCCTCCACATCCCTGTCCCCTGCTCCTCCTCCTGCATCTCCTCTCTCCCTGCTGTGGAGTGAAGCAGGAGTGTTCACCCTGGCCCTTCCTTGGCCTCTTTTTCTTGCCTGGGATGTGAACCAGAGAGAATCCTGTCCCCAAGATTCAAGGGTTTTATAAAGAAGTATGTGACCCATTTGGAGTTGGCCTTCCTTCTCAGGGATACAAATGCTCTTGTCCCAAAAAGTTCTTGGAGAAATTTGTCTTTAACTGGAGCAGAGGATCCCCAAACTCTTTGCTATGTAAAGGAGGAAGGCGTTTAAAAAAACAGACCCACTCCAGGTGTTGAAAAGGTATATTGCTGATTGATTTAAAACTACATTTCTAGGATAACCACATCCAAGCATTTGATGATTTTGTTTCTATGGCACCTTGTCAGCATGAAATAAATATTATGTAATTTGTTGAGCCCAAATTACAACCATCTACCCCCCAACACCCCATCTCTAGCACCTTCTACAGGCTATAAGGTTGAGGAGTAGGGAGGGCCAGGATGTGCCTGGGAGCCTGGGAATCATGACTTCATTCCCCTGCTAAGAATTAGCCTAAATCCTGATATAGAAGACTAGAATGTTACTGAAAACAAGAAAGGAGTGGAGAGAAGTACAGCAATACTTCACCATGCCATGAGCATTACCAGTCAGGCCATGCAGGCAAGCTGGGATCAGAAGAGAACCATATTTATTTTATGAACACTAAGCACTGAGATTATTCTCAGGAGAATGAGGATCTGACCTGGGAACACTCAGGAAAAAAAAAACCCAAAACAAAAAATTCCTATTAATGAAGCTATCATCCTCTAAAATAGATTTTTTCCTATGTGTTGATTATTAGTTATAGGTCAAGACCACAAGCTATGGATTTCAAGAAATGCTAAATGCATCCAGTGGCCTTTGTTGACCTTCCTTTCATGGCTTTGTTGCTCTGCCTTTCATGGCTCTGACTCCGTCTACCCTTCACTTCCTCAGCCCTGGTGAATTCAAGGTACTTCCAGCTGGAGTATAATAGCTGAACATCCTCAGGCCAAGGAGACAGAGGACGAGAAGCCTCTGGAGGTTTGGAAGGGCAGATTCCTCAGATGTCAGAGCTGGAAGTGGGTTTAGAGCCCTGGGGGTGAGAAGAGAAGCACTTTGACCTCTGCTACCTCAGTGGAGGCCAAAAGACACCCATTTCCATTTAGAATGTCAAGGAGGTGAGCACTCAGTGGAGAATGCCTTACCCTCCAGATTAAACTGAAAGCTTGGGGATGCAGAGCTTAAAATTTTTGAGGTTTGTAGTGGGGAGTAGATGGTAGTTGAGGAAGGGAAAGGCAGGGGAATGGAAGTAAATCAGGCAAAACATTGTAGTCTGGTTCCTAGGAACTTCTAAACAATCTCAGACCTGCTGTAGGTGAGTGGAACAGTGATCTAGTGTGATCTGATCACCTTTTCAGGGGCAGGGAGGGGCAGGAATCGCTGCCTGGCAGCAATTCTCTGCAGCAAGGAGCTAGAGTGGCCCTTTCTCTGGAGACCTGGGGAAGCTGGGAAAGAGGGTCCCAGGTAGCTTAGTGGTTCAGACACCTTAGACTGGGCCTTTAGAGACCCCCTAGTTCTAATGCATTTTTTAACAAATAAGGAAACCGGATCCTTGGAAGCAGGAGTGAGTTAGTTGCCTGTTAAAAATTCATTTTCAGAAAAGTAAAATCATGTCTCTCATACAGATGTTAAGTGAACAGGTTTCAAGTTTTTACTGAGCTCATTAATTAATGAGGAAAGTAGTAAGATTTAAGACTGGCCCAGAGAACATATGAAAAATTTTATACAAATAGTCAATTGGATGGCTTGCTGGGTTATAAGCTATTCAAAAACTGGGTTATGTTTAACAGGATCATAAACTGTAAACTTTGAAGCTATTAGTTTCATCAGGAAGAAATTATTTGCATTTCTACTGAACAAAATTCTCCAAATGAGCTTCCTCTGCCTTAAGGTGAGGTGAGACAGTCCAAAAAGTCCAGCATTGAAAGATCACCCAATAATCTCTTTCACCTATTTCTAAGTTTCAGATAATATTTTGAACGTGTCCAAGATGAACTGGTAATTGCTAGCAGATGTAGGAAAGTAACCGAGGACTCATTATGTCCGACCCAATATTTTTGTCCTTGCAACGCAATCCAGAAAGACCAACGTTGTTACTTAGAGAGAGTGCTGCTTAGGGAATTGGTTTGTTCCTCCTCCAGACCTGCCCATTCCATCCACTCACTCCACACCCCTTAGCACGCTGCATATGCAAACGCTGACCTGTGAGGAAGCCCACACTGGGTCCTTGTCTCCACATCCTCCAAACCCAAGGTGAGGTCTCAACACCTCCCTTCCCTGCAGCAGGATTCCTTAATCACCTTGTCACCACCTCCACACACTTAGTCCTCATAATCCAGTCATTCTGGGCTCCTTTTCTGCAGATTCTCTGTTGGAACCCTCATTAGAGGCAGTCAAGTGAGGCTAGATGACACCTTGGCAGAGACATTAACTACAGGGATTTAAGTACTGAATGTGCTGGGTTGGCACAGGGATCTGTTAAAGTCCTTCCAGTTCTTAAACTCAAGAATTCTGTAAGAGTTTATTTCCCAAACGGGAGCGAGCACTTGCATGCAGGCACGCCTCAGAGACATTGCGAGTTCAGTTCCAGAACACCACAATAAAACAGTATCACAATAAATCAAATCGTAATCTTTTTGCTGGTGTAGGTCTTGCTTTCAGTTTATAAAAAAAAAAAACAAAAACACACCTGTGGGGCGCAATACAGCAAGGTATGCCTGCATGGAACCTAGGAAGCCTTAGGTGGGTTGGCAAAGCTGCCAGCAATTTTTGGTTTTAGTAAAACTCTAATTTCTTGGTTCCTTGTGAAAGCGAATACTAATGCCCCCCTTCTGAGAGGGCTCTGAAGTAATGGAGTTTTCCTATTTGCCAAGAGATTTGGGAGCCCGTGGTGAGTGACGCTGCGCTGCTCACCAACTATGACAAAGCATCTGCACAAACGCTCATCCTTTTGTTCTGCCAGACCCTTGTGCGTGGCAGAGTTAGAAAGAATTTCATCACCAGAGTCCATCAGACTTCCCAGTGTCTCTCTAAAATTGTCCCTTTGTGGGGGTAATCATTTTGTTTGTTTGTCTGAAATGGCATTCAGGTAGATAAGGAATGAGAGTAGTGCAGGGGTAGCTATTAACCATTCAAAAGATAACATGATGGGAATGAATCATCTATCCATATGGCATGACTCAGGCTGGTTTTACATTCCTTGTATCCAAACCTACTAGGTATAAGTGCTGTGTTTTGCAGTCTCCCACACTCTATACTGTCTTCTCAAGACCATGCCTTCTCTCACCTGGCTTTCCTCCCTAGTGACTGAACTCCATTTCCAGACAAGTCGGGACCATTTTCATTGGACCCAAGAAAAATCTGAAACAGTTTAACCACAGAACTGGTTGAAACTGGTCCTATCCTATTAAAGAGAGACTAAGTTGCTTTTCTGAGACAACAGAAGGAAACTGCGAGTCATGCAGCAGATGCATGCATGGAGGAGAAAATTTTGACCTACAGCTGCACCTGGAATCAAAATCTCCCCACCCTCCACCCCCCTCCACCCCCACCCCATGGAAGCAAAGGAGCAGAACATAACTGAACTTGAACACCCAACCTCTTATATAAGCAAAGGGTTCTTTGTCCAGGAAGATTCTGTGTTAACTTGTTTTAC
The DNA here is from genome assembly GCF_021234435.1 of Artibeus jamaicensis. Lineage (NCBI taxonomy): Eukaryota > Metazoa > Chordata > Mammalia > Chiroptera > Phyllostomidae > Artibeus > Artibeus jamaicensis. The sequence continues at coordinate 3,618,864 of NW_026522046.1, read as the reverse complement.
CATAAATGGTCAAGCTCCAAGTTCTTCAATGAAACTTTTCCCTCTTGTTCCCTATACCCTTAAAAACCCACCCCAAACCTGAATCAGGAGTGTGGGCTTTTGTGCTTTAGCTTTGAGTTCTCCTGGGTGGTGCCATTCACAATAAAATAGACAGTCTTTTTCCAGTGAAATTCTCCATATTTAGCATTTGGCTGTGCTAGTGCTGGGTGGATGAACTCTTTCCGTTCTGTAACAACAGACAAGGGAATGGAGCAAGTTCAGTGTCAAGACACACCTAAACTTCTGAGTTCGTGGACATCGTGGGTTTCTGCCCAGCATTTGTTCTCCACTTTCTCCTTACAGAGCATTGATTTATTTTAGGGATCCACTTTTAAAAAATAATAGTTACTTCTTTTTTTATTTTAATCATAGTTCAAGTACAGTTTTCTGCCTTTTACGCCCATCCCAGCCCACTGCCCAGCGCTCCCCACCTCCCTCCCATTTCCCCCCTCCCTTGTTATTGTCCATGTGTCCTTTATACTTGTTCCTGCAAACCCTGCCCCTTTCCCCTGGAATTCCCTCCCCTCTCCCCTCTGGTCACTGTCAGCCTGTTCTCTATTTCAGTGTCTTTGGTTATATTTTGCTTGTCTGTTTTGTTGATAGGGATCCACTTTTGTCTCACAAAGCTCACATGCTTCACTTCCAGCTCCCAAGAAAGGCCTGGTTTACCCAAGTGAAATCACATTGTCCTGCCAGTGACTGGTTCATGAACAAGCATCTGACATACAGATGGTCACTGAGATGCTAGAGGGATTTTGCAGAGGGCTTCTGGGAAAGTTCTTCCTCACTTTTCCAATAGAATTTCCATTTTTTTTGTGGAAAGCCTGTGCCCAGTTTGAAGTCCAGAATGTCCAAAGCTATGTCACTAGAGGGCTGATGATGGAACCTCAGGGGAAGGCGGAGCCGGGGCGGTGGGCCTGCGCGAACCCTAGGTTTGCCTTGTGCTGGAGTTTGTCAGGGCACCCTGTCTGTTTGAGCCACATGGAATGCAGGGATTAAAACAATGTACAGTGTCAAGTGCATGCTGGACTCACGGGGAGAATACTTCCTAAGTTATAGAAATGTCTAAACCCTAGGCAGTGCACCTGAAACTAATATAATGTTGATTGTCAACTGTCATAGAAAAATGTTTAAAAATTAGCTCATCCAGGGGAGGAGAAGAATCAAAAACACAATCCAATGGAAATATCAATCCAAAAGAGCTGAGTATGGCCCTGGCCAGTGTGACTTAGTTGGTTGGGTATCACCCGGAAAAGGGAAAGGTCACCGGTTTGATTCCCAGTGAGGGCGCATGCCTGGGTTGCAGGTTCAGTCCCTAGTCAGAGTGCATTCATGAAGAAACCAATTGCTCTTTCTTTCTCCCATTGATGTTTCTCTTCCTCTCTTTCTCCTTCCCTTCTCCTCTCTCTAAAAATAACTAAATTAAAAAAATAAAAGTAAAATGAAAGAGATGGGGAGGGAAGCAGAATACCCTGCAAAGCGACAGGAAGGAAACTGAATATACCAGTACAAAGGAAGGTGCTGGGAATGGAAAGTCAAACAAAACCGCCAGAAATGTTGAGAATATGGTGCATTATTTCTGGGACTGTTTGTTGAGCAACTGATCTGATCAATGCTGGCTTATTCTGATTCCTGAAATTCTTTCTCTCTCTCTCTCTCTTTTTTTTTTTTGTCTCAGTCCAAATCCCACCCATCCTTCACACCCTGGCTCAAAGTTGACCTCCCACAGGGAGTCTTTGCATTTGCACTGGGACTCGTTTCTTCCCTCTGCCGACTTCCCGGGGAAGTGCTCTGTACAGGCCGTCTCTCAGGCACAGGCTCTACGCATCCTTGGATGAGAGTCTTATCTTTCAAGGACAAATGAAGTAGTATGTTTCCATGTTTCTTCTCTCATGGAACTGATCCCCGAATTATTCCCAGAAATCACAAGAAAGTAAATATGTTTACACGTGATAGTGTACTAAAGTTCACTAGTGAGTAAATCCTAGTGTTGGTAGTGAAATCCTGTCAGCCTGGATTCTGAGGGCTGCCGGCCCCCACTTCGCCCACCCAGTGCTTGGTCATCCTGGGCTGTCACACAGCTCTGTTCGAGGGGAGGACCCCTCTTCCATTCTTAGGCTGTGCTGAGAAACACCACAGCCCTGGCTCATAGAGAAGTTCCTGGGAATGGTGGTAACGGGCAAGGACAACAGAAGCCACTTTACCTGGCCGAGTTTGGGAACCGTGGAATATGAGAGCTGAAGAAAGTTAAAGGTCACAGAACCACATTTTCCTTTCAGCAGGGGAAACTCAGGCAGAGGAAGGAGGAACCTGCCCAAGGATTTCCGGTTAAAGTGGCATTTAAACAATCACCTAAATGGATGGGAAAGCCTGAGCAACCTGTCCCATGGTTTTCCTAAACGTGCCTCTTGTTTATTTCTGATGTTTCTTTATCACTAAAAAGCTGGGTAATTCAATGGTTTCTTCTTTGGTTTCTAGACAAGCGGCCATTTTAAAAACAATATCACTCACATTTCTTTACAGTTTAAAAAACAGTTTTGTAGCCTGGTCTTCCTTAACATTGTTTTCTGGAAGTAGGTATTGCTGTTTTTACTTCGGAAAGATAGACACGGTCTAGCCTATCAGGGCCACACTTCAGATTCAGGTCTGGAATGCTGTCTCCCTTGGCCTGCTTCCACGCACTCTCCTCTCTGCTCACATGGGACTGCGAATCACAAATTCTGCAAACCAGTTTGACGCCCGTGGTGGCCCCACACCTCAATTTCCCTCACAGTGGCCGAGCCCTGGCTTTTTGTCAGCCTAGCTCTAATTCTAAATTTTGGGCCTGGACCCTACTTGTCTTTAGTTGACTGTGAGACCTTTTTAATGAGGTGGCCAGGAAATACTGCCCAGTGTCTTCAAATATTAATAACTTCATTTGTTTCCAAAACTTAGAACAACATGAAAATTAATGAGTGTGCTGGTGAAAATCAATTGTCTTTTACAAAAGGTTCTCTGGAGCCATTGTGTAGAAAATTATGGGGTTTTTTTGGCATCCGGGATAACATACTTCTAGCTAAAGGGTATGTTTTGACTATATTTATGATGTAGAAAATGGTGACTTGGTAGAAACCTTCTAATTCTTTGTTTTGAAGAAGGATGAAGTTTAGAGAAAAATAATCCCAAAGAATAAAACCCAAAAGAATCATTCTTTATATTTATTTTTACTTTTTTGTATTTTATTTAATTTTTATCGTATTCTTTCCATTACCTTTAGTCCCTTTATTCCCCACCTCCCCCCAGCAGTCATCACACAATTGTTCATGTCTGTGAGTCCTTTTTCCTTTTTGCTCAAAGAATTATTTAAACAAACTATTTCTCATCACAGGCTTGAGTATGTGGTTTCCTTCTCAGTCCTTATAGTCATTTGTGGACTAAAATGGATTCTACTGAGCTGGGGTGCATAGCCAGGCTCAGCAAGAAAAGGAGATTTGCACTGAGTGTTACTGGTTTGGTTAGCAAAAAAGGTAGCTTACCCTAGCCCATGATTTTTGCTGCACGATATTGCCTGCCTTTTCCGCACTCCTTTAAAAAAGAACACCCCCCCAAAAAAAACCAAAACAAGGCATGGGAGTAGAAGTTAGGAATGTATTCATTTGTCCTTGTAAATTTTCCAAAGTAGGTATCTTAATTACATCGAGTTAAGGTCATAATATTTTCTCACTCTCACTGTGCTTTCATCTCACATTTACTATTATCAGGTGGCAGCAGAGAGGCTGGTAGGTTTTTGCGTCCAGCTATGAGGAAATTAAATTGGAGATTTATTTAGTCTGTATTGAGGAAGGACATATTTATGTATTTCACGTATCTGAACATGAATGAAATGCAAAATGTTATACTAAAAAGTTGGTGACATTTAAGTATACCATTTTTAACTGCCATTTGAAAAGGCAAATTGATAAAATTTTCAGTAAATCAGATGAGAATGTATTGTTTTCAATATACATGAAAGACACCTTGTTTTATGCTTTAAAAATTATTTATTAAAAAAAAACTAAAAAAATTCAGAAAATTGGTGGCTATTATAGCACTTTAAAAACTTTATTTATTAAAAAATTTTTCATAATAAAGATTCAGGGACTTTAAAAAAATTAATGGAATATAGAACGAGTGATTGAGAAAACCAAGGATATTGATAGAAATTTTCTGATATTGAAAAGCAAATTGTATCAAAAACAAAAACTACCAAAGGAAGTAATTAATAAGAAGGAAGAGATAACTTTCCAATAAAATCAGTGAGTAAGTTTCTGTATCGTTTGATAATCAGTGAAGTAATGTAAGTCATATAAACATTCTGGAAATTTTAAAAATATTTTTGTCTACTTGACATGAAATGACAATGTCAATGAAAGAATATAAAATTAATAATAGAAACTACAACAAGAATGTCCATAACAAGCTCACTGGGTGGTTTGATTCAGAGCATCTAAGATGAGTCACTGTACAAGGAATCTGAAACACTCTGAAAACTTCCTGCTCACATATTAAAGAATTTTGATAAAGGCTTTTCTTTATTTCACAATAGTTCTAATTTTTGTGGCATTATTAATGAGTTCTTTAACTATTAGTAATTTTTCAAAAACTTGATTAACCAGGTCAGAAGAAAACTATATTATTTTTCTAGTCTTTCTATAGTAAATATTACAAAATCAAATTAAAAATTTGATCAAATCTTAGGGAAAAGAATTACAGAGATGTCAGGCTATGCCATTTTTCTGGACTTTGTGGTATCTGTTAGCATTTTAAAATTTGTTAATTTGCTGTGCTTTCTATTTTCATCTTAAATAAGTATTCACTTTTGCTCATAATTTATTATCATTTTTCTTAAAGAGGACCCAACTATATTTAATAGGCTTCAGGTCCCACCAAACCTGCTGCCCTTTAGCAGTGAGAGAGACAAAGGCTGATGGGGAATCGGGGGCGGGAGGGTGGTATTTACTAGGACTTGAAGTGTAGGCACAGGTTATGGAGCCAATTGAAGAGAGGGAGCACTGGGTGGCTAGTGGTACCAAACTGTGAATGTTGGCTAAGTCAGGTTTCATTCGTAAACAGAAGTGGAAGTGAACAGTCATTTGGTGATTTCCAAAGTTCTTAATAATGGTGACAATAATACCTTATGCTATGACTGAGCATTTATTATTTGTTGTCACACATACGTCAAAAGTCACAAACTATGACCCATGGACCAAATCTAGCCTGCTCCCTGTTTTGTAAATAAAGTTTATTGGGAAACAGCTGAAACTATTTATTTAGGTACTACCGATGACTGTCTTTGTGCAACATTAGTGGAGTTGAGTACTCATGACAGAGACCACTTGGTTAGTGGGGTCCAAATATTTACTATCTGGCCCTTACTGTAAAAGTGTGCCTACCCTGGCACTATGTGGTCATTAACCTCTATTTAAAGTATTTTCCAAATATTTCCACATAGTATCTCCCAATCCACATGCTCTGGTAAAAATATGAACTTCTTACCCATTCCCATCAAAAGAAGTATGTGAAACTTCTTACCCTACCCCCGTACTTGTGTCTGGTGGGTATGCTCTGTGACTGCTTTGATCAATAACAGAGTAGAAGTAATGCTGTACCATTATAGGGACAGCCCCACTTGCCTGGCAGCTTTTGCTCCCTGTCTGTTAGAAGCCAGCTACCATGTAAGAAGTACAACTACCTGAAACCACTGTGTTGTGAGAAACTCAAATCTCGTGGAACGGCCCTGGCAGGTGAGATGCCATGTGGAGAGAGAGAGAACAAGGATCAGGGAGGTGCTGTACAGGTGAGTGGAGAAGCAGTTTGGAAGTAGATGCTCCAGCCCCAGTCGCCCCCATTGACACGTGTGGATCAGGCACTGAACATGCAAACAAGCCCTTCCAGATGTGATCAAATGGTTGTTTTTATCTAGTAGGTTGGGAGTCGTTTGTTATACAGCAATAGATAATTGGAACAATCCCATTAGTCTTCATAACTGCTCTATGAGATGTAAATTATTAGTCCCCATTTGTGTGTAAGAGAGCCAAAGGTTGGAGAAATCAAATTATATGCACCCGGTCACATAGCTGCTAAGTGACAGAGGCAGAGTTCAAACCCCAGTCTATTAGACTCCAAAGACCAGGTACCTGACATGCCTACCAGCACCACGACTCTGTGTGCTGAAAGCCAACAAAGCCAAGAGACAATGGGTCAAGGGGAGGCTCTTGGGAAGGTCACCTTCCCAGCCCTAGTGGGGTTGTATTCAGGGACAGAGTTTTCAGTACCCAGCTTCCACATTGCTGAGCAACTGATGTTATACCAAACATTGGGTCCTTAGCAATTTGCCTGACAACATTTTTTTTCATATGTTTTTATTTTCTGCCAAGGCACACTTGGTTTTCAAAATGCTTTCTTTTTAACCAGCTTTATTAAAACACATATTATAAATTGCATCTATTATAAAAAAACAATTACATGATTTCCAATAAATTTACACAGTTGTACACATCACCACAATCCATTTTAGAACATTTCCAAATGTTCTAAATGTTCCAAATGAGGGAACATTTTCTAAAAGGGTTTCTCATGCCAGATTGTAGCCAATCCTCACTCTCACAGCTAGCCTCCATCAACCACTGATCTCCTTTCTATCTCTTTAAGTTTGCCTTTTATAAAAATGTCATGTAAATGGAAGCATGTGATTTGTTGTGTCTTGCTTCTCCTGCTTAGCCTGTATCCACAGTTTGTTCTTTTTATCTGCTAAAAAGTCCTCTATTACAGGGAACCGTTCCACGTGGCGTGGCAAATGTAGCCCAGCCCCCGATTGGGAAAACCGACAGGGACTGAGCTGGCACATAGGAGCTGAGCCCACGGATCCGTTTTCCCGTGGGGAATCAGGCCCGCATGGTACCTGGGCTGCTCTGAGGCTTGCTTTTTGGTATAACTCCCTCCTTTTTGCTATAACTCTGAATTGAGGCAGCAAGTGTTTACTGCATATCTTTAAAGTAACTTCCTACAATCTGTGCTAAACCTCCCAAGTATGGAGTGTAACCAGTTCAACCACTTTTCCCTTTGCATCTGCAACATCCTCTTCTTTGAAGTAATTAGCAACATTCTTTCCTTTGTTATCTGTAAAAGGTAAATCACCTAAAGTGAACCTGTGCATAATAAATGAGGACCATCCTCAATGTAATGTGCCCAGAAAAGCAATAAAATCTTGTCCAGGCAAGTGTTGGGACCCTCTCTCACTTAGAGAGTGGCCATACCATCTGTTTTTCTCCACTGGACTTCTGTAGTCTGTGTGAATTTGTTCATCACAGCCACAACACATGGATCCTGCTGGCTGGAGTCTGCATCACTCTATCATATGAATATAACACTTTTTCTTATACATTTACCAGTTTATGGACATACGAATTTGTTCCAGTTTGGGGTTGCATTTAGTCAGTGTTTTATTGCCTAAGAATATTCAGCCAAATGATAATACTTACAATCTATGGTTTATCGTAGGAAAAGGATATAAGAATATAGCAATGTTATTCAACTAAAGAACTCAAGTACTTTTTATCATATTCTTCAGAGTCAAGAGGGTTGCCCAATGTTGGAGAAAATTTGGGGGAATCTAAAGCAATTATTTTGGGCCCAAGGAATCTCCATCCTCTGACTTTACAAGCAGGACTCAAAAAATCTCACTTCAGTCTTTGGGTCACATGGAGTGGAAATTAAAAAAAAAGACTGCCCAGCTAAAGACAAGCAATGGTTGTACAGGGGTATCCAACCTTTTGTGATTAGATGCCACACTGGAAGAGGAGCTGTTTTGGGCCACACATTGAGTACATTGAGGCATCTAATCACAAAAAAAGTCATAATATTTTAAGTAAATTTACAATTTTATGTTGGGTTGCAGGTTGGACACCCCTGACACAGCTGGTTTTATCAAAGGAGTCAACTGTTGTCACATGTTTGTTAGAAACTCAAAAGAAAGCGAGAGAGTGTGAAAGCTTTATGATGAAAAAAATGGGGGCTTTAAGTATGTCCTAATTAGAGGTTTGGGGTGGGAAATCAGCAAGGGGGTTAACTAGAAGAGGGGAATTCTATGTGACTTGTTAGGAGATGGTAGTCTTTCTCTGATTGGTCCTAAGTTGGAAGCAGAGTGGGAGGGTGAAAAAATTAGGGAAGTGGTAGTTTTTGACCAAGTCCTGACTATCTAGGGTTCAATTGCTGCAGAGGTTGTGGTTTAGCTTTCCAGGCTGGCTGTTGTAGAGGTTGTGGGTCAGCGTTCTATTAGTGTATATGGTCTGGCCACTGACCATTGGCATGTTCAGTCTCTCAAGGGCCTGTTTTCTCCTAGAGTCCCATCCTTCTAACACTAGCATGTGGGTTTCCAGGCAACTCCTCTGTGGTGCACTAAAAGTGAAGGACATTTGGTGTCACAAGACCAAGCACTACTCCATGGAAAAATCACTTCACTTCTCTGAGACCCAAGTTCTCTGCACATAGAATGCACATAAGGACAGTAATGCTTGTTCTTTTACCTTATAGGGTTTGCAGCAGACTACACTAAGGTTCCCAATTTTTTCCTTGTTCCCATACCATGCCTTTTGCCATGTAACTTTGCAGTTCCTCCCACGAAAGCAGAAGGGGATACCTCCCCACTCCATGACTCTGAGTTCAGCCATATAACTTACTTTGACAAATAAAATAGTATAGAAATAATAGCATGGCAGTTCTGAGCTTAACTCTCAGGATGCCTGTGTGTTTCCAACTTGTCCTCATGAGCTTCCACCATCACCATGAGCCAGTCATGTGGTCCCAGAGGGTGGAACAGAGCCAAGTTGTCCCAGCTGAGTCAGCCTACATCACCTGACCTCCATTCGACCCCTGGACTCATGAGCAAGCCCAGCAGAGATCAGAAGAGCCACCCAACTGAACCTCACTCCTTGAGAAGAAATTATTGTGTTTTATAAGCCACTAATATTTGGGGTGGTTTCTAAAGTAGCAACAGCTAAAATATACAGAGTTGAATGAATGTGGAAGTAGCTCAGAACTGTACACTACTCTGCAAAATGAATTATTCTTGTTCTTTATTCCCACATGACCTTATTTTCAGTTATTTGTGAATAAATCTCTGTGAAGTAGTATCTGGCTCCAGTTTAAGGGATCAGGGTGCTCAAATAAGATCTTGGATTTTCTTGGAATTAGTTCTCATTTTAGACGCCTAGTGCTCTTACATGATACAATTTAGATCGTTTGCTTTACTTGGCAATTTAGTTTAGTTAATGAACTTTTAGAAATGGATGTTCCCAGATCCTCAGAATGTTGGAAGGTATTAAAGATATAGTGGTTTGTGGTTGTGATAGTTGTTATTAAAGATGTAATTCACTTTTGATGCTTTTAATTGGAATAAATATGCAGATAGATTCACTTTTCAGCAACAATAAAAATAATGGTGATCAGACGGATCTTTAAAATGCCTGAAAGGAATATTTCGAAATAAGTTGGCTTCTCCTAGGGAACCAATGGTTTACCCTCTGATCTTGAGTAGTTGTGTATGTGTCTGTCTCATCCAGTCGTCTCTATCACCTTGATGGGCAGGAATTGTCATTTTTTAAAAATATACCTCCTCTCTTGCTCGTGCAGAGCCTGGTATACAATGAGAACTCAGAATCTATTTTTTGCTGTCTTGAAGTATTACCACCAGCTTCTTTTACATATGCAATTCGTTTATTCCTTGCAACAATTTTACCAAGAATTACCACACTCATTTCCATAGAAGAAGGAACTAAACCAAAGAGAGGGTAAGCGATTTGCACAAGACAGTACCATTAGTGAATGGTAAGAGCAGGATTCAATCCTGGCCTACTTTCTATGGTGTTCTTCTCAGGACACAAAAATGGACAAACGCAAGGCTTTTATTGCTATCCTGCAGCTGTGGATTTCACTCTTTTCTCTCCTTTTCACTCTATTGACTTATCTTATGCTCTTCGATTACAGCTGTCAACTTCCTCCCACGGTTGCTCTGTATCGGGCTGTAATTGCTCCTCACAGAACCTGAGCCCACATGCCTACAATTTCCCTATCAGTTGAGCAGCCCCCACTGCCTCCAAGGGACCATGGCTAATGCAGCTCACAGAAGTATATGCACCTGTGATTACTGCCATTTTCCACTTTAGTTATCCCAGGGGAAGTGCTTATTTAAAGTGCTTTGTAAGTAATGTGCAGTGACAACATTCTGATGTGGGTAGGTGGCCATGAATCATTACTCCCCAAGTTATTATTTGAGAAGTGGTACCTTGAAGGTGGGAGCTGACATGTTCACTCCCATGACAAAGGGAGGACACAAAGGTAAGTCCCTCTTGTACTGAGGTCCATTTCTTGACCTTTAAGCTGAGGATACAAGGCTCCTTTCTAGATATCTAGATAACAAAGCCTCCACTTAAGAAGAATCAGAAAAGCTTCAGCTAATAAACCACAATTTGTGTTTGTCCAAGAAAAGAGTAGTTCAGAAAGAAAAAATTCCTCCAATCTCCTCTGTATAAGAATCACTGAAATGCATTTTGAAAGGACTCAAGCAAGTCACAGGACCTGAGAATATAAGGGCATCGAACAGACAGGAGAATCGGGGTGTAAAGAGGAATAGGACTTTGCCAAGTTACCCAGCAAGTGGGTAGGCAAAACCCAGATTTTAAAACTTCTGGACAAGGAGCTTCTTCACCTTCATTAAACTGAGGGGTGAAGGAGAGGACTGCTTCCACTTCTATTTTCAGCTTCCTAGGAACTTCTGACGGGCAGCTGTAGAAACTCCTGGTCCCTAGGAGTGTGCTCCTGCCCTCAGTATCATCTTATTTCTAGGACAGCCTAGTCCAGGGTTCAGTCAAGAAACTCTGGCCATGAAAGCCAAATGTTAGATTTAAGGAAATAAAACAAACACTAAGACGGCTGCTGAGTGTACTTAAGATCAAGCCTTCTCTCACTACCTCAGGACTGAGAGAAGCTGGTCAAGAAGCTGACTCTAGGGACCTGAGAAGCTTCTTGAGAGGTGAAGGGATTGAGTATAAGGATATTACTGAGCAACCTGAAGCCCAGGGTTCCTAACCACACCACAGAGGAAGGAACTTCTTTTCCTGAATGTAGATTAAAAGCAGACAGCTGAATCAAATGCTGAGGAAGGTATCCTAAAGGGCTGCCACAATGACAGTCTGAGGGACATGCCTGGCATGTAGCAAAGACAAACCTGAACTGGTAAACAATAACCTAAACAGCACCAACAGAACAGCAATCCCACTAAACCTCACTGAGCACTCACCATGTACCAGTGAGGGTGCTGATTGTTCTACACATGTGACCTCATTCGTGGCTTGCAGCAGCCTGAGAACAAGAATTAGCGAATGTTGTAGGGCCACTTTCAAAGTTCTGAGAAAGGATTATTACAAACTCTGCCATTAATAACATCTCATAAAAGATCAGGGCTGTTTTGAGATCCCTACAGCCTTTTCATGTATGTATAAAAATAATTTTATACATATTAATTTAAACCAGAGGGAACTGCTAGTTTTGTAGGTCAAAAAAATCAAATAGTAGAAATTTTATATGATTTAACCTAATATATAAAATGTATATTTTTGGCCCGACCAGTATGGCTCAGTTAGTTGGGTGTCGTCCCACAAATTGAAAGGTCACTAGTTTGATTCCTGGTCTGGGAACATGCCTGAGTTGGGAGTTTGGTCCCCAGTCGGGGTGTGTAGGAGAGGCAACCAATCAATATCTTTCTCTCACATTGATGTTTATTGCCCTCTCTTTCTCCCTCCTTTCCCCTCTCTCTATAAATAAATAAATAAATAAATAAATAAATAAATAAATAAATAATAAATCAAAATTTCTATTATTATGAGAAGTAAATAAAAAAGTAACAGGCAAACACACTAGAGTGGGATAGACATTTTACATGACCAAGTTGAATACTCTGAAGAAAACACAAAAAGGGTTCTGACCAAGTTTTCAGTGGAGAAGAGCAGCCAGAGGTGACTTCTACAAGGAAATGTTGAGATCTGAAGGACAATGGAGCAGCAAGGGTGTTAATCATTATAATTCGGGCTCAATGTATTGCAAGGCTTTGGGTCATGACAAGTGAACAGATGCAGGATTTGCATTGCTACCATAAACAAATAGAAAACTGGGAAAAATGTATAAAAATAATTTCAGACACTGGACAATGGGCATAACAAGATCATAGTATGAGTAAAGAAATAAAGTGAGTCCTTCAATTGATTAAAATCAGTAAGTTTTAAAAGATTACTTGTACAATCCTAAATACTGTGTTCTCTAACAGTACAGAATTAAATTAAAATTCAAAAGAGAGATCTGAAAAAATAAGTAACATGGTTTTAAGTAACTCTTGAGGAAAAAAAAACCTAAGAATGAGAAAATATTTTGAACTAAATGAAAATAAAACCCAACATATCAAAATTTGTGGATGTAGTTAAAGCAATACCTGAGGGAAGATGTATAATGTTAAGATGATTCTATTAAAAATAATATAAATCAGATAAATGACTTAGCTTACAATCAAAAAGCCACAAAAAGATGAGCTATTTAGATTAAGTAAAAGAATGAAGTAATAAAAACAAGAGCAGAAATCAATCAAGTAGAGACTGAACAAATGTTCATTGTGAATCCAGATCAGTTAGCTCATGTTTCATACAGAATGCATCATCGTTAGACATCAGTTCTTAACCTGAAGTCTACGCCCTCTCTGAAATTGTAATCAAAATTGTATGTCTTATGCCCCTGGGCCTTTTCTGGGGTGAATTTCTTAGATTATTTGGTTCCTAAATTTCCTGAAAGATTAGCTTTGTCTTAAGTCATCTATTGTTATCAGTTGTTTTAAAACATGACAGCGAATCATTACTTCGCAGTTTTAATGACTGATCAACAAACACTTATTAAGCATCTTGTCTCCCTGTTAGGGGACCACTCCAAGTGTTGTGTAGTGGTCAGTTGTGAATGCAAAATGCTTAAGTGACATACAAATATAAGAATTCATGTGTTATAAGGAAAAACTAATAGATTTTAAAATCCTAGGTTTCACAAGAAAATGTGTTGGTATTTGGGTAGAAACTAAATAATACATTAAAAAATCTGGCCAGTTTAATGGATATAGGCTATATATTAGAATGGGGCGGGATATTCCTAAATGAATCAGAACAATTGGGCGGCTGTTGAATCCTTTTCCTCCACCCTTCTGTATCAGAACAACACAACACAGGACTTAGATTTAAATGCTTTGCCCTACTTTCTCTCTGTTTATTGAATCAGAGAGACAAAATCTGGTGTTCATTTGGAAAAGACACTCACTGTGTCTGTCTATGATATCTCACTTGTTTACACAGTCTTTTCCCATTTGTAAGGCCTTACCAGCCAGGCTGCTGGGAGATCTGCCATTACTTTAAACCATGAGAAGCAAAGCTTTCCCCTCCTGAGTTAACCTCAAGGAGAACAGAACAAGCCACTAGGTATGTCTGCAGCTCCAATGTTCTCAGTCTTTCCTTGCAAAGCTTAATCTTTGGTTATTATTGACAACTGTTGTGACTGCATTTGAGAATGTGTGCAAAGAGCTGTGTGGAAAAAGTTTGGGAGGCAGGAAGGAAAGTAGCTAATTGAGCAGAAATTATTTTAAGAGATGCCTGTTTTCCCAATTACTTAAGCTTACCTTGTTTTGTTGACATCAAGAGAGGCGTAATGTTTTTGTTTTTAAAAAACAAATTATGCCTCGGTAGAAAATAAATGCACTAGTGTGAGCAAAAGGAAAATATGTTGTCATAATAATTGCTATGGGAGATAGATCCAACTTCAGGAAACCCTTTTCAGTTCTCTATAGGCAGAGAATAGTCTTTTATCAGGAAAAACAAACCAGTGTTATTGGTACCATGGCTTCTGCTATACTTTCTTTTTATCAATTAAAATTCCTAGTTTAGTGGGTTTTCATATTTTCTTTTTGCTAAATGTGGGGCTCTTTTTTAATACATTTTTAAAAATTGAAGACCTTAAAATGCTAGTAATTATACTTTTAGTAACCATAAAATAAGAAAATATATAATAGTATTTCAGTTATCTATTACTGATTAACAAATCACTTCAAATCTTGTGGTTTAAAACAATAATCCTGGTTTTTTTTGGCTCATAAGTCAGCAGTGGAGCAGGGATTAGAAAGGACAGCTCGTCTCTGCTCTCCATGGTGGCACTGGGGTGCTTGAAGACTGGGGTCCAAAATCATTACATGCCTCAGGCACCCATGTTCCTAGAAGTCGATATTGATGGTAGGACCTCTGCTGGGCTGTTATCCATAAAACCTACACATGCCTCTCCATGTGCACTCTGCATGTTTTCTCATAGCATGGTGATTGAGTTCCAAGAGGAAGTGCCCCAACACCTGAGTGCCCTGAGACCAGGTGTCTCACAGACCAGGTGTCCCCTGTGTTGCTTTTTGTGACCTGGGCTCAGAAGTCAAATAATTCATTCTGCTCCAGTAACAAGCCCATCCAGACTTAATGAATACTGTGTCAGCACAGTACTGGGAAAAGAACATATGGGATCAGAGATATTATTGTGGCCCCCTGATCCCAGCCATCCCCACTTCCCAACCTTGACCCCACCCCTCTTTGGTTTTGTCCATGTGTCCTTTGTACATGTTCCTTAAAATTCTTCCCCCTTTACCCCCCACCCCCATTATCCTTTCCTACCTCCTCTCTGGTTACTGTCAGTTTGTTCTTAATTTCAATGTTTCTGGTTATATTTTGCTTGCTTGTTTGTTTTGTTGATTAGGTTCCACTTATAGGTGAGATCATATGGTATTTGTCTTTCACCACCTGGCTTATTTCACTTAGCATAATGCTCTCCAGATCCATCCATGATTGTGCAAAGGGTAGGAGCTCCTTCTTTCTTTCTGCTGCGTAGTATTCCCTCATGTAAATGTACCACAGTTTTTTGATCAATTCATTTACTGAGGGGACTTAGGTTGCTTCCAACACTTGGCTATTGTAAATTGTGCTGCTATGAACATTGGGGTGCATGGGCACTAGTTTTGAACACTTAAACGTCAGACACAGAGCTGAGGGCTTTATAAGCATTAACTACGTACATTAACCATCTTTAAGGTAATAAGAAAGGTTGTGACATTATTTTATTTTTAAAATAAAAAGAAAAACCCTGATATTTATCATAAACTTTCCTAATATCTCAGCTAGTAAGTTATGGACAAGGTCTCACAGACACCTTGCTTTGAACCATCGTGATGCCGTGGGTTCCTGTAGAGAGAGGCCAGTGTATTTAATGGGGCACTCATGGACTTCCAAAACCTTATTTTTCTGATTCCACATGGTAAAAATTTTTCTTCACTTTTGTATAGTGCATGCAACAGCCTTTGACTGCTCCTAACTATACATGCTCACCTTATTCTGTTTATTTGCTTAATGTGTCTTTCCATTCTCCAACTTGCAAAATATAAATTCTTTGCTCAAACACCATACCCTTTGGAAAGACTTCCCTTACTTCCTCAGATAGTTAAATATCCCCTCCTCCTAGTTTCTATAACACTCAGTACATTCCTCTACTAAAGCTTCTCTGAGATTGTTGAACTTACTCATGTGATTGTCTTTCCTACCAAGTAATGAGATCTGGGAAGTGTTGTTTATCTAAAAACTGTCAAAGACTAATACAGCACGTGGTATCAAGTAGACACATGTTCTGTTTGTTGGAACTTCAGCTTTCTGTCCTGATAGAGAAACAGATGTCACATTAGCACTCTTGTAGTAAAAAACTATATAAAATAACAGTTTTTTTTATGTTGAACCAAAGGCAGTGCAGGATTGTGATCTCTGAGAGATGGAAAACAAACAAGATAATCAATCCCCATTATTACCATGGCTTTCTGTCTGAAGGTACTTTTCAGACTTTATTACAGAGAAGGGAGTCAAACCAGAGAGCAGCTGCCTCACAGAGCTAAAAGGAGTGAGATCAGAATTCAGGGCAACTGATGCAGCTAGAAATTTGGGACAGAGGAAGAGGGAGAAGACCTATGCACAGAAACTCTGAATATCTGCTGAGGAAGCTCCTTGAGTCTTTGGCTAAATACTAATCTCTCTATGGGCAGAGAAAGACTGCATGACGCTAAACTGAAAACATCTATCAGAGGTAAACAACTGCTGGGAACTGTGAGATGAACAAATACCAGAGTTATCACAGATATGAGAGATGTTTGCATTCTGACTAGCCTGAGTAGAGGGACTTTGCTGAACATCTCATAAATTAAATAAAACTCATATAAAGGCAACACTTTGGAAATAGAATTATCCTAAGTCCTAAGGTGATAGTTACTCTAGATCATTTCTTTAAAAGTATCCAAACAAACCTTGAAAGGACTATGTTAACCCATAAGCACATTAAATGCCTGCTGAAGAAAACACTAAGCTCAAATATGAAAGAAGACAAAGATCACTAAAAAATGTAGTAACTATGTGTGAAATATGTAATCAAACTTATTAGTATGCAAATGAACATAATATGTAATCTATAACCAAAATAAAAACAGAAAAAATAAAAACAAAGAAATGAGGAAGATGATAAAATTTGCTAACAAGAATTTTAAAACAGCTATTATAATTTTACTCAATTTGAAGAAAAACATTAATATAATGAGTGAGTAAATAATGAATCTTAAAAAAGGAAAGAAATCTTAAAACAAAATGGATATTCTAAAATTAAAAAACAAAATATTTGAAATAAAAAATTATGAGATGAGCATAACATACAGGATCCAGCACAAATAATGCCCCTTTTTTATTACAAAATCATAAACATGTAATTCTGTGATATAACAGCATCACACTGAAAGACACCATATAACATTTTAGGTGAAATGTTCAAATTAAAACTATAAATTATTACATCCTACATATTGTTATCCTACCAACCACTCAAACAGCGGGCCTTACTCCTGCTGGACCCTGTATATTAGACAATTGATAAGAAAGATTGATAAACGCGAAGACAGAGATTATATAAATAAAAACACAAAGATGAAATGCTGGGAGAAAAAGTCTCAGGGACAATTGTCCTTTGGTATATCAAGGAGTTGAGTGTGTATATAATTGAAACACCAGTAGGAGACAAAAAAGAGATTGGTGCAGAGAAAATATTTATAGAAATAATGGTTGGAATTTTTTTTAATAACATAAAAAATATAAACCCACAGATATAAGAAGCTCAGTGCTCTTCAAGCAGGACCCACAACCCTCGTCCACCACCACCACAACACAGCTTATTATTATCAGACTGTTGTAAACCAAGATGTGTTAGACAAATTATAATGAAAAAATTCAGCAGCCAAGGGGTGGGGATACATATTACCAAAATACAAAACAAAAACATACACACAAAAATGCTAAAACTACAACAATTTTATGGATTTCTCATCAGAAATAATTTAAACCAGAGAAAATTGGAACAACATTTTTGACGTGGGGACTGGCAAAGGCATTGCCTATCAATCTAGAAATCCAGTCCAGACAAAATATTTTTAAAATGTCATCAAAATAGAGATAATGAAAGCTGAGAGACTCTTCACTAACAGATGTTCACTATGATGATTGTTAAGGAAAGTTCTCCAGGACAAAGGAAACCAATACTAGATAAAATTTATCTGTACACTTAAAATTTAAGTCAGTAAATTATCCCTTATTATGCAAGAGTCTTTTCTCTTAGGCTGCCCTTCAGGTCTCATCACTAGTCAACCCTCCTTAAAGAAAACTGGATTTTTCTAGTGGATTCATAGCTGACTGGCAAACTAAGGCACTATGTGCTCTCTAGAGGTCTTCTCAAATTCTGCTCCTTATAAAAAAAGGTAAGAGATAACAAATGCTGGTGAAAGTGGGAGAAAAAGAACCCCTTGTGTACTATTTCTTGGTGTGTGAACTGATAGAATCACTATGGAAACAACATGGAGATTCCTCAAGAAATTAAAAATAGAACTACCATATGATCCGGAAATCCCACTTCTGGGAATATATCCAAAGGAAACAAAATCATTATCTTGAAGAAATATTTGTACTCTCGTGTTTATTGTAGCATTATTCACAAAAGCCAATGTATAAAAACAACCTAAGTGTCAAGATTATATGTATATTTATATATGCACACATACTGCATATATGATGCATATATACGTGTATATATGTGTGTGTGTGTTCATATATATGAGGGCTAAGTCACCTGGGTGATTTGATGTTTCACCAAAAACCTCTGCACAAGACATGGTGCATGATGAGTGGGCACATTGTCATGATGAAGCTGACAGTGATCAGTTACCCAGAGCTGCAGCCTTCTGAATCATCCAAATAGTTTATGTGAAGGAATGTTCAAGCTTAATGCAAAATTTGATGAAAATTCATTACTATACTCAGTCATTTTGAATGTGATGGCAGTACACAGTACACATGCTTACTCAACAGGGTTTACTGATGACCCCCACTGACTAGTACAGTGAAGTCATCATTGTTCACACATGCAGATTTCAGTCCACTACTTGGCTGCCAAGTTACATCAATTTCATACAAACTGTTCTTGTTATATTAACAGTGGCTAGACTTTTTCCAGATACACTTTGTATATTGAACACTTTCAGCATCTTACAATTTTGTCAATTATATCTCAATAAAGCTGAAAAAATTTTTCCTACTTCTCTCTACAAAATCCTCTCTACCCCAGGACACACACTAAAAAGGTGGTAGGAAATTCAGTAGCTTGATGAATTCTTATTAAAGAAAATAATTTTTCTTTTGGATCTCAAGATTGGGTCTGTTGAGGATCTCGAAAGCTATGGGCCAAGTTTTTTTTTTCAGCTGGGAATTTTTTAGTAACCCAGTTTCCTTCTCCACTCACCCTTCCCTTCAGATGATCAGAGTTTGAGAGCCAGAGCATAGTGTCTTTCTCAGGGACTGTGATTGCTTTGCCCAGTCTGTGCTTGGTCAGGGACAGTAAACTTTTGCATGCATCTCCTATCCCACCACCTGAATGCACCCATGAAGGGTAAAGGGTTTTAGATAATGTTTGTTGATTAAGTGATTTCATCAAGAGTCCTTAATCTTTAGATCTAAGATTCTACTTTTGTAGACTGGGGAGTACTGTGATTGGTGTGCATGTTTTGGGGGAGGAAGGATTCAGTACATTTGAAAAAATTATTTAATTTTTATTATTATTTTTATCTATAATATCATTTTAAGTTATTTCATTGATTATGCTATTACAATTGTCTAATTTTTTTCTCCCCTTTAGCCCCCCTCCACCTTGCATGTCTCTCACCCTCCAGCATTCCTCCCCTTAGTTCATGTTCATGGATTGCACATGTAAGTTCTTTGGCTTCTCCATTTCCTATACTATCCTTAACCTACCCCTGTCTATTTTACACCTACCAATCATGCTTGTTATTCCCTGTACCTTCCCCTGCATTCTCTCCCTCCCTCTCTTGATAACCCTCCATATGATTTCTATGTCTGTGATTCTGTTTCTGTTTTAGTTGCTTGCTTAATTTTTGTTTTTTAGGTTCAGTTATTGATAGTTACAAGTTTGTTGCAGTTTTATTGTTCATAGTCTTTGATCTTCTATTTCTTGGGTAAGCCCCTATAACATTTCATATAATAAGGGGTTGGTGATGATGAACTCTTTTAACTTGACCTTATCTGGGAAGTACTTTATCTGCCCTTCCATTCTAAATGACAGCTTTTCTGAATAGAGTAATCTTGGATGTAGGTCCTTGCCTTTCATGATTTCAAATACTTCTTTCCAGCCCCTTCTTGCCTGCAAGGTTTCTTTTGAGAAATCAGCTGATAGTCTTATGGGAACTCCTTTGTAAGTAACTGTCTCCTTTACTCTTGCTGCTTTTAAGATTCTCTCCTTATCTTTACTCTTGGGTAATTTAATTACGATATGCCTTGGTGTATTCCTCATTGGGTACAATTTCTTTGTAACTCTGGACTTCCTGGACTTCCTAGAAGTCTACTTCCTTCACCAGATCAGGGAAGCTTTCCTTCATTATTTGTTCAAATAAGTTTTCAATTTCTTGCTCTTCCTTTTTTTTTTCTGGCATCCCCATGGTTTGGATGTTGGAGCCCTTAAATTTGTTCCAGTTTCCAAAGCCTCTCCTCATTTTTTGAATTCTTGTTTCTTCATTTTGTTCCGATTGGATGTTTATTTCTTCCTTTTGTTCCAAATCATTGATTTGAACCCCTGTTTCCTTCCCTTTACTGTTCGTTCCCTGTATATTTTGCTTTATTTCACTTTGCATAGCCTTCATTTCTTCCTTCATTTTGTGACTGAGCTCAGTCAATTCTGTGATCATACTGATTACCAGTATTTTGAACTCTGCATAAGTCAGGTTGTCCATCTCTTTGTTGCTTAGCTCTTTTTCTGGAGTTTTAATCTGTTCTTTTATTTGGGCCATATTTCTATGTTATGGCACAACTGTTAAGTTGTCACGGGGATGGAGCCTTAGGTATTTGCCAGGGCAAGGCAACCCTCTTTGCTGCATTCTAGTATTGTCTGTCAGGGAGGGATCATAGAGGGAACAATGCTGCTTGCTCACCCTGCTCTAGCTCCCCTTTCCAAAGAACTCTCCTGTGAGACTGGGAGTTTCTCTCACCTTTGCAATCCCCACAGTATTTACAGTTAGAGGTTTTGAGTTCTAGTTTCCCAGTGAGCCAGCCCCTCCTTGTCCTCACAGTCCACCGCCTTGCCACTGGTCCTCTTTCCCTGGCTACCCATCTCTGCCCCTCTTACCTGTCTGGATGAATGTGTCTTTAACTCCTTGGTTATTGGAATTTCATGCATATTGCTATTCTGGAAGTTCTGGTTGTTTATTGTTTTTAAACTGGTTGTTATCCTTTTTTTGGTTATGTGAGGAAGCAAAGCATTTCTACCTATGCCTCCATCTTGGCCAGAACCCCCACTTGAAATTTTTTTGCAAGTGGTGTTAATCTACATTTGAAGTTTCATTCAAGAAGTGAACTTCTCTTTTTTTCCACAAGTCTTTATAATCATGTCTAATAACTATTATTCTATAAAACTTTGACAATGTATTTTCCCACTCATATTTTTATGTAAGCTTTAAAGCATTATCCCATGAGATAAACAGGATTAGAATTATTCTTCTCATTTTGCAGTTGTAGAAACTAGGCTCAAAGACATGTGTTTGTACAACAGAATTAGAACAAAATCCTGGGTCTTCAAGGCACCCAGGTCTTCATAATTGCCATCACACTGGTTGGTATATCTCACTTGGGCTGATCTCTGATATGCTTCTCCCTATGGGCTAACTCTTCAGGCTTGCCTCTGAGTTAGAATAGTCCCGACACAATACTAACTCCCTTCCCTTGCCAAATTCCAATTTGGGGGCTCTGGAGAAACATGAACAATTCCATATAGCCCTTCCCAGGAAGGAACACAAATGTGGATATTTCTTAATCATATTAAGAAATGGATGCTGCCTCTGATTCTGGGATTCCCTAATTTATATGTTGCACCCCAAACTTGGTGACATTTCACTGAGCCATTGTAAACCCACAGTCCTCACCTGACCCCTAAAACTTGGCCATCTTCTCATTGGCTCCTCCACATCTCAGCTTCAAGCATGAAATCAAAGAGTTCTTTTTTTAATAGTAACAAAGGTAAAGATAGCAGATCATAGTTTGGTTCCATACATATCTTCTGTGGGAAAGGGGCATCCTTCCTTGTTAACCTCATCCCCTAAATGGCACATCTCTAATTTAAAAATTAGACTCATTCAGTATGTGTCCCCTTGAATGCTTTGCAAAACAAAGTTGAGAGTATGTGATGTACAGATTTTATCAATTCATAAATCTGAAAGGAACCTTTTTACTTAACAAGATTGTGAGAAGGAAAGAGGTCTGATGAAGGTTACCCAGCAACCCAGTGGCAGGACTAGCCTTTCAATTATTTCCATAATGTGTCTTCTTTCTCTGGTAGGTTTCAAGGTGAGAAAGCAATGATTTTGTTTGGCTGATTGTCTCTCAGATTGAAAGAGAAGAGATGCTGTCCTCTGGTTGAACAGGCTCTATTTCTCAAGAGAAGACCCTACATTTATGTTCTCCTGAGGTTTCATTCTTTTGAGGAGGTTTGAGGGCAGGCTTCTCACCAGCCTCTCATTGTTTTCCTTTGGAGATATTTTCTCTGGGTTCCTTTTTCTTTGCTGTGGAATATGGTTCTCATGCATGCTGCTAAACCATAAAGAGTTTGTTCGTGCAATTTCTATTTGTTCTTTTTCAAGTGTTCTCTACTTTGAAGTTCTCCTGCCCCAGTGACGGTGGTGGTATGGAATTCAGCATGAGTAAACTCAGTCTTGGGAGCCCCACTGAAGTGAAAAAAAAAATCATCAGAACCTTTGATAAACATACCACAAGGTTTAATTCTCCCATAGAATGTTGGTGAAAGGTAGAGTAATGAGCACACGTCAAAACTGCAGACTTTCTTATAAGGGAATTTCATCTATGAGGATAGTCTATACACTTATGGAAGGAAGCATACTTGGCTATGGGGCCAAACACAGCCCTTGGCATTTCACGAATGCTTTCTGAAGGGAAAAGAGAGACAGCTCATCTCAGCATCAGATCTGTGGCAGGCAGTAAGAGGCCAATGGGGAGTTGAAGTGTTGAAATAATAGCTGTAATAGTTATTATGGTTATTATTATTGCTGTTGTCATCATTACAATCATATTGCAAGTTCACTTAATGGTAACAACAGGGCCTGGGCTCCAAAAGAGACTCAAGAAAAATCTAATCCCTGCCAAGAGGCCTTGTCTTTTTGAGCTGGATGTTTTTCCAATAATCAGTTCTCTGGTGCTTGCGTTGTCTGGGTGCTTTGACCAGCCTGGCCATAAGAGTCGATAAGTGATGCTGTGCACTCAGAGGACCTGCCTCACCCACATACACTTTACTGCTGCTTTTGAAAACCAGAGCCTCTTATCAAGATACATGACAGATTTATTTATATAATTTTGTGTATACTATCATCTTCTCCAATAGGTTTCAGATGTCTGATGACTTCAGAGAGCCAACTGCACAGGACTCCAATTTTGTCGTCCTTCAGTCACCCCTCTTGCCTCTTCTTGACTACTCCTGATATTGGAGAACTCAACATCCCTTAAAGCAGCCTGTTCCATTCTTGGTTCTAACAGAAAGTTCCTTCTTTCATTAGTATCTTAGCTGTCTGTTGAGTTACTTTCTCTCCTTTTAGAGACCTGCATTCTCCAATTCATATAGAAAAACAGGGATTTCTTCCTCTCTTTTCTTGAGTCTCTGCCCTGTCTGGAGTACTCCCTAGAACTGGAGCTCTCTTAGTATGGCTGGCTTCTCTGATTGTCCAGGTTCCCTGGGCATCATCTGAAGCTCATGCTCACATAAATGGGCTGATGCTTGATAAGTCTCCCCAAAGTTTAGTGGCTTAAAACAAGAACACATCATTCTTTGTTATCATTCTGAGCACTAGTTGAAGAGGGGTTCTGCTGGTTTCTCCAGGGCCCCTGTGTGCAGCTGGAAAGCTCGACTGGATGGAAGGAGCACAATGACCTCATGCTCATGTCTGATGGTTGCCTTGGACTGCTCAGTTCTCCTCCACAGGGTTGTTCTTTCTTTACTAGGCTACACTGGCCATCTTACATAGCAGTCTCCAGACAGTTTTCCAAGGGAATGAAAACATAGCTTGCAAGGCCTCTTAAGACTGTCCCTTTGATAATAGCACATTATTTCTGTCACATTCCCATTGGTCAAAGCAAATCACAAAGCCAATTCTGATTCACACTGGAGAAGTAGACTTCATCTTTTGATAGAGCGTGGCATGTTCTAGAAGGTACAGATAGAGCAGGAAGACTTCCCCTTCTCTTGCCCCTCTGTTCCTTCATTTTCTCAATATCAGTATCTCTGGGTGTATGGTTACACACAATTTTTTTCAATTATTTTATAAAAGAATTACTACCCAGAAAGAAAGGAAGTATAATTACAGCAAACATGAACATTGCATGAAGTCTCAAAAATGAAGAAATTTAAAGACATGTGAAGAGATTTTATGTGTCTACTTTCTAATTTTTCAATCTGGATCCTCTATCTTTGGGTTCAAGGATTTTCTCCTCACTCATATTAACTTCATTGTTCAAGGCTCTCCATCGAAATTTCTACCTTCACCCCACTTTCTTCTAGGTTACCTTACCTCTACAAAAAGAAGAGATTTTCCCCCTTCCTGATATAAAATGACTTAAATTTTAATAACGTGGTCTCAGCACCCCAAGTCCTCACCAGTGTTGGTCATCAGCCAAAAAGAACAGAAGAGGCAGGCATAAGATGGGTGTAGGATTCCCAGGGAAGCTGAATGTGGAGTTGTCTTCTGAGGTTTTCTTCTTTATATTCTTTTGTGAAGGCTGAGGCTGTCAATTCCTTTTGTCAGGAATTTATTAAAATAAAATCAGTTCCCAAGAAAAAATATTAGGGGTGTGTTTGTGTGTGTGTTGTGTGTGTGAATGCACATGTGTGTGTATGTTTGTGGGCAACCTAGAGATGATGTAGGTAGAATGGGTTCTTCTCTATGAAGAATGAAATCAATGGAATCCCTTGTTATTGAATGAGAATATTTTGTTTCTCTCCTACTCAGCCTTAATCCTTGCCAGAACAATAAAAGGCTGATGCTCCAGACTGTTAATTCCATACTCCCTACCTCACCTCCACCCCCCACACATACTCAGACATCTCTGAGGAGATATGCTACCTTCTCTTACCATATCTTGGAGGAAAATCTATCTTATAACCTCTACCCACTAGTAATGATTTTCCCCTTAGGACACCCAGACAAGGTCATCTTTTATGAGAGGTTTTCTCTATTTAAAGATAATTACCATGTCCTTCACAAGTCTATTCTTTTATCTGTGGGGGTGACTTCTTTCGAGAGGGTCCCCCCCGGTGCCACGGACATGCATGAATGAGTAAATATGGCCAAGACATGCTGGATCTGTTTGGGGATGGAGGAGCGGGCTGTGGCCAGTTTTTCAGGGGAGACAAAGGCCAGCAGCAGCCAATTTCCCCGAGGAGAAAAAGGCTCCCATAGCCTTTTATTGCACTGTAATACACAGGAATACAGGGTGGCAAGGATCAAACAGTAGATGACATTTCAAAGAGGTCTGAGGGTTTCAGTCTGAGTGAGTGTCTGTCAAGAAAAGAGTTGCAGAAACTTTGGGAGACATACTCATTTCCTCTTGGACCTTTATCATATGAATGAAAGCACTCTTAGCAGAGCAGATTCACAGGTTTATCAGCAAGTATTTGTGGTGCCAGATTTTTCCCCAGGGCACACTCTGGCCAGGCAAGGAGCTACACCTCTCCTCAACAGGTATTCAGGCTTAATGGGATTAGAGCCAGGAAGCGCTTCTCCCAGAGAACATGGGGACTCTGGCTTTGACAAAGCTGGGGGGCGAGAGTCCATGGCTCTCTGTTGCAGTCCCCTGAGTCCTTCCATGAAGGCCTCCCAGGTGATCGAGTCTGGCTTAGGTTGCCCCCCCCTGCTGTGAGGGGTCTTACCCGTCATTGACTTCCAACCAAGCTCTGGGGGCAGGGAAAGGAAACTGAGGCAGTGTTTGCTACCAGAGACAAGCTTTGTCTCCTGTGGCTGGCATTCCAAAGGTCTTCTCTCGCCCTTAGCCACAAAGGGTAGAGATACAATTCCTAAAATCAGGCAGAGTGGTCTACAACACTTATCTAAACACCGAGGCTGGTTTAATAAAATGTTACCTGACAAAGTCACTTGGATTGATGTAAAAAATATAAGAAAACATATTCATGCTCATATCCATTATTTTTATTTTAGATATTTCAGTTGTATATTTAATAGAAATCCAAGTGATTGGGCACAAGATTTAGGTAATAAATGAAATATTGAACATAAACTGTTAAATCCTTAATTCTGTTTCTATTTCCCTTCTTTCATGTCTAATACATAGTCAAAGAAAACAAGAAGGAGAAAAAAGTATGGAAACAATCTACATTTAATCTCATAGTTCTTTACCCTAACTAGACAAGTCCTATAAATCCATTTAATAAATATTTAGTAACAGCCAGTAATATTTATTAATCATTTACTTATATCAGTCACAGTACTCCTGGCATCTAAAAAAACCCTTGGAAATTTTTTCTTGGGTGAATACTGGATGTCACTTAATTAAAAAACATTTGCAAAGTAAAATTATCCCCATTTTATAGATGGAGGACATTGGAATTGGAGAGATCGAGTGAGTAGGCCAAATGCTTACAATTAGAACATACAGAACCCAGGTTCTTCTTCTGATCGAGCTTACTGCGTACCTGCTCTGGACACTGCAGGGTGTGGGGTAGGCAGTATAAGCAACTTCCCCTTTGTGTCTTTCTCTCTGCATGTGAGGAGGAGAAATCAAGACTTAGTTTAGGGAGGAGGGGAGTACTGAGCTAGTCCTGAAAAAAATAGTGGGCAAAGAAGGCACAAAAGGGGACAATGATAAGGAGGGACTCAAGAGCCAAGATAAAGAGGAAAAAATGCCAGGGTGCTGGACAGGTGCTGAGTAGCCCAGCCTACCCAGATATGGGAAAACTCATTTGGGGGATGTTGGGAGGCTGGTTTGGAATGCTGTGTTAGTTTGACTATAGTCTTTGAAATATTCATTTGACCAAAAAGTCTGTCCAGTTTTTTTCTATAAAAACCACATTTTTAACTTTTACCAATAATTTTATTGATTTGGATATATTGAGTATGTTGGCTATCTCCCATATGGTACTGTGTTGATTGTTCTCAATTAATGTCTCAATTTGATTGTTGTCAACTTCAACTGGTCTACCCAACCATGGAGCATCATCCAGCGAGAAATCTTCAGCATGAAACTTTGCAAACCACTTTTGACATGTTAGATCAGTCACGGAACTTTCTCCATACACTGCACAAATCTATTTTTGCATTTCAGTTGCATTTTTACCTTTCTTGAAATAATACAGCATCAAATGCTGAAAATGTTGATTATTTTCTTCCACCTTCAATATTAAAGTGGCTGCAGAAAATTTCACCAATTTTGATTTTTTTAATGCACACTGATATGACAGCTGTCACAATACAATCTAACAAACTGTTTTGAATGAATGTAAAAACAACTAAGCACTACTAGAGGGATCTTATGGAAAAAACCAAATGAACTTTTTGACAACCCAGTTGTTTGTCAAGAGGCTTGAATGACAAGTTAAGAATGCTTGTTACTATGGATTAATCAAGGCCCAGAGCACTGATCGACCATGTTTCCAATGGTGTAGATGAGTCTGTTCGAGGAAAATTCCTTCGTCTTGTTGATGTTAGGCTAGTTCTGGGCCGGTCTTTCCTCACCTCCTAGTATGGTAAAGTGCAAGATTCAATTTTGGATTTAAAAATAGAAAACTATAGCTCCTTGTACCTGCTTATTTGCCATAAGAATTGGGGAAAAAGGAGAATTCTTTACATACTATCTGGATATATTTTGCAGGGGGAGTCCCTAGGAATGTATAACAATAAAATTCAAAGATTCAGGATGCTGTAGGCCAGACATTTAATTCTTAATCTTTCCTTTACCTCAAGTCCAACAAAATGGAGTCAATGAATACTTTAGCCTAATTGTCACTTAATAAAAAGCAGTACAAGGGGAGCATTAATCTTGGCGATATGTCTCAGCATGGCTCAGAGTAAAGACCCATGATGCATGAAGACCAGGTAGGAGACATTTCCGCAAGTAATGGGAAGGTTTTTCAAATCTGAAGAATGTGTTCATCTCTTTACTCATTCACTTATTCAGTTACTCATTTATTTATTCACTCAATAAAAATGCAAAGAGAATTTATCAGGTGTTAGGCAGTGGGTCAAAGCCCTGAAAATTGGGGGTAAACAAACCCATGATTCCTGTTCTCAGATAATTTAGAGTCTCTTCTAAACTAATTATTGTAGTGTTGCTATAGGGTTTTATAGAGTTTTAGGGTGATGGGATGTTACAACATTCAAGATGTCCAGCAAAGGGAGAGAATAGTTGACTACATAGTGATCTCTCTGACTTTGGAGATGATTCCTGCACTATGTAGGAGCTTGACTTAAATTTCTTCCAAAATACCATCCAAACCAGAGAGTATAAGAATCTAGAATTCATGTTTGTAGGTATGCATCTGAGCATGGGTTGGGGCCTTGTAGTGGGATTGGTCTCAAAAGAAGTCAGCAAAGGAAATGGGGAGATGGTTTTCTTTCTCATTCCGAAGCAAAACCAATGTGGGATGGGGCAACCACAGATCAAGTCCTTTCAGAAAAACTGAGGAATGCAAAGCATGTTCTTACACATACATGGAGACTTGCCTTTCAGGTTTTGCCTGACTCCCAAGTCAAAAAGTATGAGGTTGTTTTGTTTTTTATTTTCACCAGAATATATGTTTATTGATTTTAGAGAGAGAGAGAAACATCAAATTGTTGCCCCCCGTATGCACACTTACTGGGGATCAAACCCACGACCTAGGTATGTGCCCTGATCAGGGACGAAACCCACATCCTGTTGATGTATAGGATGACAGTCCAAGCAATTGAGCCACCTGGCCATGACGAAATTGGTTTCCTTTTGCCCTAGGTGTGGCAGTGTCACTGACTCGGGCAAGGAGAGAAGTTAGGTCAGTTTCAGACTGTAAGGTGAGTTTGCTGTCAGGAGGCGGGTTCATAGTGCATTCCAAGTAGTCAGCTGTTTCTTGGCTGATACCTCTACCGGTGTTGTGCAACGGCATCAGTCCTTCTCAAAGTCTCACGAGAATATTTTTGCAATAATTTAACACATTGTTGTGGAATCTCTCTGAGCCTCAGTTTCCCTATCTATATAATGACACTGATGATCTTGGGGGCACTGTAAGGATTAAATGATACCACATAAGCAATTTGCCAAACAATACTTGGCACCTGGTTAGAATCAAATACTTGCCTCCTACCATCATATATAGGACAAGTAAACTGTGATTTCACTCATACGTGGGATTTAAAAATGAAAACAACAAGTGAACAACTAAGACAAACAAATGAACAAAAACTCATAGACACAGACAACAGTATGGCGATTATCAAAGGGAAGGTGGTAAAGGGGTAAAATATGCTATGGTAACAGAAGGAGATTTAACTGTAGGCGGTGAACACAAAGCAGTCTATGGATGATGTATTATAGAATTTTACACTTGAAACTTATATTCTATTAACCAATGTCACCCCCCAAAATTAATCTAAAAATCAGAAAAGAAAGGCTTTATGAGAGAGGTTTGACAAGAAAGATGAGAAATTATTAATTAATTAATATTTTCCCCAGTCAGGTTCTAAGCTCCCTAGGTTCTTCACTCCAAGATTGGTGGGAAGAAGCTCAAATGAAACAGTGCATAGAAAAGCCCCTTGCATAAAAAGATTAAAAATGCCCTCTGCGTGTGAAGGGCCATTCTAGGCCTGGGGTGCCCGCTCCCTGGCTTTGCAGCAGCAACGCTGGTGTCATGAGGCCCCTGTCACTGCGTGGAGGAGGCCCTCATTATCAGCCCTGCATGCTGGCTAATGATTACTGCTAGCTGTTCTGAAGAGGTCTGCCATTGTCATCCCTTCTTCTCACTCCAATTTGTGCAGCCTATGGCTGCTGTGCTTTAGGGAGCCTGGCCTCAGAGGCTGTTAATAGAGAAGGTCATGGGGTGAAACTTGGCTAGCATGACTTCCCAAGAGAAAATAAATAACTGGTAAACCCATGGAGAAGCGGGAGAGAGACGCTTCTAATTAACAGTGTGGGGTGGACAACAGAAAGCTAGTTGGAAATACAGGATGCAAATGACACTGCTGCTCCAGTGGCTGTGGCCACCTTAATTGCTTCTTGGCACTGTCATAGGGAAGGTTGATGACCTCTACTTCATTGGAGACTGCTCTGAAGCTGTTTCTAGGGATGCTCCAGGGAGCAGCAGAGGCAAATCCTGCCTTTGCTTCATCGAATGTAATTTCTTGACTGTAGACCTGAGGCTGCAGCTCAGCGCTCCACTTAAACGTAGGCCTGGAGGAGGAGTCACCTCTCAATGCATTTGTTTCATGTTTTCCTTTTTCAAAAACTATACATACATACATACATACATACATACATATATATATAGTTCTCATATATTATATATAGTTTTGAAACAGGAAATATTGTATCATTCTTCTGGAATGGTTATATCATTCTTCTTCACTTATATGTCCTTCTTCTAGGGCAATGAGTGATTCACAAGCCTTAATGTGTGCCAAAATCACATGAAAAACTGCTAAACAAGCATGAGCCCCCTGTTATTTCCTGACCTGTGGGGCTCAAGGGATCTGTGCTTTAACAAGTTTCCCAGGTGATTCTGATGTAGGTAAATCTTAGACTACACTTGGGGGTACACTATTCTGGGGGTTAAAAAATTAAATACAGACAGACCCTGCTTCACAGAGTGTTAAAACTGGAAGAGTCTTCAAGGATATCTACCATAACCTTTCATTCTACAAATCAGGCAGGATCATGCAATGGATAAAGGCATGGACTCGAGCCCTGGCTTGTGTAGCTCAGTGTATTGAGCGCGGGCCTGCGAACCAGGGTATCGCGGTTCGATTCCCAGTCAGGGCACATGCCTGGGTTACAGGTCAGTTCCCAGCAGAGGACGCATGAGAGGCAACCATACATTGATATTTCTCTCCTTCTCTCCTTCCCTTCCCCTCTAAAGATAAATAGATAAAATCTTAAAAAAAAAAAGGTACAGACTCGGGCTAACTGCCAGAGCACAAATCCTGTCTCAATATCTCAAAAGCTGCATGATTTGGGGAAAGCTACTTAAATTCTCTGTGTTTCAGTTTTTTCATATAAAATGAAGATAATATACAGGTAATGGAACAAATAACCTCTTTTTTATTACAAAATCTTTTTAAAATTTTTTATTTTAAGTATATTTTATTGATTATGCTATTACAGTTTTCCCATTTTTTCTCCCCTTCATTCCTCTTTGTCCTGCACCCTACTCCTACCAGCATCCCCTACTCTACCTTAGTTTATGTCCATGGGCCATGCATAGAAGTTCTTTGGTTTGTCCATTTCCTATACTATTGTTAGCCTCTCCCTGTCTATTTTCTACCTACCATTTATGCTTCTTATTTCCTGTACCATTGCCCCATTCTCCCCCTCCCCCTCCCGGCTGATATCCCTCCATGTGATCTCCATTTCTGTGATTCTGTTCCTGTTCTAGTTGTTTTATTTTTGTTATTTTTTTAGGGTTAGTTGTTGATAGTTGTTTTTGTCATTTTATTGTTCATATTTTTATCATTTTCTTTTTTTTTAGATAAGTCCCTTTAACGTTTCATATAATAAGAACTGGGTGATGATTTACCTTATCTGGGAAGCACTTTATCTACCCTTCCATTCTAAATGATAGCTTTTCTGGATAGAGTAATCTTGGATGTAGGTCTTCGCCTTTCATGACTTGGAATACTTCTTTCTAGCCCCTTCTTGCCTGTAAGGTTTCCTTTGAGAAATCAGCTGATAGTCTGATGGGAACTCCTTTGTAGGCAACTCTCTCCTTTTCTCTTGCTGCTTTTAAAATTCTCTCTTTATCTTTAATCTTGGGTAATTAAATTATGATGTGCCTTGATGTGTACTTCCTTGGGTCCAACTTCTTTGGGACTCTCTGAGCTTCCTGAACTTCCTAGAAATCTATTTCCTTTGCCAGATTGGAAAAATTCTCCTTCATATGTTTTCAAATAAATTTGCAATTCCTTGTTCTTCCCCTTCTCTTTCTCGCACCCCTAATGGTTTGGTTGTTGGAATGTTTAAAGTTGTCCTGGAGGTTCCTAAGCCTCTCCTCATTATTTTGAATTCTTGGTTCTTCATTCCATTCTGGCTGAATGTTTTTTCTTCCTTCTGCTCCAAATAGTTGATTTGAGTCCCAGTTTCCTTCCTTTCATTGATGGTTCCCTGTATATTTTGCTCTATTTCACTTCGCATAGCCTTCACTTCTTCCTCTATTTTGTGATCATACTTAACCATTTGTATAAGCACCCTGATTACCAGTGTTTTGAACTCTTCCTTTGATAGGTTGGCTATCTTTTCATCACTTATTTCTATTTTTGGAGTTTTGATCTGTTCTTTCATTTGGGCCATACTTTTTTTATCTTAGTGCACCTGTTATGTTGTGAGGGCAGAGCCTTAGGTATTCACAGTGGAGGGGGACAACCCAGGTATCTGCGTTTTGGTGTTGTATGGGGGGGCAGGGGTCCAAAAAAGATGCCAATTACTCACCTCTTGCTGCTTTTAGTCACTTCCCCTGGTACCCACAAGCAAATTGGGCCCTTTTGCTGCTGATTCCCAGGTGGGTGGGTTTGTATATGTTCTAGGACCATGTGGGTCACTCCAATAAATTCTCTTGTGAAGCAGGGAGTTTATTCCACTGCCTCAACCCCCACAGGTTTTTACAGCCAGAGGTTTTGAAGCTTTCTTCTCCTTCGCTGGAACCCTGGGTTATGCGGTCTTTCTCTTTCTCCAGTTGTTCCTTCTGGTTTATCTGCATGCAAATGTGGAACTGCTCTGTCCACTAGCCACCCACTACCTTACCTGTCCTGGTCTGCCGGCCTCTGCCTTGCTGCACATCCTCTCTGCCCTGACTATCTGTCTCCACACTCCTACCAGTTTGAATGAATGTTTTCTCTTTAACTCCTTGGTTGTTAGACTTCCATACAGTTTGATTTTCTGGCAGATCTGGTTGTGTTTTGTTTTTAAATTTGTTGTTGTCCTTCTTTTGGTTGTGCGAGAAGGCAAAGGGTATCTACCTACACCTCCATCTTGTCTGAAAGTCACAAACTCTTTTATTACAAAATTAGAAGCATATAATTCTGTAACATAAAAATATCACACTCAAGCATATTATATGACATTTTAGATAGTGTTCAAATTAAAACTATAATTATCATACCCATGTTATTACCCCACCAACCACATTCAAACAGACCTTACTTCTGCTGGACCCTATACAATGAGGATGGCACCACCTTGCAAGAGATGTTTGTGAGGTTTAAACAAAATTAATTAAGGGAAATTTTGAAAAAGTGCTCCACATATAGTGTAGGGGAACTCATTTTCGAGATACAATATGGCCCCAGCAGCAAAGGCATCTGGGAAATGTAGAACTCTCTATGACTGTTGGACTTTCTATAAACTCATGCTTGCCTATCTGCCTAGGAAGCCAGCCTGGAGATGAAGTCATGCCTCTGGGAAGGAGATTAATGAATATGTCGAACTTCCTGACGTTATATTTTAACTTTTCTTTTAACTTAGTGATATATTGTTCTCTGGGAGGTCCACATATGTACTTGCCATGTGGTTGTGCTATTAACCCCTTGCTAGTAATGACCTTTAAAAAGAGACTGTCCTGAGAAGGGTATGGATTCTTCCTGCCCTGCTTTGGAGCAGCTGCTTTGCCCATGTATGTAAGTTTCTTCTATCAGCTGTCATGAATTTGAATGAGGCTATGTGTCAGTTCTTCATATTTGATCCTAAATTTAGACTTTTGGGGTTTTCTCCCAACATATATTAAGCATTCAATAAATACTATCTGTACCATTCAGAATGCAAAGAAGCAGAACCGCTTCTGTGATACAGAATAAGGACTATATGAGGCCTGTCCATGAAGTATCCAGCCATGTAATATGAAAAATAGAGACATTTATCAAAAAAGGTACAAGATATAAGAAACATTGTACATAGGATAATGATGCCTCAGCCCCTTCAAAGTAGGCAGTTCTCCCAATTGCTATCAACTGCCCCATCATATTTTCCTGAATCTCACTGATGGTCTGAAATCTCTTCCCTTTCAAAGGTGATTTTAGTTTTAAGGAAAGCTAGAAGTCACAGGGCATGGGACTGAGTCACCTGGGTGATTTGATGTTTTGCCAAAAAACTCTGCATAAGATGTGATGCATGAGCAGGTGTGTTGTCATGATGAAGCTGCCAATCACCAGTTGCCCATAGCTGCGGCCTTCTGAGTCATCCAGATAGTTTCTGCAGAGGAATGTTCAAGTTTAATGCAACATTTGATGCAGATTTGTTGCTCCATTCACTCAGTCATTTTGAATGTGATGGCCACACAGTACACATGCTAACTCAGTGGTGTCTACTGCCCCCACTGACTAGTACAGTGAAGTCATAATTGTTCATGCATGCATATTCCAGTCCACTCTCCTTGGCTGCCAGGTTACATCGATGCTGTGGAAACCATTCTCATTATATTAACAATGCACACACTTCTTCTGGAAAAATCTCAGTACATTACAAGAACTGGACCATACACAGTTGTGGAAACTGGGTGTGTTAGGCTATTTAAGGCTTTAATTTCTGTATCTGGTGCTGGGCTGTAAGTTGACAGGGCTAGAAATATAAACATAAAGTAGAGATACAAAAGACTCACTGGAACCTGTAATAACTAGCTGGAACAGTCTCTTATCTTCTTTAATCTCAGTGATGGTGTTGATCTACAAGACAAGTAGACATCCTGCACACAGGGTACCACCTGCACTTGGCCCAGGACTCAGAGAAGTTGAAGAAGGAGGAGAGAGACCTGGCAGGAGCTGGCAGGTTTGAAGGCCCCACTGTACCCCATAAAGATTTTATAAGACAACAGACTGGTGACAATGTGCATTAGCTATAACACTGCCTGCCCTCATCAATTTTCAGAGTACAAAAATATAAAATGTTTTCCTTCCAAAGCTCACATGACCCTAACTTGGAACAGTAATTTGTAGCCAACTCTAACTTGGAACAATATAGGGAACAAAATTCCAACCTTAACTTGAAACCATTCAGAAGAGGTAATTTTATGATTTGTAGATTTAGCTTAGCCAAATTGATACAGCACAAAATTATCACTTTATCAGTTTACCTTAATACTTATCAGAAAACTGAGACACAGATGGAAAGTAAGTTATTCAAGGTCACACAGCAAATTTGTAGGAGAAGATTGACAAGAACCTGGGCCTATTCTTTTCTATTTCTGCCATTCAAGCCTCCTGGTTCCCATAAAGATTTTAAGGGAGTGCTTATCTGAATGGTCCTTGATCCTAAAGACAGAAGACCCAAGAGGGTGATTAGTCTATTTTAATAATCTATTTATTGAGGACCCACTAGGTGCCAGGTACTCTGCCTCTAGTCAGGTAGGGTCCTTACTCTCAAACTGCTCACAGAGAAGAAAACTGCATCAGTAAGTACAAAAAAAAAAAGGCTAAGGAGACATGCTTCAAGACAAGGACAATGGTAGTGTTTTGAGACAGAGCTTGATTAAAAAAATCAGATATCAAGACAATGTCAGGTCATTTTGCCTAATGCTGAAAGCTCATCAAGTCTAAATCCTGCCTCTGGACTCTCTTATCCCTTGATCATCTGTCCTGGCAAAGCAGGGCATATGGTATGTCTGGAACTAAGGAGTGTCACAGGATACAAGACTTTCAGTGCTAAAACCAGAAAGTCTCTCTCTGGCAAACTGGGATGAGCTGATTACATAAAGACCCAACAAAATAAAGTTCCTTACTATAGGGAAACACCAAATAAGTAAGCAAAGCCAGTTTGGGATTAAGTACAGTATTCCTTTGGCTATTGTGGTGGGTTTAAAAACAAACAAACAAACAAACAACACTGGCCCTATAGATCTCAACTCAACATGTTCAAGAACCACACACATAAGCAATAGCAAGCCAATAGAAGGAACCAGAACCCTGGTCACCCTGAACTTTTCTTAAAAGTTCTTGAATTTATATTTCAATTCAGGCTCTGAAATCCTCTTAACTCTTGTCTCTTTTCCCCAAAGGTACCGAAGACTATTAGATGTTGGGTTTCTGGGTCTTATTTTGGGTCTTGCACTGATTTTGGCTTCACTGTTGCCTTCCTGATTCTTCCTGATTAAGAAGACCTGGAGAAGCACAGGCCTGCAAAACAGAAAATTGTGGTTCGATTCCCAGTCAGGGCACATGCCTGGGTTGCAGGCTGGTTCCCTGCAGGCCAGTTCCCAGCAGGGGACGCACCAAAGGCAACCATACATTGATGTTTCTCTCCCTCTCTCCTTCCCTTCTAAAGATAAATAAATAAATAAAAATTTTTTAAAAAAGAAGACCTGGAGGAGGACACCCACACTCAAAGCACCCAAGATGGAAGGACCTTAAACAGAAAAGAAGGTACCAGAATCCATCTTTGGTTGCTAATAATGAGAGAGCCACTTAAGAAATTCTCTACCTCTCTGGGTAGAAACTTTGAAACAATCAGGGGCACCTGTGAAAACCTTTTGCTTTCACCATACAAGCATCATATCAGATGAGTCACCTTTCGGATCCACCAACCAGGGTCTTTGTTTCACTTGCACAACTAAAATTAGCAGCCCATTCACAATCCATAATGGCTGGGGAATTATCCCATACACATGAGACAAAGGAGAGGAATCCAAAGAGGGGCCTCTTCCCTAAATCTCATGCACGAGATTCTTCTTAAAGAGGCACTTTCAAGCATTCAATTTGCTGCAA
Organism: Artibeus jamaicensis; assembly: GCF_021234435.1. NCBI lineage: Eukaryota > Metazoa > Chordata > Mammalia > Chiroptera > Phyllostomidae > Artibeus > Artibeus jamaicensis. The sequence continues at coordinate 3,582,179 of NW_026522046.1, read as the reverse complement.
TTATAGCAATCAAAAAAGCATTCAGCCTCTTTTTGCACCTGATGAGCCAGCTCACACATTTTCCTCAACAGTGGTGGGGTGGATGCTAATGAAGCTACCACCCCCTTGGTTCCCGCTTCAGGCATCAATACCACCCCAACTCCCACCCTCACAGCTGGCTCACAGTCCAAGGCACTTAGTCTTGTCAATGCCACATGATACACCTCTAGGCACCCAGACCCTCAAGGGCTCACTGGTTCTCCAGGAAAAGAGGGCAAGTGGCCTTTGATATTGGCTTGAATATCTCTACCCACAAGGCTGGAAAATAACTGATTATGGACAGCCTCCTCCATTTTTTAAGTTTCTAAAGGCTGATAAAGAAGTTCCTGCAATGAAAACAGGTGCAGGTGTAGCGTCATGGAGAAGCCGGGCTTGTCTGATTGCTGAATTGTCCCAGCTTCCATGGCACTTGAATGGGAGTTTTGTGAGTACACAGTCTCCGTAGATTGCAGGGACCGGCTGCGGCTGGTGGCAGGGCAGGGTGGAGGGGTCTGTTGATTAAAGGCCCATTAACCAAGCACAAATAATTCTCAACTTCCTCTTCTCACCTGCTTATTTGTTTTAGTCTAATGATTCTTGCAAGAGCTGAGAATGTTATTTAATTATTCCAAAACCCCATACTGCTGCTACTATTACTCCTTCTAGAGCATGTAGTTCCCAGAAAGGCATCTGTAAACATTTTTATGACCCACTCCAGGCTTGCCAATAGATCTACAAAGTCTGAAACTACTCCAGTCGGGCTGGTATTGAGTTATCTACATAGGCCACCTCTGTGCTACTAACTTGTGAAACACTCTGGCTGCTCACTCTCAAGGACACTGCCCACAGTCCTTAGGTCATTAGACACCATGTTTGTCTCAATCCCCACTAAGAGTCTTTGAAAACAATTTGCAAATGCTCCTTGTTAAAGATGGTCACTAAGCCCAATGGGGCATTCTCTCATGTTTCTCAGTCTCCTCATGTGTAAAATGTCGATAAAAAGGATAACCAGAATTTTAGAGGGTTATTATGAGTCTCAAATGAGATGTTTGCAGAATACCTAATGTTTGATTGTGTAGGTGCTAAATGAAAGGTGATTATTATTTTATTATTGTTTCTGCCATGTCTATTGTTATATTATTTTTAAATAACTTTCTCTGGAATGTCTTTTTATCTGCCAATCTGACAAGTTCCCCTAGAGCAAGGCAGCTGTAGTGTCCATTTGCCCAGACATTTTACCAGGCAGGTAGAGAAAGGCAAGAACATTGGAATGAGAGCCAGGAGCTTCTGGCTGGAGTACCGACACTGACCATTATTACCACATTCCTCTCTCTAGTTGCCTTTCATGAGGTGTCCGTTTGTTTCCTCTGTGCCCTCATTCTTCCTTCCCTTCACAAATCGCCTCACCTATTGAAATCCTACCCCTTCTTCTGGCTCATGCCCACCTTCTATGAATCCCCTCTCTGGTTGTCCAGCCTACACTGACCTCTTTTCCCAGAACTCCAGTCTTAGTAAGTAATTGCTTTTTAAAAACTTCCCATTAATATGTAGAAAAATACAATCTTCTCTGTCATTTTGCAAAACTCTTTCCACTACTGTGTTTTCTACATTTATACAGCACTTCAGGGCAAAGTTTGGCAATCAATGTCCCAGTGGTGAAATCTGGACTACTTTTTCTTTTTGCCTGCTCTAGAGCTAAGAATGGCTTTTGTATTTTAAATGGTTGAGAAAAGTCCAAAAAAGAATAATATTTTATGACACATAAAATTTATATAAAGTGTTGATTCCAGTGTCTGTAAATAGTATTTTTTAGAACATGGTTGAGCCCATTTGTTATAAGTTGTCTACAGTAGTCTTCACACTACAATGGCAGAATTGAGTAGCTGCAACAGAGATTGTATGCTACCCACAAAGCTTAAAATATTTATATCTGGCCCCTTGGAGAAAAAGTTTGCTGACTCTTGCTTTAAAGTATAAAAACCCATTCATATTTGCTCAGTCACTTGGTTTTCATAATAGGCCTATGGTAACACTGCCATTTTCAGAAGTTCAGAAAAGTGAGGCCACTTAACCCAAAATCACACAGCTTCAAGGATGCAGAACTGATAGCCTCCAACCCACTTATCTGACCACCTCAAGACTTACGCTGCTCTTCAAGTTAGCCAACATTTCAGGTAGCTCTTTTGGCTTGTAATCTAGTCTTCATCACATGCCTCACTTAGCATCCTCAAGAAATCTGAGCCTGTGGAAATGGGAGCTTGCATCAGTGGCTCCCCAATCTCCCCCTCAAAGGGGTATAAATTGTTAGCAAATGAAAGTTATGTTGGAGCTGGTTGGACTACATCTTGGTAACCACAGTTCCTTCCTTGGCTAACTTTGATAAGGTTTAACAGGTGAGGGTGGGGAGGGAGGGTGTTGGTGCCATATTGTTGGTGACTACTTAGTGCCAGAAAAAATGTACAAATGAATGGCAGCTAATCTTTGCAAGGGGCAGACAGAGACCCTGGCTTCCATTCAAGCCATTGTCAGGGAGCTGCCTGCCTGCCTGACCCCTTTCCCAAGCCTCCTGCTCTCCTCCCTCTTTTCCCAAGCTCCTATCTCAAGTGCTCACTGGCTGTCCTTATTTTTTCCCTCACAGGTCCTTGGTCTTCAACCATACTCTTTGGCCATACTCTAGGGATCTTTCCATCCTTTCCCAGGGCCTGGGTGACTTGAGGCAAGTTACTTGTCTTCAGTGATCTCAGTGTCCTCATCTGTTGAATGAGGGTAATAATTCTACTTTCAGCAAAGACGATATGATCATATGTAATAATTTATGTAAAGTGTACTTAGCACAGTGCCTGGACTAATTGGTTGGACTCAATAAGTAGTAGTACAGTGGTACTACTGTGTCTTCATTCTGAATCTCTACAAAGGTAGGCACTAAGCCTCATCCTAGGAGACTGTTTCTTCTCCTTAGAAGCTTTATGACTTGGGCATAACACTCTCTCTATTCAAAAATGTCTGTTAATATGACTCTTGGCTTGGAGAAAGGGTGGTGGTTCTAACCAGAGCTGAGGCCCCTCAGTGGGAACACCAGGTTCCATGGAATGCCCTCCATGGCCCCTGGGACCACTAGCCAGGGCTTGCTCTCTCCTACAACCCAGGCTACAACCCTCCTACAATCTCCAGGCTTTCACTGGATAGTACCTTCCTGAGACTACACAGAGGGCCCAAGAGTGTAGTCAAAACTACCAAATATTACCTCTTATTCCATTTGAGTGATAGGTAACATGTTAGTGTCCTCCAGAGAAGCAAAGTAAATAAGATATGTATATAGAGAATAAGATTTATTATAAGGAATTGGCTGCCACAATGGTAGAGACTGGCAAGTCCAAAATCTGAAGCATGGACCAGCAGGTTCAAGATCAAAGAGTGGTGGTGGTGCATTTTTGGTTTGAAGGCAGTCAGAGAATTCTCTTTTGCTTCAGGAGATTAGTCTATTTGTTCTATTCAAACCTTCAACTTAGTAGGTAGGGCCTGCTCACATTTGAAGAGTAATTTCTTTACTCAAATTTGGCTGATTAGATGTTAATATCATTCAAAAATACCTTCCAATTTGACACATAAAATTAATCATTACAGATTGCATGCATGAATACTTTTTCCATTGTCTATGTCTGACAATTTGTATTTTTGTATGTGTTTCTAAAAAGAGTGTATTTGAGGAAGTAATGGTACTGAACCAAAATGGAGGTTCAGTTGCCTGCCACCACCAACAGGCAAATTCTGGAGGCAGAGATTGGTGAGAGAGAAAGAAAGTCTTTGTTCAAATGTACAATCTGAGAGAATGGTAGGCTCTTTTCTCACAGCCCATTGCCTCTGGGAAACCCAGAGGAAAACCCAGCCACCCTCAGCCAGACCACAACCAAAGGCGGTGTCTAGAGTTCCTTCTCCCATTTAAAGTACCAATCCTTGGAAATGGTGGGCAGCTGCTGAGGAGTCATGCAGGCAGTTCAGCTTTTCTCCCACTCACTGTCAGGCTTTAGGCTCCCTCTGGAACCATGTGTGCGGCTAGCGCTGTCACTGGCCTTGTGGTTTCCAGGGCCAGAAAGTCCCCAGCACATACCAGCCAGAACATTCTTGAGGTGGGATGAAAATGCATCCCTTCCTTCCCCTGGGTTTATATTCCTTTTCTCTGTGGGACAGACCAGGTGCTTTCTCCACTCAAACTTTTGCACACTTCAGGTTGGTCTGTTCCCAACCAATCCCTTCTTTACCCCAGGCTAGACTGACAGGTTTCTTCAATCTAGCACCTCCCCCTGCCTCTATTTTTACTTCTATGGTACCCGTGCCTGCCTTCCCCTGGCCCCACTCCCCAATAAGGTACCCGAAGGGTGTAGGAGGCTGTTCCTCCCATCCAATTGTCTTCCTAGCTTTGTACATGCTTTTGTGGTACAATACTTCCTCCTGTCACCATCTTGCCTGGGGACAGGTTTCTGCCTCCAGGTATTAGTAAAGCAGTTGGAGAGCCATGTGAGATTTCTTCCTTTGTTCAGTGTGGTCTCATAGTAATAAACTCTCCTAGGCAGTAAGACTGTCTCAATTGTACAAGGTGTTTTTCAGTCCACACTTTCGTTGGTTTCTCACATAGGACTGGTAGTCAACTGGTTCAATGTGCTCATTTTTCAGATTGGGGCACTAAGACTTGGATGAGAGAGGAGGCTTGTCAGTGGTATCCTATACAATGGCAGGAGAGCCAGGCCAGCTGTGTAGGTATCCCAGTAGAGGTTTTTCTAGGACTTTTCTGGCTCCTTAACCAAGATTTGTATGATTTACAAATAATGATGCTACAATTCAAGCTGCTGCTTTAAGTAGGTTTGGGATTATTTCAATCAAGGGTCTGTAGGAAAAATTGTGAAAGACCAATATTTAGTGGTTGTTCCAATTGTAACAGAGTGCAGCCAGAGCCCCTTAAACAAAGGATATGAAACAGGGACCAGAACTCAGAGTACCCAGGAAATATGGAAATATAGGATATCCCCACCCCCACAAGTGTGGACTGGGGGACAAGACCCAAGGAGTGGGGCCACCAAAGAGTTATTTTGCATATCAACAGCTGGCCAGCTTCATACCTGATCTGCAAAAACAGTTATTTTGCATATCAATAGCAGGCTAGCTAGGGAGATGGGAGTGACTGACCAGGGATGTAACTGGGAGGCAACTCTCTCAGGTTACAGAGCCTACATGAGAGTTTGGAGATGGTTAGTTCCATACCATAGGGCCACACCTGCCTGGACTAACTATGGCAGTCAAGAAAGGCACTTGCTGGCTCAGGAAGCAGGAAAGCCAGATGTAGCAGCTATGTGAAACTCTTTCCTAGTGGTTTGAAAGAACGCAAGAGAGACAACGCAGCACATGGAACAATGTGAGACCTCGTGGGAAGAAAAGGGGTGAAAAGACTTTTGCTGGTGGGCCATGAGAAGGTGCCATGTGGTTTAGGATTAAGAACTGAAGATCTTGGTGGTAACACAGCTGATGGTGCTGGGAACCATGGGAGGCCTACCAGCTGTGCGTGTACTACTGGGAATCTAGCCTTGCAGTGGGCTTCTACTTTTTTCCCTGAGAAATGGTACCCCTGACTGGCCTGGTTAGGCAAAGGGGAGGGGGAAGGCTGTGTATGTTCCTGGGTGTTTTAAAGGACTTTGAGATTCTAATGGCGACATTCTGCCATTACTCTAAACCTGTATAACTTCTTTTTTTTTTTTTAAATATTTTATTATTTATTTATCTTTAGAAGGGAAGGGGGGGAAGGAGAGAGGGAGAGAAACATCAATGTATGGTTGCCTTTTGTGCGTCCCCTGCTGGGAATTGGCCTGCAGGGAACCGGCCTGCAACCCTGGCATGTGCCCTGACTGGGAATCGAACCGCGATCGTGTGGTTCGCAGGCCCGCGCTCAATCCACTGAGCTATACCAGCCAGGGCTTAAACCTGTATAACTTCTGAATAAATAGTTCCTTTTTTACCAAACTCAGGTATTGAGAGCCATAATTCCTAACATCTGGTAGTGGGCAAAGACTCCACAGTGACAGAGAGACCTCAGGGTAGGAGGCTTGTTTTAGTAACAGTATCTGGGCCCCCACGATGGAGTCCATTCTGTGACACAATGAGCTTGTCCACCTGGGTAATCTCTGCCTCTCCCTGTCTTTGACTAGGCTATTTTACAAGTCTGTCCAGACAGAAACTAAGTTGTAGAAAACTGATAGTAATGCAAATAATTCTTGTCCACAGAAGTGCAAATGGACCTGGAGATAGTGACCACTTTTGCAACCTTTTGTAAACTTACTTCAGCAGTCCTCATTTGACTAAAACTATGTGGTACAATAAGCTTGCTTTTGAATTTATTGTAACCTTCATTAATTACTAAGTTAAATAAAATATTTGCTGTGTATTCATTTTATATCTGTGTGAGAATCATGATTACATTCTTTCTTAAATGTGTTCTTTAATAGGTCTTAGTGGGAACAGCACATACACCTTATCTCCTTATGTAGTGTGAACAACAATACACAGTAGAAGAACAAATTGAAGCTCCTATGAGTTTCTGAACATGATGGAGAATAGCAGCTCATTTTGGTGTCATAAAGCAACTTCGCTTTTATCATCTCATTTGATTCTTACAGTCAGCCAAGAAGAGCAGACAGCACTCTCATTTCACAAATGGAAAAAAATGAAGATTAGAGAAAAAAACCTATGTTATAAAGCCAAGATTTTAATAGCTAGAAGAGGAAGATCCAGGACCTCAGCATAAGTCTCCTCAGCATAAGGCTCATGCCCTCCATTAAGCCAAATATTCTTGCTGAGAAATGCAGCAGCTGGATCCCAGAGTGGGAGAACTACTGTTTCAGAAAAGAGAGCCAAAAATTCAGATGTAATGGATGTTTCTGAAAAGTCAGAGTTTCATCACCAAGTATGTTATTCAACTCCCTTTCCCTTGCTTCCCTTTGGGAACAAAAGCTGGTTTTACATTTTAATGGATTTAATTACCTCATGGAGATCTGAATGGATAAAAAAGGAACAAGGAGTGAGGATGCAACTATGGTCTGTTGAACAGCATTTGAATTAATTCAGAGTTTTCATCTCTGTGATTAGTGTGGTTATTAGTGTTAATACTTGAAATGCGTGTCAACACCGTGTTACTGTGAATTTGAAGCGTTAAAACAGGCCTGATTTCCTAGTATTTGTTTGTTTACTTATTATTCAGACCATTCATGATTGCTACGATGCTGACATATAAAACTCCCCTTTGCATTCAACTTCTCAGCTTGATTTAATAAAGAATAATATTGGGCCTCATTTAGTCGATGTTTAATACTAATAGTTGTCTTTATCTATTTTGGTGGCTTCCCTGCTGTGGACATCCTCTCCTTTGTCATCAGACCACCGTGGAGAGTCAGATAAGTCTTGGAGCTTATGGAACAGTTTGAATTGGGGTTTAGGATACCAGGTCTTTGTTTACTCGAACTCTTGGAGTGACCATGGGAAAGGCATGCCTCCTCTTTAGGCCACAGTTTCCTTTCTATAAAATAAGCGGTTTATATGAGATGGTCCCTGTTCCATTTCAGCTGTATGGTTCAGGGAGAAAATCAGAATGGAGAGATGACTGGAGAGTTATAGAAATGTAAAGTTGTGACTAAGAGATCATCTACTCTGATACATTAATTTTTCAGTGAGAATAATGAGACCTAAAACAAGTCAAAGATACCAGGTTATGGTCAGAGCTGGTGAACCTGAATGCAGATTTCTAATAATTTCTAATCTGCATTCTAATAATTTCTAATCAGGTGCCATTTGCTTCTTTTACTTTAGTTATGATAATGTAGTTTTAAAATAGAGTAAATAATAGATAGTGAGACTCCCATAAAACTTCTGCCTAGTTAATATAAATGTTGACTTTTGGCTGTGTCTGCCCTTCCTGCCTCCTACTCCCCCTTTCCTCTCTCTCTCTTAACATAATATTAAAATCCAGCTGAATTTAAAATCCTCAAATGACCACCCTCTTAAGCAATCACCATCCTAAGGTTTATATGCATTATTCCTATGTTGTGGTGGTGTTGTTAATATTTTTATTACATGCGTACTTGTTTTCTATTTGATTCATTGCACTTTATTCTGTTTTCCCCTCCACTGGTTTGAAATTATACCTTCTATCTCTTTTAGGTGTTACCCTTACATTTTTATATGCGTAGTTGATGTTCCAAATGATCTGTATTTAATCAGAATCTGTACTCTGCTCCTAAGCAGAACCAATAATTCTTATCTTAAATCACATGTAATTGGTTGTCAACAATTTTGTTCTGCCTATTTAAATTCCCTAACTAGTAATTATTTTAATAGCTTGTGTTTAGTTAGATTTAGACACATTACTTATATACATTACTTATTTCTCATAATTTATTCTTGTATCTTACTACTTTAACACATGGACATTATACTCCATTGTCTTCTGTTTTCTAGATTTTTCTATAAGAAGTAGTTTTTAGTTCAATTTATGTTTTCTTGTTGATAATTTCTCCTTTCTCTTTGGTAATTTTAAAGATCATATTTTGGTGTTCTATACTTTTGCTTCAAAGTATACAGGTGTGGGTGCACTTTTCTTTCTCCTGCTTTAGTTGCATTGTAAATCTTTAATCTGAGAGTTCATGTCTTTTTTCAACTATGGAAAATCCTCAGCCATTTTCTCACTAAACACCAACTCTCTCCCATTTTCTCTTCTTTCCCTTTGAGCTCCTATTAAAAAGATGGCTGGCTGCATCTTAGTTAATGTCCTAAAATTTGTCTTTCAGGCACTAGTTTTGTCTGCGAGGATGTCTAATCTGATCTCTAAACTGTTCATTAAGTTTTAAATTTCAATACCTTTGCTTTATTCTTGTTTGTTTATAGAAGTACAAGTTGCTTTTTTTCAGATATGTCTACTCTTTTTTCATGGGATTTTATTTTTTATAGTTTGATCATTAATGTCACGTATTTAATCATTTTAAATATTTATTTTATAATCTCCCTTTAGATGGCTTTGATCTAAATCTTGATATACAGATCCTCCCATTGTTGTATATATTTTCTCTCATTTTGTGCGTGTGTGCATTATGTAGTTTTTGAGTGTGAGCATATTTTTAAATGATGATATGGGGTGGGTGGGATATGAGTTGTAAAAATGTCACCCTAGAGAATCTTAGCGTTTGCTTTTGCTGAGTGCCTCAGAGGTGCCATGACCCCAGAAACATTTTAATGTAAATCTTGATCTTAAGGATGCCTGCAAAACACAGGTCATGTAAGTCCCCACATAGTGTGGACACATGAAGACTTTTCTTCAGCACAGAATCTCAGCAAAGACAAGCTTCTTTATAACCTTTCTTGGGTGGTGTGGTAGGCTGAATAATGGCTGCCAAAAGTGTCCAGGTCTTAATCCCTGCTGTTTGTGAATTACCTTATATGCCAAAAGAACTTTGCAGAGGTGTTTAAGTTAAGGATTCTGAAATTGGGAAATTATCCTGGATTTTCCAAGCGAATCCTAAATGTAATCACAAGTGCCCTTATAAGAGAGAAACAGGGAGATTCGACTACAGAGAGGAGAATTCAATAAAGATATTGGAATGATATGCTTTGAAAATAGAGGAACAGGCCATGAACAAAGAAAAGAAAGAAATGCAGAACTAGAAGGTGGAAAAGGCAAGGAAATGAATTGTTCCCCAGAGCCTCCTGAGGGGTACAGTCCTGCCAATACCTTGATTTTAAACTGCCGACCTCCAGAATTGTTAGAGAATAATCATGTACATGATTTTTGAGCCACTATGTTGTGATAATTTGTTACAACAGTAATAGGAAATTAATATGGTTGGTTAGCAGTGTTTTTCTAGTCCTCTGATTGGGACTGCTGTTCTGTACTTCAAAGAGCTCTGTAGGAAGACTTGACTGGATTTGCCATGAATGCTGGCAATGAGGAATTAGTCACTTCCACCGTGTCAGGCTGGGAAGATATTCAATAACAGGATTCCACTATGTCTGGGATGACAAATCAGCTTTGAGAGGAATACAAAGCAACAATTCCATGATTCTGAGCCTTTTTCAGTAGCCAAATCAATGATATATCATAGTTGTCAGGGGCAGTGGGATAAAATGTGGTATTTGTATTCAACGTGTTTTATAACTTGTCACATGAATGGAAAAACCACTGTGGGCAAATTAAGTTGTACATCTAAATTTTCTCATCTGGAAATGGAACTAATAACGGTGTTTCGCTTACAAAATTGTGGTGAGGCTCCAATTAGATGGTGCATGTTAAGTGCCTGGGTATTAATACACTTTAGCCTTACAGATAGACTCGGGGTCTCTGTAGGGGCTTGGCCCTAGAACCTTATCCAAGAATTCTAGAAAGAGAACCTAGTGACTATAAAAGATTCATAGAAAATTTTGAGGACTTAAAAACAAAGAAAATAAAGTTTTGTCATCACCAAAGCTCTAGAAAGCAAAAGATTCTGTTAATTATGGGAGGAAAAGGGGTTAGTTTAACATAGAAATGGTCATGTGATAGCCATGTTGCTCATTCCACAAACGTGTCCGCAGGGTGGTACTCTCTGCAAGACTAGAAAGCAAGTGCAGGGAGGGAGAAAGATATCAATAGCTGCTCTCACATGTATAATACCCAACCGAATTGTTCTAACAGATCACAACCCTGCAAGTAAGTATCACAGGCATCCTCTGACATGGAAAGTGCATTTTACAGATGAGGAAACTGACCTCCAAGTTTAATAGGGACAAAGCTGACCCTCAACCCAGCCTCCTAATTCAATACTATTGGCCCCATACCACAGACGACAAGGTGAGATCTCTGATTTCAATGAGCTTAGAGACAAGACAGAGCAAAACAAGGGGTCAGGGTGAGAGTACTACCAGGTAAATGTGACCACCATGAGATATAAAAGGAGAAACAAATAAATAAAGGTTTTAGGAAACTAGGAAGGGTGTGATCTGGATCGGGGTGGAGGTGTCTGGTAATGCAATGCAAGGCTTGATGGAGAGGCATTAAGACATGCGTAGCCTTTTTAAAATTCTTCATCTAGAAAAAGAAAACCCAATAACTCCAAAACACTACAAATGGTTTCTGACTATGTCAGGATGTGGTGCTGTATTCTCTATTCCATGAGCAATTCTTTTGTACATATTATATGTAGGGGATTGATCACACTGGAAAGAAAACCACCACATACCATGCAACCAGCCTGAATTAGGGAAAGGAGCACAACTGGCCAGGAGGCCTGCAGTCTAGCACTGACACTGAACATGGTCTTCTGTCACTTGTTTTCCCTTCAGCTTTAAATTCTTCTGCACATAAGGAATCTACAATTCTCTTGCAGCTCTAACAGGCCCAATTTGAATAGCGAGGATGTTTATCTTTTCTTTTGTCTTCTCTTTCATTACACAATCTCTTTTTCATTGTCTTAAATTGTTTTTCTTCTCTCTTTTCTTTGTTTCTTTCTCTGCCCCTTTTTGGGCTGGTTCCTCACTCCCCTCCCTCATGGTTATTCTCCTTCTCACGGTTAGTGTCTGAATATTTTCTTCTTCATTACCTAAGTACATGTAAATTGGCCATGTTGCTGAAGCGGAAACAATTTTTTAAATTGGTTAAAATGTGCCAACGTCAAACATGACGATTTCTTCCACTTTTGGACTCCTCATGATTTTAATCACCCCAAATCATCCATTCAAAAAATGACAGCATGAGGACCAGATTCCCTCAGCATCAAATTTTTTGATTTGTCCTTTGATGGGATGTGTGTATGTGTGTGTGTGTGTGTTTTATGTTCACCAGAGTTGTTATTGTTAGTGGGTCTGAGCATTATTTAACTCCCTGAGTAGCATCGAGCATCTGCTGTGTGCCAGCACTGGCTGGAGAAGTCAAGATAAAAAATGTAGAATATCTAGAGTATCTGCAATCAGGTTGAGACTTGGGGGTGTGGCGGATGAAAGCACATATATGCATGGTTCAAAGCAAAGAAGCGAGCTTTGGCTGCATTATGATGATATTTTAGCTTAGCACAAGGCAAAAATCTCCTTATTTTTATATTCAGCAGAGTGTTTTAGGGTGTTGTTAGACACATAGTCAGCTGCAGCAGCCTGGGAACAAAATTGCCACAGAGGCCTGATAATCCCTGATGAAGGGCTGTCTGTTAGCAGCTGATTTAGAGAATAAGAGTTAGGCCTATTAACTGCCTTTCTAACCATCAAATTTCTGTCTTGGGACTCCTACATTCACAAATATCATTGCAGAGAGAAAGAAAGAGAATTGGGACCCAGAGGGACCATAAACTTGCTGACTCAATCAGCCATGAATGGAAACCAAAGACCAACAAAGCTGGCAGATCTGGCCTGGGTTTCAGGCAAAAAAGAAAGAGAAAACATAGCACTGGGTACCACTTGTGTAAAGTAAGCCAGGTCACAAGTAAACTGGGCTCCCTGAATGTACTATCTCTGGACAATCGGGAATTTCTCCTGCCTTTGGAAGAAGGAGTAGATTGAGGGAATGCACTGCATCAGCAAGAGCTGGCGGAACTCCCATCAACACAGGAGGAGTCACTGACCCATTGTAGCTTGAATGAGTTTAAAGGAGGAAAAGAAATATTCTCTCATCCATCAGGGCCCTGGATAAAAGACATTCCTAATGAGGAGAATAGAATCAAAATGGAGGAATTTGCTCAGCCCCAAACCAGGTTTGAGACATGGACAAAGAATTATACCTGGAAACATGGTGAATTATATTCTGATTTCTAAGAAAACGTTCAGATGAGCAAAGTGGCTTAACCAAGACCACACTGTAGAAATAAGGCAGAAATAGGTCTTTTGATGCCAGGTCTGGGGTTCCTGCCATCTCACACAGCTGCAGGATAATAGGCACTCATCCAGGCATTGCCTGGGGCCACAGCAAGTGGGCTGACCACCTGGGACTAGGCTGAGTATGAAAGACGGGATTCCTGCACTTGGGGAGAAAGCAGGCCAGGGAAAATGGAAAAAGCAAGGCACAGGCTTAATCATGGAAGAGATGGAGACCAGAGTGGTCTCCCAGAAATGACCATGGAGATAGAAGGCGAGGCCAAGGTGGGGTTTGATTGTGAACTGAGACAGGAGCCAGTGACTGGGCAAGAGTGACCATGTCAGGAGGCACCTACAGCCAGCCCACCTAGGGCAGGATTCTTCAGCTAATTCATCTGGGCCTCAGAAAATCTGCTGGTGTGCTCTGGGCTGCTATATTAATTTATGAAAAATATTTTGTCCTGAATAGAAAACAGACTTCTAGCTTCCCCTACTTGGATGGTGAAGTGGGTCCTTTTAGAAAATCCAAATGATGTGGGAGCCCATGCATCCCTGGACCTTCTGCAGGCACATGATAAATGTCTAATCTGCCTTACGACACCAGAGAGTGGACATAAATTTGCCTAATATAGTGGTGGGAACTTAAGGGGTTTTTATAGACAAAGTGTCTCTAAAAGTGAGATCAGGATGTGTCGTTCTCCTAGCACATCAATATGTTCACCAAACAGGAAGATTATCTGAGCCTCGGGGACCAAGTTTTTCACTGGAGTCTTACTGCCACAGATTTGAACATGACCCTGTAACTAACATTGTGACTTTGGAATGAGATGATGGTTTGAAAGCTGAGTTTGCACCCTTATTAACTCCACGGTTCTGGGCAAGTTATTTTATTCCTCTGAACTTCAGTTTCCTCATCTGTAAAGAAAAGATAACAATACCTACTTTAAAGTATTCATCTAAGAATAAGATAGAATCACCCATGTATACAGACAGCACTTGGACAGAGAATGTGCTCAGTAAAAAAGTGCAGTTACTCTTGGTGCCAATTGTTATTTAGTACAACATAGAATATACTAATTATTTGCTATAGGACAGTGATTCCTAAACTCTAATGTTCATAAGAATCACCTATGGAGTTTGCTAAAAATGTGGACCCTGGGTCTTATCCCATTTCAAGAGATTCTGTGGTGAAGCTCTGAAATAAGCATTTTAGCAAATACCCCCAGGTGATTCTGATGAAGTGGATCAATAATCACATTTTGAAAAGACGTGCCATAGAATTATACTTTAGATTTTAAATCTGACCTCTTGTTTATAGCTGTCAAAACTGTCCAGGTGAGGCACATGCCCTAAAGATTTCCAAGTCCTCTTTCTCACCCTCCCCTCTAACCCCAAGCACAGTGGAAGTAGCAATAGGACTACTCGTACTGCTTCACCTTTGGGTATTTTCTAGAACAGTAGCTCTCATTTTCAGCAGCATATTATAATCACTTGAAGAGCTTTCAACCATTCTGATGCCCAGGCCACACCGCAGATCAATTAAGTAAGAATTTCTTGGTGGCCTTAGTCATGAGATTTTGTGAAGCTTGCCAGGCGATTTCTTCGTACAGCTAAATTGAGTGTCACTGTTGGAGATCTTCTTTTCCATATTCCTTTCAAGTCTCTCTGTCGTCTCCATCTATACCTTGCTTAAATCTAGGTATTGTCTCTCTCTCAAAATTTGTCTGGTCTGGGTTTACACAATGAGTTTCCTGATTTCATTGCCATTTTTTCCTGATCCAGTGATGCCTCCCACCTGGCTCCATTTGGTACTGATGTCCTACCCACCACTCTGTCCACATTTATAAGATACAACATGGTAGCTCCAGAGTGCTCGTTGGTTTTTACACAGGGGATCAGGTAGAAACATACCACCATTTTTCAAATGTTTTTTGCCATTTCCTCCTGCTACAGTGTTTTCCCTACTCTTCCCTATTTATTCTGCCAGAAATCAGGCAAAGGTCTCCTCTGTGAAGCCACCTCTAACTATCCCATTCCGAGGTAGAAAGATCTCTGTTCTGAATTTCTCCAGTAGCATTTACATCATGTGTCATGATATTATTATGTCTATATAATGAGAGTGGAAGGTGTGGAAAAACTGTAAGTGCTTGGGATAGAAGTTTATACTGAGATGGATATAAAACAGATCAGAACTATTGTACTTTGCTTAAATTCAAATAGGGACTACTTATTATTCCAGGGGGAATTAAGGAGGTCTTCTACTCTGTGATGTGACCTGCACCATGATTTCCTTAAAATCCTCAATAAAATATATAAATCATGAGAAAATGGTTGATAAGAGTAGATTTCTTGGGGCACTGGCATAGAAACAAAAAGTAAGCAGAGGGCTGTAATGAAAGTCTTAGGATGCACTGTGGAATGTCACAAGTTGTAGAATGTGAAGTAAGGCCAAGTTACCCAGACCTCCAAGGAGCACAGTGGATTCTTCAGCCATCTGGGTTCCACTGGAGCATCCCCTGTGCCCACTAAACTCTCTCACTGTACCTGAACTCCCCAGTGTCTAGCACAATTCTTGGCACATGGAATGCTCTAAACAAGTGTTTGGAGAATGAACAATTCTCAGCACATAATTCAGGCTTTCTCCTCAAGTCAAAGGGATCACTAAGAAATCTGAATTGTCTGTGGCTATTTTGTGCCCAGACTGAATTCTCTTTCATTCATCACTTAGATGCTATTGAACTTGTTTCTGCAAACTCTGTTACTCCAAATTTGATTAATTTGAGCTCAAAATGACATTTCAAAATCCCCTGTTCCTAAATACAGAGCTCATCAGAAAAGCCCCCTACTAGTTACAGGCTCTCTTCATTGAAATATGATCTTGCCAGCCAGACAGCAATGTGTATTCAGTGGAATTCAATTTTCCTGATCACTGGCTTCATCCATCAGTCTGTTTGCAAAGGGCTGATACAAGCTTCAAGCCACCTCTTATGGGTGGCAAGTGAGCCGCTATTATTTCTGCATGTGAAAGCATTGTTAGACTCTAATGATGGCATTCTGGAGGATCGCTTTGTTATTGTTGTTTTAAGTTTTATAGAAATCCTGTCATGGGTCAAGACTTTTCACTATGTGTTCATATTTAATTTTTACAAATGACATTTTGTGGGTGAAGAATCTGAGACTTGAAGAACTTGAGGGGAATTGTCCATGGACACTGGACTGGCAACCTGTGGAGACAGGACTAAAATGCAGTTCTTTTGATTTTGAAAGTGAGTACCATCCATTATGTTAAATTTTCTTCTTGGGAGTTGTCTTGGGGCTGAAGTAGGGGAAGCAGGGAGAGGCAATCAAGAAAGGAATTTAAGACACACTAAAGAAGAAGAGTGACTGCAGTTTATTATTCAACATACTAACTGCCTATCAATCCCTCCTGCGATCTTCACTGTGCTTGTATAGACATTTGTCACACCAGCCAGGAGGCCACACTAGGCCAGGGGCCTGTCCCTCCCCCATGAGGTGTGGGCTCCTTGGGGGTACACAGGAAGCCTGTGCACTCAGGGTAGCACCCAGTTCCAGAGGAGTGGTGAGCAAATGCAGGGCCAGAGAGGAGGTGCCCTGAGGGCAGGGCCTTACAGATGGAGGCCCAGGGAAGGACACTTTGGATCCCGCAGGAAAGCAACTTTCTCATTGAGTTTACCAGAGGGAATAACCTGGGTATCTGACTGAGAGGCCAGAAAACAGGAAGGGACCCACCCAAAATTCCAGGACACTTGGTAGCTTTGCCAGCCTAAGTCCATCTCAGGATAAACTGCGTGATCTCTTTTCTATCCCAGGCAGCCAGGAAAGTGTCTCTGCAGGACCTGGCATCACTCTACCCAAGTCAGGAACGATGAACACTGTATCTCTCAAGTTGCTCATAATTGTGTCAGTGATGTTCAAGTTGCTCATAATTGTGTTCCCTTGTAGCTACCCTCAATTTATAAAATGAATGGAAAATCTCAAAGGAAATCATGTTTTTGATGTACAGGCAAAGTTTGAGAGCAGCTGGAAGCACGCTTCTCTTTTCAGGTGATAACTAACTCTAACTGGTGTCAAGGCCTCCACTAATCAAGAATGACCCACGGTTTCTCTGAAAACTAAATTTTGCATTATGAATTTTCCCTCCACAAGTAGGACAGAGCCATCAGTTTTTAATTAGAAACTCTGTTTTCATAGACCTTCTACAGGGCCTGGTTAACCAAGGACAGGATCACATATGAGATCCATAGTAAACCTGAAGTATATAAGGCTGATGTTATTATTTCCATTTTGCAGATGAAGAAACTGAGGCTTAGACAATGGATGTGATTTCCCTAAGTTCACACAGCTAAATACCTAAATGATGGTGCTGGGACCTGGGTGCTGCGTTGTCTAGTTCAGTATCAGGCTGTGCACTAATGCTTGACTCCTGCCGACATCCAATGATCACAGTCGTGCTTTTATCATCCAACCTTGAATCATATTTGTTTCTCCTAGGAAAACACCAAGGTAGGTACAAACTGTTGTTTTAAATGTAATCCAATTCCACTACAAATAGAGAAACTTAAAGAAGTTATTCTGGTGTGCAGCTAAAGGTTGTAGTAGGGTCAGTGTCTGAAAAACCAATTCAGATTTCAACATTCAGTTTATGAAGCAAAGTCTAAGATGATCTTTCTAATCCTATTAAGATCTAACTCTTATTCCCAACTCAGCTGGTGAACTCCCATTACTTGGCAGGTCAGATAAACATTCTCGGTCAAATATTTCATTGCTTTGTTCTCACTCAGGCTAAATATTTGATTCCTTATACCACCGGAGCTTAAACATGTGTGTCTGTGTCTGGTGTGTGCAGGTGAGCACACACACACATCTGTGCTGTTTCTAAGCCCTGGTAAGTTTTAAAGCAGATATTATAAAGGTTGTCTGGAACTTGATTAATTGCCCTGTTCCAACTGCAAAAAATAGAATTAGAAATAAAAATATTTATTAAAAAATAAACAGGTACAGTAGCATATTATTGGCATATACACAGCATTAATAATCTCTAAAATGTGTAAAGTATATACAGTTTATAAAGCACTTTCACCCTCAAACATTTCTACTGTGACTCTCAACACTACCCCATCTATAAAGTAGGCAGAATAAGCATAAATATCAGCATCTTTTAAAATGAGGAAACAGAAAAATAGAACCAGATCTAGAGTCCTGTTTAGGAGCCTCTAGTCCAGCACCTTCCCCTGTGCTGTTATTTTCACATGTCTATGCATCTTCACTAACATTGTACTTACCAATATAAGAAACCATTGAAAGTGCTTTATGCTGACTCATTTAATATCTAGATGTTTATATTCTGATTCAAAGTGCAATAGACCTTCATTGGTTTTATACTCACCAAAATATAATGCAAGGTGTGTCTTGGGAAGGGGGCGTTAATTACAAAAAAAAAAGCTAACCATAAGCTGTGTAAACGGTACAACTTTAAGTGCTTTGTGCTACATTTGCACAACACTAAATGCTCTTCAGAATACTTTGTCCCATGCAATATTTTTATCTTCACCAGAGGCTTATGGGATGGGTGTTATGATCCCTATTGGATGTGGAAGGGAAGCTGAGGCTCTGTCTCCTGGAACTAAGTCACCTTAGCCATAAGGCATCTTTTGACAAGAAGGAATGCTGATGGATGGTGGATGCTGGGAGGCAAGAAGGAAGGGAAAAAGAAAAGGGTGGGGAGTGAGGTGGAGACAAAACCCAAAAAGTGTGGGGTGTCTCAGAGAACAAGGTCCTAGAAGCAAGGCGAGGGCTTGCTTTCAAGCCCCATGATCAAGGCCAGGCTTCTTTGGCTTTGTGCTTCAGCCTTTGCTGGCACCTGTCCTCACTTTCCAGATTTATCCTCCATCATGAACCATTTATGTGTTCAAGAGGCCATGCACACAGATGTTGTTCTCATAGGGCCTCTGTAATTCTGTCTGTATCCAGACTCTGGGGCCTGATAAGGAAAGGAAGGAGGCAGGTGGGAGGGGAACTGGGAGACCAGCAGCCATTGGGATGGAATAATTCTCAAGATGAACAGGCTGAAACATGCATTTGTCCTCCTAATTCATGGTGACAGCTCTGCCATATCTATAGTTGGGTGCCAGGACCACCTCACCCATGTCAGCACCCTGTGGTGCTGGGGTCTTGGGTCACAGTGAGGTCATAAATCATGGGCCATGATTTCCAATCACCACTCAGCAAGAACGCCCAGTAAAAAAATTTTACTTTAACAATCATTTGTAAGATGCTGAAAATAGGCACTATACCAAGATCTGGGAATGGATGTAAACTTTTATTTACTTAACAAACACACAACATTCACTTTATGCTAGGCACTGGTCTAATTGTTGTTGTGTGTTTTCTTTATCCTCATCCGAGGACATTCTTTCATTATTTTTGAGAGAGAGAGACATTGATGCTAGAAAGAAACATCAATTGGTTGCCTTCCATGCACTCCCAGACCTAGGATTGAACCTGTAACCTCGGTATGTGCCCTGACAAGGAATCAAACCCGCAACCTTTCAGCACACAGGACGACGCTCTACCCAACTTAGCCACATCAGCCAAGGCTGGTCTAATTGTTAACTAATTTAATGCTCACTCTAATAATAAAAGGGATATTATTATCCCCGTTTATAGATGAAAACACTGAGACACAGAAAGGTTAAGAAAATGAGGTCACACAGCTAGTGGCTGATAGAACTAGAATTTGAATCCATGCTGCATAACTTCAAAATGAATGCTCTTAGCCACCGTCTTTCAAAATCTCTGCCTTAAATATTTTGTACTCCATAGGACCAGACAGACATGTAGTCATAGTAGATTATAAGGCCTGTCATAATAATGATGTGTTCAAGGTACTGTGGAGAAAGTCTGAACAGCATATACTGCTCAGCACTTCTCTAGTCCTGGTGGCTGCTACCCTTGACCACCTCGAATACTATTCATGCTAGCCACCTACTAACCAAGTCTCGTATTTACCTCAAATACCAACTCTATCACTGTCAGGGAGGAGGATTGAAGCCTTCCTATTTCAGGAGTGCAGAGCGCATGGGGTCAAGATGGCCTGGCATCTGGTCCTGCTTAAGTTCATGCTCTCTAAATAGATGTCTTCTGCCTTAATCTTCTGACCAAGTCCCATGCCCTATTATTGGTCCAGTAAATTCTGCCCCTGCTTTGGCCCTGCTTGGGCTCTCTAGAGAATATACTGATGTCTTTTTGATGGGAAGGGGATCTGGCTGTAGTGTTTAAGCCCTCGTCTAAGATCACGTCTCAATGTGATCTTCTAGCTGCTAAAGGAGGTGGTCCCCTTTCCCCTCACTGCTTCACCTATATCTTGCCATCGCTTGGACTTGGAGGATGGCCTTCTCTGTGGAAGAGGGCTAATATTCAGTCGGTGGTCCTCAGGCAAGCTCACACTGGAACTTCTAAACAAGTCTTTGAAATCTTAAACAGCTTCAGGGATGAAAGCTCTGCCTTCTTTCTTCAGAGCTCTCTCCAATTTTACATCAGAGGTCCTGAGACTGCTGAACTATGTCTGTCCCAGACACCTCCCTTGCCACCCCCCTTGCTCAACCGTATGCCAGGACCACCATCTGCCTCCACACCCTGTGCATTCTATGCTCCATTCATCACAGCCCTTTCTTGTCCACTGTACCCATTTCTGCAAGATTGTTTTTGATGTCTCCTCCAGCAGCCTCTGTAATATGAGTAATTTGTCAGCAATCTTCATGCTTGAACTGTTCGTTTATATCAAAGTCTAGCCATTGGTCTCACCTTATTTTTTCAGATGTTTTGTCTCAAAAAATATAAACCATTCCTGACACTTTAACACACTGTCATTTTTCACTTAGCTTTTCCTTCTAGATCCATAAAACAAAATCTCTGATTGTATAATCAAAGGGAGCAGAAGATGCGGTTTGGTCCCAAAGCACTGTGATAAATAGGTTTGACATTTACTGAGTGTTTAAATAATTTGACATTATTGAGTATGCTAGGTACTCTGCTACATGCTTCTTTTCATTTCCTCATCTATCTTCACAAAGCTCTATGAAATCGGTTGTTATAACCATTTTAACAAGTGAGGAAACCAAGGCATAAAAAAAGTAAATAATTTGACTGAGTCACACCGCTAACAAATGGTGGAGCCAGTTCTCAAACCCAGGTTGTTTTCTGCCTTTGTTCTAACTACTTAACTTCTTTTTTCTGTGTCTTGGTTTCCTTACTGTAAAATAAGGGGGTGGGAGGGAGCATAGGACTTCAAAAGTCTCCTTCAGCTTGAGAAGAATGAAATTCCACCAGGGTAGTTTAAAGTTTAAGATGGACCTTGTCTTTCTTGCCATCTGCTTCTATGCTTCTCTGCTGAGAGGTGGCAGCACTGTCTCCAAGTCTGAAGGCTTGTCCTGTGAAGGGGACAGCTGGCTCAGTCTCAGAGGCCTGAAGCCAAAAACACCAGGAAATTATTATATTCAATTCCATAGTAACTTTCTAACAACCAAGACAAATTTAGCGTCTTATATGTGTTAGGAGCTTAATCATTTGTAGGAACCAATAAATAATTTAGAATATGGAAAACTTGTGGTGAAGGGTAACCTGAAGGCACAGCTTAGTCTAACTGAGAGACCCACTTTGGTTTGGAGTTAAGCTGCAATTTGAACATGCTCAGGGACTAGGCAAATGGACACCCCGCAGCCCCCGCCCAAAAATTTTTTTAAAAATGGGAATGGTTTGATATCATATTACCCAATATCTTCATTTTACATATGAGTGAACCGAAGCCAGAAGAGGGTAAAGAGTTTCAAGGTGACTCAATCATGAGAGAGTACCTGAGCTGCTATCACCTCTTGTTATAGTTAGAAAAACTTCATGGCACAAGGTCAGTGGTCGATGGCTTTACCTCAGTTATTGCACTTCTCACAAAAAGAGGAAGAACTGAAACCTGAATTGCCAGACCACCTGTTCTCCGTGAAGACTGAAGCAGTCCTTGCTGCTGTGCCCAGAGTTGACCGCTCTGCAGGAAAGCCCTTTTCCCAAAGGCATTAATTCAGATGGTGCTATAGATCTTTGCAACTGCAGCCCATGCCTTTGTTATTATCAGTACTTTGAAGAATATATTTAACAGTGTTAAACTCACTGAAGTTTTTCAGCTCAATCCAATAAAAAGATTGACCAAATTGACATTAGCATTTCATTAACTATTTTAAATAATACAAGCTGGTTGAACAACAATGGCAAGATGTCTCAGAATTAATAATATATTGAATTGCCCTTCAAATTTAAATTCTTCTGTGCTTATGAGACAAGTGGGAAAAGGAAATGTGGGCTGACAAAACCAAGATACTTCATCTTCATCAAAGAGGTGTACCTTTAAATCAATGAGAATGATTTGTTTGCATGGAAATTCTCATAGTAGGGTTCCAGGAAAAAAGTTGCAGAGTCAGAATGAACCCAAAGCCAGATTTTGAGTAAGGTCTTTTGAGACCTCCCACCAAGGCCCCTAAAGAAGCTAGTGGTGGAGGGGGCACAGTCAGGACCAGGACATTGGGACCTTTTCTGACTTGCAAGCTGACTCTGAGTGTGGTGGCTGTCAGTTCCAACTGCATCATCCACAGAATGCGTGCACTCAGCTCATGTGAGCTGGTTGAGTCAGAACACAGATCTAGTCTGACAGATGTTCACACAAAGCGGGAATGCCCAGGTTGTGATGATAGGAACTCAGTCAAGGGCAGCAACATGATGGCAGACTCCTGGTGAATTGCTTGTTTGAGCAGAATTCCAGGAGTCAATGGAGGGTGGGGAGCAAAATCAGGATCTGGTGCCTCAAGAAGAAAGGAACGGTAAGACCCAGGCAGAGTGTCTAGGCCTAGTCAAATGGCTAGTATTTATAAACACTACAGTCTCAGAAGGAAATTGGGGCAGAAAAATCTATTCATATTGACTGAGCAAGCACTGTAGGAAGTAGATGAAGACTATAGCTTGGGTAAGGGAGACTGTTAGGCCAGAGCCCACCTTAGTACAGTGCCCCCCAAGCCTAGGAAGCAGGAACAACCCTCAGACTCTCTGGGGAATGTGCTCTGTATACTCTGGGTGTCCAAGCTTGACTCTGGGAAGAGAAAGGGGGACCTCAATGCCTATCACCACACAAGGTCAGGAAGGCAGGGGCTGGAGTTCACGCTTTGAAGGCCACTGCTCATCTCCACACACATCATAGAATGGCAGAGAGAGGAAACCCATGCCATTCTGGTGACTCAATGTCTGGGCCTCTTTCTGTCACCTATTAGTGACCTGTCAGTACTCAGAGGCTCACATTTTCCACAGCAGAGATGGCCACAATCCAGTCATTGTGCTTCATCTACCTGGTAACATATTTGTGTTTAATAAATATCTACCCAAAGCCACAATCTTGGTTTATTTCTTAGGATGGTATCAACTTTGGGCACCAAAGCTCAACTTACAAAGACAAAGAGAGTGCAAGATAAATTGGGGGAGGGACGCCAGGGTTTCTGTGTCATGGGCAGTTGTGAGTCAGCAGCATATTT
This sequence comes from Artibeus jamaicensis, assembly GCF_021234435.1. Taxonomy (NCBI): domain Eukaryota; kingdom Metazoa; phylum Chordata; class Mammalia; order Chiroptera; family Phyllostomidae; genus Artibeus; species Artibeus jamaicensis. The sequence goes on along the minus strand of NW_026522046.1, from coordinate 3,558,729 downwards.
TTTTCAAAGATGGTCATAATCGGAAAAATAACCACCCGAAAAATTTCTCACCTTATCTAGCACCTGAACATTTTTAAAGCATTATGTAGTTTTGTGATAACAAAAACTTAGAGATATGACATCTATTTTTGTATGCTCATTTCAGTTACAAAGGGAAAGCTTCAGGCAATGAAGCCATTTGGCTACAGTTGCGTCTGTCGAAGTGTTTGATCCCAGACTTATTCCTATGGTCTTCTGAGTCCCAGACCCTTGGATGGTTAAAAATAAATAAATAAAATAAAATTGTACCAGATCCTTGTTAAAAACGGCCCGGCAGATTCTACTGAGCTAACTATAGTAGAGAAGAGACTTCAGTGAACAAGCTGAGCTCAATTCCAGTGAACAAAAAGCAGGAGGTTTCTTTTTTTTTTTTAGATTTTATTTATTTATCTTTAGAGGGGAAGGGAAGGAGAGAGGGAGAGAAATATCAGTGTATGGTTGCCTTTTGTGTGTCCCCTGCTGGGAACTGGCCTGCAACGCAGGCATGTACCCTGAGTGGGAATTGAACCACGATACTCTGGTTTGCAGACCTGCACTCAATCCACTGAGCTACACCAGCCAGAGCTAGGAAGTTTCTTTTAAAACAGGTAATAAACATGCTTTCATTCTTCACTGGGATAAAGAGGAAGAAAGAGAATAAAGTGAGAAAGGAATAACAGAGAGAAAAATCCCAGATCTTTTCCAAAGCAAATTTTGAAAATGTCTTGACTTTAAAAATAGGTAGATAGCTACTTTCGGAACTTGTAGGGCATTTGCTGGTGTATGTGGAAAGAAAAGTACGAAGGCCACTCAGGAGTGGGCAGTCAACATGATTAGGCTATTTGTATTTGCTAACCAGTGCTTATCAAAGTCAGGCCTCACCTTCCCACAGAGGCTGGGACTCTATCTTGAAGAGCATCAAAAGACTATCTTTTTTGCTGATTACATGTCAAAGGGATGGCTCTCAGGTCCTTGAGAAAGACCCTCCTGGGTTGTAAAAAATATATTCCAAAGGAACAGAGAAAGGATTATAATGGCAAATTTTCTAAAGTAAATGCTCTAAGAACAGGTAGGTCAGGGGCTTTTTGCCAGGTTTTGTCTGCAACAAACAGTAAAGTGTTCTGATGGTAATGAGACTTCTTAGGCGGGCTTTTAAAGGGGGCTGAAGTTGTATCCTAGGGATGTGGCCTTGAGCCAATAAAGGTCATGCCAGAGTTTGTTCAAGTGTCTTAGTGGGGCAGGTGGGTGGCATCATTTGTGCCAAGAGTTCTGCAGTCTTCACATGTCACCATGCCTTGAGGTCTGTCCATATTAGTGCTAGAATAAATGGATCTAAGGCTTCTGGAGATGTGTCCCTTACGCCAGCCCGAGAGAGAAGCCTGTCTGGTTTTGGAGTCCTGAAAATGCCAAGCCTCATAGACTCATGCCTACTCTCAATTTCTCACTTTCCTACTAACGTCCAAGCTGAAGAATTTCCTACTAGGCTAAAGGACTATCCCCCTGCTTTCTATCTCATGTCTAAGAAGTACCCTTGTCCTGTATCTGTTTGACAGCTATGGCCATGCACCCTGGGAAGTGCCAAAGTTTCCAATAAATGTATTCGCCATAGGCTCTGGAAACCTTGCTGAAAAGCTCAGGGGGAAGCAAAGATATTATTATTATTTTCCACTGTTTGCTTTATGTGGCATTCATTAGATGATTATAGCTGCTGGGATTTGGTGGATGGAGCAGTCTGTCTTGTCACTATATTTCTGAGCCAATCTGTAGCTACTCAATAATTACCAAGCAGCAAAGTGGGGGCATGTTTGGGAATGCTAATGAATTATCAGTTTTCTTTAAGCCTCGTTAGATTGTTTGATAGCAAAACCTCCCATTGACAAGATCTCATCTTAACATGATTTTCCAAAGTCCCTTGTAGCTTGTTAGGCACAAGATTATCTCGGCATGCATGAGGTAGTTTGGAAACCACTCCAATTCCCTACTGTGCCATTGTCTCGCACATTTATTTTTGTTAGAGCTTTTTGTGTGTGCATCTTTGATAGATGTGTGTTGTGGAGGTGGAAAAAGGTAGGCTGATGTCTCTGGAGAAAATAAAAAAGGGGCAACACTGAATTCTATTATAGAATTGAATTTTCTAGTTGGAAATCATTTTAGACTCATCTTGAACTATTGCCTTTCACTCCCAAATCTATTTTTCTTACATAAGTAAATGATAAAACGATTCACTCAGTTCTTTCGGCCAAAGCCTAGGCATCATTTTTTATTGCTTTCTCTACCTCAGCCCTCACATCCAACCCAGCAGCAAATCCAGTTGGCTCTACCTCCAAAAGAAATCCCAACTCTCTCTTCTTCTATCTCCATTACCGCATCTCTAGGCTAAGCCCTGGCCATCTCTCTCCCGCTCTACTATAACCACTACATCCTTTGGTTTCTTGCTTTCATTCTTGTCCCCTTAAAATCCATTATCCTAAAGTAGCCAGAATGATCTACAAAGGAAAATAAGTCAAATTGTATTAGTCTCCTGCCTTAAACCTTCCAGTAGCATCCTATAGCAAGTAAAAAAAATTCATACTGCTTTACATACTCTACATGGTCCCACAGGAACAAGCCCTATCTCCCCTTAGACCTCTCCTAGCATTTTCCCCATTATTCACCACTCTCTGGACAGACCTAGCTCTTTCCCACCTCAGAGCCTTTGTACTTCCCATCCTCTTGCCTGAAGCATCTTTTCCTCTGAGCCTCACCTGGATGGTTCCCTGAACACTTAGGTTTCAGCTCAAGTGTCATCTCAAAGTAATTCAGAGTACAGCCTCCTACTTGTACATACTATTGATAAGATTGCTCTGCTTTATTCTCTTCATAAAACCATCATTGCTTGGGATTTTATTACTTTTTTATGTCTACTTATTCATTGCCTGCTTCCCATGACCGGAAAGTATGCATCACGAGACCAGGGACCATCTTGTCCCTGGTTACTGCTACCACCTCGAAGAGTGCCTGCCATGTAGCAGGAGCTTAGAAAAAAATGTATTGAGTGAATGAGGAAACAAATAAGCCAATGAATAAAAGAACGAATGAATGAATCTAGTACAACTCATTTCTTTTTTAAAGTGGAGAAACTGAAGTCCTAAATTGAAACAGACTTCCCCCAAACTATAAAAAGGAGACTTATTCTCTAGATCCTGATTTTTATGCTTTTTCCAACATATAAAATGCATCTCAAAGTGTTTCTCAACCCAGGCAATTTTGCCTACTGGGGGACATTTGACAATGTCTGGAGAGGTTTCCAGTTGTCCTCACTGCAGAGACATTGCTACTGGCACCTAGTGAGTACACACCAGGGATGCTGCTAAATATCCTATAACACATTAGACAACCTCTCACAGCAAAGAATTACCTGGCTGAACATGTCAGTATTGTAGAGGTTGAAAATCCCAGCTTGCATTGCCTTGGAAGAGCAGGATATTCCTTGTGCATTCTTTGTTCTTCTCTGGGCCACTGGAATAGCTTAGATAAGCCAGTTTTCCTGTGCTGCCTCAGTTGTCCTATCTGAAATAGGCAGCAGTTCTCCATCTAGGAAGCCCGTTGTTTTTGACTACTAAATCAATCTTTTCCCTCTCTCAAGCAGATCCACTAATATCTAGTTAGCACAGGACATTCAATTAATATTACTTATAAAGTTTGTTAAAGATATTGTTGCCCTAACAGTCCATTCTGCTCATTCATATTATACTTATCTTTCGGTTGTCAGTTCTAACACTTCCAAGAAGTCTTTCCTGAGTCGCAGGCAGAATTCACATCTCCCTATGCTATATTCTCTTAGCATTCAATTTATATGAATTAAAATATTGACTTAAGCCCAAGAGCTGCTCATTTCCCACCACCCCAGGTCCATTCTTTGAGGGCAGGCTCAGAATCTCCGCAGAGTGCTGGGCACAGAGTGGGTGCTCGGTAAGCAGATTCTGTAAGGAAGACACATGTCTGACAGGCCGCATATCCACTCAGAGAAACAATAAAGGCAGAAGACCCCGCAAAATGAACAGGGCAAGAGAAAAGGAAAATCTTTCTTTCACTGCAGCCAAAAGAAGCCAGGATGCAGGCATAGCTTTTCAGAATATTGCTTCTCTTTTGTGGATGAAGGCAGGCATTCATGAGGCAGGCAAGTGGAGCCCGCTCCCCACCACTTGGGAACAGCATGAATAAGTAATTATCTCTAAGGTGGTACAGCGGGACTCGGGAGCCGGGCTGGATGAACAGTGTGATCCCTGCAAATCCCTAAGCCTGCGACAGGAACAGGGTGGGCGGCATGCTGTGCTATCAGCGCCTGAAGGGAGATAAGGAGCATGGAGGAGCGACTCTCGTGCTGCTTCCCCGGGAAGCTGGTTGGCTTGTCTCAAGCCTGGTATGCTATTTAACTCAACACAGCTGCAAACAAACAACATTAGAAATGAATGATAGATTTTCTTTTAAAACGGAACTTGAAACAAAAGCAATTTTTTTTGTCACCGTGGGCAAATGGAAATGCCTGCTCGAGGAAAGCAATTTCAACCGACCAGTTCCTTCCACATTAGCTTAAATTACCTGTTTAAAATACACAATGGTGAACTGAGAAAGACTTCTAGATATATTACCATGTCCATATTTTATGGATGGAATAGCCGAGACCTGTGGAGGAGAAATGATTTATCTACAAATCTCATAGCACAGTAATAGAAAAGCCAGAATTTAGAATTTTTTCTTTTAAAGGTTCCTGTCCCCTGGGTCCTATTGTGCATGTGTGATGTGGAGAGAGGGGAATGTCAGTGGGTCGGAGTCTGAGTACCTGGGCTCTGGTTTTAACAAAGGACAAACTGTGTGATTGGGGGCAAGCCTCTCCTGCCTGCTTTACCATCCTCATCCATTAAATAATGCGTTTGGGACAGAATGACCTGCAAGGTTCCTCTCAGTTCAAAAGTTATATAACTATGACTTCAGTACATGATAATAATAAACAACCAAACAAATAAATAAAAGTGCATGGAGTGCATACTATATACCAGGCGCTATTCTAAAATTTTTGATACATGGTATCTCATTTAACCTTACCACTCTGTAAAATAGGCATGCTTATTACTGATGTTTACATATGAGAAAGCTAAGACTTAGGTCAAGTAACTGGCTCAGGGTCACGCAACTGGTATGTGGTGACAGTGGAATACAAATACCTACCTGCTTGACTTCAGAGATGAAAATTACAAAGTTCACGAATGTTCAAATGTTATGTCTGTTCAGTTTTTCCAGGGACTAAGACCTCACACCCATCTTCACAGAGACCACTCCTGTTTGGGACACATGGATTGTGACAATGAGACTGCCTCTCTGTAGCTTGTATCCATGTTTCATGACCACTATGAAGTCTAACACTTATTCTATAAAGCAGTTCTTTGGAAAAGGGAGGATTTCATTAATGACCCTGATTCTGAGAATCTTCTCTCTAAATTAAGATTTCTGCTCCCCTCTCTGGTTCTTCGCTTGGGCCTGCTTTCAACTTCCTCACATCCAAGAAGAATGACTCTGCTCACACGCAACATGTCTCACATTTTTAACTTAGAGTATTATAGTTGAGTAAATGCCCAGTAATCACAAAAAGGGTGGGAGGAGAAACAGTTTCAGTGCAAATTCAAACAGGGAAGCTTTTGTACTGGGCCAAGATAGAGTCAGAGGGACTTGATTGCCCTCCCGTTTTAAACAATTTTGGAAAAAAGCAGGACAAAATAAGTCAAAGAAAGGAAACAATAGAGATCAAAGTGCAAATGAAATAGAAAACAAATTAATAATAGAAAAATCAATGATTTGAGAAGATTATTACTAATGTTTACTAATTAGTATGTAAACTTTACACACTAATTTTAATATGTATTTTTTTTTACTAATTACATACTAATTTTTACTAATGTTTAGTATGTAAACATTAGTAAACTAGTGGTAACTCTAGACATACTAATCAGGGGAAAAAAGAATACAGAAATGACTGATTTTAGCAAATTTTATTTATAGAAAGATTATGCATGATTAAATGAGGTTAATTACAGATACACAAGGTTCCTTTAGGATTTAAAAGTTGATCAATGAAACATACCATATTAATAAACTAAAAAAAGAAATCACATGATCATCTCAATAGGTACAGAAAAAGACATTTGACAGAATTTAGTGTCTTTTCATGATTAAAAACACCCAGTAACCTAGAATCAGAAGGAACTTGTTCAGCCTGAGAAAGAGAATTTAAGAACTTAACAGTTATCATCATACTTACAGCACAGATTAAATGCTTGCCCCTAAGTTTGGGGAAAATGGTCAAGAATACCTGCTCTCAATGCTTTTATTTTAGCATTGTACTAAAAATCCTAGCCATTGCAATAAAGCAAGAAAAATTTCCATACAAATTGAAAAAGAAGTAATAAAATTGCCATTATCAGAAGATGGCAGAATGCATTTACAGAAAATCCTGAGTAATCTCCAAAACAGGTACAAACACTAATAGTTTTCAGGATGTATGTTAAAGACGTAAAAATTAATTGTTTACAGACAATAAAAATAATTGTATACAAGCAATAAATAATAAAATAGAATTTAAAACAATATGTTATAATATTATCAATATGTAAGATAATTAGTGATAAATTTGACAAAAGATATGCAAAGCTTATACACTAAAAACTACCAAACATTAATGAGAGACGTAGAAGAACACCCAAAGAAATGGGATATACCACACACCTGGGTCAGAAAACAATATTTTTTTTAAAAAATCAAGTTTTTCCTAACTGATACATAGATTCAAACCTATTCCAATCAAAATTTCAGCAGGCATCTTTAAGCTAATAATAATTTTCAATCTGATTCCAAAATCTATATGACAATTCAAATGACATACAATGGCCAAACAAATTTAGACAAGAAGAACAAAGTTGCAGAACTTATGCTACTTGATTTCAAAACTTATAAATCTATATAATCAGACAGGATAGAATTGACATAAAGTAATAGAAACACATTAATATAATAGAATAAAGTATAGAACTACACCCATATGTAAATGTATAATCGATTGGTTTTGACAAAAGTAAAAAGGGAATCAATCAAGTACAGGGGGGAGATACATTTTTAAGAAATTGTGTCAGCACAATTTGATAGCCATATGCAAAAACAAAACAAAACAAAACAATACAATTCAAACCTTATCATAATACACAAAATTAACTCACACAAAACACTAGACTTAATGCCAGATTAAGTATTTGGAAAAACAACAGAAAGAAAAATCTTAGTGACCTTAATTTAGGCAGAAGATATTTGTTTTTTTTTCTCATTTTTTTAAAAGTAGGACACTGAAAACAGAAAGTACAAAATAAAATTTTCTTACATGGTGGTGGAGTAGGTGGAAGCCACACCTACCTCCTCCCAGGACCAAACTGGAGGTACAACTGAAAAATAGAGCAATCAGCCTAATAACCAACTGAAGACTAGCTGAAGAAAAGTCTTATAACCAAGGATTTACAGAACAATCAAGACTGATAGGAAGGGTGGATGTGCCAACAGAGCTGGCACTACCAGGGGCTGTGGCTGAGGTTACAGAGGAAATCTCAGCAGCAGGGATCTTGAGTTCATACCAAGCACCCCAGCCCAGAGCACCAGAGCCTGGAAAAGACGCCCACATTACATCTAGCTGTGAAAAGAAGAGGCATTTCTGTCTGCTAGTCATAGATGGGAGCTAATTAGAGACTCAGAAACCTTCTTAAAGGGCAACACACAAAAATCTCTTGGCAACCACTCACCCAAGGCTCCAGCAGAGGGAGGGCAGTGCAGACTAGAGTTGTGAGAAGAGAGGCTGGAGTTTGTGGATCTGGGGAGAGAGCAGAAGGAAAAACTGCTGGGACCCCCTCTGCTGAGTCATTCTCCTATATTGTAGACACCATTTTTCTTGGGTGGAGCACACCCCTCTCTGTGGCATCAACCTAGGGGAATGAAATAGCCCCACCTTCTGGACTCCCTGCTAATCCACCCTCTGGAGCCTGCACCCTGCTAAGGAGTCAGCAACCTGGTACAAGATCTGGGTAGACTCAAGGGGTGTCAGTGACTGAGTTGTGTGGCTTAGGGGTGGGGACCATTCCCCCCACTTTTCTGTTATATTGACTGGCACCTCCCCATCCTCTTGACTCTTGGTGGCTTCACCTGCCAAGGTCTGAGCAGAATCTGGGGCAGTCTGAGTTGTGTGGATCTGGGGCAGGGGCCATGCCCCAACTTTGCCCAAACCTGACTAGCAGCTCTCCTTCTCTCAATTTCCAATGACCTCTCCCTGCTGAGATTGGACTCCTGGCAGAATCTGGGACGGATAGGTGGATAGCCAAAATTTTTCCTTCCCATACCCACCCACTGCAAAGCCTTTCCTTCACACAGCCAACTCTTTTTCTGTTTAGGTCTGATATCTCTGATGGCTTCAGCCTGATTATTTCCTGAGACCCCACCCCACCGCAAAGGTATGTGAGCACCCAGAAGGTAGCAGCTGGATTGATATATCCTGGGACATTTGTTAAGTGGCCTCAGACCCAGCACTGGCACCAAGATTGAACCCATATAGATCTGGAGAACACTTCCCACCCCTTCCTGGTGATTCACTGAGAAGGTATTACATGCAACTCTAGTACAGCCAGAGTCTCTTTCAGTGACTGAGCCTAACAGGCAGCTTGCAAGTTAAGGTAGGCAGAGGTGGGCCTTGGAGTTCCTAGGGACTTTTGATGAACTTCCCTGGGGTCCAGTGCTGGTAAAAGAGAGCTTTGGTGCACAACTTGATTCTTTGTGTGCATACCCGGGCCCACCAAAGGCAGCCACAAACTCTGGATCACTTTGTAGCTCCAAGTAGGTAGCCCCAGACCAGTCACAGGCACTCTCTGACATTGACCTACATCAGAGTTCCTCCCAAGAGGTTCCAAAACTACCATACCCAATGGCCAGACCATATCAGAGCAGGGTCCAATTAGCTTTACTAGCTAATATCAGAGCAGGGTCCAATTGGCTTTACTAGCAGCATATCCAAAGACAAATCTTGATGGGCATCAGACTCTGCTGAGGCAAATTCCACTCTGAGTGGTCAGCATCTGCACCTCTTCTTTCACAGATATCAGATCTTCATCAGGGTCTGAAGGCTTTCCCTACTCACCCTGCTACCTCTCCTCTTTATCTCTTATGGTGATGACCCTCAATACATCTCTTGCATTTTCCACTGTCTTGATATCTGCTTCCCAAAAAACTTGAACTGACACACACTGCCAACGTTCTTTCCCATCATCTAAATCTCCAGGTTCTATGGAGTCTACCTTCACTCTGTCTTGAACTTGCTTTCTTTTCTCCAATCTCGCTGCCACTGTGCTAAGTCAGGCTGCCCTCGCTCCACTGCCCAAGAACCTGCACTAAAAATGGTCAGACATTGAACTTGAATTGTACTGCAAGTGTCACTCAGCAAGAGAGCGGTTGTGTGTGTGGCCTGAATATCTGAAAAAGAGGTCTATACTTCCCTGAAGAACAGAATATGATTTGAAATGGGGCTGTGAAGTCTCACCACTGAGCTCTGCTCTGATAATTAACTGGCATCGAGTGTTCCACGCTCAAGTATCACCTTACTTCTCTTCCATCAGAAACAAGAAATATTTAACCACAGGCTCTGCTCTTCTTGGCAAAGAATTAGGTAAGTTGCTAAAAAATCTCATTGGCAAAGTGCTGTGAATTTCTTAGGAGCTCTAATAATCTGTCTATGGGTGAAAATGCTAACCCGCCACTATTTCCATATGTGCCTTTCCTTTTGACTCCACATAAGGCCTGGTTGCCTTTGTTTTTGTTTAAAGCCGTATAACCTTGGTTCCTAATAACTTCCCTCATCCTACATATGTTTCAGCCAAATGAAACCTCACCTACACTAAGCGCAGTTGGTGCTTTCTCACTTCAGTAATTTCACTCAATTTCTTTTTTTTCTGTCTGAAATCTCCTTTCTTGTCTTTCCCAAAGCTTCTTGTCTAATTTCCACCCATCACTTAAGCCTATCTGAAATGTGATATTCCCTAAGAATCCTACGGTACTCTCTCCTTTGGCTACAATTTCATAATAGTTTTTCTTTGTATATTTCTCATGGCACTTACTTACATCTTGTTTTGTGTTTAGTAGGGGTGTGTGTCTTATATCCCTACTAGGCTATTCTCCTTTCTAATCTCTCTGATCCCTACTGTCCCTCAAGACCTGCCACCTATCCGCCACCCAATCTCACCTCTGCGTTATTGTCAGAGGCAGTGATCTGTGTTCTGTGCATTTTCACTGGGTATCTGTTTGAGACCCAAGTTCACAGCCTGGTGAGGGGGTTCCAGGCAGCTTTTCCAGGAAATCACGTATCTGCCTGAGCAAAGCCTGTTGCACAAGTCTGTGAGTCTTGCGTTGTTACCACAGTTCTCTGGTGAAACTGGTAAAGGAATAAGTAAGCAGAAAGTCTCCAAGGCTTTGTATGAGTATATGACTGGCTGAAAGAGACTGCCTTACCCAAGATCTGAGCAAAGGGTTTCAGGAGTTGTTGCAGTAGAGTGGAACATCAACATTAGTAAATGCCATCCCACCCCTAAGATCCACTTTATTGTATGTTCTCTTATTCTGTTCTCCAGTTATCACCAGGCCTGATCACCAGTCTGTAAGGTCACAGTCTAAATGCAGACAAAGTTCCAATGCATCTCTCTAGGAGCCTTTCAGTGGTCCTAGTCTTGCCAAGAGTTCTCTCTGGCTGTGAATTACAAAACCAGCTTCCACGAACATGTTCCCAGGCCAATAAACATTCAACAGGAAACACCTATCAAGGCCTACTGTTTGCCAGGAATGAGGCTGAGCATACAGAGATAAATAGGACTGCACAGTAAACCAAATCTACATTTAGGACTCAATTTCTTTTTCTTTCTTTCTTTCTTCCTTCCTTCCTTCCTTCCTTCCTTCCTTCCTTCCTTCCTTCCTTCCTTCCTTCCTTTCCTCCTTTCCTCCTTCCCTCCTTCCCTCCTTTCCTCCTTTCCTTTCTTTCTTTCTTTCTTTCTTTCTTTCTTTCTTTCTTTCTTTCTTTCTTTCTTTCTTTCTTTCTTTCTTTCTTCTTTCTCTTTCTTTCTTTCTTTCTTTCTTTCTTTCTTTCTTTCTTTCTTTCTTTCTTCCTTCCTTCCTTCCTTCCTTCCTTCCTTTCTTTCTCTCTTTCTCTCTCTCTCTCTCTCTCTCTCTCTCTCTCTTTCTCTCTTTCTCTCTTTCTCTCTTTCTTCTTTCTCTCTTTCTTTCTTTCTTTCTTTCTCTCTTTCTTTCTTTCTTTCTCCTTCCATCCTTCCTTTCACTCACTCTCTCTTTCCTTTTTACTGGGTCAAACACATACAACCTTCTACAATGTCAATTCTCACTATAAGTTTCAGTTGCAGAGTAGTTTTTAACGAGGCAAAACTAACTTCCTTGATTCAGATGATCAGCTCTGCCCACCATATCTGTCCAGGGTGGTGGGGTTCTAGCCCATGCCCCAGAGAAGCAGTTTTACAAAAGCTCTGGGGTAGATCACTGGCATAATACCACACAGCCATACAATGTACGGGTTAAGACACACACATAAAGAGGAAAATTGTTTTCTCATACCTTGGTCTGCCGTGCATTGCAGAAATTCTTTCGGGTTTTTTTTCCAGGTAGGAAGAACAGCTAAGAACAGAAAGTCAGGAAGACAGCTCACAGAGACCTCAGGCAGATCACAACCTCCACTGGCAATTTTCTCAGGTATGGATAATTAACTCGAGCTGAAAAGGCAAAAGTGTTTCCCCCGCAGAGCAGACACAAACATGGTATTTGTCTTAATTTGCAAAAGGTTTCTAACAGTAGCATTTTTAATTGACACACCAAATACCCAACAGCTGCTACCAGCCCAGTTTCTGAGGCTGAAATGCAGCTGGACTATTAATTCCCCAAAAGCCTAGCAAAACAAAGTTGGATGCAAAACAAAGAGGGGAAAAGGTCTCCTCTTTGAATAATGAAACTTTCTCCAGCTTTTTAACCTCTTCCCGCAGTCTCAGCCAAGATAAAAGAAACATAAAGAGTCACCTTGGATTATATCTCACCATCACTGAAGAGCCTGAGAAACCTATCCCTGCTCACCAGCAGAGCCCAAACTTCACCTCGTCAACAGCTCAAGTGCCCTTGGGTTTCCCATTCTCCTGATTCATCATTATTGAGACACACATTCATTGTTGAGCTGCTTCTAACTTGTGAAGAATTGTTCCTGAAACATTCTTGAACACTTAGCAGCTGTTGGCTATGTGGAATGAACCCGGGAACCAGGAGACCTTCATGGTGGACTTTAATTCAGTTTATCCTTGAGACACTAATCAAAACTCTGCATTTTCCTGAAATGCAAGGACAATAGCACCCATACTGCCCCCTGGATGTCTGTAAACTTCAAATGAGATAACACAAGTGAATAAATTTGATAAAGGGGAAAAATCACTGTATAAATGTAAAGAAATAATAGTCAATGGTTAATCTGCTTACCTTTTATTTTCTATGTATATGACATGGACACAAATATTTACAGATGTGATCTTTGTTAAACAGCAAAGGAAAAAAGAATTTCATTAGGGTTCAGAATTAGCAAACCTGTAGACTGGACCATATTTGGGTCTCGGCACACCGTCATGTGCATGAGAGACCATAATTGGTTTGTAGAACAAACCTGTGTGCACAAGTGATGGGATGCAGTCTGGCTATCAGCTCAGACCTCATTGCTGCCTCAGCCTGTGCACAGTATCTCAGGGAGACGGTGTGCTTGTGCCCTGGAAGGAGTTGCTAAGACAGGGCATTACTGTCGAGGACTTTGTACCAAGACACGGAATTCAGTGAAGGAAATTAGCAGGCCCAGATGTGTTTAAAAAGTTTAGTTGCACATCATTCTACTCAAAAGCTGTTAAAGATGAAAACCCCTTCTCAACCCAGAAAAGCTTTCCACAAAGACCATAGAGAAATGAAACACCTTTATCATTGAATTAGCATTCAACTGTGTGCTGTACATCACAGACACCGGGATAAGTGCAAAGAAGGAATGACTCTCACCCCCTTACACAGCCAAGCAGATACAACCCACTACGCACAAGTTCTCAAGGAAAACAATCATTGTCCTCAAGTAAGAGGACTTGACAGCACCTTGTGTCACATAGTGTTTTCTAGCTTTTCTACAGGAATTGGTTGGCTAATGGGAATCAAATTTCTCCTATTTTTATGACAGGAGGTAGTTGTACAAATTGGAGCATGGAACCCACTGAACTTAGGCTCTTACCCTCCTAACTTGGGAACAGGGGTGCTGTCTCCCTCGATGTTTTCATATCAAAAAAATAGTTCCTAGGTTATTGAGAAAGCTATTTCTGGGTCATAATACTGACGAAAGTTCTGTCCAGTCTTCCAAGGGGTACATGTTGAAGACATGAAAAAGTACTTCAAAGTTTTCTAGGTAAATTCTCTAAAAAAAGGGGGTGGGTGGGAAAGGAGTGAAACGTTTTCCACTCTTTCCAACAGGGAGAATTCAGGCCCTTATTTTTAATTTGTATTTGCCCTTACAAAAGCTTTTAGCTTTTTAAGCAGAAAAATTACACTTACATTTGGGAGAACAGATGGAAGGTACAAGCACATCATTTCCCAACAGTAACCTCTGGGTGGTAGACACCAGCTCCTCCCTTCATGGTTGGCTTTTGAACCCAAGAACATCCCTGCCTTCCTGCCTTTCACATGGCAGGTCCTCAGAGCTGATCTCTGATCTTAGCACCTTCTAGTAACCAAGGAGGGGATATCAACTCTCACTTATAAGTCAGCTGCTACTCACTCTTATGTCTGCTATTCCTCTGGATATTTGTGCTCCCAATACTTCCCTCTCCACTCTCTTGGCCTTTGTCTGTCTAAAGCCTCCTTGCTGACTGCCTCTGATCCTCTGGTCTCTCTGCTTCACATAAGACACTCCTGCTGTCTCCTGCAGACCAGGTCACCTGTTGTGTCTCTGCATCTACCACGCCCTCATGCTGCCCTGGCTTTTCACAAGGTGGCCACAACTCACACCTGGGAGGTAAATGATGCCAGAGGAAACTGCTCTTCCCACCTCTGACTGGCACTCTGCCATTGCCTCCCCATTTCCACAGCCAAAGCTCTTTTGTACAAATAGGGACACTCTGTCTCCTTCCTGTGCATTAGCCTCCAGGAATAGAGTTCTTGATGTTCTCACATGTAGATCTCTCTTGCCTGGTGCATGGGCTCCCTGAGGAAACTAGTCAGGACAGTTTACTGTGGTACTTCTAGGGTGATCAGAGTCCCTGTTTGCTTGGGACAGTCCAGATTTAGCACTGAAATCCCTCCAACTCAGTCTAGATTCAGTCAGAACAGTTAGTTGTGCTATTACAGCATCTCACACTTAAATTCTTCCTGTGAATCCCCTGGGAATCTGGGTGACATTCAGGTTCTCATACCACTCGTCTGGGGTAAAGCCACAGTGAACACATGTACGGCCTCATGATTTTTTTTCATATACCTAATTCCTTCCCTTTGGGGCTTGCTGCTGAATGTGAGCCTTCATGGTTGACCCCACTTAGCAGGGATTTTTCTGGACTCCATGAGCCCATGTCCCCACTGTAATTGTACTTTTGCTGGGGGCTCCTCTGAGATCTCCTTGGTAGACCATTTGCAGTTCCTGATGGTACACTCTGTGGACTTCCTGCCTAATATCTATCCCATATATTTTACCTCCTATAGGAGCTGAGAGGTGAGTGAAATGGACCCAAGAGGTTTTTAGAGGCCATGTTTTCTAGCTCATATGTCTGTTTAAGTTATGTAAGAGCAGAGGCTATTTGTTGCTCATCCCTGATCTTCACAACGTAAAGCCTGACTCCTTGCAGAGGGTGGCTTTTCCACAAATGTTTGTTGGTTCCTTCTCTAGGCATCACGTTCTCCAGGGCATAATTCTTATTTGAAATCTTCTGGAGAATGGAAAAGGGATGGTAGCAAAGCTTTCTTAAAGTTGTGGGGATATAGAATTTAGAATTGGGATTAAGATTGGCTTTGCATATCCCAGGCTACATTTTTATCACGAAGCACAATTGTTTATCTTAAACAGCAGATGTCTTTCAGGTACGTGGCATGTACTATGAACTCATTAAAGTTAATCAAAGAAAATAGCTTGCAGGGTAAACACATAGTGGATAACCCAACGGCAGTGTCAACCTAGGGCAGAGCATCAATTTAAAGATACATAAGGTAGATAATTTCTGTGTAACAAATGGCAAACAAGTTAACAATGTGTTACAATAAACATTTATTTACTACTCTGCAGAGAAGGGAATGAAAGGGAATAAAAGGTTTTAAGCAAGATGAGCAGCAAGATGGTAAAACAGGTGATACAGCCCACTTAAAATATAAAAAGCGTATATTTTGTCAATGCATAGATAAGCTACTGGGAAAGTCAAGGAGCCAGACGTGAAAGAAAATATGGGTCCTTGGGGACAGTCTGGCCTTGCCTCCGCTGGGATCCCAGGTGGCCTGGTCTCTAGCTTCCAACTGGAGAAAGTCTGAGCCTGGGCGGAGTGGGGCCGGGCTTAGAGGCCACCACATAAACCTGGGGTTTCCTCAGGAGAAACCACCACAATTTACTGAGGGAAAAACGGGCAATGCAATTGACTTGAGTTTGGGTAGAGAAGAAAAAGAAAAAGAAAACTTTCCTCTGAGAATTAACTCACAAACCGTTTGAAGATCTGAAGCCAGAATTTACCCTACTTGTGTGGCACCAAAAAACCCCAAATTAAAGATTTAGACTAAAGTGGTCTTGGACTGGCAGTGCCTCCAGGCTGGAAGGAGCATAAACACAACTATCTCTGGAGAAAACCACTTCAAAACCAAGTTCAAAGGATTTCTGCCAGAACACTCAAGGACATGAATGTATATGCAAACCTTACTATCATACAAATTAGCTTATCTATCCATATAGCTGATATTGGAATTATGAGAAATGGAGTATAAAATAAATGTAATTAAAATGCCTAAAGTACGAAAAGAAGGCATTGAATTAAGCTAAATATATATTATAAAATTTGACCAGGTAGAATTGAGGGGAAACCTAATTATAAATATATAAACCTAGTTAAAATATATAAATATATAAACCTAATTAAAAATATAAATTGGCAATAGAAAATTAATGGATGGGTTAAATAGTATGAATCATAGCAGAAGGGTTATTGAATTCTAAAATAAATTTGAGGAAATTAATAGAAAACAGAATAAAGAGGTAAAAAGATGGACAAGTTAAAAGATTTAGACAAACAGATGATAGTGTATGAATCTCTAATGTACTCCTCATAATTCCAGAAGAAGAGCAAGGAAGAAAGAAAATACTTAAGAAGGTAACTAATGGCTGAGATTTTCTGGATGTGATGAAAGACATCAACACTGAGATTCAGAACACCCAGTGAGTCCCAAGGAAAGGATGAAAAAAAAGTCTGCACTGAGACACATTGGGGAGAAACTATAGATCTTGGAGTACAAGAAGTCCTGAAAGCAGTTGAGAAAAAAGATCACCTACAAAAGTGATCGTTTAGTTCTCAACTGCAATTATCAAAGCTGGAACACATCTTTTAAATGCTAATAGAAAATAACTATCAAAATAGTATTGCATAGGAAGTGAAATCAGCTATCAGGAAAAACAGAGATAAGGACATTTTCAGAAAAACAAAATCTAGGTTTACTTCCAACACACTTTCACTGTAGAAATGTCTGGATGATGTTTTTAGAAAAAAGAGGATCCCAGAAGGAAGTTCCAAGAAATGGAAGGAATACCAAACAAGCAACAGTGTGAACTTGTGGCTAAAACTAAACAGATACCGACCTTAAAAGATATTAGCAATACAGTTCAGTTTATGTTTTAAAAAATCAAGGTAAAATTCATGTCTTGTACATCAGTGGCATGGGTGGCAAAGAGAGTGATCACCTCAAGGTATTTTAATTTTCTTTTGTTGTTGAGAAGGAAGATAAATATGCCGTTTATTTGGGACTTTAGGGTAAATGGACAGGCTAAAATTTTAAGGGTAGCTAGAAAAATGGGCTGCAAAACTTCCCAGCTGGTGCAGGAAAATAAATTGAATGGAATGTGTGGGCGGCAGAGTTGATCCAAAGGATGGAAAAAAAAAGGAATATTCAAAAATCAGAAAAATGGAAAGTATGGATTAAAATTAAAAAATGAATTCAAACCAATCATTTATTTCAATCAATGTGGACAAACTAAACTTTAATTAGAAGACAGGGATTTTCAGGAGGGATTTAAAAAAAACAAACAGCTGCTTACAGCACATAAAGAAGATACAAGTAAACCATGAAGGTATGGCGATGTTAACATAAATATGTGGACAACAAAATTCTACAGGAAAGTCCAATACTTTCTGTTTGAAGTATTACTAACATAAAGAGGTTTATTAAATATTATTAAAGTTTGAATTCTCAAGAAGATAATTCTAAACTAGCAAGCATCTAAAAACTTATACCCAGTGTCTAGACGTGGGAGAATACACATCGTTTTTGGATGTACATGAAATCTTTGCAAAAACTCGACCTTGTGTTAGACTGCAGGAGCCTGGACGCATTTCAAGGAGTTTTAGAGTACATTCTACATCATAGCACAGGTACGTTAGAAGTCAATCAAAAAAAAAAAAATGAACATAGATCACTAGAAGCAGAAATCTTTTAATGACAAGTTTATCACCAATCTGTTATTCAGTCTTGGCTAATGGACAGTTTTGATAAATTCATGCCTTTTCATGTTCTGGAACTCTGCTTCAGTTTTTCCTCACTGTACGGAACACTGGGCTGGCCCGGCGAGGCTTGCGAGCCGGCTGTCTAGTGTCATGTACCACACGCACACTTTGGTTGGTTGACCTAATTTAACATAAAAAACAAGCTGATTTTCAAAAATTCATCTTTTTCCTGTTAGTTCAGCCATTACAGACTCTGTTGGTAATTGAAATTCATTTTCAAAAAAGAACCTCTTGATATAATTATTTTTAATAATCAGTGGTATGAATATTGATTATTGTTGTACTATAATTTTTGAAACTATGATTATCCATTCTCATGGCAAAGTTCTTTTTCACTTTAGCCTGAGATACCCTAAGATGTTTCAAATGATTCCAAAGGCATAAATTTCACTTAATTTTAAATAATTTTAATATAAATAATGTGTAGAATTAGTATGCAAAAGATAGAATCTAAGAAGCTTGTATAATACTTATATATTCACTATAAACTCCATAAAAGTGGGTACCTAGTCATCTCTTTCTCACCATTTTACCTTCAGTGGTTAACATAATGTCCAGTACATGGTAGATATTCAACATTTTTTAATGTAAAACAATTTAATGTAAGTGCAGGCTGATAATTAAGTAGTCAAAAGGCCAGAAATAAAAGAATAGCATCTAATATGAAGGGCAAGGCACTCGTAATCATTAATATTTTATTTCATTTGGACGATTTCTCTTCAGTGGCTACTCTGTGCAGGGAAGTGTTCGTAGTGTTGTGTGATGTCGGGCATCGTGACTTGGCACGCGTGGGCTGAGAGTCTGTTTGGAGAGATACAGCTTGTTAGTTAGAATCAGTAGGGTGTGCCAAGTATCAAATTTTGAGCTTCTGAACAGTGTGGCAAGGGAATGGAAGAACTCAATTCACCACTTGGTATATGCATTTTAGAATGACCTTGTGATGTTACCAAAAATTTGGCCACTTTACAATAATTTTTAATGCAGTTGACACAATACTTTAATATCCATGATCTCATTTTAAGAAGACTAGATATTATCACTAATTTACAAATGAGGAAAATGAAGTCCACAGCAAGTAAATCACAGAATTAGAACTCAAATTTCCTGAATCCAAATTATTAGAGATAAAGGTGATGTCCCTTTTTCAAAAATTAGGTTTTGGTGTTTGTCTTTAGCAATTATTTAAATAAAAAAGTAATCATAGTCTTCGATTGCACTTTTCCAAGCATCATGCTATTTGGTGTTAGCAAATCTGGGTGACTGGTCAGAAGTCCCCACTTTCTGACTAAGAATCAGTTATTAGCTGCGGAGACACAGTTGGGAAGTCCTTGGTGACAGGAGCAGGAGTCCCTGGAAGCAAGGCTGGTTGCGCATTGCATTAGTCCCTTGTGAGCGTTAGGAAGAGAGACAAGTGGATTACGCATCTCTGTGTTCCTAGTGACCCCACTTATTGGGCTGGCTGACCAAAGGTGGGTCAGCAATTAAGAGCGTGTCCTGCATGCCATTTGGACAGTCGTCGCCTGGGCCCAGGCCCCTGTGACACAGCAGCTCAAATACCTTCCCCAAAAGGTTCTGCCTGTCATTCCTCTGCTCAGAAGCCTTTGGTGGCTCTCTCTTTCCTACTAAATAGAAATCAAGTTTGTCCTTCAAAGTTTTCCATTATTCCTTCTGAAATTTATTGTCTCCTGCTCGTTACAGAACGAAACGGGGGTTATGTGTCCCCCTGTTACTGTGGGTTCTTTGTTGCTGCCAGGAAATTGGAATCATGACTCTCAGTGCCAAGGTTTGGTGAAAAGGCAAGGGACTATTTATTCAAAAGCTATGCAGGTTTAGAGGAATAACTTCATGTCACTGTTAAATACTCAAACTCCCTTAAAACACCCCCAAACACACACAGTCCTTTCCTCCCCCTTTGCCCTGGCAGCCTGGTCTTGGGCACCCTATCTCAGCAAGAGAAAAAAACCCAGAAGTCTGCAGCTCACTTTTTCTGGTTCCTCTCCGTCGTCCGTGCTCGGCTGGCAGGCGTCCTGCGGTTCCCAGCACCCGTCACTGCAATCTCTAGTTCTTCATCCAGAATCATGTGGCGCTGTTACTGAACAAGAGGTCCAAGGGATGGGCAATACAATATTCGGCCCACCTAGGGATGCCGAAAACTGCTATACAACAGGGGCCCCTCCCAAAAACAAAATACTAATATCTACTGGGCTCTTCTGTCTGCTGCCAATTGGAAAGACATCTCTCAATGCCAGAGATTTGTGAAAAGGAAACAAAATGTTTATTTAATGCTATTCAGGCCTAATGCCACCTTTATCAAAGTCCTTTAGATTGTACACCTACACCCACACAGCGCTCCCTTCTCCCACTGTCCCAAGTCCGGGTACCGTAAATCAGGAAAAGAACACACGTCTGTGTTGCAGGCCGCTGGCACCGTCAGCTGTGTCACTGTGCAGGATCTCGAGTTAATCCAAAGTACTGTGGCAACCTCTCATGGTCCACTGGCAAGAGTCCTTTGTACCCAGTTCCAGTCAAAGTCTCTCCTGCTTTTCCAGGCCACACGACCAAAGGGGCATCCCAAAGCCGCGTGGGCCTCTTCTACCAAAGCTGCAGGGATTATCACTCCACCAAAAGCATGTGGCTTTCTTCTTCACCTGGCTGCAGGGATCTCCATTCTGGCAAAACTGCGTGGTTTTCCCTTTCACCTGGGAAAGAGGGGGTCTGCACTCTGCCAAAACCACGTGGCTTCCTCTTTCACCTCACCAACAGGGGGTCCTCACTCTGCTGAAACCCCGTGGCTCTCCCCTCATGTCCTGGAGCCAGTCTTTTCCAAACTCTCACACAGCGGCACCCTCACTCTGGAGTGCAGCACCTCGTTACCATCCTCAGTCTCCCTCTACTCCCTTCACCTTGGCTCCAAACTTGACCACTGCTATTTAACATATCTATGAAACCAGTTAAAGGTTATAGATATGTTAAATGGCCATTCTAGAGGTTAGCTGCAAAACTATTGCTATGCAAAACAGTTCTCAATGACCCTGGTTCTATTTATCCCTTCCCCCTTGGGGGCGTGGTGAGGACATCTTATATGTCTCTCCAATATTCTTATACACTTTGAATTCTGGACACCATTCCAAATCTTTTTTTGGGGGGGCTCCCCCCTTGGCTGCACCCTGTATCAGTTCCAGTCAAAGTCTCTCCTGCTTTTCCAGGCCACATGGCCAAAGGGGCGTCCCAAAGCCGCGTGGGCCTCTTCTACCAAAGCTGCAGGGGTTCTCACTCCACCAAAAGCATGTGGCTTTCTTCTTCATGTGGCTGCAGGGATCTCCATTCTGGCAAAGCTGCGTGGTTTTCCCTTTCACCTGGGCAGTTAGCCCCTCATGTCCCAGAGCCCATCTTTTCCAAGCTCTCTCACAGGCCTTCCCACTCAGGAGTGCATCCCCTCGTTACATCCTGAGTCCCCGCTACTCCCTTCTCCCTGGCTCCAAAACTTGGCCGCAGCTATTTAACATATCTATGAAGCTAGTTAAAGGTTATAGATATGTTAAATAATCATTCCAGAGGTTAGCTGCAAAACTATTGCTATGCAAAACAGTTCTCAATGGCCCTGCTCCATTGTCCCTTCCCCCTGGGGTGGGGGGGCCGGTGAGGACATCTTATATGTCTCTCCAATATTCCTATACACTTTGAATTCTGGACACCATTCCAAATCTTTTTTTTGGGCCCCCCCCCCGGCTGCACCCTGTATCAGCACCTTCTCGTGGCCCACCAGGCAGAGTCCTTTCATCCTTTTCCTTCCCTGCAAGGTATCTCATTGTCCTCATCATTAGTCCAGCATTATCTCTCCAGCTTTCTAAGCCCCACCCCCATGGCTGCTTCACCTGGGTTTAAATCCCAAAGCTAATCTTTCTCTACAACACCATTTCCAACTCCTCCCACAATGGGCCACACCTGCCAGCATTCCCATATTTTTCCAGCCTTTTTTTGGTGCCACAATTACTCCAGTCAGGCATGCCCCCTCCCCCCATCCCCCACTCCCTCATTGAACTAACTGTCTCCAAGCTCTCACACCATAACCAAGAGAGGAGCTGCCCCGAAGTCAGTCAGGGGTGAAGTCACTCCCAACTCCCTGTTTCAAAGCAAGGCCACAGCTACTCAACATATCTATGAAACTAGCCAGCTGTTACAGATATGTAAAATAACCATTTTTGCATATCAGGTATGAAGCTGGCCAGCTGTTGATATGTAAAATAACTCAATGGCCCTGCCCCACGTGTCCCATTCTCCAGCTCAGACTTGTGGGGATGAGCATATCCTCTATTTTATAATTCCTGGACATCCTGAGTTCTGGACCCCATTTTCAAATCCTTCGTTTGACGGGGGCCCTGGCTGCACCCCATTACATGCTCATGTCTCGTTCTTCCTTCACACAGCACCTTCTGTCCATTGCATCATAAACATCCTGGGCTCCACCACACTGGCTTACTCAGTTGCTTTGAACAACTTCATGCCTTTGCTCAAGTTGTTTCTTTTCTCTAGAATACTCTCTCCTGCTATTTTGTTTGTATATACACAGAACTCTAACACGTCCTTAATAATTTCTGAGTTCTCCTTGGATTCTTGATTTATAATGCATCTTCTTTCCCCCTGCTCCCATCAGGAGCCCTGGGCTTGCATTGCTTCCAGGATCCTAGCCCTTTTTACTTTGAATCAGACCTGCAGGGCCGCACGTTAAGAGTTCAGGAGTGCCTTCCTAACCTAACACCTTGCACGCTGCACTAGTATCTCATTCATGCGGACCATGGCTCAGCTTCTGTCAAATAGTAGGTATTTTATAAATGCTCCCTGAATTCCTAGAATTAATTATACCATGTAAGGGAACCAGAAATGGCAGGACCCACCTCGACAGAGTCGACTTTACCCTGACAGAGTTTCCCCTTCACCGGAAAAATGAATGCAATGAATGACACATAGAAGTGGCAACAGTATCACAATCACAAAATAAGTGACAAATATAACATGTGACCTGACATCTATTTTTAAAAATGAAGACAGGCACTCCAGGCAGGAATTGGAAATTAAAACTGTCTGTTAAGTATTGCCAGAAAGTTACTAATGCAAGTTGCCTAGTGATCCCAGAAATTGACACAGCCAAGGAGAAAAAATTTTCTCACTTTTATGCTTGTTTTCTCTCATATTGCAAACTTAATTCGTATCTAGTTCTTCTAAACTTGTAGCTTGCTGGCTTTCAGTCTCCCAAATTAAAAAAAAAGTATTAAATTGCTCCCGACATCTTGCTGCCTTGATCTGTATTTCATGTGTAATTTAAGCTGATTGAATATTTTGCCATATTAGAGTGGAAAATCTCTGAATCCCCAAACCAGTAAGAGAAAATGACAGGTTCAAATGCCACTTGGCATCACCTCTCCTGATTTCTGCCAGGTAATTAAGGCCGTGGAGGAGGCTGAATGGAAGTTTGTCCTTAGCTCCAGGATTCACTCATGAGCACTCAAGGTCCAGAAAGAGAGGACTCTGTCATTAGCTGACGCAAAGTCTTCCTTCCTTGGAGGCAGGATAAACACATTCCTTAGATTATTTGCTTTCCTCTTTTTAAAAGATGTTTTGAATTGATTTCCTTTTTAACTAAAGAAAATGGGGTTTGGAAAGTGCTTTCATTAGTAGTAGAATTTACTTAACCTTGAAATGTATCAAAATACACTCTGAAAAGCCCTCAAGGTTTGCTAGAAACGACTGATGAAGCAGACAAATTACTCCGGGTTATAGTTGCTCTTGGTTCCTGTCCTCACTCCAGCCCTTTTCCTCCTCTAACCCAGGGTCATTTACTCACGTAGCACAAAACCTGCCCTCCCTTTGCTCCCTTTGCAAGAACATGAAGACAAGGTGCCTTCCACAGTCGCAGTTACAGCAACTCGACTATAGAAATGACAGAGCTAAAGAGAAAAATCTACCTGGAGTCGGGATGCAGCAAAGTGGGAGCTGAGGGCTGGGAGGTAGAGGAGCCTCCAGCATCGCCCGGAGGCAGAGAAACAGGATCTGGGAGACACCTGCAAGCTGAGTGTAGGAGGACACGGGTTCTGTGTTGAAGTGCAAGGGCATCTCATCAGGCCTCAGCAAGCCAGGGTATTCCTTAGGGCTCTCAATTTCTTTTTGTTTTCTTTCCATGCTCATCAATAACAATTCTGAGCTTACCTCTGACATACCTTGACAGTGAGAATAGGGAAAAAGGACGTGAGTATTCTGGTCCCTGGGAAGGGATTGATCCAATAAAAAATTTTTTTAATATGCCAACTTTCTTTACTCAATGAATTTGCTGAATACTACCAAGTGCCCTGTATTGGCTAAGTTCTGGGGATGCAACAGGAAAACAAGAAAAGTTATCCTGCATGAAGTTTATATTCTAGGAGAGGAAGATGAACAGTAAGTATATGAACAAGCAAACAAACACGATTAATGTATGTAATAATGACTACTATGGAGAAAGTTTTCCAGGGTGGGCTCATCACAAAGCGTAACTGCAAATGGAGTAGTCGGCAAGGCTCGCTGTGAGGTGGTGCTACTCGAATTGAGACCAAGTGACAAGAAGAAGGTAACCATGTGAAGATCTGGGAATTCCAAGGAAGAGCCGTTCCCTCTGAGACAGCAATGAGTTCACAGTCGGGAACAGACAGGAGGCCTGTGTGTTGGGAACACAGTGAATACAGGAGGGAGCAGTAGGAGGTGGGGTCTGAAAAATTCAAGTCTGATTGCCTGTATAGATTCTAAAAAATAGAGTTTAGGGAACCTGAGAAAATGGGGACTGACCAGGCCTTGGACCAAAATGGATTAAGATGAATATTTGCCCTAAGAATTTCTTCCACCAGTTAGTCCAAGACAAAAATCCCTCATTCGTTATTTTTCTTCCTCCCTAAGACCCTTCTCTTCTCTGAACTACCACTGCAATTCTCACATATTCTGTTAGTTCACGCCCTGGGTTTTGGCACATAGTGTTCCTTTGCTCAGAACATCTTTCCTCCATTCTCTGCCTGAAGAAATCTCAAGACCACCCTTCCAAATTCAGCTAAAATTGCTTCTTTCCTGCATGTGTCCCAAACATAGGTAAATGTTTATGCAGATATGATACAGGGTGCAGCCAGGGCCCCCCCCCCAAAAAAAACATTTGGAATGGTGTCCAGAATTCAAAGTGTATAGAAATATTGGAGAGACATATAAGATGTCCTCACCGCCCCCCCCAGGGGGAAGGGATAAATGGAGCCAGGCCATGGAGAGCTATTTTGCATAGCAACAGTTTTGGAGCTAACCTCTGGAGGAATGGTTATTTAACATATCTATAACCTTTAACTGGTTTCATAGATATGTTAAATAGGAGTGGCCAAGTTTGGGGCCAAGGAAGAAGGTTGAGGCAGGGACTCAAGATGGGAACTAGGGGCTGCGCTCCCGACTGAGAAGACCTGGGAGAGAGCCACGCGGTTTCAGCAGAGTGAGGACCCCCTCTTGGTGAGGCGAAAGGGAAAAACCACACAGCTTTGCCAGAATGGAGATCCCTGCAGCCAGGTGAAGAAGAAAGCCACATGCTTTTGGTGGAGTGCGGACTCCTGCAGCTTTGGTAGAAGAGGTCCACGCGGCTTTGGGGTGCCCCCTTTGGCTGCGGGGCCTGAAAAGCAAGAGAGACTTTGACTGGAACTGGGTACAAAGGACTCTTGCCAGTGGACCATGAGAGGGTACCACAGTACTTTGGATTAACTCGAGATCCTGCACAGTGACGCAGCTGACGGTCACTGCCAATACAGCCTGCAACACAGACGTGTGCTCTTTTCCTGATTTACCGTACCCAGAGTTGGGACGGTGGGAGAAGGGAGTGCTGTGTGGGTGTAGGTGTATACCCTAAAGGACTTTGATATTTTAGTGGAGGCATTAGGCCTGAATAGCATTAAATAAACATTTTGTTTCCTTTTCACAAATCTCTGGCATTAAGAGATGTCTTTCCAATTGGCGGTGGACAGAAGGGCCCAGTAGATTTTAGTATTTTGTTTTCGGGAGGGGCCCCTGTTTGTAGCAGTTTTGGGCATCCCTAGGTGGGCCAAATATTGTATTGCCCCTCCCTCCACCTCTTGTTGTTCTGTAACAGATATTTCTTTAAATTTATTATAACATCTTTCAAATTGTATTATATATGTCTTTCTCTCTTCCTAGACCAGGAGCTCCAAAGAGGACGGAACACATTCTTACCCATCTTTGGGTTCTCCATGCTGAACAGAGCACTAGATACATGGTAGGTGCTCAGTACATGCTTTGTAGGAAGAAAGAAAGGAAGAGAAGGAGGAAAGAAAGAGGAGCGGGGAGAAGGTGACAAAGATTCTCTCCTTTACCAGACTCTGATGAGGTTCCTCTGAATTCTCTTGTCAACTAGGCCCTGACTTTTGGGCTTCTGTGTTTACACTGTCCAATATTTAGCAACATTCCTCTGCAAATTGGTTTAGGAGAGTTCTCCGTCTTTCTTATTTAATCTCCTTCCATATCTAATCTGGCTTCTCATCTTCCACCATTTCCCAGATGATATCTCATCACTCTGGCCTGTCATCAGAATCTGCCCCCTTGACCAAGAGGTTTTTTCTTGGCAATTTTTTATCACTGACCTTTACCCTACACTTCGCTGTAAGTTTCCACTTTTCTTGGTTGTATTCAGAGTTGAGCCCAATCTCTCCCCACTATTGAAAAACCCCACTGGAGTGGCCCCTACAAATATTGCAGTAGCCCCCCCCTAAATAAAATGTGCCTTATTATCTTTAACAAGTGCCATGGATAATTTTTTCTAGAAGGAAGGAAGGAAGGAAGAAAGAAAGGAAGGGAGAAAGGAAGGAAGGATTGATTTAAACTTCAGGTTGAAAGAAGGTGAAGGGATTAGACAAAATGAACCCATGGACATGAATGACGGTGTGGAGATTGACTGTGGGAATGGGAGGAGGAGGTTAAAGGGAGAAAATTGGGAAACTGTAATAGAAAAACAATAAAACACTAATAAATAATGTCAAGATTAAGTAAATAGTTTATTTGTCATAAGATATTTGTAGTAAAAAATGGAAAATAAATTCCCCAGAAAAGGATATTTTTGTAATAAAGAAGTTATACTCATCTGGAAAATTATTATTATTTTTTTGCCCTGTTAAGACCCCCAAGGAATATAAAATACCTCCCACACTTTTCAAAGGTATTTGCATGTGAGTCACAATTCCTGCCGATCTTTAGTTATACAGATCTGCGTGGTAATGATCAGGTGTGTGAAGCGCTGGAGGGGAAGGATGGCAGCCAGTGGCCTCTCTGGTGGAACCAGAGGGCCTCCGCCCGAGGGCAGAACTCTGACTAGTGGCAGAGAGGCTGAGCATCCGCAAGATCTTCCAGGAAGCGATCTGGCTGGTGTGCATTCTCAGGGATGCAGAAATGGACGATACGGAAATAGGATGACTAGATAGAGATGAAGCACGCCAGGGACAGAAGGGAGGCTACTCCTCAACCTAAGGTGTGACTTTGGTGAGGAGAATGTAGCACAGGAAGAAAAGGGGACAAGACAGAGGGTGTCTTGGCCAGAAAGGTTCTAAGACTCTAAGCAGCCCCAGGATGCTGGTACTGTCTGTCACAGCTGTTCTCAGCCTGGGCAGCACATTAAAAACTATCCAGGAGCTTTTAAAACTGCAGTACCTGGACTTCAGATTATTTAAATAAAATTTCTGAAGATGGGGTCATAGTACCAGAATTTTTAACAAGCTGCCCAGGTGATTATACCAGGTACAGGTGATTAAAATTCCTGTATTCTGTACCATTCGTGAGAGCCCTTGAACTTGCATTGACTTACTTACTCTGGTTTGTCATGAAAGGTAAGACCAAAGCTCAGAGACAAAAAGGAAACTCACTCTCGGTCATGCAGCCAGCGGCAAGGTTTCAACTTGTGCCACCAACCTTCAGGTCCAACGTGGATTCAGCGCATCAAGGCCAGTTTAGAGAGCTGCTCCTCGGCGAGTCTGGATAGGGACAAGTTGGTCTTGAGGGATTCCGCCCTCCCTTTTTTATGCCCTTTCTTCTTTACTAACGTCTTTCTTTTCTCCACAGCCTTTCCCCCCTCCACGGCTCTCATTTCCGAGGTGCCCATTCCTGCCACATTCCTGCTGGGACGATCGGAGGGTGACCAACCACTCAGTGGGAATCAGTATCGGGGGCAGCCTCCCTGTGGAACACTGTTCCCTTTAAAAGAACATTGGCAAATGAGGTAAAATTAAAGCAATTGCTGCATCTTGGTGAAGAATAGATGGGAGTTTCTTATACTTTCTTGAAGTTTTACTGTAAGTTTAAAATATTAAAATGAAAAGTTACAAGAATAAGGAGGAGGTAGAGGAGGGATGAGAGAAGGAAACCTGGGCAGTGGTTAGTGTAGATTCAATGGCCTTGGTGATGAACGAACCCGAAGGACTGGAGGCCTGAGCCTGCTCCTGCCTCAACCACCACCCTGTTCTGGGACCTTGGCCAAGCCACCTCCTATTCCAGATTTTTATTTTTCTATCAGGAAAATGAGGGGGTTGGAGTATATCATCTCTGTTCTGTTTATTTATTGCTGCATAACAAACTGCTCCAAATCTTAGTGGCTTAAA
This sequence comes from Artibeus jamaicensis, assembly GCF_021234435.1. Classification (NCBI taxonomy): domain Eukaryota; kingdom Metazoa; phylum Chordata; class Mammalia; order Chiroptera; family Phyllostomidae; genus Artibeus; species Artibeus jamaicensis. Next base: position 3,530,201 of record NW_026522046.1, on the reverse strand, counting down.
ACAAAAATTTATTATCTTTTACAGTCCTTTGGACTGCATAGGCCCAGCTGGAGGGTGGTCAACTAGCCACATTTGACATGTGCCTAGTGTGAGTGAAATACGAAAATTTTAGTCTTATTTAACTTCATTAATTAATATTAAAACAGCCAGATGTGGGTAATGGCTCCCGAATTAGAAGTCACAGCACTAGTCTTAGAAAGGGAAAGTGTTCAGGAGAGTCTTCCTAACCTCCTAACTCTTAAGCACCCTCTTCTCTTGGTTTGGGGAAGTGAGAAGTTTGGGCAAAAAAAAAATCACTTAATGTTTTCTAAGATCTACTGACTTTTCACTCTTCCTTTCATTTTATATGAACTTTCTCATTTATTTTTCCCCATTGCCCTTCTCCTGCCCAATTTGGATTCTATGCTCAGCATTGTCTCCTCTGTCCTGGGTTTTTTCCTAAAAGAGATATTTGCTTAGTTGGTTACAATACTTTATAGGTCCCAGACCACTCTGGTACTGAGTTTTCCATGAGCTTCTTGTATTTACATATGAATTTGAGTCTACAATGCATCCTTCCAGTTTCAACTGCTGTCCTCAAATGGGCAGTCAAGTTTATTGAGTGGTTATTGGCACTCTGTGGGTTGCCTGGCTCTCAAGCCCATTAGAAGTTTCTTTGGAACTCATGGGGATAAAGTGTATGTGATTTCTGCAGAGTTAGTTTTGCTATATCAGTCACTTTGTTATTGCTTTTATGGGAGGATTTAACAAGAATACAAAACTGTACCAATCTTCCCAAAATTCCATATTATGATTCTTATATATGATACATTTTATCCACTCACCGCTTGAGGATCGCCGATCTAATCTCGCCACCTCAGTTTACAAGATGAAGAAATTAGAGTTTAGTGACGAAAAGTGACTGGCCTCAGCACACAGAGCCAGTTGTATAAAAGCCCAATCCAAAATTCCTATTAGCAGCCTTTCAGTGCATTATTTTTGTTACATGTTATAAGTGGAGAAAGTTTCTGTGGGCAGAATAGGCCAGTAATTGATTCCTTTTTCTGAACCAACCCCCTTCCTCATTCCAAAACTTAGTGCTGCCTCCTGTTGGAGAAGTGCCTTTGCTTCCAGGCGTCTCAAGGTGACAGAGTAGAGATCAGGGAGAGCAGGCAGAGAGGAGACTACCCACGGCTGCTTCTGGGCTTGGAGATCTTGGGGAAAATATTGTTGGAAGAGCTTGTGGAAATATTCTGGTCTCTTCCTTCCCAGACCATAGAATCCTTGGAAAAATGACTGATTCCCTTCTGTACTTGCAGTGAAAATACATGTAAAATTCCTAAGATAGTCCTTGCTTCATAAAACAGCCTAATAACCATTACCCTCTCCTCCTTAAAATTTGCCCCAGTTTTAAAACAAGTGTTAAGACAAGACAGGATTTCTGTAGAATCGCTCTATTCTGCAAAAAAAGATTGGACAGAAGCTGGAGCTTCCCTCCTGGCATATCTGCTGGGATGTGGAAATTGGCAGAATGGAGATGGCAGTATAATCAGAAGAGTGAAGAAACCAATGTTCCTTTTTCTCAAAGATTTTCAACTCAAAACATTTGGGTCAAGGCCTCCACTGGGATCTATCCTGACTGCACGTGATGAAGCCACAGTGGCCTCCAGGCTTAGTCACCTCTATAACACCCCTCTTACTAGTCTCGGTGTCTTCAAGGATTCCTGGATAACAGGGGCCAGTATTGCCATGGTCCTTGAAGTATAATGGAATTCTTGAAAAACAACATTCTTGAAAAAAGATCAGAGAAAACAAATCAGAGGGAAATTGTGGTTCTATAGAAGAGAATACAACATGACAGCGGTACAGAAAACTCTGTCCGTATCAAATGTTTTTCTCCCTGAAGTAAGATTGCAATTATTCCTACACTGTGCACAACAAATTGATATTTGGCTCTGTGTGGGCAGATGCTCCAGTTGCGAGTATGCATAGTGCATGGGGAGTCTGCCATCACCATAAGTTTCTTTATTGTTTTCTGAATGAATGTTATAATTAACTGTCACATAAAATCAGACACAGACACGGACAACATTGTCAGACCATCTAACCCTAGCCACATAAGATTTCTTGGTGGCAGGAAGGACCAATGAGAGCCTTGGCCAAGCAGGTATCAGCAGGTCAGGGCAGGCAATGCAAGGATGAGAGTCTTAGTGAGAAGCGAGTTCTTGTTAAGGCAACCAACCTAGCTCTAATTGGATGCTGCCTCACTTCCACACACAGAAGGGAGATCAGGTTCCACAGTGAAAAAGCCATGTTTATTGAGAAGTGATTGACTTAGGAAAATATAATTGGTTTCTTTCTCTGGGCTCGAAGAGCTGTCGAAAGTGTGGTACTGCGTGTTTGATTAGGCCAGTTTTGCCATAATAATATTTGTATTGGTTTTACTTGATTTGAAGCCCACTCTGGAAAAGAAAAATTAGGGTTTTGAAAGTAGCTTCCTGCACTGCTTACATTGTGCCAGGTGTTCTGTTAGGTACTGTGGGCAAGCGCACTGCCCATTAAAACTCATGTATAATTTAAGATGAGGCAAAAGGGGTCTGTAATGGAGGCTTATAAGTATATATTTTATATTCCCACTTTAATGATAAAATTATGGCTCAATGAAGACTAGGAATGTTTCCTAGCTGTCAAAATATTCCAGAAATTCCTGTCAAATGCCAAAAAAGAGCAGAGAGAAATAGGAATAATTTTGGTTTCCCTCATTCTTAGAATTTCCACAAATTTACTACCCAACTTCTGGCCATTCAGTGTCCACACTGCTCTGGCGGTAGTGATACAGAGCGTGGGAAGCCAGAGGACAGGAATCAGGACAGGTCAGACTACTGCAGTGATAAGATCACTGACCACTCCTACATCCACAGCTGAGGATGGGATGTAGAGGTCAAGTGGTCCTGCTCCTCATTTTGCAGAGAAGAGAACAGCCCTGTTGTTTGTGTTGCCAGAGCCACTTGCCTAGTTCACAGAACGAGTTATCAGCCGATGGAGAAACTGGGCCTCAGAAGCCAGAACGCTTTTCTCTTCCTCACATGGCTTTCCTGGAGGTGTTTTATCAGAATTTCCTGCATAAATTCCCTTATCCAAAGGGATTTTTGACTGGATTCTTTTGTAGTGGAGTTTCAGACAATGTTTTAGATGAGGAATATGTGTTCCAATATACTTTCACTGCCCCTTTCTTACATCGCCAAGTAGACAGCCACTTAATCAATCTATGCATACTAATCTGTGTAACTTGACTGTGAAGACATAAGCATTCTCTATCCCAATCTGGAGACAAAGTCAAATAAAATAAAATAAAATCATCATCTATTTCATCCTATTTCCAGTTCAATGCTATGATATTATATCACTTGTCTGGTCAGCTCTGAGGCTCATCAAATGCTTGCCAATAAAGATTCGATCATACAAAAACTGTAATCTGCCTCTTCTCAGAGTTACATTTCATTTCATTTTTATAAGCTTCAGAGATACGCACTGGAAATAAATGTTCTTCTATTTCTATAGCATTAGGCTCCTTAGCTCTGCTTATTTTCTCTTTCTTTTTAGTGATAAAATGTAGCAAAGGCATTGTTATTTTTACAAAAAACATATCTGATAAGGGGCAGACTGGACACAGAATAACAAATCTGCATGTTATTCTTCTCCTATTCTTGGACTTATGTATTTTCTTCAATTTTCTGGAAAGAAAAGTGGGACTTGAACCCAATTCCTGACATTAATTTGACCCCAAGAAAACTGTTTAAAGTTTCTGAGCTTTAGTTTCTTTATATTTCAGTTAGTGGAAGATAATAAAACATATATATATATATATATATAATAGAAAGGATGATAGAATTAAATTAACTCACTTTAGAAAAGGAAGTTGGAATATGTCAAATATAGAGTAAATGAAAAATGCCTGCTTAGTATAGTTAAATGTGGTGAATGATTAATATGTTTCAGGTACTGTGATGTGTATACTGGCTTAGTAAAATTAATAATGACATTAAATCAATAATTGATATTAATATTACCATTCATTCAGTGAATCTCTTGGGGCATCCACCATGTATCAGGCAGTGTGCAAGGCAGTGTGCAGTTCCTGCTCTGGAGGTGCTCACAGTCTCATTTCACGAAGCAGAAGTAAGCAGGCAACCATAGCTGAGTGTGATCAGCACTACAACTGGCTTAGCAACAGGAAGGACCTCCTAATCCCGGCTTGAGACATCAGGAAGGGCTTTCCTAGGAAGGTGATGACTAATGAAGTAGTTGAAGGGGGATAACACTTGAGGAAAATAGGGCAATTCCCACAAAGTCCTGAGAACAGAAGAGAACATGAAATATTTAAGGATCATTAGTTGTTTAATGAGTGAAATAAAAGTTGGAGGCAGCAAATATGAGAGATAATGTTGCAGTGAAAGGAAGAGGCTGGATTGTTAAAGATCATAAGACGCTGAAGAGGCTCAGACTTTAAAAAGAATGAAGAGACATTAACCAGGAAGTGGCACTATCAGATTTGAGCTTAAGGAGGTCATTGTGGCTTCAGTGTGGGCAATGGACTGAGGGAACACAGCAGGACCAGGAGGCTCTGCTGTGGTCCAGGTAGTGAGGTCCACCGCTGAGGAATGTTAGTGGCTTACACTGGAGAGGCTGGCAATAGGAAGAAGAAATGTTGATGAGAGAGAAATGTTGGGAGAAGGGATGTGACTGGGTAGAATTAGAAAAGTCAAGCTGACCCTGAAGTGGCTGGATGAACACTGGAAATTAAAGAGAGATAACTACTGAATGTAGCATGGTTTTCTAGATCAAATTCTGATTTGGAAGAGAAAAAATTGTTTTGGAGCACAGTGTTGAGACAGTCAGTAAAATTTGAATATGAACTGCATATTAGATATTTCCATTGCACCAATGTTAAATTTTCTAAGCTTACTAATTGCAAGCTTTTGTTTTTTGAAAGTACATGCTGATATATTTAGGCATGAATGGGTGGATGGAGAGAGGGAGGACCAGCAAACGTGACAAAATGTTAACAGTGGGTGATGGGTGAATCTGGTTGGAGCGTTTGTGAGAGTTAGTTATGAAAATTCTTGCACTTTTTTGCAGGCCTAAAATTTCTTTGAATTAAAATTTTTTATTAAAAAAGCATTCTTCCCAACTTACTCTATAGATTCGGCTCAAACCAAATCAAAATCCAGTAAGTTATTTTGTAGCTATAAACAAATTGATTCTCAAATTTTAGTGGAGAGACAGAAGACCCTGGACAGCCAATACCATAGAGAAGGAGAGGAACAGGTGGGAGGACTGAGGCCACCCAACTTTAAGACTTGCTCTAAAACTACAGTCATCAAGACAGTGTGGTATCACTTACAGAATAGATAAATAGATCAATGGACTAGACTAGGGGCCCCAGAATAGATCCTCAACTGATCTTCAACAAGGGAGCAAAGGCAATACAATGGAGCAAAGATAGTCTTTTCAACAAATGGTGCTGAAAAATCTATCCATCCACATGAAAAAATTTAAAAAAAGTTGATCTAGACACAGCCCTTACATCCTTTGCACACATTATCTCAAAATGGATCGTGAACTTAAATGTAAAATCTACAACTAAAAAACTCCTGGAAGATAACAGTAGGAGAAGGCCTGGATGACTCGGGGTGTGGTGGCTTTCTAGATACACCAGCACCAACAGGATCTACAAAGGGGTAATTAATTAGCTGGATGACATTAAAATGAAAAACTTCCCTGGGCTAAGCCTTCTTTTTCTATTCCATTAAATTTTTCCACGACACCTCAGCCCCCAGAAATGCTTCTCTTTCAACTGTGTGAAAGGACCCTGTTTCTACCAGCAGCAAAGTGTAACGGTAAGAGTCAGCAGCTGACCAAAGATTTTCACTCTACTTCTGAAGACAAAAGGCATTTAGATGTCATAGTTTGTCAATTTTAGACAAGCACGATGTTTTAATGGACAAAATAAAATACTTGAAATCTGCAAAAATCAATCAATCAATCAATCAATCAGTCAATCAATGAAAAACATCTGCTCTGTGAAAGACAATGCCAAGAGATGAGAGGACGATCCACAGACTGGAAGAAATGTTTGCAAAAGATACATCTGACAGAGGAATGTTATCCAAAATATGTTTTTAAAAAAACTCTTAAAGCTCAACAGAAAGAAAACAACATGTTTTTTTTTAAATGAGACAAAGATCTTAACAGAAACCTCATCAAAAAAGATATACTGATGGAAAATAAGCATATGAAAGGATATTCCACAGATGTCATCAGAGAAATGCAAATGAAAACTACAGTGGTATTTTGTTGCACACTTGAATGGACAAAGTCTGGAACAGTGGCAACATCCAATTCTGGATAGGTTATGGAGCAATAGAAACTCATTCATTGTTGGTGGGAATGCAAAATGGCATGACACTTTGGAAGAGAGTTTGGAGGTTTTTCATAAACTACTCATACTCTTACCACTCAATCCAGCAATTGTGCTCCTTGGTACAATTTCAGTTCCCAAAGGAACTGAAAACTTACTCCACAAGAAGGTCTGCACATGGATTTTATAGCAGCTTTATTCCTAACTACTTAAACTTGGAAGCAACCAAGTTATTTTGTAAATACCTCTGGTACAATACATCCAGGCAATGCGATATTATTCAGTGTTAAAAGAAACAAGCTATCAAGTTATGAAAAGACATAAGGAGAACTTAAATGCATATTACTAAGTAAAAGAAGCCAATCTGTAAAGGCTACATTCTATGTGATTCCAAAGTATGACATTTAGAAAAGTTAAGACCATGAAGACAATACAGAGAAGGGTGATGAGCAAATCAATAGGCAGAGCACACAGGCTGTTTAGCGTAGTGAAAATACTTTGTGTGATACCATAATGATGGATACATATCATTAGACGTTTGTTCAAACCCATAGAATGTACACCACCGAGAGTGAACTCTAATGTGAACTATGGACTTTGAGTGACTGCGGTGTGCCAGTGCAGGCTCATCAGTCGTAACAAATGCACCACTCTGAGGGAAGAGAGGATGCTCATAATGGGGGAGGCTGTGCATGTGGGGGAACAAGGGGTAACAGAATCGCTGTATTTCCCTCTTGTTTTGTTATGAACTTTAAAACTGCTTCAAAAAATAAAGTATTTAAATTTTTTTCCAGATTTTTTTAAAGCACAGAACAGAGGGGAATGAGGAAACTTTAGGGTGATGGAAATGTCCTGTATCTGATGATGATGATGATGATGAAGATGATGATGATGGTGGTGGTGGTGGTTTCACTAATACATACACCTATCAAAACTCATCCAATTTACACTTTATTTTTATTTATTTTTTTAAGATTTCATTTATTTATCTTTAGAAGGAAAGGGAAGAAGAGAGGGAGAGAAACATCAATGTATGGTTGCCTTTCATGCGTCCCCTGCTGGGAATTGGCCTGAAGGGAACTGGCCTGCAACCCAGGAATGTGCTCTGACCAGGAATCGAACCTCGATTGTCTGGTTCGCAGGCCCGTGCTCAATCCACTGAGCTACACCAGCCAGGTCAATTTACACTTTAAATGGATTCTGTTATTATATATATTAATTATATATCAGTGAAGTTGTTTTTTGAAGTGCATAGAAACTCAAAGTTGTGAAAGTTTCTTCTCGAACGTAATTATGAGGAGAAAACAAATTTTGATTCCAGATCAACTGATATAATTTCCATTTTAAAAATTGTCTTTCAAGAATTAGATTTAAAAGTGAACTGAAAAATACAAAAAAAAAATAGTCCCTTCTGTATATATCATTGTGATCAGGGCACCACAAATTTAATTTATAAAAGGGTTTTTTCTTGCAACTTTTCCTATATTTGAAGATCATTTAATTTACTGGCAGAAATTCTGAAAAAAAATTAAAATATACCACTATAAACTATTTCACTTAAATATCAAGGAGTAACTTTGTAAAATGTTAAGAATAAAAAATAATGGAAATAACTATGTCTATGTTTTGAATAAGCAGTTTTTAAAAACATAACAAGCCCAGAGTGAGAAGAGCAATGAATTTTTTAAAGTTTAAATTGGCCGTAGTTCCATAGATGTTGAAGCTGGATGACAGGTACATAAAGGTTCATTACACTCTTCTGTCGTCCTTTGCATATGTTTAAAACTCTCCATAATGAAAGGGTTTAAAAGGAAAGCCGACCAGAGTTTTGCTAAAGCAAGTAATGTTTACAACAGCAAACGGGCTTTTGTGAGGAGGCCCCCAGGGCACATCAGGAAGCATGCAGGGTCCTTCCTGAGCTGGCTGAGAATCGGTCTGGGCCAACCACAGCAGCTTCTTCAAGAACCCAGTGTTACTTCCTCTGTGGGACCTTCAGACTGCCACCAGCTGAAACTATTTCTCCCGATGTGCTCCGATGACAGTATATTTACCTGACCTTCATGGATTGGTTTGAATTGCTACCTGACTTGTCCACCCAATTGTAAGCCCCACACATCTCTGTATCCCTAGGACAACCCTTATGATTGCTTAATTAACATTTGTGGAATGAGTCTCTTTCTCTGAGGTTTTTTCCTCATTTGTGTGAGTGAATCAGGTTTCTCAGGGCCAAAAATGCATTTTATCCTTTCAGGCCCCCTGAAAGTCTCTCACTTCAGGACTACCTTGGTTCTCAGCAAAGGAACGAGTACCCATCTTGTTTACCAAACCTCCTGTGTAAGCAATATGATTGTTTTGTCTCATATCAGTAATTTCTCACACATCCTAGAATAGGAAACTTGAAGGCAGTTGTAAACAGGTAGAAAAATGTGGAACTATAACAAACTACAGAAAATTTCCTAACAGTTTTAATTTAAGCTGAAAACAGTCTATAAGAATAGGACTTTCTCCTCTGATTTCTCTTCCCCACTAACTTCCTTAAAAAGTGAAACTGTCATTTTCCATCAGTAAAGTGTATCAAATTCGAGTCTTCCCAAATTTATCTACCCCTTCTTCCAGCATGTTCTTGTCTTCCCCACTACTCTACCTTTATTCCCGTGTGTGTTTCTTCAGCTGGTGGGGTTATGGCTTTAATTTCAGCAAATTTATAAGTTCACTCAAGGCTTACCTTAATTCCTTTAGCCCCAAACAATCTTCCTTTAAAAATACATATCACTTTTAATTTTTATCAGTTCTTGTCCTGTGTCATAGTCATTTGTGTTAATGACTCCTACCCTAGAATAGCTTGACATCTCTCTGAGGGTGGGTGTCTTTTCTGAGTCCAGGCAAAATGTCTCTTCACATCTGTATGTTGTCTTGTACCTACCAGGTGCCCAGCAAATAAATGAGTTAAAGAATCAATAAATAGGTTTTACTAATTAAAATTGTTCATCAAATTTTTTTGTTGGTTTTAGCATTGCATAGGCATTCCCTAGGCTGTTTTTATTTCCTAAAATATTTGCTACCCTAATGTTTGTGAAAATACTGGAAATAAGTCCATTTTGCCCGATGGGCCACTAAAATCCAAGCAAAAGCAGAAAAGCTCTTCAGAAGGAGGGAAAGTAGGAAAACAATTTCATAATTTGTTTGAGTTTAATTGTGGGACTTTTGAGGTCATGATGACTGTTTTGCTTCTGTTGGGTGTCTGGTGAGACTATCCACTGAGAATAATTCATTGTGGTTTTATATTTTTAATTTTACTTTTAAAAAAAGCATGGCTACATTCTCTTTCTTTTTCAATTTATTTTTAATTTTTTTAAAGATTTGATTTATTTTTTTTAGAGAGAGATGAAGGCAGGGAGAAAGAGAGGGAGAGAAACATCAATGTGTGGTTTCCTCTCACGTGGCCCCCACTGCAACCCAGGCATGTGCCCTGACTGGGAATGGAACTGGCGATTTTTTGGTTCACAGCCTGCACTCAATCCACTGAGCTACACCAGCCAGAACCATTCTCTTTCTTTCTCTGTCTTTTCTCCCAGTTTTCTTTCCTCTTTTATCTTATTGTCTCTTCTCCTGTTTATCTCTCCCTAATTCCCTCCCTTCTTCCTCTCTCCTCACTCTTTCATCCTTTCCTTTTCACCTATTCCTTTCCCTTCTCATCTATTCCCGTCTTCCCTTTCTCTTCCATCCATGTCATTTATTTTCAAATATATTTCAAATAAAAAAAAGTTACCTAATTGTGTCTTAAACATGGTCTTTGATCTATTCACTGATTGGGAAAAAATACCAGAATCATGGCGAGGAGAGAATCAGCTCTGGATAATGGAATCAGTTCAAAATGTATGGCCCAGAATGCATAGTGTCAAGTGACAAGGAGGCATCAAATTCACTTGGTTTGATGCCAGGCAAAAATTGGCATAAAAGACATCTAACATAAAATTGTGGATTGCCCCAAAGGTTTCCTGGGGCACGATGATGGGAAGCCAACCTGAGAACAAGTAGTGACTGATCTGGAAGGGGTCTGGACTCAGGGAAACATTTGTAAGGCAGGTAGCAGAGCCTCAACCCTATGACATGTTGGCCATGACTGTGGGAACTGACAAAAGCAAGCAGAGCTCCCAGTCTTGCAGACCTAGTTTCCAGAGAAATGGCCCAGGTAGAGTCTTTTACTGACCTAAGGGAAGAGAACATGAAAAGAGAAATTTCCCCCAAAAAGAAATCAATAAAACAGCTTTAGTACAGGAGCAAGGAAAGAGCCAAATTCAGGCCACCCATGAGCAAGCAGAACAAGCCTAGGCTGCTGACCTAGTTCCTCCTTAAAATAATTCAAAAAGGAGTCAGTTCTAAAGGCTAGAAAAGGAATTAACCTCCAAATAAGGGTCCTGTCACTGTGGGCCATTTCATCATCAACTGTAAGTGGAAGTGGCGCTCTTAGAGGCCGTGATGATGGACTACTGCTAGATAAGCCTAGGCTCAAATACCAAGTTCACCACTGAGGAGGGAGAGACCTTGGAAAAGTAATTTAATCTGTCTTTTTCCTCAGTTTTCTCACCTGTAAAGGGAAGGCAAATAGTACCAATGCCATGAGGCTACTATGAGGATCGAAGAAATCCTTACTTAAAAAAGGATTAGAATAGTGCCTGACCTTTAGTGTTTGTTATGAATGAGTGAATGGATAAGCAAGAACATTTTTCTTCGCATTTACATATTTTCAGCCAAAAGACTTTGCTTAAGATCCTTCTATTTACCCAAATCAACTGCATTACAACTAATAGAATCATTAGTTTTTTTAGGACAACTGATTCATTTTTCATGCACCAAGCTTTAATCACCTGAACTTGGCCCCAAATTAACCCAATGCAATAGAACCTGAATATGGGGGCTGTCCTGACTATGTTTCAAATCTTGGGAAATACACCAGCAATGTTTTCATTGTTTTTACTTGAAACCTCAGGCTCATGCTTATGCCTCCTCTCTCTCACCCTGATGTTCTGGGAAATAGCATAACATCACGGCTAAGAGAACAGGCTGTGAAGTTAGACATAACTGTTGTAGGTTCTATCCCTTAGCTTTCAAAGCTGCCTATCCTTTCTGAGCTTCAATTTTCTCATTTGTAAGTGAGGATAATAATACCCATATCATAAAATTGTTGTGACAGTTAGATGAGATTTTGCATGCAAAGGGCTTAACACTGTGCCTGTCCACAGCAATACATAGTTTAGTACATTTTAGCCTAAAATCATGATCTACTTGAATCTATCTTTACAAGTGTTTCCCAACTCTGTCCCATCAGCTGCATCTTTCTATATTACCCTAGAATCTGGGTCAGAGGTTTTGTGTCTATCTCCCTACTGGACTGTAAATTCCTTGCCTAGAAACAGGGTTCCATTTATCTTCACTTCCTATCCCACCTCATCTTGGATGTTCATTAGACATTCAGTAAATGTGTGTTGAATAGACTCTGCAAAACCTGATTTTCTTTGTGCTCCTGGGGAAGCAGGTAGAAGAAATAAAGCTATAACCACAAGGTTCTTGAGTGCTCTGACGATGATGCCTTGCGGACATTTGATGCATAGCAAACAGCTTGGTAATTTAGTTAATTCAAGATACCCATACAAGGACCCCAAGCCAATGCTGAACCTATCATCCTGCAGTCTGAAAGCCCTTTCTACAGAAAAGTTGTACTAGCAGCTCTGTGTGGCAGCTCAGTGACATGCTTCTTTGATGATAGATCGCTCTATTTTTCTGCAGGGGACAGAAGAGGGTAAAGGACTGAGAACTGGAAAGAAAAAATGAAGCCACGAGAGGAAATCTCCCAGTTTCACATGTATTAGTGTATGTATTTGTGTCATTACTTGCCAGAAATGTATTATTTTAAACACAGCACCAATTAAGTCTGGCAGTTTAATTTGACAACTGATAAAGAGCATCATGTTGTGGCTCAGTTCAGTCTCATTGATCTTGCTATTTGATTTCTTTTTTCCAGCATCGCCAGTAATTCGTCATCTTCATTATGGACCACGTAAACTGCTCAAACTACTATGAGAGACACTTTGGGGAGGGAAGGATACGACATTATGATTCAAACTGATACTGCAAAAAAAGACAACAGTTCTTAATTGATAACCAAAAATAGTTCAGTCCATAAAATAATCCATCACTACTTATGAGGCAGGGATGAACACAGAAATTATGGTGTTGAAAAGAAGGAATTGTTATAACTCTGATTGTTCTAAGCAAGCCCATCTGCTTAATTGAATTCATTGGTTGACCTAATTTGTGATAGTACTATATGTGGAAATAAAGGAGTCACCTATGTGTTCATATAGGTGGCTTTATTCAGGACAGCACAAAAGAATGTTTTGTTCAAAATTAATGTGCTTGTCAGCTTTTTCTGTGCTTGAAGTTCCACCATTATTGTCAATCTTTAGTCTTTTTTATCAGAAGAGGTAACCTTTAACTAACCAACAACTTGGAAGTTTTTTTAAAAATGAAGTCCATTGTTCCTTAGAGGACAGCAGGAAAGAAGAGGTCTGAGAATGAGGTTATAGGTTATAGAAGATGAGGAAAGCTGTCTTCTCAGCTCAGGACAACAGCCTCAGGTCAGCAGTTGGGGAATAGAGGTGAGAAGCCAATTCTGTTCATTAAGGCAGCAAGAAGCTGACGAGCTGGTCACTTTCTGCCTATTGTTTCTGCCACTAAGCTTTCATGTTTCTCTCCGAGAGCACTGCAAAACAGTTTGCGTGTTGCTGTCCTCCAAGCAACCCTCTACATTCTCTACTTCTTCCTAAAACCTCTACTTCTTCCTGAACTATTCTTCTAAAATTAAGTCTGATTGTGTCAACTACCTGTTTTAAAATCTTCACTGGGGTGTCTTTACCCAGAAATTAGCCCCACATTCTTCAAGCTAAGCTTTCCTCTTCCAGAAGCTTTATCCTCCCGGCCTCCTCCCCGCTGTCCCCCTGTATGCAAACATGTCATGTTCTTCCAAAGTTCTCTTCCTGTCTGGAATTTTCTTCCCTGTTTTCTCTGCTAGGCAGCCTACAGAGCATTCTTCAGGGTGCAGGTTTTCAATATGCTTTGTTGGACTCACCGGCCAGAATCAATCACTCCTTGGGCAATTAATTGCATAGAACCTTGTTCATACCATATGACTATCTAATTGAAATAATGATGGTTTTCTGCCTCTCTGTTTATGTTTGATTGTGAGGGCAATGACTGTGTCTTGCAGAGGCAATGTTACATTTGCAGGAAACCATTTTATTTCCCTTCCAAGCACACAGAAAAACCCTATTTCCCAATTGCAGCTGTGGTTTGAAGAACCTATGGCCAATGCTCCACAGGCAAAAATAACATATGCTACTTCCATCTCACTCCAAACATGTAATCTCTGATCTGCATTTTTTTTCTCTGCCAGTTACTCAGCTAGAAGTTGAAGAATCCAAAAAACTACTGAACGGAAGGATCCTGGGCCTCTGAGTCACCACCTGGAAGAAACCCATCACACTGAACATCAGCAGTAGATTCCTTATGAAGAAGAAATAAACTTTACTTGTGTTAAGATAGTGGGATTTGGGGGTATTGTCATAGCAACAAACCTTCCTCACTCTGACTAATACTGGACCTTGTTTTACTTTATGATGACTTCTTTCTCATTTTGATCTCCTGCTGTCTACTCCTCCCAGGCTACCCAATCCAGTTCTGGCTTTACTTTGCTCTCATTTAGCCTGATCTCTCAGTCAATCACTTAATAATATTATTACCTACGCCCTAGAATCTTTTTTCTGATGTTTCACTTTATCAGTACAAGTTGCAGTTGGAATAGTGGTAGCAGTACTGGTTGTTAATGTTCTTTCAGAGCATGTAATGCTTTGCAGAATATATATTTTTATACTCATTGTCTTACTTTGATTTTGGCCTTTCATGGTTTCTGTCTTACTCAAAGTATTTCCCACCTGCTGTCTCCACTCCTGAATCTGAATTGATACCACTGGAAAAAGTGAAAGAAATCTAGTCCTTGGCTCTAATAAAAATTAATGTGGTTTTCTTACTGCTACTGAGAAAATTTCTTAGTAATCTCTTAGTAATACTCTTTAAGTTTTTATAGCTTTTTAAAATTAAAATGTTTATTAAGACAACTTAGAGCAGTTTTAGGTTCATAAAACTGAAATGAAAGTACAGAGATTCCTATATTCTCCTCACTCCGCATGTACATTGCCTTCCCATCAACATCTCCTACCAGAGTGGTACATTCAGTACAGTTGATGAACCTAACGTTGACACATCATCATCACTCAGAATAAATAGTTCATGTTAGGGTTTACCCTTGGTGATGTACATTCTATGGGTTTGAACAAGTGTTCAATGGCCAGTATCCTTCATTATGATCTCACAGAGAGTATTTTAACTGCCCTAAACTTCTTCTATTCTCTACCCATTTATTGCTTTGCTTCTAGACTTCAGTCTCATTAAATATAAGTTCTCAAAGTTCGTAAAGCTTCATTCAAACAAAAGTGTTTCCAGAACCCTAATATGTACAACGGACACGAGGCCGGGTGATCAGTGCTTGCCTACAAGCATATGTGCATGTGTGCTTGCCTGCTTCTGTGTGTGTAAGCACCAGTGAGAAATCCTGCCCAGTTAGAATGGTCAGTTTAGCCTCCTTTCCCTGGAAACTTCCTCCTTTGTTCACAGGATTGAGTTTGTGGCACGTATCTTTTAAAATGTACTCTAGCCCTATGGGCACAGTTGACTGATACAGAGATAGGCATCTAACCCCAGAAGAGCCAATCGGAACCCTCCACTGGGCCCAGGATCCCAGTTTCAATCTCACTTCATCCTTTTGCTAGGCAGACTCCATCTCCTGGTATTCATGTGTTTATGAATACATGAATTCATAGCCTTAACCTTCAGTGTGAGCTGGATTTAGTCACTCCCTTCTAATGTGGTTGAAGTTACAGGATGTAACTTCTTCCTAGGTTAGATTACAAAAAGAATTAGAGTTCTCTCTAGGCCTCATTCATTCTCTCTCTCTCCACCCTCCCCCTGCACTCTTGCTGAAGGAAGCAAGTTGCCATTGCCATGTTGTGTGCAGCCCTATGAAGGGGCCTGTGTGGCTTAGCAGGGAAGATAAGTGTTCAGTCCAACAGCCCACGAGAAACTGAAACCTGCCAGCAATCACATAAGTGAGCTTGGAATTGGATCTTCTGAAGCCTGCCGATAGCTACGTGAGTGAACTTGAAAGCTGATGCTGTACTCCCCGCTCAACAGGTTGAACCTTCAGATAAAATCACAGTCCCAGGTAACAATTTGGCTGCAATTCTGTTAGAGCCCTTGAGCCAGACCTGAGATGCCCAGCTAAGCCATGCTAGGATTTTTAACACACATAAACTTTAGAAACATAAATGCTTGTTGTATTAAGCCATTAAGTTTTGAGGTAATTTGTTACATTACAATAGATAACTAATACACCCTTGACAAGAAAAAATGAAAAATGTAAGACCAGGACCATGTTCTACTGTGTGGTCAGGGAAGCAAGCAAAGCCAGTCTGCAGTGAGAGAGAGGGCAAAGTCAGTGTTAAAAGATTTCTGTGGCCTGCAGTGCCTTGGCTCTGGTTGGTTTCTGAGACTCATTTTATCCTGACTTTAAAAATTATGTTCTTCATTATAAAGGTCACCCTTTCTCTGCTATTTATATTTGTAACCAAATGTAAGGGCTTTAGGGACACATCCGATTTCCTCTACCTCCAATGCCTTTATTTCCCCCGCTCTCCCATCCCACAAGGTGAACCCAGGCACTGTCCATCCCGTGGAGCCTTTTTGCACCAGACCTTTTTCTCCTCTTCAGGGAGTCATGCATGCCTCTCTGCAGACCTGCTTAGTCTTCTGAGCACGTCTGAAACATTTACCAGGATTCCGAGACTATGTGTATTCCCGTGTGGCTTCTCAATTTTATAATTAGAATGAGACAAAGTGAGACTGTCTCATTCATCTTTGTGTTTCCTACCACCTCATGAAAGAGTTCTTTTAACAAATAAAAGAGAGAACAGTATTTATAACAAGACAGCTTTACTTCTATAAAGCACCTTTTTTGGAGATGAGTTCTCAAGATTAGTCAGAGGATTTAAGTAGGTATACAAAAAGCTAGTACATGTTATAACTTGATGTATTTTGAATATTGGATACCAAAGAAATGCATATATGCATGTGAATTTCAATAGAGAAAAGGAGTAAATTTTAGGAAGATTTCATAAAAATATTGTTTGAGCTAGGCCTTGACTCAAAGAAAGATTTTGACAGGTAAAATCTTGTTTTAAGGGAGAAGTAAGTTTCTACAGTAGACAGCCGTTGGAGCAGCGGCCATTGCAAAGTAAAAGTACCTGAAATATTAGAGAAATAGACAGTAATGAGTGGTCTGAGGAGTTTGTGGTACATACAATAGAAAATAAGGCTAGAAGGCTAGACTGAGACCAGATGGTAGAGGGTCTTGAATGCCTTTCTCTGCATTCACTCTGTATTTCAGTGGTAGGTGGACTGTAGGCACTAAGAGGTGCAACGGGACAGTTGAGGACTCTGTTGTAAAGATAAGGCCAGATGGCTGGAAGAACCAGCCAGAACCTTCTCCAATGGAAGAACCATTGGAGCCAGGCAGACCAATTCAATGATACATGCTGCAGTACTAGTGAGAATGGAGGCAAAAGGAAGACTGAAGTGATTTGGGAAAAATATCCTGGGTAATTGGAAAGGGATTGGGAAGCCATGACCTGATTATCCCCTATATGTGGAGGGCTGAGAATCTAGGAGCTAATTCCACCCAATGGGCTACTTGTTACAGAATAACTCATGCACTGGTGTGGAGGACAGGCCAAAGAGAATGTTTCCTTTGTTTCCAGAGGTCCATTCATAGGGAAGAGTCAAATAAATCAGAAAATATCCACACAGTGGAATATTATATAAGCATCACCAAGTGTGAAAGTGTGGCTTATGGAAGAATGAAGTGGGAGACCCATGAAGTACAGAGATCAGAATGGAATGATAAGTGTAAAAAACTGAAGCAGGCAAGGAGTTGGAGAAACAGGGAAAAGCTGAGGAGGGTCAATGATGGACCTACATGGGTGAGCTTGTAATAAGCCTGCTAGAGGCAGCCCTTGTAATCACTGGGCAATGTGTGAAGGGAGGTGCTCTCACCACCTCGTAGCTCATGGCTTATCCACTAAAGGCTGAGAAAGGACTCCCGTGGGAAAAATTTTCAAGATGTGTGCCTAATTTGGTAAAGGAAGAGTCATGGAGATGCAGGATTTAGAAACAAGCAATGCTTATTCAACTCTATTTGGATATCTGCCCGCCTTGCCCTTCACACTCGTCATAATGAACTGTGAAGGTTAAGGGTAAACCCAAGGGTTGATACACAATTTTATGAAATTATCTTTCCCCAGCTTCCTCTGCTGCACAATCTCCTGGGAACTACTAGGCTCTGAGGATCTCTCTTCCTTGTCTTCTGGCTAGAAAGCTGAGGCTTTGAGTTACCACCCACCCTGTGTAATTTTTACTGTGTCCTCCTGGGTCAAGTGATGAGAGGACTGAGATGGGGGACAAAAAAACAATGAAAATTCTTCCCATGCTCTTGGCTCAGAATTTTAGGCATCTGCTCTACTGGCACTGACATTACTTTTGCTACTGGCACAGGTCTTATGCCACTGCAGCCGCTATGGGTTTGCCTTTGGGCTGGAGAAGCAGAAGGTGGAAAATAATAAAACCAGCAACAACAACAACACTGAAAGAAGCGTACATACTCCCTTTGTCCTTTAGGGGCCCAATTTCCTGCTCCTTACGCCAGACAGAGAGGATTTCACTGAGACTTCTTTCTGTTTGCATGTGGCATGCACTTCTGGGTTTAGAGCTTGTAAAGCCGCAGTCAGTTTGGTAGTACTTCCCACTCCCCAACTGCCTGCTAGCATTCACCTTTTTGAGCTCTCAGATAGGTGCTGCATGCACACTGTCTACTGCCACTAGTTATTTTCAGTGGGAGAGACAGAGAGATGTGCACCTGCTTTAGTTTATGCAAAACTGGAGCTCATTTTATTAAGGTCACATTTACCTACACATCAACTGCTATTCATATTATATACGATTATACTAAATTCTAAATTTTTGTGGGTGGGTATTTACCTGCTTATTCCTGGCACTCAAACATCAAGTTTGACACACAGTATGTGCTTTAGAAAGTTCAAATTGAAATCTCTTCCCAACTTTCCTACCATTGTCCTTAACGGATATAGGTTTTCAGTTATTCTTAATACCATATCTTTAGGAAATCATTTGTTCTACCACACTGTTCTTCCTAAAGCAAACTGTGGCCCAAGTGCCGAAATGCACCACCTCAGGCACCTCACCTTCTCCCCAGGAATAATTTAAGCAGAGGATACAACTCCCCCACTCAACGTCCTCTAGATTCCTAGGAAGGTAAAAGTGCTATCAATTTGCCAGTATTACTAGTTTCCTCAGCATAGCAGCTTTCTCTTAGGGTAATAAAATATGTCCTTCAATGCAAAATGGTACAAACACTTATATAAATGGAATTTTTTAAAAGCATCTCTGCATCCCCAAACATCAAAATAAATAACTGTAAGTGTGAGTCATGTGTTAAGTCATCCATTAGTGGAAGTTAGAAAAGAAGTCAAACTAATAAAATCGAAATAATATGGTCATTAAAAGAAGCAGTGAAGAGTAGCATCTTGCGTGAGAGTTTTGCAAGGAGGGGCAAAGACACCCACTCTCAGATATTTTTCCTTTCATTATACAGAACATTAAAGAGAACTTAGTGGAAGAATAATGGTAAAGTTAGCTTCTCTGTTTTTCTTTTCCCTAATACCCCCTTCTCTAATCAAAGAAAATAAATTAAGATACTCAGTTAGCCACCGGCCTATAGGTTGTTTCCAGTGAGTTAGAGAAAATGTTGCAAAATAAACATGAAAACCTTTGTAGCTATTTACAAATCTAATGTTCAATATTCAGGAAACTAATTATTTAAATGGTTAGGTAGCAGGGTGTAAAGTTTTTAGGAATCCCCCCACCCCTCAGTTTTGCTTCTGGCTATGATTTGTGATGTGGAAATGAGAAGGCTTTTTATTTTCATCTTAAAAAGTATTTCACTGCTCTGCCTGCCCAGCAAGACACTGAATGAACCTATCGCAAGAACCTAAGGATGCATCATTATCGGGATTATTAAAGAGCGCAGCAGAATTGTTTCAATAGCTAATGGATATCATACTGGAGGGAGGGCAATTATTTCTTCCTGAAAAGAAAACATAAAGCCATAGTATTTTTTCTTGGCATTTTTAACCCAAAAGGGTCCTTAGAGAAATATCTAGTGTCTCTACTTATGTTTTAGGCCCTTATAAGACCATGAATGCAGTACTTAGGTTCTTGGGCTATTATCCTTTTTGATTATTCTCTGCTTTATTAATCCTGTCAATTTCAAAAACATGTAAGATGTTTATACCAATGAGACTATGTAAAATATGTGAAGAAGAGGTTTAAAATGTTTTTAAACCCATTCTCACCACAATCTCAAACTATTTTTCTGTATTTAAAATAGTTCCAGAGAAGCTGTGCATATACCTGTAATGAAGAGGCAAAAGCTGTCTAAAATATTAATTTTCTTTGCTTGTGACTAGTGTTACAGCAAATGCACAGTCACACTATCTAGGCAATGCTGTTCCCAAGTTCTGATTGCAAGTTGTGTGTGCAATTGTTGCAAACAAATTAGAAAACCTAATTTTTACTTAGTTAATAGTTTGGTAGCAAAGTATGAGCCCATGGGATGATAATAAAAGATATTTTTAATGGTAAAAAGATCCAGAATTCACCATTATTTGCCACCCAGCTCCGTGTCTATGGGTAAAATCTAATTCACTGGTTTCTAGCCTATTTGTTTATGTTCTGACTCACACACAAAAGGTGGCTTATCAGCTTCTCTTTCAGAAGGTGGCCCAGTCTGATGATACAGCTGACAGAGGTAATGGGTTATTGATTTTCATATTGCCATTGAGTAATGATCATTTTTGTCTGCATCCTCATTCTTGTGGCTACTGTGAAAAAGTAAACTTTTTGATTTAATGGGCTCCACTAGTTATTATCCAAGTGACATTTATGCTGTGTGAGACTGTAAATTTTCAAATAATGAAATTAAGAATCATTGACCATTAAACTTCAAGTAGTCTCAACAGTCTCTTAGTTGAATTCTTCCATATTTGGGCTCTCAGCTCAATGCCAGCTGAATTGAAAAATGGGAAGATCATGGAGTTTGAAAGACTGCATCACCTTCCTACTAACTGTCTCTGGTTCCTTGTATGTAAAAAGAATATTAACATTTTTATAGGGATCATTATTAAATGAGAAAAGGCACATGAGTTTGGTAAGTACCTTTTTCTTCCCCTTGGGGGTAGAATCTTGCATTATGCCTGTAGCCTTTCTGTATATCTTGCACATCCACAGAATATTCACAGCTAAATTACATAATAAAAAGTTTTCGTGAACAAAACTTTGGGGGAAATGCGGAGATAAGCCGAAGGACACAACTTTCTTTATTTCAGGAATTCTCAAAGTTTGTTTGCACATGGCTTCGTATCACCAAAAGCTAACCTACTGAGTGTATTGCAAATTTCTAAAACTTCATACTCCCCCCTTTTCTTTCCTGATGCCTCAATATCCCTATAAATAGACTGTAAATATCTTAGCCGGTGATCAGGTGCACCAGGGTGAAAATGTCAGCTCTGCAACAAATTCCCCTTCCTACCCTCTTATGGCTGTGGCCTGGTAACAACCAAATGCGCCAATAAAATCCCCTATATATTTTTTGTGTATTCCACCCTGACCCCAATAAAAAGTACTTGTCCATAGGGCCTCACTCTCTCTTGGCTTCGCACCTGCTGGGTGAGCTGGCTCCCTCTGCATTCCTCCTATTAACCCCTCATTTTGTGTGGTGAGTCTGTTTCGGTAGGACCTGTAAGTAAATAAACTTTGTTTTTCTGCATCTCTTCTGTCTCCCCTCTTGCAGCCTCACCTAACTGACTATCACTTAAAAGAACACAATACAATCAGCCAGGTTAAAGTTTACAGTTTGTTACTATTGAATAGAACTCAGCTCACTGTTCCATGAAAGGATTGACTCCATTCTTTCTTTCTCAATCCCATTTACTCTGAGTCCTAAGCCATTAATGCTTAGGATGCCATCTCTCCAAGAGGCAAACTCAATTTCCTGCTTTTGTTACTTAAAGAAATGCTTGCATGAGGCATTATTTCTAGTGGGGAAAGTAAAGAAAGCCATCAGACATGGTCCTGCCCTCAGAAAGGCTGACAGTCTAGGGGAGAGGCAGGCCTACAAAGATAATGCAATGAGATACAATACAGTGCTGCCTGAGGTGCTGTGGAGGCACGTAGGAGGGAGACGTTATGCCTGCCTGGTGATATCAAAGAAGACTTCATAAGGGGGGGTGATAGCTGATCCTCTTCTTGAAAGACTGGTAAGAGTTTTACAGATTGCAAAGGTAGGAAATGGGTATTTCAGCAAAAGATAACATTATGTAAAAGTATATGACTTGTAAGAAAAAATTAAGAATATTGGTATGTGTGAAATGCAGGCTGCTTGAGGCACGATGGTCAAAAAGGCAAGATGAGAGATCATACACAGTCTTGACCACCTGGCTTTCTAAAAGATGAGAAAAATAAGTATTAAAAGAAGAAATCAAGACCATGGAGGAGGGATTAATCTCGGAAATGAATGGAAAGTCTCTGGGGAGAGTAAAAAAGTTTGGCTAAAAAGATATAAAGAGTGAAAGAACCCAATCTGAAAAAGCTACACACTGTATGATTTTAACTATGTAGCATTTTAAAAGAACAAAGCTATGGAGTAAAAAATCTGTGGTTTCCAGAGGCTAGGGGAGCAAAGCAATGAATGGGTAAAGCATAGAAGAGACACAATTGTCTCTTGTCTCTTGAACAAGAGACAAGACTTGTTCACAATCACAGAGCAGGTTAGTTGCAGAGTAGGGTAGAAGATTTCTATTTTGTGCTGGTAGCTAGAGAGAATGCCTGGGGCCTTCAGAGTGGCTCTCAAGGAGGAGGATAGTTGAAGCCTTACCAGTGATTGGGAATTGCAAGGAAGAATGGAGAGAGAGACGTGCTGAAAGAATGAATAAATAGTGCAATGATGTGGAGACTGGGCGGCCAGATCAAGGGTCTGTTTGAAATGAGTGAGATCTGCAGTATTTGTTGGTTGAGGGGATAGAATGAAAGGAGATTTAACATTTGAGGTAGCAGGCGATCAAGACAGAGCGCATGGAGCCAAGTGCTTGGAAAGAGCTGGAAAGGGTAGACCAGGACTGGATGGGAAGGGAGATGGGGCACTTTTTCATCAATAGAGAAAGCAAAGGAGAAAAGAACGGGGCAGGGCTCTGAGAGATGTTCCTGGGGAGGCATGGGAAGGCAAGGGGCCTCAGAATAGAGAAGCTGACTCCTCCGCATCCTGGGACACAGGGCCAACTTTGGGACTTGGGTGTGTGAAGAACTTGAACCACTGCTGTGGGGAAGCAATTGAACCTGAAGAAATGGGAAATAAAAGACTGGTGATGAGTGGTGAGGTTTCTGCTGGGAGCTGATGCATGTTCCTCTCCCAGGAGTTCTCTGACTATCTAGAAACCAGCACCCTACCCCAAGCCTGGGGGATCTAGGAGCACCTAGAACTTCACTGATGCTTTTGCTCAGACCTGGGAAGGCTGAGAAATTAGTTAATGGTGGCCAACTGGAGAGTATTGTAAAGATAGAGGATCAGCTGTTATTTCCATTCACTAAAGACAAAACTAAGGCCTAGGGCAGGGGTGTCAAAGTCATTTTCACTGGGGGGCCATATGAGCCTCATAGTTGCCTTCAAAGAGCCGAACGTAATTTCAACTCCTTAACAGTTAAGGAGTAGTGACACATTTATACAGTCCTAAAATTATTTCGGCCCTTTGAAGGCAACTGGGAGGCTGATGTGGCCCCCAGTGAAAATGAGTTTGACACCCCTGGGCCCTGTGGTATATGCAGAGCCAGAGAAATAATCAAATTCAGTAGAGTGGAAAAATATTGCACAGTTAGATTCAGGAAAACAGATTCCTTCCCTGTGATAACTTTGTGCTTTAGGACATCAATTAGGTTACAGGATGATGTTTAATTCCTCAATTGGTTGTTCTTGTTATGTGCCTAAGACTAAATGAGCTTAAGCTACAGCTTGAACTATTTAAGCAAATGTCAAGAAATGCATTTGTGGGGCTGTTAAAAAGCACTAGGAGCCCTTCGGAGCCGTGCTGTCTGGGTTTGAATCTTGTCTGTGTCACTTAATCACATGACCCTGGGTGAGTCACCACCCTTTCGTTTCATTTTCTCTCTAAAACAGTGATGGCAACAGAACCCATTATGGGGCTGTTGTACAAAGCCCTTGGCATAAGGCCTGATAAACAGTATTCAATAAATATTAATTAGCTGTTATCATTTTTTTAACATCAGAGATTGTTTAGTGAACTTAATAGAAATGTTGGCTCTCAGAGTGGAGAACTTTTGTGATTAATTGGCCGTGTGTTTTTCAAATAGTGCTTCTCAGAGCCTGGGAGTGAGAGAGATTCTTCTGGGGTCTCTTTGTGGAAAAAGGGGTACAGACCTGCTATGGCTCTCGTCCATCCTGTGTTTCAACAAGAATAGCTCTGCTTCTGTCAATTTCATATAGTATTTGGTAGACTTCTGCCTATACCTAAAAAGGAGCTTCCAATATCAAAGAAAAGAAAAGAGAAAATTAAAAAAACTGAACTAACTTTACAAATGAGGAATCTGAGGTTCAGAAGGGCGAATGACTTGCCCAAGGTCAAATGTTGAGTTTTCAGTAGAACAAGACCTAGCTAGCACCCAGGCCTCCTGCCTCTACTTCGGGACGGCCTCTACTGTGGCTTTCTATCCACTGAGGCCCCACTGCAAAATAGAATGTTTTCTCTTTCCCACAGGACCTCACTCACGAGTCCTCCCAAGGAACTGTCCTAGCCCCCTGGGCAGTTGGCTCTTTGTTTTAGAGCTCCCCACTGTAATCTTCTAAAAGTCCATTTTTCATAATGGGTAATATACAGTCCTACTTTCAAGTTGGATATGTTTTATTGAAGGTTGACTCCCCAGTGCCAGGACCAGTGACTGGCACATAGTAGGCACTGGGAAAATAATGGTTGTGAACATGCTTTAAATCACAAGCTTATGTACAAATGTGATTCATAATTAACATAGCTGTTATTATAATGAAGGAGTGTCAGACATAACAGGTCTTGGTCGAAATGAGCTCAATACTGAATTGGCAAAAAACTTTTATAAAACTTGTTTCTCTTTGAGAGTAAAGTGCGAGTCCAAGGTGTCACATAGGGTTTAGTTTGTATTTGTCACATAAAATATCTCTAGGGTGGGAGGAGGGTGCAGGGAGAGTGGGAGGGATGGTTTGAGGGCAAGCAGTGTCTTCGAGGTTTCAGGGAGACCCACTGACTGTGCACACAGAGCTGCAGACTGTGTCCTTTCTCATGGCTGAGCCCAAAGGATCTTCTTCCTGTGAGTGCATTCCACAGCTGACTGATTAGGGGAGACATTTTAATGAAGGCATTTGTAAAAGAAGCCCCGGCGCCAGAGGGGGCCTGCACTAATTTGGACGGTGTCAATAAAGAGAACACCCACACAGACAGCTTCAGGACTTTGCCCCAAGGTTGTTGGGTGCAGGGAACTGCCAGTCCTTGCTGTTCTCTGTGCCCTCCTCTCCCCAACTTGGGGCCTGTTTGTTAAAATCTGCTTCCTACACAGTCGTCAGCCCTCCTCGTGAAAGTGTGTGCCAGCCTCACCCTGTCAGAACCTGGGAAGGTGGCGTCTAACGGTTTGACAACCATCTGGGACACTGCCATCTTTGCAGAAAGCATTGCAGCTCTGCTGGTTTCCAAGGCAGATGGAGAGATGGCAGTGCTCGGCCGTTTCAGCCTCCGGTTCCCTCCCTCGGGCAGCGCGGCTCCTGCCTTCCCCCCACTCTCTGTCCTTCATTTATAACCTCCAAATGGACCAACTGTCCTGTCTATATTGGTCAGTGTTTTCCAAAGACTATATATGGGGTCGGGTAAGAGTAGTTTTCACAGTTGTTCTTATGGAAAACACAACAATTAATAAATAATAGTGCAAGAATAAACTCTCTCGTCTCACATCTGTAAAGCTACTTATGACCCACCCTATATCTACACATGTGTATATAGAAATATATATACACATATATGTATATGACAGACATATTTGCACAGATGAATATGATTCCCTATATCGGAAATATATATATGTGTGTGTATACACATATATACATATATACATATACACATATATATGTGTGTGTATATATATATATATATATGATTTGTTTCAGGAAAATAGCTAATGCAATTTTGGGGGACAATAAGTCCAAAATTTGCAGGGTAGACCAGCAGGCTGGAAACTCAGGCAAGAGTTAATGCTGCAGTCTTGAGACAGAATTTCTTCTCCTTCAGGGAACTTCTGTTTTTCACTTGTAAAACTTTCAACTGATTAGATGAGGCCCATCCACAACGTTAAGAGTAATTTCCTCTACTTAAAGTCAGCTAATTATAGATGTTAACCTCATACTATCTACAAATTACCTTCACAGAAACACCTAGATTAGTGTTCAATTAATAACTGAGTATTATAGCATAGCCAAGTTAACTCATAAAACTAACCATTGTACCTTCCTACCTCATTTGATCCTTCCAGTATTTTTTTTCAGCTAATAGAGATGTTAGCATTATCTCCATTCTGCAGATTCTGAAACTGAGGCTTCTCTGAGTTGTGTCTTGTTCACTTTCACACAACTAGGAAAAGTTACTGCTGGGTGTTAAGATTAAACAGCAGCTTTCTGGTAATCATTCTTAAATTTTTAATATGAAGTCATACTGCCTTTCTCACACAACATTTATTCATTCACTCATTTACTCAATATTTAATTATGCATCCAGTCCTCACCATAGGACAGGCTGACCCTCTGCTGCGGAAGGTGGACACACTGACGCTAAAGACACACAGAGGCACAGATGCACATGCACGTGCACACGCGGGACACTCACGGGGTTTAAAATGCTTCTCTGAAACGGCTGATGAGCTCTGGAAGAAGCAGAATTGTCATCCATAACTGAGAAGCATGAGATTGAAAAGGCAGTTTAGAAAATGAAGCAATTTTTTTCAAAGACAGAGACAAGCTGAATAAACTCCATGTCAGCTTGGTTTAGAAATCTCTGAGACCCATGTCTGCCTGAGTGGGGCTGAGCTGGCATGACAGAGTCTGAAGGGGTGGCAGGCAGATGGGCCCCAATGTGGGGCAGTAGCAGATTGGTGGCTCTGGGGCTGGCTAGCCAAGCAAGAGCCCCCCGGTCTGCTCCAGGGCTCCTTGTGCTAACTGCCAAGTGGGGGAATAAATCAAAGGTTCTCACTGCTACAGACATTTTCTTTGCTTTGCAAAATCACTCAAGTACTTAAGTGGGTTTTTTTAAAATATAGACTGTATACCTTAATCCTGTACCTAGACATCCCTCGCCTACAACACTACCACATCAGAAATGAACCCTTCCCAAACAGTAGTAGTTGTATAGAATTTTAGTTTGCAAAATACTTTCAAATATATCACCCCACCCTATCCCTAAAAAAAAAGCAATATAAGCATTACAAAATTCCCATTTTACATAAGAAACAAAGGCCCAGAGAGATTAAATGACTTGACCAAGGTCTTCAGGCCAGTCATTGTTGAGGGCATTAGACCACCCAGCATTTCTTTCACCTGGTTCTTGTGGCTCAATCACCAAAACCAGGTATCATCAGTATGTCAGTTTTCTAGGGCTACACTAACCAAGTGCCACAAACTAGATGGCTTAAACTAGAAAAATTTATTGTCTCGCAATTCTGGAGACTAGCAGTCCAATGTCAGGTGTTGACAGGGTTAATTCATTCTGAGAGCTGTGAGGAAGAAATTGTTCCAGGCTTCTCCTCTGGCTTCAAGAGGTTTGCTGATGTGCTCTGGTGTTCTTTGGCTTGGAAGCACACCACTCTTATACAGCCTTCATATTTCCAGGGTGTTCTCCCTGTATGCATGTCTGTGTCCACATTTCTCCGTCTCATAAGGACACCAGATGTTTTGCGTTAGAGCCTCACCCCACTCCACTACTGCTGCATCTTAATTAATCACCTCTGCAACACTGTTTCCAAATAAGGTCACACCCTGCGGTACTGGGGTTGGGACTTCAGCATGTGAACCTCAGGATACGTGACACAGTTCAATCTGTAACTATGAGTGTCCTTGAAATCCATCATCTTATACCCTCTGAAGTGGGCAAAGCTGAGATCATTCATTCCCACTTAACCAAGGTAAGGTGAGTTGTGCAAGACCACTCAGTGACAAGTCTTTTCCCGACCTCACTCTTGTACACGCACCACTCAGCCTTAAAACTGGGTCTTCCAGCTGCATCAGGGCCCCTGGAGTCGCACTGACATCCGAGGTGTAAGTTCAATGAGGATTAAATAACAGCCCTGTGCTCACTGAGATACTGCTGGCTGAGAGATGACGACTGACTTAATGAGATTCTTAGACTCTGAGGCATATTTACAAGGGAATTTAACCTGAAAAGTCAAGAAAAACATCTCTGGGTCTGTGTGTTGTCAGTTTCCACATACAGAAGAGGTCGTAGAAGGTTAACCAGATAATGAAAATGTTAGCTGGAATTTTCAGGATCATTAACATTCCTTTGCTGCCATAGATAAGTAGCATTATCAGCAAAGTTTTTGTAATCCAAAATAAGATCAAGATATTTGAATGAGATTATCTCAGGCCAGAAAGCATTGCAAAATGACTTTGAATTTTCCAAAGAGAACAAGGAATTCTCAGCTGCATCATAAACACACCAATTATGGCATGTCAAAAAAGAGTGACTTGAGTCATAACTTAAGCAAGGCATCTCAGACGACTTACAGAGTACAAGGCAGTGCCCAGTCACCCCTAAGGCAGCCCTAGGGTTCCACCTGGAAAACACGAACCCCAGTCTTGCCTTGCTCCATTACTTTCTACTAGCTGGGAGGCAACCCGGACAGTAGGGTCCTTTTGGTTAGACAGACCTGGGTCTGTGTTGTCTGAGTCACTCCCTGGCTCTGTCACTTTGGGCAGAAATTTAAGCTCTTTGAACCATGGTTTCTTCCTCTGTAAAAAAGGTATAAGAATATCTGCCTCAATAGTCAATAAGATTTAGCAAGACAACACATATTAAAATGCCTGCCACATAACAGTTTTTAACATGAGTTGATTCATTTTTCCTCCTTTTTTCCTTTCTGACTCCCATCTTTACCTAGTTTTTGTGGTGATAGCTAAGGGAAGTGGAAATAATCTCTTGAAGGCATCATAAAGGAGCTGCATATTTTAAAAAATAAAACAGAACCATGGATACGGAGAACATTTTGATGGTTGCCAGATGGGACGGAGGTATGGGGAAATTAAGAAGTACAGATTGGCCCTGGCTGGTGTAGCTCAGTGGATTGAGCATGGGCCTGTGAAGCAAAGGGTCGCTGGTTCGATTCCCAGTCAGGGCACATGGCTGGGTTGCAGGCCAGGTCCCCAGTAGGGGACATGGGAAAGGCAACCACACACTGATGTTTCCCACTCTTTGTCCTTCCCTTCCCCTCTCTCTAAATAAATACAAAAATATTTTTTTAAAATAAGTATAAATAAATAAAATATTTTTAAAAGAAGTACAAATTGGTAGTTACAGAATAGCTGTGAATATATATAAAGTACAGTATGGAGATAGAGCAGGCAAAGAACTTATACACATGACACATGGACATGAACAACTGTGTGGGGACTGCCCGAGGGAGTGAGGGCGGTTGGGTGAAGAGGGGCAAAAAGGAAAAATTGGGATGACAGCAACAGCATAATCAATAAAACATAATTAATAAAATAAAATAAAAAAGTAAAACAAATAAAACCCTCTTCCTGGACCTTTCATTGTTCACCTGCCTGAAATTTTTGTGGCTGCTGCACTACCTTAATAGATCTGGGTTTAGACCAGGCACCTGGTTGGCAAGCAGAAACACCAGTGGGCAGAATCATGGCATTTCCAGAAAGGGATTCTAGCAGGTATGTCCCTATAATCCAACAAGAGATGTTAATAGTAACCATCTGACCATTATCCTCACACGACACTCGGTGTTCGGGCTGCAGTTCTGGTCGGGCTTTATCTCCTTGAGCCTCGCTTCAGGCCTGTCTGTGCTTTGGAGAGGATGCAGGTTGTTAATGGAGTGTCATGAATACACGGAGTAACAAAGCAGCTAGTGGGTATTAGGACAAGGACTTAAACTTGGGCTTCTGGCCTCCTACTTGACCATACCACATGGCCTTCTGGCCCAGAGTTATGAGCCTACATCCCATCTCAGAATTCCGTGCAGAGAAACAGAGCTAATCCCCGCACGGAAGCAACCCCCGTGTCTGTCAACCTACATGCTGGGCTCTGGGCACAGCCTTTATTCTCCTTATCCCACTGCTCATCACCCCCCACCCTCTCAAAAGCCTTCTGCCCCAGGAGGGAAACTTAACATGGATTTTCACTTAACTAACAGCCAGTTTTAACTTTTGTTCTTCTTTACCAAAGAGACAGATTTTTTTTACCACTGTATTGAATATAGCTTTTTTCTTGACAATACTGAATAAATAAAGAACACGATTTTATTTAGTCCCACCTTCACTGAGGTCTATCATGTGTCGGGTTGATTCTGTGGTAACAACACACTAATCAGACACTGCTTCCAAGGAGCCTGTAGTCTAGCAGGGAAGGAAAGACACACTTGGGGAAGCAGGAACGGGGTAGGATCCTAAATGTCTGCACCAGCCAGCCTCGGGATCCCAGTCCAGAACCTGCGAGGCCCTGCTGTAGGCTGCCCGCTTTTTGATCTTCCTTGGCTGCACTGTTCTTTCTGTGGACTCAAGTATCCTACCCAAGTGTCTGGAGCTGCACTGTCTAATAGAATCTTCAGCAAAGCAACATTTCAAATATCTTCTATCCACGTCATCTAACATGGCAGCCACTAGCCTCCTCTGGCTACTGAGCACTTGGAATATGGCTAGTGCCACTGAGGACTATGAAGTTTAGTTTTATTTTCTTATAGTTAAATTTAATTGTAGTTAATGGTTATATATTGGACATCACAAAAATGTGGAGGCCAGAAAGCAGAGAGCTCTTTAGGACCATGTCATTGTTAGGGGGAGGCTGGACGTAGTGATGCGGAAGACCCCTGCTGCTCCTGCCGCCCCTCCAGGACATTTGTCATCGCCCGGCTCTCCCGGAATGTGCACAAGGTGGCTGAGACACACAGAGATGGGTGCTCTGGAGTGTCACTGAGCCAGATGGTCAGCCAGGTCCTCCGGACACCTACATGTGGCTGCCACCTGAAATGTTCTCTTTCCTCTGAGTGTTAAAATTAATAGAATCTGCCAAAGTGCAGCTTTGGTAGGGTGCTAACCCTTTATGAAAGAGAAGTAACGAGCTGTCCACAAAGCCCTGGGCCTAGCTATCAGTGTCCTGTGGCGACCTGAAGGAAGTGTGAAGTGGACATGGAGAATCTGTGCTCTAGCCCCAGTCAGCCCTGAGCTCGCCCTGTGACCCTGAGGCGGCTGTTCCATCTCACTGGGCCTGCTGTCGCTTTTCTGTCAACCAGGAAGCTGAATTTTCTGATTTGCCACCCAGCTTGTAGCTTTTGAGATTACCTTTCCAGAGACAGCAATTTAGCTAGTGAGGAAAAGTCTGGGGATTTATTTTCTGATGCGAGGCCCAAGGCAAACTAATATAGCAGGGAATTAAAAAACGGGACTAATTGAAAATAGTGTTGTTGGTGGTAACCAATTGCTACCCATGACACAGAGCAACAGTAAGAAGAAAAAAGCCTGAGAAGATTAGAGAGCAGGAGGGAAAAACTGACAAGGAACTGACAAGAAAAGAAAAGAAAGCAGAGCCACAAAGGATCAAATAAGTAACTGGAGAATGAGCAGCTAAGCTGGTAGTCAGTGAAGGGTGAAGGAGGTGGCCATCAGACCTCATGGAACCGGAGAGAGAGACTCCACAGGGCCCCTGTGGAGCTGAGAAACAGCTGCCTGGGCCCCTCACGCAGACAGTCCTCACTTCTTCAGTCAGTATCTAAACACACAGCCGAAGGAGCAACTGTGGGAACAGCCTCACCTCATCCCATCAGTCAGAAAATGTGTGTTTAGACTCTGCAACAGCAGCTCTCAATTGTTGGTTGAGTATCTGAATCAATGAGGGAGCCTAAAAAAATAAATCAATCGAAACCCAATGACCAGGCCCATTTCCAGAGATCCTCCTTTATTAGGTCTGGGCAGTTTTCCGTGCTGGTGAGCAGTGAAAGCTCACGGGTAATTCTAATTTCCAGCCACAACCTAGAATCTCTAGTGTTATGTGTGCCAGGCTTTATGCTGAAACAAGAACTACAATGACGACAAGATAAACGTGGTCCCACCTCTCACCTGTGAAGGTCTTTTCCAAGGGAGTCAAGTCCCAGTGAGGTTTATGGGACAAAAATGACCTCTGTACCTTAGAGATCATTCTCTAAGAATGAGAGAAGAAAGAAAGCATCACTTTTCTGAGAAGAAAGTGATGCTCAGAGAGGTGGTTTATTCCCAAGGTCATACAACCTGAAAGCTATCAGTCCAGGACTCAACTCCATTAGGTCAAGTTTCAAAACACAGTGCTCCTTCCCCTACGACCTCAAGGAACAGGATGCAGAGAAGCCGGGGACTTTCCAATGGTCCCTTCTCTTTGATTTTCAGAATCCTGAAATGTTACCAGGCTCAGACCTATAGTTGTTAGACTTTAGACCTGTGAGGGTTACAGTTGGTGGGAAACTTACTCGAAGTCCATGAAAAGGAGAAAAACGCTAATGTATGGATGCCTAGCACAGGCGCTGTGCCAGGTGCTAACAATACAAAGGCAGAAGACAGTCCCAATGCTCAGGGATTAGCCTGGTGGGAGGAAATAGTGTAATGTGACTCAATCGCGAATGTTCCAGATCAAGGGTCTGCAGACTTTCTGTAAAGGGCCAGAGTGCAAATATTTTCAGCCATGTGGTCTCTGTCAAAACTACCCAATTCTGCCACTGTAATACAAAAGCCACCACAGACAATCCACGCAGGAGTGAACTTGGCTGTGTTCAAAGAAAACATGATTTATGGACACAAATTAGAATTACATATCATTGTCATGTATCATAAAATCTTACTTTCTCTGTTTTTTTCTCAATCATTAAAAAATGTCAAAACTCATTCTTAGCTTACATGTAGGCTGTGCACCAACAGGTGTTGGGCTGGCTTTTGCTCAGGGCTGTGGTTTGCAGGTGCCCCTATTCTGGAAGATCTGCGGCCAGAGCAGGTGGGAGGTCACGACCATGTCAACCAGGTTTGGGGATCAGGGGAAGCTTATCAGAGGAGGTGGCACTTTAATTTCCCTCAGTTCACCTGGCTGTCCTTCGGCCAATGGTTATTTTCCTACTTGGAGCACAGAGTCAAATGGCCTGTAAATGGACTCCAGGGCTGGCTTTGAATTCCCCAGATAATGACTAAAGGCAAAAACAGAGGCGGATTTTCAAAGTAATTTTTTCTCAGGTGTTTTCATCGTATATCCTCTCTGCATTGGAAAATAGAGCTGAGAAGTTCTCCTGTGATAAGGAGACTAATCCCCGTTGTAGTAAAATTTAGGCACAGTGAGGACGATGATAACATTTACTGAGCATCTTCTATGTGCCAGAGGCTGTTTAAGCATTTCAATTAAGTTTTCTCATTTAATCCTCACAGTTACACGACACGTTACTAGGATTGTCTCTGTTCCACAGAAGAGGAAACCGAAGCTCAGAGATTCAAATTATTGCAAATTGGTATCTGACAGAACTGCAGTTTCAACCCAGATTTTGAGGCACAATTTCTCTGATTATGCCTCTTTTTCTTATAAGATGATCATTTCTTTTTTTAAAATTTTATGTGGATTTTATTTATTTATCTTTAGAGGGGAAGGGAAGGAGAGGGGGAGAGAAACATCAATGTACGGTTGCCTTTCATGCATCCCCTGCTGGGAACTGGCCTGCAGGGAACCTGCCTGCAACCCAGGCATGTGCCCTGACTGGGAATCGAACCGCGATTGTCTGGTTCGCAGGCCCGAGCTCAATCCACTGAGCTACACCAGCCAGGGCATGATGATCATTTCTTATGAACACAGAGCTTGGCAGACAGATTTGAAGTAGCACAAAAATTTGTAGAATTCGTGGTGAACTAAGAATTAATTGTGAACCTTGGAAAACTAACTTTAATTAAAATGCATCCAGAAAATATCATCTATCAACCTCACTGGCCCTCCTGCCTGGATCAAAACTTCATGTAATTAAAAGAATGAAAATAGAGATTGGTAAGAAGAGCAATAACATTCAGTCTTTATGGGGACTTTTAATATTCCTGGAGTGTGAAAGATTAATATCTTTGAGGATAATTATTTTGGGGCAGTTTAGAAATCAAAATTTTTACATACAAGAGTTCCAATCCAATAATAAAATCCAGTATTCCTTGTATTGTACTCCTTTTAAATTTCTTTCAATTACCATTTATATTCCGTGTCATTTTGTATTCATTTCAGGATGTTCCTCAAAAAATTAAAAATAGAATTGCCTTATGACCCAGTGATTCTACTTCTCAGTATATGTCCAAAGAAACCCAACATACTAATTCAAAAGAATATATGCACCCCTATGTCCATTGCAGCTATGTCCTTATACTTCTTATGCAAGAAGCAGGAAGGTAATATTGCTTCTAGCTTTGGGGCCAGTTTCTGGCTCATAATTGTCAGAACCGGTCTGTACGGGCTCTTTTCCCAGAAAACCAGGACCACTTGACACACACTAGAAAACTCAGGAAAGAGAAGTGAACCCCTAAATGCTGGTAGCCCAGCCCCAGACAGGAGCTCCCGTCCAGACTGGAGGCCCAGGAGGCACTCCCATTGTTTCTCAGGCTTTCGTCCCTTGCTCTTCAGACTCCAGGAGGGAGTACACCTTGTATCTCTCCAGTCCTTGTTTCCACCTCTCTGGCAACAGTTCTATTCTTCAGGGATCCAGCCCCGCTCACCTCTAGTCCCTGCCTTTTTTGTTAAACAAATGAGCCAGAAATCAGTCAATCATGTGTGTATCTCCTGCCTGTGGGTGGGCAGATGCCCATTCAGAGCAAACCTTGAAAATATTGCTGCTAATGCTGGGTAAAAAAGATACCTATGCCCAGTTGACCATTACCTGATGACCACAGACAAAGTCCGCCTGAGAATGGAGTCAAAACAGGAAAGGAGAACAGAGAAATGGAGAGGAAACCAATTTTCAGGACATCAGAGGTCCTTGGATTGCATCACATTGCTACATGAGCCAGTAGCTCTTTCTTCTCCTTCTCCTCCTCCTCCTCCTTCTTTTGCTTAAATTTGAATTTGTTTGTTTGTTGCTTGAGGATAATTCTAGCTGAAATTTTAATCTCCCACCTTCTAATTCAGTCTTAGCCTAATGGAGTTAGGCTAAGTCTAATGGAGCCTTAGTCTAATGGAGGCCCAGCCTTGATCTCGGCCCCATGTTCCCTGCCTGGCCCTCCTGCTGTCAAGACCTGCCTTGTTCTGGCCAGTTTCTCTTCATGCCATCCTTAGAGACTGGACATTCCCCAGTAACTTCTCCAAACTAGACAGTGAAAAGGGTCACCTTTTTTTCTCTTTTTGTTTTAAAAAACACATATTAATAATAGAGTAGTGACTTAATGTATGGCTGACTGGAGAAAAGTATGTGTTATTCATAATCTCTCTTTATGTAAGAAGTGTGGGTCTATGTAACTAGAGGATCTTTAGTTTGCAGAGAGTAGAGTAAAATCTTCATCCTCAGTACCCTGGCCTTTAGGCGTATTTAAAAATGGTATTAAAGAGTGAGAACAGGTATGGAAACAGAAACTCACTCTACTGAAGAAGAGGAGAGACTGAGGGGCCCCAGAAAGTAATTGTTCCATAGAAGTGGAAGATAGCAACCCCATAGGCTGCACAGGGGCAGGTGCAAAGACAAGGTATGTGTGGAAGCAGGCATGGAAGAAGAGGCTGGTATTGTGGGGGGGAGAGTTGAAATTCTGTGCACTGTGGAATGTCAGTCTTTTCCTCTGCCTCCCCCCCTGGGTATTTGAGAGTATTTTTCATTGCTTATTATATTTTTACAAGCAAAGTCAATTTGGAGGGAGCATAAAACGTAAGGATGGAAGGACAGGAATGAACAGCAAGCAAAGGTTTACACGTTTTGGGTATTTTGGATGAAAAAGAACCAGGATGCAGATGCAGTTGGGTAGAAGAATAGATAATCTCCTTACAATAATTCCATTTATGTTCCAGAAAAACTGAAGCTCCAGTCTTGATAGGAAGTGGAGTCTGGCAACCCCAAGCTTTGAAACAGGACATGGGCCTTGGAGCCTGAAGGTTACTGGGAAGAAAATGGTCTGTGTCCCTGTACCTATTTGCATCTACTAATTTAGACAGTGAAGTTTTTTAAAATTGTCATTAAATATACTTCTGCCATATAATTTTCAATAGCTTTATAATATTCATTATATAACTGCACAAAATTTATTTAGCTGATTTTTTTGCTTTGCATTAAGATTGTTTATACAATTTATTTAAATAAACCCACTGAGGTGTTGTAGATACATTCCTGTATGTTTTTCTCATAGGTTTGTTCCTTAAGAGAAATTCCTAGAAGTAGAATCTATGGGTCAGAAAAAATTTACTATTTTTAGGGAAGTTTAAAACATGTTAAGTCAGTGGAATATATAGCTATATCTATACCTCTTTCTATATATATATAAATATTTATATATAGATACAAAAATTTCTCTATATTTATAAATTTCCCTACATATAAAAATGTCCCTATATAAATATATATTAATTTATATAAGGAAACATATATATATTTCTCTACAAACAAGGACTTGATATTTCCTTATAAAGATAAGGGCCAAAATCGAGTGAAAAGCTCATTTAGTCCATACGTTTACCCTTGGGATAGCCTTACAATCAGGGTGCTAAGGCCCTCATTTTCTCCACAGAAGATCTCACCTAATTAAGACAAGTTACCTGACAAAGTAGCTGTCTCCATTGGGAGCCTAAGAAAATAATGCTGGAGCTCTAGAATCTTGGTACTAATTTCATAAAAGGCCTGTGGTCTCTCCCAGTTCTCCAAATTTCCCTGCATAAAATCTCCACTGACTTCAGTTTGCATCAGAAAAAGAACTCAAACTCTTAGAATTGCATCCAAAGTCCCAAAGCTAATAAATGTGAAGAGGTAATAGAAATAGAAAATCATCCTTTTGTAATCTCCAATATAGCAACTGATTCCAGCAAGGATCATCACAAAAAAAACCCAAACCTTAAAATAGTTAGGTGTAAAGTTATAAGGAACATGATATTCACACAGCGCCAAAATATCACCACACAAATTACTAGTTGAAATGCAAGAATCATTGTAACTAAAAGATCTGGTGGTCGACACAGTTACCAAATGGTCACACTTAACATCGCAGATAGTGGACTAGTTCGTCAGCATTAGATGCCTCTCTGTGAATCACAATACAAAATTCAAACATCATCTATAATGTATTTTTGCACTAAAGGATTTCATCCAAGTATAAGTAAGCCCCTCTAAGCCTAACTTCTAGTTTACAGAAAATATGAGGGACAGAAGTACAAGTCAAACAATACCATGAAGAAATGATCAGAAAAATCCTGAATGTAGGATGTTCTCTAGGACAGCCATCTGAATTTTTCAAAAAGTCAAACGTATAAAAAAAAACTGAGTGAACTGCTTTAGAGTCTAGACTACAAGGAATCGAAGAGACATAACAATTGTGATGGTTAATTTTATGTATTAATTGGGCCACAGGGGTGTCCATATAGTTGATGAAACACGACTCTGGATATTTACAAAAAAGATTAGTATTTAAATTCCGAGTGAAGCAGGTTGCTTTTCCTAATGTAGGTGAGCCTTATCCAATCAGTTGAAGGCCTGAATACAACACAGAGGCTAAGCAAAAGGAAACTCCTTCTGCTGCACTGCCTTAGACTTGAGACATCAGTTTTTTCTTGCTTTCATACTTAAACTAAAACATTAGCTGAGCCTGCTGGTCTTGGTTGTCTTAGGCTGTCAGCTCTCTTCATAATAACATGAGTCTATCTGTTATAATATCTCTCTCTCTATTTGTGTGTGTGTATCTCTCTCTCCATATATGTATGTAGATATAGATATAGACATAGATGATATAGATATAGATATAGATAGGGAGATATATATATAGATATATAGATAGATATATCTTTGTTTTGTTTTGTTTCTCCAGAGAACCCTGACAAACACAACTAAATCCAATATATCAACCTAGCTTCAAATCTGGTTGGAAAATTAAAAGGAAAAGTAGCTAAAAGACATTTTTAGGGCAACTAAGAACTGCGAATATAGGCTCTATGTTAGATGATATTATGGAATTATTATCGTTAATTTTTAGAAGGTATAATGGTAGTGTGGTTAAGTAGAAGATTGTTTTTACTCTTAGGCAATGAATGCTGAGGTACTTGTAGGCAAAATGGCTTGATATTAAAACTTAGTCTCAAAATGGTACAGAATAATATGCATACAGAGAAAGAAAGAGAATGTATAAAAATGTTAAAATCATAGAATCTCATTGAAGGGTATATAAGTGACATTATAGCATTGTTTTAACCTTCCCTGTATGGGAGAAATGCCCTGCTTCGTGTCTGATCTCCGCATGCACAGTGTGTGTGCCTGTGCTGTAGAGTCCTCCCCCACGTCTTTAGTCTTATTATCTTTCTAACATCTTAATAAATAGACTTGGTGCATTGAATTTTAGATTTTCCTCTTTTGTGATTAAACTTTAAGGCAAAAATTTCGCTTCTAAATTCTGTTTAGCTGCGTCCAAAAGTCTTGACAAATTTTTGTTGAGTTAATTCTAGATATTTTGTAAGTTCCATTTTCCTATTTTATTTGACCCGTGAATTATTTATCTGTGTTATTTTATTTTTAAATGTATGTGGGTTTTTAGTTGTCTTTGGTAATTAATCTCTAGTTTATGTACTGTGGTCTGATTTTTACATTTGTTGAAATCTGATTCTTATGTGGTCAATCTTTGTAAACACAAGGTTTATCCAGAAAAAACTCCAGCCATTGTTAACATAATAAGAACAGTTTGCCTGACATTAATGTAACCTGTCAGCCAAGGAGAGTGGGCTAGAATGTACATGTGTGAACAATGAGGACTTCACTATTCTAGTCAGTGGAGATAGTAGACGTCACTGAATGTGCATGTGTACTGTGTGGCCATCGCATTCAAAATGACTGAATAGAGCAACGAATCTGTATCAAATGTTGTGTTAACTTGAACATTCTTCCATGGAAACTATCAGGATGATCCAGAAACTATTTGGATGATGCAATAAGTGCAGCACAAATAAAAGTGTGGCACAAACACTTCAGAGATGGTTGAGAGGCTGTTGAAAGTGATCCAGATTCTGGAAGGCCTGAAAGAAGCAGAACACCCAAGGATGTTGAATGTGTACAGGCTGCAATAAACAAAGACTTCTGACTTTACCCAAATCTAAAGCAAACTTTGAAAAGGGAAGAAATTTCACAATGTCAATGAGACTCAGGAAAACATAATGGGGCAACTGATGGTGATTCTAACAAAGGATTTTGCAGAGTGTTTTGAACCATGGAAGAGATGCTGGGAGAACTGTGTGAGGTCCTAAGTTGCCTACTTTGAAGGGGACAAAGGTGTCATTGTCCTATGTACAATGTTTCTTGTCTGTTGTATCTTCTTCAAGTAAATGTCTCTATTTTTCATGTTACATGACTGGATACATTCTGGACAGGCTTCATATTTGATCTATGTTGAAAAAGTGGGTTTTTTTCTTCCCAATTTGGAGATACAGGACTTTTTGTGTCTGCATTAGATCAAAATTGATAATTGAGTTATGTAAATGTTTTATATCCTCACTAAGTTTTTGTCTATACTTGATCTATCAATTTGAAGAATAAATGTTAAAAATCTCAAGTCATAATTATGATTTTTCTGTTTTCTTCTTGTACTTTGCACTATTTTTCTTTATATGTTTTCAGGACATATTTTTATTTGCACGGGAGGTGCAGGGTTTAGTTCAATAAAATTTTAAAAAGTCCTAGAAACTGTCACAGTCTAAAGGAGCCTTAAGAGACACGATAAGTAAAATCTAATGTAGTTTTCTGGGTGGAATCCTGGGACAGGAAGGGACATGAGGTAAGGAAGCTAAGAAAATTTGAATAAAGTACAAACTTTAGTTTATAATAATGGGTCGATACTTGTTCATTAGTTATAACAACTGCATCATTCTGATGCAAAATGTTACTAATGGAGGAAAGTGGGTGCGGGGTACATGGGATACTCTGTACTGTGATAGCAGCTTTTCTGTAAATCTGAAACTCTTCTAAAAGTAAATGCTTACTAACAACAAAAGTGTTACAGGGTTAGTGATACTTCCCAGAAGAAATGTAAAACCCAGGAGTCACAGTATTTCCAGAGATGGAGCTCTGCAGAGTTTGATCTGAAAACCTAGAATACAAAAACAAAGAAAACTAACCACAGGGTGAGGAGAGGAAGAATTAATAAGAAATAGCAGATTAAGTGTTCCCAAGGCTTGAGATAATAGAATTATCTGTCATAGGATACAAAAATTATTTTTAAATAATTAAAGGTATAAAAGAAGTAATTAAAAATATGGGAAAACAATTAGAAATAGTGGCTATACTGTACATTTTATTTATTTATAGAAATGGTTATGAGCGTAAAACAACATAGAAGCAATCTTCTTTTAACAGACAAATAATTCAGAAGAATTTTCTCTCTGAGTGGTACAAACAGCCACTCAACTTGCTCTGATAGTGAGTGGTCATTATCAGTGATATAAAGTCTCAACTATCAACTTTGGAAATATATGTCACAAAACTTACAATGTAGCAAAATTCAGAGTAGTCTTAAGGAAAAGTATAAGAGACCATTACTGAATGATCATACGTAAATTTGGGGATAGAGACCATAGGAGACAAGGTTTTCCAAGCACATACAGAATTTTTGTCTTGTTTGTTTGTTTTTTCCAAAGGATGATTTCACTTTCTAAGAATAAAATTGCAACTAGGACTTAATTACTAAAATTTGTCTGCAATTCTGAGTAAGATTTTGTGTCTCAAAACTCTTGTATAAGAAAGGGTTCATTGTAATTCGACTTTGCTTTCTAATATACCTAATGCTTTACTTCCATGGTCTCTGAAGCCTAAGAGTGTTGAGACCCTTGTAGAAAATGACAGCTGATATCCTCACAGGCACCTTTGAACTTCTCGTCTGCAGCATGAGTCAATTCAGAATGCAAGAGAAGACCCTTTCTTAACAAAGGCACCAAAAAAGCAAAGGGAGAGAAACATTCTTTTGATTTAAAAAATTCTCCTTAGAGTCAGTTCTCTGCACATTTACTTGTGGTTTATGTAGCTATGACTCAATTAAATATTAACTGCCCCAAGCCAAGAATTATTTTATGTTTCCTCCTTTGTCTAAAATATAACTCACTCACATGGGAGCCAGTTAGTCATCATGATTGTAAAGGACCAAGAAATATGCTACAGTCTGATTAAATTCAAATGCTCAGACCATATCATTCAGTTAGAAAAGCATCTTGTGTTCCCATTAGAATGTTGTTACAGAGAATATTATCAATTTATCACCCTTCACTGGTTTTCTTAGTAAGAGGTGGAAGATATTTTCATTTTCTTACAAAAATTAAAGTGAAAAGAAGTTTGTAGAGGCAAATAAAGCAGCAAGTAGAAAGCAAAGGAAGGAAGGAAGGAAGGAAGGAAGGAAGGAAGGAAGGAAGGAAGGAAGGAAGGAAGGAAGGAAGGAAGGAAGAGAGAGAGAAAGAAATCAGTTCTCCCAACTCCCTGCCTAGACCCTAAGAAGCTGTATTCTGGGGACATCTATCTAGGACTGAATAAGAGAATGAAAGTAAGTGAATGCATCAAGTGTAAGAGGCAATTGCAATTTCTCACTTTCTCATTTCCTCCAGAACAAATCCTTCAGCAAGTCTAGGCCACAAAACTTCCAAAATACTGAACAGTTCCAGCCTTCATTCATCTCTACTACTTCTTCCATATGTTAACTTACTGTCATCCTATCTTGGACCATGACAAAGACTTTCTAAGTGGCACCTTTGCCTTTCTTGTCCTGCTTTTGTGCATTCTGCTCATAACAACCAGAGTATACTTTTTTTAAAAATGGAAGCAAGCATCATTCTCCAGCTTCAAACCCTCCAATTGCTTCCCATTGCATTTGGAATACAATTAAAACTCCTCAGAAGAGCCTCCAAGATGCCACATGATCTGGTTCTGTGCCAGCAGGTCTGACCTCAAGTCCTATCATGCACCCTCAACTCCCCACTTGTCGACCACACTTCCTTATCTCTGTCTGTAGTCAAACCCATTACCACCTTAAGGCATTCGCACTGGCCATTCTCTGAGCCTGAAAAGTTATTACCTAACATGTCAAAATGCCTCTCTTCTTGTCATTCAGGTCTCACTTTAAAGGTCACCTCCTCATAAAGGGCATGCCTAAGGCCCTATACTACCTCCCTATCTAAACTGATGTCAGGTGTTATTTTTCTCATTACTTTGTCTTACTTTACTTTTCATACTTGTGATTACTTGATATACTTTTTACTCTACTTACTATCTATTTCCACCTGCTCTCCATTAGAATCTTAGGTTCATGCAAGCAGTGAACTTGTCTCTCTTGCTCATTGAAATAGCCCCAACATCTGGTTTAATGTTTAACACATAAGTGGGTAGTAAATGTTTTTTGAGTAAGTTAATGACTGAAAAAATGAATTAAGCAATTCATGTAAAGGCAGAGGCCAAATAAAGTCGGCTGGATAGGCAGAATGGGAACTATTTGCTTATAGGGATGGAATGAATTAGAATTGCTTAAGGAAATCCTGCTTAAGCAAAATGACATATCGGTTGAGACCATCCCATTTTACTTTGAGTCATGTCCAAAGATATTGGACAAAATACTTATTTGATAAACGTGGATGGCTGTTTATCCAAATTCATGACCCCTACCCCAACACACACACTCTGACAGTTGGATTAATACTGGAAATTGACTGCCTAACCAGGAAAGATGTCTACTATTCCCCTCCCACCCACTCCTCCTCAAGCTTGCAATTCGGTGTATTTATTTTGATAAGTTCTAGCCAATGAAATGTTAAAGGCAATGATGTGTGCCTTTCTCAGGCTAGGCCAATAGAACTCCTCTATGCAGTACTCCCCCATGCCCTTGTCTACATCTGACTGGCTAAAAAGGAGATGATGCTCAGCACAGCTTTGCTAGCCCTGCACTACAGATGACAGATCTTCCATATGAGTCTGAGAATGACTGAATAGAAGAAACTACCATGCTGAATTTTTTACTTACTCATACTCCTTCCTGAATAAGAAATAATTTTCTACTGTGTGTGAACCACTGTGCATATTAGGTTTTACCTGTTACTGCAATTAGACTGGTAAATATTACCTGGGTTTCAGGTAAATTGAAAATGTCATAAAAGTAGGTTTGGAAGTCTGGTCCATTACAATTCTGTTTGGCTCTTGGGAGACTTTAAATAAACTTGTTTGGTTAGAGAAGAAGGAAGGTACCAAAGCATGGGGACATCTGCTGGGGACAAGATGGTAAAGGGTTCAGAGTCACATAATAACAAGTGGTTTCTGACTGGCCACATCCTTGCACAAAAACAAAAAAAGGGGTTTCCATTCCCAGAAGAAAAAAGTGTGTGCTAAGTTTTTCCATAAAGATGGCAACATTTCTGTTAGGAGGATGAGCTCATTATTAAGTTATAAAGGAGGAAAATTGTATCTGTGGTTTCCTTTTCAGAAACCACAGCCTCTGGCTAATGCATAAGCCTTGTTCCCTTAGGTGCTCTCTCAGAAGGTGCTGTCTTGGCAATCAGGAAGTCCAGCTTCTAGCTTGGTTCATCCATCACTTACTTCAACTGGTTGGATCTAAACACCTATTTTCCAGATGGAGGTGGGGTAGTAATGGCTGATCATTAGGTTGAGTATCGTTTCCTGTTCTAATACAACACTGAGCAGAATGGATTAATCATCATTAAGGTGATGGGGTCTTGCTTGTCCTAGAGAACAAATCTCTAAGACCATATTGAGAGAAGTCTTTGGGATAATGTTTCATGCTAGTATGGAGTATGAGAAAAGTCTATCCCTTGTCTGAAAATAAAAAGTAGATCCCTGGCCAATGAATAATATAAATTCTGCCCGAATGGGGAAGGTTCACAGCCAGGATCATGGAGGCCCTCCTGCCAGTCTATGAGATTTGTTTTTCTGCTACCCTCTGCTAGTCAAAGCTCATCTTCAATTTCTATCTGAATGACCTGTCTTTGTGGATGATAGAGCAGGACAAGGTTTTTCTTTATTGCAAGGTACTTGTAATGGCAAATTCTGTGCAGTGGCAGGCACACAGACCAAATAATTCTCATAAGTTAATCTCCTTTATCCTGCCCTTTAGCTGCATGAGGTGGCTCTCACTGAGGTTAATGTGGCCCCATGGACTGCATGGACCTTCAAGAACACTTGAGGTACACCTTACATCTTCCTCCAATAACATTTACATATATTATAAAGGTATGGCAGTATACTTTAAGAGACATCGTAACCAGGTGCACAGAATGGTGAGGAGATTCAGC
This sequence comes from Artibeus jamaicensis, assembly GCF_021234435.1. Taxonomy (NCBI): domain Eukaryota; kingdom Metazoa; phylum Chordata; class Mammalia; order Chiroptera; family Phyllostomidae; genus Artibeus; species Artibeus jamaicensis. Next base: position 3,485,780 of record NW_026522046.1, on the reverse strand, counting down.
CAGCATGGCTCACAGTTATCAGCAAGTAACTTTTGGGATGCTCTAGGGAAGTGGTCCTGGAGTTGGTGCAAATGGTCACAATGGATAGACAGATCAAGGATGGGTCGATGGAAGTCACAGGGAGGTGGATTTCACTCCAGAAGAAGAATGGGCTGCCCTTAGCAGCGAATGAGCTCCCTTCCCTGAGGTTACTCATGTGGACCCAAAGGACCTCTCAGAGGACCTGAAACAGGAGAGACAACATGGATGTTGCAGATAATATTTTGAGTAAATATCAGAAACATCTCTGAAAATTAGACCAAGCTATCTAGAGAAGTAATAAGTTATATGTGACTATACCTTTCTCTAATTTTCTTATCTATTATTTCTTATTTTTCACATCTGCATTTTTGTTCTGTTTCTGGTAAATTCTTTTAATTTTTACCTTTCAATCCTTTTATTAACTTTTATTTCAGATAGATATTTTTTAATTTCCAAAGGCTCTTTTTGGTCTTGAGAATATTTCTTTTTATGCTTCCTATTCTTGTTTCATCTCATATCTCTCTGGAGAAGTTAGTTATAAGCTATTTTACTTTAATTTCCTTCTGCTCCTGTATTACCTCTCTGTCCTCTGAATTTGTTATTATTAGTAGCACTATCAGTATCATTATTGTTTTGTTGCAATCTCTCTCTTATCCATGTGTGAAGCCTTTTCAGATGTCTGGTGTCCTTGACTATTTATTCATTGTTTTCTGTGAATACAGAAGGGAGGAGTCAACATTCTGTCTTGTGCTATTCTCGGTCATCAAACCAGCTTTGGATTGGGCAGGCCCGGATATCAACGTCCATAGGTCTCTCCTCTGAATTCCCTTAGTTTCCCCATAGAAAACATTCTCCATTGAGACTGGGGCACCAACCTGAGACTCTAGAGACTACATTTGGGAAAGTGGTTGGGAATCCTTTTCTTTAGTATTCAGACTTTTCCTTTATCCTTTGTTTGGTCACACATCTCACATCAGCATTGTGCTTGGTGTCCCCAGCTCAGGAATTAAATGCTTTTGTTTTCCAAAGGGACAAATCTTGGGTTCTCAGTATTGTGGGGCAGAGATAATTTCCCGGTGTCTGCAGTAATGAAGGGCACTGGAGCCCCAACTCTTCTGTTTCCAACTAATTTTGCTTTTATTTCTAGCAACACTGCCCCCCACATTTTTCCCAGGGCTGAGATTATTAGGGGGCCTGTAGGTCAGGTTGGCTCACTTCTCATAGCATTTCATCTCACAGACCCATAAGTTGTAAGTGTTTTTACCTTGCTTTCAGACCTCCCAAAATATGTTGACATGTCTTATTTTCTATGGACTCCTCTTCCATAGAAAGAGGAGGCCTGAAAGGAGATCTGTTCCTTCTCTGTACTTGGAACAAGGCATGTCTGTGATCAATCCATTATTTTTTAAGAAAACTGCAGAATATTTTAAGGCAATATTGGAAACTCTAATTGCCTTCTAGGAATCTGTTTTGGAACATTTGGAAATGTCTGCATTTCTTGGTAGAGGCAACTTCCACAATGCTCCTGAGTCTTTGTGGCATCAAAAAGCCACTAGAAGCTTTACAAATTCAGTCATAAAAGTGGTCCCAGTAGAGAAGCAGAGAAAACCTGAAGATTATCTTGGAATGCAGACTGCCAAGTATTTGAAAAATCCAAAGTGTGAAAAATCATCTTAAGGTGGCTGAAAAAAATAAAAGAGATACAAGGGCCTCTCCAACTTCCTACCTCACCCAGGGAATTCTCTGTGCTGTTTTCTTACTGGCTGGAGGAGTTGCAAAGGAGTGCCTCTGTTTTCTGAGACACTAGTCTTCTAAGTCTAGTGAGACTTGAAGTGCAGCCATCTGGCTCCATGTCAAGGAGGTGCTAAAGAAGCTCTGATGCTCAAAAGTCATGGCCAGAAAGGCCAGAAAATCTTCCACATGAGCAAACACACTCATGAAATCACACACACATAGTTAATTATTTAAACTCCCAAAGGCTCTGAAGTTAAATAAGTTCTTCCTGGGGAAAGGTAACTTTGGCCTCTTTTTCCCACTTTTCCCCTCAACCTCAACTACTCTACAGGAACTTCAAGGTCACTGCCATGAAGTTAGTTGGCATTAGAAAGCTTTCTCCATCTAAAACTGACAGAGAACCACTAAAGCTGGGAAGCTTTTTTCCTGTGAGGCTGTGAATCTGTTCTCTCTCATTAATTAAAAAAAAATTTACTCCCTTGGGCAGAGCGGAGCACTGCTGTCAGTTATCCATGTCAGAGCAATCATAATATTATTTTAAGTTATCTACAGCACTTCTCCATTACTACTGAGTTATTTTGGGTGCAAGCCAGGTTATTTTCAGCTCTTCAAATGCATCAATCTTCCTGAAGAAGAGGCAGAGTGTTAGGATCGCAATGTTAGGCATATTTGGACTGAAATTATGGCTCCCCTAATAACTAGCTATGATATTTTCAGCATTAACTTAACCTATAATATTTATATACAATCTATGAAATATATCACAACAGTACGAAATAAGACATTGAGGAACAACAAATGGACTAATGTGTATACTTTACCATATAGTAACTGCTCAGTAAATTTAATTTACTACCATTGGCATTGGGAAGATCAAAACAGCACTAGTGTATGTAGTTATATTAGATGTGTGAGATTGAATTGTAAAGGTTTAGAAGACTTAAACTAATGAATATCTCAACTGTACTGAAATGGGCTTTCTGATGGCTCCAGTCTAACACCCAACAGAACTTCACAACTCCCTCCCAAGGAGGGGCCACACTGCCTCCCAGAACAGAGCTCATTCAATTTCCAAAGGTGGCTCAGCTGTCAGTTGTATTTTGATTGTAGGCCCAAAGTATGGCTCCTTACAATTTTCATCTGCTGGTGGAGCAGCCCTTCTAGGGCATATGATATAAGTCTAATTTGATCTTCATTTCATGGTCCTTCAAGAATTTACGCACAGCTATAAAGTACCCCCATGGGCTTTCTCTTGGCTGAGCTCAACATGTTCATTTCCTTCCAGGATTTGTCTTATGAGTGGTACCCAGGGGTGAATAATTGCAGAGCACAGCTCATTCTTTCTCAGGGAATTTTAAATATTTTGGGCAACGTGAGTATTTCTGAGAAGCTATGGGAAAAGAAACCATATTCTAGACAAAAACAAATGGACAAACAAAAACCCAACCCTGAAATCTAGGCTCCAGTAAATTTGAGCTTATTAAAACTCCTTTGAATGGTGCCAAGAACAACTATTTTAAAAGTAGGACCTGTGCCTTCGTTTATCACAGCATGTACTGAGACACTGTAAGGCTGATAGAGTCTTGATAAAACTTGGGTCTCTGGATTCTCTTTTTGACACTACTCTGAGAACCAGTCCTAGACTAAAATCAGATTTCAGGTACAAGCTTAGTCTCAGCCCTTTACCAAAAACAAACATTACAGGTTGTATGACTTTGTTTACCTCTCTGAATTTCAGTTCCTCAAATCTTTGAAGTGGAGCCAACAATCCTTACCTCCCACAACTTCAGTGAGTGTATCCTGGATCAATGCTTGCAATTCACCCCATACAAGGTCTGTAACAGGAAGTACTCTGCTTTATGTGCTTCACTCAAGAATATCCATATTGCAAGGCTTCTTTCTGTTCTCCATTTACAAAGCAACCTATTAGAAAGTGATAGATTGTTAGGAGACTTGACTCTTTGAGTAAAATAAATTTGGAATGAAGTTAAGAGTTCTGGAATCTATTTCTATCCAGTTTACATGACTCCCTGCCTTGGCCACGCTCTCAGTTTTCTATTTTGTAAATAGAGATCCTGGTTATGATTAGAATACTCCTCCCTAATCTGATTACTTTCCAGTTTATGCCATAGTTAGATACTTCCTGGAAGTATACATGAGAATGCTACATTTTGTTTTAACTCTAGAAATGTGTTGAATCAAATAGAATAGAGTTACTGAAAGCATTCAACCAGATGACCCCAACGGTAATTTAAATAATTTTCTCTAAACCATTTATGACTGAAAGAATTTTGGAGCTACACAGTATGTCAGTTATGTGTGTTGTTGCTACTTCTCAGACAGTGAGGAGTTATTAAAAAAAGGATATGGGACATGTCATTTGTCACTCAGGCCCTCTGAACATATCCAAGTGCTTTCCTTGAGCATTGCTGAGAAAAAGAGATGGCCTACACAGTGGTTCAGCAGTATCAGGGAACTGAGTCTGCTGACGACAAGGTTGCCTGAGTGATGAACCCACAGTAATATCCACATTTCCAGGCAAAGTGACATATGGTAAATGCAGGGGGTAAAAAGAACTCAATATTTCTACATCATAGCCTTCATGTTCACATCCACCATAGCCATATTGGCATTTATATACAGCTGTACAATCTGTAAAGCAATTTTTCTCCCAGTAGCTTATAGAAATAGTAATCCTGCAATATAATGGGACATGGTAGGAAAGAGCAGAGCTGAGACTATTATCATTGTGTCTTGAGGGAAAAAAAAATGAGCCTGAGTAAAGATATAGTACTTTGCAAGGTTGAATAGATAGTTAAAGTTAAAAAGAAGTGACCCAATCAAGACTTGAATTCAAGTCATCTGATTCCAAATCCTTAGTTCAGTCCAGTAGACAATGTTGCCTCTCACTCTCTTCAAATTGACTCCACCCAGATACTGAATGCTGAGAAGGAATAGTAGAGAAGGACATCTAAACACATTGTGGTAAAAGTTGGTAACTCCAATAACAAAGGTAAAATCTGGATGTCAGAATGACAGAAAGGTGGTCATTTACAGAAGAATATGAGGTCTCTCCAGAAGGTATCCAGACACATAATATGAAAAATAGAGATATTTATTGAAGAAGACACAAAATACAAGAAACATTGTACACAGGACAATGATACCTCAGTCCCCTTCAAAGTAAGCACCTTGGAACCTCACACAGTTCTCCCAATTGCCACCAGCTGCCCTGTTGTATTTTCTTGAATCTCATCAATGGTCTGAAATCCCTTCCCTTTAAAAGGTGATTTTAGTTTGGGGAAAAGCAAGAAGTCACAGGGTGCCAAATCTGGGCTGTAGGGGGACTGAGTCACCTGGGTGATCTGATGTTTCACCAAAAACTTCACGAGACGTGATGAATGAACAGGTGTGTTATCATGATGAAGCTTCCAATCATCATTTTCCTATAGCTGCAGCCTTCAGAATCATCTGAATAATTTCCATGGAGGAATGCTCCAAGCTTAATGCAAAATTCGATGTAGATTTGTTGTTCTATTCACTCAATCATTCTGAATGTGATAGCCACACAGTGCACATGCTCACTCAACAGCATCTACAGCCCCCACTGACTAGTTCAATGAAGTAATTATTGTTCATTCATGCACATTTCAGTTCATTCTCCTTGGCTGTCAGTTTACATTGATATTATAATGAGAATACACTGTTCTCATTATATTAACAATGGCTGGACTTTTTCCGGACAGACCTCATAAGACTTGAACTAATATCAAACTTCCTATCAGCACCTTTTAGGATTTAAGAGACAATGAAAATTCTTCAAATTTGAAAGGGAAAAAAATTTTCAACATAAAATTCTATACCCATCCAGACCATCAATCAAATATGAAACCAAACTTAAGACATTTTCATATGTGAAAAAACTCAAGAAGTTCTTGCTCTTATATTATGAAAATGTTACTTGAAATATGGCTTTCTGCCTAAATAAAACAGATATTTGTTAAAAAGGATGAAATTGGATATAAAAATGAGTGGGAGCAGAGAATAGCTGAGAAATAAGAAGAATAGCTGAGAATAAATCAAGTAAGATAAAATCCATTAGCTGGAACATTTGGAAGATTTTTCTTTAACCTGAAATATATGGAAGGCGTAGAATGTTTCCATATGGCTTAATCACTACTTCCTAGTTCTATTTTGAATATTTACATAGTCATAATATTTCCATTTCTTTTAAAAAGATTTTTTTGGTTTATTTTTAGAGAGGGGAAAGGAAGGAGAAAGAGAGGGAGAGAAACCTCAGTGTGTGGTTGCCTCTCACACACCCCCTACTGGAGACCTGGCCCACAACCCAGGCATGTGCCCTGAATGGGAATTAAACTGGTGACTCTTTGGTTCACAGGCTGGTGCTCAATCCACTGAGCAATGCAAACCAGGACAATAGTAATATTTTCAATTCTAGTCATTCATTTTGTTTTTTATGATTCATCTATTATGTAATCAAAGATGTATTAACAATTTCAGAAGAGCAGCAATTGATTGATATTTATCTCACACATTGAAGTTTCCCTCTCCTTCTCCCTCCCTTCCCCTCTCTCTAAAAATAAATAAATAAATAAATGATATTTAAAATTAAAAAAATAATTACAGAGGGAAAATTTGAGACAGAGGCGTATACTATTGCTATTTTTAAATTACATTTTATTGTTTATGCTATTACAATAAAATAGCATACGATTATGTTTATTGTCATGTACATGAGTTTATCACTGTCTAAAGTTCATAAAACATAAAATAGAGTTCAGCTATATTACTTAAATTCCTGAAGACAACTAATAGACTATCTAAAAAATATAATCAAACTAATGAAAATTAGGAAGTGAAAGAGGAAGAAAAAGTAGATAGTAATGTCAGTGAACAAACTCTCCCAACTTCATATCTAGGAAATAATAGCTCTGTGTAGAGTTAATCCATCAAAAATAAAATAATAAAGTAGAAACCTAAGCCTGCTATATAAAGTTATAACAATAATTACTTGCACAACTAAAAAGAGGGAATACTGATGGTGACTGTCTCTGTAGAGAGGTGTTCATCAGGAGGTGAAGGATGATTTTACTTTTTATTTTTGTTCTTTTGCTCTGCTTGAATATTTTAAAATTCTGTGCATACATTAACTCTACATTTAAACAAAGGAAAACTCAATCTATTTGAATGTCTAGTAACATGTGAATAAAAATCTAGGTGGCAGTTTGACTTGATGCAGGAATGCATTTAAATCCATGCAAAGAAAAAGGAAAAAGATAAGACTCCAAAAAATCAGGTTTATCTCCTCTATTTTAAAATGAAGTGGCACCAGCTAAGGGGAAAAAGTGACTCCCTCAAGGCTACTTTATAGTGCTGGCCATAAAATCTGATTAATAATTCAAGAAATAATTTAAAGAATTTTAAGTAGTCAACATTGTCCCAATTTTCAAGCACTGTCAATGTCAAAATGAGGTAGATTTTGATACAACTATCCACTCTCTCAACCATCTGTTCTTGAAAGGAGACCTTAGTTTGACATCCCTCTACACTCCTTTCTTGTTGTTTACCCAGCTATAAAATGACGAAACTCAAGTGCCTACTTTATCAAGCAATGCATTCTGAAGAATTTATAAACAACAAAGTCTTAGATCAGTGTTATTAACACCAAATTTTTTATGCTTTATTCATCTGCCATAGTATAAGGAAAAGCCTACACAAAGTACACAGACTTTGGATGAATTTACACTCAAGCAAATATGTTTTGTTTTCTCTTATGAAGCCTATCACAGTGATTTGGGCAGAATTCCCAGGCTTCTATGACCCGCCAGGCCTTCAATCATACTGTTTCTGTGACAGGTCACAGTCCTCTCAAAGGGCATTTTTCCCTGTATTCACTGGCATGCAGAGCTACCAGGAGGACGTCATATGCATGTCCCAAACTATCTAGCTTTTCTCCTTTCTTTCTCCCCCCTCTTCACTCTCCTCCTTTTCCTTTTCCTTCTCCTCCTCCTCCTCCTTCTTAAGTCAACCTCAACAAAGAACTTAACTCTTTCTACTGAGTTCAATACCTGCCTAGTTTTGGCTTACTCCATACACTGCCCTGCCTACCCACACACCTACATGGGCCACATGAACAGGCGCTTCATCAGGTTCCATGGTGCTATGTGCTTTACCTCATGGGCTTTACATCATGGGCTTGATTACATGAGCTTTCCTCTACCTACATCATTTTCCCCACCCACTATGCCCAAACCATACTCCACCTTTAAATCCTAGCTTAAGGTTCAACGTCCTCCTTTAAACCTTCCTTGATTCCCCCTGTCCCCCTCAAACCTAAGCAATCACTCCCTCCTTTTCTTGCTCTAGCTTTATATCTAGTCCTTTCTTTTGGCACAAGTTTCTGTGTACTTTATACTGGAGTTATTGATGCACGCGCCTCAATATCTGGTCATTCTCCTTCTGTGGGATCCATGTCTGTGTTCTCTGTTCTCTAGTAATACAAGGCCTGGCACATCATAAATGCTTAACAAATATCTATTATGTTCTGTTAAGGCTTATGTAGCTAATGAAAGGTAAAGTTAGGACTAGAGCCTAGGTTTTTGCCTGCTGCTCCAGTGTATTCTTTGTCACACCACATGGCCTCACACATTGCAACATTTATTTAAGGAGCTAAGTTGAGTATTTTGAGCTATGACAGGGAACCTGGGAGACAGTCATGACTTCTCCCGGCTTGATATCAATTCAAGCTGACAAGGTAAAGCATAAGGTATAAAAGTGTCCTTGGATAAAGTAAATGTTGGGATTTGCCACTTTGATATTTCATACATAGCAAAAACATGTCAGACTTCATTAAGGACCTTCAACATCCCTTAAAGTACGGACAGAGATGGTTGGTGAAGTGTCATGACCGCCACCCACTTTTTAATCTACTGTTCACAGGTGGGGGAAATCAACTGTTGCCAGAAGTCGTTGGCATTAAAGAAAACCTTCAGAAAGCATTAGGCTTGCCATGTAGACTTTCTGATTTATGAGGTGATTCAAGAAGTTAAAAACCTAGAGGCTAACCAATTTAAAACCTGTCATCCAAGACTAGATTCAAAATGAAGAGTGAATTTTTTTTATTTGTTATACCCAATCATCATTTAACCAAGGAATCTTGGCATCCTTTTTATTCTTAAAAACATTGAAACATAATTTCAATTGAAATTGTTGTTTGGCTTCCTTTCCTGATTTATCCTGAAAAGTGATAAACAATGATCCATAAATCTAAATAAAATGTGAACCACTGACAACAATTTCACTGAATTTAATTTCTCCTTTTATATTCTAGGTTAAGGAAAACATCTTATAACAGCTGTACATTAACATGAAATGTTCCCAATCAAACCTGATTGTCCAAATCTCTACTTTCTCCCAATGCCCAAATGAGCTCAGATACTAGTCATCTGTCTTTTTCGTTATACTCAGCCCACCTACGTGAGGTCTATATTACCCAATGTAATTCAAGTGCCCCTGTTCTATTTGGAAAATTGAAGCTTGAAGGAACATACTGTCTGTAATACCCATTGATTTGCACCGTGTAACAAAAAAATCTTTTATCTAAGATTTCTTAAGTAAGACAAGTCCAATTGTTTGATTATGAGAGTAATCCTGAGTCTGTGTAATAGGTAATATCATACCACTCTTGCAGAGTTTCAGAGTACTTTCTATATCTCTCTTTTATTGCCTTGAATTACAGTCAATTATGAGGTCTCTGTCATAGGACACCAGGCTTAGAGGGCAATTCTATGTAGTGGAAAGTGGGTGAATTCTAAAATCAGTAGACATAAACCTTCTTCTCATTATGACCCAGAACAAGCTCCATCCTCCCTGTGCCTTGGGCTCTTCTATAAAATAGGAATAAAAATCCCTGCCAGACACTCCTCACAGTCTTTCTGGGAGTTGCAAATAAAATAATTGGAGTGAAAGTGTAGCCAGAAAGTACTCATGAAAAAAAGAATATAAACCAGAAAAGCTGGTCCACATTGAAAACAAACAGAAAGCACTGTTTATTTTTGCATGCCTCTTGGCACAGCTTACCATGAAGCACTGTGCATGCAGGGCCTCAGCACACATCTGGGCATGAACAAAAACTGCCCAGGGGCCTTGTCCTAACTGAGACTGTGCCCATGAAACTTCAGAACAGAGTTTGTTAAATGCCCTTGAAAAGAAGCAAACAATCCAACCAGACAACTACACTTTTCCTACCTCTCCAAAGGGCACCGTGGGGAATAACATTACCCAGCACTGCTATCTGCAGAGGAACTTGAGCAGTTCTGGGCAGCCCTCTATCCCTCTGCAAATGACACTTTCGTGGTTATGGTCTGCCTGGCCAGAAAGCCAAGAGACACTCCTTTTCTGGGCTTCAGACTTTAAAAACTGTCATCGGCTCACATTTGGCATTTTCTCATTTTGTAGAATCATGATGATGTACTTCATTACTTTTGGGGGGTTACTGCCAACTGGATTCTGAGTTAATGTAGAATTTGAGACTTTTTATTTCTCCCATCAAAGTTCCTACTCTTACTCTATTTCAGGCCCCTGCCAAAGAATCTTTTTCTTGCATCATTATGACTCAGTTGATTTATGAAACATCTAGATTGTGCTTCTCCAGTTGTCAGGCAAACTTAGGAAATGTCACAAAATCACTGATAAAGCAGGAAGAAACCTCATGGAGACCTTTTCCAGGGAGGCAGGCTGCACAGGAGCCCACGGACCCCCTAAAGGCCATGCACGAGTTTCAGGATATGTAATAAAATCCCAGTTGTTTTTATATTTGGTATGCATATTCATGGAGGGCAGTCACTTCTAGCAGGTCAAAAACAGGTTAAGAACCACATATCCACTCCAACTTTCTCATTTAAAATATTTCTACTAGTTTGTACTACTACTTATATCACTATATTGAATACATAGACATGCCAGGCCTAGTATAGGGGCTTTACTATATAATCTCATTTAATCCTCAAAATACTCTTCCAAGCTAGGTCTTTTATTATTGCTATTAATAAAGCAGTTGACACTAAGTAACTTGGCTTAACTTAACCTGCCCAAGGTCACTTAGCTGTTAAGACAGAATGGGATTCCAACCTGCCACAGTCTAAAGACTACACTTTCCACAAGACAAATGCCAGTTCTCATTAACAGGAGCTTCTCCTCTTTACTTTGTGTGATGTTACTTATCACAGTGACCACTTCCCCTCAGAGTCACTGATGTCTGCCTGGAATTGAAGGTCACCACTCCGTCTCAGTTTGCCCACCAACGGCTGGGTGGGTTCACCTCTTCGTGCTGCCCGTGACAATTAATGCTCTGAGATGGAGAGGCAAGAGGCTCTGCTGATCTCAAGGGCTGGACAAATCACGGGAGTGTCTGACTACAGCTCTGTGAACAAAAGTCAGCTGGCCCAGTCCTCTCTACAAATGAGGACTGGGGCCTAGGAAATGGAAATGACTTGCCTAACATACTAACCAGACTGGAGCATGCAGGAACAGAAGTCGTAACGACTGGCCGGCAGAGCAGCCGGGATCTGGCCCAAGACCTGCCTAGCTGAGTAACTTCAGGAAAGTCATCCTGCTTCTCTGTTCCTCAGTTTCCTCATCTGAAAAGTGCAGAGACTGAACCATAGGATTTCAAATTCACCTCCCCCCTCACCCTACCAGAGGACACTGACCCAAGCTTCATTTTCTCAATTTGTTGACCATGTGTTGCAAGAGTGTGAAGTATTTGAGCAATAAATCAGACCTCACATAGTTTTCAAAGTAACAAACAGAATCTGGGAGGAATTTTTTATTTATAGATCATCTGCTTTTAAAGAAAAGTCACATAAAAACTTACTAGAAGTCATTATTGATGAAATCATCATAAAAAACAGTGAGGCATGATCAAAAGCAGGCAATTTAAGATGATGGATTATCAACTAGCTTGTCTCCTGTCAATTCAAAAAGCTTTCTGACTGCTCACTTCCCATTTCCAAAGCTTTGAACTCAAATAGCTCTTTGCAAAAACAATTGAGCCAGACAAATTGATAGAATTGCTTTACAGAGCTTGGTGCCTATCACCACCCCCTTCCTGGTCTCCCAACTTTATCTAACACTGCTGTGAAGAAAGGAAGTGACCACCTATTCAGGCACTCACAATGTGCTAAGAATAACTTAAGGCACTTAACACACTTCATCTCATTTAATTCCCTCCACAGCCTTATGAGAAAGTCTTTAATATTTCTATTGTACTCATGAGGAAACTGATGCTCAGAAAATTTAAATAGATCACAGAGTTGTAAACTGCTGAAACCAGAATTAGAAAATGAGATTGTAGCCACCAAGTCCATCAGGAACTGAATGGAGATAAAACTCTTCAGGGTAAGGGTCATCTAGTTATACATTATGGACATTTCACTATCCCCAGCATTATGGATTAAATTGTGTATGTATCCCCAAATCCATGTGTTGAAGCCTTAACCTCCAGTACCTCAGAATGAGGCCTTAATTAGAGATAGGGTCTGCAAGAGGCAGTCAAGTTAAAAGGTGGTCATTAGGGTAGGCCCTGATCTAATATGACCAATGTCTTTATAGTAGGAGAAATTTACACCTGGAGACAGATAAGCACACAGAAAGAACTTCATGTGAAGATGAAAGAAAAGATCAGGATGATGCTTCTATAAGCCAAGGAACACCAAACCTGACCGGCAAATCACCAAAAGCTAGAGAAGAGATGTAAACCAGATTCTCCCTCATAGCCCTCAAAAGAAAACAACCCTGCTGACACTTTGATTTTAGACATCTAGGCTCCAGAACTATGAGACCATAGATTTCTGTTGCCTAGGCTACCCAGTATATGGCACTTATGGCAGCACTAGCAAGCAAATACACCTACTTAGTTGGACATCTAAGTCCAAAGTTTTATGAAAGTAAACAGCCTCAGCTGTGGTGGTCCCTTACACTCAGCATAAAGCTCCTCCTGTTCATTTGTTCATTGGCACTCACCACAAACATGAAAGGAAGAGAAAAATGACAAACATTATTTCCCCACTTGACAGATAAGTAATTAGAGGCTAAGAAATTAGCTCGATCTCTTACCACCAAACTAATAACCAAGTGATAGAAACAAAACTTGGACTCAAGGAGTTCTGCTGTAGGTCCACACTGAACAGAACCTTATTCCTTAAAATATCAGTACTTCTACCCATGATGTAATTTGAAAGTTTCATCATTTTAACTTGAAAGCTATTCAGAGCTTCAAACTTTGTCTGGGGGAGTGTAGCATAAAGAAATTTCTAGACCGTCTCATTTTTTCAGAGACTTCTTTCAAAAGCTCTGGCCAAGGAAGGATAATAGTAAAAGGAGTCAATCCAAAGCAGCTACTCTCAGTGTAATACACGTATATTTACTACTTATAATTTCCTTAATACTGCCAGGCCCTTGGAAGATGTAGGTGACTAAGACGCAACCCTGTCCTCTATGGCTCACATATGAAGTGAGAATTTCTTGGAGGGGCACTTAGCCCAGTCTGATGGCTTATAGGGAGGGTTGATGGCTAAGCAGGGTCTCTCAAGTCCCCTAAAATCACACAGGTCCTCTGGAGAACAAAAGCTTCCAGATACCTCAGAAAGTTCAACACCCACATGTCACAAGAAAAAAAAATCTGCCTTCAAATTTATAACTTTTTTTCTTCTCTCCAAAATAGTTCTCACCTCCACCACAATGATAGTGGAGACTTTTTAATATCCTATCAATCAACAGTATTGTTCTGTATTCTAAATGTTCTATATTCTTGCACACTTACTATGTGCTAGGTACTTTGCTACATAATTTTCATACTTGACCTCATATAATTTTTATTTTACAGATGAATAAATTCAAAGAAGTTAATTAATTTCCCTATAGTCACAAAAGTGGTAAAGAGTGAAAGTTCTCTACTCAATACTCTTTCTACCCTTTTACTTTCCAAAAGACCACAGTTTTATTCAGGGAAGCAAAACACTCAACAAAAAACTGTGTTCCTCTGACTCCCTCAAAATTAGGGCAGTTATGTGACTTGGTCATGTAGAGGAGGTTGGTCTTAGGAAGCTCTTTGAAGGAGTCTGAATCAAGTGGCACATGCTATTGTGTCCTTACCCCTCTTCATGTGTCCTAATTAAAACATGGCTATGATGTCTGGTGCTCCTTCAGCCATCCTAAGATCGGGAAGAGTCTCTTTCTCACACACAAAGGAATTCTGCACAGCACAGAGGGCCTAGGGTCACCATTGACATTTATGGATGATGTCTTGGTGATGAAGCATATTATGGTCTCCAAAATTTATAGCTATCAAGGCCTCACCTTGAGGATCTGGGAGTAAGGAGAGGGGAGGACAGCGGTATGTTTACAATGCAAGATTAAACAGGGAGTGAAGTGGATGCAGGTAGGAGAAGTGTCAGGTACAGAACTGAGGAAAAAGAGATCTGCTGGAAGACTACCCTGGCTTGGCCATTAAATGATGGTGATGCAGAGCAAGTCACATCCTAGGCCCATGTCTTCATCTCTACAATGAGAGGTTAGGTTAGAGATCGCCAGGGTCCCAACACTCAGGGTCACTAGGCTATAAACCCTGCAAAGCAAGGAGTAACCACATTCCCAGTGGTTAGAAATGAGATTTCTGTGAAGCCCCTCCCTGGGCATTTCATATTTAACTGGAGACTCTCTGAGACTACTATAACTCTCTCACCCCTTTCCACACACCTACTGCAGCCAGGAGACTTTCATGTGTACAGAAAAAGTACATCATACCCAGAAGACACTTCCCCACGTGCATTGTCTTCCTCATGTGCACAATGTCCTCCTCATGTGCACAAAGTTCTTCCCGTGGGCACAAAATCTTCCGCATGGGCACAAAATCACTCCTGGGTTTACTAAGTCCTCTCTGTGTGCATGATGTACTGCCCACTTTCAGTTCACCTTTACCTTTTGTCTCCCACATACTTACACAAGAATTCAGCCAAATCTAGCTGATAAGACAATTTCATTCACACAGGACCATAAAAACTCATTTTCTGTCTGAGTAGTTCAAAGAACTGCACAAGATTACACTTTCTTGAGTGTTCCAAGAAATTTATAGTTGTTTGTATTTGATTTATAGAAATTTGTTGTTATCCAGCACATTGAGAGCCTTGAGCTCTGAATTCCCTTTATAGACTGAGGTAGCTTACAAAAGTACAGAAGTATAAAACAATTGTTGAACAGACTTTAGAAAAAAGGAAAAAAAAACCCAAACAGAGATTTTTAGACCAACACCATTACCAGATAGCATACAATCTTACACTGTTGCCTGAAGAAGCCCACACATTGGTTCTGGACTTCCTACTTGCTAAGTCAAGATGTAGTCAGTTTCAGAGCCAATAACTTCCTAAAAGTTAGTCACACAGCAAGTCAGCCAGGAAATTTAGGGACAAAGTCTTGGCCCTTGGGCAATTTCCTAGTTTTAAACTCTCTCCATGAGCCCATGGACAATCCAATACAGGCTGGGAAATGAGAAACTGGAGGGACAAGACTTCTCTTAGTGTCTGCAGGGCACAGTTGTTCACACAATAAACATGAAGCAAATCAAGCCATCAGAAATAGATTGTTTTCAGGACCTGGTGTCCAGCCAGAGTGGGCAACCACAGTAATACAAAGTTACATTAGGAATGAGGGCAGAAGAATGGCTAGTCAGAAAGCCATCAGTAAAAATCATCACAGAGAGAACTGTTGGCGGGTGCCCATCCAGGAAGTATCTGGATGATGGACAGCTATTAGAGTCCAAATCTGGAACTTTCATGGGACGAATGGCCTGATGGTACTACCATTTGGTGTGTGCCATTGCACTTAAGATGAATCCATTCTCAACAAGCAAGCTCCTGATTAAGGTTTAACTTCCCAGGGAGGCCTTCTTCTGGGATGAGATAATTCTGCCACACAGATTTATGTGTGCTGGTTTCTGTGGCCATCGTCCTTTACTGGGAATCTATAATTTTATACATCAACCCCATGAGGTTGGTTAGTCTGGGTCTGTCCTGGGAGAAAAATATATACTCTGGGTGCTCATAAAATCAGGTTTGAGCCTGCAGAACAGAGGGCCAGGCATCAGAGCATAGCCAAGTTTCAGACGGAAGAAATGCATCCTTTTAGGACTCATGAATGGTAACCAGCCAGTGCTTCCCCTGAGGCTCCCTCTCTCTCTACCTGGTGTCCAAGTTTCAAAGGGGTAAGCACTGAGGAGAGAGTGAGTTCCATACCAGCTCCTGGCTTTCTTGCCTCACCTCCTCCTTTACTGTTTAGTTGACCTTCATGGCTACCCTTGGGTCTGTCCACCAGTCACACATGTTACTTCCAGAAGCTTGTGCCTGCCTCAAACCCTGCACATCTATGTAAAAAAATCATTTCATCTCAAACAACAAAATTGCTAGTACTTTATATTTACTATATGTATTACCCATGGGCAAATTTGAAAATTATAGCTCTTCACGGGTGTTTTATACCAGATTTCAAACAGCCCAGCCCAGTGTGAAACCACAGGAAACTGAAATGAGGATGGAGGCGGAAAGTGGAGAAGGACTGACTTTATCTTCTGATTAGCTGAGATGAAAAATGAGTTGAGAGACACAAACGGAATGACAATAACATGGTTCATTGGGCCGATCTCCTGCTGTTCATAAGCAGATAATGGAGCCCCAGGAAGTCTGTGTGGCTTAGGTCTGTGATGCCCAAACAACCGGCAGAGCTATGCTCATTCTGGACTTCAAACACATTCCTAGGATAATGTAAAACATGAGACTTTTTTTAATAAAGCAGAGAAATCATAGTACATTCAGTGGGAGGTCAGTATTGGGAGGGAGGTAGAACATCAGTTACTGAGCCTTCAGAGTTCAGTTTTAAAACCATCTCCCCTAGAGGGTCTTTGCTGACCCCCCTTCCAAGCCCACAGTCAGAAAGCAAGCTCTAAATTCTTCTATCTTTTTCTTAAAATCACTTTGTTAAGTATGATTAGCATACAAAAACTATACATATTTAATGTCTATGACTTGGTGAATTTGCACAAGTATCTGTGAAACCATACCATAGCCTCTGCCATAAACATGTCTATCACCTCGAAAAGTTCCCTACCATTGTAATAATTTGTTTGTTTGTTTGTGATTAAAAATACTTAATAAAAAATCTACACTCAGTAAATTTTTAAGTATACCATACAGTGTTGTTATCTATAGCTCTCCAGGTCTCATTCATCTGCATAACTGAAACTTTATACCCTTGGACTAAATACCTCTTCTTTTCCCCCTCCCCCCAGCCACTGGAAACCAGCGCTCTACTCTCTGTTTCTATGAGTTTGACTATTTTAAACTCCTCATGTAAGTGATATCATGTCTTATTTGTCCTTCTGTGTCTGGCTTCATTAGCACAATATTCTCTAGGTTGAACTGAACTATATTGTCACAAACGGCAAGCTTTCTTTTTTTGTGTGTGGCTGAATAATAATCCACTACATTTATATGCAATATTTTCTTTATTCATTTATGATCAGTGGACAATTAGGTTGCTTCCATATCTTGGCTATTGTGAATAATGCTGCAATGAATATAAGAGGAGAGATCTCTTTGAAATTCTGATTTTTATTCCTTTGGATATATATCAAGAAGTGGGATTTCTGGATCATATGGTAGTTCTATTTTTAATATTTTGAGAAACCTCCATACTGTTTTTCATAGTGGTTGCTGCAAGAAACTATAAAGAGAAGAAAAAACAAAGTCTAAAGTTAGCAGAAGGAAGAAAACAATAAAGATTAGAACTGAAATAAATGAGAATAATAATTTTTTTAATCAACAAAACTTATAGTTTGTTTTTTAAAAGAAAAACACAATGGACAAACCTTAGCTAGACTAAGAAAAAAAGAACTCAAATATATACAGTTACAAATAGAAGAGGAGATGTTATAATCAATGTCATAGGAATAAAATAAGAGACTATTAAGAACAATTGTATGCTGATGACTTGAATAACTTTGAAAAATGGATTAATTCATTGAAATATACAACCTAGCGAGACTGAATCAAGAAGGAACAGAAAGATTATATATACAAATAACAAACAAAGAGAACGAATCAGTGTTTAAATACTCCCAACGAAGAAAAGCCTAGGTCCAGATGGCTTCACAGGTCAATTCTACCAAACATTTTAAGAATTAATTTTAAACTCTTGTTTAAATTCTTGTTTAAAACAATCCATTTTAACCTCTTCCACAAAACATAGAAGAACAGGGAACACTTCCAAATGCATTTTATGAGGTCTGCATCGACCTGATAACAAAACTATACAGAAACACCATGAGAAAAGGAAACCACAGGTAAACATCTCCATTGAAAATTAAAGCAAAAATCCTCAGTAAAATGCTAGTTAGTTGGCCAAATTCAACAGCATATTAAAAGGATCATGCACCAAGACTGAGATTTATCTGTGGGATACAAGAATAAACCACATTAACAAAGTAAAGGAGGAAAATCACAAGGTCATCTCAATAGATGAAAAAAACATTTGACAAAATTCAACATTCTTTCATGATTAAACTTCTCAAAAAATTGTGCATCTCAACACAACGCAGGCCACATATAAAAAGCCGGCAACTAATAGCAATATTCAATGGTTAAAAAACTTGAAAGCTTTTCCTATAAATCTGGAATAAGATGAGGAAGCCCACACTTGCCACTTCTATTCAACATAATGATGAAAGTCCTTGCCAGAGTAATTAGGTAAGAAAAAGAAACAAAAGCTATCCAAATTCTAAAATAAGAAGTAAACTTATCTCTGTGGATAACATGATCTCCTGTAGTACTGTAGTAGACAGTACTCCTGATGTTTATTCCTTCCTTACTCTGCATTCACCCAGGTGTCGTACTTCTAGTGGATGGTCAGTCTTTGAGGGAGGAGGTGGATCTCTTACATCTGATTTCCGTGCAGTGATGCTTTTATACCATTTAGCTTATAGGAGCTCAGTGCAGGTGGAGAAGGAAAAACTGTAGTCCCTCATGTAGTGTAATGTGTGTGGCCTGTTACCATTTCCAAAATGGCTTCCCAGATTTAATCCCATATAAACCTTCCAAAGATCCTAGGAAGTTCATTAGGACTATTACCCTCTGTTTCAGATAAAGATGCTTTGATCTTCTAGAGGCATTTTCATGAATCAGCTCTAAAATAGGGATTGTAATAGTCCCTGTTTTATGAAGTTGCTACAAAGACTAATATGGAATAAAAACTATTAAGGTATATAAAGGCACTCACAACAGAGCATGGCACATAGAAAATCTTAAATACATTTGCTCTTATTACTTTTTATCTTTAATATCTTAATTAATATGGAATTAGAAGACTGAGACCTAGGTTTTCTGCTTCCAAATTCAATGTCCCCTTTAGCACCTTCAGGCTTCTGGCCTAGCATGAAGCATATGCGTGCAGGCCACTTTCTGTTGGGACCCTCCATGCCCTCGTCTGTGTGATACATACTTGAGGTGGACCTTCTCTGAAAGCACTCCATGCATGGTTGTCTGTGGCTGTTCCTCCATGGTGAAACGTGGTCTTCCCTTTCTGAGCAGCTTCTCCTGTTCCTCCAGGGTTTACCTCTTTCCTTCCAGAGGAAAAAAAAAGACCTTTTAATTTTGAGGCTCACAGCCTTTCTGAATTTTTCGAAATAGCTATCTGCTCTCCACCTGAATGTGCAACAGGTATGTCCCAAATAGACATAAATGCCATTGCATGCCCTCTATCAGAGAGGTACTTAGACAAAGTGAATGAGGGATTGATGGACACCCGATAGTAGTGGGGACACATTAGTCTCAATGCCAATGGCACGTCAGCTGGCTCAGCTCCCAGGTAAAGAGGATTTAGTTGAAGGTGGACCAGTGTGACTTACACCTTCCCAACCTGTTATTGGAACTTCAGGGTGTGCTGGCTATGCTATGAATCTTTTCTCTGGTTATTAAAAGGTCATAAACAAATAAAAAGTTAAACCACTAAACAAAAAACAAACACCCTGTTCTAGGAATCCGAACACAGACACAAGCTGCTAAATTTATTCTAACATAATAGAACCCTTTCTCCATTCTTACACCCACTTGTCAAGGTGTGGTTGGATGCCCAATCCCACAGGAGTCCTCTCTGACTACTTCCCAGCAGGGAAAACCCCTCTCCTTCACATAGATGAAGTGCCATGTTTTCTGTCTTCTTTTAAGACACTTAACCCTTTTTGTATCATTAATACTTGTCCGTCTATGTCTCTTAGCTTCCAGGCTTCAAATTCCACTTCATTACTCAGATTAGCTTTGCCCTGTCTGTGCCAAGGCCACCCCCTCTACACATTTTTTCTGTAGCATTTACCTCATTTCCTCCTGGTTATTTGCATATACGTCAATCCCCCTCCTCCCTTTTCCTAGCACCTTTTCTGAGTTCTTCTACAACAGAAAGGGTGTTTTTTTTATCCTTGTATGCCCAATGCGTCATACAGTGTTAGTAATTATTAACTGAATTCTGTGAGATCAGAGATTGAGGTTTAGTCATCTCGAAAAGCGCCCAGCACATAGGAACTTGCTTATTAGTTATTAATTGAATGGAAATTCTGAAAAATGGCTATTTCCAAGAAGCAAAGCCCCATTATGTTTTAAATTTACATTATAAGCTTAGATAGTAATTGGTACCAAGGAGCACGATATATGAGCGGGAAGAGTGGTTCTTGGAAAAGTTTTGATTCAAGATAGCCATGTGTTATGAAAGCCCATTAGCTGTGCAAAATGATCTGTCCTTGAAGGTCCTAAGTAGTAAACTTAAAAGTGGTCTTAGAGCACTGCATCTTGTTAAAGTCCTATCTGATCATTAAACATCTGGCCAATGTGTGAGCACCTGTAGGGGTAAGAAAACACTAATTCCTTAAGCAGCACATTCAACTTTAAGGCAGCAATATTAGAGTGTGCTTCCTATATTAGTCAATCATTATGAACAATGATTAAGAGAATTCTATGGCCCAAAAGAACATGCTTTATATAAGGGTAAATAAACAAAGAAAAATCAAAGTACCAATGCCAACATAATCATCATGAACCATAACCACAAAAATGTGTATGAGAGAAAGGGGAGGGATAAAATCTATCAAAATTATAATTCATTCGCTCCTTTACCAAACAATATTAAGCCCAATCTGTGTACTTGGCACTGTTCTAGGTACTATGGGTATTGTATGAACAAGATAGATGAGCCCTCATAGCTAATTCATGATGATAAAATTGGGCCAAATTGTGTTTGTTTTCTCTATATTCCACATTATCTGGCCTAAACTTATATTGATAATTAAAGTCTTATAAAACTGAAGAATCCCTTATTTATACTGAAATCACATGAAAATAATCTTTTATATTTTCCATCCTGGAGATCTTAAAAAGATATTAATTATATCAGTAGTTCTCATGAAGAAGATGCTGAGCTTCTGTGGAGAAAGAGAGTATCAGTTGTGCCAAGGTGAATATGAAATGTCTGCAAGGAACTTAGCAGGTAGGCAATAATTTCCACTGATATAAAAGAACAGAACAACCACACAGTTCTCAAGTCGAAGAGGGCTTTCCAATCTATTTATTCACATTACCTCAATAAAGAACAGAGACCAAGAAATCACAGGATAATGTTATAATAAGACATCAGGGATGGAGGGAAGCTTACAGTTGGTCCCTCGAGTCAGAGTCCCTAGGTGTTCATTCAATATCAGTTTGAAGTCCTCTAAGAACAAATCATTCCCAGTATTTGGTGAAATTATTACAAATGAAAAGTTTGGCTCATTGAAAGCTTCATGAATAGCAACGGTGGGTAATGACTTTCCCTTTAGTGTTTGGTTGCCTTCCAAGGGAACTGAGCTGGAATGCCCACGAGCACCTGCTCCCATCAATTATCCGACACAGTCCTCGTGTGCTACTGAAGATTTATGTCCTCCCTGCATTATGGCTGTGAATGATGAGCATCACCTCTTTCATGAAATGCTTAGAAGAAGACAACTACCAATTAAGCCAGCGTGGCTTTCCTCGGGTGACAGCACAGAGTTTGGGGAGGAAGTCCAATGTAGGCTAAAACTGCCTCTGTTGAAACTCCCTGAAAGTCAGTTAAAAAATTAACCAAATTTTAAATTCACAATTATAGAGTTAACAAAACATCTTTAATGGCCTGTTGGGGCTCAAGGTGGCCCACCCCAAAATATGCCAGTTTGGCATATTGATCATTTTGAATTAAAGATCCTTGGAAAGTAGCCAGTGCAAGGACACTCAAAACCTCCTTTGTCTCTCTGAGGGCAGGAAATAAATCTCCTTGTGAAAGGTGTCCTCCCTGCACCGCAGATTGGGCGAGACACGTTTATCACCAGAATTAGAAAGTTTGGAGCAAGGAACCAATACAGACAAACTTAGTTACTTTTCTCCCAATTTACTCCCCATGCACAAACTTTGCTTAGATCCTTCACTAATGATCACCCAGACCCAAGTTTCTTTGTCCTGTCAAATCCTCACAAATTTATTGTTTCTTTATCTAAGAAGATAGACAAGCTGCCTATTTTTTGGTTCCTCTCTGAGTACCAATTCTATGATTGTCGTGTGCACAAATTAAATTGGTTTTTCTCCTCTTTATCTGTATTGTGTCGATTTTGATATTAGTCCAGCTACAAGAGCTCAAGAGAGGAAACAAGGAAATTTTCCCCTCCCTGACAAGCCCACACTGACAACTTCAAAATTGATTTTTCCCTTTATGTTTGCTGGAGTAAATAAAACA
Organism: Artibeus jamaicensis; assembly: GCF_021234435.1. Lineage (NCBI taxonomy): Eukaryota > Metazoa > Chordata > Mammalia > Chiroptera > Phyllostomidae > Artibeus > Artibeus jamaicensis. The sequence continues at coordinate 3,463,169 of NW_026522046.1, read as the reverse complement.
TCCCAGGGCAGCAAGCTGCTTTAGCAAGCTTTACAATCTGTGTTTTTACAGCAGCTTGATGTCAAAACCAGTAGTATTCTTTGACAGAGAGAACTTTGGTGAAGACAACATGGACTCTCTAGGGAGTGGCAGTTTTACCTAATTCTGATGAAATTAGTACACAACTCACATTTCCACAGGATTCTCATTTCCCCAGGACTATTGACTGACAACCAGAGTCTATATCAGTCCATCTCAAAGTCTTGCTTCAAAATTCACTAAATTTCTGCCCCACCTGGTTCATGCTTCTTCTATTTCACAACAAGATTTGGGTGGGGGTGGGCTGTACAAGGCCATAAATCTTCTTAGCATATGCACTTGTTGTGCCCTGGGGGCAGCAAAACTCTGAGGGCTCATTTGTTAAGATCTCCTTGAAATGTGCACTTTTTGATATGAAGAATTGTTGAGTTTTCTTTCCTCTTTGGCAATTCTTAACTGCCAAAAAATAAATTGCTTTATTTTTTAAATGATTAATATATAAATTACTATACTTTCCTATGCAAGTATAATTTATACTTGCATAGGAAAGCTCTCAGCCTGGTTGGAAATTAAATAACTATTTCCTATTGATGGCATTTCCTTTGAAATGAAAGTTCCATAACTGAATGTTCTGGGAGGGTGCTAACTCAAAAGAGTTGAGGGGAACACTAATTGCCCTTTTGCTATTTATAACAGCAATGTCACCAAGACTGAACAAGTCACCTATGAATGTAAGGAAGAACAATTGTAAGTGGTGCCTACTCTGTGAGAAAGGTCTAGAGAGAAGCAAGATGCAAAAGATCAAACCTATTTCACAGAAGCCAGGTGGTCTTTTTTGCTCAGATTCTCTCAGAAATTGATCAGCACTGTGAGGACAGCAGAACACCTGACACTTGAAATTAATCTGCTATTAAGCCAAATTGTTTTGTTGGTGTTCTCCTATTCAGTTTTTAGCCTTTTGCTTGCTTTCCTAGATTCAAACATAAAAGACTCTTTCTTTTCACCCTACCACCAGTGAGCACCATATGAGAGAAAATGCTTTGCCTTAAATCTCCGCCATGATGCAGCTCTGTGCCTCACTTTTCCCACCTGTGAAATGGGATTCCCATTCCTGGCATGGCCATCTCATTGTGTTATTGTGGGGATCGAATAAAGCAACATATGTGAAAAAGTGCTGTAAATTAGAAATGTTGTGCTCCCATTGATAGGGGACTCAAGTTGGGAAATTTTAGTTTAAGGTAAAAAGTTATAAGCCTAGCAAGTAATGTATATGTTAAAGCTTTTGTTTCAGAAAGTACAGATAGATAAGGCCCATCCTGACCCCTGGGAAAACAGCCAACCTTCTGGGGCACTGCTAAAGACTACCACCTGTGGACAAGTAGAGATATTCAGGTGTTTGTGTTCCAGGGAGAGAAGACGACCACCTGCCTATGGGAACAGCTAACTGCCCAGGACAGGAATATTGCAGTTTCTTTCACCTAATCCCCACCCTGAATCTCAAAGCCTTCACTGCACCTTGTTTACTCCCTGTTATGAAAAGTCTGGCTTGGGAAGAGAAGGGAATATGGTCTGTTACAGTATGAACCCACCATCTTCTCAGATCGCTGGCCATCTGAATAAAGTGCCCATAAAGATTCAGTTGCTGTCATTGCTTAGTGGGTTTGGTAGTGACAGGCAGCCAGAACACCGGTATCTTTTTCAGTTCCACCATGTCACTAAAATTTTATTTTAATTGCTTCATTTGCTTCGTAAGGAAGAAAAAATCTTTTTCCCTCTACCATTCTAACTTCAATGGCTAAGCCCTGGAATCAAACTTTTAACAGATTAACAAGAGAAAAAACAAATTTAATAACACACATATGCACAGGAGTTTACACACACGCACAATGTGGCTCAAGGAGCAGGCTAGAAAATTAAGGCTTATGTAACATCTTGACTATAAACAAAGGAAAAGGGGATTTGCGGTTTCTTTTTTCATCCTCACCCGAAGACATTTTTTATTGCTTTTAAGAGGGAGATGAATGGAGTGAAAAAAACACTGATGCAAGAGAGAAGCATCTATTGGTTGCCTTCCACATATGCCCATACCAGGGATCATACAAGAGATTGTGGACAACCAGACCAGGGGCCAAATCCAAAACCTAGATATGTGCCCTGATAGGAATTGAACCCACAACCTTTCAGTTGCAGGACTATGCTCCAATCAACTGAGCCACACCAGCCAGGGCAGGTTTGAGGTTTCTGAGGCAAGTTAAGAAAAAGAGGGGAGAGGCATGTATGATAAATAAGATTTGTCCTATTACACAGATAAGATTCTCTCAGGTGGTAAGATTTGTCTCCCAGAATAACAAGGAAGACATCTTTACAAGTGGAAATTTTTCTATAATTATAAATTTCACTTACAAAAGGGGAAATTTGTTCTCTTCTTTTGGGTAGTTGGGAGGAGGTAAAAGTGCTTTTCCTGCATCTTCTGGCTCTCAGTTGCCTTAGCTCAAAACAACCCATATGCCAAAGAGTCATATTTTGAGGTGCCATACTCTGTCACCTTTCCTCATTATTAAAAATAAGACAACAGGCCCCAAATGGGGTCACTTTTGGAGTCACCAAACTGAGATTACAGTTTCAGCCTCTCCCAGAAATAGAGTCTCAAACAAATGGACCAAAATCCCCTAGCCAGCATTCATTGGCTCATCTGCCTGCTGGGCCCCTGCCGTCCCTTAAAGCTAGGTGACCTTGCAATAGCCACCCTGCTTTGTTTGGTCTTGTGCTCATTTCCTTCTGCAGGTAAACCTCTTTTTACTTAGTACAAGTCCTCAGAACTCCTTTTTATCTGCTAGATTAGTTGTTGCCCAATTCATGAATAATTGAATAAAGCCAATAAAATTTTAAAATTTTTCTCAGTTGAATTCTGCTTTTTCACAGTATCATAATTTATCTGTCTCCCTAATGGACTGCGTGGCCAGGGCTTATCAATTTCTATGCCAAATTAACAGGGCAATTTCTGTCAGTCTTTTTTTAAAAGGTATGGTTTTACATGTTACCAAATGATGTACAAAGAGAAGAAAATCAATAACTCAGTTTCAATCACAAAGCAAACATCCAAATATTTTTATTGCATTATTTCACTTTTTTGACAACCTGCGGTATTTGTCAGAGTCACTGACTAACCTGAGAAGGATTTGTCAGCGTTTACTACGGATCAATCTGGAAGTTCCAAGGACACTGCCCCCACGGGTGCATACCCATGTGTGCATACCCACAGCCTGCCTTGGGGCACAGTGTAAGGAAGCAGCCCAGAAGGAAGAGTGTGTGTCAGGTAAAACAAACCAAGAGAAAAACCAGGCAGAGAGACCCACACAATAAGAACAAGGAGAGATTTTCATTATTGTTGTTGTCGTTATTAGACTGATCAGGAAAGCAGAAGAGAAGAAAAATAATACGATGAGGGGAAACCAGAGTGGGGTTGGCACCCACAAAGCATACCCTGTGTCCTGTGCCATCTGACGTGGGTGCAAACATCATGTTACTGAAACCAAAGTCTGTGTGCCTAACACCTCAATAGGCCAAAACTCAAGCCTTCAGAGTTCGGAGTAAGGAAATGTTTACTGATGGAGAAGGCACCAACTGAGAAGATGCAAAACTGAGTGGTACCTGAAATCCATCTTGCTCACTGACTTCATTTAAGGGACTTTTACGGGGTGAAGGGGAACAAATATACAGAGGTGCTGGTGGGGCAAATTTTAATTAGAGAACTTTGGAACTTGGCCATTTATAGTAAAGGGGTGTCAACACTAAATTGGATGATGGACCCTTGGCTTCTGACGGGACTTCCATGTTATGGCCTGTTTTGTTTGTTTGTTTCATTTCTGTTCTAAGGGGGAAGAGAAGGAGACTTTGGTTCCAGGTGAAGTCAGAGGTCAAGGTTCTCTACTCTGTGCATGCTTCCGCTGCATGACTTGCAGTTTTGGTGTGTTGTCGCCGAAAAGCAACTCAGTATCTTGTTAAATAGAATAGGACCATTCTGAGCTGGTTTTGGGGTTACAGTTCTACACATCAGTCCCACAGCTTTCTGGTTTATATACCAAAGTGCAGAGAAGAAATTCAGCATAACATCAGCCACAAATACAGAATCCATGTCTATGAAATAAATGCACACTGACTTCCAGAAGCAGTACAGCATATCCCAGCATTGAACGTTTTTTTTCTGTGGATGCTCATCAAGATCACACTGCTGTGTGCAATATCAACACACTTCCAATAAATAAAATGCTTTTATTGCGCCATGCCAATGTCAGTAAAAGTAATTCTAAGAGTAGCCAAAACCATGCTTTAAATCAGAAGCTCTGTAGCCCTGGGCCCCAGCTGCCTCTCCAAAGCTCTTGCCAGCTGTAAAATTTTGGACATATTATATGGTCTTTTGGGGGGGGTTCACATCTGAAAAAGAGGAATGATATTACTTACCCTGATAGCATTTCTGGGAAGAAAAATGCAGGGGCTCAGTACCTAAGAAATAAACAGTAGCTTCTCACAAAATACAGCCTCTTTTACCCCTTCCTACTCCCCGCCATGTCTCCTCACCCATGTGAACACCCAGCAAGTCTGGAGGGAACCTGTGTAGTCTGGTCCTAAATGAGAACCTACTACAGAGTATAATATAAACCCCGAGTGGACAGCAGACAGCTCTTTTATGAATCAAGCCCTTAATTCAAAATTAGATTTTCTGTGCACATCCTTCAGACCTGACATCTCTTTAATGAGCCCATTACTTTAAGAGTTAATTTATAACAAGTTGGTTGGTAGCCCAGCTCTTTGCTCTGTTTTAATCTACTCAGTAAGACCACAGGCATTAACTCTGTGAATAAAATCTGCATTAAAAAAAGCCTGCCTTCCTGGATATTTGTCCCTTGAAGGAAGCCTGGGTCCTCAGCAACAACAAAGCTTTGGTGTGTGGGACCCTGCAGGGTTCATGAATTTCAGCTGCTTGTAAGAAATTATCTGTTTTGCTGGATCCTTGCTGGGATCAATCAGGCCCTCAGTGGTTGGTGCCAATTAACAGCTAGTGTGATGCAAAGAGAATATTTTAAACACTGTTTGACACCAAGTACTTTTCTGAACTCTTCCCACTGCCCTCCTTCCCTTCTCACTTCCTCCCTCTCTCCTCTCTCTTTGGCCAACTACCTTTCCAGTCATTTTCTTCTTTTATCAAGTCTCCACTCTGAAGGTCATGGTATGTAATAAAAGTAATGGCACCTATCTCTCTGCTAAAGAGAGACTGTTTATCAAGTGGTTTCTCATCGTCTCTCACGATCTCCCAACAGTTTGCTGTAGGATGACAAGTGGAGTTAATCAAGGCCTGTCTGCCTCCTGTTCTTCACAAAGCTGCCACAGTTACCTTCTAAAGATCAAATCAAATCTGTCATTCCTCAGCGTAAAATAAATCCCTGGCTCCTCATTGCCCAGAGCATAAAGCCCTCCAAGGGCTGATCCCTAACCAGCTCCTCAGCCTCATCCCTCACCATTTCTCCTTCTTTCCCACGCATTCTTTCAGCTCTCTGAATACATGAATCTACCTCTTGCCTTTCTCTTTTTTCCTGTCCTTAAAAGTCTACCCATACCATCTGGGCCATCCCAGTTGCTAACTTGTATACATCCTTTAAGATTCAACTCAAGCCTCTCCTCCTTCAAGAGGCCTTACCCAGTGCTCTCAAGGTGAATTAGGAGCCCCTGTGCTCTGGCAGCTTCAACATTATCTTTTTTTTGCATGGATCTCAGCCTTTATAATAGCCACATCTCTAGGAAGTAGAGTGCATCTAAAAGTTGCCTAACTTGCTGTGCAGTGTGGTAGGGTTTCTAGCACCCCAAAGTCAAGTTCTACTCAAGACTCACATTTGCTATCTGTATATATGTTTACTGTCTAGTCATTGTCTGGTTGACAAACTCTAATAAATGCAGTAAATCCTGCTACCTGGGCTAATTTAACCTCAGGTAGAGGATTGTACTATAAAGAGGAGTTTAAATTAGTGATAGTATATGATATTTGATAAGTTCTAGCTTTAGTTTTGAGATATGATTCCATCCTTTAGTTTTGAGGTCAGAGTTCTCAGTAAGACTCTAATAATTCAATCTGAGTAAAGTATACTGAGTTTCCTCACTAAGGTAAGGTAATCACGAGACGCCCCTTCTTCTAGTTGAGAAAGAAGAGTGGAAGGATTTGGGGTGTGTTGGGGGCTGGGATAAGCCTGAAACAGGCTGATACAATCCGACCTGAAGGTTGCACCTGAATAACAGGATGCTGCGGTTAGGAGCCATAGAACTCCCCCTCCTGGACATGCGGGTGGCACACCAATCAGTGCCTTGATCACGCGCCAGCCATGCACCCCCCGGCCAATCGCAGGCTAGAGCACGCTTTGAAGCCACCTATCCACTGCACTTCCTCCACTGCCCTCCTCTATATAACTCCCTCCATTCTGAAATAAAATTTGCAGCTTGATCAGAATCCTTTGTCTTGCTGCCATTCTTCGCGCCTCCTGTCCCATCCCCCTTCATCCGTTACAGGTACATCGGCGGACCCCGTTGACTGCCTCGCGGGCCGAGGCAACTGGCGCCCAACGTGCGGCCCCGCTGATCGCCTGTGCGGACCGCTGTCCCCCTCGATCGCAGCGTTTCGCCCGGCTCACCGCGACCACTCGACCGCGCGCCGGCATTCCCTGAAGACCCCCGTTCCCCGACAGCGGCATTTCAAAAGGTAAGACCCAGCCATGGGACAGGCATGCTCACAACGTGATTCGTTCGTCGCTCAATTAAAAGAGTCTCTCAAGGTGCGCAAGATAAGAGTTCGTAAAAAAGATTTGAATTCCTTTTTCACTTTCGTTTTTAAAATCTGCCCATGGTTTCCTCAGGAGGGTAGCATTGACTCCCGCGTCTGGCGCCGTGTAGGCAACTGTCTAAATGACTATTATAAGGTTTTTGGCCCCGAGACTATCCCTATAACTGCCTTTGACTATTATAACCTCATAACAGACATCCTTAAAAACCACAATAATTCCCCTGACATACAGCGCCTTTGCAAAGAAGGGCAAGAAATTCTCCGCAATCAATCCCCGGCCCCCTCCAAAGCCCCCTCAGTCCACGGCCTTCCCGATCGTGCTGACTTGCTTTCGCGACCTCCCTCACGAGCGCCTTCAAACTGTCCTTCTGTTTCCATCCGAATAGATGCAGACCCTCAAGTCCCTTTTCTGTACCCTCCCCTTCAGGAGTTCTATTCCTCTGCTCCACCCCCCAATTCCCAGGACCCTGGCGACCAGTTAGACCCCTCTGAACAGGCAGAGTTAGAGTACGAGGCCGCTCGCTACAATAATCCCGACTGGCCGCCGCTCATAGTGGCAGTCCTTCCACCATTCAAACCGCCTCCTTATAGTACCTCTCACGCACCCGCCGCCGCCATTTCGCCTCCGGTGCATGGTGCTTCCGCCATTCCGCCGGCGGCATGCAAGGCACCCACTGCTTTGCCACTGGCGGCCACCGCCGCACTCACTCCGTTTCCAAAGCCTTTCCTTCAGGAAACCCTCTCTTTCATCCGAGATATTAAAACCATTGCCAATGAACTCTCCGCTCTTACGATCAGTCCCCCCTCCCCACGAAACTTTAGCATTCCCTGTTACTAGATCCCAGACTCGCCCATATAAGACCGAGAACGTAGATAGTTCAGCTGCGGCTGCAGCTACCCCCCTTCCTGACAGTGATGACCCCGAAGACTCTGACAGCTCCCCTTCTGATATAGATGAAGCACAGCCCAGTATAAGAGACACTACGACCCCCCCAAGCTTATTTTCACACGTATAAAAAACTTAGTCTTAAAACACTAGAAAAAGTCAAAGCTGCTGTAACACACTATGGGCCCACAGCTCCCTTTTCCCTTGCCCTAATTGAAAATCTTAGTGAGCGCTGGCTCACGCCCAATGATTGGTTCTTTCTAGCAAAGGCAGCGCTGAGCGGAGGTGACTTTATTCTTTGGAAAAGCGAATATGAAGACACCGCTAAACAGTTTGTCCAGCGCAATATGCGAAAATCCTCCTCTAAAAATTGGACCATCCTTAAGTTTCTTGGCTCCGCCCCCTATCAAAGCAATGAGAGACAAGCTCAATTTCCCCCCGGACTTTTAACCCAAATCCAGTCCGCGGGTCTTAAAGCATGGAGGCGCCTTCCACAAAAAAGGTACCGCAACCACTTCTCTTGCAAAAAATAAGACAAGGCCCAGATGAGCCATACAGTGATTTTATAAGTCGTTTACAGGAATTAGCTGAGAGGCTCTTTGGCGCGGGCGAAAGTAAAAACGCTATCGTTAAACACTTAGCTTATGAAAATGCCAACCCCACTTGCCAAAATGCCATCCGCCCCTATCGCCAAGGAGAGCTCTGTGACTATGTTCGCCTCTGCTCCGGCATCTAATCAAACCCAGGGATAAGCCATACTCCCTGAGGGACTTCTCTCTCCTTTCTATTACAGGAAACAGAACGCACCGAATAAACATCATTATACTACTCAGAACACTCCCATACCTAAAGACAGACGGAGGATGAGAAGGACCACCCCAAAACCCCTGCCTCGCCCTATTTGGACAACCCTGCGTCTGTAAAGGAAAAGAACTTTCCGAACACCCCCTTTGGGGTGGACTCAACGGAATTCTCCCCTACCCCCTTCCCCTCTTAGGACCTTTAGTTTCTATCACCCTCATCCTCTCCTTTGCTCCCTGGATTCTTAGACGTATAACTAACTTAGTCAAAGACCAACTTAACAGTGTACTAGGAAGACCTATTCAGGTGCACTATCAACAATTAGAAATGCTGGAACATGGAGCGGACTCTGAGCCATACAGCCGCTGGGGTGCTAGCCCACGATTCCTGCCAGGTTCCCCTCCCTGCGGGAGCAGCATAACCCTCGAAGGTATGCTTCACAGCCAAGTAGCTGTGATAGACACCGCTGGGTGCAAGGCAAAGCACTGCAAGGAGAGGCCTGTACATACGGCCACTTCGAGTCTCCTGAGAGGTAAGCTGACTTGCAAAGAGGTTGGTACCCAACTCCTCTCCTCCCAAAAGGTACCCTAAAGCTCAGAATGAGCCCAGGAGGAGTCTGGCCTCTGCCTCCCCCAGCCGGTTAAAGTCTACCCTATCTACATTCTCCCTCGTCCTCAAAGCAATAAAAAGGCAAGTCGGCTTGCATAGAGGTCAGCGCCCCAACCCTCTCCTCCGAAAAGGGTGCTTCAGAGCTCGGGACGAGCTCAGGAGGAGCCAGACCTCTGCCTCCCCTAGCCGGTTAATGTCCACTCCTCACCTTAAAAATAAAAATAAGGGAGGAGATGTTGGGGGGCTGGGATAAGCCTGAAACAGGCTGATACAATCCGACCTGAAGGTTGCACCTGAATAACAGGATGCTGCGGTTAGGAGCCATAGAACTCCCCCCTCCTGGACATGCGGGTGGCACACCAATCAGTGCCTTGATCACGCGCCAGCCATGCACCCCCGGCCAATCGCAGGCTAGAGCACGCTTTGAAGCCACCTATCCACTGCACTTCCTCCACTGCCCTCCTCTATATAACTCCCTCCATTCTGAAATAAAATTTGCAGCTTGATCAGAATCCTTTGTCTTGCTGCCATTCTTCGCGCCTCCTGTCCCATCCCCCTTCATCCGTTACAGGTACATCGGCGGACCCCGTTGACTGCCTCGCGGGCCGAGGCAGGGGTGTTGGCAGCAGTGTGTAGTAATGTGAGAGAGATAGAGTAATAGAATTTCACCAAAGGTAACCAGCTAGCTGAAAAGAGTTGTAGTCTCCATCAGTAATAATATTTGCCCTGCAGGAAGAACCATGAGGTCAACTGTTCCCTATCTAGGGGAATCTAGAACTAGCTCAGCAGAGTCATCACCAAATTTTGCAGCAGATCCCTTGCCCTAAGATGAGAAGTATAAGTCTTTGCACTGGATCAAGGGAGGGCTATAGTAAGCAATGGGTTTTGGATGGTTCCCATGAAACTCCAAGAGGTTGCTCACATGCAAAAAGAAAAAAGATCTTTCTGTTGGAATAAGATGGAAGAAGGTGGAAGAAGAAGAAGAAGAAGAAGAAGAAGAAGAAGAAGAAGAAGAAGAAGAAGAAGAAGAAGAAGAAGAAAGAAGAAGGAGGAGAAAGTAGGCAGGTGTTAAATAGTTAATAAGTAAATAAATACATAAATGTTCCAATTTTAGAGAAGTCAGAATAAGCTGAAAGAATGAGAAATTTGGCCTAAATTACACAAAGAAAGCTATTGGAGAGACAGAACTATAAAAGGGTGTGGTATAGAGATTTTCTTGGACTAGAGCTACCTGGTTACATATTGATCAACTCAAAAAGTCTGACCCAGGTGTCTAACACACAGTTGGCCTTCTAAATTTGTTGAGGTATAACAATATGGTGTTAATCACATAGCACTGTATTCAGAGATAAAAACCTTGAGTTCTAGGGCTAGCTACGTCATTACTTACTATCTGTTCGGGGGCAAGAATTCCCTTGGGTCTTAGAATCCACATCTACACAATCAAAGAGGATGAATAGGTGATCAAAGGTTGCTTCCAGCTATGACATTTTTAATCCAATGAGTGCAGAAGACCTGGAGTCTGAATCTTGTCCTAGTGCTGGCTAAAAGGCCTTCATTATGAACAGGCAAGATTGTGGCTGAGACCCAGAGGAAAACTGACTTGATTATTCCGTACTTTTTAGTTCTTCACAAATGGGGCCAGAATGGAACACTGACTTTTGTTCTTCAAAAGACAAGTGAGAATTCAGCTCTAAGCACTCCTAAGGCTTCCCTGAGATGCTCATGGCATTCAGACACCAGCAAAGATCTCTCCCTCTTGATCATATGTGGCTCCAGGGATGAGAGTTCCTGGCAGAGGATGGCATGTTAGGGGTCATGGCAGGAAGGCATGGACTCTCTGACACCCACACAGGAATAGCAATAACCTCTCACATGCACCCAGAGTGATGGTGCACAAATTGTAAATCAATGATCTCAATTGATTTTCACAAACTTTGAAATGGAAACAAAAGTATTGCCACCTCTATCTTACAAATTGGGAGACACAGACCCACAGAGTTTAAAGGATTTCTATATAAACGTACAATAATTAAATGGTAGGGCCCAGAAGCTAAGTTTTCTGGTTCCGAATGTAACGTCCTTTCATGTTGCCTGTTTTTCATGACTCTTTTTGTTGGATCCTAACAATAACCCTGACAAAGCAAGGGGCATATCTTTCTATTTCTATTTGATAGAGCAGGGAATTGAAGCTCAAAGGAACTTTTAGTCTCTCACTAAATAGCAGTAATTTCCAGCCCACTGTTTGCTATGTCACTTTGGCTTTTTTTCTTTTTTTTGCTTTAAATGTGTCTCATTATGAACCATTACTAGTACCCCATCAGAGAGGCAGAGTGGGCTGGTTTATAAACCCCAATTTTTTATAAGAAAACTGAGGTTAAGAAAAGTAATATTGGAAGAGTTTATGAGTTTGGGTTGGCATAAGAATGACGTTTCCAAGAATTGGAGTTGCCCTCAGTGGGAAAGACCCCCATGACATCCCAGGACCAGAAGACTTGTGTGAAAGGAGAAGGAACTGGCTTAAGTAGCCATTAAACACCTTCCAGGTGTCGATGGTTCTACACCTTATACCAAGTCCCACAGCCAGGATGTGGTCAGTCAGGACATGAGCTCAAGTCTTCCAATTCCTACTTTATTCAGTGCCTCTTTAACTCATCTCGTCAACTTTGATTGACCTACTTCTCCAAAGAATTTAAAATCCCGTTTTCCTAGAGGTAGGTATAGCTATAATTTGAAGATGAGCCAGGAGGAGAAGGTTTATTGGGTAAATCATTGATGAACAGGCTATTCAATAAATCAGAAGTATTAAACATGGAGTAGGCATCTTGGGTAGCATAAATGCTAGAAAACATCTTGAATATGGAATCAGGAACTGTGCTTTAGTCCTGACTTTTCTGCCAAATACCTATGAGACCTGGGCAAAACCACTTTCCCTCTCATGGTATTGGACTTCCTCCTTTGCATAATGTGACTTTTGGACCACAGGTTCTTTTACGTTCAAAGAAAAGAGGCTATAGAACAAGATTATGTTTGCTACTAGTCATGGAAAACCTGGAAGTGAAGTTACTGGAATAACATGCTCATCCTGGGGCTGAGCAGAAAACACCAGGCAGCAATGTTGGCTGACACTTTTTACAAGCCCTGAATCCATTTAAGGTCGGAAAGTAAGAAGTATCCTAGAAACAATAAAATCAGAAAGTCCTGGTCTCTGGAGTCCTAAAGTAGGATGTGTCTGAGCTGCATCCCCCAGGCTCAGGTAGTGCTATCTATGTCAGGAGCTGGAGTATTTCCCCAACCACAACCCATCTTTATTTACGCCTCCTAGCAATTCCAACCTCCCATTATCTATCTCCCCATATAAATCCCCCTGCTGACATTCCTACGATATCTTAACTGACAATCAATTTTCCTACATATCATTATTAATTCTGCTCATTAACTCTCCCACCTGCCTCAGTTGAGGCCTCTTAACACCAGCTCTGAAAAACAGCAACTCTGAAAAATGCTTTTCCCAAGAAGAATCTTTGAGACATCTTGCACATCTATAGAACCTTTTGTATGAATTTCTCAGTCATTTCTAAATGTCTGTAGGAATGTGCATTTTTTTATACCATGTAGGTACACTTTGCCATTCCTGTATCACCAAGTAAAAACTGGAAAAAAAAACCACTCAACAACTAGCTTTTTCCTTTCTTTTTTCTCCTTTTTTTTTTTTTTTTTTGGTGGTTCATGTGGCCTCAGAAATGGTTAATAACAGGAACAATGATACGCAGATAAAAATCACAAAGAGACCCCCATGGCTTTCTCTAAGGAGTTCCGTGAAAGGCTAAGGCTTGATGTGAATCTGTAAGAGGTTTCTGCAGCACTGAGAGACAGGAATATGCATTGATGAAGAGCTCAGTCTCTGCTATGTGCCTAGCTGGATTGAAAAGTTATAAGAATAACAACTTATCTTTAAACAATTCTTTATTATTCATAATGTATTTTCCCACATATTATTTCACTTCGCATGTGCTGTTTCCTCTATTTTGAACACTCTTTCCTCAGGTAACAACTTGCTTCCACACTTTCTTTAGGCCTTTGTTCAGATGTCACCATTCCTAGTGGCTTTAAGCAAATGGTAATTCCACCCACTCCACCTGGCACTCTCTATCCGCTGCCCATGATATATGTTTCCTCCATGGCCCTCCTCACCATCTGACTTATTTTATGTATAGAATGTGAGTTCTCTGGGAGACAGGAACTTTGTTATTTTCATTGCTGTATTCCCAAGTCCTGGCACAGTGTCTGAATACAGTAGTTACTTAGTTAACACATGCTGACTACAGGAATTTATTGTATTTGATCCTCCCAATAGGCTTGAAGAGCAGAAGTCATTGTTATCACTGTTTTGCAGGTGAGACAACTGAGGCTCACAGAGGTCATGTGGCCAGGCCAAGCATCGGAGGGGAGAGTCCCAGCTTTCCTCAGACTCCCTCACTCTGTGCTCTCCAGAGACGTGTTTCAGAAACACAGTAATGAATAAACCTTCCCGTTCAGGAAGGAGTGCCTTATGCTCAGCCCTGTGCCCTCACTCCTGCATCCTGCCTCACCTGCCCTGTGTGGAAGCAGGAGGCTGAGTTCCCAGGTACCCACTGAGTTTGATGATTGGTTCATGGGCCTAATCACCCCATTAAAGTAGAACAAACAAACAGAAGTACGAAATAATTGCCAAGTCAACAAACTGAACAGCTGGTCAGAATAAGGTCAACACAGTAAGTGCCCTTCTCCAAAAAGGGCAACATGGGTACTAAATATTTGCACCTCACTCTTATCTCTTTCTATACAACCTCCTCAGCCAGTTAGCGGCAGAGCTAATCACCTGGTTGGCAGCTTGCCCGCCCCCACGGCCCTGCCTTACTGCCTCTATTCACACACATGGGCCATTACTCTTCACTAAAATTTGTGTCCACACACTTAACACTTGACAACACTCTGGAAATTGATCTGCTCAAATATTTTTTGGAACTAAATTAAGGCGATTTGTCCTTCCACTGCTGCACATCACATCCCAAGAGATAGAATTATTGGTAAGAGGAAAATTATGCTTTTCTGGGAAGGGAAGAAGAGATCCTCATGGGAGGGAGATAATCCAAAATCTCAATTGTGTTGGTTATGAGTGATTGAAAAAACACCATTTGCACTGCTCTGTTCTTTACAAAGAATATTCACAGACATTGTCTATAGGATATCTAAACTTCATACTATTTTGTGAGGAAGTTTGGGAGTACATGACTCTCCACTTTATGGAAGATGGAACTCAGAGGCTCATGGCTTGCCAAAAGTCACACCCCAGTAAGTGAAAGAACAAATGCTTGAATCCAGGTTTAATGGCTCTAAATGAAAGGTTTTATGCCATTTACATGATGTGTGTGAATGTGTGCATGTGTGTGTGCACACACATGGGTGTGTGGGGGAGAGAGACTGATTCTTTCCCACCCCACACTGACCCCATACCTTCCAAGCCATTGTTCTCATGCACTCTTCACCCAGCTCCACTGTCCCCAAGTAGCTTTCTCATACATCGGGGATCAGATGTTCTGAGAGCCCCCAGACTGCTTCTCCAGGGTGGTGCTTGGAGGTAAGACTCTTTAATTCTACATGTATTTTACTTACCTCAAGGTCATGGACTTCGGTGCCAAACAGACTGGGTATCCCTAGCAGGGACTGATTGCTCTGAACCTCAGGGTTTCAGTATGGTACACAGTAGATGCTCAGTATGAGCGAGCAACTATTATTGGCGGCTCTGTTCACTAGCATGCCACATTTGTGAAGAGGATGTCCAGGTTGTTACCTGGTGTAACATTATCATCGTGATGCTTTTTACCAGAGTCACTTTCAAAGACCCCTTCTGGGCATGAAGGTGCAGAGTGGCAATGATCCCCCCTCCTCTGAGGAGCTCCAGGTACTGAATAAGAGCAGAAACAATGACAGCAATCCATTTCCTGAACATTGATGGTGTTCCCAGAATTGTCCTAAGTGTTCTCAATGGATAAATGCCATTGATACAGTCAACAGTCCTACCACAAGGGCTACCATTATTCCCATTTTAGATGTATCAGTGCTGTTGATTGTCTCAACACCCCCATCACATAAATATCACCAGTATTTCCCTTTTACAAATGAGAACAGTGAGGCAGAGAGATTCAGGCACTTCACCAAAGGTGCCTCCCAAGGAGTCCTGGCAAAGTAGGAGGACTCCCTAAACAGTCAAAAGGCCCTTCTGGGAAGCCCCATTGTGTCTTACAAGGAAGCTGGCCCTTCCCAGGTGTCCTCTCTCACCTGGCAACTACACTCTGGCTTGTCTGGGGCACAAGCCCTACCTGGAGTCACAAAAATGTTCACACTAAACAGCCCAGAGACTTTGTATCACCTAGTAACTCACTTATTTTTTTAGATGAAGCCCAGAGGGGAGGTAAGCTACCTGAGGCCTCACAGCCAGGCCCTTTGTGAGGCTCAAGGCTGTGAGTAAATGTGGGCCTTGGCACCTTCCTGGATGCCCTTTCCACCTTGGATATCGGACAACTCAGCCGTGCTCCTCAGTTACCTTCTCTGACATAGTCGACAGCTCCTCACAGTCTCACCGAAGCAAACCCTGGTACAAATTAGTTTGTTTTCATTATTGATTTGAATTGTTTTATTTTGTAAAAAAATATATCTGTGCTTTTTAACCTAGGCCTCCTTTGGGAAGGCAAGTAGAATATAATGAATAAACAAATACAGGGTCCAGTACAAATAATGCCCCTTTTTTGTTACAAAATCGTAAGTATGCAATTCTGTAACCTAACAATATCATACTCAAGCACACCAAATGACATTTTAGGTGAAATGTTCAAATGAAAAATATAAATTGTTACACCCATATTATTACCCTACCAACCACATTCAAGAAGGTGTTATTTCTGCTGGACCCTGTATATAAATAAGTAGATTGCCTTTTCAAGGGGAGGAAAAAATAAGAAGAAACTTGGAGCTATTGCCTCTCAGTTTAGAGGAGAGTATGTTACAATAGGGCTGCCTGCTGAATGTGTAAAAACACAAGCACTAAGGCACTATGATAGAATGGTGGTGAGTTAAGAATGGGTCACTTTGCCTACTTAAGTACTTAGAAGCTAGGTCCCTAACCACTGCCCCCACTATGTTGTCCCACAATGGAATGCTTTCTGGTCCTCTAATTCGAGGAGCTGGGACTTTTGCACCAGCACTTCTCTGAGGACCTTGGCCTTAGCTGTTCAGTTGGCCTGACATGCTCTTCTTAGCTCCCATTGGTCATCTGCAGCTCAGCTTAGATTTCAGCTCAGAGAGGCCTTCTCTGCCGTACACCCAACTTCCTCTTACCACTCCAGGAAATCCCCTGATTGTTCTCATGGTAACACTTATCACAACCTGTTTTCTTCTAGAGTTGTTTATTTGTTGATTGTCCCTTCCTCACAAAAACACAAGTTCAGTAAGGGCAGAGAGACCTTGTCTATTATATTCACCACTGTTTTCCCAGCGCTGAGAACAGGTATGTAAGAAATAACTGTGGAATGAATATAAATAAGATCAATGAGTACCTCATATCCTCAAACACTCAGAAACTGGCCCAAACCCATCGATCCATCAATATTTAGTTAGCATTACGTGTATACTGGACGCGTTTTGTGAAATGGAGGTGGAGGTGCAGATACAGAAAGGAATATGATTAGTTTCTAACCTCAAGAGGTTCATACCTAGTTAGGAGTTAAGACATACGAATCTGAAAATGAACTGACATGATGCAGGCAGTACTCAAGTACAAATAAAGGTTCAGACGGCAGAGTTATTGAAGGCTGAATACAGAGGTATGAAAAAAGGTTCAGAGAAGGTGCCATATCTGTCAAGTAATCCACAATGCACAAGCGGCAGAGAGAGGGAACCCAGCTTCCCAACCTGCCCTGCCAGGGCCCTTCGGTGTTATTGCAGGCTTTTCCTAGTGTCTCTGTGACTCCAAGAAGCTCGGAGTTGGAGAACTTGATTCAGACCCTGCCACTCGGAGAAGAGCCCAGCTTGAACAAACGCTCTTTCTGCAAAGGGTGCTCTGCTAGCGTACATGTGCTATCTCAGTTATCCTCACTGCAAGTCTGCTACAGAGGTACTGTAATGCTTACTCTAGATCTATGAAAATTGAGACCCTGGATGGAAAGGAACACTTCCACCCAAAGTGACTGAGCAATGCAACCTGGCGTATTGACCTCTAAACCCGCCTACACTCTTTCCCAGTTCACTCATCTGCCCCTTGCTCAAGGTTGATAAGTTGTTCAAGTTCACACAACAGTGAGGGATTCATCCTTGGATCTATTTGACCATAGGTGCTTTGAAAGTAGGTGCTTTTCTACAACTTGGCAGAAAAGAACAAGGACAAAGCCCACAGCCTCTCCTTCTGCTCTGGTGCAGAAAGCAAGCCCTTTAGAAGATTCAAGTATTCAGATCAAAGCAGGAAGAATGGTGTTTAAAATGCAAAAAAAAAAAATGCACCTCCTTGAAATTCATTTGGCGCGCCCACCCTATTTCTGATTAAATTATTCCCTGGCAACAAGCCCTTTACAGAATTTTCTCTCCATTTCTTGCTGGAGCACAGAGTAATTGTATGTCATCAAAAACCTAGGAATAGTCAAGATTGCAAAATTCTTGCTGTGCTCTTGGCAAAATCATTACTCACCAGCCAATATTTAGAAATAAAAATGCTCCCCTTAAGTGCCATTAAGCACAAATATTTATCAATGTTATGCGAGAATGTTAGGCTGACGAAGGCTGAGTGTTTGTGGGTGTGCATGTGTATGCATAATTAGATTCAGGTTTTCAATGAGCGCAAGATGGCCTGCTGAGGCTATGGCCTTCAGTTACCCGCCTACAGGCAAAGGGGGTTTTTGCTTGTTTGTTCCTCAGAGAAATGTTGAAAATCTCCAAGGTACTGCCTGAAGATAGCCGGGTGGTTTCTGTTCCTTAGCTCTGGGCAGGAACTTACTGCCCAGAGCTAAGGTGTTGCCTTTGATAAAATAAATGGCAAGGCTGGTGGGGGAGAAAAAAATGGACATAAAAAATAAGTAATGGTTCAGGATAGCAAATACTGATGGTTGTTATAAATTCTTACTAGTGTTTGAATAAAATGAGGCTTTCAATCTTGGCCTTCAATTTGCCCAACATACTGCTGCTAGAATTATCTCCTAAAGCAGGTTAGCACATGTCTTACTTACTTAGGTCAAGTTCCCTTGAAGCTGAGCTGGAAACTGGGATTCTAGTTTCAGTGATTTATGGGGCTGGGGCCAGGGGTACTCTCTGAGTAAAAAAGGTGAAAAAAGCAGGAAAAGGCAGGGAAATGAAGCCCTGTTGAGTCCACTTCCATAGCACAAATCAGCTACAGAAGTGGTCCTCCATGAGGCAAGGAAACCAGCCTTTTGTGCTCTGTGTCCACTAGTCATTGGCTGAGTCTGTCCCTGGGAAGGCTCCCATTCTGAGAAGTGGCACATCTGTGAGTGTTTTCACCAACACACAGCAGATGCTTGCAAGGGTAGCAAAGGCATCTAGGAAGGGCAGCAAAGTGTTCATTATAGTTCTTGTTACTCTCCTTTTTATAGATATGTTCTTTCATTCTGCAGAATAAGGTACAAACTTTTCAAGATGGAACTTGAAAACTTTGGTGTTCTGGTCTCAACCTCGCAGTTCTGAAATAGATTTCTAAAAATCGAAGGCTATTGATAGATTTGTTAGAATGTCAATGTGTATGTTGAACATACTGTCAGAGTAGAGTCAGGTCATGAGATATCTCCCTTCCTACACTGCCAACAGCTCCCCCTGTCTTCCCAAGAAAGTCCTTTTCCTAGCCTGGCCTTCTGTGGGTCCCATTCTAACTCTCCAGCCTTGTCTCCTATCACCTCTCTTCATACAAGCCAGTCTTGACAGTTCAGTGGACCATTAGTCATTTCCCAGAAATGCTGTGTTCTTTCACCCCTCCCTGCCTTTGTGACACTTATGATCAATAAAGATAGAATAGTACAGAAAATGAAAACCTACTCCACCTCACCCATCAATGTTTCTGGCATTATCGTCTAAAAGTACAGTTTTATTTGTCTTGTACCGTTCTTAAAAACCTCCCATGATCTCTGTCCTGAAGAACCTAATTCTAAATCCCTAGCATGGAGTGTCCTTTACCTGCTTTTCTGTCTTCTCCAATTCTGTCATCAAGCCCCAGTTCAAATGCCACCTCTGTCGGGAAGGCTTCCCTGACCCACTCAAACTTTCCTATCCCCTCACAGCACTGCACTGATGCATTTTCTTAGCACTGGCTTTATTCCACTGTGGGGAATAGTCTGCTGTGTAGGTGTCTACTTCCACTGTCAGATTGGGAGCTTCCTAAAAGGACTTGGCTCCACATCACCTGGCATCTTGCTGGGTATATAGCGTGTGCCCGTGCAGCTATGTTGAATGCAAGAAAACAATGTTCCTCTGAAGAATACGTTTCTGGCAGAGGCATCTCAGACGTGGTGAGACTTCCCTGGGAACTCAGTGTTTTAAAGGACTTTGAGACTGACATAATAACAGCAACAACAACAAATGCTAAGGCTTATTCAATCAGAATCTGTGTTTAATGTCCTACATGCATTCACTGATTTAACCTTATTGGGAAGGTTCTATTAATATCTCTGTTTTCTCGATGAGGAGAATATACCACGGATGTTGTGGCCTGTTCAATCAAGGTCACACAGCTAGTAAGCACTGGATACAGGAATTTACACTTGGATGTACTAAGCTTCATAGAGGAAATAAACTAGGATGTCACTCCCCCAACTTACTAGGGTAAAGAAAGTGGTTACTACTTTGTGTTGGGCTTCTTGCCTTAAGTTCTACCCTCTAAATTTTGAGGATCAGAGAAACTACAGTGAGAGTTTTGTTGTGGGTTTTTTTCAGCTTTATTGAGGTATAATTGACAAACAAAATTGTAAGATATTTAAATGGTACACATGGTGATTTGATACATGTATACATTAGGAAAGGAATCCTACCACCTAGTTAATTAGTAAATTCATCACCTCACATGTTTAACTTTTTGTTGTTTTGGCAACAATATTCTTCTACTTTCTTAGCAAATTTTAATTATATAACACAGCGTTATTAACTATAGTCACCATGTTTAACATTAGATCCTCAGACTGTGTTCATTTTATACCTGAAAGTTTGCACCCTTTTTACCAACATATCCCTCTTTCCCTGATCCCCTGAGCCCCTGGCAACCACTTTTCTACTCTGTTTCTCCGAGTTTCCCTTTTTGTTACTTTGTTTTTCAAGTTTCCAAATGTAAGTGATATGGAGCAGCAGTATTTGTATTTCTCTGTCTAGTTAAAGTTTTGTTATATACATATATATATATACATATATATATATTTTATTGATTATACTATTACAGTTGGCCCAATGTTTCCCCTTTAAGCTACTCCCCCCAGTATTCCCCATTCACTCTGGCAACCCCTCCCTTTAGATCGTGTCCATTGGTCATGCATATAAGTTCTTTGGCTGCTCCATTTCCTGTACTGTTCTTAACATGCCCCTGTCTATTCTGCACCTACCAGTTTGTACTTCTTAATCCCCACACCTTTTCCCTCATTCTCCTCCCAAATGATAACTCTATAAATGATCTTCATATCTATGATTCTGTTTCAGTTCTGCTTGTTTGCTTAGTTTGTTTTTTAATTCAATTTTTGATAGTTATTGCTATTTTAATGTTCACAGTTTTGATCATCTTTTTCTTAAGTAAGTTTCTTTAACATTTCATATAATAATGACTTAGTGATGATGAGCTCCTTTAGTTTTACCTTTTCTGAGAAGTACTTTATGTGCCCTTCGATTCTACATGATAGCTTTACTAGACAGAGTAAACTACATTGGAGGTCCTTGGTTTTCATCACTTTTAATATTTCTTGCCAGTCCCTTCTGGCCTGCAAAGGTTCTTTTGAGAAATCAGCTGAGAGTCTTATGGGAATCCCTTGTAGATAACTTTGATTTTATGTTGCTGCTTTTAAGGTTCCTTTTTTATCTTTAACCTTTGGCATTTTAATTATGATGTGTCATGGTATGGGCCTCTTAGCATCTATCTTTTTTGGGACTCTGTGATTCTTAGACTTGTATGTCTATTTCCTTCACCAAATTAGAAATGTTCTTTTCATTACTTTTTTTAAATAAGTTTTCAATTTATTGCTCTTTCTCCTCTTCTTCCAGCACCCTTATGATTCAAATGTTGGTAGGTTTAAAATTCTCCCAAAGGCTCCTTAGCCTATCCTCATTGGTTTTTTAAAATTCTTTTGTCTTCTTGCAGTTATGATTAAATTTTTTTTCTTCCTTATGTTCCAAATCATTGATTTGATTCTCAGCTTCATTCATTCCACTATTTTTTTTAATTAATTTTATTTAGTTATTTTTCAAGTACAGTTTTTTGTCTATTTCTCCCACCCCAGCCTCCCCCGCCCCTTGCTCCCCACCTCCCTCCCATTTCCACCCCCCTTAGTTCTCGTCCCTGTGTCCTTCCTATTTGTTCCTCCAAATCTCTCCCCCTTTTTCCCCTTAACTTCCCTTCCTTCTCCCCTGTGGTCACTGTCCCCTTGTTCTCTATTTCAGTGTCTTTGTTTTTTTTTTTCTGCTTGCTTGTTTGTTTTGTTGTTTAGCTTCCTGTTAAAGGTGAGATCATATGGTATTTGTCTTTCAGCACCTGGCCTATTTCACTCAGCATAATGCTTTCCAGTTCCATCCATGTTGTTGCAAAAGATAGTAGCTCCTTCTTTCTCTCTGCAGCATAGAATTCCATTGTGTATATGTACCACAATTTTTTGATCCATTCATTTACTGATGGGCACCTAGGTTGCTTCCAACTCTTGGCTATTGTAAATTGTGCTGCTATGAACATTGTGGTGCATAGGTTCTTGGTTCCCTATAAATTTTTTTTATTTCACTTAGTGTAACCTTCATATCTGCCTTGGTCTTTCTTATGTTGTTGAAGTACCCAGTGAGTTCCTTGAGCATCCTAATAACTAGTGTTGAACTCTGCATCTAATAGATTGCTTATCTCCATCTCATTTAGCTCTTTTTCTGGAATTCTGTTCTGTTCTTTCATTTGAGCCATATTTCATTGTCTCCTCATTTTGGCAGCCTTCCTGTGTTTGTTTTTATGTATTAGGCATAGCTGCTTTGACTGTCTTAGTATTGTGGTCTAATGTAAAAAACTGTACCTGTGAGTTAGATGAGGCAGGGCCTTAAGTAAGGGGCTGGACAGGGCAACCACTATGAACCATGTCAATGGAGTCTCAGTTATGATGTCACCCCTCTGTGGCTTGTGTAGGGGAAGGTTCAGACAAAGGACCATGGCCACTGCCTGGCCTCCGGGGTTTTGTTCATGAGGATGCTGTCCCCCAGCACTTGCCCTGATGGCAGATACTTCAGTTTCTCCCTATGTGTTGCTGGCGGCCTTCCAGCAGCTGCCCCAGTGCTGGAACTCAAAGAGAGTGATCCTGTGTACGTTCTAAGTCTGTTTCAGGCCCTTTAGGAGTTGATATCTGAGAATCTCACAGCTTCTTCCTCTGCTCTAACCCCTACTGGTTTTTTAAAGCCAGAAGTTATAGGGACTTACTTTCCTGGCTCTGGAATCCTGGGTTGGGTGGTTGGGTGTGAGCTGGATCCATTGCTCTAGAGGTATCCCTCCCAGTTTTTGTCCACTGCAGATAGGGGTGGGACCATCTGTTCCATATCTCTATGCCTCTGCATCTATGTCTCCAACCCTTCCTACCCATCTGAATGACTGTGGCTTCTTTAATTTCCTGGTTGTCAGACTTCCATTCAGCTCGATTTTCTGGTGATTCTGGGTGATGGTTGTTTTGTATTTTAGCTGTAATTTTTGCTACGGTTGTGCAAGGAGGCAAGCCATGTTTACCTACACCTCCCTCTTGACTGAAAATCCTTGAATATTGTTAATCTTAAAGGTTTATTTGCTTTTTTCTTAATCACTTTCTTTTATTCTGTGAACATTTTGCTTCCTTTACCTTAGAAATCCAATTCCTTTCTATTCATAGAACCTTCTTTTCTCAGTCAATAATTCTTTCTTCCAGTCTATTTTAAATTTTATTTGTTTGTTTAAATTTATTTATTTGCTTTTCATTTGCACCTAACTTAAGCACAGACAGACTAGTAAATGCTGGTGGGTCAACATATTTCCAATTGTAGAAAATAGTAATGATCATGAATATGCCCTGAAAACTCATCTTCTACATGATATTTTTATTGCTTTTCTTTGTACTTATTGTGGGTGGATTTTGATCATCTTAATTTCAGGTACACAGACAATGTTTAATTTTGTCTTGTAGATTAAACTCTGATTACTGAAACATTTACTTTTTAGAAAAGTTGGGCATGAAGATTTGTTCAGCTTGTATTGTGAGCTAAACCCATCATATTTATTGTTCAATTCAATCTTGCAACATATCCTTGAAGAGATACTATCATCACCACTTGCAGAAGAGGAACCTGAAGTTCAATACCTCATCAATTAATGTGAATGGTACTCAGGCTTTTTTTTTTTACTACAATGATCAGGCACTTTCTCTTTATATCACTCTGCCTCCCACAAGTGTTTGGTCTACATAGGAAAAATGTAATCTGGGCACCAATAGCTATCATATCACCACATTTTCCTCTCTTGACAATTTGCCTTTCTCTCTCTTACTACTCATTGCTGTGCCCCTATATGAGGTCTAGCACAGGGCCATAAATAAACACTTTTGAGAAAATGGATATTAAATGGTGAGTAAATAAGTGAATAAAAAGAAGCCAAGAACCTAAAGGTAAGCAACAGCCTTTGGGAGCACTGGGGACATCAATTTAATCAGTGAAATTATCTGAGAACACTTTCAAGAAGATGTGGCTTTTGGTGAGGAAAATTTTCCCAGGTAGCCATGTAAGCAAAGGACTCTCCAGGCAGAGGAGCATGAGAGAAATGTGAAGAGGTGGACAGAGCCTGATGGGTGAGGAAGATAAGACTAAGTATATATGAAGCTCAAGGTATACTGAGGAAATAAGTAGGAGATGCAGTAGAAGAAAGATGGAGGCCAGTCAATGAAAGGACCTCACTATGGGACTCCACCTTGGAAACAGGGAGGGATCATAGGTTGGGCTTGAGTGGATGAGCTATGATCCCAGCTGTTCAGAATGGGCAGGCAGCTACTTCAGAACTTCCCAAATAAAGCCCGGAATTCACACTGAACACTGACATACAGTCAGAAATTCTAACAGCCACCTCTGACTTTGAGCTGAAGAAAATGACAAGAATTAAACTGTTCAAGGCAAAATAAAAATTTTCCAAAGACTTTTCACATTTCTCTTCTCTTGGCTGAATGAAGCCCTGTGAATTTGTGCTCACATTCTGAAAAGCTCTGGAGGGCCTTGTCAGGAAGGTGTGGTGTAAACTTCCTCATCTCATCGATATATTTTTGAGCACTTGTTTACAAGACAGCAACATTGCCTGGTGGAATTTCAATGTTCCAGCAGGCTTCGAGGGCCCAAAGTGAAGGTAACAGTCAGTACTTACTGCCCATATCTCTGTGGCCAGGCACATGGCCGTTTCTGAGCCTGTGGTGATCAAAAGCACCTGCATGATGTTCTTCTCCCTGAGCACTTTTTGGATGTGGGAGATGACAGAGAAGAATAGGTAATCTGTCCCTAGGGAAGATTCAGTGTCAGATTCTTTCTCAGACCTCGGCCATTCCCTTGGGTGGTGGGTACCAGCTACACTAGACTTTTAAAAACCACCAGGATGTAGTCACCAGTATCCTGTGATAGAGGAGGACAGAAGGAACACTGACTCAGATGTCCTGAACTAACTACCATTGCCCTGATGACAATATGAAAGTGAGAGAGAGACTTAAGTCAGCCAAGTCCTAGAATGCACAGGGGCTGCTAAGCAAATCTGACAGAGTGTGTACTGCCCACTGGCCACATAACATCTCGTAGAGTGCCAGAGTCTTCCAGTTCTTTCCTCCTCCAAGGATCCTGCTCTCTGATCTCACCCTGACACTGGCGTCTCACTGGCTAAAATCAGTGCCCCTCTCCCACTTGCTTTTGCATTTTAACAAGGATCCAGTGCCTGGAAACAGCTTACTGTTTGGTATTAACAAGGAGTATTTGAGACCCTTTCTGTGATATTGGGGCCTTCCCTGCTCCCCTATGTTTTCCCATATCATGAATTTATCTGTAGTACTGAGCACTGGATCTGAAGTTCAAATACTTGGATTCTAATACCAGCTTTGCCATAATTAGACTACACAAATTTAGGCAAATTATTTAGATTCTGTAGAGATTTGTCCCCTTATGTATGACATGGAAATGATACTTTTCTTCTCCATCTCACAATGTGAAAGTGCCACATAACCAGTGATGCTACAGGGCAGAGTCCCTCACCTGAGACTAAGGCTCATCCTGCCCATGAGCCCATACCTGGTCGTCTTCTACGCAACTTTTGAGGATAACTTCCTTACCCCCAAGCAAACATCATCTCATTGATCTTCTCATGCATTTTCTGTGCCTCTCTATCACTTTCAAGGTGAAGATCACACTTCTAATTTGAACAGACTAAATCCTACACAAATTGATCCCAGTGTAATTTTACTTCTTGTCCCCTGGTGATAAACAATACCAGGTAGTGTTTGTTGACCCTCTAGTGTGGGCAAGGCATTATCTCAGTGTTTTATACACAACAATTCACCAATCCTCATATAAGAGAGTTGCCATGACTAAAATTCCCATTTTATAGACCAGGAATATGAGTTTGAGAAAGGATAGTGACTTGTCTATGAAATCCCAGTTATTAAGGTAAGGCTGAGATTCAGACCATAGCCAAATCTTTTGCACTAGGAGATTATTTCCCTTCTAGATAGTCCCTGGCTTTGAACCACATTATATAACAAACCATCCCTTGAATGTGCACATGCTCTTTGTCACCAGCTCAGAGCCTTTATTAACACTGTCACCTTCCCCGGGTTTGCCCTCTCCTCACTCTGTACTTGTCTAGCTTTGTTTTATCCATTGAAGCCTAACCCCAGTGTGACTTTGCTTAGAAAGCCCCTTCTGTTAATCTCAAATGACTCAGCCCTTTGTAGTTTCCTGGTGCCTTGAGCCTTTTGACCAGGTGTTATATGTCTGTTTACATACTGCATTGAGTGGAAAGCCCTGTGAGGACAAGGGTAGGTCTTACTGGGCCTTATACCTCATAGAGTACAAAGGTGAGCATCCTGTACTCAGAGTCTCTTAAACCAGAGTACCAGGAACCAGTGGATTTTGAATTCCTCTCTCTCACTGACATAGCCTTTAATCTTCACAGCAGGAGCAAGGGCCAGTCAACTTCATTTCACAGATGAGGGATCTGAAGCCCAGAGGGAGAAGAGATTGGCTCAAGGCCAAGGACCTTACTGCAGAGATAAGGCAGATGACAAATGTTCCCATTCCTTGTCCCTTGACCTTTCTTTTTCACCAGTGTTTGGTCCCTAATCTTTTCTAGGCATGCAGTGAGTGTTTGCTGACATTCTTCAGAGGCCACAAATGGGTGTAAAGAGTTAAGTAATAACAATAGCTGGCATTTGCTGAAGCTCTTAGCATGCTGGGTACTGTTCTGAATGCTCCAATGCATATCATTTAGTCCAAGCAACAATCCTGTGAGATGAGGTCCTCTTTTATCATCAACCCCATTTGATACATGAGGAAACAAGTCAGAGAAAGGTACAGTAACTTGCACGGGATCACACAGAATGTAGTAAAGCCAGAATGCAGGGAGTCTGACTCAAAGACCGAAGTATACAAGTATTATGCCTTGCAGGTTTAAAAGGCTTGGTGTCTGATTCCTGTGTATTCTCAGACGCAACTGGGTCCCACTTACCTCATCATAGGGCAGTGGTGAGGATTCACAGGGTAAATGATGGGGGATGCCCATGCAAGGGCCTGCACATAGTGGTGGGCCCCTCAAATGGCAACTCTGAACATTGCTCTGAAACATGACAGAGTCCAGGTTGGCAAATCTTTGTATGACAATGAAGAATTTAGCAAGTAGATATGTGTGATTAGCTATTTATTTTCAGTTCACCTCTACTGAGTAGAGCTAAAGCATTAAGTGCACTGCTCCAGTCTCAGAAAGGGTAGGCGGGAATCAAGGTTTGATGTGAAGTTTTAAAAGCTCTTAAATAATTACAGCATTCAGAGTAAACAAGGCCTTCATGCTTCATTAAGCAATGTGTATTATGGCTCCATTAACACACTGTGGCGTTTTCCATTTCCCATTTTTCCAACCATGCTGAGAGGGGAGCCAGAGTCATCAGTGTTAATTGATAGCTAACAGAAAAAAAAAGCTTCTAAAAGGGGAATGATTTTTAGGTCCTAATTTGATTAATTATTAAAGCTTCTGGTACCCATCTTGATGGGGCAACAGGAAAACCAGACAATGTTAATATTAATTCATGTGAAAACACAGCCTGGTTATAGTCTCCATGTACCTGCTTCTTTCAGTGTTTTCTCTGGATTCTCCCAAGATAAAGAGGAAAACTGGGAGCATTTAAAGATAATTAAAAATAAGGTACTGTTCTCACTTTCACTCACCAGAAAACCCAGGTCACATCCTCACTGAGATGATTTGAAAAGGAAAAACTCTTGTATTTGCATCGGACTATTTCTTCTCAAACTTTCCTCATGCTTCAGTGACCAGACACACTCACTGCTTAATAAAAGGGCAAGTTTAATTTTGTTTAAGCTAAAATGAATGATCATCTGAGAAAATGCCACTCATGAACACCTTTATAGTTATAGATGTGTATGTGAGTGTGGATGTAGATAGGCAGATAGACATAAATGTAGACTTAGACATAGATTTAAAAGTAGAGATGTTTGAACAGACATATGTATGCTGTTCTGCACAGTGACTAAGGGTGGGACTCTGGATTCAGATTCTGGCATCATTGCTTATGTGCTGAGTAACCTGGAATGATCAATTTAAACCTTCTATGCCTCCGTTTCCTCATTTGCAAAATGGAGATTAAAAAATGACCTCCTGTAATGGTTGTGAGTTTAAATGAGTGAATAGATGGAAAATGGTTAAAACAGTTTCTGGTATAGGTGCTTTGCTAGTATTTGCTGTTACGATGATCAATATTTTCTCTGTGTGCCAGGCCCTGCTGTGGGGGATGGCAGGGGGGAATCAGATTTAGGTTTTGTCCTCAGGAAATTTATCACCATGTGTTTTAAGACATTTGTAGAAATAAATAATACAATTTAGAAAACAGTAAAAGCCTTAAAGAGGAATATAACAAAAAATATGAAGATTCAGAGAGAATAAGAAAACTTTCCAGTGGAGTATGTGAGGGATTTTTTTCAGATCAGGAGAACATTCTATGAAGAGGAAAGGGTTGAACAAGTGCTTGCCCAGGAAGAGCAAAGTATGGAGGTTTCCCACCAAGAAAAGTAATGCAAAGTGCTGGTGAATTAACTTTTAAAACCAAGCAAGGGGAAAGAAATCCATCTGGAGGGACAAGGGTAGGTCAGTGACAAAGTCTGAATGGGTCTTCTTAAGTTCCCAATGATGGGTAGTGCCAGGAAAAACTCCACAAGAAGAGATGGGATGGGGGAGCCATGGGCCACCACCAGGCAACGGAATCTGCTGATCAGGAAGCAGATGACCATGACAGCTGCAGGAAATGAGATCTTCTCTCTGCTTTTCCTTTCACTAGTTCTGGTGAGACATGGGACAATTTCTGGGCCTTCTTTGGACCCCATTTGCTTCAATGATAAAATAAAACATTGGGGTTAGGTAATCTTCAAGAACCCTTCCAGCGTTGGCATTCTAGGACTCTATAATTTTGACAAGAGCTTAGGTGCTTCCCTCTCTGCCCTCCCTCATTGCCCTCTCACACATCTTTCCCAACCCTTCAATTCCCTTATTTTCATATAAGCAGATGAGATTCAAATAACAATGTGAAAAGAAATGGTCCCAAAGTGAAAATATTAGTAGAGTTAAAAGTATAAAAGCAGAAGAGAAGATTGAGGTTGACGAGCAGGCATTTCTACAGACAGGATGGGACCAGTTTTAAGGCAAGGCCAGCTTTTCAGGGCCGTCATGATGAGAGTGAAGCTATTAAATAGCTCAAACCACTCTGTTCTAATGAAGTGGTTCATTTGGATAAACACTTCAAGCTAAGAGGCAATATTGCTGCAGCTAGAATTGGAGTGTTCTGCAAAACATTAATACAATCTCTCACTGTCCTTTATTCTCCCCACTCCATATGAAGTTGAGTTATTTGACTTAGTGTTTGGCC
Source organism: Artibeus jamaicensis (assembly GCF_021234435.1). NCBI lineage: Eukaryota > Metazoa > Chordata > Mammalia > Chiroptera > Phyllostomidae > Artibeus > Artibeus jamaicensis. The sequence goes on along the minus strand of NW_026522046.1, from coordinate 3,433,645 downwards.
AATACCATTTGGAGCCCTTCTGTTCCCTAAATTTCTCAATATTCTAGTATGTCACTTATATTGACATGATTAACTTCTCATTAACTTTAATGGAAGCTGTGGGCATGAAGTCCATTTTGTTCTCTAGGACATTTGCTTCTTGTTGGCAAATTTGGGGGCTTTTTGACTCATCATTATAAATATACATTGGGGAATGATTACTAAGGGACAGTGGTTCTTGAATATAATAAGACTTCCCTGTCCAATTCATTTAATAAACTGATAGATGTTCAGAATTAGAAGAGTCACAAAGGTCATTGAGTCCTGCCATCATCTGACTCTCCTTTTAACACCCCTACCAAGGAACAGTCAGATTCTGGATGAGTCCAAAGGCTGGGAGTCAGCTTCTTTCAAGTATTTATTACATGACAAATATTCAGGACATGTCACCATTCTTCTTACCTATGAACTGTCTTAAAGTTGCCGTTGGTCTGCTAAGATCATGCCCAGTCTCACAGTGCAGGACCTCAAAGAGTACCCCTGCAACTTGCTAGGAACATTTTATATAACCGGGGACTGGTCCTTAATCTGTTGGGCAAAATGTTACAATACCAACTGAAATAGGCAGAATAATCCTCACCACCCCAGAGATTTATGTCTTAACTCCTGGATCCTGAAAATATGTTATTTTACATGACAAAAGGGACATTGCAGCTGTGATTGAGTTAAGGATTTTGAGATGGGGACATTATCCTGGATTTCCCAGATGGTTCCAAAGGAAAAGGTCCCTACAAAAGGGAGGCAGAAAGGTCAGAGTTGGAGTGGATGTGATAATGGAAGTGGAGATTGCTTTCATATGGGGCCATGAGCCAAGGAATGTGGGAAATTTCCAGATGATGAAAAAAGTAAGAAATTTTTTCTTTTGGGGGGGCCAATGTACCGCCCTTTCGTTGTCTGGTTCAATGGATTCTTTTTTTTTTTTCTTTTCTAGAGCTTCCAGAACAAGGATAACCCTACTTGCACCTTGAAACTGATTTTGGACTTCTGATCTCCAGAACTGTAAGATGATAAATTTATGTTATTTTTAGTTAATAAATTGTGGTCATTTATTAACAGCAACAAATACATTGGTAATAACAATATTAATTTATGCCTTAATTGAATGAGGGCATCTGGGGGGGGATCACGTTCTGTGGGGCTGACATAAGCTACCCAAACTCACAAGAGTCTGAGGGCTCAGCCTGACACTAATTTTCTTATTTGTGATGTATTGACATTGTTTCATCCAGGGCATCCTGTTTCTAGGATCAGAGTTCCTGAAAATAGAACTGGTCATCAGAAGGCTCTTGGTGATAAAAATATCAGAAAGAGAAAATTAGATTTTGGTATCTTTTCTAGTATGGCAAACCTTAATAAATTATGACTGGCCCGTTATGATGTCAGATCCGGCTACTCGGATCTGGACAGACTCTCTTGCTTAGAAAGTAATATAATCAGTAGGCAATTTTCCTTCTCCAGTTTTCTTTTATTATTTGCCCTAATCAGTTGCAAAAACACACTTTACTTTTCATCAGTCAGAGTCACACCTAAACACATATTCCTGTTAGGACCAATTAGGAGCTTCAGGACTACCACATATTTTGTAGTAATTAAATATAAAATTGCTACCTTTGAAATAAAGAGATTTAGAAACAAAGCTATAGTTTCACTAGCATTATTCAAATGTCACCACTTTACTTCTTGGAAATAAATCATAAATGCTGACTGTCATATGTTTCTGTAATTCCATTCCAGAAAGCAGTATTCTCTAACATTCTCTTCAAATTCTTGAGCTATGTCCTACTTGGTTGTGGTGGCCACCTTGTTTTCGGACAGGTTCGACATGTACAAGAAATCTGTGCATATACACCTTCTTCAGTTAGGAATTCCAGTCACCCTTGATGCATTACTCTCTCTAAGATACTATATCTCATTTGCCGTCAAATCCATTTTTTTTCTCATAAACCTCTTAATTAATTCCCTTACTCGGTCAGGCCTCTACCTCTCATATCATGAGTTTGACAACAACACTGATTCTCCCTGTCACCAAGAAACCTTGAATTTGAACAGTGAATGCTGGGATTGGGCTTCGGAAACAGCTTCTTCATCTGCTCTGACCTTTTCCTGGTCCTAGGCCTGGGTACTCACTCCTGTATCCATGGCCCTTTAAGACTTGACACTTTTCACACCTAGTCCAATCTACCAAATAGAATAGAACCTGTGTGTGTGCCAAAGTCAAGGACTAAAAAATAATTGCTTTTTTCTGTTCATCCTTCAGCCTAAAAGAAATGCCAAGTGTGACAGGAGTGCCCTGCATTTGTTTCCTCTGCCTGCTGTAACACATCATGATGAACTTGGAGGTTCGAGACAACACATTTAGTATCTTACTGTTCTAGAGGCCAGCAGTCTGAAATCAGTTTCACTGGGTCAAAATCAATCTCAGAAAGTAGTGCTTCCTTCAAAGACTCTGGGAGGATCTGTTTCCTGTCCTTTCCAGCTTCTAAAGCTACATTGCTTGGCCGATGGTTCCCGCCTGCATCTTCAAAACCAGCAGCTTACAGTCTTGTTTCAGTGTCTCCCTGCCTTGTTTTGAGGATGTTTGTGATTACATGTGGGGCCCACCCAGACAATTCAGAATCATCTTCCCATCTCAAAATCCTTAACTTGATTATCTCTGCAAAGTCCTTTTTGCCATACAAGGTAACATTAGAAAATCCAAGGATTAGGACCTGGAACTCTTTGGAGGGTCCTATTCAGCCTACCACCAGCACCTTTCACATAGTGAGATATGGAGTGGGTTGAGGGTTCCAGAAAGTTAGGAATGGGAGATGGATTTGACAACTTCAAAGTAAAATTAACCTGAGGGCTCATCAAGGTGATCTGAGGGCAGGAAGCTATTAACCCCTCTTTTCCACAGTCCCTAAAGGTTATTCCAGTGGAAAGTGAGATCCAGCATGGTGTTGGCAACCACACACATTCCTAGGACCACAGCAATGAACAGGTGGCAGCACCCTGAAGGTCTGTGCAGTGGGACCTCTCACTCCCATTCTCTAGGGATCTGTGCCCTTCCTGGGATGCCACAACCTGGCTGTTAAGCTCCTTCCTAAACCTAGTGATGCTTTTTGTCCTTTCTTGCCCCTAAACCCACCCCGGCAAGAGTAGAAAAGAGCAAGTTTGGTGCTGGACCATGCCAGACCTTCAGGTAGGCCCAGTGTTGAGCCAGTGTCCCAGGACAACCAAGGCCAGATGCAAGGTTATAGGAGGACTCCAGAGATTCTGTGAGATCCTGAATCAGGTGGGCACTGCCTCTGTGCTGCAGCCATGAGGATGACCTTCTGGAATATATTTGGGGGGTGCTTCCCAGGGTAAATAGGACTCTGTCTGGACTGGGGAGGACCCTGGTCTAATTTTTTAGAGCCTACAGCACACAAACACACAGCTGCTTGTCAGAGTGAGTACAGCTTCCAGTAGAGACCCTCAGTCATATAAGACCCTCAAGCCCACTGCCATGGTCATACCGGACAAGAAAATAGAAATGGCAAAAGGAGGTAAACCTTTAAGCCTTAACCCACAGGCTAAGATATCTCCTATTCCAGTGGAATCTCTATGTTTGAGATCTGTACCCTCTCCATTCATTCTGCCCAATACCCTTTTTCTTTCCAAGGTTCAGGGAGCCTTAGAACTGCCAGAGTCCATAGGCATACTATGTCCACTCCCCCTCTACATGAAGAAAGAACAAGAAACCCTGGTCCCCTCTCCACTCCTAGAAACATTCTTTTAATACTCTTAATTCTTCCCAGTCGAATCTATTTATTCCTTAATGTCTGATATTCTGGGTTCTGGGGTCCTAGTCAAGCCTTCTGACTAGCTTATTGGGTCCATCATTTTAATTGACTTTCTTTCCTATTATTTGATATCTTCTTTTTATTTAATGACTTCCAAGAGCTCTCATGGCACCCAGATTATGTAAGAGCTGGGGCTGGGATAAATGATGCCCACAGCTTTACAGCCCAGAAGGAAAATGTTTAAAGTGAATTTAATTCCATTCTTCTTTTATTCCAGCACCCAAAGACTAGAGGAAAATGATGTGGAAGTTTTCTATTTTTCTCTTTCTGCAACAGGGGGAAAATTTGCAAAAGGAAAAGCTTTCTTCTAATATTAGTTTATTATTTTTTAAAGGGACTCAGGATATGGAGTGAGTCCACAGAGCCATTTCTTTGTTGTTCTTAGTTCGAACAATCCAATGTAATTACTTTTAAATGCATCTCTGGGGGCTTCCACTATTTTTAATTAGTGTGGCTTCATTATTTTTTTACTGTTATCACTATAGTTGATTTGTTTTCAATCTTCACGCTCTAACAGCCCTGCCTCCATACCTAACTCTTCTGCCTCCCCATCATATTTACCCAGGAAGAAAGGGCTTAAGAAGCAGGATTGGTATGTAGCCTGGTGTTAGAGAAGCTGGTAAAATTCTGAATTACCCATATCTGTAAAAATGAAGGTCTCCAGTTCTTCCTTGGTGCCTCTCATCATCCTCTTGCCCTCATGCTTAGAAATGGAGTTGGAAGTTTAAGAGGATATGTTCCCTCTGTAGTGAGGAAAACCCAATCAGTGGAATCATTAAAAGAACATCATAAAATTAGAGAGTAGGATACTAAATATTTGAATGTCTTCTCATTTTCCCTAGGGAGGGAGCTGAGGCCCAGCCTCACTAAAGCCCAGTCAAAGGCTGAGCTGGGCTCCAGGTTGGTGCCCACCTTAGAGGCCAGTGCTGCTTCTGCCATACCACCTGCTAGCTCTGAGCTGACCACTGACTGCTGAAGGCCTCAGGGAAGCAACCATCACAGACCTGCTCTTCAGCTCCGATCATTTCTCAGTTCCCATCTCTCCCCCGCAGAGAGCTTGGTGGCTGCTCCAGAACTTCTCTGCAGGGGTACAGTTGTGGTGGTCTGTAGTTGAGAGAGCACAGGGTGGCAAATCCAAAAACCTCAGTTCTAGTTTTGTCTTTGACCCTAATTAGCCCCATAAATTTGAATGAGTCATTTAAGTCTCTAAATTTCAGTTTTCTTCCCATGAAGTGGAAATATTATTTACCTGGTCTACAGTCAGGATGATGATAAGCAAATCCCTCATCTTTTGGAAGTCTTTATTCTTGGTTTGCAGGGCACCCTTCTTTTCTATTTTTGTTACCTCTTTGACCATTTGCATCTATAAAAAATGAGTCTCCCTATGGTTTGGTGACAGTAATGGAACCAAAAAGCCAACAGAGATCAGCTTTCACTTTAACCAATAGCTAATCAATATAGTCAATGTATCATGAGACAGAGTCCATCAAAAAAGGATATATTTAACCCTGTAACTATAATCCTTCTTGCCTAGAACTTTAGAATGCTTTCTTACTCTCTGAAAAAATTAATAAAAACTAAGCATAGGCCAACCTCAGAGAGATGAGTGAAAGAATTGGAATACACATCACATAAAAAATGTCAAAAGCTGGGGATGGCTAGGGTGGAGAAGAGAATATATGGGTACAGGTAGGGGACCAAAGCTTGGGAGCTCTCTGCAAGTATTCAAAGGGTTTTCTTTGAAAGAATAATTAGACTTAAACTGTCAGCCTCAAAGTACGTCAGGAGGAAATGAGTTCGTAACCACTAGAGGAATTTAAGAAGAGTCTGAATACTGGCAAAAAAAAAGAAGTACGGATAACTCTTGGATGGGGATATGGTCAAGCAAGTTCAAGAACTAAATATTGGATTAGCACATAGCTAAGAAATGCCATCATTCTTTCTCCTAGATCCCCAAACACACAGCTCTGTGGTAGCTCTCAGACCAGAATCAGAAAAGCATGGGAACCCCTGGGAAATGACCAGGACTGCTAAATAATAAAATTCATGAGATTTAAGTTTATCAGATTCTTAAAGAGGTCTCTGGCAGGTTAAATGGCCTAGAGCTGCAATGACTCATGGTGTAGCCCCAATAAACACTTGATTTTCTCTGTGACTAGAAACACCCAGGCAAATAAAACCTTTACTATTTAGCTTCTAGGTCAGTCTTAATATTCAGATGGAGAATGAAATTGCACATTTCAGGTTTATCAACTAGTGTCTGAATTGTTCAGCTCTCTGTCTCCCTTAGAACTACCTGATGGGAATTTATGCCAACTGGAATCAAGAGAGTTTAGAAATGCCTGCTGAGATTCAGAGTATTCTCTTCATAGACAATTTCCAAAGAAGCGAGTTTAGTGAGCCAAATCTTGATGGAATGAATAAGAACAGAGAGATAATAAATAGATGGACTTAGTTATATGTATAGATTTTCAAATGTAGCAAATTAAAATGTAAATGTTTCTTGGAAGCATAGAATTCCTATGGCTAAATAAAAGGGAATGTAAGATTAGCAGAATTATTTTGATTTTAACTCTTTTTCTTTGGTAAAAACGATCATCCATCTTATGGTGCTGAAAAACATCCATCTTATGGTGCTGAAGACATCAACAGCTTCACTATCCTATTGAAATTTGAAAAAAATCCCAAATATTTACCAACACAGAAATGCATAAATAATTCTGATGTATTTGTAAAACAAAATTAAAATTACTAAAAAATATAAATGGAGAGATTTCAAAATATAACACAAGCTACTATTTCTAAAGATTATTAAAGCACAAATCAATGCAGCATATTATTTATGAGTGCATACAAATGCGGTAAAAGTATACAACCATAGGGAGGAAGAATATACCAATTTATTCTAGTGCCCTCCTCTAAAAAGACAGAGGAATGAGAACATACCTAGGAAAAGATAAAAAGGTATTTCCACTTTATTTGTTAATTTTTAATAAAAATTTTGGAATAAAAAATAAACATTTTAAAATTAAATACCATATTCATTATTACTTTCCTATTATACTCAAACCTCAGAATCTCCTGGAGGTCCTTTTAAAACATAGATTCCTGAACCCACTCCCTAAATTCTGATCCAGTAGGTCTAGGGTTAGGCCCAAGAATTTGCATTTTTAACAAGTTACCAGGCGATTTTAATGTTGTTGGTTGAGGGCCACGCTTGGAAAACCAAAGTTTTATAGTCTAGTAAACTAGTGAACATTTATTTAGATTTGAAACTGCCTGAGGGCAGAGATTTTAACTTATTAATCTGTGTAGCTTCCACCTAGCAAATACATATCAATAAGCATTTGTAAACTGAAAGAAGTAACCATGTAGCCCTGGCTGGTGTAGCTCAGTGGATTGAGTGCAGGCCTGCGAACCACACGATTGCGGTTCGATTCCCAATCAGGGCACATATCTGGGTTGCAGGCCAGGTCCCTGCAGGGGACGCACAGAAGGCAACCATACATTGATGTTTCTCTCCCGCTCTACTTCCCCCCTTCCCCTCTAAAGATAAATAAATAAAATCTTTGGGAAAAAATAAGTAATCATGTAAAAAATAAAAACTACACACACACTCATGCAGTCTTCACTATGAAAACAACCAAACAGCATACAAAATAAATAATTTTGATCATATTAGAAAAGCAAATAAAATGTTATCTAGGAAGGTAGACCTTCCCAAGGGAAGACCTCAAGGTATGTGTCTTGTCTTTAGAAGAATATAACTTTCAAGTCAGAGGACTTAAGGAGGAGTGCAGAGGGAAGCCCAAAGTCAAGAGGGTAGACAAAAGCAGGAACAGTAGATCAGAATACTGCAGTGGCTTCATCATGTAATACCTCCTCTACCCTGTGAAGACCCAGAAACACTCTCTCCATGGAGCTGTGAATGGGAATTCCCACAAAGTGCTCTGAGAAGCTCACAGAGGCTCTTCTCTAGGCCCCAAAAGACAGCAAGAATTGTACCCGCCTGGACTTGGTGAGTAAGATGGGATCATGGAATAGCAGAGCCCACGTTGTAGGGCCTAATCACTAGAGATGACGTGGATGTGCTTACCATAACAAGCAGCAGAGCAGAAATCAAACGGGCTTGACCAACAGAGATATGTGGCATTGTTTAACCGAATTTGGTGTCTCCAAAACTAAAACAGATGGGCAGCCTTCCTTGATTCTTCAGAAGATTTGGTTTTAATTTTAAGTGCTGCCATGTAAGCTATCTGTAACTTTGGTCAAATTACTTCAATATCTTGCACAACAGTTTTTACATTTGTAAAAAGTGAAGTATAAATTCTTGCCCTGATGCCTAGTTTATGAATTATAGAATGTGTGAATTGATGAGACTCAGGAAAATATGATGGGACAGCTGATGGTGATTGGGATAACAGTGTGAGGTCCCAAGGTGCCTATTTTGAAGGGGGCTCAGGCACAACTGTCCTATGTACCATGCTTCTTATATCTTGCATCTTCTTCAACAAATGTTTCTTTTTCATATTACATGGCTAGATATTTTCTGGACAGTCCTCATGTAATGAGGTTCCAAAAAAATAAAAAGTTTAGTAAAGTCTAGTCTTTTTCCTCTCGTAAATTTTATCTTAACTGGTAAGTTAGGATAAGCATAAACATATAAATAGCTACAGATATATAAACAGAGGCATAACCACAGGATTATACATGTGTACATGTATGCACATGTATACAACCATGCACACACATTCACACACATGCGCACTTAACAATATGAGGTAGCCCTAAGCATGTGTATGAGAAAACAATTGGTTAAATAAGAAAAACCTAATTACTTTTTAAAATACAGAGAATTTATAGCATCATACATATGAAAAGTTCAGAAGTAAAAATCTTTTTGTTGTTTGGTTTAAGCTTAACATCGTACTTCATTGAGGCCACCAAAGACCCAGCTTCCTTGTGGCTCTCAATTCTGCCTTCTGTAGCACAGATCTTCCCAGAGCATGGACAATCTCAGCATGGTTGGCAAAGGCTTCCATGTGTCTCAGCCTCAGTCAGCAAGGAAGAGAAGTCCTAGAAGTGCCCCCAGATTCCTAAGGTTCACTGTGTTTGTCATGTGCCCATACATGAACCAGTCCCCATGACTAGCGATGGCATATTCTAAATGGGTTAATCCATTCTAGCATAAATCTTGAACAGCAGCAGAAGCAGAAGCAGCAGAAATCTGTCCACTATAATGACAGGGAGGTGATTCATAAACAAATGTTTTTATACATCACATGAGAGAAAGAGCATGAGAGCCAGGAAGTTCCAGAAGACTTTGTGAAGCCTATAGAACTCGAGTGGTATTACTGTTGAGCATATCATGCTAATCCATATATGAAATCAAATAAAAATAATGACGAAGGAGAGGTTGATGAGATGCCCGGTAAAACCATTGCCTCTCGTCCTTCTGTTTGGGGAGTGAATGAGCAAATGTAAATAAAAATGTAGATAGAGCTATTTCTAGTTAAATTTGTAAATCTTGAATCTCATAATGTGCATATGGTAGTCAAATCAATTGTTACTCTGAGATAGCAAATCTAGGGTAACTTGATGTCTTCTTTCATATAGCGGGACTGAAAATGTGCTTTCGTATACTTTTATACAGGAAAAACAGAATTAAACAGCAATTAACTGGGAATGAATGATCTTTCTTCACTATTTGATCCCTAGTTCAAAAGCCTGAATTTCTTAGAAATATCATTTATTTTAATAGACTTATTGAATATCTGGATAACAATTTCACTGTTTTAATGGACCATGTTCCAGAAATATAAAAAACTAATAGGAGTGAGAAGACTGCTTAATGTGACCTAAAATATTTATCTGAGACACTGGGTGGTACATAAACTCCAATGGCATAAAAGCCAATTTAATAAGAGTTGACCTTATTTATAAATGTCAGTGAAAATTCTCAGGTCTCCAAATCTCAGCCACCTGTTTCACAGACTATACCCGCAAGGCCAGAGGAAAGAAGGTATGGTCATCACCTAGTTCTAAACGAGGGTGATCCCAAGGCCTATAGACTGCAGACTGGGACCCATAGATCTGTAATTGCTTCAGGCTAAAAGTGCTCACAGCTTGGCTTGTAATGAAACCTCTGTATATGGGACTGAGTGGGAAAGGAAATGCTTAAAACCTGAAATGATTAATTTTATCCACTCATGTGTTTATTCATTCATTTAGCAAAACTCAAACAATGATATTGAACATGCAAAAAGAAGATTATAAACAGTTCCTTGGAAATTCTGCACATAATAAAGTCTGAAAATCAAATTGCAAACCCAGAGTTTAAATCCATTTCTACTCTGACAATAGTATGATATACAGAAGAGCTAAGTGAAGATATTCTGGGGGTAGTCTGCTCTTAACTTACCCAGCGAGTTGTACTTTCTCATGAACTTGCCTTCCCCCTATAATGTACATGGGGAGAGGACTAAATTGGAAATCAGATGGCCTGGTTCCAAACCCACCAGTCACCAGCTGGTGACATCTTGGTTAAGTTTTTTTAATCCCTCTAGACTGTTTTGCAGCCTAGACTATGTTGTAAAAGTGTACCCTGTACCATTATAATTATTTATATAACTTATTAATTTCATTCAAAATAAAATCACTTAGACTCCCAAATCATGGTTTGAAAACTAATAAAGAAAATACTTCAGAGAGGAAAGGATGGAGTTTCTAGCACCACACTTTTTTCCTAGCATGCTGTACAAACCACCATTACAGCATGTGGTCATTTTTAGCAAATATTGTCTCCCTCAGTTCCCTGAAAGCAGAGACTTTATCACACAAAATTTGTTTCCAGTTTCCAGCGAGTCCTTGACATGGAAGACGTGGTAGGTGATCAAAAATTGAACAGCTGGAATTACAGCACGCTCTCACTTACTAAAGAACTGTAAGTGGCCACCAAGGCATGTGAGTTCTAGTCCTGTTGATGGGAATCATGACTTCTTTGAAGACCGCTCCCCGCGAATGACTCTATCTCTCTAGTGGGGGAGTACATCTGCTGCCTGAGACAGCCCCTTTTTCTCCAAATAGAATCATCCTTTGTTTCTTGGGTGTAGTTTAATAAAGACTGTCCCTCCTGAGTTACTTTCCTCTTAATCAATATCTTTACTATTTCTTCCTAATGTCTTCCTTTAACCACAGGAAGCCATTTTGTATCAATTGCCTTATTCTCCCTCAGATGCAGACCATTTATGTAGTGAGAGGTGAAGTTCCAGGGACAAAAATCAGTCTTCATATCCAACCAATGAAATACATCAACTATCCAGAAGGGCAGATTTCTTGTGGGACAATGTGGTAAAATAATTAAAATAACCCTGAGTAGAAGAAGGCAAACTTAGGTTTTGTCTAGACTTTATGTCATTTTAATAGGTATCTTGTGAAGACAACTTCACCTCTTCCTATGTCAGTCTCCAGTAAAATGAATGGTGAGTCCAGAATTAAAGGCATTCTTTGTGTCACCATCAAATAGAAGTGTCTTTATAGTGAAAGTAGTTTGCTGTAGGGCCAAAAATTTGGTCCTGGTTGGTGGACAGTTAAGCAAGACCTGTTAAGGAAATTTATAAGATGGCTAAATAAAACTGGACTGATTGAAGTTTCCAAAATAAGTATGCTAATCACATGTTTCAATGGTTATTAAAATCATAAGCATGGGCTGTTGTTTCTGGTGTCACATCACATAAAATAATCATTAATATCATTCTCCTGTGCCAGCTAAAGCATTAAGAACAAATGCTGAGGCGGGTATAGCTCAGTGGATTGAGTGTGGGCCTGTGAACCACAGAACAAATGTTGTTGCTTCATAGAGATTTGTTTCACTTGGGACTGCAAGTTCATGAATTGCTTATTTGTTCTTTTTAATTAAATTATTTGACTGAAATTGGTTAATAAGATTATATGGGGTTAATGGACACTGAGAACCTACTATGTGCAAGACACTGCATATTCAATGCGCCATACCCATAGATTATTGGAAGTTCATACAAAACTACTCTTTCACATATGTTCACACAATTATAAGTGGTAGAAAGTCTTAAGTAAGCACTATGGAAGAAATAGAGGTTAAATACTCAGAGAAGGGAGATATCCCAAGTAAGGTCCTGAAGCTAGAATTTTATGGAGCAAGAATCACATAAAACACATCTTGAAGGTTGGGTTACCTCGGACTTGTACAAAGGACAAGAAATCACAAAGGCAAAGAAAGAGAGGCTATAAACACCAATTATAACATCGAACACTTACCATGTCCTCACGGTGTGCTAGAAACATTAAATGCATGGTCTCAGTAAATCCCTGTAACTCTAAGGGATAGATGCCATTGGCATGCCTATTTTCAGGTGGGGGCACAGAGGCCCAGAAAACAAAGTGCCCTGTTCTAGCTCTCCTATTAAATGAAATAGCAAGTTTTTCAGGGTCCCTGAAGCCTGTGGTTGTGGCAGAGAAGAAGAAAAATGCAATATTTAAGGTTCATTGTAGCTAGACGATAAATAGGCCAAAATGCTAGACTCTTGCATCAAATCAAGCTTAGGAGAAAGGCAAATTAACTAAATGGGAAATAAAAAATGCAACCTTCTGGATATTTATAAAATTTATGCTCCATATATTAGTTAAAATGGTAAAAAATCAGCACTCCTCTAGCCTGTTGAAGCAAATGATGGCAGTCATATCTGGAAGAGATATGAGTCTCCTTGCTAACAGAACCAGAGAGTGTGACTCAGGAAGGTGGGAAAACAGGCTAAAAGATAACTAACCCTGATCAAATGTTCAATTTAATTTAAGCTTTAAATAAAGAATAAATGTATATGTGGATGTACTTAGGCATTTCCCAAATGTAAATGTACATGACTACATAATTCTTGTCAGTCACCACCATATTACTATTGGGAACTGACTACTAAGGATGATAATAAAACTTAACCCCTCCCCCGACACTCATACAATCTATGCACCACTCAGAAAACAATTAAGTCTTGCTCCCTTCTGTGCTTTAATCATAATAATGTGATTCTGTTACTCCATGGAGTTGGTTGGTAACCATATGTGCATAAGGCATTTAACACAGACAGATCCCCTAAGTGGACACCCATTAATTCCCTTCTGAATGTATTGTAAATAAAAGATGCAGATAAAGAAAGGATGTTCTGTTTTCATAGAGATTAGTAAAGTAGCTTGGATTCTCTTGTTTGATCAGCTGTTCAGGAATTAACATCAACTAAACCATATTCATGTTAAAAATGTATACTCTCTAACAAATATTTTCTATAGAATATGAAGTTCTCCTTAGAGATTGATATGCTTCCATACTATGGAGACTTATATTGAGTTTATGTATTTATACTTGCTTTATTATTCTAGCAGCTATTCAGAAATAGAAGCAATAGTTAAAATAAACATCCCTGAAGGGATATCTGTTTAAGATCTCTGTAAGATAAATTAACTATCTTTTTATCTCTATTTTTAGCAGTGCCATTAAGTGTATTACAATGCTAATAATAATAGCTAGCATGTACTGAATATTTTATTATTGCTTGCATTTTTGTTTGACTCATTTTGATAAAATCAAAAGACGAGTTGTGATCTCTTCTTCAGTTATTCTGGGATTATGATACCATGTTCTGATAACTTCAGCAGTGAAGCATTCGTGGGGTGGCCCAACACACATTTTTTTTTTTATTGTAACCCATATTATTCTGACCCTTGAATTCACAATAAAACTGGTATTTCCCCCTGAAGAAAATTTTGGGATCTTACTCTTAAACAGAGGCAATCATTTAACCTTGTTCAGTTACAGAGAAGATTGTCAAAGTAGATCTAAAGATCTACCACCTAAAGAGGTGCTATTGCTGTATATAAATGTTCACAGATTGCAAACAAATTTTAAAGCCTCAGACCTTTATTCTAGCTATTTAAGGTAGCTTCTTTTCTCTAATTTCTAAATGCTTTCCCCTGTTTTTCCATATATGGTATATTTTACATATCAGCCTGACAAATACTTGGACATGTCAGCTTGCCTACCCATAAATACTAATATCCACTTCCACATATAATCTTAATTTTCTTTAATATGTAATTGATGTTTGTGATAGCCCCTTCCCACAATTATCACTGGATTAAAATTATCATCCATGGAGTTATTTGAACGTATTTAAGTTTGAAATCACCCCAACTATAAGGGTTACCACTTAGAACATAACATTTATTACCACAAGGAATTCTAAATAGTGTGTCTGTGAGGTTTGAAGTGCATATCTCAAATAACTCAACTGAAATAACGATGGAAGTTAGTTGTGTATTATTGAAGAGAAAGGTTTACTCAATAAAAAAAATCAGTCTTGTTTTTCATAATTTCATCATAATTTTATTTTGTATGTACAGTCTTCAATTTCTAATGTAAGGGGCTTTATGAGTATTGGGAATTAAGGAAGAGGGATGGGGCTTGGGGGGGAGGAATCAGAGGTCATATATGGACAGCAATGATTAATGGAGCTAACAGGATGTGAAAGTCTTCCAGAAGAAATTCTTGCAGCCAGCTTTGCGTTCTCGGGGTGCCATGGCCGGATTCGAGTTGGTGGATCTCTGCAGCTCCAGCCTCATTTCATCCTGCTCAGCAGCCTGGGACAAATCCTCAGGTTCCAGGGCATCATTCTCCGTCTGGTTGGGTTCAGACAGCAGTTCTGCCAGGAAGTACTTGGCCAGTTCCTGTACGAGGTGGAAGGGAGATAGAGAGAGAATGAGGAGAACGATGATGAAGGAGGTGAAATGGAAAAGCGTAGTTTGGAAAGCAGCGTCAGCCACACCCAAAACTCAGTGTTCACAGCTGTACACACCTCTGTCACTTAAAACCATTAAGGATATAAAAAACACGGATAGTTGCTATAATTACCAAGCTACACAAAGAGGCTTGAAAAAAATAAAATGTTTCTGCAAGTTTTCTGTCTCTGCAGGCTTAAAACACACGCACAGAGAGAAATAACAGATCCTTAAAGCAGTTCTGCAAAGATAAAAAACATGTGCCAAGAGTTCGTTAAACTCGATTTCCACAAACAGGAATTGTTCTTGCCGTTTTTACTAAGTTAACTGCGGGAAACGAGACCTTTCACAGTCTTAAATGCGTTTTGTTTCATCTGCAGAGTACCCGTTTGCCCTCCATCCCCTGCACGGGAGGGAGGTATTGCCTAGGACCGGAGCAGAATCGGAGGCGCGCTGTTTCAGCACCTGGTCAGCACTTCCCGTGGTCAGCACCGAGGATAGATGCCATAATACCTCCTGCTCAATTACCCAGGACTCGGAATTTTCTTGAATGACACAAAACTCACCTGTGATGGGCTGCGCTGGTTAGGATGGAAAAAAATGAAAAGTGGTAAAAGGGAATTCTGGACTTGGAAAGTTTTCCTAACAGCTTTGAAAGCTGAGAGACCCAGAAAAGCACCGAAACTCTTCAGGAGCACCTGTTAAGTCCACCCAAGGGGGCAGGGGCAAGGCTAGGAGAAGAGGGTTTCCGGAGAGAAGAAAGCAACGTCGAGGCAGTCTGCTTACCTGTTTGCCCGCGGCAGCAGCCAGAGACTTCTGCAGAAACTGACGCAGTCGGGGATCCGAAGGTGCGGCAGTGACACCGCCCAAAGCCAGGACGATGGAGAGCGCGGCCAGCGCGTACTGGAGGCGGCAGGACAGCATCTCCTCGGGCGCCGGGAAGCCGAGCTAAAGCGCGGTTGGTCAAACTCTAGGAGCGGATCTGCAGGCTGCAGCGACGGCTACGAACCTTGCCGACTCCTAAAGCAGCTTGTGTGCTCTCCACCGTCTCTTCGCTTTTTAAGCTGTCTCTCTGACGTCAGACTAGGAGGCGCCCCCAGATCTCTCCAGCGCTTTTACGCACAATTAGCCTCGTGAAATCAATCACAGGAGTGAGAGGAGGGTACACAATCCAAAGTGGTTTACTTAAAAAAAAAAAAATCCCCCACAAGCACAGCATGTGATCCGGGCCCACAGCATTCCATCCAAGCCACACTCTCTCCAGTCTTTGATATCCACTGAGTGCTATGCAATAACATTCCAGAATTTCACCCACCCGCGTACATGCGCACCCAGTGAAACACCGAAGCTCAGACACTGAGCCCCAAGAGACAAATACACTGCCACACACAGCTGCACACACAGAAATGTATGAGACTGTTGGAGTCCAAGAGGCCTGTGAGGGGTCGAGGATAGGGTCTAGCACTGCGGGTGTGGTGACTGGACTTGGTTTCCAGCCTCGGGGCTATCTTGGGTTGTAACAGTTCTCTGACCCCTTGAGAAACTAGCCGCTTCTCCCATCAACTCATATCTTTGGCCTGTGCATCATGTACCAAGAAAGTATCTTAGCTTGGGAACGTCCGGACTCTAAGGGAAGAGATAAACTTTGTAGGTCAAGGAAGTAAGCTACCTGCCAGAAGGCTTCTCCTTTGTTCTCCTTTGTATCCAAGATTGTATATAAGCCAGAAGACTGCGCAATAAACTTGCCTTATGCCAGCAGAGCATTTGGTCCTCTCCTTTATTTCAGTCCCTCGCTCAGCCTCACGACCACCCTTGCCGCGGCATGAGACCACGCTATCATCATACTCCAACACGTTAGGAGGGCTGAACAAAGGCAGGAGTACATGTGGGTGACAAGCGGAAATTCAGAACCATTCCTCTAAGAATGAATTTAAGAGTGGAATTTGGATGTTAGAAAAATGGGGTCACCTCTTCGTTATCTCTGTAAAACATCTTGTAGGCGATGATGTAAAGTATTGTAAAAGGATTACACTTTCCCGGTGACGGAGAAGTTGCCTTAGACACACCCTCTCCCCCTCTTTCTTAGCAACTGAGAAGCTTCCAGTTAACCTGTCTTCCTACCATGACCAAAAGAAAAACTACCAAACCCCCCAAAATGACACTGTCTTCATGTTGATGGTTAGAAACTTGGAGGTGAAGAACAGTCTCAAAAACCATCTACTAACCTCAGTGTGTGAATCACCGAGCCTAGAAGTGGGCAGTGAAGTGCTCTGGATCCTGCACTGCACAGTTGGAACAAGGTCTAGACCTCCACATCCAAGGCCAGTGTTCTTTCCACTCAGCTCTGAGTTTTCCAACCTATTCCTGGCCAGTAGAAGTAGTTGTAGGTCAGAAACCAACCTCAGTTTGGACATGCAGAAGTCCAGGAACTCCCTGCACACCTGGGACCGTTATTATGTGTCTGGGGGGGGGCAAGGATCGACAGACCCTTAGTTATACCCAGCACTCCCCATACACATAAAAAGGAAGTTCAAGAAGTGCTGTTTTATATAGCTTATGAAGTGATTCCCCCCAATAAGTCTACTACCCACTGGGCACCATATGTAGTTATTACAATATTATTGACTAGACTCCCTGTGCGCTATTTTATATCCATAGAACTATTTTGTGACTACTAATTTGTATTTCTTAATTCTTTCGCCCCCCCTTTTAAACACAATGCTGTATATCTGGAACTACAATAATATGGACTATCAATTGCAATTTAAAAATAAAATTAAAAAAAGAATTGAATCAACTATAAAAAAAAAAAGAACAGGAAGAAAGAAACAAATGCTGCTTTAGAATTCTGGTTGTGGTTAGCTGTTTGCTGTCCAGGTCAGCTCTCTGACAGTTTTCCTTTTTGTTTTTTCAAAATAATTTCTTATCAAGGAAAAGCCAGCTAATGTTCTGGCATGAACCAGGTAATCCCTGTGAGCTCTTCGAAAGCTAACATTTTATGATATTCGAGCTCATGAAAATCTAAAAGCATGTGTGTTTTCAGAAACAAAATGAAGCAAGGAACTTGGCTAACACAATCACCAGCCACGGATCATGTCTGTAGTCTCGATACGCAGACGCACATTGTGATGTTGATAGACAGGAGGGTTTGGGCGGCTCCTCAATGTCTTGGATAACTGCCACCATTTCCTTCTGTGTCTGTAAGCCGAGGCAGGGAGAGAATGCACAGGAAGCTGTGCTAGAGCTTCCTGGGATTGACAAATCCAGACAAGAAAGGCTAAGCCCCAGTGGGTCACTGAAAGTCACTCACAGGTGTTGGCATAGTCTGGGAGAGCAATGGCTCTAGGCTGAGGAACCCAACCTAGGGAACACGTGCTATTTTCTCTCTCTTCTGGAACCTCCTGGGCTCCTGACCGGGGACTCAGAATCTGCTTACATCAACCCAACTGCCCCAAGGCACCACTAAATAATCTTACATCTCCTGCACTTAGAACTGGGCCCTAGAGAGCCCCCCTGAATAGAGAAGGGCTTTTGCCAAAATAGCACCCAGCCAAGGAGCAAAGAGCAGCCTTACTATCCTGCTCTGTGTTCTAGGATCTCTTCAATCTCCCTCCCTGGACTGCCACTCTCCTTCCGGATCCTTCTCCTGCTTCTCTACTATGCTTTCTTCTCTACCCTCTCTCTTCTTTTTCCTAATCTTTCTCTGAATTCCTCTCTCAGCAGTTTCCTTATTCAACTTTTTCTTGTCTTCTCCCCCTCATTTCCTGTCCTCATTCCTCTTTGTTGTTCTTCCCTCTCCGTCACCAATTTCTGACTTCACTCTGCTTTAATCCAGCTCTTTTCCTACCATCTCTGCATCGTTCCTTCCCTTCCCACCCTGCTTAATCAATACCTACCTCAATCCCTGCCTCTGCTGTCTCCCTCTTCCCATCTCTCTCCTTAGCTGCTCCCCACAAAAAATACTCCTGATCCCCATCTATTTAAGCTCCTTCATGAGAACAGAGAGGTCTGAGTGGTTTCCCTTATGCTTCTGATGAAGTGCCGACGTTGTGGATGACAAGACTTCTGTGTTTTGTTTTGTAATCCTGGCATTGTTAGGAGTCTAAGAACCACTTAAGAGAGAAGTAGTGCCAGGACAGAAGGTGACATGAATTCTTCCTTAAATCCCCCAGGGCCAAGTTTTGCATAAAAGTTGATTTAGCACAAAGGTCCTTCCAACTCCCTCAACCTGATCCCCCTTTGGAAACCCCTCCAAACCCCGCTCCCAAGTCTCAATGGCTGAAAGGGGGAGTTGGTTGGGGGCTGTACTGGGGACCCTACTTCCCAGACCTTAGTCACCAGGAGTCACCTTCCCCCACTCTTATGCAGCCCGGTGGTTCACTAGGTACATTGTCATCCTCACGTCAGGCCGAGCTAATCCCATCTCACAGGTGGAAGTTGGAGTCCTGGGATCATAAACGCCTTGCACATGGCTCAGAGGCAGGAAGCGGCATGATCAGAGGGAGGACGTCCCTCCCTTTCACAGGCCCCTGACTCGGGACACCTGAGACACCCGGCTGAGCAGCCTGCAGCCAGGCTGCAAGTGTGTCTGGAAGGCATCCAGGCCTCTTTCCTGGGCAGCTCCTCTGGCCAGGAGAGGGTTTGCCACCTCCCTGTGAAATGTACATTTGGAGTGACTACCTGCCAATATGAGGAGTAGAAACTCATTTTAATGGGAAACAGTAGAAATTGTGAGTGGACGCAGACGTTCAATATTAACCAATGCAGGAAAGTAGAAAGTGTTGGTACGGGGAGATGACAGCCCTGGGTTCTAGTCCTGATTCCGCCACCATCCAGCTGTGCGACTCCCTCCCTGGGCCTTGGGTTCCTGCCTGCAAAAGTGGAGGCTTGATACACAACCTCTGTAGTTTCTGCCCTGATAATCAAAGAGTTGAAACTAGAGAAAATAAAGAGACAAAATAGAATGTATTGTCATGTTAAAATGCTGTTTCTTTTGCAAAATGAGGACTTTATACAGGAAAAACACAAGCCTGTGTTTTTCCAATATAAACACAGGGAGGAGGCGGTTCAGTGGTGATCTCACAGGCCTGTTTGGAAGAAAATTTGCTCTTCAGTTCTTGCTTCTGTTACTGATCTGCCCTCACCACTGTGGACCTCAGTTTCCTCCATCTATAAAATTCATTAACTCAAACTTTTTCTACAATTAAGACTGAGAATCTGCATGGCTTAAGATATACTAGGGAGGTAGACAGAAAAAGTCCTAGTGAGGAAGATAAGAAAGACATCAATCAATCAATCGATCGATCAATCAATATATGTTCAAATTCGTGGGAATTAAAGCAAGGTACAGAGTATAATGGTTTGGGAAAGACCCCTCTGAGGAGGAACTGTCTGAGCAGAGACCTGAATGAGGTGAGGCAGCTAGCCATGCAAATATCTGAATAAAGATACTTCCTTGTCAAGTAGAAGAACAATCTGTGCAAAGGTCCTGAGGTGGAAGTACGCTGTACATTCAGGCATCAGCAAGAGGGCAAGAGAAACCAAACAGATTAGGCAAATCAGACCGGGCTGGGGGCTGAGGCCAGCAGGGCAGCAGGGCCCAACCACACAGAGGTCAGAATACTGTGGTGTGGAAACTATTGGAGGTTTTCAACAAGGCATTGAACTAATTTGATTGTTTCAAGTGATGCCTTCTGCTAGGTAAACAATTAACTGCCAGAGGGCAGGAGTAGACAGAGGGAGATAATTTAGGAATGTAAAACCTTTTAAGAGAAAAGAGGAGACAGGATGAGAGGAGCACATTCTCCCTTAGACGCCCGTGGCCCAGCTGGTAGACTTAGGGTGAAGGCATTTCATTCTTTCCCAACCAGGGCCTGTCTCCGTGGCAGGGGAGATGGTTTGCAGGTACTGCTGGGCACCTTACGCTCCAGACTAGTTCAGACAAGAGACAGTGGTGTTTAGGGCTAGAGTGGCTTCGCTCTGAATGAGGCAAAGAAAGTACATCTGAGGTTTATTTTGAAATAGAGTTAACAGAACATTCTGATGGCTTGTATGAATATCAAAGTAAAGAAATGAGAACAATTGGTAACATTCTCTAAAATGCCTTCAAGATCCACATGTTCCTGAAAGTACAGAAAACAGATTTCTGACAAAAACTTTTCCTGGACATTTTGCAAATGGACAGCCTTTTTATTTTCCAGTCAGAAAAGAGTAAGAATCACAGGCAGTGGGGAGAAGAAAATGAAATAATGCAAGGAGCACTAGACTGAATGTCTGAGACCCCAGACTTAAGTGTGCAGCTTTCCCTGTTTAAAATGGGCTTGATAATGCTTGCTTTTGCTAAAATATGATTTAAGAGCTATATCAGACAGTTTAAGTGAAAGTGCTCGGGAACCCATGCGAAAAAAAAAGAGGCATGTTTTTGTTGTTGCTGCTCTGATGGAGGCAGCCAGGCCTAAGCTCAAGGGTGGTGTTCAGTGAGCCAGCCCTTGGGAGCTGGAATGTCCCCCCGGATGTCCTGGGCAGGCTGGGCAGGCAGGCCTCCTGCACACAGGACAGGGAGGGTGTGGCTCGAGGGTCCAGGCTGATGATCTCTTCCACAGAAATGCAGCAAATCGGTGCTCAGGCGGACCCATTAAATAATAGTCTATTCTCTTTTATTTACTTTTTCTTGGAGATTTGGCACATTAAATCTTGGCAGCTATTGACACTTTAGTATGAATTCATTTGTTCAGTTGTTTTCTAGATTTACAGTTGGTGAAAGAAGGTCAACAACATTTACTTAAAGTTTGACTTTAATGTTGGGAGCAAGAAATGAATTTGGATTAAATGACCCACCCACTATAGGAAGACTCTTTGATGAATGTTGTCAAGCATGGGGGCAGGCTCTGGTGAGCAGGCAGACTTTTTGCTGAAGGACAAGGGCCTGACAATACTACGGGAACTGTTCTTTTTATAGCAACTCTACCACCATGGAGCACAATAATGAAAACTTTCAGTCCTCCAAGACTGGGTTGATGCTGAAAGGGTCCCAGGTCACCCTCCCACCTGCCTCTCCCCAAGTGGCTGGTAGTAGAGGAGTCAGACTTTCCTATCAAATTAGCCTTCAGCAACTCCCACAAAGCCTAGCCTAGCACGACTGCATTAGATAATGGAGAGTGAAGGAGGGAATGCATGAAGCCCATGGGGTAATGCTTTCACAAGAGGAAAACTGAGTGGTCCTATGTTGGCCTGGTTTCTTGCAGTGGTCTCCTATCTGGTCTCTGTCATGTCACTTTAGCATAACAACTTTCATTGATTCCCCAGTGCCAACCAGTTCAAGGGCAAACACAGCAGCCTGCAGTCATGTTTCCTCGGACTCTGTCTGTCCTGGTCAGTCTTACTCTGTGTCATTCCCCATGGCTCAGCTCCCCCAGGCGCCTACCTCCCGCTGTGCCCTGTACGTGCCCTGCAGCCTCCTGCCTGCATTTTGTGTGCGTACTGTTCCCTCCGCCTGGAACACCTTTGACACTCCTCTGACCTGCCTCTGATTGTTAACATTATACAGCTTCTTCTAAGATGTTTCCAAAAGGCTCTCTTTTAGAATCAGTGTGACCTCTCCTGTGCTCAAAACTGTGTCTTTTGTGCTTCTCATAGAGATCCTCACAGATTATATTTCTGCATCGTGGATGTCTGTATGTCTCAGCCATGGGCAGAACCTTATCTCAGCCATCTTTGCCTCCTCCTCAGAGACCATAAAAATATGAAGCACAGAGTGGTTGCTAAAAATTATGGTTGGGTTGGAGGTAAACTTCTCTCTTCTTATATGTAAGTAGGTCATATATGTAAGCATCATAATAAGCTTTAGGTAGCTGAAGACCATATCACTTGACCCCCACTTTACGTAACTGATACATTTAGGAATACATATTTATTGATCCCTAAATCTACTCTGAGCTTCAAAAAAACCCCTAAACATCACTCAATGTCATTGCTCCTATGTACTAGAACTGACTGAAGTTGTCATATGAATATGCTAATATAGTCATTGAAAATGTAAGAGTCTCTGTATCTTTTGGAAGGCCCAGGGAGGACACACCCATTAACCACTGTGGCAGGCATATGCCGCTGGTCCACAATAGAAGTGAATGACAAGGCTAACTCACTTCTTTGTAGAGTCTCACATTTGATTGTGAGTCACTATCAACCAGACAAGGGAATGAAGGGCCCACGTGACATCGTCAGTGTGTGGCCGGGCCGATGTCAGAGCCCTTTCTGTCACTCCAGTGTTTCCTCTCTCACCAGACACAGGCAAGGACGAGTTGCCCCAATTCTCTTAGTTGTCCTTTCTCTCTGTGGGTCTGTTATTCTCTCTCTGAGCCTCCCACTCGTGTATCTATCACTTCTGCTCAGGGCTCCTCCATAAAATGGAACTGAGCTGTGCTCTGCCCCACTGTGCTGGCCAGTGACATCTCCCAGTTCTCCTGATCTGTTTTCCTTCTAAAAAGAGTGAGGATATTTCCGTGTCAGGTGGAAGGACAATCTGTGCTAAGTGGAAGCATACCTGGTTCATCCGAACATCAGCAACAAGGCAAGAGAACCAGAACAGGTTGTGTGAACCAGAGAGGGATAGAAGATGAGGCCAGTGAGGTAGGCAGATCCTTCAAGCCTGGAGTGAGAAAACCACTGAAAAATTTTGAGCAATAATTTGACCTGGTTTGCCAAATGTGAGGTGTAAAGTCTGAGGTCATCCATGAGCTTCCCCAGAGCAGTTGGCAGGAGAAAGGCTATCCTGACCAGCTGGTCTGGAAAAATAGGGCCAGAAACCAATGGCCCTATGCCCTGGAACAGTGCAGAACAGAGGGCAAAGTCCTTTTGGGGGTGCTTCTGAGACCTCTACATTGAAACAGAATGATAGGGGCTACAGAGTCACAGAAATGCCCTGTGGAGTGAATGTATCGCTACAACTGCTTCACCTTCCCCATACTCCCACTTGTGAGTATTACTCTAGAACGCTGCTTCTTAACTTTGGTTCTGCGCCAGGATTGCCTGGGAAACACTTAAAACCATTGGTGCCTGGGACCCAACTGCAAAGCTTCGACACGTAAGCTTGTATCTTCTGTTCTTCCCTCTTTGCTCTTACAGTCATCATCTCTCTCACCTTTCCTTTTATTCTCTGGCTCATATCTTTTCTCACTGAACCCCAACTTTCCTTTGCTTTTCATCCCACCTTTGGCTTGAGCGTGACAGACTTAACTCTGCTCCATGGACTGCCCTGATGTTACCCTAAGAGCTGAGGGTGGGGACAGGACCCAAGCCAGAAGGAGACCCATCCACAGACTAGGGCCTTCAAAAGTATCTAGTCCTAATACCGTAAGATTTCACTCACACGTGGAATCTAATTAACACAGTGAACTAACAAGCAAAGTAGACACAGACTCATCGACAGAGTGCAGGATGGCAGAAAAGGAGGGGAGGGCCGGGGAGGGGTTGAGAAATTGAGCAAAAATAAACAAGGACTCATGGACATGAACAGTGTGGTGATTGTGGGGGGTGGGAGCATAAGGGGAATAAATGGTAAAGGTAAAATACAATAAAAATAAATTAATTTAAAAAATAAATAAAAAGAAAACATTATCTGGTCTTACCCATTCCTTTACATATGGGAAAACTGAAGTCCAGAGAAGGGAAGGGATCCAAGTAACTTCATAGAGCGTGTGTGTCGTGAAAAGAATATGCACAGAAATAAGAGAATCAGAGCCTCTCTGTGAATTCTTTCCACAGGCTGAGTGCGCTGTGAAGTTTCTTGAATACCTTCTAGCCATTTGGTTAAAAGATGATTCTGTCCTGTCCTCTGTGAACCTCACAGTTAGCCCGAAGCAAAACCCGCCTCCCTGACAAGAGCATTATCCAACAGAAAGCTTTGGGGGTTAATGTGGCAGGCCTTCATGCTTGGTGTCTCCATCCTTCTCCAGCTGTGCATTTCCCAATCCCGAAAAACTACCAGACCTGCTCCCCCTGGCGGTGGCTCTGTGTGACTGCTGCAGCACACAGAACAGGCAGCTGTTGTTAAAACTGAATTCTCTTGCCCTCTGCTGGCTAGACCGTACAAGACAGCTTCAGCTAACATTTTAGGGCGGGATTTTACTGATTTCTGCTTGTATACCACCAACTCTTTAAAAGCACTCACTATGCAGAGAACACTGGGCTTGATGTTGGAGTTGCAGAGAAGTACACAAAAAGGAATATCTTCTTACAAACATGAGATTATTGAACACTGTGTGCCGAATGCTGTGCTGAGGATTCAAAAATGAGAAAACCCAATCATTGCCTTAGAAAAGAAGTGATCTGGTGAATTATATAGAATTCTATCTGAGCCATAGAACCAAAGAATTAGCACTGGGAGGGACCGCGAACACCTTCTAACTCATGTTAGTCACTATAGGCTTCCCAAACTTTGTCCAGAACCCCCTGCGTGCGGGGCAGGCCTCAGAGTCCACCAAATGGGAGGGCGGGGGTAGGTGGGGGTGGGGCGTGTTACAGGCATTCTGTTTCATCGAACCGGATTCTGCCATAAAGCTTCGGAGGAACAAAGGCTTGAAGGGAAAACAGGATTCCAAAACCGCAGGTCTAATACAAATGGTCCTCTTACCCGTCACGGAATGCCCTCCGGCTTCATCAGCCTGTATTCACCATCAATGTCACACTTATGGCTGGCCTCAGAGTCACCGACTGCGTCACGTTTTTCGTCCACACAGTAGAATCTCACTCCCTTTGCAAGATCCATCCAAGAGGGAGAAGGGTCCCAAGGATGTCCCATGTGTGTCGAGAGTTCACACTTGTGTGCCCAGAAACAAGGACACTTCCCTGGATCGCTGCTCTCTCTGTGATGCTCTAAAGAGCCACACCAGGGTCTCTTACAAACTTTTGTTTTTCCTCAATTCCTCTAACAAACCAGCGGCTTTCAAACTTTGACCACAACTTACATAAGAAATGTATTTTACATCATAATCCAACCCACCCACTTGTACCCATGTTTCTCAAAACATACCTACCCTTCTTACTGGCAGTAAACTCTGGTGCATTCCATTCTTTTCTGTTTCTTTTTTTCTTTCATGCTGGCCATGACCTACTAAATTAACTGTGAGCCCTACTGAGTCCTAAACCTCACTTTGAAATGCACTGCCCAGGACCATGGTCCATGTGCGCTGTGCTCTCCGGACCCTGGAGTGTGCAGGCTGCTGTGTGACCCTGATGAGGCACCAGGTAGCAGGCCCTGCCACCCAGTGCTGGGCTCACCTCTCCTCTCCTTTCTTGCCTCTGCTTCCTGCCCTTTTAGAGAATCTCACTGCTGTTTTAGCAGCCAGGGCCTACACTATCTATCAACAGAGGCCCCTGGCTATTAAAAGCCAGTGTTTACTCACTGTCACAGGTTGAATGGTGGTCCCCCAAAAGATATACCTGCATTCTAACCCCTACTACCTGTGAATGAATGTGACCTTATTTGGGAGTAGGGAAAGAGGTCTTTGCAAATACAATTAAATTAAGGATGTTGAGCTGACTGACATCCTGGACTAACTGGGCGGGCCCTAAGGCCAAAGATCAGTGTACTTACAAGAGACAGAAGAGAAGACAGAGAAGGCCACATGACGTTGTAGGCAGGGGTTGGAGCAAGGCAACCACAGGCCAAGGAAAGGCAGGAGCCACCAAAGGCTGGAAGAGGCAAATAAAAAAAACAAGAATAGACGTTCTGAAGGAGTCGTGGCCTGACTGATGTTTTGATTTCAGAGTTCTGCCCTCCACAACTTCAAGAGGGTAAATTTCTGGTATTTGAAGCCATTGGTTTGTGATCATTTGTTCCAGCAGCTATTAAAAAAACTAGTAGACTAGCTAAACCTCTCCTTTCCTATTCTCCAAGGGACCACATGGAGCAGGACTGGGGTCAGACATCCTCCACACATGGGACCACTTCTCCCCTCCAAACCTCAAGCCCCTTCATTGAGTCAGTTTCATCTTCCAAATTTTTCTTCCAAAGGGCAGATTCTCCTGAAAGTCTCTAGAATCACTTGCAATCTGGCTGTAACTGCAACGCCCCACCCCACCTCCTTCTGACAAACATCTTGACTAACTAAATCCCAACTATAAACGCAGTGGATTTTTTTCCCCAGGAAGTTTCTCAGTTCCCATGTAACGCACATCAGTTGTTGGAACTGGAAACCAGGCTTAGCATGGCACTAGGAGTGGTGGGTGTGTCAATAAAAGCCCAGGGGAGTGAAATGATTTGCCCAAAGCCACACGGCGGATTAGTGGCAGGTGGCTGTTGATCTGAATGCTAACAACATAAAGTTTCAGGGTTTTCTCCAGAATTATGAGAAATATATTCTCCAGATAGAAAAGGCCAGACCTCCATTCCTCAGGCATATTTCACATCCTCTAAACCTGTTTATTTCACCATCTGCTCCATTTGCAGAAGGGGGATCGCTGCTGCCTCTTTTGATCCTGGTTCTGCACGTCCTACTCAGAAACCATTCTCATCAGTTGATGAGCCAGTGCCATGCCTTGAGAAAAAAATAAACCATTGGCTCAGCAACCCCGGACAGCAGGAGTCACAGGGAAACAGCTGTCAGCTTTGGGTTCCTAGCCGTGCTGCCGAAAACTGTGCTCTCAGACCCAAGGACTCGGATCTAGTGCCCTCCAGGCCTCGGGTTCCACACCCACGTGGAGCTGTGCCTTCCAGATCTTAATTAATCCCTGTTTCTTCTTAAAAAGAGGCTGCACATTTCTGCACAGATTTATTCTTGGTCACTCCAGAAGACTGATGCAACCACATACATCCTGTCCTTCTAGAAGCCACAACACACAAGGCAGATGAATACATCTAAATAATTTTGAAACCGGACTGTCTGTACATATTTTTTTCATTGTAGCAATCACCTTATTGTGTAGCAATAATTTGTTTGCGTGCCCAGTTCCTTAAAAGGCTTTTCTCAACAGCAGAGGCTGAGTTAACATCCTGGTTTACCTAGAAGATTGCCCAGAACATATAAAATCTTCACAAAATGGCCCTGGCTGATGTGACTCAGTGGATTGAGTTCTGGCCTGCAAACCAGAGGGTTGCTGGTTCAATTCCCTGTCAGGACACATGCCTGGGTTGCAGGCCAGGTCGCCAAGAGGGGGCATGTGAGAGGCAACCACACATTGATATTTCTCTTCCTCTCTTTCTCCCTCCTTTCCCTTCTCTCTAAAAATATTTTTTAATCTTTTTAAAAAATCTTCAGAAAGTGTTGGTCAAATATTAACTGAATATTGACCCTAATGCCAGTCGATGTCTTCAATGATCACATTTACACAAATGACTCCTAAACTTACCTTTTCTCTTATTGTGTAACCCAGCTCCCTCAAACCTACTCTACACTGCATGGCCTGATTCAGCTTCTAAAAACACATCTGATCACATACTTATCTCCCTTCAAGTCTCCGAATGCAAATCACTCCATACCCTTTACACAGGCTTCTGAGGTTTTCAGAAATGTGGTTCCAACTTCTCCAGTTTTATTCCCCATGGATGCCTCACTCCTAGAAAATGTGTGGGCTCACTGCTCCCTAAAATGGCCACACATTGCAGCCTCTCTTGAACTGCTTCTCCTGTCCCATTTCTTCACAGCTCACACATACCCAAGTCCTTCTCTCAAAGTCACTCAGACATTGGGGGCCATTTCCGATTTCCTATTTTCTAGAAAGAAGTTGATCCAAGTATGTCGGGACCTAGGGTGCAGAGAATTTGGTGTGGAGCAGGGGTGTCTTTAAGAAAAAATATATACAGAATTATGAATGCAAAATTCTCTCCTATTGCCATGGAGCTAGTTTAATAGGGATTCATAAAACGAAAACATTGAAATTCATGGAAAGACTTTAAGGTAAGTGTGCTGGAAACAATCAAGCAGAAGGACTGTAAAAATAAATGTAAAAGGCTTCTCGCCCTCAAGAAATTTACAATGCAGCAGGAGATATCAAGATCTGCTAACAGCTATCATAGCAGCAAGTGTGAATTTATTAGGTGTAGGTTCGGGAAACAGTTTGTAGGAGTGTTCTGAATGATGTTCTTTTTTCTGTCTCTAGGTGTCTAAGACAGCTGCTTAAAAGATGACATTTTTTTTCTTGGACTTAGAAGAAGGAAATAAGCCAGCTTTGGGCAGAGAACGAGAACCAGAGGACCACCGGCCCGGGTGGAGGTCACGGTGCCGGAAGGCGGGGAACAGCAGAAACACAGGGTGTTCACGGCCCAGCACATGGCGCTGTGCGGCCGCGGCCCGGGGTCCGGACTGGTGAACAGGGGAGCTGTGGCTGGGTTCGCCTCCAGGTAACCAAAACCTCGAGGGAGCAAAGGGTGCTTTAAAAGCAGAGAAGATTATTTCTCTCTTGTATGAAATTCCTTGTTGATATCAGGTGCCAGATCATTTCTGTCTTGTTCTCTGCCATGTGTGGTCTGGACCTCGTGATCAAAGCAGCCTCCATATGAGGCAGCGGGATGGCAAGAAAAGAGGGAGGAGGCAGAGGAGGAAGATGAAGAGAGCAAAGGACACATGTTTTTATCTGTGGGAGGGTGCGTTCCCCTCACATGTCTGTAACAATACCTCCTACTCCATACGGTCATCTTACAAAGTGCCTTTACCACACCTCTTATTACAAGGTGAAGGTCTTTGCCTCCTGTTTTTGAAACTGTGATTGCCAAACTAAGTCATAAAAGAAATTTTAACTTTTGCTTTCTTCTCTGGGATACTCATTCTCGAAGCCATCAGCCACCAGGGCGGTTTGACTGCCCCGGGGTGGCCACTCTGTGAGGGTGCCCAATAGCCCGCACGGAGAAGTCTCTGCACCGTATGAAACAAGAAAGTCACCCAGCCAATCCCAGATGCTCCAGTTCCGGCCACTGTCTGACTGCAACTGCCTGAGAGACCCAGGACCAGAAGCACTCAGCTGAGTCTTTCCCAACCCACAGAAACCACTAGAGATGATAAAATAATTACTATTGTTTATGCCACTCAGTTTTTTGTTAAACAATAGTAGATGACCTAAATGCTATCTTTTTAGGAAGTTACCCCCAAACTTTTCACATATTACCTCTATGTAGCATAGTTTGGGGGCAGAACTTAGTCCTGTAGCCATATCTAACAGCAAAGGGGTCTGAGATAAGCGGTCTTTATTCTCCAGGCCATGTGCCCAGCTAACAGCCTGTCGCTATGGGAAAGGGGACAATCGTGTCTACAGATAATCAGCCGTCTGCCACCGCTAGGAAAGAAACTCCTTAGAGAATAGACATGTACACATACAACGTTCTAATCTTGAATAATTACTTAAAGATTACCTAGTAGGCATCTAAATCTATATCAGTTATTTAGTTATGATTCTCTTGTTCTAGTGGAGATTCAAATTAGTTTATGGGGTAGATTTTTTTAAGGTAAATTAGAAGTAGTAACTTTAGGTTTCAGGTGGTAAACTCAGCCCGTGCACCCACTTCCCAAACCTTCCGATTTCTCCAGATCCTCCCACGGGCATTATTAGATGCAAAGCAGGGAGAAATCTGCATTTACCGGAAACCACAGGTGCACATTCCCAAACAGTAAGAAACGTGTGTGCAATGTAGTGGCAGTTGTGACAGGGCTGAGCGTGGACCAACCTGTGGATCTCCTTCAGCAAAGAGAGAGCTGACCTGAGGAGTAAGAGGGAAAGACCACTTCTGCAACCCTAGCAGAAGAGCACTAACATTCTCAAACTTAGAGAGAAGGGTCTGAAGGTGAGGGCAGGTGAAGGGACAGTCCACGGGGGCAGATCCCCATCCCGCCCTGAGAAGTGCACCAGACAGGGAGCACCTGGTCGGTGTGCTAATTGCCAGAATAAGTTCGTGTGAAATTTGAAGGAAGGGGGTGCTGTCTCCTAAAGTCAACTCCTAATAAGGTACTCATGCCAGTCAGTGGGAGAAACTCCTATGACCTGATCTACAACAAAACACAAACACGAAATGTTTCGCCATGCTCCTAGGACCATGCAGGGTGACCACCACTGAGTGAGGCTCACTGCCCACCACTCCCTTGGTGACAAGACCTCCTTTCCAGTAAATAAAACCTTAGTAAAATAAGGCCTTTTCTTTCTTCCTTTGTCTGAGACCACATAATTGAAGAGGCTCAAAACAATCTCTAATAGAATACTCCCCAGTTCCCCTGCTATAAACATCAGCAGGGAACAGTCATTAAGCAGATGAAAAATTATACTTGAAACACATGAACAATCTAAATAATCAGAGTAAATGCCTCCTTCTCTCCTATGGATGAAATTACTACAAGAAACAATAAAACAAAGAAACAAGCAGAACCTTCCCAACTCTAGTTTGAATGCTCTCCAAGATTTGTGAGGCTATTGCAGCAATAATTTTTTTACATTAGCTCAGACAATGTAATAGAAAAGATACATTTGGCTGATAACATAATTTTCTCTGCTTCAATACATTCCAGAAAACAGTGAAATGATGCCTACCAGATTTGGAGAGGAATAACAAGTAAGAGACTGTGATCAGAGAATGTGAAGCTCAGCTGGGATGCCAGGTTATTTGGGGAGGGGGCTGCAAACACACACCAGAAAGCCTTGCCGAGACCGGCAGACTAGCCACGTGCTCTCTCTGACAATGTTACTCACAGAGGCACCTCACATGCAAGACAGAAGTCAAAATTACAAATTCAAAGTGGAGTGGGCTGCTATAAGGATGGTGGGGAGAAACAAATCTGTAAAATGTAAGAGTTGATTCCTAAGTAATTATTATGGAATTATTATATTATTATTGTTAATTATAATTAATTATTATGAAAAATGCATATGTCTAAACCAATTCTTTTTTAGAACTAATTCTTGAAAGAGAATGTATGAGTTATAAAATATTTTATAAATTTAATTATGAAATACTAGATTATTCTAAAAAAACTGGAAATTCAGGTTGGCAGGGAAGTAGGTATGTGAAATTCCCCCCCATACACAAAATGAATTACTAGCTTATGTAACTTTCATGAAATAGATAAAAGAACATAGATGAAAATATATTTTCTAAAAATGGAAAGATAATCAGTAATCAAATAAACATTTGTTGCATAACTTTCTGTGAAAAGATGATTTTAAAAAATCTAACAATACTATAAAATAAGGTTTTATAAAATTAATAAATATTGAAACAACAATAATTTTATATGTAGTATTCTCCTCCCTAATTTCTAAATAAACTGCAAATAAATATTTTTTATTTTATCCTAAGATTTAGGAACACCCTTTTAAAATGTCCAAACACTTGAATTTTATTCTATTTTGGGTAACGATTTGATTTTCACAGTTAAATGTCTCAGTAAGGAAAAACCTTTCTGGCATAGCTTTGTTTTATTTTTAAGTTCATTGAGACCCCTGTATCCCCACAGACACTGAAGAAGAGGTGTGCTGTCTGTCCAGGCCCTTCAGCCGAAGGTCACCAGGAACAGATGCATTACTGAACTGAGCTGGGTTTTTGGACTCATTGCCGCAAGTGCGGGTGCACACTGGAAGCATGAAGCACCTCAGGAAGAGGATGTTAGAAAGAGCACACGGTAGCACTGCAGCATGAATCAGGAGCAGGAGGGCAGAGGTTCTTGCACGCAGGCTTTGCTCTGGATTGGATGATATCTGAAAGTAGAGCTAATTTGATGTGGGTATCAATAATTCTTGCCTATCCCCTTGCTCTCTATTTCAGTGTCTTTGTTTTTTTTTTCTGCTTGCTTGTTTGTTTTGTTGTTTAGCTTCCTGTTAAAGGTGCGATCAATGGTATTTGGAAGTTAAGGGGAAAAAGGGGGAGGGATTTGGAGGAACAAATAGGAAGGACACAGGAACGAGAACTAAGGGGGGTGGAAATGGGAGGGAGGTGGGGAGCAAGGGGCGGGGGAGGCTGGGATGGGAAAAATAGACAAAAAACTGTACTTGAAAAATAACTAAATAAAATTAATTATTAAAAAAAATTTCCAGAGCCCTGGTTGGTGTAGCTCAGTGGATTGAGCGCGGGCCTGCGAACCAGACAATCGCGGTTCGATTCCCAGTCAGGGCACAGTCCTGGGTTGCAGGCCGGTTCCCTGCAGGCCAGTTCCCAGCAGGGGATGCACGAAAGGCAACCATACATTGATGTTTCTCTCCCTCTCTCCTTCCCTTTCCCTCTAAAGATAAATAAATAAAATATTTAAAAAAAATTTCCACTTTGAAGAGAAAAATGAGAAAATAAGAATTTACTTCTGTCAAATGCAAAAAAAAAAAAGAAAAAAGTGGCCACATAGAATAAAGAATTGCAGTAATTAAAAAAAATAATAATAATTCTTACCTAGAAGGTAAGAAGTCAAGAACAAGGAAAAGCTATTATGAGTAAAGAAGTAGCAGCCACTAATATTGGCCAGGATAGTAGGGGATGTAGTCATTTTTGTGGTTTGGGCCATGTTCATGCTTCCTTCTGTATTCAGACACAATTATGGAACAGTCTCACCCTTGCCTTGACCTGGCATCAGCCCAGAGTGGTCTTATCTGAGGTTAACATCCTGTGGGATCCTTTACATTCGACAGCAGAGCATCATGACCTGGCTGTGAGTGTCAGGCCAGCTCCCAGATGCTGTGGGCTGCTTTTCACCGTCTCATCTTCCTTATAAACATTTTCATACGTGAACACGCACACACATACATACATACATAATAAAAGGTTTTATATATTTTATCTTACTAGGAACATGTGTTCTTGTTTGATGAATCTGCTCTCTATAACAGATATTGATGTAGATATGTGTGCATCTTTAAGAAAGTAATTCATTTTTATTGCAGGACCAAACAATGAGGAACAAATACACAAAAATGAAAATCCTCTATACTATAACTACTCTCAATTAGATTCAACACGCGTGAACAACTGGGACTAGAAACAAATTGCCTGCTTTCACTGCTTAATCAATTAGCTAATTGACCTTATTTCCAGCATTGAATAACCAAAGCTTTCTGTGTTGTTTGACTCAAGTTATTGGTTTTTTGACTTGCAGCCCAAATTCTCACTGCCCACAGAACACTGGAAGAGATCACTCATTTCTCCACCTAAAGGTAGAACTAAAAATACTCTTAGCTACTTGAATGAGAAAGAAAGATGGATGGAGAGAGACCAGACTGAGGAGGGGAAACCGCGTGCTTCTCTTCATGTAGGCATAGAGCCTCATAGAACAAGCACAGTCATCCCAACGCTCGTAGATGGCAGGAGGGTAGGATTTCTGTTCAGCACTACTGTTTTTTTTCTTTTAAAGACAAGTTCTAAAAGTGACAATAAAATATTTATTATTCTCCCCCCCACACACTCCTGACTTGGGCCAAGAACAGTTGGTTCACCCACCTCCAGCCTACCTAGTTTTTTGTCCTGGTTCTAGCCAGTGCTCCTGTTACAGAACAGACCCAGGGAGGAGGTGTTGGGAATAATCAGCTATTGCCGGATGGACCCACCCTTGTGCTCCGGGGGGGCCCCCACCCTGTACTAGGTTCACCTGGCCCACTGCCAGGGAAAGATGTCTCTCAATGCCAGGATTGGTGAAAAGAAAAGGGATTATTTATTCAAAGAGTTATACAGACTTAGAGTAAAGACTTAATGTCTTCATTGAGATCCCAAAGTCCTTTAGAATACCCACAAATGCACAGACCTTCCTTCCCCCTCTGCCCAGTCCAGGGTACTGTATCTCAGATAAAGAAATACAAGACTGTGGTTCTTCTCTGCCCAAGCCACATGATCACAAAAAGATCCTACATGGCTGCTGTTCCTGGGTTTAAATCCCCACGCCAATCTTCCTCTGCTGCACCATTTCCAGCTCCTCCCACAATTGGCCACAGCTGCCAGCATTTCCGTGTTTCCAGTTTTACTGGGCTGCCATAGTAAGTCCAGGCAGGAATGGCACCATGGTATGGAGCCAATCATCTCCAAGCTCTCATGCAGGCTCTGTAACCAGGGGGAGTTGCCTCCCAGTTATGTCATGGGTTGAAGTCATTCCTATCCCCTTGGCTCAAAGCTCTGCCACAGCTATTTAACATACCTATGAAACCAGTTAAAGATTATAGATATGTTAAACTACTGTTCTAGAGGTTTTCTGAAAAACTGTTGCTATTTAAAACAACTCTTAATGTCTCTGCTCCATGCATCCCAACCCCCAGCTCAGACTTGTGAGGGTGAGGACATCATATGTGTGTATATATAATATATAATATACCAAGTTCTGGACCCCATTACCAATCCCTATTTAGGTCCCTACCTTGGCCGCACCCTGTTACTCTCCCAGGTTCCTCTGTCCCTTTGTGTTCTATTCCCCTGTCCTCTCCAGCACTTATTTGCTTATGTTTCCTGCACATGAAACATCTTCCTTTTTCTTCACTCAGGCGGGGCTGTACTCAGCTCCCTGCCAGCCCCAGTCTGACCTCCTGACCACTTCTACAAAATGCAGCCCTGCATGACTGCACTCCTGAGAGGCCATTGCTAACCCTTCAGCCCTGAGGAATGATGAGGACACATTGTGAGCACTTCAAATCCAATTGTCTCTGTACTTCTAGGGTTCAGGACAGGCCAGGAATAATATAGACCAGAGCAGATGTGTGTTGGTTTATGAATGGAAATTGAAGGAATATAGCTGTAGAACTGTAGAATATGCTCCATGCCATTTTTTAGGGGTGGTAATGGGTTTATACTGACTCATCCCACTGTATCCTTGAACTGGTACCCAGACCTCAGGAGGCTTGGTACAGCATCCCTTGCATGCCTCACCATTTTCTTCCTCAGGCACTCTGCAAACAACTGCCCACCAGCAATCAGTGCAGCTGCGTTTGCTTTCTCAACAGCGTCAGATGGGCGCGAAGGTGCACACTGGGGTTATAGAGCACTGCCTTCTTGTAGCAGCCACCACACAAGTGTGGTGACAGGGTGTATGCAGAAACAGAACAATAATAGTAAGAGGCCTCTCTTTACAGGCCATACAGGCCTCGCAAGGGGTGGGGGACAAATAAGACAGTGATGAGGCTTGTGTGCACACAGTTCATTTCTACCCAGGTACTGGCAAGTGTTCACTTCTGAACCCCTGCCAGCCACGCAGGCAGAAGTTTCTGCACATTTTCCAGGCATCTCTGCTGCCAGGTAACTGGCAGCCCAGCTCCCCTCTCTGTCTTCAGGTACTGGCATGAAGTCCAGCTGTCACCTGGACGTTGACTCTGCTCAGGTGACTCTGCTCTCGGGGCAAAGCACTGTGGTCCTTGTCAAGGATCTGACCAGAGTCTCAATGTATATATAATGTATTGAGCCCAAACAGGCTTATTTTTTATTTTATTTTTTAAACTTACTAGAATGATATTGGTTAATATGATTATATAAATTTCAAGTGTACAGTTCTGTGATACGTCATCTGCACACTGCGTTGTGTGCTCACCACCTGGAGTTAAGTGTCCTCTCCTTACCACGTATTAGAACCCCCTCTACCCAATTCAATGCCCCCCACTCGCCCCCACCACTGCTCTCCTTCTAGTAAGCACCATTCTCCTGTCGGTGTCTATGGGGTATTGTTCATTTGTTTTTGCCAAGCAGGCTCATTTAATTCATTTTCTTTTTGCAAGCTGGGCTTCCCTACCAGATGAAAACCAATGAGCTCACAAATGTCACCAAACTGGACACCTCACTGTGGCTCAGTTTCCCCTTTGTAAGTGTGGCTAATGATAGTGCCTATTTCACGGGTTGCAGTTACAGGGACATTATACCTACTGGCTGGTACAAAGTCTTCATTTTCTTCACTTCCAGCCTGGGAGTCTCACCGTACAGGAACTATACACAGGGCGATTTCTGCTGGGGAAAAGGTGTGGTGGAGAATATTGTACCCAAGAAAAGAATTTGGTCAGCCCACCATTCCGATGAAGTAGTTCCTTCGTGCCAGGTCCTACGGGCAGAGGATGAGAAACAACTGACAGTGGCAGGCAGACACATGAGTCAACATGCGTGACGATACCACTCAGTAAGTGCAGTGGCAGCGGTAGCCTCCAGGCGGTGAGACCCTGATGCTGCCTGGGGCTGTGAGAGAAGCTTCACGTGCCAGCTAATGCTCAGGCTGGTGCAGAACAGAAAGCTCTTGAAAGACAGATGGGAAACGTGTTCCAGGAGAATTGGCATCAGAGTTAGATGAACACTGGCTTAACTTGAGTCGCAGGATCACCAAGTGATTGAGAACTTAATTTTGGAACCAGAGAGACTCTGAACTTGCACCTTAGCACTGCGCCATAATAACTGGGTCACCAGGAGCCAATTTCTAAACCTCTGTAAGCCTCGGCCATTAAATAGAGATAGTAGTACCTGCCTCAAAAGATGGTTTTCAAAAGTAAAGGAGACAATGCACACAAAGTGTTTAGCATGGCACTTCACACACAGGAAATGATTGTAATAGCAAACGTTTACTAAGCACCTTCTCAATGTATCTTCTGTGTTATTAGTATTATCTAGGAAATGAGATATGCCTGGCTAATGAGACTAATTTTATCATTAGCAGGAAAGAACTCTGAGAGAGTTTAAGGAGCAAAGTTGGTCATATCTGATTATTAGAAAATAACTTCCAGATAGTGGTAGAGTCGAGGGTGGGCTGTAAGGAAGGAACCTACAGACACGATGATTATCAAGGAAGCCACAGGGGCAAGGGACACTGACCATGCTCTTGGGCAGCAGTAAGCAGGAAGGAAAGAAAGGAGACCAACCCCAGTGGTACCTGGAAAGAACAAATAAGAGGGTATGGTGACTGATTCAGGTAAGGTGGGACAGGGTGGTGAGAGAAGGTCACAGAATAATTCCCAGACTTCTGAGAAGTAGAAGGAGCAAGTTTGGATGGAAAGGTGTTGAGATCAGCTCTGGTCGTACTGAGGGTGCTCCTAGGGGAGAGGCCAATTGGTCAGTCTGGGGGCCCAAAGAGATGCTTAGAGATGTAGAGATGTTTAGAGGAGCTATCACGACCAGGAATTCATACACAGTGAAGATGTAAGTCATGGGTGGGTACATGCTACTGATGGAAAACTAGCAGAGTTAAGAGACTCCCTGGAAACAGCTGTGTACAAAGGATGGGCAAGAGAAAGGCTGCCACAGTGGAGAGAAAGCAGAAGTAGGGAAATGAGAAGCTGGGGCTGTCATGGAATTTTCAGGGAGAGGATGCAAAATGCAACAACAACAAGACCAAGTGAGATGCAGACAGAACAGTGGCCAATAGTTGGGCAATGACGTATGGGGCGAGTTTCAGGGGCATGGAAGTCAGACTTCCAGGAATTAAGGAGAAAATAAAAGGTAGAGATAAATAAAATCTATTCTTTTAAGAAACCTGGCTTTGAAGGATGAAATAAAATACATAGCAATAGTTAGAGGGGATATGGAGTCAGAGGAGGGTCATTTTAGTTAAATATGAAAGATACAAGAATAAGAAGAATGAGCTGATAAAAAAAAGAGAAGAATATGCTTGTTTTCTGAAACTTTCCTTGGACCTTATCTCATTTCACCTAGTCACCATCTCTTCCATTTTCAGCGGCTCTTTGTCCCTCAGCTGCCAGGCCACACTTCAGAGGCTTCTGTTTTTCTGACCCTTGAGGCCTGCCCCCGCTTTGACACAGCTTGGCAGTGTAACCCTAGCCCCACACACCACAATTTCAGTATGCGATGTTGTTAATGTCACTTCATCCCAATCCTGTCCCTTTGAGACTCCCAGGGTGGGCCAAAGCAGGGGGCAGGCAGTTCTCTGGAGACCACTTGATTCCTGGGCTCCTGATGTTTGTTTTTCCAGAAGCTACTATGTGTCTGCAGTTGAGCAATGCCCCACAGGGCACATCCACTGTACAAGACAAGCTGAGCATTCCTGGTAGCTGCAAGAGGTGAACACACCTCACATGCCAGCTCATTCACAAATGTTCTACCCTGATGTTATACAGGTAGGTTCTTCCCAATTGCCTAGCTCTCTGCAGGTCCAGAGAGGAATCTGGTCAAGCCACCAGAAACCTGGTGCCACAAGTGGAGAAGAAGAAAGCCAGACTGCACATCCAGTGGGCAGGTATGGCAGGGTACCCAAAGCATTCTGTATTTGTGAACACATCTAGCGAGACACACCAGCCCCGAAGCTCATCTTCAGTTCTCAGACCCCATTTAGGGCTTAGACTTTAAAGGTAGGGTATAGAAAGGTGTGAATGTCTGAGAACAATTTGGGGTGTGAATAAGAGAGACTGTTTCTTATTCCAGACAGGGATTAACACAGGGTCATCTGATGCCAGACTGTGAGTCAAATTGTCCAAGTCACATCTACGCCTGAGGGAATGGGTGCAGCAAAGGCACTCCCTCCTAACAGGGTGGTCTCGTGAACTGGGCAAAGGAAAAGGGGTTGGGAGACAGGCGCTGTCTTCACTACTCATGCTTCCCCCCAGCATCGCCTCCCTGAATGGAGACCCAGAGCCTCACTGTCCCTGGAAGTTCCACATTCACAGATCTGCCTCATCTGCCTCTCCCCTCACCATCCCCAGGAAATAGGACAGCTATAGAATCTGCTCCGAGGCATTTTCATAAGGATGGCGGTGTTACATATGATACTATATCCTGTGTAAGTAGTGGTGCCACAGCTTCTAATTTCTGCAGAACACAGGAACATATTCTCCAAGCCCCAAGCCAAGACACACACACATACAGAGCCATCACCTTGCAGTGAATTTCAGCAGGTCTCTCTTCCCAGGAAATAAATTTAGGCACCACTGAGACCCATAGATCCCAATCAACTGACAGCAGAAGTATAGTCATTACATATGGGTTTGCACATCTAATGCACACCGCCGTGATCATCCCTGCCCCCAAAGGCTGTATGTGCACCTTTGAATCTGTACCTACCTTTTACTTTATGAGTCCACATACATTTAAGTGGTAAGTTCCAGTTCTGAGCCAGTGCTGTCCAATAGAAATTTATGTGACTATGTTCTATACCCACACAGTACAATATGGTAACCACTGGCCACATGTGGCTACTAAGCACTTGATATGGGTGGCTGCTGCAATTGAGGAACTGAATTTTAAATTTTATTTCATTTTAGTTAATTTAAATAGTCCTATATGGCTAATGACTAACATATTGCATGCCCCAGCTCTAAATAATTCCAACCAAGTGGACTCCAGTGCTGGAGTACAAAATGGAGCCTTTTCGGCCCCCCAGGGGCAAAGGGGAAGGTGCTGGGGGACAGGGGCTGCCTTCATTGCCCAGGCTTCCTCTTGACCATCACCTCTCCTGATGCAGGAAGGTAAAGGGGTTAGCCAAAGAACATATGTGCATAACCCACAGGCACAGACAACAGGGTGGTGATGGCCTGAGGGAAGGGAGAGGTGGGGCTGGGTGGAGGAGGCCACAGGGAGAGAAATGAGGACATCTGTAATAATGTAAGCAATAAAAATAAAGTTTTAAAAAAAAAGATACAGCCACACTGTCACCTGGAAGATCTCTAGGCTGGATGAAGACACATTGAATGTTGACTGAAGATGTATTGGGCGGGCTCACTAACCTCTCCAAGGGCAACCACTGGCAGCATGGTCAGAAGCAGCTGAAGATGAACTTGAGGATGAGGCAGGGGCAAGACCAAACCTAATGAGGTCCTACTGGGGTATAGGATATAGAAATGAAGCAAGAGGTGGGGTAGAGATGGAGGTGGAGAGGGAAGCTCTGTCTCTGTGGGTTCAGAAGTTTCTCTTCTACCCCATCACTGCAAATTATACTTGCTTCTTTTTAAAGAATTTATTTATTTATTTTTAGAAATAGAGGAAGGGAGAGAGAAAAGGAGAGAAACATTCATCTGAGAGAGAAACATTGATGGGTTGCCTCTTGCGTGTGCCCAGACTAGGAACTGAGCAGCAACCCAGGCATGTGTCTTGACCAGAATCTAACAGCGACCTTTCGCTCTGCTAGACGACACCAAACTCACTGAGCCACTCCAGTCAGGGCTCATCACTAGATTTTAATGAAAGGACCATTAAGCATCTCCTAGAGGAGAGCAAACTTCTCACTCTGCAGAGTAATAAACTGAGGTCTGGAGAGGTAAATGAGTTGTCCAGCGTCATATGTTGAATCTGTAGCAAAATCAGGACCAGAACTGGGTCTTCCACCCTCTCACCCGCAGGTGCCGTCCTCCCACCCCCAATCAGCTCCACTAAAGGAAGGCAGAGCTACGGAAGGAGAAATGCAGGTAGACAATGAATAGACAGAGAGAGGCCCAGAAGAGGCACCAGCGCAGAGAGAAGAAGTTGTAGCCAGAGCCCTCCTGGGCCTTTGGCTTGGAGGCATCACAGAAGGTGTAGGTGGTCGCCTCCTCTTCCAGCAGCTTCTGGCTGGGCTTCCAGTGCACGATGCCCTCCTGGCAGGCCTCACAGAACTCGCTGCGGTGCGGCCCGCTCTCCGGGCGGCTGGCCACGTGGATGCGGTATTGGCCAGCGTCCTCGTCGTAGCATTTCTCGCGCAGGCTGCTGATGAGGTTGTCCACCAGGCTCTCGATGTTCTCCTCCAGCATGCTGGACTCGTCCAGCCGCGCGGTTCCACACTGGTAGCACAGCTGCTTGAAGACGCGCATGCGCACCGAACCCGTTCGCTGTGTGCGGTCCAGGTGCATGTGGAAGAGGATGACCACGTGGGACGACTGCCAGGTGTGCCAGCACCAGGAACAGTGGAACCTGAAGAGATAGGGGAGGGGGAGAGGGAGAGAGAAGATGGCCTCCCTCCTAGCGGCAGCTTGCCCTGGAGGAGTCTGAAAAGAAAGGGCCCCGTGTGCCTGTGCGCTGGGGCTTGTAGGGAGAAGCAGTGTTTACTGCCTGCTGGCTTCCTTAGCACTTGAGCCTGCCAGCTCCACCTCCCAGGTTGGCTCCTGGGGACCTAGAGCAGCGCAGCATCCTCAGGAGCCTGGTGCAGGAGCCATCTACCTTCCCGCTGTGTTCTCCAGCCTGCCATCTGTGCACCAGTGGGCGGCCCCGGCTCTCTCAAATCCTAATGTGCTCAGGACGGGCACTGGATGTTGCAGTGTTTACTCCCCTAATCTGGGCCTTACTTCTCATCTGTGAAATGCAGGGGGATTGTGTCCAGTAAGGAGGGTCAGACCTCCCGTGACTCTGGTAAGGGGGATGACCAGCACATCTCACTCTAGCGTATGCCTGCTCTAGGGAGAAGAGGAGATCCCTCTAACTGTGCCACGCACAGACCACCCAGAGTCCACCAGTTGGACAGGTGAATGGGGTGAATGGGTGAGAGGCAAGCAGGAGGAGGACAATAGACTTTGGTCCCCCCTCCTTCACGAAGAACACCCTCTGTCCTTTGGCCTATCCTCCCTACACCCCACTCCACCCTGCAGTGGAAACTGGAAAAGTGGATCCTGCTCTGCACCCCTTCCACATATGTGCATGCCAACACTTACCATGTTTTCTAACCTGGGGTCCCTAGAGTCCCAGCCTCTGGAAACAGGGAGGGAAGTGGCCTGGGGCTCATCTAACCACCCACCCCTACAATACTTTCACACCTTCGATGACACAGCCCTTGTTACCTCCAGGAAAGCTCTTTCTATCCCTGAGATGAACCTCTCACAGGCCCTTATTCCAGAGGCTTCACAGGCAGCCAAGGATCTATTGGGCTGAGTCTGCCCTCGCTGCTTACCCACTCTGGGGAAGGACCAACAAATACCACAAAGTG
The DNA here is from genome assembly GCF_021234435.1 of Artibeus jamaicensis. Classification (NCBI taxonomy): domain Eukaryota; kingdom Metazoa; phylum Chordata; class Mammalia; order Chiroptera; family Phyllostomidae; genus Artibeus; species Artibeus jamaicensis. The sequence continues at coordinate 3,391,233 of NW_026522046.1, read as the reverse complement.
CCACGCAGCCCACGCTGTGCAGTGGAGATGACGCCAAGCCTGCCCCTGAACCCTGCAGCCCACACCGCACACAAGCACAGAACTGTACCTAGCACAGCCCAAACAGGAATGTCAGGGAGAGCAGTCTGATTGGGCCTGAGCCACAAGGGTCCTTCCCTCCATGCTGGCCAGAGCTGCAGGGAACCAGGACGTGTGTCCCGGGCTTAGAGGTAGAGTGAGCCTATGCACAGGATAAGGACAGAGCACAGTGGAGCAGCAGTCCTGCAGCCCTGCCTGAGGCCAGGTGGGAGACACAGGTCACCAACCAGAAATAGGACCAGCTGATCCCAGAGGCAAGGGAGCTCGGCCTCTAAATTCTGGGGCCATTGTGCCCAAGTTTCCAGCCCTTTGCACTCCTCCCACCAGCCAGCTTAGAGACTTCATGTTTTCAGCCTCCTCCTTCCACATCTTCTTACATCGAACCAATTCAGAGTTGTTTCCTAACTGCCCACCCCCCAGCCAAACCTCAGATCTTACATCCCAAATATCAGACCCAGCAGTAGGGGGCCTTAAGGATCAGCAGGCTTTCATTTCACTGAGATGAAACAGAAGCACCGAGAGAAGGAGAGCTCTCTGCACACGGCCAGTCAGACACAGCCAGGACCCAGCACACAACAGGTGTCCGACACCTGTCTCTTGAACAGATTTGAACTGAATTGAACCAACCAACCTCCGCCTCTCTGTCTTTTGTCCTAAAGACAGGTTCACTCTGATAGTTACAGGTCTTGGAGCAAGAACACAAATGTAAACTCCCCATCCACAGTCTGTCTCCTGTTCTCACTGTCCTCATCACCTGAGGGCACCTGAGGGGCTTCACATACAAAACATGTCTGAACACCCTATGCGTCTGCACCCCCAGGACACAGCCACCTGTCGGCCTCCCAGGGACCTAAGAGCACTGTCCGTCTTTGAATGGATGGACCCAGGAAAAAGGCCTGCACAGACCCTGGAGATGAGTGTGAGGTAGCTTGGGCAGGGAAGTCTGTGGTCCCTATATCACATCACGGTGTAGAAGAGGGAAAGGCAAGTGGGCTTCAGGTGGATGAGTCTCCTTTGCCTTAGGACTCCTGGTGCTAATGGCAGACACACGGTTCCTATAAGGCATGCAATGCTGGGCCCTATAGACCTATGGGAAATCCCACCTAAAGCTAAGTCTTTTTGTCACAGACTCCTAGATAATAGAGCTGAAAGGGACTTGATTGATCATTTAAGGCCACCCCCTTATTTTGCAAATGTGAAAACTGAGACCCAGAAAGGGAAAGTGACTTGCCCAAGTGCACAGAGTTAGCCAGGTAGACAGTACATGTTTTATATTCACATCAACCTGGATGGAGCTGACGGAACAGACCTCGGACCCGAGCATCAGCTCCCACCCCTCGGCTAAGGCTTTCCCTAGCAGACCTTGTGGCCTCCTCCCCTCACTTCCCACCACTCTTTAAGAGATTACGAAAATAAGAAAACTCTTAAAATGTCACAGATTTCAGGGGCACTGAAGATATTATAGCTCTTTAATTACTGTGGAAAACAAGGAGAGGAATACAACTTGCCAGGGTCACCCCAGAAGCCAGCGATACAGCTGGGATTGGAACCAAGGCCTCTTTGACCTACCTCACAGTTTCTCCTCTGCCCCCTACCCTGACCTGACAGCCAGAGGGGGCTCCCACACCCCTCTGCCTCTGCTTGTAAGGTGCCCAGGGCTGTGTTCCAGGCGCTGTCTGCAGGGCCTGCTTTCTAGGCCTCTCACCTGCCTGAGGCATGCAATTCCAGGTACTGCTTCCAGCCAGGGGCCAGCTCACTGGGCTTGAGGTTGGGGTCTATGATGAGTTCCCAGCTGTCAGCCGGCTTTGCCACCTCCATCTTCTCATAGAAGACTTTTTTCCACTCACACGTGGTCAGACTGGTAGACATGGCCCTGCTGGCAGGGGTGGAAGTTTGAGCTCCACCTGAGTGAGAATGCAGAAGCAGCCCAGGCAGGTACAGAGCGGTTCGGTCTCTGTGGTCTGAAAATACTCATCACTGGGACCAGGAGGAAACAGGACCCAGCCACCGCCTTTGTCACCTTGGAGCCTGTTACCATGGCAGCCGGGCAGGGGGCCAAAAGGCAGGGCTAAGGAGGAGAGAGGACTCCAGGGAGACTTCTGGGGCCCTGAGCTGAGCTTGGGAGGCAGGGCTGGGTGTTAACACCAACTAAATAAAGCAAGCAGGGGGTGGGAGGCTCAGCCCAGACCAAACTCACCCTGGCTTCCAGGAACCTGCAGGAGGCAATGACAACTCAGCGGCCCTGCTTCACCCTACTGCCCTTCCAGGCATTCTCCCCGTCACGGGCCATGGCAACTCTGCCACCCTAGGGGGCCAAGGAGGAACAAGGATGGAGAGATGCAGAGCCTGCAGCATCTACACCCCAGTTGAGCTGGGGCCGTCGTTAACTACATGCCAGGCACTAACTGCCTGACCTGTGTGCCATCCCAGGCTGGGGTTAGCTTCATCCAGATCAGGAAACTACACAGCTCTATGTAGCTCATCCAAGACTCATTTGAATCTCATGAGTCTCCAAAATGAATCTCATTTGTTCCTTTATCACAGTGCTGTTGAGCTCCCAATGCATGGGGACCAAGACAGAAGTGACACGGTGCTTCTGCTCGGGGAGATCTGAGAACAGTTAGTGAGATAGAATGTAATTTACCCTGCTGTGAAAAGCACAGTAATAACATTTTAGATTCATAGAGTCATAGAATTATTGAAACTCATATTTGGTGCCTGGTCCCAGGCCACCCTGAGGCAGTTGCTGGAGGAACAAATTTGTTCTGGGTTGCAGGGTCCTGCTGCCAGCACTGCTGTTAAGAGGCAAGGCAGTAGGGTACCCACAACTCCCCAAGGCCCAATTTAAAGACTTCAGAGACTAGGAGGGAGCTTGACCACAAATTTGCATAATCCAAATGAAGACACAGTCACAAGAGGGAGAAAGGCAACCTCAGCAGGGAAATGACTAGGTGATTTGGCAGCTTATTCCAAGTCTGCCCCAATGTCTGTGTGGCCTTAACATCTGGTCACTTCCCCCACGGACTTTGTTTCTCTCACCTGCACAGGCAGTGCCGTGCTGAATGACATCTGAGGCGCGCTCTGTCTGTGGTTGGTCTCCAGACACCTGGAGGAACACGGAGCGAAGATGACGCAGAAATGAGAAGGGATGCCGGGAACCACAGGGCAGCGTCCAGAGTTGAGCTGCAGACCTGGCACTTGCGTCGGGCAGTGTTTGCATGAGGTGAAGTCGGAGACAAGACCATCGGGTTTTCTCTGGGAGTGGGGAGAGGTTACCTGCTAGCTTTGCGCTGACGACCTCAGAAGGGACAAAATTATAAGTTAGAGCCCTAGACGGACAGCTCTAGAAAGGATCTTTCTTTTTAAAAATGTGAATTTTAATTAAATTCTCTACCTCTTAATCTAATTCTCTTGGCAGTGAATCACTACATCTGAAGTTCGGAAATGGGAAGCGAGTTGGCCCAGGCCTCAGGACTGGGCTGCTCCCACCGTCCTGGGTCAGCTGCCACCCCAGGTGAGGCCCAAGGGCCCTAGGTTCCCACGAATGGGATGAACTGAGGAACTTAAGGCCTTAAGATCCAGTCATAATCTGCACATGCAAGGAGTAAATCTCTGAGAAACACTGTTTCATTGTTCCCAGAACAAATGACAAAGAAAAACAAAACAAAACAAAACAAAAAAAGGGAGGGTCAGAGTTGGCAGGATTTACCTGTTTGGTTTCGCCCAAGTGATGCCATCCTCCATAGTCCCAGAACTAGGTTTAATTTAGAGTGGGAGCCCTCTAAGCAGGAACAAATACAGTTTACCTTTCTGTTCAACAGCTCTGCTTTCTCTAAAGAAAAATCTCGTTTGTGATACAACTAATGAATACGGTTACCACTTCAATTTTCTGAAAATGCAGGGTGGAAGGAGTGAGGGGGGGGAATGGGACAACTGTAATAGCATAATCAATAAAATATATATATTTTAAAATTTTGAAAATGTCACTGGGTTTTTATAGAAGCTAGAGTTAAAAGCTTACTAAGGCGTATATGCATATAGCTGTAGCCACATTGCATGCTGGCAGATTTGTTATACATTGCTGGCATATTGTTAATTCATATAATACTTTTTAAAATATAGGAATTTTTATTTTTTTATAAAATAAAACACTATTAATTATATTCTGCAAACAAAGCTAACAAAGGAGAGGGGGATCAGAGAACTAGTTCCCTCTCCAATTTGGAATGATGGCTTGTAAATGCTTTTGTAAAGTGTCCATTCCTCAAATGTTAGTTATTAGAATAATATAGAGAATGTCAGTTCAGAGCCCAAAATAGAAAAGCAATGAAGAGCTGGGGGGAGTGTAAGTAGATAGCACCTGGGGGGGTTGAAAACGCTGTGTATTGCTTACCCCAGAGATTTTAACACATGGTCTTGGGGGTGTAAATAATACCACCTCAACCCACCCCAGTCCTGAGAAAAAACCGTGGTTGCTACTGCTGGGAATACAGGATGGAAAGCAGGCATCTTGGGGCCAAAGAGGAAGAAGGAGGAAGGAGAGGAGGAGGAGGAGGGGGAAGAGGTTGAGAAAAACTGAATGAGTAGTTCAGAATATTTCTAAATTAAGAAAAAAAAACAGGAGAAACACAAGCTATGTTTGGTCTTTCCCTATTTCTCCACAGATCAAAGGTGCATGGGGAGGTGCCACTGGGCAGATCTGAAGTCCGCAAGGGATCTTTTTCAAGAGCAGTGAGGAAGGCCTCTCACCCCCAGGGCACAGTGCTCAGAGGCAGCTCAGAGGCTCCAAGCTCTCCGGTGGGGGGCGACCTCTGCCCCCGGGGGTGTTCACATGGTCAGAACAGTTCACGATGTTCAAGCAGTGTGTGCAGTGAAACAGCTCCCGGGGGAATGGCCTGTTGCTCTGCTGCCGGTTTTCTGCAGCCAGAACGAGGCAAATTCTATTCTTGCTGGGCTTCAAGGGTCCAAATTCTATTGTCCATGGCTTAGGCACCCCAAAGTTTCTATTAAGGGTGGCCACATCTACTGTCACTTTTTTCAAAGCCTTATTATTCTAGGCAGAGACTTGGTGAAGAATTGTCACACTCTTTATGGGAAGTACATAAATCAAAAGGGTGGGGTGGGGATATGAGCACTCCCTGAAAGGAAAAAAAAATAATAGCATGGGCTGAGTAATTGATGTAGTGGTTCAGGAAGGAAGAATATCAGTTCTTCCGTGAGAAGAGACAGTCAGGCTCAGGGGCCTGGGGATGCTTTTAGAAGATGCGGCCTATGCTGGCTTCTACCCATGAGGTTGAGGGCCTCCACCAGAGTTTCTCAGTGATACCTAGAAAACCTGCCAGTTTCTGAGGAGCTGAGGCTACAGACACACACACACACACACACACACACACACACACACACACCCACGACTCCCCTTGGGACTGTACTACAGATCATGGCAGAACAAAAGGGAAGCACGGGCAATCTGAGGCCAGCTCTCCAAGCTTCCACTCTCAAATAACATTAGTCACTTTTTCTCACATTTCATTGACCGAAGCAAGACCCCCAGCCAACCCTGCAATGGGGCAGGGAAGTATATCTTGCCAAAGGTGGGTGGGGCACTTTGCAGAGGGGTACCGAATGTTTCAACAATAATAAAATCCATTACAGCACCCACATGAATGATGGCATCGTCCTGGAACAATGGAGCTACATGGGTTCTGTGATACAATGTAGTCAGTCACCCTGGGTTTGGTTCCGACTCTTCTTTGAACTGCTCTGTGGACGCAGTGTCCTATCCTGGTGTTACCGATCAGGGGACCAAGGCAGGGGCAATTATTGGCCCACCCAGGAATGATAAAACTGTTACAGAACACAACACACACACAGGGCCAAGGGGGTCACGATATATGATTACCGAAAGGACCCCCTTCCAGGTTCGTTATGTTTGCCACCAGATAGGAAAGACATCTCTCAATGCCAGAGATTTGTGAAAAGGAAAGGAAATGTTTATTTAATGCTATACAGACTTAAAGAAGTGACCTAATGTCTTCACTAAAATATCAAAGTCCTTTAGGATATCCACAGCCGCCCGCAGTGCTCCCTTCTCCCCCCGCCCTAATTCAGGGTACTGTAACTCTGGAAAAGAAGCACACGTCTGTGTTTCAGGCTGCTGGCACCGTCAGTGATGTTGCCATCCAGGCAGTATCCCTAATTACTCCAAAGCCATGTGGCACCTTCTCATGGTCTACTGGCAAGAGTTCTTTCACCCTTCTTCCAGGCAAAGTCTCTCCTGCTTCCCAGGCCATGCAGCCAAAGGGAGCACCCCAAAGCTGCGTGGTCCTCTTTTACCAAAGCTGTGGGGGTCTGCACTCTGGCCAAACCGCGTGGATCTCTCCTCTCCTCCAAAGCTTCAGGGACGGGGGTCACCACTCTGCCAAAGCTGAGTGGTGGTTCTCTGCTAAAGCCGCATGGTGGTCCCCCCTACTAAAGCTGTGGGGGTCCCCACGCTGGCCAAGAGCACGTGTCTCTTTTCTTAATGGCTGCTGAGTCTAAGTTTAAATCCTCGCAGGAATCCTCCCCTGCAGCCCCATTTCTGACTCCTCCCACAATTAACTACACTTGCCAGCAGTCCTGTATTATTCCAAGTTCACTGGGCTGCCGTGGTGAGTCTGTGGCCTCATGTCATGGAGCCAATCTTCTCCAAGCTCTCACACAGGCGCTGTCACCTGGGGGGCCTACCCCCCTCCCCCCCCACGCCTCTCCCCCCTTACATTTTGGGAAGCGATCCCTGTCCATCCCCCTGGATGGAGCATAGCCACAGCTATTTAACATATCTATGCAACCAGTTAAAGGCTAGAGATATGTTAAATGACCATGACAAGGGTTAGCTGCAAAGCTGTGGCTGTACAAAACAGCCCTGCATGTTCCTGCTCCATGTGTCCCTTCCCCCAACTCACACCTGAGGAGGATGGGGTGAAGACATGTTACATGTCTTTCTAATATTTCCTAGACATCTTGAGTTCTGGACCTCATTCCAAATCCTTTTTGGGGCCCCCCTCTTGGCTGCACCCTGTTACACTAGGACCACCTATCCTAGATTCTCCGGGAAGGTCTGCATTTCGAGGCTGCTGCCCTTATTTCTCTAAAAGTACATGCAGTTTGAAGCCCATGGGAAACTGGGGTCGGTACATATAATAATAATCAACAAAATAAATCACACACCACCACAACTGTTCCAGAGGGCATCATCTTTGAGGTCGGCAGCAAGGTTGCTACTCTGATTTCCCTATTTGGAGGACAGGATTAGAAGGACCAGGCTTTCAGATGACTACCAGTTTTAAAATGCTTCTCAAAATGTTACTTCTAAAAGCACTAGTGATGTGACAGAAGGGTAAAGCACCATTAGACTGAAACAGGTCTTACCGTGCATGTCCTTTACAATTCCCGTTAGACATTAATTCCAGTAACACAGGAGCCATGTAATCTGTCTTCACAGGTGGGACTGCAGGGGACCTGTGACATTTGAGGAAACCACAAAGGAGATGAGGAGGAGAGTCACGCGAACACGAGGAAGAGCGTTTCTGTCAGGGCAACAGCAGGCGCAAACTCCGCGTGTCAGATTCCCGAGGCTGCCGGAACAACTCACTCTAAACCTGGTGCTAAAACAACAGAAATGTGTTCTCTCGACAGTTCCGGATGCCAGAAGTCTGAAATAGGTTTCACTGAGGCAGGACCAAGGGCCACCCTCCCTCCAAAGCCCTAGAGAAGAACCCATTTCTTGGCTCACGTCCCTCCAGTCGCCAAGGCCAGCATCTGGGAACCGCTCTCTGCTCTGTCTTTGCATCGTCTTCTCCTCTGTGTGTAGTAGGATCTCCCTCTGCCCTTGTCTTACAGGTGCATGTGATTACATGCAGGGACCACAGGATAATCCAGGAATTGCGCATCTCAAGATTGTTAGCTTAATCCCACCTGCAAAGACCCTTTTTGTGTAAAAGGTAACACTCACAGGTGCCAGGCACTAAGATGTGGTGATCTGGGGGAGCCAGCTCTCAGCGTCCCATGGCCCCTCAGTGGGAGTGCGCCTTCTGCATCCAAGGAACAGTGATGAGGCCAGTGGGGCTGGAGCTGAGCAAGCCAGTGGGGAGAGTGGGAGGAGATGAAACAGCTGAGCTCAAGCCGACAGCCAGATCTCACAGGGCCTGCTAGGCCGCTTGTGTCAGTGAAAAGGTGTACAACGGCTGAGTTGCATGACATAACCTAAGTTTTAATACAATCACCCAAGTGCCCTGTTACAAATAGACTGCAGGGAATGATCAAAGATGCAGTGGGGGTGAAGGGAGTGGATTAGGGACTATGATGCTATTCAATACAAGAGAAGATGTGTTTTGCCCCGGGTGACAGTGTGATGTGGTCAGACTCTGGTGATAAAGCCAAATTCTTCACATATTTTAACAAGATGTACCAAAAAATCAAATGATACCTATGAGAGAAAGAGAGAGATGCTCCCTACGTATTTGATCTGAGCACCCGAGTACCCATTTCTGAGGCAGAAAGGAGAAACAGGTTTTTGAAGGAGATCAAGAGAACATGTTGTTCAGAAGATGTTAAAGTCCGAGAAACTCAAGTTGATATTCAAGTTTGTATCCAGTTTAATTGCTTAATTTATTGTACTATAAAGGTTTCAGAGCTCTTACTTGTAATACTTACATGGCAATAACTTGCATTATTGATTCTTATTTGGTAACAGCATTCAATTACTGGAGGGTAAAGGAAGATTTTAAAAAATACAAGTAGCCTAATCCCCATAGTGACCCCAAGAGTCTTTCACACCCCTTGTCTGTAGTGACTCCACTTACACTTGTTATGTTCATTTGTCTGTGGGAATCCTTGCTGGTTGAACACCAACTGGTTTTCATTGTATATAATGGACACAAAACTTGTAGCACTGTTACTAAGAACCTTTCAGATGTGGCCCTTGGAACTCTTGGTTTTAAATTTAAGGCAATCTACCATGAATTTCAAAATTATAGACCAAGTAGAATATGATGACACTTGTTCTTAAAACACTTCTTTTTAGATGTACCCAACTCAGCCTCAAATGTGCTACATCTTTTATCAATAATCTTGTCTTAATCTCGCAGTTTTCACATTTATCTTTCCTTCTTTGCAACACTACCAAACTTTTCCTCTAGGAATGCAAGGTGCTTGGATAAATATGTATCCCACATATATTTGAAAGAAGCTTCCAGAAGGGATGATGCATGAATAAACCCCTTGAAGAACAAGAAATTGACAGCTACCCAAAAAGGAATTAAATGTATTTTAAGCAGGGGAAATGATCTGCCAAGATTTGGAGGATGAAATGACCTAAAATCATTCTTGAAACTCCCTATCCATCATTTATACATGTCCATCAGGGAACAGTGGTAACAGTTGAGGCCTGAGAGATATGTGGGTTATGAAGGACTTTTAAATGTCATGCAAAGAGTTAAGAATTTTGTCTTAGAGAAAATGTGGAATCACTGAATTGCTTTAAATTTCAACTTCCCAAACAGATTTGCATATTGATAATGGCTCTGTAAGGGTGTGTTCTCTCTACTTTTCCCCATGAATTGGCTGGTGCTTAGTTAGCAGTGCTGTTCCCAAGATACTCTCGCCTTGGGTTCTGATTACTTCTAGCTTTTGCAAATCCAGATGCCTCTTTAGGAGGAATAGGAAGGATCTTAACTCTACTCAAGCAAGGGACATAAAGGAGAGAAAAAACAAATGGGATTACATCAAAATAAAAGGCTTCTGCATGGCTAAAGAAAACAGCATTAAAATGATAAGAGAACCAACCATATGGGAAAACATATTTGCCAATGACAACTCAGACAGGGGTCTGATCTCCAAAGTATATAAAGAACTCAAGCAACTCCACTCTAAGAAGACAAGCAACCCAATTAAAAAATGGGCAAAGGACTTGAACAGACACTTCTCCAAGGAGGACATACAGAGGGTTTAGAGACATATGAAAAGATGCTCAGTATTACTAGCCATCAGAGAGATGTAAATTAAAACCACAATGAGATACTACTTCACACCAGTCAGAATGGCCATCATAAGCAAAGCAACAAACAACAAGTGTTGGAGAGGTTGTGGAGAAAGGGAACCCTAGTTCACTGTTGGTGGGATTGCAGACTGGTACAACAACCACTATGGAAAACAGTATGGAATTTCCTCAGAAAACTAAAAATGGAACTACCTTTTGACCCAGCAATTCCACTGCTAGGATTATATCCTAAGAACCCTAAAACCAATCCAAAAGAACCTATGCACCCCAATATTCATAGCAGCACAATTTATAATAGCCAAGTGCTAGAAGCAACCTAAGTGCCCATCAGTAAATGAATGGATCAAAAAACTATGGTACATTTACACAATGGAATTCTATGCAGCAGAAAGAAAGACCAGGCTCCTACCCTTTGTGACAGCATAGATGGAACTGGAAAGCATTATGCTAAGTGAAATAAGCCAGATAGTGAAAGAAAAAATACCATATGATCTCACAATTAACAGGAACCTAATCAGCAAAACGAACAATCAAGCAAAACATAGCCAAAGACATTGAAATTGAGAACAGGCTGACAGTGGGGAGCCTGTTCCCAGAGGGGAGAGGAGAGGAGATAATGAGGGGAAAAGGTGAAGGATTTACAGGAACAAGTATAAAGGACACATGGACAATAACAAGGAGGGGGGCGTGGAAACAGGGGAAGGAGGGGGGGATGCCTGGGGTGGTGGGGAGGGGTGGGGGAAAGGGCAGAAAACTGTGCTTGAACAACAATTAAAAATAAAAAAGAATAATAATAAATTATTACATATTTTAGTTAAAAACAACTTCATACAGAGCTCTGTTGTGCATGGCCAGCTGAGACCTACTGCATTAAGAGGATTGGAAAAATAGTTTATGATATGTGTACTGGAAAGCAACCATACTCAGAATTGAACAGAAAATGTTTTCTAATGAGTTTATAGTCAATAACCCTTTTATAGGCCATTTTTCCCAAAGGAGATTCATGAAGTAGGCCCACTGGTGCTCCTAAGTCTATCGGTCCATTAGGACTCATCTAATGAACACAGACATCCAGAGGATATCTGTATTGAAGTGCCTTAAGTCTCCTAGCTGATTTTTAAAAGATGAAATAGGAGGACAGGAAAATCCTCCTGTGGATTTATGCTGGTTGGCAGAGAAAAAGGGAGTTTGAAAATAATTTATACTAAAGAGTAAATTCTGTGATGATCAAGTAGACATGCAGGTACAAGAGACATAAAAGTTGCTTAACCTGTGTCCCTCCCTGCAAAGCAATTGAACAAAGTCCATGAAGGTGAGAAAACCCTAAGGCTTAGTCCAGAAAGGCTTTCACTGATGGAAACTGGTCAGAGTACAACACCAGACCCATGGGTAGCTGCAGTTTCCACCATGGGGAGCTGAGGTCATTCCTCCAAGAGACTTTACTTAATGTGAGACAGAGCAGAAGCTGCAATGGAGTTCATGCGACACCAGGAACTGGGCAAGGAAACATGTTATTTCCTCATCTTCAAAACTTTTGTTGAGAAGAAAATCCTAATATACCTCAGTTATAACATAAGTTAACAGTGATAGAGAGCTTGGTTTGCATCATGAGTGTTTCTAAGTACTTTGCGTATAGTGGTTCATTCACACGAGCGCTCCGTGAGGCCAACACTACATATAATTATTATCCCCATTACTTATAAGGAAACTGAGGCACGGAAAGGCAAAGTAATTTACTGGTGGTGACAGTTAGTGAGTGACAGCCCCAGAATTTTTATTCAGCCTGGCTGACTAACTACTGCATTCCTCCACCCAACTCATTGTAACATTTCAAACAAAAGCATATTAATGAATAAATGAAAGCCTTATATTTTTTCACCCTCTCTGACCTCATTTTTTTACCAAGTTATTGGTAAAAATTTAGAATTCATTCGATCATAAAATGTAGTCGATTAAAAGTGAATCATGATGTGTTTCAGACTCTACAATTGTTTAAAATGTTATATATCATCAATATTTTTAGTTTGGTACATGATTTATGAAATAGCAGGTCTTCTCCGGGAGTCTGTGTTGGCTCCTGAGCGCCCCCTTCTGGGACCAGCATCAATCAGCACCTCAGCAGCAGTAACGTCCCCCTGGGCACTGCACAGGCACTGCCTGCTAATTCGTTATAATATCGCCTCGGTGTGAAAATCACTACCAAAAGGAGGAAACTTTATAAAAAGTTGAAAAAGCAGTTAATTTGTGATGTGAGACCATGCTTTGGCAACTCACGATTCTTTCCAATTGTTATTTCAGCACAAATCCGAAAGCCTTTGCAAATATTTCAGAGTTTTTGACTCGGGATTCCTAGAAGCCTAGGAAATACTCTCCGGCACCGTCGAGGGTCTGCTCTATTGGCACAAAGCTCTCTGGGGACAGACAGCCAGGAGACTTCGGTCCTTGTCTCAAACGCGTGCCCACCCGGACCCATCACTCTCACTTCCTGAGCATGGATTTGCCCTTCGCAGATTTCAGGAGCGCCCACCTCACAGCCCGGCGCCCTGCTGAGACGGTGCGGGTGGGCTCCGGGTAAAGGAAGGCGCTCTCTCGGGCCGGGACACCGAGACCTGCCGCCCGCCCCCTGGGCTGTTTCTGCACAGCTGCGCCCCCTGCTCCTGTTCGCTTCTGTTGTCCGGGTCCCGCAGCTCCTTCCGCTTCGCTCTGCGTTCGTCCCCGAGGGAGTGGAGGCCGAGTCCACGGCGAGGACTGTTTTTTAATTTACTGGTAAACAGTCGTTGACTCCCTGACAGTGCGGAGTGTCGGGTGAGGCTCCGAGGCTACGGGGGCGACCAAAACCCCGTCCCTGCCCGCCTGGACTCCGTCTGGGGCGGCGTCGTATCGTCTTTGTTTACGGCCTTGAAACAATCGCACCTTCACTGCGCGACACCCTATCCCGCTCCCTTGCTGGACTGAACTCCTGCGCTCTTCTCTCGCCCGCAGGTTGTTTAGAGCTGGAGTTTTCTTTAATTTGCAGACAAATGGAATTTGTCCAGTTCCTTTTTTATTATTAATTTCGGACTTCATTGCATTGTCTTGAGAGAATGTAGTCTGTACGGCTCCAATCATTTGACATTTTCTGAGGTCACTGTTGTTTTTCTTTATTACCCTTCTCTGTATTTAGTGTTTACGCATTTATACTGAATCTATTTACAGAGAAGGTATACTATTATAATGAAAGCCTCAGGCTAGTGGAGCCGGATCTGGATTTTAATCTCCGCTGTGCCCGTTAAGGGTTCTAAATTACACGGACGAAGAACAAATGAGTGGTTGCCAGGGGTTAGGGATGAGGGGAGGGGCGGAGGACGACTCGGAAGGGGTAGCTGGAGGGAGCTTTCCGGTGAGGGGACAGTTGTGCATCTCGACTGTGATGGTGACTCTGTGAATCTACGTGCGCATGCGCGCACACACACACACACACACACACACACACGAATGCTTGTAATGCTTGTGAAATCCGAGTAAGACTTGTGGATTATACCACCTGTATCAACTTCCTGGCTTTGATATTGTGCTATGGTTACGGAAGATGGGAGAAACTAGAAGGGCATGCAGGACGTCTCTGTACTATGTTTGTAACTTCCTGTGACCCTGTAATTATGTAAAAATCAGAGGGGTTTTTTTTTAAGATCCTAGGACACTGTGAGTGTTCAATAAAAGTTAGTATTATTTTTGTCAGAGCTCTTGTCCAAGTTTTTCTACACTTAATATATAAATTTTGAAATTAAATAAATAGCTATAAATGTTATTTTTTAGAAAAGATTATACCTCAACAAAGACACTTGTTGTTAAATGCATAGAAACCGAGCTCCCGTGCACTGATAAGTAGGTTAGCATTTGGTAATTAGTGTCATTTTGTATGCCCCTTCAGAACTGTCACGATACCCAGAGCCATGTACAAGGAAGCCCCAAATCCTGAGTCTGGGAAGGCTGATCAGCTGGATGCAGGAAACTCTGGAAACAGTAGGTGAGGAATTGCCTCCAACAATTAGACTCTGTGGTCGTGACAAGTGATTTCTATTAGTGACAACAATTGCCCATCTCCTTGTCTCCCAGTCACTTAGGCTGGAAAAGCCCATGTCGTGGTTTCCAGAGGGGACTTGGGGACCATCTCTGCATTCTTTTCATTTACAGTCAGAAACCGAGGGCCACGGAGAAGCTTCCTGACAAAGACCAATGACTTGGAATCGGGGCTGGAGCTTTTTGTCCTGGATCTCACTGTGAGGGGGCCCTGGCCAGCAGGGATTGGATGATACCACCCCCTTCGCCCCCACAACTACCCAGGGTCACTGAGTGCGATTGGCAGAGGAAAGGTTAGGGAACCCCCTGCAGGCATTGAAGGAGAGCAGAGAGGTGTCGGCGTGCAGCCAGTCCACACTGGTACCGAGCATCAGGAGCTCAGGGCCTACCATGCCCAGGTAGCTCCCTCTCTGTATTCAGAATCTCAGATTTGGACTCAAAGAGAATTCCAGCTCTGAAATCCTCAACTCTCTTCTTGGACTGTGTTGTACAGTCAAAAAGCTATGCACCAGGGTGCATGAAGAGAGGGGCCTCTTTTTGATCACTTATTTACCAATGCACAAAGGTCACCATGCTAGTTGAGCCCTTGACTGCATGTCAGAAGGTGAATGTTCATCCCCATCCCTGCCACTTACCAGCCTTGTGTCCTTAGGCCTTCCTCTCGGAACCCCAGTTTCTTCATCTGCCAAGTGAGGGTTTTACTTCCTTAACTGGCAAGAATGTGGTTAAGATTAAGTGACCTCTTGAAAATGAAAGCTACTGGTAATCTGTAACATTAGTTATACTTATTATTATTGTCATCACATACGCTCCTGCTTCCCTCCAGCATTCTGTTAGGGAATGGCCTCCTGTGTCTGAGAATTGAGATATGACCCTCTCATTTCCAAGGAGACCTGCAAACCTGAAATTCAAAGGAATGACTTTCAGAGTGGAAATTTACACTCTCAAGTAGGTTTCCAAAGGAGAGACTTTGGGGCCAGAGAACCTCAGATCACATCCCTTAAGGCCACCAGCCAGTTCCGTTGGGTGGCCTCACTGAGATGGAGAAGAGGGTTATAGGAAGGGAACAGGAACAAAGGCACTGGAGGCCAACTAGAAAAAAAATAGCGCTGACCCCGTTTATACCTGCTTAACTTCCCAGGAACCGGATGAAGTGGCCCGGCAGCCTGCACTGCTTGACCTAGCCTGCCACCTTGTGGCTGTTTCCTACACTGCACTAGTAGGACTGCCTCTTAAAACCCAGCTGCCAGAGGAACTGTAAATCCAACTGGAACCCTAAATCACACACTCACTCTGTCACTCCATCATTCAACAAACATGCACAGATGGTTTTTAGGGATGAGGAAATTCACAGATGGCCAATCTTGAAGGAGTTCCTGGGTAGAGGTAATGGGGGGGGGGGGACTTGGAGAGAAAGGACAAGCTGAGCAGTGGGTATGGTGGATACAGGCCACCCAAGCCAGTATGGTTTGGAAATGATGCACTTCTCCATGTGACTTAACGCCAGGGAGCATCAGGTAGAAACAGCGGGGGAAGAGGTATGGTCCCACTCCCAGGAAATGATGTGTGTGAAACCCCAAGCCAGGGTGTGCTGGGACAACAGGGGACGGACCCAGGCCACCCCTAGAATGCAGCTCAGTTCAAGGCCACAGAAGCTGTCCAACCCTAAACAAAATGGCCCCCGAAACCCAAGACCATGCCCTTGTCTCCCAAGATTCGTACCAGACCCGTGTTCCGGACCTCTCTGCATGGTGGAAACTGGGTTGTAAACAGGTTGGGATCTTACAGAGCAGCGGGCTTGGAAGGGTCCTTAGCGTCACTTAGTCCAGCCCTCCCCACAAGTCCACGTGACAGCCGTCGCATTGTGAATCTTCTGTTCAGTGGCCTCAGTGATAAGCTCAAAGCCCATTCCATCCTTAAACATCGGTTTGGGAATCCTTGATTCTCTTCAGTGGAGTGCTGCCTTTCTATAATTCTTACTCTTTGGTCCAACTTCGGCTTCCCTGGGGTCACACCCAGGAAGTGATTAGAGGTGTAGGACTCTGTGAAGAAGGTAGTCATGTAGGGGCTGCATCGATGCATCTTGGAATAGAAAATCATGGCGGTGGAAAGCAGTGATTTTAATGGGAAGAACACTGGCTTAGGTGTTGGAGAGTGGTGTCCTAGTCCTGGTAGAACATCTTTGTTCAATGTCACTTGGCTTCCTTTTACCTATGCTCAAGTGGTTGGATTAGAGATTCTCGCCTCTGGCTGCACGTGAATGTCACCTGGGGAGCGGGCAGGAGTATGTTTAAAGGCTCCGTGTGGCAGAAAGCTGCTGGGTTGGATCATTACTGGGGTGAGTGCAAACACTCCCCGACCCCTTCTGTGTAACCAAAGTGGTATTGCTCACTGAGCGTAGCTGCGCTATCCCCTGGTACTCTTTTAAGGTGACACCCACCAGTGATAGGAAAGACACAGCCTAGAAAGGAAAGAGGAGAGCACACCTGGCCTCAGCCAAGTGACCGGCCTCTCTGCTTCTCCTCTCCTCCTCTCTGAGAAATCAAGCAGGCCCCTCTCTGCGGGCGGTTGTGAAGGTGACGGAGACCCTGTGTGCAAGGCCCAGTGCCCAGCCTCTAAACCTCAATTCCCTTTGTCTTTGGCAATAGGGACAAAGTGCAAAGAAGAGGTGGGGATGGTGCCACTTCAGAGAGCATGTCACCAGCTCCTTTCCCACAAACAACCCCTGCTGTGGGGTTGTGTCCCTCACCCCCCAAATTCATATGTTGAAGTCCTAAGCCTCACACCTGAGAATGTGACTTGATTTGAAAATAGGGTGGTTACAGGTGTGATTGGTTAAAATGAGGTCATTAGGACAGCCTTACTCCACTTTGATTGGTATCCGTATAAAAAAGGGGTATTTCGACACAGAGACATGCACACAGGGGGGAAAGAATGGCGGGAGAAGATGACGACAGAGAGCAAGGCGACGCTCTGCTAGCCAAGGAGTGCCAAGGGTGCCGGCGAATGGCCGGAAGCCGGGGGAGAAGAGTGGAATGAGATTCTCCCTCACAGCCCTCAGAAGAAACAAAGTGGATGCCCGGAGCGGACGTCTAGGCTCCAGGCCTGGGAGACAGTACATTTCTGTTGTCTGAGTCACTCAGTTTGTGGCGCCTCATTCTGGCAGCCCTCGCAAATCGAACTGCCTCCAGAGAGATGGCTCCTACCGGTGACGTCAAGGAGGACAGCTGTGTCCTGACAGGAGGAGGCACTGCCACTCCACAGGAGGGTGGACCGGTGCTTGAAAGGCTCAAGGGTGCCTCTGCCTTGTGCTGCCCTGGAAGAAGACTTGCCCTTCGGAGCACATCCCCCCCAAAGCCCCTGAATCCTCAGGAATGTCTGCTGTTAGCTCTAGCATCACATCTCTTTGTGTTTCTTTGTGATTTTACTTCTACATATGTCCATGTTTGGTTTTCTAAACTTGATTACTCACTCCATGAAGGCTGGGATGATGTTTCAAGCCAAATTGGGAGCCAGGAGACCTCTTCAAAAAAAAAAATTCTTGGTGTGACTCTTTAAACACGTTGCTTTCCCCCTCTAGCCTGGTTTCTGCACTTGGAGAATGGAATCATCATTGCTAAGGCACCCCCAGTCATGCTGTTCTGTGGTGCTGCCTCTAAGCTTGTTTGTTATTTAACCAAGCTGCCTGCTTGATATGCAAAAAGCGGGGAGAGACCCAGGCAATGAATCTCTTAGATGTGCTGAGAAGCCAGTCATTGGTGCTGAATGAATCAGACTCATTTGATAAGAGGCCCACCCCAGGATTTAGGGTATAGAGTAGTTCAGGGGCTCTGAGTCCCCCTCCTAGA
Organism: Artibeus jamaicensis; assembly: GCF_021234435.1. Classification (NCBI taxonomy): domain Eukaryota; kingdom Metazoa; phylum Chordata; class Mammalia; order Chiroptera; family Phyllostomidae; genus Artibeus; species Artibeus jamaicensis. The sequence goes on along the minus strand of NW_026522046.1, from coordinate 3,373,212 downwards.
CTCCAAGGGCCTCCTGCTTCAGTGCTCGTCTTTGTAGGAGGTGACTTCCTTAATAATCATGGGGGCTTTTTTCTCTTTCATTGAGTTGTGGCTGTGTGGTCCTGGATGCTGCATCGTTTGCATGCAACAGGACTGGACCCCTGCATGCCTCTTAGAAGCTGCATGCAATTCTTTCCAAGTGGCTACAGTATTTTGGGACCACTTTTTGTCTCACCTCAGGGGCACCACAGCATGCCTCAGCCTCCACTACCGAGAAGCCTAGACCCAATTCAAGAGAACGTGAGGGTCTTCCCAATGGCAGACTCCCCAGAGATCCAGGCACCTGTGCAAACCGCACTCTTTAGTTCCGGGAAACAGACTCACACAGACCATGCCAACCATAGTGCAAGGTGAAGGAAGAGAGGCAGGGACTTTATCACGAAGTGGTTATAAGAGGACTGGAATCTTCTAGAAAGCTATGACCAGAGTGTGCAGTCAATGAAAAGCTTCCTAGAACTCGATGCTGGACAGTCATTCTTGTTCTGAGCTTCCTCCTCCCAGAACCTCACTCCAGAGCCCTGCCATTACCGCAACCCAGTTATTCTTCAGGAGTCAGCTTTCTCTCTGCCTTATTCTAATTCTCTTGGTGTTTTCCCAAAATGTCCCTGGTAGAATACAAAACGATTTTGAGAAGGCACATGAATGAACATTTTTATTTTGGATGCCATTTACTTTAATTTATACTTGGGGAAATTATGTCTAAAACATGAATTGATTGAAAAAAGAGTACATAGATATTCAAGGTCTGATGCTATGGCAAAATCATGAATGTGGATCGAAAAGGATTGACATTGGAGAGGCACCGGTTGTTTCCAGCACAAATTCCCAGGACACCTCGTCTTAATGGCCCAACTTATTAGCACCCCCTATTTAGGCAGCACTTTACATGCCTCACATAAAGGCCCACAGGCCTGCCTGTGATTGGTTGGCCTTGGATCCAGGGTCCACCCTGAGAGAAATCAGTGGGCAGAGCAGTGGGTCACATGATACGGACTATGGCTGCCCGAGTTCCGACTCCAGCAGGGGCTGAGGGCAGAGCAGCTTCTTGTGGGACAGTTTCTGCAGGCAGGTGCAGTTCAATAGGCTTTTATGGACCCCTGGTTCAGTTGTACCTCTTGGGGCACGGCTTCTGTCCTGGGGTTTCTGAGGTGGGCGTGTGGTTTCCATGCCCCCACCCCCCTAACGCCTGCTCTGAGGGGTGGCTGTGAGAATGGAATGAGATCACTGATACAAAAGTGCTTCGAAAATCATCAGCACCTCACCGATGCAAGATGTTATCACCACTGCTCAGTACAAGTACTCTAGGAGCAACACAGAAAGATCCTCACAAAACATGATTGAGGTTTTAACAACAACCACTTGTGGGAACTCAGACTAGCTGGTCACCACTTGGCTGTGTGACATCGGATAAGTCCCTGCCTCAGTCTCCTTCCTTCTAAAGTGGGAATATTTGTACCTATTCTTCCTTTTCTCTGGTTGGGGTATGGAGAGATGCCCGCCCGGCCCTCCACTCTCTGCCCCAGGTCAGTGGTGACCCCAGGCCAGTTCCTGCCTGTGTCCTTTCAGATTTGGACTACGTGGCCCTTATCATCCCTTCCAGCTTCTAAGCAGATCTGCCTGATTCTAACCTCTTCACTTCTCTGTGTCTACCCTCCCACCACCGCCCGGGTCCTGAGAAACCTTTCCCTTAAAAATCCCACGACACAGAGAAGAACCTCAGGTGCCCTGTTTTGAGAGTTACGTATTTGTGACAAGTTGCGTTCACGTCAAGCTTTTGTAATAAAAATTTTATATTCCCTTTGCTCTAGCTTATCTGTTTAGAGATGTTTGCTTTTTACTTATTATTGATTGTCAATTGGCTACAGTTACTCTTTGATCTTCCCTTTCATTTGAACTTGAAGCCACCCACACTGTCTGCCCCCAGTCTCTTTATTAAACAGCCATGATATGTAAATAAACTCGGATTCCCTCAGGGAGCCAAGGGGCCCTGGGGCCAGCCTCTCTCGGGCCTGTGAATTGTCATTCCTGAAGCTGTCTGTTTTTTAAGTTCTTTTGCCAAGTTTCTATGGGAGCAGAGGGATCGTTTTCTCCTTTTTCAAAGAGCAGGGTGAGCTGAGGCCTTGAGCTGGCAAGTCCTTTAAAGTCATTTTCAAAGGAAACCTGAGCTGGAAGGCCGTGCGGCTGGGAGAGGGTGGTGTGCCTTTCTGAGGCCTTCTCTGGGGCTTTGGGCAGTCAGCTCCTGTAAGCTTCCCCGCACGTGCTCGGAGTGCATGGCCGAGGCGCTGCCAAGGGGCATCACCCTCCTACCAGTGGTTCGGGGGGCTAGGAGAGGCATATCCATGCCTCACCACCAGGTAGAAATGGGAAGGGGGCTGTGTAAGGACTTTCTCCTCATGGCCAGGGGCCAGGACCACACTTGTCCTCACTGTTCTTAAGTCCCGTCAATCAAACTTGTACCTTGGGGTTTTTTGAGGTAAACTAAAATTAAGTGCCAAAGTAAGCTAGGTTGAATTTATGTCTGAATCATGAAATCATAAGTGATCTAGAAAACCCAGTCCCTTCTGGGGCAGGTTGGGAAGGGGACCCAGAGGATAATGACTCGCCCCAGTCACACGGGAGGAGAAGGCTGGCCTCCACCACAGAGTTCTTTGATAAAGAACGCGTCTGCGGGGATGGAGGTTTGCTGGGCTAGCAGCCACTCATAAAGCTTCCAAGTCTATAGGTGTTTGTCAGCCACTCAGCAGACACCAAAAGACACCAAGGCTGAGAAATGTATGGCTTGGGCCAGAGACCTTCCTTCCATCTCCCTGGACCCAAGCAGAGAGAAATTGTTTATGAAGCCAGGAAGCAAAACGAACCCTCTCCTGTCCCAGAATGGGCAGACTCTCCAAAGCCCAGAGGGGCTGGAACTGAAGTCATGAAAAGCTCAGCCTAGAGCTCTGAGTATGGGCGTGGGGTGGGGGACAGAAAGAGGAGGGAACCAGGGGCGAGAGATCTATCCCAAATCCCCACCAAAACGCCTCAGGAGCAGGGTCTGGGGTCCATCCTGGTGCTAAAAGCCAAACACAGGTCCCTGCCCAGTTACCAGGAGCAAGCCCCAGCCTCTGCCTTGCCAAGGCTGCCCCAGCCAGCAGCTGCTGCCCTCCACAGGCACTTCCCACTTGGTTAAGAACAGAGGAAACCAGATCCATTCAAGTCCCAATTCCAATATAAGGAAAGACCCCTGAACAAGCTGACTTGACTTTTCAATATTTTATTCTTGTATTTTGTACAGCTATATTTTACAACACGTTAATGCAGTTTAGACACAGCCAAACCCTGTCTCCGGAGTAGTTACAACACAAGCATGACGCAGAATGTGATGGATGAGACAAACTTTTCCAAAGAGAGCTTAGTTAGTGACGACTCCAAGTCCCTGTGTCTGCCTACACTTCAGAAAGGGATGGGCTCGTGCACCGTGGAAAACTTCCATGAAAAAGGCACCGTAGGACACGCCGTATAGGTCTGTACAAACCGGAAACCAGAACGAACTACACATTTTTCCTTCTGCAGCTTTTTTTGTTCTTTTTTTAAATACACACTTTGTAAATTGTAAACCTTCACTTGCAAAAAAATACAAATACACGGAGGCATTTTAGACAAAATATTTTCTTACTTATACAGATGCAATACTTAAAATATTCTCTTAAGTGCTCTTTCTCAATAAAGATTCTCAGATCCGTGTCTGCCTGCAGATACAAAATCGAGCCTTTAACACAACTTTATATTTTCAATATATCTTTTTTAGGTTTATATATATTTATTTTATATATATATTTATATATTTACAACTCTGCCATATATTCCTTAACCTTTGGTTAAAAAAATTAAAGCCCTCTGTTTGATAACATACCTAAATTTCTTCTTTCAAAAGAAAGCACATTTACATACAAAAGAAACATCTGTTCCCACAAAACGGACACATTCCTCATTTTGCAGACTACGTCAAGTCAGAACTGTTGCATACTCCCCCGCTTGGATATACAAAATGACTCTGCTTTTTGCTGACATGGTTTGCCTTACACATAGGAGAAGAAGCAATATTATTTTCTTAATGTTTGACGGCAGTGGGGGAAGGGGAGCTGCGTAGGCTCCCGGTCCCCACGCCCCTCCCCCCACCCCCGCGCCCAGCTACGATTTGCACTACTGGATGAAAGAGGCACTACGTCATGGGATGAACATTGTAAAGTGTTACAGTTTCCTTTGGGCAGGTTCTGTCTGAGAAGGGGCTCGGATGGAAAGCGTCAGCACGCCATGCTTCAGCAGGCTTTGGGCAGCTCCGGGGGCAGGTCGGTGGCGGACACACGGTATTGCACCTTGGTGTTGGTGATAGCTCCGTGCTTCTGGCGCAAGTGAAGGCGCAGCTGGCTTTTGTGACGGAAATGCAGGTTACACTTCTCGCACTGAAGGAAAACCAGAGGCAAACTGTTAGCTGTTATCGACCCGAGAAACATGTCAGGCCCAGAGAAGGAACTTTTCCCTGTGAGAGACCCGGCAGCTCTTCCTTTTCCAGGGCCGGGATAAGAACCCGTCTGCATCCGGCTTCTGTTAAGGGACCAGTAAGTATTGTGCAAATGTCCCATCCCTGCTTTCCAAAACGTTGCTCATATTTTTCTCCTGCATGAGCTGTGTTTCCCTGACTTAACTCCACAAGTTCAAGTCTTATGAAAAAACGCAGTTCAGATGAAAACTTTCCTCATTATTAAGGCTTCCCTGACTCTCTCTAGAATGAAAAGACTCCCTTTTTCCTTTGAACCTCTGTGAGATTTCTAGCCTTGCCTTATCATGTTGGAAATGACTTGAGGGCAGTGACCACTTTTTACTAAACTTTATAATCTTCCTAGTATCTAGTAGAATAATCTCTTAGGCAATTATGCATTAAATCTAAATACCTTTGGACAAATGGACTGCAAGAAGTCTGAATTCATGAAAATTATCAAACCTAAGACACACCTTCAAAAGTGCAGTTCTATACCTTCTTAAGTGTGCACCCTTTAGGTAAGTTAACAAGGCATCGATCAGCAAGTAGAGCTATTTCTTGCTTTGACTGAATGGATGGATGGATGGATGGTCACAGTTTTAGTGGAAAAGTTACTTAGAAGCAAAATGAATGACTAATCGGGGTAACTGGGACACAATTCTGGAATAGAAAAAGGACAATCGAGGTAAAAAGTAAGAAAATCCAAATAAAGCATGGACTTGTTCATAACGACGTATCAGGATGCAGCCACTAGTTGTGACAACTGTATGTTACCAACGTGAAATGCTAACAACAGGGCCACCGGGCGCACATGGGGACTCTGCACCCCACTTTGCACCTGACCTAGAAATTTAGAACTATTCTCAAATAAAAGGGTAATAAAATATGTTCATAGAATATGTTTTAAAGTAAAAACAGAAATAAATTTAGAGAAATAAAAAATACACTGGGAGGGGCAGTGAGTAGAAAGAGCCCTGGTCTTAGGAGAAATGGGGCCCATCCACGCCACCCTCTGCGGTGTGTCCTGAGCAGGTCATCTCTCTGGGTCCTGGGTGTCCCTTTCCTAGGGACAGAATCAGTACACTCTGCAGGTCACACTTAACCTGGATATCATGTGCATTTAAACTTCTAGGGAATAATTATAATAGCAAATGTTTATCATCTCCTTACTATATGCCAAGTACCACTCTGCACACGTTAGCAAATTCATTAACTGACTACTACAGCTCTGTGGGGTAAGTCCTAGTGTGGGCTCATTTTACAGCTGAGGAAATCAAGGCACTGAGAGGATAATCAATGGTGCCCAGGAACATACAGCAAGTAAGATATTTTCTCAAGGACTGATAAGCAAGCCAATGAAAATAACCACACTTCACTGTTAACATTTGTGGTATGGGTTAACCGTTCATTAGACCATTCTTGGTGCTCCGGAGCACCATGATTCTGATGAGTAATCCTGGCATCTGGCTGCTGGCCATCTGCTCCCTCTTGAAATGACCTCCTCTCTGCTTTATTTTATATCACCTTCTCCAGGTTCTCCTCCTACTCCTGTGGTTGCTTCTTCCAAAACTCCTTAGGTCCTCTTAAATAGACATCAAGCCTAGCACAAAGGAGTGTTCTAAGCACCCAATAAACATTTGTGGAATAAATGAGTAACTCCACCACTTCTGTATCCATAGTCAAGACCTCTTCCCTAAGACCCAGATCACCTAGCCCAATATCCCAACTTTAAAGATGAGCACACTGAGACCTGGGCCGAGGTCAAGCAGGTTGACTTTGGAACTCAGGCCCAAATCCAGGTCTATGATCACCAGTTCAGTGATCATCCTGCTGTTTGCTTGAGATTGGAGCAAACAGTTCTGCAGCCCCACCCCTCTACCTCCCTGTTCCTCCCAGGTCAGCCAGTGGCCACAAAGGCTCCCTTACATGGTAGGGTTTCTCTCCCGTGTGGATTCGCAGGTGGCTCTTTAGAGTCTGAAGGTGCCGGAACCGGGTGCCACAGATTTCACACGGGTAGGGCTTCTCGCCAGTGTGGATGAGCACGTGGGCGCGGAGGTGGGCCACCTGGAGAGAAGAGCAAAGCATGAGAAGCCCCGTCAGGGAGAGCTGTACACCCCTCCGCAGCCACATGCACAAGCTGAGGGGTCCTTTCCCCACGCCCCCTGCTCACCTGTACAAATCTGGCTCCGCAGGTTTCGCATTTGTAGGGCTTCTCTCCAGAGTGAATTCGAGTGTGGGTTTTCAGGTTCGCAGGCCGGTTGAACTGGGCCCCACAGATGTTACAACGATAGGGCTTCTCACCTGTTACCGAGAGAAAGGGAAGAAGGACAGCTATATTCAGTAGAGGTCCCCACAGTCCCTGGCCCCGGGATTTCAAAGCGGGCTGCCTTTCGACTTTCTGTCCCTTGGAAGATGTCAAAGAGAGGACCTGGACACCTGAATCCTGGCCTGCCCACTGCCCCTACACACACCCCAGCATCCCTTGGTCAAAGTCAAGAAGCAGAGTAGAAACGATGCTGGGTGTGGGGTAGGAGGAGATCAAGGTTCCGGGAAGCCTTGGACCAGCTCTGTCATTAGGATTATCTAACAGTGGGACTTGGGAAAGTCACTCTCCTTCTCTGGGCCTCTGTTTCCCCCTCTGGAACTGGAGGGGCAAAATTTAGATGGTCTGGTAAGGCCCTTCCAGCTCTTTGCTTGGATAAAACTCATTCAGTAGTCAACCCACTGAGCAGGGAGATACAATCGGGCTGCTCTAGTTTCTCTCTTTGAGAACAAACATACTTTTCCGCTTGTGGCAACTACAGCTGGATTCCATTTGCAGACGGGCGGGGCCCAAGTTGGAGCAGATGCTCAGACAGAGGAAACCAACAGAAGGGCTGTGCCTTCCTTCATGGAAAGTTTCTGGGATAAAGGAGCCATTTAAAATACCAAAAGAGAGTCAACTCTGGACAACAATCAGGTTATTAGAAGCTACCTGGTAAAGGAATGCGAGTTGATAAGGAATACGCCCTTAGAGGAAACCAAGAGGCCTTTTGGTTTTTTTCTTTGTGGCTTTACAAAGGCCAACTCTACTTTGTGTCTCTCAGCCTTAGTTTCTCCCCCTGGACAATGGGATTAACACTTCTGACTCCAGCAAGAGTAGAGAAGTAGGAGAGAGCAACTCAGAGGAAAGACAGAGAACACAGGGAGTAGATGAGTCACTAAGTGAAGACGTGACGGGGCCTGCTCTCTGCCTCACCCCACCAGGTACCAAGCCCCCAGACTGCGTTCTCTGGAATCCTCTCTCTGTCCTGACCCCAGTGACCTTGGCGAGCTCAGGTGGGCTGGGGCAGGACCATACCCGTATGGACGGTCTTGTGGCTGGCGAGGTTGCCCTTGTAGCGGAAGGAGGCCTGGCAGCGGTCACACTTGTAGGGTTTGTCACTGTGGGTCTGCAGCGTGTGCCTCTTGAGGGAGGCCTCCTCAGAGAAGCGGCAGTCACACTCATTGCAGAAGAAGGCCCCATTCTCTGTCAGAGGAGGGGAGGGGACACCACCGTCAGCATGAGGGAGGGAGGGAGGCCTCCAAGGCCCCCTCACCTCTGTATGCACCCCCAGTGCCCCTGCCCACCCAACACACATGGGAGCCCCGAGCAAAGGACCTGTGGGAATTTTGTTTTCCTTAGCATTTACAGTCTCAGTCCCAAAGGAGAAAGGAGACAAATTGGAACATTAAGGTACAGAAGGGAAGCTCAAACCAGCAGGTACCCATATGGCCAAGACCAGCTGGAGGAAAGCTCAGCAGGGCTCTTCCTTTGCTGGAGAGCACTGAGAACTATTTCTCTTATCAGTTCATAGTCTTATTTGCATCCATATGCCCTCAGTGAGACCTTTCAAGTCCCTGAGCCTCTGTCTGTGTCTCTATCTTTAAAATCAGGATAATGAACCCCTGTTCTACCTACTTCACAGGAGCACATGATAAGACACAAAGCATCACAGGAATGTAAGATATTAATCAGATGCAATAATACTTTGAAGTCATTGGGAAGATTAATGACAAACACGGTCACCCTTGCACCGATCTGCATTTCGTGTCTCCCAAACACTTTGGTGAGACGAGGAGAACAGAGATAATGGTGGAAGCAGAAACAGAGGCCCAGAGAGAAGGAAGCAGAGTGCAGGCCAAGGGCAAATGAGCCCAGGGGACTGGCGGGGACAGTGCTCTCAACTACAGGTCCACGACCCTGTGCCAAACTTCTCAGTGTAACTTTTTCCCCTTGTTGTAACAATTTGAAAAACACACATCGTAATGGCTCAGCCCTAATTCGATATTACTGGGGTGTATTACTGTGGCTAGAGATGCAAGAAAACAGAGTTTTTCATCTGGTAAAAACTGGGGATGTCAAAGATAGCCTACCCAGAAATTCCAATGGAATAATTTAGGTTAACTAATCTAATTCAGCTAACATCTGCTGAATACCCAGTCTGTTCCAGAGGCTCACTAGGACTTAGGGGAGATGCAGGAACCCATCAGTGAGCATGCTCCCCTTACGCGGTGGACAGCCCCGCAGGGCCACTGACACGTGCACAGATCCTGCCCCAGAAGTTGAGGTCTGGAGGGGCTGAGAATCTCTGGGAGTTACAGCCAGCCCACAAGCTACCTTTTCTGCAATGATGCTGAAAAGTCTGTTTGGTCATTCTCTGTTACCCCAGGTTAACTCTAACACCCCATCTCCTGCTTTGGTGAGCCTAGTTCCCTAAGAGGTCAAGAGTGGGGTGATCAGCTGGTGCTGATGAAGTTCCAATTATGAGTTCCTCCCAATCAGTGACAACAGCATAAATAAGATGGAAGACAAACCCTGCGGAGTGGAGGTGGGGGCCAGCCTTCTCCCTGGCCAGAGGGTGGGGGGAGTGCATGGGGGGTGGGAAGGGACTCACCACAGCTGGAGTCTGAGTACTCAGACTGGGTCTCTCCCATCTCCTCGGGGAACGTGGGGCCAGCAGTGTGGAGGCACATTTCCGAGTGCTGCGGGGACTGCGAGCCGCAGGACGTGCACTTGGGGGGATGCAGGTAGAGGGGCGAGTGGCTCTCGCTGCTGCTGCTCCGGGGAGAGCCTGTCAGGGACCTGGGGGCGGAAGGAAAGGGCCTCAGCACCTGGAACTGGAGCAGAGCCGAGCCCTCCCCTAGTCCCCATCCCCGGACTAAGTTTCTTCCCCTCGGAACTGCAGGCTGCAGCCTCCCTCAGTCCACAGCCAGAATGAACATCCCCTGCCACACCAAGACCACAGGGAATGCCCTTCTACCACAGGAGGGAATTCTTTCACTTGCTATGAAAAAATATTCAGATGCTTAATATTCTTCTTTACTTAGGTTAATTCAATCATTAGGCACTTACTCCACACCTCCAGTGGAGGCATCTCAGGCAAGACAATAGCACAGCCCCTGCACCCACCAGAAGAAGTGATCCTGGAACCCTGCCAGGTGACGCCCTCAGCCCAGACCTGGATGGCCTGTGAAATCACCTGTTGACGATGTTATTGAGTCGGCTGGCCTGTGAGATGGTGGAATCCTCCCCACTGGCGCTGAGCTTAGTTGGGGACTGGAGGTCAAGGTTTTCAGGCTCCATGGGTGGCTGGCAGGCTGGTGGGGCTGTGAAGGTTCGAGGTGAAAGGCGGCCCAGCTCAGCCTGCTCGGGCCCCTCTGGTTTGGCATTCTGGTTGAGGCTGTTGAGCACAATAAACTTGTATTTCTTCCAGTTGCAGGCTTTGGGGTCGGTGGGGCTCTTGGCTGGAGGGGAGCCAGAGGTCTGAAGGATGCAGGCATTCTTGCTGCTACAGGACTCCGTGGGTGAGTTGGGCTGGCAGTCAGACTTCTGGGGGCTCTGCGGACTAACCAGACCCTTCCGGTTTAGGGGTGCATTGGGGGGCTCGAAATGCAGGGCAATCTCATCCTCTGAGGAAGGTCTCTCTTCCTCCTTGCCAGCCTTGTCACAGGGGAAGTACGGGGCATTCCGGGCTGAAGGGGCCGCCGGCTTGGGGCCGTCAGCCACACTGTAGTGCATGTCACTCCGTGCCTCCTCTGGGGCCGCCTCCTTGGGTGAGTAGATGTTGCTGTGGCACACACTGGGGGACAGCTCCATGGCCAGCCGGCTGTACTCCCCTGGGACTGGCCTGGCACTATCGCAGGGGAGGGCCCGCTCCTTGGGGAAGGGGTTGGCCACGGGCATCCGGGCATCCCGCAGTTCCTCGTCGGAGAAGAGGAAGCTGCTGACGGGGAGGTGGCTGTACACGGGGTAAGAGGCTGGCGGCGTGGACAGACCACTGTACAGGCTGGGGGCAAAGGCTCTGCTCTCACACCCAGGGGCGTTCCTCAGCGGCAGGTTGTTCTCCACCACCTCCCGACCCCGATAGGCCATGATCTCTTGGGGCATCAGCATCCGGCTGTTCGGGAACTCTTCACGGGGAGGCTTGATGGCAGGGACCATCTCTGCTTCACTGCAGGAGAAAAACAGAAGACAACGGCCTCCAGATGAGAACTACTAATCAGACCATCTTCCAAGTGACACTGGCCTATGTGACCACAGGTGTGCTTGGGTCAGCTGGACGAAGATGTGGCTCTGCAGTGGGGAAATATGTGCAATTACAAGGCATTTCTGCTTGAAACCTAGCAATCTAGCCCAGAGTTGGGGACATAAGGCCCAGAGAAGAGGAGAGAGTTTTACCCATACAATCTGTGCCTGTTTACACACCATCTTGTACATTTAAGTCACATATGTATGTAGGTAGGTGAGTCTGTAATTCCCCAGATTATTACACAACATAAAGTTTTCAGAGCCTTTATCTCTTGTCGCCCATGGAAAATCCTACAAAGAAGGGAAGGCAGGTATCACTGCCTCCTTTTATACACAGGGAGACTAAAGATCAGAGTGGGAAGAAATGCAATTCTGGTGCCGCGTGTGCAGAGGGCCAAGACAAACTGGTGCCCTGCCGAGGAAAGGACTCAAGTCGTGGGCAAGTGAACTTTGGAGAACTGGCAGCACTGCTTGTGCAGGAAGCCCTGACTCGGAAGCAGCCAGACCTGGTTTCGGATCCCAGCTGAGCCACTTAACAGCTATGTGACCTGGAGCTAGTTACTTAACCACTCCAAGCACAGGGCCTGACCTACAGAAAGTACTCACACTCGATGGCAGTGATGATCTTGCCACCATTACCCACAGAAGACAAAGAGCTCTAGCTGCATATACTTGAAGAGACACTATGTGGGTGAAACATAGGGCAACTCAAGCATGATCACAGTTAACAGAGCTGGAACCAGTGAGTAAAGATTAAGGGAACCACTTCGACTCATCATAAAGTACTTTCTGACTGTGCAAGGTAGACCACGTGGCTCTGGGAGCACTGAGTTCCTGGCTCCAGGAGGAGTTTAAACAGAGGCTAGAAACCCTTCTGTTTGAGAAAGGTTGCAGTCATCCCAGAGCAACGAACCAAATCGTTCCCAACAAAGCTACTTGCTTCTTTGGCTCTCGAATGCCTCACCTTTAAGTAATGGTCATGTCTTTCCAGCCCTTGGATAAGGAGTTAGCTAAAATAGCAGGGAATTCTAAAGGACAGGAACTGAAGAAAAAGCTGAGTGGTAATCATAAGAACATATACAGAGAAGCTGACATCCAAGCTTGGCCTCGCAGGACAGGTAGGAGAAAAGGGCCTATCAAATGAGAAAGCCAAGAGGCGAGGATGCACAAGACACATCTGGATAGCACCATGGAGGCAGGTTGGCCCGGAGCTCGAGTTCACAAGGGCAGGAGTGTGTAAAAACAGTGGGAATATAGGCTGTGGCACATTATAGAGCATTATTTTTTTCTAAATAGATGCATTATGGAGGGTTTCTGACCCTCTCTGATCCCTTTTATCTCCAAGGCTTCCATCTGGTGGCAGCTCACCTGGCCTTGATAACCTTCCGGCAAGTGTCCACAACATGCTCCATCTGCAGGTACATAGCTGTGGCCATCACGGCCATAATGTTGCCCTCCCGCAGATTGAGCCGAGAGGTGTACATGAAGTCCAGGAGGATGCAGAACCCCTCGGGGTTGATCTCGGGATCGAGATTGATCACACTAAGGTTGCATTTCAATTGGTCTGTGAAGATGCTGTAGAACAAGCCACTGGAAAACAAGCAAACATCTCACTATAGCACATGTATAGACTCTGTCACCAATTACAGTCAGCATCACATGCGGTGCCTCCTCTAGGCCCTAGCTCCAAAACTTCTGTAGCAATTAATAATGGTTCCATGTACGGAGTGCTTACTATGTGCCAGTGAGTCACAATGTACTTCTCAAACATTATCTTGTGTTCCTCACAAACTTCCAGGTAGGTGCTATCATCCTCCCCCTTTACAAATGGAGGAGCTAAGATCAGAGAGGTTGAGTGATTCTCTGAAAGTCCTAGAACCTGTTTTCTTTTTAGTGTTAACTGTGCAGATAACCAGAGTTAAATTTAACACTCATTTGCAATAACTATTTTTGTCTGTATCTTTGGGATACGCTTTTCCCTTGATCATTTTATTCTTGTTCTAAAACTCATGCTATATTTAAAAAAATAATGAAGTCAGGTAATGGTGACGGATAAATAAAATGATGTCTACATCTACATTCTACTGCTTTTCTCTGAAAGACCTGAGTGCCCCCAGATACCATGTGGTCTGCAGGAGTCTGGCGGTTAGGAACAGCATGGTAGCCACCTCAATTCCACTAGCTTTGACCAGAAAGAAGCAATGCAACTTTGGATAAGATACTTAACAACTTCGCACCTTGATCCCCTTATCTGCAAAGCAGGAACAATAGTGTCTACCTCCCAGGGTTGTGGCAAGAAGGAACGCGTAGAGGGTATAGAGTGATGCCTGGCACATAGTAAGCACACAGTTACCATTAACTTTTATTATTGCATCTCCATAGACTTGTTCTCTCCACTACTAAACAAATAGGTGCTTGTTTTGGAGGTCAAATAAGTTCTCCACCAGCAATCGAGACGCTTGACTCTATATCAGTTCACTGTGAGTATCCTTGTTTTATCATCCACAAAACTGAGGCAATCATGACGTCCATAACCCAGGCCACTATGAAGATCTAGGGAGATGATGGAATATAAAATTGCTCTGAACACATGAAATCCTTGACAAATATGAAGAAGTAACTGGGTCACTTTCATTAACTTACCCATGGGAATATAGCCACAGTATAAAATAAAGCCAGGTATGGAATAAAATAACAAAAGATTTCAAATTAACTTGCTCAATATGTTTTTAAAAGTCTCTTTCACTTTTCATGTTTTCAGCATGTGAACTGGAGTTATTCTCCATGTTTGCCCCCAACACAGCAAAAGGCCCACATGTTCCTTTTTGCTCACTTCCAGCGCCGCCTGCACCATCACTCTACGTGTATTCATCTACCTTTCCCTTCCAGACCCTCACCTGCAGGCCATGAGGACTGTCTTATGGGCTCTAAACTGCTCACGGCTCACCACTATGACAACATCAGTCAAGATATCGCGGCTCCGGAGGCGATTGAGGTTGAGAAGGACATCACTGGCGTGGCGGGTGAACTGGATACAGCTGTCAGCTGGAGAGGCCATTTCGTCTTCACCTGCAAAGGAAGGTCAAAGTCCTGTCAGTTCTCTGCAACCTGTTTTCTGCTCACCAGGACCTTAAAACAGCTTGTTCAGGCCACTAGCATCTGGAATACAAACTGAGGCCCCTCGTGTTTGGTCTTTAAACAATTCACGGCCCCTCTCTGGGCACTACTGTTCACATCTATAAAATGGGGAGGATGACTTTTATCCAACAAGTCAGAAGAGAAAGCCCTTTATGGAAAAGGGGAAGGAAGTGAATATTTACGATGTTTTTCTCATATACCAAGTACTGTGCCAGCACTGAGAGGCAGTGAGTGAATCCAGGCTTTGAAGGCCAACATGCTAGCTTTACCTTTTCATGCTGTGTGACTTAAAGCAGATTGCTCGGTGCTTCTGAGCTTTGGTTTTCCGAAGTGAGAGCAGTAACAACTATGTGGTTGTAAAAATTAGAGCTATATGCCTGATCAATAGTCTAGGTTCTCAAAAATTATAGCTATTCTCATCCGTATATCATTTCTCCTCTATTAGATTTTAGAATTATCTCAATGTACCTCAAGCACCTAGCACATTGCCAGTGCGTAGTAGATGGCTAAATTAATGTGAGCTAAGAAATAAGTATGGGAATGAGTAATCTCACAACAGTGTTAAGATAGTCTAATGCAGGAGTGGAGCAGGAGGGATGGGGGTGATGGAGAGGGAATCGGCTATCCTTTCCCTCATCTAAGAAAAAGTGGCAAAGTTCACAGAAATATATGCATTGCAAAACTCAAGAGAAATCGTTTTTCCACACAATTTGAAAGCATATAATTCAATTACTTACCCAATGCCTCGATTCACAGTCCAAATTTTTGCTTATAACCTGCAGGGAAGAGAAAAAGGCAAACAGAAATTGATTTAATGAATGTAAGATTGTCCACTACAGTCTTATTTTAGGACACATGTGTTTAGTTTTACTTTGATAGCTGCAGCCTGCCAGCTGGTGCGGTTTTACCATAAGCTAGCAAGCAGTTTCCAGCACTGCTCTTACAAGAGCAACAGGAGTCTGAAGCCACACAATAATGTTTATACCCTGAGTAATGGGGATATGTTACATATATGTATACACATATGTCTCCTTTCTCATATGGAAAAAGTGTGTGCCACCCTAAAGCCACTGAATTTATGGGAAACAAAAAATTTAAAGAAAGAAAAACTTCAGTATGGAGGACGATCCTTCAGGGGCCTAAAAACTTTGTATGCTTTTCAAAACCTGCTAAAATACTATCTTTCAAGTCCTAGAAATGGTTCCACAAGGCCAACAAAGTCAGTCAACATTTTTATGCCAGTTTCAACGGTGACAAAACAGAGACTCGGGTTCAAGTGCTTTGCCCAGGACAAACAGCCAGGCAGTACTTCCCAACTGTCCGAAACGCTTAAGATGCACTACGGAATACAACCTGACATGGCATATCTATGCTTTTCTTAAGAACTTTGCCTTCTGCCTAAAAGTTTTCTCTCCCGTCCCTCCTGGGTGCAAGACCAGGTACAGTGTCACAAGTCTCCCAAGATTGTGCTTCCCCCTGCTGGTGAAAGAATTAACTGTGTTTAGCTGAGAACTGCTCAGGGGCCACTCATGAAACACGCACCTTATCTGAGCTGGATTCTCAAAACCAAATTAATTTAAGGTTCTGTTAGGAGACTTTCATTTATGACTGTATATGGGCTACAGAACAAAACAATACCTGAGCTCTTTCTCCCACCCCCACGCCTTTAAAAAAAAATCCTAGGCCTTACAGCTATTTTCCAGGTAAAGGGGCCCCAGGCCAGGGAGGTCCTGTTAGGCCACACAGAGGGTAAGTAGCCCAGTCCTAGATCTTCTGGCTCAAATTCCTGATCCCTTTCCAAATCAGCCTACGTGCTGTAAAACATGCAAGACAGCACCCTGATGTGGGTGAATTTCATTTTTAAGTTCCTTCCCCCACACAAACACTTTGCCCCCATTCCAGGCTGCTGAGTCTTACCAAATGAGCACTCTAAAAGGAGAGGTTTCCTTGAGTCTGTAACCAAAAACTCTGACATTTCTCTGTAGTCCCAAGTGTCAGTCACTCAATCTCATCGGCTTCAAGGTTAGGTGTGTATGTGAGTGAGTGGGGATGGGGTTAGAAAATGGGGGAAGGGAGAGGACAGAAAAAGACAAAAGAACCTGTTTCCCCCTCTCCCCATCCTAACTCAAAATGGGCAGAGAGACACACTAACTTGGTTCTACCGAAGTTCAATGATTGTCTCCTTTGAAAAAGAATGCTGAAGGCACACGTGAGGTTTATTTATAAACCCTCTCCTCACTCCTCACGGAAAAGATCTTTAAACACTTCTGGAATCCCTAAGGCTGTCCTTTAGCCAGCTTCAACCACCAGCTCGCCTGTGGATTTCCAGTCACACACTTTTGGAACCACAGGAAGCCCAGATTTGCCATTTCACCTTGACACTTGGCAATGACTCACTCCAGATTTGGACTGAAACAAACAAAACAGTTCCCCTGGGTCTAATATCAGCCATGGTCTATCTAGGCTGTGCACTTTTCACTCTAAACCTCTGCCTGGGTTGGCCAGAAACAAATGCACATACACTAAGGTCCATGTCATTGTTAAGTCCACTCCTTCCTACACAGCTGTCTCAGGAGACCCACAATTAGTGAATATGTGGGTTATGGTGGGTGTGGGCAACAGGCTTCCCTCTAGATGCTCTGGGTGTGGAGGCACCACTAGCATTCGGCTTGTTTATTTACAGACCACTCAGCTCTTTCCAGCCCATTATTGTATCTGATCCCCATAACAGCTCTGATTTACTGGGAAGGACACTGAGGCTCCGAGGGCTAAGCCTTGCCCAACATCTCAAAAGTAATCACCAGCCACCCCTGGACAAGCCTGTCTGCTAGCTTCAGACATCCTCCGGATGCCACACACAAGACTTATTCCACACACACACACACACACACACACACACACACAACCAAGAGAGCAGAGATGTGCAGGAGAAACTGACAAGCCAAGGGCCCAGACCTGGACTGCTCTGACCCCACCCCCACCCCAGCCACAGTAACTACCAAGGGAGTTAAATAACCACCAAGGTGAGAGTTAGATAACCACAAAGTTGAAGGTTGTTTTTCCCCCCTTTCCCCTCCCCCATGACCCAAACACTTTCACTACTTTGTTGCTTTAAACTCAGACAACTTAAGGAAAATGGCAGGTCCTTTTAAAGGGTCTTGGAGAAGGAAAAAAGAGGGTTCTCCCTCTGAAAAAGAAAGAAAGGAAGGGGAGGGGAGAAAGGAAGGAAAGAAGAAAGAAAGGAAGGAAGGAAGGGAGAAAAGAAAAAAGAAGAGAAGAGAAGGAAAAAAGTAAAAATGACAGGAAAAAAAAAAAAAGAGATGAGAGGAAGGCCAGAGGCTAGGTTTGGAGAGAAAGCCAGCCAATAGAAAGACCCCATCCTTTTCCTCAGTCCTCCACTCCGCCCGGCACTAGGCAGCCCCCTTCTCTCCCTCACATGCCGGCCCAAACCGGAGCCGGGACGCGGGAGCAAGCCGGCACAGACTGGCTCACCCCCACTATACCATACGCACTATACCATACCTGTCTGTCAGGGCCTGCCCACCCGGGGGCGTTGTGCCACCACTGCTGCCCAACCACCTCCAAGCCCCCGCAGGCTCGGCGGAGGCCCCGTGACACTACCGTGGCAGCCCTTAATTTGGTTGCATTCAGGTAAAACTTTTCGTGCACCTCGGTAACTAACATTGTGTGTGCCTTTTTTTTTTTTTTTTCCTGTTATGCTGTCAAGGCAGGGGGCAGTAAGGGGAATGGCACAGCCCTCTCATTCCCGGAACGTAGTCGATCTCAGCTCAGCGGATTTCACAGAACACTCTGCCTATCGCTGGCTCCAACGAGAAGTAACTTTCCAGGAAGCTGCCGGCCCCGACGGCCGCCAGGATCGCTGCCTGCGCGGCGCGGGCCGCCGGGGATTCACCGGAAAGGGAGGGGGCGCCCCGGGAGGCTCCCGGAGAATAAATAAAGCACACTTTCCCCTAAATCCCAGTCAGACAAGTTACGTAGTAGAGCAGGTCCAGAACACAGGATTTTGGGTCTAGTCCGAGACTAATTTGCCCAATCCTGGCGTTTATTTGACTGGGGGTCATTTCTTTTTTTCTTTTCTCTTGCCCCCCAACTCCCTTTCTAAGAGGGGTCTGGTGAGGCTTCAAGGTCTAAAAGGTGGAGTCCCCAGGACTCAGGGACTCCCGTCCAGCGCACCCCGGCCGAGCTGGACAAAAACTAAACCGAAAGCCCCTTCCGCCTACGTTGGCAAGTAGGGGAACCTAGCTCCTCTGGGTTTCCGCTAAAGTCTTTAGAATAGGACCTGCCAGGCCGAACTTGGCCAGGTTTAGGGATTTCCGAATTTGATTTCACCGAAACCCCGTAGAAACACGGTCGGGATTCAGCAGAAGCCAGGACGGCGACCCCAGCGCCCGCACAGGCGCGCTCAAGTTGTCTCGCCTTCCCAGTTACAGCGCCTGGGAGCCATCTCCACATAGCGGCCTCCAAGAGGCGCTTTCGGGGGCGGATGCTGGGGAACTGGGGTTGAAAAAGACGCCGCTTTTAAGGCCAAAGATGGGTCTTAAAACTGGCGTTGGCGACTCACTGAGCCACGCAACCCATCAGCGAAGGAGGAGGTTTCAAGGTCCGCTCACAAAGATTGGGCCTGTTCAGTCTAGTAAAATTCTACTTTGAGGCTTTCTCATCCCTTCGCCCGGTGGAATAATGGTGAAAGGGAAGGCTGAAATCTAATATGGTATGGAGTGCGAATCCAGAAAGGGAAGTTAAAGTTAAGAAAATGCACTTATTGGAAATTAGGCGTCCAGTGGTTCCGGGAGCTCAAACCTAATCATGTTTTACCGCTACTTAACACTAGAGGGAGGCCTCGCACCGGGGCTGGAAACCAACAGCCCCCTTGTCGCCCCGCCCTCCTTCCTTCCCATTGACCCAGTTTCGACAGTCTCGGGACGTGGAGAACTCCGTCCTCCACCCCGTCCCTCCCCCAACCCCCGCCCAATCCCGTCCGGCCGTTGGATTATTGGTAATCTAATAACTCCAATAACTCGCGAAATTCAAAGAACAACGTGCAAGTGCAAAACACTGTTTAGGGACAAGGACGAGGAGTATCAGTAAGGCTGGAGCTGCCGCAGTGAAACCCGAATCGGGGTTCACGCCGGAGGAGCGCTCCCCCTCTCCCGCAGCATCACAGCTAAGAAACTGCTCCGGTCTGGCCGCAGTGGTCCCGCGGTAGGGGGTGAGGTCAAAAGGCGGAGTTGTTTTTGTTCTGTGGGGGACTCTCTTCTCTGGGGAGCGGGAGGGTGGGGAGTGGACAGTAGATGAAAGCGAATTCGATAACGTGGTGGCCTCGGCAGTCGTTTTGGGTGACTGAGGTGTTCGGGGACAGTATGTCCTGACTTTCATTTCTATCACGTTCCCTGACAACAGCGCTCTTGCAAGCCTGCAAGCTTCTAGGAAATGCAATAAAACAGGGATGTGTTTTATCAGCAAGATCTGAAGAGGAGCTGCAGAAGGGAGGCTCCCCATGCTCCCAGCTTGCCACAGCCTTCCAGAAAGGGTCAGGCAGACAATGCCAGCAAACCACGTCCTAAGCAAAGATATCTCGGCCATCCTGGTTGGAGCCGCTCAGCCTTTGCAAAAAAGGCTGGTGGGGGAGGGGAGCGGCATGATCTTCCCAAGCAAACAATGCCTTCAAAAACCTGATCTGGACAGAAGTCAGCCAAGGTCTTTTTATTCACGTTAATGAAGATGGAAGGCACTAACTGTCCTTGGAAAGCGATGAGTCAAATTTGACCGCTCTTCAAACACGTCCCCAGATTCGTTTCCAACCCAACAGAGGAGCGTTTCTCCGACGCGGCCTCCAACAGCTCCCACAGTGGGAGAGGCTAAACTCGACTCTGGCGGGCCAGGGAGACGGAGCTGACTGCGTCTCCTGCGGGTGTGCGTGCCGGCGGTAACTAGGGCCACCAGGATACGGAGGCACATTTGCCATCTTAGGTTTTTAGCTCCCCAAAAGAAAAGTTAGCTACGAAGCCGCTGTGGCACAGATTCTATGAGGAGTACACTCTGCTGATCAATACGACTCACCCACAAAACTGATTTTTCTTCAAGCCATTTGGCAACCTTTAGAAAGAAGGGGATACAGAGGGATTTCAGGATCCAAACGTGAGCCTCCGGTGCAGCAGAGTGCATCTATCTCTGCATGACTAAAGACTGGGCCTCAATTACTACTCCCTAACATTGGCACCCCAAGATCCGAGACCCCATCTCCACCTCTCAGCACAGCTGTAGGCTTTTCATGTTAGTTACTGAACATTTTAGGCCATACTTCACAAACCAATTTGTCCAAGACAATTGGAGAACCATTTCCAAGTCCCATGACCTAGAGGTTAAAATCAAGGTCTCTCTGACTGCTGTTCCTTCTCTTAGATAACCTCAAAGGGGCTGAGATAAACTTGCCTTTGACTTTCAGTCACTGACCTGGAAATTCAGAAGCTTAAAATCTGGCTCAGGCTAAGTGACTATCTCACCATTAACAGGCCTCTTCATCAGACCTGTTTCCTCAACTCTAAGGAGATGTATGTCTTAGAATCCACAAGGCATCACTCCACTACCTACTCCTCCTTCCCCCACTCCTGCCCCTCTGATCCCAGAGAGGCGACAGGGAGAAGGAAACAGTGTGATCAAAACGCGTTATTTTACATATTTTACAATTTTCATCTTGGAGGTAGATACCCGACACTAAGCAACCGTGAGCTGGGCAAGTATCCGGAAGCTTTCTAATTTTCATCCATTTTACTGGAATTTTGGAGGTCGGATGCCATCCTCATTGGAGGGTGTCCTCCAAGTCAGTCGTAGCACCTGGTGGGGATACCTGGCCCAGAGATGATGCGGTCGACCCACCGCCCAAAGTGGGGATCTCAGCCAGGATCTATCACTAGGTGGCAGACTCAGTCCGTCCGAAAATCACCGCGCGGCCGCAACCTTCCACACTGGACTATCCCCAACTAACCCCACCCCGCGCCCCCTTTTTTTGTCTGTTATGGGGTGGGGTTGCCTTCATAGGCAAAGCTGGAAAACATTTAATTTACTAGATGTGATTCTGTTCTTCACGATGCTCACGCCTCTAGCAAGCACAACACTATCTGGAACTGAGTTCCTGAATTATACATTGATTTTTCCAGCTGGAAAGGCTGAATGTATTGAAAAGGATTAAGAGTGCACTTCTATTCCAAAAGCAGGATGGCACTCGACAGTCGATAGCATTTAGCAGAGCTTTCTGTCAAACACTGGTCGGCCAGCAAAGAAAGTCCAGAATAAATTCCTGATCTTCATAAAGAAAGCGGTCCCTAGAAGCCAAGGGCAGGGTCCCACCCAGGCTTACAGCGCTCTCAAAAAATCTAGGAGTGGGGGAAAAGGGGGTGAGTTTGGTCTTTTGGTGGGGTCGCTGATCTTGGACGGGGAGTGGGGGTTGGAAGAAGCAGTTCCTGGCTTCCAGTGGGGCGAGGAGAAATCAGCCGGCTTTGCCACAACACACCACCCTCGCTCGTATCCCTGCGACAGCGTTCCCACTTGTTGCGCAGTGCAGGAAACCCGGCATGCGCCACACCACTTGGACTCTCAATGGACTGGGAACCCAGCTACAGACCAGCCAACCACTGCCCCGCGCAATCCCCTAACCTCACCCCCGAATCTGCCCCTTCCCTCATACACAACCATCACCGCTAGTAAAAGTACAGGGCTTCCAGGCACTATGGATCGTTACACTAAAACATTCCTTCTTATCTCAATGTCAGACAGGGAGTAGAATTCAGGTGCTCTGAGAAGTCAAGTCCAAAAGGGAAGAGGGGCTGCCTCCTCCTGGAGAACTCTCTTTACTTAAAGCCAGTTAGATAACCCTCCCCTCCCTGGGGCTGGCACACACACACAGACACACTCGAACTACTTTGCCTATTATATGACACCGTCCTAGCTGAAAAGCAACCTTTTCCTTTCCCACTTGGGAGACCAACTGCAAAGTCCCTTTAAAAAAAAAAAAGTTCCTTTTATCTCCCATTCCTAAAGGGGAAAAAAAATCCTCCTAAGGTCATTTCACAATATTTTTCAAATATTTGACTTGTGCACATAGAGAGTTTCACCCACCAACGGGTGGCGCTGCCACACCACCTCCTCTGGATCTTAAGTTTTTCACAACAAAGTGTATTGTGAGTGTGGCTACCAAGTAGGGGAGAGAGGGAAGGAAGGATTTTGACATCTAGTCATGGCTACCATTTACTCAACCAGTAACTGGAACTCTAAAAGGCTCAGCAAACGACAGCTTAAGAGTTTAGGGTCCCACCCCTGTCCACCACACCAAGAATGAACTGGAAGGTCTTTTCAAGAAAGCATGGGAAACCCTTCCAAACTGAGCACAGAGGAAAAGGCCGACGGGGATTCCCACTTCCTCCGGCCGCCTTCTCCTTCAGGTTGCCTGCCTCGTTTTCACAACTTTTAGCTTTATCCTATCAACACACCCTTAAAAATCAGTCAATGCTTGGGCCTGCAGTATTAGAAAGTCTTTCAAATATTAGGATATTGGATCTTTTTAATAAATGGGAGGAGGGGAAGATATTTCCCACCTCCAAGTTTCTCTTTTGGCCTGAAGACTCAACTGAACTCATTTTAGCGAGGGAAGACCCATCTCCGGGTGCTCTCTTTCCATTTCCTGCCCCCCCAGAGACGAATATCTTTTCTCCTTAAAAAAAAAGTATATACTTGAAAGTGAGAATGTGATTTCACCTCATTCCTTTGAGCTCATGTTTGCTACCTCCAGGAATAGCGTGTGGACTAGAGCCAGATGAACTTCAACTTGGGCTGCAGATTTACGAGGTTCTGTTCCAGTGCCAGACACTCTTGGTAGTAAATAGTGAGCAAAACAGATACCTGTCTTCTGATGGATCTTGCCACCCCCCCCCTTATTTTTTAAAGTTATTTATTAAAACCACACACACACCTTGCAGAGAAAAAGGGAAACTGGTTGTCTCTGTAGAGGAAGCCAGTGGCATCGCTCAGAGCCACAAACTGTATTTCTAAACAGCCCTTTCCCTGGTTCCCTCTCTCCTGCCCCACTTTTTTTCTTTCCGGACAGTAAAAAAAAAAAAAAAAAAGGCATCTACTGACATTCACTTTACTTAAAAAAACAAAAACAAAACATCATTACAAGATTTTGCTCCTGGAAACTATAAACTGACTGGAAAAAAACTCCATGAAAGATTAAGTCAGTTTTGGAGGAGTGGAGGCGACGACCAGCTCTCCAGCGAGGGACCCAGTAACAGCTCCGGACTTTCAGCACCCTGTTTAAGGTCATTGCCCCTGCTCAGCTGTCAGGACCCCCATCCCTAAGACTTAATCATTGTGAGAGGGGTTTTAAAGGGGCCTTTTTCCATTCTTTTAAAAATCTGTTGTGTTGTGTTCTTGTTTTCCATGGGGGGCCTTTAAAACTCATGATTGCAACATTAGTTCCATTTTTTCACCAGAGTTCCAATAACACAGCATCATACAGGCAACGCAATCCACAGTTCTCAAGACATTTACCACGGTCACTGCAGCCGGCAGCGGGGTGGCCCCTCGCTACAGCTGCACCCGGGAGCGGCCGACTTCGGAGGCTCCAACTCCCTACCCGCTCCCGCCCTGGCCGCCGCCGCTGCCGCCGCCGCCTTCTCCCTTTCCTACTCCCTCGAGGAGAGCCACAGGTTGCAAATCCAACCAACCTCGCGATCCGTTTTTGCAAAATCACTTACAAAGATCTCTCTTTTGCTCCCGCGCCCCCTCCTCCCGAGCCCCGTCTCCCAGCCAGGACCACAAAGTGCCCTTCTTTCCTCCCGGGTCTTGCACGGCTGGGGCTGTTTTGTTTTTCCCCTCGCCCAGCGCAAGGACCTCGGGAATTTGAAGCCTGACGTTGGCTACTCTCGGGCCCACAGTTGTCATTTACAAAGCTTGCACCATGGTAAAAATAAAATAAAATTTAGGAACCATTGGGAGCTAACACCGAGTCACGCAGCGCCCAAAATACAAACACCGCGACCGCCAAGAAATCCCGCCACCTTCTTGCTCGGCTGGGCTGTCCTGCGAAGGTTCCCGGAGTCCCCACACGCCAAATAGCACCGCAGGTGCAAACGCGCACCCCTTTCCCACCCACTCCCCCGAACCCCGTCCCGCCATCAGCTTCCTTCTTTAGGATGGGGAGACGGAGCGCGAGGGTGTTCCGAACTCCCTCAACTGCAACCAAGAAAGAATAATTTTCAAAGTATTCAACATCCCCGCCCCCAGGCAAGCTAAACCTCCTCCAAAACACTGGGGAAGGGGACACCAAAACACTCGCATCTGGTTAGGAAGATCACGGCTCTGAAAGGGAAGAGTAGAAACTATACTTCGTCTAGGTTTTAGGGGCATAAAACACCGAAAATTAAAAAAAAAAACCCACGAAGAGTACGCCCGCATTTTTCCTTTCAAATCTCGGCTCGGAGGCAGTGAATCTAGAGGACCGAGGCCGGTGGAAGAGAGCCAGCGGGGCGAGGGAGCAGGCAGCCTCCCTCCTCGCCTCCCGGAGTTACTAAGAAGGACAGGAGAGGGGATGGAAGAACAGGCGAGGGAAAGGTGGAGGGAGGGAAGCGGAGGCAGGAGCCAGGTTAGCGAGAAGGGCAGTTTGCAAGCTAGAAAAGAGGAAAAAACACAGCCGCACGAATCCAGCGAGATCACAAGCCGTACGCAAGCAGGCAGCAGAAAGCGCGAGCGCGAGCGCGCGTCCTCTCCGCGGTCTAAGGCCAGACAGTCCCCAGACTTGCCCGAATCACCCCCCAAACACTGTCTCGTCCTCTCTGCTCCGGCCGCCCCTTAACTCCCCTCCTTCCTCTCCTCCACCTCCTTTTCCAAAACCAAAACAACACAAGGGAGGGTGGCAAAAGCCTCCCCAAACCGGCCGACTCACTCAAAGACAACAAGAATAAAACAATAAATACATTAAAAAAAAATCTCTATCTTAGAGTGGGAGAGACGTGGGACTAATCTTCGGCATTTATTTTAACACCTGACAGCTAGAATAAATAAATATATACATTTATATCAATAGATACACATAGAAAACTTGGAGCCAAAGCATTTGGCAAGAGCAGAAAAAAAGAATTAAAAGGTAAAATAATGATCATGAGCAGCGGCGGCGGCAGCGGCACCAGCGGCAACAGCGGCGGCGGCGGCAGCAGCAGCAGCGGCGGCAGCAACAGCAATAATCACCTGGTGTCCGGCCTTTCCTAGAAACTTCTTGCATCACCACTTCTAAGAACCCCAGTTCTAAGAATCAACAGAGCTCAATTCTCGGAATTTGAGCTTCGGACTTTACCACTGCTACATGGAAGGGGAGGACTTGGTGTCAGTTCTTCGGGACTTTCGCCTTCTCTGACCCGCAAAAAACCCTCAAAGACATAATATTTTTCCACTTTCCAGCATCTTTAGTGGTTCTAATGGGCTGAGCGTCTCGGATTTGGAGGTTTCGGTTCGAGGCTTGAGAGTGCAGACAGTGGTCCTCCCTCCCTGGACTTGGGATGATGGTACGGCCTGCTCCGCCACCGTCACGTGGGCTCCCCCTCTGTGACGTCGGCGTCTTCTCTGTAGCAAAGCTCGGCCTCTGGAATTCTGAGAACTAATTTGCTATTCGGTGACATAAGAAGGGGAGTGCGCTTTGCTTTCCCGGGGTCTGGGGCTAATTTCTCCTCTATTACCATAAACTCAGCTCCTCGAGCTAAATTACACAAAAGGGAGCGAGAGATTCGAACCACTGGAAAAAGTCTGTTTTATATAGTAGGTATAGGAGCGAGTAAGAGAAAAAACACCACAGCTCTTTCCAGCTAGAATATTAGGCACCACGAGAAAAATATTTGCCAAGCAGTTTTCGGTGGGTTCATTTGCTTTATTTTTATTTGGGACAGTTTTTCGTTGTTGATGTGATGGATTGGGATTCGGGGTTGTATATTGATGATTTTCGGGTTTTTGCTTCTGATTTTTTTCTTTTGCAAGTTTGTGGTATTACGTAAATCGTAGGATCTTGCACCCGTTGGATATTTTTGTGTGTATCTTCCCCTCATCTTAAGCTTTTTAAGGAAGATGTGGTATTTTAATATTGATGCTAGTATCGAAAAAAAGCTGAAATTTTTGGTTGTATGTAATCATCCCGGCCCCCACTTTTCTTTCTTTCTTTCTTCTTCTTCTTCCTTTTTTTTTGGGTGCAATTTTGTTTTTCCCTTTGGACTTTTACTGAGAGGAGGCTGCAAAAGACATGGTCACAGGATTTGTTTTGTTTGGGTTCGTTTCTTTCCAGGACAGCAAGTGGTGGGTTTACTCTTTCTGTTATTGTAGACTTGCTGCAAGAAACATGTGTGTATTTGGGTACGTGTGCTCCTGTATTCCACAAAATCCTTTGAGCCAAATACCTGTTTGTGTTTTGCTTTTTCTTAAAGTCTTGATCCTCCCCACCCTGCAACTCCTGTCTTGGTTCAAGGTCATTGTCAAAAATCTGTTCTGTCTGTGTTTTATTTAAGACACTAGCCTGAGGGAATTCTAGAGGCCTGCCGTGCCAGAATCACAGATACTGCGTGTATTTAGAACAGACTGTGCTACAACCACAATGAGCTGTACGCAGCACAGTCCTCATCTTTCGAGCTGAGTTGGGAGGAGGAGGAGAAAGGGGAAATCTTCTTTCTTCCTTTCTTTTTTAAAGGCGAATGCAGCGCAGAATCATTTCACTGTGGGCCTTGGTTTGTTTATTCAGAACTATTTCCCTATTTAAATGTTGGTTGGGGTTTTTTCCCCTCCTACTCATCCCTGAATGAGGGAGCCTCTTCATTCTTTTATGTCTGTCTCTCTTGAAAAAGGGGTGTGAGGGGGAAATAATATTTCAGATTCCTCAAGCATTAACCCAAAATGTTTGGGCCAGAAGTAAATTTCAAAGGTCAGGCTGCGCTGAGCCTTGGCCATGAGAATCCTTCAGGTGACTCATTAAATTACAGATGAGTTCTTAAAGGTTCTACAAAATTTCTGCACACGGTAATTTCCAATAAAGCTATTTCCCATAATAATCTACCTCTTCATCCCCCCAATTTGGGTTTATGATGGAGAAGTAAGCAGAGCTAGGAAAGATTGCTGGCTATTTCCTGGGATATTTGGAATCTGTTTCCAAAAAGAAGTCCATAAGAAGTTCATATCTATTGGCGGCAATGCCCCCCTTTTAAAAAGGCTGTGTTGGGAGTTTTAGTTCATCTGCAGAAGTTCAACGGGGTTGATTATTTTGCAGAAGGGCTGGAGCTTAGGAAGTATGCATGTCTGTCCCTGTGAAATATGAATATTTTAATACTTATTTACAGAGGATTACTGCATCCTCTGCAGAAAAGCCTGTCTTGTGAAGGATTTTTGAAAAATATACCTACGCCTAATCTTGTCACTGTTATTGAAATGAACATTTTACTCCCAAAGACACATGATATTGTTTAGTGAAGATTCGTTCTACCAGAGGCTTATCTGCTTTTTTTATTGTCTCCCTTTCCCTCATTTTCAGAGTTTTAAATGAATCCCACTGGATTTAAAATGACACCTGATTATACTGAAGAGATTTTCTTTGTGTTTATATTTGTAGTATTTTTTCTTTTATGAGCAATATAAACTTAGGGGTTTCTTGGTTGTATCTGTGTGGTTTGGAATGTGAATGTGAATGTTAATGGCTCTGCCCTGTTATTGATGGGACAATGAGATTTTACGATTTTTGGTCACTTTTCTTGTCAAAGTTGTCATCCAGCCTCACTGGTCCCTCCCCCAATCCCACCTTAAACAAACGCAGCCTGTCCCTCCTGCGTTCTCTTTGCCACTCCAATCTTAGCCCCATGGGGGCGCTGCAGAGCAAAGGGAAATCTGCTCCCTCTGGCAATAGAACTAACCCGGAGTGGGGGCTGGGAAGGAATTCACCCTTCTTGGACCTCAGTCCTCTTTATTCTCTGCAGGAAGAGCTTATAGGGAGAAACCACCAGGCCTGATTTATAGATAATTAACCTCATCACTAGGTCTGTCAAACCTCCTCAGTACATTATCTGTGGGACCAAGTTCCAGAGTCCCACATTTCTGCTTTCCCCCCTAAAATCACACTATTGATGTTGAAAAAAAGTGATCAAAACAGGAGACAACTGCGAGAAAGAGATCATTGAAAGTGTTCCAAAGGTAGAAACTTACTTTTAGGTAGCTCCCCTTCTCTCTACTGACTACATGGAAAATTGTGTACCCACCTGTCAATCTCCTTTCAATTCCTAGGAAAATAACTTCATTAAATTTATACCAATTTCTTTCAGCATGTTCTCTCATTTTGATCTCTCCCCATTAGCAGCCAGTTGGTATCACTATGTGAGTCTGCTTCACTACAGCAGTGTTACGTTATAGGATTAAAGAAAGGATTGACTTGAATATATTCAGAGTCTTTCAAGCTATCCTGAAAAAGCTGTAACGAGAGATCCCACATCTGGGGTCTTAAGTGTAATTCCCGTAGACGTGGAGGGACTGTGTATCAACCAGTCCCATGCTTTAATGACTCTACTGGCTATTAATACTCAAAATTGGGCATCAGACCACTCCTTTGCTTAGTGGACTGAGTGTAGTAATAGGTCCCTAATTGCAGCTGCTGGGTAAACATGAGTTTTGTTACAAAATAAAATATCCTGACCCTAATATTACATCTATTTAAGGAAAGGAACAGATTTTGCATCCAGTTTTACACGCAAAACCTCCCTCACAATTCAGTCATAGCTGAAAAGGAAGCTATTATTGGAATAAACACTGTCTGGTCCACCTCCTGAGGGGGCTCCAAACAGGAAATCGGTGCCCCCTGTCAGGAACTTCCTGCCACCTCCATAGATCTCTAAACTATCACACCTCAGAATTAGAGGGTTTTGAGCTGGAAGGAATCTCGCCCGTCAATCACACAGCTCCCCCAGGCTTCCTTCCATGGGGAGACAGGATGGCCCTCACTTAGAGACTTGGGTGACCCCAGTACCATAACAAAAAAATGGGTCTTCCTGATTTGATGGTCCTGTGTCATTTTAGAGGATCAGGGTGATCTGAATACCTAATAGTATCTTGTTTTCCGTCAGAATCAAGAAAAGCAAGGCTGCTTTGAGCTCTGTACACTGAAAAATGGTTCTCAGGACAAACCCCAAGTCATGAGGAGGACTGAGTTTTGATGGTCATTTGGGTTTGGTTATGCTTGTCACCCGTGCTGTTGGAAACGCCACTATTTTTCATTAAGTGTGGGAGATGTTATCTACCTGACACGCAGAATGTTACCTATTCATTTTATTTCACATCCTTTGTTTAGAGCAATTGTAAACAAGCTCATTATATTATCCTTGGAGAAAGAAAGGAGTTTTCTTGGTATGTTTTAGAGAAATTAAGAAGAAAGTTTTGAGTTGGTAAAAAAAAATGGAAGATGATTTCCAGCCACTACCTTCTGAAAAAGTGTTAACATTTAATTTTGATCCATATGCTGCCTGCTTTCAGCCTGTATTATTCTAAGACTTTACTTGTTTTTTCTTTTCAGCCTAGCCCAGAGTTTTCCCCTAAAACACCGATTTTCCACACTTTTCCTGCTTACATAAAATGGAACTAAATATTGGGAGCTTAAAATAGAGAAGTAATTGGGGTTGGGGGCGTGTAATCGTTTGTTTATTGCATTCGATCACTGTTTTAAATAGCAGGGTTTTCACTTCCTATGAAACCTTAGCATGAGGGAGAGGAGCAGCTGGACTAGGAGGGGACAAGGGCAGGAAAGCGCTTGAGTATTTGTAAACTCAAGGTGGCGGGCCCATCCTTCTGCCCCGCACTGTACTTAGTTGTCTTTGCTACCTGAGGGTAGAAGTGGAAAAACTTGATTTGCGTGTCGTGCCTGCATTTTTTTTCTTTTTTCTCCACACCGCCCTCTGTACACCTGACCATGCAGAAGCCTATCTGAAGCAGGCTTGGTGGCAGGGAGAGCTGGAGAGCTGAAGAATGTGCAGAGGGAGGGAGTGCTTGGTACTTTTCCATTCACATCTCCACAGTGGCTTTTCTTGTTTATTTCAGCCTCCACCCCGTAGAAACCTTTCAGCTGCCTGAAATTCGAGTCATTAAACTGGTCCCTGAGGTCAGACTACAGATGTTTGGTGCATGTTTCCTACATGTCGGTGTCTATGTAGCATACATACACATAGAGACACATACACACAAACGTGTAACTCCACAGGGGCATGGTGAGGTTGTGTGGGGGGAAACTGGGTAGTTTGCCAAAAAAAACCTTGGTTTCTAATTACAGTTCTGCCTGGAAGTCCTTATGAGACCTGGGGCAAAACCACTTGTCAGGACTCAGTTTCCTCAACTATGTGAAGGCGTAACCCAGATGATATGCATGATGTCTGCTCAAAATTCTATACCTTCCTATCTAAATACTTACATCACTTTAAGATGGGGAGGGTGAGACAGAAAGGAGATGCATGTGTCTGTGTACCTGGGGTGGGGGAAGGGGTTAAAATGTGTGCTTCTAAGTAAAGAAGCAGTCTCAGAATCCTCCCCTCTATCAATTTTTAACCAATTGTAGACCAAAGTCTGGGATTACGCTGAGTGGGTCCAAAAGCCAGTTGAAGATTTTAAATGTTAGGGGTTGGAGGAGGCAGTTTCTAAGACCTTGTACCTTTGATCTCCACAGTTCAGAATCAGGTGTGACAATTCCCAAGTATCTTTTCTGCACTAGAATTCTTTTTTACATTCTGTTTGTTTTTGGAAACTGTCCCAGTCAATGATCGAAAGAAAAAAACATTGTAAAGTGGGCAGTCTTTTAGCCACTGAGCCCTATTTAGATGTGAAAAATATGTCATAACATTCACACATACAAAGAAAGAAGAAAGGAAAGAAGAAAAAAAACCTAGAGAGAGATTTCTGGTAAGAAACGTTGAGGTAGCCCAGCCATCACTGCATTAAAGACAATTATTTAAAGTCTGAGGAATAAACAGATGAGGGTTTGCCCTTAAAAAAAAAAAAAAGCAAAGCCTTGATCTACCAGAACAAACTCAAAGACAATGAAAGAGATATTTTCCATCAAATTAATATTTCCTATAATTGTTTTGCTCTTCATATTTTATAAAGAAAGGTCTAGGCCCTGGCCAGGCAGCTCAGTTGATTAGAGTGTTGCCAAAGGTTGTGAGTTTGACCCCATGTACAAGAAGAGACCAATGAAGGCATAAGTAAATGGAAAAACAAATCAATGTTTCTCTCTCTCTCTGTCTCTTTTTCTTTCTCTCAAATCAATCACTTAAAAAAAAAAAAAAGAAAAAAGAAAGAAGCCCTGGCTGGTGTAGCTCAGTGGATACAGCGCGGGCCTGCGAATCAAAGGATCGCGGTTCGATTCCCAGGGCACGTGCCTGGGTTGCAGACTGCTTCCCTGCAGGCCAGTTTCCAGCAGGGGATGCATGAAAGGCAACCATACATTGATGTTTCTCTCCCTCTCTCCTTCCCTTCTATAAATAAATAAATAAAATCTAGAAAGAAAGAAAGGAAGAAAGGAAGAAAGGAAGAAAGGAAGAAAGGAGAGAAAGGAGAGAAAGGAAGAAAGGAAGAAAGGAAGAAAGAAAGAAAGAAAGAAAGAAAGAGAAGGAAGGAAGAAAAAGAAAGAAAGGAAGGAAGGAAAGAAGGAAGGAAAGAAAGAAAGAAAGGAAGAAAGGAAGAAAGAAAGAAAGAAAGAAAGAAAGAAAGAAAGAAAGAAAGAAAGAAAGAAAGAAAGAAAGAAAAGAAAGAAAGAAAGATCTAAAATGTGTCAGACCTGACGGTCTAGATAAAATAAGGCCTTTAACAGAACACAGCAGTGACCCCCCGCCCCCATCATCCCCCACTGGCTTGGGCCTTCTGGAACATTGCTGTCCATGGACAAGGAGAGGTGGAGCCAGTTACATTCTCTTAATGGAAAACTGTTGAGAGTCATAATGTGCTATAACTGGGAGGGTCCTTAGCAATGATAACATCCTGCATTACTGACTTTATGTAATTAGAAACCGAGGCCCAGACAGAATGCCTTTGCCAGACACACTGAATCACTGACAGAGCCAGCTCTAGAACTTGGGTCCTGGTTGCTCCATGGCTTATTATGGAAAGAGGATATGGGGTGGGCAGCCCTGCAACACAGCCATTTTCTTTGACCTTACATTCACAGAGGCCTCACCTTAGGACTTTTGACATGATCTTCCCTGAGGTTCTCTGTCCATCTTAGCAGAACCTAGGCAGCATGGGAAGGAGAAGACCATCATCCATCCACATGTTCGGGATGTGGGCTCCAGTGTAGGACCCAAAATAGAAGCCCCCACCCACAGGCTCCTAAACTACTGTGATTTAATATGGTTAATAAATCTCTAACTGTTTAATGATGATGCAATTGTATTGTAGCTATGGGCATGTTGGTGTTAAGAATTTTACATTTAAAATATTAGTTGACCTAAAAGCAATGATGCTGCAATAGGAATGTGCACACCTACACAGATCGTGATTTCCGATACCATTCTCCCCAAAGCAAGGCTTTTTAGACAAATGGCTGATTCTAGTTCTAGCACTGGAGCAGGAAATGCACAAAATTAGAGTGGAATGCCTTGTAACATCATCAAGTAAGGAATTGCTCACACAAACAAGCAAACAGAAGCTGTATTGATGCAGGACATTTCAAAAAGACCCTGGAGCCACCTGAAGAGATCCTGATGGGCAATTTTGGAAAATTTTGAGCAATAAAATAGAGTAATATTGGATTACAACCCAAAATATAAAATAAATGCCCATGAATCCACACTGATATAAATAAATTATTGAATATATTAATAAATAGAAGAAAAGAGACAGATCTCCCTGGCAGAAGAAGTCCAAATAATTTATGTAGACAGGCCGCCCTCGAGGAGAGGGAGTGCGACTCCCTGCTCCTTCAGCGTGAGCCGCGCAGAGTGGCTTTTTCCCCAAGAGTACAGTGTGGGGAAGGAGGGAGAGGGGGGGAGGGAGGAATTTTATGTCACCAAACTGACAAGCATCAAGCAGGTAGGTTATCCAGGTCAGCATCACTAATGATGAACCATGTTGATTGTATGTACCTTTGAGATGAGGGAGATGAGAAGGGCTCTTTACCTATGTGGTCTTCTTATACCCCAGTCGATTTGTGCAGAAAACATCAAGTCATGGAGGGGGATCCTATGAAGTACATAACCAGTACTTCTCAAAAGCATCAAGGTCATCAAAAATGAGGAATATCTGAAAAACTGCCAGAGCCAAGAGTAGCCTAAGGAGGTGTGACAACTTAATGTGAGATAGTAACTCAGATGAGAGTGTGCAACAGAAAAAGATGGAAGGTAAACCAAGCAAACCTGGGTAAAGTGATAGACTTCAGTTAGTAATATTGTCTCAATACTGTTTTGTTACTTGATACAAATGCACCATAGTGTGTGTGTTTGTGTGTTTACACACACATTATATGCCAGGACTCTTTGAAAATTTGAGAGGTCTTGCTTCCCACCCAATCATGCTCCCAAAATTTAGTCAGAGAAATGAGAAAACCTGCATTTTTTTCTTTTCCTTTAGTTTACTAAATTAAAAGCAATTTAGCCAATTTCTATATGAAGAACTACCAGGAAAAACCTAGGAAGGCACCAAAGGCCAGATGTTGTCATGATGGTAGATGACTCAAGCCACCTCATCAATCCACTTATTCCACACTTCTTTGAGGAAACCCTCATGGACACAAAGCCATGAAAATCTTTCCATCAGTCTGTATGGGACACAGAGAACTTGGGGATTCATCACTGAGGTTGGGGGAGCCTCAGGAGCTTCCTAGGATATGTGCTCTTTTATTGTATAGCTGCAATAGAATTGGGGCTTTCATCATAGTTGAATAGCAAGCAGATTTGTAACCCTGGGTGTCTAAAAAACAGCTGACTGGAGGCCAAAACTCCATGAACTTGTCTTTGTTTCCTGGATATGACCCCATAATGTAAACTGGGAAGGTCAAGAGAGGAAAATGGTTTGCAAAGACCACCGAGCAAATTAGTGATGGAGTTGGTTCCCATCAACCACTCCACCCTGAATCACTTATTTTGCTGCAGTATTCACTGGTAAACAAGACTGCTATTACACTGATACACTGTACATTAATTTAGAAGTATCTCATTAATTTCTAACCCATTGTCAGTTATCAGTGGTGTCTAGTTCCAATGCTGCACTTGAGTTTTAAATGTCTTTTCCTTCTTTCCCTTCACCTTTTCCCACTTCTATCAGCTGCTCTGCCAACTGGTTATAAGATCTTTGAATCAACACATATTTACTGTGAAGGCTGACCTGTAAATAATTCTTGATGAAATGTAGTGAAGCCAAATCATGTTATACACCATTTAGGTTAACATGATCAAGTGATCTATTTGGTCATATATCTCCAAAATCATAAACATAGTCATGCCCTTTGACCCAGTAATTTTACTTCTAGGAATCTATCTTCAAGACACAGTTTGAAATACAGGGAAACATCTTTGAGTAAACATATGCATTCAAGCATTATTTCTAACAACACAAATTTTGAACATCCTACATGGTCCCATCATGATTGGGTTGGGGAGAGGGTTTGGATGGAGATTGATTAAGTATATTATAGTACAACTATTTTTAACTATTAGAACTATACAGTACTCATGGAAACAAGTAAAGTGAAAAGAAATAGGATACATATTATATGAATACAGTCATCCTTTGCTATATCAAGGTTCACTTATTGTGGCTTCACTGTATCATGGGTTTTTAAAAAAACCCTTTACAAAGCCTTTTAAAGCCTTTATAAGGCTTTAAACCCTTTATAAGGTTTATAAAGCCTTAAAATATATATAAATAATAAAATAAATATAATGCCGCTAGTTTGTGGATTTTCACCTATCACGGGGGTCTCTGGAATGTAACTCCTGCAATAGGTGAGGGATCATTGTATATAATATATGCTTGTAGTAGTTCATAACTGTTTAACAGTACCCTTTAAGGAAATTAGATTTGCTATATATATACAACAGTACATAGTTAACAGAAAATATTTACAATGGCTATTTTAGGGTAGCAGGATTATTGATGATTTTTTCTTCTTTATTCTTTCATAAGTTGGGATACCATAAAAGTCCTAGAGGAAAACATAGGCAGTGAAATTTCAGATATCCCATGTAGCACTATTTTTGCCAATATATCTCCTAGGGTGAGGGAAATAAAGGAAAAAAATAAACAAATGGGATTACAAATTCAAAAGCTTCTGCCCAGCTAAAGAAACCATCATCAAAGTGAAAAGGGCACTGACCATATAGGAGAATATATTTGCCAATGATATACATCAGACAGGGGTATGATTTCCAAAAATATAGAGAACTCATCAGGCTCAACATCAGGAAGACAAAGAATCCAATTTAAAAAATGGGCATAGGACCTGAATAGACGCTTCTCCAAAGAGGACATACAGAGGGCCTAGAGACATATGAAAGGATCTTCACCATCACTAGCCATTAGAGAGATACAAATTAAAACCACAATGAGATATCACCTCACAACAGTGAGAATGGCCATCATTAACAAATCAACAAACAAGTGCTGGAGAGAATACGGAGAAGAGGGAACACTAGCGCACTGTTGGTGGGAATGCAGACTGGTGCAGCCACTGTAAAACAGCATGGAATTTCCTAAAAAAATAAAAAACGGATCTGCTTTATGACCCAGCAATTCCACTGCTGGAAATATACCCTAAGAATCCTCAATCACCAATTCAAAAGAACCTATTCTTTTGTTCATAGCAGCACCACTTACAATAACCAAGTGCTGAAAACAACCTATGTGCTCATCAGTAAATGAATGGATCAAAAAACTGTGGTATATTTACACAATGGAAAACTACACAGCAAAAAGAAAGAGGGAACTCCTACCTTTAATCCAGTCAATGAAAGAAAAATGCCATATGATCTCACCTATAAGAAGAATCCAATCAAAAAAAATAAACTAACCAACAAAATAGAACCACAGACATGGAAACATGGGACAGATTGACAGTGACTAGAAGGGAGGGGAGAGGGGATATGGTGTAAAGAAATGGAAGGGACTAGTCAGAGAACATGTGTGAGTGACCGATGGACTTGGACAACAGGGTGGGGATGGACTGTGGGAGCAGGACATGGGCTGGGCAGAGG
Organism: Artibeus jamaicensis; assembly: GCF_021234435.1. NCBI lineage: Eukaryota > Metazoa > Chordata > Mammalia > Chiroptera > Phyllostomidae > Artibeus > Artibeus jamaicensis. Next base: position 3,336,710 of record NW_026522046.1, on the reverse strand, counting down.
AGGGCAAAGGGGGAAAATTTGGGACAATTGTAAGAGAATAACAATAAAAATTTTCATACATTATTTTCACTATCTTCCATATTGTATAAAGTTTACATATTAGTTTAATATCTATCTCACAAGCACACCCTCAATACATTGCAAAGCCCTAGGTAAAGTCATTACATGTAAACAACTAGTCCTGTCATTTAGACTTTTGAATGTTTGACCTGAAGTTGAAGCCACCCACCTCTCTAGGGCATATAGCAAAAGTGAGAACTGCCCACCCACTCTTGGAGAAGACCTTTCACTCTGGGAGATACTTGTCTCTACTCCTTTCTGAGCACATTGACCATGATGAAATTAAACAGATCCTGTAAATCTTTGATCTGTTTCCGCCCCTTCATCTAAGTATGATTATCTTGTTTGTTGGTGTTTCATTGCATTTGTAAATGTCAAAGGGTTTCCTGGTTACTTCACTGTCTCTGTGAAGCCACCCAGGAGCTCTCCTGGTAGATAGACCTTCTTTGGAATCCTTCTGGGGCTGTAGAAGATTTGTTTTTGATTCTTATAACTTTAGTAATGTTTGACTAATGAATGCTAAGGACAACAGTGCAAAAATAAACTATCAATGTTTGCTTTTCTTCAGAGACTCATAAGGCTGTTATAAACCTTGAGGGGTATACTATTATTTGAATCACTGTTTCTTGAAAAAGGCATGGGGGTAGACATCAACACCTAGAGGGTAAGGGTAAGGACCATGGTTCTGATAAGCTTCTCTTTCCTTAAGCTACCAGCTAATTCTTCATGCGCAGCTCACTCTATTCCTTTCTTCACTCATTCAAGCAACACATGGTTCATTGGCAGGGATTTTTGTTGTTGTTGTTTTGGTAGCGTAAACACTGTGCTAGATGTTGGGGAAAGGAACAGAAATAGAATATAGGACCCGACCCCTGTGGGCACACAGTCTACTGAGGAAATAAAGGGCCAAGAAATAGTGCTGAAACTTGTTTTAGGTGATGCAAGAGTACTGAGTTAAGACTGGACCCCCAATATCCTGATGCTGAGTCCAGTAAAATTCTATGGCATCTCACATGCTGTGTCCTATATCCCACTCCAATGTCAGTGTAAGGCACTGATTCTCTCTCTGAGCAGGTTGAGCCTCTGAATTTTTTATCCAGTATTAATTAAAACAGGATATAACCCAGCTATCTCAATGTACCATTCAGAAATTCCCAACGTGCCATGCAGGAAGATCCACCAGAGCCTGGCGTGAGCACAGGCAGAGCCTCAGCCAACTCCACCACCACCATCCCCAGGATGGCTCCGCCTACAGACCAGTGCTTTGCCTAGACCCTGATATTTTTTATATGTTCTGTACCTAGCAGGTTCTACCACAAACGGACTGATCACCCAGAATCATGCTATTCCACAGCCCACAGCATGGACTCTAGGACACATTACCATCCCTAATAGGAACTGGACACTTTATAGATTCTGATGCCTATCCAACTAATCCCAAGTCCATTCCAACTGACAGGTAACATCTCCAGATGCCAGCCCTGAGACCAGACCAGTTTCCACAGGACCCTAGGCACCAAGACCCAACTGCCTCAGGGTTGAATCTATGTGCCAGGAGTTGTAACCATTTCCTTTCTATGGTCAGGCAAGGATGAGTTAGACATGGTGGCATATGCAAATAATTACCAGACAAGATTCAGCAATCTACAATTGCCCAGCAGCTTTTAACGTCTAAACATCAGGTTGCTATGAACAACCTTACCCTTCAGAAGCACTGGCACTGAAATGCCAGCAAAACGCTCAAAAGAAAATGGGATGGAAAAAGATTTATAATGACCTTAATAACGGCCATAATTTGGGAAGGCATATTGAGAAGACTTGATAGTGGTGATGGTGAACCAAATAAATCAAGCACTTGAGGCGCTCAAGTTATTTTCCTGTCTCATCTCCTACCACAATTTTCTATACCAGCCTCTTAGCATTCTCCAAGGACGACCCCTGTACTTACCATCACTCTGCCCTGATCACTGCCTGTCTTTGACAGGCTGGAAGTTCCTGTGTACTTGAGACAAGTACACAGTGTACTTGCTTTTTGTTTTCTTAAGCTTCTATCCAACCCATGGTACTCACTTAGAAAATGTTGATTAAAGTAGGTAGAACTGAAAGAGAATTTGATGTAAAATCTGATGATCTGTGTTCCAGTTTAAGTTCTACAACTGACTAACTTCTGTGGTTTTCAGTTTCTTGTTCTCCAAAATGATAATTTCTGTTAAGGGACTATATCACAGGATTCTCATAAGAATCAAGTACAATGGAGGGGTAAATACTTTGAAAATTATAATGTGCAGTTCAAATTATAATGGTTGTTGAATGTTGAATGCATGGACCAACTAATGAGCAAGCTGTCATAGTTAAGTAAAGCCATGAAGTTTTTTCAGGACAGATTATAGATTCTGTGACTCAGATTATATGTGGGGAACAATGGATTTGGAATGCCCTGTCTTGACTTTGTAGCCATCCTTAAATATGGTTATTTCACTTCCCAAAATATTTTAACCCTTTAAGTATAGGAGGACATAAATTACTGTCAAGGATTCATACTGATCCAAAGAAAATGAAAACGATCATCAGAAAGTCTTTTTGTTCTTGAAATGCAGAATTGGAAATGAAGCATTTCCCAGTAGTGAGAACCGAAATCCAGTATTAGATCCTCCTTTCTGATACCTCTTCCTCTTTCTCCTCTTTCTACCTTAGCCCCTCCACACCCTTCTTCTGCACCCAAATGAAAAAAAAAAATCCCTTTGTTTTGAGCTAACTTGGTTCTTAGCAAAAGTTACAATGTCCCAATTTATCAGGGCTGATTTCTAGGATCAACAAGGTAGACTTCTATACTTTTTTTTTAAAGTAATTGAGTTAATGAGTGAGTTACTAATCTAAGAAAATAGGATACCTTTCTACTGAAGGCCTGAATGACAGGGAGCCCTGGGTCAACGTGGTCTTGCTAAGAAAGTCCCCAAATCTATCCCTCCTGCATCTGTCACAAATGCCAAGTAGATCCCCTAATGCTGAGATGTATATGGAAAGGGACTGGGAGCAAGCTGGCCTTGATAGGGAGGAGGAAAGGAAATATGACCATGACACTGGAGAGAAGGAGTAAGGGTTTCACTCTGGTAAGGGAACCAGGCAGTTAAAGCAACAGACCTCTGTTAGAAATTTAAAAAATTTAAAAGCCTACATATAGGCTGCAATCTGCAACGATAGGTGCCTGAGTGGAACAAAATACTCAGGAGACTCAGCAGGAAAGTAGTCAACAGTCTCCAAAGGACTTAGAGACAGTGGGTGGCGGTGGCCAGAGAGGACTCCTAGAACTGGGAGCACACTTGCCCATGCTTGCCAGCTTGGCCAGCAGCACCAAGCCCATGATCATCAGCTCATTTATTTTGGGGATTCCTAGAGGCGGGAAGAAGAGAATCCTGGATATATGTGACATTAAAAAACCTCCAGGGTGGGTGAACTGGGATGATGTCCAGGCCGCACTAGGGCAGCCACCTCTCCCATCTGGTTCCTTTTTCTTCCTTTCTACCCCATCTATTCCCAACACCTCTCACCCAATCATACCTGTGGAAGCCACATTCTTGCACAAAGCTAAATGTATCTGGGGGAGCAAAGCAAAGGAACATTATGTTAGGATATTTCCCTTCTCAACTCTGAAACCTGAAGGTTCAGTAAGAAAATGAAGATTCTGGGGGTTAGAAATTAAAAACATTCAAGAAGCAACATACATATTCAACTATATTTTCTAATTTTATCACCCATTTGGTTGGGTTTAATTTTTTTAGCATAGAATAAACATTTGTTTATATTTTTGGTTCTTACCCAATATGTAGCTATAAAAGTTGTGAGTTGAGCACCTACCATAAGCTAAGTGCTATATTAGACTTTCCATATACATAGAATAATTATGGGCTTTTTCCTAGAGGGGCTTATAGTCTAGTTGAGGAGACAAGTATAATACAAGTAAACCCACAGATGAGTATTTACTATAAGTTATCATAGCTGACACATAGGAAATGAGTAAGGAGCTGCGAGCTGAGGGCAGAGCATGGTTTACCCAGTGTACAGACCTCTCTATTTATATAAACTGTCAACTGAAACATAAACTGAAAAAGGAGGATGAGTTAACAATGGCAAGAGTAAGGGGGAAAGTACACCAGGCAGAGCGAACAGAGGTCAAACAATCCTAACAGGGTAAACCGTGACATGCTCAGGGACCTGAAAGAAGCCACTGTGGCACAAGCAGAGAGAGTAGCAGAAGATGAACTTAAGGGAGGAATCAGGGGCTAGATTATGCACGAATTCAGACCTTTGTAGACCACAAAAGAATTTAGGCCTTTGTAGACCATGATAAAAAATTTAGACTTTATTCTAAGTGTATGGAAAAGTCATTTAAAGTTTTTAGGCAGGGTGATGACATGATCTAACTTATATCTTATCAAAATCCCCCCAGCTATTGCATGGAAGATGAAATAGAAAGAGTCAAGTTTAGTTGTTTAAGAGGCTATTGTAGGAGCCCTGGTGAGAGATGGAAGTAGCTTGGACTGGGGAGGTGGACATATAGTAGAAGTTGTAGGAAGATTTGAAACATATTTGAAGATGGTATTGACAAGATTGAAAGAAAGATTGGATTAAGCAGGAAGGGTGTGGTAAAGAAGAGCTGGGCATTAAAAATACCATGGTTTGCCCTAGATGTTGTGGCTCAGTTGGTTGGGTATCATCCTGCAAACCAAAAGATCATGGGTTCAATTCCCAGTCCGGGCACATGCATGGGTTATGGGTTTGGTCCCAGTTAGGGTGCATAGGAGAGGCAACCAATTGATAATTCTCTTTCACATTGATGTTTCCCTCCCTTTGTTCCCCCCTTCCTTCCCCTCTCTCTAGAATCAATAAAAGAAAAAAATTAATAAAACAAAGAATACCATAGTTTGGGCAACTAGATATATGTGTTTGCATTTACTGAGTTAGGAACACTGTATAGGAAAATCTTGCAGGGGGTAATTGCTGGCATTCAAGAACTCAGTTTTGAACTTGGTGTGTTTGAGATGTCTCTGAGATAGATGTAGGCAGATGGATGTTCAAGACCTGAACTCACATGAGCTGTCCAGTTTAGAGACAGAAATTTGAGATTCCTCAAACTACAGGTAGTATTTGAAGCTAAGAGAAAGGATTGGTTTTCATGTCAGACTAGGTGTTAAGAGATAGAATAAAAAACCAGTAACAGTGGAATAGCCCTTAGAAACACTCCAGTCCAGACTAATATCTATACAGATGAGCAAAACTGAAAGCTAAAGAAGTGAAGCCAATGGTAGAAGTATTGTTGGTGGGAGACAAATCTCCCTTCTGCACCAGCACTTTTCTTTTTGTTTTGCAATGTTTTGATACTATGAAATCTTCTGCATGAGATATAATTCTACAGATGTGGCTCATAGTGTCAACTCCCTTCTTTTATATTCTCACCTGCTGTATGTAAACTACCACACCCTCAAAATGAACTTGCTCATCTCTTCCTTTAGTCAACTTGGAACCTTCTCTCTCCCCTGGCTTTATACTTATGGAAAAAGAAAGTGCAGTCATCCCAAATAAAATCACCTGAGCAATTTGATATCGAGGAGGTACTAGCCTTAGAGTGGCAACTGAGCTGCTGAACAGACATTCCTGTGCAGCTCCATCCTACACAGCTTAGCACCTATGGTCCTCTGTAAGTCCTTAGTAGCTGGACTGCCTCTCCTCTTGAATGTGAGTGCCTGAGATCAGGAGCTACTTTTTTTCTCCTTGATACCTTAATCCATCCCTGGCACCTAAGGTAAGTAAATTAATCATCTAATATATGTTTTGGATGAGAGAGATCCAATAGACTGAAACTTTCATTGGACTTTAGGTATCTCTAGTTGTCTTTCCATCCTTCCAAGTAAATACATTTACTGAGCGCATACCGTGTGTGAGCTGTGGTGCTCAAAGTTACAACTGTGTTCAGTCTTCAAAGGACAGTTATCATAGAAAGGTTGTTATTAGCTCTTGTCCAGTATATTTAGGCTTATTCATGTATATACAGCTGCATACCTTGCATCCAATTCAACATGTATTCAGTGTGCATCTGCCATGTGTACAGAGGTAAAAGGGGAAGGTTCTGTCACTCAGGCCTCTCGGCCCAGTGCAGGAGAGATCAAGCACACAGGCCATGACCCAGGCTTTCACTGAGCTACAGCCAATATGGTTGCATAGGGAAACATATCTGCTTCAAACTAAGAGATCTACAAAAGTTTCTTGGAGGGGTGGAGTTTGAACTCAATAGTAAAATAAGGAATATACCTTGAAACAGACATCAAAATAATAAGTATAGCCTTGAAATAATAAGAGCTAACATATATATATATGGTACTTAGCATATACTGTTTGTTCTCAGCACTTTACACTGTCAACTTATTTAATCCTTACAAGAACCCTATAAAAGTTGTTATCCTCACTTTCAGACAGGAAGCTGAGGCACAGAAAGGTTAAGTAACTTATCTAAGATCAAAGAGCTAACAAACGAGCAGTTGGGAGTTGAACCCTGACTATTTAGGTCTTTGCTCTTAGCCATCGCGTTCTACTGCACAATCAATGGAGGGAAGAACTTCCACAGGGGGGTTAGGAGAGGGGCATGGGGAGGGCAGGTATTTCAGACAGAGCTGCGGTGCTGAAACAATGACACAGGTTAGGTATACACCTAATATGGCTTTATTTTGTCTAGAAAGCTGTCTAGGTTGCAAAGAACTTTCTCAGACATTCTTTAATGTGCTTCTCATGGTGACTCTGTGAAGTATGCCACAATTATTATTCCAGTTAGAAAGACTAGGGAATTAGAACACAGGTTGGAAAAGCGTAAGCTGGGCTACTTAGCTGCAAAGCGAAGTTCAAAACCTGGTTGTTTAACTTTAGACAGGTGCCTTTTCCCATGTTGTAGTATTAACAAGTACATACATTTATTGCTCTCTACTCTGAACAAGGTCCTGTGAATCCCCACAATACCCAGAGAGGTAGGGAGTGTTACATTCTAAAAAGAAAAACAGTTTAGTTTTGCCATTATTTAACTTTTTTTCTTTCTTTTTTTTTTTTTTGAGAACACTAGTGATTCCCTATGAGGCTTGTTGGTTTTCAGTTTCATGCTTTGCCTACTCTTTGGTCCCTGAAAACCCCTGAAGATGGAGTATTACCTGTGCATTAGCTCATGCAGTGTCTCTGAGAATGGAAAATCCCAATTAATCTCTTTGCCAAAATCCTCCAGTCATTCCTGCATTTGGCCAAATTTTCCTGTGTGGTTGAAGTCAACATTTAAATGGGAAACCTGGCTTTAGTTTCCAAAAATTTAATTGCATTATTAAGATTTTGCCAAAACTGGGCTCTGTGAATCTAAGAGAGAAATGCTGGGAATAGGTCTGACCAAACTGTTAAGGGTGCCCAACAATTTGGTGCAATCGTTGAAATATTTGATGAGACTGACACTGCACTGGTTGGTGGCACCATGCCCAGCTCAGTGAGTACCTGCTGTATAGGTACAGTTCTAGGCCATTTAGGGGGAACATAATTCAGTGGCTAGAGAAAGAGACTGGCTGTACCACAGATCCAGTGACAATTATGCCAAATGCAGAAGAAAGACAATCGGGCAAAGGCTGGTAAATGTTCACAGCCAACCCCATGGCCTCAGGCAGCAGGGGCAGCAGCTTTGTGTGAGCATCAGCGTTGTCTGTGCACGTTCAGTTCGGGCACCAGGCACAGAAGACTGTTCCGTCCTGTTGCCTTCCAGATTTGATTAGGGCTCTTAGAAGAGTCATGACCTCAGTCCAGAATGGCAACATTCAAAAGAAACAACAAAAAAAAGAGATAAGATGACTAAAGCCTTTAGTGTAAGAAGAGGGAGAATGGATGGAGTGAAAATGGGGACGTTTTCCATTTGATTTTCAAGGCCAAGGGTATAATAAGGGGTCTTATTTCTTCTTTTTATCTTATCTTTTTTTTAATGCTGCTGTCAAGCCTTTCAAAATAGTCTCCCCTGCAAGTTGAATGCCAAACCAAAGGTCTAGGATGATTCTTCTTTCTGCCTCTTGCCTTGGTTTGGTCAGGGGGAGAACAACTGTACCTCACAGGCATTCTTCTGAGGATTAAATGCAGTAAGGCACAGTAAATGGCTAGTTAACATAAAGTGTGGAGATAGACTGTTTGATGTACCGTCCAGCTATTCCAGTCATCTGATAAAAACTAGAACTAGCCAGTTAGGCTCCTGTGACAAAACCATGGAGATCATCTGGCCCAACACCTGAGTGAGGTGGCTGAGAAGAGAGTAGGCAGTAAGTGCCCTGCCTGAGGGCGCCAGCACAGAGGGAGGTAGAGTTTCAGGGAGCAGCTGAGGGTTTGGGGAGGAGGGAAAGACTGAGAACACTGTGAGAACGTAAGTGGCTGCTCTGACAAGCCTTTTATGACCCAATATTATTTTTATTTTGTTTTTTATTAAATTTATTGTGCATGTTCAGTCACCATGATTGCTAACATTGAAAAAGTGATGTCATTTCTTACACTTCTTCTTGAATTTTTTTCCTGGTGGTTATAAAGACCTGTGGGCACTGGTCAATAACATTATATAAATTTCAGGTGTACAACTTTATATATAGTACAACATCTATATACTCCTCTACTGTGTGCTCACCACCCCAAATCTGATCTCTTTCCATCACTGTCTATTTGACCACCTTCACCTTCTTCATCTTATTTCTTACTCACAGGAGACAGGCAGCCCTCATCATTTCCTAAGTTAAGAACCAGAGGTTCCGGATGGAAATAGTCTCCCTGAGATCAAAGAACTAAGAAGCAGATGGGGGAAGTCAAACCCTGGTTGAGCTCAACCGAAAGCCCAAGTTCTTGACCTTACATCATCTCACCAAGTTTTCTGCTTCCTTGCAAAAACCCAGTATTCAGGGTTTCCACAGCAGTGGTAGCTGGGGGCGGGAGGGGGCGTTGTTTTGATTTGAATTTCTTCACCGTTTATTTATGAATCTCTGTGTAACCTTCCTTTTGTGCAGCTGAACTTTGCAGTCTAACATGGCTTGGTGCACCCAGACCTCTTCCCCCACTAACACTGTGCAGTTGGTACTTTACACCAAAGGAGAAGTGGTCCTCCTTTGTCTCCGAGTCCGAGTTGTTCTTACCTACAAAAATCACTTACTTAAAATTGTCTATAAGTGTTTATTATGGTTATGTGAGACCAATGCAAAGAGATATGCCTCCCGTTTCCTGCCACCAGCACCTAGTAGGTGCTTAATAAACTTTCTTGTGCCTACATAAAAGCAAGTATTCTGTCTGCCTCCTGTTATAGGGTTTTTTTTATTTCTCCAAACTATGGGTCTACTATCCATCCATCTGTACATTCATCCTTTATCCAAATGAATTTACATCCATTTACCAAACACCAAACCCGTTACTCTACATGTAGTGCTTACACATGCAGATACCTGCATATATTCTGGGAACATTGATTAAACCTGTTCTGTGGCAGGCAACAGGTGAGGAGTTGCTACGTAAGTGTCACCTATTAAAATCTAGACTGAGATTGCTAATCGTCCAAAAAATCATGTCATTTCTTATACCACTGCTTTTAATTTTCTTCTGATGCTTAAAAAGACCAGTGGGCATTGTTTCCAGCTCTGTTATTTTCACACTCTTATGAAACATTTAGCTCAAAATTCTGGTTTCTTCTAAATTTTTGTTGTGTCCTGCCATGACAAACTGTGTCCAGCACAAGGCAGTGGTCTAGAAAGGGTTGGGGTTCCCAGGGGGCACAGAGACCTTCCTTTTCACTTTTAGAATCAGTGTTTCATAGTTCAGAGTCTGTTACCTGCCTCGGTCCCTGATGTTAGACTTGTGTATTATTCACTTGCCCAAATTCAGGCAACGCAAGCAGCACTGTCAGTGGTCACTGAAAACGTAGCCTACAGAAAAAACACAGACTCTTAAAACACAGCTGGTTTCTTCTGACTCTGTCACCAAATACCTGTGTGGTTCTGGGCAAGTTATTTAATCTCTCTGAGCCTCGGTTTTCTAATCTCTAAAAAAAAGAGGTAATAATAGCAAACTAATAAACGCCTGTAAGGATGAAAGGAGAAGAAGTGACCTTCAGAACCTGCTGCATGGGGACTAAATAGCACCTGGTTGGTACACCAGCCCCGTCCTCAGGAAGTATATCTTCCGATCCTCCTGTATCCCTCCCGTGCTCTAAAGCCCTGATGAAGGATTTCCGAATTAGTCATCAATTTGGAATACTCTCTTCTGTTTTCTTTGCCACGGAGGTAGGTAACCCATATGTGAGTCTGAGTAATTAATTATTTCAGCGACATTCTTTAGCACTTCACTAATCCCCACTACAATCGTCCAGCTTTCGGAATGTGAGGCACTTTCCCATCCGTTACTCATTTGACCTTCATCACATCCCATGAGCACACAAGCCACTGCTGTTAGCCTTCTCTGACAGATGAGCAAGCGGAGAGTTAGAGAGGTTAAGTGGCTAAGTCCAGGGACACACTGCTAGATTCAGGTCTTTGACTCTGAACTCCACACATGAGCTTTCTATTATCCAAGCAGCCATGGATTTTCGCTACATACTAAAAGACAGCCAATAGGTATTCTGAAAGATTATAAAACAGGAAGGTAAAAGCTGATGGAGGATGGGTCAGGTATTCTGGCCCTCTCCATTCCCACCGGCCCCCCAGCCTTGGCCCAGTGGCCCCCTCTTCTGAGCGCTGCTTTCTCTGCCTCTAGTCACTCAGATGCTCTGGTTCAGAGCATAGCTCCAACAGGCTCCTGTCTACTCCCTCCCCCAATTTTTTCAACTGACATTTACTGAATGCCAGGCACGGTGCTTTACTGTCCTTTGGAATTTCCTTCTAGCAGGGAGGAGCAGACAATACACTGGGAAGTAAACGTGTACAGTAGGTTTTTTAAGTAATAAATACTAAGAAGGGAAAAAAGCAGGGAAGAGGGATAGGGCATCTGTGAGGGGCATAGGATGCTAGGGAAGATATCACCGAGCAAGTTACATTATAGGTTGAGAAGAGGTGAAGGAGAGAAACATTTGGATTTCCTGGGTTAGAGAACCAGGCAGACAGAATTATAAGCACCAACGCCCTGAGCCAGATCATGCCTGGCATGTTTTAGGAACAGCCAGGGGGCTGGTATAGTTAGCGTAGACTCTATGGGGTGTCAAACTCCTTTTCCCTGGGGGCCACTTCAGCCTCGTGGTTGCCTTCAAAGGGCGGAATGTAACTTTAGAACTGTATAAATGTAACTTCTTAACTAGGGGCAAGGAGCTCAGCACTGCTGCCAGGTAGAAACAAGGTGCTTGGCTGGATAACACAAGGTAGAGGGCTGGATTCAGCTCTTGGTCCTTGTGTTTGCCACCTGTGGATAGAGTGAAGGATGGCAGAGCGGTGGGAGAAAACAGAAAAAAAGGGTGCATTGCATACACCACATTGGTGTATATAATAGAATGAAAGAACTTTTATTACTCTGGGTGGGGTGGAAAGCCATTGAGGGTTTGGACAGGGTCTAAAATTGGTTTTCATAGAATCCCTCTGACCTCTCTGTTGAGATGGATGAAGTAGGCGCATAGAGACTTTTTAGGAAGCTAGTATAACAATTCTGGAGAGAGATAGTGGTAGCTTAGACTCAGAAATGGTAAGGATTGTTCAAATTCTATACATATTTTTAAGGCAGGGCCTGGTAATTTCGATGTGGGTTGTGGAGAAACAGGACTCAAACATGGCTCCAAGCTCTCAGGCCTGAGGAACTGCAACAAATGGAATCGTTATTTACTGAAAAGGAGAGGCTGTAGGTGAGCAGATTTGAAGGAGTTGAGGGTGCATTGGGAACGCTAACATGGTTGTATTGTTCGGGTAGGGAAGACAGTAGGCAGACAGAGGGAGACGGCCAAGCAGGCAGCTAGATGTCTGAGTCTGGAGTTCCAGAGAAAAATCTAAGCTGAAGATAGAAATTAAGAGTTGTCAGTGTTCATGTTTGATTAAAACTGTGAAACTGAACAAAATTCCCATGGAAGTAACCATAGAATGAGACATGGTCCAATGACGGAGCCTCAGGCCTCTCCCAGTTTGAGCTTCAGAGAGGAGGAGACCCCAGCTACAAGAGTGAGGAGTGGCCAAGGAGCTAGGAGAAAACCTTGATAATCCATTCTGCAAAATCCTAACACAATTTGTCTATCCCCTTCAATTCCAGGTTTATGTTTCCTTGATGGAGGCAGACTAGAGGCATCTTCAGAGTGAGGATCAAGCCCCTTCTCCACTCCCCAGAGGGTTTAGCATCTAGGAACCCTTTGGTTAAAACTCAACTGGTTGTCTTCCAGCTGAATCACAAAGGGAGTGAGTATGAGGGATCCAAGCAATCATCTGGCTTTGTGATTTCCTAACTGGAGTTGTTTAGCAAGTTAAGGAGCTATTTTCTTTCATCACTGGGAAGCCTATGAAGCTGTGACCCCTCCTTTCCTAGAAGAGCTAATAAAAACAACAGTGTCCTGTCAGTCAAAGGCCTCACCTCTTTCTTCTAAGAAATATTTGTGATTTTCATCGCATCTCGGACACTTCAGACATGGACTAGTACTTGCATCTAGTCAAGAACCTTCACAGGACAGAGGGGGCAAGGAAAAACGTGCTGCATTCTGAGAATTTTGGCCTTGTTTCAGATTGATTTGAGAGAAGTTATCATCTGGCACATTCCTTCCTCTTAAGAACAGCTGAAGGCCTAGAATCTGAGGCAGGTTTGTAGATCAACTAGTCTAACCACCTCCTAGAAAGATGAGGGACTTGGGCCTAGAAAGGCTCCAGTGTCTTGTCTGAAATCACATGCCAAATGTTCAATTCAAGACTCAAAAACAGGTTCTAACTTGAAATTTTCTACTCAGGTTCAGATTCAACTAAACTCTATTGCCATTTGCTATATTACCTGGAAACATGCCAGGTACATTTACATGTTATTCTTAATCCTCACCACAATCTCTAAAACAGATGCTACCATTCCCCTTTCATAGATGAGAGCATAGTGCTCAGACGGGACAGTGACAGGTCTAGGGGCGTGTGGCTCGCATGCCGGAAGACAAGGACAGGAGCCCACGTCGGTTTGACTCCGAGGCCAGTGCTCATCCCAGCACCCCTGCAGTCTCTTTCAGCAGGACTCATCTCATGGAGTTGTTTGTTCCCACAGTACAAACAACTGCCCGAAGATCCTGCCCTCCTGCTAATCAGTGAGGCCTCTCCAGCTAGGTGCATTAGCAAGCGACAACTTTGAGTCCAGAGTGTGGATTCCAAAACCAAACTGCCTGGGTTTGATGCACGACCCCACCACTTATTAGCTATGCGAACTTCTCTAAATACAAGTTTTCCTCATCTTTATCATGGGAACAATGATATACTTACCCCCAGGGAATTAGGATTAAGTAATAAAATATATGTAATATCACTTAGCACAATGTCTGACATGTACAGCAGATGTTCAGTAAATGTTAAAATGTAATTGTCAGTGGCTGCCTTTTTTAAAACCCTAGAGCCGTTTTGGAACATGCTGTCCAATGCTTCCAAAGTCTTTTCTGGAATATGTCCAGATGGGAAACCCAATACCAAAATCTAGACCTGACATGTCCTTAGGAGTTTCAGCAACATGCTGTCTGTATTTTCCAGGATTCAACTAGGAAAAACCCTCTCTAGGGTTTCCAGATCATTAAGAAAAAGTGTTATGGAATAATAGGAATTAGACCTACACAGCTGGTAAGAGACTAAAGATGTGTAGTGAGGAGTCCAAGCAACCTCTTTTGAAGTACTAATAAAAAAAAGAATAATAGTAAATATGCATGTATACATATAAAAAATACACTGTTAGGAAACTCACCAAAATGTTCACAGTGAATATTTTTAAAATAATGACAGGTTTTTTGTTTTTACTTTTGTTTACTAGATTTCTAATTTTGTACATTAAATGGGTATTCAAATTAGAAATTATTTAATTGTTCATATTTATTGTTCATTTTTTACTTTACCTAACACCTTTCTTCTCTAAAAAATAAAAGCCCTTAAGGTAATGTATTGGAAGCACTTATAATTATCAAGCTTATTATGGGGAAGAGACCAAGTAAAAGGGGTTAGAATAGGAGTACAGCGTACATAATGACTTGATTAAAGTTAGGAAATTTACCATATGTTGCTGTGTATAGTGTGCACTTTTTTGCCCAAATTTATGAGTGAAAAATACAGATGTTCATTACATGTGGGTAGTACTAATTCTGTATTTATATAAATGTTCTTAATTATTTTATTTATGCTTATGCATTAAAAGTGTAACTCCAGAAAGCCATAACAAAAACCGTGTGCAAAATAATATCCTAGAATATGACAGTTTTGTTTCTAAATATAAATAAATAAATAAATAAATAAATAAATAAATAAATAATTGGTTTAAAAAATTAAAATGAAAGATTTTTTTCTTGAAAGTTTGGGCCAAAAACATGGGTACACATTACACATTATTCTGAGAGTTATGAACAGCAGATACTATCTAATCCAGGTGAGAGCTTAGAAAAAGAAACATCCAGTCCATTGATGCTGTAGATGAGGCACTCAACTAGGGGGTCAGGTTGTCCATCTCAGGAACTGACTGGGTCTCACACGCCCAGTGTCTTCCTTTTCTTCTCTCTCAAGTGAGAGCCCTTTGCATTAGGGCTTTCCTATTGTGTCTCTGTGTTTTAATTGTTAGAACCTCAGGTTTTTGGTAGAGGGAAGGAATGGTGTGGGTGGGGTGGGAGATATGTCAGGTGAGAGGTGGGCTGCTCTGCCTGCTGTCATCCTGGCAGCCCTGGTGAAAGAGAGGCAAACCAAAGACAAGAAGCCTGGGCATCTCCGGCATTCTTGGTTAAGCGTACTCAGACTGGAATCTGATATTAGAGGTGGAATCAAAGAATGTCAGGCCTGGAAGTTTTAAAGGTCATACAGACCAACTCCTCATTTGATAAAAATGGACACCAAAACCCACAGAGTCAAATGACTTGTCTAAGTCCCTGCAGAGCCTGGGGAGAAGCAGGGGTGTAGCACTCACCACTGGGCCTGATCTCTCCAAGGTCCTTCCCATGGCTGATTTTATGAACTGATAATGATTGAGAGAGGGGGAGAATGGGTCCTTTAATTAATCTTACCCTCATTTACTAGGAACTGGAAAATGTTTCCCACAGGTAGGCACACAAAATAAGGTTAGTTTTTTTCAAGACCTGCACTTGCATATCCCACTTCTGATGAACAATCATCACTTATTTTATCACTCGTCCTATGATCCAGGCTGTGATCAAACAGTCAAGACTCAGCTAGACGAAGCTCTTGGGCAGTGCTGACCAGTTTGATGTGCGCTCTATATTTCGTCTCTGTTACTGATAAAAGGTAGGTACCTGTCTAGAGTTGCTCCCTGGATTTCAACAGAAACTTTGTAACCAGTCATTGCTCCCAGAACAACTTTCTACTAGTAAACTTGAACTTAGCTGGCTATTTACCTAAGGCAAGTAATGAACAAAGAAAAATGGAAAAGATTGGGGTTTTAATATCAGGATTTTTTTTCTGGCATTAATCAAGTAATAATGGGCCAGTGAATTTTCAAACAGTTTCAATATTTAAAAATTAATTTGTAAAATAATTATTTCCTTTGATACTCAGACATTGCACAGAGAAACGATAGGCACATGACCATATTAAAGCTCCATTTTTTTAGTCCTCTTAATAACTCCATGAACCTAACTCTGAAGTCTAAAGACAATCTTAAGAGATTATTGTGCAGGAAGAGGCAGCACAGTATTGAAAAACAGACTAAGGTTTAAGCCAGAAAAAATGACTGTGTTTTGATGCTTCTGTCTATCTGGTATAAGATCCTGAGAAAAGCACTTCACTTTCTGGCCCTGGCGTACTTCATGAAAAAGTTGGGATGATATTCATACTTGAACTCTTAGACCCTACTGTATTGTTTGGAGGATCCATGACCTGGGTATAAAAAGCATTTGAGTATTATTATTTTTATTAATTATAGCTTTAGAATTAGTTATCAATAGCTTTAGTCCTTTCCACAAAACAAAATTAGTCTTCCGGTATCAAATACTTATAATATTTCTCTATGCATTGTGAAAGAAAATAGAAGCCAAAAAGTAAGAGTCAATCTTTTCCTGGAAAGCTCTGTAGTTTAATTCTCTCCTCGGAGTAAAAAATCCCAGCCACACTGTAGCAACAGAACATGGGCTTCTCTTTAATATCACCATCCACCCAATGGCCAGTATCACTTCCCTTTTTTCATCAACACATTCAAAACCATTAAATCTCCTGCTTGAACAGGCACTATAATCTAAACAATGAAGGAAAGAAAGAGGAGAAAGGGCAGAAAGAGAGAGATATAGCTGTGCTCTTTGGATGGTCAATGAAACTTACATTTTAGTTTAGAGCCAAATAGTTTTCTCCAGAAAAGGTCACAGGAATCCCAGACAGGAGCAGGCAGGAGCAGAAACATGAGCCCTGCTCTCCAACTAGTGATGTTACCACCCATTTGTGGTTTCTAAAAGAGACACTAGAGTGAGACAGGCCTTGACACCTTACCTTACATGAACAAGCATGGACCTGGCCTTTCAGGTACAGTCCTTCTAGGGATGGGCCTCTCTCCCCAGTCTTGGGTTCCACCTGAAGCCAGGGTGAGTCCTGTAGATTTTTCTAGCCCTTCCTGATCTACAGATCAGGCAGTCACATCTGCCAGCATTGGACAGTGTTACTCCTTAATCCCACCAGGGAATCAAGACAAGGTGAGTAGTGGGAATCAGAAAACTAAGATGGGGGCAGGACATTAGGGCCTTCCAAAGAGCCTGAGAAGAAAGTTAGGGCAGGAATCCACCTTAGTAGTTCCTCTGCCTGCCATTCTTTAACTCCTGAGTCACTCTCCACACCCCATAGTTAAACCAAGACTCAACCACCTTACCAGATCTGGACAGATGCTGCAAACGCTGTCTCCCATACAACTACGGCAATTTGACACGGTGTTCTCCCTGTTGCACTTTAGATCTTCCTATGCACCTCCTTTCAAGTGGTCTATTCTTAGTTGAATCAGGAATGGTAAGCTTGGTACAGGACAAAGCCAGTGTCGAGCTTTGAGCAGTGCATGCGTAAATGTAGTATTTGGTTGATTAATGCAGGTTTGGTTGGGAAATACTACATTTTAAGGAAGTGCAAACTTTTAACTTCTGGGTTGGAGCAGGCAGCATGCCAAGAGAGAAGAACAATCTTTTGAGCATGAGCACAGAACTAGGCACAAATAAGCCAAGTCCAGGGACTCTCAGAGAATCCAAAGAGAAGGAGGCAGGTAGGGAATTTTCAGGTACCAACGGCAAATACCAGGAACTTCATCTTGCCCTCTCCTGTTTGCCAAGCCCAGGTCTGGGCATGTCAATGATCTCTCCTGAACTATTTTTTAAAAGAGTGTTGCCATTCATATTTCATTGAAATGCATTCCCCAGGACCCAATGGATACAATCCTGGAATATTGGTTATCTTTAGTATTAATAGAGTCAATTGACTCATGTGCAGAGTTGGCTCCTTTCTCTTCTTCAACAAAGGTTAACAACTCATTTTTTAAAATATAAAGATAAAACCCATCACCTACATTTTCAGAGTTGTTCTTGTATTCAAATATAAGAAGGAATTCATTGTAGAAAAAGAACACTTACCAAAGGTGTTTGGGGCTATGTGTGGTTGGTGACCTCAGTGAGTGCAGATAGAGTCCATGGTCACAGACTGTACACTAAATCCCAACACACGAGCAAGTCCTCAGTCAGGGTAGTGAACACGCAAAAATGTATGCTGAGCACATCTATTGTCAGGATTAGACAAATATTTACAAATGACAACCTTAGGTACTGATGACGAAACTTGTGTGGAAATCCTTCCTTGGTCACAAGGAAAGGAACTTGATCTGGTCTACTTTGACTTGAGCTCTTAAGAGAATGTGTGGAAATCAGGTGAATATCACTTCTTTTCAAGTGCCAGTTGGACAGTTTATCTCTCCTATTACTTTAATCATTTCTCCAGGTTTTCTTTTCCTTGAACCTATGCCTAAGTCAGGAAATTACAGATTTGTGTACAGAATGGGAAGATTTTCAGAGAACTCTTATCCATTTTCCTCATCTTAAAACTAGAAAACTGAAGCACAGAGAGAGGAGGCAACTGACCCAAAGTCACATGGAGTCAGGACTAAGCCATAGGTCTCCCTACTACTAGTACAGTGCTCTACTCTTCATTATCAGTGATGATATGTTGAGTATGGAGGTGAGTGATATTTTCTCCAGAGTGCTTTGAAACAGGAGCTACAGAAAGTCATATGGACTAGAGGAATAAACCAGCTTCCCCTTCCTCCCCATGCAGCAACCTCATGAAGTTGTTAGTGAGGATTGCCAACATATCTTTAAAATATGAATATAAAACAAATAGTTACACAATTAACACCATTTAATTTTATCTGCATGCAAATATATCAACATGATCACCATCATAAGAACTGAAAGTTATTGAGAGTTACTGTGCTCCAGGCACTGCATATACCTTATTAACTCGAATCTTTTCCAACGACTCTATGGGGTCAGTATTATTATGACTGTTTGTCAGGTGAATAAAGTGAGGCTGAAAAGATAGATGGCCAGTATGGAAGAGTCAAGATGTGGAACTCAGTCTTCTGGCTCCAAAGCCTGGGTTATTTTCATCACAGCCACCATCTCTAGATGACTTCATACTCACTCCATCTTCTGCCCATCAAGCCCTAAACATTTTATATGACTGATGCTGAAGTGGAATAAACTTGAGATTTTTTTTAATTCCTTGACTATCCAACTTAGTTATCTTATCAGTCAATTTGGGAAGTATCTCCCTTATTTGTTGGTGTGTTCTTCATATTTGATGCATCTTATGGAAAATAAGGCAAATACCCTCACATCTAGAGGTAACTTGCAATATCTGGTATGTAAACAAAGTAAATAGAAATAACAACATTTTGAAAATATTTATTCATTGGTCATAATTTTTCCAACTGTTGTCTGTACTAAAACATGTTTAGATTAAAAGTATCTGCAAAATTTAAAACCATAACTTTTTTTGCAGCAGGGGTAGGTCCAGCATCTGGTTATAAATTCTTATATTAACAATTTTTCTTTAATGTATATATTTTAAAGAAATATATGGAGAATAAATGCATGGATTAAATCAATACTTACCTTAATAAAGAAATATCTACATTCTAGGTTAGAGTAATAGATGATGAATTTCTCTTTCTTAAGTGCAATGGTCTGGTAAAGTTAAAAAAATGTGACTATGTGATTTTAGCAGAAACATTATATTGCTAATTTTAAAGTCTTGGGCGAAAGTCCACAAACATGGAACATCATGATCTGCTTAGAGTTCTGCTGCTGAGAACAATTACATGGCATTTTAGAGAAGTCTGTCCCCAAACCAGTGAAAGAACTGTCATTGTATGAGTGAAGTTGTTATAAGATGCAAGATGTATGATTTATATTTCTATTTCTTACCCAAGTAAAATGTAAACATTCTCTCTTCCTTCTGAAATTCACCAGGGATTTTTCAGTTCAAATATACAGATAGAGTCAGTAATAGAAACACAATAAAAATAGCTAACCTTTAATGAGCGCTCCCTATAACCCGGGCATTGTTCTATGCATTTACAGGTACTAACTCTTTGGTCTCCACCAGTGAGTAAAGAAGAATTACTATTCTCACTTCTTTTATATCCGCCCAGGTTTGTAGAGCTGCTATGTGAGGGAGGCTTTGGTAAGAATGAGGTAGTGACTCCAAAAGCGTGGGATCTCCCACCACAACGTTGCACTGCCTCTATTGAGCCCTGGCCAGTGAACAGGTGCTCCAGTCCACACACAGTAACCCAACAGCAAGGGTGAAGTTTATCAACTGTGGTAAGTGCTTGGGCAGGATCCTCGTGGTTTCTGCCAACTTAATGCCACCATCTTCCTTACCAGACAGAGCTTCCTATTTCGATGGGTGAGTCATCCAGTTACTCTTGCTGAGTTAGTTTCCTCTTTAAGAGAAGGCTTCTTTATGTTCAACATCAGGCTTACCTTACAGCTCACCTCTGAATGTTTTGTTGGCCATCCCTGAGCTTCAGTTGTCTTTCCTCTATCAGTGTATGCTCTTTCTTAGACTTAAAAACAACAGTCAGTTCTCCTCCTACAAAAATGTAAGCTCCCAAGGACCAGGACTCACGTCTGATTTATTCTTTATTTCTACAGCATCTGTTCAGTACATAGCAGCCTTCTAACAAACGTTGAAGGAATAAATGAATGAATGATGAGTAACTGCTGAAAGGATGAGTGAATGACTCCCCTTCGAGAGATTTCTAGACCCAACAATCCCTGAGTCACCTGTTCTAATACTGATTCTTCCAGTCATTGATTCCAGTCATTAACAGCAAATATTCATTCAGTGGCTCACTACCTGAAAGGACATGTGAAGTTCTGTGCATAAAATGGGAATATTTATATTTGAAGACTCACACTTTTTTCATTCATGTATTTGTTTATTCACTGAATTAACAAGTACTTACTGAGTGCTTCCTATGATAAGAACATATAGTAAGTGGTGGCACAGATGTTAAAAACCATGCATTTAGACTGGAAATCCCCAGTTTCCAGATTGACTTTACAATTTAATAGCTGTATAACTTGGAAAACTTCCTTAACCTCTCTGGGACCCTGTTTTCTTCATTTGTGAAATGATAAAAATGTTGGTATTAGTATCCTTAGCTATGAGGATTAAAGATGGTGTATACTAAGTGCTCAACAAATATCAGCAATCGGTTTTATTATTTCCTTGGTAAATGAAACAAAGGAGAATTAGACTTACTCATTCTTCTCAAGGAACCAATATACTCATGAGAATATGAATTATTTAAATATAACCTACAAATAAAAGTGCTAGAGGTTCTCAGATTAGGTAAAAGTGACTTAAAACAGGAAAATTAGATAAGGCTTTCTTCCTGGAGGAGGCTGCATGTGAGCAGGTTTGGACAAGTAGACATGTAAAAGAAAGGCTTTGTAGGGGGTAGGAATATTCCAACAAATAAATGCAGGTATTAAAAAACAAGTCCATATCCAGGGTGCTTGAGACACTGGGCAATTAATTTATCAGGATTACAAAAGACATGAAGAAGATAGAGACAATCCTAGAGAAAAGGGTTGGAAATAACTTGAGGAGGACCTTGAGAACTAGTCAAGGAGTTTGTCTTCCATTCTAGCAGACCAGGTATATCTTTATGAATTTATGTGCATTGGTCACTGGATTCATTTTTATTTTCAGTTGTGGGTGAGTATGGGCATCTGTATTCAAACCTTTTAGATTTTAAATTATTTTTCCCTTTGGGTATGGGCAATTTGACTGCCTCCCAGTATGCTTTAACATCCATCACATCATCTGAGTAGCCCTGTAAAGTAGGCCACGTGGGGTGATGAATAAACTCACATAGACATAAGATAACCTGCCAGTGACAAGAGCTATTATTTGGAGGGACTGGGATGTGCATGTCATAGCTTCTAATTCTAAGTCCTTCTGTTGTCTGGTGTAGGGAGATATGAAGATATTACAAGAGGAAAGCAAAGGCCATGCTGCCTGAGTGGTGGAGAAGAGAACGTTTGATGACAGAGCCCTCAAATCAGGGCTTACTTTGGCCCTTGCTAACCACTTTCTTTTGCTGGGACTTGTAGCAAAAGTGCTCTGCAAAATGAAATCAGCTATATGTATTCCCCTGTTCTCCTGGCTTGGCCTAGTGGGTATTTTGCTCTGGCCTCATCCCAGGTTTCTTAAAGGGCTTTAAAAGAGATTATTATTGATGGAACTCTGAGGTTATTTATAATGGAAATCCAGTCTCACCTTCCACCTGTCTGTCCTCCATAAAAAAGTTGGGCTCTTAATATGAACCTTGGGGAATCAGAAGCCCAGTTTGCTTTATTTAGCTTTTAGATATTGGATTTAAAAAAATTTTTTTTGCAAAGAGCTCAAAGTTCTACTAAATATAAAAGTATCTTATGTCCTAATGTCTTGACCAATTTAACTCACCTGTTCTCCAAATTGTATTCTCATATTTTTTAAATTAGACAGTCTTTTTATTCCTTTCCTTAAAGAGTTGCATAAAAATGGAATTAGAATAAGAACCAGTTTTCGAGCACACCCCAGAGGCAATTTACTTAAGTGATATGCACATGATAAATTTAAGTGCATATATCTGACAATTTATTCAGGAGTTTGTGAGGTCCATGAAGGAGGTTCTACAACTATGTGTTCTATATTCACTAGACTCAAACACTTGTCCTTGCACACAGTCCGTGCTTAGTTATTTGTTGGTTAATGAATTAGTTGGTAAGCCTACAAGTATTTCTATGTGAGGAAGTACAGAAGTACAATATATGGTCAATTATACTACATTTGTTTAGCTTAAATTTTACTGTTGCATTTCTGCCTGTGTCCCATCCCTTCTCACACACATATTCACTAGTTAGCTTTTGACATGATGCCTATGTGTTATTGTACTGAATACCTTGATTACAAGCCCCTCGGGAATTTTTTTAAGTTTTGTTTTGACATGGTGGGAAATAATATTAAATACACCACATGCATGTCTAAAAACTTGCCTTTTTAGTTAGCCGTTGTGTGACCTCTGTCAAGTTACTTAGATGCTTTGAGTTTTAATTTCCTCATCTATAAAATGGAGATAATTAAGTTACCTGCTTCCTGACACTTAAATGAGATATTGGAGAATGGATTGCATTTTGAACAGGCTCTGGTACATAGCATGTGTTTTGTAATGTTTGTTAAGAAGACAGCAGTGGTTTTTTTTCCCTCTAGGTGAAAGGATTGGCACAATAATACATATGCATTTATTAACTATAAGCCAATTTCCCCTCTTGGTAAGATGCCAGATTTTAAAAATCCAATAAAATGTTTTAATTATTTATCTGTATATTAACCATTTAATTAAAATATTTGAAGATGTTTGTAATAAAATAATATAAATAATATCATCATTAACATTTGGATTAATAAAAGCATGAGTAATTTACTGTATTGAAACCAAATCATTATATAAGTTTTTTTACGAACCATACCTGGTGCTTTCTTAAACATTACCTATTCTAGTCCTTAATTTTTGCAACTCTTCTTAGGGAGGCATTGTTACTTATTCTGCCTGAGTGGGAGTAAGGTTACTTGCCCTAGTTCTCACTGCCTAGTATTTGGTTAAGGGATTCAGAATTGTTCAACAGTTCAGGATTACAGTGCCTTCTGCCCCAGTAGAAGAGGTAGGAGTCAATTACCTTCTGGGTATTCAGTTAAACCACTGGGTTCCCTTTTCCAAGGTCAAGGCTGTGCTTAAGGGGCAATTAAGCAATAAGTTGGTCTGGCACCAAATCAGATGTAAATCCTGACCCTACTACTTTCTAGGTGTAAGCTGGTGGTAAATAAAACAGTGTGTTGAGGCATCAGTTGGTTAGTCTGGAAGACTGAAAAAAATGACACCTCACTGATTTTTGTGAAGATTAAATGAGATGATGCTTACTGTGGGGACTTAAGCATGAAGCTCAGGGAACATGATGCCTGGCTACTCATGAGTCCAGTTTGGCTTTGGTGGTCCTAAAGATCTGAGAGTCCTGGTTGTCAGAGGTGTGGCTAAGAAAGAAGGTTTGTTCGGGGTTGGTGAGGAGAAAGAGAAAGGCTGTCTAAACCAAGGTAAAGAGCTTGTATAAGAATAAGAGCCTGTAGCTACCCAGCCCATTGGACCTGGAGGATGGCCCAAGGAGTAGGAAAAAAGAATTGAGTGAGAACAAGGAAATCTGAGTTCCAGATTCTTTTGTTGCTAATTCAATTGTATTACCTCGGTCAGATTCCTTTCTTTTCAGGACTTCAGTTTACCATCTGAAAAAAAAAAGATGGATATCAAATAATCTGATGTCTAAGGTTCCTTTAAGCCTGATACTCTACAATAAATTCCAGGGAATCAAGGTTTAGCTGAAGAAAGATAACATGAAAGGATTGAACCAAGAAATTGTGGGTGTGTCTATTTAGTTCCTAAATGCTAATTGATTTGAAATATTGAGCACTTTATATTTTATATCTCAACAATTCTACCTTCCTTCTCATTATATTTAAACTCTTAGAAAATAAAGGTCATTATTCACCTGGATCCCATTATACATCTTTTGTGTATCAACAAACTGAAAAAATGTTTTAAATCAGATAAGGATTAAATCCACTAAAACTCTTATCCAATCCTGTGCTACAATAAGGAAACAGGATGGATCAAAAACATTTTCAACCAAGCTGTTATTTTAATGATCAGGAAACAGGACAGATCAAAAACATTTCCAACCCAGCTACTTGAAAATGTCTCAGTAATGGAGAATGGAGCACCTATCACAACAAAAAGAATAGAGAAAAGAAGAATCAAAATGGAGACAAGAGGAAGGGGAGAGGGGAAGAAAAAGAAAGAGGAGGAAGAGGGAGAGAAGGAGGAAAGGAGACAGGGAAGAAGAAATGACTCTTGGATGGCAATACAGTTAACAAAGCACCTAAACAAAGTAATATCCCATCTTGATTCTGACAATCACCCTGTGATTATTACACTTTGAAGAAGAGGAAACTGAAGCCTAGAGAACTGATATGACTGCCCAAGCCCACATGAATTGATTTCATTCCAGAGGTTTTTCTTTTGACAAGTTCCTTTCTATGTAGATTAGAAGTTTTTCAGGGTATATGTGCTCTGCCTCACTATTCTGTGCAAGCTCCTTAAGAACAAGAGCTGGATTATGTTCAAATTTATTCTCCCACAAAATCTGAGGTTCAATACCTTACACAGAATAGGTGTCATTAGATGTGTTGTTGGATGAAGGAACAAATCCCTAGAATAGCACCAAAAACTAGATACCGTAAAACTGGATTTCTCCCTTCCCTAATTTTCAGTATCTTGGTGATGCGCAGGGCTCAGGTGAGACTGTTTACCTAGACATGCCCAACCTTCTTTCCAGGAATCAGCCAAAGGACCCAGTCATTTATTTAGTCATTTGTTGAGCAGTTTGCAAGTAATCCTATATACTTTGAGAAATTCTCACACTGGTTATTTCACTCCATGAGATGGTGAAACAGGAATTATTTATGACTCATATTTTGCTGAAGAAAAGACTGTGGTCTAGGGAAGTTAACTGGTTTTTATTAATCCACCCAGTGTACAGTGGTTGAGCCTGGATTTGAAATCTTCCACAGAGGTGCTGGGCTCTGTTCCAGGTACTCCTTCTTTGTGTGTACCTCTGACACTTCCTGATGGCTCAGCCAGCTAAACAGGAATAATGCCTGCCTGAGCCCAAGCCATCTGATAAGGTAACACTCATAGAATTAAGATATGATGGCCTTACAATCTAAAGAAAGATCTTCACATTAATACAGTCATTGTCATTAAGGACATAGTTATACCCCCTGTAAAACTTAGTTTCCCAGGAGATAAGAAAAACATTGGTTATGGTACTTGCTACAAAACTTGGTAGAAATAGCCCCATAATGGGTGACAGTATGGAAATTCTGGGTCTTCAAATTTCCTGAACTTTCCTTAGTTGCCTGCTCACCCACTCTGCCTTTCCATAGTACCTTGAACTCTCCCATTCTTGGTAACGATCTCAGAGGCACTTTCGATATTTTTTGTGGTCACTGTTTTTATATCTTAGAAAAATTAATTTTTCTTAATTTGAATTGTTCTTTTAGGGAGATTACACATGGTCCAATAAAACAGAATCATCAACATATGAAAAAGTAGCTCATTATGAATATTCACTTAATAAATATTTATTGAATGCCTACTATATGCTACCTACACTTCTAAGCACTACAGTTACAAGAATGAATAAATATAACAAACAAAATCTCTGAATCCAGAGAGCTTATAGTTTAGTGGGAAGAAAGAGACAAGAAAGACATAGATAAAAAAATATATAACATTGCAAAACACCCTACAAAAGACTACATTAGAGGATGGAGGTTAAAGAGTGATGGGGGCAGAGGGCTACTATTTAGTATGAGTGAGATTTTAACCAAGGTCTGAAGGAGGGAGGGCTTGATTCTGCCATTTGGAGGAAGAGTGTTCCAGATGAAGGAGTATCGTTTGAATAGATCTTGTTGTGGGGTGATGCTTGGGCATTATGGGAAGAGTCAGGAGGCCCATGTGGCTGAGTTCCTGAGGTTTGTGAGGAAGGAGGGGAGTCTCCTGGACCTTGAAAGAACTAGATGGGACTATGGCTCTGACTCAGATTGAGCCTAAAAGTCCCTGGAACTTTTTTGAACAGAGGTGTCCCATGATCTGACTGAGGTTCTGAATGGATCACTTTGGTTGCTAGGTGGAAGTAGACTTGGTGGCTGAGCAAAGAAGGGAAGTGTGTGTGGTAAGAAGGGAGAGGAATCAATAGGAGAAGGAGAAGAGTTAATAGGCTATTCCAAGAGTTTAAGCCTAAAATGATTGTGGATTCAGCCACAATTGTCTATACTGTTTGCTCCAAATAAAGAAAACTCTCTGTGCCAAATTTAAAGATAACTTATCTTTAAAGTCTTGAGTTATGGGAGAGTTCAGGAAAATGGAAACTGTATTCAAAGTTAGGTGACTGTTTCTGCCTCTCTAGAGTAATCCAAGTAATTATAATCTGTGAAAAGTGTATAGACAGTTTTTCCTTCTCCTGTTGAAAAATAAAGTAACATTCCACATCACTTCTCTTGGTATGCATGACTTGAATCCTTAAATGGGTTGTGAGCTGAATAATTTAGCCAATTCTTAAGCAACAGAAGCAAAAGAAAATACTTCTCAATGCTCTATAGTAGTTAGTGGTAGAGTATATCGTTCAATCGGAAAAGTTGAAATTTTTTTAGAAACATGAATATTGTTCCTTTAACATATGAAAGAGGCATAGCTTGCTAGACATGATAAAGATTGTATCTTTTTAATGTAGACACTGAGACTCAGAGGGGAGATAAGCTGTCCAAATTATACAAAAGTTACTAAGTTTGGACCAGAACCCAATTCTCAGTCCAGCATGCTGTCCCCTCTGTAAAAAGTTTTCCTTATAAATACACTTTGTGGCTGATACGTTAGAGGGGTTCAAGTGTGTCTTTCATGGCTGCTCCTATGAAGACCCCCACCCAGTGTTCTTTCAGTACCTAACAAGGACTGGCTTCCATCCACACTGTCCTGAAAGCACCATTCTGTTTCCTCGATCTCCCCGCTCTGCCTTATACTCTACCCTCGCAGCCTCGATGGAATTCTAGTTCTTTTGCTTTGCTTTAGCTATAGGAATCTGTCTGCCTGGCTTGTATCTTCTAACTCTACAAAGAGGGGTAAGTGAAACAGATAACACCTGGATGTTCTGATGGGTTAGGAGAAGCTCCTAACTTCAAGTTTTTCTTCCTTTACAAAAAGGAGTGACATTTTCAATCCTTGGAACTTCAATATATGACTTTGTTCCTATTACTTTATGGAGTTTCATGCATTAATTTTCCGAGGAAGAAACTGTGAATTTGAATGTCAAAAAATGCATAAGATTGTTTTTACCTTTTTTTTTTGTAACACAACTTTAAAATAATTTTTTTTTTGGTAACAAGGATCAATTAGCTTGGAAAGACACTACAAAACTGGACTAAGTTCTAGGAGTCAAGGCCACTTTTCTTGAGGGCCTCTAATTTCTGACCTGTAAACTGAAGGAGAGAGGAGAATGGGGCTTTGGTGCCAGGATCTGTTGGCTCATTCCTAAGTCTTTACTGTGAACATGCGGCCATGTTCTTCACATCTCTAGGCCATGTACGCAGTCCCTTCCTCACCTCACATTCCTCCTTCATGTCTCAAATTCTGTGTCTCCTATTCAGACTAGTAAGTGTGTACTGAGAGCTTCTCTTATGCTCACTGCTATACTGGGTACTGTGAAGCAATTAAAAAATAAATAAGACTTCAAAATAAATAAATA
Source organism: Artibeus jamaicensis (assembly GCF_021234435.1). NCBI lineage: Eukaryota > Metazoa > Chordata > Mammalia > Chiroptera > Phyllostomidae > Artibeus > Artibeus jamaicensis. The sequence goes on along the minus strand of NW_026522046.1, from coordinate 3,308,560 downwards.
AATAAATAAGACTTCATTTATTTCCTTGAGTAAGACTAACAAAAAAAAGTTCTCTTAGTATTAATGAAAAGTTTACACTATAGATTTTTTTTAAAAAGAATGAAGTTTTAGTGTCTTTATGTACCTTTAGTAATTTGAAATAAGCCCTGAAAGCACTGCTTAGGAAAGCACTTAGAGGGATGCTTTAATTAATCCACCAAAATGCTTTGAAATAAACAAATCAAGGGCTCCTTTGTAAATGGTGGGAGGGATCAGAGACTCAGAAAACAACTGATTCTGTTAAAAGTTTGAAACATTTTTGTCATAGTTTTACAATATTAATTGGTTCTGCTAAAGAAGGAAAAATAACAGTCTAGAGATTTTTCTGAGGGATCACATTTTCAGAATGATTGGAATTTCAAATCTGAGTGAAAAGTGTAATCCCTCTGCCAGAAAAGCTTTGTTGCTCATTTCTACTTGTCAAAATTCTAACTATTTTTGAAGGTTGAGTTCAAATATTGCCTCAGTCTTCTTCTACATCATCATTACCATCACCACCATCACCATCATCACCTCCTTTAAATCTGTGTGGTTGACCTTCTGCACAGCCTTAGAGCATCCATGACCTCTACCTTCCCTGATGGCAATTTGATTACATGCCAGCTTTGGTCTGGGATGAGATCCCTAGAGCAGGAAGGGTGTCTAGTTCACCTGTTTACACTGTGCCTTGTAAATAGCAGCATTTTGCATGGTGATAGAGCTGTGATCTGGTTGACATTTTGTGACGGATGATTCTATCAGTTGAGATATAATTTCAGTTGTTTCAACAGAGACTCAGATTAGTAACGGCTGGAACAAGTTAGCAATTCCTTTCTTCTCTACATTAAAAAAAATACCCATAAGGAAACCAAGTCTAAAATATTTGGGAACTAGTTTCCTCTTATCTTGTTCCTCCTTTACCTCTAGAAAAATATCTTATCTACATCGTATGAAATGGATTCTCCCCTGTGTCTGTATTACAGACCATGGAAAAAGGAAAAGGGAAAGTGGAGGGCCCTCCTTTCCAGTTAAGGCACAACTGAGCAGTTGTGCACATTGCTTCCTTTCACATCCCACTGGGAATGAAATCGTACAGCCCCACCTTGCTAGTGGTGTGCTGGAGTCTGTTCCTATGGCATGTGACAGCCCATTGTGTGCATTTCTTCCCAACTGCATGTTCAGGGAGTCATGGTGGTAGCTTGAAATTAGCCATAGGAGAATTAGCAACACTCAAATAGGCATATTTTACAAATCAGGGCTTTCCACCTCCCCTTTTATGAGAGCTTATTATTAAACATTGTAATTTGCTGCATGCAGTTGCAAGAGAAGCTAAAATGTAAGGTTTTTTTCTCCCCCCTCTCTTCTGGAGAGCCAGGTATCTAGCTAACAATTCTGTATATGAAAGCAAGGGGTTGTGTTTCTGTAGAAGAAGCTAAGAGTGGGTATTTGCAAACAAGCAGAAGTCTCTTTAAACAAGATATCATCGGGAAACAAAAACAAATGGAAAAACCTGTTTTTAACTGTGAGAGAACAGATCTATCTATAAGTATGTGAATGGGGAGCTTAGTGTTGCCGCCTTCCAGCTGTGCAAAGCCATGCTGGAGAGAATTAAGCTTATCTGTGTGGGCTCAAGGGATGGCTCTATGGGCAGAAGCACATGAGCCAGATTCTGCTCTATTTTGACTTTTAGTGCTATTCCAAAATGCACACTGGTTCCAATCCCAGCAAGTGTGCAGGCAGGAGCTGAGGGATCGCTTACAGAGCTTCCACAGGGCAGACTTGATTCTCACTGGATGTTACCCTAGCCATTTCTGAGTCTCTTTCATCCTTCAGTCTCAAGGATACTTTTCCTGACCCCTCAGAGTCTTAGGACTCCCAGTATTTTCTTTTGCTCCACTTACCACAGTTGTAATTATCATTATAATAATTCAGTTAATGTCAGTCTCCTGAACTAGATTGCAGAAGGAGCAACTGCATTGTTTCACGCATCGCTGTGTGTGCTGCATGGTACAACATGAATGGCCACAGCAGGCACTCCTTAAATTTGTGCCAGAGGATGGGTGTTGTGAGATATGATGTGTGAAAGTGCCTTGTAAACTTTCATGATAATTATTCTTCAAAAATAAGATATTCAGATACAAAACAGAACAGAAAGCAGATGAAGGAAGTGGCTGTAAATACTACCAGACATCTAAGGGGAACTGAATTTGATTCTAAGCTTCTTGGAAACTAACTACAAAAAGAGAACACACTGTGTTACTGAATTCTCTTTTCCTAAGGAGACAAACAGCCCTCGTGAAGTCATCTGCTGAAGCCAAGTTTTCTTAGTGATTTATTAAAAGGAGACTATTGTTTCCTCCCAGCTAATACTGAAGCGTGATTAAATCTCTCCTCATTTAAGAAAAAGACAAAAACAGAAAAGAAGAGAACACGCCTTCCCCTGCTGACTCTCAGCAGCATCCTACCTGCCCAAATTCCTTCACACAGGTCTGCATGGCTCCACTTCCTCACCTCCCATTCATGATTCAGCTCCCTGCAGTCTTGCTTCTGCTCTCCTCATTTGACTGGGGCTGCTGTCATGAGAGCAATCGTAGATTTGCCCTGACTATATCTCTGCTTCAGTCTTTATTGCAGTAGACATTTCTTAATTATTTGAAACTCATGCCCTTGCTAGATCATGTCCCTTGGCTCTGTGACACTGAACTGTAACTGGGTTTCTTCCTGTCTTCCCGTTGTTCTTTCAAGGAGTCTGTTTTAAGGAGTAGTTGAACTCTGTTCTTCTATGAAATGTTGGCATTCATCAGGCTTTTACATTTTTTCTTTGTCTTTTCCCTTTTCTCACTCTGCATACTCTCCCTCAGAAATTTTATTTACTCCAAAAGCTTGAATTACTTTCTGGATTCCAATGACTCCCAATATTAGATTTTTAGACTGGATTACCCACCCAAGATTCAAATCCACTGACTTAACTTCCTGGTATGGTATCTCATATATATCCAGCATGCCCCAAATTGAGCCAATGTTTCTCCTTTCTCTTAACCTGTTATTCTTCATGTGCTCCCCATCTCAGCAAAAAGACCTACATTCCACCCAGTTACTCAAAAGAAATCTTGTCATCATCTTTAACTCCTCCTTCTTTCCTCATTCCCCGACATTCTGTAGGACATTGTTTTTGCAGGACATCGAGTCTCTGTCAGACATACTCAACTCCTCTGCAGTTGTAGAGAAAAACAATCATAGACTATACATAAATGAATGGGCACGGCTGTGTTCTAATAAAACTTCATTCACAAAAACAGATGGTGAGCCAACATGGCCCAGTGGGTGTAGTTTGCTGAATCTTGGTCTGAACAGTTAAACCAGTATGTTCTTTTTCACCTTTGTATACACAGTGTGAACACAGTGCTTGACACACAGGCTTCTCAATAGTTTGTTGGATGAATAAATGAACAGATTAGGATAGACTTGTTCACTCTTTTTCCTCTGTGGCCATATCTCCTTGGTTACTATATGCTTCTATGCAGTAAGTGACCTTCTTCCCCCAGTGGGATAGTTTTTGTCCACTGTGCTCATCTTAACACTGTGCTGAACAAATTTCCTATCAGAAGTTTTAGTTTCTTTGCTGGCAGTGGTCAAGTTTTAAATCATTTGTCATTACTCTCCAACCACCCCCCCCCACCCCGGCACAGGCTTTTGTTTTTTCTGGATTTGACAGTTAAATGTTGGCTTATCCTGATGCATTTCATATAATTCATTATACACCATAGTCATTTTTGTGTGAATATAGGTGTATTTAATTCTTTGTTTCATATATATTTATTTAAACTTAACATCTTTGTGGAACCAGTAGAATATTAGGGATAAGAAACCCTCAATTAAATCAATGCACAAAGCACTTCATGCACACAGGGCGTTGGAGAACTTTCAGCAGACGGTGGGGACAAAGATAACTCAGATAAAGTACTGTCACTAAGAGGCTTATAATGAAGAAAGAAGATAAGTGGTGAATAAATAATTCCAACATAATGCAGGAAGTGCTAAGTCCTTTGAGGAAGAAATCAGCAAAATGCTCTGGGACTTTCATAGGAAGTAAAATTTATCTCTAGCCAAAGCAATCAAAGAAGGCTCTGAGAGAGAAGGATTGGACTTGAGCATGGAAAGGTAGGTATTTGGAATTCTGATATGGCACTAAAGGGCCTTTGAGACAGAGGAAAGTATAGGCATACCAACGAGTTACTAGAAAGCAAGTTTTAATAAAGCTGCATCCAGGGACTGGCTGATAAAAGTGCAGCCAAATCCCTTCAAGAAGGTGCCAAGTCCATTCTGGTCTGGAATGCATTGATAATTGGGACATTATGCTCAGAGACTGCAAATTGACATTCTATCGTCATTCCTCTTGGAATAGAGACCCTGATCCTTGAAAGTAATTAGCATCAGTTTGGAGCATGTGTGCAAAAATAAATCACAAGTGTCCAAAAACAGATACATTAAGTTCAATGGTTACAGGCAAATGTTTTTATTAGCTCCACCTATGTAAACAAAATCAGAAGCAATTAGCATTTAAAAACAGCAGAGACAAGGATAGTTCACAGATCCCACTGGAAAATTATTATTTATATGAACATCCACAATGATGACTTCCACTGGCCCTTCCTGATATTAGTCATGTTATTTCAATGGCTAAAGGATTAGTTTTCTTTTCTGAGGATTTGGAGGGAGGACCGTGATTCTGGACATGTTGCCCTGGTTGAAAGTGGGAGATGTGTGTCTTCTAGCAAACAAACAAGTGGGGCTCCATCTCCTCTGCCCCACCTCTACATTGCACCTCACCCCATCTTCTGCATGGGCAAGAAGAGGATTTGCTATGCCTCAAGATTGTCAGCAGACCTGCCTCCAGAAGCCCACTTCCATGAAGCAGTGTTCGTCTTTGCCAATGGGACACCTGCCTGTTGGAGAAAGTCTCAGTGACTCTCCTGGAAGAAGGGTGGCAGTTCTTATGAATTCACCAGTACACACTTTAAAGTGGCCCTTGATGTGTTCTGTGGAACATGGTATACCTCAGTCAAGGATGGAGCCTTACTGCTGGCAGTGGGTGTCCACATAGGGAGAGAAACAGGCCATGGAGCACCTGAGAGACTGAGGTGGAGATGCGGAAACATTTGGTGCACAAACACAGAGCGCTGGCAGCTGGGTCAGCAGGACTCGGAATACTAGCCACATCACTAACCTGGTAAGTGAACTTGGCCAAGCCACTTGCTCTTTCTGGGCCTCATTTTCTCCTACCTTAAAATTAGGAGCTGAACTAGGTTATCTTCTTGCTTCATTCCATACAGTTTTTTTTTTTATTTTAAGCTATAATTCAAGTCTTTTATCTGCCTCTTTCCATCTACTTGCCTGAAAAAAAAGATGTGGTAAATGGCAGGTTGGGGGTGGAGTAGGGCATAGGACTCAAATATTTTTTTATTCCTCATTTATAAAATCTGTGAACATATGCCCCACACTTTCTTTCCCAAAAGATTGTGGCTTTAGGAACATGGGACCAACATGGAAGACACAGAAGATTCTGTTGGTAGGGTCCTGGTGGAACCCCCAGATGGATACCAGTCTGGGAAACAGCAATGCATTTAAAGTTGATGGGACCTTGGAATACCTAAAGGCTAAAAGAGAAAGGATTTGCTCAAAGTGGCATAATAAAGACAGCTGTGACTCAACCTCTTGGTTCTAAATCCTCTTTTTACCATGTTTTTCTTCCTCTGTGTTTAGTATGTCTAGCCTGGAAATGGGGCCTAGGGATTGATGAAGATATGTCAACTTTAAATAAAAATATCAGTAGCCCTGACCAGTGTGACTTAGTTGATTGGGTGTTGTCACAAAATGAAAGGTCACCAGTTTACTTCCCAGTCAGGCACAGGTCAGGGTTGTGAGTTCAGTCCCAGGTCTGAGCATGTGTGAGAGGCAACCTATCAGTGTTTCTCTCCTCTTTCTCCTTCCCCTCTCTCTAAAAGTAAATAAATAAAACCTTAAAAATAAATAAGTAAATAAATAATATCGGTAGAGTTTTGTGGAGGTGAAAAGCAAATGAAATCTTTGGCCATTAGTTTATGTTAAGGCTTCATTCATTTTTTTCACACTTGCGCCCACCCCCAAGTTTTTTGCTTCCCCCCCTTGTAATTAATACCAGTCCTTTCGAGCACCTTGCTTATACAGCAGTCCCCTTATTCATAGCTTTGTTTTCCATAATTTCAGTCAGCTGCGGTTACCTTCAGTTTAAAAATATTAAATAGAAAATTTCAGCTAAACAATTCATACATCTTAAATCATGTGCCATTCTGAGTAGCACGATAAAATTAGTCCCTGTTCCCTTCAGTCCTGTTTGGACAGTGAATCATCCCTTTGTTCAGGGTACCCAAGTACCCACTCTGTACACACCGCCCACAAGTCTGTCACTTGGTCGCCTTCTTGGTTATCAGATCCACCGTTGTGGTATTGCAGAGCTTGTGTTTAAGTAACCCTTATTTTACTCAATGGCTTCCCAGTGCAAGAGTACTGATGCTGGCCAGTTGGATATGCCAAAGAGAAGCTGTCGGATGTTTCCTTTCAGTGAAAAGGTGAATGTTCTCAAGTTAATAAAGAAAAATAGTGTGCTGAGGTCCAAGAGCTATGGTAAGAAAAAAATCCATCTGTGAAATTGCCTACTTTAATTTATAAATTAAACTTTATTGTAGGTATGTATATATAGGGAAATACATAGTATATATTGGCTCAGTACTATCTGTGGTTTCAGGAATCTGGTGGGCATTTTGGAGTGTATCTCCTGCAGATTAGGGGAGAGACTTCTGTGCACAAATTTTTTTTACAAAAATTAAGGACCCACATGTCTTCTTTTTGAGTATGTCCCCATATGCTAGTCTGTTTATATTCTAACATCTTACCCATACTTTTTTTAGCAATTACCCCAAGATTTTCTAACTCCCTAGTGTACAGATCCATGTCTTCTATTAAGTCATAATCTCTTTGAAAACTGGAAGCATCTCTGTATCCCAGTTTCCAAGCCCAGAAATTCTGCTCAGTTATGTTAATTGAATAAAATAATGGAAGAAAGAGGCACTTCATCTGTATCCACATTGTTCTCTTGAAGCCTATCAGAGTGATGATAAATGTAGCAGTGGCCTCTGTTGCCACTTTTATGAGGAATCGGGAAAAGCCAGAGAATGAGCAGATCTCTGTCATTATGTCTTTACGGCTGTAAACTCATATCACTCATCCATGAGTACTCACAGGCAGCCAGAGTACCTAGAGGAACCCTGTCCAGACTTAGAAAATGGGGAAAAGAGCAAGAAGCCAACTCTTGAACTTTTGGGTTGCCATTCTCAGCATGAGGGCCTCCCAGAGCCAACCCCTCCTCTGGCTTGGCCAAAGGCCTGGGTTTGTTCTCTGTGTATGAGCACTGGTCAACCTGGCCCTTGGGAGAGGATCCTGGGAAGGTCAGGCGCCAGGGGTGCTACCGGAAACAATTTTGGATAGACTGGGAGACTATGGAGCCTCTTTGCTCAGAGGCTTGGAGGAGAAGGAGGGGGAGATAATACAGAGAGTCATCTGACTTCCAATGGTACAGGCAGGAAAGCAAAGGGGAGGCTCCTCCAATGCCAGGGACAATGAGGTGGCTCAGGGATGGGGAGTGAGAGGAAGTCCTGGTGAACAGGACAGAAAGGAAGAGACTGAAGAGAGGGTGTAGGAATGAGAGACAGGTTAAGAAAGACTGAGAACAAATAAACACAGGAAGCAAGGGAGGGAGGGAGGTAGTAAGAGGGAGAGAAGAAAAGAGGGAAGGGAAGAAGAAAGGCAGGTAAGTTAAAGTGAGAAAAAGAAAGGCACAGACATCCAGAAAGAGAATCAGAACTGGAGTGAAAATGAGAGAAGTTTGGAGAGAGGAAAGAGAAGCAGGAACGCCACGAAGGGGTGTGGGTGCACAAGCAAGGCCTGGACAATGTAAAGCCTGCCTGACCTGCTCAGCTCAGGGAACTTTCTCTTGGGAGCCTGGCACAGGGAAGATCTGTGCACAGAGGGAAATGTGCTGACTCCTGTCCAGGGACTGTCAGAGGACAGAAGCAGATCAATTAACCTGGGTGCGGCTCTCCAGTGCCAGGCCTGGCGCTGCCGGGCCGGTTCTCAGTGTCCAGCCAGGCCAGGCCAAAGATTTTCACATGATCATTATGCTATTAGAGGGCCATCAGCCACAGGGCAAGGTCAGCCTTTTACACTGACAAAATCCCTCTTCCTCTGCCAGTGTCACCTTCCCTAGCTGAGCTACCACCTTAATGGTAGGCCCCGTCTCAGACTCGGTTAGATGGCACCATCTGCCTGGTGAAACTGACCCCTGGGAATCTGAACAGGAATCAGGGACCCTCCAGGGGCCAGCAAAGCCTCGTACATCCAATTCAATGGAATGATACTGGGACATATGTGTGGGTGGAGCAAGGGGCGTCTAGAGCAGAATGTTCCTTAGATCTTGGACCACTGGGTGCACTTTATAAGGAGAAATATTTCAGTGCCAGGAAGAACTTTGAAATCAGAGCTAGACAGAAGCTGGATTTATTGATTCACCAGTTCCTATTTACCAACAAGTCTTGAACATCTACATGTGGGGCACTGTGCTAGAGGCTGAGGCTACAGAGATAAGCAATCACATTTGGGGGCCTTAGGGAGAGAGGGATGGCGACACTGCTTCCCACCGTAACAGCAGGTGTGCACAGTGTCAGGAGCTCCATGGGGAAAGTGACTGATTCTGCTTCGAGGACAGGCAAGGTTTTTAAGAAGGACACTTTTGAGCAGAGCCTTAATGGTGGTGTAGGGTCCATGCGGTTCATGCGGCAGAGGAAGTGGAGGCATTCCAGACCAAGAGAAGCCCAGAGAAAAGCCTGAAGATTGGTTAATCGCTGCATAACTAATATGCAGTGGTTAATCTGGCGGATGAATAGTGGGCACTGGCAGCCTGGCAGAGATGAGGGTGGAGTGGAAGTGTGTCCAGGTAAGGATAGAATACCAGCATTTTAGTCAGAAGGGTGCTTAGAGATGATGGAAGTCATCTTTGTCACTATTTTATTGTTTTACTTTGTGTGTGAGTGCATAGGTATGAAGTAGACTTTGTTGAAGAGGGCCAGGTTGGACCCACAGGAAAGGGACACGAGAGCAACTCATATAATTTCGAACCAAATATGTTAGTCTTCTCTTAAGACATCTATTAGAATATTTTCACCAACCGCTTTAGCCTGTGGTGGCTCCAACCTCCTGTCTTCTCAGAGGTTTTTCTGTGTCTTTCCTCCTGTCTTAAGACTTTGTCCATCCTCCAGACTTCTTCAGGCACGGTAAATTTGCTGTTAGGTCTTCTCTTGGTCACGGTAGGCAATCAGAGAACAAGAAGGCCTCCTGTTTACCTAGATCTTCCTTTCTAGAAGGCAGATGTGAGCTTGCTTGTATTTGAAAAGTTCTAAAAGCACAAAAAAGTGAAAATGATCCTTATGAAGATTTTTAAAAATTACATAATAAAGTTAAAGTTTCCTCATTTAGTCTGTTAGCATTTATCAGTCAAGCTATTTTCCTAAGTTAAATCAAATATATCTCTCTCTATGTAGATATACATGTACACTCACACACATATTTATAGAAAAGAAATTATGCCTTACATATTGGTCTTTTTTTATTTAAAAATATATTATGAAAAAACTTCCAGCTTCATAATTTATATGCATTCTAGTCCACAGACTAACTATAACATAAGTTTCCAACTATTTTTCTGTTGATAGCCATGTATGATGGTTTAACTCATGTGCTTTACAAATGATGCTGCCGCAGACACTATTGGACACGAGTCCCTAGGTACTTTTGCTATTATCTGCATGGGATGGATTCCTAGATGGTAGGTTGTTAAATCAAAGAATATGCATATTCTAAGTCTTACTTGAAATTACATCATTCCTTTAAAAAATGTTACTTTGCACTCTGGCAGGCAGTTGAATGGGGGTGCCTCTTCCACACTTGCTGTGCAGCTCTGGGACTGCCTCATCACATCTGAGATGAAGAAAGGGCATGGAGAGAATTATCAGTTGTCTGACATTCATATACCTTGGCGTTGGCAGTGCTGGCAATTTCGCTATACAAGGTGATAATGCACAGAAAATATGAAGGGCAGTGCCTGCCACAGTTTAAGTGATGCTTTTAAGAACTGGTCCAGTGTGGAAGACAAATTGGAGAGAAAAGGGAATGAAGGCAAGGAAGCTCTGGGTAGCTCCTCCCAGGCTCCTGTCCCTTCTCCTAGCATTCTGTGCTACAGCTTTACAACATTGAACTTAATTAGTTGATTCATTAGTCCACCATAATACTGTCCCTAGGAGACAAGAAAGTGAGAAGGTAGTTTTCTGACATCAGGGACTGATGACTTATAGGCGAGGATACTATAGCTACCCTCAAATTCCCCCCACTCCAAATGTGAAGTGTTGAACTTTTGAGTTTGAGATTTTTCTCACTCTATTAGTTGTTTAATGCCTGGAAGTTACCAGGGAGAGACAGTTATTACATCATAAATTATTGCGATTTTTTTCCTTCTGTTTGAGTCTCCTCTCTTCAATTAGGATACACACTCTTTAAATGAGGAATTGTGTCTTAAACTTTCTTTATCATCTCTTCCACCATGACAACTAGTTTGAGAAGTATACAGGAGGCACTCAATACATAAAGAGTGGGGAAAAAGGAGAGGACTTGTTTTTTGTAGTGATTTAAGGAAATCAGTCATTTTATTTTAGAGTTGTACCCCACACATCTTGGTTGATGAAATCACCACATGGCTATTTATGTAAAAGTCAGTGTCACATTTGCAAAGCGATGAATGTACTCTCAGAAGTACCTTCAGAATGGTGCTAGACTCTCTGCTGCTCACGTTCATCAGGGCACACATGCTTCAGCTTCAAGTTGTAGGAGGGCCAGAGAGCAGCGTGGGGAAATGGGATTGTAGAAGCTGACAGCCACTGGAAGAATTTGGCCCCAAAACCAAGGACTCCTCAATCAATATGCATGACTTTCAGAATTCCTATTTTAATCAGTGAAATGGAAATGAAATTCCAATGTAGCTTTTAGTTTAAAAAAATTACAAGTGAGATATGATATTCGTGCATACCATTTCCTCTGAAATTCTTTTTAAGAATTGAAGAAAATAACCATATAATGTACTGGAAAGAACACTAGCCTAGGCATCCAGAGATTTAATTTCATGCCCTAAATTTATCACCTAGTAGCTATGTGATCAAAAGCAGTCAGTTCCCCCATCTTACCTCATTTCTCTCATGCATAGAATAAGCAGAGTGATAATAGATAAGCTTCCCTTCAACCTCAATAATAAATGAGTTCATAGTTCCATGATTAATGCTGAAGACCCATCCATCCATCCATCCATCCATCCATCCATCCATCCATCCATCCATGTTTTCTACGAACATTTATTGAATTCCTACTTGTGTTTTGTCCATGTGATTTGAGCCCTTCTGCTTTGGGTTGATAGGTTGATGGCGTCATCATCCTTCTGAGCAGCCAGACTCCACATCTTATGAACATTCTTACCCCTCCTCCCCTCTCATGCACTTTATCTTCAACCAATTCCTGATGTTTATTCTTTTTCTGTCTCATCTGGTCCATCTTTTTTCTTCCATATCCACTCCATTGCTCTTTTTCCAGCCTCACCAACTCTCAGTTGAGCTGTTGCAGAAACTTCCTAAGTGGTTTCCCAGCCTCAGTAATCTTCCTTACCAATCCACTATACTTGCTATGCCCAGAGTTACCTGCAATATTTTGTTTTAATCAACATTTTTGAAGGTTTGTTGAATGTAGACACTGTATCTGGACCCTTAAGGAGCTAGCAGTCCAGAGAATAAGAGAAACAAAATTCAAGGGTAGGTATCATACTGTGTAGGACTGCAGTGGTAAAGGGACATTCATTGTTATGTTTCTTCCAATCTTCTCATAAAGGCTGCCTTCTTAGATTCTTTCCTTTCCATGAACCACATAGCACTTTTTCCCCATGCTTCTTGCATCTCATTCATCTCATCCTCTTAACTATCATTGTCCACTTGTCTCTCTCCTTAACCAGACTGTCTTGATGTGAGGAATCTGATCAGTTTAAGCCATCCTTCCAAGTCAGAAAACCTTGGGTGGCTTCCTTGTGCCCTCAGGGGAAAGTCTAAATCATTATATTGGACATTTAAAGTCCTTGAGAGTTGGGGTCCAAATACCTTTTCAATTAACTCTGCTAATCAGCCCATATTTAGTCCTATTTCAACCCCAAACTCTCCTCCTCTTACCCCTACACTCTTCTCACTTAACCTCTAGAATCCCATTCTTCAGGTACACGACACTTTGATCCCACCTAGCACTCTCACACTCTCTGCTTTTGGGTAAGTCATGCCCTCTTCTGAGAATGCCCAATACACATTTTATCATATTCCCCTGCCTGCCAGGATTTGTTTGGAGGGCCCTATCTTCTCTTTAAGGTGTATTTTAAATTCTATTCTTTTAAAGAAATTTGCAGAGATTCAGATTCACTTATTCAGAATTAATTTTTATTTGCTGCCAAATATTTTTTGTATCTAATGTGTGATCTATCCTCTGCAGACATTTCTTGTCACCTTGCTGTTCACTTCCTATATCATGACCTCCTGGGAAGAAGTGCCCATGTCACTGGGTTTTTGGATCCTCCATAGCACAGGGCCTGGCACTTAGGTTTACCGCATAATGAGCAGTTGCCATATGACAAGTACTGCAGAGGCTTTGTGAAATCCTCACAACAGACCAGAAAACTGGGCTTAGAGAGAGGCTAAGTAACCTGCCCAAGGCACTGCAGGTAAGGGAATACAATTTGCATTTGAATACAGGTTACTCTTAACAACCGTACTACATTGCTTCCCTACAAGGAGTCACCATAAATGCTGAAGGGTTTTGCAGCCACTTGGAGAAGAGGTTGAAGATATACTCAAGAAGCATTTCCTGATTGCTGAGGAAAATTTCTAAAAGTCTTTTTAAAAGTGAATTTGCCATCGCTTCTCGGCCTTTTGGCTAAGATCAAGTGAATTTGCCTTTGATCTTGCCCTTGAAGACTGAAAGGGAATTTGACAAGTAAAAACCTAAGAGTATTCTTGTAGAAGCATAAAATCTGAGCTAAGTCTCTGATAAAGTAAATGAAGGACTGTCTGGGAGAGAAGAAGGGAGTTATTTGCTTCCCCAGTCAGGCTGTACAAAATTGAGGGAAGGAAACATCCTGGGGTTGCTTGGGGCTGTATCTCCATTGTCCTTCCAGAATCTATAATACAGGGCCCATGTTAAATAAACATTTTGTATAAATCAATCTACTCAGTAAAAACTATCCAAGCCTTTGTGTGTGTGTGTGTGTGTGTGTATCCATGTAGTTCTAAACTCACTATTCGCCTAGAATTCTGAACAGCCTGCTTGTCTTTGTGAAGGCTTTAAAAGCCCAAACCAAACTTTTAGGTTCTGAAAGTGAAACCTCCAGTACTTAGAAAGTTTCACTGACCAACCCAGTTTCACTGACTGGCTGCATAAAAAACAAACATTAAACCAACAGAACAAGCTATGAAAAAATCAAATAAGGAAAAAAAATCTTCCAGTTCCAAGAAACTTAGGTATTTTCAGTAATGTGCCTCCTGCAAGGGAATCTGAGGGCTGAGGTGGTGTCAGTTTCATTTCCAGTAGAGATCTTGGAGCTTCTGTCTCCGAAGGAGAGAGGAAAAGCCCCTCTGCCCAGCAGCTGTGCCAGGGGCCTAGGTCTGATAACACAAAGGAAAACAGGCAGAATTGAGGAGGTTCTTCTCACATCTACAAGGTTGTTTCGTGCCTCCTCATTTGGTATTAGAATAAGCTGTAAGCAGTCTGCGTCGGTGAGCATATTCAGATCACAACATTTGTTGAATCAGTGAGTCAGAAAATGGCCCAAAGCAGAGCTAGTGAGTGGGGAATTTAGCACGAAGAAGTAGAAAATGCATTCAACTTGGGAGAACCAGCTGTTCCTTCTTTACCACATATTACTGGGTGACCCTGAGCAGTTAACCTCTTTTCTTTGGGCCTCAGTTTCCCCTTTCAGTACTGACATATTTGGCAGATCTGCATTATGGTAGGAGGAGGAAAATGCATGCAAAATGTCTATAGTTGTTTTGAAAAAGAAGACATTCATGGAAAGCCTTCTATGTGCATGAGAATCTGGAAATTTTACTCTCACCCAAAGCTTGCCACTTTTGGTGTGGTTCGTTTTAGGCTGAATAATTATTTGTTATTGTGGGCTGTTCTATGTATTATAGGATATTTTCCACCATCTTTGATCTCTACCTACTAGATGCCAGTGGAATTCACTTCCCCTCTCTGGTTGTGACAATCCATAATGTCTCCAGACATTGCCAATTGTTCTATGGGGGCAAAGTCACCCCAAGTTGAGGATCCTAGATCCCAAATTGAATTCCCCACAGAGGCTGACAAGTTCCTTAGAATAATGTGGCCAGGGAGGGATTTAGGAGGGTGTGGAAACCAGGCAATCCTAAGGACCTGGGGGTGGGGGATCTTGGGGAGCTCTAAAACATGAGAAGTACACAGGGCCTGGAGGTAGGAAACCAGTATCTGTGTCCCTGCATTAGCATGAACAAGTTGTGTGACTTGCATCACACTGCTTAACCCCTCGGAGCCCCAGAGTCTCCATGAATCCAAAAGAAGTAATACCCCTCCTCCACGAGTCTTTCTCCCATCCTCCCACCTCCACACACACAACCAAAATGTTGTCAGAAAGACTAGAAGTAACATATATGAAAGCACTATGAGCTAAAAAAGCCCAAGGCAGATATGTGTTATCACTCTAAAGCATTTTTTTTTCTTTGAGAGAGCACGTAAAAGGAACCTTATTCCTAGGTAATTTTTCTGTCAAGACCAGCAATGGTGACATTGAAGGTACCACCCGGGCAGTAACAAAAACAACTAATGGAGAACATTCTCAGGGAATACTGCCATTGTGCCAGTTCCAAGACTTGATTTCTACTGGGCCACAAGTTAGCATTTTTCTAGTAAAAATGAAAGGCCTCCTCAAAGAAGTCATCATGGTATTAGACAAAGGCAAGAATGGACTGTTTGGCTGCTTACATGCCTGGCAGTAACTTGGAGCTATGCTGACTCTTACTTCGGCAAACCTATGGACTTGGAAGATGCCTAGGTGACTCATGTCTTCCCCAACCAAGAACTTTAGAACTAAGAGAGGCTTCTGAATGCTGGCTAATTGCTCAGAGTGGAGTCAAGGAGCTCTGGTTACGGTCACAGTCAGGCCCAGAGTGGGCAGCTCTTCCAATGCCTAAGGCCAAGCCAAATCAAGCTGGGTCCAGGATTTGAACCGAACTCTCCAGTTGTGGGAAAGTTCACTCCTAAAGTAACATCCATAGCAAACAGACTAGATACTAGTTCAGCAGGCTAGTGACTCTCTGTATAGTTTAATTAGCTCAGAAAACAGTGTAGAATTTCAGATTAGAAACCTCTACGGTCCAATGTTAGGGTTTAAGTTATAGGGGAGAATGGAACCCACAAAAGGTGAATGCTTTGGTGTATGGACCACTTTTTCATCCTTTGAGGGTGGTATGGAAGAGTGGCTTGGGTCTTTACTTCTGAGCTCTGAGTGTGTACCCTGGTTCTGCTCCTTGCTAGCTGTGTGTGTGTGGGCACCCAGTGGGTACTATGTAAATGTTGGCTTTACCACTTGATGTGCTACTTGATGCTGGCAGCAACCCCTGAGGTCATTCGTGCCATCTACACCTTGCAGATGTGAAATCTAAAGTTCAGATAAATGCATCCCCACACAGCACCCTACACCCTTTCCCCTGCTCTTCTTCTAAGTCTCTCTTTCTTCTATCTCTTTGATCTAAATGCCATCGATCCCTTAAGTCTCTTCAAATGTTAGTTCCTCTACAAATTCTGCCTCCAGAATGAAATTAATCTCAGATTCCTTCAAACTCTGTAGCACTTCGCTGTTGCCTCTATTGCACTATGGCACTCAGCTGGGCCATAGGAGGCAAGAAAAGGACCCAGACAAGGACAGGACACATTTCAGACTGTGGTAAGGACCGGAGGCAGAAGCACGGGGAGAAACTCAGGCAGACCGGAGGAAGGAAGGTTTCTTCCTTGAAGCACTTGTTCCCTGTTTCTCTCACCTGACAGTCATAATATGTCAGGACACCTTGTAAAACACTCACGACTTTCTGGTTCCAGAAAGCCAACTTTATACACACTCTCTCCCTTTTGAGACGGAGTATCTTAGTGGGTGGAACAGTTCGGATTCACCTCCACACCCCCAATAGCACATGGCCAAAGGTTGCAAGTGCTTAAAAATTCATTTGCGTGGCAGTGAACTGAGAAAAGCTTGCTGACTGACAGTGTGAGACAGTGCTGAATGATGGCCGAGATAATAATGATAACGGGAGGCTGACTGAACCGAAACCCAGCCCTCACGAAGGGTGATATATGCACAGCGTTTCACTATGACTGAGTGAACAGAAGAGATCCACGAATCAGATCTAGAAAAGTAGCCCACTCATTGGCAAACTGAAAAGAAACTGGGAACTGGAAAAGGCATATGGGCGGGGACTACCTTATCGACCTGAGCCTGGTCTATAGATTAATGTAGCAGTGGCCTAAGAAATACTATTTCCTCTGATGGCTCAAAAGTTTGCTACTTTTTAAATCATTGAAAGTCTATCATAGTGTTCATTGAGAAAGACATATGGAAGGCATGTGAAGGTGGTGTGAATAAGAGAGACACTCTCATCATAGCAAGTTTAGCATTATGAAATTTCATTGCAGTTCCCTTGTTCTTCCTGCTTGATTTTGTGTAGTTGAGATCTATATATTTCATTATATATATTTGTATATATATATTTTTTTTTTTGAGTAAATAACAGAGGCATAAGGTACAAAGTTCAAAAGACACTGAAGGGCAGGCAATGGAAAGTAGTCTGTCCAGCTCTCGCCTCCCCACTACCCCCACACCCTTGGAGAGGAGTACCATGGCTACCACCATAAATTTTTGGAGTTAGCTAGTAGTTTTTAATCCTTCAGTGTTCTCAGGAGCCAAAAATTGTCTGTAAGAATGAAATACTGTGCCGATAAAAGATACAATTATACTACCTCTACCCCAGTTACATAAGCAGAATTACGCAGCATTCTCACGTAACAAAGTTAGTTTAAGGGGCGTAACCCAGATGCAATCCTTTCACAGGCACCTGTCCAAAAGATTTCCCCGAGATGTTCCCAACACCCTACACTGGTTCAAAATATCTGAGAACCTGAAATCAGAGTCTGTGTGTGTCTGAGTTGTAGTGACTCAGACATTAACCCCAGGCCCACATCCCTAAGAGCAGGTCCCTCCTCCTAAGATCAGACAAGCAGACCTGGCAAGGACTTCTTCACCTTGTTCTGCCCTACAGTGTCAGGCTAGGAGGTGGGAAGAGTGGGTGGAGAAGTCCAGTTCCAGTGAAGCAGTTTAAAGAAAGTCATTTCCATAAAACCAAGCTCAAAATAGAAAAAGTTAAAGTTATTCTATACTTACCCAAACTCTGTCCTCTTCAGACGCACCTCTCCACCCCACCCCCTCCACACACAGGCAAGTGGAGGGGTGGAACCCAGGACTTGCCTTGAGATCCGGTGCTGGGTGCTGCCATGGGCACACGCAGTCACAGACCCTCCCGCTCTCCAGGCGCCGCGCTGTCCACTGCTTCATCGTGGAGCTCCTCCTCCATAGGCAGTTTCAAGAGTTTTTCAGGAATCTGCTACAGTGTGGAAGTTTATTTACCAGTGACGTGAACTTCCCTTTCTTTCCTCCCAATACTCATCTGATAAAGTTACAGCAGGCATCTTGGATTCACAACACCCCCCACCAGCCCCCCACTGAATAACACATCGTCTGGCAACAGGAGGCGTTTGATTACATTTGGATGGCAAGCCTGCATCAATTCCAGTTGTCCCTGGGTTGGAACTGATGGGCCTCACATGCTGCAGCCAACAGTTTGCCTTCACCCACCCCCCTCTTGGAAATGAACCTTTCTCTGGGAAAACAAGAAACCTACGTGCCATCCTGGGTGAGAGACTAACAGGAACTGTGTCACAGCGTTGCATCCCAGCCTTAGCAGGCAAGAGCACACTCAGAGGGGTTTCCTACAGGAAGCCGTGCTTCAAGCATCTCTGGAGAGACTCTCCGAACAGATTCTTTGAACCAGAGGACACTAATGTTCTCTCCAGAGTGCAGTAGCCTCTGTGTTCATCTCGGCTCACAGGCATGGAGCTCTTACTGTGTGCAGTACCAGGCCCCGAGCTGCTGTCTCCTTCAGCAAGTCTCTGGAATCTCCCTCTCCTTGTTTTGACTCGTGGGCTCTGTTATCACTGCTGCAGGCAGAATAGTGCCTCCCCAAAGATGTCCACATCCTAATCCCCAGACTCTGTGAACACAGTATATCATCACATGGGAAGGGGGAATTAAGACTGCAGATGGAATTAAGCTGGCTAATCAGCTGGCCTTAAAAAACTAGAGATTCGCCACCTAGGTTTGTGGCCCCAGTGAACTCACAAAGACCCTTAAATAGGAAGGAGTGAAGCAGAAGAGTCAGAACCGGAGTGGTGATGTTCTCCCCTTTATGCAGAGCACCCCCACCCACCACCACCACCACCACCACCGCAGCCTTTGCTCTGCTTTCAACTTGCCAGGCAAGTCCCATCTTGGGGCACTTTTTTTTTGTAGCCTCTACTAAAGTCTCCGCCCCTTGCCCCTCCCCTCACTGATCACTTGTCATTCCAGTCTCAGCTGCACTGTCATTTGCTCAGATAATCCTACCCCTATGTAAAGTAGGCCTCCTCACCCAACGCTGCCATCACATTCTCCTGTTTTATTTTCTTTAGAGCACCTGCTATTACCTGAAATTACCTTTGTTGTAGGATTACTTGTTTATCATAACGTTCCTCGAACTGTAAGCTCCTCGAGGGCAGGGATCCTGTCTTGTTACTTGTTATATTATTGTATGAAAGTTGGCTAGACACCTACCAAAGTCTGTTTCTTCTTCCTGGAAACACAGTAAGGCTCTTTTTATATTCCCTTGTAGTTAGGTGTGAAAGAGTTTAATGTAACAAAACAGGAGTGGAAATACAGGGTGTCACTTCCAGGTCTGGCCATGGAAACTTCTCATGCACACATTGCTGCCTGTTTTTCCCCTTCTGCCAGACGATGACAAGACTGTCAGGGATGGCAGAGGCACAAGACAAGAGAAACCTGGGCTCCTGAATGACTAAGTGAAGGGGAGTTACCCCAGCAACCTACACATCTGTCTAGGACTGTTATTTGAACAAGAAATAAGTATGTTTGGTATTTAGTCATGACATTAGCCTACCCTAGCTGAAACAATTCCCAATGCCTTGTCCATAACTGGCCCTCAATAGTTATTAAATGGTTAAATATTAAACTTTCAGTAATTATGTGTTCAGTGATGGAACATTTGTTTCTTACCCTCCTTCCCTACCTACTGAGCTTCCTAAGGAATGGGAAGTGTTCTCTTCATCTCTGTGCTCTTCTTGGTGCCTTCCATTGAACCTACACCTTTGTAGATTCAGTGACTGTGTGCCACATTGAGTGTTCAGGCAGCATGAGAGTTCAGACAAAGTTCTGGAAGCACGAGTCTCAGGAGGATTTCTACATTGCTGTAAGTACCAAGTACCAAGGCTGGTGCGGCGATTTAGAGTTTACACAGACAGGGCTCTTCCCTTGATCCTATAACAACTTAGAAAGGAAATTACTATTATGATTCCCATTTTACAGATGATGAATCTACGCTCACAGAATTTAATGATCTGGCTCAAGATCTTACTTTTTCAAGGAGCAAATTTGACTATTTAGAAGGCTCTATGCAGTGCCTGTGACGTACGTAGCCATGGGCTAATGCTTTTCCACCTAGCAGGGGCTCAGGAAATATGGGAACCCAAAGTTCTGAAAGAACTGGAATTGCCTCCCAGAAGATAAAAGGGAGGCCCCAGTTCACTCACAGATGGAAGTTGGGAGAGAATTGTCTGTGAAGTGCTGCTAAGAGTCTTCGTGCAGTTTTCTGGGTGGTCTGCCAGACTTGCCCAGAGGCAGCAACGTCGGAGTCACTCTCAGCAGCACTCCCACTTGCCCAGGCTAACAGCCCTGGTGTTCTCCGTCTGCCCTTTTCCATACATTCTTTCCTTCTTCCCCTGCCAAGATTTCAGTAGATGATTTAGAGTGGGTTCCAGGCCATTTAGCTCAGTCAGAGATTTGGGTGAAAGTTTCCTGCCACCCATCCCAGGCCTCAGCTAACCCATCAGCATGTGACAGCCTGCGTGGAGGAGGGGGTAGAAAGGCCATGGAGATTTCCAGGCATGGGATTGGAGCAAAAGTTTCTGCCTCTGCTGTGTTTATTCACTCTATTCTGGCTGTACAAAGTGAGTTGGTTGGAAAATTTAGGACAAAAAGCCAGAGAAGAGGACCGTGTTTGTCTAACTAGAGACAGGAAAGTCCCCCCAGAGGGTCACCTGCAGGCGGGGTTATTTGCCAAGGCCAGGAAGCTGAGCACTGGGGTCCAAAGGGGCAGGTGGATGAAGGGAAAGAAGATGGCCGTAGCTGGACGGCCAGGCCGGCCAGGGCTCAGCCTTGCTCCGCCTGACCACACTGCTCTCCGTGCTCCGGTGCCTCTGTCTGTAAATAAACCCCAGCTGCTCTTACGGTGCAGGATGTCCCACAACACTGTACATCTGAGGTGGGGTGAAACACAAATATGCCTTTTCATAATAGCTTTACACCTGGGGCAGCAGAGGACCGGTTTATTACCTTGGTAAACAAAAGTTAGAATTCAAGCAAAGTACAAACTTTGCCTAAGGCCCTCTGACAGTGCACCTTGTGTCTGTGAAGTGAACTCGATTCAGACGATGTGGAGCAATGGCAGGCTTGGCTTCTGCTTTTTTCTGTTTCTCTCTTGTCCGATTTCCAAAGTCAAAAACGTTTGTGTGGGGGGTTGGCATGGAGAAGGAATTTGCTTTGGCTATGGTCCTTTCACGTGTTTTAAAATCATGCCCTTTAGTGTGAAAAAAGTATGTGAACTAATTTATATTGTTTTCTAGAGAGAATGCATTTCTTGCCACTCTCAGGGTGACAGTTTAGGCTTGTGTGTGGGACACAGGGTAAATCAGTTTTGGAAACATATAAAGGAACAAGAATTTGCATTGAACTTAAACATGAAAAAATAATAAATATTTATCCAGTGTCTATTTTGTGCAGTGTCTATTTTGTGTCAAGAGCAGAGCCATGAATTTTCATAAGCATTATTTTATTTAGTCTTCACAACCACATGGAGTAAGAGTTATTGATCAAAATGTCAATTTTATAAGTGAGGAAACCTTGGTTGCTGAAGGGATTCAAGCCTCGGTTCTCTAATCCCAAATTTGGGGTTTTCTGTACAGTCTTCCAACCTCTATATAGGGTCACAGACTATGTCCTATCTAGTCACTTTCCTTGCCTCCCCTGAACCCCTATTCTTCTGCCTCATTCTCTGCCTGCAGTCAGGGATAGGGCTGAGCTCTATGCTTTGGTGGAATTCTACTCAGAAGATTTTTTTTAACTCACCAACAAGCACTTTCATAGATTCAGGTGCAAAGGGTTCAAAATATGTGGATGAGATTTCCCGTCAAAGCGCACATAAGCTTAAGAGCAAAGGTCGCAACGGCGAAATGAGAACACTTCTCCTGTGGGGTTGGCTCTGCAGATGCCTCTGCCCTCTCCCATCTCCAGCCTGAATAAATCAGATAAGGTTTAGCAGAAGCATCTGAACTTTTGGGGTTCTTTCCCAAAACAAGCCTTTGAACCTGAAGGACTTTGCCCATCTCTGTTTGCACGTTCACTTCTCAAACATTCAGCTGCGGCTTGCCTGATGCATAGCTCGAGCTGGTGAAATTTTAATTCTTTCATTCACAGACTAATTCCCAAGCCTTCCAAATTAGGGGGAACTCATTAGGCTTATTTTTTAAACAAAGTATATATTGATATATCAACTTGTGCCTGTCTTCACAGATGAAGGATTCCTTGTAGGAACACATTAAACAGAAGTCAAAGAGAACTGGTGTCACAAAGGCATTGCCCACTTAGCAGTTTCAAGGCACAGAGCTGTGGCTGCTTGGGCTTAGCAAGATTTCAAGAGAAACCCCAGTCCCCCTCCTCTGGCTCCCCTTCCATCCCCGACCTCTACCGTGACTGCACCTTTAATTGCAGATCCTTGGGGAATACCTTTGGCTTTATTTATTGAGAGCTTTTATAAAATTATGGAAACACACATAGTCCTTGCAAGGAAACAGCCTTCAGTTGTAAATGGATTAAACAGAGTCCCTGTGCTGGAGCCCTTGAGGGAAAAGAAATGGGGATCTTTGTGCTGTGAGACAAAGCTTGGTCAAAGATGCTTGTTTTGGAGACTCTGCTCTGAAAACCCAGGCAAGCCAAAGACATTAGCCCTTAAATGAACTTTAAAGAGCATCTAACCCAACCCCGTTTTCTCACACAGAAGGAAAGGGAGGCTCAGAGTAGAACAAGCAAGGCCAAGACTTACCTCTCTGGCCAGAGACAGCTTCCCTCCCCCAATGCCCTGGATAGGCCTCAGGGCTCTCCCCACTCTGTCTTTCTTTTTGGAAGAAGGAATTAAATAAAGATAAAAACCTGAAACCTGGTCCCAGCTCTTGGCCTGGATCAACTTACCCTGGTTTTTTAAATCACTGCTTATCCACACAAGTCCATAGGTTGAGTCCATGGAAAGATATTTACCCTGAGGAAGAAGAAAAAGGAGAAACCCAGAATAGTTCTGAAACACTGCTGAGAAATCTTGTTCAAGGTTAAAAGATCTATCCTTACAGGATTATGATCATAGACCAGATATGCAATTCTTAAAAACAAATATATATTCTTTTCCTACTTTTAATTTACTTCTCATGAGTTGTTTTGGTTTTCTAGCAGTGATTCTAAGTTGATATGATGGGTCCTTACCATTGGGAAGTGTAGTTAGTCACCCCATGATTGAGTCTTAATTTGAAGTAACTGATAGGATGCTAGACTAGTAGGGCTAGAAGGAGGCTTAGTTGTACTGTGGACCATATTCCTTAGTTTACAGATCAGTGTAATGGAGCTGAAGTAGGGTAAGTGATTTATCCCAGATTACACAGCCCATCAAAAGACTCAACCATGGATTCTCCCAACCATATAGAAAAAGGCTCCTTCCATCTGACAATGATGAAACAGCTCCCTTGGTAATATTTAGGCATCTTTTATGCATAATTAATGGTTTTGCCCAACTCCAGGGAGCTGAGACTGCTTATTGCAGTCTGGGCCTGACTAATCCACAGGCATCTCTGTGAGGTATGGATTGTGAGTTATCCTTGCTATCTTTTGTTTCCTGGAAAGACTGTAGAAAGAAAACAAGGGGATTTTCCAAGATTATGTGATGAATCAGAGAAGCCTCTGAGGCAACCTACTGTTACTGAATAAGAAATCAGAAGACATAAATTCCTTTTCTCTTACTATCTCTAACCATGTGTGAGAGCTTGGGCAACTCACTTTCCTTCCTGGTCTCAGTTTCCCTATCCATGAAGGGTTTCGCTGGATGACCTTTAAGAACTTTTCAGCTCTCATGGCCTGCAGGTCTAGAAAGCAAGGTTCAGAGCTATTTCATGCTCAGAACATGATTGTATGAAGCCAGAAAATAACTGCTATGCAAAAAATAATAAATTCAGTTTATTTTTTTCACGTTTAGCTCTTTGTGCCTGTTATCACTTACCTGCTTGCAAGGGAGAGCATGTAACACAACAAATAATACTAGTAATAGATAACTCAGAAAAACTCACAAAATAAATATTTTTATTGAACACTTAATCCAGGTTATATACACTATCTTATTTGAGATCTTTAAGGAATTGGTGTTGTCATTCCTTTTTATCAAAATAAAGCACTGGAGCTCAGAGATGAAGTAATTTGCTGAGTACACATGACTGTGAAGCAGGAAAGCCCAGATTTGAAGCCAGTTTTCCTGATTCCAAAGCATGTGCTTTCCACAGATTCAAGTTACGTACATAACATACAAACCTATTGTTTGCTAGCAAAATTGTTTTTCTATAAGAGAGGGCAATGAAATATATCAGCATTTTACTGGGTTCCATGAAGTACACCACCATGTCTTTTGCGGGTGCCCACATTTGAGCATCTTTGGAAACAAGCAAAGAATATGAGGCAATAGTCCGACTTTCTCCAGTAACTTTTGAGAGAGGGTATACTTACATCTAGAAATATTCCATTCAGAGCTATTTATTCACCCAAGCATAAGGTTAAAGGCCAGCTGGTTATTTGTTTAGAGTTCATGTTACTTCAGTCATTCACCAGGCTTTTGTCCTGACCCACTCTATAGTTATTCAATCCTGTAATCCGCCTAGGGACACAGGGCAAGATTAGGGTAAACTGGAAGAACCTGTTTCTGAGTTAGACTCTCCTTTAACAGGGGAGTCTGTAGAGTGCCTCCTCAAAGTTATGCATATACTTTCCCTAAATCCATTGAGTGTTTGGGACCAGATCCCACAAGTTCATTCATCCACGTTTATTGACAGCTTTAGATGCTTCCAGCATGGGGCAAGGCTAGTGCCACCAAGACACATGCAATTTAGCTGTGACCTGGTCTTGGATACATAACCCAGCCTATGCCTAGATGCCAGGAACAACCATGGGTGGCTGCATTGTCCTGTGCCTGCTTCTAAGCTCTACAGATAGACGTCAAGTGACATGGCAAAGGATCCTGCTTTTTCTGTTTTGGCTTTCGCCACAATGAAAGTCGCTGTGCCCTTTTAGTCTCCTGGCAATTTCAAGAAAACCAGAGAATGTTAAAGATTAAAATTATTCTAGAGACTTGGCTATCACTTCAGTTAAAATCCCTAGAGATGAGGTTACTGAAGTTAAAGGGTAGAAGGGTTGTCCAAGGTCACCCATAGAGTGTGGGGCAAGGCTGGAACCAAAATCCAGGTTCAGCGCTCCTTTCACTGCTGTTGTTTAATTGCCTTGGTAGTGAAAGGACATTAGCCTAGGAGGAAAAGAAGTCAGTCTTTGTTTAATGAAAAATTAGATCCAATAAGTAGACAGATCTGCACTTCTTCAAACTACAGTGGCTCATGATTATGTTGGACTGATTCTGTAGCCTAGTCACAAAAACACCTTATGCTGAAACCACTGTGAACACCCTGAACACACCAGACCTTTCATGTTCTGCACATTACATTCCCTGGGTCTGGAATATCCTTACCTTTTCTCCTCATGGCAAATATACTTTCAGACCTAATTCTATAGTTTCCTCTGTGGAATTCTGATGGTTGTGTTCCAGGTCAACTTAGGTAAGCTGGAACTACATTTCCCAGACTTCCCTTCCCTGCAGAGTGGTATTAGCCATGTATTTTGCAGAGTATTCAGAATATGGAAGTAAAGCTACTTCATTTTGACATTTAGAGGTTGGTGTGGGGCACCATGTGCTGTGGTGTCTTACCCTTGTTGTCCCTGATCTGCTGGCTCACCTGCTCTGGAGCCCTCAGCTCCTCCAGTTCCCACCGGGTCTCCTTTCGAGGCTCCTCAGAATCCTGGACCAGCACGCAGAGCACCGTGGGGCAGTGAGAGTCAGAAATGGGCTTTGGTTTGCCCTTGTAGGTTGCAGTCCCTGCTTTATGCCCATTTTCATGCCCAAGTGCCTGTCCCACTGATTCCAAGTCCAGCACAAAAGTAGGAGGCAACAATCTCACATTGATTGATTAGCCAGTTTCTATAATTGTGAAGATTGAGCCTTGATAATGAATCTCTGATTCTATATCCTATGTAGTGGTTCTGCTTCTCTGATGGAAGCCTAACTGATCAGGAGTCCACTCTGTAAATCCATAGGATTAGTCATCTGTGGCCATGCACTTTTAAGGTGTGCAGCTCACACAGTGCTGTGTTTTAATGATTGACACGTATGTTTGCTTTGGGTCAGGCACTATTCAGAGCACTCCTTTGTGTTGTTCTTATTATTTCCATATTAAAGATTAAGCAACTGGGGACTAGAAGAGTTAACTGATTTGCTTATGATTTTACATCTAGGAAAGGGAAGACTGGGGTTCATAACCAGGCCTCTGGGTCCAGAGCCGGCCTTCAACACTCCCTGCAGTGAGCTCTTGAAGGAGCAGGTCTCATCCATTACCAAATCCTGGCACTGGGATGAATGAATAAATGAATGATCCATCTATTTCATCTGAGGAGAAAATCAAGTTTTTACAAAGTTGATGAAAGTTTGAGAAAAATGGAAGCCTTGGGACTTTGGATCCTACAGTCCCTTCCATGCCATCCTTCCCAGACTGGAAGGTGAGATTGTAAACAGTTTATAGTCAAGGTCTATCTTGATAGTGGACAAGAGACCTGCTTACACACCGAGTATGCATCACCTGAAAGCCACTGGCATCCTCTCAGAGAGCAATAAGCACTGACGATGCAGCACTCCATAGGAAGAGCCTGCTCTTCTCCCCAACGCAGGCAGACACTCCACCAGGGTGGAGCCCTCTCCACTCTGTGAGTCTCCTCGAGTGAAGGGGGTGAGTCTGGCTGGAGGGCAGAGTTCCCACACAGGTGCCAGACATGCAATTAGTGTCTAACCCTTCACTTTTTACATGTAACAATGAAGTGTGAACTCAAAACTGTTCTTTTGTGTGTCATAAACACAACTTGAGCTCATACTTAATTTTTAATGTGGTTGCCAATTTCTAAATATCAAACTAGAATAAAAATTCGAGTTTGGATTCCAAACCTGAGTATCTTGGGCAGTAGAGTTGGTCGTTCAGTATGAAATTGGGTGTTTTCTAGTTCCCTATCCAAGGAGATTTATGGCCTCGCTTTTATGTGTGACATGCAAAAAACATATTTTTAAAAAGGAGAAAGAGAAAATGGAATCGAAGTTAAATATATACAGAAAATGAGAAGAAAAAAATTAATTGCTACAACGGTTAGTTCAACTGTCTTTATTGCCCAGGTAGTATTTTACTCTAGGAAAAACATTCCTGGTTTGGAAGATTTGTAAGGGAAAAGGACATAAATCTGTTTAGTGGCTCTGTCCCCAAACTCTGGTGCCCCTTTTGCCTTTGGGCTTGAAATGAAAACGAAGTTCTTGTATGGCTTCTGTCAGGGGACTTGAGGATGTGGATAAAAGAGGTAAAAAGAATAAAAAGAGTGTATAAAGGAGACAGGTGGAGGTCTAGAAGCTTGTGCAACTGGAAGTGTTCCCCTTAGTCCTACAAGAGGAGAAAACCCTCAGGACATCCAACGCATCATGAAAGTCCAGCGTGGATATTATACACATTCCTCATAAGCCAAACCATGAGAAAGGTTTGTAATTTCGAATTCAGGGCTTTCATTCAGGACCCGAGTTGGAGAGAACCTCTGAATTGATCTGGTGCAACCTTTCATTTCACAGATGAGGAAATTGAAGCTCTGAAAAAATACATCTTCCAATTCTCCACGGATATTAGCCAATTTGAGAAGAGACCTGGAGCATAGGTGTCCCGACCAGAAACAGGAGAGTCAGTTGAGATTCAGGGCTCCCCCAATGCTGCACCCACCCTCCTTGTGCAAGGTTTTACCTGTTACCTGAAGCCCCACAGCACCTCCTGCTCCTCTTCAGAATGCCAAAATGAGGGATTTGAAGTGTGCCCACCTGTGGTCCTGCTGGCAATAAAATTCTGGGCCTCAGCCTGCAGCTGGTGCTAATCTTCCTGGGATTTTAGCCCAAGCTTGTACACTCCTTTTATGTTTTTTTACCTCTTCTTACTCACATCCCCAAGTCCCCTGACAGGAGCCATACAAGTTCTTTTTCATTTCAAATCCAAAGGGGGAAGGGGGACCAGAGTTTGGGGACAGACTCACTAAGGAGATTTATGTCCTTTTCCCTTACAAATCTTCCAACCCAGGAACGTTTTTCCTAGAGTGAAACACCACCTGTGCAGAGGGACTGTAGAGACATTCTAACTCAATTGACTCATTTATTGGATGACACTGAGGCCCAGCCAAGTGAAGTGTTTGAGAGCGCACGGAGACTGAGGCAGACTGTGGCCGGAGAGGGATCCTGGTTCCTGGTTCCTGGGATCCTCCCACCAGGTGCAGCTGGCCCAACCTATGCGTGTTTGCGCACACGCTCCAACGCACGTGCCTGCATGCGTGCACGAGCATTTGGTGCAAGGAACCGGGATTGCACGGAGAAGTTTTTCTACATGTCATGTGAAATGGGGACTGGAGAAGTGGTTTTGTTTGCAAATAAAATCAAAGGGACGTGCATATCTTCGCCTGAACCAAAAATGAAGAGTCTGAGTCTCAGTTTTGCCCGCTACCTGTTTCTAACAATCATTAACTGAGAAGTAATACATGTTTAATGTAAAGAATTTGGAGATTAAATGTAAAGGAACGAAGGCTTTCATTTCACAGATGAGGAAACTGGGGCTCTGGGAAACTACAGCCCCCAGTTCTCTGCCGACACTAGCCAATCTGAAAAGAGATCCGGAGCAAAGGCTGTCCTGGAGACAACCTTCGCCAATGTTTTGGTTTATGTTCTTCAGTGTCTTTTTAAAAAAATGTAATTATATGACATGTTCTATTTGGTAATCTAATAACTGCATGTTGTAATAAAACTTCTTTTGTAATACTAAGTACTCTTCCATGGGATGCGTTTACTGGCTGTCTAGTTGTTCCATTATGGTATATCCATTCAGTGTATATCTTACTGTGGGGCATTGTGGTAATTCTTCTTTTTTTCCCCATCCCTAATAGTGAAAGGAATGCCTCTGGGTCTCCCATTATTCCTGGATGAAATTCTTAAAGTAGAATTGTTGGAACTAAGACAATGACACTTTTAAAATTTGACATGTATATTTCCAAGTTATGTTTCAGGAAATTTGGGTCTATTTACACTTCTGGCCCCAGTGTAGTGCATGAGTACTTGTTTCACTATTAACTTTTGCTAGTAATTTTCTGGAATTCCAAGGAACATAAGAAATCATTTTAATTACTGGTGTGTAGGTATTCACTACTTTCTACTTCATATATACAAAAATTATAAAACTAGGGAATGCTACAAAAACAACGGGCTGACTTAGTTCTACTTTACATTGTTTGAATGTTAGTCTTAATAAACATGAGTTTTCTTAGAATTATAAGTATTTACGGGCAACCTAGCATTCTTGTATATAAACATTTCTGTAAAATGCCATAATGTTTATGCTTGACCTTTTAAAACTACAAAATATCTTTAAATCACTGTAATGATCCAAAGTGTAGACATTCTGTGGTTTGGTGACCCAGGCCTCTATTTTTGAGGATTTAAGTTGTTTTCAATTTAGTTGTAATGAACAGGTAGAAAGTATGAGACTTTCTGAACTCCTGCTGAGCATTAGTATCTCACACTGCATTGAGCCTTGTGCATTCGCTGGGAAAAAGCAGCCTCTACTGTTGCTTCTGGATGCCAATTCTCACAAACATTTTTATTATGTGAATTAATACTTCACTTTTTCTCAAACCCCCCAGATCTCTATTTTGCAGTTTCCTGTGATTGTCAAAAAAACTAAAGAAGTTGTTGAAAATATAGTTGTATATTTATATGTACATTGTAAACTTTTAAAATTATGCAACCAATGTACATAGAAAGTCATGGAATAGAAGTTAAAAGGAAGAAAATTAAAGTAATATGTAATATCATTCAAAGATAACACTGTTCATATAGCAATACTAATAGTTTTCTGGCCTTTTCACTATGAAAATATATGCATATTGTTCAAACTGCTTTGTAGTCCACTATGATATACTGTGAACATATTGTCATGTCAATATGCCAACAAGTGCATACTTTTAAACAGCTTCCTTGTCTATGTCAAGCTCAGTGAGATATAGTTATGAGCAAAACGTGACCCAGTCCTCAGGAAGCTTATAAGCCAACTGGGGAGAATGGCTCCCTGAGCCCAGGTCTATCATCCCTTCCCCTGGTTTACTCTCATTACTAGGTAAAACTTGACTCCCTAGCATTCATTTTTGTCTTGTTTGTTTGCTTGTTTTTGTTTTTTAGAATTCCAACAATTTTAAACCACAGTTTCCTTAAACTTCTCCTTAGGTCACAGTGTTACCGAACAAGAGGAGCGGGGGGGGAAACGTCACCGCGCCGCCGGACCCCCCAACTCTCAAACAGGCCCCCCCCCAAAACCAAAATACTAAAATAAAATGGGCCCTTCTGTCCGCCGCCCCCAATTGGAAACACATCTCTTAATGCCAGAGATTTGTGAAAAGGAAACAAAATGTTTATTTAATGCTATTCAGGCCTAATGCCACCACTAAAATATCAAAGTCCTTTAGGTTGTACACCTACACCCACACAGCGCTCCCTTCTCCCCCTGTCCCAACTCCGGGTACCGTAAATCAGGAAAAGAGCACACGTCTGTGTTGCAGGCCGCTGGCACCGTCAGCTGTGTCACTGTGCAGGATCTCGAGTTAATCCAAAGTACTGTGGTACCCTCTCATGGTCCACTGGCAAGAGTCCTTTGTACCCAGTTCCAGTCAAAGTCTCTCTTGCTTTTCAGGCCCCGCGGCCAAAGGGGGGCACCCCAAAGCCGCATGGGCCTCTTCTACCAAAGCTGCAGGAGTCCGCACTCCACCAAAAACATGTGGCTGTCTTCTTCACCTGGCTGCAGGGATCTCCATTCTGGCAAAGCTGCGTGGTTTTCCCTTTCACCTGGGAAAGAGGGGGTCCGCACTCTGCCTTTTGCCTTCTACTCTTTGTCAAACTTTTTCTCTATTTTTTGCCAGTTTTTCCCTGGCCCGCTTTTTTTCTACTTTCCCTCTCCCCCTCTTCCCCATTTTTGTTTTTTTTAAAACCTTCTTTCTTTTTGCTGCCTTTTTTTTTTGGTTTTTTCTTTTTTTTTTCCCCTATGTATCGTGTCCTACTTTTGATTCATAAACACTCAAGAGTCTTAGTCATCCCACCTCTTCTATTAATCAAGCCCCTCTGCAGGTCAGTTACCATAAGTTATGGAAGCACATCTCTCCCATAGCAGGTGCTGCCAGTGGTACCACAAGCAGAAATTGATCCTGGCTTTTGGAATTGACCCTTGCTTGTGCTGCAGCATCCCTGTAGCAAGAGAGGGATTCTCCTACTTTCACAGAAGGTTATCTGCTCCTTAACACCCACTATGACCCATGCAGACTTCTGTGAGGTGGGTCGAGCTCTTCAGGTGGGGAAGCTGAGGCTCAGAAAATAGAAGTAATGTGACCGAGCCCCAGACTAGTAGAGGCTGAGCCAGGCCAGGATGAAGCCCAGGCCTTATGGTAGCAGCACAGGGCTCTTGCTACTTGCCCCTACATACATTGAAGGCACAGCTGACTGAGCTGTAGAACCAAAATGTCTCAATGATAGGCCACTAATTACTGTCTGCTCTTCTCTCTCTCTCTCTCTCCCCCTCTCTCTCTGTCTCTCTCTCTCTCTCTCTCTCTCACACACACACACACACACACACACACAACAAACACATGTGAGCATATTTAAATAAAAACAGGCAATTCCAGGTACACTCTAAGTGATCCCACCCTGGGAAAGTCTGCATCGGCTGTGGTCCTCGCACCATTGCTGAAGCATGATTTATACTTACTAATTATTTGGACTATACTACTACAATGAGATACCATCTTCACACAAGCCAGGATGCCTTCCACTGGAAGTTTCCAGCCCTGCATAACATACACTCCAGGTGCATGCTCTCCTTCATTAGGTGGGGGTCAAGAGAATCAGTGTGATGAATTCCAAACAGTAAACTCCCAGTGAGTGTCTCCTAAGAGCAAGGGACAAGAGGGCGGTGAAGAGAACCCTGGGATGATACTAAACTCTATGAAGTACTCCATATACACTAGAATAATACTATCACACTGTATATACATTGTGGTTTGTGACTATCAGACATTATCTTGCTTGCAAAAGCTCAGACGATAATGTTGAGGTTCAGAGAGGCTTACTAGCTGGGCCTACATTAGATAGCATGTAGCACAACTTGGACCTAAGCCCCAGTTTTTCTGACTCCAAAGCCAAAGTCCCCCACCCTCTCAAACGTCAGCCATGGTGTGTTATGTGAGTCTCATTTCCCACTGTGATTCACAAGGTAAGTCATTTAACAGATGGGGAAATAGACTCCAACGAGTAAAGACAGTTGGCCGTGGTCATCAAGAATGTTCTGGATCTCACCTGATCCCTGCTGTGGAGCAGCCTTAAAGAGCAGAAGATTATAAACCCAACAAGAAAAGAAAAGATTCAGAGAAGACTGTGAGCTCCCCATGAGAGCTACAGGCAAATGTTTTGGGTTTGTTTGCTGAGAACTGCCCTGGGGGAGCCCCAGCCTCTGCCGAGCAGGCGGGTATAATGTGTGTTTTGAGGTCATGTCCACTTCCTCTTAGGTGTTGCCTCCTCTGATCTTCCTCTGGTCTAGGCTAGAATGCTATTTTCTACTGATCAGGTATAGAGTCCTACTTTAGAATGTCCACTGTCATTCAGCAGTGTGGTTTCTTTGAAGAAAAATGTGAACAAAGCAGGGTGGACAGGAAATTGGCAAACGAGGACAAACATACACACTGGCATTGTCTGCTTGCTTGTTCTTGGAAAGGGCGGTAGAGCATTTTACATTGGCCTTTGCCTGTTTCTTCCACTCTCTATAAAGCAGAGTCAAACAGTACACTCTTCACTTTGTAGAGGTAATAGTGGGAGATCAGTTAGGAGAATACTGCAGAAACCCAAATGGGATGTGATGGGGACTTAAAAGTGGCATTAGGATCATGAAGTAGACACAGACTGAAGACAGACTTCAGAGGAAGAATCAACCAGTCTTAGGCATTACATGGCAAAGGAAGGACAGTGAGGGAGGGGGGCTTAGGTTGACTTCTGGGTTACTAACACAGGCATCTAAGTGGGTGAGCATAACACAATAGAGCTGACACAAAAGAAGTTTGAGGAGAACATGCTGACCTGAACTTTTTACAGGTTGAGGGTACATGTCTGGAGAAGATTCTCATGCAGATGACAAGAAAGCAAAATTCTCAAAAGAAAGGCCTTCTGACTCCACTGAGTCTTCAGATATTGCTACAACCATTATTGGCTATTGCGGACCTAAAAATGAGGGGTTTGGGGAAAGATGTTGCAGAAAATGGGCTGCGTTCATGAAGTTCATTATGAATGAAGGACAGATCCTGAGGAGGAGCAAGTAGGCTCCCCTGATTTCTTTCTAGCTCATTATTGAGTGTCTTGAGCATTTTGAGTTAGAAGGTATTATAAATTTTTGGCTGTGTGATCTGATGCAAAACACTTAGCTTTCCTGATCTTATCTTCCTTCTCTTGTGAACATGCTATGTAAGTTATAACAGATTGTTCATTGGTAAACTATCTGTTTAATATGTCATACCAATAAGTAACTAATTCTGTAACTGAAATTAAATTCTTACCAATTCGAGAAGCTAAGCTTTAAAGAGGAAGTACTAACAGATTGGAAAAACCCAGTGATTTTTTTCAGACCAAATTATAGGAAACCCTCAGAGCTCCAGCATCCTGTAGTGATGTCTTTAGGGAAAGGAAGACATGAGAATGGAAGTCAGGGGATGTCCCATCAGCCTTCTCCCCACCCCCCATCACCAGCAGTGGTGATGTCTGCATGTTATATAAATCTGTGTCCTGTGTTTGCTGCTTGGCACAGCTGTGTATCCTTGAGTCTCATAAACGGTTTAGTGTGTCACCTTCATGTGTACCAGTTGCTTAGTATCACTCAGTAAGTAATCATTTCAGCATCAACTCTTAAGGCTATAACAGGGGTTTAGGATATAAACTTCAATTTGATGAAAAAACAAGTTCCTGAAGCCACCCGAAGCCTCATCTCCTCCCATGTATATTTGACCCCCTTTACCTGCATTGTTCTTTCCTCATCCCCTCATTCCCTGGTAACTACCAATCTGTTGTCTGTATCCAAGTGTTTTTTAAAATTTATTTTTAAATGTATTTGTTGCTTTTGGCTTTATATCAAACACACAAGTGATAAATACTGTATGGTTTTTGTCTTTACAAAAAGACAAAAATTTCACTGACTTATTTCACTTAGTATAATACTCTCCAGATGCACCCACTTTGTCACAAATAAAAAAGAAAAAAGAAGGAAACAAGCTCATTGGGCTTTCCAGGCATTATGTATAGTAACGAACACAGAATTCTGAACCAAACGGGCAAGGTCCCCGCCCCGATGAAGCTTTGATTTGACAAAATTTCTGAGCTGGAAGAGGCCTTAGAGACTGTCTGGGTGAGGACAATGGGAAAAGAAACATGGGGTGACCAATGGAAGCCAGAAGTTAGGGTGCT
Source organism: Artibeus jamaicensis (assembly GCF_021234435.1). NCBI lineage: Eukaryota > Metazoa > Chordata > Mammalia > Chiroptera > Phyllostomidae > Artibeus > Artibeus jamaicensis. The sequence continues at coordinate 3,274,019 of NW_026522046.1, read as the reverse complement.
GATTCGGAGTCAGTCACTCAATCTATGTAACCTTGGAATGTTGGACAATCTGTGTAGCCTTGGACAAGGCTGTCACTGCAAAGTGAGAATGATGATAAAAGTAAGAACCACCTTCTTTACAGTATACTAGGAAGAAAAACAGAGGATGGATGTTTTAATTGGCAAAGTACCAGACAAATAGAAGTTACTATCAGGGAGATGTTTTATTTCAAAAAAGAGAAGGAAGGAAGAAATGTACTCAGTGCAGATATGCATAGTTTGAAAACAATTAAATGCCAATTAAATTTTTTTCTGATTTTTCTACCCTCTCTTTTCTCTATTCACACTGGTGTTCTGTTACCAGATAATGGACCAGTGAAGATGATGTTCAACAGAAGCCAGCATTGCTTGGCAAAAGAAGGGATGTATTTTCTGTTGGTACATAGATAATTTAAAAACTCCAAAAATATAAAAGCACACGGAGTGGAGGTTGTAGCTCTTGTTCTTGTTTTTATAAACAGAATACCTGACTGAGTTTCTCACAGCCTGCTGCTCATTAAAACTTCTGTAGTTCAATCTCTGGTTGACCCCAAAATTGTAAAAAGCCTGCAGTGACCAAAGAGTAAGAGGTGTGTGGAGATAATTAGTCCAAAGGTAGAACATTCCTCTTGTGGACAAGAAAAGATGGTTGTTTCATATAAGAAGAAACATTTGAAATACATGCACTTACATATATTTATAATAATTTTTCCATGTATCTGAAAATGGAATCCATGCTTTCTCAATAAATACCTATGCTTATGTAGAATACTATAAATGACAACACAGATTTCGGTAATGTTAGAGCCACATTTCTAAAGCACACTTTTCAATATTATGCCTACATCTCTGGTCTAAGATTTGAGAAAATAATATCTGGAGGTACATTATTTTAAAAAAAGTGGGGACAGGTAGTGTTTCCTGAGCACCTGCCCTGTGTCAGGTAGGTTGTGATATGTTTTCTACACACACTCTCTTGTTATCTCATTAATCCTCACCACCATGCTATCTTCTGTCCAAGTCCTTGCACAAGAGAATCCGTATGCTCAGAACATTTTTTAAAATTCCTTCTGCTTTCTCAACAGCATTTGCAGCTTCTCAGTCCATTCTTCCTCTTCAAGATTCAGCCCAGGCCCACATCTGCCTAGGTTTTCTTGGTCCAAGCTTTCTCAGCACCCAGTGCTCCCTCTATCACACATTATGAGAGTATAACATGAGACTAGGGTAATTTTCATCATTAAGAATGAGCTCCATGAGGACAGGGGCCATGTCTTTTTTCACTGCAATGAGCCCAGTGCATTTCTTAGCACATAAAATATCCCCCACAATATTGACTGAAGGAACAAATGAATGAGTTATTGAGTGAGCTAAGTAATATTAGTCCCCATTTTTCAACTAAGAAAAATGAGGCTCAAAGAGGGTTAGTACATGGTTACACTATAGTAGATGTTTCATTTAGTAGGGTTAGGGTTTGAACCAAATCATCTGACTCATTCTCTCAGGTACAATCAACAGAAGTGGAAGAATCTATAAGTCCTTTGCCAATCCTCTCTATACCCACTGTTGGTCTGTAGTGAGAAAGCATCACTGAAAAAATGAGGCCTCAAAGCATCTAAGGTCAACCAGTGATGCAGGGGCCAGCAATTAACCTGGAGCCCAAGAGCACCTAGAACTTCTCTTCAGGACAGAGAATTCAGGTCAGTGAAATTCAGTATGGATTTTCTGAACTATACTGTGTAGTTCACCCATATCATAAGCTGTGGGGGATTTTGAGATGGGTACCAGATACATCCCTCAAGCTGCTTGTAGGTTCTCCAGAGGCATTGAGATGACACAAACAAGGGTGAAATAGCCTCAGATTAGAGGAAGCCAGTAAGTGGAAGAGAAAGGCCCCTGGTCAGAGCAAAAGGCCTGCCTCTGCTTTTCCCTAACTGTGACCTTTGGAAAGCCACTTAATTTCCACACCTGCAAATTTTAGAAAGTGGACTAGAATCAGGTCACTCAGCAGGCCAGATCTAATCTTCATATTTGGCTTTGGCCTGTCTGTATGTTATGGGTTGAATTGTGACCCCTCTCCCAAGTCATAAATTCAAATCCTGACCCTTAGTGTCTTAGAATGTGACCTTATTTGGAGATGGAATCTTTACAGTGAGAATCAAGTTAAAATGACGTCATTAGGGTGGGCTCTAATCCAATATGACGTGCTTATTAAATGGACATTGATTAGGGAGAATGCCATGTGAACCTGAAGATAGCCATCTACAAGCCAAGGAGAGAGTCCTGGAACAGATCCTTCCCTCACAGCCCTTGGAAGGAAGCAACCCTGCCAACTGATAATAGGTTTCTGTTATCAAAGCCAACCAGTCTATAATAGTCTGTTATGGCAGCACCAGCAAACCAATACACTGTTGTTATTGCTCTTTAAATGCTTTTGGCAAAGGAGGAGTGGGGAATGGGGACATCGGCAACAGTGACATCAATAAAAATAAAGGAAAAAATAAATGCTTTTGGGTTTTTCATCACATTCCTCACATTCTCTATTTTCTTCCACCCATTTGTCTGGTGAATTTACTTTCAATTGGCTCTTCAAGCATTTAAGTCTGTCTTCCCTAGATGACACCATCACAGAAATTTCCTTGAGTGCTCACTTTTCATAGATACTCCCTGAAAGTCTTTAAAGACTAAGCCTCAAAAGTCACATTCCACAAGAAGGTCTACTTCAGGACCTGGTAAAACAGACTGAATATGTCCAAGCCCGTGGTATGTGATAATCAGCTCTCGAGGGGAGGGAGAGGGGAAGTCCTGATTTGCAGCATTTGCTAATTTCCCATTATGGCCAACTTTAAGCTTTTGACATGAGCTCATTGAAAGAAGAGAAGGAAGGAGATGTGTGCCACTGGCTCTGGGACCTGGTGGAAACAGCCCCCGCACTTGACTACCATAGCCTTCCCAGTGCTCCACAGTCAAGCACAGAGCTCTCTGCTCCTGATGGCCTAGTGGTGCCTAAGCTTGTTAAAGCACCTGAGCTGAACATCAGAAAAGCAGAGTTCTAATATGGCCTCTCTTTTTGGCTCACTGAGTAGTTTGGGATATGCCTCTAGACTTCAACAGCAATCATGTCTAAAATGAAAAGGTTTGAATAAATTAGGAGCTTATTGAATTGGAAGCTTGGTCTCCACACCACTGAGGCTGAGGCGGAGGTGGCAAGTAAACTAGCTCCCTAACCCTTCTTCAGCCAAAGGTGCTTTGTCTTTTTCTACTTTATATATTGGGGATTTAGAGTAGGATTTTGGGGTGGAAAAGGAAGATGGTTCCACTGCTTAGAAAAAAGGGGTGATTTTTGAGTTCCCTCTAGCTGAAATGTTCTGTGCTTTTCCATGATTCTAGACCAGAAGTCACAGCCCCCTCCACAGTCTGTATCTGCAAGCTTGGAAAGGGACAGTTGAGGAATGAAGAGTCGACAGGGTGTCCAATTCCAAAGAACAAGGCAGTGATAAAGGAAATGGGTCTCAGTGATGCCACACCTTTCATATTCCTTCAAGAGAGCTCCTCTTAAAATTTATGTGAACGGAGAAATATTTTTACCTGCCCTTGGATGGCGTCCAGGTGTGGGGTGGCAGGCAGCAGCTGTTTGACAGCCCATGGTAACACTACACAGCGATTAGGGCAGGAAGTGAAGAGGGATGCACCATGCTGAGACTGCCAGGGAGGAATTGAGGTCAGGAGAATGCCATGCCTCCAAGTTGCATTCAGTCTCTTGCCCAGACTTCATGTCCTCTACCACCAATGGCCATCTGGGAGAGCAGGGGCTGGTTTTCTAAGGAGGAGAGATCTTCTTAAAGTTGTGGTTCAGTGTAGATACTGGTGCATAAAGACAGCACAAGTAATGTCGGTGCAAGAACACCATTCTCCCGGGGTGCGCGGGGATGCTGTGTCAGGAGGCAATTGGCAGGGCAGTTCGAGAGGGATGGCTGGGTCAGGGACCAGGCAACACATGACAGTGACTGTCTAGGTGATAGAGCATACACATTTGCCTCAGTCAGGAGCAGTGGCGAGAATGGTGTTTATTCTCAGAAAATCAGTCATTTCCTAGGGGGTATACCTTCTCGCTCAGACCTCCCTTTTGTTGACACATTCAGTCTCTTCCTTGTCTCTATGGTTCTCCTCTGGGCTTGGCAGTTCCTCTGACAGTCAGAAAGACAGCCTTTCTTTTCATTCTGCATTTAGACTTGGGCATGGAATAAGATTGAGTAAACATCATTCTAGGAATCTTCGGCTGTGGAATGGGAGTCGCAACTTCCACATGGGCTTAGTATTCACTTCAAGAATTAGAACCCTAGAGAGAATTTGGGTCTATTTTTAAAAGTAGCATGGTTTCTTCCTGTCCCCACAACTTGGGCAAGGGAGTTTGTGGAACTGATGATGGGATTCTAGTGTAGTCAAAGGACTTTAGGGCTACAAGGGGCCTTAGAGGTTGAATTTGGGTCAAGAAAATTGTGTTGGCTCTACCTTTCAAATACACATCTAGAGTCTCATCACTTTTCACCCTCTGCCGCCATCCTTACCTGACTGTTGCAATCACCTCCTATTTGGTTTTTTGACATCTACCTTAGTGTATTTTTAACTCACAAGTCAAAATAACCCTTTCGAAAATGTGTGTCAGATTGTTTTGTTTTTCTGTGAAATCCCTGCTTTGGTGTCCCATTTCTCTCTATGATAAACCCCAAGTCCCCAAAATAACCTTCAAGGCTCTCAGTACCTGACTCCACAGAGCCTCTCTGGCCTTTTCTCTGATGACTGCCCTGGCTCCATCATGATCGTGCTGTTCCAGCCATGATCCTGGTTAGGATATACTTCTGGTGAGGCCTCTGCTCTTCCCTGGCATGCTTTCTTGCACATATCTGCTTGGTTAACTAACTCTGTCCTCTCCTTCAAGTCTGCTCACATCCCATCTCCTCAACCAGGCCCACCTTGACCATGGATTCATCAGCCTGTGAGTCCCCACCACCTCAAACCTAGTACTCTGTTCCTCTTTATTCTGCTCTACATGATGTCCCCACAAAAAACACACTCTAACCCAACAAAACTTTTCCTGTTTCTTGTTTTGATTGCTCAGTGTCTCTGCTGCTAGGATATAGCTCTACAAGGGCCAGGATCTTCCTCTCCTGCCCAGTGAAGTATGCCTACCCCATGGTGAACATGGCCGGATGAAAGAGAATATGATTACAAAGAATGCAGCTTATTTTTTAAAACACTTTATTCTAAGTCATTTAAAACTTAAAGAAGAGTTGCAAAAATAGTACAAATGGTTCAAATACACACTTCACAAAGATAAGTTGATATTTTACCATTATATTTCTTTTGAGAATGTTTAATCATATTAGCCTTAATAATAATAATAGTGCTAAAATTCATATGTTAAAATTCTAACCCCTATGGCAATGTTTTGTTTTATTTTTTAAGGTATTATTTATTTATTTTTAGAAAGAGGGGAAGGGAGGGAGAAAGAGAGGGAGGGAAACATCAGTGTGGGAGAGAAACATTGATCAGTTGCCTCTCACACACCCCCAACTGGGGACCTGGCCCAACCTAGGCATGTGCCTTGACCGAAATTGAACCACTGGCCTTTTCGTTTGTAGGATGACACCCAACTCACTGAACCATACCAGTCAGGACCTTTTATTATTATTATTTTTTTAATTTGACTTGTTTTGTTTTGAAATTGTAACACTCAATGTGGGGCCCTTGGGAGGTTATTAAGTCATGGAGGAGAAGTTCTCATGAATGGGATTAGTGATGTTATCAAAAAGAATCCAGAAAGATCACTTGTCCTGCCACTGCGTGAAGACACAAGAGAAAGCCAGCTTCGGACCAGAACTTGAGCCCTCACCAGAATGTAACCATGCTGGTACCTTGACCTGGGATTTCTGAGCTTCCAGAACTGTGAGAAATAAAACTCCACTCTGTGGAGTTTTTTAATAGCAAACAAACAAACAAAACCCACAAAAAAACAAACAAGAAACCAAAGTACACACATGTGTGGAAACCTCTGGACTTGCAAAGGCCCCCCGTCCCCCATTTGTTAGCCTACTGGTCACTCTCTACATCTCTAAGATAAGGCAGGCAGATTATAGTACCATGAACAGTTGAGAAGATGACACTCATCAGCTTCACCTGACATCATGCCTAAGGTCTCGCCATTGGAAAGAGCAAGAGGACAGCTGGGAGCAAAGCTGAGGTTTTCTAATGCATGATGGTGGGCACTATCTTCTCTGCCCAGTGCTACCAGAAGCTCCCTCTCTTTTGCTCTTACCATGGTGGCTGCCTGTGCCAAGCGTGACTCTGACAAAGTGAAGATGGCAGCTGCCTGGTCCAGGCTGGGATGCCCTCTGAACAGCTGTGAACAATACGAAGTGCGTGAGTCACCCACATTCTTGCCCTTTCCACTGCACGTGCTCCCTTCACTCAGGCCTCTGCCCTGTGCCCACAGTGTCAGTGGGAGAGATGGGTGCCAGCCAGGGCTGACCACAGGGTCCTCAGGCGCCCTCCGGCCTGGTGACTGAGAGGCCATCTGGCAGCAACCACAGCTGCAGGGCCTCCAGGCTGGCCCAGGAAGCAGGAGGACAGGAGCAGGCTGCAGGCAGAGGAAAGATTGCCTTTGTCTGGTCCAGGCTCCATGGTTGTCTAGATGTGACAAGTTACTGACCCTCCCCACATCTGAGCTTCCTTAGCTATAAAGTGGAGAACATGAATAGTTCTGAGATGGATCATGATTTCTTAATCCTGAATTATCTCAGCCCATAATTCATCAATATTCAAGGAAGAGGTTTCAGGCCCCAATCTCCAAACTGAAAAGCTGCCAGGTAGGGCCACCCATCAGCCAAGGTAAAGGAGGGGAAATGTCAAAAGGGGAGGAATCTGGTGTAGAAGCTATTGTTAGGATTAAATGAATTAAATAAGTTAATATAGGTAAAGCAGGTGGTCAGTGGTCAGAGAATATTTGCAATACAAATGGTGACAGCAGATCTGCCTTTGAGTCTCCCTACCTGTCCCTTTGCCCTAAGCCAGTCCCTCATTTTCTCACCTCTGAAATTCTGCAGTTACCTCCAATGTGGCTTCTGGTCCCTAATGGTTCCCCTCTCCAACCCAATCTGCTCACTGCTGTCGGGGGAATTTCCCTAAAACACAGTTGTACCATGTGTTCTTCTCTTGCTCAAAATTCTTCAGTGGTCCCCAGAGCCCCCAGCTAGTTTCGAATGACTTACCCTGGCAGTCCCGCCCCTCAGCAAACAAAGCCCCACCCTGTCTTTTCCACTGCATTCCCACTCCCCACACCGGTGCAGTGCTGAGAAAACCTGCTTCTCACTGCCCTCCAAACAGGCACTAGCTGTCCACTCCTTGCTGAGAGCAGTAAGATGCTACTGTGGTTAAGCTATCAGATTCTAAGATCAGCAAATCTAAGTTTGAGTAGGTCTGTTGCCTTGGGTAGGTTGCATAATCTCTCCGAGCTTCAATTTCTTCATTTGTAAATGAGGATTTAATAATGGCACCTTCTGTAAGGATGGTTGTGAAGACAAAAGAAGTATGGAAAGCAATCGGTGTACAGGGACTACTCAATAAGTGCTCCTCATTACTTAATTCCTATACTGACTGTGTCCTCCCAGCCCCACGCCCATGCTCCTTGTCAGTTAACACCTCCCTGCCTGCCTGATGAAACCTTCCCCATTCTTATCCTTCACCACTCACCTTCTGAGGCACTCCCTTCTTTTCCCATCACAATCTAGTAACTTGATTGGATTTATTTTCCTCCATGACTGTGAAGTTCTTGAAGGCAAGGTAGAACCTATCTCTCAGAGAGCTCTGTATCTCGGGATCCAGGGCAGAGCTCAGCACAGAGAAGGAATCAGTCAGGATGTATTGGGTAAAATAAATAAATAAATAAATAAATAAATAGTTTGTGGAAGGCTTAACAATGAAGGCACAAATAAGTGAAGTTTGGGGAAACAAGCATCTTGACGATCTGGGGATATGAGTCAACTTCCTAAAATGTGGGACTGAGGCTGGCTTAGCACGGGTTCTGGAATGTTCTCCTTTGACCACATCCCAGGGATAAAGCTGCCCAAGAGCCCAGGCCAGAGTGGCTTTCTCTGTCCAGGGTCTCGGTGTACTGGAACTGGCGATTAGGCGTGATGGAAAAGCTCTGCATGGGGCAGGGGTCTGGTGGGATGTGGGGAGGGGGGCTGTGAGAGAGTGGGGCTCTAATCTAGCTCATCTCTAATTTGCCAAGGTACCTTGGAAGAATCACCTTTCCTGGGTCTGAAGAGAAAATTTGGGCTAGATCAGTGGTTCTTAAAGTTTGTCCCCAGAACGGCAACACTGAGATCTCTTGGGAGTTTATTAGAAATACAGAATATCAGCCCCACTCTGAAACACTGAATCAGCAACTGTGGGGAAAGGCCCAGCCATACATGTTTTTTCTAGCCCTCCAGGAGACCTGAGGCATGCTCATTTGTGAAACACTGGGTCAGATCAATAGGTGCTTTAGCAACGTTGTTTGCTTTTTTTGTTTGTTTGAAATTGCAATGAACTGTGTTCTCCCCCCACCCCCTCACTGAAATCTTAGGCAGATCCCATATGTAAAGTGGTTTAGAGCAGAGCCTCTCTGGTTGTTGGAAGGGCCAGGCCCACTCCCTCTGTCTCCCTCATCATGCACACTCCCCTGGGAAGAACCTTACGTCCATCTCACAGGCCTATAGGCAGCTTGAGAACATAGAATTTGAGGCTTACCCAGTCCACTGTTTCCAGTGGGCTGTGCCCCCAACAAGACACCTTTTGTTTTCTCCCTGCTCAGTGCCCCACCAGACACTGTTATGCATCCAGGGTGCTTGAACGGGATGGGCATCAGACCTCAGGGAGGGTGGTGTGGAGGCCTGGTGGTGGGTGCCCTGGGCCAAGAGGTGGCTCAGGCTCAGAGGTATGGACTGGTTGGACCTCTGTCCTGAGGCTTTCCAGTCAGCCGCTGAACCCCATTTGAGCACGAGGTGGGAGCTTCCTTGTGTTCAGGGAAGGTGGTAGTCACACTTCATTTTCACCCTGGCTGTTGTTGGAGACAACATGGCACCACCTAGGTTTTTATACCTTCTCTTTCATGAAGCTCAGCAGATCATGTTGTCAAGAGGCCTGCAGAAATTCCCATGTAGACCCACAGACTCACTTTCTCTGCTTCCTCCTCCTGCTCTCTGGACTGCTGGATTTCTTTTTCGTTTCATTTTCTGAGATGAAACTGATGGTGAGGGGCAGCCTGTGGGTAGAGGGGCAGTGCTGGGGAAACCCATGGTTAGAGAACTTCACAGAAGAGGCCACACCACTGGAGAAGCAGAAGGGGGAATGCTTTGGGGACTGGTATGAAGGGTAGATGATGGCTGGGGCATTCTTTGAGTCAGAGAACCAGAGAGTGGCCAGAGACTACTTCCCTCATCTGAGGTAGCATCGAAGAACACACCCTTTGCTCAATAGCAGAGACCACGTGAACAGCAGGATGTGGGCAGTGGGAGTTTGGGGAGAAGAAAGGTAGGTATTGGGGTTCCCTTGTTGATGTGAAAGTGGCCATCTTCCCAGTTCAATCCCAGGATGTGTGTGCTTCACACAACTGAGCGGAAGGATATCTCTGTGGTTTGGGGGATTGCCCTAGACAATTATGTAATGTGTCGTTCTCAGAAGGAAAGTACCAGGCCATGGACTGGCATGATGTCCTCCTAACATAGGGAGACCTCATCTCTTGGTCCAGATACACATGTCCCTTCACATCTCTGTGTCTTGATGTCCTGGACATGGTTGATGTAATAACATCGATTCACTTCAGAAAGAGTACAGAAAGTAGGCATGATCATGTTAACACCTCCCATTTGTCTAATGTAACCAGTTCTGAAGTGCTTTACATTCATGATCTCATCTGCTCTTTCAATCAAGCCCAGGTACAAATTGTCATCCTTGTGAGGAAACCAAGAGTCAGAGAGGTTAAGTGTTCTCCTGAGATCACACAGCAAGTCAGCAGTGGCACAGGTTTTCTGATGATCAGTTCATTGCTTCCTCCTAGATCCTGTTGCTTCCCCATCTGTGAAACGCAAAGACCTTTCAATTGTGTCATTATTGTTTCTTGTTCCTCTGAATGCTTGCAACCTTAACAAACTGTATGATGTTTTTCCTGTTCCTGGAACTCAGCCTTTTCCCTCCTTAAAGACTGACTTCCTCAGGGCACGCTGGCAGGAGACTTGGCTGTGCCTTTTGCCATATTCATCCCTGGGCCCAGACAGAATGTCTCAGGATTCTATGGGGCTCATTTCATTTTCTAGTTCTCAGTTGGAGTCAGGGGGACACATTGTCTTCCTGGGGATTCCAGAGAGCTTGACTCCATGACACCAAAGACTCAAGCATTGAGATTATGTGACTTTACAACCTAGAAGGGAAAAGCTCTAAGGCATTCCCAGGTGTGAATGGATCATTGTGCAAGGCCAGAAGTCACTGACTTAATGTCCGCATGAGAGGTGTGTAGGCTCAGGCCTTGGACAGCTCTGGAGCTGGGGGGCTCTTCCCACCTGCTCACGTAGTGGCCGGCCCCTCACCTGTCTCTGAATTCCCTTTTCACTACATTTCTGAAATAGGGGTGGCAACAGCTGCCTATGAAATGCTTTGTGACCAGGCAGCAGGCGTTGTACTGTAGCCAAGTATTATAGAACAGATGAGCTTTGTCTGAAACCATCTCCTAAGGCATTCAAGAGTGGAATATTTAGAGGAACACAAAATGCCATTGCTTACAGGGGTATTTTAGCATCTACTCTCTAAATATATGCTCTATCTACCACCGTCAAGGAGGGATGGTTCCAGCCTCTGCTTGAATGCCTCCAATGACAGCAGGCTCTATATTCCAGGAGGCAGGCAATTTTTCTGTTGTACATTTCTATCAGAAAGCTTGGCCTTATAACGAATAGGAAGTTGATTGCTTTTAACTTGCACCCCTTTCTTTTGGGGGTTCCCCAGAGTAAATCTAGCTTCCACCCACTCCACTTCCACCCTTTTAATATAGGATGTACTTGAAGGTAGCGTCAACAGCCTTTCTTTCAAGGGATCCTATAGTTGCTGCTGTTCAGATGTGAATGTCAGGTTCAGGGAAGGTGAAAAGTGTCATCTAGGCACTGGGTTCTGCCTTTGTCTCTTCCAGCCTTTGAACAGTAGGAGCGAGGCCCTCCCTAGACATCCTCACATCCTTGTCTCCAGTAGGTCCATGGAAACCAGTCTATTTTATGTGCAGCTTATCAGTCAGAATGCTGTTTATTGTACCTCCATATAAGCACATAGTCAAACATTAGTAAGAAAACAAAAAAGGAATGAAGGATTAACTGACTGAGGAAAGGATGAAATACTTCTGTGATGGTCTCGGCACTGAGGAAGAAAAGAAAGACTCTTGCTCTGTTTTGTGCACCTGTGGCCTTTGGAAGAGATATTTATCACAGATGGACTGGGCTTCTGTTTAGTCATCTTGGGATTAGAAGCCACTAGTCCCTCCCTGCCATGCACAATTCTCAAGACAGCAGGCTTATACAGAACAGCATTTCAAAAACATCAAAAAGAGGCTATTTATTCAATGCCCATGGTAAAGAGTTTATGATAGCTCAAATATCTGACATTCTAGGATTCATTGTGTGTTTGAGAAACAGAGTTAAGATAGATTAAAAGATTTGAGTCCAAAACCCTGGGTTGGGGTATGAGCCCAAGAATTTTGCTTCTTAGCTATGTAGTTATTGGCAAGTCATTTCACTCTTGTATGTCTGTTTCTGAATCAGTAAAATTGAAAAAAATGCTAAACTGTGCTGTGTATGTGGTTGTATGTGTTTTATGTTCAGGGGTAAATGAGCTAAAGTTTATTCTCTAAACTGCATGAACTATTGTCAACTTTAGAATGACCTGCCCCAAAGTCCTCCTGTCATCTGAGATGTCAAGTGCTGGATTGTAGTGTGACAGCTTTTTACTGCATTCAACTTTTTTGCAAAGTTGGATTGCATAAGCACAAGTTGGAGTCTTTATCAACCAGCCAGTAAATATTAAAGAGTATAACATGGGTGCTTTTATAACTATTGGGAAATGAAACTAACTATCTTCCATTTTAGTTTGATATCTTTGTAATAAAGCATAGACCCACATCCATGTCATTGTAGTTTGTATCTCAGGCTGCCAGAAAGATATTTAGAAGCTAAGTTCTAAAACAATTATATTCAATCTAGGACCTTCATTCCCCCCCACACACACATACACATCTATCCATTTATTGTTCCATCCACCTATTAAATAATTCATACAATGATCATATTTACCAATTCTCTGCTATGTGTCCAAAGTGGTCCCTTGTCTAAGGGGCTCACCATATAGATAAAATATGAGAGATGTGCAAATGTAACAGCAATATACAGTGGGATAAGAAAGCACGACAAGGAATCGACAAACAAGCTGCTGTGGAAACATCAGAAGGGCAGAACTAATTCCATCTCTCCACTCAGAGGAGGAGAGGGAGGGTTTAGTGAAGCTTTTACAGGTTCAACAAATTAAATTAAATTAAAACACACATCTAGTGATAGTGTGTAGGAACCTCGGGTCCTTACGGGTTTGGTTCCCTGTTTCCCTAAAGCTGTATGGCTTGGGGAGCTCTCTATTCCCCAGCCTTCTTATGTTAGTACTGATTCCCTGGACTTTTTGTGAAGGTTAAGAAAGATAGTACAGTGTCAAGCAGGTAGGAGGAGGTCAATAAATGTTAGTTTATATTGTTATTATTTTACTCAGGAGACTGGGATTGAAGTGAACCTCTATGAATGAATAAAATTTTTAAATACAACAGTGAAAAGCAAATGTATTCCAAACAGAAGGAACACTCTAAGCAAAGGCCCAGGGCAGAAGTTTTCAGAGAAAGATGGCCAGCCCTATGTATTTGTACAGTGCAGTGTGTGGGTGATCATGTGAATGGCAGGGGCTGGTGATGGCGGGAGGTATGACTAAAGAAGTAAGTCACTGATCTCAGAAGGCAAAGGAATCAGTTATTGGTAGAGAAGGGGCTTCCAAAAAGAAGTGCATTCTCCCAGGAGGATGTGCAAAGTATATAGACTCTTTGTTTACCTTTATTTTCATTTACATAAAGAAGTTAATATTTCCATTAATTCATATATATTTTCTATCACTCAGTGGATCCCTATGCCACATGATTTTGTGTCACACCTTCATCTGAGGTTACCTGAGGGCAGGGTGGGGGTTCTCCGCCCCAAAGAGTGTGTGAGGTACCCAGATCACTGTTCCCATTTAGCTAGTTTCTTGAATGTATGGATTCTTTACTGAGATTTAACTAAATAAAGCCTCATAGAATATGCAAGCAGTTTTAAATATTTCTGCAAAGAACCTGTGGGTTGTGAACAATACTTTTTATAAACACAAGCAAGCAACAAGAAAATGGCAGGGCTGACTTTTCTCTGGCCACTGGCTTCCCACTGGACACATTTCAGGGGTTAAAGCCAATGATGACCTAATCAGATCTAGCAAGCAGTACACCAAAAAAAATTCTCAGCAAGAATGCTTGAAATATAGGTTTACATTCACTATTATTAATGCTAACCTTTGCCGAGAGTGTTGACTATGTCTTGAGATGTCAGAAATACAGTATGATATTATAAAAATTAGCATGCATTTTGAAGTATTTTTATTCCATATTTATCTTTTTATAATTTCCCTTTTTGATTTCTTTTCATAATGTGAATAATATATTGGCATGGTTTCACCCATATTATAAACCTATTTAGGTGCACAGACAAATCTTTTTTTACCCATGGGGCTACATCCTCAAAGAAGTTGGGAGACTGCTGATTTGAGGCCATGGGAAACCATTATTGGAAGCTTTTGAGCAGTAGAAGACATGATCAGAACTATGTTTGGGACGATAGACTTCCTCACATTTTCTCAAGGCAAAATAAAGTGTGGTGCAAGGAATATAGATTGGTGGAGTCTAGAAGAGACTCACTGAACAGGCAGGCTCTTCCTCTTTCCTTCTAAAGTAAACTGCATGCCTTCTGAACCCATCAGCAGGGCATATGTAGGACATATTCCCTGACCTTGGCTTTCTCTGGCTGCCTGCAGAGGGAGAAGACTTCCTAGAACATCCTTCAACTAATTTCCTGTCCTCCACAGTTCTTGCTTTACAAGAAGCCAACCTTAAGACAGTCCTCAACTTTGACTCACAATTGAAGTGACTGAGCTTATTGTGTGACATGGAGGTTCCAAGCTTTCCCATCTGAAGGAGGCAGAATTACAGGATGGTCAAAGGCATGGGCTGGATTTAGAAAACCTAAGTCCACCTCTACCAAGTATTCTTGAACTCACTTTAGCTCAGTACTTTCTTTATTCTACAGTTTCTTCATCTGTAAAGTGAGGATAACCATTATACCTGTGTGAGAGTGATGAGAAGTAAATTAGAAGATGAGTGTAAAAGACAGAGTACAGTTCCTGGCATAGAAGAAATGACCAAGGAATATGAGTTCTTCCCATTACAAGGGATGAATTGGAGCATGGTCTGAAGGGCCCCAGGAAAGAAACAGAAAAGGAGGCTTCCAGGAATACAGATCCTCTAATCTCCTTTAAGCAATATCCAAACAAAAGTATAAATCTCTGTGGAAGCCAGCAAGCTTAAGAATGCCAGTTGAAGGGGGTTGGCACTGAGGTGGTTGTCCCTGAGTCCCCTCTCCTTTTGACTCATCTGTCACTTCTGGATATTGCCACAGTTTCTTATGAAGTTATGAAATAAATAGCCTGCACAGTAATGCTTGGGTGAATAGGTGAAGCCCGGGCATGTGGCCAACTCTCCATATGCTTTAAACATCTTTAGGTTTAGTGGACTCTATGTAATTCAATTTCCTTAAAGAAAAGAAAGTGTTCATAATCATGTCCAGGAGGAATTACAAATGCAAAATTAACATTCTGAGGCCTTCCAGGGTGGAATTTACCCAAAGAAAAAAGATGTGGTGGGTGGCAGGAGTAAATCCAGTTCATTTATAGACACATCCTTTTGTTCCAGATGTAATCAAGAGCCTGGAGAATGAGGACAGGTAATTCTGGTGCATATTATGTCATGGCACCCATAATTTGCTCATTTATACTGGGCTAGAGTTTACAAAGTGCTTTCATATGTGATATCAGTGATGATGATGATGATGATAGTGATGATGGTGTTGATAAATTATTTTACTTGGTCCTCTGTCACCTCCTTCCTCTTTTCATCTCCCAGCAGTTCCTGCAAAAGTATTATGATCTCCATTTTACATCTGACAAAACTGAGGCCCAGAGATTCTGACAAACCTGCTTGCAATCACATAGGTGGAAAGTGGCAGAGTTGGGTGAAAACCCAATTCTTTTAAGCAGAGTCTTCTTTCCATTTTGCCACTGCTACCTCCCATTTTGTCCATGTGATCTTCATAAAATAACCCAGATTCCTTTGGTTGGGAAGAAGTTTCCTTCTCCGTCAGACAGGCAGATCTGGCCATTGCATTAACATTGCTTTGTCAATCCCTCTGGGATAGCATGCATTACACCATGGTGATGATCTTCTTATGAGTGTGTCTCCCACAGTATTGAGATTTCCTGAAGAACCTGGGTGCAATATAATTCATCTGTGCGCCCACAACCTAGATAAGAGCCTGCTATGTGATAGATGCTTCCCAACAGAATGATGAAGAAATGAATGTCTCCAAACTAAATGTTCTCTGTAGTCCTTTCTACCTCTTCTATTCCATGTCCTTATAGGCCCAGCTTAGGGCCCATGATGTTATCCATATCTCGAAACCTCTATAGAATCATAAACTCTCAGTCATATTCTTAAAGTATATATATCTTGCCTCTTTAGCCTACCAGGTTCTTGAGGGTAAAGATTACATCTGGTGTCCCTTGTGGGAAATAGGCCAGTTCTAGGCAGAGTGATTGTACAGTGAATGTCCATGCACACATTCACATGATTTTCCGCACTTTGGCAAGAGCTGGTAGGACAGGTTGGTGGCAGAGCCTAAGGTGCCTTGGCAGAGATTTACTGGGTAACAGACAGAAAGAGCAGATGGCCAGGAGCCCAGTCTTTACCTGGGTTATCAGTATGGCTCTTTCCCAATCACTGAAACTGTGTCTCATGGACACTTGCAGATGGGGAATTCCTTGAAGCTAGACAATAGATCTCTGAAGTGATCAAGCTTCAGGGTGAAAATTATCACTGCAACTTATTCGTGTGAAGAAGTGTGAACCAGAGTTTCATTGTCAGGAAGGAGCAAATATAAAAGATTCTGTGAACTAGTTGTATGTAATCAGGAACAAATCAGGAAACTGGGATATTGAACTAGTTAGTAAGTTTGTGAACTAGCAAATTTATTTGCTTAAATGAGGAATTTAAATGTGATTAAAACTCAATAAATTAATGGAAATAATAACCCACAATTTTACCAAGTTCCCACCTCTTTTGACCCAACAATTGAACTATTTGGGATTTATTCTAAGAAAATGTACAAAACTAGGAAAAGGAACAGCTGGAAAAGGGCCAAAGAGGTATTATTGATAACAAAAGTGAATTGGATAGAATGTAGTTTTAGAATACTGATATAAATGACAATATATTCACTAATGTACTATTTTGAAGTCATTTAGCTAGGTCATGATAAAGACCATATTGGAATTGTTCATTGTGTGATGCTTATGAAAAATATTAGAATGCAAAATTATATTTGTGCTGTAAGTCTAACACTCTGGAAAAATATACTTTTTAGGAAAAGACAGGAAAGAATGAAAATACATGATTTATAAAGATAGTAAGCTTGTAGGTGGCTTTTTATTCCATATCATGGTATTATGTTTTTGTATAATGTAACAAAATTTATGTTAATCAGTTACTTAGAAGAAAAACATCCTAACAAAAGGTGTACTGCTCCCAGCAGTCATTCCAGAGATGCTAATTATTGGATTTGCTCCTTGTTATACCCTCAACTTCCAACTCATGTCCAGTTTAGATAATTTTCTTACCAGTAACAAGTTTGAAATTGCATACTTGGAAGTCAGAAAGACTTTAGATAGGTAGCTATACATATGGATATGGATGTAGATATAATTTCCCTGGACAGATGGACCTCATAAGTTCTCTCCTGCATTAGATGCCTCATGCAAAAAGATGCCTGTATGTAAAGAGTGGAAAGATTATGAATATGGGGATCTAAATGCCCTTCAAAATGCATGAGAGCTTAAAAATCAAGGGAGATTACATTTAAGGGATCCAAGTGAGGAAATGTTCTGGTCTTGTTTTCCAGTGTTTCCCAGACACTCAGTCACTGCCTGTCTTTCCCAGGTTTCCCTATCACATAGTTCTGGGAGTTAACCCACCAAGCATCTTAACAATTGAAAAACCCAGACATCTTTGAGCTGACAGAAGATTAGTACGTATTCCATTCTCAGTACGTATCTAAGTCAACAATAAGAAGGGAATCATCACAACAAAACCAAAGACAGTCTTCCATCCTTGAAGACCTGGATGTCCATCATCCAGTAATTCTTTTACTCCAGTTCTCAGAGAGAAATTTCAGATCTTTTTTGGTGGTGGTGGTTGGGGGGAGTGCTCAAACCAAAGATTATCCCATTCATTTATTGGCCTTAGGTAATAGCAACTGGAATTGTTAATAAAACTATGAAAGCAATATACTTAGATTAAAAATGAACTAATAAGTTTTACATATCACCTTTAAGCAGTTACAGATCATACATTATAAAGAATTTCCATCACAGAAAGTAATTATGCATGTATTACTATGTCACAATTTTCACAGACCTTTAAAGTTCCATGGCCCACAATATTTCTTAAATTTTCTCCAATTTTAGTGCTAGAATATTATAATAAAAACTCGATATAGCAGTATGTTGCTAAATTTATTTAAATTTCTCTTTAATAGAGGCCATTATTTGATCTATAATAGCCAGAAAATAAATTCTGTAGTTAACTTGGGGATTTTTTATATATGAATCTTCTATCTTATCATTTTTTTCTACTGACTTTATTATATTTTATAAAATATAACTTATATAGCACACTTGACATGGTAATTTTCAATTCAACAAAAAACATTTTATATAAAACCAGATTCCATAGTTTGGGGATTATTTACATATGAATCTTCTCTCTCACAATTTTTTCTTCTGATTTTATTGGAATATTACTTAACATTTCATATTTGACATAGTAGTTTTCAATTTGGAAATATCATTTTCTATAAATAAATAAACCTTTAAAAGTGAAAAAGTCAAACTTTTTACAGAATCTGGTGTTGAGTCCAGATATGCTTGGTTATAATAGTTTGCTAATAGTATTAACAGAAAAAAATAATTTATAGCAAATAATGAGGAGTAGGGTAAATTTAAAATTAATTTATTTTTTCTCCAAAGACCGTAATTCAATGTTTCTTTGAAAATCTAAGTTTTGCTTTCTTCTTCCTGTGCATTTCATATTTTATTTCTAGTAATTCAAATTTCCCATCATATGTTCAAGAATGCTTGTCATGTCAAATGTATAATGTATATTTTTCTGTCTTTGGACAGATTCCCCCCCCACCTTCCTCAAAAGAAAGGTAATTGTTGAATTGTGTCAAAGGATTGATTTCTAATTAGCAAAATGGAAGCTCATTTTCCAGTAAAAAAAAATAAACTATGAACTACTATAGCACAAAGGATGCTTCTGGATTTGGGGGTAAAATTCCTGTTTATATACTTTTTTAAATTATCCATGTTAGTGTCATTATAGACTTGCCTTTGGCAAACTTGATTTTAAGTTCATTTTATTTAGATAAAATTGACAGACAAGAAATTATATATATTTAATGTATACAACTTAATGAGCTAAAGCATTAATGAGATAAGCATGAATGAGATAAGCATTCACTCATAAGGCCATCTCTACATATCCATTCCCTCCAGAAGTTGCCCCCACACTCTTTTATTTATTGTTGGTATTATTATTGTTGTTATTCTGTGTGTGATAAGAACACTTAACCTAAGATCTACCCTCTTTGCAAAATTTTAAGTATACAATACAGTTATGTTAGCTATAGGTAGTGTGTTGTAAGGTAGATCTGTAGGAGTTACTCATCTTGTATAACTACAGCTTTGTACCTTTTGACTAATACCTTCCCATTACCCTCTCTCCCCAGACTGTGGCAACCATCATTCTACTCTCTGCTTCTGAGTTTGACTAATTTATATTCCTCATATAGGTGATAGTATGTCTAAATGGATTAAAGAATTAAACTGTAAAAATACTAGAAAAAAAGCATAAAAACCCTTTTTGACATTGCCTTGACAATGATTTCTTGCATATGATACCAAAAGCACAGGCAACAAAAGCAAGATAGGCAAGTGGGGTTACATCAGACCAAAAAGCTTCTGTACAGAAAAGGAAGCAAGCATCAAAATGAAAAGGCAGCCTACATAATGGGAGAAATAGTTGCAAACCATGTATCTGATAAAGGGTTAATATTCAACATACATAAGAAACTCGTACAACTCAATAACAGAGAACAAACAATCCAATTTAAAAATGGCAAAGATACTGAACAGAGACATACATTAGTTCCTTGGTACTCATCCTTAATTAGTTCCAGAACTTGTGACAAGTGCTGCAGCTGACGAGTCCTGAGCAAGCACCACGAGCTCAAACATTTCCTTCTTCTCACAATGGGAGGAGTATGGGGTTCCAAGAGCTCTGAGGTGACGAGTACCGGATTATGACTGCATCTGCAAACAAGACATAAACATGACAATCTTTTAAATTAATGACTAAAGCTAATAATTGCTTTTCAAGGCTTTTACTTAAAACGGGACTTTTTTACAAGAGATATAAAACCAAGAAAATTAATTTTGACTTCCCTGTTTTCCTATCTGGTATATAGTTCAATGACATGTATAACAATCATTACTTGTTCAATATGACTTTTGCCCCAAAGCAATCTAGTTGTACTGGACAATATTTGCTTTTAAATTTTTACATATTATTTATTTTGTACTTTACTACCCATTTTATTAATAGTCTTACTTTAAAATCTCAAATATAAAAATTCATTTTGTTAGTTTTTATCTGTCTTCCATGTTTGGGACATTCTAATAACTCATTCCAAGTTACTCTTAGATCAAGAAATTTTCCTAGAACTGGTGATTCATTTGTGCTACAAAAGGCATCATGATGTTTGGCTAAGTACTGGCTAAATAATATTACTCTAAAAACTTTGTTCTAACATTCAAGCATTTGCTTTGTCCTCATTGTATTTTATCAGCTTCCATTTTTTCCAGCCTTTTTTTAAAGTTCACATAATCATACATAGGCTTTTCTATATGCAAGTCAATTGCTCACTTTCATTATTTCCATTTTAAAGAATTAGGAAGACAACTTCTTTATTTCTTTTTCTCTTTTAGCTTTTTTTCCTAGGTCTTTCTGTGTTTTTTTTTCTATTTCTATTTTTATCTAGCTTGTTCTTATTTTCAGTGTCTAGAAATGTACTGTCTAATATAATAACCACCAACCACATGTGGGTAGTTAAATTTAAATCAATTAAAATTTAATAAAAATTAAGTAAAATTCCTCAGTTGCAGTTGCCACATTTCACTTGCTGAATACCATGCCTGGGGACTACTATTTGGCAGCACAGATCTAGAGCATTTTTGTCATGGCAGGAAGTTCTGCAGGACAGTGTTAATCTGAAGGATTATAAAACAAATTGTTAATTCCATTTGACATGTATGCATTTGAATATATTTTAATTAGATATAAATGAAAGTAAATATAAAAATTCAAAAATATAAATTACTTTCAGTATTTTTAAAATATTACTTCAAAAATATTTTTTATATCAATCTGGCCAAGGTGGAGGCATGGTAGACATGCCTAGGTATGTCTAGGTAGACACACTTTGCCTCCTCACACAACCAAAAGAAGGGCAACAGCAAATTTAAAAACAAAAACAACCAGATCTGTCAGAAAATTGAACTGTATGAAAGTCCTACAACCAAGGAGTTAAAGAAGAAATATTCATCCAGACTGGTAGGATGGGAAGATATTGGCATCCAGAGCAAGAGGACCCATGGCAAGCAGCTGGCAGACAGATGGTCCCACATTTGTGAGCAGATAAACTGGGAGGAACAACTGGGGAGTGAGACAGACCTCACAGCCCAGGGTTCGAAAGTGGTAAAAGAAAGTCTCAAAACCTCTGGCTGTAAAATCCTGTGCAGGTTGTGGTGGTGGGAAAGACTCCAAGACTCACAGGAGAGCTTGTTGGAGAGACCCAAAGGGTCCTAGAACATACACAAACCCACGCACCAGGAAATCAGCACCGGAAAGGCCCAATATGCTTATAGGTAGCCGGGGAAGTGTCTGAAAGCCAGCAAGAGCCAAGCAAGTGGCATTGTTCCCTCTTGGACCCCTCCCCAACATACAGCACCACAACACAGTTACGTAAGTTGCCCTGCCCTGGGGAATACCTATGGTTCTGACCCTTACTACATAACAGGTGTGCTGAGATAAAGAAATGGCCCAAATGAAAAAAGAGATCAAAATGCCAAAAATAGAACTAAGCAATGAAGAGATAGCTGACCTATCAGATGCAGAGTTGAAAACACTGGCAATCAGAGTGCTCACGGAAACGGATGAGTGTGGTCACAAAGTAGAGAAAAAAGTGAAGGCTATGCAAAGTGAAATATGGAAAAATGTACAGGGAACCAACAGTGACAAAAAGGAAACCAGTATTGAAATCAATGATTTGAAGCAGAAGGAAAAAAATAAAACACTGAACTGGAACAGAATGAAGAAAGAATTTTTTTAAATGAGGGGAGTCTCAGTAACCTCCAGGACAACTTTAAATTTTCAAACATCTAAATCATAAGGATGCCAGAAAGAGGAAGAGCAAGAAATGGAAAGCTGACATGAAAAAATAATGAAGGAAAACTTCCCCAATCTGGTAAAGGAAATAGCCTTCCAGGAAGTCCAGAAAGCTCAGAGAGTCCCAAAGAAGTTGAACCCAAGGAAGCACACACCAAGGCACATCATAATTACATTACCCAAGGTTAAAGATAAGGAGAGAATCTTAAAAGCAGCAAGAGAAATGGAGAAAGTTACCTACAAAGGAGTTCCCATAAGACTATCAGCTGATTTCTCAAAAGAAACCTTTTGGCAAGAAGGGGCTGGAAAGAAGTATTCCAAGTCACAAAAGGCAAGGACCTACATCCTGAATAAACATCCAAGATTAGTCTATTCAGCAAAGCTAACATTTAGAATGGAAGGGCAGATAAAGCATTTCCCAGATGAGGTCAAATTAAAGGAGTTCATCATCATTAAGCCCTTATTATATGAAATGTTAAAGGGACTTACCTAAGTCCTTTTAGAGAAGAAGAAAAAGATAAAAAATAAGAAACAGTAAAATGACAACAGACTCACAACTATCAACTGAACCTAAAAACAAAAAACAAACTAAGCAAACAACTAGAATAGAAATAGAATCACAGAAGTGGAGATCACATGGCGGGTTATCAGTGGGGAGGTGGTGGGTGGAGAATGGGGGAAAAAGTATAGCGAATAAGAGTAATTGGTAGATACAAAATAGACAAGGGAAGGCTAAGAATAGCGTAGAAAACAGAGAAACCAAAGAACTTATATGTATAACCCATGGACATGAACTAATGGGGGGGATGTTTGGGGAGGGTGCAGGACAAAGGGGAAAAAGGGGGAGGAAAAATGGAGCAACTATAATAGCATAATCAATGAACTATACTTAAAACATTTTAGATATCAAATATTATTTTAAAAATTTAAAAGGAAACTACAAATAGGTTATAATTAATAGATATAAACATTTTAAATAAATATTTAAAAATTTAATTAAATCATCCATTTCTTTAAAAAATTCAACTATTTACAATGTCTGCTTTTAATGCCTACTTAGCTGAAAATTTTATGAATCTGTATTGCACGTGTCATATAAATTATGTCTCAACTTACATATGTACAAGTTTAAGAGTAAAATGCATTGTTTAATTTTGCAAAAGTATTCCTTAGCTGCCATGTGTAACAGTCGGAGATCCATGCTAATTCAGGACTACCTAGAGAGTCATAAATTAGAACGCAGAGAGCAAGAAAATGGACGCTCAGAACTGCTTTCTTATTGAGGATCTAGGATATTTAAGCTGTCTGAGAGGAATGATTTGACAAGTTGTTTAATTTCTCTTACCTAAGTGCTCTAACCATTCAAATCCTTCCGGTTCTCAGTTTCCGTCTGCAAAGTTGGGCACACCCCAAACTTTCACAGCATCCAGACACAGTTGCCTTTTGTTTCAAGGAGATAAAGCAAAGGATCTGAAGATCTAAGATTTGTCACAAGAACAGATAACTTGGGTTATCAGTCTAGCTGTGCCACCCCGGAGTACTGGATCCTGAATGACAGAAGTGCCACACCTTCTTTTTCAGATGCATTTGTTTTCATGTGTGTGATATGCAGTCCTGTCTATTTTCAAAGATAAAGCTCAGGGCCCTCTTGAGTGGGTTTTAGGGCAGCACCATTAAGAGTCACAGGGATGTGTTAAGTAACAGGAATAAGAAATACCAGTTGGGCAGGCCTATAGAATACACAGTTGATGTGGTACTACCATGAGCTACAAATCAAGGAAACCCAATGAGAAATTATTGTTATCCCTCAATCCCACTTTACAAAGGGCCATGTAAGACTTTAGAATTGACATGTAACTTTCCCAAGATAACAGAGCTAATAAGAGGCAGAGCCAAGATTCAAAACCAGGACTACCTGAAGCCAAAGTCCTTTGCCTAACCATTTCACATCCCACTTTATAAGAATATGGATGACTGAGCTGTGGTGGCAGAGACTCTAGCTCCTGAAGTCTGTCAGCTAAAAGCTGCCTTATTTTATGACTGAGGAAAGTAGGGCTGAAAGCTGATGAGATTAAACCTGACAGTGTAAATCCCCAGCAAGAAGGTGATTGGAAAAAAAGAGATGCTGTCACTGCTATGTAGACCTACTCACATCTCTATTCTGCTACTCTATTCCAGAAATATCCACTGGCACCCTGGTGCCTTCAAAACAAGTCATTTTTGGCATCTTCTTAAGAACAACCAAAATCTTGCCCAACTAATTTATTCAGTGATGTCTCTTTGTTTCATACCTACCCTCAGCTTAACCTCAATTTTAGTCTCCATGAACTCCATATTCTCCAAAAACAATATGGTATTTTATCTTTCCCACTTTGAATGCACTGTTCCTCTGCCTAGAATGCACTGTTTCCTCCTACAAGTCTGGAGAAGTCTTTGTCATCCTTCAGGTTTATAATTCAGATGTCACCTCCTCAGTTACTTGTTCCTTGATTCCCCACAGTGGGGATTGGTCACGCCCTTCTCTGAGTCCTGTAGAACTTCATTCAGAACTAAGAGCCCCATCACTACAGTCTCCTATATAGGAGACTCCTATGTCTACCTTTCTCACTAGACAGTGAGCTCTAGCAGGACAGAGGCCATTTTATGTTAATCTCTGCATTCTCTCTGCTACCAACTCCATACGCCAAGCACAATACCTAAGATATAGCAGGTGCTTGGTAAGTGTTGAGTGTTGAATGAATGAACAAATAAAAGCCAAGGGAAGGTGAACTTGAGGGCTTGGTTTCCTGGGAGGAGACTTGGTCCTCACCACACACAGCCCCCTTGGAGCAAGGTCCCATCCTCGGCATTGAGCTACAGTCCAGGGCCATTGTATCAGCAGGAGCTTAGGGAGGGGCTGATGTGAAAACAAACACGGAAGACAAAAACAGTGGGTGTGTTGAAACCTGAAAAGTTTCTATTGCTTGATGTTCAATTTTGCCACACCTTCTAAATCAGGTGGATTCCAAATCTGGTGCCCTGAGAGGATCCACTGTAGGTCCAGGGTTTGGGGATCAGGGCTGAGAAACTGGGGGAGACAAAGGATGGGAAATAGGCTTCCAAGTTCAGCTTTTCTCTTTGTGCATTGTGCTTATCTTTCCAGACAGAAGAAACCCTGACCTTCCCCTGCTTTAATTATCTAACTATTTTGACACCTTGGGCTGTTGCATCACTGCAACACATTGTTTTGTCAGGGATACTATGCTAGGGTGTACTGAGGCCTAGGCAGACGCAGCCTACAGGAAACAAGTTCTGACACCCAGGGAAATGTTGGGCAGAGGAAGAGTTCTAGGGGAGGGTGGTAAAAGGAAGAAAGAGGAAATGTTGCTACAGTGAGAAGAGACTACCTTGGGAAAGGTTGTGGCAAGGTTAACAAAACTGGATGTCTTTGTCTGGAAGATTTCCCACATTGGTCTTCAGGGAGCCAGTCCTCTGAGCAGGCAAACCAGTATGCTACAGGTTCTTGAAAGGGACAAAATTAGAGCTCCGGTTGGCATTCTAAGGACCACATCTGACTAAGACACCTTTTCTTCACTCTAGAACTTAGTGTCCTCTCCTTAGAAACAAGCCCAGATTTGAAAATTTTCTGGCAAGCCCCAAAATTTTGCTTACTTAAATAATCTAGAGACAAAAAATTGGAGAAATAATAAAAACAGTCATAAAGTCCTTCACAAAAAGGACAATTTGAGCAGGATACTGAAAACAACCATGGTCATAGAGTTTATCAAAATGGTGCAACACAGTCCTAGCAGAGCACAGCCCCAGAAGAGTTTAATTCGAACCTCTAGCATTGTAAGCAGAGGAGCCAAAGGAGAAGATGTTGTAGAGAAGATCAAAAAGTCTGATGATTCAGAGACTTGAGGGCAAAGAAGTGTGTTGCAGCGTTATGAGCTTGCGGGGGTGAGTGGGGGGTGAGCTCAGAGGACTTGGGTTCTAGACAAACTCAGAATTTGTTTCTTTACATTACTGGATTTCTTACATTTACTGTATTTATTACTTTACTAGAACTGTAGAATAAAAGGCTGTACGTCTGTGGGCTTTACTTTTCTTGGTGTGTGCGTTCAGGGTTTTGCAGCAAGATACTGGAGCCCACAGTTAAGTATGATGCATTTTCCTGGAACATCAATTGTACCTGATGGCAAACACTTCAAAACATTATGTTTTATTCAAAAATTAATTCATTTATTTACCAAATATTGATTGGCCATTTGCTACTTGAGAGGGACTATTTAAGCAGTTTTAATGTGAAAAAAAACACGGCTATCTTATGGAACAATGGGCATAATTTACATGATGTAAGGTGAACAAGGGTTCCTAAAATTATTGTTCATATACAGGGCACTTCGGTTCATGTCCATCCACTCTCACCTCCAATCAAGTAATGCATATTTGTTCTCCTTTGCCCCTGGCACACTCCCATGGATAGGTGTGCCAGGGGTCCTAAGCCCCTTTCAGCCTATACTGTCACAGCCACTTGAAATTCAGCAAATCTTCACTGTTGACAACAAAGGTGGATATTCTTATCTGCCAGTCAAAAGTGAGGAGAGGAAACTAACTTTTAATAAGTACTACCTGCCTAGACATATGAGTGTATCAGCTTTTATGAAGCAATTTCATGCTATCTTTACCACTACCCACCTGCAAAATCAGGGTCACTGCCCTTGTTTGAAAACCGAGGAGAGGAAGCAGAGGATAAGAGAGGTTTAATGGATTGCCAAAGTCTCAATGCTAATAAATGACAGAGACAAGGTTTCGTCCTGCTTGGGTATGGCTACAAACCAATTTTTCTCTCCCTCTCTGACCCTGCCCTCTGAAGGTGATGGTGATCGTGTCACTTCTTTCCTTGGCATCTCTCTCTGTCTCACAGCATGGCAACATTATCTTAGATGTCAGGTGTCAAGGGCATTGTACTTGAGAGAAAATGCACATGACCCAATCCACAGAACCAGAGAACATCAGAATTGAACAGGATTGTAAAGATGTTTCAATACCCTGTTTGCAGAGAGGAAACCTGGAGCCTGGGCTATAGAGTGAACACTTGTGGAAAGAAGCTTTGAGGTTGGCAAGACTTATATCAAGGTCCAGCACAGCCATGTGTGCTTGAGACCCTGAACTCTCTTAAACTTCCCAGGACTCACCTTCCTTCTCTATAAAATGGGATTGAATGGTGAAATACTGCCACATGCAGAATGCTGTTATAAAGCCTATATAAAATCATATATGTGCAAGATTTTTATACCCAAAACTGCTACGTACAGATGTATATGACTCATCTTCTAGCACAGACCGAAGATTCAGATCGGGCATCCCGACTGCTGGTTAAATAGTCTTCCTACTGGCCCACAGTGCTGGAGTTTCTCCCTATTGCTACAGAGAAGCTGCAGCCACCTCACTAACCTTCAGAACAGACTCAAGTACTTTGTAAAGAGGTGGATGAGTGCATACTTTTGTAACCCAAGAAAAGGGAATAAGCCATCCATGGTCTATCCTTACCATAAAATGCTCCAGTGGGAGAAAAATATATAACACAAACAGCATGGTTAAGAGTTTGGGGTAACCTGGGCACTGTATCCAGAATAGCTATGTGGAGGTCCCTGCCCTCCAGGAGCAAGTCTAGGTGAAGGGAGTTTCCCCAAAGGAGGTGACTCACTCAGGGAGTGTCACTTAGATATGGCATGTGCCAGATGAAATCTGTTTTGATTACTATAACATCAGCCTCTAAATAGTAGGAGTTTTCCCACCCTCACCCCTCAGTTTTTCTGAGCTTATGGACAGAGCATTCTACAGGGCTGTGCTAAACATACCCCAGTGCTTCCAGCTCCTCTGGGGTGCACTCTCCAAAGTTCCCCGAGTGCAATTCTGCTATTACCACACTAGCTCTGAGAGAACAAATGTGCAAAACACTCACCCTCTCAGAAATTAAAGCCCAAAAATGATTCAACATCTGCTGTCTCAGCTCCTGTTTCTCATGCTTAGCCACCAGGCCTTTCCTACTCCATGTTTCGTGGCCTCTTAGGGAGCAGAGGCTAGGGTTTCATGGGCTTGGTGGCCCCAGTGTCCTCTAATACCAGGCATGGCACATTAACAGGCGCTTCACACAATGTTGATCAGTGTCTAAGACATTAACTTACTTTTCTCTGAGCTTCCTGTCTTCTCATCTATAAAAATGCCAGGGTTAAATTGCATGATCTCTGAGACACTTTCCATTTCTAACTTGTATTTTTAGGCAAACTAAGTGCCTTAGTTTGGTAAATGGGAATAATGGAAATTGAATGAAAAGCAGGTTGGGGTCCCAAAGATTGATGAAGAACTTTCCTTTGGGAGTGTGGGTGTAGGGGCAGTTAAAAATGAGAGAGAGGTATGAGAGATAAACCCTTCCCTCACAGAGCCCACAGCCTTACCAAGAATGAAGAAGGTATACTCAAAATGAAATATATCAGATGGGAAAAGTGAAGAACCTTATGATTTCATTCATGTGTGGGATACAAAACAGAAAGCAACAAACAAGTCAAACAAACAAAAAAATCTCATAGACATAGACAACAGTATGGTGGTTGCCAGGCAGACAGGGGATTTGCAGGAAGGTAGACAAGGGTAAAGAGGATCAAATATATGGTGAATAAAGGTAAATTTTGGGTGGTGAGTATAGATGATGTATTATAGGATGGTATACTTAAAGCCCATATAATCTTATTAACCAATGCCACCCTAGTAAATTTAATAAAATTAAATAATAGAGATGATAAGGCAGTGCAACTTAGTGGAAAGAACCCCCATAAGCTTGGGAGTTGGGAGACCTGTTTTCCTTTGCAGAGCTTGATTTTGCTTTGCAGGAGGACCAACCCTTGCAACATGACTTTGTTTCTCTGGACCTTAAAGATTTTATTTATTTATATTTAGAGGGAAAGGGAAGGAGAGAAGAGAGAAATATCAATGTATGGCTGCCTCTCATGCATCCCCTGCTGGGAATTGGCCTGCCACCTAGGCATGTGTCCTGACTGGGAATTGAACTGCAATCCTTTGGTTTGTAGGCCTGTGCTGAATCCACTGAGCTACACCAGCCAGAGTGGTGGTGTAAGGACCAATAAGGATCTTATTGGTTTTAAGTCATAAATGTTCACTGTTCTGCAACTTCGTGACAAGGGTTGAGCAAAAAGATTACTTCTCTGCTTGCCTGAGATTCTTTTTTCAATATTGGTCACCTGGATAACATTTCTCAATTTTATCTGGAGACTCTTTGGAGCAGGCCATGACTTTGGTCCTGACACTATGTGTACAGAAAGTTTAGAAACCTGAGTAGATTATACATCTGTATCTCTTTTAATTTTTTAAAACATGTTTCCTTTCCCTTCCTTTCATTAATATTTTAGGTCAGACACCCTGAAAGAGATTGGATGAGACCTCATGGTCTTTATATCTTGATCTTCCGTCTTGACATGTATGTATCCAGACTGTGTCTGAACATCCCTGGGAGCAAGTGTCTCCCATCTCCCAAAGCAGCCAGTTCTGCCTGTGACAGTTCTGCTTATTAGAAAGAATTTCAAAGGAAAGATGACAGCTTCCGGATTAAAAACCAACCTTAGTGCTGGTAGTAAGCTCACTAGCTATTTCCTTGGGATGTGTCTCTGGCCAAATGGCTGGGTTTTCCCTAGGAGGACTGTCATTCCACACAGGTCGGAGATGTGTGTGCATTGCCTCAGCCGGTGTTCCCACATTTAGTCCTAAATCTTTGCCTTTACACTTAAGGCTTATCTTGACCATTCAAAAATCCCAGCATAACCTGTTACTTGTTAAATAATGTTTGATTCCAAGACTTTTTCCTACTCCATTTTCTCTAAGAGAGTGTAACTCAATGGTTAATTTCATGCGCTCTTTTCATATTATTGATCAGGTTTAAGTCTTGGTTTGATTCAGGTCTAGTTCAGGCATACTCAATAGTAGTATTACTTACTCACTCTGAGTCTCAGTTTCCTAGTCTGTAAAAATTAATAATATTTACTGCATAGGTTGTAGGAAGAACTGAATTAAATGCCTCAGATGAGGGGGTTGTCCTAGGGAGAGGTAGTGTTAAGGAGACGTACATTTCCTTGCCGTTCAATTTTATGTAGCATCCAAATCCACCTCACTGTACAAGCTACCATCTCCTTGATCCTTGTTCTCTCTTTTGGGACTATGCAGAATAGGCTTAAATCCTTCCTCTGTGTGGCAACCTTTCAAATATTTCCGTTTGACCACAACCCCATCACATGGCAAAGGGCCTCACCAGAGAAACGGAGGTGGGATGAAGTACATCCAGGGCCTCACCACAATCTGGAAGGAGAACCAAGAAATGCTGACTTCTCTGGCCTGGAGTGACCACTCCAACATCTGCCTCTAAGAGGAGTGGGCTGAGCCAGGGCTTCCGAAAAACTCAATTCTGGCAACACATGACATCGAAGTGTTGAAACATGCCACTTTGATGTAGCATTAGCTCATGATATTGCTTTCTAAATTTTCTTAATTTAGAAGAAAAGCACGGCTGCTGGAATTTTTAATATAATAATAAGCATGCTAGTGCAATAAAGGTTTTCAGGAATTTTTCCACAAGGGCTCTGCACCCGATTGTGTAACTTTTTAATATCCATACAAGTCTATTTTTTCCTATTATGCAAAACCTCTAAACTTTCATTCTTTAAACTACTGAATTCTTGTGTGACTAATGTACCCTGTCTAGTTGAAACAATTTCTAGAACAAGACATGATTTAAATAAATGAACAGTACTTAGACTGAATTGCTGTATTTGTTGAATGAAAATCCTAAGAAATCCATTTACTAGCCTTTCTACCTGTCTGGAATGAGATCACCGGATAAATGCAAATTGATATTATCATCAGCCAGTCCCATAATATGTGTCATAAATAAAGCCCCGACTCTGGACGTTTTCAAGATTTGACTGCTGTGGCTGGAATTCCAGCGTTCTATTATGTTATTTGCAGTGTAATACTGGATATTTCTCTACCCCGTGGTAGAAAGCCTGGTCAAGGTGGGACCAATAAAAAACCATAATAAGTTCCCTTTCTTTCCTGTTTTCGAATGTCAATGCACAATTCGTTGATTACTCTTCATGCAGAGCTAATCTGGTAGCTATTTTAATTAATCATATTTATTTACCTACAAAACTTCCCACATGGTGTTTGCCCAATAGGTTTCAAGAATGCCCAGAAATTGAATCTTTCAGTCTGCTGGACCTGGGGCAGCCAGAGTTCTGGGCCAGGTTCCTTTAGTAAAAAACAGCCTCGCCTGTTTACCCCTGCACAGTAATGTGCTGGGTAGCAATGTTTTGGTCAATGAGGAACCACATGTACAATGGTGGTCTCATAAGGTTATGATGGAACTGAAAAATTCCCACCACCTACCTGTCCTAACATTATAGTACAATGTATTTACTCTTGTGTTTGTGGTGATGTTGGTGTAAACAAACTTACTGCACTGCCAATCACATAAAAGTATAACACATGAAATTGTGTATGGTACATAATAGTTGGTAATGATCATAAATGTACTACTGATTTATATATTTGGTATACTATATTTTTATCACATTTTAGAGTGTACTCTTTCTACTCATATATATTTTTTGCTATATAACAGCATGCCTCTTACACTGGCAGCAGCCTCACACATCTTGTGCGTACGGCATCCCTTGATTGCATCATTTTCTCTTGTGCTTGGTTTAATCTCATGTTGTTTTGTTCACCATGACTCCTAAGCATTCATGAAATGACAAAATCTCCCAACAACGCATTTCTCAGAATGCATCCCACTTGTTAAGGGGTGCATGGCAGTGTAACAAAGAAATGTTATTAGTTTCTTTGTGTGCCATGTCATGGAAAGGTTTGAGAAGCACTGAGCTTCACTGGAAGTTTTAGGCCTTTCAAAGTGCTCAGTATAATTTTAAAATTGTGGAAACAATTAAGACTGGACACTTCTTTTTTTCTTCATATATATATTTTAATTATACTTTATATGGAAACCCGTCCTGTCCATGTGACTTGGTGACCACAAGCTGGTCATCCCTGTCTGACTCTGTTTGTCATCTGGAGAAGAATAGTTATAACAAGAAGACTTAGTTACAATATCAGGCCCTCATCTTGTAAAATAGGCAAAGCATTCTCACCAACAGTTGCTCTCGCGGCCCTGAAATAGGCTCTGCCTGTGATCCTACTCACTCAGCTCAAACGGAACTTTGTCAGAAGCCTTTTCTGATTCGTCATATTTCTTCACTCAAATTAGAAGTAATCTCTTTATTCTCAGAATTCCTGTAGTTCTTGTTCTGCTCTTTTCTTACAACATTTAGCAATTTTTGAATCATAGTCATATGGTTGTAGCTCTACTGCATTATAAACTTTGGGGAACATTGTCCATGTCTGATTTTCAATGTCCCCTAAAACATTCCTGATGGGACTCAAATTACACAAGAAAGGCACCCAACCAGTAAACCAAAGGCAAATTAACTTGACACTTCTCTTTGTTTGGGTAACAAAAAACTTTTGTCTGATTAATTTGGAAATTTCAATTTGTCAGGAAGTATTTTGGGGGACATTTTGGGAATGTTTTCAAATGTTTCTGAAAATTTATGGCGGTTTATTTTTAATTTTAATACCATTATCTAGACTAAAGCAAAAACACATGGAAACCATTAAACTTTTCTATTAAGTGGAGAAGTACAAATGAAAACAAATTTGAAGCACTGTTTTTACGAAAGTAGAAAAAAGCTTTAGCAAATAGTCAATGCTTGATTGAGTTGATGTTAAATTGACTAGTGGCATTTTAAATTAGTACTTTTTAGTTTTTTTAAATTTTTTATTGTTGTTCAATTACAGTTGAACAACATCCCCCCACCAATTATTCTCCCCCACCCTACCCATCTCCACCTTCCACATTCAATCCTCCACCCCCAGTTGTCTTTGTTCATGGGTTCTTTATACATATCAGCACCTTTTTAAAAAATAGTATACAAGAGTCATAAAGATGCCTAGGCATATTTCCCCAGTCATCATGTTCATAGGAATTTTAGAATTCATGTAAAGGTGATGATTCAACAACAACAAAAATCTAAAGCTAAATATGCAAAATGCACAAAGTGCATGGTGGCACTCACTATAACAGCAATAAGCAATCAAGTGAATAAACCAAAAAACTGGAAGACAATCCAAAAATGTCAAGATAGATGAGTGATTTTATTAATTATAAACTTTTATAAAATATTATATTACCTAGTCATTAAAATGCAAACTTTAAGAAGAAAATGTTTATTATATAATATTAAGTAACAATAAAAATCAAGCCACAAAATGAGATGTGCATTATGCATGCGTAATAAGGACAGCAAGAAATAGACAAGAATGTAAAAAAATACAAAGAGTTAAATATGATGAAGGATTCTGGCTTGTTTTCTCTTTTAAAGTCATTACATCATCTTTTCAATGACAGACTACATTTTAAGTAATTGAAAACAAAGTCTCATTAGCCTTGTCCTTGTTTAAATTCCCAGAGAGAACACATTATTCTTATTTATGTCTACCTCTGCTACTTGTCTTTGATTTGGATCTGCTCCATCCTCTTTCTCACTTCTCACTCACCTCACTCACTAGGTTGTAAAAAGACCCTCACCAAACAAGGAAGCTAAAGGCACCAAGTTTAGTATAATCCAGGTATCCAATTTGGCAAACACTGGAAGGCAAGATCTGATACCTTGCCCCCATCATTGCAAAGGCAGACCCAGATTCTTCAATGACCACAAGTGGCCTTGGTTTAACAATCCTTGCCAACAAGGCACAATGTTCCCGTCCTCAGAAATACTCCCGGCAGAGCTTCCAGGGGCCCATAAAAGTCTGCACTCTTGGAAGAATGTGACAACTCTGGCATCAAACACAGATGCGTCATTTTCTATAATAAGAGAATGTTCGGTTGCATCAGGCTTTTTTAGCAGGGCCAACACTTAGTAAAATTTTGAGGTTGGCAAAGTGAATTTTTGCCTAGCTGAAGACTTCTTTCCTTGTCTCCAGATGATCAATAAAATCATCTCATGTTACGATTTATGAAGCCCTTTCACATCCAATTTCTCACTTGAATCTTGTATCAGCCCAGTGATGTCAGTGTTATTATTAACTTCACTTTTCAGAAGAGAACATAGAGGCCAGGGAAGTAAAATGACTTGTGGAGGGCAGCACAGCAATTATTGACCGAGTGAGAACACAGTCCACCCCTGACTCCTGCTCAGTGCTTCTTCCACTCTCCTTAGTGCTGCCCCTTCTTCCAGTTCAAGGGAAGCCCTGACTCAGTCCACCCACCATGTGCTGCCATGTGCCGGTACCAGCATGCCGGTACCATGTGCTGCCACCCCAGAGATACCTATGTATTAAAGGAAGACAGAAAGGACAGCCTGTGACCTGTTAGAAGGAGAACCAAGGAGGGTTCCTAAGAAGATGCTAAGCTAGCCTTATTACTGGTTCCTTCCTCTGAGACTAACTCTGAGGAACTACAGAGGAAAAACATTGAGTTACAGAGAAA
Source organism: Artibeus jamaicensis (assembly GCF_021234435.1). Classification (NCBI taxonomy): domain Eukaryota; kingdom Metazoa; phylum Chordata; class Mammalia; order Chiroptera; family Phyllostomidae; genus Artibeus; species Artibeus jamaicensis. The sequence goes on along the minus strand of NW_026522046.1, from coordinate 3,239,442 downwards.
GCTATGAGAACTCCCTGGAGAGGCAGACGCTGTTTTTGTCTGGCATGTATGTGTATCTGAAATGGTCCAGCTAAGGCAGAAATTATCCAGGCTGCTGTGGCAGGATAAAACAAGGAGCTGTTGCTTTTTGGGGTCTTCATCTCACTTCCATTTTCCCACCCATGCCTCAGGACAGACAGGGCGAGAGCTTATACTTCTTGAACAATGTACTCTTCAGGTGTAAAATCAGGGCAGTGCAGAAGCCTCGCACCTGAGTGGAGGTGAGGAAAACACACAAAGGTTGGCTGGGTTCAGGTGATCCTACTCTTCCCTTCTAAACCACCAGGGTTAGTGGATTACAATCTTCTCTTGTACATATTAATTCATCCTACAGTAAAGAGCACTTCTGAGGAACCATAAGGTGAGATGAGGAACAATTAACTCTGGTTTTCTGATGTCTGGAACCATCCACTCAAGTTTCATCCTCTCTCTTCAGTCCCCACTTTGAACCCTCTGGTGCTGATGTGGATCGGGACCTGGCCCTCAGCCCTGCCACCAACAGCGCTGCTGTACAGACTAGCCCATAGCCCCAGAGGAATGGAAGCTCCTGGGTGAGAAGAGAAGCACTAATATCCCAGTCCCGAAGAAAAACAGCACACTGTGTTACAGTTCCACAGAACCAGACTTATTAGCACTGACAGAGCAAGTATTTACATATAGTTTGAAGATTTATTTAATTTTTTTATATTTAAAAAATAAAGGATGATATTGCAGTATAAAATGAGAACAAGAAGCCATAGAAATAATCAAGTAGAAATGTTAAATATGAAAACATAATAGCTGAGATGATAAACACAATAGGTGGTAATTAGTAGAATAAACTGGCCTGAGGAATGCATTAGTGAACGGGGGTAGGAGTTCAGATTGATGAACTGTTCTTAGCAGAAAATTAGTTTAAAAATAGAAAATATGAAAGTTAAGGTATAAAATGCAAAAGTAGTCCCAGAAAAAATATATAGAGATTGAAATGGAATGAAGTAAATATTTGAAGAAATAATGGAGGTAGTTCCCCCAGAATTAATGATAGAAAGTTTCAGATTAAAAAGAATCATAGAGAACAAAGGAGGAAAGGTAAGAGAACTCCTAAACATAAAGTATGTTGAAATTTAAGAATAACAAAGATAAGATGAAATTTTAAAAGTTTTCAGAGAGAGTAAAGATGGCTTACAAAGGAATAAGAGTAGCATTAGTCTCAGATTTTGCATCAATATTGAAAGATGTAAGACAGCAAGTGTTTTCAAAATTTTGAAAGTACAGAATTTCATGTCCAGCTAAAGTTTCCTTCAAATGTGAAGGCATAATTAAAATACTCTTAAGATATCTAGAGTTTCAAAATGTTTGCCGTGCAAAGATCCATATATAAAAAATGTTTTAGTGGCATACATATGTGATCAAGGTATACCTTAGTCACTGATTTTGAAATCCTGACCTCTGGCTGAGATGCTGCCCCACTATATGAGCTATGTGACTTTGGACAAGGCTCTCAATCTCTTTGAACTTTAATTTATTTGTTCTTAAATATTTTAGGAGTGTGGCAGGTTGTATTTTCCAAAGACGGTCATGGCAACATCTGCCATCCCACCTGAGCTCTCTTCCCTGAAAAAGTGGATCTATGTCCCTTCCCTGGTATATGGGTGAGCTACTGAAGCTAAAATAAAATAATAAAATAAAATAAAATAAAATAAAATAAAACCAAATAAATACATAAAATAAAGAATAAAAATTTAAAAAGTTATGTGTCTTCACAGCTAAGTCATAAAAAGTGACCCAGTGCCTACCTTCATTTTTCTGGAACAATTGTTTTGGGAGCACTGGGCCTCCATGTAAGAAATTCAATTGTCTGATGTTGCCATGAGGAAGCCCAGGCCACAGATAGAGGCCACACATAGGTGTTCCTATCCCAGTAGACAGATAATAGCAACTGTTAGACTGATGAGGCCTCCAGATGGTTCTCATCCACAGCTGTTGAGCTTCTTGCCTTTGCATCTCCCAGCCAAGGTCCCAAACATTATGGAGCAGAAACAAGCTGTCCCTTTTTGTGACCTTTCTGAATCTCTAACTCATAGAATCCAGGCTCATATTAAAGTTGTCTTATGCCACTGAATTTTGGGGTAGTTTTTAAAGCAGCAGTAAGAACTGAATCAAAGACTTTTCCAATGACAGACTATAATAATTTACAGAAAGTGACGGGGACAAAGCAAGTGCTCAGAAAATGGTAAGTGGTACCAGTATTATGTCCTACACTTGGGCTGGCAGCATTAGGTCACCCTCTTGGTCTGGCCCTAAGGTCTCTCTCTTTAGGAATATCTGCCCGAGTAACTCAAAAGTTTATGTGGATCAAAAAAGGCGACACATGTGAAAGTACTTTGTAAGCTGTAATGCGCTGTACAAATCAAAGGAATTCTTACACTTACATAATATCCTCACCAAAGGCTCAAGATAGGAGAGTACTTTAATAATCCTTCAGTGTCTGAAATCCTGAGATCAAAGCTCCTTGGCCAGAGGCTCCAAATTTGCTTGCCATTAGAGATCATTAATTTCAACAACTCACCTAATAAGCTTTTATTAAGTATCTATGGCAAACAGAAAACCTATTAAATGTGAGTTTCTGAAGAAATTAGGGTATTCAATTCAGTCCTCTAAGAAAATTCTGGAAAGTTAGGAAAAAAAGAAAAAAACATAATGTCAGTAAAATAGAGGCTTTCTGCAAGGGTATGTTTCAGGGGCTGCCTAAAAGTGAAGGAAGAATGAGGTTTGTGACCCTGCAAAAAGCCAGGGACTGTGCCAAATCTTTACATATATTGTCTCTCCCTCAATTCTCGCAATGATTTTTATGAGATGGGTTATTTATTAGTTGCCTTTACAGATGAGGAAACAGGTGCTTGGGAGATACAGTGTCTGGCCCAATGTCACCACTGTAGTAATTCAGCCCTGAAATCCAGGTCTGGAGACACTCCATTGTGCTGCTACTCTTGAATATAGTTTTTGGCCTCAGAGAACTTTTTCTTCAAGCAGTCTACCCCAAAATATTCTCATCCGAGATTCAAATATTGCCTACTATGTAATAACATTCCTGTCAAATTGATTATCTTCTGAAATTTCATGGTAAAATAATAATAAGAAGAATAACAACAATAATAATATCTCATTAGCATAGAACTTTAGCATTTACAGAAGACTTTCATATCTTTTTCTTCCTTGGTTCTCTAACAGAGCTTTGGGGGGAGGCATAATGTTATACCTAAGGTCTCACAGATAATAATTGAGGAAAGAATTGTGCTTTAGTTTGCTGCTACATTGTAGCAGGAATAAAAAGGAATACTTTTTATTCAGAGGTATGTAGGTTTCCCATCATGTTCAAGATATCTTACAAATCATGATGGCTCAGTCCATTATTGACATGGTACACATCTCATGACACAATATACATGTACATTGTAAATAAGAAATAAAAAGATATTTTAAAACCCATTTAAAAATATCTTCTTGATAATTTCAATTATTTTTTGTTGACTTCCTATCAGCTTAGATTAGTTGATTACTTACCTTGAAATGTCACTTGGAGAGTTTTTTACTTCGTTTTGTTTTTATCAGGAGTAGCAGGGTGAGTTCTTCCATTTCCTTGTTCAATTGTGCTTGCAACATAGACATTTTCTTCAATCTACTGATTGTCAAAATCTTTAAAGGCAGAAATCATTTTAACTCACTTAAGTTCATTTTGAAAAGGTTAATTTGGTTGAAACTGAATAATATAATCCATAGATGCACTTGATGGGCCTCAAGTAAACTTAAGGATGTCACAATATACTGACTGCTTAAGAAAGAATGAATGTGGTTGCCACACCAATCAACTCCCCCTCCTCCCTTCAGGGCATCTCAGGCATGTTACAAGGATGCAATCACCTCATGTACATGGGCACCAATATGGGTAGCAGTGCAATACACTCATTAAACATTGGCAACAATTTCTGTTTTAGATTTAAAATATCAAAATAGAAGTTCTTCATGGTTACACAAATTTACACAGGTAAAAAATGCATATACAGACACACAAATAAGTGCAAGTAAAAACTGAAGAAATCTGAGCAAGCTCTGTGGACTGTGCCAATGTTGATTTCCTTCTTTTAATGTTGGAGTACAGTTATACAAGATCCTAACAATAAGTGAGGGCACAATGGGATCACCTTTAATTTTGTTTCGTTAACTTCTTATGAATCTACAATAATTTAAAAAATTACAAACATAGATGTTCTAACATGCTTTTGTGCAGTAAATTTACTGGATGGTTTGGTGCACCTCCAAGCATGTCCTTTTTGAAGACCGAGGCTGTGGGTTACTGTGAAACCTGGGAGGAGAGACTTCCTCTCTTCTGGTCTCAGTTCCCTCACCTATTAAATGGATAGTTTGGTTCAAAGTCTGCCTCAGCTCTAAAAGTCTAGGATTTTGTAGGCACAATTTTAGGTTGGTATAAATTTCTCTCATATTATAGGATCATGGAACATCTGTAGCTGATATGGGGAAATGTGGTCAGTTGTTTGGTATCAAGTCTTCTCTTCTGGAAAATGGGCATGAAGCCATTCACCACTTCCCACAGGCTCCTTCTAAGGGTCTTCTGACTAAGCAAAACTTGGAAAGCTTGACAATGCATTCATAAAGAACCTTGAAGAAAACTTCATAAAAAGTGGATAAAAGGAAAATGTAACATTGACCAGTGAAGGTGATGCCCTCCATACCATCTCTTCAGAGTCCCTTTAGAGCACCACTTTTATGATCTGTTTAGGTTGCCCAGGATGCTAGTTGCCAAGGAAAATGTCCTTTTAGCAGTCAAGTTGGAAAAGATGTCAAGGGGTTAGTAGAATCAGAGCCTGTAGGAATTTGTAAACGTTACCCTGACATTAATGGGGGGAAGTTGGTGGTCTCTAGTGCATCAAAATTAAAAAACTCATCCTCAGAGACAGCAAAGTGGTGGGGCTATATGTTTTTCACATCTATAGATAATCCCTGAACCTGATAACTACTCAGTTGGGAATATATATTTACTTTGGCTACAGGAAGCAGGAAGGACGGTTCTCGTCATGGTAGCCCGTATCTTAGAGTGTTTTCAGCTATGTATCTTCCTTAGACTCAGCTATTTCCTTCCTTTCTTTCTTTTTAATAGACTTGATTTTTTTATAGCAGTTTTAGGTTTACAGAAAATTTGTTACAGAAAATTGAGATGGTAGAGAGATGGCAACCACTTACCTTTTCATTGTCTCCATAATTTTGCCTTTTTTAGAATGACATATAGTTAGAATCATATAGTATGTAGTCTTTTCAGATTGGCTTCTTTCACTTCAAGTTTTCTCCATCTTTCTGTGGCTTGATAGCTCATTTCTTTTTAGTGCAGAAAATATTCTACAGTCTGGATGTAGCACAGTTTATTTATCCATTAACCAACTGGATAGACATCTTGGATGTTTCCAATTTGTAGCAGTCATTGATATAGCTACTTTATCATCCATGTGGACATAAGTTTTTAATTTATTTTGGTAAATATGAAGAAGCATGATTATTACATCCTACAGTAAGAGTATCTTATAAAAAACTGCCAAATTATCATCCAAAGTGTCTGTACCGTTTTGCGTTTCCACCAATAAAGAATGAAAGTTCCTGTTTGTGTTGTCAGTGTTCTGAACGTAGGCCATTCTATTAGGTATGCTAATACCTAAGAGAAGTGGCAGCTCATGGTCATTTTTAACTTTCTGTTCCCTAGTATCATATAGTATGAAGCATCTTTTTTTACACATACTGGCCATTCATATACCTTCTTTTGAAAAGTGTTTGTTTAGGTCTTTTGCCATTTTAAAAAAATACATTAGTTCATTGTCTCGTTTAATAATTTTTTTTATCTTCATCCAAGGACATTTTTTTCATTGCTTTTAGAGAGGTAGGAAGGGAGAGAAAGAAACATCCATTGGTTGCCTCCTATACATGCCCTGACCAGGGATCAGACCCACAATCTAGGTGTGTACTCTGATGGGGAATTGAACCTACAACCTTTCAGTTATGAAATGATGCTCCAACCAACTGAGCCACACAGGCCAGGGACATGTTCTCATTTTTTGAGTTTTAAAAGTTTTTTGTATATTTTGGATAACAACGCTTTATCAAAGACGTCTTTTGGAAACATTTCCTTTCAGTATGACTTTTCTTATTCTATTGACATTGCCTTTCACAGATGTTTTTAATTTAAGTGAAGTCCAGCTTCTATTATTTCTTTTCATTAATCACATCTTTGGCAGATCATGTTTTTGTTGAATCTAAAAAGTCATTGCAATACCCAAGGTCATTTAAATTTTCTCCTATGTTATGTTCTTGAAGTTGTGTAATTTTATACTTTACACTTAGGACTGTGGTCAATTTTGAGTTAATTTTTGTGAAAGGTGCAAAATCTCTATCTAGATTCATTATTTTTGCATGTGGATATCCATTAGTCTCAGCACCATTTGTTGAAAAGACTTCGTTCCATTGTATTGCCTTTGCCCTTTAGTCAAAATCAGTTGACTATAGTTATGAGTGTCTATTTCATTCTATTGATCTATTTGTCTATTCTTTTAACAGTGCCATATTGTCTTGATTACTGTAACTTTAAAGTAAATCTTGAAATTGGATAGTATCAGTCCTCCAGGTCTGGTCTTACCCTCCGATGAGTTGGATATTCTGAGTCTTTTGCCCCTCCATATAAACATTAGAATTAGTTTGCCAGTAACTACAAAATAACTTGCTGGAAATGCAACCTCTTTTATTGGGTTGTACTGAATTTAAAGGTAAAATTGGGAATATCTAACATCTTGACAATATTGTATCTTTCTGCCCATAAACATGGTATGTCTATTTCTTTAGTTCTTTTAAAATATGTTTCATCAGAGTTCTATGGATTTTTTTCATATAGATCTTATTTTGTTATGTTTATACCTGAGCAATTTTTTTGGAGTGTTAATGTAAATGACAGTGTTTTTAATTTCAAATTTTAATTGTTCATTGCTGGCATATAAGGAAGTGATTGATTTGTCTATTAATTATGAATCCTGCAACTTAACTATAATCACTTATTAGTTCCAAGAGCTTTTTATTGATGATTCTTTCAGACTTTCTACAAAAACCATTGTGTCAACTGAGAACAAAAAGGCAGTTTTATGTCTTCTTCTAAATCTATATTCCTCTGATTTAGTTCTCATGTCTTACTACATTAGCAAAGACTTCCAGTGTGATGTTGAAAAGCCATGGTGAGACCATACATCCTTCCTTGCCTTGTTACTAATCTTAGTGGTAAAATTTTGCATTTCTCTTCACTAAGTATGGTGTTAGCTCTAGGGTTTTTTTGTAGATATTTTTTAAAAGTTAAGGAAATGTCCTTCTTTGCCTTGATTGTTGAGTTTTGATCATGAATGGCTGTTGGATTTAGCCTGCTGATGTGATGGGTTACAGCCATTAACTTTTGAATGTTGAACAAGTTTTGCATGCCTAAAATGAATATCACTTGGTTCTGGTGTATAATTCTTTTTATACACTGTTGAATTCAACTTATAAATATTTTGTTGAGGATCTTTGCATCTATGATTGTGAGAAGTACTGGTGTACAGTTTGTTTTTCTTTGCCTTTGTTGGGGTTTGGTATTGAGGTAATTAATGCTGGCCTCATAGAGGAAGTTAGGAAATATTCCCTCTGCTTCAGTCTTCTGGAAGAGACTATTGAGAATTGAGATCATTTACTCTTTAAATGTTTTGTGGAATTTACCATTGAACCTCTCTAACCCCCATTTTTATGAATTAAAAATATACTGATATATTTATATATTCACACGCAGGTATAAGAAATTATACAGAGAACTCCCATGTGCCCTTCAGTCAGTTTCACACAGTGATAATACCTTTCAATATCATAGTGCAATGTCGCAATCAAGATACTGACATTGCTACTCTTCACCTATCTTGTTCAGTTCTATACAATTTAATCACATCCGTAGGCTTTGTTATCAACTACCATAGTCAAGGTACAGAAAAGTCCAGAATCTTTTATCTTTTCTGCAGCAGTCTGGATACATTACTAAGTGACAGAAACTCAGTGGATATTTATTAACACATTTTCTTAGGAGATTTCATTTGTTACACCTCATGGGTGTTTTCTAGGATTTCCTTTGTTCTGTGGTCCCATGAACTACCCCACAGGCCATTGCAAAGGACTATGGTTGATGGGTTTATTTCTGCATCTGAGTTGCTGAGTCCAGTGTTTTGTGCATGCACTATACACATCACATTTAAACAATTAGACTCTGATAAACATGACACAACCTCCTTCTCCAGAAAAAGACACCTATTTACAAGACTAAGGGATGGCATTTCACATTCGTGTTAGCCAACAGAATAAGTATCATGCTCAACTTGACTTCTGAGATTCTAAGATATAGTTATATCTACAAAGACCAATGATTATTTGGAGGAAAAAATACCACATATAATTAATTTTGTTATTAAGGAAGTGTTGACAAATGATTATATACCACTTTTGATAGGGATACAAAGACAAATTGAACAAAGAATTTTTGTCCTTAAAGAACTTATGTACTAGCCAGAAAAATATGACATATAAATATAATTGGTCTTCTCTTCTGCTACTTTATTTCACAACCTGCATTCTTGCCAAACAAACTACCTATTTGCTAGTCACCAAATTTCATGATTTTGCTGCCTTGGCCTTTGTTCACAATCTTTCCTCTGATTGGCCTCTTGCTTCTCTTGACCATTTCTTTCCCCAAGCGAAGCTGAAATGCAAACTCCTCCATGAAGACATTCTTAATACCCCCAAATAGTAATTGATCTCTTGTCCCTCTAAGGTCTTTTAAGTGGCTTTAAAATATCATACTCTGTATCTGAGTTATTTATATTCATGCCTGAGCTCCCTGGTAGACATGTGCTTCAGAGGCAGAATCTATGGCTATGAAGCTAAAGATCCAATCATGTTCCACCAAATATAATCAAGTGCAGTAATGATAGAGCATGCTTAATTTTCATAACAATGTTACTCCCATCTCCCTTTTTGCCTGTCTGCATGTGAAAGTTAAAATGTAGTTATGCTGTAAATATCTGATATGAAACTTTGAAAATATGAGCCAAAATCACAGGACAACATAATATTCTCGTGTTTATTTTCTAATATTTGTTGTATAATCCTAAGGCCTGCAGCATTCCCAGACTTCCCTAGACTTCCTATGGCAAAGATCATCTTCCTAGTTCCTAAGCAATATTCCCTAAGGAATAGAAGGATTGGGCAACATTCTTCTATGGAATGTCAGAGCTGAAAGTTACTTTAGGGATCATCAAGTTCAATCGACTTATTTTAAATACAGGGAAACTGAGGCTCATTAGAGCATGAGGCTTGTCCAAGGTCACAAAGTGATTCAGGGGCCAAATTGACCTAGAATATGTTTCTCTTGGTGATCACTGCAATGTCTCTGTCTGTATACAAGGCCAAGTTGCCAGGCTGACTCTACCCTTGCCTAATTCCCTGTCTCGAGATTTGCCTGAAATGAGCCCAGACCATTATAAGCATTACAACACGCCTGTTAGAAACTTTGCTGAGCATATTATTTACTTAGCATTACAAGAAGTTGAAGAACTTTATAATAAGTAAGGTAGAGGGACACAATATGTCATCAAGAGTCCTGAAGGAAGCACATGTTGACAAATAAAAGATTGAGCCCAAAGACAGCAGCCAGAGCTGGTAGGAGACTATGTTTTTAGAGTGCTAGACTCCTGAAGTTGGGAAGAACATTGGAGATCATCTAGAAGAGGAAGCAGGGGGTTTTATCTTCTAGAAATGACCCTGCCATGTAACATTAGACAAATTACTCTCTACCTCTAGTCCTGTTTCTAGGTGTATAAAATAAACAAGTTGGGTTAGATGATCAAAGTTACTCTCCAACTTTGATGTTTTTTTATTCTACAAAGCATCTCCTGGTTTAACAGGTGAGAAAAGGAGGCTTACACAGAGGTTCAAAAACTTGACTAAGGTCACATACTCAGTTGGTTGCACAGTGGTGAGTGGAGCCCAGGCTCACATTTTATTTACTGCCACACATGGCTAGAATCATCCCTTCCAAGCTGCCCTGTGACCTTGTGGTGAGTTGTGCAATTTGCATCATAGTGTTGTTGCAATCATCTTTTTCTTTATTTCCTTGGAACTGCTAGCTACACACAGAGGGCTATGGGAAAAGGGTCTGAGAGTCTCTGCCCTGGTAGTGGAGCAAGGATCAAATTAGCTCTTTCTTTCCCCTATTTGGTAAAATGAAACCAAAACCAAACTCCTTAACTCTAGGGGCAGAGAAGCTAGAGGGGAGGTTGCCCCTTGGTCTGTGCTTCTGCAGACCCCAGCACAACTCTCCTTTGATTGTGAAAGCTCTTCTCCTGGAGCAGGTGGATCTTCTGCCTGAGTCCTGGCAGAATGAAGTCAGATGATGAGTGAGCACTGAGCATGCCCTTGGTCCAGGATAAGCAACACTGGGTCAAAGTGCAGAAAGACTCCATCCAGCATAGCTTGGAGACTTACTTTCTGAGTAACTTTTGAGTCACATCAGATTCTGTCTAGAAATGGGGAAGGAGGTACACAGAACAAAAGAAGAATTGTGCTTTAAACCTAATATTATTGCTCAGCTTTACCACTTCTCTTAGGGCCAGAAATACAGAAAGCATATTACTCGCTTATTTTCTTTGCAATATAGTAGAAAAATCTGTTTTTAAAGGGGCAGTTTAGGTGGGCAAGCCCTGAATAGCAGGCATTGTTATTAGAAAATCTAATAGGTTTCTTGTCTTACAAACATATATAATCTAGATCTTCCATTTCTTCCTCAAGAGGAAGCTACATGACTTCACAAACCCTCAAGTCAGGAAAGCCCTTATTAATAATTCTGCTTTTGATGTGACTTGCCCAGGGTCACTAGCAAGGCAGCAGCAGAGTCAAAAATTACTTAAGGATTGCCTGTCTCTCGGTTCCCATTCCCTGTTGTTGGAAGAGCATAATGAAAGTAAGAAAGGAAGTGGGTCTCCAGAGAGATATAATAGCTCTTTCTAAGCCTTTTAAAAAATAAGCTTCAGATAATCAGAAATTTGAGGTCAGAGGATAACTTAAGGCCATCAGAAGTTGGCCAGATTGGATACAGGTCCTCTAGAGAATTCTGTCCTTTTGGCAGTCAGATACAATGATAAACGCCAAGCCCGGCCTGTGATTTGGGCACAGCTCCAGACTCCAGCCCCCTGTGAGCCTGGGCTCCAATATGTGTAAGGAGCTCGGCGGCAAGCAGGGACCATTTCTGAACATACGCTTTTAATCAGAGACACTGGGACCTGGATGGGACCTTAGGCATGATTTAATTCATCTCACTTTGCAGATGTAGAAATCAGAGGCCAGACCGGGGACAAGACATAGACTGTTTGTACAAGGTCACTTAGCAATTTAACAAAGAAACAACATGGTAGGGTGGAAAGGAGTAGCTTTGGGGTACTAATCTTTTCCCAAACCCCAGATCTGCCACTTACTATCTAAGAGACTCCAGGTAAGTCACTTGACCTAATCTGTAAATTTTTGGGGGTGGGGGTGGGGAACATAATTACATTGTCTAAATTGTAGGGTTATTATGATAATTAAATGAGATGAAAATACTGGTGATTTGTAAACAGGGAGGCATTATTTGTACTTTAATGTTACTATTAAATCATAATACAACAGAACCTAGTAACAGCAATGGTGCACTTTTCTGAATGCCTAGCACATGTCCAGGGCCTCACATACATCATTTCTCTTAATTCCTGCAAAGACCCAAGGTGGCTTCTCACCAATAGCCATATACTTGGAGCAGGGTATAAACCAGGTCACATACACCACAGGATTTAAACATGATCTCTCACATAGTACCTTCAACACTATGGCCCAGAAACATGGGCCTGGGGTACTACTCCTAGGCCCTACTTGCTTACCCTTTCCCACCTCACTCACTCACTCACTCACTCACTCACCTGTTGAACAGGTGACCCTTGGCTGTTACGGGCAGGGCATCCTCCTCATGTTTGTTTGCCCCAGGAAATATTACAGTACTTTGCACAGGGTACATATCAGTTAAAAATAAACAGATTGCAAGAAATAAAGTGAAACCTGATCAACTAATATTTCTTTTGTAGTAATAGCTTCATTGAGGGATAATTGAATAGGAATGGGTCTTTCATTTCTATCTGCAATCCATCAACTCTTAGCTAAGCCAGGGGAAGGATAGGGACTTTCTAAGATACCCAAGCCACACAGAAAACCTGAGCTTGCAGAGGTTTCCAAACAAGAAAATGAGTCTCTTTCTGCTTGCCTCTATTAACATTTTCTCCTTTTTTAAAGATTTTATTTATTTCTCTTTAGAGGGGAAGGAAAGGAGAGAGGGAGAGAAACATCAATGTATGGTTGCCTTTTGTGCATCCCCTGCTGGGAACTGGCCTACAGGGAACTGGCCTGCAACCCAGCCATGTGCCCTGACTGGGAATTGAACTGCGACTGTCTGGTTTGCAGGCCTGTGCTCAATCCACTGAGCTACACCAGCCAGGGCTAACATTTTCTTTTTTAAAAAAGATTTTATTTATTTATCTTTAGAGGGGAAGGGAAGGAGAGAGGGAGAGAAATATCAACATATGGTTGCCTTTCCTGCATCCCTGCTGGGAACTAGCCTGCAACCCAGGCATATGCCCTGACTGAGAATCGAACCGCGATCCTTTGGTTCGCAGGTCTGCGCTCAATCCACTGAGCTACACCAGCCAGGGCTATAAACATTTTCTCTGTTAGCTTTTCGCCAAATTGATTGTGCCCCTGTCCTATTGCCATTTAACCCACTCTTTTGTTAAACAATAGGATGGTGTTGATAATCTTTCAGGATTTCTCCTTCAGGGGACTTATCTATCAACAAAGAATTGTGTTTTATAACTAACATCTTTGGTACAGAAATAACTGGCTCCTCTTCCCAGGGTTTCAGACCCTGAGTCTTCCTTTGGACAGTGTGGCAGTCTTTTCTTCCTGGGAAGACTGCATATTTTGAAGACTGCAGTGATCTCTTCTATACCACATGCTCTTCCAGAAACTTGCCATTCCTCCCTGCAAAAGGTAGGGTCTAGGTCTCCCTTTGAATCTTAATGGAGTTGTGACTGCCTTGTAATCATTTCAATACAGTGCAAGTGACACTGTGTGATTTCTGAAGCTACATTATGAAGGGCCATGATACAGGTTTCTCCTTGTTCATGTGAAGTCCTGAGCTGCCAAGTAAGCAGTCAGCTGCCCCGAGGCTGCCATGCCATGAGGAAACGCCCACACAGGGACTGCATCCGGCCTGCTCCCTTCTACTCCAGCACCGCCTCTCCAACTCTTCTAGCTCCAGCTGTTGTTTGAAATCACACTAGAGGTCCCTGGGCCAGAAACGCCCAGCCCAGGTCCTCCCAAACTACTAACTCACAGCTAAAACCACCAAGTTTGGGAGTGCTTTCTTTCTAGCAAAAGGAACTACAACATGCCTCTTTCTCTTCCCTGCTGTCAATCTGGTTACAGTGGGATGGACACATGCCGGGGCATCTACGGTGTCGGGGAAAACACTCAGGCATGCTCCCGGCTTCTGCTGTTTGTCAATAGTAGTACACCATGGCTCTCTCACCTACCACATGGATGCCTGTAGAAAGATCATGACATCTCAGACCTGGTTGCCCTCCACAGGAAAGGAGAGTTAGAATTGTTGCCCAATAGGATAATCTATGAGGCCTCCACAGATAATGATTTTTATTACATTATACCACCTCACATTTTCCTGAGGATGTTCATGTACACTGCCTGATTTTAATTTTTACAACAGCTTTGTGAGGCAGCTGGGAAGATGTCATTATGTCTTTCACCCATTTGAGGAAACCAATATCCAGAGAGGCTGAATGACTTAGGTAGGCTCAAGGAGCACCCTGTCCAGTTAGAAACAGAGTCCAGATCTTCTGCTTTTCAGACCTTGGCCCTGGTCTGCACAATCCCATGAAATATCTGGGTGAATCTGCTTTATTCTTCTCTCCAGTTACAGCCCATCTTTATTCCTTAAGGGTCTCCTTCATTTTCTGCTGCCCCTCAATCAACCCTCTCTCCATCTTTAGCTCTCCCAATTTCTGAGAGACTCAGTCTATTAGTCTTGCAGTGTCCCCTTGCATAAGTGCTCTCAAAGGAATACGAGGGAACCAACTCAGCAACAGGTGCTGAATTGTTCTGATTTCTCCTTGAATGAACAAGAGTTCAGATTCCAGAGAGGGAAAGCCAGAATCTACTTAGACTTAGAGCTTCCCTTTTTCTACCCTCCTATATTTGGAATTTTAACCAACCCCATCCAACGAGCTCCTGAAGGGAGAAATTTAGACGTGGGAAGCTAACCAGTCCCACTTTTGGTTGGCCCACAAGTGAAAAATGAGGTAATAGCCAAGTTGGGTCTTGACTTCTAGTATCGCAGCTTCAAAGCCAATACTTATTTACTCTCTGTGTTGGACACAGAGAAAATATTTGCAAAACTACCACTACTAGTGGCTGCTGGTCATCATGAAGAAGAACCTGGCAAAGAGTCCAGGAAGGGGCTTTAGTCTCCTATGAGAAAGCCATGGGCCTCAATACACTCAGAGTCTCAGGTAGTGTACCTGAGAAGCACCAAATCTGGGTGCCAAGGAAGACGCCCTGGAGTGTTTCAGTTTTCTTGGGTTTGCAAGGACTTAGACAGCTTTGAGACTCTTTCAAAGAAGAGAATCAATACCAATTATTTAGTGAATTTCAGAAGTCAAAGGAGCACTAATATGTAACTTCAGGAAAATGAATTTCTCTCTCCTTCTTTCGTAGAGGTGAACTAGAAGTGGTCTGGAAAGCCTGCTTTACCATGTGTTACTGTAATGTTTTGGAAGGTTACTTAGTCTTTCTAAGTTCCAGCTTCTATATCTGGAAAGTGGGAATAATAGGTCTATAACAGAGTTCTAGTAAGCATGAAGTTAGATAGTATATATAGAAAAGTAAAGTCTTGCATCTTGAACTAAATGGTTGATAAATGTTATTTACTTTACACCAACTTCTTCCCCTTGCATATGAACATTTTCTGCTGTTTCAGAAGGTTGCTTGATGTTTTCTGATTCTAATGAAGTTAGAGAAGGCTAGTGAGGTTCTATTGCATAAACCATTCTAAGAGTTAATGGTGAGTTTTAGGTAAATTGTGGTTTTAATGTTTGAGAAAGAGCCCGTACTGGTGGGGATTTCCATTTTTCAGTGGCAAGATGCAGCAAGTGTGGGTTTGCAGTAACACCGAGCCCTCTGCTTGTGGCGGTCTTGTGGCCAAAAGATGTCTTAAAACCTCCTGTTTTCAGATGACCCTGTTACTGATTAGAAAAGTGTCACTTCTATTTTTAGTTCCACAAAGATAAAGGTAAATGAAACTTGCCCCACCTCACCATCTCCAATGTTATTGAATGATTATTTACTGTCCTCAAAACATCTGGATTTTTAAAAAACATTTTTATATCTATATTGAAAGTGCACATTCATGGATAATCCAAAGCCCAACTGGAGATTATCCTTACAAACACTTGTTTTCTTTTGTCTAGAACCAGAGTATCACTCACCGCAATGGATATGTTGAATGAAAAAAGAGGCTGAGCTGGAAAATTCTGTTTCTAAAACAATGGTGATAATGATAATATGAGTTCACACTGTGGAGCGTTCTATAGGTGGCAAAGAACTTTCATTGCCAGGATTTCTCTTAAGGCCCCCAACCACTCTGTGAGGTAGACATAGAAATTTTATCCCCAAATTACATAGGAGAAAATAAGGACTCTGGGGATTTTCAGTGACTTGTCCAAATTTAGGCTCCATTTCCTGAGCCAGAGTGCCCCAGGAAGACCTCCAGAGAACTCGAGGCACTGAACCGATGAGTTCAACTGTTATAAATCCCACTAATGTGTGACCTGCCCGCTGGCTCACTGAAGAAAGAGAGGTACAGGGAGACTTGGGCAGAGCCCACTACCCTACTCAGAAGTTAGGTACAGGTTCAGAGGGAAAAACAGGAAACCGAGTGCTTGGGGACTGGGGAGCTCAAGGTAGAGGTGATGTTTTGCTGCTGGGACAAATCATCACAATTGGATGCCTTTAAACAACACAATGCTATTCTCTTACAGTTATGGAAGGCAGAAGTCCAAAATTAGTTTTTTTGAGCTTTAAAGTCAAAGCATCAGCAGAGTTCCTTCTAGAGGCTCTAAAGGAAAATCTGTTTCTTTGCTTTTCTCAGCTTTTAAAGGCTACGTGTATTTTTTGAGTTATGATCATTTCATCTATATCTTCAAAGAGCATTGCTCTGATCCCTGCGTCCACTCTCACATGACCACCATTCTAACCCCGACTGTCCCACGTCCCTGTTCTAAAGACTTTTGTGATTACATTGGACCTGTCCTCATCTCAAGATATTTAATCTTATCACATTTACAAATTCCGTTTATTATGTAAGGTAACATATTCACAGGTTCTGAAATTTGGATATGGGCACCTTTATTTGGGGTCATCACTCAGCCTAATACAGGTGACAAGGTGACAGGTGGATGGTGGCAGCCGTTTTTTTACTGGTAAATGCATCACTTGCATGGCTGTGTTTGCCTATTTGAAAGCCACACTCACCACCACCTGACCTGTCGGAGCCAAAATAGAAGTTATATCTTCTGATTCCAAGCAAAGTGCTCTTTCAGGCACATCATACCCACCATCTCAAAACTATATTTACATTCATTTTTTGCAAATAGCTTACCCTTGTATAAGTGGTAATTAATATTTGCATAATGCTTTAGAGTTTATAATGTTCTTTATTTACATGAAGCCATTTAAATCCCTACAATTACCCTCTGAGACAGTTATTATTAACACATTTTACATATGAAGAAGCTACGGCTGGGAGGTATGAAATGATTTGTTCAAGGTCACCCAGCTGGTAAGGGCAAGACCATATGCAAATCCCAAAAGTTCCAACACGTGCAGCTCTTAATAATGAATCTACACTTGAGTCCATCTTACTAGAGATGGTAGTTTATCTTTTGGGGATACTCTAAAAGTGACTGGAATCTCCAGTATGTTTTTGAGAGAAAATGAGTCAATAAAGGTGAAAGTACTTTGTAGCAGTATGACTCACTACTATAGAAAGTTATTGACAACATTATTGTCAACATCATCATCATCATCGTCATCATCAACTACCCTGGAGGCCAAGAGAATTCAAACAGGTCCGCACCTCTAATTGTTGCATGTTAAACACTGACTCCAACTGTCTCCCAGTCCCCAAAGACAGTCTCGTTATAACATGTGTCAGGGTTCTGTGGTTCCTTGGCCCCAATACAGGTGTGGTTGGTGGGAACAGAGCTCTGAATGGATAAGTCAAGTTCTCATGCCCTTGATAATGCAAAGGCAGCCCTTTGCTCTGGAAAGTAGGAGTTCGCAGAAAAATTCATTTTGTATGAAAAACACCTACCTGCCCAGGTGTGTGGCGATATTTGATCATTTTTACTGTTTTTTCCTCCTGTCTTCTTTCTTTCCATGATGCCATTTTCTCTGCATTTCAAGTGCACCTAATTTGGTGGAGAGGAGGGGGTTAGAGATAACTGGTAGGGATGAGAGAGCCCTCTGGGGTGGGAATAGGGATGTGGAGACAGAGAGCACTCTGGCAGGTGGCACTCTGCTGCACCCTACCCTCCTCTCCACCACATTTTTTAAAAAGCAGCACCGGTCTTCTGAAATCTACAACTTCTAAAACAGACCAGATGACTCCGGAGAAGGATAACCAAGGCATCCTCTACTTGTGGCTGAGCAATCAGCCGCTCCACCTCATTTGAGTGAGACCGCCAAGAGTCTTCACGTGGGGCTTGGGCCACAGGACCACAATTAGGAAGTGCTCCCTGCCCCTCACAACGGCCACCCTCACCAGACAGGGGGTGTGAAAGAGGTGCAGGTGTGTTCAGATCATCCTGGTTTGACCAAGTGAAATGAAACACTAAAAGTTTGGTCCCAGAATGAGTCAGAATGGGGGAGGAGTGCCCAGAGCCCTCCGGCCCTTCTTGGGAACTAGCCTTGCTTATAGTTGCCCAGATTTTGGAATCCAGGGTTTGATAAGAGTCTCAGTTCCTGCTATAGGACTAGGGGTACTGAACCTCCCAGGGTCTCTTAAAGGTTGGTTCTGTCTGTAAACACAGTTGCTTATAAGTTCTCTCCATCTGAAATGTGGCCCTTTTCTCCACAAATGCCGCTTCTGCCTGATGAAATCCTACCCATGCTTCATGCCTCTATTCTACCCCTTCTAAGAAGCCTTCCCTTGTGCCTTCTGCTAAATCTAGAAATTTCTTCCTCAGAGCCACCTTTATGTCTTTTCTCAGATACTTATATATATTGTTTTTAAATGAAAATAACTTCTTACCTATCAAATCAGGTACCCTGCGAAGCATTTTCACACTTGTTTAATTTGTTGTTAAGCTTCCCCTAATACTAGACAGAAACTCCTTGAAAACAGAGACTGTGTCTGACTCATCATTGCTCCATGCCCTGCCAGGCACTATGCTCTCAATTAATAGTTATTGAGTTACTAATTTGAGAAAATTATTTGAAAAAATTGTAAATGAGTAGACTTCAAAGTAAGCATGCAATGACCCATTTGTCCACATCCCACTCAAGGAAGACACGCTCTGAAGGAGTCCTTGCCTGCATAAGGGACTCTGGGTCCGAGAAAGGCCTACAAAGCGTGCTCAGGCCTCACCTTGGGTCTTAATCTATTACCACCTCACACACATCCCTGAGGACCCTTACTTCACTCTAGGGTTTTAAGTGTCATCAATATCCTGAGGTCTCCTGAATCTCCATTTCCAGCCCCCACTTCTCTCCCAACTGTACGTTTGTCTCTACACCTCACATCTCCAGGGGTTTGGTTTTGCAGAAGTTAAAACAACATGCTCAGAAGAGAGTGCATTTCCCCCCACCTGTCACCCTAGCTTTACTAAGCCTGCTCCATGTCTTTTGTGTTCAGCCCCTGGTTAATAACATTCACATCCACACCTCTAAAACTAGAAATCATCAGGTCATTCTCAGATACTTTCTTTGCTCCTCCCCCACATGCCAGTTATCAAACCCTAGGAGCTTTACTTCAGAAGCAAATACCTCTCATCTATCCTGCCATCCACCATCCACAATGCCTTGGCTCAAGTTCTTATCTATTTTCAGCAGAACCACTGATACATCTGCTCTCTGTCCTTCATGTCTCCTTGGGTTATCTGCTTTAAAAGCAATCTAACCAAGACATGCTCTTGGGTTAGAAATCCCTGTAGATGATCCATAGACCATAGAATTGAGACAAAACTTCTTGATGGGGCCACAGAACACACTTCACAGTCTGTTTCCAAGCTTTGTCTTCGGCCTCTTCACCCCATGTAGTTGTCTTGAACTTCTTACCCCAACATACCAATATCTTTCACAATTGTGGGTTTTTGCACATGCTGTTCCCCTTTTCTGGAATGTATTTCTTCTCTTCTATGATTGGAAAACTCAGTCATATTTCATGACCCAACTCACATTTCACTATCTCCATGAGGTCACCCCTTATTCCTCTCAGGCAGAACTGTTTGCGCTGCCCGATCTCCAACAGCAGTTGTTTATGTCTCCATAATAACACTCACTGCATGATACTGTAATTTTCCTTTTCAAGTGTAAGTCACTCCATTATACTTTAAGATCCAGAAGGTTAAGGGCCTGCACTTATTAATTATTTATATCCCCAGGGCCTAGCTCATAGTGGGCCCTCAGAAAAAACACATGTCAAATAAATCATTGAATGTACTGAAAGGTTCTCTGTGCTAAAGGAAACATTACCAAAGTAAACCTGGCTGTGGACATCAGTCCCAGCTCTGTGTTCAATGGTTAAAGGGAAGACAAACTTTGCAGTGAGATGTACTGGCATTCAAACCCCACCTTTACAAATTACTCATTGTGTGGTCACAGGTAGGCAGCTTCCAACTCAATACCTTAGTTTACTCATCTCCAAATGGGAATAATAACTAACTCACAGCATTGTCGTAAATAACTTAAGAAGTTGAATATGTAAAGTGTGTAGCACAGGGTCTGGTACCTAACAAATAGTCAAGATCATTACCATGAATTAACCGTATTGCCCTGGGCCAGCCCCTCCTCTTCCTAGGCCTCCCTGGAAGCTCCTGTGTAAAATGAAGGTTTAGATTGTTATGACTGAGGTTCCCTCAAGCTCCATCGCTATGAGAATTTACTATAGTCCAAATTCACAGAGTCACTTTATTCAGCCCAGAAACTTACCCTGCCTGGTAAGGGAAACTCTAAGTCTCTTGGGCATTGGCTTGCTCACTAAAGCCAAAGTAAAATTCATCAGCTGTACGGTAGCACCTTAAGGGCACAAAACAGTACTCTCGCTCTTCTGTAACCTTTCAGCAGAGCTGGGTGCAGAGAAGGCACTCCAATCTACTCAACAGAAGTAGTGGCCAGAGTGGGGCCTGTCTCTATGGGGCCAGCACTGATGAGAGGAACAGTGTGGAGCAGATTCCCAGTCACAAAGTAGGCTCTCCTCACTGAAGTGACTTTGGGAACTTATTTTGCAGTCCTGTGTTTATCCCCAGCTCATTCTTATTAATGTCTTGTTAACATCTTAATTTGAATTGCGGCTACTGCATTTCGCCCAAAGAATACATTTACATTTACATTCTATTTACATATCTTTGGGTTCTCTCAGACAGGAGGTGTCTTTTCCCCACATTTATATATTTAAAATGTATTTTTGCCATCTTAATATCATTTTTTTGGTTCTTGTGAAATAATGGAGTAAAAAAGAATACTAGCTGGTTGGGTTTCTTTCCCCAACATTAAAAACATGGAAAATGACCAATTCTTTGGAAGGCAGTTGTTTAGAGTAAGACTTGAGGTTTCACTGAGTGATATAATTAGGCACTTCTAAAGAATAAAGCAGCAAATCATTATGGGAAAACAGCCCACTCAAGCCATTCAGCTCACCTTGGGCAGTTTTCCCATTCCAGAGACCCACCAAATGTCAGTGAAGGGACATGAGCATTTGGGTCAGTCAGACATGGATTTAACCTCATTTTGCCCACTTGCCATTGTGAGACTCAGGCAATTTTTTCAATTCTCTGAGACTCAGTTTCCCCATATAAACTTAAGATAATAACAACGTATGGTGATTTTGAAAGAATTAAAAATATGATGTATATAAGCACATAGTGGTTATCAATAAATTTAAGTTCTCCTTCATGCTGGTAACACAGTACAAGTGGGATGAAGGTATTTATCTTTTTACTCTGCTTTGTTCCACAAAGGAGTTAACAAATTCGCACTAATGCTTCTAATACACCAAAGAGAAATTGATGCAATAAAAGGAAAAAGAAAACCAGGCCAAAGAAAGTTATGGTAGAGTAGGTTGATCTCAAGAATCAGGCTGATTTGTAAAGTGCACACACAACTCTGCGGTCATGAGACAGGTGTGTGTCAAGGTTCAGTGGTCATAAGGTAACCTGTCACTCAAGAAAAGCCCAGCTCTTCCTGACTGAAAGCCCAAAAGTTTTCTTTTTGTTTTCCTTATGACAAATGAGCTCTAGGAGACAAATACCTGATTTCCCTTCTCTGGTACTCAGTTACTTCACTGCGCGAACTTCTATAAATCACAGCACCACTCTGGGCTCCCATCTTGTCTGTACATACAGAAGGTCGGATGAGATGAACTCCAAAGCTCTTTCTAGCTCTATATTTAATGACTCAATTCTATTCTGCAAAATGTCTACAGCTTCCTCCGCCAAGCATTTGCAGTGCATATGACATTCTCATTGAAATTCATCAGTCTACACTAACAAAACTAGTTCTTCATTTGAAAGTGTAGGTTTATTTCCTTTTAGTTCTTTCTCAGGCCTCATGTCCAAATTTAGGGAACCAACATTATCAGTGTAATAACCACTTGTTATTTAAACAAACCTTAAAATGGAACCATTAAAGGCTATTAATGCTAACTGGAGCAGATCTGGTCTTATTCAGAGTAAAGATATTTTATTTCCAGCCTTCTTTTCTTTATTCTCAATTTCTAATTGTCCATATTCCATCATATACTTCATATAAAATGTTTTCATAATTTTCTTTGTTCTAATTGGGAATATCAAAAGCCCGAGTAACAGGAACTATAAGAAGCAGCTGAGGAAGAGGTTACTATACATGGTCTGCTCATGAGAATCAGTTGTTCAAAATGTGATTCTGGTCTGGGTCTTTAGCCAAACTTCTTGATTTGCATTCTAGGTCATAAGAGAAACTCGACTGAGCTGGCTTCGATTGGGTAGGAGGGGTGGATGGAGAAGAGAGATATTTTGGACATTAGGAACAGTTTATCCTCTTTAACATCTACCTCATCCACCTCTTCCTTTCATTCTCCTCTGAGCCTGCTCTTCTGCAAATCCTCACCTTTTTACAGCAGGAAAAACTATGCCCCTATATCCTGCCTTACCTCCCACTACTTATTTCATATGCCCTACATTCCTCTAGATTCTGTGTGTTCCTCCTCATGATAGTACCCAAGAGAAGGTAAATAACTCACCCCAAAACACACAGCCACTAAGCAATAGAGCCGAATTTCAAATTCCAGTCTGCACAACCTCAAAGCCAGTAACTTAATTCTCGCTGTTCAACAGAATCTTCAATAGAATTTCATACTAAACTCTCCCATGGAAACTTTCTCAATCTACGTAATAAAAATATCTTTTCTGTGTCTCCAAGTTCTTTGATTATACTAGTGGTCCCCAAAGTGGTTTGTACATTAAAATCACCTGGGGATCTTTTGCACTTCCCAAGCGAAGAGCACACCTCAGATGAATTAAATCAGAATCTGTGAGGGGTGGGATACAACTATCAATAGTTTGTTAAGCTCCCCAGGAGATTCTATGCACAGACAAATTTATACTACTGTTATAACTCAACAAAACTCAGCCCTATATATAATTGCTATGGTAATAAACTGTAAGATACTTGAGGACAGAAATCTTATTTTACTCAAACTTGTATTACCCACAGCACCAAGAAAACAGTGATGGCTCAGTGAATATTATTATGCAATCATATTTGCTCAATTTAGGTTCTGTCAATCTAAACAAACACGGACAAATTATCAAGAGTTCAAATGACAGAATTAGAAATGCCTGGTGTTGTGGGGTATTTCCTGAAGTGAAAAAGGCCAAGAAATTGTGATTGGTTAGAGTAAAACTAGAGGACACTTATAAGCTCCTTAACAATTGTCTGCAAGAAAGTTAAAAATAGAATGGTGAGTCTTTGTTTTTATTCTCTACTAAGAAGATGGGTCCAGGTTGCCACAGAAGTTGAGTGAGTTAGTGAGACCTTATGAACCCATTTCTGATAACCCAGCATGGGAAATTCTGGAGTGGTGACCAAAGATGTCTTTAGAATCATCTTTTCAAGAGAGGTTTAAAAACCAATGAGACCACATGTTCCTTTCAGTTCTTAAGCGAAGAGGCTGGATACAACTTTCAGTAGGAACTACAAAGAAAATTTTATTTTTTCAAGTTGGCAATGTGGAAAGTTCCTGATTCTTTCTGGGGATTACAAAACAATCCATTGTATGGGGTCCAGGCTATAAATTCAGATTCACAGATTGCTCAGAAGATAGTTTGAGAAAGCAAAAGGCAGATTGTCCAATCTGGCTGCTCTATGTGCCAGGAGTTATTAATTATGTCTGTTCTAATAACAAGAGCAGGGAAGCAGCAAACTCAAAACATGCAGGGAAATCAAAACAAAAAAAGATGGTGGTTTGCCTTAATGAGAGGAAGAAAGAGGCAGCATCTATAATACTGGGCTTGCTAAGCTATGTACAAATCCTGCCAGCAACAGATCTTAGCTGTAACTGGGCATGATTACCATAGTAGCTGCAGAGGTCATGGAATCTCAACAGACTCTCCAACTTCTGCCCAGTGACTGATGAGGTCACCTTAGTGCCTGAGCTTTTCTGGGATGGGTGAGGGAGGATGAGAGAAGTCACTGGGAGGGACAAATCAGGATCTACTGTTCTATGGATCATAGATTATCAGAGTTGGAAGGGATTACAGATCAAACAGTCCAATCCTCCCTATTTCTACAGGTGAAGAAACTGTGTTTCAGAGAAGTTAAGTAACGTAACCCAGATCAGTCAATAATGACAGAACAGCACCAGAGTTTTCTCTTTTCATCTCACTGCTGGTTAATAGTGGGCTCCCTTTCTTCCTACATAAGAAACTGGCTTTCCTTACATTCCCATTGACTTTCTGAATAGCCAGCAGCCCCCCCTTAGGCAGAAGTTTAGGTGTTTTAGCCACTATCATAGACATGGACCCAGATCAGCTCTGCTTCTTGAGTTGTCATCTACTACAATTCTTAGAACCCCTCTCGTGCTCTAAGCCTCAGGAATTCATGTTCTGAGATGCTATGATATTTTTATCAAATGTTATACAGTAGCTTCTTCTTGGTAGATCAGTCATTATTTTACCATTGGAGCCTATGTAGTCTGATGGTTATATGTATAACCATCAGATTTTCCTGAGGGTGTCATACTCGATCAATTCAGGCTGTTGCTTAAGAATTCTCTAAGGTCAAAACCTGGAGTGGTTGTACTACTCTCTGACCTACTGGTCTCTGAGTATATGAAGGGCAGGGGTTAGGTCCTACTCTTCTTTTTATCCCATTTGTCAGTCAGAAGATGTTCAGTAAATTTTAAAAATAAATAGGTCCAATGATTACAGGGAGAACTATATAGACGGCAACTCACTTAGAAGAGAGCAACCAGGACTTTGAGAAAAATGAAAACTTGAATAGGATAAGGAATAGCTTAAAAATTAGATATTCATCTTGGAGAAGAAAATAGCCACCAGGGAAATGATCATCATTTTTAAATGGCCCAAGGGCTACCTTGGGGAAGATGAAGAGCAGACGGAGCTAACTGTGTGGTAAAAGACTCCAGACAAACGTAAGATGAAAGTTTGGGAAAGGATATCCGCATGGGGATCTAGTGACGAGCCTCCTCTGTTTGAGAAATAGAAGGGAGGAGACAATCAACAAGGGAGGGAGCTTGACCCATGACTGCTAAGACTAAGGAGCATTGGCCACTTTGGAATAGAGGAGGCTTAGTGGCACTTGCATTAGAGGAAACATTGAAGGGAAGGATAAATATCTATGTACTAAGCTGAACTGGAGACAGCAGTAGAAAAAAATTGAGTTAGAGGGTAGGACAAGCATGCCTGGCGCTCCTAAGATCCCTCTTTCTGTAATAATAACAACACTGGTTATGGAGTGCTTCTATTTGCCAAGAGCGGTATTAAAACTTTAGCCTGACTGATGATAATTTCAATACAGCAACAATCAGGAAGCCCCATTTCATACAAGTTTAACTTGAGAAAATAAAGGAAATTGATTTTTAAAAACAGGCTGGCAAGGTTTCTGTGAAACTGGCACACTGGTGCATGGAACGCAAATTGAATACAAATTGAAACCATCCTTTTGGAGAGACATTTGGCAATACTTTTCAAAAGCCATAAAACTCATCTAATAATCCCACTCCTAGGGATTTACCCTAAGGAAAATAACTCTAAAAAGGAAAAAAAAAACCTGTAGGTTCAAAGCTCTTAAAAATATCAAAACCTGGAAGGAATCCAAATTCCCAACAATTTGGGAATGGTTAAATAATTTATGATATATTAACTCCATGGAAAATTATGTAGCCATTAAAATGATAAATGGGAAGATGCTGTGGCAACATGAAAGGCCTATAACAAATGATGTTAAAGGATAAGAGTGGAACGCAAAATTGAACATGTGCTTTGATTATAGCTCTAAAAAACTTAGGACTAAAATTGATAGGGACAATAGAGAAATGTAAAATATGTATTTAATGAGATTTTTGTGTAAAATCGCTATTTGTATTCTTTTTGAAAAATGAAAACAGAGAACTCTTACTGTAGCTAGGGAAATTTGAAATTCATAGCATGTACGTTAGAAAGCATCTTATATAGGTCCTCAGCTAACATGCTCATTTTATGGTTAAGGAAACTGAGGCTCTGAAAAAAGTGGACTGTTTGCCCCACAACTAGTTAGTGGCAGAGCTGGGCCTAGAAGAAAGAAGTACAAAGTAGAGAATCCAGGAAGGTTACATTCTAGAGATGGGTAATTTGGGGAAACACATGGAGTAAAGTGAGTAAGAGGAAAAACAGAGTTGACTGTCATAAAAAATTCTCAAATGTAGGTAGTAAATTCAGTCAGTTAAGAATATAAACTCATCCTTCAAAAGACCAACTACCATCTACTCATTAAGTACATAATGAACTAGGAAGGGAGGATCTTTTTTCTGCCTTTAAAGGCCATCTCCTCTCCATCTTCATGATCACTTCTCAAGGTCAAGGTATCATCAATTATTCTGGAAACCTTTGTGAGCGCCTGTTATGTCCCAGCTTCTGTACTAAGCCTGGAGGCACAATGGTGTATAAGATGCACATAGCTCAGGCTCTGATGGTGCTCTCATTTTAGGACTGGAGACAGATGATCACAGGCAAACAAATAAATAAGGTGATTTAACACAGCAACAACAACATGAATTTGTGATGAAGAGTAAACAGGTGGAGGACAAGTATGGAGTGTGGAGGATCATAAGCAAGGATGTGACATGATCTGATTTATGTGTTTGACATCTCTCTGGCACCTTTGTTATTCTAAAACAATTGTATTAGCCCCCATAGTGACAGTCTCTGTCTCTTCTTAATGAAGCTAATGAAGTCTCTAGAAAGTGTAAATTTGATGTGACACTGCTCTATCTAAACACTTTGAAAACCTCCTTGTTGCCCTCAAGATAAAGCTCAAACACTTGGCACTACTACTGATTTCCACAACAAGCTTCCAGGCCACGTTCACCCCAACCATAGCTCATGCCCCACACTTCACCCACCCAGCCTCCTCGGGAGTCCACTTGAGCCTCACTGCTCTCACTGCTGCACACTCTCCTGAGGCGGCCCTGTCTGTGTGATCCCCATCCTCCCTCTTTATAGAGCTCTTTCCCTTCTTTAAAGCTTTGTGTGAATGTCACCTCTTAAAGTGTTCCCTCACTCTTCTAAGCAGAGCAGATTAGTCACTGCCTTCTAGGTGCTCATAACACGCTTTGTTCACACTTGCACTATAACACATCATGTTGAATCATAAGGGTGTGTGTGTGTTTGTGTGGCAAGCAGGGACCATGTCTTAGTCATGTTTTTATATCTACAGCCATGCCCAGGCTGGATGCCGAGTGTTAATGGATATTTAGCAAATGAGTTAGTTGATAGATCATTGGATGAAAGCACGGGTGGATAGATGCACGAATTACTAAATGACTAAAAGTGTCAATCCTCATTTTAAAAGCAAGGCAACACTGATCTGTTTGTCGTCTGGGAACTGAAGAATCAGAGGAGGTGATTTTTAAGATTACCTCCAGCTCTGACAATCCAGGT
The DNA here is from genome assembly GCF_021234435.1 of Artibeus jamaicensis. Lineage (NCBI taxonomy): Eukaryota > Metazoa > Chordata > Mammalia > Chiroptera > Phyllostomidae > Artibeus > Artibeus jamaicensis. The sequence continues at coordinate 3,211,795 of NW_026522046.1, read as the reverse complement.
TCCGACAGTCCATAAATCATGACTGGTTATTGCTATTGGAATCAGAGAGCCTTCCTGGCTTGAATGCTTGAGAGAACTGAAGGGCTCCCGGGTTCATGATTAAGGATCAAAAGGTGCATGTAGCCCTGCTGCACCAGGATAAATAAAACCTAGGCATGGGCTGCTGTCCTCCTGTCCCAGTTGGCAACACTCACAATACATACCTGCTGAGTTGGCGACACTCACCCAGCATACCTACTGAGGGAAGAAGCCTCAAGCAAAACAAGTTTCCAGCCGGCTCAGCAACAGCACAGCTATACATTCCTGTAAATTTCCAGGGCCATGCAAGGACTTGGGCAGGCGTGCATGTGCCGCTATGTTACATAGCTCCAGTGGCCACCTTTGTTTACCCTATAAGCTGCAGGTGTGGTTTTCAGGATAGACTTGTGTAGATTTAGGTCAGAAACGAGAACTGAAATAACTCAGCTTTTGATGGAGGAGAAAAGAGTGAGTCCATACCATTCCCTCTCTATCAGGCTAACAAAGATGATCTGAAAGTCAATTCAAGTAAGAGGGCCTATTCCAATGCCAGCCACATGTCCTGCTTGATGTGAGGTGCTGTGGAAAATCCAGAGTGGGACAAAATGGATGTTGACCTCAAGGAGTTCCGACTCTAGTGAGAAAGATCAGTAATGCACTCAGATGATATAGCTGAGTTCTTTGGGGAATGGAGAGGAAAGTCCAGGTGGATGAGGGTTGATAGATTGGAGGAGGAAGAAGGGAGGACTTCACCAATAGGGAAGTATATTCAACAGACAGAAATGGCATTAACCATGTCAGCCAGGAAAAGTGCTTGAATATGCTTATGGAGGGATGGAAGTACAAGGCAGTGTGGGTAAGGCAGCTGGTGTATTTGGCTGCAGCAGAGAGTGTAAAGAGAAGGAAGAGGGATTTGTCACCCACTCGAAGATGTAGGACAGAGGGGTCAGCCAGCTCTTGGAAACCTGCCTCATTATTTATTTAAACAACATTTACCCAGTGACAGTTTTTGCCAGGCCTTGTTCCTACCTTTGAGTACCAGTCTCCAAGGTTTAGAAGCATCTTGTAGGCAGTGGGAGTTACTGGAGGAAGCTGAGAGGGAATAAGGTAAGCAGTATGGAGAGCCTTGCTCTGACTTCTTCTCTTTCTTACCCCTATGACCACTGGTAGAAGAGGCTTGGTAGTGGCATCTCTCAAGCCTTGTGGAGAGCTGAACACATGACCTCGATAGTCCCTTGCTAAGAGATTCTGTGATCAGTTATCTATGTGTAATTAAACCAAGAATTTTACATAAAATATCAGGATAACACATGTAAGGTGGAAGGGAAAGAAACACATGGTAGGTGGAGGGGAAAGAAAGAGGTCACCAAGAAAAAGTTTCCTGGAGCTAAAAAGATGTGATAGAGAAAGCCAGATATGAAAAATACCTTTCTGGTAGCATTAATAGCAGGAGTTGAGGCCCTCAGCCCCTTGGATTGGTCCCATGTGGGACTTCCTCCTTCCCTTTGGAAAGCAGTAGAGATCTCAGCCTGCTGTGGTTTCTAATGTGCAAACAGCAAGTTTCCAGGCCCATGATCAAAGGCAGGAGTGAGAGCACAGAGAATGGTAAGAGGAAAAGAGAGAAAAGAGACAGATCAGAATAAACTAAGGGAAAGAAAACACTTCCAAAGTACCAGAGCAACTCCTTTTGAAATGATGGAGTCCTGCCTTTCAAAAATGCAGTCAGCATTAAAACCATTCATTTCCTTCTTCCCCTTCCTACACAGGGAGGAGTTTACCATAAATTAATCTGGAAGTTAAGTGAGTACAGACTTACCATTGAAAGTACCCACGAGGCAGAGATAAGAATGAATCAAGCTTCAAAACATAGGCAAACACAAAGATGCTAGGAATTTAAATCCATCTGGTGGTTTTTTATAAGGTGACTCAGGCAAGAGTGGGGACTTGTATGGCTCTTTACAGCTTTTGAATAGTTTTCATTTCAACTAGATCCTGGGGACTTCATTAGTACTTTACACCATGAACTATTTCAGAGGCAGGCCAGGGTTCCTCTGCAGAAGGGGACTTTGATGACCTTCAAACAATATTGATAATGGTGAGTTCCCAGAGTCCCTGTGCAAAGGAGCATTTGTCCTCCATCTTTCCATCTGTTCCCTACTGTGCAGAAACTGCATATCATAAAAGTCAGACTGCTAAAAAGAGCCTTGGCCTTAGCCCCAGGGAATGCAGGTCCCACTATCAACTTGAACCCATCACAGCCACAAAACCATAGCTGACTTGCACTCTGTTTCTGGTTCTCAGCTTTCTTTTATAAAGATGGAATTAGGCATGTTACTTCTGTGGTCCCTGTCAGAACTAATAAATTGAACTACGCATTGCATTTGTTCAGATGCTAAACTGGCCAATAAAATGTCAGAATCTTTTCTTTTTATTCTGATGTATTTGAGGGGGGAAATGATAAAACAATAACTTACCAGATACCAAATACTATGCTAATCTGTTTATGTTTATTATTTCACTTGCCATCGAATGATATCCAGGATGAGATGATTCAACTAAATTGCAACAGCAATTCCAATGGCCTGGTTGGGTGTTACTACCAATGCTGCCCAATTTTCCATGACTTCTGCATTTCTACCCAGAATCTCAGAAAATAAGGTTACCATCTTAATGATGACATTGAATGGTAATAGATCCTAAAGTATGAATTCATAAATCTTATGAATTATTTAAAAAGGTTAAATCATACCAGCATATGATTTTAGCATTCAGCAAGTGTGTTTTCATTTACTTATTTGGAAGCCAAGAATCAGCAAATGATATACATAATAACCAGACAAACTAGAATTTTCTATTGCCTAAAATATCCTAGTTCCTAGCCATTTAGGTAAACAAGAATTTACTGTAGCATTAAAATAATAATAGTTTACAAGGACTAGATCTGGGTAGTCTCAAGCTTGCCAACTGTCCAGCAATGTGTCAGCTGCAGAGATCACTGTCCATCCCAACTGAGCATTACCGGGACCCAATCAGACTCCATCTCAGAAAGTCATGGGCGGTGTTTCCATGGAGCTCTGCCCGAAAAGAGGTGATCTAAATCTTGCATGAGAGATGTACATCAACAGGGAGTTTTGCCTAGAACACTGTGACCTAAAAAATCATATTAAGGAACTCGGGATGCAGACTCAGTTTCAGAGACACCAAGTGACCTTGTGCAAGGCACCTTGCAGATTGCCTTGCCTTCTCGACTCCCCTAATGAATGGTGACTGCCTGTGTGAGTACCGGGCCAGCGGCGCGCCCTAGCCAGGGGCAAACATTCTGATTTCACTGTCCTATTTTTTTTTAAGGAAGCCTGCTCCTTTTATTAATCATCTTGTTGTTTGTTTGTTCTGGGAAGCCAAGCACTGATTCACAGAGGGAAATACTGCCTAGTGGTTGGACTGGAACGGTATCTTTGCTGCATCTCCTCTTGAAGATCCTGTCCAATATATTTTTGATACCCCATAAATAAAGATATCCATGATGTATTTCTTGTGGAGTTTAAAGCCAAGAATAATTTGGAACCCCCTCCCTGATCCATAAATAGCTATTTTTCCTTTATAACTAGATGAAGAGGACTCCGTAATACCGGGCATTTCCCTTTTTTGTCTAAGCTGCTAGGAAGCTCACATAAAACTATATTCTTCATTAAAATTCTTCTGACTTTGAGATTTCTTCCTCCTCATTGTCCTTTTCTTTCATGACTAGGTTTTAATCTTTTATCATGTTTTGATGATGCTGTTATCTCTATATCTTAGAAGTTATTTTGAATACTATTTGGAAGTGGAATGCAAATAAATCAATAATGCGGACTAATATGTTCATTAGTGCTGTCCAGATAAAAAAGCTTGGAAGATTAATACTTATTCTATGATGAAGTCTGAAATTTCACTTCAAACACAAATTAATCATTAATATTTAAAAGCTTACACAGAGCAATAATGCTGAACCATTGCACAGTCCTTACCATTTATGAGGCAAATGCTTTTAAATATGTCTTGTCATTTTATAACCACTGTTCATACTTTACAGATGAGAAAAGTAGGGTTTGGAGTGATTAAGTGGCTTAAAATTAACTGCATAGAGTTAGTGAACTCAGACCCCCCTGACCCTAAGCCCAGTCTTTTGTTGGTCCCCACTCCCCCAATGCCATCTTGTCTCTCACTGAATTCTCCTTTAAACCAGGACTCTTCTCATTATCCTTAAACGAGTGTGTTTTTTTTATAGTGTTGATCAAATTGAATCAAAAGGCCATCTTAGTGGTTGCTGAGAGGGTAAACAGAAAGTCTGCAAACCACTGATTTAGGGTCTGAGGGTCAAGCTTAGAGATGGTCACATCTAGAAGATCTGAGCTCCCTTCTGGCATGCTGGGGTTCTATGCCTCAGTTTAACTGATGAATCAAGTGTAACTGTTGGAGGGTAAAGGGAAAATAGGATCTCTAACAGGCTTTTCTAAGTAAGTTACTAAAAATACCACTTCTAGGGCTCTTTGGCACCTGAAGGATACAAAGCATACCAAATCTACAAATTGTTGGGACAGTCAAGGAGAACAGTTGACTGATTCTAGGGCTTGTCGATGTGAACACACATGACACCTTTTACACTCAGAAACTCAGGGTCATGTTGTCCCCCCAGGTGGGTCAGTTAGCCAACCTGCTTTAATGTGACTCTGAAAATAAGGTAAGCACTGCATTTGTATTTTTGTTTTCTCCCATTTCAGGCCACACACTTGCTACAAACTGTAAGTTGAAAATCTCTGGGGATAGTTTGACCAGAAGGTCCACTGCCTATATTTTCTGGGAGGCCAAGCCCCCTAAACGAAGTGTGCAACTGACAACTCTCTCTCATCTCCTTCTCCAGCTTTGGCCAGGCCCAATTCTGGTTTCCCATTAGGCCTCATGTCCTGCCCACTGTCTGGGGGCTAGAGAGGCCCATCTCAAAGGGCTAGAAATGAGTTGGTTTTCACGCTCAGCTTCAGGCGTGCTGCTTCCTGAAGCACAGCCGAGGAAGCGCTGAATTTCATAAAGCAATTTTTTTCTTTGCATACCATATCCGGAACTGAAACCACCAATTCATTTCACTTAAAGATCTCACACTACACTCAGATCACCAATAACATTCCACAGATAAAGCTTCATCCACCAAGTCATTCTGGTTTTTTCACTCTCTTTTCTTCTGATGGTGATGATGTTGGCTGCTTCTTTTTCTGCCTCTTCTTTTTTTTTTAGTTCTGACAACACAGAATTTGGAGACCTTTGTTTTCTTCAAGGGTGTTTATGAGAATTAAAAGGCAAATATCCAAAACTCTGCTGAGTGTTTGACCCTATCCATAACTTTCTGCCTTCCCTGGCACATCCCTTGGCCACTTATGTGTGTAAGGTCCATTGATTCAATGTCTCCTTTCTGGGGGTAATTAACTCGGTTGAGAGCTTCCAAACTAAGGTAACAGGTCACCTCACTAACCAGTGAAAGTGGTTAAAAGATGGAGTCTGTGGAGAGAGTCATGCAAACCCTCCTCATTAAACAGGAAAGCAATGGAAAAATAACACACCCTCCTGATGCCGGCCATACCATCAACCCATTATGAGGAAGAAAGATCTCTATCATTTATACAGTACCTTACAATAAGAAACCACAGTCACATCCTTTCTCTCTCTGGTTCTCCCCAGAATTTACAAAGTCACCCAGACAAACACTGTTCTCTCCAGTTGAGAGAGGAGAGTGCCAGGGTTGATAAAAGTGGGATGACGGGCCCAAGCAGTGACAGTGGAAAAACCAGACACCTCAGGTTAGAAGCCAGTTCTATTGATTCCAAGTTCAGGATTTTTGTAGCTCCCATAAAACCTTAAAGATAATATAATATTACATCATAATCCATGACTTAATGTTGCACACTCATTTGCTGATATTTTAAAATTTCAGGTTCTTGTAGGTCTTGTAAGTACTGGCCGTTGGTCAATACTTTTGTATAACTCTTCCAGGCCTCTGCTTTCCTTACTAAAAAAATAGAGGAATGACATTAAATTTGGTGTTGCTTTCAGTTCTGACATCTTGTGAGTGACTATCAGTCCTCCAGGGCATTACCCAAGAATGTTACCCAAAGCGTTCACTGTGGAGCATCGACCCCCAGGATGGCAGCAGTTATCAGGTAAAAATGGTTACCATGGTCATAAGTGAGAGCATGGCAGGATTATTCAAAATGAAACAGGTTGCTTTGCTCCAGTCCTTCTCATAATTTTGCATGCAAATTGAGAAGGGGAGAGGGCTGTGGATGTGCCACGTTCCTCTAAGTTGGCCCTGAACATGGACTTCATGTGATCAGTATTCCATGACACCCATTTTGATAAACAGTGAGACATTCTCTGGTGATCCCCTTGGTGCCCAGAAGCAACAGCACAGATGCCAACACCACCCCCTCCACTGCACCCCATGCCAAGTGCTGTGCTTGTTGAGCCTTGGAGGGTAGCCCCCAAGGCCAATACCACCCAGCACTGTGCAACCCAGCTGCACAGTCTGGATCACATCACTTCAGTCACTGAAGCCTTGTGACAAAAGAAAAAACAAACAAACAAAAAACCCTACCATGTGTCTGAAAGCAATGATTTGTGCATGTTGCCTGATTATAAGGACTAGAGGCAGCTCCTTTTACTGCTTTGCAAGTTTACTGCCTTTTCATTTCCCTGAGTGCAAGGTTCCATTTTTTTCCTCTCATGGGAGAAGAAAGGTGAGGCCACCCAAGGATTTTCTGTTCTGCCTATTATCTCTCATGGCTCTATAGCATCCTTCCTACTTAGAAAAAGAAATTCTAGACTCTCAGAGAGACTCTTAGGGGTGTAGCAGACCACAGGGGACTTTATGTGTTCTCTAGCTCTTCTGAGCTTGATTCTTCTCCCTTCAGCACCCCTTTCATGGCCTCTGTCTAACAACTTCATGGGGGAGTTGCTGACTTTTTCATAGGCAAACTGGCTCCATGTTTAAACAGTTTAGATTGTTAGAAAGTTCTGAGCTGTATTGTCTCATGGGAACTTCGTCCTGTGCTTGGCTCCAAACAAGTTTGATCCTGCTTCCAAAGCATGAAATGTGTCTGCCAATCTGACTCTACTTGTCTTTAACCCATATCTTCAAAGTCCCATGAGCTGCATGTACTGACATTCTTGAGCCCAACATATCTTGTGAATTAACACCTAACCATCTCTCCCAGTCTTCTTTGCTCTAGAGGGAAAGGCTTTGTATGCCAAAGATATTGTTTACCTATTTGATTGGGGATCCTCCACTGAGATTTTACATTTCCTGCCCTGTGTTTAAGTCACAAAATACCATCTTAAAGTGTGGTGTAGTATTTCTGCATTTGACCTCAGTCAAGTTGTGTTTGGTTGAAGATGTCTAGCTGTACAGTAGACTAAGACAAATTATTTCTCCTTATTCAATGACAGGAAACTTCCCAGTACTGAACTATGCAAAGGAAACTTCAGGCTGAAAAAAAAAGCATGCAGTCAAACATCATTTAAGATGGCCTTGGGGATTTTATTTTATTTGCAAAAATAAAAATAAAAAATTTCTCATTTCCTTCATGCCTTGAGTAAATGTTCTGCAGTTTTCATCAACCATCTAGTTAATGATTTAAGATTTTACATTAATATTTCACACTCATCTCATTTATTCTTATAACAACGATTTCAGGTCAGATAGCATTGTATCATGTCATTACAATTTATGAGAGCGCTGGTGTTTCTGAGGCTGTGGTTATGGGCTAGTGTCTTAATCTTTTGTTCTATTGTTAGAATCCTGGACTGCAATTCAGAAGTCCTGGTTCTAGCCCCTGTGTGACCTTAAGCAAGTCACTTTGTCTCTTTGGCCCTCATTTACTCCATCTGTGAAATGGAAGAGCTGTGGGGTAAACCGGATGAGCTCCAAGAACCCTAATCTTGCGCAGCATCTTGTAAATGTTTGTCCTTATTCACAAAGTGAACAAAAAGAGACAAAAATCACAGGAGGACCCAAGATGATAAAATCTGTCTTCACTATTGCCACACATGTGGTGAGAAATATTATCTGGTTACCTTTAAATCTAAAAGGACTATGTATCTGTAATCATTCATTACAAATAGCACAGTGATAATTATTTTTAATGTAAAAATCTTGCTTGGTTCAAGTAGAGACATTTTTGAGAGAAAGTTCAGTTCTGAAACTGCTGATGCCTTCCTATAATGGTATGTGGGACGCAGTGGGGGTGGAGAACAATAAGCCAGACAGTTCATCTTAGGGGTAACCTCTTTGGTTTATGTAAAATATATGACTCAAAGCAAATTTGTTCTCGTAGGCTGCCATGCCTGAAAGAGGATGAAGCCTCACTCAAAAGCGACTGAGCCCTTTATACAATTAATCAGCTACATCTCTGTATTGTATGTTGTGATGTCTAATTTCCAGAGGAAAGATCATTTTCAAACCACATAAATGATGATGCTTTTGGAAAAAAACCAACAAAAATGAAAACCCACCTCTCCTAAATGTAAAGATTTCAGTATGAGCTTGCTTATTGTTTGTATTTTACACCCACAGACTTGAAGCTTATTATCTCTGAAATTATTTCATTTTCCAAAAATCATCTGAAACACTCCTACACCTGGGGTTTTTGATAAACAGTCCAGCTTCTATAGAGAGAGACAGTTGTGTGTGTATGCACACACACATGTGTTTGAGATTGAGAGACAGAGAAAGACAAGTTGTGGGGGAGAGGGAGGGAAAGTGAGAATGCACTTGTGAACTATACAGCATGGACACCTGCAAAGCCCCAAGGAGGCTTTCCTGTAACACACAAAGAAATTCTGTGAGCGTGGGTCTTCCCTCTGAGCATGTCTCTTTAGAGACTACAGGAAACTTTGGGTTAATTTCACTCCGATGCTAAGAATAAAGATTGATGTTTCTGAGCAGTTAAAATGTTCCAGGAACTTTTCTAAGAGCTTTAATACATATGAATTCACATATTACTCACAACAAGTCTATGAGGTTGACACTATGATTATCCCATTCTACAGATGAGAAAAATAAACAAAACTGAATAACAGAGAAGTAAACTCCCCTATCTCTGGCTCATTCATATTGAATTAAAATCCTGCCATCAAGATGGAAGGTGCCACCAAGACTGAAGTGCTTCCTCTGGGAGACACTTTCACTGAGATGGAATCTCACTGTCCTCTGAGCAGCCCAGAACTTTCTCATGGCATTAAAGGCACTGTTTGAAACTACAGTAATTATGCATATGCTAATCATTTCTTTAAGACTCTTAAGTTTCTTATGATCTGAGTGGTATTAAAATTGTCCTTTTCCCCCATAGTCACAGCAAAGTGCCAGGACTGTACTACCACTTCGGAAATATCAGTTGAGTCAATGACTGAAAAGACTCCAGATTCAGACTTGAGTTTTCACAGGCATGTTAGAAAAGATCAATACAGGAAGATCTCCAGGGTGAAAGCCAGCTGAATCTCAAGAAAACTATCTGTGACTTTTTAAAATAAAACATTCCATTTGTTTTTAGCCCTGCGGGTTTTTCTCCAAATTCACCTCTACCTCCTGAATGATTACAATGGGTGGTCAGTGCATCTGGCCTGGAGAGTAAGTTTCAAAAGAAATACAGTAATGAGAGAGAGAAAGCTCAAGTCATGTCAAGTCCTGAAGTTTGTTGTACTTTCCATTGCTGATCTTAAAGTTAACTTTATATAGGTTAAATTGGTATGGTTCATCTTAAATTTCAAGGAGTTCTTCATCTTCTTAGAAACATAGTGGAACCCTAAGAAAATATGAGCCAAATGCCACACCCAAAGCATAGCAAGACTATATAGAAAAACCGGGAGGCAGCAAGATGCCTCTGATAAAGATGTGATCTTATAAGGAGCCCATTAAAACAGGCAATCCTTCCAAAGTTTACCTTCTTTGACCCTCCCATTTGGCAGACAGGGACAATGTAGCTCAGAGAGAGGAGATGAGTTGATAGATCCACTTAATAAAACAAATGGGAAGAGACTCAGGGCAAGTTACTCCTAAATGAGACACCTTTTCCTGTTGTATTTTGCTAGCCTTCATGATGGGGTTACAATTAAGTGATTCCTAAAATAAAGCCTATCTGCTTACATTTTGAGTAAAAGTCTGATTTGGGTCTGAGAAAGTCCTCAGGCTTACTTAGGCAAAACTGATTCTAAAAATGTGGATGACAGGGTGGGGTCTATATTTTTGATCACATACTAAACATTTTCTAGCTACTAAGCCATGGCAGGATATATTAGTTGGTTGGCGCAAAAAGAGCATGAGTCACCGTTCTCACCAGCAATAAATCCCATTGCTGGCACAGGATGGATAGAATGCAAAACGACAGCTGAGATTGGAGCATGTTGGACTCTCTCCATATAGGGTTCTTCAATCCACGTCCATGCTGGTAGAAAATGTTCCATTGTCTTCACAGTGATAGTCAAAGGTTTTCAAGTGGTTGTGGTCTCTTCACATCACTGGTGGCTAAAAGGCGAGCAAAAGTGAAAAATTCCTGAGTAGATGGCAATAGTAAGCAGGTGCAGTTCCAGCTTTGATCCTGACTCTGTACATGACTTTGGACATTTTCCCCATTTGAAAATTAAAGGGGTGGGCTAGGGGATGTCTTGGCCTCTTCTAGGGTTCTCTCCCTTTCTGGGATTTACTTAGCCTATAAGTGTACTAATTCTTTCTCTAGTGTGGTTCTACAAGTCCTCAAATAAGCAGCAGCTCAGAATTTGTCATTTCAGCTAATAGTCTTGACATCATCAAGTAAAGGTCACTCGGGGGCTGGAAAGTACACCAATCTTAGAGCCAAAAGGATGAGCTCAGTGCCAGTCTCATCTCTACACCACGGTGATCTTGAACAACTTCAGTTCTCTTTCTAAATCTCCAGTTCTTCCACTGAAAAATCCAAGGAGTACTGGTAACTAATTCCTGTTTCACACAGTTGTCTTGTGGGTAAAATGAAATTCTGGACGTCAGAGTGCTTGAAAAGCATACGGGGTTGTATGGCTGAGGATGAAGATAAAGATGTGGATGAGGAGTTAAGAGTTTTTGATTCTCCACAAAGATACACATGAACTACAGGTTCTGGACCAACAGATAAGGGTAGGGAGGGAGTTGCTCCTTCTGAGCACCTGTACTCTGTGTACGCTGGGAGCTACATCAGAAGCTCCTACAAAATCCTTTTCTTACCAACATCACTCCTCTCTCTCTCCAATCCAATAGAAAATACTACCTCTTTTAGGTCTTGCACCTTCCTTTTCCATACGCACTGCAGACTCAGCTGGAGCGTCAAATCAAAACCTCTGTACAAATATTTCGCCCTCACTTCTTTAGTCTTCTAGACCATCTAAAAGAAAACAGCAGAGGCGCTCCTTCCACCTACGCATTTCCCTTTGTTTTGAGGGCTGCAGCAGCCTGGTCCTGTGGCAGTTAGAGCTCAGGCCAGAAAACCTGCTTCATCGCCAAATCCTCTCTTGGCACCAGAGTTCTGGGACTTCAGCAGGTTACCTGGCATTTTTCCAATGGTAAAGCATGATGGTACCTAATAGGAATAACACAGGAGGTAGAAAATGTGGCTTGGTCCATGGATCCACAGCTTATGGAGCTGCCAAGGACACAAGGAACTACCTGGTTCAAACCACACTCTCCACATACCCTTGTTTACAGAAGTACAAACTGAGTCCTAGAGAAGAGAAGCACCACATAGTGTCATTCAGAAGGAGAACCAGAGGTATCTTTAAAGGATATCCAGGCCACACTCCTTATTGGAGAGATGAGGAAATTGAGGCCCAGCGGTTTTAACTGACCTGCTCCTGAGTTAAAGAACAAACCTATAACCTCTGATTCAAAGTGCAGATCTCATTTCATGAGACCACGCATAGGGTACATAGTGTGGAAACCATGTACGTGAAACCCAGGTTCTCAGGATATGTAGATATAACAATAAGTTATTATGTTAATGAAAACTTGGGGAGATAATTTACATCCATGTTTTGGAATTCCCATTTTAGTCTATGATAGATTCATCATATATTCCTGTGTATGGGATGTGATGAAGAGCATAATTAAATGTGAGGTTTAAGATGTATGGTATAAGCATAAAATAACAACTAAGCATTATTTTCCCTCCAACCCTGAAGCCCAAAGGAGTCTTGTAAATGTCAAATTTTTTTACCATCAGGAAGCAGCTTATCCGTGGTCCAAAGCTAGACCCTATTCAGTAAAAAGTTAAGCCTGAAAACAAAGGAGTCTGTAAGTGTCTTGGGTACAAAGGCTTAACTTACTGAAGTACTGTCCAGCTTTGGGGCCAGACTAGTGGTGTGCAGGTGAATGTTTAAGAACTATCTCCAAAGGGGAGGGGTGTGGTGATAGAATCCTTCATTTGTTGTGTTTTTCAAAATCCTTGGTGTGACTATTCCCACCATGGCCCCTTTCAAGTTACCAGTGGAACATTGGCGAATGTGGAGTTTGGAAGTGATGCACAGTGGAACGCCGTCATTTACTATTTATAACACAGATACAAGAAATATTAATGCCCTGAAGAGCAGATATAACAATAAAATGTCATAAAATAAAATAAGAAGTGGCAAGTTTTGAATTTTTACTATCATTTCTTTAATATAATTTATTTGTATATTTATGTGATTTACTTTTTAATAATGGCTTTTCATCCAGTGTAAAATTCCTGATAATTTAACCATTCACTACTATAAGCCAGAATAAGTTAGCTTCTAGCAAACCCCGGGACCAAACAGATCTGAGTTTGAATTCTATCCTATCATTCTGCCTACTCTGTGACAAAGGGTGAGATTTTGGACTGCTTCAAGCTTTAGGTTCCTTTTTTTTTTTAGCTGTTGAAGGTGATGTAAAATAGCTTCATGGTTTATTGGTGATACTTAAACAAGTTTAGCAGCAGCTATACATAATAAATGCTCAGCAATGAACTCTTAGTGCATTCCAAAGCCAAATTCATTCTCTCAAACATTGCAGGAATGAATTTTGTAATTGTTTCTTACAGCACATTGTCTCCAGTATCAGGTACTATGGGGGTACGGATTGTCTCAGACATCATTCTTGCCCTATTCTCAAAGAGCACGTGGTCTAAAATAATGGTATATAAGACCAATAAGTAGAATCCAGAACAAGTATGACCAGCTCATAAAGAAAAGAGACAGAGAGAGCTTGGGAAGGGCAGACAAGGAAAGGATTCATGGAGTTAATTTGCATGAGCCGTATATTTTGGAATAGATTTGGACATGTGGAAATGTCTAGGAAAGGGTTTTCCAAAATGAGAGAGTACAGGGATCAAAGGCAAAGAGAAAGGAATGTTGAAGTATAGGCACACAAGATTTGGTGGGACAAGAAGTATAAAAGTGGGTGCTGAGGAATTGTTGGAAAGGTAGGGCATGTACAGGGCACGTTAACTTTGGATGCTGAGGAATCCAGTCCATGCTCACTTAGGCAACGATGAGCCTGGGGAAATGTTTTCCTCTGATAAGTGACACAAAGCAGACTTTTTGATTACCTATCATATTATTTTAAATGTTTGTTCATTAAATAAATTTTATGGCAACTGTTCTTCTTTCCTTTAACAAGAATAATTGAGTTAACTAGGTAGCAAAATACATATTTAAACTAAGTAAATTTCCCCTGTGGGGAGGGAAAAAATCCTGTGTTCAGGGAAAGAAGGCAGCATTTTAATTCCCAGTGGGAAACAAAATCATTATTTAAAGACTGATAAATATTAGGACGGCTCACGCCAGTGGCAGTATTTCATGTGTTTTGAATTGTCTACTGTGTCCCTCTTGCATTACGCTTCACACACAAAAAAGTCATATGACCTACATCTTTATCTACTCCAGTCTTAAGCTTCTATATATAGGCTTCAGTTATGAGTGTTTTTTCCTATGAAAAGGTCAGACCTTGCACATGTACCATCAGTGCAACCCTGCTTATTAAAAAGCAGGCAGGCGAGTTTGTAAAAGTCGTCGAAATATTACAGATGTTAGGGGAAACTTGTCAGTTTACTGAAAAAGAAGTAGCCTTCAAACTTTCTCAGAGAGAACATGGGGAAGCCTCCGTCCTGTGATGACAGCAGCATTTGTTTCTGGCTGAAGCAGCCTGTAGCTGTCTGCGGCACCCTGTTACAGAAGCAGACTGGGACACTCCCACCCCCAGCTCTCTCGTGCACGCCACGGGTGAGCCTGCTCGCTTCTGTCAGACACCGACCTCCGTTAACTCCTCCTCCACACCTCAAACCCCCATGGAACATCTGGAGGTGGAGCTGGGGAAGGTACCTCAACCAGATAGACGAAAACCCAATTTGGGTTTTCCGGTCGTACGCGGAGCGCAGCAGCCACCCTTGGCCAACATTGCAACACCACAGAGAACCTGGGGAGAGTTGAACTCTTACTTTTAAGCCAAAAGTTCACAGGTTCAAATACCCCTGTAATGTTAGCTGCTCCCCAGGGCTCACTTTTCAGTCTGAGTACTCTGAAAAGATCGAGCTGCTTTAGGAAAGAGACCTACCAATTCAATATCGATTCTTTCTCAACAAAACCTAGCTCTTTCCTAGAATAAAATTATTTAATAACTATGTGAACTAGATGCAATACTCCCTCTCTTTAAGAGATAAGAAATTGAAGTTCAAAGAGGTCAACTTGCCCAAGTTTACTCAACAAGTCAGGCTCCTGTTGATTTGACATGTGGCCAAGGAACAGGTACTGAGGTGGGCAGTGCTGTCATAAAAAGCAGTAGATGCCCTCGTGTCTACCCTCAATTAGTGGATATCTACAGGGAAGCCCTATAGGGGACATTATAAAATAGGGACCATCGAGTTTTAGTGAGTGCAGTATTAAGTTGAAGGCCATAAAACCTTGTTATGGTTTTAGATCAGATGCTATCAGATTTTTACCCATTCACTCAGTCATTCAGTCAATCAATATTTATTGGCTGTGCCTTACCCCATTCTAGGCACTGGGAATAGAGTATTGTGAACAAAAACACAGTCCTGACCTCATGGAGCTCAAACTGGTGAATACCTAATGCACATATTGCAGATTTATACACAGTTGATATAAAAAAATTTTTCTGCTTCATCTGCCCCCTTGAGTGTGAGTCCCTTGATGTGGACTCCAGCCCAAAGGGTCTGTGTGTTGTGGACACAATGAACAGATTCACACAGAATGCAGAAGTCCTGTGGATAAAAAGGAATAGCGTGGCCACTCTCCGAGTAGGAGAGGGCCCTGACTCCTGCCTGGACAGGCTTTTATTGCTTTTCTGGGCACATTACATTGAAGATGGTCTTCATTTACTATGCACAAGTTTGCTTTAGGTGGTTACCTTTTACAGAAAACAAAGGAGAGGGTGTTGCTAATTATATCAAAGAAGAAGGATATTTGCAAATGCAAAGGAAAAAGTGGTTGAACTGGTTACACTCCATACCTGGGAGGTTTAGCATAGATTTTAGGAAGTTACTTTAAAGGCATGCAGTAAACATTTGCTGCCTCAGTTCAAGGTGAGGGAATTTTATCAAAAAGCAAGTCTCAAAGCAGCCTAGGTACAATGCAGGCCTGATTCCCCCGGACAACTTCTCTGTGGGCATGGGTCCTGTGTGCTGACCTTGCTCCCCATCAGTTTTCCCAGTCAGGGGCTGGGCTACATTCCCCATGCCACAAGGAACAATCCCCTATTGCCCCTCAGGGATGGGAGCCATTTCCAATCCACTTGTGAATCTCGTGCTACCTGGCACCCAGTGGGTATTTTTGCAAGAATGAGATATGCGGACTCCCCAGTCACTCATTTAAAAGAAGTAGAGGCTTTTTAAAAGAAATAAGAGTTGAGGTTTATTTTGAGTGCTTCGCCTATTTCTTGACTAAGAAAATGACTCCTGAAGCCCTGCTCTTGGACTTTGGTTGAAGAGGATGCAAAGACAGTAGCTTCTTTTTATTTGCCTCTAAGCCCTGTGTCTCTCCCACCTGGCTAAACAGCCTTCCCTAACCTAGCAAAGTCTGTCTATCTTGAGGGTCTTATGTCTCCTGGATCCAGCCCTTTTGGACCCCCACATAGTTCTCTTGCTGACAACTAAGACAGGATTTAGGCCTGGGGATTTCCCAACATGGTAATACTGGGATGAAGACATTCTTAGATTGGGAGAAAACAGTGTTAAACAAATCAGAAAGGAAAGGCAAGGACAGATACTCACTCTAGCTAGAAGAGCTGCCCAACGATGGCAGGCTCTTTTGGGGTTGAGGATTCCCCATCCCTGGAGGCATTCATCAGAGACAAGGCCACTATCCCAACAATGAAGTGGGAAGAGTCAAGCATGGATGGGGACATAGCACTCCTGAGATCCCTTTAACCCAATCTTCTGAGACTACCTTTCCATTCTTTACCATTTTGAGACTCAATGATGTACTAAATTCCTGAAGTTTCTTCCCCCTTTTTCCTTGATAATGGATCCAGCTTGAAAAATTAACTTTCATTTAATCATCTGTACCAGACCTGAATGGCTGTCTTTTATTGTATTAGTTTAACTCTCCTAAAATTCCACTCTTGAAGCACTACTCACCTACTGCAAACCAGTCATAGTTCTCTATCAACTCTGGGCTAAAATCCCATTATTTTTACCTGTAGTTCATCATCAGGCTCTGACCCCCTCACCTTTCAGCCTCACCTTGAACTATTTTTTATTCACTGCCTAGCTGCCTAGCCGATTCAATGCAGGACCTCTGGAACACTCTTGACCTTTCCTATCTCCACATTTGTCTTTACTTTAGTCCAATGTCAGTCATATCTGTGGTATCTATTTCTAATACCTTGGAGCATTTCCTTATTTGCTTGAGCCATATGCCTTCATCATCATCTGCCCAGAATTCAGTTTGTTTCTCACGCCATTACTCTCAGCTAGAGTTAACTTGGATTAGGAAACTTTTTTTCATGCAGAGAGGCAGAAGGGTACACCAGTTAAGAGCACAGATTCTGTAACCCACCTCCCTTGGTATGAGTTCTAGCTCTCTTGGTGTGAGTCACTTACTGATGAGGTCACCCTGAGCAAGTTACTTAACTCTCAAGGACTCGGATTCCTCATCTGCAGAGTGGGAAAAACAATAGCCCCTTTGTCATGTCCTGAGGTTCAAATGAGTCGATTTTTATGAAGTGCTTATTTTCAGTGCCTGGCATATAGCTATCCACTTAGGTGGTGCCTATTCATTTTTTAAGGTGCTCTTTTATTTCTCCCCCCTCCACAAACATTAATTCTATTTTCCATGTCTAAAGCAGTTCAGAGTTTCTAAAGACCTTTTATATGTATTTTCATATTCAATCACCGCAGTAAGGTGCGAGGTAGGTGCTGCCATCCCCAGAGCTTTTTGGTGACACAAGTAAGAGTAGGGGGTGTGCGGGGGCAGGGGGTTGTTTCAGAAACTCAGAGATTCTAGTCCTCCGTGCAGAGTGTGTTCAGCTAAAATATGTGGCTCCCAGTCTGGACTCACAGGCTGGCTGTGGCACTGTCTAGCATGTTGCCAAGTTCACCTCTGTTTTAAGGGGTGAAACTTAGAACAGGTTCATCCCTGTTCTAAGGGAGGGTCCACAAAAACCCAGAGCCTGGCTGCTGCTCCTGTATTACCTAAGCACACCTATTAGCATTTCTGGACCAGGCTTTGTCTCACAGCCATCTTGGGTGAAAGGGATTCACTCGCTTCACACACTCCCCAGAGGCTTTGTGGTTTCATTTTACCTCTACTGCAGATTGCTCTGTGACCTTTGCTCCATCGCTGTATGCAAAGATTTCACACTGCAGGATACCCAGTCATGTAACAATAGAACAGAAAAGCCAGCTTAGAAGGGGTCTTAGACATCATGAAGTCCAGTCCCCCCAAATAATTTTTAAAATGAGAGCACTAAGTTAAGGAAAGAAAACTCCTTTTCCAAAGATCCCACTAGTTTATATGCTTTCCAAGGCAGGGTCATGGTCAGGTTCCAGAGAAATAAGGACAGGTCACTTGCTTTCAGGAAGCAGACAGTCTAGTAAACTGTGTCCTACTCATCTTAGTTTCTCAAATGTCTAGCCCAGTGCCTAACACACAGAGTAGGTATTCCATAAAGGCTTCCAGAATAAATGAATGAAAGAATGAATGAATGAGTGATGAATAACATTGGTCAGTTATTGGCTGACCAGGCCCTAGACCCTAGGCTCCAGACTACCAAACTGGGACTCTTTACTGCTCATACCCATCTCCCCCCCATTCATATTTATTTCATAGTAAGTTTGGAGAAATAGTTCATAAATATGATCAAAAGGGGTTGCAAATAGTCAATGACCATCATGACTGGATTCCCAGTCATTTTGTAGAAGAGTTTGCTCTCTGTCTCTGTCCTGGAGTGATGAAAGCTAAGCAGGGAAGCAGAGGTCCAGCAGAAGACCGACATGGATAGACCCAGGCCCTGCCTTGTGGGAGCCAGTGTTTTCTAAAATATTCTCATGTCCATGCATTACATACAAAAACCAATACACAATGCACACTGGTTCATGATGGATATATTAACATGTTTCAAATTTTTCCTGATTTCATTCATTTTATAGAATGCCCAAGCTGGAGGGTGATTTGGAGATAATCGAGCTTAATAATCCCTTTATGAGATGCATAGAAAATCAAGAGTCAGAGGGTAAAATTAAATGGCTAATAGTTACACAGTGTACCTGTAACTCAGACTACCCCGGGACCCAGGCTTCCTTGATTCCAGTTAAGAGATTCTCTCCATGCTAGACTTGGCATCAAGCCAGCAGATTACCAAGCATAAGCTTTTCCAGAGGACAGGTTACCTTTCTTTCTTGAGACGATGACATCAGGTTTTCACTTCACAAAAATTCCTTTCCTACTCAGCACTGTGGAGTTCTCAAAGACATTTCATGTCTATCATGAGTCCAATTGTATAGATAAGGGAGCCTCGGGTGGCTAGAAGGAGCTAAGTGTTCATAGCCTCAAAAAGATGGTAGCAGATCCACCCTGGCTGGTGTGCCTCAGTTGACTGGAGCATCATCTCATACACAGAAGGTCACAGGTTCCATTGTTGATTAGGGCATATACCTAGGTTGCAGGTGTGGCCCCCAGTAGGGGTGTGTGAATCCATGTTTCTCTCTCACATTGATGCCTCTCTCTCTCTCTCTCCCTTCCTTCCCCTCTCTCTAAAGTTAATAAGCATGTCCTCAGGAGAGGATTTTAAAAAAAGATGGTAGCAGATCTTGAACCTCAGTGTTTTGACAGCTAGTTTATGCCCTTCCTCTATGCTGCAAAATTAATTCAAACTATTTGATAACCAAGTGAATGAATGATAATGGGATGGATGAATGAATGAAAGACTGACAAACATAGGAATCAACCAATCTCTCTTGGGAAACAGATTTAAAAAATTAACTCAAAACCTTCTCTCTGCTTGGACCCATGGCAACCTGCTTCAGTTCTCTCACCTTTGGTTTCCCTTTACTTGGCACCTCACAGGTGTGTTAAAGGGGAAAAGAAAAAATCTAACAATATTGAACCTTCATGTTCTTTAAGGAGACAGTTTATCTGATGCTCATTATATTCAGTGTAGATGATTCAAAATATAGAAAAAAAATGAAAAAGAAATATAAACCACCCAAAAATCACCATCCAGAGGTTACCAATAGTTAATGTCTTAACTAAAACTTCATCCTTTATAAATCTTTTTGTTTAATAGATTCATGCTGAACCTACTGCTTACTAACCTGTTTTTGTCATTAATAATAAAACACAAATATCTAGTTAGGTCATAAGTGGACCAAGTGAGAGACTTAGCATATTTTAAAGACATTCGACATCGAGATTCCCAACCAATGCTTTCCACTGACTGTTCTGAGGTCCCTGTAGGCTTTGCCTGATCTGAGCTTTCCTGTTTCTAAGATGGTCACAGATATAACATTGTTAAGACATGAGTAATTAAAATATTTTGGAATAATAGCTTTCAATTTGCTAACCTCTGTTATGCCCACAGACAGGACATACACACACACAGGCACACACTATTACATGTATATCATGTATCTTGCACATCTCACACATATGTCACACATCTCACAGGTTCCTTCTAACAACTGTCAAAGAGAAGCAGAGCACTGGTCATTATTTTAAAAATTGAGGACCATGAAAATTATACGTACATGCCTGAGAGTTCTATTTTTATATATTAACTTCAGAATATTATAAGTAAACAAAAATGAGCCAATGTTCAAAGAGGAGTTTCTTATCTTTGAAGATTAGTAGATTTTATTAATTCACAGCAAAGACATGAACCCATTTTTGATCTTTCATTCCTGGCTATTTATTATACCATGCTATACTGCTTTCCTAATTTAAAACGCTTTTTGAAAGTTTGGGTAATTTTAGTTCATTTCACAGAAGAAAATATGCATATATTAACATACCCCACCTCTCTCAGCACGAGGGCTGACGATGCATTCCGTGGCCTCTGTACATGGGCTGATTGCCTGCCAAGGCTGTAAATGAGGTTCAATTTGGATAACGTGGGCCACTGGTCAGGACAACCTGCTCTGCTCAGTGAGGTGAGGGCCACCCAGCATGGCTGGCTAGAGGGCCAGAGAGAGGTTGTGATTCATTTCTGCCCCGGACACCCACCTGGCTGGCCTGGTGCAAGGACTGTGTGACCAGGGGAAAGTGAGAGGCTGCAGGCACCCTGCCTCTGAGGTGAAGCTCAGGAGTAATAGTGAGAAGAGGGGTGAGAGTAGCAGCTGCTGAGGTTGATATTTATATAATGACTGTGTTCAAGGCAGGAAGTGAAACATTCTGCTGAGGCACTTTCCTTCCCTGACCTCGCTGCCCACCAGAATCTCCAAAGAGGTGACATGGGGAGAGCCTCAGCACGTTACACCCAACCACATGCAGAGATACGCCAGGCTCCAGGCTGTCACTGGGATGTCGGAGCCAAGGCTCTGCCTGCTGGGTCCCACAGGCCCCACTCTCCTGGTATTCTCAACCTCAGCCCCTTCTTTCTCTTCATCTTTTTCTCATGAGGAGAGCAGTTCTGACCCTGCAACTCTGCAGGAATGCCGAGGATACAGGAGATTATATCTAGAAAACACAGGACCAATCATGCATTGCTGTGGAATTAGCATTAAGCTTTTTATTACATTTCTATGACCATTTCCAACACCATCACCTGTGGTGTTTGTGGACGGTGGTTCCCTGACTTTTCTACCTGCCTGAAGCAAACTTTCTACCTCACTCTGCTCCTGTCCTTTCAAGTATCAATACCTTTTCAGACTGCCTCAGGCTTCAGAGTAAATATCCCGATCGGGGCCCACTTTCCATCTTTCTTACGCCCAGACTTAGAAATTCTATTCTTAAGCCTTTCTTAAAAAGGCATTTTACTATGGGTAGTGTAGCATCTAGACAGGCCTGCACAGCCTGCTTCCCATCTTAGTACTGGGGACTAATTGAATCATGAAGTGTTCACAGCTAGAAAGGACCTTAAAACTGACCTAGTCCCCCGGTTCCCAGTGAGTGAAGCACCAGTAGCGAGGAGCTTGTTAGCACTGCAGAATCTGAGGCTCCACTCCAGACTCGCAAAATCAGGATCCGTGTTTTTAGCAAGACCACTGGATAATTCACACTATGTTACATTTTGAGAAGCCCTTGAGCCAAAGGTGCTCATTAGCAGGTGAAGGAAATACAGGCTCAAAAAGAAAGTTATACCTGCCCAAGGTTACCAAGCAATAGAATGCCACCAGGATGGACTTAGACTAATTCATGTCCTTTTCTTCTGTACAAGGTCTGAATGAAGATACAGTTCCAGTGCCAGCACTATGAAATGAGCAGAACAATCCTCTTCCCCCTTTGATTTTTTTCTCTAAATTTCATTAATGAGTATTTTTGCAATTTAGTCGACTAATAGAAAATCAATACAAATGATTTTCCATCGTCTCCTTGGAGCTCTTGTCTCATCTAAGTTGCCATTCTAGTTGCTGAGCTCCACAGAATCCAGAGTGCTAAGTTTAAAAGTGTTCAATTCACCTAGAGTTTTTTGAAGGGTAGCCTCTGAGTGGTGGCGAGAGAAGGGAGATGTGCTATCAGATGTTTCACTGCCTCAGGCTTGCCCCTCAAGAACCTTGCCAGGAAGAACTATGAATGACAGCATATTTTAGAATCACAAAATGACAAAACTGGAGAAGACATTAGAGATCATCTCATCTAACCTGTTTAAGTCTCAGATGAGGATGCTGAGCTATGGAGAGAAATGACTTGCTTGGGTTTATCCACCAAATTTGTAACATATTTGAGGGAAAAGATTATATCTCTTGCTGTTCCACTCAGGGCTCTTTGCAATGTACTCCCATCCCCTCCTCTGCCAAGTGCAATGTACAAATTAAATAAACAAATCACCTCAGCCAGATGGCATTTACCCCAGAATCCTGGAATAAGTCATGTGTAGAATTGTGGAGCTCTTGTCCAGAAGGCACATCCCATCATTATAAATGGCCACTGTAAACTGTCAATGGGTTTTCAATCCCCATGAAGGGCTACCTGGAAAGTATAAGCTACTAAATCTCACTGCCATGTCTGGAAGTTATAATAAGGAGTGGGATCATGGAAATGTAACAAACATAACTTATTATTGTTTAAAAAAGAAGACTTTTATAAGCCAATGTTCTCTAGGAAGCTAGGGCTAGGGTCTAAGTGGGGGACTACTGAAAAACACTTTTAATTTTTCATAGATTTAAGATTTATGTGACTGGAGTTTTATATCAAAGAGAAGCTTCAATCTAAAATTGGTTGGCACAGTGCTATGTCATCTTTCACCAGGGTTGTGGAAATAATATGGTAATATTTTTGCAATCTCCTTAAAAAGAGAATATTTACAAAGAGATAGCCAGAAATCAGAAAGCACCACGATTTTAATAAAAAGACATGGAAGAAATACAAAGTTGTGAGCCCTCCACTTTTGCAAACTGAACATCTCTACTTATGATGGTGCCTCATTTTAAAACTACCCGAATGGTTTCATCACTAATGTTTCATCAGATGCTCAAGGTGCCCTGTGAGGTAAGCAGAGACAGGCCTACCGTTCCTGTTTGAGACAAGAGACCTAGCTTTGGGGGGCAGAATATCTTTCCAAAATTTATAACACTTGAATCTCAGTTGGACTTCAAATCCAATGCTCTTCCCATAACAATGTTGGTTCTAGGTAAAAAAAATACCGCAACAAGTAACAACTTCTATCTTCCCACCTCTGTAGAAGTTATAGTGAAGCTGGACAACAACTCTGACATAGCAAAGAACAAAAGTAATTGTAGGGAACCTGCTGTGTGTGACCAGGAGCTGTATTAGATGCTGTAGACCAGGAGTTGCATTAGATGTTGTAGACCAGGAGCTGTGATAGATGCATGTTATCTTTCCTTTTTGCATACTAGGTAACTGAGCAAGGTTGAACAGCTTGCTCATGGTCATAAAGCTACAAATTGATGGATTTAGGATCTGAATCTTTAGTCTACTTGGGTTCAAAGCCTGTGTTTCTAGGTCAGTTATTTCTATTACCTCAATATGATAGCTGAGGAAGTGGAATTAGAGATGTTAATGAACCAAAATTGTAGAGCAAATAAATCACAGAGAAAGGATTCAAACTGAAGTTTCTTGATTTTAAGTCTCAGGAGAATGAGGGAGAAAGTGAAACAACTGAGCTTCAGTTGGGCAAATATAAAGCAGTACTGTTGATAAAACATACTCCATCTCTATTTATAAAACGATGGACTAATGCAGCACGCAGCTCAGGAAATGCACTTAAATTGATTTCATTTCACTTCCATAATCAAGTATTGGGTACCAAGTATCATGCAGGCCACTTGCATGGATCTTCTCTTTTCTGAGTGTCTTAGTGACTTTTTGGAATACTGTTTTCCCCATTTTATGAAGGAAAATGAGTGACTTGTCTAAGGTAGCCCAGCTAATAGTGGCTGGGCAGAAACTGCAGTCAGCTCTGACAAATCTGAACTCCAGTGGGAGACACTCCTGGGAACATTGGGTTTCATCAGAAGAGTATGGACACCAAATAGAAAAGCGTTACCATACATTCAAATGAAAGCCATGTGTGGGATTGGGGAAAACATGGCAATTCTACTCACGGACCTTCAAGAAAAACTCAGAGGTTCTGGGGAAATGACAGAGAACTATTCAAATCACCAATGTGATGGAGCTTATTGGTATAAAGATAGACTTAATGAAATTAGATTTCCTCAATCAAAAAAGAGAAGATTGAGAGGAGATACAACAATGTTTGCTAGAACAGAACAACATATTTAATCAGCAAATCTCAGAAAAACAAAACTATCCCAACCTCACCTTACCCCAAAGTTTGCAAGAGTTAAATTTAGAGCCAGTGAAAGGGAGTACTACTTTACATAGTACATAGTAAACTTACTAAGCCTAAGAAATAGTAACTGGCTGGAACTGCAGGTGCACAAATGGGTTTCAAAGGCAATTATTTAAGTGCCATATTCATAAATTCCACATGGGTTTCTTAAGGATATATGAGACCTTAAAGGTCCCTTCACCTAACCTACTGCCTCATGGGTGTTCACATACTTACCTCCAATGGCAAGGAGCTCACATTCTCTTATAGCAGATCATTCCAACTATTGACATCTCTGCATGTCAAAAAGATTTTTTCTTAGGTTTAAACAAAACTTATTTCCATTTAGTACATCAATTGTGGTTCTATGTCTGCCTTTGAGTGTCCACACAACAAAATCTAAAGGCTTCCTTTCTACCTTCCAACAGATGTTTAAATATAGCTATTACTCCTATTGGCTGAAGTCAATGTCCTGAACAGAGTCGTATTTAGATAGCAATCACTTAGGTGAACTTTCAAAATTCTAAAAGAAGAGTATAGTGTGGCATTTCCAGCTTTGAGATGGCTAAAGAGACAAGTATTGGACTGGAACCAGGAGACCTGAGTTCTATCAGGTTCTATGAATTTTTAGACGAAGTCCACAGTATCTACTCTTGATCAGCAGGTGGTTATTGAGGGGTAGGGACCCCACATTTCTGGACCAGTTTCTGAGGTGTGTTTTTTTACACATCCCTTGCACCTTACACGTCAGAAACACTTTTCAATTTCTTTTTGGATAACTTTATTTTCGTGTTGAGCAGGCAATTTATACTGAGTATGTCCAATACCAAATTCATGGCCCACCCCCACATACACTACTTTTTGTTTGATTTGATACACTTATAATTGCAAAATTATTATCAAGATAGCATAAACTAATACCTGTACCATGTCACACAATTACTATTTCTTTTTTGTGATAAGAACATTTAAGATCTATGCTCTTAGCAACTTTCAAGTATATATACAGTATTATTAACTGTAACTACTCTGTTTTACATGAGATCCTCAGAACTTACAAGTAGGAGTCTGTCCTCTTTGACCAAGCTGTTCCCTATTCTCACCCCCAGGCCATTGTAACCACATTCTGGTGTCTGCTTTTATGAGTTTAGCTTTGAAAAATTCCAGGTAAAAGTGAAATGATACAGTATTTGTCTTTCTCTATCAGACTTACTTTGCTTAGCATGATTCCAGCAAGATCCATCCATGTTGTCACAAATGGCATAATTTATTTCTTTCTAGTGACTGAAAAATATACCATTGTGTGTGTGTGCGTGTGGAATATATATATATATATATATATATATATATATATATATCCCCATCTACATCTTCTTTACCTATACTTTCATATCTTGGCTATTGTGAATAATAAACCATGTTTTTCTTAACTGTAAGATAAACGTGTCAAACAAAATAGTGTTTATTCTCCCTTCTGTCCTCAATTCTCTGGCCAGGACTTAGTTAACCAGCAGTCATTCTGAGACCCAAATCCACTTCTAAAACTCCCTTCAATATACCTTCAGTGGAAGGGAGTTTTACTAGTCCCTTATGATAGACCAAAACAAGTGGGTGGAAATTTCACTGATCATGATTATTGGTCACTTACGCCTCTACCCCCATTCCCTGTGAAAGCAGTTCATCTAAGGATAGAGAAGATTTCACAGATTCTTGTTCATTTTTAGCTAAGCTGGTTACTAATATCCAGAGAAAAGTTAATAAGTAGAAAGCAAGCAACTAACAAAAAGAACAGTTAGAAATTTAATTTCAGATCTTGAAACTGATACAAGGGCCATTCAATAGAAAAGTTTAGGGCCAATGACCTGATCTTGTCCCTACATGAATGGGAGTCACAAGAGCAAAGGGATTTTCTGTCTGTGAAAACCCAGTGAGGACAAACAAAATATAGGAGGTTCTCCAAGCAGCTGTGCTGAAGAAGATTACATTAGCTAAAGGGTCAGTGCTTTTAGGTGTCCAGAGATCCCCGAGGTCTCCCAACTGGTGAATGACACAACTAAAACTGGAACAGCTCTCCCAGCACCCAGTGGTATGAGAGTTCTTACTTTAACTTATTAAGCAGCTACTGCCTGCCAAGCACTGTGCTAAGCTCATTAACACATGTTATCACCTTTAATTTCTATTATAATATAAACTCTGAGGGTGCAGGGATATCAGCTCTCTTGTTTATGATTTTAACTCAGCCTCAACAACATCACCTGGCACCTAATAGGGGCTCAATAAATATATGTTAAAGGATTTTAAATAAATAGGTTAAGAAATTATTAATATTATCAATATTAATAAGTTATTACTATCACCATTTAATTTTTTAAATAGTAGTTATTAGTAAGGTTATGTTTTTCTATATTTTTAAGTTACCTTTTATTGTGAATGCTATTATAGCTTTTCCCCTTTTGCCTCCCTCTACCCAGCCCCACTCCCCACCCCCTCAGGCAATCCCCACACCGTTGTCCATGTCTGTGGGTCATGCATGTATGTTCTTTGGCTACTCTATTCCCTATGCCGCACTTTCCATCCCCATGCTTACCCTTTAACTACCAATGTGTACTTCTTAATCCATTCACCTTTTTCACCCATCCACCTGAGCCCCCTCTCATCTGGCCCCAATACAATGTTTTCTGTATCTATGATCTTGTTTCTGTTCTGCTTGTTTGTTGAGTTTTTATATGTATTTATTGCTATTTTATTGTTCATATTTTTATCTTCTTAAATAAGACTCTCTAAAATTATTATCCCTATTTTAAAGATGAGGAAATTGAGGCTCAGAGAGGTAACCTGACTTGACAAAAACTAAAACATGTTAGGACACAAAGGCAGAGCTGGCCTTTGAAGGCCAGGTTGTCCAGGTTCACGCCTGCTCTTCTCAGCAGCGCAGCTGCCTCTCAGCTTAATTACCTGACACCTAAAATAAAGCTGGGTTTAATCTATTTGAAACAGAAAGTAGAATTTGTTAAACAAGTATAAATTTCTTATTGCTCATCATTTTGCCATTCAAAACCTTCTGATGTAATTGGTGACTGTAAATTTTCTGCCCATGAAAGCACCGTTGAAGAGACTTAAAAGGATTCCACTAAACTTAAACACAAACAAAAACAGCTTGCAAATTCTGTGGAGATTGTGAATGTTTTCTTACGGAGGACATATTCCACCCAGACTCCTTGTGGCTGTGAGAGAATGGTGGTTTGGAACATGAGTGGAGTGAAGACAGAAGCTGACCTGCAGAAGCAGATGGTTGGTCAGAAGCAAGTGCCAGTGTGTTGTGGGGAGCCCAGAGCTCTCCCCACCAAAACATTTTCCTTGTCTGTTCCTCTTCTCCAACCCAGTCTTGCAAGGGGACGGGATGCAGCAAGCGCTAGCCCTCAGGTAACAGGATGAGGGTTCTAGCCAAGGTTCCGACAGTCACTAACCAGGGAACTGTGGATAATCATATTGCCATCCTTGACTTCAGTTGCCACATGTGTGAAATAAAGGAGTTAGCTAAAATGGCAGCTGGGCCTTTTCCTCTCTGACAATCTCTACCATTACATTATTCCCTCTTTTCGTCCACCCAGCCCCAGACAGTGCGGGCTGGGGAGACCAGGCGGCTTCGGGGACTCCCCACCACTGTGGCTGCAGGAGCCTCTCTGTGCAGCTGCACAGCCACAGCTGCCTCGCCCTGCACTGCTGACCACTCCTATTTATCTATGCAGATGAGGCTATGAATAAACAAGGTCTTTCAAAGAGTGAAAAGGTCTTCCTTCTTCACGTTCTTTTCAGCCTTTCACTTTTCCGTGAGCCAAGAGCAGGCAAGATGCAACTTTCTTTCCAAACCTTTCTCCCTTAGCGGCTCAGTCCCGCATTTCTTGTGCACAGGTAGGACCAGATTTGAATAAGAAAAAATTAGTTTTTGTTTATCAGTAGTGTTCTCTACTTTATAGTTTGGTTTAGCCTTCTTATTCACCACATGCATGCATACCTACCTGCACAGAGACACATGCAAAAACAGTGTGGGTTTTTTCAGTCATTCTAAAGCATAAACACTGGTTGGTCAATATCCATTTGTTTTGGGAGTGGGGAAAGGACCAGCACTGTTGCCTAACTGTGTGTTACAGTCATAGTCTGCACTACTTTGACCCAGACAGGCTTGTCTGCCTTGGACAAGCTCCTGACTTTAACTCATACCACATCTCCTCATACACAACTTCTGGAGACCAGTAGAAATCTGGCCCATTCTTGAAGCCTCTGCTTCTCAGACATGTTCTCACTATGTCTTTCTTCATCTTGTCCCTGCCTTCCCCTTTTCTTACTTAAAATTAAGTAAGAAAATTACTTAATTACTTGTTGCCTCTTCCATTGTTCCATGGTACGTGTTTCACACATTCTTACATATGTGTACACATTTGATGGAATGCCTTGTCACAATGATTTGGAACCAAGTCATCTTTTCCCAAATAGATCAAACTTTTGGGGAGCAATGGCTGTCTTGCCCATGTTAATATTCCTCACAGGCCTGATTCAAGGTAGATACTAAATATAGATAAATTCAATAATTCTTGATGCTCATGACTATGTCAGGCACTCTTTCTTATAGTTTCCACTGTGGGGAAGAGATAGGGGGACATTTAAGGGTTAAGTGGAAGCCTTATGATTCATCTGGTCCCACCCAAAGATGGCACTTCCAACTTCTGTCGACAGTTCCTGTTACTAGGCATCACACAAACACTGTCTTTTCCCTCTTGCCTACCTTCCTGGTCCCCTGGGTTGCACCCCAGTGCCAGGCTCTTTTCGTTTGATCCACCTTCCTTTGAATGTATTTATTTGCATTTCTGTCCAAACGTGCCTCAAAATGACATTGTCAGTTTAATTTTGGTTTTACAGTTAACTTTATTTGAAGCTCAAATGTGTGCACTCTTCTGTGTCCTGTCCCAACAAGCACTCATTCACTTATGTCTTTACTAACTCATCAAATCACTAAACAGCAACCCAGACATGGAGGGGTTCAAACTTGAAAGTGATCCTTTTCCTGACTACAAGGTGATCCCAGTCTAGCAGGGGAGCTAAGTCATGCGCAGACATCATTACAATACCAGGGAGGTGGCAATAAAAGCCCTAAAGAGGAGACAGAACCATTAGGTGTTACATATACTCAGAGGTATGCTCAGTCACCCTGGAGAGTGGAGAGGTAGGACCAGGAAAGATGTCAGAGGGGAGGTGACATTGAAGTGGACCTCCAAGAGTGAAGCTGGATTTGCACTTACAGGGAGAGCTGGGAGGAAGGGGAAAAACTCTAGCAAAGCCCAGAAATGGAAAAGTACATGACCAGGAAGAGTGACTAGTTCACCCAGCTGCAGGGCTGCATGCTCAGATGAAGCACTGAGGAATATGGCTCAACAGGTAGGTTGGGATCCATGTGGGGGTGGATGGGAGCAGGAGAGGCTGGAGTAACCAGACCAGTTGAGAGGCATTTGAAATTGCCTGGGTGAGAAATGAGAGGATGGTGGCAGTGAAAACAGAGGGAAGGAATGGGTGTGAGGAACGTTTCAACAGAGATGCTGAAATTCCTTCAAATCTCCTTGACTAATTCTCAACTCTTACAATTTTCATTGCAGGCACCATACTACCTTCCCTGCCCCCTCCTTGGAAGCTTATCTTTTTATCTTCCAGGTGCGTGACTTTCTGCCTAATTACTTGTCTTCAACCCATCAGAGCAGTTCAACCATGCTGTTCAAAAGTCTCACTGTCATACTTGGCCTGAGTTGCTCCCTAGTGCTGTCTCTGTCCTTAGCAATCTTCATCTGTGTACTTGGAGAACAACAACTCTAAATCTTCTCTTGTTCTGTGCCCTCAGAACAAGGTTCATTTAGAACAAAAAACCTGGACAAGGACATTAGCACAGGATGTGGCAAGAAATGCCAGAGTGGGCAGAGCAGCCTTCATTGGACTTCATCTCATGTACGCACCCTTGACTCAGCTCCACCTCATCCCTCTCTTACTGCAAAGTCGAGCAAAGACTAAGATGACATAGGCTAGGTGGGGGGTGGGGAAGAGATAAGGAGACACCAGGAGGAACTCATTTTGGCCCAGGAGACCAACCCAGCAATACAACCACCACAGTCCTGGGAGTCACTGGCAGAGAAAATCAGAAATGGGATTGCAAAGGCATAGCTTTGCCTCTAATGAGCAAAGTAAGCTTGGGTTCCTTTCTCTCTATGAGCCTCAGTTTTGAGGTCTATAAAATAAGGATTATGATATCTACGTTGTCTGCCTCCATTGAGCTGGTTGTAAAACTAGAATAAGGTAAGTGAGTATGTATCTCTCTGAGTATGTAAAACACTATTCATAAGCTTATTCTCATTCAACTCAGACCCCACTTCTTAGGACAGGTAGACATGCAGAGAAGAAAGAGAAATGTAGATTCCTAAAGAACAGAGACGGCGGGGTCCCTGTTTTCCACAACAGATCTAAGGTGATCGGTGGTATGAAGCTTCTAGTCCAGGCACCTCATCTGACAGATGAGGAAACTGAGGTAGAACAGAAGGCAATGAATGGTTTATGATCACAAAGTGAGTTCAGAGGAAAAGCACAGGTCCTGAGGATTTCAGGCCAGTTGTTTTCCCCACCCTCTATTTCCGGGTCCCCAAACTAAACCCCTAGTGGAGACCACTGGTCCAGAGGCTGTACTTTCTTACCTGCTAAATCATTAGTGAAGAGTTAGATCATTGGAATAAGGAAGAACTTAGTATAAGCTGGATCAGATCCCCCCTTTTTTTTACCATTGTATTTACAATTCTGAATAAGCGTTTTCTAATATCCAGAGCATTCGCATCCTGAAAAAAAAAAAGAACTCAGTTCCAAATTTGGTATTGCCTATCAAACTTCTATCTTCTTCCTCAAGCATTAGTGGGCAATAGGACAGAAGAAAAAAGGCAGATTTTTTTCTACTTGCTGGGGCTTTGAGGTACCAACACTCCATTAAATATTTTACATCTACCTTATTTCATCTTCCTAACAACCCTAATGGTAAATAATCTCAGTATCCTCATTTTGGGGTAAAAACAATAATAACAACAACAAACAACAATAGCTCCATCACTCAGATAACTCAAGTATCTTAAGTCACAAGCTCATGTCAGGTTTGTGACTAAAACCTCTATAAACCACAGGGAGATTTTTGTTTGGGAGCTGTAGCTCCTGCTCCAAATCTTTTCAACATGGGCCCCTACAAAGAATCATGATTGTCCAATAACATGCTCCTTTCACCCAGGAGAGTCTGTGAAATACAGACTCTCTTTCTGCTTCATCCGCTAGTTCATGTCTTCTGGTTCATCCACTATTACAGAAGCATTTTCTGAGGCTGGCATTGTGCTGGAGCCAATGGTTAAACACATCCCTGCAGTAAAGATTTTAAAGGCTGGTAAAAGCATATGGTGGTGGGAGACATATTGTGTCTCTCTTCTGTCACCAGAGAAGGACAATCATGTTACCAAAGAGAGCCACAGATGTGTGTCTGGGGGTATGGAGGTGGCAGAGTGAAGAAGGGAACACGTCCATACAACGAGAGGGGCAGTGTGTTGAGGGTGGATGGTCCGAGTTGAGGGTAGGATGCAGGATAAGAAGAGGTGAGAATTCAGGCCAGAAGGTCTGGGGCTGATGTTAGAAGCACTCTGAGGCCATGCTAAGGTGGCTGTTTCTCCCCAGAATGCCAGTGCCAAATCAGCCCAGATGTAGGTGGTGCCCTTGTGTCACTTCTTAGAGCCTTAGTTTCCCCTTCTGTAAAATGGAAGCCATGAACAGCACCTAGTAGAGTCCTGTGTGAAGGTGGGGCAGGGGGAAGCAATAGCAGAATGCGGTGAGCTCCTTCAGGGTAGAATGTGAAGGGAATGCAAATCACAGATATTTATAGTTGCAACAAAGTGAGACTGAAAAGACATTGCTGCTGGCCGCCAAACACTCCCTCTGGAAATCCTGAAAACCTGCTGCCATGGGGCTGTGCCCAGATCCCAGCTGGAAGCAGACTTATCTCTTCACAGCTCCTGCCAGGCTGTTCTTCATACAATAAACACTAAGCACCCAGCATAATTCCACCTACAAAGAAGGAACCCCCGCACCCTTCTGCCCTGGCCTTTCAAACAACCAAGCTGAGTCCTAAATTCCCAGGTCATGACAAGCTTCTTTTTTCATCTTCAGTGCCTCAAGAGATAGCCTTGTCAAGTCTAGACCCTCTGAGAGGGCTTGAGAATCAATCTGATGTCCCACTGGTCTCCTTAACACAGCCCTTCACTTACAGAGACTCCATCATTCTAGGCTTGTGCTAGGTATCAAAAAGCTAAGGGGAAAAGCAGAGGTATGGGGGCCCTGGCCCCTGAAAGAGTAACAGGGAGCAGGGTCCTAATATCAGCAGAATTTCTTTTTTCTACCAGAGGAAATGAAAGACCACTTGGATTTCAACCTTTAAATTTTCTTTTTTTACTGCAAATGGAACCTTTTTTTCAAATGTTATATCTTATGGGACCTCATATGGACAGCACTATTAGTGACCCCTCAGGTACTTCAGAGGGATTCTAGAGCAATGTTAATTGAACTCTAATGTGCATACTGGGTCTGGTTAAAATGCAGATTCTGATTTATTAGAGGTCTGGGGTGGGGCTTGAAGTTCTGCATTTCTGACAATCTCCTGGTTGATACAGATGCTGGCAATCCATGGACCACACTAAGTAGCAAGGGTCCAGAGCTCTAAGGATGATTATTTGAAAACCATTGATTCTTAGGATAGAGAAACTGTGAGCATCACCACTCCCTATCCCCAGAGATGTTAAAACAAGGCTTCTGGATTAGATTCTCCTCTTTCAAACTGAAGTCAGCTTCTTCAATCAAGTCCACACCAACATCCTCAGATTACCTCCTTTCTACTTTCCCCTTAGCTGTAGCTGTCTATTATCTCCACAAGGTAGTCTGGGAAAATTCCTAAGAGGCTTAGCCCTGATGAAGAGTTTAAGGCCTAGCCTTCACTCTAGCAGAAAAGTATAAGCAGTTCAGGAAAATTGTCTCCACCTTCATCTGCCACCCAAACACAAAAAAAGAGAGACAGAGAGACAGAGAAATAAAGCCTATTTCCCACTGACTCTTGAAAAGGATGGTCTTTTGACAGCCATCTTCTCCCTGCCCTCTCCCAACCCCAGATGACGAAGGATAGAAGTCATTTTCCTCACACATACTCCCTGTCCATCAGAACCCCCCCTTAAGGACTGAGATGCTCCCACTGAGGTCGAAGGTATTTTTAGCTATGCTCATGTGGCCCATGCTTGGCCAAGCCTCCCTGGATGTTAATCTTGGATTCTGCAAATGCCAGGTCTTCTAATCCAGGAGGTACAGAAGTGACAGGGAAATCTGAGTGCAATGGAAAATGCAGCACATGGCCTTATGAGGATTTTGTCCAATTTCCCTGTGTGATTAAAAACAACAACAGTTAACACCTAATGCTCAGAAATGCTCAGAAAATGCTTCATCATTTACAGAGTACTTTTGCTGACGTTGCCTCATTTGACCTTTTCAAGAGGCTCATGGGAAAGGCAAGGTAAAAAAATATTCTTATTTCTATTTAATGGAAGGGCCAGGTAGATTGGTAAAACAACAGAGCTAGTAAGTGTCAAACCTGGGTCTTTGGTTTCCAGGTTCAAACTCCATGCCCTTCACCATACCTACATGAAACTCCAACTTTTTGTTTCTTCCTCAGGCTTGGTTTTATTTTTTTGGTTAAACATTGCAAGAATCAATGTCATCAGATCTTCATGTTAAAAGCCTGGGATTATAGATGCTTTTAAGAAGTGGAAGACTATAGACAAGGCAGCGCAGATCAGTCATGGTCATGGGAGAAGGCAGAGGACACACTCAAAAGAGAGTGACCAAAGAGAGATTAATTAAAGTATAATTTACAAAGGCATGGGCAGGGTTAAGAAAAACTGAGATGGTGATGTACCTTAAGGCTAAGGACAACTGGGAACTGTTACCAGTCCTTAGCAAGAATTGGCTAAGGGAGAAGCAGATACCAGAATTTAGTGACTGTAAGCTAGTAGAGGGCTAACTGGAGTTGTGCTCTTTGACAGAGCCCTGTGGCCATTGCCAATTTACAGCCATCAAAGAGGGGACTAGGGGAAGAAATATTTTCACTTCTCCCACCGTCCAATCACCTATTAGTGCTAGAATGAATCTAACCAGAAGCCAGAGGAGAGGGAACCTACTGGTCTCTATTAAGGTTAACCTCCTGGAGAGATGAAAAGAGAAGGATGGAAAGTGAACGGTCAAACAGAACATCCAACACATAATTGCTGGTTGCTACCATAGCCAAGAAATTGGTGGAACAGGACATGGCACTGAGTCTAAGTGGCTGAAATTTGAGTGGGAAGTGGTAGCCCTGTCTTCCCAGAGTGTAGTCACCCTAGAGCCCAGCTGCATCACCCTGGGAGCCAATTTGGCCCTAGATCTCAGGGGAGCACACACACATACACACACACAAACAGACCAAAGGTGACCGGGTTAACCACACAGGCAAAGTAGGCTATCCTGGAGTATGGGTTTAAATCCCAGTTTTTCCATGTTGCTGCATGTGACCCTGGACAATTCATTTCATCTGAGTCTCTGTATCTTTGTCTGTGAAATAAATATAATAATAACCCCTGTACTGCCTGGCTCAGGACAGGCAGCACTTACATACTGAGGAGCCACATAAGAATGCCATATCAGGAAGCCAGGTAAGAATGCCGTGGATTCCAGACTGGCTGGACCACCAACATCTCACTTGCTGTCTGTAAAGCACAGCTCCTAATACCTATATTTGGGGGAGGTTAAAGTTGAAGAAGCCCTGGAATCATCTGGTCAACCTTCTCATATAAAAAGAAGAAACTGAGAAAAAGGTCCCATAGTTAATGGCAGAGCTGGGGCCACACAGGTCTCCTCTCACAGTCCCATGGTGCCCCTCTTACCTGCCTTTGCACATGACAGTCAAATGAGAGAGAAGACAACCACCATTGTATTGGTGGTGGTTGTGATTATAATTAATAAAAATTTCCCCTGCAAACCTATCACAGGGCTGAAAAGTCCCATATTAACTATGACTTCAAGGGCATAGTAAAGTGTAAATATTTTACCAGAGCCAAGAACATAAATATCCGAGAGCTCTGCAGTAAGTGTGTGTGTTCATCAGAGTAGCTGGGAATTATAGACAATAGTATAAATGGAGTTGCTTAACAGTGTAGCTGGAGCTGCCAAGCCAGAGGAACTGCTTTGCATGTTTTATGCCTCAAATCTTTGGAATGTTAAAACAGGGGCTGAGCAACCTGAGGCCTTACAAAAGAATATTTTGGAAAGATAACAAAAAAGCAGTCATTATGACTATTGGACTGAAAATGTAAAACATTGTTTAGAATTAACGTCACTATGTTATGTTATCTGCACCAGTAGAAATGCCTTCTTTCTATTGATGTAATTGTTCCCTATTCCCTTCTCCTAAAAACCCATTGCCTTTGTCTCTTAATTGGAACATTATTTGGGCTTCTGCTTGAACTAATGATTCTCCAGTAGCTATTGTTATTGATTTCAAATAAATGCTTATTTACCCCTGACTTTGAAAGGACTTTTTGTTTTTATGTTAATGGGATAAACGTCACTACTAGCAGAGGACAGGATCCTGAGGGCACAGGACACAGGACAGGTAAGTAAGTTGTCAGAGACAGTGGGTGGCAGGAAAGACCAAAGCTTGATATGCTCCCTATGAAGAAAGAGAAGCTTGGGCAAGGACATACAAGGTTTGGGGCTTGGTCCCAACCCTACATGGATAGAGGATAAATTGGATACAGGAGGGAAGCCAGCAAAAGGAGGCTGATGCGCTTGCCAAGGCTTCCCTGAGGGCTGGTGGAATCAGGCCCTCTGTTCTCAAGGCCCTTCTTTAGCAGCCAGATGCTATGGGACAGACTTTAGCAGACACTTCCATACGCGGACTTCTCAATGAAGAGTCTATTACAAGGAGATCACATGTCACATTGCAGCTTTGAACCTCAAAGCAACAATCTTAACCTTTAAAAGCTGAAGATCTCTAGCTTTCAGTCTGTTTGGACCAGCTAACTCTCCACCGAGCTAATTCTGTTCTGCTTCTCTCATATGTCCCACTACTTCAACTGCACCAGTTTTGTTAGTTTGTCCATGCATTTATTCAACAAACATTCACTGAGTACCAACTACATGCCAGGCACAATGCTCATCACCAGGTACATAGAGGTGAATTTTCAGAGGAGTTGAATGGAAGCTAGTTCACTGAAAACAAACATCTTAGCAAATACTGGCTCAATCCAGAGCCAATGCTGAGCAAAGCCATTTAATGCTCCTGGAAGGGCCATTTTCACCACAAATACCCTAAATAGAATTGTACATAGTACATCCAGAGAACCCAACACTCTCTCTCTAAAGACAGATGGAAGTGGAGAGCATTATGCTAAGTGAAATAAGCCAGGTAGTGAAAGACAAATACCATATGACCTCACCTATAATCTAATCAAGAAAACAAACAAGGAAGAAAATATAACCAGGGACGTTGAAATAAAGAACAAACTGACAGTAACCAGAGGGGAGTGTGGAGGGAATAATGGGGGGAAAAGGGGAAGGACATCAAAAATATGTATAAATGACCCATGGACAAAGGCAAAGAGGGG
This sequence comes from Artibeus jamaicensis, assembly GCF_021234435.1. Classification (NCBI taxonomy): domain Eukaryota; kingdom Metazoa; phylum Chordata; class Mammalia; order Chiroptera; family Phyllostomidae; genus Artibeus; species Artibeus jamaicensis. The sequence goes on along the minus strand of NW_026522046.1, from coordinate 3,174,589 downwards.
TATGATTGAGTGGTGTGGGGAAAAGTGCTGATAAGAAAATGGAAGCAATTGTATTCGAACACAATAAAAAATGATTAAAAACCAATATGAGAACACATTTAAGAAAAGACACAAATAGTACAATGTTGTGTCTCAGAACATCGGAGGTAGTTAGGCAACGTGGGAACCATCCCGGTCTACTGCTTCGTGTATGACCTCGGGAAAGTTTCTTTCACCTCTCTGAGCCTTCTTTTCTTCCTCTGGGTAATAGCAATAATTATAGCACCTCCCTCTTGGAATGACCATAAGAACAATTTACATACATACATGTCAAGGTCTGAGGACAATTTCCAACAGGCTGAGTACTCAACAGATATTCTCTGCTATAATAGGTAAACTGAGGCCAAGGTGGGAAGTGATTTATCTGATGCCTCTTATTCAGTTAGGGGCAGATCCAGGATGGGAACTTAAATGTCTCAATACCAGGCCAATGTTCTTTCCATGCAACCTACTACCTGCCCACTGGGAAATCCACAATGTGATTTTAGCCATATCCCATTTGAATGTTTAAACACACTAGGAAATTTGAGATTGTACTACCATACAGAGCCTTTCTCATTTGGGCCACTAAAAGGGTTATATTTCTTCTACTCAAGTAACCCCATTGCCAACAACCAATCATCTTGCTCACCCTCCTTGCTAAGGAAACTGAAGCCTCTGGCCTACCTCCATGGCCAACACTCAAGGCCAAGTATTTCCTCTCATCCTTATCTTGCTGAATCACTGTACCCCTGGAGCCCAAATCTTTACGGTTACTTCCTCATCTCATTTCTTTGCTTAGATTGAGCACTATTTTCACAATGCCATTGCCTAGAGGTTTGCAAACAGGTGCAGAATCTGTGGGTCCCTGATGTGAAGATATGGGGCTCCCCCGTGGGTCAGCACACCCACCCAATTCACAGCTGGGATGGTGGCAAGCCAATGCCAGAGCTCAGTGAAGTTAACAGACACTGGGTATTTGTGTCACATCAGAGCATATTTAACAGCCCACTGATTACTCACAGCCTAAGCCCTACCCACTTACTGATTCCACTGAATCACAAAGTGTTAGAGCTTAGTGCAACTTTAGTAATGATTTGCTCTAATCTCTCTCTCTCTTCCTCTCTCCCTCCACCCTTCTTCCCTCTTTCTCTCTCTCTCTTTTGTAGGAACACTCTATTCTAGAATCTTGAGTAAAGAGCAACAGAGTGTAAAGGTTCAGAGCTTGGACTCTTTAGCTAAACTGCCTGGGCTCAATCCTGTTTCTACTGATCACTGAGAGCCTCGTCCAACTTACTTCAAGTCACTATGCCTCAGTTTTCTCATCAGAAAAATGAGGTAAAGATACTTATAAGGATTGTTCTCAGAACTGAATAAGTTATCTTACCAAGTGCTTATAACAGTACCTGGCGTATAACAAGCACTATGTGTTTAAAATAAACAAACCAAGGCAGGAGACTGGCAATCACAGACTGGATTAAATGGTCTCTGGGGCTTTCCCCTCCCACTATCATGGTGATGGCACTCCTCGCTGGGAAAGTTAGGTCTGCAACTGCCACCCTGGGCTGCTCTCTGAGAAGTCAAAACAACTCTTGGGAAGTAACAAGCAGAGCTTGATCACACTGATTAAACTTACCTGAGGCAAAAACATCTGCAACCCTCACTTATGCCTCGGTCTCAGTCAAAGCTATTGCAGGAGGCTCTCGGGAGCTTGGGATTGGAGAATGTACCCACTGGCAGCGTCCTCGGGGCTTCTGTCGGACATCACTTCACTGAGGAGTCGCTGGGCACTTCTCCACTCGTGCTCCCTTTCTGCCTCCCTCTGATCCACCTCCTGTTTGGTCTCTTGAACGTGGCTGAGGACTCAAAGAATCCTGTCTGTTATTCCACCCAAGTATTTTCCTTCAAACCCTGATTTCATTAAAAGAACTCTGATTCATTTGGTTCTGCTGCTTCAGGGAGAAGAGAGTGATGGAGAACGAGGACAAACTGGATGTCTACAAAAGGATGTAATTAAAGAAATGCACTGCTTGCCAAAGATGAGGAAAGTGCCAGCCACCTCACTGGTGCTGGACATAAGACTTGAGCAACAGGAAAGCTTTCCAGACATCCACGGAACCAGAGTGCAGGCTGTCTTTCCACACCTCATTCTGTTTTCTATGCCTTTGATGCTGAGGGCAGGGATGGGTAGGACACCTGTTCAGACTCAGGTTGCTCCTCTCCTTCCCTCTGACATTGTAACTCAAGCCCTCATCACTCTCATCTTCTACTCCAGTCTCTCAGCCCACCCCTTTGCCTTTAGTCCTCCATGAAGTCCATGTGCACTTGCTGCTAAATTACCACTCCAAGAGCCAGCTTCTCATTGTGCCATTGTCCTGCTCCAACACTCCCAGTCTCCTAGCAGCCCCTAGGACAAAGTCAAACTCTTCACTGGTCCTCAAGTTGCACTAGTCTTATTGCCCATACCTCCCATACTCAATCAAAATTAGACTCTGCTTTTCCACCCCAAACTGTCATTCTTTGTCCTCCACTAAGAATACCTCACCTCCATGGAAACCGTGGGCTCTAATCATTTACTAGCTGGGTAACCTTGGGAAAGTTACTTTACCTCTCTGAGCTTCATGTTTTTTATCTAATGATGTTAAGAGAAGAGGACTTTACTGAAGAGAAATTAGGATAATAAACAAGGCTTAAGCACAGTATCATGAACATAGTAAGTGCTCAATAAAAGGAGACTATAATAATGATGATAATACTGATGATTAGTCTCTCTCAAGTCATCCCTTCCATACAGCTCTATTTCTCCTTCTTTTGAAGTCTCCCTGTGCTTGTAGCCACTTCCATATTCTTCATGTTGTTATAGTGGTTTTCTCAGTTATCCTTGTCTTCCTTTCTGGAAGCAGGGACTGTGACTGGCCCACCTGTGGCTCCTTTGTCTCCTCTAAAAATTGACCCTGGCATTTAGTAGGTGCTCAGTAAAGGTTTCTTTCATTGGGACCAGAAAAATTAAGTGGTGATCCTGAGCTACTCAGGAGTAATGGATCCCTCTTAAGAAATGAGACAGAACTGCTCACTGTGGACCCAGAGTGCATAGACACACAGCATGTCCTGGGCAGACAGAGGGACCAACTGGTCAGCTCTGTGAACTTTATCTTCACATTCCAATACCCTACTTCCCAAAGTCTGGACCAGGGCTATTCTCAGTCACCAGAAAGAATGAGGCAAAGGAGAAGTTAGTGCAAGAAAATGCTGCATTTGTACTCATCACTGAGAATCTGCTTGGGAAATAAGAAAAGGGAAGGAAAAAGATCCTATTTTTCTGAAACTTGAGAAAGAAAAATAGGAGTGGCAGTGGAATGATCTGTGCCTTATTCTCTCTCAAGCTCAGAGGGAAGATGCTGCCCTATATATGGAATTGATTAAAGACATTCTCCTCCTAGTTACATGGAACTCCACAGCTGGATGAGGGTGAACTTGTCCCTCATCCAGCTGTGACTGGGATATGGGGCCCCAGCTCTCTGAATTATCTGAACCACAAGCCTTGGTTGGCAGGCACACAGTTGTCTCTGCCCCAACTGACCTCATTTGAAATTCCTCATGTTGCTCTTATGAGCAGAGCTAAAGTCTGGTCACAAGGCTCAGACACTCTAGGTTGTAGGTCAGTTTACTGACAGTAGCTCTCCTCTCTGAATTCCAACCTGAAAAGATAAGCTGGCCTGTCCCATACCTCCCAGGAGTCTAGATCTGAAGGGAGGCCTAGGGATCATGCAGTCTAGTCTATCTCAGCCTCAGAGGCAGGGTCACATGACTAGAAAGTAATAGAGCCAGGCCTGGCTCTCAGTCCAGTACACTGTCCATGGCCCAAAAATGCTCCCACTGGCTATTTAATCCAAGGACACAACCCATGAAGAAAGGAGAAGGTTGTGAAATGCTTCTACTAGAAGCCCAGTGTTGGCTGCAAGCCCAGATAGTTCTCTCCCAACCCTTCTAACCTAGTATCAGTTCAGCAATTTTCAGCCCACTTGTTCATATTAACCCTTCTTGTCCAAGATGCCAAGGCCTGGCTTCCTATGAGCAGCCCCTGAGAACAGCTGGGCTGACTTCTGCTTGTACCTTCCTGACACCTCCACTGGCAAGACCTTGCTGTTGAGCAATAACCTTGTGCAAACTGACTCTTCCTTGCCCTTCACAATTACTCAGCAACTCTGCAAAACAGTATCTCAACTGTTTATTTTTATTTCAAGCTCACAATTGAAAAGCTAGCTTTGTGTTTTTTTCTTTCCCTTGAGGAACTTATAAGAACCTAAGGGATTTCTTTGACTCTGACTACCAGCTTAACACGCCTCCATCTTCTGTTATCCCCCAGTCTGTGCCAGGTGACACAGCAGGTGCCAGAGAAGAACCAAGATATCTCCCCAGAGGGAAGATGCACCCAAATGGAGACTTACTATTCACTCAATCTTCCCCTTCCCCATTTCTCCATCCCCAGGGTCACCAACAAACATACACTTCCATGGAATCCTGCCAGCCTGGGTCATTATCTCCCATGTTTGCTCTGCAGTTTTATAGTTTACGAAGCATTTTAACCTCACCGCATGTGTTGTCCAAGACCTCCCTGAAGGATAGGCAGAGCAGGTGTTCACATTAAAGAGGAGATAATTATATATATTTATTCATATATCTGGGACTGATCTGACTGAGTTTGTATAGTTAGAAAGGAGAGTCAATCTTTGACTCCAAATCCAGTGTTTCTTGTAATCTTCCTTTTCTCAGCTCTTTTCTTTATTATCCATCTTGCATACCCAGTGAAATGAAACTTTCTAGAACACCTTTTTTGAGATTATTTGCATTTACAAAGTTTCGGAGACTCTCAGATGCCTGCAAGAGAAAATTCCAATGATTCAGCTAGTCTTTGAAGAACCTCTTCAGTGTGACTCCAAAGTGTCTCGCAAAAATTATTTCCATGGCTTCAGCCTGGTGGGTCTATGTGAATTTCCACAATTTTCTATGCACTTTTAAAATCTTTGTACCTTTATTCTGTTGGTTACCTAGATGTCCCCGCACTTCAACCCTGATTTACCCTTCAAGATGCTGCTGCTTTGAAGGCTACCTCCTATTAGAAGTCTCCCGTAGACACCTTCATCTCCCAGTGAAGTCTCTCCTGTGAAATTCCACAGCCTGTATTAACCACACTGCTCTCTGGGCCTAGACAGCAAACCTGTATCAGTAGGAAATTAAGGTAGGCTCTACCTGTTATCTTTTACCTCAACCCAGGGCTGAGTTTGCATGTCAGAAAAGGGTCATCTCATGAATCTATTGCTGTTTATTCTACAATATTAGGTTCAAGAGCATGTGGGATAGGATTTGACTTCTCATGACCAACCAAGAAACAGTTGAAAAACATTGGATCAAAAATGGAAAATGTCCATTCTACCACTAAACTATTAAATGTGCCCTCTTTTGTCAAAGGAGGGGGAAATAGGGAGGAGAAGGAAGGGATGGAGAGGAATGATTCCAGTTCAAAGTGAAGTGGCTGGATTCCCATCTCAGGGCCCTGTAGTAAATGTGCAGTGCTGGGAGTAGAGTGCCAGCACTCTGGGTCACTAGTGGTAGTGTCCCTGTGCCATTTTATATTGGAGACTCAGTTTTCCCAACTGCAAATGTGTGATTGCCCCTTCTCAGTGCACCTCACTGGATAATAGATGAAAATGTGCTCTGTAAGTGTAAATGCTGAACCTATATGAGGGATAGTTAATCTCCAAAGCCCAGGCCACCCACTCTTTTCTACTCCTGCCTATGTCTTCCTCTGATAAAATCCATGAGACCATCTGGATCCATAGAAGAGCGAATGCTCCCTTTTGCACTTATGCTGTTGACTGATGGCCCTTTGATGCTGTAAATGTGCCACAGTCCTTGAGCTATTATTAGGGATGGTTGAATTGGCAGAGGGAGGCTATAAACAGTCAGCATGGCCACCACTAGCCTTTTGGTTTCCCATTTTGGGAACCAGTTTCAAAATAAAACTATTCTTTTAAAGAGATTGTAGTTCTGAAGTTCTTCACAACATACTGAAAGGAAAGAGAATTGTGCTTTGCAATACTGAAGGATTTGTCTTGCATGAGTTTCCTAAGCCCCAGCCCTTAACACTGGAACGTTGGTTCCAAACTGCTGCTACTTGAGCCTTGAAGTACAGCCAGATTGGGTGGACTTCTGAGTGCCTCCACTGTTGGCTTGTCTGATCCTTACCTAATGCCCTTAATGCCCTGACCTGAGACAAATGTCCAAATGGGGCAGAATCTGAGGGAAGAGAAAGGGAGTTAGGGAGGGAGGACTTTGGGGCTGAGGGACTCCAGGTTTTTTGCTCCTAAATCCATGTCTGCCTATGAGCTACCCATGAAAATGTCTACCTTCTACATCAAGTTCCTATGGCCTGGCAGGCTGCAGAGAACTATCACCCTAACCTACCCACCTCCCAACACACATTTGCAACCTCGCTTCATTTACCACCCCCATATCCTAAAGCAGACAAGATATTTTAAAACCCTTGTTTTGATCTTCTTTGCATATCAGTTACACTATTTCTGAGCATGTTTATTTTTATTTTTTTTCCGGTGGTAAGCCCGTTGCTTTGAGCCCTCTGCTTGCACGTTTCCACTTCCTCTCACTTTCCTGAGCACGGCTGTGGCCTTCAGGCATGTGGCTCAGGCCAGGCTGGATGGTTCTCATGGGTCTGTGGCCTTTGATAGAGCCAGGAGAGGTAGGTTCTCCTACCCCTGGGGCTCCATTGCTTTTGACATCTGCAGAGGCAAGATGAAATTTCAGTTATGTTTTTTCTGCCTCATCTCCCAAAGAAGTAGTTCTGACTACCAGTTGCAGGATAAGGGAGTGCGTAAGGAGGCTCTGGACTAGGCATGAGAGAGACCAGAATTTTACTTGCAACTTTGACACTGACCTTGAAAAGGTCCTCTATACTCTTTGGTTTGGACTTAAAATTTCTATAGCTCTTTCTGACTCTAACTTTCTAGGATTCTAACCAACATAGGGATACTGCTCTATGATAAAATAACTTCTTTACTGAGGATCAGCATAAGGTCAGTTACTGAGATGAATGTGTTGGAGATGTAGGGATGACTGAGATACCCTGCTCACAAGGAGTGATGACTTAGATTTGTGGGATAAAGCATCCCCTCAGGGTAGAATCTTGTGAAATGTGTGTGGTATGACTTGTGAAAAGTCCCATCTAAACCCTGCTAGTGAGTCATGGCATATGTCTAGGCCCACATGCTTCCCAACATTTTTCATATCATGGCATACTTAGAAAGTGATATTATTTGTATGGCATACTGGGCAAATGAAAAAGGCTTCTCTTGTCTTGTGGCAATCAACCTACTAATTCTTGCTGTACTGGGCCTTTCCTTGCCCTTCAAGGGTTAGGGAAACAATATTTTGGCCTGCTGGGGTCCAGGTTTGGGCAGTTTGGGTTGAAATATTTAATACCACTTCTTTAACCAGAAAAACAGTGGTGTTCTGGCCCATTTAAAAAAAGAAAGCCCCACAACATTCTAGAAAGGGCAGGACAGGTAAAAAGTTGGGTTCTAAAACCAGAGCAAATAAATTCAGATAGACAATTCACCATTTGCCAGCTCTGTGTCCTTGGGAAATAGTAAAGCTCAGTTTCTTCTGTCTTGAAAATGGAAATAATATTCTTAACCTCATAGAACTAAATAAGATAACATACCTCAGCACATTCTAAGGACTCAGTGAATGTTAGCTATTATTATTATGGCTAATGCAAAACAGAAAATTACAGGTCATCTAGTCCAATTTTCTCATTTGAGAGAAGAAAAAATTTTGACTTCATCATTCTCACACAGCTACTTAGTAACTGAGCTGGGACTAGAACTCAAGTCCTCTCATTTCAGTCCTGTGCTTTTATATAATAAATGGAATAATATAGCATTCTGTATATTTTTTAAAATTCTCAGTATTTAGAGTCAGTCATTCTTCCCTGATAAAGTTTTAAAGTGGTTTACCAGTTACCCTGCCTTAGGCGTGGGCATGAATGAGATAACCTCCTGAAGGTTTCCCTTATATTCCAAGTAGGTAGCCAAGGGCCAACTTCTTTGGCTTCAGAAGGTAAAGGAATGGGCACAGCGGCTACACATCTGGCATCCCAGATGCCAAGGCACCATATCATCAATCCAGAACTCCCATCTTACATGTGAACATACTGAATCTCTGGTTCACTCCGATCCCACATCATGGTCAACAGCAGAATAAAAACTAGAACTTGAATCTCAGACTTGCTAATGGTGTTCTTTCCACATGTCTGCAGATATTGACCATATCGCACAAGCCCACAAACATGCTGACTTGCCCTACAAAGTCAGTTATCCATTGAAATGTGTTTTTCCCTATTGTTCTTTCTACCAGCCACAAAGGATAAGGCAACTTATTGGAAATACAGTAACAAATAATAAAGTGTGCATAAAAAGAAACTCTAATATCTTAGAAGTAGACCTTAGGATATTCAGGTCCATGCTGTCCAATGTGGTAGCCACTAGGCTCAAATTTAAATTAACTATAATTCTATATAATAAAAATTGAGTTCCTCAGTTTCTATAGCCACATATTAAGTGCTCAGTAGCCACACATGGCTTGTGGCTACTTATTGGATATGGCAGATATGGAATATTTTTTATAATTGTAGAAATTTCTATTAGACAAGCTATCTAGACAGATAACTATAGTGCCACATAATTTCAGTAATTCAGTCTAAATATTGGCTCTGAGCTTTTGCTTTAGTAAAGAAAAAAGAAAAAGAAAAATGGGACAAAAGCAAAAAAAAGCCAAAGCAAAGCCAATTGTGTCATTACCAGTTCCTCAAGGGAACAAAGCTTTTCTAGCACTTAGACAAAGAAAATTCTCATTTGGGCTTTATAGAAAACATTACTAAGTGACATGGCAAATCACATCCTGAGAAACCACAAGAGACAACATAGTCACCAATTTCAATGTCCACTTTTATATTGACTCAACCTGTAAAAGTTGAGGGTATAATTCACCAAATTAACCTAAGGAAAAACACTTGTCTGAGGGGGGTTGGGTGAACGTGCAATGCACGTTCTGATCTACCTGATCAGGTTTATCTACCTGATCCCAGAGAAGAATATTGGCCAGGTGAATTTGTTCTAAGGAAGTGACATTTGTCCTGAGGCCTGGATGATGAGATAAAGCAGCCATTGGAGATCTGGAAGAAGAACATCCAAACAGAAAGAAAAGCAAGTGCAAAATTCCTCAGATTGGAAAATATGGGCAAGTCTGAGAGAGAAAAAAGACCAGCAAACATTGCATAAGAGTCTGAGAATGGAAGAAGATGATGCTGGACAGGTAGTCATGGGCCAAGCCCTGTAGAGTTTTACAGTTCATGGTAAGAGAGTTTAGCAGAGAGGCAACATTATAATTTATTATTTTAGAAGCATCACTCTGGCTACTGCATGAAAAGCTGACTATGGGGGCAAAAGTCTGAACAGAAAGAATATGATGATAGTTGGAATAAGATGCTAAGTAGGGGAGATAGTGAAAATAGTCTAAATTGACATATATTCAAACATATGGTTTGAAGAAAATGAAAAAAAACAACTCAGAATGACTGTGAATAATTATGAACAAATACCTACAAGGCTCATTACCACTTATTGTGATGGGAAAGACTTGGGGAGGAGAAATGGGGGGTAGAAGAGGGCTAAACCAATTGTTTGGTTTGGGTCAAAGTGTGTGTGAAATTCCTATTTGATATTTCACATATAATTAGAGTTATCAACCCAGAAGCTCAAGGGAGAAGTCAGATGGAGGAAAAGACTTGGGGTTATCTGTGTAGAGATGGTATAATAAAGCCATGGGACTCAATGAATTCATCTAAGAAGAGTGTAAAAAGAATAAAAACAAGAACCTCCAAAATATGATATGGAGGAGAAAGAGTTAGATAAGGAGACAAGAAGACAAGAGCAAACCAGGTGAGTGTGGAATCACAGAAGGCTAGAGAAGAAAACACTCAAAAAAGTAAAACTAAACATGGTTTAATTCTACTGAGCAGTCCGTTCATTGAGTAACTTTCTGCTTTGGAAGCGTATAGATCAGTAGTGACCTTGTAAAAGGCTGTTTAAGTGGAGTGATAGGATTCAAAGAAAAGTGGAGCAGAGCTGAGGGAGCAGAGTTGATTGGAGCTGAAGAAATGGAGGGCAGAAATGTACAGCTTACTTTTGTAGCATTTTTTGAAGGCATCAAAGAAAGGGGTGGCAACTGGAGGACATATAAAATCATGGGAGGGTTGTTGTTTTTTACTGGTTGCTATAAAGGCATATTTGGATGCTGAGAGGATGGATGTAACAGAACAAGAAAAAATGATGCTGCAGGAGAGCAGTTAAGTGAAAGGAGAGGTTCCAAAGGACAATAGAAAGGTCAGCCTTAGAAACCGTGACACCACCTCCACTGTAACAGGCGGGAGGTGGCATAGGTGGGTACACATGCAGGGAAGTAAAGGAGCTGGTGGTAGAAAGATGAAATTATTATCCTCTGAAAGTTAGAAAGGGTGGTCATCATCCTGAGTGATTTAAGAGTATAAAGCATGGTGGGGCATAAGAAGATAGGTGAAAATGTGAAAGATCTACAGACTGAAAATAAAAATTTCTAAGAAGCATTATCGGGCCCTCTGGCAGGGTCCATTTGAGGGCTGTGGTCACAAATTTAAAAAGAGCTGGTCAGCATGGTCTTCAATGTCTTTAACAGCATTCTGCTGCTCAGGTGCAAACAATTGAAATGAGAGGATTTTTACATGTCATCAGGATTGGGGATTTCTGCAATAATGGGAAAGCAAGGGAACTTGGGGTGTTGAAAAAGAGTGGCCATGGTACAGAGCGGAGGGAGTTAGGGTCAGAACAAGGGGTTAAGGCTAGTCAGCTGCAGCTCAGCGGATTCCACATGTCTCCAATCTGTCCACCTGGACCATCAGTATGCCAAGAGTTACTTCTTTCCCCTGAAAAAGGAACTTATAACTGACTTCTCTTGGTTTTTGCCACATACAGACTTCACCCTTCAGGTTATGCAACCAATTTGAAAGTGTTGGGCATCAAAATGGGTGGAAGAGTCACTCCTGAGCACAGATGGAGACATTTTCCTAGTAACAAACACTCTGCAGCCAAGTCACACCACACTGTTTCAACCTAGGGGACAGGGTGGCTGGCAGGATAACACCCCAGACCTGCAGAGAGAAGGCATGGGTTTTGGTCAGTGTCTGTTGTGCTTACCAGGTATGACAGTTCCCTCACACCCTGAACTTCTGTTTTTTTCATCATAACTCTGGCCCTGCCTAAATGACAACTTGTTACATAGGCCTGGTGAGACAGTGAATGTAAAATGATCTCAAGTGTAAGGAACGCCAGAGATGTGAGAAGTTACCTTGTTATTATGACTCTGTAAGTAAGTTGGCCTGCAGATATAGGTCACCATGGCTTATAAGAAATTTGCCTTAAAATTGGAAACCAATGAAACACTTAAAATGAAAGGCAAGTGCATTTCAAAACAGAAGTGATGGGAAACAACTTTCTCTTTTTTGTGCAACATCCTATGAACTTGTGGCTCTCGCAGTCCAGGATATTGCTGCACTTGGCAGCCCACTGTGTTTTGAACAGCACAGGACTAATCCCTGAGTCACTCTATCATCCTGAGTTAGTGACTTTACCTTTCAATACCTCAGTCATCTCCTCTGTAAAGTGGGGAGGATTGCACCACATCCTACCCAACTAACAGAGGCATCAGGAAGATTACATTTTTTTGAAAAGGGAAAAAATAACAGGAAAATACTCTTGGTTACTTTGAGAAGAGGCTGGTATAAATGTGAGTGTCACTATTATTAAGTGTGAGGCAATGGTTCCCACCCCCACCACATCTCAGGGCTACAGTGTGAACTGTGTGACAGGCTATTTTTAATTCTCATTTCTGGTAGCATATGGTCATGCATGGTGCCAAAAAGAGAAAACTGACCTGCTTCCATGTGTTTGCTTGTTTGTTTTGATCTGATGGAGCATTTTTGAGTGCTATTAAAGATCATCCTTTCTATCCTAAACTTATAAAGTGAGTGCTAAAGTTTTTCTACAACACAGCCTGAAACAGACCATGGCAATATAACTTGCTTAGGCAACAATAAAAGACCATCCTATGACAATGATGTGTTTATACAATCTCCTTGATTCTGAATCAGTTAAGAAGTTTCAGGGGTTTCCTGGTTGTGTATTATTATTATTATTGTTTGTTTTGTTTTCTTTTTATTAATATCCTCTACTACTGACTGCTGAAGTGAAATGCTTAAAATTCAGACTGAATCCTTTTCCTGCTCCAAATACATAGTATAACTATCATAATCCTTATTTTCACCGCCCCTCTAGCTGACCTGACTTCAACCTACTCTGCCTGGCTCTTTGACAAAACTGTTCTGAATCTAGTCAAACTTCCCAATCACTGGATTTAATTTCTGACACCAAATCCCTGGAAAGATATCCAGCTAATCAGTTCAGAAAAGAAGGAGATGAAAACCCCTATTTCATGGGTTAATGGGACCTGGCTTTCGTCCAAGGGCAAAAAAAATTCCTGGTTGAAGTAAAGAAGTGTAAAGATCTCCACAAGTCTTTTCTCTTCTTTCCTTTTCTCTTCTTTTCTTTTCCTTTCTTTTCTTTTTTTTTTCCCTGTAAGGTCCAGAATTGAACTCTCTTGTCTTTGGATCAAGTGATAAATGAATATAGAAGTGATGGAGTTTTTTGTATTTTACTTCATGGAAAAGGAAATTTATAAATGAGGGCGTTAAGAAAAACTCAGGAAGACAAGGATGCATCTTTAATTAAATGGCAGAATAAAAAAGATGTAACAGGAATTTCACATGTTCTCTAGGATTCTGGGGGGCAATCAGGAAAATTTGCAAAAACTCACAGTAAAAAATTGTGATGCTACCAACATATGTAACCAAGGGAAAATCTTCCTCAGGAGATAGTGAACTCCCATCACTAGAGAGATTCAAGAAGAGGATGGATAAGCACTTGCTGGAAATATTGGAGCAGAAATTCTGAAACTGGCCACACATGTGACCAGGTATCCTTGATGGTTTTGTCTAACTCTGAAAATCCCTCATTTTATAGGTCAGCCAGCAACTTGAATTCCTTTTTGATTAAAAAAATAAACACTGTGAGATCAATTTGAATTTTCAAGAATCCTCTAATGTTCATAGGAAGATGATCCTAATTTTTTGTCTCTTCTTGTCCAATATAAATTAAATTTCAAAGTTTAGACACCAAGAGTGGAGGAAGGGTTAACAAGGCTTGTTTGCCCCCTACAAATGGAACTATTTTCACATGCATCTATTTCTTTCCTTCACCATTTCCATTGGTCTGGTCCAGGGCCACATCACTCCCAGCCTGGACTCCTGCAGCAGCCCTGTTTCCTACTGTATCCCCCCACAAGTCTATCCTGTCCGAGTCCTCCAAATCATTTCACTGTATCACTGGTCTAAAAACTGCTCTGATGTTCCCTTTCCTATAACTCCTCAAATTCTTAAATTTAACTCTGAGTAGATTGATCTCCCATGAAGACCATCCATTAGTTGACTCAGTTGTGCCACATCCATAAAGACCTTCTCTATCTTCTCTGTGTACTTCATCACCAACTCCACCCTCACCTCCTCCAGGAGGCATTCCTAACTTCTCCAGCTTGTTGATGATCTCCTCCTTCTCTACACTACCAGAAGTCTCAGTCTTTAGCCATCATTTAAGTAGTGCAAACAGCCTTGAGCTGTTACATATCTGTTTCATTCGGGTGTGCCCTGGTTTCCCAACACAGGGCTGTAAGCTTCTGGAGGGTAGAGACCAACTCTCACATTTCTTTTGTAACCCCTGATGCTGAGCACACTTTTGGGCACAGAGTAGTAGCAACAATCCTTCACATTCATGGCAAGCTTTAGAAGTTTAGAGTTTAAGCAGCACTTCATGTCTGAATCATTTGATGCTCACAACAACCAGGTGAGGTCTGCAAAGTAGAAAATGAATTGCATCTTACAGGTGAGGAAACAGATTCAGAAAGCTTGTTATGCCTGCAAGTGCAACAGGTTTTCTAGTCTAATGCTCTCCTAAAATAACTATTAAATAAGTAAATAAATGAACAGATCTTGTAGTTAAAAATTTATGGGTAGCCAAAGGGAAGTGATCATGTATTTGCCACTGTACCATTCTGTTGGTGTAGGGCTACCTCCAAAATAAGCCAAAGAATCCACTTCTTATGGACACACTCAATTGAGAAACAAATTGTCCATGCTTTGACTTTGGTTGTGTTCTGCGAATGAGAAGAGAGTCCAGTGAGAACCACAAGGGTGTTTGTATGGGAGCTTCGATTGAAACCAGCAACCTCGGGCATGGCTCCGGGCAACCTCTTAGCCAGCCCACTGTGAAGCTTTCAGGACTCTGTGACCAAGGCAGATAGAAGGGACATGCCCTGAAGAGCCTTAAATGCCAGATGGTACTCAGCGCCTGTCACTTCTTTAACTACTAAACTCACCCAGTCACATTTGAATAAATTTTAAAGGTCTATATAAATGTGCTCCTATTCCTCCAGAAATTACCTCTCAATCTTCTACTAAAAAGTCTGTGGGCTTCTTTCAGCCAAGTTCTTTTCCCCACTCTTTTCTTTGACAAGGAAAGCAGCTTTGGTGCTCAGATCTCGCAGGTGTTTGAGGGCACGTGTTCTCTGACAAATGCTTATAAGTTCAGTCAAGTTAGCCACCACAGCCTTTGAGGCATCATTGCTGTTAATCATAAAACTGTCCTTGAAAATCAGAAGCCCGATATCTCACAACATCTATGTCTTCTTTCTTTCTGTCTTTCTCTCTCTTTTTTCAGGTTTTCTGTGGTCTCTCCACACCCTGTGTCATGGAGAGAGGAGATAGGATAAGTCAAGAGATAGGTGCTTAAATCCCAACTCTGCCCCAAGCTACCTGCAGGGCTCCGGGTAAGTCCCTTCTCAGCTCTCAGACTTTGGTTGCTCTTTTTGTACGGTGGAGAGGTGAGGGCAGCAATTGCCAGTCTCTATACATTCTGAAATGTATGGAGAGGACAAAGTGGTGGGGAAAAAAGCAATTTTGGTCAAGTCGCAACACGTGCTTGCTTTTCTTCACCCAGCATGTGCTTTACAAAACTGAATTTGCTTCCTTTTTTTACTGGCTCCTTCTCTAATCAGGAGCATGGGCAGCAGTGGTGCCTGTACCAGCATGGGGAGGGTGAGTGTGCAGGTACAGATGGGGGTGGGCGTGCTGGTGAGTAAAGGAGGTACTGACACAGCTGATTACTTTGACTTCACCACAATTCTTATTTCTGTGATTATATTGTAGTACAATTAAACAACCTCCAGGGTATTGAAAACCTACAAGAGAACTATTAAGAAATTTCCAGTCCTGTAATCTTTCCTGAAAAGGCATTCAGAAACTTTAAATATGTAATTTAGATTATTTGGGTGGAATAAAAAGAAGTTTCATATCAGGAAAAATACATATCACCTTAATATTCTTTTTCCATAAAACTTTCAACAAGCCCATGGAGAAGCATACTGTGGGTCTCCCCATGCATTAACATTTCTACCCCCCCAAAAGTTTACACACATTAAGTTCACTTAATTTTTGAAATATCCTTCTGAAAGAAAGAATTTGTCACTGTCTCTGTTTTACCGGTGAGGAAACTGGGACTCTAACAGGTCTAGCAATGTGTTAGTGTTTTCAGATCATGGGTACCAAAGTTGCACGTCAACCCAGATCTCTTGCCTTCTGGCCTGGAACTCTCTGTGCTGCTGTGCTCTGAGACATCCTTTCATACTGACCCTCAGGGTGCTCTCCTTGGCCTCAAACAGAGAGGCAAATAATTACCTATAAGACCTGATGGGGATTATGTCTTTGTTTTCTATAGGACTGACACAGAATCACAGGCCACCAGAGCAGCAAAGTACCCTCCCCAGAAATCACGTAAGCCCTTTCCTTCAGCTGCGTACCTCTCTGGGACTCTGGGACTCTGTGATAAGTTGGTGGCAAAATAAGCACTGAAATTATTCAATTCCCATCTTACATTTTTCAAGAGATTCAGAATTAGAAACCAAAGTGATTCAGCAGACCAAGTACTAAATAAAAGATCCAGAGTTACATTTTCAAGCTACTGACTAATCCTGCTGGCCAGGGTTGGACAGAGTTAACTTTTACCTCTCTTTCTTCAATGACTTTCATTAACCAACCTCACCAATGTCAAATTGAGGGGCCAAGGCAGTGAGAAATGTGACTGATCATGAGTCATTAAGTCTTGACCTTTGGCATGTTTTGAAAATGTGCTGTAAAATGCTTACAATCAATAATTTCATCGCTGGCAGTAGAAAAGCTTGGAGTTGTGCAAGAGGGGAAGCTGAGCTTTAATGTAGGTCACTCAGAGGGCTCCAAATTCCTGCTGAGGGCAGGACTTGCAGCAGGACCCAAAGACTCAACAGCCCCATTAAAGTTTTTTAAGGAATCAAAGAGAGGGCCAAGGACAGAGGGGAAGTGGAAATAGATTCCTTTCCATGCAGGGGATCAGTGAAGTGAGGCTAATGGTTGTTAGTCCCAAGTTAACATGGCTGACCACCCTAGATTTCTGCTAGGCACTCCTTCTCTATGCCCCAGACAGAAGCCTGAGCTGCAAGCATTGCAGTGTCCTAAGAGAAGGAGGGGGCCTGGTATAAGGGGAAGGCACACAGAACAAGGAGGTAGAAGACTCAGTCCAAGCCCCTGTCTGCCACTTGCTAGGCCTATGACCCTGGGAGTGGCCATATTACTTCTCAGATCTCTACCAAGAGGAGAAGGGAACTATGTCACTGTCCACACATAGCTCAAAGAGATGAGGGATGTAAAAACACTTTGCAAACTACACAAATATGAGAAACTATAAGAAGAAACCCATCCACCTGATTTTGCAAGCTCAGATAAATTTAAAAAATGGCATGGCCCCATGAATGGACTATGACTTGTGGTTAGGAGCAAAATCAACACTGGAGTTGGTCCTATGCAAATGACAGAGAAGTTCTGAACCCTTCGTTGTGCCAGTCACTGTTAGTCATAAGCTGTAGTGTACTGGTTCCCTGAGATAAATAAACAAACAAATAAATAAAAATAAACTTTCTCAGAACTGTAGCACTTGCTCATTTCCATGTAAATTCTTGCACCATGGCTGATTTCAAGCTACCAATGTGACATCACTAAACTAGAAAGTGAGGAAAAGATGCCCACAAATGGCTCTCACTAGTGGGTACTAGCTCTAGCACTCCATGGAAATGCTGCTGAAGGCTTAGAGTGGTTAATGAACTTCAGAAGCATTCTTCACATGTGGGACTCGAGCTTTAATACATAGCCACAGTGTCTTCTCTTCAAATAATTCTAAAATGGGAACTTATTTTTATTTAAATTTGTACTTAGCATTTTTATAGAAAATTATAATAGCAAATGTATGGACATGGTTGAACCCTAAACTATAGGTTTATCATCCTTAGTAATGTTTCCTTTCTTTAGTTTTCAAATCTGATGATGCCAGAGATGGGCAGGCAAGGTGGAATGGAAAACAGCATGAAAACGGAGTCAGAAAACTGGGGATCAAGGGCCAGCACTCCCATCCAAGTCTCAGTTTCTACATCTATAAAATGAGAACAGCACTAGTGTATGTGCCTTGCATGGCTATTGTGAGATCAAAGGAAATAACCCAAGTGCAAGAGTTTAGAGAACAGCAAAATCTTATTTGGCTTTGATTGATTATTATTTACTTCCAAAATTGATTAGTGGGTATTATTTATAATACTTATCAAGTATACCCAGCACTTGCCAAGCCCTGCACTTCAGCTCCCATCCTTTCTCTGGAGTACAAGTAGAGCTGCACTCAGCTAGGGCCTGCGATAGGAAGATCATGATTTCTAGGGACTATGGGGCAACTTGACCCCATTAAACTGGGCCCAGGGGTATTGGAAATTGCTAGTGCCCACAAACTTTCACACCAAATGGCCCACAAAGCTTAAAGCCAAGATCAAGCCTAAGCTCTGTCAATCTAGAGCTAATAACAGTACCATTAGAGAAGCTAGGCAAGGGGATCTGTTTGAAAAAATGTCCCCAGCTAAATCTGGGATCATCTCAGAGGCAGGAGTCTGTCGAGAGTTATCTGGGAACCATGCAATTAAACACAAGTGCCGCAGTTAATTCATACCTACTTGGCAAATATATTTTATCATGGGAAACTTGGAAGGGATTCCTCATCAATGCTATGCCAGGTCCTTGATTAAAGCAATACTAATTGAGGGAAACCCTAGTTGTACAAGGAAAATCCTTATAATATACTTCCTGAGGAGGGCTTTTTCCTTTCTTTAATGTAATGATGTTGCCTCTACCCACCTACCCACAAACAGGATGGTGAAGATACATAGAGTTGCCTGGTTAGGCAAAAAGAAAGTTAGCCACTGAGGATTTATAAAGAGCAAAACTGTTCAGGGACTACCGGTCAGGATGGAGGTGTAGGTAGACGTGCTTCTCCTCCTCAAGCAACCCCAGACAGAATTACAACTATATCTCAAAACAAATAACAGTCAGAACTGTCAGGAGATTGAGCTGTATAGAAGTCCAACAACCAAGGATTTAAAGGAACCACATTCATTTGGACTGGTAGGAGAGGCAGGGTCACAGAGACAGGAAGAGAGGCATTGAGACACAGTGTGGTGGTGTGGTGCGGAGAGGCGGTAGTGGTGGCGGTGGAGCTGGTGGTTCCACACTCACGTGTGGTAGTAAAGATCATGAGGGTTACCTTGAGAGCGAGTGACCCCATATCACACAGCTGAGGATTCCAGTGCTGGGAAGATAGATCCCCATAACTCCTGGCTGTTAAAACCAGTGGAGATTGGGATGGCAGAAGAAACCACCAGATTTTCAGGAGTCCATTTAAAGAGCCCACACAGACTTAAAATGTACACAGACCCACCTACTCTGGGATTCACTACAAGGGCAACAGCTGCAAGGGTGCCAGTCACATATGGGGAGTGGGTGAAGTAACTGGAAATGGGGGGATGGCTGAGCAAACCCCCAGAAGCCAGGCAGTGGCACTATCCTCTCTGTGAGCCCTCCCCCCACACAGAGCCACAAACTGGTGAAGGTGGTTGCCCCACCCTGGTGATTACCTAAGGCTCTACTCCACACAATTTACAGGTGTCTTTTCTAAGATAGGGAGTCAAAGCAGCTCTACCTGATACTCAGAAACAAATATAGGAAGGTTGCTGAAGTAAGGAGACAAAGAAATATGGTCCAAATGAAAGAACAGAACAAAACTCCAGAAAAAGAACTGAACAAAATGGAGATAACTAATCTATCATATTCAGAGTTAAAAACACTGGTGATAAGTATGCTCAAAAAATTCATTGAGTATAGCAAAAACATAAGGGAAGAAATGAAGGTTACATAAGTGAAATAAAGAAAAATCTATAGGGAACCAACAGTGGAGAGGATGAAGCCAAGAATCAAATCAAGGATTTGGAACACAAGGAAGGAAAAGGCATTCAATCAGAGCAGCGGAAGAAAAAAGAATTTAATAAAAAAATGAGGAGAGGCTTAGGAACCTCTGGGACAACTTTAAAGGTCCCAGCATCTGCATCATAGGAGTGTTAGAAGGAGAAGAGGAAGAGCAAGAAATTAAAAACTTATTTGAAAAAATAATGAAACTTCCCCAATCTGGTGAAGGAAATAGACACACAAGTCCAGGAAGCTCAGAGAGTCTGAAAGAAGTTGGATCCAAGAAGGAAAACAAGACACATCATAATTAAATTCCCAAGATTAAAGATAAGGAGAGAATCTTAAAAGCAGCAAGAGAAAAGAAGAGAGTTACCTACAAAGGAGTTTCCATGAGGCTATCAGATGATTTCTCAAAAGAAACTTTGCAGGCAAGAAGGGGCTGGAAAAAAATATTAAAAGTTATGAAAGGCAAGGAACTATCTCCAAGGTTACTCTATCCAGCAAAGCTATCATTTAGAATGAAAGAACAGATAAAGTGATTCCCAGGCAAGGTAAAGCTAAAAGAGTTCATCATCACCAAACATTATTACATGAAATGTTAAAGGGACTTACTTAAGAAAAGAAGAAGATCAAAACTATGAACATCAAAAGGGCAACAAATTCACAACTATCAGCAACTACATCTAAAAACACAAATTAAGCAAACAAGCAGAATGGGAACAGAGTCATAGATATGGAGATCATTTAGAGGCTTATCAGCTAGAAGTGGAAAAGGGGGAGAATGGGGGAAAAGGTATAGGGATTAAGAAATGTAATTGGTAGGTACAAAACAGACAGGGAGATGTCAAGAATAGTATAAGAAATGGAGAAGCCAAAAAACTTATATGCACAACCCATGGACATGAACTAAGGAGGGGTATTGATGGAGGGAAGGGGGGAACAAGTAGAGGGGGACAAATGGGGAAAAGGGACAACTGTAATAGCATAATCAGTAAAATATATCTTTTAAAAAACCATTCACTGTCTGCTATCAGGAGCTTTCACTGGCTAGAACAGAATGACAATTTCAGAGAGGTTTATCTAAAGCACTCTCTATCCACCTACTCCCCCAGATATTTTAATGGGTAAGTTCATTCAATTCCTATCCCACTAGTCAGCACATCCTACTTTCAACCTCACTGGGCTGTGTAAACAGTATTTTGTCTTTTCATCCACTCATTTAGTCAACAAATACTTATCAGACTCCAACTATATCAGGCACATGTAGAGTTGGATATCTAGAATGAGTAAGATTCCATTTCTGTTTCTAAAGAGTTAATATTCTTAGAGAATTCAGAAACTAAGCAAACGTTCATAGCACCATGTAATAAGTATAACCGAGTCATAACCAGGTGCCAAGGGACACAGGAGAGGAGAACCTAACTCTGTTGGGTTTAGAAGAAGATGATAAAAACTTCCCAGAATGAAGGGCCCAAGTTTTCAAGGGAGAAGGGATGTTTAGGCAGAAGGAATAGCCTGTCCAAAGCATAGAGGCATGTGTGCTTGTGTTAGGAAATCTGTAAGAGGTATGGCAGAAGACAGGGCTAGAAAATAAACAGTGGCAGGTAAAACCCCTCACTTAACAGGTCAGAAGTTTAGATTTCACCATGAAGGAGAGGAGTAGCCTTTGGAAGTTTTTCCAAAAAGAATAGGTTTTCTTTTTTTCTTTTTTGCAGATCAGAGAAGCAGTGTGGAGAACAGGTTGAAATAAAAATAAAATAAGAAGCCATTGCAATAGCCCAAGTTAGGGTTGGTGATGCCTTGACTGATGGTAGTAGTGGTAGAAGTGGAGAGGATAAAGGGGTTAAAACAAAAGCAGGGAGACAGAGTCTTCCAAATTGATTGTGTGTGGGATGGAAGTTAGGGGAGGAGTCATCTAAAAACCTGAGAGTTCTGGAGGCTTGTCTATGTGGGGCTTTAACTGAGATAATGAACACAGGGGGATGAAGTAATTTCAGAAAGAAGTTAGCTAGTTCAGTTTGGAACCTGTTCAGTTTGAAGTGAATCTGAATATTTGGGTCATGAAATGTAGTTTGTAGTTAGCATGGGCCTGGAATTCAAAAGGAATTCCCTGCATTAAACATAAAACTCTTGCTAAAGACACATACATTACCTTTGAGATTATTCAGTATTGAATTTCTTTTTAAAATTGGTACCAGAAAAAAGTCAAGCAATCAGGACACTCCCCTCAATCAGAAAAAAAATAAATAACATAAGTCACCATATTTATTTTTTGCCCTGCCTTCCAGGAAGCTCAGAGTTATGTTTAATGCTCAATTACAGTAACTACACTAAACCTTTTAACTAAAATATTGCTTTCTTATGATTTTAATGACTAATAATTTTTTATTATTAAAGTTGATTTATAATTTAACTTCCTCGGTGTATGCCTCATATTATAAGCTGCCACTACTTCTCTTTGGAAATGAAAAGTATATGTATACTTAACTTAAGACTGAGCCCTAACCACTTAAACATTTCAGTCTCCTAAATAGGAGTTTTTCTTTACAATCTATGAGAGTAACTATTTTTCTCCAGGTACAAAAGAAAAAACAAAACAAAACCAAATCCCTCTTTGGAAAGGGAATTTATCCTCAGGGATCAGTTAGAGCCTAAGAGGCTAGAAGCTTACAGAATGTTATGGAAGGCTAGAGCCATTGACTCAAAAAGAGCATCCAAAAGGCATAAGGGACACAATCTGAGCAGACGAGTTTCAACCCAGCCCCCCTCCTACTTCGCAGCCAAGAAAAATGCTTCACTCACAAGATGAGGCAGGGCCTCAACATAAATAGCAGCATGGAGGATTTGGGTAAATTCCTTTCAGGTCATTAAGGGATACCTTTAACCTCTGAGGGAAAAGAATATGTCATAATAATAGCATTGTTATAATTCTGAAAGCCCTTACATCATTATCCAAGTTAATCCTCATCAGTGTTCTGACATGTAGGTGGGGCAGGAACTGTGGTTATTCACTCTTTACAGCTCAGTGTTCTCTTGCATAATGTTTCTGGGAGCCACTTTTAGGAAAAGAACACCATGCTGGGCTTTCTTCCCTCCACTTAGACCATTCATCACTAAGGAAGTGTAGTAACAAGAGTAAGAATGAGACTGCCTGATTTTCACCAGCACTTTCAGTTTTCAGAGCACTGACTTGTCCATCACAATACGTGACCCTCACAAGCCCTCCCTGAGGCAAGCTGGGGAGGATTTATCATCTTCATGTCATAGATACAGAAACGGATTCTCAGAAAGGTGCACTAGTAAGGTGTGCTACCTCTTAGCAGGATTTTAAAGAACTAAAGGGAGGGCATTAGAACCCTGTCACACACACACACACACACACACACACACACACACACACACACACACACACACACTGTGCCCTGCAGCTTGGACTCCTCTAAGCTTTCAGAGGGAGGCCCTGCTTCAGGCTTCAACAACTCACTTACTGGCATAGTGAGATGCTAATGATAGAAACCACCATGTGGACAGTTGTAACTAATCTGACTTCCCTCTTTACTAATGAATGTAGCCACTTGGTCCCACAAAATTAGTAATGGGTTAGGACCCCATCTTTCCTTACAGAATTCACCTGACTCTGGTGTTACCAGATGATAGACCTCAGAGCAGCCAGTCAATACCACAGCAATCTAAACAATTTTCAAAGGCATTAATGAAATTTAGAAGAGTGGAGAGTAAATAGTTCTCACTAAGCTCAGAAGATCTTAGCCACGTGGCCTTGTGCATGTCACTTCACCTCTCTGAGTCTTAGTCCAATCTGCAAAAGGGGTCATTAGTAATCTCTGCTGTTCCTCGGCTCACAGGCTGGTTATGGAGATCACAGTTGTGCATTATTAGCATCTTGAAAATGTGAGAATATGAGGGGTACTCAGTTCTATCCATGCAGGAAATTGCAAACTTGTAACTCAAGAGGCAGAAATACAGCAGAGGAAAAGCACGAGTCCCAAGGGGCAGGTGCCACTGGGCACAACATGGGCAGGATGTCTCACATCAGTGAGAAGGGAGAGGCTGGGTGACACACACAGCTACCCAAGGATGCCCCTCCCAATCCACCTGGACTGATAAAAAGCATCAGAAAATACAGTCAGAAATTCCTTCCAAATAATTGATTAAGTCAACAATTTTATTCCCTAGGGAAGATAAAATTTGTACACTTCTCATAATCATTGAATTTCACAAACCTCTTGAAATTTTAGTCAGTGAATTTGCAAAATGCTAAGTAATACACATTTTTTAAAGTGACTAACTATAGATGGGAAGGAAACACTTCGCCCTTTAATACGTGTAAATGAAAACATCACCCTGGTTTTTAAAAAGTTATGAGGACCTCTCAGCTCTTTAGTAGGAGACCATCATTTAAAACTCATAGACAATAGGGCCAGCCAGAAAACCTGTTAGAGGCCATTTTTCTTGTATATCTTCTCACCACCCATTTTACAGAGAAGGAAACTAAAGACTCATAGAGACATGCCCTGCTTCTAGTCATACCCCAAGGCAGGCTCAGGTGAAAGCATACGTTGTGTCCCTTGCTGCATTTAATCCAGCACATATTTACTGAGCACCTGCTAAATTCTTCTTGCTGGAGAATCAAAGGTGAATAGGCCAGAGAATCCATCTTCAGGAAATTCGGAGCCCCTTGGGGGAGATAAAAACATAAGCAGATGGTTCTGGTGTAAAGGGATGTGTTCAGTATTAACAATAATAAAAAGTGCTATGGGACCGTGAAGAATTCAGAGTGGTGAGTTCTTCCTGGGCTTGAATTTTAACGTATCGGGCAGACACAGCAGAAAAGCATTCCAGGCAAAGGGAATAGAGTGAGCTAAAGCAATGGGATGTGCACTGGAGTCACACACAAATCGTTTGAAATGGCTGAACGGTTTATAGAAGTGCTGTAGAACAATCGTGGCAGTTGTTAACAGGTCTCAGCTATCATTCTCCACCTTGTTTAGCATGCTCGCAGGGGCTGGGCCCTGTGTCCACCTAAAAGGCCAGTACAACACCTACCCAAGCGCCGATTCATTGTGGAGCTTAATGAATTCTCTTTGAAGAGAAGAGGATTGTGAGGGAGAAAAGAATTTGCCATTTGAGTAATTCAACTGGAACAGAAGGTGTGTCCTGCCTCCTCAGGCCTGGCTCTGGGTGGTCGACCATATATCCGGGGTCACCTCCCCTGGGGCCTCTGGGTTCCACTTGGGAACCTCAAGTCTTTTTTCAGCAAGTAGTTCCTAAGCCATGACACTTCTGACTCACCCCTTTCCTTTGTAGTTTTACCAGCATAATTGATCCCAGAGCTCGGTTTCTGCCTACCTGTGGGTTTCTTAGGGAGTAATGGTAGATTCAGGCTCTGAGGGAGCATCCACGCGGCTGGCCCTCTGGGGGATAACTCGGAGGGAAATGGAAGAGGCAGACATAAATAGTCCCGAGTTGTGCAGTCATCCTTCTGGGTGCTCTGAGCTTCCTGTCCTGAGCTAAGGTTTTCTCTTGGGGTTAGCTGAGGCACTGAGAGGTAAACAAAGCTTCAAAGTGACTCTCTCCATTGGAAACCTAAAAGCATTTCCAAGACATCATTTTTCCCCCTACTTCTGATGAATGTGTCCCCGCCTTCCCATTACTGCACCCTTGAGAAGACTCTCTAAGGTGTGTATAAGGAGAGGAGAGACCACTTGAGTATGAAATTGCTTTCAGGTGTCTTTCCACATATGTTGTGTCTACAAAATGTCAAAACAGCCAGGCAAATCATGCCAGGATTCATCGTGGCAAAGGGGAAGCAGTCACCCCTGATGTTCAGCACGGAACAGCCCAAACAACCCTTAATGACTAAGGTTTTTTCCACTTACACCTGGTTCTTTTGCTTTCACCACACAACTGTACTAGCAAATGAGATCCTTGAGTAAGCAAAATAGGTCCTTCACAGATTCTCTTGTAAGAACACATTCCTCAGCCTACTACAGATAGAGTCAGGGAACGTTCATTCACATACACTTTTCAAAATATATCTTCAAGGCTTTTTTTACCATGTAGCTGCTGTGATCTGAAAATCGAGTGTGTGTAAAACCTGGCAGTCAGTGGCTTATAAGTGAGTGAGAGCAAGGCAGTGAACAAAGTCAAAAGCGAGTCACAGAGGCATTTACAAGTTATGTAACTGACAAAGGATTAATGCCCAGAATATTGGGGGGGTGGTCCTACACCTCCATAAGAAGAAAAAGCAGTAGAAACAAATTGGCAGACTATATAAGCATGCCAGTTACAGAAATGACCCTTAGCATGTGGAAAGATGCTCAAATTCACTAACAGTTGAAGAGATGCACATTTTAAATTAAGATATGCCATTGTACACCTAGCAGGTTGGCCAAAATTTTTAGTCTGATAATATAAAATGTTTATGTGAAGATATAGAGCAACAGCAAGGCACAAACTCATTGATGACAGGACTGCAAATGGGTTCCACCTCTCTGGAGAAAAATTTGGCAGTACCTATCAAATCTGAGCTACATATATCTTAAATTGCAGCAGTTCCACTCACAGGTATAAAACTAAGAGAAATTCTTGCATAATATATTAGTACACAAACAGCTTTACACAAGAAAATTCACTGCATCCTTGTTTATAAGAAGGAAAAGAAAATTAAAAGCCTGGTGGTAGGAAAATACTTAATAAATTCTGTCATCTTTACTAAAAAGGATATAATGTAGAAATTAAAGTGAATGAACAAAAACTAATGTACCAAGAACATTACATGTAAAACAGTAATACTGATGAAAAAAGTAATTTGCAGAATAAATCAGTATTATCCATGCAAATTTTAGAAACATGAAACAACATTACATATTGGTTTGGATACAAAACAAAATATGGACAGGACAGAGGCATATCATCGCTGGGTGGTAGCTGTTCTGGGGACAAAGGAAAAGGGCTGAGAAGAGGGAGTTATAAAGGGTCTCCATTGTTTTTGGTAATGGGTGTTTCTTTAAAAAGCTGAGCACTATAAGGAAATGTTAACATTCTTAAAAGTCAGAGTGGAGGGGATATGAATGTAAAGGTCAGGATAGGTTAGGTTTTGCTATAGTAACAAACCCCCGAATCTCAGTGATTTTAAACAACAAAGGTTTATTTTTGGCTCATACAAGGTGGGTCAGCCGAGGGGCTCGCTTCGTTCTGTCATTCAGAGACCAAGGCTGAGACAGCAGCCACCGCTGCTGTCCATGCCGTTGGTCGTACCAGAATGAAAGGAAGAGGAATTACATGCTCCAGCCTAGAAGTGACACAGTCACCTCCTCTTGGGGGGCTAAGAAGTATATTCTTACCAAAAGTGCAGAAGTGGGGAGAATTGGAAATATTTGGCTAACAGCAAGGAAGTTTAACAAAACAGTTGTTCATTATAGTCCTCCCAATGTTTTTTCATGTTTGAATTATGTTTCATAATTTTCAAACAGAAAAAAAAAGGATCTCGTTTGTGACTCCAGTTGTGTGGTTTGGGAACCAGGAGGCTTGGGCTTCCGTCTGAGCAACAGAAGGTGAAAGGCAAGCTGGGTTGGCAGAGGTGGTCAGGTCAGCCCCATCCATAAGTCTTTTCCAGGACCCATCACCATGATTTCCACGCCGCCACCAATGCTGCAATCATCCCTCCTTTAGAACCAGACCTCCAAGTAATGACTCTGAGTAAGCTGAACTTCCTTGCTGTTCTTTCTTTCCAGAAGCTAAATAGTTCCAATAGGAAGCTTGATACAAAGAGATGTGGTACATAGAGCTTGGATTAGACTGAGCTAAGTCCCAGGTCTGCCACTCACATTGCCCATCACCATGGGCAAGTTAGCATACTTCCAGGGTCTATTTTCCTTATCTATGAAATGGGCATAACAATAACACATCTCTGAATAGTTGTGACAAACAAATGAGGTATGTAAAGTGCTTTGTAACTGTAACGTGCTGTACAGACGTTCACTATTATTAATGACCTAAATTTTGCTGCAAGGGAAGCCTCAGGCCAAATTTACATTTCTGGCCAATAATGACTCAAACAACTTCCCTCAGCAGAGCCACCTGGTCGACAGAAGGGGCCCAGGCATCATCCTGTGGTCCCACCACTTGATGAATCTATTGATTTCCTCTTGTGAAAGTGAGTCTGGTAGCACGAATTGAGCACACCGCGGATCCCCAGGTGCGTGGCCAGGGTGCGGAGACCCTCTGGGCCTAGATGGAAACCTGGATCCCTGGGACTCATCCCACATTTGGTCTGGATGAGTATGGGAGGGAGAGAATAGTTCTTCCAGTTCCTCATCTTCTAAATGAAGAACCTGAGGCTAGGAAAGGCAAAAATGATGGCCTTTCTTCAAGGGCCATGGAGAAGGAATGAGGAGACCTGGCACTCATACTGGGGTCTTCCATTTACTTGTTCACTCAGAATAACCAGGGCAAGCCCCTTACCACCAATTCCTCAGTGTCCTCATGTACAAAGGGAAGGGCTTGTATCTGGTTATTTCTAATGATTGTTGTTTTAAGAACACCCAATGCTATCAAGTATGAAATGCAGTAGACTCCTCCTAAACATGTGCTTTCTGGTCCACATTATCGACTTTGCAGATTTGGGTCTCAGGACCTTGTCTCCCACATAAACTGACTTCCACCTGTTTGCCTTCCTCTCTGTCTTACCAAAAGACTGTTTTGGGGTCCTGCCTTTTCCTGTTAGCCCTTGGTGCTCTAATGCTCTGAACTCTTTCCTTACCTGACAACTATCCCTACCTGCCATTATTACCCACTCTGGGGATAGGGCAGCAAAGAACACAGGACATAACTCAAGAGACATCTCACGGGCACCTGAGTCTGGCCCCACAAGTCACTTAACAGAGGGTGCTTTGCATGACAGCACTGCTGCTGTAATACTTCCCCAGAGATCACAGGAAGCTGCACAGCCAGATGCAAGGGTAAGTCTGACCCACCGGCCCCCAGGTGCATCCTGCTGTGGAGGAAGTAAAATCCACTGGAGGATCTCTCACACCACATTACCTGGAGCCATGTCCCTGAGGCTGTTACAGGCTTCTGCCCATAGTTGCTAAGTTATTCCACCAGCAATTTCCAGGAGCAGAAAAAAGGCCAATGTCTATAATAACAAGAGGTGGCCATTACACCTGCAAGACACTTCACCTGTGTTGCACTTCCCAGGCTACAAAGCACTTTCATAACCATTTAGCTCATTTGATTTTTATGAAGAACTGAGAGTTAGCAAGTGAAAGGATTATCTCTCATGTTCTAGATGAGGGAGTTCATGTGAGGCCCAGAAAGGTTGAAGGACTTACAGTCAGATCTTCTGACTCTAATTCTGGTTCTTTCTCCATATACAGTTAAAGTATTATGATCTTATTATAAAATTATGTTAATGACCAAGCCAGAGGAACAGTATTGAAATTGTTTTAAAATATAAAAGCCCTCATCAGCTCATTTCTGCCCTTCAATAAACACTTTAAGATGAGAAACCATTTCTGAAACCAAAACAGCATTTACATTGTGGTTTGGGTTGTATCTGGTTTCTAGAATCCAGGTCTTTACTACCTTTTTGTGCCTTGTCCAGTCTCACCCTCTAACTAGATTTTTATTTTTAAATTTGAGTCAGTACAACTGAGGAAAGGAAGATGCAAAGCAAATGCTCGCATGACCTTCATTTGCTGTGCCAGTCATGTGCGCACATGTATGTGCGTGTGTCCATGCAAGCTCAGAATATCAAAGACACATGGAAGGCTGGTTATAGCTGAGACTTCCTCCCCACTGTTTAAAATCCTTAGTGAGTCTTGGTTGCTCAGAGTGGTCCTCAGAGCAGCAGCACCAGCATCAGCTGGGAGTTTATTAGAAAGGCAGAATTTCAAGCTCCTACCTGACATACTGCATTAGAAATTGTATGTTAATAAGCTCCCCAGAATCCTGCACATCAATTTTGAGAAACACTGATGTAAAGACTATGACCCAGATTCACAACCCTGGTACTAAAGTCCTTCCTTATGCTGGCTCCCTGAAGATAACTCTCACCAGTCCCCACATCCTGACACTTCCACTCTAACATTTGCTCCTGTTGTGATCTCTTCCCCGTTTTTTTTTTTTCTTGAACCAAATCCCTCCTGTTATTCAAAATTTGGCTCAGAATTCACATCCTCCAAGAAGCCAAATCAGATCTCCTCACCAAAGGGATCTTTCCTTCCTCTACATCCTAGTGCCATAGGCTATGTATTTTCTACCTTGGATTATAATATATATGAGCATGATTTACCTCCCTCCATAAATTATGAGCTTTTCAAGGTCAAGGTCTAGGTCTGACTCATTTCTATATTTTTCAAAGTCACACAGTACTTTGCAAAGTTCTTACCATAAACTGGTTTCTCAATACATTCACCTTTAATGTTTCTTTCTGTTGCTAATTGAGATATCCAGAGAGATTAAGAAATTTAAATTACTATTCTTGTTATTTTAGACAACCATTACTATATAAGATTATTATCTAGACTGGGAAATGTTTACCTAAAATATTCAGTAACTGTTATCAAGAATATTTACAGGCACCCTCCTCACACACATATAGAAATACACTTTATTCTTTTCATTTGTTCTTCATTGTTAGAGGAGCAATTGACCAGAATTTATTGAGAACAGAGGGGAAATGACTGCTATACACATGATGTGCCAATTGCAGCCTCGTTTAGAATCTTACTAAGAAGAAATTACTTGATCCTATTACAGAACGGAACATAGAACCCAGGTCTCAAAATCTCTATCGGGACCTGCATTTGGAGCAAGCAAAGTTCCCCTGGCCCTTGTTCAGTTGCTTAATGGAGAAGACTCCAAAGACAGAATGCCACTGGTGTTCTTCCAATTTTAGAGTCATCTGATTAGAATTACAGTAAATGCATAGCTCAGTTTGCATTGTCCTGAGGTGAACCGCAAACCAAGCTGCTCTGATTGGAGCATCTGAGGGTACTGAACTCTGATAGTCCACTGCCTCATCACAGTGGGGCATGCATGCAATAGCTAACTCGGAAAAAGGACAGGCACAAGTTAGGCCACTCTATTTCTGAGGAGACTGGAACTCTGGAGGTTAAAGCTAGATGTATAACTTCATTAATGTTTAGAGGAAAATCTCAAAAATAGCACCCACTCTGACATTAAGCCAACCCAGACCTTTGGAAAAAAGGTTGGTCTTTGGGGATAATTTTAGAATTAATTATTCTAGTTTATTTCCAGCCTGACAGGGCTGAGCTACTAAGCACAAGTTTTTGTTAATCATAGGATGGCATTTTGGTCCATGGCTAAATGGTTTTTCTTGCCCTGTTTGGCTGTAGAAGAACAGGCAAGAATTCCATGGAGGAATCACAAACCTAACCATTGCCTTCCACCTATTCTACTCACAGCATGAGGTTGGGGAACAGTTAGCATATTGGGCAAACCTGTTCTGTTATTGTTGTTTCTAATTTAGCTACCCAACTGTTAAGCAATACTACCCCAATCTGGTCTAGAAGAGGGCAGTGGCGAGCACCACACTTTAAAGCCACTGAGTCAAAATGCTGTTGGATGAAACTGTGCTCTACTGGACCATGAAATGGGTTTTCAAAGGGACACAGAATGACCGACATGCAAACTGTGACCAAAACTGTCTCACCAGAGTAGTAACCCTCATAACGGAGCAAAAAGAAGCACCACCATGTGATGGGAAGTCCTCCAAATAGCCAGCACAAATCAGACTAGAGGACACTTTGGAGTTTAGCTATGCAGGCTCCATTTCCTCATCTACAAAATCAGATTGACATGGGCATAAGGAGAGACCTACACAATCACACATTCCTTTTATTTTAAGGTAGCAGTTGAGTTCTAGTGCTGAAACTTGCTAGCTGGGTGAACTTCTGAGCCTCTTGTTCCTCATCTAGGCTTGCCCACCTCCCAGGGTTATTGTGAGTATCCAAAGAAAGATATGAGTTGGGAGTTGCTCTGATCAAATTGGGAGAATAAAATCTCCTTATTTTTTAAAGATTTTATTTATTTATTTTTTAGAGAGGGGGAAAGGAAGGAAAAGAAAAGGAGAGAAACATCGATGTGTGGTTGCCTCAGACACACATGTGCCCCAGATTGAGAATCTTCTGGTTTGCAGGCTATCACTCAATCCACTGAGCCACACCAGCCAGGGCTACTTTCTTATTTTTTAAAAGTCCTTAGTGTAAGGGAGATAAAAAAGCTTCCCAATAATAGGGTTTTTTTTTAATGATATTAAGGCTTTTGTCACTTTCTTTTTATGGTCTGCACCTTCCCCAGGAATCAAAAATGTACCAAAATCAGGAGATATATAGGAATCAAATGATAGAATATGAATTTATTCATGAATGTATGTATGTATAGAAACATATATAATTCTAAATGTGTTTTTATTTTTAGGTTATTAAGTTTAACAAGCAAACTGTTAACTTTCAGAGGAGTTCATTCTCAGTAAGGAGCCAGGAAGGAGAGCACTGAATAGTGGGGGTGAAGAGAAAAACTTTAATTCTGGTTGTTTGGAGCAAACTGCAGTGCCCATCCCTATTCCAGCTATTTCTGATCATGCCATCCATCACCTTTCCCTTGGCCTGCTCTGATTGATCACCGCACTGCCTGTGTTATAAATCAAATTTAATTTGGCATCATTTCAGACTCACTGGGCCCTCATCAACAGGATATCTTGAAATTATGTAGTACCCATCAATGCAATGCCAGTACGAAAGGTGTTGTGGAGAAAACCTATTTGCAGCTCGGGATTAGATCATCAGACAGCATCAAGAAAGAGTGCCCTTCTAGACAATAAGCATAGGTAAACAGTGGTCCCAAACCAGGTTAAATACAACCCAGCATCTTCCTGTGAGGGCTTCATATCCAAGAAACACAGCATGTCAGGGGCTACAAAGGCTCAGAAATCCTGGACTGTCTACCTTGTTTTGGGGATGGGGAATCAGGGCCTCAGCTTGGGGAAGTGACTGTGTCCAAGGTCACACAACCAATATGTATCAGAACTGAGGCTAGAGGCCAAATGCCCACTGGCATTTTGAGGATTGTCACTGCCCTTCAAGCTCTCAGGAATGGGAACATATTGAATAACATGCACACATTGTCTGATTTGTCTCTGAAGGTTGCAGAGTCCAAGCATTCTTAGGCTCCTGTACAACAAACTGAAAAACTCTGCCAGGGCTTTGGCTCTTGGAAAGTCATAGTTCAGTGCTATAAAAATCTGGATTGTACTTTCAGCTCAGGAACAAATTCTTGTGTCTCATGTGCTCCAACTCCAAAATGAAGCCCCTTCATAGCCCAGGAATGGAAAAGAGTGCTAAAAATTAAGGAAAATGAGAGCAGCTTTCTCTTTGCAGGAGCATCCTAAGAAGCACAGTGGAGGTATTAGTACCCTGCATCTCCTCAAAGCCCTCCTATTCACTTAGAGATAAGTAAATATGGAAGCGAAAATCATATCTGTCTACTAGAGGCTGACAAGAGTAAGTCATGGGCTATGCATGCATGTGTATTTAATTAACACCCTGAAGCTCTTTTCTGACTTTTTACATCAACTTCAAAGTGTTCATCCTTGAGCAAATGTCTATAGACTCTTGTATTTTGTCATTTTTATCAGTATCAGTATTCTGAAAGTTACATAGATGTGCTCTATTCCACTCTACAGATGAACACACTGAGACACAAAGGTCCTGTTACTACAGAGCAAAACCCAGGACTGGAAGTCACTGAAAGATCCAAGACCAGACTCAACAGCTGTTTCCCCAAGATGCACACAAGGGCACAGTTCAGTCACCCAACAAGGTGCAGTGAGCTTCCAGTCCATCCTGCATTGTTGCTGTTGTTGTTTGCTAGAATGCTTGTCATTACCACCTCTCTCCTGTTTGTTAATGACATCCTTCTGGGACAACATTTTTTGCTCCCTATCTTTACCATTCCCTCAACACAAACACACATACATACATACATGCATGTGAACAAGCTAATTACTCTATTCATTTTTTCTCATTTTTTTCAGATTTAGCTTAAGCATTATTTCTTCAAAGAGGCCCTTTTTTAACCACAACCACCCCCCAAAACATATACCCCTATTCCATGGTCTCTCACACCATCTTCCTTTTCTTTGTAACATTCTCCAAGTTTGCAAACATCCATTGAATTATGACCATCTGATAAACACTGCTTCTGCTTCTTACTCCATTAATCCACAACCCCCTAGCCCAAAATCTGGTACAAAGGAAGCAATGAAGGGAGTAAATGCAATTAAGAGCTGATGGGTCAGCAGGAGAACACACAAAGACTCTCAAATCTCTTGTCAGTAGGTCTTTTAAAAGCTTGTCTCCACAACCTGACAACTACCCACCATCTGCCAACCTAGACTACTCTCAACACCTGTTTCTCTTAAGTTCTCAGTGCCCTGTGCCTACAGTTCCTACAGCCCTGGCTTTCTTTCTCCCAGTTCTTTGTCTAAGCCTCAACCTATAGTGAGCATTGGTCTAAAGGTACTCTGAGTAATCTTCCCTTCCCCTGTGTTACCCCCACATCTTCTGGGCAGTGTTACCACATGCTAAGACTGAGACCCTGGGTCATCTCTCCCCACAGTCCCTGGGCAGGTTCAGCTCACAGATGGTACTCAGATAATATCGACTGAATGAACCAAAGGATCAAAGGTTTGCAACATAAAATGTTGAGCCTCTCCAGAGCAGAACACTTCTGTTAAGTACTTCTGGTGCAGTACTTTGCATATAGTAGGTACTCAACCATGAGTTGACTGATTGGTGTCCTTCCCCAGAGATGATGTAGGGTGACAGAGCAATGTAGTGGAAGTAGTGAGCTTTGAAATCATTCAGACATATCTGCTATGTGACCTCTGGTAAATTGGCTTAAACTCATGAGCCTCATGTTCCATCTGACAATAATGCCACTGCCCCAAGGCCATTGTGATGGGGAGTAAATGTCAACACATCTGGCTTTTGCCTGGCACTCTGAAGGTGTTCCATCCATGTCAGCTCCTTTTTTCTCCCTTCTTTCCAGGAGTCACAGAGATTGTCTCACCTCACTCCTCTGCCCCCTGGGAAGCAAACAATGGGAGAAGGATTGGAACCCAGAGTCTGGGCCCCTTCCCCTTATTTCCAACTGGCCAGCAGATGGTAATACCTATGCTCAGTAGCTTCTGCCCAAAGCTTTGCCATTCTGGTGAAGGGGAGGTGGCAGGAATAGGCTCAAAAGATGACTCAGCTCCAATGACTAAGGTGAGGAGGTGGTGG
Organism: Artibeus jamaicensis; assembly: GCF_021234435.1. NCBI lineage: Eukaryota > Metazoa > Chordata > Mammalia > Chiroptera > Phyllostomidae > Artibeus > Artibeus jamaicensis. Next base: position 3,139,660 of record NW_026522046.1, on the reverse strand, counting down.
TGGGAAGGGCTTGGGGGCTGGAGAGGAAATGAATGAACACTGTATCTGATGAAGGATGGCTCCAAGATAAAAGGCTTTGGCCCTGGTTGGTTCCTGGCTCTGACATGGCGCAGACAAGCAAGGGCCTCTGCCTTGCTTCATGGTAAACCCTCTGCCAGCCCTGGGGGACCTATCAGAGTAATTGCTGGCCATTCTTCTGCCTTCTGCAGGCTTTCAGCCCAAGTACTAAAACATATTTGAATACCAGGATGGATGAACTAGTTTTAAAAAGTGTCCCATATCACTGAAATCTGTGTGCATGGGTACTAAGCCTGACAACCACCTGTTTTTCAACCTTTGCCTTTCTCCTGGGTTCCAGACTATCTCCTCCACTGACACCACCCCTTAATACTGCACATGCAACAAGTTTAAAACTGAATACATAGTGCCCTCCCCACCTGCCTCCCTCAGCTCCTGTTTTGGTTGACTGTACTACCATCTACTCATTCAACCTAGGCCCTGAAACATCAGGGCCCCTGCTTCACCAGTAGTCCCCATTACTCCAATGTCCATGTCAATTCTAGGTCCTGAATTTCTCACACTTATTTCCTCCTCTCCTTCCCCAACTGCAGCTGGCTGTGACCAGGCCTCATCATTGCTCACTATGGCTTTCTGGCATCTTCTAATTGGTCTCCCTGCCTCTAGTCTCTCTCCAGTGCATTTTCCAATCCACTGTCTACAGAATGATATATTCAAACTTCGTTTCTAATCTTGTTATCACTTTGCTTAACATCCTTCAATGCTTTCCCAGTTCCTCCAGAAAATAATCCAGACCCCTTCATGATCCAGCACCTGGTCACTTTTAACCCTACCCCGCAAACTCATAGGTATAGAGACACACCGTGGATTTCAGGGAACCCTCACACTTTTCACTGCTGGGTCTCTGAACATGTTTTGCCTTCACACAGGTAAGCACTTCTCTGACTTGGTCAAAGTTGTGTATCTTCCCAGATTCAGCTCAAACATCATCTCTGATGTGTGGCCCTTGAGACACCCACAAATGCCTTGATAGCTCCTTCTCTGAGTTCTCTCAAAACATGGTCACTCTTATTAAGCACCCATTGGCATTGTGACTTCTTATTTATAGATGTCTCTCTTCGTTAAACTGGGAGACCCTTGAAGACAAGTCCTTCCACAGAATGCCCACTCAACAAATGTGTTCCGAATAAATGAAGTATCAAAGACAGGCATAGAGTGGTATTTTGTCCCTGAACCACAGTGTTTTCATCCATAAAAAGGTATCTGACTCAGGTACATTACAGCTCTACCAGCCTCAGATTTTGTACCAAATTATCCTTCAAATATACAGCTCACACTCCTGGCCCACTCATTAGCAGGAGATATTGCTGAGTTATTTTTCTCAAGAAGGGAGCTGGATGGTGGGTTCACCCACATTGTAGAATGGCTGCTTTCAATAGCTCCAATTAAAATCACAGAACTGCTCCAAAATGGTGTTCTACATAGGGATCTAGAAACCCAGGATCCATGCCATGGCAGGCCAGGACTCTGGCCATGTCCCCAGCATAGTCATGGATATTGTCCACCCACATGGATACTTATTTGTGAACACTCACACAGACATTGTCCCAGTCCCCAGGCAGGCAGAGAGGGTGACACATATGTGCAAAGGAAGCCACCCACACAGTCTCACCTCCCCCGTGTCACTGTCTCCATGATCCCCACACCTCCCAGTATCACCCACACACTCACACACCCACAGAGTGCTGGGTTGTTGGTCTGAAAATCTGTAGTTTTATGCAGCAGACCACAGCATCTTTCAGCAGTAGAGACAGGTGCACCTGTATGCGGATGGCTGTCCTCCTCCACCCTTCAACATCATCTTATCTCTCACCAAACAGCTTCTACCAGCATGAGCAGACCTAAATTCACCTTCCTGCTCTCTCTCTGGGAAAATTATTTGATCTCCATGAGCCTCAGTTTTTTCATCTACTAAATGGGACCAGTGGCCTTGCTTGCCTTCTTTACCAAGACGCAATGAACTAATAATGCATGTGAATGTGCCTCGTAAACACAGGCACAGTGCAAGCATGCAGGATTCACTCAAGTGATAATATTGGTAGACACTACATTCTGCCCCTAAGAAAAAGAGACAGAATACATTTTCAATACAAAGGGACACTTCAATCCATATATTTATTGAGTACATAGTATTCTGGGCCAGATACAGTGCAACCTTATCCATCACTATTTCATAGCCAAATTCAGTAATGTGGTAGCTTAATATTTACATGTCTGAAATGAAATATTTCATGTTTTGAGGTTTTAATATATATGCATAGTTATGCATTTTATATAGTATATGGAATAAAAGCAGTATTTGCATACAAGCAATTTGTGTGTAGGTGTGTGCATGTTTAGGGTAAAAAGTATAATGAAAAAGGCATGAGTTTTGGAATAAGACATGCGTACATAGATTTGAATCTGGACTGACTTACTGGTTTTTGACTTGGGACAAGTTTTGAATTTACTGAAGCCTCAATTTCCCCACATTAAAAAGAAAAATAATGAAAACTCCTAGGTCTGTAGTGAAAATTAAATAAAATCATGCACACAAAACATTGAAGCCTCTAGCCCAAAGAGGGCTCAATAGATGTCACTGCTTCCATTCTGTGTTCTAACTCCCACTCACGTGCTATGGGACCGAGGGCGAGTCACTGAGCCCCCTGTGCTCATTTTCTCAACTACTGGATGAAAAGGATGGACTTTATATTCCATGGGTTCCTTCCAGCCTCATGCTTAGGGCAGGTATCGAATATCTATTTTATGCATGTACATGGGTCTAAATCATAGTGCGGCCAAGGGGAAGCCCCTTTAGCCTGGTGTTTGTTCCATTTCCAAAGCATTTCCTTTCCCTGAACGTGCCATTTGCTGGCTCTCATATTTTCAATACAGGGCCCATTGATGGCTATGAAAAGGATTGTCCAGTGCAGCTGCGGGTCCACTTGAGCCCTCCGAGCAAGCGCTCTCAAGCCCACTCTGTCTTTGAGCTCTGTGTTTTCAGAGCCTGTTGTGGCAGCGATGTCTGGAATCCTCAACACCTGCATGTCAGCTTCCTGGGCATTTCCACTCCCCTCCCCCCGCCTCCACCCTCATGTCCTGCTTGCATCTGAAATGCAGCTGCTGGGGCCCTCCAGGGGGGAGCCAAATGGACAGGACTTCTCCTTGTTTGGCCTCCCTCCCCTGAGTCTAACCCAATGTGAAGCGCCTCTGTGCAAGCTCTTTTGTTGCCGCGTCATTATGTTTAAATGAGCCTCATCTGCAGGAGAATTTTTTTAATATAATAAAATAAAGCCACCACAAAAGACCAAAGCAGATGACATCTGTTCTTTTGATGAAAGCTTTTTTTTTGTCCTGAATTAAACTAAAAAAAGAGAAAAGGGGGGAAAAAGAGTGGGGCTGGGCCTCATTTGTAAAATTCCTCCCCCTCAAAAAACAAAACAAAATTAGTGTGTGCTGGGGGGCAAAAGGGTGGGGAATGGATGTCAAGAACCAGAGGAAAAAATAAAAAGAGCCCTTCTCATTTCTCCAGCAGTTTTGCCATCACCCCAACACCAAGAATATGCAGACACCATTATTCAAGCACCACTTGTTTTAAAAGAATGTTCAAATCTTTATTCTCTGTGCTCTACTTATGTACAAAATACAGGAATGGACAAAAGTAGTTTACAGTTGTTTGTATGGAGAGTAATACAATAATAAATAAATAATAATATAAGAATAAACTCTGTTTTACATACTCATAACTGTAAACTTACTTTTGCCCACCCTATACGTTTAACCATTATCTCAGGCTTCTATAGTAATCTCTATTCATCCAATACCACAGGAGTGTCTGACGCAGGTGGTACCTGGAATACAATTTGAGAAACAATGATCTACATGCAGATAGCACCCAAATCTTGATCTCCATCTTAGCTCTTGTCTACAAATTAAGTCCCCCAACATAGCTCACATATGGAGTTCACCCCTTCTCTGCCAACACTTGTTACTTGCTTTGAGTATCCTCCTCACTGAACTTCACCCACAGCTGAATCCCTGGATATCATCCCTGACATCTTCTGTGTCTTTGAGATCCCCACTTCCAAACTATTGCAAAGTCCTGCGAATGTTCCCCCTGAACCTCTCTTGATCCTTCCTCTTCTCTCTTTTACCATCATCACTGCTTGAGTCCAGGCCACCTTCAACTCTTGCTGGATATGTGTCTAGACATTCCTCACCCAGCAGCCAGCATTGCTGGTCATGATCACTCTGAGAAAAACACTTTGTGATTTTAGAATAAATAAATACCTTAGCTGGGCTTCCCAGAGTCAGTTCATGACCTGACCTTGGCTGCTTCTCTCACTACTCCACACCTACTACCCTCTATTCCAGCCCAGCCAAACTTCCAGAAGTCCTCTACCTTGTCTCATGTTCCTTCCCCTGGGGCCTTTGTATATGCTGTTTTCTCTACCAGGAGCTCTTCCAACTCTCTGCATGTGAATTTCCTCTATTCACACTTCAGGTCTCAATTAAATGGAACTCCACCAGCTAGCCTTTCGTGACCACAGCTATCCCCACCCCCACGACCCCCATGACCAATCTAGGTTACACGTCCCTGCTCTGTGTTCTCTGGGCACTTGCTCAATTTACTGATATTACTTACTTAATGCTCTGTCAGCTCTGTTGAAAGTCAGCAGCAATAGAGTGGGCATATCTCTTATTTGCTCTAATATTACCATGACATAAATTCTTTAACTCATAAACCTCAATGCTTCTGGTTTTGGTTTTTTTGCTGAAAAGATCACTTTTAGCAAAAGGCAAAAAAATTATATATTTTTGGAATTCTTTCTTTGAGAACACAGGTGTATTTGAAATAACACTGTAAATGCAGACTAAGGAAGCTGTCTACAGCTTCAGTTTTATTTCCAGGCCCCAATTTCATACAACCAAACTTGGGTACAAGTATTAAAGATGAAATTCCTTCATGTATAAAATTAACCTTATAAAGAGAGTGTTGTACCTCCCTCTTAAAGCACCTGAGACCATTTCCCCCTGAAATGTTCCTCCTTCACCTTCTTCATAGTCCCCGATGTTTGCTAGGTTCCTTGGACAGCACAAGACTTGGTAGTACGGGAAGCCAGTGTAAGGAAGGGAGGCAAGTAGCTTTGACTGTTGACCAAACACCAAGTACTCTTCAATGTCTTACACAATTTCTCCTAGTAACTCTGTGAGGCAGATGACATTTTTCTCCTCATAGCAATATAAACCATGGCACCAACAATCAAAGTGCCTAGTGGTGGTCACAAATGCTGTAAATGGCAGAGCTGGCATATGAACTCAGATCTATCAACTCAACTTGGCCAACTTGTCGATTCCAGGCTGGCACATTTCAAGGTGTAGAAATTCCAGAAGAGTCTGACTGAGAGCCTGAAGTGCTCTCCCAACCTGAGCAGAATCATGCAGGGCAGACACAGGGGGAAAAAAAGACAACAGAGCCCAAAACAGTTCTATGACAAGGCACACAACCTTGGAGAGAAACACCTGGAACCCCCTTTCAAACATTGCCAGCCTAGCTGTGTCTTCCGGACACAACTTCCAGACATGACTGGCCATTATATCAGCCAAGGTGGATCTGTGATCCTCTATAAGCATTTTTCCAAATCCCCCATTTACTTCTCTTTGGGAGGTGAGGGTCAAGGACACCACTTGTTTTATGGAAATTGATTTTTTAATAAAAATAAATGAAAACCCCTCCCTGATCGAGAACTCAACCATTTTTCTCTAAGCCAACATAATAAGCTTAGGGTTTTATTTTGAAGGTGGGATTTGCCAGTAGTTGGGCAGCATCTTCTTTGTTCCTCTTCTGATGATCTCACATTCTTTCTAATATTTTCTCCCATGAGAAATGGAGCATGCTTGCAAAATCAGATGGCGGTGTAGTTCTACTAGAGACTGCTTTGTTCACTAAATTGGCAGTTGTGAATGAGTGGGGGAGACTGAATTTGCTTACCATTTAAACCCCTCTACATGCTGCAGTTCTAGAGGCTGAGCTGAGATGAAAAATCCAATGTGAGGTCAATGTTCCTAACTGATTGATTTTCTATACTCAACCCACTTTCCCACACTCTTGACAAACAGGTGAACCAACTATAATGATACTTTTCTCCCACCCTGGGCTAAAGGAATCACATGGTTTCTGGAGTGGCCACAACAGAACAGGAAGAACTGAAAGTGATAGATTAATGATCAGTTGAGCATAGAGTATCGGACAGTGTAAAAATGCAATTACATAGGTTATTTAATTTAGTTTGAAGTCCTGGCAGGTTGCTATTTTGGAACTGCATTTTGTAGACAAATTGAAGTTCAGAACTATTCACTGGCTAAGACAAGCAGCTCCTTTTTATTCTTTTTAATCTTACCTTTTCTCAAGTTCCTGTATTCATCTTGGAGGAAGTTTGGGGGCTAGAAAGAAATCGCAGCCATGAGTCCTGCAGGAATACACCGGAGACACTCTAGGATCCAGCATCTCAAGATTGGGAGGGATGAAGAGAAGGGGAGGCCAGACTGAGAGTAGAAGGGCTGGACCTGGAGCCTTCTGAGAAGGGATTGGGAGAACAGTGGCATTTTGCATGTCGTGCCTTCTCCAGCAGTTTTTGAGCGTCTCTTTTATTTTTTTTTAATTTTTTTAAATTTTATTTAGTTATTTTTCAAGTACAGTTTTTTGTCTATTTTTCCCATCCCAGCCTCCCCTGCCCCTTGTTCCCCACCTCCCTCCCATTTCCACCCCCCTTAGCATCTCTTTTAAAGTCTCCGTGGTAATGAGACAATGACAAACTCGTAAAGAAAGGGTGAGAAGTGAGTCTTGAACTGTTGACTTACTTGTTCCCTCTGATTAACCTGGCTTATTAAAGGCAGAGACAATGACTGAAGGGGCTTATGGAAAGGAGATGAGGCAACGGTGTGGTTACTCATGCCTGGTACGGGTTGAAGAATCAGGGCTGTGTCTAATCCTTGCTACAAGAGCTGGTGAACTTTGAATGGTGGAAGAAAACAAAAAATAAAACCCTTGCTCTCATATTTCTTCCATGTCCAACCAATATCCTCTCATCTGTAAGTTCAGTATAAAATAATTAAGAAAATAAATTTCATAGCTAGCTGTAAATAAAGATGACTACTGCCATTTTGTGGCTAAGGAATTTTAAATATCATGAAAGTTAATAGGGTGCCCATTCTTTCTTTCAATAATTATTAATTAGGGTCCACTATATGCCCAGAACTAGATACAGTGGCAAACAAAGCAGGCATAAAGCATATAGGCTAGTAAGAAAACAGACATTAAATAAAAATTGTGTACAGCATTAAATATAAAGATATAAGTTATAATACAATGAAGAGGAAAATCATAGGGAAGTATGAAGAAACATAACTGGAGTACCATAATTTATATTGGTGCATCAGGGAAGTTCTGTCTGAAAGAGATGACATTATGCTGTGAGCCAGGAAAGGAGCAAAGGTTCAAGCAGGCAGCAGAAATAGCTTGTGCAAAGGCCCCGAGGCAAGAAAGTGAGTAGCCAATGTAGCTAGGAGGGCAGGGTAAAAAGAAGTTCAAAGGGCATGGCAGTGTGACATATTATGTAGGGTTTTCTAAACCATAGCAAGAACTTTGAATTTTATTCTAAGTGCTAAGTTGAATGGGAAGCCATTGTAGGTTTTAAATATGGAAGACATATGATCTGATTAACATTTTTAAAAAATTATTCCACATTATGAAAAATGAATTGGATAAGATTGGGAAACTATTGCTTAAGTCTCTATAAAAGTTGGTGAATAGAGCTCAGAAAAACCTAAATTCTAATCTTTGGCTCAAACCACAAAGTCTTTTTTTAAAAAACATTATTTATAATTTATAAACTAAAAATGCATGTTTTTATGAAACAGAATCATACTTTTTCAAATTTCTTATCCACTAAGGTTGCCTAACGTTCTAGGGGGCGGCTTCAGGGAAATGCATCGTTTAGCTGGCTTCCCTGACCTTTTCCTACTTTCCAGGTTTTCCAAGAACAGTAGTTGAGAAGCATGGTCATAACTGAGGAATAAATATATGGGTCATTTGCATCTGATTCTCCTACCCAGCCTCAACCTCATTACACAGCAGCAGCAACAAATGTCAATGGCAGGAAGTACACAACAAGAAAAATTAACCACATTTTTTTCATCCAAACTTACAACACACAGTGTCACACATACATACAGTTGGTTTGAAGTGGGTTGAGAGGAGGTAGCCAGCCTTCTCACATTTCAAACCAATAGAATCTCATGGCAGTCATCAAAACAACAGGCTTTCAGTCGGTTGACCTTTCGTGTTGGAGGGTTTTGTGGGGAGAGGAGAGAGGAAGGAGGCTGAAAACTTGGGCTGTGTATTATTTGTCATTCTAACAGTTGCACACTGAATCAGTTTTATGTTACAGACACATTCATGTAATTAGGATACAATCCATGGGTCATTCAGGCATATGAAGTACTCTTGCTTAATTGTAAAATTAACAGTGAAATAAGATAAATAATGACCAAACTGGTACTCATGGATTTCCACCCCCATTTCCTTCTCAATTCATTTTTTCAATCTAAACTTGTTTTTGACACTTAGAAGGAAAGCTCTGGGCTAAGGCGACAGTATGTGGGACACCAGCATTCAGCTCTCAAGGCATTTGTTAAGGGAGGCCATTTGTTAAGGGAGGCCGTTCTCACTCAGAATAGGAACTGCTGGTAGACCCATCTCAAAAGGGGCTCTATGAGTCCCTCACCCTCAGAAGCATTCATAACCAGATACACAGCATTGCAGGAAGGCATCCATATCCCTAGAAAACTCACTTGGAAATCTGAAGGCTGGGATCCTGGTTTCCATTTTCACTATACCACTCTCTGCCTGCCACCTTGCTTCTCTTTAAGACTAGCCCAGTTTTTAGCTCCTATGCAATTTTTAGTCAAATATCTGCTATACTCATGCACTATGTTAAGTGGTGAAAATATAAAAACAAAGACCTGATTCTGGATCTCAACAAGCTTCCCCTCCAGTGGGTCACTGTGTTCTCTTTCCTCTATGGCTCCATGAGAAACACCTGGCTATGGCGTAGTGCCCACTGATGTGTACTGTGTAGACATAGAAAAGAAAGTTAATCAGGGTACATGTCTAGAGTAGGTATGATTTGAGCTGACCTTAAACTGAGTTAGAGGGAATTGGTCATTGGGAGCAGGGAAGGAAAGGCATTCCCAGCACAGGGAACAGAATGAGTCAAGGCAGAGAAGCTTGGGTGCACCTGAGGTATGTGGTCATTACTGTGGTGTGGCAAGAAACAGACAAGTGATTTTTCCATCTTGGGAGAAAGTGTTAGTGGCCAAACATATACTCCAAATCTGGGAGGGTTAAACACTTATCCCATAGATTATAGAGGAAGGAATTCTGGATTGGAATTAAGGAGACCCATTGTTCCCATGTCAAACAGACTATGTCCCCTTGGGCTGGTCATTTCCCCTTCATTTTCCTGTTTGCTTACTTACAAAATGAGAATAAAGATCCCTTTCCCATGTACTTCACAAGGTGATTTGAACATTAAGTGGGAAAATATATGTGAAAGTTTAACTTCAAAGTTTCCAATCTTTTTTGATAAGAGTGTGAATCACTGATGGCAAATTGAAAGAGTTAGTATTATTTTAAGTGGGCAATATCCTGACATATTCAGGGCCCAGAAAGCCAACCAGTGGCTGGCATATGGGGAGAATTACTAAGACCAGCTTAGAAAGACCCTCAAATGTGTGTAAATTTTATATTTCATTCAGTTTAAAAGCTTGTGTTTATCCATTATTTTATTCACTTAACAGGTAAATAAACCTGGCTCATAGCCCTGACCAGTGTGGCTCAGTTGGTTGGGCATCATTCCATAAAGTGAAGGGTTGCTGGTTTGTTTCCCAGCTGGGGCGTGTGCCTAGGTTGTGGGTTCCATCCCTGTCTGGGCCACATACTTACTGGTCCCAGAGCATAAAAGAAGCAACCAATTGGTGTTTCCCTCGCTGTCTTTTCTCATGCCTTCCTCTCTCTCTAAAAATAAATAAATGGAATCTTTTTAAAGTAACTGGCTCATAAAGAACATTTAAAGTACAGAGTAAAATCAAGCATCTAAACTGCTTATTTTGTAGCCTTGCGAACGACCCCATCCCTCTACCACACCAACGAGTTTACTGTCTGAGAATTTCTCAAGGTCACTGGTCAAATGAAGAACAGATGTGATTTGATTCATAAAATAGAAATTTGAAATAGCCTCTGAGGTCTCTTCCAGCCCTACTGCTTCTTAATTCTCCAGTACACGGTGCCACGACCAGACCCCAGCCCTCAGAACCCTGTCTGAGTTCTGAGATGCTGGAGTCTGGGCATTTCTGTGTGTGGATCAAAGACAGTGGTGTTAGGTTATGGACGTGAATTCAGCCTACACACTCCTTAGAGACTTAGTGAGATAAGACAGGGACATTTCTAGAAGAGCTTTCCACTGGAACTCCAAACAATTTGGAGAAAACCAAGGAGTGAGAGAAGCAAAGCTGTCACTATGCTGAAGGGAAGATTTAACAGTATGTGACACATAGAATCACAGATGATGAAAATAAAAAAAACACAAAAGCAGTTTGCTTTCCTTCTGCACCTTTCTCCTGAGGGGCTAAAACCATTTTAGACATTAGATGCCTATCCTCATCACTGGCAAGTGACTTTATCTTCCAGAACTGCAAACATTGCCCTTCCCTTGTTTTTAAGCGACATTGAGGAGATCAAGTGAAAAGCCCTTTGAAAACTGCTGTGTCTACAATGATCATTGCTTAGGGACAGAGGCAAAAGAGGCCTTGACATCTGCTCCATTCATCCCAGATGGTGATGACATCTCTGTGTTCTCTCTGTTACATGGAGAAGAAAGTATAGGTCCACGCTACAAGCCCAGAGACCCAGGCAGAGGTGTGCCCGCTCTGCTATGTGTCCTCGAGCAAATTAATCCGCGTTTCTGGCTTTGGATTTTTTCATCATTATCCCAAGAAGGTAGACATGACCTCTAACATCCCTTCCAGCTCTGATACTTGGCAAAACTAGGATTCCTTTGATTGTGCTTAATTACCAAGAACCAAGAATCATGAAGAGGAAGATCATAGCTGGAGCCTCTGCTTCTTCACCTCTAGAATGAGGATAATAGCCGATTTTCAAGGGTGGCTGGGAAGATTAGATATAATATATGCAAAGCTGCTAGCACAGTGCCTGACATCCAAAAGACACCCCAGAAATGGAGGTTTTTAGACAAAAACCTGAAGATGTCCAGTCTAAGCCTCTGCCAGCTTGTTCTTTTGTCTTCACAGTCCCAGGCACCTTTGTGTCTTGAGCGCATTACCCCTGACTTACTGCCGACCACTGTGAGCTCTAAGTCTGGACACTGGAATGCTGTTTTAGACTCTTCTGTTTCATCCAGTGGCCACAGGGAACGTCTATGAAGTTTTCTGTTTTGTTTGGCTGAAGCCTTGTGCCCAGTTAACTTCAGGTGTCTGTGAAAGAGCCCAAGGGAGGACTTTACAAAGACTAACCATTTCCTACGCAGTCTCCACACCCCGCAATGGCAGGAGGAGGTTGGGCAGGGGGCTGGGAACCTGAACCAGGGGTCGCAATTTCCTTCTGTGTCTACTTCGCCAACTTATGATCCTCCCAGGGTGATGAGCACTTAAGAAGTATGTCTTCATCGCCACAATGATGTTGTTTATAGCACTGTGCAGACTGGAAGCTCTCGATATATGTCTCAGTCTTTCAGAGTCCCCACCCTGGGCAGAACCTGAAAAAAATTCAGCAAATGCCACTTGCTTTTCCCTATTTAATGAGGTCAAACATTCTTAAGGAATGAAAAGCACAGCTCCAGCCTAGTTTTTAATTAGCTTCAGGAACCCTTGTTTCAAAGTAGCCTCATTCCCAAAGCTATTCTCTCTCTGCTCTGAATGACATGGAAGTTCAATTGTATTTGCCTTGTCAAGTCATTGATAATATGGCCCCCTCCCATGGTCACATGGGGAAGGATAGTCAGGAGCCAGACAGACACTGCACTCTTGGACCCCAAAGAACATCGCAATCTAAAAAAGGGCAGTTGCAAGAACTCTAGTTCAACTGAACTTTGTGTTGTTTTTCAGTAACCGTGTGAACTTGCACTGCTTTCTCCAGACCTACAGTGGAAAAAAAGAAGGACTTTAGAGCCAAGCAGACCCAGGGTGAAATCCTGACTTCTTTTCCCAGCGGCTACACCAGTTAACTGAGTACTCACATCTTCTGTCCCCTCGTTTGTGCTACAGATGTTGCTGCCCCCTTGTAGGATGACTGGAGGGACCAAATGAGCAATTTTGAGTAAAGCATGCTGCCCTGAACATGACGGCTTTCACAAGCACTGTGCTTTCTCTTTTCTCTCATCTGTGCAGAAGAGTTCATCACTCCCACATTGCCTGTTTCACTGGGTTGAAGTCATGACCAAAAAAGATAATCTGTATTTAGGGGCTAGGAGCCTGGGTTTTGTAATTGGAGGTCAGGGTTCAAATCCCAGTCCCATTCCCCCATGCCTGAGCCACCTTGGGCAAATTCCAGAGCCTCACAGTTTCCTCAGTGGAAAGTGGGAAGACTCTCAGCAGTCCTTCCATAGGATTACCGCAAGGACTAAATGAGGTAGTGTACGAAAAGCCTTTACCTAGAGCCAGCACATGGTAAGCACACAATAGATATTACATAATAACGGCAGCAACAGCATCTGAAAGTGTGCTGTGACACTTAAAAATCCTCTAAGTTGTCTATCTTAAACTCTTTTTGGAAGTAATGTGCCAATGTTACCAGTGTTTATGTAAATATAAAGAGACCATTATTTATGTAGGAGCACACTACTGGGTATTTTGCAGGAGGAGGGAGAGAACAGTGTCAAGAAAGAGAGAGGGAAATAGAACAACTTTAATGGCATAATCAATAAAATATATTTTTAAAAAAGAAAGGGAAAAATTATGATGGGCTTCAAAGAGCAAAGAGGAGAAAGTAACTTCTCACCCGGCACCATAGAAGCAGCCTCATATATTAGCTCAGAGCCGCATGAATGCAAAAGTTGCATCAATAGAGTCTTCTCTGCAGAACTCACAAGGGAAAGGAAAGTAATGGAGAAGAAAGGGGAAAAAACCTCATTCTGTTGCCTCTAAAATTAATCATAAGGCTGTATTTATCCAATAGAATCTTACTAAACACCCAACCCAGGGGAGACAACAGGGCCACAGAAGGCCAGGCTCTGCCCTGGGGGGAATTTGCAGTCTAATGAGGACCTCACACCAAGCACAGAAATAACTGATTCAAGGTAGAAAGCAAAGTGTCATGAATCATCGTCATGCTTACTAGAGGTCATTTTTATGGAGTTCCCCTTATTTAGTACACCATCCATTTTTCAAAAAGAATTTTGGATGATTTATCACATGAAAGAAGATATACACTGAAGTATAAAAAGATAGAACCAGAAATCTGCACTTAAGCAAGAGAAATGGCAAAAGCTAATATAATTGTTGGGTTAAGCATTGGATTCATCTCGATGCTTCCTGGAAGTCTGGGCAAAATGAGAAACACATTATTATAATTTAATATTTCTTAAATGCTGACACTCTTAAGTCATACACAGAAACCTAGGCAAGGCCTGATTCAGTAATCTCACATTTTCTATTCAATTGAAAACTCTAAAAGGCATGAACATCTGTGGAATTTTGAGATATTTGTGTAGGTGATAACCATTATCATCATTTAAGAACATTATTTTGAGGGAAAATATTTGTATGATTATTAAACAATTTTTCTGTTCTTTTAACATTTTTGTTGAGACTATTTATCATCTAGAAGCTATGCAGAATGCAAGTTATTGTGCTTTTTATAAGAAAGATATAGATACTTTAAAATGCTGTGTGATCTTCGTATCATGGTGTTAGCCTGCTAATTTCATTTTCAATGCGATTTCAGTGCTCCAGAGCTTAATTGCTGTTGTTCTCAAGTCATCCCCACTTAGACAGGTAAGTGGGAGGGAGTAGAATTAGCCAATTGTACAGAAAAATCAAAGACACTTGCTTGCAAGGGCACCTACTTCTGAGAATTACCGTGAGTTTCGCACGCCACTGACTAAGAAAGGAAGGAAGGAAGTGACATCTTTAAGACCCTGGGCTTGCGCTGCGGTGAAGGGGACCAGCTGTTATTCTTTCTCTGGCTGTTTTTGGCCTATTGTGATGTCTTTTATAAATCTGGGAGGACTTGAACTTTAAAACCTGTTTTAAAAGACCATGTTTTTGTCTTCTTTTTCAGTGTAATCCTTAAAAAGTCATGAGCTTTTTTTTAATGAGGAAGGGTTAATACAAAACAGGACAAAGAAGGGAAATAGATACTGAATGGAGAGAAATAAAAAGAATATCTGGAGGAAGAGGAAGGAACGCAGAGAGTCAGAAGCAATGGCATCTGACCACTTCTGTATGTATTCCTTGCCCAGCCTTCAATCAGTTGAGGGAGAGCCCTGGTCGGGGTCAGGCTGGACAGAGAGGCTGCTAACACGTGCCAGCCAATGCTCTCCACATCTGTTTGATTTGGCACTGTGCACTGACCAGCTGCTGGCACAGAATCAGAAGGGGCAGGTGGGTGTGTTGGGAAGGGGGAAGTAAGGGGAGAGGGGATTATACACAGTTGTTCCAGAAAGGGGAATGGGGAGGGGGACAAGAGGGATGAGGCTGAGAGAGACGGGAGGACAGGCAGGGGCAGGAAGCCCACAGCTGTGATGGTGGCCGTAAGTGCTAATCACCCTTTGCAGCAGGTGAAGGCACTGAGTCAGAGAGCAGAGGCCCTGGGGATGTGGCTTTAAAAGAAATTCAGGGGCTGGGCCAGGTTTGGGCAAAGTGTCAGGAGTGCTCTGTCACTCTCCCCTTTGACCCATTCATTATCTCATTTGTGATGAACTTTCCAGACCTCCGAGCTAGTCACCATGTTGTGTCCCTCTTTTTCCTACAAGAGTAAACCTTTTGTTTCCTACCTCAAACAGTGTTTTTGTTTTTTCTTTCTAATCTCAACTCACAAAGACTTAACTTTCTGTGAGTTATTAAGATCCTTCCAACTATCTAGAGAGAAACCTGAAAAGAAGAAGCCCTCTCGTTTAACAAAGGCCCGTGGAAGCAAAAACCAGTGTTCCTGGTGTGTTCCTGGAGTCACCTGGCTCAGCCAGTGGAGGAACAGTTTGGGAAAATGCTGACTCTTCCACCTTAGCACCTTTTGCTTAGCTAAAATTTGCTCTGACCCCAAATTTTAATCCTGGGCCAAAAGGTTGAATTGGTGAGTGGTATACTCGCCAGTGGAGAGCTGGATTATGATGCAATCTCAATGTGATATCTTCCAGAAGCCCCGGTTCTTCGTTCGCCATTTGTTTGACACCATGTGCCAGAAACCACACTGGTTCTCTACAGTCAGCTCACCAGTGTGAGAGAGCCCTCTCTGGGTCTCACTCCGGTGTCTATTACCTGAAGGGGAACCAAGTAACTTCTGCAGGGTTGAAAATCTCACACATTCACCACTGTTTTGCTTGTGAAAAAGTCACTGCTGGCACCACAGATGAGAAAATAGACAGGACACCACAAAGCAGGCGAGATTGATTATCAGGTCTGCTCCCTGAAACAGCAAGGTCTGTTTATTTCCAGGACACTCTCGGTACCCAAAGGGTCAAAATAACAGGATATGGAATGACCAATATTCAATGTAGAAGATCTACAAGAAACACCATTTTAGATAGTTTGTTCTAAAAATATCAGTTTTAGCTCTGAAGAATGTCTGAGATTCAAATCCTTCTGACATTTTTATTAGCAAGTGACATTTCCTCTCTGTGACTTAAAATAAGAAAAATAGTAGAACATACCTTGTAAGATGGTTGTTGAAAATTAGACTCCATAGACCGTATTGCAATTTGAAGTACTATAGATGCCATATTGATATTAGAGAGATGTGCAGTCGCCCTCCATAGAATCCTTCCTCAGAAGTTCAGAAAAGGACTCGGTGGTTGGTACCCTCACTGGCTGACATGCAGAGAGTTCCCAATTTAAAGTTCAGCTCCACTCCACGACTGAGGGCCTTTACTATGACCCATTATCAAATCCATCTTTTTTGACCTTGCACACTAAGTCCAGTGACTCATCTTGTCCCTGACACTGAATTCCTGATTTCATAATCTACTGTTGCCCTCATTCCTACAAAGCTTTCAGCCCTCCTAGGAATTAGAGTTGGCCACCAGCAGCCGCACAGACTATCTGGCATGTCTAGGAGCAGGACTTTCTCCCAATCTCCCTCTGGTGTAATAGAAACAGACTCCAGATTTGAATACTCCACCACTGCCTTCATGGCCAGCCATTTACCCCCCTGGGCCCCCATTTCCTCATTTCAAAAATAGGAATACAAATCCCCTGAAAGAGATGCCATGAGAATAAGTAACCAAGCAGTTTGACATGTATTATTGCTCATTGAACGGTAGCTCTTTTTCTTTGTGTGATCATCTATTATGGCTGGCTTGATGCTGATTTTTACCTGGCCTATTACCTCCTGCTTGCCTCCTGTGCTGCTGTCACTGCTCACACTGACACCTACCTAATAGATTCATCCATCTGGTCTCTGACTTCCAATTCTTCCTACTTCTT
This sequence comes from Artibeus jamaicensis, assembly GCF_021234435.1. NCBI lineage: Eukaryota > Metazoa > Chordata > Mammalia > Chiroptera > Phyllostomidae > Artibeus > Artibeus jamaicensis. The sequence continues at coordinate 3,122,887 of NW_026522046.1, read as the reverse complement.
GGGGGGGAAGTTCTGCAGTGTCTGTTCTGACTGCTGGCTGGTGGTATGCTGGAGCACCTCCTAATAGCTCAGACAAGCTGACCTTTGGCATCTCTTCACACCTCCTCACTCAGTGACCATCATTTTGGTAGCTTGAAATTGGTCACAGGGAGACAATTTACATCACAGAAATTAGCAAAACCTATGAGAAGGCTCTTTCCCCCGGAAAGTTGCTTGTTAAACATTTACAGGCATACCAGTGCAGACCATCCATTATTTCTGTAACTTCTCTGGGCTTGATCATCTGCCTGGAACACTCAAGACCTCAGAAGTTTTCTTATGTACACAGACTAGCTTTGCATTTCAGTGAGAAGGCAGCTAAATCCATGCCAAAGTCTACAGAACAACTCTCAGCTCAGGAATGGAAACATGACACCAGGAAACAAAACAGTCTAATGAATATACATTAACCTCAGGATTAACCCCACCACTAATGAGATCTGCTCAGCCCAGCCAAAACCTTTTCTTCCTGCTTGGCTCCCTCCTGATGATGCAGCCTCCCGGGTTTGAGGCCTTCCCTTGAGCGCTCCGATGGACGTTTTCCAGGCTCTAAATGACTGTGCCCTTCACACCCCTCCTGCCTCTGGTTTGGAAATACTGTGGTCCAGTAGCAAAGAGAGTGTGGGAGAAGATGACTCCTTTACAGGTGGAAAGGAAGCCTTTCCTTATTTTTTTGTGCAGGTTCTAAACCACACAAATTTGCTAAGGTATATGCATTTTGAGGACTCAAATCCTGTTCCAATTTGTGTACCTCAGAGCCCTGAGCAAGTGGTCTGCCCCTCAGTGCTGTTACCTTCAGATTCACTGTAACTAGGACCACACTTGAAGTTTGTGATGTCGACTTGATGCTGAGCCACACAGAGCTTTACATCCCCCTGAAGAAAGAATCATCAAGTAACTGAACAGGTGGATGAGACTGTGTGTGGTTGGATGAAGGGAGGGATATTTTTTACTATAAGGAAATGTATTCTCATGGATTTTAGAGGACGAGTCACCATTTGTTATAGTGGAATCCTATCCTTAGGTTTTGCCCATGGTGGGTTCCCTTTTAGTAGTATTCTGTTCCTGCCTGTATTTGAAATAACTCCCACAGCCCAAATGGGAATACAGCCCAACCTTTGGCCCACTAAACCTTACATCTTCTTTTCTCCCCAAGGATCGATAAATTCTATTTATTTTCCTCTCTTCGCCATTCTACACTACCTACAGAATGTAATACATTTCTCACTACCCCACTTCCTTCCATATACCCACCCCTTGACTTGCTGCTTCTAAAATAAACAGGCCACATTTTTCATTTTGACACCTTTAAGGTAGTCTTCACAGGGATATCAACAGAGTGACAAATGCAGGCAAGGGGCTAAAGTTCCAGAATTCTCTTCTATATTCTCCTTTCCCAGGTCTCTGGTGTGGCCACACTACTATGTAAAATGTGATCCCACCATTCTAATAACCCTTCTCTGTCTCCTTATTCTCTTCTCTAGCCCCCAGGGCAACAACCCCTGATGCCCAACCACTACTACTATCCTTCTAGCCCTTTCCCCCAGAAAGTTGCTTGTTAAACATTTACAGGCATACCAGTGCAGACCATCCATTGTTTCTGTAACTTCTCTGGGCTTGATCATCTGCCTGGAACACTCAAGACAGTGTAATGAGAAACTTTGCAGCTTACAAATCACTTTCTGCCCATCACTTTGGTGAACCTGAGATCCTTCTGTGACTTCCTTGTTGGTGTGACTGCCAACATCTTACTGGGCCAATGAGACAGTGCTGACACAGTGGCTTGGAGACACCTGATTAGAGCCCCCTGCATCTCTCTTCACCCCACCCCCACTTCCTTACCAAGGAAATATAGTGATCAGGCACTATGTTTTTTTTTTCAAGGAAAGGATCTTAAATTGCATTTCAGCTCCATTCTATGGGGATCATCCCCATGCACTTTCTATTCTCCACCTCACTCATGACCGGACCCCTCCTTTTATTTTGACATAGCAAATTCAGAGCATCTCAGACTGGACATCTAGATGACCTATTGTTGTACTTCCAAAATCCAGGTTTGAGTTGGATCTAGATCAACCTGAAAAATGGTCATTATTCCCCTGCAGGTTTTTATTTCTTGCTTTATCTTTCCACATTTCCTTTTCATACCTTCCTCCAAAATTATCTAATGCACAAGTACTCCAAACCATTCAACTTAAGACTCTTTTGATTTCTCTTCTTGCTTTCTAGTCCAAGTTAACTCAGGAGCATTTAGGACCTTCAGATACAGATTACATACTCTCTACTTCATGTAGTAATAACACAAAATTTATTTTAAAATATTAATCAGTTTAAACTTTTCACTAACTCTTACTGGCCTCTGTAATTAATTAGATGGCTTTTCTCTACATATAAGTCAAGTATCTCCAATATCTTTAGCATGTCGACATCAGATTGTAAAACGGAGAGGACCAGGGAGCTGCTCAGTGCCAAGCTTAAGAGGTCATCTTACTAATCCATTGGAGAGAAGATTAATTTCTTCACTCAACACACACTTATTCATCACTTAACCTGAACTCCTATAATACTGGAGAGCTAGTAGTATGTATTATTTGTTATGAACATATTATCCACACCTTCCAATTAGACTCTGAGGCTCTTCCGAAATGTCTGGTCTCTGCTTGCCACTGCCTGCCTTTGACATTCAGCAATTCACTTCACTTCTCTAGGCCTCAGTTTCCCCATTGTGGGAGGTGAGTTACGTACAGCATTCTAAATCCACTGATTCACCTTCTTCCCATTTAATTCAGTAAATATGGGTTAAGTAACAACATAAGAGCTACTAGGTGAGCTCTAGGAAGCAGGCATTAAGTGGTATTTAGGAGAATTCAGCTAATTGTTGAAGCTGAAAGATAGGTACATAAAAGTTTATCGTACAACTCTTGTCTACTTTTGTGCATGTTTGAAAATGCTCCTACTAAAAAGAATACAAATAAATGGAAGGAATTTGGGCTACATAGAGCAGGTAGCAGCTGAGCAGAATTGAAGCACGGGTAGGATTTCAATGAGCCGACACTGGGTCAGAGGTCATTCCAGGCAGAGCACGTCATGAGCCAAGGCATAGTGACGAAAATACAAGGTGTTTGCAAAGAACTGGGAGTAGTCATGTGTGGCTGTAGCACAGGGTGCAAGAAGGGAGTGTTGGGAAATGAGCTGGAAAGATATCATGGGGTCACAGCTGAAGGGCCTAGAAAGGCACAGTGAGGAGCCTGCGCCTAATTCAGTTCCGAGGAAAAGTGACCTCATTGGTTAAGCCCACGTTGGCCCTACCCCTTCTCAGTCAGTCTGGGCGCAGGCCCCGGAGAAGGGCATGTGGCAGAAACTGGCCGAGGAGCATGCTGGCAGCACCCCCAGCTTGTTTCTTCACCAGGAAACAAGGCTTCCTGTAACTCAGACCCATGAATCAGCATTTCCTCTGTCAATAATACACAGCAAGAAATGCAACAGCACAGGGCTTGGGGGAAATGGAAGAAAGAGAGGAATATTCCATGACACGGCTGGGCTCTGCTCTCCTTTTCCCTCATGAAACACTCCTGATAAGCTCCCAAATAACACTCGGGTTTCAAAAGATAAGTTCCTCAGAGAACCTCACAGTGTCTCGTGAAGATGAAGTCCTACGGAATACTCTGGTCATATTAAGTGTTTCTATCACCATTCAGATACGTAAGATCACTTTCTGGATTCTTTCATTACATGATAACTAAATGTTAATATAACAGTGTTTTAACCTTGCAGAAGTTTGAGTGTATGTGTGACTTACTTTTAGTTTTTACACATCCCTGTCCAGTATTTTATTAGATTCTCGCGATAATCCTGTGAGGTACACAGGAAATATTACACCTATTTTACAAGTGCTGATACCGAGGCAGGGAGATGAAAGGCTTCTTCTCCATTAGATCTGCTTTGGAGAAGCAGGGTGACCCCAACTCTTCAGGTGCCACTCCAAGGTTCATTTCAAGGTCACTGGCTTTTAAAAAATAAAAACAAACAAACAAACAAATAAATACTGATATATTTATTTTAGTATACTTAGTAACTATTAAATTAATGGTATATTTCATTTAAAACATTAAAATTATGTATCATATATACATATGGCCTACTTATGTATATCAGAAAGACTTTCATTTATTCCCTCATTCCATTCATTCATTTATTAAAATTTATTGAGTGCTTACTCTGCCAGGCTCTGTTCTAGACACTTTTAATAGTGAACAAAACAGACAAAGGACCCTGCCTTAGACCGGCTATATTTCCATTGAAGAACTCAGTATATGAGGCAAAAGGAAAACACAGCGTGTCTTAGAGTCACGTGGTTCCATGTGCTTGGGAGAACAGAGGAAACAGAAGAATGTAAGAAGTGTTGGGGGGGGTGATACAATTTTACGTAGAGTGTTTAGCAACCATCTCCCTGAAAATGTGAAGTTTAAGCCAAGACCTGAAGAGGTGGGCAAGCAAGCCACATGGATACAGGGGGTGGGGGGTGGGGGGAGTCAGCAAAGGAAGCAGCAAATCCTGAAGCTCTGGGGTAGTGTTTTCCTGTATGTGCAAAGAAGAGTACAGTGGCTGGCCTGGAGGGGAAAGGGGGGGAAAGAGGAAAAAGTAGGGTGTAGAGGTTAGGGATAGACCGTGTAGAGTATTATAAAGACTTGGAATTGACTAAAGAGAATCTGCTCTAATGTACTCAAAATCAGAGCCAAACCAACCAAATGAACAAAGGCAATAGCAAAATAAAACAAGACAAAGGGATAAAATTCAAAATAAAACAAAACAACAGAAGCACGAAAAGGGAGTTAAGGTTGGCAACCCTCCCTCCACATCTGGAATCCGGATCCAGAAACTAAACCCTCAAGCCAGCCACTCTGGCTGCTTTCAGAGAGGGCCATGGAGCAGCAAAATCAGGCAGAGGGGCCGCTTCCAGCCACAAGCCTGGGCCTAGGCCCCAGACATCAGCTAGGTTCCTGTGACTTAGGCCACTAGGATCTGTCAGGCTACCGAGTGAAGGCAGAACAAACCTCCAGAGCCTTCTACCCCCAAGCTTTCCCAGGCACAGAATACCCAAGCTATCAGCTCAGCCCTACAAAAGTTCCCTCCCTGTCTCAGGAGTCTATAATACACTTGTTTTGACACTGACTCATCCCAGAAAGTGAAGAGTACATGTGGACATGGAGATGATGTGAAGGAGAGGGAACAGAATAACCTCACACTCATTCCAGAAGCCATGTTCCTTTGTTTTTGTTCTTTTCTTGGTTAAGCTTGTGGGCTTAATGGGTAAGCTCGTATTCAATTTATGCCCTACTGCCTCCACTACAACTTCCCCACTGCCTGGGAGAGTTTTAGAAAATGTCTTTGTGTGTTTTCTCCAAACATGGACACTGGGACCAACGAGAGGTAGTTCAGCCCTTCATAGCCTTTAATGGCTGTCTCTTTGATTTGCCTCCAGAAGTCACCGACATAGACCAGAGCAGGACATACTCCAAGTCAACAGTGGACCCGAGGTGGAGAACTCCCTTACCATTCTTTTCATCAAGTAAGTCAGCAAACAAGAATGGTGCTCCATCACTCAGCAAAATATGAAAAACCAAACAATAGTCAAACCAGACAATATGATCAGGGGTTGGGGAAAAAAGCATCTAAAATAGTGCTTTATGTTGTTTCTCTCACCAGCGAAGAAGCTTTTAAGGCTTCCTCCACCACCTCCCCACAAAACTGCCCATACCACCATCGCCATTCTAGTTTGGGTCTCCTCTGCACTACTTTTTAAAAGGTTTTATTCATTTATCTTTAGAGGGGAAGGGAAGGAGAGAGGGAGAGAAATGTCAATGTATGGTTGCTTCTTGTGTCTTTCTTGCTGGGAACTGGCCTGCAACCCAGGCATGTGCCCTGACTAGGAATCGACCCACAGTCCTTTGGTTTGCAGGCCCACAGTCAATCCACTGAGATACACCAGCCAGGGCACCTCTGCACTATTTTTAATTAAACTTTTTATGTTGAGGTACTTATAGATTTATATGTAGTTGTAAGAAATAATACAGAGAAAGTCTGTGTACCCTTTATCCAACAATAACATCTTGTAAAATGATAGTACAATATATAATCAATACATTGATATTAATACAGTCAAGATACAGAGTATTTCCATTATCCCAAGGGTCTCTCATGCTACAATTTTATAGCCAGACCTTCTTCCCTCCCACTCCCATCTCCTCCCTAATCCCTGGCAACCACCATTTTATTCTTCATTTCTAAAGCCTTGTCAATTCAAGAATGTATTATATGTTACATTATAATAGTCAATAATATTGTAATAAGTATCTATGGTGCCAGGCAGGTACTAGAATTATCAGGCATATCATTTCCTACATTATATAAATGTCTAACCTGACATTAGTCTCATGGCTGCACACCTGAGACTAATATTAAATAATATTGCATGTCAACTGTAATGGAAAAATTTTTAAATGTAATGGAAATGGAATCATACCATATATAATCTTTTGTATATGATCTTTTCATATCAGGGCAATTGCTATTAGGAGATTCACCCAAGTCATGTGTTTATCAAATTAGGGTTTTTTTTTTATTACTGAGTAGTATTCCACATTATGAATGCACCACAGTTTATTCATTCGCTGAAAGAAATTTGAGTGGTCTCTAGTTTGGGGCTGTTTTGAACGAGTTTGCTATAAGCAATGCATGTAGGATTTTATGTGAGCATTGATTTTCATTTCTTTGGGAATAAATGCTCATCTGTGCAATTACTCAGATATATGACATTGTATATTTACTTTTTTTCCTTAAAGGCACTGCCAAAATGTCTTCTAGAGAGGCTCTGTATATCATTTTACATTCCTACCCGTTAGTGATGTATGAGTGTATTTATTTTTCTGCATACTCGCTAGCACTTGGTGTTGTCACTGCTTTTTTGTCATTTTAGCCACTCTGATAGGTGTATAGTTACAAGTAATGTGCTTTTAATTTACATTTTCCTGATCACTAATTGCATTAACTATCTCTCTATGTGTTTACTTGCCATCTGTCCATATTCTTTGGTAAATGTCTTTTCACATCTCTTGTTGATTTCCAATTGAATTGTTTGTATTTTGACTGTTGAGTTTTGAGAATCTTGTGTCTATTCCATTTGCTAATTATCAGACAGGTGATTTGCTGTTTTCTTCCCAGTTCAGTAGTTGGTCTTTTCATCCTGTTAGCTGGGCCTTCTGTGGAGCTGGTTTTAAAAACTGTGGTGAAGTCTCATTTGTCACTTTTCTACTTTGCGGATTATACTTTTCGTGTCAAGTCTAAAAACTCTTTGCCTAGTTTGAGATCCTGGAGAGCTGTTTTTTTCCTAAAAATTGTGGAGTTTTCGTGTTTTACTTTTAGGTCCATTATCTATTTTGAGTTACTTCTTATATAAAGTGTAAGACTTGGGCTAAGGTTTGTTCCTTTATTTGTTTCTGTCTACGGATGTCCAATTATTCCAGCACTATTTGTTGAAAAGGCTGTATTTCCTCCACTGAACTGCTTTTTCGCCTGTTTCAAAAACAGATGGGCATATTTGTGTGAGTCCATTTCTGAGCTCTCTATTCTGTTCTATTGATCTGTGTGCGTACCTCTCTGCAAATACCACACAGATTTGCTTACTGTAGCTGTATAATATGTCTTCAAATCAGTTGGACAGGCTCCTCTTAGCTTTATTCTTCTTTGTCAAGATTGTTTTAGCTATTCAAGTTCCTTTGCCCTTCTATACAAATCTTAGAATAATCTTGTTGATGCCTACCAAAAACCTTACTGTGATTTTGAGAGGAATTGTGATAAGTCTGTATATCAGTCTGGGGGAACTTGACAGCTTTCCTAATGTGGTAGACAGAATAATGGGCCCTCAAAGATTTCTGCATCCTACTTCCTGGAAACTGTGAAAATACTACTTTATATGACAAGGGTTGACTTTACTGATGTGATTAAGGCAAAGACCTGGAGAGGGGAAGGTTTATGTGAATTATGCAGGTGAATCTCATGTAATGACAAGGTCTTTATACAAAGGAGGTAGGAGGTTGAGAGCCAGAGGAAGGGACGCGTGGCTATGTGAGCAGCGGTCAAACAGAGACTGAAAAGGGACCATTCTGCTGACTTTGAAATAGAGAAGGGGCCAGAAATCAAGAAATGCAGGCGGCCTCTAGAAGCTGAAAAGGTTAGAAAGTACTGGCTTGGCCAAAAAGTCCATTTAGTTTTTTCCATAAAATAAAAGACACATTTTTCATTTTCACCAATAACTTTATTGATTTTGATATTTTGAATATGTTGGCTCTCTCCCACATGGTATAACATTGATTGTTTTCAATTAATGTCTAGATTTAATCACTATAAATTTCAACTGGTATAACCAATTGTGGAGCACCATCCAGCGAAAAATCTCCAGCATGAAACTTTGCAAACCACTTTTGACATGTTTGCTCAGTCACAGCACCTTCTCCATACACTGTACAAATCTCTTTTTGTGTTTCAGTTGTATTTTTACCTTTCTTGAAATAGTAAAGCATAATATGTTGAAGATGTTACATATTTTCTTCCATCTTCAATATTAAAATGGCTCTACAAAAATTAACCAATTTTGATAAGTTTTTTAAAATGCACACTGATATGACAGCTGTCACCATATAATCTAACAAAATTGTTTCAAATGAAGTTAAAGACAACTAAGTGTTACTATAGCCATCTTTCGGGGAAAAAAATGAACTTTTTGGCCAGCTCAATAGATTTTCCTCTCAGAGTCTCCAGAAAGAACAAGCCCTGAAAATATTTGGATTTTAGCCCCTTAAAATTTTATATTAGGCTTTAGAAATAAAGTACTGTAAGAAAATAATTTTTATTGGTTTAAGAGGCTAAGTCTGTGTTATTTTTAATAGTAGAAATAAGAAACTAATACAACTATGTTGAGTAGATCGATAACAGACATGGTACGTCTCCTCCATTTATTTAGCTCTCCCTCAGTTTCTGTCTTTAACATTTTACACGTTTTTGTTTACAAGACCTGCACATGTTTTTGTTACATTTAAGCATTTACATTTTTGAGCAATAAGTGATTTTTGTTAAATTTCAGTATCTATGAGTTGTTTGATAGTCTATAGAAATACAGTAAATTTTTGCGTGTTTATTTTGTATTCTGCAACAGTGTTGAACTCACTTATTAGTTCTAAGAGTTTTTAATTACTTTCTTTTGAAATTTTTATTTATTGATTTGCAAGAGAGAGAAACATTAATTTCTTATTCTACTTACTTATGCATTCATTGGTTGCTTCTTATATGTTCCCTGACCAGGGATCAAACCCACAACTTTGGTAGTAGAGATGATGCTCTAACCAACTGAGCTACCTGGCCAGGAAAGAGGGTTTTCATTTGTTTGTTTGTTTGCTTGTTTAATTTCTTATAGTTTTCTGTGTAAATAACCATTATTTACAAATAAGGACTGTTTTATTTAACTTTTGATTTTTATTATTTCTACTTCCTTTTCTTGACTTATTGTATTGACTAGAAGTCCCAAAAATAATAATAAAAGACTTGAACATAAACATTCTTGCCTCAGTCTTGATCTAATGGGGAAAGGATTCAGTCTTTCACCATCTATACTAGGAGCTATAGGGTTTGTAGATACTCTTTACCAAGATGAAGACATTTTTCTGTTATCCTAGATTTCTGAGCACTTTCATTATGATTGAGTTTTGCGTTTTTTCAAGTGCTTTTTCTGCATTGACTAATATGATTATGTAGTTTTTCTTCTTTAGACATTGAATATGGTGAATTAACATTCATTAATTTTTTAATATTGAACCGGCCTTCATCTCTGTAATAAATCCTGCTCGGCCATGGTGCATAATTCTTTTCATAATTACTAAATTCTATTTTATATTTTTTCTATTTTGTTCCATTCTATTTTTAAAACAAGATTTTGTTTCTATATTCATGAGAGGTGTTAGTTTAGTTTTCTAGTGTTCCCTATTTGTACTTTGTCTAGTTTCATTATCAAGATAATACCACCTTCATAAAGCAAAGTGAGTATTGTTTCCTCTTCTAGTTTCTAGATGTATAAAATTGGTGTTAACTCTTCCTTAAATATTTAAAAGTTTTCTTTAGTGAAATCATCTGGGACTGAAGATTTTCTTTCTAAACTTTTTGAAATTGTGAATTCGATTTTCATAGTAATTTTAGGGCCATTCAAATTATCTATATCATATTGGGTAAATTGCGGTTGTTTTTTAAGGTGTTTAAGTTCATTCAGGTTGTCAAATATTTGTGTGTAGTTTTCACGTTGGCCTGGTGTTTAAGGTTTTCTCTAACTCTGACCCACCTCTTCAGTCTCCTTCTTCTCCCTTCAACAGGCTCAGTGAAGTTCAGTGAATTGGGATCTGTGAACTGGATTTGTCTTTGGGATTCCTTGCATACTCGATGCTTTCTCACTGCCTCACCTTACTATTTTCATTCTCTACCCCTGAATATCCCAAAGTCTCAAAAATATTTTATCTTTCTAAGGGCCACTCCAAAACTGCAAGCTATCTTTCCCATTTCCGTTTGAACTGCTCTGGCCCACATTTTCTGTGGCAGTTCTGTTGTGCGGACTGGATACTGCCTAGTGTAAAGGGTATTTGTGAACATGAACTTGTGGCCCAAGCACACGATAAGTTTTTTGAGGGATTAAACCATGTATGATTTTTTTGTCTTCCTTTCTAGGCCCTGGCACAGGGCATGGCACAGAATACATGCACAAAGGACAGCTGAAGAATTAACTCACAGGGTTCCTCATGTAGTATTCCATCTGAGAAGCCCCTTGACCTCTTATCTTCAGGTATTTAGGAAGCTATTTTTTCAAGACCTGCTCTTAAAACAGGAATTGACTTGGCCTCTGAAGACAGCTGCTTCCTTGAGAAGTTAGAGGAAAAGAGTCACTCTAGCACCAAGCCAGATCTCAAGGGAAAAACATCCTGTGGCTTTCAGAGCCATAAAGACTGTCTCACAAAACCACAGGTTCATTATGAAGAGATGGGACACAGCCAGGGTTCCGGAAATTTACTAATTTACAGAAAGAACACCTTTTCACCTTCTCCTGCCATCTAAATTAGTCATTCAAATTCTCCTTAGCAGCATCATCCTAAATGGAGATATATTAAGGAAGCGGGGTGCAAAAGTGATTTCCATCTATTTCAAGCTCAGCAGGCATCTATATCCAACAATATCTTTGAGGTTGACTTTGAGGCCCAGGCTGGGAATAAATACTCTCCAGGGAGTCCTCTTACTATCTTAAAATAGTAGAAGGTGAAGTGGCTAGAGAGGGAGGCAGAGATGGAGATGAAACAAACTGGGAGAATGGAGAATCACTCTCTACTCTTGTGACTGTCAACAGCCACCTTTTGGTGATACAATTGTTCCCCTCCTAGTCTGAGCCTCTTTGCCTCCAAACATATGTGCTGCCGTATGCTTTTATATGGCCTCCTAGCCTGCGTGTTTCCCTGCACTAACCCACTTTAAACCCAAGCACCCAATGGTCTCCCTAAAATCTGATCATACCATCTGTATTTGCAAAGAAACCTTTATACATTCCCCAGGGCACAGAAATAATGCTGACATGCCTTCGGCAGGCATACAGACCCCCTGCATATTATAACTTCACCTCCCACCATCCCAGTTATATACCAAGCTGGCAAAACCAGAATAGAAAGAATATAGAATCTAGAATTAAATCTGAGTTCAAATCTACCTCACTCATAATAGTTTCACAGTCTTGGGTAACTCATCTAATCTTGATGAGCTTCAGTTTTTTACAAAAAATTGTTTAAATAATAATAACTCAAAGTGTTTTGTAAAAAATAAATGAGGTTGTGAGTGTAAAATGCACAGCACATATTAGGTACTCAGTAAATGAGAGCTGTTCTTATTAGGCTGAAGCACACTGAGCAACTTCCACATTTCTGAAACACTCCTGAGTCTTTTCTCAGGCCTAACAGCCTTGGTAAGATTATCAAATACCCTTGCAGAAGGAGAAGGAACTAACCAATGAAGGGGAGGGCTGAGGGAGCTTCCATATAGGTTAAGATATCCCTTGTTAGGAAGACAACAATGAACAGTGCTCGGAGAGAGGTTGTATGAAGTACAGGTGAGACAGCAGGTCCAGAAATTCAGAATGGCTGGGCAGGATCCAACAGTTTGAGCATCCAATTTTCTTCCCTGAACATCAGAATAAGCCTAGCCCTGCTTACCCATAGTTGTTGAGGATACCTCTTCCATCTCTTCATGTAGGTGAATTATCTCTGTTTCTTTGATCGAGCTTATTCAAATGTTATGTCCAACTCAGAGGAGAGGTTGGTGGTGGGCAACTCACCCTGGGGTTTAAGTCTGAAGTCTGTTCACCGTGGTTTGTATACCTATCACACCCAGTATGTATGTGTGTTACTATAAGGGGCTCAAGAAAATAGTGTCAAGAGACCCACTTCATAAGTACGCTTATTATTATCTCCGCTGCTCAAGCCACACAAAATAAAAGTCTGGCATTTCCAGAAATTGCTATTGATTCAACAGCAGATTTTACAAGGCCAATCAATAACAGTTTCCTCCATACCCTCTGCCCCTGGCGTATATTTATTTGTGATCAAGCTTTCTGTGCCTCCTGTGCTTTCTAGTGCTTGTAATTGGTCCAGAATAAATGGATGATTTCATCTTTTTCCAGGAAAACAAAAAGAGGAGATAAAGAACTCTGCTATTAAAAGTATCTCCGTCCTCTAGCCAGAAACAAAGCTGTATCCATATATGTGTATGTGTGGGAGAGATAGAGAGAAAGCCTACATCCAAGCCTGCCTGCCAGGATGAGACCCTCAGCACATGAACCACAATTTGGGGCCTCTTTTCCCTGTACCTAAATCATGCTGTAGTAGGAGGTTCTGGACCCAGGAAGGCACATAGGCTTTCTAGTCATGATGCGTTTGTACTTTATAGTGTGCAAGAATAACAGAGGCTCAGAACAGGCTAGAACTTTAAAATTCATTAGCCCACCCCCCTCCCTTTCTTACGGATTAAAGCACAAAGGCTAAAAAAAAAGTGGGTCTAAATTCAGGTCTCTTGCTTCAAAATGTGGCATTATTTGGAGATAGAATCTTCTCAGAGGTCATGAAGTTAAAATGGGAGCATTAGAATGGCCCTTAACCCAATACAACTGGTATCCTCATAGGAAGAGAGAAGTCTGGACACTGAGAAAGACACCAAACAAGGAGAACTTCATGCAAAGCTGAACAGAGAGATCAGGGAGATGATTCTTCAAACCAATGAACGCCAATGACTACTTGTGAATCACCAGAAGCTAGGGGAGAGGCCTGCAACCAATTCACCTTCATAGTCCTCAAAAGGAACACTTTAATCTTGGATTTCTAGCCTCTAGAACTGTGAGACAGTAAGTTTTTGCTGTTTAAGCTACCCACTTTGTGGTGCTTTGTTACAATAGCCCTAGCAAACTAATACATTCCTCTTGTTCAACAGTAAGTATGTAGCAGGCCCAGCACCAAGAAATCCAGAGCTTCTAAGTCAGACAAATGTTAGAACTATACTAAGGGCTCAGAAACCATCTTTGATAATTCTACTCCAAATAAATACAGTATCAGGAGAGAGGAGGGTATGCATGCAAATTGGGAATACCTATCCCCAATATTTGGACAAGACAAACCTTTTTGCATTTGTGAAGGAAATAAAATAACTGCTAAAACTGCATGAAATCAGTTGTTTATGTGGTAAGGCATCAATCATGTACGGTTTGATCTATGACAGAGCAAATTTCACATATTTTTCAAGGTAGTAAAACCCATCAATGACCTTGCAAAAGATTATGCTATAGGTTCCCAAGACATATTTCACTTATTTCTTCCTAAGGACAGAGGAATAATGTATTTCCCATCCCCCTTTGCAGCTAAAATGGACCATGTGACTAGTTCTGAACAATGGACAATATGTAGAAGTAACTTCAGTAGATGCATAGAAAAGTGTATCTGAGTCGTTCATATTCTCTTTCCTTCCAATAAACTCTAGAAGTCATATATTGAGATTGAGATAGTGCATAATTAAAGTACACAATCATTAAGTCACTGATGGAAAGGGAGCCACCTTGGAGAACCATCTGGCCCTCGATGAAGTTTCTATGAGACAGAAATAGATGCTTTTGAGGAAGTTAGGGAAAAATCTTCTAATCCAAGGGTCCCTAGCCTTCCCGCTCCCCGACCATGGATGCAGCTCACATTATCACCTGAGCTCCACCTCCTGTTTCCCCTTCTCTCCCTGCCCTGCCCACCCCAGTCTGTGGAAAACTTGTCTTCCATGAAACCAGTCCCTGGGGCCAAAAACATTGGGGACCGCTGATTACCTGACACTTTGGTTTCACTCGACTGATGATGAACCTCACCCTCGCAATTTGTTTTTGACAAATATGCTTTCAAAATAATAAGACACTTGAAAAATATTAACTTGGGATGTCTCAGGTTTCTTGTTGTTTGGTAAGCAGTCATTGGCAGAGCACCCACACCAACTATGCCCATGTGATCCTCTCCAACAGCCCAGATCCTAGGCCCCACATTAAGCAAACACCTCTTCGACATTCTTGACCAATCTTCCACAGAGTGGGGTGGACCCTTAAAGGGGAAAAAAAGGCATTTTTTGCTTGAAAGAGCAGCCATTCTTGGCCCGACTCTGATTGTTAGAATTTTATTCCTTATAGTATTCATAATCCAATTCTGTGTTTCTTCACCTGTCGACCTTAGTTCTACCATCTAGAGTTCTGTGATAAACAAGGACAGGTCCATACTTCTCCCACACTGCTCTCCCCGAGGCTGAGGTTTTAATCAAAGATTTCTTTCCAGGCCTTGCCTCCAGGAGGACAACTGTGTGAGGCTATTGGTGTGCCAGAGCTCCAACATGGGATCAAGACTTCTGCCAAGATGGAGGCGTAGGTGGAAACACTACCTTCTCACATAACCAAGTCTAAAAACAACAAAGTTTTAGCAACAAAAAAACCACAGAAAATTGAACAATACGGGAGTCTGACAACAACCAACCACTCAGCCAGACCGGTAAGAGGGGTGGAGCCAGCAGCGGAGTGGGGCGGGCAAAAAAGATCCCCCAACAAAGGTGCACGGGCAGCCAAGGGCGGATCCCAGATGTGGGGTAGCGATGGGTGGACCCAGTGAAGGCACAAGGTGACAGGCTGACCACAGTCACACTATTTGTACGCAGATAAACCAGTGAAGGAGAGAACTGTGAGACAGACCGGGCAGGCCCCAGCAGCAGGAAGGAGCAGAGGGGACCGCTATTGCTCCCTCTCTGACCCTGCCCCCACATACAGCGTCACAAACTAGTGACCTGGGTGGCCCCACCCTGGTGAACAAATAAGTTGCCTCTCCTCATACATAACAGTCATGAACAGATTAAAACATGGCTCAAGAGCAACTCAGAGCACAAGAGCCAATAAATCTAAGCGATGAAGAAATTGCTAGCCTATCAGAGGCACAGTTCAAAACACTGGTGATCAGGATGCTCACAGAACTGGTTGATTTTAGCCACAAATTGGAGGAATATATGAAGGCTAACCTAATTGAAATGAAGGAAAATGCATGGGAAAGCAAAAGTGATGGAAAGGAAACTGGGACTCAAATCAAGGGAGCAAACCAGAAGGAAGAAAAAAATGACTAAACAGAAAAATATGAAGAAACAAGAATTCCAAAAAATGAGGACAGGCTAAGGAACCTCCAGACATCTTTAAACACTCCAACATCTGGATTATAGGGGTACCAGAAGGGGAAGAAGAACAGCAAGTGGAAATCTTATTTGAACAAATAATAAAAGAGAACTTCCCCAATCTGGCAAAGGAAATAGACTTCCAGGAAATCCAGGAAGCACAGAGAGTCCCAAAGAAGTTAGACCCAAGAAGGAACACATCAAGGCACATCATCATTATATTAGCCAAGATTAAAATGAAGGAGAGAATCCTAGAAGCAGCAAGAGATAAGGGGACAGTCACCTACAAAGGAGTTCCCATCAGACTGTCAGCGGATTTCTCAAAAGAGACCTTACAGGCAAGAAGGGGCTGGAAAGAAGTATTCTTGATACAGGGTACAGCCAGGGGGGCCCCCCAAAAAAAGGATTTGGAATGGTGTCCAGAATTCAAAGTGTATGGGAGTATTGGAGAAACATATAAGATGTCCTCACACCTTCCCCCAGGGGGAAGAAACGAATGGAGCCAGGCCATTGAGAGCTGTTTTGCATAGCAATAGTTTTGCAGCTAACCTCTGGAATGATTATTTAACATATCTCTAACCTTTAATTGGTTTCATAGATATGTTAAATAGCAGTGGCCAAGTTTGGAGCCAGGGAGAAGGGAGTAGCTGGGACTGAGGATGGAAACAAGGGGCTGCACTCCTGAGTGAGAAGGCCTGTGAGAGAGCTTGGAAAAGATGGGCTCTGGGACACGAGGGAATAGCTGCCCAGGTGAAAGGGAAAACCACGCAGCTTTGCCAGAATGGAGATCCCTGCAGCCAGGTGAAGAAGAAAGCCACATGCTTTTGGTGGAGTGTGAACCCCTGCAGCTTTGGTAGAAGAGGCCCACGCGGCTTTGGGATGCCCCTTTGGCCGTGTGGCCTGGAAAAGCAGGAGAGACTTTGACTGAAACTGGGTACAAAAGACTCTTGCCAGTGGACCATGAGAGGGTACCACAGTACTTTGGATTAACTCGAGATCCTGCACGGCGATACAGCTGACGGCACTAGTGGCCTAAAAAAGGGACGTGTGCTCTTTTCCTGATTTACGGTACCCAGAGTTGGGACAGTGGGAGAAGGGAGCTGTGTAGGTGTACAACCTAAAGGACTTTCATATTTTAGTGGTGGCGTTAGGTCTGAATAGCATTAAATAAACATTTTGTTTCCTTTTCACAAATCTCTGGCATTGAGAGATGTCTTTCCAATTGGCGGCAGACAGAAGAGCCCAGTAGATATTAGTATTTTGTTTTGGGGAGGGGCCCCTGTTGTATAGCAGTTTTGGGCATCCCTAGGTGGGCCAAATATTGTATTGCCCCTCCCTCAGACCTTTTATTCAGTAACATTCTGAGTCATGAAATCCAAAGACCTACAACCAAGATTGTTCTATCCAGCAAAGCTTTCATTTAGAATGGAAGGACAGATAAAGCGCTTCTCAGATATGGTCAAATTCAAGGAGTTCATCACCACCAAGCCCTTATTATATGAAATGTTAGAGGGACTTACCTAAGAAAAAGAAGATAAAAAAGATGAACAGTGAAAGGACAGCAAATTCACAATTATAAAGAAACACACCTAAAACAAAAGCAAACTAAGAGGACAGCTAGATCAGGAGTGAACCATAGAAATGAAGATCACATGGAGGGTTAGCAACAGGGGAGTGGGGGAAGAAGAAGGGGAGAGAGAAGGTACAGAAAATAAGTGGCATAGATGGTAGGTAGAAAATAGGAGGGAGGGCAAGAATAGTAGGGGAAATAAAGAATCTAAAGAACTTGAGACATGTGGTCATAAACTAAAGGGGGGGAATGGTCGGGGAGGGGTGTGCAGGGTGAATGAAGGGGGAATATAAAACAACTGTAATGGCATAATCAATAAAATATATTTTTTAAAAAAGAAAAATTTAAAAAAGATTTCTTTCCAGAAGCCTTGTTAATTAAGCTATCACTAATAAGTCAAATCCCTGGAGAATGTAGGTCAATACATTGTCCCTATTCTTCTTGTTGTGCTTGGATTTTATCATATCAAAAAATACTTTAAATAAATGGAATTCCACCTGGGGCCCAACATTCTTTCAGTTAAAGAAAGATTTGCATCATAGCAGTACTTGTTTTATTAGGATTTAACCCATCCATCCTCTGCTGAGTGCCTGTGTAGGAATGTGGGAAATTGCTTTCTCTCACAATAAGCTCAGAAAAAATGTCAGTAAAATGCAGGCAAACAGATTATGATTGCATTGACAACTCTTTTCATAAGCTAATGGGCTGTCTAACCTATTCATGATTGCTGTCCCCCATAGGGTCTTGTAAGCACATTGCCAAGAGGTTTGTTGAATTTGGCAAATTGATACCCTGGGCTTGTTTGACTTCCCATTTCTGTGGATGATCGTTAGGTATTTAACAACATATGAATGTGCTCAGAACGCATAATGGGGCATTAGTTAGGTAAATAAGAGATTCAGTTTCCCTTTTCCTTAACAATTGATTCTCTTCCTGTTTTAAGCAGAAAATTGTAAATGTGTACATACATGCGAGGTATCTCAGTCCTGTAATTTATGCTTGATCATCAGGACTCCCATAGGAGAAGTAACATACAATTTTATTCAAAGGACTAAAGTGATCAGATCAATATGAGGGCTAAAAAGACGTAGAAAATGGAAATTGCTAGTAAACAAACTCTTTTTTTAATTACATTTCAAGTTAAAATATGTAATATTGGCAGGGCTTGGGGAAACACTTTTATGTACTCCTAGGGGAGCATCAGTTGAGACAATCTATCTGAAAGACAAGTTGGCAAATATATCAAAAGCCTTTAAAGAGTGTGTACCCTTCGACCCAGAGCCAATGACTTCACTCCTAGGAATTTATTCCAAGGAGATAACACTGGGGGTATGTAAAGATTTACTTACAAAAAATGCTTATTATGACATTATTTACAATAGCAGCAATTGGGAAAAAACAAATAGCCAGCGAAAAGAAATGGGCTTTAAAAAATGATACATTCATTTATTCAATGTTATAATACATGGGGCCTTAACAATTATGTTACAGAAAAGTTAATAACACAAAAACTATTCAAAATATAATGTTAACATTTTTAAAGAGCAAGTTTCAAATCAAGTCAGTATTTTTAATATGCCAGTTTTACAAGCACTTATATAAACAAACATAGATTAAAGATATAACAAAATTTAACATCTCTGAAGGCTGAGATTTTAGGTGCTTTCTATTCTTTTCTTCATTTCTCCTTGATTTTTAAAAATGTTTAGCAATGGACACATAATATAGTTGGTGAATAAAATATTATAATAAAATTGGTTTTATAGGTAAAATATTTTAATTTTTTAGGATGCTGCTTTTTATTAGAAAATCGAGTGTATCTTTCCTACTGGCTTATTTCACAATGCTAAAGTGAAAATTTTTATTGGTACTTTAACTAGTTCAAAAATCTAATATTTTCCATCTTCTAAAGCAAAGTTGAAAACCAATGGACAATTCCACAATTAGCGAAGATACTGAACTCAAATGCATTTGAAATTTAGAGATTTGTAAAATTTGTAAAGCTGGGAATAGAAAATTAGTGTCATCAGTCAAGAGCATTGGATGTGGAGTCAAAACACCTGATCAAGTTCTTACTACGACTTTAGCTGGTGACCTTGAGCAAGTTACTCAGTCCTTCCATGGGACTCTCAGACTGGGAATATATATATATATATATAAAATGATATTTTTAAAATAAAAGATATGAAAGGTCAATTTATTTAAAATACAGCCAAGGCATAGCTTTAGCCATCTCTCGCCTAGAATTCCATGACTAATAACCAATCATGGTTGGAATGACACAAAAGAAGGTACTGATTTTCTTTTCATTTTTGTATTTTTTTACTTGTTTGTTTCATGTGCATATGATAAAATGTCCACGGATGCACAAAGTGCATAAGTCACAAATGTAGAGCTTAAATTATTGCAAAATGAGCCTCTGAGCAGCTCCACCCATGCGAAGAAATAGAACATGGCCAGTCCCCCAGAAGGCCCACACACATGCCCCTTCCCAATCACACATGCTCCCCTTCCCCACAAAGCCTTGGCTTTCCTGTCATCATTGTTATCATTTCTTTCATTCGCTGTAGAGTTTTACCACTTAAGCATGACTCTCTGAACGATATAGTTTTCTTTAGTTTATATTTGAATATTATGTAAATAGAATCATATGGAAAAAAATTATTATAGTAGATGTAAAAAATTGGAAAGTGTAATGTATACATCAGTGAAAGACAATATTATCAGTAATCCTAACATGTTGGGACATAGACTTTCAACCGTCCAAAGCAGGTGGCTGGTCTCACAGTTTGGGCAGTGAGTCATCCCCCATCAGGTCTAGACCTCCTCACCCTTCCAGATGGTCAGCACAGCCTCACGTTCAGGGGCCCTTCAGAGCTCTATTTTTGTGACTTCTTATGCCACCTGGATGGAAAAGTACTCACCTGAGTTGGAGGGGTCTGTAAATACTTGCTTTGTTCATAAATTAGTAGGCTTCCCTCTGTTGAGTGAGTTCCTTAGCTATTATCAAGGCTCTAAGGTCACATCTGGTTAATCGTTGGCTAGAAATCAATACAGAGAGCAATGGCTTATGATAAGGGCTTATAATAAACAAGTTCAAGTGCAAGAAATTGGCTGTCTTTTTCTCTTAGATGCTGAAAAGAAGGTGCTGATCTCCAGTCCTATTAAAAGAAAAAGCATAACTCCACTCATATTGCTATCTTAATCAATAACTTTAATATATTTTTATGTCATCTTCCTTTCTTTGGCAAATTCATTGTGTCCTTAGGCTTAGCTGTTCAAATGCCTCCTAGACTTTTTTAAAATCCCAAGGAAATGCATGAACGTACTGTTGTTACAATAAGACTTCAGGGTAACAGCTACCCTCTGTCCCAGTTCTGGAACCATCCCGGCACTCTTTGATGTTAGCAGCTACCTTTTGAACTGATCCATGGGGCTCCCAGTGCCTGAGGCTCAGTATTATCATGGGTTTCCCAGCTGGCATTTGGCCAGTGTTCACCATTCCTCCTGTGCAACCACCCGTGCTTGTGCACATGAGCACATGCAAGTGTGAATGGGTGGGTATGTTCGAGTGTGTGTAGGCATACTAACTGCTCATTCCACAAATAGCCAGCCTTTCCACCAACTATAGCAAGAACAATAAGAATGCCTTTCATGTCATGAACGTTGGGTAAATAAGTGAACAAATGAGCAATGCTCTCCCTGGTTTCCTACCCCAGCATTCCTCCTCTTCTCACAGTGAGACCACTTGAATTTTACCTTCAGGCTCAACACTGTGTCATTCCTAAGATCAGTTTAAGGCTTAGTCAAGTAGAAGTTCAGGGACCTTAGTCCAAATTCTCGAAAGACTTGGAATTAATGTACATAGCCAATCTTCTCACAGAAATGCTGTGTCCATATTTGGATCACACCTTGTTTTTCCCCCACAGATCCCTGTGTGCACTTCAATATTAGTATCTGGAGCACTTGCTACCCATCTCAGGACCCTAAATAACTATGTCCACCCCCACTAGAGACTGGAAGTCCCCCTCATAAATTTCAGTAACTAGGACCTTTGTCTCTGACCTTTTATGATGCTAAGACCCTGGTGCATGTGGAATTGCTCATCAGTAGTTGATTTTCTGCTGGAACCACCACCTCTCCCTGGTAATTCCTTAATGCTGAACAATAAGTAGCCACTTCTCACCATACTTTCCAGATGCCATGTTTATCTACTGTAATTCCTCACCCACTGGCTGTTAGGTCTGCCCCAGCTCACCATGATGGGCATCTTTAATCTTCAATTTCACTCTTGATCTGCTCTTTTCATTGCCTGCTGAAAGGCCCTTTCCATTTTAAAATTAAATATAACCACAAATTTTAAAAGTATGGTACTTCCAAAGTAAACAAATAAGTAAAAAGAAATCAATCATAATGCAACCATAAAAGTTTATTAAAAACTTAGTGCAAATAAAGATATATACCATACTCATGTATTGGAAGACTCAATATAGTTAAGATGTCAATTCTTTATGAATTTACATATAGAAATAATAAAATTCCAATTGAAGTCCCATCAAGGGTTTTTTTGGTAGCTATTAAGAAGCTGATTCTGACGTTTATATAGAAAGGTAAAGAAATTACAATTGCAAAACAAACTTTAAAAAAGAGAATAAAGTTGCAAGATTTAGCCTTATTCTTCCAGATTTTCAGACCATAAAATATTCAGTGTAGTGTTGGCAAAAGAGTGAGCACAGAGACCACTGGAACAGAATAGAGTCTATACGTAGATTCACACATGTATGGCCAGTTGATTTTTTATAGAAACTCAAATGCAATTTAGTTTATTTTCAAAAAATTATGTTGAAACCATTGAATATCTATATGTAAATATATGGACAACTTCAACCTAAGCCATACACCTCATAGAAAACAATTTATTTAAAATGAACCAAAGATATAGATATAAAATGCAAAGCTATAAAACTTCTAGAAGTGCAATAGGGAAATATTTCCATAACCTGCATTTCAGCAAAGAGTTCTTAGTCGTGACACTAAAAACACCATCCATAAAAGACTAAAAACTTTTCTCTATGAAAGATACTATTAAGAGAATGAAAAGATTAGGTAAAAACTTGGAGAATATAGTTGCAAATCACATATCTGACAAAGGGCTTATGTTTAGAATACATAAGGAAGTTTGAAAACTCATCCATAAGAGAACACACATTCTAGTTTTTCAAAATGAACCAGAGACTTGAATGAGGTATCCCTTATCATCATAGAGGATATATAAATGACAATAAGCACATAAAGAAATGTTCAACATCATTAGCTACTAGGAAATAAAAATGAAAACCAGAATGAGACACCTCTACTATGTACCTATTACAACAGCTAAGATGGAAAGAATACAACCTGCCAATATCAAGTGGTAGCAAGAATGCAGTACTCTACATTTCTGGTCAGAAAGTACAAATACAAAACACTCCATAAAATGGTTTATTAGGTCTCATAAAGTAAAATATACACTTACCACATGAGCCAGCAAAACATAGGATTACAGGAAAACCTGTACACAAATATTTATAGCAGCTCCATTCATTGAACCACCCCAACAGGGAAACAACCTGATATCCTTCAGTTGGTGAATAATAAACAACTGTGGTACAGCCATACAATGGAATACTATTCAGCAATAAAAAGGGTACTATTTGTGTCATATCTCGAAGGCATTATGTTGAGTGAAAGAAGTCAGTTTTTAAATTATTGTGCATACTATATTATCTCATTTATATGACATTCTGGAAAAGGACAAATTATAGCAACAGAAAATACATTAGTTGATTGCCAGAAATTCGAATTTAACTACAAACAGCAACACAAGGGTTATTCTTTCAGAAGCAACAGAACAGTCTATCCTAATTGTTGTAGTGGTCACACAAACTTATATATAGTTAGAACTTGTAGGACTGCACTTTACAGTGTGTCTATTTAAAAACTAAAATTAAAAAAGTCTTAGCACAACTGCACCTGAGACTTCTTTCTATAGGTATGTACTAGATAATAACCCAATTTAATTTTAGAATGTTTTCACTATAGTTAAACATATATCCTCACATCTTTGTTTAATGGTTGGGTTGCATCCCACTGAATGGACAGAATGCGCATTAGACAAGCAACCCCATGTTGTTGGAAATTTGGATTGTTTCTGACTTTTCCACATCCAAAACTATGCTGTAATAATCATTCTTAGAGCTAAACATTTGCATAAACCCTTACTTATACTCCATATCAGTTTTTAGAAGAGGATTTTCTGGATCAATGCATGAACTTTTTAAAGGTCTTTGACCTGTTGGTCCAAAGATCCTCCAGAAGAGTGGTAGCCAGATGTCCTGCACCCCCAGCGGCAATGAGGGTTCTTGTTTCCCAAAGTATTTCCCTGTGAATTTGCTCACAGTCTGCTACTGTATTATGTGTAGTTAAAACTTCCTCACAGTCTTCCCACACATGTTGTATATCTGTGAACCACACAACAATCCAAAGAGCCTAGTACATTGCTTGGCATAAAGAAGTCACTATTTAATGTTTGTAGTTGTTTGTTGGTCAGAATAAATGAATAAATTAATGACCCATTTTCTTCTGTGGCAATAAATTTTTCTGTTTATTGTCATATATTTTGGAGTTACAGCATGGAGCAATCACTAATTCAGCACATAAACAAGTGGTGTTAAACATTTTTTAATCAAACCTCACCAGCAAGAAATATTGAGTATTGTTCCCAATAAACTTATTTATATTTCATTATGTGCATACTCTTATGAATCTGCACATTAAAGAACAATAAAGTTATTTTGTAGCTGGGGTTAGAAATAAGCATACATGAAATTCTAATACTTTCTTCTCACTCCCCAAAAGATTGTTCTTTATACACTCAGGTTGCGCACAGTTTGCAGATCCCTGCTGAAAGGGCCCTGGGCGCCCAGGGCTCTGTGCTTGACACCATGAGGAATACTGCAATGGATAAAAGTTCTCCCCTTGGATTTCACATTCTGTTCCAGAACAAATGCCATGAGAACTTCACAGATATCAGAATGTCTTTTAAAAGAAGAGGTGGACAATTTCTTCATCCTGGGGAAGCTAACAGAGTCTTCAGGGAAGAGGGAACCTTGGAAGCCAGGCCATGGACTCTAAGGCTTTTGTGTTCTATGCCCCAAGGAGGTTCCTGCTGGCCCATGATCTACTTCATCCTCAGCATCGTTACAGGATGGCAGGGTGGGGGAGGGCTGCTGAATGGGGAAGAGTCTGTACACCTGCCATGTATGGCTGTTGGTGGGTTTCTCTTTGTGCCTCTTTTTTTCCTGTTTGTTTAATGTTTATTTTTTTCCTCCTGCCTTCAGAACACAGTGACACACATAGCAGTTCAGTCAAGGGACAATGCCAGAGGAGTGTGGAGAGAAAGAGCCCCTGGACAGAGATGGCTAAGCTTTGGCAGGCTAATGTTCAATGCTGTTTCATTGTCTTCTTATTTTTAAATATATGGACCACACCTGCCAGAGCAGGAACAAAGACAGGTGACATCTCAGGACCTTTTCCACTTTACTAACTCAGAGATGCCCAGGATTAATTTTTTTAAATGTATGCCCACATTAGATGCACAGGACTCCTTGAGTCTTTCTAAATTGTGACACAAACCCTGTCACTGCTCTGTTGGACAGTTTCAATGGGTTGCTCCTGCCTACATAATAAAATCTCAAATTCTCCATGATGACATTCAAGGCACTTTAAATTCTGGCCTCCCCCTGGACAGCTGCTACTTTCATCCTGTCTCCTTCCAGACATGCCAAATTGCATGCTCTTCCCTGCTTATACTGGCTTTATCCCCCTTGACAGCTCAGCCAGTTCTCTCTCACCCTGCCCTGTCCAAGTTCCACTCACCTTCCTGTCCCAGTTCAGAAGTCACTATCTCTGGAAGGTGTCCCCACTCCCATCTGCCACCTTCCCTGGCAGAATCAAGGTCATTGTCCGTTGAGATTTTATTAGCATTCATTTTATTGCTGACACACTTTCTTCAACCAGCCTTGAAATGCAGCCAGCTGTGCCTTTTCCTGTTCCTGCCTCTTACTCAGGACCAAAAGCTCTCTGAGGGTTGAGTAAAATGTTGATTTTTTTTTCCTGCTACACAGGATTTCACATGAATGAAAAGGCAGGACTGATACTTTCTCTTGGTATACTGAGTTAATTCTCATCTCATCAAGAATGCTGTTTACATTTTTCTCTATTCCAGAGATTTCCTTCAAGCTGGAAGAAGAACAAGATTGGGTAGAATAAGAATATGGACATATTTGTTTTGATTTCTTATATTTGAAAAGCCTGTAGGACTTTCAAGTGACCATGTCCAGGATGTGTTTAGATGTACCTGAATGGATCTGAGAAAAGGTAACGATTAAGCAAGTACTCATCGGCATACAGATGGTAGTGAAAATGCTGAGTCTATGAGATTTCCCAGACAAGGCATAAAGTGAGAAGTGCACTGAAGACAGAAACTTCAAGAACATCCATATTTTATAGGCAGGGAAAAAGTGCCCACAAAGGAGAGCAAGAAGCTATAATAAAAAGAAAATCAGGGATCTGAAAGTTTCAAAGAGGAAGGAGGCAGGAAACCAGAACACTATATAAGTCCCATAAAGTAAGGACTAAGAGCTCTGACTTGTGTGGTTCAGTGGGTTGGGTGCTGTCCCATAAAGCAAAGGGTCTCTGATTCAGTTCCCAGGCAGGGCACATGCCTGGGTTGCAGGCCAAGTGCTTGGTTAGGGGGGTGTGAGAAGCACCTGATTAATGTTTCTCTCTTGCATCAATGTTTCTCTCTCTCTTTCTACCTTCCTTTCCTTCTCTCTAAACAAAAACAAATTAAAT
Organism: Artibeus jamaicensis; assembly: GCF_021234435.1. Classification (NCBI taxonomy): domain Eukaryota; kingdom Metazoa; phylum Chordata; class Mammalia; order Chiroptera; family Phyllostomidae; genus Artibeus; species Artibeus jamaicensis. The sequence continues at coordinate 3,096,585 of NW_026522046.1, read as the reverse complement.
CTTTAGAAGAAGTAAGGACTAAAAACTGTTCACATACTTCATAATTAGGAAGTCTTTCATGATCTTAATGAAAGCAGTTTCCATTTGGGTGAAGTTATAAGTTGGTATTAAATAGAGAACAAGCTTTTCTAAAGCTTGAACATTAGAAGCAGAGAGATTGGGCAGTGGCATGGGGGTATAGGCCTGTGGGGTAAGTTTGTTTCGGTCTCTGTTATTGTGAAAGAAATTTGATCATGTTCATGAGCTAAAGAAAAGAAATCAATAGAGAAAAAATGTAAAAGATATAAGAGTAAAAGAGACCATAATGAGACCATTATGTGTTCTAGCAACACATAATGAGGCTTATGCAGCATGATCAGGTGGGATTTATTCTGGGTGTGGAAGTTTGGTTTAACACAGAAATCAAAGCATCATATTAATAGACTAAGGAGAAAAATGAAAAATTTCAATATACAGAGAGAAAGCATTTGACAAAATCTAACACCATTTCATGATAACAACAACAACAATAACAAAACACACACTCAACAAACTAGAAATAAAAGGAACTTTCTCAACCTTATGAAGGACATCTATGGAAACCCACAGCTAGCGTTTTACCTAATGGTCGAAGGCAGAAAGCTTCCTCCCTAAGATCAGGAATAAGGTAAGAGTGTCCACCAACCATTTTTATTCAGTGTTATACTAGAAGTTTTAGGCAGGACAATCATGCAAGGAAAAGATATAAAACATTCACAGTGAAGAAGAAGCTGTAATACCACCTCTAGTCAGAGGTGATATGATCTTGTAAATGGAAACTCCTAAGTATTCCACAAAAAATACTGTTAGAATAACAAGTTCAGCAAAGTTGCAGTATACAAAAATCAATGATATATTTTATACACTAATAGTGAAAAATCTAAAAATGAAATTAAGAAAATAATTCCATTTACTACAATATTTAAAAGAATGAAATATTCAGGCATAAATTTAACAAAAGAAGTAAAGACTTGTTCTGTTTATTAAAAACTACAAAACATTGTTAAAAGAAGTTAAGTCAAGGAAAATGTATAAAGGACACACGGACAAAGTCAAAGGAAGGTAGGATCAAGGGTGGGAGGAGGGGTTGGGGGGTGGGGGTAGTGATGGGGGAAAATGGAGACAATGGTACTTGAACAACGATTAAAAAAATCTAAATAAGTGGAAGGAAGCCCCAAGTTCATGGATCGAAGACTGAACATGAAGATGGCGATACTCTCCAAACTGACCTACAGATTCAGTGCAACTTTGACCAAAATTTCAGCGATGTTTTTTACAGAAATTAGCAGTTGATCCTAATGTTCATACAGAAATGTAAAAGACCCAGGATAACCAAAACAACCTTAAAAAGAACAAAATTGGAGAATTTTGTTGGAAAAAAGGACAATCACATGTCCTGATTTCAAAACTCACTATAAGGCTACAGTATCTAAGATAGTGTGCACTGACACAAAGTGGACATGTACATCAATGGAAAAGTCGAGAATGAAGAAATAAGGAGAATGGGAACCAGGGTAGATTGATAATGAGCAAGAGGTTTCTTTTGTGATGATGACAATAGTCTAAAATTAGACAGTGGTGATTACTGCAAAATTTATCAGTATATTAAAAACACAACTTTTATACTTCAAAGGGGGAATGTTTATAGTATGTAAATTATATATTAATAGAAGTATTATCCAAAGAGGCAAGGGACAAACTGATGGGAAGAAGGCCTGGAGGACGTGAGAAAGGTCTCATGTCACCAGAAGACCTAACCTGGAGTGGCTCGGAGACTGAGAGAAGGTGGAAAGAATGGGTGTGCGGGTAGGTTTGCAGACGGCATGGAGGGGAAATTGAGGCCACTCAATCTTGAGGAAGCTGTAAGTGATACTGACTGCTGGAAGCAAGGACTCGGGAACTGGGTAGGAAACTTAGAAAAAGATAATACAATTAGATGAAGCCCCTGAGGAAAAGGGAGAGAGGAAGCTGCCTAAGAATAAAGAAGTAAGCTGGTATTTGCTAAGGCTTTCTCCACATTCAGCCACCACTGGTTCTGTTTGTCCCTTTAGCACCTCTGTAGACTCCACAGGAGGCCTCAGAAGACAGCACCATAAACTGGGTACACAAGCATGTCTGTAGGGTACCAGAGGGCTGTACACAACCTGTTTTTCAACATCACTGGTCAAAGTGCAGCAAGGTCAAGTACTGCAAATATTTGTGATAGGAGGAATCTTTCCCCCCAAACTTGCCATGAGATAGTTCTGCAGAGTATAAATATTAGATCAGAGTTGATTAATGGGAGCTGGAAAGTCAAACACAGGCAATGCAGCCCAGTGTCCTGTGTGGTCCCAGCCGGTGGGGATGGGAGGGTTGCAGGGGGGAACCATTTCTCCGTCCCGACAACATGTAAGAAAACTTCTCCCATACCTGAGGCCAAGTGGGTGGGGCAGAACAAATTCTGCCCTGGTGCCCTTTCTAGCTTACTTCTGAATAAACAGAAATCTTGGCTTTAGCCACCTGTACAACCCAGACTACTCAGCACCAGCTGATAGGACAGATAATGCAATGTAAAGAAACACTCAAAACTGTTTTTTAAGCCTGTTTAAGGACACTCCAAATGTCTCCAGAAAAAGCAGCTTATTACATAGGGTAGCAAATTGAACAATGGCAACTCAAATGTATCAAGTCCTAATGCCTGGAATTTATTAATGTTTCCTCTTTGGGGGGGAGAAAAAGTCTTTGCTGATGTAATTAAATTAAGTGCATTGAGAGGAGGAGATTACTCTGAATTTTCCAAGAGGACCCTAATGACACCCGTATAAGAGAAAGGCAAAGGAAGATAATGTAGACATGAAGGAGAAAGGCTATAGGAAGACTGGGCAGAGAGAGATGTGACCATGAAGCCAAAGACTGAGACCATCAGAAGCTGGAACAAACAAGGAACAGATTCTCCCTCAGAGCCTCCGGAAAGAACATGGCCCAGCCAGGATCTTCAGTAGAGAATTCAGCCTTCAGACCTGAGAGAGAATGTATTTCTGTTGTTTTAAGCCACCCAGCTTGTGGTAATTTGTTCAGGCAGCTGTAGGGAACTAACATACCTGGCAATGATGTTCTCTTTGCTCTCCTCAGTCCTAACAGTGCACATCTGACTGTGAACGTGAAAGCTTGCAGGAGTTGCTGGGTCTGTCACCTCAGTTGATCTGCCTCCTTTCAGGACACGTTTCACTCTCTTTTCTAGCAATTGCTACCCTCGCCCTCACCCAAGGTACCAGGAAAAAAATAGTTAATTGGTTCTTCTTACAACTCTTGGTGGAAACTTATATTAAAATGTAAAAAATAAAAATAAAAACTGCCCTAATTTGAGCCAGAACAGGTAGACTGAACCATGATCTACGACCTTCAGTTTAGCTTTGGCCCTGGTAGTTCATTTGCCCTCTAGTTTACTCAGCTGAAAAGTGTCACTAATAATACCTACTCCCATAAAATGACTTTTCATGAAAATCTATCAAATAAGTTAACACCTGTGTCTTCACCTGGGTTGTCTAGAAAAAAGACATGTGAAGTAAACCTTACATAAAGCTTACATGCTGATGTTTTCTTTGGGTGATTGTAATCCCAGGGTAGCAGAAGTGAGGAGGAAAGGGAAGGGAGGCAGGAGGTGGGGGAGTCCAAAAAGTGAGCACCATCCTGGCCACAGCCTTGTCAGAAAATGCAGCCAATGCTCTGCTTTGTGGGATGTTTTTAGGCAGACCCAATAGACTGTGTTCATTAGTGGTGTGGGGAGGAGACAAAGGAAGAGTGAAGGCATAACAGTCACCTCACTTCCCCTCCACTTGCAGTCTCTCGGTGGTCCAACTTCACCCCTGGAGAATGAACTCCCTCAAACTTCCAGGTGGTAACACCCTGCTCCTTGGAGCAGCTCCTGGGGATCCAAGATCTGACTCATCATCTGAATCTAGAAACAGGGAGAGGAGACCAGCTTGCATGGTCCAGTCTGGTTGGTCCTAGGTGCTGGAGCTGCTACAGTGGGGCTCCCATGCATTGAGTGTGGTGGAAGCCATGCCCAAGCCAAACCCTGGCACAAGGGGGGTTGGTAGTATCTGAAAAAGATGGTGGTAAGAGAGTCAAGGGCTCTCCACTGAGCACGTTGAGGACCCAAGGGGACAGGTGGGGCCAAGCCAGTGGAGAAGTACTTTATAAACAGGGTCCAATGCTTCATGTGAAACAGACTTGAAAAATGTTAGTGGTGTACAGATACAACTTCAACTATTTTTATTGCCTTTCTTTAATTTTAACCACTATTATCTTGAGTGTTTTTAAAGGAATAATCCACAATTCTTTTAAATACACCAACATGTCTTTTATTTGAATATGGCTAGTCTCAAATTCAAGTACAGGAAACAAATCTAATAAAAGGCTTTGATGAGAAAGTGGTTCTCACCTAGGCAATATGGCAACCGATTGTGGAGTATACAGCCAATTACGGTTTTATACATGTTGTCCTAAGGTTCCCTGGGAAAGAGATTCTGAGATGGGACTTTGTGGTCAGGGAGTTTATCGGAAATGTGAAGGAAGCAGGATTGCATAGCAGGCGAGGTTGGTCTTGAGCAGATGTGGCCCTTCAGAGCTGTCCTCGACAGAAGCAGGGTCAGGCCTTGTATGCCCCACAGTCTAGATGTTGAAAGGGAACCATTCCCAGAATGGGGGTGTTACCTTGAGTAAGGCGGATCCCTTCAGCCTGAGACAATTCCTGGGAAGAGACTCAGCTGTGATCCCCGTGCCACTGAGGGGCAAAGATGAGTGTCCCAGTTCTGAAGGGGGGTCAGGAAGACACAAAACAACATCCATGACAAATTTATTTCTGGAGAGAAGGGGAGATGGAGAATGTTGGTCTTTCCTCTCATCTTGGGTTTTTTTCTGGAGAGATTCTTTTTGCGAGGAAAACCATGTCCATCTTCTTCATAACTAAGGGGACTCCACCCCCCTTCCCAGTTTCCATTTCCCATTTCAAGGTGTGAATTGGACACTCCACCCCATCTGCAGCCCCAGGACTCCCAGTGAGCAGGGGCAGTCGCCACTCTGGTAATGGAAGACAGCCTCTGGACCACATGCTCCCGAGAGCTCCCTGAGGGCAGGCTCTCACCACTGCTGCTTGTGGGCCCCAGCACCGATTGGTCCTCGGCCTGCTCTCCCCTCACCTCTTGCCTCCTTGCTGCGAGTGTCTTCTGGAAGTGGGCCTTGCCCTCAAGGTCTCCCTCATCCAGTTTCTCTATCTGGCTGAATGGGTGAGTCCTGGGGGGCTGTGTACCTGTGAAGTACGGAGATAGAGTTGCAGGCCCCACAAAGGCCTCACCTCCAAGGTGCCTTCTCCAGCAGTTGGCCAGAGGCACATGAAGGATTACCAAGCAGCCGATAAAACTTCATTTCAATCTTCCTCTGACTAGGGACCGTACGTGTCTATTTTCTACAGTTTTTATTTAACAAATATTTACGGAGCATGTATTACATGCCAGGCCCTGTGCAAAGTGCTGTGGAAAGTGGAGTAAAAAGAATAGATACATTCTCTTTACATCTTCCCAGGCTCAGAGAATAGATAAATCAGCAAACACACAGACCATGTCAGGTCTTGAAAAGTTCTTCGAAGGGGCTGAAATGAGGAGTGACGGTGCAGGGCGAGGTGGAATAGGGCATCTCAGGGATGGCTAGATGCGGTGGTTCCCTGTGGAGGAGCCATCTGAACTAAGACGTTAGTATCTATAAAGAACCAGACATGTCGAGATGTGGGAAGTGTTTCTGGCAGCCAGCACAAACACCCTGAGGTGGGAATGAGCTTGGCAGGTTTGAGAAAAAGAAAGGTCCATGAACGTGAGGAGGAAAGGGACAGGACATGAGTACAGAGGGAAGGCAGGGGCCAGATCACAGAGCACTTGATACAGACCCCGTCATCGCGTTTCCTAAAGTATACACTGCACACCACCCCTGTGTGTGCAAATATCTGGGGTGCTGTGCGTGCCAGTATTTTTACTGGAATAATTGCCCATTTATTTTGGAGTATATCAGGAAAATATAATTAGCATATTAAAATGATGACTTCCTAGGTATTATTTATTCAGTTGAAACTACATTAAAAAGTGAATCAATTTAAAGAAAATTTTAAGTACAGGTGTTATGCAAACAGAGCCAAAATCTCAAAAGGGGTGTTTACAGAACTGAAGTTTAGGAAAACACTGCTTACCAGTTAGAGAGAGCAGGGGGCCCAGCCTCAGCCTCTGCCATGGCCCCCACACTGGCAGCTCAGAAGTGAGAGGTGGAAGAGTTTTCTGGCACAGCAGGGACGGCCTGCTGCCCCCCGGCTGTCCCCACTGCATGGTGTCTCCGAAGGTCAGCAGCCCAGCTAGGGACCGTGTTTCCCAGTCCACGGCAGCGTGAGATGAGACCACTTCTCTGCTTCTCACCAGCGGAATGAGAGGGGAGGGTGCGTGTCTCTCCTGGACAGAGCTCTCTGTGTCTCCTCCACCCTCTCTGCTCCACTAGCCAGCAGGACGGAGAGGGCTCCACTCCGAGGGGACGGTAGCGATACCAGTTAGGAGGAGCCTGGGACTGGTTATACTCATATAAGGAATAAGTTAACTGCCTTTGTGTTAGGCCACTGGCATCTCTGGCTTGTTTGTTGCAAAAGTTAGCCAACCCATATCTGATAGCTTTGCATTTCAGAGGCACCGTATCCTGAGAATATGCAAACTATACAATATAGAGACGTAATAACCTGCAGGGCTGAATGAAGTTGAATGGGAGCAGAATATATGACCTCACCTCAAACGCAGAGGAAGAACGTCTTGCCAGAGAGGGATCTGGTATGTTCTGAGGGGACCAATCATCAGGAGTTACAAGAAGGCAGTTTTGTTTTTCTCCATTACAGTTTACGTTCAAAATTATTTTGTATTAGTTTCAACATATTGGCTAGACAATCATATTCTTTACAAAGTGTTCCCTGCAATAGTTTCATTACCCACCTGGCACCATACATTGTTATTACAATATTATTGACTTTATTCCCTATGCTGTACTTTACATCCCCATGACTATTTTGTAACTGCCAATTTGTACTTCTTAATCTCTTTTCACCCAGCGTCTCAACCTCCTCCACTCTGGCAACCGTTAAGTCTATTCTCTGTGTCTATGGGTCTCTTCCTATTTTGTTTGTTCATTTATTTTGTTCATTAGATTCCACATAGAAGTAACATGATATGGTATTTGTTTTTCTCTGACTGACTTATTTCACTTAGCCCTGTACCTCTAGGTCCCTCTGTCTTATCTCAAGGAAGACAGTTCTCATCTCTATCTGGAAGACAGTTGTAACTGGGGCAGGGCAAGCTGCCCTGCACAGTGGAACCTGAAGTGTATGAAATGTCCACATGGAGGCTAGGAGACTAATGGAGAGGAAAGACACAGGTGGGATTCTGCACTGGCTGGAGGGTGACCCTACCGCTCCCCTGCAATTCTGAGTCTCTGTCATCTCCTGTCACTTGGGAAGGGGAAGCAGGAGGAGAGAGGAAGAGGGTTTGATGGGGAATCCCACCTGAACCACTTTCTTTGAGAGCTGCCTGTAAAAGTCACTCTGCTTTGGAGGCAGCATTAGGCAGTGTTACAGCAGGAGAGCAGGCTTTCTCTGTGCAATGCAATGCTCAGCCAGTTGAGGCAGATCAAAGCACAGAGTCAAGGCAAAAGAAGGGTGGCCACAGCAGAAGAGAAAGCTGTAGCTGGCTAGGGATTCAAGAAACTGTTATTCTGTGCTGACTTTGGCAGCAACTTCCAATCTTGGGCAGTGAGTGCCTTTCACTTCTCTGGGCCACATAGTCGAGCAGGTGGTCCTAAACATCCCTCTACTGCTGACACTCGCAAGAAACAGGAAATAGGAGTCATCCTTTAGACCTTCCTTCTCCCTTCTCTTCCTCCAATCAGACTCTAGCTTTTGGAGTTTAACTTCCTCATACCTCTAGACCCCAACCTCTGCTTCCCACCTTCACGATCAACTTTAGTATGATCCCCAGCCTCTCCCCCAGTCTTCCTCCTCCACACTCCTCCTTGTCCTACCTTTTCCTCAGTCAGCCCAGTGCTCCATCAGCAACAGAGTTGATCACATCATACTTCTGCTTACCACCCTGTGTGGCTTCCCATCACCTTCTAGAAAATATCCAGACTTCCCAGTCAAAAAATAGGCCCTCAGGAAACGAGACTCCATTTTCAACTCTTCCCTAGCTCTCTTCCCCCAAATGTCCCACACCCCATCATACCAAATTGCTTGCCATTCCACTAATACATCCTGAAGTGTTACACAGCTGTGCTTGGGCACGTGCTGCTCCTGCTGCTTCGAATGCCATTTCCCACCTTGTGTGCTTGGCGGTGGTCAGGAGGAGCCCCTGAGCCTAGTCTAAGCAATAAGGGAATGCATTGTTTGTAGGAATTTTAAATTAGTAATAAAACTATTGTGTAGCTTTCTTTCTATTGCCACTTTGCTCTGGCAGTTCTGAACATTGACAGTAATAAACACTTCTTCCCGCTCAGGCACAGAACTGTCTCGCGGCACCACTGGAACACAGAGGCCTCATTATCCTAAGAACCTGGCCTAGGCGCCACTTCATCGGGCAAGGTCTTCCTTGACCCGCCACCCCAGCCCTTCACTCTCCATCATAGAAGTAATGTTTCTCTGCTCCAGACAGATTATTGTCCTGCTTTTTACCCCTTTTTTCACCATGTTTCCCTTCTGTTTAGAAATCTGTCCCAGAGGACATCAAATTCCTTGAAGACAGGGCCTATGATATATCCATGTAGCCCCAAAACTTAGCACCGTGCCTGGAATACCACAGGGGTTTAGAGAAAGGGGTAACAAGTAAATGAATGAGCACAGGTTGGACTCTGCTGGACACTGATTTAGGCATGTTGGGTGTCCAAGTCACAGCCCAGTTGAAAGCTCCAGTTTGTGTTGACACTGTTGCTGTAGGTCAGGTCTCAGTGTTCGGACTCAGCTCCTTGCCAGGACACGACAGGAAGGTGTTGGGTGGTATTGAATGACTCACTGCCAGCTGCTGAACAGAATTAGCGAAGGGCTCCCATTGCTCAGTGAAGCATGGTGGGAGTCCAGGGGTTCCAACCAGGTCAAGAGCCAAAGCTGTTTTCTAGGTGACTTTCCCTCATGCCTGAGGACAGACGAAATTAAAAGTCACAGCTCTCCACTGGAAGAGAAAGGTTCAAAGGAGACAGAGGGTGCCTCCCTCCCCTCACCTAATTTCACCCCCTTTCTGCCCTCAGCATCCCAGAAGGCCTGCCTGGGAGGGACTCGGGATAAAATCTGGGACAACCGCCTCCTCTGGCAGAGTGGGAAGCTGAGATCCAGGGAGAGGCATAAACTACTCCAGGCCACAGAGCTCGTAAGTGACAGAACTGAGAACTGGGTCTGCACATTCTCCTTCCGTGGGTACCGAGGGAACATTGTGACCAGCAGCCAGGCAAGGAGATGTGGAGCAGAGAGCAGGAGAGTAAGTTCACACCTGATTTTCATTGCTGGTTTAGTATTCCTTTTTAAAAAATTAAAGTCATGTCACAAAACATGAGCCATTTTAAAGTGAAGACAAACCAAAGCCTGCCCAGTCTATGATGAGATTCCTCCTCGAGATCTTCCATCTTCAGTAAAGTTAACAAAGTCACTAAAGCCTGGGTGCAAGTGAGTTCTTGTGAAGCCCAGGGAAGGAATTGAGCTTTGCTCCTCAGGTTGATGTGGGCCAGCACCAGTCAGCACTCTCAGGTGGAAAGGCGTGAAGGATGAGCGAGGCACAATGACGTACACATTCGTGGAAACTGGGCTGTGGATTCAAGGCTCTCAGGAGGCTGGGCAATGGGGTTTGGGTCGACTTTAATCAGATCCCCAAGGGCCTCAACCGACATCTGTGTTGCACATAACTGGACATCTGCACAAGGTGTTGCAGTGTCCTCGCTGTAAGAGTACAATGATTTGCACCCCTGCATCCCATGCAGCCCTCACCCCTGCAGCCACAGTAGAAGAACTGGGATCCTGACACTGGTTCGCTGTGGCTCCCTTTAACTGTTAGTTCAGAGGCCTTTATATGGCAGTGGTATATGAACAACCTTTGCACGTAAGGAAGACACCTAGAATGGCATCCGTGTACATTCTGTTGTCAAAAGTAGAAAACTTGTACAGTAACAGGTCTCCCTCAGGGCCTAGTAAACCTCTGCTCTTCTGTTCAGTTGCCAGGTGACATGCTATTAACAGACTTAGAGCACCAAGCCAGTAAGATCAGCATGAGGCTCAGAGCTCTCCCTGACACACTTAGCTTTGTACCAGAGGGAATGCTGCTCTTTATAAGGGGTTCTGTACCCTTTGGCCAAATGATCTTCCTTCCTAAATTTCATCCTAAGGAAATCAACAAAATGTCAGAGCTAAATATCCAAAGATGTTCTTTACAAAATTATCCAGTAACACTAAGCAGCTGGAGACAAAGAAAATTGCAACAATAGGTTGCAATTGTCTTGTGAATCACCACAATGGCGTTTCTGCAGCCATAAAACAAAGATTGGAGCAATATCGCAAGTGCTTATAATAAAGTGAAAACTGTGAATTGCATTTGCAACAAAAGTGCAGCTGTGTAGAAATGTGCATTGTATATGAACAAGAAGATTTAAAGGACTACAAAAAATAAAAATTGTTGCAAAAAATAAGAGCACCATAGGTAACTTTTTCTTTAATGTTACCTTTCATATCATCTTCTTAGCATTTCATTAGGTTCAAACCTGTATTCTTATCTAGCTGTTTATCTACATCTGTTTTCCCCACCCAGCTAGATTTCATGCATCTGTCGCTGCTAAGGTATTTATAGTTCTGTTTGTGCTGACTTGTTCCTACCTCACTTGCTGTGTAGATCCTTCTGTAAGTAAAACTCACATGATTCTGGGCAAGAAGTAGCTCGAAGTTACAGACTGTTGTTATGTGGGAGACATTTAATGACACTGCACTGGAAGTATCACTGTGCTAGTAAGTGGAGGATCCATTTTCAGTTTGGACTAGGATCAGGAAGAGACTCTTCCCACCAAAAGGCTTTAAAACTGTTCCCAGCAATCAGCACGCAGAGACCAGAGCTGCCAGGACTGATAAATCCTGATCTTCACTGAGAAAATGCGGCTATAGCAACCTCGGTGAACGAGACAGTGCTCCAGCCCGATCAGTGAGCTGCAGGGTTGGTGGAGCCGCCAGCCCCAGGGTGGGCACAGACTAAGATTTCTCTGTCATCAGTAGATAGAGGCCTAGAAAAAGCAGTGGGCCCAGAGAAAAGAATGCTGGCCCACAGGGATTCTTCCCCTGTCCCTACCTACCCGGATGCCAGATCTCCCCAGATCCTTCCTAATTTGCTACTAGGACTCACAGTCAGGTCTCTGTATGATTCACTTTCTGTAAGACCATGCCAGGGATAATCTCATTCTAAAGAGTGTGCTCAGGCATCCTCAGCACATCATCACAAAGGACCAGGCTAAAGGACATAAGGGAGTGCTCCCTACACGCCTGGATCAGGGGAAAGCTACCTGGCATCGAAAATCAGCCTTCAGCATCCTGAGAGGGCAAATTTGGAAGAGCAACGGGCCTCAAGAATTTTGTTGGAACGCATTTGCATCTTTCTGAATGAGCTATATCTAGTAGATGAGGGAAGACTTTAGTTGCCATAAAACATCCCAGAGGAGAAGGATCCATGAGAAAATGGTAGCACAGGCTGCTTTGGGGGAGGACAAGAGGGTAAATGAGGAAAGAGGAAGAAGACTTACTGCATTCCCTTCCTACTTTTCTATTTTCTGAACCACTCATTACCAAACCAAATAAGTGGGTGAATAATAACTGCACAGTTATGTAAAATTAAATAAAATGAAAGTCTACAGGTATTCGCTAATGACATTTCCCTGAATTGGAGACTGAGGCTCAAAGACAATTGAGATGGTACTAACAATTAAGGGTCCCCCCCCAAAGATTCCTGCTTCAAATAGAACCCCAACCAAGGTGAGTTTGCTAACTGAAGTTCACGCTTTAGAGTGAAGATAAAGTCTCACCATAAAAAGGCTTACACATGCTTTAAAAGGCAATGTTACAGAACAGACCCAGGGAGGAGGTGTTGGGAATAATCAGCTATTGCCGGATGGACCCACCCTTGTGCTCCGGGGGGTCTCCCACCCCGTACTAGGTTCGCCTGGCCCACTGCCAGGGAAAGATGTCTCTCAATGTCAGAGATTGGTGAAGAGGAAAGAGATGATTTATTTAAAGAGTTACACAAACTTAAGAGTAATGACTTAATGTCTTCATTGAGATCCCAAAGTCCTTTAGAATACCCATAAATGCACAGTCCTTCCTTCCACTTCTACCCAGTCCGGGGTACTGTATCTCTGAAAAAGAAATAGAAGTCTGTGGTCTTCTCTGCCCAAGCCACATGGTCCCCAAAAGACCCTGCATGGCTGCCATGCCTGGGTTTAAATCCTCATGCCAATCTTCCTCTGCTGCACCATTTCTGACTCCTCCCACAACTGGCCACAGCCGCCAGCATTCCAATATTTTTCCAGCTTTACTGGGCTGTCATAGTAAGCCTGGGCAGGTGTGGCCCTGTCATGTGGAGCCAATCATCTCCAAGCTCTTACACAGACTCTGTAACCAGAGGGAGTTGCCTCCCAGTTACATCATGAGTTGAAGTCACTCCCATCTCCCTGACTCCAAGCATGGCCACAGCTATCTAACCTATCTGTGAAACCAGTTAAAGGTTATAGATATATTACATGACTGTTCCAGAAGTTATCTGCAAAACTGTTGCTATGCAGAACAATGCTCAATGGCCCTTCTCCATGCATCCCATCCCCCAGCTCAGACTTGTGGGGTTGAGGACATCATATATGTGTGTGTGTGTGTGTGTGTGTGTGTGTGTGTGTGTGTGTGTATAATTTCCTGGACACTGAGTCCTGAACCCCATTACAAATTCTATTACAAATTCCTATTTGGGGCCCCCATTTGGCTTCATCCTGTTACAGAAAGACATTTTTATCTAATATAAATCCAAAATGAATCCTACCTAGTGGAGGGGCAAGGGAGCAGCCAGTGCCTCCATGACTGGGATTGTATGAGTGTTTGTGTGGCTCAGAGGTCAGAATCTACATTGTGGAAAAAGAAAAAGTTGGTGGGAAGCAAGATTTATTAACAAGATTCACAGCATTGGCTCCTCAGGTTCAGCCCTCAGGGCCATGAGGTGGGAAGTTCGTATGAGGATCAGGCTCAAGTCCCTCAGGATCTTGCTGCAGAGCCAGCCATGCTTGGCAGTGGACCAAGTTTAGCCTGACTGACCGGAAATGGGGCCAGAACCTCATTGCTATGCTGGAGAATGCCTTAGGTGTTCTGTTGCCCTCCAAGGATTCTCTGTGAAGGCCCCATAGTGCTGGTGGGTGAAACCTTGTTGGGGGGCAGGCCTGGAAAAAACAGTGAAGGAAGCAATAGAAGGGGAAAAGGAGGAGGCCACAGGTCGGTTATCAGTGAGGGACAGTGCAGGTGTGGGGACAGTGGATGCCTAGCAAAGGACAGGCTCCCTGAGCTGAGATGGCATCCTGTGTCTTTGCCTTTCCACCCCAAGTGCTTTTGAAGGTTAAGTTTTATAACCCCATCTGCACAGAATGAATTGTGTACAAAAAGCCTCAAGTCAAAAAGAGAAATGAACCTAAGGGGTTCCTCCTGCTCTTTTCCTAAGGGAAATGTCGCTGGTTGTTTAAAAAGCATCTCTAAGACCCAGTGGCACTTGAAAGGTGAGATCAAGCTGGCCAGGTGGAGAGCTAGGACTGCAGACCCCGGGGAGGGGTCAGAGGGCCCACCAGAGCTGCTTGGGGAAGGGGTGCTTCCCTGAGGTCGCTGAACTGGAGAAAAAAATGCCTCTCCCTTTAATTCTTCCTGTACCTGCTACCAGATCACTCTGCCTACATCACATCACTGGGCACCTCTTAGGGACATTCAAAAACTTTCAGTGGCTCTAGCTGTCTTTTACTCTAATCTCCTCTTCCCTCTGGCATTCAGCACCTCCAGCATCTGGTGCCAACCCCTTTCCAACCACAGTTCTTGCCTCCTCTGCTGCCCATACCTAGCCATGCCATGAGACCAAGCCAGCCCCAAGCTTTTCCACCCCTGTTCATGCCAGCCCCTCCCCCAGAAACCGTTTCCCCACTTTCTAAACTCTCAAAATGTCATTTTTGGCCTCATGGCTTTTCTTCATCCCAATGTCATCAACACCTTGACTTGTCCATGGCTCTGTACACCTAGTCGAGAGGAATTTCTCGTCTTATCTCTAAGGGCACTTTCTCTGTGTTTTGTGGGGGAGGGCTTATAACTTTTTCCTTAACATTTTGTTCATTGTGTGCTAGTCATAGCTTTGCTCTGGCAGGTACCCTCAGAGTAGCTCATCACAGTTGATATGCAGGGAGTCATCTGTGGATACTGGAGGGACTGACTTGAGGGATGGAGTTCATGGTCACTGGGAGAGCACAGGCTAGCTGATGTCTGCCAAATTTGCTTTAGGTGGAGAGCTGGGCTGGCTGACCTGTTTTCTTGTAGCTCCAGGGTTTTATGCGTCTATGAGTCTATGAATAGGCAAAGCAAAAGGCCACAGTAAGCATCTTTTCTGCTCCTACCCCCAATATCAGGTTCAGGGAGATCCCTAGGGGACTGAAGCTTTAAATCACCCTCATGGCACGCTGTGGAAAGGCGCTCCTTCCAGGCGCTGACTAATGCTGTCCAGCCTTTCCCAGGGAGAGCTGTCTGTTGCCCTCTGGGCAGCCTGTGTTTTTCCTCTGCACCCTCCCGAGTCTCTCAGTTTCTCTGGCCTTCCTGGCACAGGTAAGGAGTCTGAAGACAATCTCCTTCTCCTGGGAGTGCTCCAGGGGCTCACATCCTCCCTGGAACACCAGCACCAGGCTTTGTCCCTCCCACCTTGTCTCAGGTCCTGCCTGTCTGCAGCAGACAGGGCCCAGGCTAAGAGTTCTGTGGTCACAAGGAGACAACAAGGGTGCAGGGTAGGAAAGGAGGGCAAAGACTGGTCACTTTACTCACGCGCCCTTCAGTCAAAAGAGAGAATTTGACTTGAGCCTGTTTTCTGAGTAATTCAGCATCGGACAGCAATGAAGCCTGGGATCTTGCCAAATCTTTGTTTTGTTTTGTTTTTTCATTTTCCTCCAATCATCCCAAGCCATTGGGGAGTGGGAGGGCATCCAGAGGGTGGGGGCTGCATGCACACTAGGGTGGAGAGCGAGTGCTGAGCCTGCAGAAGTGGCCCATTGAGAGCTCCTGCTCACAGCAGAGGGGCGGGGGGCACCCAGCCTACCACCACAAGGGCAGCTCTGTCCTGTGGGCACAGGGCTCCGTCCCAGCCACACTGGCTGGGAGAGAACAACATTTCCTTATAAGGCCCCAACCGACTTGCCAAGGCTGGACGCTCTGACAGACTGTAGCTTTCCATTCTCCGAGCCCAGCTCCAGTGCAGGCCTTGAATGTAGCCCTTGTTGTCAGGCCCCTCCTCTCTTCCACAGCCCCCACCCCACCCACTTCCATTCCCTGCCAGAGCCAGCCCCACTGAGCAGGATAAACAGGCCAAAGGCCTCTCCCATGCGGGGCCTGCCTCAGCTCAAGCCTGCTGGAGGCAGCACAGGGTAGCAGAAAGAGCAACAGAACACAGGGTTCGGCAGCCCTGCAGTTGCCTTACCTGTGCTTGAGGCTTCAGCCAAGTTCCCAAAGTTCCCAACTTCTGTGAGTCTGTTTCCTCACCTAGAAAACAGAGACCTAATTGCCATGGGATCTAAATACTTTGCATTGCATTCAAAGCCCTCGCCAGTAAGGCACCCTTCACAGATTCACTTTTATTTGCTACCCCACAGTCAGGTTCCCCAAACCCTTTCCCTCTCTCCCAGGAGGGGTGGGCACCGTGTCTCTTTCTCAGGCTGCCAGGGCTTTGTGCTTATGGAATGACCCCAGTAAACTCACAGAGTACTCAACCTGCAGGACCCCGCCCCCAATATGCTTTCTTCCTTTCCCGGGAAAAATAAATCCCCTTTCTCTTCTCTCCTCATCATTTGTATTCACATCTCGTAGAAGCTTTCTGTTTTGCAGTTGCAGTGATTTGTTTACAAGCCTTTTCCTTTATCAGATGAAGAGTGATCTTCTTAAGGATCAAATGCTCTCTTCCTTTTTATATTCCTGAGCTCTACACAGAAGCTGCACGTAATCAGAGCTTCATGAAAGATCGCGGTGTAAACGCCTGAATGTACAGTGTTGGGCAAGCTCAAAAGAGACAACTGATGTGCCAACACTTTGTAAACTGTAAAGCGCTGTGCCCACGTGAAGGGCAACAACCATATCAGGCTGCCCTCCATCCCCAGTTCTACCTTTTGTTATATTATCATACACCTTTTTCTGTTTGCTAACCTCAGTATCCTGGATTCTAGGCTCACTGCAACCCCTCCTTTACCTATCACCTTAACATTGGTCACATCTAACGCCTTAACATCTATCACTAAGATATTACTGGTCTTTTTTCCCCCAATCCCTTGCCATTTTCATGCAGCCCCCCAGTATCTCTCCCCTCTGACAGCTGTCAGTCTGCTTTCTGTATCTATGAGTCTACTTCTATTTGGTTTATTAGTTTATGTTGTTTATTAGATTCCACATACAAGTGAAATCATATGGTACTTGTTTTTTGCTGTCTGGCTTATTTCACTTAACATAATACTCTCCAGGTCCATCCATGCTTCCACAGAAGGTAAGATTTCCTTCTATTTTTTATGGCTGAGTAACATTCCATTGTGTAAATGTACCACAGCTGGTTTATCCACTGATCTAGTGCTGGACACTTGGGCTGCTTCCAAATCTTGGCTATTGCTAACGCTGCGATGAACATAGGAGTGCATACATTCTTTAAAATTAGTGTTTTGGGTTTCTTCAAATATATTCCCAGAAGTAGAATCCCTGGATCATGAGGCAGTTCCATTTTTAGTTTTCTGAGGTAACTCCATACTGCTTTCTACAATGGCTGTATTAATCTGCCTTCCTACCAAAAGTGCCTGAGGATTCCCTTTTTTCCATATTTTTGACAAAATTTGTTGTTTGAGGATTTACTGATGATAGCCATTCTAACAAGTGTGAGGTGATCTCCCACTGTGGTTTTAACTTGCACTTCTCTGCTGATTAGTGACTGAGAATCTTTTCCTATGTTGGCCATCTCTGTGTCCTTTTTGGAGAAGTGTCTACTGAGGTCCTTTGTCAATTTTGTGTATTGTTGACACTGTTAGAGATGACGTCCCTTTTCCCTTCGTTTGCCCACCTCCACTCATCCCCTCCCCATTCCTTTGTTCATTTTTTAATTGGATTGCTTGGTTTTTTGTGGTGTTGAGCTTTCTAAGTTCTTTACGAATTTTGGGTATTAATCCCTTATCAGATGCATCATTGACAAACATTCTCCCATTCACTGCATGGCCTTTTCATTTTGTTGACGGTGTCCTTTGCTGGGCAAACACTGTTTAGTGCTGTGTGTTTATTTTGTTTTCCTTGCCTGAGGACATATATCAGAAAAATATTACTATGAGACATGTCCAAGATTTTACTGACTATGTTCCCTCTAAGATTTTTATGGTTTTGAGTTTAAATTTTAAGTCTTTAACCCATTTTGAGTTTATTCTTGGGCGGTGTAAGAAGGTGGTCATGTCATTTTTTTTTTTGCATGTGTATTTCCAATTTTCCCAACACCATTTATTGAATAGACTATCTTTATTCCATTGTATGTTCTTGCCTCCTTTGTCAAATATTAATTGACCATAAAGGTGTGAGTTTATTTGGGGGCTCTTCATCTGTTCTATTGAGCTATATGTCTGTTTTTATGCCAGTTTCATGCTGTTTTGATTACTATGGCCGTGTAATATAGATTAATATCAGGTAACATGATTCCTCCAACTTTATTCTTCTTTCTTAAGATTGCTGTGAATATCTGGGCTACTTTGTGGTTTCATATAAACTTTTGGAATATTTGACCAGTTCTGTGAAATACTCCATTGGTATTTTGGTAGAAATTGCATTGAATTTATAGATTACTTTGGTTAGCATGGACATTTTAATGATGTTAATTCTTCCTGTCCATGAACACAGAGTATGCTTCCACTTATTTGTATCTTCATCAATTTCTTTCCTCGGTATCTTATAATATTCTGAATTCAGGTATTTTCACATCCTTGGTTAAATTTATTCCTAAGTATTTTTAATGCAATTGTAAATGAGATTGTTTTCTTAGTTTCACTTTCTGATAGTTCATTATTGATATATACAAATGCAACTCATTTACGGGTATTTATTTCAAATCTTGCTACTTTACTGAATTCATTTATCAGTTCTAGTTGGGGTTTTTTTGGTGGAGTCTTTAGGGTTCCCTATATACATTCTCATGTCATCTGCAGATAATGACAGCTTTACTTCTTTCTTTCCAATTTAGATGTCTTTTATTTCTTTTTCTTGTCTGGTTGCAATAGCTAGGAATTCTAGTACTATGTTGAATAAGAGTAGTGAGAGCAGACAGCTCTGTCTTGTTCCCATCTGCAAGGGAAATGCCTGTAGTTTTTGCCCATTGGTATGATGTTGGCTGTGGGTTTGTCATACATGGGCTTTATTACATTGAGCTATGTTTCTTCTATTCCCACTTCGCTAAAAGTTTTTACCATAAATGGGTGCTGAGTTTTATCAAATGTTTTTTTATCTATTGATATGATAACATGTGATTTTTATCTTTCATTTGGTTATGTGGTGCATCACATTTATTGATTTGCATATATTGTATCAACCTTGCATTCCTGTAATAAATCCCACCAGATCATGGTATATAATCTTTTTGATATATTGCTGGATGTGGTTTTCTAATATTTTGTTGAGGGTTTTAGTATCTATGTTCATCAGGAATTTTGGCCTGTAATTTTTTTCTTTGTAGTGTCTTTATCTGGTTTTGAAATTAGGATAATGCTGGCCTTGTAGAACAATCTTGGGAGTCTTCTCTCCTCTTGAAGTTTTTGGAATAGTTTGAGAATGATAGGTGTTAGTTCTTTGAATGTTTGGTAAAATTCACCTGTGAAGCCATCTGGTATAGGACTTTTGTTTCTTAAATTTTTTTTATTACAGCTTCAATTTTATTAGTGGTAATCTGTCTCTTCAGATTTTCTGATTCTTCTTCATTCTTTTTGGGAAGATTGTACACTTCCAGGAATTTAACCATTTCATCCAGATCATCTAATTTGTTGTCATATAGTTATATGTAATGTTCTCTTGCAATTCCTTGTGTTTCTATAGTATCAGTTGTTACTTCTCCTCTTTCATTCTGATTTTATTTATTTGGGTCATCTCTTTTTTTCTTAATGAGTCTGGTTAAAGTTTGTCAATCTTGTTTCTTTCCAAAGAACCAGCTCTTGGTTTTGTTGGTATTTTGTATTTTTTATACTCTAATTTGTTTATTTCTGCTCTGATCTTTATTATTTCCTTTCTTCTACTCACTTTGAGTTTTCTTTATTGTTCTTGTTCTAGTTCCTTTAAGTATAGAGTTAGAAACTCATAAACAGAAACAAGTGTATGGTGATTACCAGAGGGAAAGGGGAGTGAAGAGAGGTAAGGAAGGTACAGTGGAGATAAACAATGATGGAAAGAGACTTGACTTGCTTTGGAGAATATACAATACAATACATAGAGGATGTATTATAGAATTGTACACTTGATACCTATATAATTTTATTAACCAATGTCACCCCAATAAATTCAAAAATTTTTTAAATGTAACTCTTTTAATACCAACAATGTCTAAACCTCTCACTTAAAAAAAAGTGGAGAAGTATGGCAAGCATTTAATTAATACACATGCAATTTTTTAAAGATTTTGTGACATTTGTGATTTTATCAGCTTTTTAAATTTTGTTATATTCTCTAAAAAATTTCCATGTTCCTATCTTAAGAAAAAAATATTACTTGTCCTTAGAATGTCAGTTATGGGGGCTAAAAGGATCTTTGAAAATTATTTATTTCAACACTGACCTCTTCTATGCACATGTCACCTCTTCTATGCCATACAAGTGGATTGAATGAATGGGCTCTTGAGTCCTTATCCTCATCTTTTTGACCATTTATACACTCCAGGTTCCCACATTTTTAGAAAAAACTCTCCATTAGCTTTAGAAGTTAGAAGCATGTTGATTAATCCAGTCTCAATATCTAACAGTTGAAGAAACTGAGCTCCCTGAAAAAAGAGTTGGTTGAGTCATGCACAAAATCAGGGCCATGCCTGAGGTCCCTTGCCCACCAAAGCCATAGCACCCTCAGAGTTGCCTACCGAGGGCAGAGTGATGATGGATGTATCTGCATGTATTATCAAGCTGACTTCTTATGGGACCGAGACATGTCAAGTTTCAAATAAAAAATTTCAGTCTCCACCAGAACAAATGTTTCTGAAGAAAGGATTCTGCAAATTACTGGGTCAGTCATTTGCAAGAACAGCATAGTTAGGAACTGTTGTGAAACTCTATTCGTCATGATCTTAGCAACAATTATAAAGAGAAAAACCTTATTCCAGAATGAAATACACTGTTCTCTCTCCACTTAGTCATTTCCTGAGAAATGACCATTGTAGAACAGAGCTCACAGTTGAGTATAGTCTTGGTTCTAACACTGTCTGCCATAGAGCCAAACTGAGGATATAAAGTGGGTCTTTCTTAGGCTCCACCCAAGATGATTTAGTTACTTAAATACCAAACAGACCTTATGATAATGCTTTTTCCCATAGAAGATGCCTAAGAGCAGACCCTGTAGGAAGCTTAGATAACAAATAGAAAGAATACTGGGCCAGGGGACCTGAGATCAAGCCTTGCTCCTTACTCTGGCACTTAACCATGAAACTGAAAGTAAATAAGCTGTCTTTGTAGGTCTTGGTTTTCTCAGCTACAAAATGGAAAAAATGGTGCTTCCAAGATTATTTCCAAAGGCAGTTAAGAATTAGATCAATGAAGATTATGGCTATGAAAGTGATTTGTGAGTGATAAAAATTATCTAAATAAGAGCTAATTATTAATAGGCAAAGGTTCTTCCATTGAGGTTATACTTCTGGGTACAGAAGAGGAAAAAAGCTTTCTTTTCCAGGATTCTATAACATTCACTTTCCACTAGCTACTTCATGTCCACTGGCAGTCACACTATTGCTGACCACATTCCATGAAATTAAGGGAAGGGCGGGGCTGTTCTTGCTAAGGAGTTGTTTCAAGAAGCTGGACAACAGACAAAGGGAGCCATTCTCTCTCACCCTGTATTCCCCTTCCCTCTCTTTCCAGGTAGAAAGAGAAGGTGTTTGCCAAGTCCAGGCTCTGGACAAACTCTGGGTTAATTGGGAAGTCATTTCTCTTTTCTGAGCCTCTATTTCCCAATATGTAAAACAAAGAGGTTGAATAGAATGATATTAAAATTTAGGGGCAACGATTTAATTTACCTCTAAAATTTTTTTGAGCCCTGGCTGGTGTAGCTCAGTGGATTGAGAACAGGCCTACAAACCAAAAGATTGCAGTTCGATTCCCAGTCAGGGCACATGCCTGGATTGCAGGCCAGTTCCTAGCAGGGGACACACAAGAGGCAACCATACATTGATATTTCTCTCCCTTTCTCCTTCCCTTCCCTTCTAAATATAAATAACATTAAAAAACATATCTTTAAATTTTTTTGAAGGTGAAAAAATATATTATTAATAATTGTACCGGGATGACCATGGTCCATAAGACTGTCCTGAGCAAACTGAAGTGTGAACATTTTATTAAGCCCTGTTTCAACTTGCACTATTAGTGGGAAAACAAAATGACCTCCTGAGAAAAAATTTTCAACTTCTTCCCTCCGTGTTATCTTGGCCACACTGAATTTGTTACTGGTTCTACAGATTATTATTATATTACTTTTATTCACCAAGGGCAAACTCAGTATTAAGTCACATACAGAGGTTGGCAACAGTAAGTTTACAGTTGTTTGCATGGAAAAAGACATGTACATTGTGATTATTACAGTACCTTTATTAACTTAAAAGCATGCCGCAATGTAACTGTAAACCTACTTTTGCTCACCCCTTGTATATAAAGAGCCTGTGTATCATAAAACATTTGTACATCCTTTATTTCCATGCAACAGCCCTGTGAAATAAACATGCAAAACCATTAAATCCATTTTAAAGACTTTTTTAAGGCCTAGAAAAGTCAAAGACTTACCCAAGATCATGTAGCAAAAAGAAGCATGGCCATGTCTTAGACGCTTCGCCTTGTGTTTATTTCATTAGGCCACATTAGTAAGGAGGCACTTTGGAATCATGGACTGGTTTTAGGCCAGCTGCCTTCCATCCAAAAATTCCTTCTTTACCCATAACAATGATATTCAAAGCATAGAAATTTTTATAGACCCCCTAAAGCCTGAGGTTAACCGGCATCTTAAAAATCAATGGGGGGACCAAATTCGAGAGAAAATGCCTTTTCCTAGATTATTCATTAAGACCCACATCAAGTAGAATTTAGATATACAACCTCCTCTTTTAATACCCTTTCAATATTAAGTAAACACAAATATACTTGATATATCCCTTCACTATCTTTCAAAGACTCATATTTTTTATTTTCTATTGTTGAGGAGTCTCAAGATACTACTTCCATTCTTTAAGTTGGGGAAGTGAGGGTTGAAAATATTTGAGTCTAAGGCATTATAATGACCACTTCTTATCTTTCTGCCCTGTACTTCCAGTGAAGACTAAATTAAATTTGGTTTCTTCATGAATGAAGTTTCCATAATTCAAAATGTCTGCTAGAGTCCTGAGGGCAAAACCAAAGGGAAAGTTTCATGTAGGAATGAGCACTTGGACAATGAATGGGAAGCCTTGGGTTTAAGTTCAGGATCAGCTACTTCTTTGCAGCACCACCTTGACCTAGTTATTTCCTCTGTCTGGGCCTCAGTTTCTTTATAAAGTAAAAGAGTTGGATTAGGTCATGTCTAAATGTTCTTCTAGCTCTAACAAGCTATGGGCATCCAAAGTGTAAGTACAGATATTTTTTAGTGGAGGGCTGATCAAATTCTTTTCTGCTCATTAGTCTCACAGGAGTCACTGCCCAGGAGAAGTTTGGTCATCACATCTTGCTGGTGGGTATTTCCTATCCCTTTGCCCTTGCCCTCTTTCCCTACTGCTGATTAGCGCAAGTAACTACTTGTGCCAGCCAAAAGAAGCAAGGGGCTGGTCCCTCTCCAGTACACACCAGGGTGTTAAGTTAAATTAGAAGCATTAGCCAAGTTGTCCAATTGTCTGATCCCACATCACTTAATACAGTTTGGGCAAACATTGCTCAAGGCCTGATCAGTTATTTCTTAATTTATTGCCTGTGCTGAGATCATCATCACATATATTTCTCTAAGGAACTGTAACTACAAGACAAAATAACAACTCCATGATATTCATTGATGTCACTGTTTGAGACCAAATGGCCATGAAGGTGGAGGAAAAGACACATGTAGCACTGACTTGTTCCTAATACTGAGGACCAACAACACAAATGTGATTCTGAGCTGAACATTCAGACCCTGGATACCCATTCTGTCAGTCTTCCTTTTAAGTGGGAGGTGAAGCTGGTTGGAGTCAACTTCTGTGTTTTTACTTTCTCACACCCTCTCTCTTTCTTCTCATACAGAAAGTTCTTATTCAGTGGAAAACCCATCCCATGTATTATGCATAAGACAACTCTTCCCACATAGCCCAAGGGGCAAACCTGTGTCTTGGACCTGGTCCCCATATGAAGATGAAGGCCACAATGAAGGTGAATATGAGACCAAAGCAAGTCAATCCAATTCCTCGCCATGACTTTTCTACTTTCAGAAAAGATCATTATTTTTCCCCCATTGCATTTATTTATTTGATAGAATGCAAGTCTTTTAGGTGACTATCCTGCCCAAATATGGCAAAAACTGTGGAGAAAGAAACCTATATTTTCTGGTCACCTGGATAAAGCCAAGCATAAAACAAGGCTGCAATTCAGCTTTTCTATTACTGAGCTAATATGTCCCCCGTTTGGTATAGGTTATTTTGAGTTAGTTTTTTGTAATTTGCAAGCTAAAAGAATCCTAGCTCTTTTTAGCTTCTTATTAAATTCCCCTTGGAGTCTTTGGATATCAGAGCTGAAAGAACTTTTAATGTGTCTGAGTCCATTGCATACCTATAGAGACTGAGAGGATCTGTCAAGGTTACACAAAGAAATAACAGGATAGAAGCCAGATTTCTAAATCAGTCTAAAATGTCCCTCAGAGGTCATTTCATCCAGGGCTCAGGGGGATTCTAATAATTCTACAGTGTAAAACATAGAAAAATGTCTCAACTCTGAGCATCATTCTTTCTAAGAGCCTTAGGGGTGCCACAGCCCAAGCCTCCCCAAAGAGTTGTGTTCATGCATTTGTTCCATCCGTTTATTTTGGTAGCATTTTTATTGTTATTACAATTTCAGAATAAAATGCCTGGCTTCCAATCCCATCCACTGTGTACTTGCAAACTGTGTGAACTTGGACAGGTTAGTTATAGGATTGTGCATCAGGTTCTTCATCAATAAAATGGAGGTGATAAAAATAGTGTTCACTTCATAGAACTATTATAGGTATTGACAGACTCCATGTATTTAGCCCAATGGCTGGCATGGAGCACTCAGTTCTTTTCAATATTACTGCTAGTTTATGATTTTTGAAACAACACTGAGAAATAAGACAGCTTATAGATAAGAGAGTCAAGGATCAAAGAAGATAAAGGATGCACCTAAGGTAACATGGTAGTTAGTGGAAGAACTAAAAGCAAGTCCCAACTCAAATAATTCTTACTATAAACTGTGTTTCATAAACCAGTTGACTATTTCAGGTTATGTTTACTCATTCACAGATTCACTGATTCAGCCATTATTGTGTGTATTCATTAATTCAATTAATGTTTCCTGGGAACCATAGGTCCTTTTAAGCTGTAGGATCTATCATTTAAATATCTGGGTTATAGTCCCAACTCTTTACTAGTTCACTACTGAGGATGAGGTCAAGGTCTGTTTCTTCACCAGACTGGGCAAAATATCTCTAAGGTTTCTTCCATAGTAAGCTCCTATTTGCTGTCTTTAGTGGTGCATTCGTACAGGATAAAAAGATGCAGTTTTGGTACTTCCCTTGAGAAGCCTGTAACCTAACTGGAAAAACAAATATACCTGTGATGGCTTTGCTCCACCATGCTAGACTACAGCATACACCACTTCAACAATGTTTCTCAATCAAATAAATGTGGTATGGCTCCCACATGCCAGGGCTGACAGGAAAGTTGATTTCTGGCTTATTCTGAGAGCCTTCTCTCCACCCCCAGATGAATGATCATGTACAAGAACTTCACACTGAGCTGCACACTGGTGGCTCTTGGACCCAGCGAGACTTTGTGAAAGTGTTTTGTTTGGCCCACAGTGCTGTTTCAAGGAACTTTAACTCAACTTTCAACAGCTGGGAAGTTTCTCATTAAAATCCAGATTCCTGGCTTCTCTTGAAAAAGCATAAGATCTAGCAATACTGGGCCGGAATTTTATAATGACAACTGACATCTTAGAACTTGACTCTTTTAGGGGGGATGCATGTTTTTCTAATTAGAAGTGAACATTTGGCTTCATCTTGACACAGACTGTATAAATTTGAGAGGAATGTGCATCATGTTTTTTTTTATTATGCAAATTCCAAAATGTTTATGGGAGATGGTGAGAGGGGAGCTGAATGTTTTGTAATAACCTGAATATACATGTTATATATATATTAGATTAAGAAATTAAGTTTCTGGATTTAATTAGGTATTAATTATTAATTTTAGTCTAGCCAGGGCCCAGCATGCTTTGATATTTTATTGTTTCTACCTAAACAAATCACTTAGAACTGTTATCTTCATTTCCCCAAAGGGCATTTGAGTTGGTGACTCAGGGTCTTACTGTGATGCACTAGTAACCTGACTCTCTGAAGAAATAAGTCTTGATTTTCACAGTTTGCCAAATTCCAGGTGGAAGTACCCCAAGCATAGCTAAATGCAAGGATGATTTAATGACTTACGACATTTCTGAAATTTTAGCAACTGGCTCTTGAGAGCCAGTACAAGCAGACTTAACACATCAGGTCTATCTAATTCCAGTACGTGGGGATATAAAAATTTTATTACTTTCCTCCCACTTTGAACTCTATGGAGAAGACAGAATAAATATAAAACAAAAGCCATGCCTCCCTTCAGGGGCATTTTGGTCTAGGTCAGGAGATAAAGCTAACACCTTTGAAATAATTATAGGACCTTTCAAGAAGAATCAGTACCTTGTTCAAAACCTCCAAATGAATGTCCAATAAGACTATCAAATTCACTATATCCAAAATAGGTTTCCTGGATTTCCTCCCAAAACCATATTGCATTTCCCCAATCTTGCCATCTCAGTAAATAACATTTTACCCTGTTCTTATGCTAAAAGATAAGAAGTCACCCTGATTCCTTCCTATTTTTCAACCCCTTTATTTAATCCAGAAACAAGTCTTGTGTATCCACCTTCAAAATTTATCTTAAACCATCTAAATTCCCGAATCCCTCTGCAATAACCCTAACCCAGCCCCTTTTTTATCCTCTCCCCCTCCAGGTTTCTAAATTCTCTCAGCTCTTCCTCACCATCAGTCTCTACCAGTTATTTCTTCTCTCTATCCCTAAACACTTGCCATGATTAGCATCTTGTGACTCTTCAGATACTTGTTTGAATGTCACTTCCTTACAGAAATCTTCTCTACCTATACTGTCTAAAGTAGCTCTCCCTACCTGACCCATAATTCCCTACTCCATCAACCTAGCAACTTTCACATACCTTTTTTACTTGTTTATGGCTTGCCCCTCTCCCACAAAGAAAAAGTAAATTCTATGAGGGTAGGAACCTTTTATGCCTTGTTTTTGCTTTATATCCCCAGCTTAGTACAGTGCTTCACATATAGTAAACATTAAATAAATATTTTTAAGTGAATGAATGAATGAGCAAAAGATAAAGGTAAGATGAGGAGATTTGACATTTCAAAGTTCCCTTTTGTCTCTAATATTTTAGGAGCCTGTGGCATTAATGGTGTCTTTTTACATCTTCTGATGCGGGTCTAACTCTTAAAGTAGAGTCGAATTCAGTGGGGAGGCAGATAAATGAAGGCACCAACAGGCAGCAGGAATCAGGGGTGACTCTCTGGAAGAAGCAGAAATGTACTATGCTTCTCAGGCCTTTATAATTACCTACACAATAGATATCTGTCACCTTATAAAAAATTCACTCTAATCTTCACTCAGTTGCCAACTACTCTACTTCATTTCAAATGTGATTGTGTTTATGAAAACTTAATGACACACTTTTCAGGAACACCTTGCTTCTAAACTGCTGTGTCCTTAACCACACATGTATGCCTATGTGAGCACACCCATGCATGCACCTAGTTTACTTTTAAAAATATTTTATTTATTTTCAGAAAGAGGGGAATGGAGGAGAAGGAGGGAGAGAAATATCAATGTGTGGTTGCCTCTCCTGCACCCATAACTGGGAACCTGGCCCTCAACCTAGGCATGCTCCCTGACTGGGAATTGAACTGGTGACTCTTTGGTTCACAGGCTGGCACTCAGTCCAGTGAGCCACACCAGCCAGGGCTAATTTGACACAATAAGGAACATGCAGAATTTGACCAGAGGCCCATAGACTTGACCCCCTTGGCTGGGTTGATATCTGAAGGAAGGATCTGTTCCACACCTCAGAAAAGACCCACTTAGGACAGGAAGTGAGTCATCTGTGTTCCACGGAGGACCTATTACAGGTTGGACTATACTAAATGTGAAACAGATTATACTGGAACGAAATCATGACATATTTGTTCCCTCCCACACTGTGGGACATTTCATAACCCCTTGGTACTTTACCCTGAAACTTTCAGAGCTGAAGAGGTCTTCAGAAATCACCTGTATGACCCTCTTGTTCTATGGAGGGGGAAACTGAGGCCCAGAAAAGGGTGGTGCTTAGTTCAAGTTCACACAGCATATTTAGAACAAAGCCAGCACCAGATCCCTGTATTAAAGCCCAGTCAAATGTTCTATAGAAACATATACTATGTACAAGCTGAGTTTTTTTTAAGAGAAAACCTATTTTATTCTTTTGTTTAATCTTTATTATGATAACTTGATGAACTACTTATTGACTTTTTATAATTGAATAACATTTTAGTAACTAGCCTCTAGTTATATTGGGGTCCTAAGACACCCCAAAGAGTCCAGCTTAAAATGCTGAAAGAAGTCTTCACATAATGAAATGTAAGGCAATACACACAAATTTATAGCAAGGTAAATGTTATGTTAACTCTAAGTAAAGATCTTTGTAATTTTAAAACCAACAAAAAGAACTGATTTTTCTAATTTTAATTGTTGTAGTTAAGATCTAAAGATCATCTCTTGTGGTTTTCAGCAACTCAAGTTGGTTTGAGATGTGAAAACCATAGAAGGATGCATGCCAATTTGCTCAACTGTTTCATGCAAAGGACTGGAGACTGGAGAGAGGCTATTAACTTTAAAAAAGAGAGAGAGGAATTTACGTGATATGTTTCACCTATCAAGTGATTAGTTGAGTTTAGAGAGTAACAGCTTCAAGACATATACTTTTAAACATCATGGTGCCTGATAGGCAAACAGGAATCGTTTGTTTGGTTTCTTAACCTCTAGTCTGAAGAGATGCCACCAGGCCTTGTCAAATTGCAGAAAGCATTGGAAACAAAACTTCACTCTTTGTAACCTATCCACCCTCCTGGATCTGACTTTCTCCACAGTCACCACCTCATACAGGCCTCTCATGTCACAGAGAGAGCCCTTCCGCACCCTCGATCACAACCCAGCTTTAGCACCTCAGAACAGTGCTTGGCAAACTTGCATGCAGTGTGTAGGAATCGCCTGAGGCACTTTCTAATATTACAGACTTGAAGGCCACTTTCAGAGCATCTAAGAATCAGTATTTTAACCAGCAATCCTGGTTGGTCCTGATGGTGGAACAAACATACAAAAACCCTGAGAGCTATAGGCAAATAGTTCTCTTTTCTCTGAGCCTCACAGTTTCCCCATGTGTGGAATGAGGCCATTTGATAAGGATCTTCTTTGGGATCTTTTCCTGGTTCAGACAATGGAGAGCTTATCATTTTGGTACAGCCCAGGTCCCCATCTTGCTCTGGGTTACCTCGATAGCCCAAATAAGCCATGGGCTTACAGGAACATTTAACTGAAATACAAGAACTTAATCACACAGAGCTCAGTGTGAACCACGAAGGGGTCCAGGCGGTCCAGACAGTTCCCCTCTATATCCACAGTGTGCTCTCTGTGACTTGCTTTTCTCTTCACAACTTCAGGTCATTCCACAGTGCTGCCTCAACTCACTGTCTGTCCCTGGGCAGGAATGCCAAGGAAGTGCCTGTTGGTGCCTCAGATCCAGAGCCCATTACTTGCACCCCCTTAAGCTCACTACAAAGAGTAATGCTCCAGATTACTCAAATTGGTTGCCACAGGAAAAGCAAACCCTAAAAAGAAAGTGAGTTCCTTAAAGATAAGGGATGCTAGGCAGAAAGATGTTCTTTTTTCTGCCTTGAACATAGTCTAATAATTACATAAAGCAATTACAAACTTTTCCTCTAACATTTGTAAACCCTCAAAATTGGACATCCTACTGAAGGATGACCCAAGAAAGAGCTTGATCCCAGCCCGTGGTTCCCCTGAGCAATGGATTTTCTGGTTCCTTCTAACACTCTGAAGCTATGACTTGTCCTGGCCCAGGATTCTTTCTCCTACTTATAATTATGATTTCTTCCCCATGGGGCTCAGGTGAGCTCACCAGGCCCACCCTTCCTAAAGTCAAAAGACTTCCTCAACAGCCTAATTATTACACATCTTGACTCCAGACCTTTTCTCTGAAGGCTTCTTGAGTCTTGCATTTTAAGCTTTAGTGAATTACTCAACTTTGTCATTCTCCCTCCAGTAATTATATTCCCTTACCCTTTCAGGTATAGATGGTAAAGCTGTTGACCAGGCACAACATATATGGCTGAAAAAGAGGTCCCAGCGGTAGCAGAACAGAGGTTGTCAAAGACTCTTAATTTCCTCATTTTTCAAAACAGTGTTGGTGTGCCCAGTGGCTAAGAGCCACTTGTAATGTAGGGCAGTGATGACTACTGACTCAAACAGCACATTCAAGCTTGTTCAGGTCTTATTGGCTGAGAGCACACACTAGCCCTCCAATCCCAAATGGAAATAATTATGATTTGATATGTATGAAATGATAATTTCAAGGAAAATTTTTCATAGAAATTAGGATTAAAACAAAAATATCATATGATCTCACCTATAAGTGTAATCTAATTAACAAAACAAACAGGCAAGCCAAAGAGAACAAGACACGTGAAAATAAAGAACAAACTGGCAGTGACCAGAGGGGAGGGAGGAATGGGGATAACGGGGGAAAGAAGGGGAAGGGTCAAGTCAAGGAACATGTATAAAGGACCCGCGGACAAAGACAACAGGGGAGAGGATTGAATGTGGAAGGTGGTTAGGGAAGGGGAGAGTAATGGGGGGGGTGGGAAATGGGGGCAATCGTAACTGAAGAACAATAAAAAAATAAAATAAAATGAATCAGCACTACTAAATGGAGTACTCAAGAAATTAATTTCCCTTTCTATTATTTATGAGGCAGAAAGCTTCTGGTCACTAAGAGATATCCAGTGTTCCAAACTGAACTGACATAAGTTCAGACAAAGGCAAAAAAAATGTTGACATATTCATTAGCTTCTGTGGCTTTAATATTAGTTAATGGGCCATTTCTGTGAGGCTTTTTGAAACACTGCAAAATTTTGAAGATGCACTAGGTTGGTGTTCTCCCAAGCATCAATTTTCCCTCTTCTGTTCACAGCTCTGCTCACTTGTCCTCTGAGTATACCCTTCCCCAGCTCCAGGGATGGGCCTGGACCAAAGTCAGTCAGAGCCCACTTCTCCTTTGGCTCCAAGTGTTGTTAGCCCAGCACTCTTCTGAAAATGTTGTAAGGTAAGTGAATTTTCATTTTCCCTGGGATTGCCAGCACAAACATTGTCACTACAAGGGGCATACTTGAGCATAGAACCAACACAGAAGGAAGAAAAGGTGAGAGACAGCAGAAGCTAACAACAGCTCAGGTGCCTTGGCTGTCAAACCAGAAATCAGCTCCGCCCAGAAATACCCCCTTTTTTGCTTTAGTTGATTTGAGTTGGGCTTTTGTCTCTCGAAACCAAACAATTCTATCTATCTAACCCTTACCTTCATTGATACCTAAACATATCTCTGGGCTCCAGGGAGATCATAGCCAAGTCCCGAGGAGATCATAGAAATGTATGTGTTGCATCTGTATCACCCAAATTCATATCTACCTCAAATCTCAGTTTCAAATTCCTCAGTTCACTGATTCATGTTTATTGAGCACCTACCATGTACAGAATTCTCCCAGCATCTATGAGAAGTCAAGTGGCTTTGCTGGCATCCACCACTGTGAAAGACTGGTAATGCCACAAAAAGGAGGAGAGGGGAGGGACAGAATCTTTTGAGAGAACTTGATAAAAGAGAAAGTTTCATAAAAGAGAGCTCCTGGAGACAGGCCTTGAAGGGATTGAGTCATAGTTGATCTGGACTAGAACTCATGTTCTGCCTCCTGTATTCAACTTAAACCCAACAGGGGCCAGTGCTAATGCAGGATCAGGCCCTGGAGGAGTAAGGCTGCTGCTGTCAGTGCCTGCAGTCCTGCTAATAGATAGGTGTGGCCTCACGGGGAGACCGGTTCATGTCAGCCAGAGATCCATTGGGAGAATCATAAGACAAGGACCACATGCTTATAAATTCAGTTCCAAGTATCCACAGAAATCACATAATAGTTGGAGATCATAGAACCATAAAATGTCAAAGCGATGTGGGACCTTAGGAATTAATCAGCCTGCTCATTTGAAAGGTAAGACCCTCAAAAACTGAACACATCAAGGAGTTGTCCAAGATCACTCCTGCAGAGTCATTCCTGGGACTCAGGACTCTGGGACTCAGGACTCCAGGACTCTGACCAGCTGAAAGGAAATATCATCATTACTTCAATTCTACCCTGCAGGAGTAAGAGGAAGAGTCTGTGATTGTATTGTGACAGGTGCTGTCCTTTATATCCGACAGCTTCTTGTGCCTTGCCTTGCTTCAGCACATCCCTTGATTTTAACTTAGACTGGGCCTCTCCTGGAGCTGAGTCATGTAGGCCTGGAGGGTTTTCATTGGCTTTTTATCCAATGCCCATTGTCTTATTGGATTTTTAGTCAATAACTGTAAAGTCCCCAAAGAAAGCCCTGGCTGGGAATGCACTCCTCCTTGAGCTCCAGGTGAGCTCCTAGTGGAATGTGGATGCCTTATATGATGGCAGTTCGGAGAAGTGGTTCCATTTCTGGCCAGACCACTCCTCCAGGGTCTCTGTAACATAATAAATGAGGGAAATAATTATTCTGAATGCATAGGAAGGCAGGGTGTATGCTGAAGCAAAGGCTTTTCCCCAAATGACAGGAAGGGTCCTAGGGTAGGTAAAAAGGAAGCTGCTTTATTGTCTAAGAAGTTTTGCTTTCCCTGGTGTCATTTTAATGTTCACACTCGTTTTCATATGACTCTTGCAAAAACTGTGTGAAGAAAATGAAAACAGTGTTGTATTATCCCCATTTCTCAGGGGAAGTAACAGACTCATAGAGGGGAAGCAACCTGTCCCCAGTCACCTATCTAAGAAGTGGCAGAACTGGGGTAGTCAGAACCCAGCTTGTCCCACTGGGAGTAAGCACTCATTTTACAATACCCAAGGGATCTCTCTTGTCCACATCCAGTTCTGAATGACTGCTAGGGATTACAGAGGATGAGAAGCCAGGGCTCTTTGCAAGAATGACAAGGGAGCTGAGGCAGGGGGTTTCTTGGTCCTGTCTGATAAGCCATACTTGGCACTCATAGCAAAGCTACACCTTTTTGAAATCCCTGGTATCAGTAATAGACCTGACTGGAGGAAGTGTTATAGAATGGAAATTAACAACAGACATTGGAGCATGAAAAAATGAATAAGTGAATAAATTTGCTCACACATTAGTTTACTACACAAACACTGATTGTTTCAGCTGAACATTGAAGTGGACCTGAGACCTTGTCTAAGATCTGGTCTCTGCCCCAGAGGAACACATACTCTAATAGAGGAAGAGACAGACACTCTGACAAATAAATGACCACATACCGTGACAGAAGCCCGGATGCAGATAGGTAGAGGTGCTCTGGAAGCCCAGAGCAGGAGGATGTGACTAAGTGTCCTTTCTGTGTGATCAGACTCACAGACCTCTGTCAGCATGAACTTCCCTCGGACAGCACGAACCAGCATGACTCATCTTTCCCTTCCTATCAGACACTGCCCTGGGAACATCAGAAATCACCTGTTTATGCTGGCTGAGTAAATTCTCAAGGAGTTGTGAACGATTCTGCAGTGTCCATATACCTGGGCCATGTGAGGGAGTCTGCAAAGCCCTCAAGCTGCCTGTGCTAGGAAAAGGACCCGAGGCATGATGGCCTTCTCTGGGACCTGTGCTCTGTATCATCTGGTCCCACTCTCACCAACCTCAGTCATCTTAAAAGATGGAGTAAGATCAGGCACAGTGAGCATCACTGTCTGGGTAGTCCCACTCATCCATCAGGGCTAGAAAGCTTCCCTTTGAACAAGGGAGATAAAAGAATAAATAATGCCCGACACAGCCTTATCACCTGATAATACAACCTCTGGTTTTCCATTAAAATAACTGAGACTCACAGTCCTGTACTTTGGCTGATAAAGAGATCACAGGAAACAAAGCTATTAATTCTTATCTCTGCCAAGCAATAGCACATTTGAGTAAATACAATATGCCCAAGGGGGAAAAATACTTTTTCTGATGGTGAAAGTTGGGTACAATTTTTTTTCTCCTCCCACCTTTCATTTCTCACACCTTATTTACCCTAACCTCTAGGAATTTTTAACCTGAGATGTATTAAAGCCAGTGGATCTGGCTATGTGATCACTATTACATAATGTTATAAATCTCTCTCATTCCCCCTACTCCACCCCCATCCTTGGAGGACTTGGTACAAATGTTTACAACACAACTGAAAGAACTTGAGCCAGTTCATTACCTCCTAGTCCTTACTAATTTCTCCTTTAGAATGAGGAGTTGGACAGCTGGCTTTCATAATCACTTCCATCTTTAATACTCAGGATCCCGTGCCCAAATGGGACACAGAACAGGGACACCCTTAGGATGGATGTGGTCCAGGGATGGGAGGTGTAACTGATGTTCTGCCTCCACATCCTACTCTTCCCTGCCAACAGAAATACCTGGGAAGAAGAGTGAGTCACTAAGTAGTGATACTCTTCCTACGAAGGAGCTGTCTAGTGGTCACTGCGAGAGCCTACAGGCAGACCCAGGCTCATTTCCAAACTTGCCTCAGGCCTGACCTCTGGAAGAATGTGATTGTATATTGTAAATGTGAATCCACTTGCTGCCAATAAAGCTATCTCAGAATTGGTTTCCTTGTCACTGATACCCTTGCTATTTCTAATAAAAAATAAACTGGAGGAGGCTTATAGTAAAAACGCCAGTTAGCTAAATACACAGACCTGCCACTGTATGAAAGAAAGAAGACAATCATGCCAGGAATCTCAGATACTAGTTTTACCAAATATATGAATAAAGCAGCATCAAGCCTCCTGACTGCCAAAGCTAAAATAGAAAAGTGATGTGTTACCTGCCTTTTAGTATGTGATCAAAGCACAAATACCTGTTCTTCAGAGGAGATAACCTCCTACTTGGCAGAAAATTTGAAGAGGTTTTATCACCTGCACCCTTCTGTAGGAGACACTAAGGAACACAGGGAACTAGATCTTCAGCAGTGGTTTTGCAGGTAGTGCAGAATCATTCTTTATAAAAACTGTTTATTATATTGACATTTGATAAAATCTGAGAACACAATATTTTTTAAAAGGTTGTGAAGTCATTGCTACAAGAACCGAACCTAATAATATCTAAGCAACCACAACTGGTATAAAACTATAACTCAGAAAAAATCAAAGACATGGACCATTTAGACCAACACTTCTCAAACTTCTCCACCTAGTTTTCCTGATAAGCTCCCAATGGCAGAGAAAAGTGAAATTCTACTCTGTGGGATTTGGAGGTGCAAGATTAATCATGCCCTCCTCCACCTCTGGGTCAAGGTAAAATCTATTTATCTAATTCATTCCATTTTACTTCATTATTTAATAATACATTCATGCTTATTTTAATATAAAAGCAATTTTCCCCAAATCTTTGCTAAAGTTGATATGACTATGGCTTTGAATATTCCCTGCTACTATCAAGTACCCCAAATGTTTGGAAGATCATGACTGGCTTATATTGTCTCTTATTTGATCTTTTTAACAAACTGATGAAGCAAGTGTTACCCATTTTCATGAATGGGTAAGTGAGAAGCAGAGAGATTCTGTAATTTTCCCAGTAGCACATGGCATCAGAATATGTAATACTTGAATGAAAGCCTAATCTCCTGACTACAAGGCCAGTTCTTTTTTCCTGCTTCCATATGTTAATTGTGCCATTTAGGAAATAGTCAAGGAGTAGACTGGATGGTCCAGCTAAGGTTCCTGATGTTACTTTATTGAAGCACGATACACACTGAGCCTATAAGGCCACAGTACCAGGCTTCCAATGTCCTGAAATATTTCACTCTGGCAATGATGAATGTCTCCTAATGGAGTGCCAGATTGTTCCAGAGAATGAGTCACCCCATGACCAAATTTTTCTCTATAACCAGTTTACGGGTCATCAACTTCACAAGCCTGGAGCAAGAGAGAGGAGTCTTTTCTCCCAGGTCTTCCCAGCAGGTGTCTCTTACAGCAGTGATGGTAAATTGACCCTTCCCCGTGAGGTGGGTCACTGATCCCGAAAGCTGCATGATGTAGTGAGGGGGCTGGAAGGCCAAAAGTCTAGAGACCTGAGTGCTGCTCCTCCTCTGCCACCAGAGGGTTGTGGGAAAAACGCTTAACCCATTGGTGCCAGGTGTGCCAGGGAGTGATAATTAGAAACAGTGAGATAATGTCTGGGAAGCCCTTTGAGCTCCTCAGAAGCAAGAGACTACATAAACATAAGGTGTTATTACTTCCAAGCCCACATCAGCCAAGGATATCAGAGTTAAGCTTCTGCAGGAACCTCCCTGCACATGGAAGGACTGGCCAATCTTTCATCATCTTATCCTGTTGAAATTCAAGCTTTGGAGGATGTTGGAGGAGTTGGCCATCTGGTTAAAGATGAGGAATGCTGTTGAAGCAAAGACTTCAGGAGCAAAGTCACAGACCCTCCCAGCTGACAAGGATATTAGCAATGTAGGCCACACTCTTCATTTAGAGAAAGAGGAGCTGAGTCCAGAAAGTACTGTAGATAACTCACATTCCTGCTAGACATTAGATAATCAATAGACACTGTGGACAAGGTGATATGAGCGTTATTGCAAAGCACGATCAGTACCATGACAAAGACTGATCTGAAGTGCTACAGCTGCATATCCTTGGGTAAATCATTTTAACTTTGAGGCTCAGAAAAATGGAGACAAGAGCAATGACATCACTCTCTAATATTTTTATTATGTTTGACAGCTCCCTAATAATTATAGAATCACTGGCTGATTTAATCCTCCTAAGAAAGCAGAGAAGGCAGTGTACGATGTTCTTTCCTCTCTACAGAGGGGAAACCCTCGAGGCTTTGGGAGATGCAGTCCCACTCACTTAGCCCGGACCTGGCTGCCAGATGGGTCTTCTGGAAAAGAAGCAGCAAAGTAACTGGATTCTAGGCCCCAATGTCCTGCCTCTCTGTAGGTGAACACCAGTGATCTGTATGTTCTTTCTCGTATTAGGGTTCTATAGATCTACAGATTTGTCGAAGCATTGAAGGCTACCTGGTGCTGAGGAGACTTTTGATAAGTATTTGTTATGACCAGAAAGCTGGGCAAGGAGTCAGCAATTTCCCCTCTAAACTCAGCTACCAATTAATATTTCTTAATTTAAATGATTTACTGTGGTTTGGTAAGAACTCCGTGTTATTTTATATTGGAACACTATAAATGACACAAGTAGAATGTAAATATATTTTTACTGCAAAAATTTCAAGTATCTAAGAACCAATATCCACTGGATCCCTCCTGATCCCTATTCCTACTCCCTGCTGACTCTCAATGCTGCTCTTCCTCGTCCACACCCCATTACCACTGTTAGCACTTAACAGTATAATGTTAACCCTTTACTCTATGCAACTAATTATATGTGCATATAGAAATGCCTTGATTTGTTCTGTAGTCCGTGTATTATATAAGTGGTTAATGATGTATATATTGTTCTACAATTTTCTTTAACTTAACACATGGTGCAGATCTAGCCACGTTAGCTGCTCTAGATGTACTCTTTTCCCTGTATTTCTTCACATCACTACACCATGGTTAAGCCATGCCCCTGTGAGTGGCTTAGTAGTCTCTACTTTTTCTCTATCACAAACAATGCTCCAGTGAACATTTCTGTTTGTGTCACCTTACAAACACACACACCCACCCACATGGGCACAATGCTCTAAACTGCATTCTCAGATAACTTCCAGATTTGACCCCAAAGGTATTATATTGATTTTCATACCAACCAACAGTTTATGAAAGGGCTTCTCTTTTACACTGGTGCTAAAATCTGATGTCCCCAATCCTT
This sequence comes from Artibeus jamaicensis, assembly GCF_021234435.1. Lineage (NCBI taxonomy): Eukaryota > Metazoa > Chordata > Mammalia > Chiroptera > Phyllostomidae > Artibeus > Artibeus jamaicensis. The sequence goes on along the minus strand of NW_026522046.1, from coordinate 3,058,625 downwards.
TTGATTGTTTTTGCTAATTTGATAATAAAAATAATATGCATTGTTGATGCTAATTTGAATTTCAAATATATGTCCCTTTAAATGGGAAATGATAACAAGTGCTAACACTCAAAATGTGTTAAACTTCTTCCAAGAAAACATGACAAATGGAGAGACAAAGGTCTCTATGGTCAGAGGACCTGGTTTGGCACCTTAGACCCACCTGCTGACTGGCTTCTGGCAAGCTGCTTCAACTATCCAAGCCTCACTTTCCTTTCTGTGCAATGGGGAGAGGCAGTAGTTTGCCTTTGTCCAGGTTATGAAGTAGTTGTTATAAAAGTGCTCCTTATGTTGGAATATGTTTAGTCAGACTCTCTTAGCAAGCTGAAAGATTAGGCTTTGAGTTTTTCTTTATTTGTGTGTTAGTTGGTTTTGGTTTCGATTCATTTGCTTGTCTCATTTTTTACGTAATAAAAGCACAAACAGAACAAGACCTGTGTTAGTTGATCAACAGGAGAATATTATGTTACCTAAGCCCTGGACCTCAGCTTCACTCAGGAAAATGCTATAGAATCTTCTGAGTTAACTTCTACTGTTACAACTGCACTATTTGCTAGAGAGCAAAGCAAGCCCTGATTTCAGGGGATGGAAAATCTGATAAATCTAAGAAACCACTAAATTTAATGTCAGCCATGAAAACACTGTTGGGGCACAGAGGGCATTTTTCACTTTGGGGAAAATGAGCTTATTTCCATTGGAGCTTATTTTTCACAGGGTCTGAGAGGGCTCCATTCCCAGACCCTGGGTAGAGCATGTGGCCCAGGCCTATGTCAGTTAGCACATTGCAGACTCCAGCCCCAGTGACTGGTGTGCAGCAGGGCACATAGTACAAGAAACCTGATCAGAGTGACTCAAAATTTTTGCAGAGAAAAGTGGTCCAAAGCAGGACCATAGCACATGATCCTGAAAGGATTCAGCCCTGGACACTTCAGATAGACTTCTTGAGGGAAACGAGAGCCTTACAGTGGAGGCACAGCATGAAGGAAGAGGACCTACAAGACAGAGAGAACAAAACCAGGTCACAAGAATACTGCCAAACCAGATATCCTCCTGGAAGTCTGTTACATAAGCTGAAAAATTTGTCCCACACACATAAACATCATGGGGGGAGCGGGGGCAGGATTTGCTGAATTAGCTGTTCTCTCCTTTTTGATAACCGCCACTCATGGAACCTCACACTCACGTTCATGCTCCATGTTCCTTTCAGGCATGGAAGGCAGAGTGGTATCAAGGCAGAAGCCCAGGCCTGGAAGGTGGGAGAGCTAGGTTTATCACTGGCTTTGTCTTTTGGAGCCTCACTTTCTATAGCTGTAAAATTAGAGAGTTGGACAAATAAGCTTGGGACACCTTCCCACTCAGACACTCAGAATGTGTTAACCTGAAATTCTTTGCACACCTGTGACCATTCAAAGCTGAGATTGTTGGATACTGACTCTTTGAAGCATTTCATTCATTGTATTAAGGGAGGGTTTAAGTGGCCACCAATGGAGGGGATCTGAAGAACATAAAACAATTAGGTTCTCTGTATGTCCACCAAAATTGGCTCTAGAAAAGGATCGGGCTTTGCAAAAACTCAGATCTTTCTTCCCTCTGAGTGCCTTGGGAAAGTTCTCGGCACCATGGAGGGTGCCTCTCCTTATTCATGTCTTGCCAGTGAGAAAAGCCAAGAAGGAGAAGAGGTCACACGGCCAGGCCTGCTGTTGGCACAGGATGTTCTATGAGCCGATGGCTGGGTGGGGAAGAGGATCGCCTGATCTCCCACTGAGGCTTCTGATGAAAAGTGGGCCCAAGAATTGCCAAAACACATTCTGCAGTAAACAGTCTGTGCAGAGGTTCCTATAAAATAGGTTTCAGATGCCACAATCATTGATGGTCTCTTTTATAGGAAGCCTTAAAATAAGAATTTCCATTCACATTGTGTTCTAAACCTCACAACAACCCTGCTGCATCCTAATATCACCTCCAGGTTTATAGTAATAGAAACTGAGACTCAGAGAGGTGTACTTGAACAACAATTAAAATAAATAAATTTAAATAATAATAATAAAAGAGTAAACATGGGGGAAGAAAAGAAAGAAACAAAAGACCCAGAAAGAACTTTTGTCCCCCTCCCTTTCCTGCCTGAGACTCAGATGGAAAAACCTGCCTCACCTGAGCCTAACTTGAATTAAGTAGATAGGAAGGCTGGCAGCCAGGTCAGGTTCTGTGCGCCACTGGAGCAGAAACTTTCCTGCCATATGTGTTCTGCTTTTCCTCAACTACCTACAAATCAACCATTCTTACTTTTAAAATCAAAGACACCATTTCCTCCTTTTCTTCTTTGTCCAAAAAATGGCATTTATACCCAATTTTGCCTGGCCATCTTTGGAATTTTTCTGCTTATGTGAATTCTCTAAGCACATGTATTAAAATTTGGATTTTTCCTTGTTAAGAAAAAAGGAGGTAAAGTTGAAGCAACATGCCCAGGGCCCCACAGCAAGAGAAGCTGATCTCACTGACTGTGGACAAGATAAGGCTGTTCACAGATGCTCCTTCCTTACTTTCTCTCACCCTCCACTATGCTGTGCACAGGTCAGAAGTGTGTGTTTTAGTCGCTGCTCTTCTCATGGCTGTTTTCGTAAACACTCTGGGATTTTATATCACTTCCTTTAAATGGGACTGCGAGTTCTTCATTGAGGCCTGTGTGATCCAGTTCTGTGCCTCCCACAGTCCTTGTACAAAATAGGAATGTGAGCCCTGGTTGGTGTGGCTCAGTGGATTCAGTGCTGGCCTGAGAACCAAAGGGTCACTAGCTCGATTCCCAGTCAGGGCACAAGCCTGGGTTGTGGGCCAGGTCCCCACTAGGACTCTCCCTCTATTGATGTTTCTCTCCTTCTTTTTCTCCCTCCTTTCCCTTTAGATAGATAGCTAGATAAATAGATAGATAGGTAGATAGATAGATAGATAGATAGATAGATAGATAGATAGATAGATAAAATAAGAATATGAGAAGCAGTTCTTTTTACTGGTCAACCACTGACCCCAGAGGACAAATGAATTCAACCAAGGGTCACAAACAGTATGCACCCAGGGACAAGGCAGGTAGTGGAAACCCAAGAAATTCCAAGCCAGATATAAGTCTATAAGGAACAAAACGCCTAGGCACCTCCTAAGGCCTTCAGGCCCAAAAGTTTCAGAAAGAATGCACATCCAAAAAAATCTCATGCGGATGGAGCACCAGAGACAACAGCTGACAACCCCTAATATGACTCCACCCTGACCATTCAGCGTGGCACAGAGTTGATGAGCATTCTGCCCACATTGAAATTCAAGTCTTCCAGGATGGAGACCATGGCTAAGTGGTTATGTACATCCTTCTCATTTAACACAGTGTATGGCAGAAAGTGAATAGTTAGTAAATGTTTGCGGAATAAACTTTCTTTAAAAATCAAATTAACTTCTACACAGCCATAATAAATCTTACTAAGTCAACACTCTGTACAAAAAGCTATTGACTCAGTTTCCAGTGTTCTAGGGGCCAGAATGTGGGTTATAGTATTTGGGGGCTGTGGGGGGCACCACCTGTACCAGGTATCTATATGGACCATAATACCTAGAAAAGCCCTGTAGGAAAATAAAATGATTCACTGAGTGACCCCCATACTTTTGAATGAGATATTTATGCATATCACAATTCTGTAACTATCCTATCAATCATCCATTCACTAGACAACAGACCATAATTGTGAGTTAAACAGACATAGTACCTTTCTTCATGGAGCTTATATTCTTATAATTATCTAATCACAAAACTAGGTGTAAAATCATAGTGAGACAAGTGCTCAGAAGTACACAGCGCTTTCAGAAGCCTGGCCTGGGAGGATCATGACCTTGCTGACATATGACCTTGCTAAAGAGGGAAGCAGCAGCATATGCCAAGGCCCCATGGAAGGAGTGAGGCAAAGAAAAGGACGTGTAATGTTGGAATGGCCGAGTAGAGGAAGGATCGTACGGTTTAGGAGGTTGAAAGAGGTTGGGTCATTATAGGCTTACAAGCTATGGTAAGAATTTTTATCTTGGTCCTACAAGCAATGTGAGTTATTTACTCTGCTGGTTTAAAAATGTACATATTGGGTGACACCACAATGCTGCTTTCCCTAACCTGTACCTCCTGTAAAGGCTATTTATTATCCATGTCTCTCCATGGGTCTGTGGTGAGGCGTAAGAGTTTTAAACTTTTCTGAATAAAAAGAGTTATTTCATTCTTCAAGTCTGAGTGGCAAATGAGGTTTATTTTTCCAGTGTCCTGTGACATCGCCACATAACACCATTAAACACTGTTCTAACAACAGGAGCTCAGAGCCCTAGTGTCAGTTTCTTCATGTCAGTGTCACATCTGCCAGAAGTCTTTTATCTTTTATGCAGATGACATTTAATTTTAATGTTGTTTAATACACCACATTAATGCAAGAAGTTAATAATAGGGAAACTTGGTAGGGAGAGGCAAAGGGTGTATGGGAATTTGCTGTACTTTCCCCTCAACTTTCCTGTAAGCCTTAAACTCCTCAGAAAATAATGTATACCAATAAAAAATTTTTAATGACTGATAAGCTATATGACAAAGACACCATGGTTTTAGTAGCATGGTTTTAAAAAATGATACTGTATTAATCACAACAGTGCCCACATACACTTAAGAAATGCAAGTACATATGATGAGTAAAACATGCCTATAATTTCCACTCTCTGGACAATCTGGAGCACACATATGGATCCAGAGATTCTCTTGTAGTAACTCCCTAGGTTTAGAAGAATCCAGATTTGGGGAACCATTGCTGAGGGTTTCATAGACATTTATTAATGAATGAATGATATATGTTACCTTAGAAGATGAGGAGAAATCTCACTGCAGGTCAGTGTTGGTTGTTGATGTTAAATCTCTCTCAACTCTGGGAGACTGTAACACTTTTCTCATCACATAGAAGAGAAGATTAAATAATAGATTATGTGTAAAAACATCCAGCACAGTGCCTAGCACATTGCAGTTGCTCAGTAAATAGTAACCAAAATGGAATCCAGTGTTATAAAGGAGATCAATCAAGTGCTGGATTGGATTGGCTGACATCCAATGTCTTTTTCACTTGAATTTGTGACTCAGGCCACACCTCATCATTCATGTTGTGGGACCTCATTTCTGTTCGAGCCCCAAAGTTTTGTCACTATAAGACTGGGAATGGAAACAGCTACAGACAACAGTAGGAGAGAACCTGAGATGGCACCCCGTCTGAACCACTCTCCAATTTGCCCTCATACCTCATTTTGGCACGTGTACCTAAAACATAAGATTTGGTATATGTGAGGTTCAGTATAGCTCAGGGTTGCAAAAGAAACTAAAAGTTGTCCTGTCCCTCCATAGTGATATAGCAGCAAAAAAAATTATTAAAAGACTCACAGTGTTCTGAAGGAATAAATATGCATTTTACAATGAATAAGAAAGCTTTCACTGCCTTTGTTTAATCACATTGTTTATTCATTCAGCTCCAACTGTATGCAAGGCACTGAGGATATTGGATATTGAGCTATCTAGCTACAGCTATCTAGTATAAAGTGACATATTAAGAAATGAAGTATATGATGAGTAAACTGCTTATTTGAACGAGTTGAGGATTTTGTAACTCGTTAGAAGATAGTGGGGAACAGTCTGTGATAAAAATGCCCTTCCATGGTGTTCCTTGTAATACTGGGTCCAAAGATAGCCAACCATTCCCACCCTGCTCTACCGCTGGTACTGGAGCTCTGCTCCCCACCTTTGTGGGGCAAATCACCAACTCTAACTCTGGAATAGTAAAAGGCCAGGAAACAGTGTCATGAGAAAAATCAAAGAAACTGGGGAGTTTTAACTGGTAAAGAAAGAACCCAGGAGCTACATAATCCTTGATTTCACAAATCTGAAGGACCATTATAGGGGAGGAAGTTTTTTGTTTTAGTTTTGTTTTGTTTTGTTTTTGGTGTGAAGCCAGGAACCAGAATTGTAAACCAGTTCTAAAAATAATAGGTAGACGTATGTCATCTCAACTAGAGAAAGGACTTTCTGGCATTAAGAAGCTTCCAAGTATAAAATAGAGCCCATAGATAGGTAGCAAGCTCTCCGCTGCTGGAGGTGTTCAGAGGCCAGATGTTGAAGAGACAGAGCATTTGTAGAGGAGATTCTTTCAGCAAACTTGGAGCAGTGGGGGCTGATATCAATGACTTCACTTCTCCTTCCAAATCTGTTTCTGTGAGTGTTGGCTGTACCCACTGATTTCTGTATTACAGATCATATAATTCTCTGTCTCACTTCTGCGTACTTACACACCCTTTAGAGTTCTCAAAATGCTTTGAACTACATGATCTCATTGACTCCTCAGGACAAATGTTTAAGAATTTTGATAAAAAATTATTATTGTCATTTTATACTCGAGGAATTTAAAAAAAGGAAAGGCTGAAAGGAGCAAATCAATGATAAAATTAAAGGAAGGCCTCAGACTTTAGTGGGTTCTCCCCAGTATGAAATCACAAGCCAAGAACATTCATTTTGTTTTCAGAATGAAGAGGTGAAGAGTATCAGATGCCAAACAAGGAGATTTGTTTTCCTAGGGACTAAGAAAGCTGTCACTGTTATCCAAGACTGGGCATGACATTATATCCATGGATTGAACAGCAGAAAACACTGCTGAGGAAGCAGTGAGTAGTAACTTACTAAGTTAGCAAATTTACTGGTACTTAGTCAACTTCTCACTCACAACATGCTGACTGCTGACCAGGGGGGTAAAGGAGCAAGACCTTTGCCGTAAGAGTGGTAAAAAGACTAGAAAAGGTGGTGGTCTGGGGATGATGTTGAACAGAGAAAGTCCCAGAGGGTGACCAGGAAATCAAGAATCACTCATTATTTCCTGTGAGAATGTTTTACATCTGGAAATGCAATATGGCGACACCCCCACCAAAGAGGATACCGATTGAACAAAGAAAAAACTCCCAAAGACTGATGAAGGGATTAATTCCTGTATAATAATTATGTTGTGGTCTTCTCCAAGGTCTTTCATCTGCAGATCTCAGAAAGTTTTGCAAATAACAATTAAATGTTGCAACATCCCTTTGAAGCGAGTATGATTACGTCCATTTTCCAAGTGAGAAAATTTAAGTCTAAGGGACTTCGCCTAGGGCTCCCCACCGATATTCTAGAAGGCCAAGCATTTCAAACTTCAGCTGTGCAGAGCTCTGGACCTCACAGGGAGAGTGTGACTGGGACAATCTGACAGTGGTGTTCCCAGGCTCTGAGAAAGGAAGAGTCCTGAATATGCATGCCCCACACAGGTCCACATGCTCCATAAGAACCTTGGAGGGCTTATAAGGGACTGCATCCGAGAACTATAGGACTTGGAGACAGACTGTAGGAGTCATTCCTCAGCCTTCTGACGGGATGTCATTTCTCCTCTTCAAAGCTGTGGTGGACCACTGTTACTTGCTTTGTGGTCTACCTCTTCTCATAAATCCTTGTGTTGGCATCTAGTTTTCTCTTAAGACTTCAGACGAGGAGGATTATCCCTTATGCTCGGTACATAGTACGAGGTCACACGTAAATATGTTTTAATTTTATTTGAAGTAGGGTTGGTGGAAAAAAGTCAGAGTAACAGACAACTTCTGCAAGGTTTTGCAAGAACAAAATTGATAACATTTGTCCTCTCAGAGACAACAAGTCCCACCTACAATCTATATTTTCAAATAAATAAAGGCACTTCTGGGTTTTTGTGACTACCAAAACCTTTACTTTTATCCTAGGAACTGATGTTCAGTTGGGATAGTCATACTGGCTAAAACTCAGTAAAGGAGCTTCATAGAAAGCCATGTGTGTGCTTAGTACATTTGGTAATAACCAACCTTTACTGAATGTCAGTCTTTACAAATTTCAAAAAACATTTTAATGAACACTTTCAAAATTGTGCCTATTGAGATAGCATGAGATGGACAATAGGGATTTTTCCAGTGACCTCTATTATTTTATTAATAAGTTCAATTGTGGTTAAGTGACCTGCTCTAGTTCACACAATGATTAAATAACAGAGCTATGACAGAAACCCAGAAACCTGGAGAGAAAAAAGAATGACCACTCTTTATGTTCTACAACTTTCTTTCCTTTTCCAGCCTTCCCAAGCTGGAATTGTCTTGATACTTTCATCTTTGCTTTCAACTTATGCCTCAGCTTGGCCCATGCTAAACCATTTTGAGTCCTTTTGAGCCCCACTCATCACCCTATGGGCAGTGTCTGTCCAACTGGAATCCAGAGCTCACCTGAATGTGATCTGACTTTCAAAAAAGAGCTGAGTAACAGGTACAATTTTGCTAATTTAGAAACCCACTTCCAAAATGGCATAAAGGAAGATAGTCTCTCGAAGAGCTCTTAATTTAAAATGATCTATTTGTACATTTTGGTGCGGTTGTCCAAGCCCAAGACGGAGAGATGGGAGACTTTAAAGTTGCAGTGTCACCAGCCAACTGTGGGCTTTTGTTTTCATTTCACAGATATTTTATTGGCACCTACTATATGATGAATATTGTGCTAGGAACTCAGAAATGAAAAAGACTTGTTCTTTGCTCCTCGGCAGCTAACAGTGTGTTAGACAAGACACACAAACAAGCAGATAACAAACTGCAATGTAACATGTGCTTTATGAAGACGTTACACTGTTCAGAGTCTTTGCAGAGGAGAAAACTACTCCACGTGCTGGACCCTTCTGAGTGCAGGGCACTGTGGGATTGCACAGTGTGCACACGCGTGAAGCCAGTGTTGCCAACCGAGATCCTCTGGGTTGCACAGAAGCACAAACACAAATGGAGACAACAAATTGGTGCACACATGGAGACTTTCAGAAACACCAGGCAGGAGAAGCCATGACAGAGGAGAAGAGTAGAGTGAAGAGGTCAGTGGCCACTGCAGAAAAAAGGACTAGGCAAGGACAAGCTGAAGCATAAGAATCAGGATGACTTGAGGAGCAGTAATGAGCCTTCATAGATGAAGACGTGGCCAGAAGTCATGATGGCTGTTTCTAGAATGGCAACAAACTTTTCCTACCAGCCCAAAGGCCGGCCTCACTGCCACAAAGAGGCTTGACTCAATTTCTGCATTCCATTCGATTCCCATAACCTTAGGTAAACAGCATCTCTCTAACTCTTGCAAACTGGACAAAACTAATCCAAAAATACAGAAGTATTTTACATACTTATAAAACATGCTTTATGCAAGGGAGACTTGCAGCTGAAGGACTCCACGAGCAGCCAAAACAAAGACCAAATTAGTACTGCAGGTGGGTGAGGATGTAAGCATAGGCTACTTTTCATAATGCTGTCTGCACCTTTCAGAGACTCCCCCAAAAGGACAATCACTGTGCCTGCAAACCCCTGCCTACATCTCAGATGCTGCCACTGCTAAAACAAGAAGCATGGACTACCTGATAGCTGCATGACAATAAGCCAAGGGTTGGCCACCCGCCTTTTTTTATTCCACAAAGAGCTTCCTATGCTAAGCCTTCAGGCCAATCAACTCATTAGCATGCCATCAATAATTACCAATTAAACGTCAGCAGTTTTTCCCTCTTTAATAACCCTAATATTCTAGCTATCTATGAAGATGATTAACCTTGTTAAAGAAAAGTGCCCTAGGAAGCTTTCCTCAACACAATAGACAATTACCTTTGTTAACCACCTTTTTCTGTTATTCTAGTATCAGTGTTCAGGTTAGTTCTCCTGACAGGGCAGTGATGGCTGCTCCCTATGATGCTCACCCCATCCTAACTCTCTTATGATAGTCGTTAGCATCCCCCCGCAACATGCTTCCAGGAAGTTGCTTTATTCTTGGTTGCTTGTTGGCAGTCAGTTCCAGAGACATCGCAGGCAGGAAACTGTTCACAAGCCCGTAAGTCAGATCAGATGTGGCCCTCCGGTATTCTGATGATCAAAGAAGAAGAATGACCTGGCCAGGTCTTGGAGCAAGGTGAACTCCCTCTCTTTAACATCCGACGCACTCAACTACACTCCAAACACAATATGACTTCGTTCAGTAATTCCCTTCATGACACATTTGCTCATTGCCCATGTCTGCTGGTCCTTTGCTAAACCCCAGGCAGTCAGACGTGAAGAAGAAAGAAAACCGCAGAAAGTTTACCACTCAGTGCCGACTGAGCTTACCATGCTGCTGAAAGTGATTATTTCTGTCAATTCACCTGGGAAGTATCTAGTAGACACTTGTATCAGGCCCTTCAAGGATTGCTAAAATCCCACCTCTTCCACGAGCACCCTTCCAACCACCACCAGGGGAATGAAGCTGTCTTTCAACAAAGAGACTCTGCTGCTACAAGAGCCTATCGGCACTCTGCCTGTCATCAGAATTACTTGTGTGCTATAAGAACACTTCTTCCCTGACTCTGTGTTCCCTGAAACAGTACCGGGTGGTACTTAATGGTGGCACTGGTCGTAGACACTTACTCGGTGCACACTGAATTAAGTGTATTTAAGATGTATGAGGCACCTAATAGGGAGAGGTGGGATTACTATTACACATGATCATTCTGTAGCCAAATAATGAGAATGACTGAAAACACAGCCAAGGTAATTTTTTCTAAGAACTCTCAGTGTCTGTGCACCTCCCAGGACAAGCTAGGTGGGCCCCCCACCCCTTGTTCTCCTGGTCCCTTATAAGCAATTTAATGCTCCTCCTTTCATGTTTGGATAATCTCACCAAGAACTATCACATCTGTCCTGTTCTCTAAGCTTATCAGTAAGCCAGCAAGACATGCACAGAAAAGATGCTTATCAAATTTCCCCACGGTCACACAGAGAAAGTGACTGCTCCAGATCCAAGAGTTCATGAGGGGTAGAGCCTGGACACAATGCTCCGTTCTTGGTTTGGAGTTCTTGCGTTTGAACCACACACTGTTACAATCGTAATAATTATAGAAAGCCAAAAGTTAACAGAGCTGCAGTTAAAGACAGGCTTGTTTTTAACCTTCAGTATTTTTGAGGGGTAACTGCCCCAATGCAGTTGATTTGTATAAATCTAAACTGGGCCGTATATTTGTTAATAGTCTGTAATAAACAGACACAGTGGCGATACCATGCAAAGAACACAGGTGAGGAAGGATTTAAGGAGGTTCATTTGCATCCAGTTATCAAAATAAAATGAAAAGTACCCCATGGGAGACATCAGAACTTTTGAACAGATATTTCACAGGCCAGTGATTCTTAATAATTCTAGAGACCTCCATGCCTGTCTGTACCTGCGACAGTTCTTCACACACACATATATATATTTAGTTGGAGAGGATGCTGATGGACAAATAAAGGCAAACTGTAACTGACACACAATATCAGTTGAGATTTATGCTCCAACAGCTTGAGGACATTTTGTGGCCAAGTTTCTTTTGTTGATCATGTCAAGTCTCCAACCTATTTTGGTTTAGAGGAACTTTGTTGCTCAGTTTTATAATATGCAAAAATAATTAGAACTCAACATGCAAACAGATAAGCCATTACATTTTATGTGAAATTGCTAAATACTACTAATATCTGTTATAATAATCTGAAACCAGGTAGATACCGGAGCAATCTTTTGGTCAGCATTTAATTTTTTCTTCCCCACAAGAATGTGTTGAGAGTGAGGTGCGTACGTCACTACATGTGTTTTATGGTCCCATTTTGCTCCCATTTCCTGTCTAAGTTAGCGGACTATTATCCCCAGTGGGAATTGATGAGGTAGTGATAGGGCTAGAATAAATGCCTCACCATATGTCTGTTGGGAGGGGAAGACCTTTTCCCTTCTTTCCATTGTGATGTGTTTGTTTTTTTTTTTCATTGTAGGGAGCTACAAAGGTGGAACACCCCTGGTCTCTCTGCACCCCTCCCTGAGTAGAGAGAACCAAAGTGACTTCTCTGGTGGGCCATTTCGGAAGTGGGGCCATGCCTTGGGCACTTGCCCACTTTCTCTCCTTTTCAGCCTCAGAAAATATATATGTTCTCAGTTACTCTTGTCCCAGTGTAAATGTAGCAATTGAAGCCTTGGACACATGAGAGTCCTCTAATGGTCCAGCATGGCTGGTGGCAGGATGAGTAAGTCAACATAATCCTGGGTTTGGTCTGCAGAAGTTGGAAGTCCAGTTGCCTGGAGACATAAGCCACACTCTCCAAAGAGGTTAAGAGACACAACCACAGAACACAGCAGGTGGGGGCGGCTGGTTTCCTCATCAGACCTGAGCTCCTCAAGACGCTGGCATCACTCTGGATCCTCCAGCACCTATCACTGGGGCCTGCCACATAGCAGGCACTCACCGTACATTTAGGGAATTAAAGGAAAAGTCAGGATAAGAACTTAGATGTCTCGAGTTTCAACCTCTTACACCATGCTGTTGCTGTGGTCACCAAGATACACACCCCAGCCTGTCAAACACCATATGCCACCTGTGGCGCATTCCCACACACAAGGTTCCTGGCCCATCTCACTCTCTAGTAGAATCCAAAAGGGCCAAATGGGAGTGTCTTTCCCACAGAACTTCTCCCCCACAGAGGATCTTGCCTTTATCATACCTTCCCTTTTGCTTCTTTCATCACTCTCCACATAGGTAACAACCCTCAGGGCATTTCTCTTTTACTTCTGCAAACACAGCCTCTCCGACCCATTCCTGCTGTCTCTTCTCCAGCTCTCTCCCGTTTACTACAGGAAAATCTTGCTTCTTCCTTCTTTCTCCTTCATCAGCTCTGGCATGAGGCCCAAACCACTGTCTCACACTGACAGCCCTAAGTGTAGTGCTAATGATACCCCCAGTGAAAGACCTTACAAAGAACCTGTTTCATCAGCCCCTTGAAGTCCCTGAAAATGTCCATAAGTTACCTTGAGAAATTCCTCAAAAGTCTCTATCGATACCTTCATCTTCTGTTTTCTCTGAGAACCCATGTGCCACCTAAAAACTTAAACAAAAACACCACCTTATATTTTAAATTACTCGAGGGTGTTTTACTATTTTTAGCATAAATATACTATGCTTCAATTCTACTACAGGGCCCAGTGACTTTAGAGATAAGGGCTGGGGCTGCACTGGCTATTTCCAGCATAATCCCATAGGCATCCCCCAAGCCCCAAAGACCAACTCACGGGTAAGTGGTTCACTCTTTGTGCTCCTCAGAGAATTCCTCCAGGAGTTCTGGGATGGAGTTGAACATGGAAATAAATGTGCAGGCTAATCATTTTAAACAATATTGAACCACTTTCCAAAGGAAAAAAATGGTGATTCATTAAATTCAAACAAACACATTTTTACCAGGGTGCAAAGGAGTATACGTCCCAGAGGACGGTTGGGTTGGTACTTGAAACGCTGTGTTTCCCTCTCATCTGGAGTTTTGCAGTCTTCCTGTTTGACTTGGGGCCCGGGGCACATCTGCCAGGCCCTCTGCATGTCTGTTCTCCCATCTCCCTGGGCTGAGGAGCAGCACAGTAAACCTGCTTCATAGTGGTTGTGCATGATGAATCCCTTTGTTGTCATGCCTGTCAAGCAACATGCAACAGGGTTCAGAACCCATTATGGGTGACAGAACAGTGCTTATTAGGAAAACTTACAAAGCCAAGGTCATCAGCAGAAGGCACATGGAATAATCTCTTGCTTTTACATGCATGCTAGATCTGACATAGTTGCCTGTTTCTTTTTAAAGGCTACACTTGAGAGCATACAGGCAGGTGGGGACCAGCAAAGGGAGGCACTGTGGGATGCATGGTTGCCAGGCTCTCTGGCTTTTACATGCCACTAAGTTTTGATATTTGCCTATGAGAACTAACTACCTAACATGCCTGCAACTCCTAGGAATCATAGGAAGTTGGGCACAGCAGCAGACCCTCCTACAGGAGAGAGGAAACTTACTGCCAGGTCCCATTGGGAGCTGAATTTGGGTGCAGCTCCTCCTGCTGGGAGAAGTGGGAGCCTCTGGTCCCAAAGAATTCATTGTCCAAGCAATTAATCCTAGAATGGATTCCCAGGGACACTTTTAGGCAATCCTGTTTGTTACACCAGAGTGGGACATAAATGTAGTCAAAAATCTGTCTGCAGATAAATCTAACTGTGTGCCAGGTCCTGTGATTGCTCTGTTTTCAAAGTCGCCTTTGAAAGTCTTCATGTCTATTCCTTCCCTTCCATCTATCTCCCTGGCCATTCCCCACTGGCCTCCCTCTCATGTTCATGATCTCTTGTTTGGCTTATTGCACTCTCTCCTAACTCTTCTTCCTGCCTCCAGTCTCTCCTAACACAACCTACCTTGCATACCACAGCAAGCTTAACTCTCTTAAACTGCAACCGCGACCTTGTTACTTGTATCAGTCAGGCTAGGTTAGGCTACTCTGCAGCAACAGACAAACCCAACATTCCTGTGACTAAACAGCAAAGACTTATCTCTCACTCTCATTACCTGTCCATCCTGGGCAGCTGAGGATTCTGCTCTACATCATTATTTTCTTCACTCGGAGACGCAGGCTGATGAACTGGCCATAATAAGAAACATTGCTAAAGCTGTAGAAGAAAGGAGATCCTAGAGGGTCTCACTGATAATTAAATGCTTGCCTGGAGGTGGCAAAAGCTCACAGCTCATTAGGCAGAACTGACCCCATGATCCCACCCACAGGTGGCCAAGATGTACAATCCCATCATGTATCCAGAAGGTGTGGACCCAGAAATAATGAACAGCATTAATGACTATTATTTTACTATTTTGCTTAAAAAGGAAGCAGGCAAGCAAACACTCTGATACCTTCCCATGTTTCTCAGAATAAAGTAAAAATGTCTTTGGGTGCCCAAACTTTTGGTGTCTCTGGGCCACACAGGAAAAAGAATTGTCGGAGGCCACACACTAAATACACAAACACTAATGAGCAAAAAAAGTTTTAAGTAAATTTACAATTTCGTGTTGGGCCGCATTCATAGCCACCCTGGGCTTGCAGGCCACAGGTTGGGCACCCCTGTAACATCTAACCTCAAGTTACTAAACCAGCAATCTCTTTCACCTTCTACATCACATTTCAAAAAGAATAAACTGGTCCCATTTAACTATACAAATAATCCCCACGCATCGCTGCCCCACACTACACCGTTGGTCCTGCTATTTTTCTCATCAAGAGGCAGCCATTGCCCTGGGCCAGATTCGAACGCCATCTCTTCCTCTAAGCCTCCTACAACTCCTCAAGCCAGAAACACCTGCTTCTCTACATGGCATCTTTATAAGGTCCCAATCCTGCTTCTTTGTGGTACTTAACACGGTTTTTCTTCTTTTATAATGAAAAATTTTTATAATTTAGTCATAAGGCTAAAAGAGACTTCAGAGATCATCTAGTTCTTAAGTCTTCCATGCACCATCGCCAAATCTTCCGTCATCTGTTTAAAAATCCACAATTTCAGGAAAACCCGCTACCTCACAGGTAACTCATTCTATCCACCCCCAAAGTTGAACATCTCTGATTATTTAAAAATGATAACAAGAACACATTCTAAAGCACTTTGTCATGTGAAGTTAGTACCTACATGCCTTATTTCCAAACAAGGAAACCAAGGCGCATAAGAGAATGGGAAACTTTTTCATAACGAGCGAGGAAAGTTCTGATTTAATGCATCTCACTGTGCTGCTCTGAGGCTTCCCAGGTTCTGAACTGTGATGTGAATAATCCCCTAAGAGACTTGGAAGGATGGAAAGACACCAAGGCAACCGCCCTGCATTGTTTACCAGAGGACTTGGGGTGCCTTCTGCACAGCTGTGCCGAGTGGAAGTGTTCAGACAGAAGGCTGTGTGGCCCTGGACGGATGCGGCTGCACTGCCACTCACAGCCAGACTGTCAGCCTGGACTGCCAGGACCATACAGCATGACCTGGGTGGCCCAGCAGAGCAGCAGAGGAAGCCTGTGGAAGACACTGCAAGTGACTGTGAGGACAAAAGCCTCCCTAGCATGTGGTATGGCCTGCCTGACTTCTGACAGCAAACAGTACTTTCTCTGTCCAGAAAGCCTTCTTAGGATTTCACAGCGCCTTCCTCAGTTGTCCTATGGAAAATATACCCTTTGAAAAATGCAGTTCTTGAAAATGTCAGAATCACTGCCACTTACTCACTGTGTGGCCTTAAATAACTCACTTTACTTTCATGAGTCCTATCTTTAATACAGGCAAATAATATTTTCTCGGATTGTAATAAGAATCAAATGCCAATCAAAAGTGCCTTCCATGGCCTGGCTCAATAATCATAAGTCCATCTAGTCTTGCTTTAGACTAGAGCAACTGGGCCCCTGATTAGCAGGACCTTGCATTATTGAGGCCCTAGGCTCACCTTTCCCCAGGTATTCTCTTCTCCACTAGACAAGGAGTCTACCAGACACATTCAGCTTCTAGATCACCTGCTCTAAACCCAGAACTTCAGCATTTCCTGCTCACATGGCTCTAAACCCACTGCTAGGACCTTGCTTCCCCAGGTCTGTCCTATGGAGAACAAAACGTGATTCTAGTGTGTGTGTCCCTAGGCCAAGGGCCATCTGTGTGCAGTGTGCAGGGATGAGGTCGGGTGGGGATTGGGATGTGGATGGATCATGAGGTTGGAGCCCATGTGGCTCTGTGTCAGGCATTTAAAAAGACATTAGCAAGCAGGAATGGGGGAAAGGGGCAAGCTACAAGCCAGTGGCATCATTTGTACACTCATTGTGGACTTGACCAGTGTTAGGGGCAGATATTGTTCCCTCGCTCTTCCTTACTTCTAGTTCTAATCTAATCTAGTATTATCTAATGCACAGTTCTAAAGCTACAGTGGTTCTTTTGTATGGCCGAATAATACTCCACTGTAGATGTATAGTACGATTTGTGTACTTATTTATCTTTTGATGGACATTTCATATTTCTCCCTTTTGACTACTGTGAATAATGCAGCTATTGGACACAGGGACAAGAACTAAGGGGGGTGGAAATGGGAGGGAGGTGGAGAGCAAGGGGCGGGGGAGGCTGGGATGGGAAAAATAGACAAAAAACTGTACTTGAAAAATAACTAAATAAAATTAATTAAAAAAATAATGCAGCTATGAACATTCACATACAATTATCTGTTTGAGTCCCTGTCTTCAACTCTCGTGGGTATATACGTATGAGTGAAATTGCTGAATGACATGAATTCCATGTTTAACCTGCTGAGTTAACTGCCAAACTCTTTTTTACAGCACCTGCAACATTTTACATTTCCACCAGCTGCGTACGAGGATCCGTTTCTCCACATCCTTGTCAACACTTGTTATTTTCCATTTTTTTAAATTATAGCCATTCTAGTGGATGGGAAGTAGAATCACCTTGTAGTCTGGATTTGCATTTCCCTATTGACTAATAGTATTGAACAACTTCTCTTGTGCTTCTCAGTTTATTTGTACTTTCTTTGAAGTGGGGTCAGGGATAACTTGTAATGAGGTAACTAATATTCCAGGGATAATGAGAGAAACAAACAGAGAATAGCTCAAAATTACTTAACTCCAAGGGTGCTTCTGGGGTCCTCCTATCTTACTCCTGGTTGCCTCCTCGAAGACAGTGTGTATAGCCCCACTCCAGCAGAATCACCCAGGAACTTCATGCCTTCAGATTAGGGCCCAGAAAACACCACCCACTGAACACTCTTCCCCAACCCAGTCCTTCCCCTACACACATAAACACACCTCATTCTCATTTTCAGCCCCAGGACTATGTAGCAGCATCTGAAATTGAATTCTGCTTATGGACCAGCCCCAGCTCCTAGTATGTGTTCTGGACCAGGGCCCCAGCAAAACTGTGCCATAGGATGCACACTTCACACTCCCCAAAAGCTTAAGACCCAGCGTCAGGAAGCAGGGGGCAGCCACATCCCATCCAGGTGAGCTTCTCCAGGCTCAGCCCTGCTCTTTTGAACCTATCCACACTCAAATAATTTCCGGTGCAGTGAAAGGAGCCATAGTGAGAAAATAGCCAATACCCCCTCCTCTGTCCATTTACCATATGGGGAAACTGAGGCTCAGAGAGTGAAGCACTTACCCAAGGTCTCAGCCCAGTACAGGTCTAGAATTTGGGTCCTCAACTTCTGAGACTTTCTTCCTCAAGCAGAATATGATAGAACAAATATTTAGACACTCCTCTGCCACATCTCCAAGCCAGGCCATGGTCTGAGTCAAGGTCAGTTTATTCTGTGCCTTGATTTTCTTACTGCAAAATGAGACAGCAGAATTGTAATAACCATCCTCCTTTTTACCCGAGAACTAATATAGAATACAGTGTGTGTGTGTGCGTGCATGTGTATTTTGTGCTCACTGGAAGGCAGTAGCTGTATAAATATATGTGTATGTTTGTACTTACACTTTTTTTCTTCATGACCTAGTTGAGGTGGAGAACCATTCTGGGACTAGGTGAAAATGGCACACACTAATTCTACCTGTTTCTTCCTGTGTGGTCCGGTCTAATGTTCCCACGAAAAATGAGTCCCTTTAACTCTAAAATAGCAATGGATTCAGTTCTGTCAGGAGCATTCAGATCACACTAGGTATGAGCCCACAACTGCAGGTCTGCACTTGGGACTGGGGTTATGTCAGAGAAAATGACAGCTGGGGCCAAAGCAACCTGGTGTCCCGCCAAGTGCCCCAGACAGGCACCCAGAGACCAGAGCTCAAGGACAGATGGGCACCCAAACAGCTGGAGTGGAACTTTGCATAAGTTACTCACCTGCTCAGGGCCTCAGTTTTTCCGTCATCAGAATGAAGGTGTTAGACTGGACTAGCTGATTCAATTTTTTTTAAACAGCAAAAACGCTTTCTAAAGATGAAATCTTCTGCAGATCTCCAATGTAGAAAAAGAGATAAAAATGGAACCACTCCGACTGAATGGACCTCCCCCAATGCCACCTTGGAACTATTTGCCACTAAATGGGACTATTTACTCAAGTGAGCTCTCTCATTCAGCTCACTGGAGTAAAACTCCTCTAATTAATATACCGTATGGTTCTATGTCATGAGAGTGACCAGTCAGGTCCAGAGAAACAGCCAGATAGGCTAAGTAGGGCGGTGGGATGACAAGGACAGGGTCCTGGGGGAGATGGGAGGGAGTGGGTGGCAAGGGTAGGGAAAGTGTTGACATTGAAGGAGTTCTTAGACGAGAGCCTGCTTTATCACGTCAAATTCCCCGAGGAAACTGAGGTCAGGCTGCTAAGATAGAAACTTTGTGACTTTTTGACCCAGGAAGTTTTGAGAATCATAATAAGGAAATGATTAAAGAGTGCTTCCAGCTCTTCAGAGACGAGCTGTGTTTAAATTCAAGGTATTATTACCTCCACGGAGCTCTCTTTCGACTACCACGGTGTTTATCAATGTGGGCAGACCACCTTTATACTTCAAAAGTCTGGTGTTTAAAAAAATATCCACATGTACAATACCTCGCTCTTCCCCTTATAAGCTGATTCTCAGCTTCCTTATGAGAATTATGTCACTGAATAATTCAAATGTTTCAAGAGATATTTTGCTAGCTCTATCAGCTAAATTATAGTCCCCTATTAAAGAATTCTAGCCCTTCCAGCTCACTCTCCTCCCAGTATTTGAAGGAATGTTAAATTAACAATGAAAACAATATTATATTGGGGATATTAAATGTCAGTACCAAATGCCATTGTACGGAGGACCTCATCAATAAAAGACACTGAAGATTGAGCTTAGCCCTAGGATATCTGATTCCTTGACACAAGGTCTCCTACTGAATCTCAAAAGTCAACCTCTAAAATTCAGCATGTTCTTTTAGAACTGAGGGGCTTGAACATGCAGCTTGTATTGGAAGAACAGAGGTCTCAAAGTCAGAAGGTGTGGTTCAAGTACTACTTTTACTGGGCATGGACTGCTTGACCTTGGCAAATCCTTTCACTGGTCCTTGGTTTTCTCCTCTGTAAACTGGGTGGTCTCCCCATGCTGCCTGGTCCCCAAGACCTCTCTGAGGATCAGAATGAAGTGATGCAGAAGCCCTGCCAGACCAGCGGGGGTGGAGGAGGCTGAGAGCACAAGCTCTGAGTGAAATCCAACAGACCTCGGTTTCTGTCCTGGTCCTGCTACTTCCTAGCTGTGTGACTAGAAACAAATTGCTTCTCTGCTCTGGACCCCCTGCTTCTCATCAGAGAAAGGAGGTGGTTAACAGTATTTTTCTCATAGGGTTGTTTTGAGGATTTAAAACCCCTTAGTAAAAGCCTCAGTCAGTGTTGGCACTTGAAGCAGTAACGCTCCATGTACCCAGGGGGTCCTGTTATTTCTCCCTAGTTCTGCTTTCAGTACACAACAGACCTAAAGATAACGATGATACACGTAGTGTCTCTAAACCACCTGGGTGCTTTTACTCGAACGAAAAGAAAAAGGAAACACATTGTGGCCCAGAATGGGACTCCAGAGAAATCCAAAACGAGCTGTGGTCTAAAAGCGACTTCTCTCTGAGACTATTTTTAACCAGCTGTGAACTTCTCCAGTACGTGAAGAGTGATGCTGGGATCTCTGAATAGCTCCTCTGACGAGCTGCTGCCCACTTCTGTTACTATGTGAATTTATGGAGTTCTGGTCTCACACTTCATTAAAGAAATATACGGTGGTGTTGAGACAGGCGGGGCCGCCACCTATAACTCTTGTCCCCATCTCCCAGTTATAAATCTCACTGCCTCATTCACCAAAGAGGAGCAGCTGAAGAGATGTTATCACCTGCTCCTTTGTGGTGGGCTCTTGTTTTTAAGGTGTTTGCAACAGACAACTTTATTAAGATCTCACCAAACAGAAGGCCCGGCCCAAAGCACACTCCCAACTTGGTTAGGAATGCTTTCAGCGACAGAAAACATAACTAGAATGACTAAACAAACAGAAGTTTATTTTTCACACTTAAAATACACAGAGAGATACATTGTAGCTGGCATTTGTTTAGAGGCTCCATGGAAAAGTCACTGCTTTCTATTCAGTTGAAATTATCTGGGCTTTTCCCTCATGGTGACATTCTGACTGCTGAAGTACAGCCACCATCTGCACAATCCAGTGAAAAAATGAGGAAAGGAAAATACTAGCATTTATGTGAGGTAGTCAAAATATTTGTAGGATTCCTGCAGCAATTTTATCCTTTTACCTTATTGGCTGCAGTTGGGTCAGTGGCCACCCTTGTTTGAAAGGTGATGAGGAACACAAGGGCTGGAGATGAAAGTTGAACCAATGAAGAGTATTTGCCACAGCTCCCATCCTGCCCCAGCTCTGCAGTATGAAGAAGCAAAAGTGAGTGGCTGAACAATGACTACAGAAAGAAAGGAGTAAATGGTTGACACAAAGACCTACTTTTAGACCGACACGGCTCACCTGTCATTTTTTCTAATTCCCTATCCAGGTGTCACACATTCCCATCCCCTTGCTGGCCTCCCAGTGAGTCCCGTAGTACCATTTTTCTTCTTATATTTAGTTCCCTGCTCACTGGTCTATTTTACTGATGACTGTCTATGCCCCTTAGTGGCAAAGTGTGTGTTGTGTGAGCCACTATCGCAGTGCCTGCCATGTACTAGCTAATCTAGAAACAACCGTTGCTATTTTGTTGAATATGCTCTCATGAAAAATTCTAGCACATATATATGTAAAGTCTTTTAAATCTCTCTGTTGGGTTGGTCTATCTAAAGAAATAGAACCAAGTTGTTTAGGTTCTATTTCTAGAACCTAGAAATAGTCAATTAAACCTGAGCATATAATTGTGTGATTTCCCTCGTAACTCAAACAATTCACAGAAATTCTTTTTATTCTGTTAGTCTAAAATACCATGTATTAAATTGCAGCATTAAATCTGTTCCTCCTTGTGAAGACTTTGATCTAAACACTGAATGATGTATAAAAACCAGAGACGTGTGTTAAAATCAAAAATTCATAAGAAGAACACTATGGGTGGGGTGTTGGAGAGGGTAGGGTACCCAGTGATAGAGCAAGGGGGCCTGCACTCAGTCAGTAGACTGAGCCCCCTGCTTGCCCTGATGCCTTCTCAATGTTGCACTGACTCTATCCCTCACCCCCACTGGAGTAAGTATCTTTATTGTGTTGGATTTGGGAAGGTAAGTAGGGTTTGGACAAGCACATGTGTGATAAGAACGGCTTGAGAAAGGGCACGACAACAGGAAAGCACAGAATCAGAGTGGTTATCTGGGATGAGAGTCCACGGGATTAGATGGCACGCTATCTAATGGGAGGAGATAACGCTGGGGAATTGAGCAGGGGTTGGTTCCTAACTAACAAGGGCCTTAAATTTGCAGCTACAAGATCCAGGTATAATAGGAAGCCTTGTGTGTGTGTGTGTGTGTGTGTGTGTGTGTGTGTGTGTGTGTGTGTACGCGCGCGCACATGTGTGCAGAGTCACGTACACCAGACTTTCTAGCTTTATAGATTTTCATCTGGTAATAGTTGTGTGTTCAAAACAAAGAGCTAAAGAGATCAAAGCTAGGGAGATCACTTAAAAGCTTACTGTAGCCCTGAGCAGCGTGGCTCAATTGGTTGGGCATCATCCTTCAAGGCAAAAGTTTGCTGGTTCAATTCCCAGTCAGGGCACAGGCCTGGGTGGTCGGCCAGGCCCCGGTCAGGGTGTTTGCAAGAGACAACCAACTGGTGTGTCTCTCACACATTGATGTTTCTCTTCCTCTCTTTGTCCCTCCCTTCCCCTCTCTCTACGAATAAGTAAATAAAGTCTTTTAAAAATGTATATTGCAATAACTGAGGCAAGACAGCAAGCAGGTCTGAAGCAAGGAAGCGGCAGCACGAGTGTGAGTGGAGGGAACATTGTGGGTGTGAAGTGAGGTAGGTAATGGACCGCTCCACCAGCCATGCAAACCAGACCAGCTGCAGAGCTGGCCAAGGAGAGGGAGATTCAGAAGGACGGGTTAAAGAGAGAGATAAGATAACTGAAGTCAAACCTCAGTTGTGACTTCAAGACCATCTTGAAGAAGACCTGACTAAACTTTTATCTCCCCTCATAAAAAGAAAAAAGTGAGGACATCTTGTTGTTACAAAGATTATTCCCTGCTGAAGCATGGGAACTGGATATAATTAGGAGAATGAACAGTTATGCAGGAGGCACATAATAGATGTCTAATATAGTCCACAGCTTGTACCAGGGCAGATCCACTTGGACACACATGTTTCTCATCTTAGTTTTCTGTGGATTCTGGTGAACTGTATAGGTTCAAATGGACAGTCTCTTGTTCACACTGAACACTGCTTATCTCCTATCAGAGGGCTTTCTTATTGCTGTAGGACCAGGTCAGTATACCAAAATATACAAGCAAAAACTAGAAGCAAAGGGAATTTAACACCCTGTGGCATAAACTCAGAACCAATGGGAAACATAAGCCAGAAGTTAAACTCCTTCTGTTTTCTCCCCCGACGAAGGGATATTCTCTAAGTCTGCTCAGAAGTGTGGTCCCACTTATTCAGCAATCAGTATCACTTTGTGATGACCACCAGCTCAGTAACCATTTTTGTATTGCCGGGAATGTTAATGTGATAGTTGGAACTCTAGCCACTGTCTTGGACCATGAATACAGGGTCCATGCTCCAGGAATGATAGAGAGGTAAGACCGAAGATGAAGGGCACCACACTTCAAGAGCAAGGCTTTGCCAAGTGAGAGCAGCCTGCATTCCAGCTCACATGATTTGATTTGCCTCTCTGCAGGGGCTGGCTCCAGGATTCATAGCTTCGTACACGAAGCCTACATATCAGGAATGAAGGCAGACCTGCAGGCCGACTGCAGGTCTTTGCAAATGTGTGCCTTCTCTCAGAATAGAATATTCTTTCAGAACCCATACTGGGACTCTTTCTCTTCCCCCATCTCCTAATGAGGAGAAGGCATTCCAGGTCTGGTATGTGTCCCAGCAGGACAGAGGGTTCTTGGCAGGTTCTTCTGATGGTCCTGTGTTTTGGTTAAAGCACGTCTCTAGCAACTTTCACTTTAGCAGTGGCATGCCTGTGTGGTGGGTGTACCTCTCCCTGGCCCAGTGCCCCTGTTGAGTCTCTTCTCTAGGACGGACACTGGTATGTTGAAGCAGAAAATCCTGCTTCTGCCACCTCATCCTATCCCCATGAAAAGGAGGATGATTCTGTTGTGAATTTGACATGGTCTACCCATTTGCCCTGGCCAGATTCTAAGCCACAGTTTTAAAGACTAGATGTCTCTTCCGCTTGCCAGTCTGCTTTCCAATGACTCAAAAGAGGAAGGGCCAGGGTGCCTAAAATTTCATAGTGTGACCAGGGCTTCCAGAACAGGTACGCACAATTCCTCTCGGCATGCTGTGAACTGCGTTTTGGTCCAGTGATATTCCCTGAGTAGAAAGGGGAGGATGAGTGCATTTCAGATCAATGCACCCATAGCCAAGCAACCCCAAATTGTGTTCTTTCAGTGGTAGGAAGTAGAAAGAATATTACAATGAACACAATGTGTTTTGTCCAAACAACAGGGTAAATTCTCACTCACCCACTTTAGGGGAAAATCTATCACAATGTTTTCTCCGAAACCAATTTCCTTCAGACCCCCAGCCAGTTCCACCCCCGCTTCACTAGATGTTTATGTGTTTGGATTTGGGGTTATCCATTATTTGTTGTTACTTACTATAGTGTTGCCACCCTCCCTCCGCCCTCTCTCTGTGTGTGGAATGGTGAATTCACTGCAATACTATTTCTACCTCTGTTTCCCACACCCCCACAGCCTCCACTCCGGGGCTCCAGGCTGCCACTGTGAACCAGCCTGATGCCAGAATCAGGGAGGAGAGCCTTGAACTCTCTGTGATGCTAATAGGGACAAAGCACTTCCTACTCCCTCTGTAAGGTAGGTCACCTGCCTGTCACCTTCTTTGCTTTCTGTTCCTCCTCAGAGCAGCAGGAAAAAGAGAGGCCATGGCCCTGCTCAGCTAGATTTAGCTAAAAAGATCAGAAATGCCTTTGCAAGCTTAGCAGAGGCAAAAAGGAAGGCAAGCTCCTTTCTTTGGAAGGATCCTAACAGGAAATGAAGCCTGACATGGGAGTGTGGAGTAGTAATAAAAAGAGATAAAAGGTCAGGTGGATCAGTCAGTTCTTCAACGACATTCTTCAACTTTAGACCTTTTCCCCTCTGGTGGCAACTTAGCAGCTGTCTTTTTTCCCCCTCCCTTTCATTTCTCTCCCTTCTTTTCCTGAAACATGCCATGTCTTAGAAAGAGAAAGAATTTCTAATGAGGCAAGACAGGGAAGGCATTAGCCCCTAGCACCAATTTCAGCCTGAGCAGTTCAAGTCACCCAGGTTAGTCAGTCAACACTACCTGCCGGGCCCATCTGCTCACTTTTTTAAATGTTTGGTCTTTGCTTTGAAACTGTTTGCCTTTAAAAAATGTTATCAAGCATTCTCTACCAAAAGTACTCTCTCTGGCAGAGGTAATAGGTAGGGCTTCCTAAATATTCCTTGGCTCTGGACTCAAAAAGAAAATGATGTTTCATAAGTTACAGCATAGTCTCACTGTGTTTCACTTCCTGCATTCCAGATGCATCTGAGGTGCTGGAGGGCAGAGGTGCTGAGAGGAGTTAGACACAATCCAGTGCTTTAAGGGTTTAGCCTGAGGGGGGGCGGAGAAGGCACACACAGAGATAACTTGAACACAGATGGAAATGAATGCTGTAGCCCCTCATCAGGGGCAAGGGCAGAAGAGGAGGGGGAAGAAGCTACTCCTATTAGAGTCACTTTAGGAGCCTTTAAAAAATATGTTGCATTTCTCCCCCCTTGAACTTCTTAGTCAGAGTGATTTGGGTTAGTTCTTTGTTGGGGATAATTACAACTCCTTTGTTGACTTCAACAGAGTGCTTTAAGCTCAAGGAGGAAACCAGAGGGGAGGTGATGAGCTTCTTCGGGGACTGAGACAGAGGCAATCAAGGTAGAGAGTGATAAGCTCCAAAATAAACAAATGAGCAAAACAGAAGCAGAGACATGGAAACAGGGTACACACTGACTGCTGCCAGAGGAAAGGGGGGACGATGGTGGAAAGAAGGGGAAGGGACTAGTCAAAGTACATGTACAAATGACCCTTGCACATGGACAACGCCATGGCGATGGACTGTGGGAGCGGGGGCCAGGTGGGGGGGGGGGACAGGATAGAGGAAGGCAAAGGGGGGAAACTTGGGACAACTGTAATAGAATACACAAGAATTATTTTTAAAGGCAGCTAAGTGGAGAGGAATGCTGAGAGTCTGGTGGGCTAAGAAATAAGGGCTAGAAGACACGTAATGCCACACTGAGCACTGCATGCTTTTCCCCTGTGCATCAAAGGCAGGTTTTGACAGTAGAACTCAGACTCTCAAACACCTACCTGTTTTAGAGAGAGAGAGAAACTGCCATTGTTGTGCCAGAGTCTCCTAGTTGCCTCCCAGCATCCAGCGTCTTCTATTTAGTAACCACCCGGTCTGCGACTAGGTACCCAATCAGTCAGCTGAATTCCCCAGCCTCTCCCGCAGTGTGGTGTGCTCATATGACTAAGTCCCAGTTGGTGAGAAGTCAGCAGATGTATGTGTGACTTCCAGAAACTCTCCCTGGGGGGAACACTTTTCCGCTTTTCATCCTGGCTTCTACTCAGAATGGTTGGAGCTCCTGCAGCAGCCATCACTGACCTTGAGGCCTCCTTGTAAATGAAAGGTACACAGTAGAGCAACATGAGAGAAGGGGCCTGTGTCTCCGGTGCATGGGGACTGGAACCCTCCATCTCAGGCTGCCTCCTTCAAATGTTTAGGTGATTGTATTAGTTTCTAACTGCTGCTTTAAGAAATCTCCACAAACTTAATGGCTTAAAACAATACAATTTTTCAAAAAAATTTTACAGTTCTATAGATCTGAATTCTGACAGGGATCACACTGTTCTAAGATCAAAGTTTCAGCAGCGTGGATTCCTTTCTGGAGGCTTAGGGGAGAACGTATGTTCCTGTCTTTTCCAGTTTCTAGAAGCTGCTCACATTCCTTCGATCGTGGCCCCCTTCTTCTGTCTTCAAAGCCAGCAAAGTCAGCCCGATCTTTCTCATGCTGCCATCACTCTGGTTCTCTCTTCAGATTCCGTCTTCCACTTCTAAGGATCCTTGAGATTACATTGGATTGTAATATAATCCTATATTATCTAGATTACCTAGATAATATAGGATTGTCTCCATATTTTAAGGTCAGTTCATTAGCAAGTTTAAATCTACCTGCCTCCTTGATTCCCCTTTTCCTTGCAACTGAAAACATTCCCAGCTTCAGGAATAAATTAGGACATGGATATTGTTGTGAGATCATTATTCTGCTTTGCCTCAGTGGTAGAGAAATAAACTTCTATCCTGTCCGAATCATTGTTTTTCAGGTCTTTGTTAGCAACTGTTGAGCCTAATGCATTCCTGTGACAGACACTCGCTGGGTACCTACTCTGCAAATGGCAGTGCCGTGCCTGGGGTTCCAGGTGCACTCTGTCAACCCTGCATGATGCTGATGCTCATGATCCTCCAGAGGCTGAGGCCCAGCTTGCAACAGCGCCTTACCCCGAAGCATCCACATGTCCACACATCACTCACTGCTGTGGAAGCAAGAGAGGCTGTTCATGTATGAACTGACCACAACTCCTGCAGACTTTGTCTCAGCACAGAGAAAGGAAATGAGGCCCAGAGCCAGGGAGGGACTTGCCCAAATTCCCACAGCAAGTTTTACAGTGTCGCCAGGACTAAAGCCCAGGTCTCTGAACACCATTCCTGCATCACGTCTTTTCCATAAGTCACTCTCGATTTTTTTAAAATATTTTATTTATTTATTTTTAGAGAGAGGGGAAGGGAAGGAGAAAGAGTGGGAGAGAAAATCAATGTGTGGTTGCCTCTCTTGAGTCCCCTGCTGGGAACTGGCCTGCAACCCAGGCATGTGCCCTGACTGGGAATCGAACCGCGATACTCTGGTTCACAGGCCCGCGCTCAATCCACTGAGCTACGCCAGCCAGGGTCACTCTCGATTTTTTAAGGATGAATGTGTTGAACATATGCCCACAGTTCTACAGTTCCAAGTACCCGGCTCACAAAGCTTAGCACAGGTCAAAGACCATGTTTATCTCTATCATAAGAATTCTAGTGATACCGAATGTTTGCCGCATTCAGCTGGACTGTCTGTGTTCTCCTCCTGTTTCTGGGATGAGCATGGGGAAGTCCTCTGGTGTGCAGATTATCCATTTCCTGCTGCTCAGACCCTCATGCTCCATTCCTCATGTCTACTAAATGGAGAACTATTAGGACTTAAGAGAACTTACTGGGTAACATACATAAAGGACAAAGTTAGGGGCTCAGGCCTGGGAGGTTACACATCTTAGTACCATCTCTGATTTTTGTCCCTACCACTCTGGGTGTCAGCATTCCCATCTTAAAGAATGGGGAGACAACAAATGAGCTTCAAAATAATTACAAGGAGCAGCTAATAAAACTCACTGCAAAGCACACTAATTCCACACACAATGTCACCTAACTGCTAGTAATAAAACACTGAGCTACTAGAGATCTAGCACACCCCTTTGGCTCTGAGTCCAGTAAAAATGAAGGGAAGCAGAACCAGTCCAGGTCCTGGAGCCAGGAGGGGCCTGACAGCTCACCTGAGCACGGAGGTATGCCTGAGAGCCAAGGGCTGGAAAGACCTTCACAGAGCCATTTGCTGAAACTCTTTGCTCGTCTGTGTTCTAAGGATCTGATTTCCCAAGCTTTCTTTGGTAACTGTTTCTGGGTTACACACCCTAAGTAGATGGAAAGACCTCCCTTATGCAATTTAAGTGTGCTTGCTTTGGCTTTGTCTTCAATGGGAATGGAAAAAAGCTATTCATACACACCCCCACACCCACCCTTACAGTAACATCCTTTCTGATGCCTGGTGACCCATATTGAGATAGCTCTTCCGTAACATTTCCCAATACTCATTGCACATAAATGTAGTGGAGTTTTGGTTGGCTTAAAAAAAAATCCAAGTGTTTTTACACTGAGCTAAAAAATGCTAATGCCTGAGGATTTTAGAGCTGGATGGTAGAATCTTAGAGATAACTTCTTCTAAACATCTAGATTTTATACATGGAAGACTGAAGCTCTGAATACATGATCTTGCTTAAGGTTATACAGTTATAGGGATGAGACAAATAATTGTAAACAAGGCCTAAAGAATTTTGATAATAACAAATCACTAAATAATATTTAACTTATACAGCTCTGGCTGTTGTGGCTCAGTGGATTGAGCACCACCCTACAAACCAAAGGGTTGCTAGCTCGATTCCCAGTCATAGCACATGCCTGGATTGTGGGCTGGGTCCCCAGTAGAGGGTGAGTGAGAAGCAACCACACACTGATGTTTCTCTCCCCTCTTTCTCCCTCCTTCTCCCTCCCTCTAAAAATAAATAAATAAAGTATTTTAAAAATACTTCACTTATGCTAATTTCTAATTTTCACATTCTTCACATAACACCTCCTGATATTTGTATGGTACTCTGATATTTATTTTGAGCATAAGCAGTCATTCCCCCATCTAGTATAACAGTTGTTTACCCTTCTTCTGTCAGAGAACTCATTTTCCCTCAATTAGGCATAGTCCTGCACATTCATGTCAACTTCTCTAATTTAAAGGGTCACACTGAATTTCAATTCTAATCCACTTGACTTTACCTAACATTTATGGAACAGTTTTTACAAGCCAGGTGCTGTCACATAGTACTTTGTTTGATCCTCAAAACAGTCTTATCCTAAGAATAATAGTATCCATATCTTAGAAATGGAGTGAAAATGAGGCACAGAAAGGTTAAGCAGCAGATCCAAGATCGTCCGTCTGCTGATACCTGTGTTTTCTGGTTTGTGCTCACAACATTACGTAAATTTCTTCTAACAGTAATTCAGGGAATGATGCTCTCTTCCTGAAACCCCCACCTTGGACACAAACATTAAGCAGCACAATTAGCCAAGCCTTATCCATAGAGAATTTCATATACAGGTCAGGTTAAAGGTGAATGATAAACTCAACACTCCCCAAAATGGAGGTCAATGAGAAGGGAGTATGATCCTTCCTTCCAACATGTAGTCAGAGAAATGTAGCCAAGGCAGAAAGTGAAGATGGTAGGCAGCAGAGCAAGACTGGAGGCTGAATGAAGGAGTGATGGTTTCTAAGGGGGGGGGGGCAGGGACCGGGG
Source organism: Artibeus jamaicensis (assembly GCF_021234435.1). Classification (NCBI taxonomy): domain Eukaryota; kingdom Metazoa; phylum Chordata; class Mammalia; order Chiroptera; family Phyllostomidae; genus Artibeus; species Artibeus jamaicensis. Next base: position 3,028,357 of record NW_026522046.1, on the reverse strand, counting down.
AAGGCATCTTGGAGAAGGGTTCAAGCTTCCATGAATGGGAGGACTTGGGAAGAAGTTAGGGGAGAGGCCGTTGAATCAGAAGGTAAGAGAAGGGTCCTGACCCGAAGGATTTGGGGAAAAAGGTAAAATGAAGGAATCCTGAAACAGTTGGGGATAATTAGCTGGAACATGCCCAATAATTCTGGGGGTCCATTTGTCTGAAGGATAAATAAATCAAAGGCTAGAAGGACCTGTGCTGTAATGCTAAGGTCACAAAGTGAATAATGATCTCTGAGAACCAGGACCACGGCCAAGAAAGATTCACGTCTCTCTGAACACTCAGACCCACTCACTGATCACGTGAGTTTCTCTTGGAGTGCTGAGAGACAGATCAGGAAACTAATCTGGGAGAGGCCAGGAGACCCCCAGGCCAAGGAGATGGGTTGTGAAATAATCACGTATACTGACATTTTTGTGGTCTTGTTACGGTTTTGATTACATACATATGACCTTATTTAATTCCCATGGAAGGCCTTGCCACAGACTGTTCTATCACTGCTCTCAGAATGAGGAGAGCAGCTCTACACGCAGGTCTATGGAAGTCTGGGGTCTACCTGCGGGACCTGAAGCACCTCCCTTCAGTCCCATCTCCTGGCTTCTGCTCTATTGCTCCTCACAGCCCCCAGCCTGGGCCTCCCACAGTGATGCTGGGCACTGCAGCATTGCCACCTTTTTCTGAGGAAGAAGTTAAGACAGCAAATGTCACATGATTGGGCCTCAGGTCACAGAGTTTAAATGTGACAGGGCCAGATTACCTCTGGACATGTGACCACAGAGTCTTTAGTTTTAAGAAATTGCCCTTAATGCACTCCAGGTCATTCATCTAGCAAGACCTAGAGATATAAATTGACCTCCAAATGCCCAAGCCACAATCACTGAGTCCCCAGTCTATCACTCAGAGCACTATAGAATTCTTACTATTAATAACAAGACAAAGAATGAAAACGAAGATCCATTCTTAAGTTATCAGCAATTTCCACGTGCTTCTGTACTCCAAACATGCAGATCACACATTGGCTGGATTTTTAAATATGTACATCATCTCCCCAAGTACCACATTAATGGTTCTTTGCCCCTCAAAAGAATATTGGGTAAAATTCTCTAATAAGAACCATTAGGAGAGACAATTACAATGAAAATAACTTTTTAAAAAAACAAAATAAAAGCTGATAAATTTGACCTTCCTCGTCCCTGCCCTCAGATCTCCCAGACTTCTGTGTTTCGGCAACGTGGCCTACCTCCATGCCCTGAAAACACCCAGACTTTCCCATTTGCAATTCTTTATCCATGTAATTATCTCAGTATCCTTTATTCATGTAATTATCTCAGTCTAGAATGCCCCCTTTTCCTCATTCTCAGTCTATCAAAGTCTACCCATTGTTTAAAGAGTAGTTCAATGTCACCTGGTATGAAGCCTTTCCTAATCCTCCCAATTGGAATAAATCCTTTCTTTCTTCAGCACTTATTTCACTAAGCCTATAGACTGAATTTTTTAAAAATTCTACATCTCCTATTCTAAATTATGACTTCTTGAGGACCCAAAGCAAGTGAGATTCACGTGGGCTGGGCTCACACGCTCCCAGTGTGCACTTGACATATGTTTATTGAGTGAATAAAATTAACATCAAATGCAATTTTCCCTTTTCCCATTTCTTATCAGACATTCAAAGATATTCAACATCTTGAGTGTCTTCCTGCTTACAATCTGTACCTTCTTTTCTACAAATATTTCATAAGGGGTAAGCAAGCTGCTACTGTTATGAAACATTTGCCAGGAATTGCTAGAAATAGTGCACAATTCATTAGTTCCATTCAATCTTAAGGCTTTCTTTCTTTCATTTTTTTTTCTTTCTTTCACTTTTCCATTACAACTGAGCATAATTCTTTTCTTTCCCTGTTAAGCACTAAGGAGAGTGCTCACAAATCAGAAACTACTAAATATCAGAGCCAGAGATATTCTAGTAATCTAGCCTTTCTTCTCATATTGAGCATCAGGGAAATTAAACCTCACAAAAAGTAAGTTACCTGCTCACAGTTAAATAGCAAGTTCCTAGTAGACTGAGACAAGGTCGAGATCTTCTATCATCTAGGCAATGCTCTTTCCAATTCTGGAAATGTGTTATATGGTTTAATTCCTACAATGTTCATTGACCCCACTCCCTACTCCTGGTTGTGAACTCCATTTCTTCCTTTAAGAAGAGGTAGTCCACCTTTTTGGTGCCACCTCTGTTAAGCTTGATAGTCCCAAGTAGGGCTGTCCAGGCCTAACCTCCTGCTGTCCAACTGTTCTTTGTAATCACCTTGCCCAGATCAGATGCCCTCCCTTCTCACTGTCCTATCACCTACACACGCACCTCACTCCAGTGTCCAGTCCTCTGCTCTGCTCTTCTGTTACCAGGGAAGCCCTCTTACTGTGCTTTCAATCCAGCAACTCATTCGTTCCTCACAACAGACTTATGCAGTTTGTAGAAGTCTTATCCTTATATGCATTACAGAGAACTTAAATCATTTACTCAAGGCCACACACCTTCTAAATGGTAGACCTGGAAAGTCTAGGTTATAAAGAGTAGAAACAGGAGATGAGCCCAGGTCTTCCATCCAAAGGGGGCCCCTGCTCTCTCACATTTATTCCATTCTCTCAGGAGATGACATGACTAGTTTATAAACTCTTCTTTCTTCAGTACATTTGGGGAAACCTGTTTTTACCCTAGAGAGTCATTTCCTAGAGCAATTAGATGGGTCATTTCCTAGAGCAATTAAGTAAGAGAGTTGGGTCTTCTGGTTTGGGATTTTTTTCCAGCCAAAAATGACAAACTTAGGCATGATTAACAAGGAAAAAAAATCCTGTAAATGGGATATTTGCATTTCCTCACCAGAAAAATTCACCTGTAGGTAGAGTACTCAATGGAAATTTCCAGTGGAGAAAGAATTTCTCAAAGAGCAGTGAACAATTACAAAGAGGAATTTTGAAACTGACGGGGCAGGCATTTGTTAACCTCTGGTATTTGTTACTACAAGTGCTAGGCCTTGCAGAGATAATAACTTCAGAACAAATGAGTGTGTTTGTCAGACCTAAGAGGGATTTTGCAATAGCCTTGGGTATAGACTTTCATAAAGAAATGTGCCTGTGTTGTATTCTCTAGAGTTGTGTTCTTGGATGGGCACAGAGGCTGGAAGGCAGCAGAGAGTGTGCATACAATAGAGACACACAATATATAGTTGCTCTTAGAGTGAAGACAGTCATTGTTCAATTAATAAACACCTGCAGCCTGGAAGAAAGAAAAGGAGAACAGGAAGGAAGGAGGAAGGGAGAGAGAGAGAAGAAAATTGTCCAATGCGATTTCTCTATTTACTCCATTAAATAATTCTCAACTATTAAAAAGATAAATTCTATTTTATTCTAAACTCTATTTTCCACCCATAATACTAACTCTTGTCTCCAACGCCCAAAGAATACACACGAAATTTAACCATGGCAAGATTAGTATGTAGAATTAGTAGGTAGTCTGTTTATTTAAAAACCTCAGAGATGTGGCAGCTTATAAAACACTTATATTTGTCTGTGTGCTTAGAGAACTCTGCCGGGGTCAGGGTGGTGTTGTGCACCATCCCAAGGCCCAGCGAGGAGTGAAGTGGCGCTGTGCACAGCAGGGCTGGCCCACTGTGAGCTCAGCTCTAGCCACTCTCCATCCTATGGCAGAAGGCACTATCTCTGGTGAGACAGACAGAAAGAACAGATCCTCAGTAAAAAACAGGAGGTGGGATATGTAACCAACAAGAACACCACATTGAGAGACAAGGAACTGCCACGGCCATGTCTTAACTTACCTTGTGGCAGTCACTGCCCTTCTCGGGTATCAGGAAAATAAAGGGGCATGGCCAGAGGGTCCCTAAGATTCTCTTACAAGCCTAATATTTAATGGTGTTTGTGATTCAAGGCACATACTTCACTTTCTGTTTTCCTACCTACATGGTGACCAGGTTGGACCAAATGGCCTTCTAGGTGCCCTCTAACTCTGAGAATGACTAAATCAGGGTCACTAAACAGATGGTTGCCCAAAGCATAAGGAAAATCAGACTGCTCCCAGTGTTTTAGCTCAGCCTCAGGCATGAGGTTTGCCAATACAGGTAAGAGGGCAAAGCTGGAGGCTCTGGGCCAGTTGAGCACACAGTGTGAGCTTCCAGGTCTGAGGTCACCATTCTCCCTCACAACCCCTGCCTCCAGGTTGGTTATTCTCTTAACCCTAATCATCAGAAAATTGGATGGTGTTGGGTTTCACAACAAACCCAAGTCCCTTTCAGAACCTCTGAAATCACCAAGTCTGAAGCTCTTGCCTGAAGACATTCCTGATAAATAGTTTTCCAGTCTCTACCTAAAGATTTCCTGTTGTATCTTAGAGAGCTTTGACTATAAGAAATATCTTGGGTCAAGCTGTGGGTCAAAGCCTATCTCTCTGTAACTTCTATAACTGGCCAGGTCTGCTCTCCAAGGCCTCCTATAGCAAGTCTGTCCTCTTTCCTTATGGAAACCCACCAGATTTTGGAGACAACAGAAAAGGCCTTGAGTCTTCCTAGGATAAAGGTCTCTGTTTCCTCTGATGAGAATGGTTTTCAGCTATCTTACTCTCCTGGTCTGTAAATTCTTCCGATTGTCAAGCATGACATGGGACTTGGGGGATAAAAGACCTAGGTTTGAGTTACTCATCCCACACTGGGTCATATTGCATCAACACAGCTGGATTAAAATTTTTATTTAGAGTAAATAAATGTTGGACACAGAAAACTTGTACATGATGAAGTGCTATATAAAAAACTACTGCTGCTACTAGATACTACTACTAAAAATAATAATTGCGACTATTAAATCTAGAACATAGCCCACTTGTGTTCTGAGAGTACTAACTAGAAAAGAGGGATCTCCTCACCTGCTCTGGATCTTGCGTGTGTTCACATTCAGCCAAACACCTCCTGCACTGTGGCAGGCCGTCTCAGAGTTAGTTCATCCTGAGCTTACAGACTCGGGAATGCTGCATATTTGTTACACATGCTATTATCAGCTTAGGTTTTTCCAGTTCTCGTTACTGTAAAGTTGAGGAATTTACACTTGCCTCTGACATTTTATCTTGTTTGCTCGCCTTTTACAGAGGCTTTTGCACTATGATTCAGCCATCAGAAACAGTGCTTTCCAACCCTGGACTCATGTGAGAATCATCATGGAAATTTTTGAGCATTAATATTTCTCCTGAATCAAGATTTTGACTCATTTGTTCTAGGTAAGACCTGGGAAGCTGTATCTAAAGCTGGCATCTTAAGTGGTTGCCTGTCAGCACAGTGGGATTCATCATCCTGCGTTTGGCAATCCGGCCTCATAGTCACTCTCCCCTGCTCCGTTTCACTTGCATACTTGATAAACATGAGCTTCGGAGGGAACTGCCTGATGGCTAATAAGATATCTACCAGGAAGGGCAGGCAGTAACTCTCTTATAATGTTTGCATTCTGTTAATGTTATTCTTTTACAAATCACTAACTTTCTCATTCTGTAAAATATTGCAGATACAGCAAGAAAAGGTGAGCAGAGCATATGAGTTATCCGAGGCATAGAAACATTGAAATATTCTCTTTCTTCATCATACGAGAACCTGCCTGGCTATGCTAGTGGTATGAAGTCTGGCCAGAGAGTGTCCAGTCCAAGAGTCCAGAGAAGTTGACTGTCTCCTTGGTTCATCTCTATCTTATTTTCACATTGAAGCTCTCAATTTGAGTAACAGTTAAAAGGTCCACTTGCCCATGACAGGGCATAGCTGATCAATCACAGTCTTCTTCCTGGCAAAGCCTAGAGGTGGCCTTCAAATTCTTTTCAAACTAGAGCTCAGTTCATCTACTACCAGTCTTACAGCCATGTAAAGTGAAAACTATTTACAACCCCCAATCGAGCTGACACTTTCACCCTTCATTTTATAGGGAAGCCCTGGAGAGATTCATTTACTTGCCAAGTTTACACAGCTTCTCTAAAATGATCTGGGAGAATCCTACCTGGACTACAAGGAGCCCGATGTCTTCTTGATTCGTTCAGCATGCACATACTGAGAGTCCTCTACATGCTAGGCAAGCATTGTTGGGGGAAATAAAAAGGAAAGGAATAGGATATAGTCCTTTTCTCATGTCTGAAGTCCAGTATGATAAGACCTACCCACAAATAACGACCTCAGGGAGTCAGGGATAGATGCCAAAGAAGTGCTAGAAGAAAGAATTAGATGATCATCACTCTAAGGGGGAGAGTTCTTCTCATCCTTTCATTAAAATAAACACACTAAACCCTGGCTGGTGTGGCTCAGTGGATTGAGTGTCAGCCTGTGAACCGAAGGGTTGCTGGTTCAATTCCCAGTCAGGGCACATGCCTGGTTTGCGGGCAGTTACCCACTTGGGGGTTTGCGAGAGGGATATTTCTCTCCCTCTCTTTCTCCCTCCCTTCCCCTCTCTCTAAAAATAAATAAAAATCTAAAAAAGTAAAAAACACACAAAATTATCATGATAAGAAAATATGCTACATAAAACTCAAGCCTGTGTCTAGCTGATCCCTTCAAATCTGCAAGGTAGGGACTCTGTCATATTTATTATCTTGACAACGAATGTACACCCGGAATTTCAACTCTGCCCTCATTCTAAATCTTATTATACTTAGGTTCAGGGCATATGAGAGCACAATTGTGTTTCTAAAGACCTTTTAAAATGGCTTAGCTCTATGACTACTGGATTTCTTCATACTGTTCTATGTTACAAGGCTTTTCCCCACATTACTAAACATGTGGTCTACTTCTTATATGCCTCTTAGACAACAGCCTCCTTGTTACAGAAACCCAGAGACCATTTCTCTGGCCTGTTCAGGCCCTCAGAGCCCTACTCCAAGCCCCCGATTCATTGTTCTCAGAACTAGGCATTACTGAAAACAAGATGTCATCTTGCTTTTGAGGTCAAAGCTCAATTCTTTCTTATTGCTGTGGGTGAGATGATATTCTGTTCTCCTTCCTCCATTTAAGTATAAAACATGCCCTAAAGTATGTGCTAATTAATACATCTGTTTGTCTTACAGAGCAGTTGACAAGCATCTATTTAAACTGTGATTCACATTTTTCTTTTCATCCTGTCTACAGATTTTTGTGCATGAATCAAACGAGGAGCCTGATTGCATTACTATTTTAAAGAGCCAATTTAAAAGTTCATTAAGCGATACTGGTGTGTTTTAGTGCAGGTAACGAAAAGGTTGTATGTGGCATTAATAAGCTGAAAAGTACAACTGGATTCAGTGGCCGAATTAATTTCTTTGTCGTCCCAAAATAGTCTCCTGGAGGAGATCTATGTGTCTCTATGGAGACAGGTGGTGGGCACTTCATCTGCGCAAGGCACAAACAGGGCACAAAAAAGTAAGCCATATACATGTATGTACTCAGAGAGTTCAGTGACAAAGGCTCTATGGTTACTCCTTTAGAAGAAAGACTGACATAAATTCACTAAGTCTGAACCACATGACTTAAAGCTGGCCAATCACCTACTTTCAGGACTGAATCTTTAGTGAATGAGGAGCAGATGGAGGAAATCAGGCAGACAAGAGCGCCTACACATGGCCCAGACTGCTCTGACATATGACCTTGACTATACAGCCTGAGTTTTGCCCAGGTTCATTCTTTTAGCCTCTCACTTATTTTGTGATCCTCAATACCACTTCAGTATTGTACCTTTTCACATGAGATAACCACAGTTTGTTACTTGCAGCCAACAACCTTAATTAGCTCTGAGGTTCTTAATGAATTCTTTCCTTAGGAAGCTTGATACAAGTGAATGATATAGAATAACATCCTTTATTCAGTTACGGAGAGACTGCTATCATGGTATATCTTTCCAACTAATAGCTGCACAGGAAAGGTTCTGGCTGCCACATTTAAAGCAATGTTTCCAATTGCTGGAAACAAGGAGGAAGCAACCATTTGTTAGGGACAAATGTCTTGAAGGATCTTGGACTTGGCAGAAGAATGGACTAGAACCTCGCCAACAGGTTTAATGGACATGCTTTCCAAGTGCTAGAGACCTGCAGTTTCATCCAGCTATGCTTCTCAGCTGTGACCCACTGAAGGTTCTCAGGCTGGAAAACGAAGGACTCAGGCTGAGCACCAGTAGGAAGGGCTGAGGTTAGCAGCTTTCTCTGATCTCCTTAAGACTCAGTGAAACCTAGATGGGTCTAGGTTTGTTTTGTGAGTGGCAGTGAGCCCCATTCTCAGTGACGAGTGGGTAATCTCCCCAGAGCTATTTTTGTCTAATTCTAGGTGCTTTCCAGTTGTTTCTTTGCACACTTTCAGTAATGCCTTTTCGCTCTCTGAAGAACAAAATCTGATTCAGTTCCTGGGGTTTGAATCTTTAATTCAAGATAATCCACAAGGTAGCTAACTCATAGGGGGACTAGATTAGCCTAAAATGATCTGTGAAACAAAAAGAAGATCCAAAAGGCACATTTTCATACCCAACTCTAAGGGACCGAAGTCTCAAACTAGTGAATTAAGTTACATGATCATACACAGACCATCCTATTAGGTTCCTTGGCCCTCTGTCAGCCTGAGTGCCTCCTTCTAGCCCTGAGAAACTGGAGGTCTTAAGGAGCCGCGTCTTGCCTGCAGGTGGGTCCATGCTAGAACAGACCCTGACATCTAATATTGTGCTTTTCCCAGCTGTCATCCACCACGTTCCCTGTCACCTCCAGTTCTACTTGGCAGGCTGCTACCTTCTCAGCACAAGCTGAGTGGGGCTCTGCTCGCACCCTCTCGGAGAGGTGTCCGTGAGGTTCCTGTGTGGAGGAAGCTCTCACTACTGTCCCTGCTTATGCCAAAAACACCCTGGGAATAAATAAAGGTCTCCACTGTAACACCTTCTACTGGTACCAAATGAGCACGTGAAAAATAAGTTTAAAATTAAAGGCAGAGATGCTCTGCCATTGAAAGAAATTCCTTAACACCTATTACTCAGGTAATAATTTCTTTGACTGATTCCATGGAAATTTCTTAGAGCTAGCAATAGGACCTAAGAAAGCAAATAGTCAAAATCCCTTTATTTACAAGTGGGCAAACAGAGTGGAGAAGGGCACTTGGTTAGCCCAGCGGGCTTTCTGCTGAATTAGAACAGTTTTCCCTCCACGGGGGCTTCCTGAGGTGGTGAGGGTTGGCGTGTCTGACACAGATTAAGTGGCTAGAAGATTACTAATGCGTCTTTCTTTTGAACTCCAGTAAAGGAATCAAGTTCCTCTCACCAAAGCCTTCTTATGGGGCTGCTGGGATGAAAGGTCGGGGCTTCAGAGCCAGCTTATCCCTTTTAACATTGTCACCTTGGACAAGTTAACCTCTCAGAGCTTCCATTTGCCTGTCTGCAAAACAGACAGAATAAAACTCACTGTGTCTATGGCTGTTGGAAGATGAAAGGCTCTAACTTTTACAAAGCCACTAGCCCAGGGCCTGGCGTATCCGTAAGAAAGGATCAGTCCAAGTTTCCTTCTTTTCTGTCCCCTCCCCCCTCACTTCTTCCTACACTGGCATGCCTGAGAAAACTAGACAAAACCCCGAGGAGACAAAACCCTCTTGTGGGAGGCTGTCTCCCCAACACAGAAGGCATTTGGCCAGGAATATTTGAGACCCCTGCACATGCTGCCATAAATGTTTTTGGGAAAGCAGTGTGCCCGTCTGAAGGGCTGGTGAATGTCAGGTGCTGGGCAAACTGGTCAGAACAAATGTTCTTTATGTTCTAAAAGGAGCCCAAATAACGGGTTCCTCAGTGTTTGGGGAAAGAGATGCTCCACTTCGGGGACAAGATTCCTCAGGGTCGATAATGTGGTCATCCTCATTACTTAAGAGCAAGCATGGGACTTCTCATAAACTTCCTCATAGGAGTTTTAGAGGTCAGGTTATTCAGCCTCTGAACTAGCCCTGGAGTCGCATCTGCACCCATTGGAGACCCCTCAGGGCAGGGTGATACCGATTCTATGGTAGCCATTAAGTCGTTTGTTTTTAAAGCACTTTTTAAAAATGTAAACTACAACCTACCTCTTGCTACTTCCAACTTTTGATTCTACTTCTATACCCCTGGGGTCACAAGGACAAGTTTGTTCCTCTTCTGTGGGTTGCTGAGGGAAGAACATCATCACTTTTCTAACAATAGGGAAAAGGGTTTCTACAGAATGTTAAAACATAGGCTATTCCACTCTCTAAAAATTAATCATGAACTTGATGTGTGGTGACCACAATGAGTGGGTGATTATATATCCTACACAGTGTCTAATTTTCCTGTTTGTTGAGCTTTGAGCTCAATGGAGTCACCAGTTCCCAAACATCATTGGCGAGGGTGGACGATCTGGATTTAGACTCAGTGCAGTTGTCTGAGGGCCTCGCCTGGTGTGAATGGTCTCAAGCAAGTATCTGAGCTCAGGACCCTCATGGGTAGACGATGGAGATCCCCAAACAGTGGAGCTGTAGAGTCTGTGCTGGGGAGGCCAGGGAATCTGAGTTCATGTGGGTTGGTTGGGGGAGGGGGCGGTACCGCTTATAAACTTGCTTTAGTTTCTGTGTGTGAAGGAGCTGTTTGAGCTCTGAGAGTGTCATTTGTAGCCACTGAACCCTTTCTTCAAATGAAATCTTAATATTTAAAAATTGATGACAGGGAAGGTTGGGGTGACAGCCCCCAGGTCATTTCTAACTCTGTGATGCCACATTTGAAACCCTCTGAATTGATGGTCCTGTTCAGATCTAACAACTTTTTATTCCAAGTCATAAGAAATATTGTAGTTGAAAGTATTTGGTAACCTATAAACTGGACTCTAAATGTGAAGATGATTATGAATCCTTTTGAAAAGCCAATTTTCTGTAGGTCCTGAGTATGTACTTACCCTAGCCCCCCTTCCACACACACACACACACACACACACACACACACACACAAACAAAACGAAAGCAAACAAACCAACCAAAAAACGGAGCCCCTGTAGTGAAAACTCTGTCCCTTGGACCCACCCATTATGTATTTATTTTTCTCTGTAATGAGTGTGTGTGCTTATTCTCTTATAATGGCCACTTTGATTTCAGACCTCTTTTAAAAAACCTAGGAGGCTTGTCAAAAGTCTAAATATCTTCACTGAACTACAAGACATATTTTTCTTTCAGTGATATATGTTATTATGTATCAGTTAGTCTTTGCTGCAGGAACTAACCCATCTACAATTTAGTGGCCTAAAATAGTCATTTGTTAGCTCACAATTCTTGTGGTCAGTAATTTGGGCTGGGCTCAGCTGGGTGGTCATTCTGATGAACTTGCCTCAGTACACTCCTGCAGCTACAGACAATTGGCAGGTCTGCTTGGGGCTGATTTGTGCTGGCTATTAGCCAGGCTGTGTCTCCAGCATCTAGCAGGCTAGCTCAGGCTTTTTTCTCATGCAGTTGAGTTGCAAACCCAGAAAGAGAGGGTAAGAGCTGATGCTGCGCATCTTGAAGCCTAGGCTCAGAAGTTGCAAAATATTATTTCTTCTGTATTCTTTTATTGGTCAAAGTCTCAAGGCTAGCCTAGGTTCAAAGGATGGATAAGCAGACTGTAACTCTTTATGGGAGGAAGTGCAAAGGTGTGTGTGCATACAGGGGTAGGTAAGATTTTTTTTAATATATTTTATTGATTATGCCATTACAGTTGTCCCATTTTCTCCCTTCATTTCTCTCTATCCTGCACACCCCCTCCCATCCACATCCCTCCCTTTCTGTCCATGTGTCATAGTTCTTTAGCTTCTACATTTCCCACACTACTCTTGCCCTCCCCCGTCTGCTTTCTCCCCACCGTCTATGCTACTTATTCTCTGTACCTTCTCCCCACCATCCTCCTTCCACTCCCCTGTTGCTAACCCTCCCTGTGATCTCCATTTCTGTCCACTAAGTTTGCTTTTATTTCAGGTGTGGTTGTTAATAACTGTGAGTTTGCTGTCCTTTCACTGTCCATATTTTTTATCTTCTTTTTCTTAGACAAGTCCCTTTAACATTTCATATAATAAGGGCTTGGTGATGATGAACTTTTTGAACTTGACCTTATCTGACAAGCTCTTTATCTGCCCTTCTAAATGAAAGCTTTGCTGGATAGAGCAATCTTGGTTGTAGGTCCTTGCATTTCATGAATTGGAATACTCCTTTCCAGCCCCTTCTTGCCTGTGAGGTCTCTTTTGAGAAATCGGTTGACAGTCTGATGGGCACTCCTTTGTGGTGACTCTCCCCTTATCTCATGTTGCTTCCAGAATTCTCTCCTTCATTTTAATCTTGGATAATGTAATTATAATGTGCCTTGGTGTGCTCCTCCTTGGGTCCACTTTCTTTGGGACTCTCTGAGCTTCCTGGACTTCCTGGAAGTCTATTTCCTTTGCCAGATTGGGGAAGTTCTCCTTTATTATTTGCTCAAATAAGTTTTCCACTTGTTCCTCTTCCTCTTCTCCTTCTGGTACCCCTATAATTTAGATGTTGGAACATTTAAAGATGTCATGGAGGTTCCTAAGCCTCTTCTCATTTTTTTGAATTCTTGTTTCTTCATTCTTTTCTGTTTGGTTGTTTCTTTCTTCCTTCTGGTCCACTCCATTGATTTGAGTCCCAGTTTTTTTTCCATCATTATTGGTTCCCTGTGCATTTTCCTTCATTCCACTTAGTGTAGCCTTCATTTTTTCATCTAATTTGCAACCAAAATCAACCAGTTCTGTGAGCATCCTGATCACCCATGTTTTGAACTGTGCAAGGTGGTTGGCTGACCATGAATACACATTAGCAGGGGGATAGGTAAGATTATTGTGGCCACTTTGCAAACATGCTACATTGCTAACCAATGACAGTTTTTGCTTAAAGATATTTCATTTGGATTCTTACCTCTGCTTTTTAACAAGGTACGGTGTATGAAAAATGCAGTTTGGGAAACAAAATATATACAAGTTGTAGAGAAAGTGAAAATTAATCTGAGCCATACAGCCGTCTGTATTACTGTAAAGCTTAATCTCCTGCCCGCTGCTTCCTCATGCCCGGCCTGTGCCCTCACTTGCCTTACTCATCTGAGGCATCTGTTAGGATTCCAGTTTGTGTCACGTCACTGGGAAATGACCCGTGAAAGTTCCTCTGGGACTCTCAACCCAGGACATAGTTGGGCTGTGAAATCTTCAGAAATGCCCTGTGCTTGTTCCCGGCTGACAACAATGACATGGTTCATAAATAAGCTTTGTCCCAGAGAGAAGAAAGTGGTCAATTGTTATAAAAACATAAAAATGAAATAGTGCATGTAGTATCGATAGTAGGTATGATTTGTACAGACCACATGGGGCTCTGATTTATTAAACTAAATCGATTAGTTTCCCTAAGTCCCCTGAGAAATATGAGATAGAAAAATGCATGTGGTTGTGCTTCACACCAATAGGATTATGTGTATACAGTTTTAGACAAGGCAGTTTCTGGGTGGAGACTGTCAGAAGGGACCATAACAACTGACTCACATGGCACATACTAAGAGCCAGGCACTCTTAGTACTTATAAAGGTTGACTCATGTAGGCTCAAAATAAGCCTAGGAGACAGGTACTATTCTATCCCTATTTATGCATTAAGTTCAGTGGTTGAGTAACTTGCCAGAGGCCTAACTTGAAAGTGGCCAAGCTGGAAAGTGAACCTGGCCATTATGACGTGGGAGCACCTGGGCCCTTAAACACTATGTTCTACTGTGTCTCAAAGGACATGTGACGTATGCACACAAGTTCCTGTCCTTCACACAGATGTCCCTGGCTCCACGTATGAACTATGAGGCTTTTTAAAAGTATAGATTCAATGGGTCTAGGGTAAATATTCTTATAGTAGTATGGAATATGAAATATGAATGGGAAGAAAAAATATAAATGGAAAATTATTTTTTAAATGGAAAAATTTAAATATATAATAAAATAAAAATATAATGGATGATGTATAGAAAAAGTCTTTTGCGTACTCACAGGGTGAAAGATATTTCTGGCTGGAGAGGTAGAGATCTAGAAAGGCTTTATAGAGAAACAATTTGATTAGAACTTGGGTCGTTGAGATGCTATTTGGATATATTGAGTGATCACTTATGATTGAAGAGCAAAATAGAAAGCCTTCTCTATTTATGCAGCTGGCCCTGAAGCCTATTGGATTCTGCAGTGGTTGGCCACAGCAAAGCAGGCCTCTCTTGATTCTTCTTCACTACGACACATGTGCACTTCAATTCAGCGATCATTGTTACAAATACTAGGGGATAATAGGTTGTGCATATATGTGGAAACCACCTGTGGATATAAAATGGAAGATAAATGTTAGTTCTTTGGGTTATAGTAGATTATATGTTATATATCATCCCCAGTTTATGAGCTATAACAGTATACATTAGAGATTATCAATTAAAATTCCATTGAATGTTTTAAAATCTGGTTATTTCATTGGACTTGGAGATACACATTGTGAAGAAAATGGTGCTTGCCTAACTTAGAACTGGTGTGCGAAAAATGTCATTGTTGCTTGTGTGTCATGACAGGCTCCTTCGGAGGCTGCACTGTGAGGCTGCATTGCCGAGCTACAGGGCCCAGGCACTGGTAGCCAGGAGAAAGGTTAATTGGGGACAGCTTGGGGAAGGCGTGCCTCCACTTGAGAAAAGCAAATTCTCAAGGGGAAGCCTTTGGCTTTAGGTTCCGCTAGAAGAGAAAAAACAATAATACTGCAGCAGAGAGTAGATGATGTGAGAATTCAGAATGCATCATTGCTCTGGCTGGTGTGGCTCAGTGGAGTGAGCACCGGCCTACAAACCAAAGTGTTGCTGGTTCGATTACCAGTCAGGGCACATGCCTGGGTTGTAGGCCAAGTCCCCAGTAGGGTGGTGCATGAGGGGCAACCACATGTTGATACTTCTCTCCCTTCCCCTCTCTCTAAAATTAAATAAATGAAATCTTTAAAAAAATGAATGCATCAGATTAAGTATTGGGTAAATACTAAGCATTATTAATATTTATGACATTTTGGCATTATGATATTTTAGGGCACAGCAACCAAAGTCCCTAAATCCCAATCATTTTAGGATTATAGAAGGCTAGATTTGGAAGGGGTTTTAGAGAGCTCCCAATCCAATTCATTTCTTCTGCTTTAGAGCACACAGTTTCCCTGGAGCCCAGGAAGCAAGTGGCCCACAGTGAGATAGTAACTTATTCTAAATAAAGAAAGATACAACATGCTCTTTTGGTGTTAAAAAAAAAAGCCTCGCACACGAGCATTTTCTATTTGTCAAGCCTAAAAAGCTATTGATAGTTAAACTCGGTCACTCTGTTAACCAAATTCAAAGCAATGCTAACCAGCTCGTAAAAGATCAGAGAAGAAATGGCATGGTGTTTCTACAACCTCTTCCATCCGCTTCAACTCTTGGGGCAAATTTTAATTATTTACTTAACAATCACCTATTGATGTTCACACTAATCAAGGCATTAGAGAATATTACTGTTACTGCTACTATTATTACTACTAACAATATAATGATAGGAAATGTAAAGTGTGTTAAAAACTTGGAGGTATATCTAGAGAGTTGAAAGAGGTTTAGAATGCCAGTGGTTCTCTCAGGGAAGTCCTCATGGAGAAAGTATCCCCTGATCTGGTTTTGAACGGCTATTAAGCCTATAACCACGAGGATTACTGGTAGGCTGGGAGAGGTGGAGATTTCGTAAGCAAAGACACGAAAGTGGAAAAGCACAAGGTAAGTTTGTTAGAATGCAAAGTGTAGGCAGGGAAATAGTGAGGTTTAATGCTGGAAAGGAAGGCGTAGGAAAAATATCACATAGGAATCATGATTTGCTTTCCTGTTTGAACATCTTCATGATGAGAGAAAATATTTTGTTAAAGTTTATTTTTCAAAATCTATGTTTATCAGCTCATTCAAGGAAACAATATGAAGACTTAAAAGGAAATAAATTTTATAATGTCATGATGTGCTCTTCTAATATTGTTAACAGACGTAGCTGTTTTGATTTTTTAAATTATTCGAATCACACTTAATTAGTTATCTCAATAATGTGAAGCCTCATGTGAAGAATCAATCCTTCAAGAGAAATTTCTCATGGCCAAGTATAGGGACAGTCTCATAAAAGAAAAAGCCACAGTAAAAGGAGTAAAAGGGAAACTTTAATCAAGATGCTACAGAAAGAGGGCACTGACCTCCATGTTTTTTAAGAGGCCTGGCCCACCTGATCAGTCAGTCCCAGTGACACTGACCAAGCTCCTCAGGGACCTCCCAGGAGCCCAGGGCTCTCTTGACAGTGCACAGAGCAGTTTGCCAATCATTCAAGCCACCGCTCCCCTTTCCTGAGTTCTTATATGGGTTCTGTTTTCAGTCTGTAGGGCATGTGTTAAATCAGTGTTTTTTAGATAAAAACATGCAAAGGAATTACCTGGGAATCTGGATAAAGTACGGATTCTGATTAGTAGGTCAAGGGTGGGCTGGAGATGCTGCATTTGTTAACAAACCACTAGATGAAGAAGATGTTGCTGTTCCGCAGAATTCGCTTTGAGAAGCAAGGTCTAAGTATTTTCTTTTTCATACCTCAGATGTCTTCTTGTTCCATTCACTCAAGTAAAATAAATTCACTTGGTCAAAACTCTTCTCCCACATATCTATGTAAATATTGTTTTATTTACTTTTGTCATTTTTTTTTTGTGGCTGAAAAAACTGAGGCCAATGTGATTTTTATTCCTTACTAGGTAAACTCTTCTTTCATGTGGATGTGTAAAGGACTTGTTGCTGTGTTTTACTCCGGAGCTTCAAAAATTACTCCCTGATTTGTCTAAGTATGAATCTTTTGTGTCTGACTTTGCCTTAAATGCAATAGACCTTTTGGTTGAAATGCTCAGGGAAACTATTTGTAGCTCAGGAACATTTCCTCAATTGTGCCCTTACTCATCATCTCGCACCAATGATGGTTTCTACCCGAGGTGCTACTTTTCCCCTAAGGATCTTCAATAATTCTCAGGTTGGATCTTTGATCCCTGTCATAGATAGATAATTTTCTCTTTTTATTTTAATCTCTTTAGGCTTTTCTCTGTAATCTAGAAGAGATTAAAGTTTATCCTCTGTATCATAGACTAGATTTTTTCCAGGTTACTTCTGCTTTCAGTTCTTGCCCCTCAGTGTGGATATTAATTCTGCTAGTGTACTTTTTAAGTTTCCTAAAATATTTTTCCACTTTTCCTATTTCCTATTTAGTTATTCTGTTGTCTTTTCATATTGGAGTCTCTCTTTATGACTTATGTTCTTGGTTGAAAAGGCATTGCCCTGAAACTTTTAGAAAATGCCAAAAACTTCTATCTTTTTCTTCTGTATCCTTAGATGAATCATAGCCAGAAGGTTGTTCTTCCTTTGTCTTTCTAGGACAATGTTCCCATTTCCCTTGTTTGTAGTGTTTTGAACATTTGTCATTCCTGTTGCATCTCAGCATCTGAATCTCCTCCTTCTTCCTTCCTATGTTTGGAGAGTCTTCCATGTTATGAAGCAAAGCTTGTCATTCATATAAAAGCTTAAAGTGACAGAGACTCAATCTCTCAGTCTCCCTTACCATTAAGACACACAAGACTGGGCTCTGGCAGATGCATTTGCTCCAGGCATTGACTACACGGGGGGTTCAAAGAAACAGAACAGACTGGCCAATGCTGGTTCCCAGAGGCAGCGTGGTGGCAGTTCTACAGCCAGTACCTCGTGCTGGGGATGTCAGTGGTACGGGCCACTGCTAGTATTGGCAGTGTCACCACAAGACAGATTAAATAGCTTTGTTCTTGGTTGTATAGTTTTGGAACCTGTTCTTTAGTCTGAAAGTAGACTTTAGAATTTCCTCAACTTTTGTTTAATAAACTGAATCTTTGGTTTACATTGTCAGAGTCTAATTCACTTCTTACAACTAAGAATGATGTATAATACAACCGGTATATTTTAAATAGCCTCTTGTGGTCTTAATGTCTACATACCATTTGTCAAATGAGTGGTCATCTGTTATTCTTTATGGTATACCCTTGATCCTGCTCTGTCTTCCTGGGTCCTGGCCAAACCCATTCCCAGAGGAGAGCTGGATGTCATACCCCATTTTTGAACTAACTCCTGGTGTCTTCAACCTTTCATTCTGTGCAGGTCTATTGGCTGGGGTCAGGATTTCCTAGCTCTGAGGAAGTAGAAGCAGAAGTCTGATGGGAAAAGGAATAGCTATGCAGTACTCTGTAAGGTACAAACCTTGTCCAGAGGCTATTTCCTCACGTATTAAATTAGAGGTGGGATTCAATGATTTCTAAAGGCATACACTTGTATACATATGCAGGCTGACATATGCAAGCTTATGAGGCAGGCTCGGAGGGACCAGAGACAGGAAGTGATCTTGTACACTCCCAGTTCTACTGCTTAGAACAACCATCCTGAGCACAGTTCTGGGCAGCCATTCCTTCCTCAACATTCCTATATGGACTTTGGATATAAAGTCATCAATGTCTAAGGATAGATTGCCTACTGCTCTGCTACATCCTTATGCTTTTCCCTGTTCTTTTCTCTAAATTATGTTCCTGGCCCTCTTGGTCCAAATTTTTGTAAGTTCCATTGCCTCTTCCTTTGTAAGCTCATCTTTTCTTATTCTCCCCACATTCTGTTCTCAATCTATAATGAACTATTTTTAATTCCCCGATGCTACCATGACCTCACAATTCTCAGTCTTTGCTTGTGCTGGATCCTTTCCCGGGAGCACCCCCTCCTTGCCCTTCATTTCTTCACCTAACTGATGTCTACTCTTCTCTCAGATCTCATCTTACCTATTGTTTCTCTCAGCAGATATTCCTCATCCTTCTCTTCCCCAAGACCTATGTGCCCTCCTGTGCTCTCCCTTGACTATAACCCAACTAGCCTCTAACTACCCCCTTAGCTATGTTTTTTCCTCTGTTGTATCCCTAATATTTAGTCAAGTGCCTGCCTTGTAGTAGGTACTTGAAAATATTTAAAGAACACAAGAATAGATTAATGTAATTTCTCCCCAATCCTGAACACGAATAGCACCTTAAACTACAACGACTTTCAACTTTGTGTAAAGTATTTATATTTATATTATTGGTCTTTGTTACATGACTGGTTGGAGTGAATGTCATGCTTAGAGGATTCCATATTAATAAGTACTCAAGAAATGTTTATTTGAAGGTGTCCTGTGCTATACAGCAAACAGAAAAAATCAATTGTCCAAATTGGGCTACTTTTGAGAGTTCAAGGTAATGCTATTAATAATTACCTTGAGACAACAGGCGTAAGTTAGGATCATCCTGGACAAGTGGGACATACAAGCATGCTATTTCCCTAACAACACCCCTTTCCAGATCATTAATGGTTGTCTTATAGACTTTGATTATAATAGGAGGTGGTGAGTCAGGGTGAACTTTTGCTGTTATACCCGCTTTCTAGCAGGATACACTGAGTGTGCAGGATTATCGTCTCATACTCAACCAGTAAGCATTGAATTGGTGACAGGGACAGAAAAACTACCCAGAAGTTTTGATCCTCATTATTTTTTACCCCAGCGAATACCACTTGCCTTTTGATTAAGTGGGGCACATGGAATGAGAGACATTGCCATTTAGATGATTTTTGTACTATAATAAGTAGTCATTGTAAAATAGAAGACAATGAAATCAAATCTGTTTCTTCTTCCTACCCCTGCCATGGTGATCAAGCCCAATCCTTTAACTGTAATCAGAGGTAGGAATAAAATGACAAAATCATGTGCTTTAAAAAATTAGGTTGGAAATTTAGCCATCATCCCAATGTAGCACCCACTTTTTTTCTTTAAAGAAAAACACTTAGAAAATTTAGACAATAGTTAACTAACCAACTATTTAAGAGTATAATCCTTGAAAGCCCTCTGATCCACTCTTTATTTGGGTAAATCAAGCCTCAATATATATTATATTTGTGTTAGTTTGTAGTTTAGTACTTCCACTGTTATCAGTATTGACAAATTAAGGGCCAAACAGACAATGAGAGAACACTGGAGGCTAACTTTGACAGCTGTGTTGCAAAGGTTGAGAGGAGATAGGAAAGGCAGTGTTAGAATTGTAAACTCCAATAACAATGGTTCCATAGTGTTTGCAGTTTGCAATGTGCTTTACGCTCATCATTTTATTAGGTCCATACCATAAAGGTACAGAGGAATGTGGGACAGTGAATCCCCATCTATTAGAAGAATGACTGAATGACCGAGGCCCTGGCAGAGGAAAGGACTTGCTCAGGGTCATACCTTTATTAGCAGAGTCAGTATGAGGCCCCAGATCTCTTGACTACTAGCCTAAGCATCCTCCCCTGTGCTTTATCTGTACATTGTACTGGGGACCTAAAGAAAGGTGACCTGTCCTAGTTGGAATTCGCAAATGCCACCAAAGTCATTCTCACTGCTTTTATTTCTGCTCAGGATATTCTGAAGGGTTCTGGTTCTTTCCTTGCCTATCTATTATGTCATGTGTCATAGACACAGAGAAAGCTTATAATAAACTAGCCTGCTAAAAGGAAGCTAAATATTTAACCAGAGGCTTCTCTATGCCCTGCATGTGTCTGAGCATCAAGTTACACAGCGGCATCCACATGGAGGATCTGGATCTAAAAGGGATCAGAATTTTAGGTGAGATATTAAGGTTGTGTGGTGCTGTGTGAGTCAGCTTTATAGATGAGATAATACCCTGTGCCTGATTGGGACTCTGTAAGGTTCAAATGGAGGGTGAAAACACTAGCCCTTTGGGTTTAAAAAATCATTTTAGGAATGCAAGCATGAACTACTGACCTACTGTTCTCCATGTGTATCTATTTTTATTCAAGTTTTTTTTTTTTTGGTAGAATTGTGCTAATATCGTGCATTCGAAATGCATTTGAGTTTTCCTGGTGACTGGTAGCCCCCCATCTAATGTTAGTGTTAGTGAATGAAATCAAAGCATATAGTGACATTTTTGCTTGAAATTATCTTTGAAAAATACCTAGGAAGGTGTCATGTGGAAGCCCAGCACAGCCCATTTTTCCTTCAGCTTGTGACTAATTGATGTTTATTGCTTGAGCACCAGGAAAAGCAGCTATCTTTTAACTGAGGACCATGCCAAGTAAAGAAAATGGGTATCTTTAAATGACAGAATCAGTGAGGGGAGAGAGCACACTGTAGACAGTGGGCAGAGATTGGGAGACCCACTGCGGGGCAGCAGGCTCACACCTGGCATGTCCTACCTCTAAGAGCCCTGGTGAAGAGGAATGCTAGCAGCATTTACATGGTCACCTCTCTCTTCTCTGCCCTCATTCTGAATTTGTGAAGGTTAAATGCACAAAACGATGGGACTGTTCTTTAATGAGACCTTAGTCTCAGAGAGGACAATTGGAAAGGACATGTAGGGCAATATTGTCCAGACTTGTCAACTGATTGAAGAGAGGAGTTGGGGAGAGAGAGAAGTCAAGAATGAGTTGTGATCAGGAAGTTGGAGTAAACAGGAAGGTGTGGAGAATGGAGGACTGAGGCATGTTTAATTTAGAGTCATGTTGAGTGTAAGGGCTCTCACATAAAGGCTGGATAACCTACTGAGGATACTAATTTCAATCCACAACTCCAAAGCAAGAAGATTTGAAAACTGTCTATAATTGGGAACTTCCAATTAATATTAAATCTAATTGGCAAAGTAGGAGAAACCTAATCTCATTCAATTTGACACCTACTTTGTCCTTTCTTTAGGAATGCATTCACACAGAATGTCTTAGTTAACCAAGTGAGTAAAGGGCCACAGGTTAAAAATATGGGTAAAATTCTCATTAAATATTTTAAAATATATTCTACCATAAACTGTCTAGCAGCAAAGTTGAAATAATCAAATATTCATTAACTGAGGAATGGATAAACAGAAAATAGTATATCCATACAATGGAATATTAATTGGCCATAAAAAGAATAAAATATGAATACATACTGTAGTATGGACAAACCCTGAAAACATTACGTGAAGTGAAACAAGCCAGATACAAAAGTTTACACATGGTAGATTCCATTTATAAGTCCAGAATATGCAGATCACAGAGACAGAAAGTTAATTAGTAGTTTCTTGGAGAGGCAGCTAGGAATGGGGAATGACTAAATGTAAAAGGATGTAAAATTTCTTTTTGGGATCATGGAACATCTCTAATATCAGAATGCTGTAATGGATATATAATTTTATAAATTTATTAAAAATCACATATATGTATAAAATCAATAAATTTTATGGCATATAAATTGTATTTTAATTAAATTCAAAATACATATCACAGGCCTCTTTTATGCACCTGAAACTATAGTTGGAAATAGAGGGTGGGGCAAAAGTAGTATTACAGTTGTTTGTATGGAAAAGAATATAATAATTAATATGTAATAATACAAAAATAACCTTTGTATTTCATGTGCTCACAACTGTAAACCTACCTTTGCCCCACCTGTATAAATATAGTGAATTCCTTACAGTTGGGCAGAGATGCTCTCCCTTTCCCTGGTATCTGCTGTCATTCTCCAGGAGTGGATGAGGCTGTGCATTGCAGCCAGAAACGAGGGAAGGCACATCCTAAAGCCTTTTCCCAGAAGCTGAGATCACGGAGAACCAGCAGGTCTTCTTCAGTAGTCACACAGATCTGCACAGCTTCCTAGAGGAGCCAGTGAGGCCACCATGCCCCAGGCCGACGTGGATCCCTTGCCCCCTGCTGCTGTTGAGTGAAGACAAAACTGAGTTCCAAACTTGTGTTTGCCTGTGAGGCCTCAGAGTGTGTCTCCAGGCTCATCATGGCCTGCTCCAGCAGCGTCAAAGGAGCCTTGTAGCTGAAGTAGTTGGTCTAGTCTAGCTCGGGGTCCCTTGGGAGGCCTCAGTCAAACTATCCCACCAACTCTTTCCCTTGGAGTTAGTTTGATATTGTTAAAAAACAAAAATTTAAGCAAGTAAATATAAAGATCTAATTCGCTTTATTAAACAATTCATGAATCAGGCAGCATCCTATCTACTAAGTAGATGGGAGCTCCAACGTACTATACAAAATGGAAGGTTATGGGCAGAAGGAAGGTGGGGACAAGGAGGTTAAAGGACTAGATTGTTTCAGACAAGCCCACCTTCTCTTAGGGGAAGACAGGAGGTCTTATCAGACAGATTACCTCACTAATGTGGATCAGGAAATTTCAGACTGAGTGGTTGAAAATTCCACTCCCGAGAGAGACTGAAACTGAAATTAAGCTCGGGATTAAGTATCAGTGAGGCTTACCACAAGTGACTCCATTTTGGGTCTGTTGTTTCTTTTTCACAATGTATTATACAGTTGAACCTTAAACAACATGAGTTTGAACTGTGTGGGTCCACTTATCCAGGGATTGTTTTCAGTAAGTCGGTACCGTACTGTGAAAATATTTTCTCTACCTTATAATTTTCTTTAATAACATTTCCCCTCTAGCTTACTTCTTGTAACAATATAGTATATAATGCATACAACAAACAACATATGTGTTGACTGTTTATGTTATTGGTAATGCTTCCAGAAGGCTACTAATAAAGTTTATGGACAGTCAAGAGTCATACATGGGTTTTCTACCATGCGAGAGAGAGCACCCCTGACCCCTCTGTTGTTCAGACGTCAACTGTATTTTCTTTGTGTTAGGCACTGTGTAGGATAGGCACTGTGTCTACTTTTCACAACACTGTATTCCAAGGTCTAATACAGTTAATAGGTACATTGTAGATACTTGGTGTTAGAATAAAAAGATGGCATAAATTTTTTTCCTTTTGTGTTTGAGTTTCTCTGAAACTTTTCTTTCTTTTTTTTAAAGATTTTACTTATTTATTTTTAGACACGGGGTAAGGGAAGGAGAAAGAGAGGGGGAGAAACTTCAATGTGCAGTTGCCTCTCACATGCATCCTACTTGGGACCTGGCCTGCAGCTCAGGCATGTGCCCTGACTGGAAATCAAACCATCAACTCTTTGGTTTGCAATCCAGCATTCAATCCACTGAGCCACACCAGCCAGGGCATGAAACTTTTCATTTCTTGTGAACCCAAGAGAGGTTAAAACTCCCTCCATCAATATTTCTGACACTGGAGATTGGCCTCTAGTTGTACTGGACTTCTTGTACTCTGAAGGTTCATCGGCTGTTCCATGTTCTGGGCTTACCTGAGGTCAAAACTCAGCAGATTTGTACAGGTGGCTGAGTTGGAATAGGCCTAAATACATTCAGATAGTCTGAGTCTGTGATGTGCCAAAATGCAAACAGTGATTACTCTAGAGCCACTGGCTGAAAACTGGGTTTGAAAACTGCATAAAATTGTGCAGAAACCCAAAAGTAGGTACAAGTCATCATTTGTCCACATTGGCTTGAGTTCTGTAAACCAATAAAGTAGCTTGTGACACAATTTTCCCCTCAAGAAAAAACCCTAATACTCAAAAAAGGGAGAACATATTCATTTGGGAAGGGTGAAGATGTATTTTTTTTTTTACATTGAGATCATTCTTTTTCCCATGGTACAATGAGGTGTACAGAACAGAGAGTAAACAGACCTTTTGTAAACCGCTTATCTTTAATGAGGCATTTACTGAAAGTCTACCACTACAGTTTACCATATCAAGTTCTCATTTCTTTACAAAAGGCTGATGCTTACAAAAGGTCATGCTTGCATCATAGGCTAGTACAATAGTCTTGGGAAGCAAAGTAAGTTCAGCTATAGAGCTGGGGATATCAAATATTAGAACTGCCACTTGTGCTTAGTTCTTCCTGGAAAAATGACCTTGGGTATTTTAAAAAATAGTTTATTTAATTAAAGCTGTGAAACAACCAGTGCTTTAATTCTGTATTTACTCATAAAGCAGAATTATATCCTTAATTCGTAAAATATAAATGTGTGAAGGCCTAGAACAGAGCATAATGTGGCATGCTGACATCTGGGAAGATGACGTTGGTCAACAGGCTGAAAGTAGCACCAAATCAAAGACCTGGAAGAATGTTGGAGAACATCAGATCTAAAATCCTAATTGTATGGATAAAGAAACTGAGACCAGACAGGAGGTTACTTGCCACGCAAGTCACACAGCAGTTTTAGGGAAAGGAAAGGATTACAAACCTTCCTCTCCTCGGCCTCCTCATGCCAGTACTGGTTCTAATTCCAAATGGTTGGGCTCCTCTGACTCTTCTTCTTTCTTCCCATTGGTCTGCCTACATCCGGGCCTCATCTCTTGAAGAAGTTATGTGATTTTATTTAAATACCCTGGCTCTATACCTTGTGCATCTTACTCTGCCTTCAATGCAAAGGAGAAGGACAAGTGGTAGAATTGAAGAAGAAAGAAGAGTAGGAGGAGGAGGAGAGGAGGAGGAGGAGGAAGAAGTAAAAGGAGAAACAGTTGAATGCCTACAATGATCAAGGCAAACACTCACTGTGTTAAGAACTCAGAGATGAATTAGGTTCTCAGTTCAGTTGCAGAAAAAGACAAGATGACCAATGGCACTAATCAGAGTCATATGGATTAAGGTGAGAAGAGTAATAGGAGCACTCTGTAGGGGTAATATGTCCACTGGAGGTGGTGGTAAGGGTTAGAAGGCCCTGAAAAGGAGGCAATATTTATGGGGAGTCTGAAGAGATTAGGTAAGAGTTGCTAGGCGGAAGGGGAAGGAAGAGAGTTCCTGGAAGAAAGAACCTGTGTAAAGGCAAATAAGCAAGAACAGGTGAGATGTGTTTGGGAAACCACTAGAACTTCAATTGGCTGGAGGATGAGTGCAAGTGAAGGACCAGCAGAAATGTCTGAAAAGCTGTGCAAACCATAATAAGGAGTTTGGCCTGATGGGTGTGAGGCTGTGGAGAGGCAACATCAGGTTGGTCTTTTTGTTCCATGCCCCTCCTGTCCTTATTATTTCTCTGGTGGCCTCTTCATATTTTTCCCTCTTGGTCGGCTGTTGGAGGTTATGAGTTCTGGACATGGGAGTATTCCAACTGAGACCAGGTTGTCACTCAGCAGTGAGAGAGCCAAGTGCCAGGCTGCCTGGGTTCAGGGGGAATCTCAGCTTACCCAGGTACTGGCTGTCTTAAGAGCAAGCTACTTAACCTGTCTGGGCTTTACTCATAGGCAAAATAGAGAAAATGATCATGCCATCCTCAGAAGAACTCTGTGAGGGTTCAATGAAAAGTATATGAAGAATCATTAGAATATAGCCTGGCATATCATAAGTACAAAGAAAAGACTGACATGAGATATACAAAGGCCTCTGGGCAGGGAACCATAATGGATAAAAGGAAATGGCAGTACCACAGCCATGTCTTCCTCCAAGTTCTGTGTGCCATTACTGGACCAATCAGAATGTGTCTGTACATCACCATGGTGCAATCTTTGGATCACATGACTTCTGCCCCGCTTGAAATTCTGTGCTTCTTTTAGTCTCTAAATTTATAAATCTATATTTCTCTAGCACGGAGTCTGCAAATTTATACACCTTTCTCCTCTTTCCCAACCCCCTGCACACAGCAGGTTTTAATAGGGATGTTGAGAAAAGTGGGAATATAAACGAAACCAGATCAGCAAATGA
This sequence comes from Artibeus jamaicensis, assembly GCF_021234435.1. Taxonomy (NCBI): domain Eukaryota; kingdom Metazoa; phylum Chordata; class Mammalia; order Chiroptera; family Phyllostomidae; genus Artibeus; species Artibeus jamaicensis. The sequence goes on along the minus strand of NW_026522046.1, from coordinate 3,001,684 downwards.
CAAAGAGGCCTTTGATTTGAGTTTGCGCTGATGACAACACTGCCTGCAGTTTGCCAAGTATCCAATTTACTTTACCTCTTATACTCCCGGTGAGTGCCCCATGGGTTGAAATCATCTTTTGTGATTAACTTTATATAATGCTTATGCTAACCTGAGCAATTCATAAATATTTTAGGAGGAGAAACATAGTGATCTTCCCCAGCAGCCATATAACAGTTTGAACATAATTAGTAGTATTTCTGAATCCAACACAGCGCTCTTATAATGTGTATGATGGAGGAAATGAATGATTCTAATTATACCTTATTAAATCTTATTAATCCTCATCAGAACCCCATTATTCTTTATAAGTGGGTTAATGGGAGAAAGAAAAAGAAATGCTGGTCAAGTCCTTTTATATCTGATGAGGATTGGCTGAATCCATTCGTACTTTGTGTGATATCAGGTGTTTTTTATATTAAACAGTAGCCCTCAGAACATGGGTTTGCTGAAATGTTGAAGATAGAGTAAATGAATTGTGTTGGAACAGGATCTGACCTTTTTAAAGCTCCACAACAAAATCTCTTTTATGAGTTCATTGTTTTCCTATTTCAAACTGTTAGTTGGAAAGAGAGAAATATTTCATTATTGCTTGGAATAGGTACTCTCCATTGTATTTCTCTGCTACTTTCTTTATATTCTTCTATGTGTAAATGAGAATTTGAAAGGAAGAGGGATTAAGCAATTTAAACACAGAAATTTAAAGATCTCGTACAAGGAAGGTGTTAAATAAATGTTAAGTGCAATAATATATGTTTCCGCATTTATTTAATTCTTGGTCAAAATATCCCACCAAATCTCAGAAGAACTAGGCTTTGGAAGTTCCATGAATAGGCAACTCACAGTGTACTCTCAACATTCATGAATGGGAACTACCATGTCTTACCATGTATTATGCACTTTTTTTGCCCAAATTTTTTGACAGTAAAACAAGGATGCATATTATACATGGGTAGTACTAATTCCATATCTATACAAATGTTTTAAATTCTTTTATTGATGTTTGTGCATTAAAAGTGTAACTCTAGAAATAATAAGAATATCAGCATGCAAGATAATACCCTGGAATATGGTCATCAGTTTTATATATAAATAAAAAATTGAATTAAGAATTTAAAAATATTGTTTTCCTGATAGTTTGGGCCAAGAATGTGGGTGTGCATTAGACCGGACAAAACAGCACGAGCCCTGCTGGAGCTCAGGGCCTCCTGGTTGGGTGGAAACTTCAGGGATTAGTCAGGTGACTAGGGTGTGTGGAGGTGAGTTCCCATGCTTTTGTGTTGGGTGAGTCACTTTACCTTTCTTCTCAAATGCTAATTCTCAGATGCACAAGAGGGACTATACTTTGTCCAATCTAACACTGAGAAAGCCCTTTGATGATGTGTGGAAGTGAGGGATCATTACTGTAGGTATCAGTAGAACAGAAACACGAGGAAACAAAGTCCCCACCCCTAGAACCCCTTCCAGGCAATGGCTGCCACACATTTTTTTATTGCCTCGGCAGAGTAACCAGTGGTGGTTTTCATCATTGCTCACATTTGCCAATGACAGTGTTACAGAACTAAGGTCCAAGGGAGGGGGTAATTACTGGCTCACCCAGGGATGCCAAAAACTGTTACAGAACAAAGGGGGCCAAGATTCATTATGTTCACTGTCCTACAGAAAAGTCATCTCTCAATGCCAGAGATTTGTGAAAAGGAAAGGAAATGTTTATTTAATACTATACAGACTTAAACTAGTGACCTAACGTTTTCATTAAAATATCAAAGTCCCTTAGGATATTTTAGTCCCACAGACGCCCACAGTGCTTCCTTTTCCCACTGCCCTAATTCAGGGTACTGTAACTCAGAAAACGAAGTCGCTGGTACCATCAGCTATGTAGCCATCCAGGCAGGATCTCTAATTACTCCAAAGCCATGTGGCACCTTCTCACAGTCCACTGGCAAGAGTTCTTTGTACCCATTTTCCAGGCAAAGTCTCTCCTGCTTCCCAGGCCATGTGGCCACAGGGAGTGCCCCAAAGCTGCATGGGCCTCTTCTACCGGAGCTGCAGGGGTCTGCAGTTCGGCCAAAAGCGTATGGCTCTCTCCTCTCCTCCAAAGCTGTGTTGGGGGGTGGGTTGCCACTCTGGCAAAACCTCGTGGCCCTTTTCCCCATTGGCTGCTGTGTCAGGGTTTAAATTCCCGAGCTAATCTTCCTCTGCAGCCCCATTTCTGATTCCTCCCACAATCACTTACACCTGCCAGCAGTCCTGTATTATTCCAAGTTTACTGGGCTTGCCATCATGAGTCTGGGCAGGTATGGCCCCATGTCATGGAACCAATTTTCTCCAAGCTCCCATGCAGGGGCTGTAACTCAGGGGACCTGCCCCACAGATACATCTTGGGGGGGGGGTGACTTCCATTTCCCAGGCTCCAAGCATGGCCACAGCTATTTAACATATCCAAGTGACCCACCAAAGGCTATAGATGTGTTAAATGACTATGCCATAGATTAGCTGCAAGGCTGTGGCTGTACAAAACAGCCCTGCATGTTCCTGCTCCATGTGTCCCTTCCCCCAAATCACGCCTGTGGGGGAAAGGGTGAGGACATCTTATATGTTTCTCCAATATTTCCCAGACACCCCAAGTTCTGGACCCCATTTCAAATCCCTTTTTGGGCTCCTCTCTTGGTTGCACCCTGTATCAAGAGGAAAAAAAATCCAACTCTAACTTTCCAAGAATGGTCTTGCCTTTATGCAAACCATTTCACCCAGTTAGTTCACTGATTTCTTTTTGCAGCTATAAGCACAGAATAAGGTTTCTGGACTTCAGGGCTCGATGTGAAATAAACGTTAAACTCCAGGGGTTCCTTTATTTGGTGACAGGTTAGAGGAAGTATTCCTCAAGCAATCGAGGAGTTTGCTATTCGGGGTTGTCCATCAGACCTTCCAGGAACTGACTCTCTTCACTGGGTGGTCTGCGTAGCCTTTGCCCACTGACATCTAACCTGGTTCACTGCTCTGGAAGGAGGGAGTAGGGCCCTGACTGGCCAGGGGAACTCAGATTGGGGATCTAAACACCCAGGTCCAACGCCTGGGTCCGTGTTGTGTACGACCCTGTATAAGTCATTTCTCTTCCGAGACCTTCACTTTTCTCAGGTATGAAGTGGGCGGGTGGGAAGTTGGTCTTTGCCAGCTCTGACATCCAGTACGTTTTGAGTCCTGCTGGGAATACAGAGAGGCTCAGAAGCGAGTTGTTTCCAGGACAGTACTCTGCTGCTCAGACATAGTGACCTGACTTGGCGCCTTTAAGAACAGATGCAGGTTCTCCCATTTCTTAAACAGCCCCTCGACTCGACTGCTTCCTCCTCCTACGTCTTCTTCCTCTTCCTCCAGTGCAGGCAAAGCCTCCACACCTCCCTCTTTCTCCTCCTCCTTTGAAAGCTCCTTGCATCCCTTTCTCTTCTTCCCGGGAAATAAAATGTCCGCTGGGCGCCCACCTTTTGGCAAAGCCACTGCCCGCCGCAGGCGCCCCCTCCCCCATCAGGCGAGAGTCGAGCGGCGGCTCCGCGGGCACCCGCCTTCCCATACCTTACATGGACAAATGCGTGCAGGCAAAGTCAGGAATTCGGGCCCCTGACGTCAGCCTCCAGCACTCAGGGCACCGCACAGGAGACTGAGGGGAGGGGGTGGGGACGGTGGGGAGGAAGGAGGGGGAAAGGCACCAACCAGCAGCCGCTCCAGCCTTGCCGAAGTTTCACTTTTTGTCTGTGGGTTCGCTCCCGGGCCCCGCGCGAGCTTTCCCGGGATAAGTAGCTTTAGCGAGCAGGGGGACAGCTGGGTGCTGCAAGGTAAGGGCTGGTTGCACCGCCCGGGACACGGGGCACGGTGCAGGGCTCGGGGCCGGGCCTGTCCGGGGCTGGGGACAATGGGAGGGGGAGTGCCCGGGCACCTCCTCCTACGCTTTTGCCTCCGCCTCCAGCCGCTGTCGCTGCCGCTGCCGCCCCGGCTGCCTCCTCCCAGAGGTATTGTTGCAAATCCTCCTTCCTTTCCCCCACCCTCCGGCCTCGGGTGCTTCGGTAACCCCCAGCCTCCCCAGGCTCTAGCGCCTGTAGGGTGGCAGCAGCGCTAGCGCAGGGTGTGGAGCGCGCGCCCTGTCCGGGCCAAACGGCCCACAGTGCGGAAGTGCGGGCCGCGGCGCAATCACGGGGTGCACGCTTGGAAGGGAGACCCCAAGTTTTTCGGGAAGCTCTGGCAGTGGGCTGGGCAGGGTTGGAGCCCTTCCCTGTCTGCCCCCTGCTTGGGCTTTTCTGGGTCCCCCCAGGGGGCGGGGCCACGCCCAGCTGCTTAGAGCTTTCGCGGAATCCCAGTTGTCACTGTGGAAGCGGCCTAGGAACCCAGTCAGCCAAGCTCCCCATTTTACAGTTGGGACAACTGAGGTCCAGAGAGAAGGAAGGCTTCCCTGGAAGTCATTCTAGCTGCAATTAAAATAAATGGCTCCCGATTTCTAATTTCCTTTCTCCAAGTATTTCTCCAGCGCCCACTGTGTGCCAGGCCCTGTGCTGGGTCCTTGGTTCAGACAGGCAGGTGAGGCCTAGTTCCTGCCCTCAGGGAGTGCTCAGACCACCGAGGAGCCAAACAGGACCCAAAATAGAAAGTGCTGGGTGCTGAGGAGAAGGCATGGATAACGTTTTAATGGGCTCAGGAAAAGGAGTTTGAGTTCCTGGTCCGTGGGCAGGGAACAGAGATGGGGCAGGGTCCGCACTTGATCAGGACTTTTTGAAGGATAGGAGTTTTCTGAAGCCAGCCAGGGACATTAAGGGAAGCCATCTGTGCGGGGGTGAGGGCGGTTGAGGGGGTGGGGTGGGGCTGTAGACCAGAGAATACTAAATAAAATATGGAGAGTGGAGATGAAACTGTAAATGTTACTGTGTTGGGGCATGGGGTTGGAGGGAGGGCGGATATGAGGTGAAATAATCAGTGGACTGCTCCTAGGTACACTGACAGAGCAGCGTCTTTGGAACTTTTTGGTCTTTCTGGCTTCCCTGCCCTTCCCAGGGATCCACTCAGCCTTCAACACACAATGCAAAAATTTAGGGTCATCTCTGAGTTACTTTCCTAATACCGGACTCATTTTCCCCTCAATTATCTTTCTCTTCCCACCTCCACCCCCTTTTCTAAATTGCCTGCCTCCCAATACAACTCATTCTCACTAAGGTATTAGTGGCTTAATGGCTTACCTCTCCCAGATCTTGTGCTTTTTAAGAAAACCTTTAAGTGGAGGGAAGGGAAGCAAGTAACTCAGACACACCCCCTCCCCCGCTGCCCCCCAATCCTCACACTCCCTCACTCTTACAGACAGGGAAACAAAAATAAAGGCCCAAAGAAGGTGGGTGCTACAGTGAATACTAGTGGATGGTAGGGGGCCAGAATTCCCGATAGGGTTCACTCTACCCCATGACCAGCTTCTCCAGCGTTCTTGGCAGCACTGAGGACTATTAAAAGGATGAGTGTGTGTTTTGCATTTAATCTTTGCAAACCAGTCCCTCAACACCAACCCCAGGCCTTTTACCTTCTGGAAGGTAGACTCTAGATGGGAGATACGTAGTTGGGGCTAGCTGTCTGGATGGAAGGTGCAGGCCTGGGACCTTTGTGTCAGGCAGTTCTCAGGGGTCATGGTCCCTGTAATCACCTGGCTAGCCTAGAGCTGGCTTCTGGGATGGGTTGAGGCAGGAGAAGCTGAGCTGGCTAACATGTCTAGGACTGATAAGAGACCCCTGAGGTGACATTCCAGAGGAGAGGTCATTGGTCTGAGAGAGGGAGACAGTTTCAGCCAGTGTTTGGTGGGAAAAGAGGCTTGATTATGAAGGGTCTTAAAAATGCCAGGTGTGGGAGTTTGTATATGACTTGAGGTCTTCATCCGAGTGTGTTGAGCAGACTGGGACATGACCGAGAGGGGAGAGGCCGACACTGGGAAGCCTTCTGCTGCTCATTCGAGTGAGAGAGACAATAATTTGGCGTATAAATACTATCATTGGGTGTTCGCTCATTTACTTGACATGTGCGACTACCTATTATGCACCATTGGCAAATATGAAGATTTTACAGCGTGTTCCTGTATTTGGGAGACAAATAAGTGTATTTCATCAGTTCTAAGACACACTTTTTCAAATTTAGTATCACTGAAACTGGGCTGCCTTGTAATCACAGATGTGTCATAGTTGAGCAATTTTTCATTCTAGTTGATGATGGCACCTCTTACAGTCAACGGTTTAGGTTTGATTAAATTTGTTAATAATACCCTGTATGAATGTACAGTGCTTTGCACTTTAGAAAACACTTTCTCATCATATTTTCCATTTGAATATCAAAAATCCTCTGAGAATTCGGCCTTGTGATACTTTCATCTTCATTTGAACTCTTGCCCAAGGTCACTCTGCTAATTAGAAATGTGCTCATAATCACAACCCAGAACTTTGACTGGCGGTGTTAATATGTGACTTTATCCTGGTCTGGAACTGGCATGGGTTAATGGGGAACCAGGAAAAAGTCAGATTGGATTTGGTTTCAGAACTATGGTTTAAGATGCTGGAATGAAGATGGGTTTTTGGCCAAGGGCGGAGTAACTCACAGGGAGTGGGAAGCCCTCTTAGCCCAGAACTTTGCTGCATTTAATGGAAAATGGACAGGGGTGTTGACAATGCCAGGTGGTACAGCCAATCCAGAGGATGGAACACATGGCTATTTTTACAGTGAAAGAAGAGCAGTGTAGGAAGCACATAAGTTCTGGAGCCCACCTACTATGAACCCAAAACTGGCTGGACTTGGGAGTACAGACATGAGGACAGGGTCCCTTTCCTTGAGGAGTGCTAGTCTGTGTGTGTGCATGCGCTGTTCTCTGGGTATGTTCTGGCTGCTCTGCCCTGAGCAGGGTTGATTTCACGGAAGCCAGTGGAGAGGGAGTAGTGTCAGAAGAGTCTCTTTGGGCTAAGTAGGAGTTGCCCAAGTGGAAGAAGGACAAGCAAGAGTCAATCAGTGAGGCAAATGGAGACATAGGGAACATTTGAAGGTTTATTCTTGAAGCCGTATTTTGAATGGGTAGCATGAAAGGTGCTGTGGGAATTGAAGAAAGGGGAGGACTTTTATTTTTTGCTTAGTAGATTTAAATTTATCTTGTAGGCTATAGGGGCCATTAAATGGCTCTCTAGAGATTCACAGAACAAGCCTGGGCAGGAGCTCTGAAACCATCTCTGGGAATAGGTATTTGGATAGTAATGCAGGAAGCATAGTAACACACTTAAGTAATTGGTTGAATGAACCTGAGACTTTGACCTTGTCAGGTAATTAGGAGTCTTAGCTCTGTTTGTGCATTGGTGGGTGGGGACTTTTCTTGGAACAGGGCTTGGAAAGCTGTGTGTTGCTGGAAGAAACTGCGGTGAGGAAGGGGAGATAAAGTTGTGCTGTATGCAGGAAGTTCCTATTTGTCTGGCTGGAAATCCAGGGCTTGAAGCTTGAAGGTGTGTATGAAACAGAATGGGAGTACGTTGTGGGTGCCGGCTCTGGGTCGCCTGGAGGCTTGGCGGAAATGGCCAGTGCGTCCCCAGTGCAGGTCACAGAAAGGAGACAGCTGTCTCCTTGAGGCCTTCATCTCTTCTGACTTTCCACAAATAGGGTGAGTGGGAGGCCAGAGGGTTAATGGGATTCCTGCTTAGAAGCAGCTGAGCCACAGAACGGAGGCTAGAACATGTCAATATTCCTAGTGTTCTTTCTTAATCATAATAGTATTAATAATATAACTTTGAAAAATTTTTGAGTGCTTGACACGTGCTCACGCCATTCTCATTCTGATTTATTAAAGTCAGCTTTGTGATTATTGGTTTAATTCTGTAGGTGAGATGATGAGTTTGGTTAAATACTTTTACCACTGTAGTAAGTGACACAGCCCGGTTTCCAACCTTTGCCTGATCGATGGCATTGTCACCACTCTTTTATGTGCCCACGGAATGAAACATTCAAACCAACACTGATACCAGTGTCCTTCCTTGGCACTTAATCCAGTGGACTTTCATTGGGCCTGGCGGAGCAGGACTGCGGGCGTGCGCGGGTGAGCAGTCTCCTCACTGCCACACCATTCCCTCTCTCAAGGTACTACCATCCCCTCTACCCTTTGGGTGTTTTCTCTCCCCAAACCTAACCGGAGAAGCTGGAGCCTCTCTGGCAAACCATCTGTACTCTCCCCACCCCCCATATTACCCCTTTCCAGTCCTCCGTAGTGATGACGATTTCCCCCCATTTTATTGAGATATAATTGACATACATGACGGTGTAAGTGTAGGTAGGGTACAGCAGAATGGTTTGATTTATGTATATTTAGTGAAATGACTACCACTGTAAGTTTAGTGAACATTCATTGTCTCACATACAGAATAAATAAAAAGCAAAAAAAAAGAAGAAAATTTTCTTTGTAATGACAATTCGGGATTTACTCTGACTTTCCTACGTGTCATAGAAGAGTGTTCCCTGCAGGCACCATGCTGTACATTACATCCCTAGCACTTAGGTGGTGAGCATTCGGTGGACGGCCTTGACCTTGGTCATTGCCCTTGCTATATGGTTCCTGCGCAAATGCTAGATGACCTCTGGGGTTGAACCAAGTAGCTGTTACTGGATCCTGTCCTTCGTGGACATGCAGACTCCTCCCGGGAAGGCAGACAGGCCCAGGACCCAAGGGCTTCCTGTGGCCAACCTGCCTCAGGTGGGTCATTTGCATTTTGATGACTCACTGATGCAGGCATTTTCTTGGGAGACATCTCAGGAATGGCTTCCAGCAAAGTAAATAAGACCTTGGTTTTCTCATCTTTGAATCCCTGTCATCTGCGGTGCCCCTGAAGATGTTCGGGAACTTTTTAGGAAATGAATGAACTGAAATGATATAAGCACAAGTCACCACTTGACCACCCTAAGTGACAGGGGACCCAGAAAACCCTGGAATTTACTTATAAAAATTTTTGCACTTATTCCTACATGTGTAAACATCAGTCACCTTCAAAGTACTCAGTGTTTGATGCACTGCACCTATTGAGACTTTTTTTCACTGCTCAAAACAGTTTTGAACTCGTTGATTCTGATGCCTTTTAGAGCATCTGCTGTGTTTTTGTTTCACCTGCTCTATATCAGCAAAACTTTTCCCTTTGAGGACTTTTTTTTTTTTTTTGTCTGGGGAAACAAATGAAAAAGAAAAAAAGTCACTCTGGGAGAGATTGGGTGAATAGAGAGGTGGGGTGTGGGGGTTTTCGGTCAGAAAGTTCTGAACACTTAGTGTGCTGCGGGCAGGCACACTGGTAAATCACCCATCATGAAGTGGGAAAATGAGTGGAAAGAACTTAAAATAAAATTCACTGAAGTTGAACGCAGCCTCTCACAACAATGCCAGCTGGTGCACTGATACAGATGGGTTCCTAGAACCCTCACCTGGCAGGGGAATTCTGTACTACAAGAGGCCTGCCCTCCAGGAGATAATTCTGTTTTTTTTGCCCCTCACATATGTTTGCTTGTCTTTGTCTCCCCTCCACTTTAAAATAAGGTTCAGGAGGATCCCAAGGATACTCTTGCCTTTGTTAATGGACATGTTCCCAGTGCCCAGAGGAGTGCCTGGCACAAGGTAGACACTCCGGATGAGGAAAGGGATTAAGTTCACTGTAACTGCTGATGACAGTGTTAATGGAAGGGACTCTCTTTAGTGGTCCAGAAGCTGGGGCCTGTGGGCACAGGACTCCACGGAGAATAACTTATGCAGTAGCTGCCAGAGAAGGCGTTGGACAGTCCAACCGCCAGGGTCAAACTAGCCATTCTGAGAGTAATCGCCATTGAAACTGCTCTTTGACTTTTCTGCCACAAGGGTCGTTCTGTCGTCTTTGAACGTTCCTCTGTTTTTTTTAGCTGTGCCTTTGCCTGTGCTTTGTTCTCTGCCTGGAGTCCCTGGCCTGCCCACTGTCTCTGCCTGCTGTAAACCTATGATCCTTTAAGTTCGAAGCCCAAACCTATTTTGTTCCATGAAGCCATTCCCGGACTCCTTGTTCCCTACGAGCCCACGTGTGTGTGAGATCACATCAAGCTCAACCTCTTCTCCACCTGCCCCTTGCCTTAGGGGCTTCGCTTAGACGAATTTGGGAGGAGATACTAACTTAGAGATCATTATTACTAGGTTTGGACTTTGTGCTTTGCACTTTGAAAACAAAGTGATTAAAATGGTTCAGTTCGAGTTCGAATTTGGTTTGTGGATTTTTTTTTTTTTAACTGCCATCTATGCCTGTGTCTTGTTTGCAAGAACCAAGCTTCTGACTCCATGGTATCTGCCAGCTTCCTTGCCTGTGACAGCCCCCCCGCTGCCCCCGCACTCCCTCTCCTAGTTTGCTCAGCACATGTGTACTGAGTGATTACCATACGCCAGACAGAAATGCTGGATACTGGCTTATGAAGACAAGGGTCTGTTTTCAAGGATTTTGATTTTGGTATAGGAGAGAGATTAAAATAGAACACGGCAAGGCCTTGTTAGAGCAATAAACGAAGGGCTGATGGGAACACTAAGGGTGGAGTGACAAGCACCTGGAAGAACAGACAGATACTCCTGGAAAAGTTTGGCTTGGGTTTTGAAGGGAGAGGAGGGCTTGTATGGTGGATGGGTGGAGGAGTTTTCCAGGCATAGAGACCTTAATATGTATGGGTCAGCCTGAGGCCTAAGGGCGCTTGCAGAATAGAAGGGTGTGCTTGGTGATCACTGTGAAAGACGGCCCTGAGGTTAGATGGTAAAGGTTGCTAGGAGAGCTAAGGTGGAGGGCAGCCTTCTGGGGAGGGGAGGAGGGCTATAGTGACTTTGCCAGCAAAGGAGGGTCTTGTTGCATCTGTGCTTCAGAGAGCTCTGGTGGCAGAATGACAGTGGGTCGGAACCACAGGCAGGGTCCTGCTTGGGAGTCTGCTGAAATGTTCCAGGGCAGGAGATCATGTACTGGGCTAGCGCAGCAGAGTGGGAAAAGTGGGTTCCGGAAGGTGTTTGCTGTTAGAATCACATTAGGCAGCTTAGTTCTTATTCTTGTCCTTCTAATTATTTGCTGGCTTATCAGCCTTGGCTGGAAAAACTGTTTTATGTGACCAAAGCTTGTAGGCAGTAGGAGAACCAGCAAGCTGGCAGCCAGTTGTGTTAGAAGTGCAGGCTGGGGCCTGGGTGGCCAGAGCGACCTGCTGCCTCATTGTGCTGGAGAGGAAACTGAGCCCCCCCTGGAAAGGGGCGGACTGGCTGTGTCACACCCTCGTCAGCTGAACCGGAATTGGGCTGTGGCCAGCTCTCCTTCAAAGGTGTTTTTGATTCTGTTTCTATTGAGCCTGGCCTAACACATTCCTTCTCCGCCCGCCCCCACCCCCAGGGGCTTTGCCTAAGAGAGTTTGGGAGGGGATATAACTTAGAGATCATTGTTTCTAGGCTTGAACTTTGTACTTTGCACTTGGAAAACAAAGTAATTAAGATGGTTCAGTTTGAGTTTGTGTGTGGTTTGTGGATTTATTTCTTTTGCTGGCATTTACGCCTATGGCTTGTTTGCAGGAACCAAGCTTCTGACTCTTTGGTATCTCCCAGATTTCTTCCTGGGGACAGCCCCTCCCCCAGCCAGGCACTCCCCTTTTATTTTGACTTATTTTTGCTCGCCTGAAGGTTTTCAGGCTGCCAGTATTTGATCTGCTCCTCTTGGTTTTTTTTTTTCCTTCGCTCTTAAACCTGCCAATTACAACCCATCTCATTGAACCCATTAGTATTTCATAGCCTTCATAGCATTTTTTATGTGGCAAATACACTTTACAACCGTTTTTATGGTTCGGCTTCCACCTGCAATCCAAGAGATGGGTCAGCAGGATCAGTCTTGTCTGTCAGCATGTGGGCGAGGATTCGGGGGTGAAGGACCTTTCCCACACAGTGCTTGGCTTTCAGTGGCAGAGTGAGAATCGGATCTCGTCCCAAGATCTCCTGTCCTGCTCCTTAACTTCTGAAAGTGAGCATGAGCAAATGATGGGAACGTCCTCAGCAAACCCTAAACATAGACAAGAAACCATCGTTACTATTTCACTGCGTGCTAATTAGTAGCATTAGCTCCCTGTGTCTGTGACTTCGGAAGACAACTGAGGATAATTCTGAGGACTCCAGGTCCCTGCGGGTTGGGGCTTTGCTGTGCCATCGTTTTGACAGTACCATCACCGGTGGTTTAGGGTACATAGGAAAAACAAAGGCCTGTTTCTGAGCCACACACTAGCCCTGTGATCTTAAGCAAATTTCAGAATGTTCAGGCCTTGGTTACCTTCAAATAAACACCATGTGGTATATAACAAAGCATTTGTTAAAACCAGAGAAACAGGCGTGACAGTGCTTTATAGAAGTGTAATGTAGTGTGTTATGTGCCAATTCTTGGTACCTAGCCTGGCCTGGCACACAGGGGTGGCACCTTGTCCTTTTGGTGGGTATTGCGGGATTTAGACCTAGACAGGACTAAGTTCAAATCCCAGCTGTGCTCCTTGGGTTCGTCATAGGCATGATTTGGTTTATCGACATAGTAATTTTTAGACATCTTATTAATGGGCCACCGCGGTGGAGAGCAGTGTGCTCTGCAAGATGAGGCGAGTGCCACCGACCTCACAGGCATTTCTCGTCACCAGTGAATGGGTGTGCAGTGTCCCTTCCACCACTGTCACCATCTGACGCTCTTGGACTTTGAGTGTGTTGTGTTTTTCAGGGTTTGCTTCTACCGGAGCAATTGCTTGTGTTGTGGCCTCACATCAAAGCAAGCCCCATGTACTTCAAGTGGAAAACGTGTGCTGAGGGGTGGTATAAGGCCTTCTTGAAAAATCCCTGTAGATACCTAAGCAAGGATCAGGAAAGGGCAGGGCTATCTTGGTGACCTTCAAGAAACGCATTTTGACCTCCTTCCTCCTCCCTGGGGGCACCTTTTATTCCGTAGCCATTGTCGACATTCCTTAGTCACTCAAGGCAATCGACCAGCAGGTCAGCTGCCAAGTGACAGAGGGCTTCAGGAGGCAAAGAACCTTCCCCATTAGGGGAAGATGGCTGTGGGCAAATGTTATATGATTTCCATGGCATTTTAAGGAGACCACGTTTGTAGATGTTAGGAGATTCCTGTCCTCACTATTTGCCTCTGTTTCCTTGTCTGTAAAAATGGCTCTAGCAAAAGTACTTGTGTAAGAGGTAGAGGGACTGTTCTTTCTGGTTTTTCCAGGACAGCCCTGGTCTGTGCCTGTGTCCTGCTCTAGTATTAATAGTGTCCCCTTTTACTCTCAGAGATGTTCTGCTTTGAAGGATAAATGATGTGGTCATCCTACTTGTAGGGGAGTACTGGGCGAGGTAGTGTAAGTATTATACATAAGGCCAAGCCTGAGGGAAGGACGCAACACCCATAGACTGTGTGAGAGGAGATGTTAAGTGCTCAAGAAATGTTTGTTCAGTGAACTGCATTCATAAAGGTGAACTCTGAGCATGTTCGAGGGGGATTGTAGATTGTAGGCACCTGGAGTTTATTAGATTTGATTAAAGCATGTGAATACCTGTTTAAAATATAAGAAAGTGCTGTGACAGTGGTATAAATGAAGAACTCAGAGAGTGGGTGAGTCCATTCCATGTGCAGAAGCTTGTTGGAAATGCCAGGCCTTGGGTTAGGCATTGAAGGACAGGGAAGCTTAGTCTGGGATGCACTGGGGCAGCTAAACCTGCTCTGGATACTAAGCGTTAAGAAGTAAGATGGCATCTCTGTCCAGGTGTGCACTTTAACAAGGTTTTTGAATTTATTATGTTACATTTGTGGTCCATCTTGCTAAAGATCTCAAACTATAACTGAACTGTGAATATGGTTCTTGTTTAGTTCCCAGAAAGGAAAAAAAAAAAACATTGACACGGCACTTGGAGCCTCTGTCTTGTTTGGTATGGAGAGGAATCATTTTTAGGAACTGCAGAGGGGAGTTGCCGCCCGGGGGTTGGGTTTACCCTGACTCATGGGAAAGGCACACTCTGCTGTGACCCAGAGGGCAAGCAGTACCTTTTCTTAGAACAAGGTGAAAGTCAGGTCAGCTTTCCAGTAGTCTGGTTGTTTCCAACCTCAAAATCTTTCTTCTTGGCCACAGCCTAGCAGCTTTGCTTGAGAATAGGGTGCTAGTAACGGCAGCTGTACAGAACCCTAAAGGTACATTTGTCCATATATTTGACACAACCCTGTGTTTATCTGTGCAACACTGTGTGCTGTGGGTACCTGTGAATGACTGAACTGTAAATCTTGTCTGGGTTTAGGAGATGTGATCTCTACCTCAGGGAGGTCATTTAAATCAACACAATATGTAAGACTATGTACAAAAGTATCTGGTGGTTTTAATTGAATAGTAACTAACTCTAGGGACCTTGGAGAAACTTATACTGTTATTTGATTGGGCCTTGAAGGATGAATGGGAATTTCTTTGGTGGGCCAGAAGAGGAGAAGGTAGTTAAGCAAGGGAAATACCATGGACAGAGACACAGAGCCGAGAAAGTGCACATGCTCTGGAAAGTTGGAGTCAATGGGGATGTCTGCCTAGCAGAGAGGCCTTGGAGATGAGGGTGGGACTAAGAATGACAAAGGTGGGAGGGTGAGACTGCATTACGAAAAAAGCATGAAGTAGGGAAGTGGGATGATCAGATCTGTGCTTTAGGAAAATAACTGGTTCTAACAGTCTGCATGGATTGGAGGGGAGGGTACTGGAGATGGTGAGATGTGCTGTAACTCAGGCAAGAGATAAAGCAAAGCTGGATTAGAGTTGAGGGAATGGACGTGAGGTACATTTCAGAGGGACAATAGAGATCACCCTTTCTCATTTAGGTTCAGAGGAGCCCCAGACTCTGAACAGGTGACACACACAGAGTGGACAGCCCCGGTGCCAGCAGAACCCCGGGTGATCCCTCCCTCATCAGAAGGGTGTCTTTAGATCCTGGTGCCTTTAGAAGGGTGACCGAGCTCATGGCTGTGAATTAGCGATCTGACTAAGAGACTCTCTCCATCCAGTTTTCTCTTCCAAGAATTCCATGAAACCTCCTGATTCTTAATGGAATTAGCTCTTCTCAGAGTTATCAAATCTCTGATCACTGGAGATCTTTAAGCTGTGTATGGCTGAAATGTTACAGTGAAAACTCGGGCATCAGGTAAAGACTTGATCTAGGATGTCTTCGAGGTCTGTTGATCCTGATATTTTCCCCTCCTTTTCTTTCCTCCCTCTCTTCTCCCTTCCTTCCTTCTTTGGAAAAGATGCTTATTTCAGTCTTACCTGGAGGTCCTATACCCATTTGGCCCCTTGGGATCATTTTAGCAAAATGGGACAGAGAGGTAGTGAATATTAAAAATGGATGATTAGGCATTAAGAATGGTGGGCTACTGTTCATGTGGAACAGTGAGGAACCACTGTTCTGGTGTCAGCAAGTTAACACCCACTTACCAGGGAGACCCTGTGGCCTAGGCCAGCCTCATGGATCTTAACCACAGTGGAATCCAGCAATGTAGTCATGTCACTTTCTGCCAGTTGCCTTTTTGTAGTTGTTTAAAATGAATCATGTGTTTTCCTACAGACTATAGGTAAGTCCCCGCTATAGTCCTGTGGGTACTTACTATTACTGCCCAAGTTTTACTGGTCAGGAATGTGAGACTGGGAAAGGTTAAGTGACTTGCCCAGGGCTTACGCTAATGAGATGCTGACGCAGGGTTTCAACTTCAGTTTTCTATCTGCACAATTGCAGATTCCTCCTGTTGCCAGCCTGGAACGATCCCCAAGAGAGGCCGTAGGACCCACATTTAATATTAGGGTCCACACCGAACAAAGGTGGACAGCCACGTCTTTTGTATTTCACCGTTAAGTGTGAGGAATCATCGACCTTAAATAGATGTTTACCGTCTGGCTAAATAAGTTGTAAGTTCTTTCACAGGAGAACATAAGGGACGAAAATACTACATATTCCCATTACTGTTCATCCCAGGTGCCTCCATCCCCCAGAAGGACCACGCTGGTCTGCAGTCATTCACCAGTGTGTCTAGTCTCCTGTCCTCTGTATCTTTGCCGGGACTTAAGTTCATGACTTGCGGTTGTCTGTGCTAAATTAATATGTAAGGAATGATATTCCATTATTGTTTCCAAGTATGTTCTTTTGATTACTGAAAATGTCTCAGGACGGGGCTTAGGCGTGTTTGTCCTGTGTGAGGTGTCAAACGGCAGTTAGCAGTGGTCTGTGAGGCAGAAATGTACTGTGAAAGGATGGAAAATGTTTCCTGTTTTGAGCTGCTTAAACTTTATGTATTAATTTGTTTGTTCAGTCAGTGTTTATGGAGCACTTATTATGTGTGCCAGGCACCATTCCAGGGGCTATACATACCACAAAATAAGTAAATGGGTAAGTCAGTGATCTGTAGTTCAACCACCTCATTGAACATGGGGGTAGCTGAGACCCGGAAAAGTTAGGTTAATAGGGTCACACGGGTTGTTTTGTAGCACGGCCAATTGTTTATTTGAACAGTAGCTGTGACTGAAAATGTTTAGTATCAGCTTTTTAAGTCATGGAAACATCCTGAAAAGTTCTGGATAGTGATGTTCAAACAACGTCTCC